>NC_054859.1:0-2400000 GCF_016861865.1 Aspergillus puulaauensis
CCTAACCCTAACCCTAACCCTAACCCTAACCCTAACCCTAACCCTAACCCTAACCCGGACCCGGACCCGGACCCGGACCCGGACCCGGACCCGGACCCGGACCCGCCTCGCTGCGCTCGGCGCACTAAATACCCGTTCTCGAACACTCAGCGGTTATCGGGCGCTTCGCGCCCTCCAACCCATAACTCCCCCATAAATAACTCGCAGCGGTGATCAAACTCCACCCTATCTTGAATCCTAAACCCTTACTATCGCAACTGAATCCTCAACTTCAAAACCCTCACTCTGAATTTAAACCCTTAACTTTAAAACCCTCCCTCTGATTACTTAACTCTTTATATCAAAATATTCAAACCAACCCTCCAAACTCGAAAATCTATAACCTTATAACCCTTACCCTTATAATGAATCCGATTGTTTAAAACCCTCCCTCTATACTCTAAATCCCTTAACATCAAAACCCTCACTCTCTACTTCAAAACCCTTACTCTGAACTTCAAAACCCTCCCTCGAAATTTAAAATCCATACTCGAAATTTAAAATCCTGAACTTCAAAACCTTTCCCCTATCTACCAATCCCTCAATATTCGAACCCGGACTCTCAAATCAATACTTAAAATCTTGAAATCTTTAACCTGACCCTGTGAAAACTATAACTTCTGAATTCTTCACTTTGATAAACTATCTTGATTTCCAAATCCCCGGACTTTATATCCTTGAATTATCTGATTCGGAAACCTAATAAATCTCCCACTACCCCCTGATTATACCCTTTCGCACCTCTAAATGTATCCTCAATCTAACTTATCTCGTTTCTTTATTTTCTCTTTAATGACTATTCTTTATTATGTTACTTAAAAATCTCTATAATTTTGATGATAATGCTCCTGATCCTGGTAATTCTTAAAATCTTCCTGATTATTATATCTCTTTAACCAAGTTATATAATCTTTTTTATATATTCTTATAATCTACTTCACTCGTTAATTAATTTAACCCTCTTCCTGATTCTCTAATCCAAATATGATAAAATATATTCTGATTCTCTTAATAAATCATTACCCTGTTCTGTCCTATGTCCTTACTTGAATTATAAAACTAATCAAAATCCTTTGGCTATACTCTATGATCTATCAATCTAATTTTTTCCAAAATAATCATCTCCCGGGATCTTTCATACCCCGATAATATATATATATATCTGGTCTGCATCTAAAAATATCTCCTGCGATATATACTCTTCGCTATAACCCGGTGATATATATCTATATCTGGACCAAACCTAAAACTATGCCCTGTCATATATATTCTTCACCACACACCCGGAATGATATGGATTTCTCTTCTCAATCCTACCGTCATATTAACCCGGCTTCGATATCATGACATACCCGTCGTAACCAACAAAATACTGCCTGGACCTCAACTCCCTGTCTATCAACAGTACCCTGCCCAAAAAATGCCGCCACCGATCGATAATCCCCGGCCGGAACGGGCCCGGCCACAATCTCCTGCTGGAATATCTTCCCGGCGTATATCACCCGGCCCTCCAACTGCCGCGGCTGTAACCACTGCTCCCATGCGGGCTGGACCATACGGCGGAATGGCCCGTACACCATCCCGGCAATCATCGGGAGCAACGCCCCGCGCCATGTACATGCCTCCCCATGCTGCCACCCATGGCATATCGCCTGCGGCATCCCGCATTGATAACAACACCGAAACGGCACATAATCCACCCGCCGCTGCACCTGCCCCAACCATTCCTGCGCTGCATGGCTCTCTGCATGCGTGCATTGCTCTAATTGATGGTCCCCATCCCGCCCCCGAACCGTGCAAATATAACACTGGTCCAGCCATTGCCGGGCCTCCTGCTCAATGAATTCCTCATCAATCCCAGCCTGCATGGCCTGCGCCTGCTGTTGGACGGCCGCCTGCTCATACTGCCGCTCTTGGGGGGTATACCCGGCGCTGGCGGGAATAACCCGGGCTCGGGGCACCTGGGATGTAATGGACTCGCCGCTGTCAATGGACATGGCCCGCGGGTGATCCGGGTTCTCCCCTGTATCGGAACTGGATGATGCATAATGCGGGATAAACCCTAATCCAGTATGAATCTGGGCTCCAGAACTGCGAACCGCATCATTGGGTAACCCTAACTCTGGATCTCCCTGCCCGGAACCTTCGAACCCTGACTCTGGTGCCCTCCCGAAACGGCTGAACCCTGACCCTGACCCTGACCCTGGCGGACTGCTGGCCATACTAACGGGCTCCTCCTGCACCTCCCAATCGGGATCACACCCGTCACATGCCAATTCATCCGGACCCTGATCCCGGCACCGCTCCCGCGTGTATCCATCCACCGTCCCATCCAGGTACCCATCCAATATATATCGTCGACATCCATGGCCCATGTACGCCTGCACCAGCTGGAAATCCGCGTCCGCCACGCCATGGATCCATGGATCGGGCGTCTCCCACCCATCGGGATGGATAATCACGGCCTCGCTGCCCTGGCCATCCCGTCCAGCCCGTCCACTTTCCTGCCCGTACTCCAGCAACGTCCGCGGCCGCCCAATATGGATCACGCACCGGATATCGGGAATATCAATACCCATCCCTAACGCACTGGTGGCCGCAATCACCCGGTGCAGCCCGTCCTGGAACCGCTGCATCACCCCAGCCCGGTCCACTGCCTCACTGTGGTATGCCTCACACCCGAATTCCCGGCTGATGGCCTGCACCTGGCTCTTGGTCTGCCCGTACACGATCACCCGGCCCCCCCGCGCTTGCTGGATCCGACCCTGGATGTACTGCACCACCCCGGGCGTCACCAACCACTGATGGGGTTCCCGCGGGGTCTGGCGCGGTAAAATGGGCCGCCATACCCGGTATGCCACGTTCCCCCGGCTGGTCCGGGCCCGGTACATACCCACCGCGCTGGCGGGATGCTGGATCCGCTGGACAAATATTCGTTCCATACTGGGGGGCAGTGTGGCCGTTAAAAATACCATCTGCGTGCGCGCACTGACCAACCGCCCTAATCGGGCCATGGCCGGCCGGAAATCCTTCTGCGAATTCAATATAATATGGCACTCGTCCACCACGATCCGGTCCAACCGCCGCATCCACCGCTGCCGGTTCAAAAACGTGTGGAAATCCGGGTCCTCGCTGGATTCGGGCGTCACCAACACAATGGCAGCTTCATCCGGGGGTCGTCGGCTCTCCCATGATACACACCGGATCCCGAGCTGCTGGCACCGCTGCATCAAATCCGCCCGCAGTGAAACTAACGGGACCACCACGATGGTACACCCCCCCGGGGCCACGAACGCGGGCAACATGAATAACATGCTTTTCCCGCCCCCGGTGGGCATCACCGCCACCACCGGGCTGGCCCCATCCTGGATGGCCTGGATGGCCGGTTGCTGCACGCCCCGGAACTGTATCTCCCCCTGTCCGGTCATCCGCTGCAGTGCGGCCTCCATGTCCGTGGCCTGCAGCTGCGTCCGCCGCCGGGCCTGGTGATCCGCGGCCTGCGCCTCCCATGGGTTGACCCGTTTCCCCAGCACCGTGGGGGTTTCCGCGGTAAACCCTAAAAACTGATGCCAATCCATGCTGGATGCCCGGAACTTCAACCGCCGCACCGTCGTGCTCCCGGCGAATTCCATGCTTTCCCGCCCATATACCATCCCGGCCACGTGGGTGCTATGCCCGGCCTGCTCGTCTGCAATATCCCCGATCCCGTCATCGGGGTCGGTATCGGCGGCAATGGCTGTCAGCTCCTGCTGCCGCTCGGTTTGGATGTTGTCCGGGAACGCGCTGGATCCCCGCAAAAACCGCCGGCTGATGCCCACCGCGATGTCCCGGTAATTCGCCACGTTGAACCCGAACCCTAACCCCAGCCCGGTCTGGCTGGCCTGCTTCAATGCCTCCCGGAACCGCTCGCTCGTCCACGTCCGTCCGCTGCCCACGTCCGGTCCCCATAAATATGGACTGCGGTGGTGGGGTTGGGATTCAGTCCCGGGTTCCACCGTCCGCCCCCAGCTCACGGCCAGCTGCCGCAGGAATGGCAACACCAGCCATAAATACCAAACCACTAATTCACCCACGGCCCGGGGTAAATATCGATGGATGATCTTCACGTCATTACTGCTATAAAACCCCTTGTGGTATGCGGACACGAACACCACCATCCCATCTTCAATATATATATTGCGGCGCATGTTGGTGTCGGTGTTGACATGCTGGATACTCAGCAGCTCGGGGGCCCGCGCGGGGGCACCGCTGGTCAAATACACGGCCACCGCCAGCTTCTCCTTAAACCGGGCCACCTGCTGGAAGTACTTGGTGGCCTTGCTGGCGCTGAGCCCCCCCTGGGTGACGAATGCCCGGGCCACCGCGGGTTCCTGCGCAATCCGGTCGATTAACCAATGGCGCCCCGGAACGGGCCACTGCGTCCGCTGGTCCGATAAAAAACTCCAACCCGGCGTGGCTTCGGTGGGATTATCAAATAACCCGTCCCATGGGATCGCCGGCCACTGGCGGGGTTCGGGCTCACACAGCAGCCCTCCCAGTAATCCCCGCGCGGCCTGGACCAGCCCGTGCACCATCCCGCGGAACTGGCCCATGGTAAAATCCAGGTTCTTGTACAGCAACCGCTCCGTGCCCATCCAGGTCACATGGCCGGGGGCCGTGGTGTTGTAATGGACCTTGAGCCCGTATGTCCGCCAGTCTAACAACACCTCCACCGGCCCGTGTTGGCCCCGGACCATGAACTTACCCACCATGATATCAACCCCGGTCTGGAACGGCATGCGGCCCTGGCGGGACATCCGGCTGATGGGGGCAGCATCTTGGCTGTGGATGGACGACGGTGGGGATGACGGGATCGGGCCCCCACCTGTACCCTCCGCGAACCCTTCATCCTCCATGATCAATCCCAAATCATCGTCCGCGGCATCCCCGGTCCAGGAGCCCTGTTCGGCCTGCCCCGCCCACATCTCGATAATCGCCATGGGCTGGGGATCCAGCCATAATGCCTTCTGCACGACCATGAACCGCGCCACCTTCAACACCCGTGAAATGATCGGGGGGTAGCTATCCGGATCCAGCCACGTCTTGATCCCCCGTCCGAGCACGGCCATACTGCATACCAGTGCACTCTCATATTCATGAACCTGGATCTTCTGGTTTAACAGCTCAATGCAAAACTCCAAGCATGCTGTTTCTACCCGGGTCATGACAAACCCGGCAACCCTAACCCTGAACCCGGAACTCTCCTCAGCTGGATCCTCCATGGGATCGGGGCTGGCGCGGCTGTCGTCCGGGACGGGGGATGCCACAGCCCCATGCACCACCTGCATGGCCGCCTGCCACAGCCGTTGCCAGGTCTTCCGCTGCCGGCTGGTCATGATATATCGGGGCTCCTTCCCCTGCCATGGCCACTGGGTCTGGGTGCGCGCGATGAATATTAATATCTGCTGCCATGGCCGCACATGGTCCTGGATGCTCTTTTCATCCATGTACGCCTGCAGCGGCGTGTGGGGGGTCTGCCCCGGCATGGTGCAGATCGCGGCCATGCGGATCCCGCTCCCGCAGTGCTGCACGGTCCGCTGGCTGCGGCGGGCTAACTGTTCCATAGTATCCCAGATCACCCGCATGGCCTGGCTGGTCTCGTCCATCTCGTCTGCTCCCGGCGTGGCCACCACGTCCAGAAGGTCCTGCGGGTGTACCTCAGCCAGATACCGCGCCCACCGGGTCCGCCGCAGCCATGGGTTAGCATCCTGCAGCTCCCCGGCCTGGATCACCTGGTTAGCAGCGGCCTCGTCATCAGCTGCTGCCTGGGCCTTGATCTCGGCTACCATGGCCTCCCGGTCAGTGCTGGGGGTGGGTGGTTCCACGGGCTCGGGGTCGCAGGATCGAATATGCACTAAATGGGAGTTCTTCCGCGATGGGAATACCTGCTGCCATGCTACCATGCGGAATGACTGCTGGAAACTAGCCATGCCCTGTTCCCGCTCCTGGCGACTGACAAACCCGCTATGGCGATGCTGGGTCCATCCATGGACCTGCTGCCAGTGTTTCCGCATACTTTTGATATGGGTGGTGATGTACTGGCAATGTTCGGGGTCCTGCTGGCACTGCATGCCGTTCATGTACAGTTCAATCCCGGGTAATGGATTCTGCAGCATCCGGGGGATCTGGACAGCGTGGGGTTTCGGACTCGAGTCGCCGGGATAAACTTGGGATATGAATTAAAAATAGCCTGAAACTGGATCCCCTACCTTTCTTAAGCATGAAAATAGCCCCTGAATTCTTGCTGACTATATATGGTTGGTTCGGACATGTCATTTGTACGGTCGGTCGCGGGTGGTGATGATCCCCCATCAAACCTGAATCTGTTACCCTAACCAACTTCAAGCCAGTACCACACCCTTTGTAGTAAATCAACCAGCTTGAAATTTCGCCAAGTTATACTTTAACTAATACTGAACCGGCTGGCTTAGTTTAACCTCAATCGCCCTACAAAAGTGCATGGAGTGCTACACATGAAAAGCATGGAGTGCTACCCCTGCCATAGGTGCCTTGAGCCAATCACAGTAAAACCCTAACTGCTCCACAGCGGGCAGTCCTTCAAGGACTCCATGCCGCCTGTAGGATAGGTGCCTTGAGCCAATCACAGTAAAACCCTAACTGCTCCACAGCGGGCAGTCCTTCAAGGACTCCATGCCGCCTGTAGGATAGAAAGACCACACTATTCCTAATTAGAGCTAGCCTAGCTACTAGTCAGATAACTATTATTATTTCACCTCTAATTGCATTGAAAATAGATCTATTTAATAAGGCAGCTGTCTTAGGCCTCTAACCAGTTCTATGGGATGAATCATGTGATAACCCTAATACTAAGATTCTTTTAGTTTAAATTAAGTATGTAGCTAGCCCTAAGTTCCTGGATCTAGTAGCTAGACTGCAGGTAGAGGGTCGGATTGAACGGATTATCTATGATAAATATTATATGATCCTATTGACCCGTCATTACCGAACTAGTATGAATCGAGCAAATAAATTACTGGAATTACCTATTCTAGTTATTTTTAGCTCAGCTACCCTAGCAACTCATGCTTATAATAATCTATTAAAAATTATAAAATTAGATTATTTTAGCAGGATTCTAGTGGTATAGGGTGGTGTGACTATGCAGAATATAAGCTACCATATGAATGACCTCCCACGTGACCTAAAAAACTATAAATATACAGGATTCCTATTGCAATTCATTACTAGGTTTGAACAGGAGAATCAGGGTCAGTTACCTAATCCTAGGGCTAGGGTTATTATTTTCTGCATGTCAAAAACTATAATTGCCACCCTGTTCAGAACCCTGGGGGATCATTCCTATCTAGGGCCTGCAGTAGCTCAATTCCATGCAGACCTACCAGAACCAGAACGGGTGGCAGAACTAGACCGCTTTCAAAGCTGTAAAGCTCGGGTTCTTCTAGCTACCTCTACAATTGGTGCTGGGTTTGATTTTGATTAGACATGCATACGGGTTGGGTTGGGGCGGGTCAAGGCCTCGCGGACCCCAACCCGCATGGGTCAAGATCTTACTAAACCCGCCCCGCAAATACCCGCAGAACCCGCACTAAACCTAGTACAGTAATTTTATTACCTAAATAGGATAGGGCTAATTATAATAACCCTATTTTATTACTATACTAGGTTTAGTGCGGGTTCTGCAGGTTTAATCCTAACCCGCGGGTTCTAGATAGTTGACCCGAACCCAAACCCATGCGGGTTCGGGGCGGATCGGGTTCAGGATTTTGGGGCGGGTTGTGCATGTCTAATTTTGATCACGTGGATGCAGTAATTCATCTAGAAAGTGCCTATAGGTTAACCGATTTCATGCAGGAATCTGGCAGAACTGGGCGGGATCCTGGGCGGTCAGGGTGGTCATTTTGTTTAATAAAGCCTTCTGAGCGGAATCCTAGGTCTAGTGATTCTACTGACCGCCTAGAATTCAGGAAATATCTGAATAAGTAAATCTACCGTCGGCGGCCAATTACATTAAATTTTGGCGAGGTCCCTAGGTCATGTGACCCTAGCTGGCAGCTATGTGATCTATGCCTTAGGCAGAAAACTCAACAGAATCTAGTTAGGCAGGCGGTCAAGCAATCCTACCAGGAATCTACTGCGGAAATTGAGTTTCTAGCTAGGGCTACTGAATTCTTTACTGATTCAGTATGTTTAATATGTTTTACTAAATGGATTGGTAAGTATATTCCTATTCTATTATATATTTTATATTAATTATTCATCTAGGTGGGTCCTTTGGTGATGCTGCAGAGTTTGTCTTTCAACATGATCTAGAGTCATGTGATGAATTTTCTAATTGGAAAGGAAGAATTCAAGATTTTAGAGAGGATCTAGGAGAACCTAGGGTTGATACCTGTTGTTTTAGGTGTTTTCTACCTACCAGGGTCTGCAGGGGTCCTCTAGAAACTAAAAAGGGAAAGAACTGCAAGAATAAATATTTAATTATTTTATTCTGGCTAGTTAGTCGGATTATGACCCTGACCCTGAATAATTCTAGCTTAAATCCCTGGGCCCAGATAGAGAAGCCTGCTGATTTACAGCTATCTAACTTCCTAAAAGAGAAATGGGAGCTAGATACTGAAATTATTCAAGCAGCCTGGTTTTTCTATCAGTTTTCTAAGCAGTTTTATAAGATATATAGCTTTAGAGTTTAGTATAGTTTTAGTTTTAATTATGTTTTTATTATATTTTTTATTATTTATTATTCTATATTTTATATTCTATATTCTATATTCTATGTTCTATGTAATATTTAGTTACTATCCTATCTTATTATATATATATATATAAATAAATAAACAGTATACTATAGAATATATATAATTTAGAATATATAAAATAGACTTAGGGTTGTTATATTTTGTATAGAGATTACTAGTAAAAATTAACTGGGGTAAGTTTTATAAATAATATATATTTTATTTAGTATATATAGGCTCTATATTCATGCCTGAGGCATTAAGATCACCTAATTAGGTCTAGACTACCCGAAATTAGTATGCCAAGGCCTACCCCAACAAAAAATTTACCTGATTTTTTACCTGCGAATTCTACCTTCCCAAATAGGAAGTCCTGAGGTCTTTTTAAATATTATAAAAATCTAGAACTCTAGCTATCTAGTAATATAATTTTTATTTAGAAATATTAAGAATTAAAGATTTTAAGGGGGGGTACACAGTTCAACCCGGTACCCCCCCCCTTGCCAAGACTTTTTTTTGCAGTGTACCCCCCCCGGTACAGAGACAGAATATAGTTAGGATCGGGGCTGGCGCGGCCGTCGTCCGGGGCGGGGGACCTGACCGTCTCATGCACCACCTGCATGGCCGCCTGCCACAGCCGTTGCCAGGTCTTCCGCTGCCGGCTAGTCATGATATATCGGGGCTCCTTCCCCTACCATGGCCACTGGGTCTGGGTGCGTGCGATAAAGGTTAATATCTGCTGCCATGACCGCACATAATCCTGGATGCTTTTTTCATCCATATATACCTGCAGCGGCGTATAGGGGGTCTGGTCTAGCGTGGTACAGATCACGGCCATGCGGATCCCACTCCCGCAGTGCTGCACTGTCCGCTGGCTGCGGCGGGCCAACTACTCTATAGTATCCCAGATCACCCGCATGGCCTGGCGGGTCTCGTCCATCTCATGCACCCCCGGCGTGGCCACCACGTCCAGCAGGTCCTGTAGGTACACCCCGGCCAGATACCGCGCCCACCGGGTCCGCCGCAGCCACAGGTTAGCATCCTGCAGCTCCCCGGCCTGGATCACCTAGTGGGCGGCAGCCTGGTCATCCTCCGCGGCCTGGGCCTTGATCTAAGCCACCATGGCCTCGCGGTCAGTACTGGGGATAAGGGGTTCCGCGGGCTGGGGGTCACAGGATTAAATATGCACTAAATAGGAGTTCTT
The DNA here is from genome assembly GCF_016861865.1 of Aspergillus puulaauensis. Lineage (NCBI taxonomy): Eukaryota > Fungi > Ascomycota > Eurotiomycetes > Eurotiales > Aspergillaceae > Aspergillus > Aspergillus puulaauensis. The sequence goes on from NC_054859.1 coordinate 10,000, forward strand.
CCGTGATAGAAAAACCTACTGCCATGCAACCATATGGAATAACTGTTGGAGCTCTTCCTCACCACGGGCCTGTTCCTGCGGATGGATAAACCCACGCTGGCCATGTTGGGTCCACCCATGTACCTGCCGCCAATGCTTCCGCATGGTATTAATATAGGTGGTGATATACTGGCAGTAGTCTGGGTTCTGCTGGCACTATATGCCATTAATATGTAGTTCAACCCCGGGTATTGGGTTCTGCAGTGTCCGGGGGATCTGGACAGTGTGGGGTTCCTGGATGATATTATCCCACTTAGACTGCGGCAACATCCGCGATATATCCAAATCCGCATATCCAAATCCGCATATCCGCGGATTTGGATTTAATTTGATATCCAAATATCCGCAACGATATGATATGGATATTAAAAGCTATCCGCACTGCGGATTTGGATATCCTGTGGATAGATAAACAGTGCAAACTTGACTAAATCTGTTGCTGCATAATTTATGCCTGTTTGTATGTAATTTATAGGTTAGGGTATGTATTCAAGTCAGTATTTGAATATAAGAATCTTAGTATTCAGGTGGTTAGGCTGTATAGAAGACTTTTAAACTGCTATCTAATTATGGTTTAATAATCTTATAATCCTTAAACCCTCTTAGGGCTTTACGAACCCTTTTAGTTCCCCGTGCTAGTACCTTATTTTGGGGCAAGGGGTGTTTAATCTTGCTTAGACATGCATACGGGTTGGGTTGGGGCGGGTCAAGGCCTCGCGGACCCCAACCCGCATGGGTCAAGATCTTGCTAAACCCGCCCCGCAAATACCCGCAGAACCCGCACTAAACCTAATACAGTAATTTTATTACCTAAATAGGATAGGGCTAATTATAATAACCCTATTTTATTACTATACTAGGTTTAGTGCGGGTTCTGCAGGTTTAACCCTAAGCCGCGGGTTCTAGATAGTTGACCCGAACCCAAACCCATGCGGGTTCGGGGCGGATCGGGTTCAGGATTTTGGGGCGGGTTGTGCATGTCTAATCTTGCTATCTATCTTATAGGGCTGTTGTATATGCTGTTCTTCTTATTGTCCATTATCTCCTATCCCTATCTCTATACATTGTTGTTTAGCTGGCTGTTCTTGTATTTCAGTCTTAATATTACTAGTATCATCTTTATTATTACTGACAGGCTTAAAATCCGCCTGTAGTTAAACAGAAGCTCTCTCCTCTGTAGCAGCAACCTTACTAGCTGGAAGATACTCTTTTATTAGTTCTAGCTGCTCTTGTTTAAGCTTAAACTTTGATGTATATATCCACATCATCAAGTCTTTAATCGTGCAAGATTTAAGATGGCCACGGTGATAGTGACAGATATCATAAGCAGAGTTAAAAAGACACTCAACACCGGCTCTACTAGCTGGGATAGCAAGAATATCCCGAGTAAGTCTAGATAATGCTGGAAACTCATGCTCATGCTCTTTCCAGAAGGCCCTTAGTGATATATTAATTGTGCCTGTTATCTAATATTAATTCTAACTTCTAAGTCCCAGAGCTATTATTAGTACTTACTATTCTTAAGATATTATATAAGCTTATTATTATCTGTCTTTGACCTAGAGTAGTAAGAGCTGATCCCCTGCTGGGAGGCCCTATTCGAAACCAGCATTTTAATCTGGGATAGGTTTCCAGATGATAGTTGAGTGCTTGATAGTGCAGGTAAATCAGAAAGTTGCCTTATATACTACTTAAAATAATTAATAAGGCTTTTATAATATTGTTCACGCCAGCCACCTTCCTAATCTTTTGTAGAAAAGAATTGGAGCTTGTTTGAAGAGGTAATAATAGTACTAATTACAAAGATATTATTATATATCTTATTAGTCTCTTTATAATAAAATGAGAGCTTTATCTTTGCTGCCTTAAGTATATAGAGTATTGTTGTTTTCCAAGCAACCTTTTTAATTTGAAGTTGCTGTATTAACTTCTTAAGGTAGTCAAAGAGATTGTTGTAGATACTAAAGATAAGATGAATAGTAACCTCCTTAGTTATAGAGAGTATAGTAGTGTAGTTAAAAAAAGGTTTAGTAATCTAAAGTAAATATTTAATTTAGCGCTATTCTTCTTTATTAAGCTTGAATTAGAGATATTGGTGTATTGTACAGTACTTGTTAAAGATAGGCTGTAGTTGCTTTGCTCGGCGAAGCATTAAATATATAGAATTCCAGCGAGTACAGACATCCTGATAGGGAACAAGCTTTGGCTCAGAAGTCTGAAGACTTAGGAATACTTTTTTTCACTGCGGGCTTACATTAATAAAGGTAGTAAGCTGTCGAACCTTTCTTCTTATTAGTAGAGGCATATATTTAGTATAAAGATATTATACCTTATTTAATGTATCTATAATTTTACTTGAATTACTCTTTTTCTGGAGAGTGTATATAGTTTCATCAGACCACTCCTTTTTAATAGTATTATTAACTGGGTTCACTTTCATCTTTCCAAGCAGTTGATTCAAGCTAAGCTGAATAATATGGGCAATGCATGGGATCCGGATAATTGTAGTATTACTACTAAGGTCCTGTGACTGGATAGTCTCCTGTAATCTTGCTATTATAGTATTATTATTTAATGTATTATCAGTAGTGATTAATAATATACAGTTAGTGATTCCATGCTCTTGGAGGACTTTAAGAAGAACTAAGCTTAGATTACCTCTATTATGAATACTATAAAGAGGTTCAAACCTAAGAAGAACCTTATAATAGTTCTATTCCTGATTAATAAAGTAGCCAGTGATTGCTATAAATGTTTGGTTAAATAGTGATGTCCAGCAGTCAAGTACAACTAAAAGCTTCCTATTTGGTAGAAGCTTCTGGAGGAGAGCCTTTTACTTTTCTTTAATATTTTTATATAGATACCGTTGAAGACTTCTGCTGGAGGGGAGCTTTGGCTTTAATAGTATAAGTTATATAATATTAATAAACTCGTCAAGCTCGTGATACTCGGTAAATCGAAAGGGAAGACGTCTAATAGTAATCATATTTAGTAGCTTTTCTATAAAAAGCTCTTGACTATACAGTCTTTAAGGTGAATGCTGATAGAAGAGTATAAGTATATTTAATATATTATATTAGGGCCTTATACTAACTGAGTCATGGATAAGCTAGTCTATACCCTTTTGCTGTTTAGGTACTGTATGTTGACAGGCAGCTCCTTTCAGGTGTGCTTTTATTAGAGATAATCCTGCTCGGCGGTAACCTGGATGAATAAGAACATTCAAACAGTATTTATACATAATCTTGGGCTGGCCAGTTTTCTCATCAGCAACCTGATCAAATTGCTTCTAGTATGATGAGCTCTTTTTTCCATCCTAATATACTGTATCCTGTAACTTCTTTTTTAATCTAAAATCTGTCTGTAGCTACCATCTTATAAACTCGTCCTTTAATATATTAGAATAAAGGATTCAATACTTGCGAAAGCTAGCCCCAACACGCGTAAGGGTCTCAGGGAGGCATGGCTGTGGAGGTGGGAAGATAAAGTCAGAGTCTGATATAGAGATGATAGTATTTTAACTATCAGATATATACTGTGTATGATCTGAATATAAGAAGTTAGATTTATAAAAGGAGTTAGAGAATTGGGATTAATAGCTCTGCGATATCTTTAAAATAAGAGTTGAAAGCTAAGAAAGAGAGAGGTAAAAAGACTTACAATACTTGTAGAAAGAGAACCTCAGAAGATAGTAAAACCTGAGACTTATAAAGATAGAAGTAGGAAGTTGATAGATCTAATCTTTCTAGGTTATCTTCTATTATAATTGGCCTACTAGTAATATTAGTATAGATGCCTGCATGATATCCATTGGATATCATATAAAATCCATGGATAACGCGGGATAATCCACAGATATCTGGCAGATATCTATTAGATATTATGGATATCCATGGATATCCGGCACATATCCGTGGATATTATATAATAATGTACGGGTATCCACGGGCCTTATATAAAAGTAAAGAGTTCTGTACATTTATACTATATGATTAGGCTATGAAATAAGATATATAAACAGGATTAGAGAATAGAGTTAAAGTAATATAGTCTGAGAAGGCTAAACTAATTAATTTATAAGAAGTTCTGGTTCAGCACTAGTCAAAGAAGCAGAGCTAGTAGAGCTAGCAAGTACTATAAGTTTTACGTGCAGGACGACTAATATATATTCTATATATATTAGAGGTTAGTATTATATAAAGGTGTTGTGTGGTCCTGGCAAGACTGTCATAACCAGAATAGGCGTATATTACTGATATTAATCAGTAAATTATGCATCCTGTATTGGGCTAGATTGGGTTAATCTAGCGAGAATTATGCTAGTGCGGATAATAATAAGATATCCATATCATATCCGCATGGATTTGGATGTGGATAAAGATAGTAATTCAGGTATCTGGTATCCGCGTGGGTACGATATGGATACCATTTGCTATCTGATATCCGCGGATACGCCGCAGTCTAATCCCACTGCTGGATCGCCTCTGCCATCCGCGTACACTCCTGGGGCTTGATGGAATGCTTGACCTGCAGATATGTGGCGACCTCTCTAGGATGCACGCCATATTTACAGCAACGACAAATAATAATCTGTAAACTAGGGATAAGTAGACATGCACAACCCGCCCCAAAATCCTGAACCCGATCCGCCCCGAACCCGCATGGGTTTGGGTTCGGGTCAACTATCTAGAACCCGCGGGTTAGGGTTAAACCTGCAGAACCCGCACTAAACCTAGTATAGTAATAAAATAGGGTTATTATAATTAGCCCTATCCTACTTAGGTAATAAAATTACTGTATTAGGTTTAGTGCGGGTCCTGCGGGTATTTGCGGGGCGGGTTTAGCAAGGTCTTGACCCATGCGGGTTGGGTTCCTTGAGGCCTCGACCCGCCCCAACCCAACCCGTATGCATGTCTAGGGATAAGTTGAAAAAATTGATGTTCCATGGTGTAGGTCGGAATCTGCCAGATATATATATATATCGTGTGGGGGTTCCGCACTCCAGTTGCTGGTACAAACTCAGGATATAGAATAAAAATAGACTGGAACTGGATTCCCCGGCCTTCTTAAGTATGAAAACAGCCCCTGAATTCCTGCTGACTATCTATTATTGGTATTAATGTATCATTTCTACTATCGGTCGCGGGTGGTGGTGATCCCCCATCAAAACTGATTTCCTTATCCTAACAAACTTTGAGCCGCCACCACACCCTTTTAATTAGATGGATGACCCTCAGCTTCAGCTAAGTTATAATTTAATAGAATATTAATCAGCAGGCTGAGTTTTAGCAGGATTACTTTTAAAAAAGCCCAGTGAGTTCAAGACCTAAAGTATGGTGAGTTGTTCTCCGCGACCGGGCTTATCAGCCAATGGTAAGCCGGCCCGGATTCCCCACCGCGGTGAGTCCAACAACGACTTTCCGCCGCCTGTGGGTTAGGGTATCCAGGCTCTATATTCATGCCTGATCCCTAATATTCATGCCTGAGGTATTGGAGTGGCCTAATTAGGTCTAGACTACCCGAAATTAGTGTGCCAAGCCATACCCCAACAAAAGTTTTCCCTGATTCTTTACCTATTAATTCTGCCTTCCTAAATAGGAAATCCTAATATATTTCTAGATATTATTAAAATTCAGATCTCTAGCTCTCTAGTAATATAATTTTTATTAAGAAATATTAAAGATTAAAGGTTTTAGAGGGTGGGCCTGTATTAGGGTGTGGCCCACCCCCCTTACCCTAATTCTTTTTTGCGGAGGCCCACCCCTGGGCCTGTGACAGAATATAGTTAGAATTAATATACCTTAAAAATAATAAGATTTAAAGATTAAAAAATAATATAAATATTTAAACTTCAGTCTATAGACTATATTTAAATATTTTTAATATTATATAAAATAATTAGATTAGAAAATTTTATAATATATAAATTAAACTTAAGATTATTATATTTTCTATAGAGATTACTAGTATAAATTAACTAGGGTTAGTTGTGTAAATTATATATATTTTATTCAGGGCATGCAGGCTCTATATTCATGCCTGATCTCTGGAATTCATGCCTTAGGCACCAGAACACCTGAATTAGGTCTAGACTACCCGTTATTAGCGTGCCAAGGCCTACCCTAATAAAAATTCTTTATAATCTTTTTACCTGCGAATTCTGCCTTCCTAAATAGGAAAGTCCGAGATCTTTCTATATATTATTAAAATCTAGAACTCTAGCTATCTAGTGATATCAGTTTTATTCAGAAATATTAAGAATTCATGAAGTTATAGGGGTTTGAACGGCGAACTCGAAAAGCTTGGCGAAAAGTGCCATCTTGGGGCGCTCTGTGTAACCGTATTCTGGATAGTGGCCAGCGAGACCCAAAACAAAATACCCAATAGGCCAGCCGATCAGCACCCGCGCTCAGCTGAACCCTAAAGGAATCTGAGTCCGATTCCCTGCCGCCTGTGGGTTAGGGCAAGGAGAATAGGCTTCTCTATGTCTTCAGACCAGCATAAATCATGATCGGTATTTAGCCCAGTATTTGCATCAAAACACCCTCCCGCGATTCCTCCCCTCTGTCAAATACACCTCCACCTTATTCCCCTCCTCATCATGCGCCGTCCCCGTCCCCTCATCATAAACAGGAATCAAATGCCCGGGAACACCCTTCGGACATAAGTTCATCATCCGCGTGTTCCCACTCTCGCCGTAAAATAACCACAGGCTGGATATAAAAACCCGCATAAAGCCTTTATACCCGGGGTCGGCCCCACAGCCGGGGCCAGTTTCTTCGGGATACCGCCCGTCAACCATCCCGACAAAGCCCTCGCCGAGTCGAGGGCGGGGGCTTGAGGCGGCAATGATTGATTTGAGCGAGCGCTCGTCAATCACCAGACACCCCTCAAACCGGCCATACCCGCGGCCCTTGCTAGCAGCGACGTACTCCTTGAAATGAACGCGGATCTGTTCTACTGAAGCGCCGTCCCAGGAGTCCTTATCTGAGAAGACGACATGCCTGCGCGATTCCTTGAGGAGGCGTTCTGGCGTTGAGTCACGCTCGACTCCATCAGCAGAGCGCTTCCTCTCTGCATTCAGTCCCGAATCGATTCCGCGATCCAGTGCCGCGTCAAGCTTTTTTAAGGCTAGCGGCCACTGCTCATCTGACTCAGGGGTGTACACGGTGCGGTAGATGATATACCCCCATGGAAAGGTCGACTCGAGCATCGGGGAGAGGAAGCGCGTCGTGTAGCGGTTCTTGGTTTGCTCAAGCCATGGGGCGCTGCCCCAGTCGTCTTCGCGGGCGGCTTCGAACTCTGGGTGGGACCATTTGTCGGGCCAGGAGGGGTGGTGGTAGAATTCGAAGTCGTCGATTTCGGTGACGAGGGCGTTGATTGAGGATGGGGGTGGGGGGGAGGAAGGCGGAGGGGGTGAAAATAGTTTGTCCATGTGGAAGGCCACAAAGTAGACAAAGACGAGAAAGAGAAGAGATAGTAGATGAGGGCTATGTAGGGGTTTATTGACACCAGGTTGTCGTGGTGGAAGAAAAGTCAAGAACTCTGGTGGGTGGAGGGGGACCCCGTTTATATGCTGGAGGAGGCCTAGCGTGCCAAGACTTTACAGTACAGTACCGAACTTTCCTTCTAATTACATGATGTTAACTGCCTACGTAATGTACCCAAGGTATGTTGAAAACAAAAGACATGAGACTAGTTAGGGCTCGGGACAGCACTGCTCGAAGCAACGGGAGGCTGAGAACCAGCCCATCCCGGATTAGGGGCGACACAGTAAGCATTCCCAACAACCAAAGCAGCAGAGCAATCCTCGCCCTGAAGCGACGGGTTCACCTGCGTAAACAGGGCAAACGTGATTGACTCTGCAAGACAGATGCGGGCACAAGATTCGTCCTCTGCAGGCACATGCCATTTCCCGCACTTTAAGCTCGTGCCCTCAGCAACAGTGGCATTCGACGGAGGATCAACAACAGACCCTGAGTACCCGGAATTGCCTTCGCCTGGAGCCAAGGTGACCCCGGGGATCGGGGCTGTGGCCGTATAGTTCCCACCTTGACCCTCTAGGCAGATTACGTGGCCCCAGGCTTCTGTGGTGGTTTGGAGATTCGAGCAGTCCCACGCTACCCAGGCGTTATATTTTCGAACGGTGCCTGGGGCGTAGAAGGACGCTCTCTCGATGGAGCTGCAGGTGTCGTTGCTCTTGAGCTGGTAGGTGCCCGAACAGCTGGTTGGTAGGCAAAGATCCATGTCTGCGGGTAGGTTCTCGCAGAGCATGAGGTGGCGGGAGTTTGCCATGACCAGCGCTGCCGATGACACGCTGTACGCTAGGGCGATGGAGTCACATGTGTCACCAAGGACCGTCGTGTGCGTTTGATTAGAGGCGCAGATGGGGTCGGGTGGGAACTCTGGCGGAGCATCCAAAGAGGGGGGCATGGCGGTGGGAGCAGATAGGCCACACTGCGCATTCACGACCTCCAGCTGCGTTTGGAAGCTTTTGTCGTAGAAGGAGTAAGGCGAGCGCTGCATTATCTCCAGTCTCTCGACAAAGCAGAAAGAGCAGAGCTCGTTTTTGGGCATATCTTGCAAGAAATCAACTGGGGTGAACCCTGCAATCTCATCTGGTTTGTGAATGGAATTAGGTTTGTCCTATGAAGGGGCAAAAAGGGAGACTAACCATTGCAGTATTCACCACTGGTAGGGTCCTTGAGACAAGTTTCGTTCCAACCAGACCAGACCTGGCCACCGTACTTAGTAGCAGCGGATCCAGAGACATTGTAGTCCGCGCAGTTTGTCTCGACATTGTGAAACCAGCTCTGCAAGGACGCGCCACAGCTGTTATCGCAAACAGAATCGGTCAGGCTCATGTTATTCAGGGACCCTCTGTATTTATTGTCCAGGAACATCGTTGCGTACGGGTCGCACTTGACTAACTGCGTGAGCGAAGTCTGGCAAGCATTCGGAAGGCCCTTGAGCGCGTCCGAGTCCGAGTCCGAGTTGGAGTTCCAAATGTAGAAGCCCCGAAACTCGCGGCCGCCCACCACTTCCTTGGGCCCTCGGACCCAGGCGAGCAAAGAGGAAAGGAAGCCGTTCTTGTTGTCCTTGGCGTATGTTGGGACTTGGCCAACAGGGCTCACCATTTCCAACGCAGCCTTGGTGATCAGGTTGTAGATCCAGACATCGTAGCTTTGCTCGATCTGGAAAATGCGGTCCTGGCAGTAGTCCTTATCCGCGCAGTCTTGAGAATAGTCGGAGAACCAACTGTAAAAGCCTACATTGGAGTTATTATCAGACAGAATGCAAGCGAGGCAAATAGACATACCAGCTCCAAGGAGATGCACCGATGAGGAATCCAGGATCCGCATCCCCCAGGCAAAAGCACAGGTTGTGGACGTGGACGTGCAATTGCTGAAATCCGGGTCTCCTGGGAAAAGACCAGGCGTGAATGGTTCGGGGGCCGGTGGCACTGGCTGGTAGTAGGGAGACTCGGTCTGGATCATACCCAGCACAATGTCCTTTGCTTGATAGAGCTCGTATTGATAGAAGACCTGGTGTTCAGAAGCGGTTCCATACAGCCAAGTGGGACCCTGGCTTTCAATCAAAAGGCCACGAGCGGAATAAACGTCGATTTGATCCTGTGAGGCAACATCCAGGTCATGGTCAGCCGTCCATACCCAGACGTTCTCCAAATAGGCAGACGATCTGTGTGTCAGCCGTAGCATCAACACAGCCGCGATGCAGGCTTCATTGACACCGTCGCCTTTGGGGCAGTCTTTGGCTTGCAGAGAAGACCCTGCAGCACCGCCAACCCGAAAGTGAGAGTCTGCACTTGTTAGCCAAGGAAAAAAAAAAGAACAGAGAACTCATACCCCATAGCCCAGCGGACCCCTGAGATAACTCGTGAATATTCCACTCCACCAGCACAGCGCCTGCGGTAGGGCCCGAGACAGTAAAAAGGAGGTCCTGGATTTCAACAATGCCAACATCACCCTCATTCCCTACCTTTACTGCGACCCGAGGATTCCGTACATCCTCGAATTTAGAACCAATTGCCATGATCTGAGACCAGGCTTGGCCCAAGATCCGCGAGTTTTGCGGGATCTTGAGTGTATCCTTGATAACATAAACACCATAAGGAAAGAAGACAATCGAGGACATATTAGCACCACGGGCAAGAACACTATTCAACACCGTTGTGTCATCGGTTTTGCCGTCACCCTTTGCTCCAAGGGCCTTAACATCAAGAACTTGCGAGTTTCCGATGTCATTGTATTTCGGCCGCCGACGGTTGAAGAAATTGGGGTGTCCAACATTGTAGACAGTGTCGCCCACAAGAGACGAAGAGCGGTTGGCTGCCTGGAGTTTGACACCGGAGACAAACCTGGCGCCTTCGGGATCATTGACCATTCCAAACCCCCAGGAGTCAAGGATGGTTTGGTCGCTGCCGGGAATAAGGACTTTGTTGACGTTGCTGTCCAGAATGGCGTTCTGTGTGTTATAGAACCCAACATTCTGCAGCAGTAGAGCAGTCGAGTTCTTGTTGTACAGGGTAGTCGTGATTCCGGTCGCGGTATTAGCGATGATGGCGTCGACCAAGGCAAAGGATCCGACCGCTTGACTGGTGCTGAAAGGGCCACCCGCCTGGGAGACAGGTTAGAGCCTTCGTTGTGTAGGGTTAGCATGACTCACTCCGCCAACAATGATGATTCCAGTAGTGCAGCTCTCAATAACAACGTCCTGCATGGTCCAGGCCCAGTCTCAGTGGATTTGAAGAGCCGTGTTGCAATTGACAAACACTAAGTGGCTTGTGGTAAACTGTTGATTTCCCAGGTATGCGCTCGAGGCTTGTTAGTCGACGCTGTCAGACCACTTGTCCAAGGACTTACCCAAAGTTCCCGCCGACAAAGGTCAGATCGGACATGAAGCCACCACTTCCGTTTTCCATGTAGATTCCCTGTTGGGTGGTACTGGCGTCCTGGGTCATGTAGAAGTAGATATTCTCAAGAGAGGTGCCCTGCGCCACTTGCCAATGAATGGCGCAAATGTATGCTGCCTGGTCAGTGCGCGTGATGTCAATCTTGAAATTGCGCACACTGCGAAGGAAATTATTGGTGTTGATGTACCACTCCTCCTGGTCGCCAACATAGACATCTGACGTGATGACGCCCAGGCCAACGAAGCTCGCCGCGCCGAGAATCGTAGGGAGGTCAAGCGGCTATCCAGGCGTCAGTATCTTGAGAGAACAGTCGGAATTGAGCCATACGTCACCGATTAGCTGAGTGTTGTAGTATTGGATTATCGGACTGCTGACCAGGTAGCTGCCTGGTGGGAAGTAGACGACACCGGGGTACACTGTGCTGGACCCGCAATTTGCACCGCAACGCCCACCGTCGGAGATGGCAAGGTTGATAGCCGCTGTGTCTATTAGTACGTGGTACCAAGCCAAGAGCAGGTACTGGGCACGAACCGGTGTCGTCAGTCACACCATCACCTATTGATGTCAGTACGGAGATTGAAAGCGGCTGAACGTCTTACCCTTAGCACCATAGTCCACGACATTCCTCCAGACCTGCAGGAAAAGATAGTGTCAGAGAATAGCACCAACTCGGATGAAAGTTGGCTTACTTTATACCCAGAAGGGGCATGAGGGCTGCTTCCCCGCTGCGCCATCGTAGCCATCCACCAGGTTGGACTCACCCGCTTCCTCAAGGCGCCCTCTGTCCCATTCTCCCCGAAGCTTACCTCGTCCTTGCCATCCATGACGACCTGAGCCAGTCCGTTGTAAGTGTGAAATGCCTGCGACGGAACAAAGGTATCTGGCCTGCCGGTTCCGTACTTCCGATCCATCAGAGCAGCAACGGCACTGTGATTGCCATTCGAGGGAGCAGGGGGTTCCGACTCGGCAACAACCCTCGCAGCCTCTCTGAGCTCATCAGGGATCGAGTATCCATACTTTTCATTTGATCCGGAATCTCTGCGCGTGCGCCGCTCATCGCCTGCCTCTTCGGCGGCCTTTTGGGTGTAGTCGAGAGGCGCAGAGTCAGGGGCCGGGTGCACTTGGTCGGAAGTGCCCATATCATACTTGTTGTACTGCACATTCTCCAGCCGAAGCTTGTTCAGTGTCCTCAAGACCTTGAGAGCACTGGCAACAGCGTCAGCCGCATCTGAAGTCTCTTGGGCTGCAGGCGCGACACTGGTGATTGACGCTGGCGCAGGCCCAGGTGCTGAGGCTTGCTGTAGAGCACCGTGGTGACTTGCATGTATATGCTCGTGTTGATGATGGTGATGGGATGCCTGGACAAGAAGTCCAAGCTGGCCTATGAGCCAAAGACCTCGCCAGACATGCATCGCAACAAGCCGAATGCTCTATCCAGGGTGAAGCAGTCAAAATGTTCACTGGGAATGCTCAGGCTTTGAGTTGGTCTCCCAAAACTTTTCTTTTCACGGTCCTTCCGTCCATTTCGTTCCCGCTCGTTCCGAGTCCACCAGCGTATTTCTAACATGGTCCGTACAAGAGCACTAGGATACATAGCTCAATAGTGGGATTGCATGTCATTGGGCAGATCTGGCTTTTAATCTCGGACTTTCGAGTCCCGACTCATCTTTGCTATATGCAGTGGATCCTGCGCTAGTTGGATGTAACTCTAGACGCCTAGTTCCTCGATGGCGGCGATATTAATGCTCTAGGCCTACTCGTGATGGAGATGGCCATATAACTCAGTCCAGGGATCACCTAGAAGAGTGAGGATTCGGCACCGTCGGCATTGGGTCTGAGGCTGTAGTGTCGCAGTATGAAGCTCACATTGTCCGACCACTACCAGTAGTAGTAGTAGTAGTGGAGGGTTCGCTTCCAGATCTCCAGGGCGGCGCCTGTGGGCCCAAAGAAACTAACCCGAGTAGGCAAAGTCGCTCCGACTCAAGGGCCAGCCCAGGGCCCACGAGTATGGTCCCATACAATCTCATTCTCTCACAGATCCGCTTCGGTCGGCACGTTCTTTTCCCTCTTTTGGTGATAATCATGGACTTGTTCGCTCAGAGTTTAAGATTTCCAAGAAACAGACGCGGTCTTAGCTGGGGTTTATTTGGGCACCATTGTTCAATCATAAAGCACCTGAAAATGACCGCATGGTCTTTTGGAGCCATGCATTAACTCGCTCTGGCCTTTGCGGCCTGCGGGAGACCTTGCTTGGCCATTCAGTACTGCGGTTGGTATATAGGGCATGGAGCCCGCCCGGACACTCAACTCCCGCCTTTTCCAGGTCCGATAGTGATAGGAACAGACCCTCCACCTCCACCGCTCACCGGACCGAAGTCGCCGACTCGCCGCTGGCGGGCTTTTGCTAGTAAATCCGCGCCCGGACTATGTACAGAGTGGATGAGACCTCCGAGTCAAGAACCAATCGCGCTTAAAACTTCGACCAGTAGTACTACCACTTACCAGTAAGTGGATTCGGCTCTAGAGACGAGATATGCCGGAGGTATCAGACCTTCAGGGCGCCCGAAGTGGCGAGTCGAATGTGGAACTGTGAGGCCCTAGGTAGTAGTAAGTATTATTACTGGAAATGACCAAACACCGCGGTCTAGTAGTACTAGGAAGCTACCGGACGTACTTTGCGTATTCTGAAAAGAGGGCCAGCTACCTTACCTACGGCGATTCTAGGCGTTGTCGGTCAAACCATGTCCCATCCCACGATACCCAGCGGACGGATTCCATTTACGCCGTAGGCAGGCGGGCCATTTTATTTGATTTCCCCCTTTCCCACGAAGCTTCCTCCATCTGTCTTCCCACTGAGTGCGGTGCTGACAGAGTCTCCTCACAATGTGGCCAAAGAAAGGGCAAAAGCTCGGGCTCGGGCTCGCTTGGGTTCTCTTAACAGGCCTTGCTCTTCCAGCCCTGGGCCAGAACTGCAGCAAAGACAACCCTTGCGCCACGGGATGCTGCTCCAAGGACGGGTGGTGTGGGACAAGCGAAGAGCATTGCGGTGCGGGGAACTGTGTTGACACTTGTGATTTTAAGCTGCAGTGTGATGAGAGTAATCCGTGCGAAACGGGGTGTTGGTATGTACTACCTTAGTGAAATGCTTGGTTCCAGATGCGTTGGTGGACGGTACTAATAATCACAGTTCCAAGGCAGGGTTCTGCGGATTGGGCCCGGACTACTGTGGCGAGGACGTGTGTGTGGCTAGCTGTGAGGCAAAGGCTGAATGTGATCCTGGCTTTGGGGCAGACTGGGCGACGAGTTCGAAGTGCCCGCTGAATGTTTGCTGCTCAGACTTTGTAAGACGTCCCTGAACACTCACTACCAGGGAAGGACTAATGGGTTGAAACCAATAGGGCTTTTGCGGAACCACCAAGGAATTCGTGAGTATCCTAGGTTCAATCTCCCCTGGCATACATGAACTAACCTCGATAGTGTGGAAACAAGACAGTCCACCACGACACCTGCGATAAGAAGACCGCGACACTTGACCGTGTGGTTGGCTATTACGAGTCGTGGGCAAGCAGTCGTCCGTGCAATCCCTTCTGGCCAGAGCAGATCCCGATGGGGGTCTATACCCATCTCAACTTTGCGTTTCCCGCCATCGACCCAGACAGCTTTGAAGTGCGCCCTGGTTCCGACGGTGACCTTGACTTACTGATGCGCGTCACACAGCTCAAGACCATGGATCCAGATCTCAAAGTCATGATTGCGCTGGGTGGTTGGAGCTTTAATGATCCAGGCCCGACCCAAACAACTTTTTCTGACATTGCGCGGTCGTCGGAGAATCAGGCCAAGTTCTTTACATCCCTGAAGGAGTTCTTGTCAACGTATAATCTGGATGGAGTGGACCTGGACTGGGAATATCCCGTGGCAGATGATCGCAGTGGACGGGCCGAGGACTTTGAGAACTTCCCTAAATTCATGGAGAATCTGAAGGAGGCTTTGAAAGACACAGGCGGGCGGAATGAGATATCCATCACACTCCCTTCATCCTACTGGTATCTGCAACACTTTGACATTGTCAAGCTGCAGCCCCACGTGAGCTTTTTTAATGTTATGTCCTATGATCTGCACGGCAAGTGGGACAAGGGAAACAAGTGGACAGGCGAGTTCCTCGACGCCCACACCAACCTAACCGAAATCGACAAGGCCTTGGAGCTGCTCTGGCGGAACAAGATTGACTCCTCCAAAGTAGTTCTGGGGCTCGCATTCTACGCCCGCGCATACGCCTTGGCCGATCCGGCCTGTGTAAAGCCAGGCTGCCTGTTCGCCTCTGGCGCAAACCAGGGCAACTGCAGTCGCGAGATTGGGATTCTGCTCAACAGCGAAATCGACGAAATTGTTGCGCAGCGGGATCTCGAGGACACACTGTATAAGGACGCTGCCGTGCAGGTCCTTCACTGGGACGACCAGTGGCTGTCGTATGACGATGCCGGGCATGTTCCTGGAGACTGGTGGCGATGATGATGACGATGATGATGACGAGTATATCACCAAGGTCGAGGATCATCTGCAGTGCCGGTGGTCCAACTGCGGCGAGTTTTGCCCTACGGGGTGGACGATGATGACTCGGGACGACCAGTGGGGTGACTCGGATGAAATCATGCTGGACGGTAATGCTTGCACTTACCCTCATGAACGACGACTATGCTGCCCCCCAAGCGAAACAACTCCGAGCTGTGGTTGGTACTCCTTCAAGGGCGGGGCGTGCAAGGGCGAGTGTCCTGACGGGTACACCGAGGTCGGGTCGATTGACCATGGCTGTCGGAGTGGCTACCAGGCAGCCTGCTGCACAACAGAGAACAAGAACAACAAGCTCCTAAACGCCATGAGGCTCTACGAGACCTGCGCATGGTCCAATGCCCCGGACTGCAACAGCGGCAAATGCACATTTGCCAACTCGCCGTGGCCAACGGAATTTGTCGAGTCCACGACCGGCAGCGGCGCGGTATACTGCTACTCGGGCATGGTACACGATGATGACTATAATTTCAGCTTTAGTTCCCAGTCGCGAAAGTACTGCTGTGATACTTCCAACAAGGCCATGACCTGGGGCACATGCACCTGGAGGAACGACGACTTCAACTTCGGAACCGAGGGCAAGACCTGCAGCTCCAACTGCCATGACAACGAGATCAGGGTCGCCATGGATGGCAATGAGGAGTGTCATGGGAAGGACGGCGGCGCCAAGTCATATTGCTGCACCGGCACATACGAGACGACGAGCAAGGTCTTGAATCCCGTGCTGGCCGGCTACGAGGCTGATCTCTCTGCGTGGGCGGATAGTCCGACCTGCGATGCAAAGACGGGGCTTGACTTGTATGCCAGGTCGGACATCTCGCCCCGGGACCAGGGTCAGACCGTCCTCAAGGATCAACACTATCAGGGCACCCTTTTCATCCTGGCGACGATGATCCGAGGCACTGGTCTTGCAGGCGAAGCCATGTCATCATCCGTCAAAGCCCTGTGCAAGATCTGGGACAAGTACATCCCCGACCATTGGGAGCACTTGACCTGCGACAAGGTCACCTCCTGGTTCAATGACAAGGAGGGAAACCCCGCCGCGCAACAACGGAGCCCCGAACAAAATGGGCAATTGGCGCTGTGTAATATGGACGGTTTCAACGCGATGCTGAATACGAGGGCGCGCCGCCTCCCCGAATGCGAACATTACGAGATTGTAGAAGCCGACTATCTGGCAAATGACGGCTCCAGCATCAACGACGGCACCCTTGCCAAGCGATGGCTCAATCAGGTATGCATGCCATTTCACCGTTTCGTTCAGCATTTGGACACTAATGCTCGCAGGGCGATGTCCTGGATCGGCTTGAGAAGCGGGCGCCGGCCGAGGCGAAATCGGTTCTCTGCAATGACGGCAAGGTGAAGAGAAAGATCAACTACCAGAGCCAGCCTTACCCAAGCGTCGGGGACTGGGCTGATGATGCGGAGCCCGTGCAAAACACGGTGGACCTCGTGGACTGGAACGTCTGCCGGAGCTCTGCGGTCAGGACATACAATCAGGGGTCCGACCGGGACAATTATGCCAGTAAGTGAGAACACACCTATGCAAGTACAGTAGCTGACCGGATAGCCGAGCACATGTTGGAGCTGGAATCCATCCCCATGTTTATCAAGTGGGCCGCCATGAACCAAGACGTCTGCAAAGAGATAGACTGTCTCTTCTTTGCAGGCTTCTTCAACAAAAAGGTCCTGGACAGCCCTCCTGACATGCCTGGCCTAGATGCCTCGCACCAACAAGTCCCCATGCAGCGCGTGATGGAGTCGCTGCGCAGCGAGACAAACGCAGGCAACTTTGCCATCCTGTGGGGAAGCATCAATCTAAACAAAGCACAGGTACGGAGCCTCGCCAACCTTTGAGGGACAGAATTCCGGTTGCTGACTCTGGCGTGTCGTGTCTAGTTATGGCTCCATGGCCAGCCAAGAGCCGACGACACATGGGATGGTTACGTGGAGGGAGACCTGAACAAGGCAACTGAAGTTCTCCGCGATGTATGGCCTCTTTCCCATCTTCTTCCCTCTAACTACCTACCTTCCTGCTGACCATAACCTAACAGACCATAGCCGTCTACCAATACCTCCGCGAAAAGAAAATCTGGCCCAAGTTCCAAGCAATCAACAAGGCCGTGCGCGAGGAGATGCTTCGCGCAGAAGAACAACACAACAAAGACGACAAGGACAAGAAATCGGACCTGCAGGCCTGCTGGGATGCCTGGATGGGCCACCAGCTCAAATCATTCGTGGACAATGGCGATGACTGGGTGAAAAAGGCCATTGAGGATCTGAAAAAGAACTACAAGCCCGAGAAGAGCAAAAAGGATGATCCGGAGGGGCACGAGCGGTACGATGCCTTGACGGCTATCCTGAACCTTCTGGAAACCGAGGCGGCTGAGGCCATTAAGCTCTCTAACTTTGATCTGGGACTGGGCGATGGCGATGCGATGGATACCTCGGCTTGAGCAGGATTGGACCGCGAATCGACCTGTACGCGCTACGATGTGTCACTGTTATGTAGGGTCAGCTCGAGTATATAGAGTATTTACAAATATCCTAACACACCTTCTAAAGGTGACCAAAAGGGCGGGGTGAAAATGACGGCCATTTGTGGGTACTATCAACCCTAACAGCGGGTTGCTTTTATAACAGGGAGTCAAAGTTTCGGAAGTTCTATGGGGCTTTGGCTTCAGGGCTCTGATTTAGGGCTCTGATTCCATCACAATGGTGTTGAAGATAGGTACTTATGCGGCTGGCTTGTCGCGATATATTCTGCAGAGCATAGCGCCTGAGGTGATGGGCATACACAACATCCGCGCCCCTCCGGAAGCCCTACCTTAACTGGCCCAGTTTTTTTCTTTTTAACCATCTGCCAGAAGCAGAAGCCAGTGATTTTAGCTAGACCAATAACTTGGATACTCCAGTCGTATTTAAGAGTTGCTGGCTTTTGCATATCCACATGCATACCCTAGATAGGGGTGGTGGAGTACAGTCCATGAGCATTCTTTTCCCGAGTACATGGCCTTCAGGCATTCCGGAAAAATGTGAAACTCCGCGGCAGATGTAATAGTAAAATGCAATAACTCCCACCGGACAAACGGCAGACCTGCATCCTCCGGGTAAATAGAACCGCTCGGAGTGAATTAAGCCGGTGCTTGACTAGTTAGGGCTTGCTTCCCCACAACCCTGCAGATTAGCCTGCTCTGGAATGCAGGGGTCTGTACAGAATACTTTAGGTATAAATAAAACCTAAGAATGGCCATCCCCTTTCTTCCTGCAGATTAGATTATATTCCAACTACACAAAATGAGACTTCTTGCAGCCATAACCCTGCTCTGGCTTGCCCTGACTACAATAGTAACTGGCCTCCCCCACACTGTCTAAGACACCTTTAATACCTCTATCCTCTCCTACCACCCTGCAACCCCCCACAACCACATTGATATCTCCATTCTGGTCCTCCCTGGCGGCGGCTACTTATATATCTTGCTTGACCATAAAGGCACAAACTCCACCCTCTACCTTAACACAAAGGGGTAAAATACCTAGGTTTTGAATTACACAACAGCCTCTACACCCAATGCACCGGTGCCGATGTACCCAGTTCCCAATAAACAGGCGCTAGGTATGGTATGGTATATCCATTCTTAGAACAAGGTCAATGTTAAGAGGTTAGGGGTTTGAACGTTCTTGGCTAGGCGGCATTTAGCTGCTGTTACTATGACAGATAAGGAAGTGCAGGGGGAGATTGATTTTGAGATTTTAATATATCTAGTTATTTCTATGGATAAGGTCATAATGCATTAGGGGTTAAGGGTTAATCTCATCAGGGAGAATCCATTGCCTGAACTTGTGCAGGAACAATTAGCTAAAACAAGAGTTATAAACAGCACGCCGCCAATGTTCATGTACAGTTCTGCAGACAACACAACTGTGCCTGTGAAGAATATGTTGTGGTTTATTTCTGCGCTGGTGAAAAACAAGGTTCCATTTCAGATGCTGATTCTTCCGGATGCTGACCATGGAATTGTATTGGGGTTAATGGATCCGCAGCAGAATTGGGCGCCTGTGTTGGATCATTTTTTGGCATATTTAATTTAAGGTTGCGTTGGGTAGGAATGTTATAAGCTTGGAGAGTATTAGTTGTGCGGTTTGTGGTCAAGGCAGCTAATATCCATCTTGTTCTTCCCAAGGTTTCCTGCAAGGTATTTCATAGTGGTACCATATCAGACAGGGTTATATATCTATATTATGAAGATAAGGCTATATCGGCCCACTTGCAAGTCAAGAACATATAGAGCTTGCTATTCTTTATATGGCTTTACCCAAGCGTCCCACTTAAACCAAGACTCTGTACCAGCCCTCCAGCATCCTAGTAGCTGCAAGTCAGGCATAGACATCATTCCTGGCAGCCTTATATAATTTAAATACTAGTCTTTTAGGTTGATAAAATCCCAATAATGTAAGTAGTACTCTCTAAGGGTTATATGCATCCATCCCACATCTTCCTTGTCATGCTTGGCCTTGCTGTCTTCCCACTGGGGTTCAATCTTGTACTACCAATCCTCGCCCTCCCAAGGCCCCAGGATCTGCAGATTATCTTGATAACTAGGTGTCTTAAGTGGTCTAGTAACTTAAGACACATGTTATTAATAAAGATACAGAAGTTGTACCTCGCCCCAAGATCCCAGTAAGGCATGGCATTGCCGTCTCCCCCCAAAACAGCATATTTCCACTTGCCTGGTGCTTTTATAACAGAGGGTAGCTGTGCGTTTATCCATGCGTTAAAGTGGTCACAAATCTCATGCAATGTTGCCCTGTTATACTTGGTTGCGTCATCCATAACAGTTAACCAGTAAGAAGAAAGTAGATCTAGTCTTTCATATGTCTCCAGATCATCCCTAACTTTGGTATTCAGCATATCAAGCATCCACTACTATTGGGCGTTGTTTTTGTAAGTGCATCAATACACCACAAACCCCCAGTAAATGTCTGGTTTAAGCAGACGCCAGATGCGGTTGGTTAGGGACTTGTCTACCCTGGATAGGTTGTCTAATATATTAAACATATAAACATGACTTAGTGGATGTTTGTTGCAGGGTTGTAAGGAGGTGGGAATACTCCAGGCTGGAGCTTGCAAGCAGCCAAATGTTTTGCTTTATATTGCTGGCCATAGAGCTCAAAGGCCAGTCGTGGCTTGAGCCATCTGGCGGGCGCAGAGCATTGCCCTGGAAAGAAAAAGAATCTGGCAGACCCTGTTATAAAGGTAAAAGATAAAGTTTGCAGCTCACTGTCTCTACAGCAACTGTTGGAACATACTGCCGTCCAGTACTGCCTGCCCCTAGGGGTTGATCTCGCCTAGTCATCCATTAGTTAGCTATATATCCTAGATAGTTGGCCATACCGGCCACCCAATAGGAGAAGCATCCATCCACTTCCCACAGGGAATAACAGACCACATTGGACATAGCCAAGGCTATGATGCTAGAGCAAATTGGGACTACAGTCATAGTTGTCCAAGCCAACAACTATAATATGTATGATAAGAAGCATAGCTGTCCAAGCCTTTGACTATAATAAAAATTAATCAAAGATTTAAGTAAATGTACACAAAATAAAATACCACATAAGTTTTATGTTTTCTTTAATTACAGCAGCCCTCATTTTAACACAGGTGCGCTTAATCAAAGAATCATGCTAAGTTCTTGGTGGTAGGGCCAACAAATAGTTAACAAGTGTTTGGGGGTCAGACCAATTTCAAGCATCACTATACCAGAGTCCTAGGATAGCAATAGCTCCTGTGACAGTGTGTCCTGGGAGCCAGAGATTCCTAAGACATGGATTAATTCATTCATTCATAGACTGTCCCAGCCGCCCTAGTGCCGACAAATACGAACAGATGAAGTCCGCATCCGAGGTTCCTGGATGGGGGGTATCAGGGGGCAAGATCCTGGATGACCCCACCCGTTACGACTTTGACGACGATGGCAGCGACTCCTGGCACCAGGTTTTGATTCGCGTGCCGGGGATCACGGATTGCAGTGGCGTTTGGGGCGAGGACGGCGGCAGTAGCATACGGTACCGCAGTGGGCCGGACGATGAGGAGATGATAGCGTAGTACCAGGAGGGCGAGGAGCGGTGGCGGGATTTCAGCCTAGCGCAGCTAAGAACCCAAGCGGGTCTGTACCTGTTGGATCGTGAGGCCATCGAGTCTGGATTGATCAAGATTCTCTGGCTGGACGAGCATGGGCAGGTTGCCTGGGAAAATCGGTTGGACCCTTCCACTTCAGCTCTGAGTCGGCTGACGGGATCCCTCCTGAACGCTTCGAGTCTGGTGGAAGTGACCGGCTACGACGGCACCCGCGGCGCTCTGATTGAAAACTAGACTGCTTGGCTGGTGAACCATACTATTGTAGGTGACGCCTTGCTGGCACACTGCTAGAATCCTGGGTGGTCCCAGGTGATGGCGATTCATATAGGCGATAACTGGTCATATCGCGGCATGGATCTATTCTATACGCAACAGTCATTTCAATACCAGATATTGCTCGTACAGTAAATAAACTAGCAGAATTCCTCATGAATCCCACAGAGAAGTATATTAAGGTAGCAGATCAAGGAATTGCATACCTCTACGCTACGCGATACCTAGCTACTGAGTATTCTGGATTGACCAATTAGAATAAGACCTTTATATGTGCTAGTAATACTTCATTTACAGATCATGAAGACTAGAAAAGCACTGAAGGATATCTTTACAAGCTATATAGAGGACTAATTAACTGGAAAGCAAGCAAGTAACGTACAGTTACTACATCAACAACTAAAGCAGAACTATTAGCTATATCAGAGGCCGCTAAATAAATATTCTGTAGAAACGCTTATTTAAATCTATTAAGTTTGATCCCGAGTATTAGATATCGATTTTATGTGACAACCAGCAGACGATTAATCTACTCACCAAGGAGGATCCATAGATCCGTACGAAGCTTCAATATGTTAATATAGATAGTCAATGGCTTCGTCAAGAACTGCAAGTAAGGCATGTTAATATCCGATGGGTTCCCAGCGCGGAGATGCCCGCGGACGGCCTTACCAAGATTCTACCAGACTTAAAACACCAAGAATTCATGAAAATGCTTAGCTTAGTTGATGTGAAAAGTCTCATTTCAGATTAAGCAGGCAGCCTACTGCGTACAGACGATATTTCAACCTATTATTAACGCGTATGACCTCGCTGACGCTGGGGGGGGGTGTGTTGACCTTTAGTAACCGCTAGGATCCCGCTTCAACACTAAATTTACCATTAGTCAGCGTCCGCTCGGTTATCTATTATATCGCTTTGATTTCCTATTTTAGTTAGTTAGTTTACCCCTATTTCTCGAGTATTTAGTGTAGGATAGCTGCTAGATTCGATGAATCAGAGCTTTATATTCGTGTGGTTGAGTACTAGTTGATACGTTGTTCTGGAACTGCGACAATCTTCTAATGCAACATGCCAGATCCAACGCGCAATTCACATTAGGGTTTAAGTCCATACGAACTGGACCGTTCGCTCCAACGGCACCCTTTTACCCAAGCAGTACGACACACCCACCGTGTAGAAACCGAATAATTGCTAACTGAGGACTTGCAGCTGGGGCACTGACCGTCCTTGATACGGGGCCCTTGGATGGTGTCGATTACCGGAACGGGGCCCTTGGATGGTGTCGATTACCGGAACGGGGTTGTTGGCTATATTACTCTCGTGTGTTGCCTATCGATCCTCTGCTGATTTGTTTCATTGAGATTAACTTGTGGACAGGGAATTCAAACTACGCACATCAGGAATGGAACATCTATCGATGCCCGTAAGTACCGTTTCAATGGACAACCTTGAGGAGTCTCGTCATTGCTAATATTTCCCAGTGCCGAATGCCAGGCCCAATCCAAGTTTGTGAGCAAGCCGGCCACACCAGATTAAGACTGAATCAAAATCACATACTACCCGCGCTGCATACCCACCATGCCAATCTCCACCGGCCCCTATTAGGGGACAAGGAGTCGCTCTGGACCATTAGTAAATGCTTAGGAGAAAATTATGATAGCCGTTCTTCTACTCTATCCCGCCGTAGCGCGTAATCCTCGATCTCCGATGCCGTAACTATTGTCGGGCAAGAATATGGGGCGTCCAGGTCCATTTTCTATCGTGGGCGGACATGGAAAGATTGCACCTCCTTTTCCATTAGTCTGGCTTTGATGTTTGGCTTGTTTCGTGAGGTTCGGAGTTGATTGTTGGTCTACTGTTAGCCTACGCTCTATACTGGCGCAATCCAAGCCGAGGCCATAGGCATTGATCAACACCAGCAGAATGGGATTGCGAGAGAAGTCCAAAAAACAATTTATGATCGGGTTGGACCTACCCCTAAATTCTGGCCAGAAATTGCTCGAACGCCATCAAAGCTCAGCATGACTCCGTATCAAGCTTGGTACGGTGACAAACCGTGCCTATCACGACTCAGAGTGATGAGATCCAAAGGGAATACTTGGTTCTACCCAAGTAGAAGAAGCTCACGGAGCCAAGAAGAAGGCCATGCATTCTACCAGAAGACGGACGAATTATTAGGACCTCAAACGCTAAATTTCGCGAAGTCCTTACAACTCCTTCCACACAGACCATAGACGATGTGGGAGCCAGATGAGACGGCCTACCTGGGACAATGGCTACTACCGCAGGGGGAAGGAAGGCAGGAGGGCTAATAAGCCAACCTTCACGTATACTAGAAAGCCCTGGAGGAGTAGATAGGACTACTAACAAACTAGCCTGTTAAAGCTGATTAACTAGCACCAAGGCATAGCTACTAGGGCTAAATAATCCAGCAATATTGTATAACATTTATCCTTCTGCAGGGATAGATACACGAATGAGGCTCAGGAACCACGGGTGCGGTCAGACCCGTTTGTGGCGAGTTTGGTGGCGCATAGTTGGGGTAAATGCGCAGGACTTTCACCCAATCCGGGCATTTTATTTGGTAAAACAAAGCCAGTCCAAGGACTTAATCAACCTTCTGGTCTGGCTCAGGCGCCGTCGTCGCGGGTGCATTCGGACCGACAAGTTCTCCTCAATTCCTCCACCGGCTCCTCCTTTGTCCGTCATCCCCGCCGCAACTTTGCCCATTGATTCCCTGCGTCTATCGAACTTCAGCAGCACTTATGCTTGAGCGCCAGAGAGTTTGGCGTGCTTGTCAAGCATGCCGCCGCAAGAAAATAAAATGTGACGGAGTGCACCCGTGTCAGAGCTGCAGTCGCAACCAAGCAGAATGTTTCTATATTGAGCCAGGCACCAACATGAGGCTGCCGGATTCCCAGTGAGTGGCTTGCTGCACATTGTATAATTAGTTACTGAACCCTGCGATAGATACGTCATGAACCTTGAGAGCCGAGTTCGAACAATGGAAAAGATGTTGCAACAGCAGCCGTCTAATCAACATAACAAGGATACTCATCGCACTCGCTGTTCCCCCGTAGACCAACGGGGGCCCGCTTTCCATGACGGCATGGATCCTTGTCCGCCAGTGGAGTCCCACTGTGCGCATCCTACAGACGCAGCCAATGTGCCAGCGCCGCGCTCACCTCCTAAGAGCAACGAGAACGAGAACAACTTCCTAGACGGACTGGTTCTTGACAGCCCTGATACTTTGCTGGAAGATACTGCGGTTTCTGTGTCTCCAGATTCAGAACCTGCTGAAGCAGATGTTAGGCAATTGCCGGTGCCGCTACAGCAAGCGCTGATTGACATATTCTATTGCTCTTATTATCCGATCTTCCCTATTATCCATTGGCGTGACTTTAAGCCGCTATATGACCGCTGGCTGTCAGCTCGTCGCAGTGACGTCGACAATAGCGGCCATGGGGATGATGGCGATGACAGCGGGTTTTCTTTTCTCTTGTACGCACTACTGGCGGTGGCTGCATTGGCCATGCCAGCGGGCCATTTGATATTCAACCAGCCAGAGCTACTAGCCTATACGCAGGAAGATCTCGGAGATCGACTGTATTCTCATGCAATTTCCAAATGCCCTGGACTAATGTACCAGCGGCGGGGAATGAATGCAATCAATACCATAATTGCGATGAGCCTTCTCAGTATTCACCTTATCAAGCGTGGGAAGGTAGGCGATGCATGGACCATTATAGGCAACGCAATCCGCTTATATCAAAGCTTAGACCTTCAGGATAGCGTGGATATAGCGGACACGGACGCTCTTTTAGCAACACACCGCAATGTCTGGTGGTGCTTATATATTCTGGACTGCTCCCTATCAACAGCGCTTTCCAAGCCATTATCTATTGATACTGCTGAACATGACCTGCCAGTGCTAGCGCTCGAGGAAAAGACAGATCCCTGGTTCTCAGTTATTGCAAATTTTCATATCACTATCGGCCGTATCTACAAGTCAGTACAGCAGATCCGCAAGGCTCGTTCATTCCACGACTCTAAAATATGGGATATGCTGCAAACATGCGTTGAAGGGTATAATATTGAATTGGAAGATTACTATACCAAGCAGGTTCTGCCAAGGATAGAAGAACCAAGCCAACGTCCACTAGCGTTGCAGACAATCGCTGTATCGTCTTACTACATTGGCGTCGTTCTTCTCCATCGGACGTATATTGAATGCTTTGACATCGCGGGGCCTGAAACGTTCCTACATTGCGCTGAGGCTGCGTCTAATTGTATAAGAGCTACTCCAGAGGTGATTACTACCGTACCACCTAGTCATTTTATAATCCAGCAGGGCCGCGCTGTCTATGCCAGCATCAAAGTATTATTACATTGCATGCGGCTAGCCCGAAACATGAATTTTAATAGCAGGGCGTGGTCTGATGTCGAGACTGGCTTCGACATGTTACAGAAGATTACCATCCAGTGGCCTGAAATTAAAAAATACCAACAGCTCACCAAGGAGGACATGCACCGGACACAGATTGACTTCACCAAGCACGAACTATTCCATGGAGTATTCAATCGATACGGTCAGACGGCTGGTAAGATAATCCACCAAAGTGATGAGCAGCCTGGCACAACCCACACCGGCGAAAGCCCAAGCCAGGACGAGTCATCAAGAAGCGCAGTAAACAAGAGGTGTCATAGAGCCGATCCAGGTATATTAAGCACACCACAGAGTGCGGTCTTATCATCTAAGCGTTGCCAGGATTGGGCACCTTATGTACAGCAACCAAAGCGGCAGAAGCTGCAGCAGAATTCTTTCGTTCCACAATCTCCTTCCTCTACCACGCCTCCATCTCTAAATGAGCTGTCTGTTCCTCGCGAGCCCCGCGATTATACTGCGGCGGATTCAGAAATGTGCATCGACGATTTTCTTCTCACCGACTTCCCAGCCCTACCACTGCCGTCGGAAGATTTGTCTGCGAGCTTTTTTGGAGATGCGACATTTGATGCTGTCCTTGATTAATACACACTCTCTGTGATTGACATGAAACATGGTTATGCTCTGCAAGTAACACTAATGATAAAAGTATTTGCCTGGTTTGAAATGCTGCCGTCTTCATACTTAACGGATTATTTGAATCTAATGAGCAGGAGAAATCTCTCCACGACTGCCCGACAGAGTAATATCCACCTAACAGAGCCACAAGACCTGGCTCGGCAGGGTCTTGATTTCGTGGTGCCACTGATGCTTTATATCATTCAGGCTAGTCTCAGCGGAGCATTCGCGATGTACATTTGATTTTAAGGTATCTACCAACCATTCTCAATTTACATTCCGTTCTAATTAAAAGAGATGGAAACCAGTACCCTAATAACTGTTTTTCCTTCTTTGTCTATAATTCCTCTGATTGCGCCTGAAAATGTGGTCGAGCACCACTGATTTCTGGGCAGAAGGATTATCGGCTCTAACAGCCACACATACTTATAGCGTTAACAATGTACACAGTCACAAGCATTGCGTCAAGGGTATAAATACCCTTACTCGTTTAACGCAGCCCGGAACTGTTCCACAAACAACCACACCTCGGAGAAAGTATTGTACAAGGGAACTGGCGCGACACGTACAACACCGGGCTCCCGCTTATCACAAATAATTGCAGCCTCATGTAATTTATTAGTAACCTTGTGTAGTAAGCCAGGCTTTAGTAAGAGACTCAGCTGCGCGCCTCTTTCTTCGGGATTTAACGGGGTAATGATGCGGAACGGACGGGTGTCATCTGTTGTATTTTTTAACAGGAGATACTCGAGATAGGCTGTTAATTGCACTGATTTACGGCGCAGTTCAGTAATTGACGTTTCGTCGAATACCGAAAGCGAGGCACAAAGGCAGGCAAGGTCAATGACTGATGGGTTTGACAGCTGGAAGCCTGCCGCGCCGGGGGTAGGCTTGAACTCTGCCGAGAGGCGATGTTAGGACGCTAGAAGGGTGGCCATAAGATGACAGAGGCGGATCTCTCACTTACTATTATCCATTTTAAATCTGACGGACTTGTGATCGCCATACCACCCCGTCAGCCTGTGTCGGAATTGGGGAGAATCCTCCCCTTGGCTATAATCAACGCGCCCATGTTTCTCGTGGACGAAAACGCCACCCATGGCCCCTGGCCCAGCATTTCCATACTTATAGGTACACCATGCTGCGAAGTCTACATTCCAGTCATGGAGTCTTAGTTCAACATTCGCGTATGCATGAGCTAGGTCCCAGCCGACAAGAAGGCCTTTTGACTGTGCGTATTCTGTAATTGTCCTGATATCGAAGAACTGCCCAGTGTAGTACTGAACCCCGGGGAGAAGGAGCAGGGCTGCTTCATTAGCATGCTGATCGATATATGAGAGTATCTTCTTCGTGGAGATCTTGTACTCCCCCTCGTCTGGACCAATGAGTACCATGGACTGCGTCGGGTTGAGACCATGCCAAGCAATATGGGATTCGATAGCAAACTAGGTTTTGAAGTGAGTTTGTCTGATATAGGTATTACCAGGGATAGGTAGCATCGCATAACATACATGATCACTAGGAAATGCCTTCCAGTCGAGGAGGATTTTGTGCTTAGTGGGCGTGGGCTTATAGAAGCATGCCATTAATAAATGCAGGTTTGCAGTAAGCGTGGCCATTGCTGTAACCTCTTCTGGTGCCGCCCCGACAATCTTGCACATGGACTTCGCGGCCTGATCGGCGAGCGACTGCCACGGTTCCAGCGGGGAGTCTTCAATTTTCGTGAAGTGCCCATTGACCCCAACTGATGACCATGTGTCTAGTTGTGCCTCTAGATACTGTGAAATAGCTTTGGGCTGGATACCAAGGGAGTTGCCACAAAGGTAGATACATGGGTTGCTTGAAAGATCTAGAGAATGGCCGTTAGATGAAGTAGTACACCGGGTTCTGTCGCGGAACGTACTGGGCTTCGCGAGCTTCTTAGATGCGAGATTGGCCTTTGACGGAACAATGAACTTGTGACGAAATGCACTCAACGGATTTGAAGCGTCTAAGGACGAAGCGTACTCTTTCGACGCAGCATTCTCAGGGAATTTCAGGCCGTTGGTCTGGGTGAGCATGGCGAAATCGAGGGAAGGCTTCTGAGAGAAGATGTCTCAAGGGAGGGGACACAATACGAAGAAGGGGAACAGCAGTGAGAAATGTGCGTATATTCTGGCTCTTGTCCTCTATAGCAGGGAACAGGGCAATTTCACTCTCTCTTCCCCCGAAAGTTGATTCTTCTCTTATGTGTGCCTTCCCGTGCGCGCTTTGCCCGGCATGGCTGCTTCTTTGGCCAGCCGATCGGTATAGATGGGGTGGGAAGAAGCTTCCGGCGGCTGAGGGGGCTGAGCCAATCACGGAACGGTCCGACAGCAGTGGCCCCGCCAATCGGTAAATGGGCCACTCACGGGTCTTCCCGTGGTGCTTTATAGTTGACTGCGAATCCAAATCGGTGCTTCCGCGGTCGGAAGAAGCCCCGAGGGCGTTTGTACGTACGGCCAAGGAAGGTGAGGATTCGTCTGTGTCTATGGACGGTCGGAGTACCATATCAAGCCTAGTTATTTTACGTCTTTATGGCTTCAGCCCTTGTCAAGAATTGGAACCCGCATATCTCGATCAAACATCAAACACGGCGCGCCCACTTGCTACAATGGACACACTTCCACAATCCATGAAAGCGGCAGTCTTTGACAAGCATGGCGACTTCTCTGTCCTTCGCCTAGACGAACAGCATCCTCTCCCGACCGTAAATGAGACGGACGTCCTGGTAAAGGTCCATTATGCCGGGGTAAACTTTGTCGATATATACCAGCGCAGTGGCCTCTACCCGGTCAAGCTACCTCTGCAGGTCGGCCGTGAAGGAGCCGGCACCATTGTTAAGATTGGTTGCAAAGTGCCTCCGTCATATGGCATCCAGGTTGGGGACCGAGTGGCAGTCTTCACCCAAGGAACCACAGCAGAATACGTCTCTGCGCCCTCAGAGAGCGTCATGGTTTTGCCTCCATTGGTATCAATAAGGCAAGGTGCTGCGCTCATGCTTCAGGGGCTGACGGCGTGGACTATCGTTCAAGATGCCCACAAGGTCGAGCAGGGAGAGATGATTCTTATCCAAGCGGCAGCCGGAGGCACAGGCGGTATGCTGGTGCAAATGTGCAAGCACCTCGGAGCAACTGTGATCGGTACTGTGTCGACGCCGAACAAGGCAGACATTGCGAAGAAACACGGATGCGATCATATTATTCTATACAAGGATAACGATGTTCAGGAGGAGGTGATGAAGCTGACGGGCAATAAGGGCTGTCATGCGGTCCTCAGTGGAGTTGGAGAGGCTACGTTTCCCCAAGACCTGGCCTGTACGAGGAGAAAGGGGACTCTGGTTTCGTATGGCAACAGCAGTGGCGCTGTATCTAGTTTCCGAGTCCTGGATTTGAGCAAGAGAAATGTCAAGCTTGTGCGACCAACTCTGGCGAACTATATTACTGAAAGGGATGAGTTTGTCCTTCGATCACAGCAGCTACTTGACCTGGTTGGATCTGGAGTCGTGCGGCCAGAGTTTGGTGGTGAATATCGCTTGGAAGAGGTGGGGAAGGCCCAGGACGACCTTACGACGCAGAAGACAACCGGAAAACTGCTCATCAGAATACAAACTGAACAATAAAAAAAAGGAACTTTCTGTACAATATATTGCTATTTAGCATGTGTCCCGAAAGAAGAAACACCGATCATTTACTCACATTTACTCGAATGCAAGCTTCTGTTGTCTACGTAGGATGGCTTGAATGCTAGCATAAATTAGCTTGTAGACCGATGCACATGGTCCAAGGAAAGTGAGTTTCTGCTCCTCGAAATTATTGATTTCTCCATCTCGTATTTTTAGATCACGCCGCAGTTACGAGCCTGAAGCCTCGAAGACAGTGTCGCCATTTTGGATACATCCTTATCTCTCCTTCATGGCCTCTGTCTGGGCAATTTCCGCGTTTTCCAAGTCCAATCCCCCATGAACAACCGTTCCTCCAGGCACCGAAAGGTCGGCGGCGCGAGCCCGGACAAACCTGGTTTTCTTGAAGACTTTCCAGAAGACGAAGAGACAGATGTAGATTGGTAAACCAATGTAGGCTGCGATAAAATCCGAGGTCGACCAGTTCCCATCTGTGAAGACAGCGAATCCATTTCCCAGGGCAACAAAGCCGAAATACACAAGGCTAAAGTAGGCGGCATAGGGCTGGAAAGGAGTCCGGAACGGGAGCAAATCGAGCCCAATGCCCTGGGCAATAATGGCTGCCCGGAAACGAATATATGATAGGGCGATAGTCATCCAAGTCAAGAAACTGCTGAATGTTGTGATGTTCATGAACCACAGGAAGACCTTGCCTGCGCCGTTGGAGACGGACATGTAGGTGAGCAGAGACACGGACGATGTTACGCCAACAGCGTAGTATGGGATTCCCCTATCATGAAACGAAGAGTCAGTCACTCAAGACTTTTCGGGAAGTGTCAAGGTAAAGTCGGGTATCCTACCTTGATGAACAGCGCAGAAGGAACCGCGGTGCCTGGCCACATTGTGCGAGAGAATATAAATAACGAGAGGCATTAAAAAGCATGTTATTAGCAACTGAAATCGCTGAGACCAGAATAACCGCATTCAGAATTGACGGCAGCACTGGTATTCCGGCGTTGACAATGCCGATAACCCACGGCGAAGCAGCCGCACCAGCGCCACCGTGTAACAACTTGGAGTCATTGTAGGGAACGATTAGTCCAACTGCCAATGATCCCAGCACATAGAACAGTAGGATTCTGAAGAAGATGATGCGTATTGCCATTGGTATATTCTTCCGTGGGTTTTGGGCCTCACCAGCAGCCGCGATAATGCCCTCGGAGCCGCCAAACGCAAACGCAGCGGCGACCACAGTTGAAAACCAACCTGCAAATCTCCCAGTAGGGCCAGTTCCTATGTATTCTCTCATCGCACCTGGGTGCATCCAGTAGTGGAACCCTAGTCGGTCCTGGCCCGGAGCGCCACCAAGGTCGATGACCAGTGACAGAATGAGCAGCCCTATCATCGTTGATAGTTTAATAATACTGAATATAAACTCCGCCTCGCCAAATATGGATACGACAATGATGTTGAGCAGGACCACAACTATAATGATGATTGTTATCCAGACGGCCGGGTTCACCGAAGTGGTCCAGTATTCAATCACAAGAGCCGCGGCAGACGCCTCAGCACAGACGACCATCGCGTTGGCGTACCAGACCTGTCAGCTTGTTAGTGAGATGAGCATTTCAATCGTTGATGATCGGGATATTCGATTGGTACTACTGACATTCCAACCTACTGCGAACCCTAGAGCATCGTCCACAAACCGAGAACAATAGGTTGGAATGGCCCCCGCAACGGGCATCCAAGTACCCATCTCTCCTAAACATTGCATCTGAAAGCCGAATACTAGAAGTTAGCTGTCCCTTGTTTCGTGATCATTCCCTTCGTGATTGACTTACCGTTGCATAGACTGCCAGCGAAGTAATCGAATAGGACAGAAACACGGACAATGGACCTCCACGACTGAGTGCCTCGCCGATGGCCAGGAAGAGCCCGGTGCCAACCGCACTCCCAAACGCCATGAGTGTAAAATGCCGGGATTTGAGCCTATCGCCAGAGTCAGAGAGCCAGAACCGAGCGACTAGTGGTGTGCGTCGAATACCTACCCTCTCTTAACTGACTGGTTCCCTTCACGCAAATCTTCAACCTTCGCCTTCACTGGATTCTCTGTCGTTGACGGGGAACCAAGTTCGGCCAGATCGATGGACTCGCTTCCATTGTTACCTGTCATTGTAGTATCTCCAGATGCCGAAATCGTTGAACTTGCAGGTTTTCTCAGGTGGAGACACGGGGAAGGGCAATAAGGAAAGCAGAAGCGCAAGTAGAAGATAGACTTAAAATCATATGCGCCTGTTAAGAAATATACGAAGCAGGAGGCTGGTAAAATAATCTGGATATATGGAGACCCCACACAATCTACCCCGGATCCAGATGGTTGTCGGTCGAGCCGACCTAGTTGTAAATTTCAAATACGGTCACCAGTAAAGTACTTGAGTGGTAGTACATCGGATGCCCCGGGACCCACGAGTTTTCTGCAGGCCGAACTTGAAAACTTCAATTCCAATAATAAATTTTGTAATAACTAGTGCAATATCGGTTAGGTTTGATAACCACCGGATGGGCTGAAGGAAGAAAAAGATGGGGCATTGCCCATCCTAGCCTCACAGCTAGGAGTATCCATATAATTTGAAGTTCACGGATAAAAAACCACACTCCTGACAGCATGGATATCGATCCAATCGGAAGCCTGTCCCTCAACTGCCCGCGGAGACGGGATCGAATCGGAGGCCGCTCCGTTGAGCACTAATTAAATTCTGGCCCACATCGCCAACTCAATTTTTTACCCCAGAATGGCAGAACCCAACGGCAAAATATCCATTTAGAGTCAGAAACCGTTATGACGTGAATTATTTTGGCCCAATGCACAGTTTCTAATTACCTAAATGTGGGAATTTAAGTTTTCCACAACAGGGAGGAGGAAATTTGCGAACGCTCGGGAAACTTTCCAAACGATAGGAGCCATGCCATTCTGGTTCGGAAATGTCTGAAATACATGGGGTCTTCTCGTAATTCGAACAGGCCAATTCGGAAGTGACGGTCTCTGATGAACGCTATGGCAAAACAGCCTAATTTCCTCGTTATTGTTGCTGATGACCTTGGCTTTTCTGATACTGGGTGCTTTGGCGGGGAAATCAAGACTCCGAATATCGACAGTCTGGTGAACGGAGGTATTCGGTTCACTGACTTTCATGCTGCGGCAGCATGCTCGCCTACTCGAGCCATGCTCCTGAGTGGAACAGATAACCGTAAGTCGTCCGAATCTACACTCAAAGTTCGAGCAACTGAGCATCTTTCATGCAGATATCGCCGGGATTGGGACAATGGCTGAAATGTGGTCTGAGAATCAAAAAGGAAAACCTGGCTATGAGGGTTACCTGAATGACCGAGTAGTGCCTGTCTCAGAGTTGCTTCAATCTGCCGGATATCATACCATGCTGTCAGGGAAATGGCATCTTGGTCTAACTCCTGATCGATGGCCAAGCCGAAGAGGCTTCGATCGATCTTTTTCACTTCTCCCAGTATGTCTCACCCATGTATACTATTCTTCATAGGTATACCATTAACGATATCCAGGGAGCTGCAAATCATTATGCCTGGGAACCCCAATTACAAGCGGACAAAAAAGCTCCGGATATCCTGGGAGAAATAAATGCATTCTATGTGGAAGACGATACGCAGGTTGAGCCCCACGAACTGGGAGAGGATTTCTATTCCTCTGAGGCGTTTGCAACGAAGCTTATCGAGTACCTCGATGAACGAGATTCAAAGCAAAGGGAGAAACCATTCTTCGCATATCTCGCGTTTTCCGCACCTCATTGGCCATTGCAAGCACCAGAAAGCGATATTCAGGATTATCGAGGCGTTTATGATGAGGGACCTGAAGTGCTCCGCCAAACTCGCCTTAAAAGTCTCAAGAGCCTCGGTCTGATTCCTGAACATGCGATTCCGCATGACGTTGTGGCAATCGGAGGTCATGATCTTTCTAAAGACTGGGAATCACTTGACTCAACAAAACGACAATTCTCTTCTCGGACAATGGAGTGTTTTGCAGGTATGGTTCAAAACATGGACCAACAAATTGGACGTGTCTTGCAGTACCTCCGCAGCAAAGGGGAATTGGACAACACATTTATATTATTTATGTCAGACAATGGCGCAGAGGGTCTTTTGCTAGAAGCCATTCCCATAATCAAGGGAGATGTCCACGAGCATATTGCGAACTACTATGATAACTCGTTGGATAACTTGGGTAAGAAAGATTCCTTTGTCTGGTACGGTCCATACTGGGCGTCTGCTGCGACTGCACCAGGCCGTCTGTATAAGTCATTTACTACAGAGGGCGGGGTTCGCGTTCCACTTGTTTTGAATTATCCACCGTTGACGAGAGATATACCGAACATCAACCACGCTTTTGCGACCGTCATGGATATCGCCCCCACTGTGCTTGAACTTGCCGGGGTGGAACATCCAGGAACAACTTACTGCGGCCGCACAGTCGCACCAATCCGTGGCAGGTCTTGGGTTCCTCATCTCGCAGGGCAGACAGGCAATATTCATCCTGACGATATGGCCATGGGATGGGAGCTCTTTGGGAGACAAGCTATTCGGAAGGGAAGATTCAAAGCGGTGTATATACCCAAGCCATATGGGCCCGAGGAATGGCAACTGTATGATCTGAAGAGTGATCCTGGTGAACGAGTCGACTTGGCAGGTCGAAAGCCAGAAATTCTAGCAGACTTGATGGAGGAATGGGAGAAATATGTGCATGAGGTTGGATTAATTGTGGGATCTGCACAGCCATTTTACGAAGTGGACCAGGACGTTCATTCTGTACAGGGATAGTAATTATTATAAACGTCAAGACTCCATTTTCTTCTTTCAATAAGACTATAGTTCTCATTGTTAAATCATAGCGCTTTCACACTCCATCGTTGATATTGTTGAGGAATCAATGTTGTTCTACTTGTTTTATATATATCCTTATGCTCCCCTTTGAAAAGTGGAATCAACAATACCTCTGAACTACAACAGTTCAGACCAGTCCAAACGCAGCAGCACAAGAAAACGATCTGTCTTTCACCGCTATATTCAACCTTCAATCGCCTATTCTAAGTTTCGGACCAGGCCCGTTGTCTGCTGAGATTGGTGCTAATGACCTTACAGTCCGTTCGTGGAACCATTTGACCTACCGGAGAACGAGCAAGGCCAGGCAATGGCACAAAATTCGGCCACGCATGCTTTTCGGATAATATATATATGAGCTGGTATATCTAGGCTCTGTTGCTTCACGGCCAGCGACTATATACGGGAGAGGGGATTGTTCGTCGACTATTCTTGCCAGTACGTGATTAGGATCGCGCAAGCACCTTGGCTTAATTCAGTCTTTACGGCATCTTATGCCGTATCCTATTCACTATCTAGCTTTATTGTGCTGCGGCAATACTGCCGCATGACTTGCACTCACGACTTCTCTCGTTTCTCATCCAATCCTCAATTACGTCTTTGAGCTGCGTTTCCATATTCTCACAGTAGAATTTCTCTTCACGGATAATGGTAGGTATTTTACCATGTTCCTTTTCGTTCTCGCAGTACCACCGTAGGCGATCGATGCTTCCTGCGGGGCGGTTCCTTTCCATAACCAGGCCGATTGTATTTCTCTGGCGGCGGGGAGAGTGTGGTACGTTGCCTGTGCTTTGTTAAATACTCCCTATCATAAAAGAAGGGAACGGTTATATAATCGGGAGAAATAGTTGTTTAGCGACATACCTGGCAAGAGAAACATCTCGCCCTCTTTGATGGCGATGTCCCGGAATTGATGACCATTTTCCACTATTTTGAGAAGCATGTCGCCTTTAATCTGGTAAAACCATTCCTGTGAGGCATAGCGGTTCATATCTGAGCCCCGTTGGATTGCTTTTTAGTCTCGGAATGTCCACAACGCACCTCTGTTTGGTTGACTGTAAAGCAACCAACCGGTTAGACGATTGCTGCCTCGACAGGAACGAAAAGTGCCAAATGACTTACTATGATAGTCGTTCCTCGTGTTTGGGCCGCCGACTGCCATCAGTATAAAGTCGTCACCGGAATACAGGCATTTGTTGTTCACGGGCGGCTGAAGACTGGCGGCATTTTTATCCAGCCAAGCAGTGAAATGCAGGGGCCCAGGGATGGGAAAACCGTTGGTCGCAGTCATGATGTTATGCCGTTCACTGAAAGTGGGACGTGCTCGGGTTGGTGTTGGGAGGCTGCGGTGTGATGCTACTACGGGGGGACGATGACGGTACCAGTGGAAGGCGAAGCGGGTCAAATACTGACCAGGGGAATTCTTTTAAATACGACATTCTTTGTGAAAGCAACCATGACAACCCCTGTTCTGGAGAGCTGACCAGCTCGCCGGATGAATATCCGACGCTACTAGCCGCCGCAGCCTGTGGCCACCTCGCCGGCCCAGCAGCAGTCATCTACACATGCGTCGGATTGCTCCGGACGGCGTGGAACAAGCCTGCAGGCGACCTAAATTTGATTTAAGAAAACAAGGACCTAAAAGCAAGGGGGCCACGAGAGAGCGATGAACCCCATTTGGCAGGTACCGCTAGTCTACACCCATACCCAGCAACCGACCATCACAAAATGACGACCTCTTGTGGCTGCCTTTGCGGCGCCTCGGGCCATGGCTCCCATGGCATAGAGTCCACGCCTCCATCTATGCGCATCGACGTCCACACCCACATCATGCCTTCTGAGCTGCCGAGCTTCACCCTCTTGGATGACGATGTTCCCAGCAATGAAAGTCAAGAATGGATCACGTTGAGACCACACAACGAACAAGGCCCTGGGGCAAACGGAATCAATGGCTCAAAAGCACCGAAGAGAGTCGACATGTACGTCGGCGACCGGTTCTTTAGAACAGTAGAAGCCAACTGCTACGACCCCGAGGCGCGACTGAAGGACATGGACGAGACCGGAATCGATGTGCAAGTGCTGAGCACTGTTCCAATTCTGTTTTCCTATGATAAGCCGGCGAAACAGGCCGCGTCTATGGCCCGATATCTCAATGATCACATCGCTTCAGTATGTCACAAATATCCCACGCGGTTCATCGGCCTAGCGACAGTCCCTTTGCAAGATGTTGCGGCGTCAATCGCGGAATTGCGACGTTCAAAAGAGGAACTGGGGTTAAAGGGCGTTGAGATTGGAGCTGAGATCAATGGACGCAGCCTGGACAGTACGGAGTTCGAACCATTCTGGACGGCATGCGAGGACCTGGATTATCCTATCTTTGTGCACCCTTTGGGATACGAATGGGAAAGGGAGAATAAGAGCCGGTGGCAGCCGTATTGGTCTGCGTGGTTGGTAGGAATGTATGTGCTTATCTATATGTTCATCCATGAATTTGCAGCAAGGGTAAAGACAACTAATCGTGCGTTCTTTTATAGGCCGAGTGAGACCGCTCTCGCCATGCACGCAATCCTCTCATCCGGCGTGTTAGTTTCCCACCCAAAGCTACGTTTCTGCTTTGCGCATGCTGGTGGAAGCTATCTACCTTTGCTAGGCCGCATTCAACACGGCTATAACTGTCGGCCGGACCTTGTGGCGCATAGCGCGCGGGGCGTCTTGCCAGCGGACTTCTTTAAGCAACACCAGGCCAACATCTGGCTGGACAGCCTGATGCACGACCCTGACCTCGTAGAGTATATCTGCAGGAAAATCGGCGTTGGAAGGATTGTTCTGGGCAGCGACTATCCGTTTCCCCTGGGGGAGATGCCGCAGCCTGGGGAGCTACTATCTACAGACTCACAGATTCAGAAATTCCTGTGCACAAAGAGCAAGGAGCGCATCATGGCGAAGAATGTATTAGAATTTCTAGGCATAGATAAGATACCTGCGTGAAATACATAGAAAGTCATACAAGTGCTGAGTCTGATAACCACAAACTACTCACCTTGGAGCGGCAAATATTGACCAACGAATAGTCTAGAGATACCTCTGCATGCCTTGCAAACTTAGGAATTGGCCATATTCAACGCATTCAGTTGACAACCAGAGTATCTCATAGACAGTCTTCTCTCCCTGACACTGGCGCAAAGTTAGGGCTGCGTAGGCCCGGCTGCTCCGTGCAGCCAATCGGAGCTTCATCCGTCCCATCTTTCCACCTTACTTGGGACTGCCATATTTGTCGGCTCCTGGTCGTCGCATCAACCCGAATCACTATACATCTCTTGCATTCGAACTACACCATACGAAACGCATTCATGGAGGCTCTTACCACTCTATGGCAGCTCAACACCGAGCAAAAGGCCCACGAATTCTTGGACAGCCAGCGCGACCCGATCCGTATTAGCAATTTTGTGGGCAATGAATTCGTACCTTGCACGACGTCGAATAAATGGGTAGATTCATTTGACCCTAGAAGCGGAAAGGTATTGGCCCAAGTTCCTCTGGGCGCTTTAGTGGACGTGGAAATGGCTGTCGAGGCCGCCACGAAAGCGTTCCCTTCGTGGTCGCGGACGTCGCGAAAGTCAAGGTCTCAGATGCTGCAAAGAATCGCCAGCATTATCAGCGAGGAAAAAGAGCTTTTTGCGGTCTGGGAGAGCATTGACCAAGGGAAGACTCTCTCACGGGCGAGAGTTGAGGTCGAGAGAGCGATTGATAACTTCAAGTACCTAGCGCCCTCTTCCTGCGGAGCTCCGTTGCTGACCGGCAAGTTAGTTACTTTGCTACATATATCCTGCACGAAGAACATGCCTCTCGGTATGTCGATGGACCGACCTCAGTCTTGACGTACGAGCATCGATCTCCCGTGGGCGTCTTTGGGCTCATCACCCCATGGAACATGCCCCTCTATCTTTTGACCTGGAAAATTGCACCTTGTCTCGCCTTTGGCTGTGTAGGAATTGCAAAGCCAAGTGAGGTGACTAGTATGACCGCATTCCGTACGTTCTTCGTGATCCTATCGGCCCGTTCAGTTGTAAATGCTAACTTGGTGAAGTTTTGGCAGAGGTGTTTAGGAAGGCGGAACTGCCTCCTGGGGTGATTAACATCGTTTTTGGTGATGGGCCCGGCGTCGGTTCAGCGCTGGTACGCTCCGCTCGCGTTCGTGGTGTGTCATTCACTGGCGGCCCAGCCACAGGCGCCCGTATCAGACGGGACACTGCTGGTGATATTGGGAAGCACGTATCGCTAGAGCTGGGTGGCAAGAACCCAGTATTAGTCTTTGACGACGTCGATATACCTAACGCTGTGCGGTTAGCAGCTCGCGCGGCTTTTGAGAATAGTGGCCAGATTTGCCTCTGCGGGTCTCGTGTCTACGTCCATCGTTATATCTATGATAGCTTTATGTCCGCATTTGTTGCATATGTTGAGAAGAATTATCGACTAGGAGACACGATGGGACCTGTTGCTTCTCTGCCGCATTACAGCAAGATCAGGTCCTATCTTCTCCAGGCCCAAGCGGAATCCGCACAATTCCACACTGGAGGCATCCCTTGTGAAGAGCCGCAAGGCTACTGGATCCCACCCGTTGTTCTGAGTGGCCTCGACACCAAAAGTCGGGTGGTTTCTGAGGAGATCTTTGGGCCAGTTGTCACCGTGTCGGCTTTTGACTCGGAGGACGAGGCCGTCTCGCTGGCAAACGACAACATCAACGGGCTGGCGTGCATTGTCATGACCAACAACGTATCGCGGATGCGACGTGTTGGCGAAAGAATCGATGCTGGACTGGTATGGGTGAATTGCTGGCTTGTGCGGGAACTAGGCACGGCGTTTGGCGGCGTCAAGGCATCCGGAGTTGGTCGAGAGGGTGGCGCACATAGCCGTGATGTTTTTACCAATCTACGGACGCTGCATGTCCCCTCCTCCTGGTAGAAATGAAACTGAGTCTGCTCCATTGTTTGTTACATCATAGTGCAAAACATGCTAGAGCCGTCGAATGCATCTATTAACTAACAGTAGTGGTGAATTACACTGCTACGTATATGTACATTATGTGAAAAGACGAGAGGGCCGCGCTTCTTATCTACTGTCTTCACCATTTCTTCTGATAGACGGCACCGGCACGTACGACAGAAGAAATTCTGGTACAGATGAAACGCGTTGCCTCCCTCGAAGAGTGAGGATGATCGGGCACCAGGACAAGCCATTTTTTTTTTTTTTTTTTTTCGTAATAGAGCTGCTACATAATGTCATGACAGCATAAAGGTCCTCGGATATGGCTCTTTTTACCGAGTTCAATGACTAGGTTGATGTGATCACCAAACAAAATGGGTCATTTCTACATCGCCATGGCTATTCACGACCGAGTCTTCACAACTTCTCCGTCTCGGTCTCAGCAACCACCAGTTTACGCCAACAGATAGGCCCGGATGTACCCGATTGGTTGCGGATGGCTTCACAATGCCAATCCGCCGGCAATGGGGCCGGTTACGCTCCGACCCGGTTCCCATGGATAGCCCGCTGCCTAGGCCCGCGAAATTTCGAGGTTAGTAGGAGTATCGACATCCTGTTGCCCTTAGGAGGCTCACTTGCAGTATTAATTACTACCATCATATACAACCTAGTATTGACTTTCGGTAATCGCCAACGCTTCAACTTCTCCAACAGCTACATACTAAGTATTTTCTCCAGATCTAGCGCCATTCAGTAACGGCATCGTGAAGATGCAAAACGGAACTGAGCGCAAGCATGTCCCGTCAGCGGACATCAGGCAAGCCTTCGCGGTGGCCATGTCAGCCATGTACTCCAAGGAGGTCCCTCTGTATGGCAAACTGCTTAGTCTAGTTGGACAGACCAATCAGAGAGTACTCGAGAACGACCCTGAGCTTCGCGAAAAGCTCAAACCTACCGATAATCTCGACAGAATCCACTTAGAGCGTCACGGAGCCATTCGTGTCGGCAGGCCAGACGAGCTTCGCCAGGTCCGGCGCGTCCTGCAGGTCATGAATATGCTTCCTACTGGATATTATGATCTCGCACCGGCCCATCTCCCTGTGCACGCGACTTGTTTCCGAGCACATGAAGCATCCGAGCTCTCTAAAAATTCTTTCCGATTGTTCGTGTCCGTGCTCCGCCCAGAGCTGATTGAATCGGATGACCTTCGCCAACGCGCCACCAGCATTCTTTGCCGTCGGCGTATTTTCTCCGACAGGATGTTTGCGGTGCTGACCATCTATGAATCCAACGGTGGCCTTGTTGAAGCTGAAGCCGAAGAATTTGTCCACGAAGCAGCCAGCGCCTTCCAGTGGCACACCTCGGCGGCAGTATCTCATGCGCAATACCAGGAGATGTCATCGGAAAGCCCTATTCTGGCAGACATTGTTGCCTTCAAGTCGCCGCACATCAACCACCTAACCCCACGAGTACTGGGCATTGACGCAGTCCAATCAAGCATGCGAGAATGGAACATACCCGTCAAAGACTACATCGAGGGTCCTCCCAAACGGCATTGTCCTATTCTTCTGCGGCAGACTAGCTTTAAATCCATCGAGGAACCAATCAACTTTCCTGTGGAGGCTGACGAATCTGAAAATGCAAAGCAATGTGTCCCCGGTAGGCACAAGGCACGCTTCGGCGAGATTGAGCAGCGAGGTGCGGCTCTTACGGTTAAAGGACGCCAGTTGTATGATTCCCTTCTGGCAGCAGCGATCAAGGATTCCATAACGCCCGGCGATGGCGCTGCGTTCTCTCAGGCGTTGACGTGGCAGACGAGATGGTGTTGTATCAGAGAATTCAGGAGGAGAGCATCGAGCAATGCAAAGCGTGGCTTTACAACGCATAGCAAAAAACATAGCCATCGGTTACATATTCTTTCTATAATACGAAAACATTCATCTAGCTATGCTTCAATTTTCTATTTGTAAAACAAGTCTTGAGCTTCCGGAACTAACGGCATTGTCTAACTCTAAAGGAGTTGTAAGCTTGTAGGTTGATGAGCAACTTGCCCATTGTCTCCACTGAGCATTTCCTGCGCCGTCTACACGTCCTCCAGCTCATCTTTGCCTTCAAAAAGACGGTATACTTTGGCATACCCGTCAAGTGTGGTTATATATAAAGTCGTGATCCACTTGGCTTTTGGTCGGGGCCGTCGCAAATGCAGTTGGCCACCTGGCTGCCAAGCTATTTTCAAGTGCCGTAGCAGCGACAAGAGGTTCCGGCGCAGTGAGCATTGTGCGCGGCATGAGTTGGGAACCGGGAAGAACTGTGGGTATGGTAAGTGTCGCTCTTGATACACCGTCTTTGTAGGTACTGCATGACATGTGCTAATCAGAAGCTAGACAATTTAGCTGACTCAGCTCGTAGTCTATTTTTGCTTCATGAAGGGCATAATCTTAGGACTTCAGCGTTAATATATGTTTGTTTCCTGGCAAACATTGCAACCATCTTTAGGAGCAGCTGCTGGGGTGCTATTAGAGGTATGAAAGGGCACTTCTAACAAGTAACTAGACTTTATATTAAATAGAGACTAATAGATGTACTAGCCTCTAGGGGCTGGTGGTGGTTGACACCCATGAATATACAGAGCTTATAACTTGGAATTGCTTGCAGGCGTGGAGCTTTGGTATATACCTGGGGAGAAAGCGTGATAGTAAGTAATGACTGGGGGTAGAAATATATTCAGACTGCCCTGGTGGAGTAGCTCGCCGCTGGATAAGGACCTTTTCCGGTACTCGGCCTAAAGCTGACAGGATACACTCTTCCTCCCCCCCACAGCCGAGTTAATGTAAATCTCCACTGTACCATAAGCCGGAGGGAGGAGCTCGAAAATCTTAATAACATTTTGATGGTGAAAGGAAGGTGAGGTGGGATATTCTGAGGGTACTCTCTCGTAGTAAGAACCCGACATCGAGGAAATGCAATAGCCTCTCCTGCCGCTGAAGAAAATTTGGCGAAGCTTATCGAGGACCTCAAGGCTGCTGCTCGCATCATCAGTCACTCACATTGGCATTCCACCAAGACCAGGGGATGCCCGAGTTGCCCGTATCGGTGATCAGTCACAGCCATGGCTGATGAAATCCTCGGCATTGAAACCGGTTTCTTCGCCCGTGGAGGATTCCCCATCAGACCAATTTAGAACAAGGACAGGCCAAGAGAGACGAAGGTCAGCCAACCCTGTTGCTCCCACAACAAGACCTCGGACGCTCGCTGTCTCCGACAAGGGAAAGGAGTGCGCCATTTTTGGGGGTGCTTGGCAGGAGCCTACCAGTGGGACGAAAGACGGAATGGCCAGGGGAGCCGTGTGTCTCTTGGCCGTCTCTTGGTCTCTTAGTATCTTGTGTCCTGTCTCTTGGCCTCCCCCTGCGTCTTGGCTGATCGATGCCAAGCGGTCCGCCTTACTGGGCGTGATAGGCCGAGGGCCCATTCGGCGGAGCTATGTATCTGCCTGCTCAGGCGCTTCCAAGCCATTCCTGAAAGCTGCGAACTGATCAGACGCCTGCTAATTTTGCTCAATGGCTGCGTGGCAAGTTATGGGAGGTTTACTCGCCTGGTATCTCGGCGCCATTACTTAGGGAGCTCCTGCGACGCAACATAAGGCTGAGCCCCTATTCTGAGCATTGTCTCCGTCATACAACTCATTGAAAATAATCAATACAGCCCAGCTTGTTCTTTTCCTTTTTCTTCATCTCTCGAAATAAAAAAAACCTGAACAACCGGCACGCCTGCGGCTTTCAGGTCTCTGTTTCGAAGCGCACTCTCGGCTCCTAAAACCGCCCACAACTTACCATGCCCACACTGAACGTCAGTGAGCTGAATGTGGTGATCTCTGTTCTGGGTATTTATCCTTCCTCCGGGGCCCCCCCGGTCTCTTGGAGCTCAATAATCTAATATGGCCAATAGGCGCCTTCATTATTCTCTTTGCGTTGATCTCGGTGAAGGTGAAAACACAGTGGTATCTTGGCGAAGCGTGTACGAATTCCTCCTT
Source organism: Aspergillus puulaauensis (assembly GCF_016861865.1). Classification (NCBI taxonomy): domain Eukaryota; kingdom Fungi; phylum Ascomycota; class Eurotiomycetes; order Eurotiales; family Aspergillaceae; genus Aspergillus; species Aspergillus puulaauensis. Next base: position 54,579 of record NC_054859.1, read on the forward strand.
CCCAGTGGTTCTGAATACTGCTCTGGATGCTGACTGTTAAATCTTCATTTATTATCCAGTACCGGCTGTGGTCGTTGGCATCATTCTGGGCCCATATGCGGCGAAATTCCTCGAGGCCACCGAATGGGGCTCCGCAATCCAGGGCCAACAGGATGCGATCACCTTGGTGCGCGAACATTAGTAAAGCCTGCTCATCCTGACGGCCAGACTGATTATTGGCGCAGGGACTGTGTCGCGTGGTGATCGGTGTTCAGTTGGTGATCGTGGGGTTCCAGCTCCCAGCCAAGTATCAGCTTCATCGTTGGAAGGAGATGCTGCTGTGCCTGATCCCTAACATGACCCTCATGTGGCTCTGTACCTCCGGCTGCGTTCTATTGGCGATCCCCAAGCTTAACTTTGTAAGTCCCAGGCAGGGCTGTCAGGACTGAAAGCTAACATGCTCCTCGCGCAGCTCTCTGCACTTGTTATAGGCTCCTGCGTCACTTCGACCGACCCCATCCTTTCCCAGGCTATTGCCAAAGGGCCCTTTGCCGACCGATACGTCGCCCGCGATATGCGCGAAATCATATCTTCTGAGGCCGGTGCCAACGATGGGTTTGGATTCCCCTTCCTGATGTTAGCGACCTACCTGTTGCGGTATACACAGGGGGGTCCGGATCAGGACCACTCGGCCCATTCTCATGTCGCGCGCTCAGGCGATGTAGGGCATATGCACGGTGGGCCTGGAAAGGCGATAGAGATGTGGATTGCCGAGACGTGGGCCTACTACATCATCCTAGGCATGGCGTATGGCGCCACTGTGGGGTATACTAGCATGTATCTGCTACGATACAGCCTCCGAAAGTAAGGCGGGCTTGTCCCCGATACCTTCATTTGAAGATGCTAACAAGCTCCAGGAAGTGGATAGACGGCGAATGCTACGTGCTGTTCCCGGCTGCGTTGGGAGTAAGTCCTTGTCACGCATCTCGTGTTCATTGCTAATCCCAGCATCAGTTGTTCCTCCTTGGAACCTGCGGTTGCATCGGAACTAACGACCTGCTCGCCTGTTTCTCCGCCGGCAGTGCCCTAAACTGGGACGGGGGCTATCTGGCGGAGACTGAAGCCCGTCACGACGAAGTCAATTCATGCATCGACGGTCTCCTCAACTTTGGGGGATTCATGTATATTGGAGCCGTCATTCCGTGGGACGACTTCCACCAGCCAGACACTACAGGAATCACCTATCCCCGGCTCATCCTCCTCGGCGTCATCGTTCTTCTCTTCCGGCGTATACCCAGCACGCTTGCTCTGTACAAGTTTATGCCCAAGGTCTGCAAGAACTGGAAGGAGGCCTTGTTCATGGGCTACTTTGGACCCATCGGTAGGTCAATACTTGGTTTATCGGGACTGTTATTAATGCGTTGCCAGGAATCGGTGCTGTCTTCTACGCCGAGCATGCCGCTCACCTGTTCCCTGCTGTGGGGGAGGGCAGTTCCATCGAGGCCCGCTTGATGCGCGCCCTCAAACCAAGTGAGCCCGAACCACCCAGTCTTAATACTCTTCTAACCTATACCTCAGCAATATACTGGCTCGTGATATTCTCTATCTTCATCCACGGCCTCTCCATCCCCCTCCTAAGCATTCTGTACAAACTCTTCAATGTCCCGCCGGAGGTCGACCCCCTCGGACCAGCCGAAGTGCGCCCTCTATCTTATAACCAGACCCTGCCCCCCAACAGTTTTCTACATTCTAAACGCCGCTCAATCCTCCTTTACAACCGCTTCTCCCGGACAAAATTCCCTTCCAATCTCGGGTGGAATCTTCCACACTTTCGCAGCAACAACAGCTCGCGCACAACGGATCACAATCCACTGGTGGAAGAGTTCCAGCTCCAGCCCGTTAATGAAAGACACAGGCCGGAGACAAGTAATGTTGTCTGATTAGTTTCTTCCTACTCGTGATGAATCTCGCTTCTTTGTTTTGGATTTTTAGCGCGCTGCGTTCCTTTCTTTATCCGTTAGATTAGCTGTTTTGCTTATTCAAGATGGTAGAGCGGCCTGGCTTTCTCATGTTATTTCATTGTACCATTAATAGAGACCTAATAGAAAATAAGAGTATCCGGAAAGTAGCCTCTAGCAGCAGTAATCCCCACCCTATATGTTAATCCATATAATCTTAGCAGTCGTCCACTACGCACCCATCTGCTGTGAATCTGTGTCAGCAAAAACGACAGGCTGGTGCCATGGGAAACCCTTGAATCATAAATAGATCGCCTCATCATCGCACTGCGCTTTCTTGCATAGATTATTTGGAACTATCGAGATCCGATCGGACCGTGGCTACGGCAATGTTTCACGTCAAAGCGTAAGAATAAACATTCCAGGTTGGTCATCACTCGCCCAAGCCGGAAAGAGACTAATTACAATAGCTAGTACAGTAGAGAAGACACGTCTCTCAGCTTTGTGTTCTTGGTGTGATAACATACATTAACTGCACAACACTCCTCATATCCCAGTGCTAGCCTCTGGAAAACCTGATGTCAGCTCACCGGGCACTTCGTCAAGCACGATTATATTCCTACGAGCCCATGACCCAGTCAGTATTGTCTGTTTGCTGCTGGCTAGGTTGCTGTTTTGTCTCGGGTTTGTTTGCCTGGCGGTGTCCCCAGCCCCAACGGTGGTGTTGCTTCGGATGGGCAGCATTCTCTGTACTACCTTGTTAGTACATACAGACATACAAATCCAGACCATGGAAAGTGAGATAGTACCGGTTGCTGCACCGTGTGGATCAGGCTGAGCAGACTCGGGGCTTTGATCCAGCGGCTCTTGCTCGGGAAGCTTTGCTGCGTCGGGGGATTTGGGCGCGGCCGTCGAGTCGGTTGAGTCTTGACGCTGGCGATGGTGGAACGCGTCAGAAGCTCTGCGGAGGATGTCCGGCATGGTAAATATAAATATTTCGAATAGTAGTTTGAAGGTATTTGGTGATATTCTCAGACTAACTTCGATATTAACCTTTATATGTAGGTGACCTACTACAAGGCGACTGACATCATATGGCTGGATTGGTACAATGTTCTCGTGATCACCGTCTTGTTCCCATGGTACGCCATAGATAAGATAGCTGGGAATGGCCACTACGATCAGAAAGTCATGGATAACTTTGGGAGCAGTGGCATGAGCGCATCATGTGCCGGGAACGTGGAAGAGTCCAAGACGAGTCGCTATTCTCGGTCACATCAGATGATATACACCCAGTTGAGATGGAACTTTAAAAGTACCTATTCCAAAATTTCGCGCCCAACAATTCACATGTCATATAATTTATATTAACTTATCATCGAAACACCCACGGAGTACTCCAGTGAGCCCAGTTCTCGGTGGTCAACTGGCGCGGCAAGGCAGCGCAATATTTAAATCATGAAAAGGTTATGGATTTTGAATTTATTACCAAGTCCTTAAAGACTGTCTATAGGTTTAGCAGACTATCTGGCAAAGTGCGTTCCTAGATGGTGTGTTAGTTAACAGGTACCAAGATATAATGTATATAATGGCCGGGTCGGTATCATCAGGCTGCGCTACGTGCGTGGAACAAAGACACAACATCCTGCGAGGCCTGTTGGAGCAATCTGCAGAGCTCTGCATGCCGAGAGTTGTGGCTGATAACTAAAAGTCGGGCGCTGATAATTGAATTAGTTTACGGCTTATAATATAGGGTTTACGACGCTTACCTTTTCTCCTGCAATATAAAAACAACACGCCATCCATCCTGCTTGATAGGATGCGTTCCAATCTCGCAGACCTGGGCGGGCAAGGTCGCCATGCTGACCATGCCACTGCGGCTGTACTCAAACACTGAATCTGCGAAGAGACTGGGAACCTCCTGACACTCACGGGCTACGTCCTTCAGTGCCAGAAAATGCATATCAAACCCTTCTCCCTTTCCAGCGGCAGCAACCTGACTGACATGCTTCCTCACCGCGCCTTGGAACAACAACTGGCATTTCTTCGGATCACGGGGGTGCTGCTCCATGGCTTGACAGAAGGCGACCACTTCGTCGGTTACAACCCGGCAGAAATCGAGGCGACCCTGAAAGTAAGTGCTCATGGTGACCGGTTCAACAGTTGGTACGGGTTTATTGTATAGTTTATAGAAGGCCAGCTGGACAACCATATTGGCAAAGGCGTTAGGGTTGAGGCGGTGGTCGCGGCTAAGCTGCGTGCCGAACTGATCAAGATCCAGGACCTTGACTCGGAGGTTCTGGAGCCGGGTGCGCAGCGCTTTGGGAATGGTTTCCATCTGTGCGTCGAGCTCCTCGTTGGTACAGATCAGGACAGGCGTTGGATCCGGAAAGCTCGATGCTACATCCGGCTGACGCGGCGGGGGGTCTTGGATGGCGTGAATGACATGAGTATGTAGATGTCGAGTGGCGATGCCGTCCACTTTGGAGTGTTCGAGAATAGAACCAGAGACGCCGTTGTCGAAGACAATGAATTGCATTGGCTTGTCGTGCCAGCGGTTTGACTCGGTGGCGCTCCACAGATGGGACACACGCTCATCCGCTGTCTGCGGCCTGGCTCGGTCCAGACAGACGACGAAGTCAGCGCTCTCGATATCCTGGAGAGAGGATGCATTATTGTCGCTGAGCCCGCGCAAGGTATCCCGATTCTATGCAATATCGTCAGCATTATGCGCAAAGGTCGAATAACAATGAGTGACTTACCCTGCTCCAGACATCACGATCGCCGTTAGTCAAGACACCAACGCGAGAGACGCGTTTTGAGTCGGCCATGCGGATGACTTGGTTGAATGCCCCGGCGAGCTGCTCGATCGTGGCAGGCTTTCCGTCCACTGAAAGTGGGATCTTGTACATATGCCCGTTTCTCATTGCGATCAAAACCCCCTGCGATGGCCACTTGGCGGGGACATCCTCCTTGAGACCAGGCACTCGGCACGCGTTGAAGAGCCATCGGTAGCTGTCCATGCAGAGGGGTTGCTCGTTGATAGTATCGCAAGGCAGATCGCCATGTTCATACTGCGTTTTGAACCGAAACGCTGACCAGGAAATGATAGCGGCGCGCACTGCAGGCGAGCCCTGGTCTGATGAATCCAAGCCGTGGATCTTGTGGCTGCCGAAGTAGCTGCTGAATGGGACGAGTGGTCGCCGGTCACGCAAATAACGCACTTCTGCGTAGATTCCATCAAGCCAGTTAGGGATCTTCGGGTTATCCTTCTTGTCTTGGAGCTTCCTCTGTAGCCTCCAGGCCGGGCCGGTGGGATGCAGGAAATCCTTTGCTTTCTGGGAGGTCGCTGCAAACTCCGAGGCTGAGACAAGTGGACGAACAGTCTGCAGATAGCGCTGAACGGTTTCCTCGAGCGTTGGCAGGGGCAAAGAAGGCAGCGCGGCAGACGGGGCTTGCTTGACCAAACGCTGACTCTGGAGAGATATATCCATGTTGCTGGCCGGCGACGTTTGGCGCGTAATGGCGCTCGTCGGTTGCTCCCTGACGCAGTCCACGGCCATCTCTGCCAGTTCTCGGAGAGGAAGCTGTCCCAGGTCTTTGTTCATTAGCATAGGAGCACCGACGCCTTTCTGAAGCCAGTTCCTGAATTCAGCCAGCACCAGGGAATCCCCACCATGGCGGGACATGGACTGGAGCGGATCCACGTCTTCGATGGGGACTCCCAGCACTCTGGAAACATACTGGCAGATGGTAGTCTCCAGTTGAGATACCACTTCGTTCCGTGGTCTAGTGGAATGAAGTGCCGCTTCCAGCAACTGATCAGGACTACCCAGCAAGCCACTGCTGTCGGGAGAGCCTGCCTTGGAAGATATCAGCTGCGAGAACAGTGAATTGTCGATATTTTCTGCCATCTCAGGGCTCCATCCGATGGCAATCTGGCTTGAAGAGGAATCTCGAGCAGGAGAATACACGCAATGCTCGAATAGAGCTAGAAGTGTATCTAGCGGGACAGCCTTGATCCCCGACTTGCGGAGATGTTCTGTCGATGCTGGATTCTCGAACACATATCCGGCGTCCTGAATGATACCCAGATCAATGGACCTGGTTGGGAATCCTTGGGCCGTTCTCCAGCGAGCGAAGGCATCTTGGTACGTGGAAGCTGCTGCATAGTTGGACTGGCCAGGGTTTCCAACCAAGCCAGTATAAGAGGAGAGGATCACGAAGAAGTCCAGTGGCTGCTGCTGAAGTGCTACATGGAGCAGTTGAAGGCCCGTCATTTTGGAGCCCAAGACATGCAGATAGTCCTGCCGCGTCATACGTTCAAAGGCCATGTCCTATATAATGTCAGACTACATCAGACTACAGCTGAGCCGGCGGGCTAAGGGTCTTACTCTCAGAGAAACCGCGGCGTAGACGACGCCTTGTATAGGAGGGAGTTCATTCTGGCAATCAGACAGCGCAGATTGAAGCTGCTCCTCGTTTCCAACGTCACAGGCAATTGCACGAAGCTCGGTGCCAACAGCGGCGAGGTCGTTAATGAGCCTTTGAATCGCCGGCTTTGTGGCGCCTGACGGAGAAAGAACGACGAGATGCTTTGCTCCATTGTTGGCCATCCAGCGACAGATTTCACGGCCCAGGCCACCCTGGCCTCCGATGAGCAGGTAGGTTGCATTCGCCTTCAGACGTCTATGCCGCGATACAGGTGGTGCAACCTGCTAGGGGTCAGCAATTGACTTACAACTAGAGAGGGCTGTACCTTGACCACCGAGTCATTGCTAAAGGAGAGAACCAACTTGCCCATATGCTTGCCGGCTTGGATCTGTCGGAAGGCGTCCGCTATTTGGGAAACGGGGTATATGGAAATAGGAGGAGGGACGAAAACACCCGCCTGGACCAGTTCGCGCACTCGCGAGTGCAATGCGGCGGCCTCCTGGGGCTTGCGGTCCCTGAGGGCACCCAAGTCCACGGACGTGATTGAGACGTGCCGATTGAAGACTGACATGTCCAATCGTGCGTGAGACAGGGCGTCTATCTTGCCCAACTCCACGAAGCGACCGAACATGGCGAGGACCTCCATCGAGGCCTGGAGCAATGGGCCTGTCAAGGAATTCAAGACTACATCGACGCCTGCATTCTTAGTGACCCTGTGAATCCCATGGACAAACTCGGTATTCCGGCTGGAGAATATATGGCTAGAGGGAATCCCATAACGGTCAATCAGATGCCGCCTCTTTGCTTCTGTCCCGACTGTTGCGAAGACCACGGCTCCAATGTGCTGGGCCAGAGTGATTGCAGCGCCCCCGACACCACCGGCACCTCCATGAACCAACACAGACTCCCCTGGCTTCAGACGGGCAACCTCGACCAGGGAGTGGTACGCCGTCCCATAAATGATGGGTATCGCGGCAGCTTCCTCAAAGGAGAGGGCCTCAGGAAGCAAATGCGTGAAGGACCCTTGAGCTCTGACTCTGTTTGCATGTGCAGCGACATAGCAGGTGTATACTCGGTCACCGCGCTGGAAACGAGATCGACACAGGGCTCCAACATCGACAACGAGCCCGCTACTTTCTCCTACTAGTGGTGCATCCAGGGCCCCAAGCACAATGAGCGGGTCACGGAAATTGACCCCGGTGGCCTTGACGTCGATTTCAACCTCGTCATCAGCGAGGGGACAATTGAAAGAAGTGTTCTCCGCGAAGTACATGTCTTGGATTGTTCTGAACGGACTGGCAACGAGACGCAATGAACGGTTCGCCTCTTTGAATGACTGGTTTCGCAGAGTGACAGAGGATGCAGTGTCGCCGGAAAGGACATTGGTCGTGGCATCGTCCTCGACGATGCGAGGCACAAGCCAGCGGCCACCACGCTCGAGCCACTCATTGTCCTCCGGTGAGAAGTGCTGACGGCTGATAAAGTGCCGGAGTGAGGCAGCCAGTTCGTGGAGAGTCCGGTGGCCAGGTCCAGGGTCGAGGTCGACACTCACAGCACGCACTCCTTGGTTCTCGCGCCGGAGAACACGCAGTAAACCCACAGCCAGGGCGGACGCCGGGTGGGTGCAGCTATCCATGGCACCTTGCGTGACCCAGAAGATCTCCTTTGCACGCTTGAAGGTGTTCTGAATGCCAGTGAAATCCGCCTCACTGCATGCAGCCAGGATCTGCTCTTCCAGGCCCGCCAGGCAGATGCACGTCCTGCCATGGACTCGGGGATCGCCCAGCTGGACAATGGAGCCTGTCGGAATTGAGAGAGCGTGGGCCATCTTCTCGGCCAATTTCAGTCCCAAGTTTCCCTTAACCCCCTGCAGCTGTTGTTCGGAAAGCACCAAGAGAGGCGGGCCTTGCTCGTCCGGCATAGCGTGGGAGACCATGAAGCTGTCTATATGCTCACCCGGTGTCTTGTAAGCGTGTGTACATGCCTGCACCCCTTCAAATCCGGTATCCTTTAATAGTGAATCCCATTCATGCACAGTCAAGAGCGGGTGGTCTCTTTGTCGCTCCAGCGATCCGAGCCACCAGCCAGGGAGTGTGCCGAAGATGAATGACCGATAAGCTGTGGGTTGAGTACTTTCAATCAGCAAAAAACTGCCCCCTGGCCGCAGAAGGCTCCGCGCGTGCTTCATCGTGCGATCGATGTTGGATGTCGCATGCAGGACGTTGGCAGCGATGACCAGGTCGTATATTCCGAGCTCAAACCCCTGGTCCTCAGGATGCTTCTCGATATTGAGGGTTTGGAAGCCCACGTGCTGTCTCCACTGGGCAAACTTCTCCATCGCTTTTGGAAAGAATCCGCCAGAGATATCAGTGAAATCGTAATGGTGGAAAAGGCTTTTCTTCGCGGTGGTGAGGGCTTCAAGAATGGGCAATGTGGCGGCACCGGTTCCAGCACCGATTTCCAAGACGCGCATATTCGGTTTCTTCAGGCCCAGTAGGCGAGCATACTGCCCTGCTTGTGTCGCGCATCGCTGGATTCCTTCATCCTCACTGTAGAGCGTATGCAGCAAACCGCCTTCTGTCATCAACGAAATCGCCTGCTGTTCTCCCTTCAGAATCTGTGGAAGGCGTTTGCCAATCCGGCAAATCATCCTGCCCACACATCCATCCTTTTCCACAGTTTCGAGGAATTGGGTGTCACTGTCTTGGTCTTCAGACTCTTTGCACATACTCTGAGCTGCTATTTTGCGTAGCCACCCCATGTACTCGACCTGGTAAGGTTCTAGTTTCGCCACATCGCTTTCGTGGAGCTGCTCCAGAGACGCTTTGGCCAGAATGCGACAGGCGCGAGCATACCGTGAGAGTTGGCCAGTAACTGAGGCGTCGTCCGTTGTGGCATAGCAGATATCCTCAATCTCGGGGGTGCTGAGGAACAGAGGGTCCACATACTTGACGATTTTCTGGCAAGTGGTGCCAGTCTGCGAGGACGTCGACTGGGCCCTCGCTTGTATTTTAGTGAAGATGAGGCACGAAATCGAGATGCTCTGGACATCCTGGTTGCTTGGAGATATAGCAAAGCAGCTGCTGTGGGAGGAGGCTTGCGCGCTTGTTGACGCCCGACAATTCACGTTATATGTTTGTTGCGTAGTTGGGTGCGCGCTTGAGGACGGAGACCATAGGGTGATCTCCTCCACCGACGACAGGAGGAACGGCCCTCCCCAGGTAGGATCAGCCATAATCGCAGGAAATGCACTCTGCAGACATGCATCCAGCGTGGCCGGATGGGGGCATTCTATTCCTCGCCGGCTGATCGGATACTGTTGTGCCTTCGAGGCATCAACCGCAGTTTGAGATAACCCAAGCCCGGCACGGACCGTGGAGAGACCGGCAAAGCATCCAGAGTAATCGATTCCCTGACTCCTCAGGTCGTCATACAGCTTGCTGACCTGAATGTCAGACAACATACTATCCCCCTCTTCGATCTCCCAACTCGAGGGCGGAGGCCCCGAATTCGACCCTTTCGGCGATATAGAGAGAAAGCCACGGCAGTGGTCCACAACATTGGTGCCATCTGGACATGAATAAACCAGGAATTCGTGACGATGAGCCAGGTCCCTGCCTCGATAGGCTCCAGATGGCCGTATGGTAAAGATTGTTTCTACCGCGTCGTCAGACTCCGGAACAATGAGCGGCTGGATGTACGAAACGTTCGAAAGCTTGACCGACGCAATGTCATCGATCTTGAGTCCAGTCTGCGCGGAAAGCCATGCCCCAGCTTCGAATGCCATGCAAAGGTAACCGGCTCCTGGGAATATTATGCGGCCCTGGACTCTATGGCCCGTCAGCCAGGGCATTTCAGCCAGCCGGATATACTTCCTCCACCGAGGCTCCAGGATGCTTGAGTCAGGGGCCACGACCCCAAGCAGATCATGTGGAGGATCACGCCGGTTTCTGTAGTTACGGCTGAGGCGGCTCTCATGCCAATAAGACACGGAGTGGTCCCAGGGATATGGTGGTAAATCGGCGATGGCTGTCGGTCTGGTTGGCGACCCTTCGAAGTTGACCATATCGAGATCAAGGTCAAAGCCGTGGGCAAAGAGCTCACCTGCAAGCTCAAGAGTTGTCTTCCGGGCTGACCTGTTTCTGGACAACGCAGAACTATAAGAAAAGCTCGTGTATGCAGGCTGCAGCGCCGCCAGAGATTGCTTGATTGGCGCTTTCAAGCCGGCGTGAGGGCCGATCTCAATGATCAAGCTCTGGTCTGTGCCGTCTGAGAATGCGCCACAGAACTGTTCGAATGCCTGAGAAAACAGCACGGGCGATACCAAGTTCTTCACCCAGTAGTCCGCATCCAGAGATCCTGCATCAACCCGACGACCGTCAACGGAGGAGAACATCAAGGCAGACGCAGAGGTGTCTGGTCGGCCAATGCTTTGCAGGGTATTCCGATAATCCTGAGCGACTCGAGCCATATGGTGAGAGTGGTATGCAACATCAACCGGTAGCCGTCGGACAAACACCCCGTCGGCTTGAAGGAGCTTGTTTAGCTGCACGATGGCGTCTTCGTCCCCCGACAGAGTAACTGACCGGGGGCTGTTGACGCAAGCAACCGTCGCCGACCCGTATCGCTGGTCAACCTGCTTGAGGTATCCTTCTGCTGCTGTCCGGCTGAGACCTGCGGCCAGCATCGCACCGCGTATCCCTCTGTCTCCCGCGAGCCCTGCAGTACATACTCCTCGAGAGTAGGCGATATGCAAAGCATCACTAAACGAAATCGCGCTGCAAGCATAAGCGGCCGCGATTTCGCCGCTGGAATGTCCGACAACAGCGTAGGGTTTGATGTGCCAAGCGGCCAGGAGATTGACGAGACCCAGCTGGATCGCTGTGCACGCTGGCTGTGCGACTTGTGCCTTGTCTAATGAAGACATCTCGGGCATATTGAGCAGCTCCTCCGTCAGTTTCCATTCTGCCCCGAGACGAACAAGGTGACGCTCAGCAGCGAGGATAGAGTCTCTGAACACCGTGCTTGTTTGGAGCAGTTCTTTGCCCATTCCATACCATTGTGATCCCTGCCCTGTAAAGACGAAGCCTAGGCGAGATGCAGTAGAAGAGTGACTGAAAGGCAGGCTGCTCGTACAGCAGCCTTGTAATTCAGATATGCTCTCTGCGATAATCGCCCCTCTCCATTGGAATCGCGATCTTCGGTGGCAGAGGGTATGGGCCAGCGAGCTCAGGAAATCGCACTCGGATGAATGGCCTTTGCTGTCGACATATCTTTGGAGCTGAGCAACCATGAGGCTGCTGGAGGTTTTTGATCGTGCAGACAAAGGGAAGAGGAAACACGGCGATTCGCTTAGGGTTTTAGGGCTTCTTTGAGGTGCAACTGGAGGAGCTTTGTCCAGGATAATATGGCAGTTTGTGCCTCCGTAGCCAAAGCTGCTCACCGAAACCTGCCGGGACTCGGTGTATTTCAGAGGCTGCGCTTCGGTGGCCACCGTCAGGTTCCATCGGTTGAAGTCGATGTTGGGACTCGGCCTTTCAAAATTGATGCTGGGGGGGATACAGCCGTTTTCAATGACGAGCACGGCCTTGACCAGTGCAGCAACGCCGCTGGCGTTCTCGAGGTGACCGATATTCGTTTTCACAGAGCCCATCACAAGAGGATCAAACCGAGGGCGTTGAGACCCCAGAGTCTCTCCCAGGGCCATGCTCTCGATCCGATCGCCCGCTGCAGTCCCAGAGCCATGGGCTTCAACATACACCGTGTCTCTCGGATCGACTCCGGCCGCGGCATATGCTTTCTGAATGAGGGCCTTTTGCGCATTTAAATCTGGCATTGTGATGCCTGGCGTGCGCCCATCTTGGTTTGCGACGCAGCTTCGGACAATGGACCTTATATTGTCGCCGTCTCTCAAGGCATCTGAGAGCGGCTTCAATATCAAGCACGCCGCTCCTTCTCCTCTCCCATAGCCACAAGCTCGTGAATCAAAGGAGTAGCTGCGGCCATCGTCCGAGTAGAACTGCATGAAGCTGGGCCCAACCATCGTTACTGGATCTAGGATCAGATTCGTGGCCGCCACAACAGACTGCTGGCTTTCGCCAGCCCAGATACTGGCGCAGGCATTGTGCAGCGCAATCATGCTGCCACTGCACCCAGTGTCCAAAGTAAAGGAGGGCCCCTTCAAGTCAAAGAAATATGATAAACGATTGGACAACATCGCTTCGCCGTTTCCGAGGGCTGCATAGAACGGGAGGTTTTCGGGGTCTCGGAGGAGCATCTTCTCGTAGTCCCTGTTGTAATGGGCTGTGTATACAGACGTGTTGCTTCCCCTTAATCGATTTAGGGTATAGCCGGCTATTAACGTCCATGATCAGCTTTCCGTCTCCATGTCTATATGTGCATACATCTGGTGAGCATACCGTTTTCAAAGGCCTCGTAAGAGACTTCCAGAAGAATCCGCAACTGGGGGTCCATCCCCTGGGTGCCGAAGTATCTGGTCAGCATCGCACGACTTTAACGGGGACTCGCAGTAACTGCACCTTTGCTTCGGCCGGGCTGATATTAAAAAATGCAGCATCGAACCGGGATATATCTTCGGCAAGAAAATGGCCCCCTTTAGCATAGAACTACAACACGCGTCAGAGAAGCTCCTGCGGACATTAGAGATGAGCATGGATCTCACCGTCCCATTGTTCTTACTCTCCGGGTGGTAGAAAGCATTCTGATCGAACCGCGCTGCAGGTACCTCCGAATGGGCGCTCCGAGCTTCCATCATGAGCTCCCAGAGCTTGTTTGTGTCTGTGGCGTCTCCAGGGAACCGGCAGGCCATGCCCACGATGGCGATCGGCTCCTTCATGGTGAATGGGCGACTGTGCGTGGTTCTTGACTCTTGCAACAACGGCGTTGGTATCAGTCTGCTACAGAATTGAAGTCTGAATGCAGTCCGGTACAGAAATAGAAAGTGCGTATTCCGATGGGTTCACCCCGCGTTATTAGATTTGTCGAATGGTCTTTTGTTGTCCATCGCAGCTGCAGATCCTGTCCGGTGGGCGCTCTCAGCGAGGATAATGACACCCACAGAGGTTAATACGAACCCTTTGGTTCGGTCCCTTGCATTGCAGTCTCTGCGGTGAGCCCAGCTCCTTGCTTTCTCGGCCAGAGCCATGCATCAGCTGCAAGGGCTCAGCCGCCACATTAACAAATGACGATGTAGCAGTGGCTTCATGAGTTTGTGCCCTGTGGAGGCCGTGTTGATGCAATGACCGCATATCAAATCTTAAGCCCCGTCGTACCCACCTACATAGGATCTGATTTGAGCAATGTTCGGTTGAGCTGCAGGGAGTGAGGGTTCAGGCTCTAAATAGTTCATTCATTTCCCAGGACTTTGGTCTGGGCCCTGCACGAGTGGACGAGCGGCCAGTACTTGATAATATAGCAGCACTATTTCCTCTTGTATACTAAACTCTACTGCGACTTCTTCTTCCCGATATTGCCGACCTTTCGCAGCCCAATGGCCCCAACTGCCAGGCTTATAGTATTCGCCGCGAACAAGAACCAGAACGACGCCCGGTAACCCACCATCAGTCCATCCGGCTGGTGTCTCTCCAAGTCGTTGGCCTTGTTATCGCTGACAACATTGGCGATCAACTCGACAAAGGTCAGCCCGAAACTCTTGCCAATTTGCGATATTGTGTTGAAGACGCCCCCCGCCAGGCCCTGTGTCTCGGGCGGGAACATATCGGCAATGAGGATGTTGGACACGGTGAAGAGAGAGTCTGCAGCAATAGAGTTGAGGCAGATGGCAATGAAGGCGCAGCGCCAGTAGCTCCAGGAGGGGTGTACGAGGGCCATGATAAGCGGAGAGACGGTGGAAATGGCAGTCGTGATATTTATGATACCGTCGGCGCGGACGCGATGCAGCACCATGCCAGTGACAAGAGCGCTGAGGAGGCCTGTGACAGGAGTGGGAATAAAGCGGATCGCAGTCTGGATGACGGACAGTTCTTGCACGTTCTGGAAGAAGAAGTTGATTACCTGTTCAAATCCATTGAAGGCGCCCCAGATGATAAACACATTGATGCAGATGGAGGTGAAGGAGGCGTTCTTCCAGAGCGAGTTACGGATGAGCGTTGGTTTATTGTGTCGTTCTTGGTACTCCTGCCAGAGCACGAAGCAGACGAAGAGAGCGCCCGAGACGCTGAAATAGACGACTGTAGAGGGTTTTCGCGCGTTTTGGATGTTGCCGGTTATGATTCTAGAGATCGTCAGCTCGGGCCAGGTTATATATAGCAGGCCAAGGGAACAGACGCTAATGCCAGCGAAAGGAGGGCCAGGGCCGTGCTGACCACAATGGCACCGAGCCAGTCGATGCCAAACAAGAGGTGATTCCACCTGATGCCGGTTTGCCTGCCCTGTGGCAGCTGCCACCACGACAGAAGAAAGGCGACTTTGTTGGCGATCGCGGCGCTATGGAAGCCCCAGCGCCAGCCGATCGTGTCAGCGCAGATACCTCCCATGAGAATCCCCAGTCCAAACCCGATGGGCTGGCCGCCTCCCATGAAGGAGAAGGCGAGGTTGCGCAGCTTGCCGGCCGAGAAGTTCTCGGATATGATGCTCACTGCAGATGGGAGGCACATGGCGGTTGCCAGGCCGGAGATGACTCGGAACACGATCAGCTGGGTGCCACTGGCAGCGAGGCCACAGGCCATGCAGAAGACGCTCTGGAAGAGACAGCCCAGCAGGAAGACGGGCCTACTGCCGACTGCATCGGAGACGGCGCCAAAGATGAGGAGCGTGCAGCCGGTAGCCAATGCATACATGGACACGGGCCTGTACAGTTAGCCTAAGCAGCCATGGGGGCTAAGGATGAGTACCATAGCTCCATGCCCGGGTCCAGCTCCAGGTCTTTGGAGATCTGAGGAACAGAGACAGTCACCAGGCCGCCCAGGTAGCAGCTTATGAAGGTGATGCACGAGATGCAGAAAATCACCAGTGGTGCGCGCTTTGGCCTGCGATCCTCCTCGACCTCGTCCTGGACGTGGAGAGGCCTGCTGGGGAGACTGCTGGGGAGACTGCTGGGGAGACTGCTTCGTGGGGGAGCAGACTCCAGAACCGTCGTGGATAGAGACATTGTGGGCGAAGGAAATGGATGATGCGAAAGGATTGTGGGATTGGCGTGGAATAAATGAAGGCCATGAGTCATTCATTGCTCGCAGTGCATGATTAATCCTGTTGGGCATTTGGCTTACGATGGTTCGGCCAATAGCCATAATATGGTCAATACTGAGGTCCTAGGTGGTTATATCCTGATACTAAATACCAACGAGTCACATTCCTACGTCAGGGCACCTCCGACAAATAGACAGGGATGCTTACTATCTTGCGTATTCACCTAGGGTTTGACTCTGGTCCCCAGCTGGCACGCAATACCTTGCTATGCCCGAACAGCAGGTCGGAGCGAGCAGTCCGCGTGCAGGATCCATGCAGTCTCCAACTCCAACTCGCCATCTTCAGAGTTAAATCTGTCTGCTGCTGCACATTATTTCTCGTTAAAGATATTCCCCGTGGTAGATTTGGACTTCAGCTTACCTGCTTTATATCGAGTCTCGGTCTCCGATTGCCTTCCAGCAGAGACGTTACTATGGCTGCGATGGTGGCGCCGGTCGAGAATCCGATGATCCCGTCGAAGGGACCATGCTTTTCAAGAACGTCCATGATTTTATTAATCGAGACATCGAGTCCCCAGATCCGCCTTTCAGCCTCGAAGTCGCCCTGCCCCCAAGTCCACACATCTGACTCCGGACCCTAGCCGGCTGATAGGGGACCGTTGACATAGAAGAGCTCGATGCGCTCCGAGCAGCGTCTCGCGTCTCTCTCGAGGGCGATTTCATGTAAGGCTTCCACCAGGCGTGTTGTCTTGTGGTAAAAGAATTGGCCCGACTGACCATGTCCTGTTATACTGATTAGTGAAGCGCTTTCGGGATAGGAGTATACTTTACGAACCGTGGAGCATCAGAATTCGGGTTGGTCTCTTGCTGGAGGATGCAGGACTATTGCGGCCAGCATTCCCTGCGCCAAAGGGCTCAAAGTACGACCGGACAGAAGCCATCTCTAGAAGAGGGTGTTCAAAACTCGGTACACTACCCTTTGGAGGATTCATGGTGTCAACTGATATACAAATTTAATCCAGTCAATTCAAAGAAACAGCCAGTAGACAAACGGCTTTATGTGCTGGACAATGCAGTCGATGCCCTATTGACATATCTAACTGACTCCACGCCAAAGTCACATCCTCTGATACAAGCAAAGGAAGGGACACGTCTTTTTAATAAAGGAGTCTCCTCTGGCCAAGAGCAAGTTGGTTATATGAGAGCTTGGCCAGTGCACATATCAAAGGGACCAAGGCAGCATTATGTGTATTACACCCAGTGCCCTTAGTGAATTATTATAATCCAGCCATTCATGAGACTGTATAGCCATAGAAGAGTCAGATGTTGAAGTTGGTGTGAAAACAAACATTGACTGTGAATATCCTGGCTGCACTCTCTCCCTAATCTTTCAAGGCAGAAGCCAAGGACAGTCAGTGTCACTCTGCTCTCAAGGATACGAGTCTGACACCTGTTGCGAGAATATGGCTGTTGGGCCGCAAGTTGTACTCCGAGTCGTTATCAAGCTCAAGGTGGACATAGCTGTTTAGACCAACATTCCTAAGCATTTCCAAGCAATGGCTTGTGACCATTGAGCTGATGTATTCTGACTTGTACACTGCTGTATTCACTAGAGTGAATCTATGGATGGTCTAGTCCTACTGCATCTCGTCCAGGTCCCCGAGGGAGTTGCAGTGATATCTAGAAGTCAGACGCCGATACGGGGACCATTGGCAGAAGTATAGCAAGGTGTACAATGAAGGCTACAGTGACTGCCAAATATTCTAATATACAATCTTAGCCACCACCTCTTCGACCCTTTCCCTAGAAACCTCGCGACGTAGAAGCCATCCGAAATTCCAAATGGTGTCCTCCTGTGACTTTATCGACTGCTTCAACCGCGGCCACAGATTAAAATGGCCATGGGGCATTCCAGGGTAAGCATCTAGCTTCACGTCGACATCGTTATCTCTCAATACCCTTGCATATACGATGCCGTCGTCGCGCAGAGGGTCCAGACCAGCGACCTGCACGTACGTCCGTGGGATGGCAGAGAACGGCGCAGTCGAATTGAACGGCGAAAAGTCCTCGGAAAGAAAGTCCTGCTCGTAGAGAACCTCGTATCCAAGGCCTTTCGAGTCCTGTAGAGGGTTTCCGGGGCCGTCTGCGTTCTGCTGGCGAGAAACCCACAGGTCCTTGTATTTCTCGGGCACGGTTTCTTCACTGATGCACACTGGGATGCTGGCCAGTACTCCGGTAATCGGCGGCGAGAGATTCTCCTTCACTGACCGATGCGCTGTGACGATTGACAAGTTTCCACCGGCTGATCCTCCCCCGATGACGAAGCCTTTGGTCAAGTCTGCATCCAGCACCGACTGATTCTCGGTTATCCACTTCACAGTATCCCAGACATCCTTCGGGGCGGTCGGGAATTTGTGCTCTGGTGCTCTACGATAAGAAAGCTGGACCACAGTGGCGCCATACAGATATGCGATCGAACGAGCCCAGGCAGTGCATTGGATGTTGGTGCCCATCACAAATGCTCCCCCGAAGACAAGAACAACCACGGGGTTTGCAGAGTCCGAGTTTGCTGGTTTGACAATGTGCAGTTCGCTCTGATGTCCGTCACGCATGGGGATATCCAGGAAGCTCTCCTGCGTGTCGAATGTTGGGCAGGACTCGGATGCTTTCTTCTCGATTGCCGACACCGTTGCACGCAGCTGCTCGACAGGCAGCGACATGCCCATCGACGGGGCCGGGGTGTGTTTAAGGACCTAATTTACATCAGACAGTTTTTTTTTTAAAAAAAAAAAAAAAACGACGTTTGGCATCTTACCTCTTCAAGCTCTGGGTCAACAACGGCGAGCTTGAGGACATCCTCCTTGGTGGTATATTGGTCCATTGCTGCGATTGAACAGGTGCTTGTGTTGCAAGTGGTGTCTATATCGTGGCGCATTCAGCTTTCCTAGCTATTGTATCTGGTATTCTGATATTCGACGAGTTGTTAGGGCTATATATACAGCAGTTCCGGATTAGGCAACCCGTCAGCATCATGTAGAATCACCGTGACTCATAATTGATCATTCTGATATTGCAGCCAAGATTCTTGGCTTACGAGCACACCAATTACAGCTCGCTTTACCATAGTCCATCTCAACTGCATCTCCTACAGGTTCCCCCGTAGCGCCTGCTCGCGCTCAAACGCCTCGAACAGACTCTTGAAGTTTCCAGCCCCGAAGCCGTCAAAGTTCTCACGCTGGATGATTTCCAGGAACACTGTTGGCCGGTCGCCGACGTGCTTGGTGAATATCTGCAGCAGGTAGCCTCCCTCGTCGAAGTCGATCAGGACGTTGTACCGCTGCAGCGTATCGATGTCCTCCGCAACCCGCGTGCCCACGCGCTCCAGGCGCTTGCGCACATCGGCGTAATAAGTGTCTGGCACAGATAGAAAGTCGACTCCGCGTTTCTGCAGGCTATCCACGGCGTCGATGATGTTATTGGTGCGGAATGCGATGTGTTGGCAGCCGGCGCCGTTGTAGTAGTCGCAGAACCTGCCTCGTCAGTCTCTCTATATATAACATTTGGCTGAAGTACTGACTCTTCAATCTGCGACTTCTTTTTCCCTTCAGCAGGCTCGTTCATTGGCATCTTGATTACCTCGTTTGGTGACGCCACAACCACCGAGTTCATGGCCGAGAAATCAGAGCACATCTCCTTGTCGTCAACATTCCAGAACCGGTGGAAGTTGAGTGCCTTCTCGTAGTAGTTGACAGCCCCTTCCAGTCCACCCCAGGGCTGGTTGCCAACACAGTGGTCGATCTCAACTATGTCTATCTTGGGCAGATACTCCTGAAGACTGTCGCGGCGCTCAACCGCCTTGAACCCCGGCAGGAATGTCCCCGAGTACGCAGACCGGTTGACGAGCGTATGGACGGTGTCGCCAAACGTCTGGATAGCAGCAACGAGGACTTCTCCGTCGTCGCTCTTCAGCAACTCGGGCTCACGAACGGGCTCGGCGCCGTTCGCGACGGCATGCTCCCAGACACCGCGAACATCATCCACCTGGAAGGAAATGTCCTTGACACCATCACCATGCTTCGTCAAGTGCGCGTGGATCTCTGCGCATAGTCTGCGCTCGTCCTCGCTCGCTCGCGTGTCCCACGAGCTGTCCGGGGAGCTGAGCGGCGCCGTGAATACAAACCGCGCTGCACCGTTGCCGACAACATACGCCGTGGTCGCGTACGATCCTGTCTCGGGTCCACGATATGCCAGGACGGAGAAGCCGTAGTGGTTGACGAAATAAGATACTGTCTGTCGCGCATTGCCGACATACCAGCCGATGTAGTCGAACCCGATATAGTTGGGATTCATGCTGCGAATAACCCTGCGGTTTGTGGGAGTTCCTGCGTCGCCCATTATGGACTGATTCTTACCAGATTGATGAGCTGAATAGGCTGAAAAGACAATCCTGGTTATCAAGACCGGTCCAGGTCTGGCCTGTCTGGCGGGCTTTATACCTGCTCTTACAGGACTGGTCTTCCTCCTTCATACCGAGACGTCGGTCAAGTCCACCAATGTCCGAGCCTGTATTGATTTCGATGGCAATGCATTTACCGCTAGTCGCCATGTGGGCTGTCATCCTCTGCTTGCACTCCTCGCTATGCTGCTTACATGTAGGATCCTGAGTCCGGCAGAGAATATGCATATTCGTTGTCAGCCCTGTGGTTGTCTCCCACCGCCAGTATTTTGAATATACTGCATGCCGCGATTCCCTTGGGCCAGATTCAGTCACTCTTCGAAGGATGACGTGTTGAATTATGCATTGGCTGGTACGGTTGGACTTGCAGAATCGGGTCCATTATCTGGCTGATCAGATATTGGTGGCCCCTTACCTCGACGTCTCTCGATTCTCTCTCCCTTGCAGTGCTTTTGCCGGTGGTAATGCTGTTTTATCCCACTCAGTCTGGTTCTCATTCCTGAATCTTGATCCTCCTTCTCCTGCTTACATTCCACGCGTAACAACATCCATACCAGGACGTCACTAAGCATCTTCATATAATGGCGTATCCAGCCACACCTCTGATCTCGTGGTTTGTTTTCATGCATCTCGATGTCAGCATTCATATGCAATGTTGAAACATCGGTGCACATTGATCCCTGCAGCGGCAAGTCATGACTGCGGCCTCTGCACAGCTGCGAGAATGTGATTTCGAGCCTTGCTGGCATCTTCCACGCCTTTTCTTGGGCTCTTTCTGGTGTGGCGTTTAGATATCCAACGTTTTACCCTCCTTTGTTGTTCCTGCCCTAAGTCTCGCCGCCAGCCACATATGTGTGTACACCGCTACAAGTTTACAACCGCCGAACGCACTCTCCCCCCATCAATTATTACTCATCACAGGCTCGTATCTTCCTCTCTGTGACTGGGGCCGATGTACTTGGTCTGTGATGCTATGCGCCAGGTCCAATCCACGCCTCCTAACTACAGCGGCGAGACTGAATGGAGAACAATAAATATCGCAGAACCACCCCTTCATTCAGGCCATGATCGGGTCCCAGGTCCACTAGAGCAGCAAATAATAATACAGAAACATGCAGGGTGGGTATCATCCAGTCCAGCAAGGGCAACCTAGAGATATCGGTCACACAGCGTCAAGCTCGTTCAAAACGGGCAAATCCCATTGGAGCTTGTGCTGCATTGGACATGTCCAGTCGGATCTAATCGGGGCTCAACAAGCGTTGGAGCTGTTTCGTGCCATTTTTCGGTGGGTAAAAAAAGGCAGGCCCTGTCGTCTCTCCTCGCCCAGTCCCCCTCCAGCCAGTTAGTCCAGAGCAACCAATATGCCCGACAACTACGACGTCGTCGTTATCGGTGCTGGCCCTGTAGGCCTCATGCTCTCCGCCTGCTTGACGCGCCTGGGGCCCTACAAAATCAAGCACATCGACAAGGCCGTGGAGCCAACGCGCGCCGGCCGCGCAAGTGGTATCCAACCGCGGACACTGGACGTGCTCAGCACTATGGGCCTTAAGAGACCTATCTGGGCGTATAATCCGGGTCTCATTCAAGAAGTTGCCTTCTGGGCTACAACTACAAATGGGAAGGGCATTCAGCGCACCGGCACCAGCAAGAGTTACCCTGAGCACGTCGACACCCGGTACCCTTTCACCACCATCCTGCACCAGGGCCGTGTCGAGCGCATTTTCCTGGATGATGTGCGGTCGCGGGGCGTCCAGGTCGAGCGATCACGGGTTATTCGCAGCGTGAGATACCTTGGACCAGACGTTGAGTACCCCGTTGAGGCAGAACTGGCCAGTGTTGATGGCCCAGCCACCGAGACGGTGCGGACCAAGTATCTCTTCGGTGCGGATGGAGCACGCAGTGCGGTGCGTGCAATGCTGGGTATTCCTATGGTTTATAAAGATCCAGCAGTTCACGTATGGGGGGTGATTGACGGGGTGGTAACGACCGATTTCCCCGATATGCAAGTAGGGCTTCCATCCATTCTAGTTGGAACCGTAACTGATCATTCAGATCAAATGCACCATTCGCACGCCCCGTGGTGCCTGTATGGTCATACCCCATGGCAACAACCGCGTGCGTGTCTACGTCCAGATGTCGCGCGAGGAGGGCGAGGCCCCCTCCGCGTCTGGCTCTCAGGAAAAGATCCAGCGCACAGCGAACAATATCTTGAGTCCGTACAAGGTCGAATGGGAGTGCGTCGACTGGCACTCCGTCTATCCCATCGGTCAAGGCATCGCACAGCAATACTCCATGTATAACCGGATCTTCATTGGCGGCGACGCCTGCCACACCCACAGCGTAAGCCAAGCCCCCCGTGCGTCTCGCAGCGAAATACCTAACAGGTCCAGCCCAAAGCCGGTCAGGGCATGAACTACGGTATCCTGGACGCGCACAATCTCGTCTGGAAGCTGCACCTCGTGGAATGCGGCCTGATGCGCCCCGACTTACTGGAGACGTATGAAGAGGAACGACGCGCTGTTGCCTCGCGCCTGATCGAATTCGATGCCACTTACGCCGGACTCTTCAGCTCGCACAACCCTTCGCAGGAGACAAACGACGAGTTTGTCCGTATCTACAAACAAAATACGCAGCTGACAAGTGGTTACGGGGTCGAATATCCAGCCAACAACCTGACCCAGATCGGCGATGGCGACGACATCTTCATCTCCTCGCTGGCCAAACTGCAGCCTGGTCGTAGCTTTCCCCCGGTGAATGTGACACGCGTGATTGACGCCCGGAATGTGTCGTTGGAGCGCGAGGTCCCCTTTAACGGCAGTTTCAACATCGTCGTCTTCGCCGGCGAGCAGGGGCCGGAGCAACGCACGTTGGTCGACCTGGCAAGCCAGCTCGGACGACGGGGCTCGGTGTTTTCGCGGGTTCAAAAGAATGCAGCAGCCGTGGATTTACCATACGAAAGACGACATAATCCTCACTCTCCGCTGTATACCTTTTCGATCGTGTTTAATCAGGTACGAGCATCCGTCGCCATTAGCGCTCTACCGCACTTTTTCCTGCCTTATCGGTATCACATCTACTCAGACGATGCCCGTGCTGGAAAGACGCACGAGACAGGGCAGGGCGTCGCGCATAGGAAGATGGGATTCGATCCCCGAGAGGGAGGCGTCGTCATTGTGAGGCCGGATGGGTATGTTGGGTGTGTTGTCAGGCTGGTGGAGGGCAGGGCCACTGCAGACGCTCTAGACCAGTACTTCTCTGCGGTTGTTCCTGGAGACCAGCCCTGTGTTCTGGTTCCGAGTATGCTCTAAAGAAAATTAATTGTAAACGGTGTTTGTAAGGGGTATCAGTTATAAATTGGTGGTGGCGTGCCCAAACAAGAGAGTCTTTAGGAGCGCTCTCAAAGACAATACAGAGTATTAAATTATAGTATTACATATCTCTATCATCATCATGCCTCATTCATATCCAGTTTGGATGTGGACCGTTTTGACGATGCTTGACCCAGGATCTGCCTTTTGACGTCCCTCGATAAGAGACGTCACACTGGCATGGGCATCATTCATGACCCCCAGCTCGTAATAACGATCGTAGGCTCCCTTGTCAATCTGTCCAGGCACGGTCTGTCCCTGCAACGCGAGGTTCCCGGTGTTGTCTCGTCGTCGTGAGGTCGTTGCGAGACCATACGAGGGCCCTGAGCCAGATCCTTCTTGTCCTCGCACGAACTTGACGAATCCTGGAAGCATGGGGACGGCACCAGACAGGATGACCGAGCATACCTCTCCAATGCTGATAGCTTCAATTAGCAAGACTGGGTTGCGGCGGAGTGGGGGAGTACGGAGGGTACGTACGCCCAAAGCCCAACAGGGGAAATCGACCATGTAAAGTCACTTGTTTTGGTCAGGAAGACGCCATAGACAAGTCGAAAGACACTGGATATACAGCCCCTGGTCGAATTAGCCTTGTCTTTCATGAAATAGTGGGTTTCATACAGAATGCCAGTGCCGAATACCATCCCCAGGATCAACTTCGTTCGAGTAGGAAGCTGCAGTCGCATAACCACCATCAACGGAAAGAGCAGCATTGTGATATCAGAAACCACATTGATGGCCGACGAGGCAATCAGCGAGCCATTGGACGAGATGCACCGGCCGGGTAGATCAGACTCCCAGAGCTTCTGGCGGGGGACACAGGCCAGGATGAAACTCAGGGTGATGGCGAGATAGCAGGGCACGTTGGTCCACAGCAGAATCTCATGCAGCCAGTACAGCTTGCCCTTCTTGCTGACGACGAACATGCGTTTCATCTGCAGCAGCATTGCTACCTTAGCCCCCAGGATGGTCGGGCAGTAGATGATCTCGATGACATTCGCCCGTTCCACCACCATTTTGAAGTCTGCAATCGACACATTCCACTGGTGGGATCCCTCCCCAAAGCTTGTCGCCGTGACCATCAACAGGGTAAAGGCGTAGAACCCGGCGAGAGACAGCACCAGGATGTACTCTTCCAGCTGCACGCGACGCAGGACTCGGGCTTTCATGAAGATCCGGAGGACCACGGCGATCGTCGACAGCACCAGCGTGACCGCCGCCGTGGCAATGAAGTGAACACGCAGGACGGGGGGTTTGTTGAGGTCGCTGAAGTGCCCTTGGGGTGGCTCCAGGGCCGGCGTGGTCAGGTCGGAGCTGTCCATCTTGACGCGCAGACAAGAGAACGTCGAAAAATCGGGGTGGGCGAGTGGGCTCTGATGGAGCAGTTCATCGATCGATTGACAGCGGACAGCGAAAGTGACAGGGGCCATTATTGATTTATATCTGGTGCTGTTCCAAGGTTCGAGGGGCCAACTGTATCGAGCGATGTGGGGGAGGCTGCGATAGAATGCCAATAGAAACAGCCACCAAATGATTCCAAACACATTTGCACGCCTCTCAGTGGTGCAAAACTCCCATACACGATCAGCGCTGCAGCATAAGCTTTGGGCCAAGCTGGATATGGCAGTTATTGGCCGCGGAGCCTCGTGGTGGGCTCGTGGTGGGCTCGTGGTGGACTGGGGAGTGGATTGGGATCATTTAGATGCAATTAGACGAATTACACTCTCCTTCTTGCAGCAATGATCACTGTTCATCACCATCCCCGCGGAGCTGGCCGCCTCTCAACAGTTTCTGGGGCTCTTAAAACAGCTAGAGCTGGCCCCTGAGCTCCAGACACTGACACGTTGACTGCCTCAAATAGGCTGCTAAGGCTCTGTCCTGTGTCCTGTCAAGTCTATCGTTGCTTGGTGCTCTTTTTCATAGCTCTTCCAGATTAGTTTTCATGGCTCGTACCACCACGAGGTGTCTCCCCCTTATCCGGCCACGAGGAACCCCTGTACATAGCGCAATGTGTCTATTCCCCCGGCCTTCTAACACAAAGACGGCTCAAAATAAGCAAGTGATTGATCTGGTTATATGTGCCTTATTGTTGTAGGAGTAATGGGAATTGACATGATATATAATACGGTACGGAGGCTCCTCGCCTGATCGATCAACCCTACAATAATTATAGCTATATATATTACACGTATAACACCAAATGCCGATCAGCCTCGTGCCCCTTTACCGTTTACAGCGTACTTGATCTCTGCCACTGAACAAGGTATGGAGAGGTAATCTCCGTCTGTACGAATTCTTACTCCGGACAACTCAAAACATACTCGTCCGACATCCCTTCGACCGAACCTTAGACGCTTGGCCTTTCATCGAATACGAGCCCGACCCAGTCAAGGATCCAGCACACTGGATAGCTAAGCGAAATACATTGTTAACTACTGCGCAGTTGGCGCGAAAGCAAACCATTCCTTGATTCCGACTCCAGCATACCCCCCGCTTCCTCCGGATGCAGATAGAACAGCTCGAATGGAGGTTGTCTCTATTTCGTCAAAGCCCACCTCAACCGGAGTATCGGAGACCTCCAGGGGATACGGCGCGGCATTGGACACCTTCGTCCAAGACCCATTCTCCAGGTACTCGACATGCCATGCTGTCGGGGGTGCCACGCCGTCCGATGCGCCTTCTGGCTGGTCTGCAAAGAAGACCATGGCCGTCCCATTCAGTGTCACTGCTGAATCCCAGGAATAGATAACAGTATTTTCCCCCGGTGAGTTCGTTCCATCGTACGAACTCCAGATGTCCGGTGGAAGCGGGTTTGCACTGATAACGCCGTCGTGAAGAGCTTCAACCCAATATTGAATAGGGGTCAGATTGGCAGAGCTGGCATTTGCTGCGCCCGCAATGTTACGCGTCGGCTCTGGAACTGTCTGCGGTGCGAATGTCTGCTTGACAGTATTGATGGTCGGGGGAGACTGCGAATCGTCCCAAGTGAGCTCGTCAAAGGCCACACTGCGTCGGAAATGGTATCCCCCTTCTGCGTCCGCGGTGTGATAGACAAGGTACCAGGCTCCATTGCTTTCGACAACACCCGGGTGAGAGGTGGTCGAAGAGACGATGTGCAGCACGACACCCTGGAATGTCCACGGGCCAAGAGGCGATGAAGAAGAGGCGTATGCAATGCATGCGTGGTAGGAAGTGGGCGTGCATGGCGAATCCTCGCCGGCATTGTTGGCGGCGTACAGCATGTAGTAAGTGTCCTTTCTCTTCAGCAACCACGGGGCTTCGAAGTACCCAGTCAGCGAAGACGTGTCGGCTTCAATGACATCGCCGGTGATCGTGGTCATGTCGCTGTCGAGTTGGTACCCCAGAAGACGGCCAAAGGTGCCAAAGTAGAGGTAGACACTCCCATCGTCGTCAACAAGGACGGTCGGGTCAATGTTCTGGATGTCATTCCCTGATGGGACTGACTGGGACACAATCGGACCGTCTGGATGGGCATCTTTATAGGGCCCTGTCGGGCTGTCGGCCACGGCAACTCCAATAGCAAACGGGTCGGTGTTGGCTGAGTTTGCCTCCGTCACGGGCGCATACAGGTAGAATCTGTTGTCTGGGCCCTGAACAACCTGAGCTGCGTATGCCGTGCCTTCAGCTGCCCAGGAAAAGACTTCAGACGGCGTGGCAATGTTGGGATATAACGTCCACTCCGAGCCGGCCGGGTCAGGGCTGACGGATTCAAACATGCCCCATTGAGGCATCACAAACGAGTTCGTATCCGGCGGTGCATCATCCTTGCCGCTGATGATGTACACCGTGTTGTTCACCACGAGGGGCGCAGGGTCTCCAGAGTACCATGAGCCATCAGCGAGGAGAGGGTTGCCCTTTGAGGTGAAAGTGACAGCATCCGAGCCATCGACCTCTACAGCGTGTGCAATCCTTGCTGCATAGATAGCCGTAATACCAAGGAATGATTTCACACCCATGTTGGTCTTTCGTGTCGGCGGGATAGAATGTCTGGAGAACACAAAATCGTGCCATTGCGAGGGATATATAGCACTCTCCAGACGTTGGACCGATAATCAACCCGAGTCGGTTTAGAGCACTGTCCGACACACTAGCAGCTTGGCCAGGACGAGCGATCTTACGATGGCATTCTGAAGGATAAAACGCGCCTATCAAGGTCTTTTTGAGTAATCTGCAGGCCAAGAGTCCCAGCCAGGGACCAGTTTAGGGTCTATATCTGAGACGTAGCAGGGCCATGCTATTGCAGGAAAAACTGCAGTGGAGTGCACCATTTTGAGACAGTAGACAGTAGTAATACACTTATGACACGACTACTGGACAGTTTGGAATTGAATATAAATGCTGGTTCCACTTGGAGTATCCGGGATTAAATATCGCCATCGAACGGCCACACTAACATCTGATGCACCGGAGAATATCCTTAACTGTACTAGTTCTCTGCATAATGACAGAATCCAGGGCCTGTCTCACTCAGTTTCTATGCAAATTGCCATTAAAAGGCCCCAGGTCTGTCTCTGGTGTCCAAGGGCCGGCGGTTGACCCTCAGGAGGGAATGTCCTGAATACAAATTTCAATGTCCGATCGTCTTTTCTGTCACATTTCTGTCGATAAAGTATAGTAGATTCATCTCGACCATGATAGCTTATGCCGCTGCGCTGGCCACTGTGCTGGCTGTCTCAGCGCAAGCCCAGGATACCCTGGGCCTGGCGAATGGCTACAAGAACCTGTCGACGACCAACTTCGACTTCGACCTGGTGGCAGACGTGCAGGTTCTCTCTTCTATCCGGCCAAGCGGAGGGTCCTTTGACTTTTCTCCTTCCAACTTCCTTCAGTATCGCGCAGCAAACGGCCAGTATCACGTCGGCGACATCAACTTTCGCTATCGCCTGTCCAGCACTGGCGAATGGCTCAATGCCAGCACTGCCTCATCTCGAGAAGCAGTCGAGGACGTATCATCTACAGACGCCCTGAGTGAGGCCAATCTTGCGAAGAGTCTGCCTGATTCATTCCCACTCGACGTTACTCGCAGGTGGACCAACATTGATGGCGACTTGGGACTGACATTCACGCTCAACAATACGAACGATGAAGCTGTCGAGCTCGGAAGCCTGGGACTGCCAATCGAATTCAACAGCATCTTCTACAACTACGAGACAGACGAGGCACTGGAGAGCTGCTCGCTTATCGATCCCTACATTGGGCTTGGAGGAGGCTACGTCCAAGTGACGCCAACCCGTGGCACCGGCGATGCGCTCGTCATCACGCCCCTTGGTGATACCCAGTTCGAGGCGTGGAACTTCCTCGAGGAACCAACTGATGGAGAACTTCCATACCACAGTCAGGTCTTCGAGGGGTTCTACGAGTGGCAGGTCCTAACGAAGGCTCATGCGGAGCAGGAATGGGCCGATGTCGAACCATGGAATGCACCATCCTCCAGGACGTTGAAGCCAGGAGATACTTGGACGGTCGGACTGCGTCTATCGCTGGTGAAAGATGGCATTCGGGGCATTGGGGACGTGGTCGAAGCTACCGGGACTCCTTATGCGATGGGAGTCCCTGGCTATATCATCCCATCGGACTTGGAAGCATCATTACATCTTTTCACAAACAAAACAGTTGCCAATATGACAACTTATCCCGCCCAGTCGTTCGATATCACAGAAGCCAGTACAAGCAATGTTTGGAAATTGAAACCAAAGTTGGGCATCTGGGGCCGTGTCCGACTTGCGATTACCTATGGCGACGGCGTTGTGCAGACTGTGCATTACTACATCACCGACAGCGCCTCTGAGGCTGTTGGAAAACTGGGCAGCTTTTTCACTACAAAGGCCTGGTTCAACGACTCGAGTGATCCCTTTGGTCGGTCTCCTTCGATCATCACGTACGACCGCATCGCAGAGAAACAGGTAGACCAAGACCCTCGCGTTTGGATTGCAGGGCTCATGGACGAGGGTGGGTCCGGGGCATGGCTGGCGACATTGATGAAGCAGTCCATACAGCCTGAGCCAGCAGAAATCACGAAGCTGGAGCAGTTCATCGACGAGACTCTTTGGGGCAATATCCAAGTAAAGGACGATCAGACCGGCCCAACCAACACTAGCGCCGACGTCTACGGCGTTCGCAAGAGTGTCTTCTTCTACGAGCCCAGCTATGTTGCCGACTACGAGTATCAGTCGGACATCAACTGGGGCAACTGGTGGAGCTGGAACCGCGCCGACTCCTACTCGGTGGATGGCAGGGCGTACAACTACGTCCATGTCACTGCGGCATACTGGGCCATGTACCGCGTTGCCAGAGCATATCCTGACCTGGTGACTTCTCACAGCTGGGAATGGTACTTGAACCATGCATACGAGACCGTGATGCGATGCTATGTCCAGGATCAATCGGGCACCTACACCGTGGGATACGCATTGGTCGGATTGATGGGCGAAACCGTCTGGGGAGAGCTGCTCAACGACCTCCAACGCGAGAACCAAACAGAAAAAGTGAGCAAGCTGGAAACAGTCATGCAGGACCGAGTCGACTACTGGGATACTCTCCCAGCTCCGTTTGGCAGCGAACAGGCCTGGGACTCGACTGGGCAGGAGGGCGTGTATTACTGGACGCGGTACGAGCTGCAGTCTTATGTGTAGATGTTTACTGACAATGACAGATACTTTGGAAATGATGCTCTGGTGAACAAGACAATCAACAGCATCCTTGGGTACATGCCCACCGTGGCGCACTGGGGGTGGAATGGGAACGCTCGTCGCTACTGGGACAACATGTACGTCTCTAATCGCAGCCTCAACATTCAACAACTAACTGGATCAGCTATGGAGGAAAGCTGCAGCGTATCAAGCGCCAGATCCACCACTACGGATCAGGTCTCAACGCACTGCCTTTGCTATCCCACTTCCGCTACAATCCACAAGACACCCACCTCCTTCACGTAGGCTACGGCGGCATGAACGGACCACTCTCCAGCATCGACGCTGGCGGGTTTGCAGCAGCTTCGTTCCATTCATGGCCAGACACCCTGGCCTGGGATGGCTACAGCGGAGACTATGGCCCCAACTTCGTTGGTCTCGCACTCGGCTCTGCGGTTTATCTTGTCGAGGACCCGAAGCTAGGGCAGGTTGTCTACGGAGGCAATATCAAGTCGAACGATTCTACTGTTGTCGTCGCCCCTCGCGATGCAGTGAAGCATCGTGTCTATATCGCGGCACTTTCTCTTTACATCACAATTGATGCGGGAGCAATCGAGGAGTTCGAGTACGACGCTGACAATGGTACTGTCTCCCTTACCCTTGCTTCAAAGTCAAGCTCCGCTCCAAAGACAGCTGCGGCTGCTTCAGCTGTGGTTGTTTGGCTGGAAGATCTGAGTAATTCTCAGACGTACACTCTTGACGGAGACTACACCAAGGAACGAGGTGGCTTTAAAGTGCCTCTTAGTGAGAACTCTACCACAGTGACTGTAGGGTCGAGTTAACTCCACCTTGCCTGGTTGTAGAGCTATACAATATATAAGGGAATATGGACATCTCGTAATACTAGTGTACTAGCAGAATATACATTCATAGTACCATCACACTGCCCCAGAGGATCACCAGCTATACGCGCCGCCCCATAGATCTACAACTAGTCTTCGAACATGTGGAGGTATTCAACGGCGAGATGGTGATCCTCATGTTCAGGTCCACCCAAGCACAGGTACCAGCTGGGATTGCGGCGGCTTATAACAGAAGCTATGAGACATGTTTACAGGAAGCTCAGAGAGAAATACCGATCTAATTTGCAACACTACTCTATGACGGCTAGAAGATAAGCTCCATACAAGCCTAAACGCCAAACGCCTCTGCGCCATGGCAGGGACCCAGCCCCTGCTGTTGAGACGAGGGCGCTATGTGGAAAGCAGAAACTCGGTCGCTATCTGGTACTTCTATTCCAATTGGAATGAGATGCAAATCCTGTGATGCTCTACTAATCCTAGCAATGGTTCCAGCAGACCAGGGGTTGATATACGACAGGCGGTATACCCATACGCCAACATGGTCTATATGCAATTTGACTTGAATACCGATGTAATTTGACAAAACTCATGTCTGGATTCCCACAATATCAGAGGCCCATAGGATCGAGCCCATGCGCTCTGGGCCCAGCAGCTGGGAGATCTCCTTGACCAGCCGACTCCCCCAGTCACCCATCCACCATCGGTCGCGCAGATGGTGGAGAACAGCACAGTAATGCGCAAAGACGATGAGCGCAAGGGGATTCTTCTCGCGCACAAGCTCCAAGTACCGCGGTGGGACACGGAACATCCACCGGAGAGCAATCATGGTGGGCTCGCCTCCTTTGCTGAGCATCTCCAGGGAGCGGTCGAGCTTTGTAATAGCATCATCGTAGACAGACGTCTCGTGCAACGAGTCCTTCTTGGCAGAGGCGGTGTTGAGGTTGCGCATCGCAAGGATAGTGAGTGTATATGTGCTGGGCAGTTGGTGATATGGGTCGGTTTCGGAGAAGAGCGCCTTCAGCTTGCCTTTCTCGACGACGTCGAGGACTTTGGAGCTGGGCGACAATGCCCGCACTGTTGTAAAGATATTAAGGAGCTCCTGGAGGGTCCGAGAGTGTCCAGCAGGGGCGGAAGATGGAGGAGACGCTTCTTCATGGTCGGTCTTCTGCCGCTTCTGGTCCTTCTCCTGATCCTGCTCCTGATCCTGCTCCTGACTCTGATCCTCCTTTGGTTTCGGGCTTGAAGAATCAGCCGATCGCGAAAAGCTAAATCCATCTTCGGCCAGCGAAGGCGAAGTCAATTCGCACATGAAGAGAATGCTTGCGGTCGAAAAGGCCGCATCGCATGTGGATTCGGAGGTGTCGCCGGGGGAGTCGTCGAGGGATGGGAACTTGTCCACGGCGTCGTTATAGTGTCTGCGGGCGTCCTGCAAGAGACTCTTCCGCTTCGCAGATCCAGCCTCGCCTTCCAGTGCGAGTTGTACGGCGGACAGGGCCAGGGTGCTATGGCGCAGGGCCGGGTGTGTAGCCGACTGGCGGCGTATCGTGGACTGCCACGACAGGTCCTTGCCCTTGCTGTGTGTCAGCGACTGTTCAGTCGCAGCAGCCCAGTGCTCAAACAGCCGGCGGTCGTCCGGGTTCATGGTGTCCACAACAGGGCCAACGTCCCCAGACGTTGGCCGCGCATTGTCCCTGTCCTCGGAGGAGTTCGACTCGATTGACGAGGTGGAGCTGGCCGTCGACTGGTGATGGCCGGTGGAGGGAGGAGAAGGAGAGGAGTATACAGACGAGTCGGACGTAAACGAGCCCTTGGTCTTTCGAGTGCGAGAGCGAGAAGAGTGCTTGCGAGTGCGAGTGTCGGACCGGCGTCGGGCGTGTTTAGCAGAGCGAGAGGATGGACGCTGCGACTTGCATTCGTCGCACTTGGGACGGGCCTGGGACTATACAAGAACAGTCAATGAGCCGTCGTTTACCTTTAAACAGCAGGGCGACAAGACAGGGAGCATACCTCCATCTGGCCCTCGGCGCATTCAAGCTGTGATCTTCGTTGTTGTCTCTGGACAGGCATGCCTGGCAGTCCACGGGTGTCCAGCCTGTGTCTAGGCTGGCATTGGCATGATCTTAAAGGGAATCATGCCTTGCGACCGGCGAGGCGAGACAGGACGGGGTCAATAAGGATAAGGAGGGGGGAGGGCGTGCAGGGAAGAAAGACCGGAGACACAACTTTTGGGAAAGACGACTTCAGCAAGAGCATCGCGGGGGCAAAATCGAGTCGTGTTCATCTTCTCCAAAAGAACAAAGCTCCAGCAGCAGCGTGAATGGACAGGCAGACGCGAGCGAGAGCAGCGAATCCACCGCGAAAGGGGGGTGTTCAACTCTCTGCAGGCGATCTATATGGGGGGGTGGGCCTGGCCAGTCCTGCTCGAGTAAGACGCAGTTTCAGTCACTTTCAAGCGAGTTAGAGCGTCTTGGCTTTTGTCACCGCGACTGAAACGGAAAAAGGTGAAGCTGGGCAGAGGGAAATGCTGTGCTGGGTGCTGTCAGTGCGCCGCAGCGACACGTATGGCCGGACAGATTACAGTGACCTTGCAAAGACTCTCTGGTCTCAATTCTGATTTCCGAGTCTCCCAATGTCGCCTCGACCTGAATCGAATGTCTCGTCCGTTTTGACTCTCTTTGTTCAGTCCCAAAAGCAGCAAACTGAGTCTGGTCTGGGCGAACTCTAAGACCCTCCCTGCTCGGTTACAGACCGGAATCGCCGGATTCATACAGTCCGGTCCAAAGTCAAACTCTCAGGCACCAGGGAGTGACTGTGCCGCGGTCCATCGGTTTTGAAATTTGGGTCCAATATATTGGATCTGAGGCGATCGAGAGTTGCGAACGGCGCCGGCGACGCGGGTCTCCAGTAGCCCTCGCCAGTGCCTCATTGCTTGGGCCGGAGCTGTTTCCGCATGTTTTGATATCGGCGGCCATTATTGATGGAGGCGCATGACTATGAATGACTGCATGGAACGAGTCTGAATCTTGCGCCACGTCAGCGCAGGGATAAGGCCCGTGCATCGAGCGGAATGCGAATGCGGACGGCACAGCGCGGCAGGGGCATGCAAGCAAATTTGACAGGATAGCGGGGGATAGACGGGACGGGACAGACTCGGCTCGTGATGAAGTTGTAGACTCGAGTGTAGTGTAGACTGGAGGCTGTAGACCTAATGGCAGTTCAGTGTTGGGCATACAGCTGCAGACTCCACGATCGATCCGAAACTGCAGCGATCGATCTGGTTCGTCAAGCACGACAGCGCAGAAGAAACGAGGAAAATCCGACTGTGGAACAACGCCTGAACTAGCAGACACTAGGCAGGATTAACGAACATCGGCCCTCGCGATTTGCTGCGAGCGCCACCCCCCCACCGTCCCAGCAACCAGCCCTTGGGCTTGCCCCTTTTCGAAGAATGCACCAACGTCTCAGCCAGTTTTGCGTCGTTCCAGTCGCTGCGGTGGCTCTCGGAGGTTCTTTCATCTCGGATCCTGGCCGAGCGCTCACCGCAGGCCCAGCAATGCATGAAATCGAGCCCTCGCATGTGCTGGGCGGGCCCTGTCGCTGCCATCTCCAATTCCCAGGCCAATGAGCAGCTCGCCGTATTTGCGTTTCCCTCCACGCGAAGGCTCGAAGATTAAGATACCCAAGGTTTGCAAGCGCAGGCTAGTGCTCTGGACGTCGCCGGACGCAGCCAGACGCGGGTTTAAGGCGACGAGATGCCATATGCCATGGAACGTGGCGTTTCCCAGAGACTCCCCTTCGCTTGGACTCGTCGCGCTGCTGTCCCATCCTGATCCTGGTGGCTCTGACCCTCCGAGTCCTCTCGCTTGAGCTGCTGCGATTTCATGCCGGTGCGCGCGATTGGCCTGGCTGTCTCAAGGCTCCTCAGGGCTCCTCCGGGTGCTCGGAAATCAACCAGGGGGTCTTGTATCCAGACAAACCAAACCATTGGGGGCTCGCTGACTCTCGAACGGTTTCTTCCACCGTCTCTTCCGTCTCGTCGTCTCTCGTAACCTTTCTCTCGCTTCCACCGGCATGGGACCTGCTCCAGCCGTGCTCCATCCGCTGTTAATTATAGGTCAACTTGGACATCGACTCCCTCCCGCCAGCGGCCCAGTGCTCCAGGGCCATGATTATGATGTCTGCTCGGAGTATTTGAGCCCAGCACGGCCCCAACTGGCGATGATCCTCCGCAAGATCGACGGGTGTACAGAGATCTGCTATCACTATCAATATCACTATCACCCTCTATCTCAACCAGTCCTCTGCTGAGAACGACTGACAGCATGCTTCTGAACCTCAATGTTTCCCTCCTGCCCGCCACAGGCATACTGTGTGCCCTCGTCTGCATCGTTGTCAAGCTCTTCGAGACCTCCCCGGTGCCCAAGGACATCCCCTGGGTGCTGAAGAAACAGAACTTCCTCCGCCGCGCCGCTGAGCGCTTCATTGGTGTCAACCCCATCAGCTTCATCCAAGAGGGATATGAAAAGGTCGGTGATGTTATTAAATGCGAACAGGGTTGAATGCTGACCTCCGCAGTACTCCAAGAACCAGCAGCCCTTTGTGATGCCCAGCGTCAACGAGGGCGATGAAGTTGTCCTGCCCAAAGAGCACTCAAACCTGGTTCTCTTCGCCAAAGAGTCCGAGTACAGCTTCAAGGCACACATCCTCGAGTTCTTCCAGCTCAAATACACCAGCTGGCCCCTCGCCTTCTCTGAAAAATACGACTTCTTCGTCAAGCTCGTCAGCAAAGACCTCACCGAGACCCTCAAGTCCGATGCCATTGCAGAGGCCCTCGCCCAGGAGGCGCGTGCCTGTCTCTCTGATATCTGGGGCGAGGACCACGAGAACTGGACGGACGTCTCGCTGTACTCTGCCATGGAAAAGACTGCTGCCCGCATGATCAATGTCCTCGCCATTGGGCCTGGCAAGAGTGATGATACCAGCCTGCTCAACGCCATGACAAACTGCTCCAATGCTATTGTCTTCGGGGCCAACGTAATCAAGGCCTTTCCCTCATTCCTGCATTGGTATGCTATGCTCTATCTCTAAACTCCTGCCACTACAGGAAGCTAACTTGACCAGCATCATCGGCCCCGTTGTCGGCCTCGTCAATCGATGGCAGGAACAGGTCTTCCATGCTCGCATGAAGCCTCTCATCGAGGCCAAGATCAAGGAGCAGAAAGAGACCTTTGACCCGGCGGCCCTGCAGGAGAACCTCAAAACAAAGGGCAGTCTCCTGGACATGCTCATCAACACTGGCCTCAAGAGCAAGTGGCCCGTCGAGGTCGAGACGATGTGGCTGGCCTACAGAATCTTCATGATCAACTTCCCCGGCGTCCACACCAGCGGTATCTCTGCCACCAGCGCGCTGCTTGACATCCTCAGTTACCCCAGTGAAGAGGGCCTGATTGAAATGCTGCAAGAGGAGATCCAGAGCATCTCCGCCGCCACCAGTGGGAAATGGACCGCGGCTGAGCTGGAGCAGGCTACACTGCTGGACAGCGCTATCAAGGAGAGCCTGCGATTCAACGGCATCAACGCCCTCTCCCCTACCAGGACAGTATGCTTTCAATGCTTCACCCTGCTATCTCCCTTGCATTTCTAATAGTTTTAGGTTGTTGCACCAAATGGCGCCACCCTCCCCAACGGTCTTTTCCTCCCTTACGGCACCAAGATCGGAATCCCCCAATACGCCGTCCACCGCGACAGCGACCTCTACTCTAACCCCGACGAATACAATCCCTACCGCTTCTACAAACCCGACGCAACCTCTACCGAACGCCGCGAGAACTCGATGACCAACACGAGTGAATCATACGTGGTCTTCGGCCACGGCCGCCGCCAGTGTCCCGGCCGCTGGATCTTCGCCCACATCTTCAAGGTGCTCATTGCCGAGATGCTTCTCAACTATGAGATCAAGCCGTTTGCCACACGGCCCAAGATCCACAGTAAGTACTGTCTCAGTCTCGTCGGCATGAATACGGGCTTACATTGTCTAGGATGGGGACGCTTCCAACTACCGCCCCTGGCGACGAAACTGACTGTGCGACGACGTAAACACGCTCCTGTCACGGCGCTCTGAGTTTCCTTTTTTACGTATTGAATGTTTTTAGACTTGACATATCCAGCTGAGCCTTTTATTCGTTGTATTTATTTCATGTGTATTGTATAGCGACCTGTGTTAGTAGTATATAGATGGACGCCTCACGCTGTCCCGCCTTCATTGGCTCAAAGGATTTAGGAATATCATACGGCCTCTTCAGCATTTCTTCTGTTGTAATTACATTACATATTTACGCATTATTGACTGTGTGATGTTGTTGATGTTGATTATCCCGTCTGCAGCTATATATATACTCGCATCCACACTCTCACCCGCTCCTGCATTAGTTTGCATACAACTTCAAGTGCCGTAGTGGACAGGCAGCCTATGCTATATTTACAACATACACGGTACTACACGGTACTGACTTCATCGATCACCGCCGAGTTCAACGGCGAGTTAGGGTTCAGAGCTGAGACGATCGTCACGTCGTTTGAGAGTTTGGGGGCCATTCAGCCCTTCCAACGGCTTCCCCACAAAACAACGGTCGGGGTCGCAGAGAAGACGACTAGAAACACTTGAAACTGGACGAAAAATTTGGTCGGGGGAGCAGGACAGGGCCTCCACCGCCACCTGCGCCCCCGCTTGGTGCCGCAGATGCGTTTGACTTTGATCCCATTCCCGTCCCTGGCGCCTTCGGATCGCGATGCCACGATCGCGACTAGTCGTGCTAATTCCGATCCCACCAGGCTGCATGATGCATGATGCAATCGATCGACAGTGGGCCGTCGTGGGCCGCCACAGGCCGAAGCGCGGAGGATCAGCGAGTGTCCAGTATAGCCCCGGCTGCCCGACCTGATATCCCCAGATGACACTGCTTGAATCCTGTAGGGCATCATCATGTCCAGCTGATCCATTCGGGTGAACAGTGACCACATTAACGAAGACCGCGAGTCATGCAAACGGGACGGGTGGCAGGCGGCATACGGTGTATCTAGTCTACTGCTTTGTTTGCTGTATAGAGGCCTCCAACTCTGCCGACGCGCTTCTATTCTCGTCACCGTAGGCCGGACAGTGCTGCCAATTGAGCACGCCATGCATGAACATGTGCCCAACGGTCCAACTGGAAATACTTCGGGGTAACCCTCACTCGGCCGGTTTCAGATCGATCCACCTTGCATGCAGAGTCGGGAGACAATGTGCCGTCTCGGGAGAAGAATGTGGAGGGTGACATCCCAGCCGCCTCAAGGGACGTCATCCGGATGTTCAATATACTGACCTGTATCGGGATTGTTTCAATGCTGTCGGGGTATGGCTGACGCTACTGTTTCTGGTTTCCAACACGGCCGTGTCCATGACGTCGTGGGCGCTCTGTGTGCAGGCGCTCGTGCAGTCGATATCGGCATTATCCCAATATATTGAATAGTGCAAGAGAGAAAACCCAAGTAAGCCAGCACCATGTTCGCTGTGCAATAGCCATCCCTTGCATAGGTAATTCGTTCGACAGGGTACGGGGTTGGGAAAAGAATGAGAACGTGTTGATGATAGGGTATCCTGAAGCGTCCAGGGGTATAAAGTAAATAGAACGAGCCTTGTTGGCAGCTGAAGCTGAAGCGCTATAGTTGCTCTGTTTTTTGTCCCTCGCCGCAATGGAGCTTTTGTATAGCTCAGGTTGTCGTCGCTATGCGGCCGATGCTCAAGACATATGCTTGACTTTGGCCAAGGTGGGCAGCTTTGTAGGGACTCAGGGCTTCTGCTTTCTTCTAGTTCTCTGCAGTCTTCTGCACCGGTATATCTTCTCGATCTCTCGCCTCAACCTGCTCTACGGTCCCAAATATGCAACTCTGCCGTTGCAAGAAAAGCGGCATCTGCGTCTTGTCCATGTGGGCATCGTGATGAAGTCCATGGCGGCCCCGATCATGATAACTTCGATATCCATGGTGATCCAAGGTGGTTATGCTTGGTCGGATTCATTTGGGCCTGGCGTGACTGTTTTTGACACTGTGAGCTTGTCGACCTGCCTTCTGGGGGCATCAGCATTGTTTGACCTGATATACGACGAGAGCCTGCGTCCGCTTTATGTCTGGCATCATCTCGTCATGCTCCTGGCCACACAGGGAACGCCGGCACTGATAATGAGTCTCCCTACGAGCAATGAGGCCCGGTTGCTAGCGACGTTTGAGGCCATCAAGGTCGGACTCACATGGGGTATGCCCTGAAAAAGTCATTGATATCGTGCATAGCTAAGAGAGCCAGTTCTCTTCTCCAGTTTAGGGAGTACCCTGTCCAGGCTCACATACCTTCTGCGAAAGCTATTTTCGTTCGAGCCCAAAACACTGTGCCGGCTGTTTCTGGTCAACTTCATTACCTTTGC
Organism: Aspergillus puulaauensis; assembly: GCF_016861865.1. Lineage (NCBI taxonomy): Eukaryota > Fungi > Ascomycota > Eurotiomycetes > Eurotiales > Aspergillaceae > Aspergillus > Aspergillus puulaauensis. Next base: position 93,910 of record NC_054859.1, read on the forward strand.
GTCTGTTACTTTCCTCGAGGCAGCCATCGTCGCCTATCTCCTGCGTACTCGATGGGAACGACTCCCAACGTCGCTCGCTATTATCATAGCGTTATTCCAGGCTTTATTCACGACAACCAAATACAAGACAGTGGGCAGGCTGTTTGCGGTGTATAGAAATCAGGCAATGGATGTGAAGAGACTGCTAGATGTGACGAAGTGGGAGAATGGCAAGAACGTAAAGTAGGGAATCAAAAATGATGTCTATCCACCCATTCATAGGAATATTTACTCGTTGGAGGCCTCCCATCGGTGCTTCGCCCCTGGGTGATCGCTGCTCAGTCTACCGTCCTTTGCAAAATCCGAACCAAGATAGTTTTCTCGTGTCGTTCGTCCCTCTGCAGCTCCTGCGTCCCAGAAGACGCCTCTCGACTTCAGCTCAGGGATCAAGTATCTGACCACATCCTCTAGATCCCCCGGACCAACGGCATACGAGATATTGAAACCATCGACATCAGTCTCGGAAATCCATCTCTCGAGCATATCTGCAACCGTCTTCGCAGACCCAATAGCACGGGGATGCGGCCCACCAAGCGCCAGTTCTTGTGCGACACGCCTTTTCGTCCATTTGATGCCCTCGCTCCCGGGAATGGTAGCCCTCCAGCTCGAGACAACACTCTGAATCGCACCGGGGCCCGTGAACTCAAAGTTGTCATCGTCTGCGTATTTTCCCAGATCCGCGCCCGTCCAACCGCCAAAAAGCGCCAGTGATCCATCGAGGTCCGCGTAGGACAAGTATTCGTCATATTTCTGCTGCGCACGCTCGTCGGTTTCGTCGACAATCACAAGCATACCCACAATCAACTTCAGTCCATTCAAGTCTCGACCCTGCTCCAGCGCTGTCTGTCGAATATCGAGAACGCTCTTTCGAACAGATTCAGTGTGCATCCCTGGGAGGAACATTGCTTCGGCATGTCTGGTTGCAAACGTCTTTCCAGCCTTGCTTGCCCCTGCCTGGAAGATGAATGGAGTTCGTTGCCTGGACGGCTCGACAAGATGAGGGCCAGCAACTTTGAAGTATTTCCTACACTGACATCAGTACTCAGGTGGCTTTATGGAGGTAGTCAGACTCACCCTCTATGGTCGATCCGTCGAACCCGATCAGGGTGCGTGTACGTCTTCAGCTCAGGATCAAGAACGACCGCGTCGTCCCGCCAGGAGCCTTCAAGAAGCTTGTAAACCACATCCAGAAATTCGTCCGCAATATCATACCGCTCATCGTGGCTTACTTCCTGTTCTAGGCCCAGGTTCTTCGCTGCGCTCTCGAGGTAGCTGGTCACAACATTCCATGCTACTCTGCCGTTGCTTAGATGGTCCAGCGTTGAATATCGTCGGGCAAGCAAGAACGGAGACTCATAAGTTGTCGATGCTGTGATTCCAAACGAGAGCGACTTGGTGACTGCTGCCATGGCAGCAATTGGGAGACTAGATGGTTGTAAGCCAAGAAGCCATCTAAAAGCAGCCAAGTCATTTTATAACCTACGAGGGGTCAGAGATTGGGAATTGAGCAGCACCCGGCAGCACCTCTCGGATATTGCCAGGCCCATTATACACATCATAAATTCCTAACATGTCCGCTATGAACAATGCGTGGAAATTCCCATCCAGCAGTTTTGCCAGTTCGATCCAGTACCCGATTTCCTTGTATCGGTGAGTCTGGTTCCTCGGGTGCCGCCACAGTCCTAGATTCCATGTCAGCCATTGCGAAAGCTGAACAATATTTCCATAACATACCGGGTGCGACATGGGTTGGGCTGCTCATGGAGAAGGCGTTGAGGATCCATTTCTTCGGTTCTTGAGCTGGTTTGGTGGTGGCCATAGTGCGGGATACGAGTCGAATAATCGGTGACCAGGAGCCAGGCCGAACTGCTTTTGAACTCGGTTGTATATTATCCTTTTGTATGTTATCTGGCTCCCGTGGTCCATGAATAGCGGCAGTGCTGCACTCAACGTGATGCTCAACTGTGACGTGATTCAGCCAAGGTATGACACTACCGTGGAAAAATCAGGGCTCGACAACGCGGAGTGATAACCAAAGCCGTCGTTTTGGAGAATCAAGGAGCTGAAGATCAGTACAGAAAGTCGAGTTGGAGTCGTTACTCCAAGGGGTCCGTCGTTCCAAATCCTGAGCCTGATTCCTCATCCAGCTCGCTTGGGATTGGTGAATGCAATTCTCCAACATGACTCGGTATGATACTAGGATAAGCTCTTGGAGGCTGGATATCGCGAAAACATGACGAATATCACGCCAAACCGGCCGGGACCACTCAATTATCGCAATAATTATACCAGGAGATATAGTGGAAGGGTCCAAAGCAAGGTTTGATGCTGAAGGAACCCCAGCCGGCCTTGGCCTGTTGATTCGCGCGGTTGGTTTATTATAAAAGCTTCTGGGAATGGGCGCGACGTGAGGCGGTTCAGTACTCCAGATTGACGCTTTCTCGGATACCACAATGAGCGAGACAAGCCCAGCACCGCCCCTATCTCAAGGGGTTGGATACGGAGTGGTCATTGGGTTAGGGGTTGCCTTTGCAATAGGTGAGGAGTCTCACCAGCTGCAAGGATGTACTGACTTTCCAAGGCATGGTGCTCACAACAAGGGCATTGAAGAAAGTATTTGGAGAAGACAGTCATACAACTGAGACGTGAGGCATTGAATCACCTTTTACAGACGGGGCTGACTTCAATAGTTTCATGGTCGCGAACAGAAAAGTTGGGACAGGATTGACAGCATCGGCGGTGATATCTTCATGGACCTTCACATCGGCGCTTCTAGGAGCTCCCTACCTTACCTACTGGCATGGAGTCGCTCTACCAATCTGGTGGGCAAACGGCCAGAGCGTCATGATCTGCTGTTTTGCCTTTCTTGCAATCCAAGCCAAACTCAAGGCGCCAAACGCGCATACCCTGCTTGAGCTTATTCGTGTACGGTATGGCGCCGCAGTGCATATCTTGTGGATCGCGATGGCACTCATCAACAATATCTTCAACTTTACATCGATGCTGGTAGGCGCATCGACAGCAGTCTCTGCGCTGACTGGTATTAACGTATATACCTGCACCTACCTCCTACCACTCGGCGTCGTCGTGTATACGTACTGGGGCGGACTCAGAGCAACGTTTCTGACCGACTACATCCATACGTTTATCATCATGATTGTGTTGGTATGGTTCAGCCTGAAGGTCATCGTGGCCGCAGAGATTGGCTCAATTACTGCACTTTATGATCTGGTCAAGTCTCTTCCGCAGGAAGGGACAGTCGATGGTAACCACGCTGGGTCATATCTCTCCATGACGAGCAACGAGTCTCTTTTCTTTGGAATCATCCACATAGTGACCAATTTTGGAATTGTATTTATGGATACGGGATTCTGGCAGAAGGGGTTCTCCGCAGATATTGCCGCCGCGGTGCCTGGGTATATTATCGGCGGCAATGCCTACTTCGCAATACCCTTCACATTTGGGACGGTTGTTGGGCTTGGTACGTGATTATCCAAGGTAACAGATCGATGGTGCTAACTTCGGCTTCAGGAGCCCTTGCCTTGGAACAGACTCCAATATGGCCGACTTATCCTCGTAGGATGACCCAGGCAGAGGTCTCTGGGGGTTTAGTCTTGCCCTACACAGCATCAGCTGTCGCTGGAAAAGGAGGTGCCGCTGCAATCCTCTTGATTTTATTTATGGCGTGTACAAGTGTCGCATCTGCACAGCTCATCGCTGTCAGCTCGATAGTCTCATTTGACATCTACGGAGGGTACTTCAACAAGAAGCCCACCGACCGAGAGCTGATCCGCTGGTCGCATGTCGGGGTCGTCGGAAGTGCGCTCTTCGTTTCCACCTTTGCAACTGTCCTTCATAAGGGTGGTGTGGATCTCAACTGGCTGATTTATATGATTGGAATCGTCATCTGGTAGGTACCAGTCATTGGTGATGAAGAAATCGCTGCTAAATTTGCATAGCCCCGGAACCTTCCCGACCTGCTTTGCGCTGCTCTGGAGGAAACAGTCAAGAATTGCAGCCTTTGTATCCCCTGTTGCTGGAATGGCTGCTGGGTTCGCTGTCTGGTTTGGCACCGCGTATAAACTGTATGGTGAAATCAGCATCACGACGACGGGAAAGACATTGCCCTGCATGTACGCCTGTCTCACCTCGATGTTCGTACCGCTTCCAGTAGCAGTGTCGTTGTCATACCTACAACCAGCAAAATTCAACTGGGATGAGTTTCTGAGGATCGAAAGAATCAGCGACACTGACGCCGCAGAGACGCGATTTGACCGCAACGCTTATTTCAGTCCGGAGCGCGTCAAGTATATGAGGCGGATGTCGAGAATCGCCGCCATCTGGGCCATTGCAACATTCCTTGGTCAGGTTGTCCTCTGGCCACTGCCCATGTACGGCGCAAAGACGGTGATGTCCAAGGGGCTGTTTGTTGCGTGGGTGGCGGTGGGACTGGTCTGGCTGTTCATCACGCTGCTGGTGGCCAATTTCTATCCTCTGGTGGACGGTGGGCTGCAGCAGATTTGGGAGGTCATTGCAGCAGTCAAAAAGTCGCGAAAGTCTGCAGGAGACGAGTCGGCAGAGGTGATTCAAGTGGATGTGCAGAAGACGTCGTGAGCAGCCTGTAGAGGCAGCATCAAGTTATCAACAATGTATTTCTTACAGTACCGGCCAATTGAATGTCTCCAAACCATCGGCACAGCGTAATAAATTTCAATACAGTGACCTTCCTAGAGTGGAATCATCCCGCGCCCGCTGGAGCTTGAGAATTAATCCGCGTTGTATACGTCGATGAGTAATGTTTTATGAGTTATCCCCCCGCATTCTCTCTTGCTTTACCCGGAATACTCCATCTCTCTTCTCCCTCTTCATCCATCTCCAGTTAAACTTAACCACTTACCCATGGCAGGCCACGGCGTGGCCACCGACTCGCTGCCGGCAGCAGTGACCCAGCTCCAGGTCGCAGACTTCCCGGTGTTTGATCGCGAGGGAAAGGAGCTTCCTTTCAGCGATGTTTACAACGGTCGCAATGCCACCGATCGGACCCTGGTTGTCTTTGTCCGCCATTTCTTCTGTGGCGTATGCTTCTTTCTATTCCTCTAATCTTCCAGTCGCATATCCCTAATTCGCTTGCTTTGCTGCCTTCGCTGACATCTTGACTAGAGCTGCCAGGAATACCTCGAGCGCTTATCGGCCACCATCACCCCCAACCTCCTTTCGCAATCGCCCACCAGCACCTCGGTCGCTGTCGTCGGATTTGGCGACTATCGCTTAATCGACTTTTACGCAGAGCAGTCGCGCTGCCCGTTCCCCATATACTCTGACCCAACGCGCAAGCTCCACGATGCGCTCGGAATGATCAATACGTGGGATGTTGGCCAACAGCCGGGATACATATCCAAGAGCCTGCCTCGCCTGGCCGTTGAGGGCCTGTGGCAGGCTCTGAAACAACTGCCGAATGGGCTGGCTTTCAAGAACGGCTCGGCGCAGCAGGAGGGCGGCGAGTTTCTCTTCGAACCGACCGGCGAGGGCGACAAGCGCGTCACCTGGTGCCATCGCATGCAGAATTCTTGGGGTCATACCGAAATCCCTGCGATTTCCAGGGTTCTTCTCGGGCACGAAGTGGCGAAAACAGATAGGGTGGTCGGCGGTAGGTCGGACAATACCTGAAGCCGGATAAACTGGGTTGTCATCTCTGGGGTCGTTGTCGCTTCCTTTGCTTTGTACAAGGGCTACGTTTCAAATGACCGTGTTTGGAACGTGACAGTCAAGGGCTTGACTTGAATGTGTTTCCGGCGCGAATGCGACAAAATCAGGGTGTGGTCCACAGCTGACGAAATCCCAGTGCGCGCCATAACTATTTATCTGGATTCCTTCGCAATCCGTACACCGGATCGCGACGCCAACCGCAGGCCCAAGCATAGATTCAAGCCTCGATCCTTGACGAGGCTATCGACAACGGCACGTAGGCGTATTTCATCTTGATTAGTATGAGCGCTATCTTCCAAACTTGTATTCAATCATGTATTAGCCAAATACTCTTTAACCGCGACGCAAAGGAATTCAAATTCCAAGTCTCCTAAAAGCAAACCGCAGCTCTTGCGATAAAACTTGAAGATTAGCTATTTTAGACATCAACGACGAAAGTTAAGTGAGTTTCATTCATGTTTCATGGATGATTGTGGGTTTAGATTATATTGAGTTGTAGAATGCGTGGCTCCACTGATATCTGGCCGAAACGCAGCGTGGGCCCGGTGTGCCAACCAGCGAATGCCTCGAGACTTAAACAATATCAAAGTTGAATCTAGACTGTTCGAGCTGTCAGTCTGGAATGCGGAGAGCAAGAATGGAAAAAAGAATGCGCAAACATTCATCGACCGAATGTCTGCCGATGGTCCTCCGAGTCGCCTTCCTGCGGTATCCCGTAGTATCTACAGGAAGACTTTCCCTCTGCTTGACTGCCGTTATTCCGAGTCGATCCGCGTCATCCGCAATTTACCAGATAAGCGACAATCCAGACCCCGCCAGGAGAGTTCCAGGCGAGTGACAGCCCAGGACTGCGAATCAGCGTGAATCAGAGCAACAGCCAGGCTCTGGTGGCCTCGACTATTGGCCGCAGGAGCACCAGGAACAGACACCCGCCAATAGGAGTTATATCCAGGGTTGCAAGTGATGCCGTGGCGGAATGACAGTGGGGTGTGCCAGAGGGGCGCGTTTCGCATGTCCTCTGGCCTTCAACTCGGCAGCTGAGGTTTCTTTTGGTCGCGGTCTCTTTCTTGAAGTATCTCGTCTGGCTGTAGAGGGTTCTGATGAGCTCTTTGACCACCGAGGATAGATAAACCGCCATGGCGCAGGAGCGCGAGTTCTACAAGTACGAGTTCACTCCATAGCAGCATTCAATAAATGCGTACTGACCTTCCTCAGGTACTGCCAGCTCCCCCAGCGGCCAGGCCTTCTCGATCGACCCCCGGCCTCCCCCAGGACAGAAGCCAGCGTCGAGCTGCTGCCCCATTCATCGCAAGACACGACCCTCACAGCGCTGGCACAGCTGGGAGCCCTGCGACTGAATGCCCAACGCTGCATGATCTCGCTCTTCGACCGCCGCAATCAGTACATCCTCACCGAGGCCACCCGCACCTTGAGCCTGCAAGACGACCGCGTCCATGTCGACGGCGACGCACTCTGGCTAGGCAGCAGTGTGATCCCCAAGCAGGATGGCATCTGTTACTACGCCTGCGAAGACGCACGCCTCAACGCCGGCCCGCTGGAATCGGACACTGCCGGCTGCGAGCGACATTGTGCTTTTGTCGTTCCCGACTTGACCAAGGACGATCGGTTCAACAGGAGACAATACGTGGTCAACGCGCCACGCCTGCGATTCTTCGCTGGCGTTCCCCTCCGCAGTCGTCGGGGCATTGTTATCGGTGCCTTCAGCGTGAGCGACGGGCTCGCTCGACCAAATGGATTGACTGCGCTGGAGATCCGCTTCATGACTGACACGGCGGCGGCCGTTATGAACCATCTGGACATGGTACGATCACACGAGCAGAATCGACGAGGGGCAAACATGATCGCGGGCCTGGGCGACTTTGTCGAAGGAGGGATCTTCCCATCGAGCAGTCTCCGCCGCAGAAGCAACGTCGACTTCGATAAAGAGGACCAGGATGGAATGGGGGTCACCAGCACGGCTGATGACAAGATGCGAAACAGCACTCTGCATTCACGCCGTGCCTTGACACGGTCTGACCGGCTGGTGGTCCAAAATCGTATCCAACGAGACAAGTCTCCGGCACCGTCAGGTAGGGTTAACGAAGGACAGCGGGCTCTGAATTCGTATGCCGAACCTTCTGCTACAGAGACAACCGACCAGCCAACCTCCGAGTCGTCTGCACCGTCGACCCCGAAGCGCAAGCGTGAGAACGAGGTGACCCTCAAGTCTGGCACTAGGGAGATATTCGGCCGCGCCGCTCGTGTGTTGCAACAGTCGCTCGATGTCCAAGGCGTCGTCTTCTTCGACGCAAGTGTCAAATCGTACGCCAGCCTGGTCAGGAATACCAACGACCAACCATCGGATGGAGAGGTCAGCAGCGGCTCCAGCGAAGCACTGGAAGGCAGCAGCGACAGCGATAATCTAACCCCAGGACACTCATCAACGGAATCGGACGACCTGACGACGTCGGACGTGCTGGGGTTCTCGCTCGAAGACCCCGAACAGCCCACAGGAGCCATGCGCGAGACCTTCCTACGATCGCTTCTGCGCAACTATCCCCAAGGCGCCATCTTCAACGTCGACGAGAACGGCAGTGTCTCCTCCAGTGAAGGCAGCGACAGCTCGTCAGCGAGCACTGTCTCCCGAGAGATCGTGTACCGGCGGCACGAAGGCCCCAAAGTGCAACGTCGATGGAAGCAGCAAAAGCGCCACCGCGCCAGCCTGAAAGAAGAAAACAGAGGCCTTATGAAGATCTTCCCCTGCGCGCGCTGCGTAACCTTCTTCCCACTCTGGGACTCTCGGCGCAACCGTTGGTTCTCTAGTCTATTTCTATGGACCAAGTCGCCGCGCAGCTTCCACCTAGGGAACGAATTGGCGTATCTATACGCCTTCTCCAACAGCATCATGGCCGAGATCCACCGGCTAGATATGGAGCTTGCGAACCGCGCGCACGCAACGCTCGTTGGCAGCATCTCGCATGAACTTCGCAGTCCGCTTCACGGCATCCTAGGCAGCACGGAGCTGCTGGGCGACTCATCGTTGACGCCAGCACAGACAGCACTAGTCAACACAGTCGAACACTGCGGCCGCTCATTGCTCGATATTATCAACAACATGCTGGACTTTGCAAAAATCAACCAGTTCACGCACCGGTCGCGGTCGTCGCAGTTTAAGCGCTCCGCTCTGCAGCGACGTCACCCACGGTCGCATATGCGCAATAAGCCAGGAAACGGGGTTGTAAATCTCATATCGGACGTACAGCTTGACGGTGTACTAGAGGAAGTTGCGGAGAGCGTCTTTGCGGGCCACTGTTACAGCGCGAAGAACAAGGAACAGGCAGGGGCACCCCCGTCCGCTCCGATGATCGACAACCATGGTGAACTGGTTATTGCAAGTCCAAACGAGCGTCCCGCTTCAGCATTTAACGAGTCATTGACTGTTGTCTATGATGTTGCGCCTGATATCCGGTGGCTATTTGAGACGCAGGCCGGGGCGTGGCGGCGCATCTTGATGAATCTGTTCGGCAACGCGCTGAAGTACACACAGTCCGGACATATCGTTGTTTCTTTGAAGTCGACGTCGCCGATATCAGATGCTAAATCGTCTAGGAATCGTCGCGAGCATGGTGCTGAGATGGCCGGCGTCACTCTCACGGTCAAGGATACAGGGCAAGGCATCGACAGGCAGTACCTAGCGAGCAATGTCTTCCAGCCGTTTTCGCAGGAGGATCCGTTGTCACCTGGTAGCGGGCTAGGTCTCAGTATTGTCTATCAAACTGTCGTCTCCCTGGGTGGCACGGTCGATGTATCCTCGACTAAGGGGGCTGGCACGGAAGTGACGGTTAGTGTTGATCTCGCGCGGACACCGAAGGAGGCCACGACAGACCAGAGCCAGAGTCAGCGAGGGGTGCAGCAGACAAGACATCTAGTACGAGACAAGTCAATCGGCTTAATCGGATTTGGCACGCCGTGGGAACAAAGCAAAGAGGCGCTGGCGTTGCTGCGGGCGTCTCTTGCCCGGATGTATGAGAACCATTTCGGTATGAAGGTCGGCTTTGTCGCGCCTGGCGCTCAAGTTGTCTATGATATCTACGTCGTGCAACAGGCGTATCTCGGCGACATGGAGGATATATACCGCCAGGCTTCTGCGAAGGGTATGGCTCCTGCTGTGTTGGTAATCTGCTCAACGCCGCAAACCGCCCAGAAGCTGGCTAGCGAGCGCCGACATCAATCGCCTGGTCTATACGAGTTCACTAGTCAGCCGTGCGGTCCGTTTAAAATGGCCAAGGCACTGAAGGCGTGCGTCGACCGCCAGGCACAAGAGCTTCCCGTGAAGGACACCAAAGAGCCAGAGCCAAAGGGAGAGGAATTGAAAACACCATTTCCACTCACCATCACTCCTAAAGGTCTGCAGAACGTTGAACTCAGTCCAAGGTCCGCAGTGGCGACCATCACTGTCAACGACAACGAGGACGCAGTCACCGAGATCTCAGCAACACTCGAAGCCACACGAATCGTCCCTTCGGTGTTACTGGTCGACGACAACTCGGTCAACTTGCAGCTACTGGTGGCGGTAATGAAGAAAGCCAAATTCCCGTATTTCACAGCCTGCAATGGCCTGGAAGCGCTGGAGGCTTACAAGGAGCACGCGAAGGAAATCCAAGTGATTCTAATGGGTACGCTTCCATTCTTCTATCATTGTTCAAACCCGCGCAACTAATCATTCTAGACATTTCAATGCCAGTTATGGATGGCCTGGAATCAACACGAGAGATCCGGCTCGCGGAGAAACAACAGCGCGGCAATAGCAAGCCCACGACGATCATCGCGCTGTCTGGTCTGGGGAGCGCGTCTGTGCGCGACGAGGCGTTTAATTCAGGGGTTGACCTGTTCCTCTCGAAGCCAGTGCGGTTTCAGGAGCTGACGAAGCAGATTGCCGAATTATTGCGATGATGAGATGATTTCTGGTGGATACATTTGGCACGTTAGCGATGTGCAGTTACGGAGTAGAATGGTCTACCCAGGTTATGGAGCATTCATTGGTTTCGGGATATATATTAGCATAGCGAGAATTCAGTTGATATTTTGCCAATTCGGAGCTTGAAAGCAAAGAACTGTACAGATGATGTGAGAATGGTAACACAGTCAGCCGAATATATTTCTCTTCACAATCAGCCGCGTGTTACCAGTTAAAACAGCGACTGCGCGTCATCCATACCACGAGACTGCACAGCACGGCAGGGGCCGTCGCACCTCCTGATAAGCTTACAGAATATTACCTGGTACTCATACGTTGGAAAGCGCGCTGGAAAATACGAGTGATACGACACTTGTCCTGGCATAAATTCGTCATACAAGACAGTCAGACTAGCTACACTGTCAAGAGAAAAAAAAAGAGGAAATCTCGCTTTTGATATGTACAATCAAATGGCACAGCCTGTCAAAAGGGAGGTGAAGAAAAAAGGAACCTCGAAAGGTGAAGAAGAAAAAAGGTATCACAACGAAAAATAACAAAACGAAAAACAGAAGAGCTTCGGCTGGTCTACGCCTTGATGCAGTACTGGTAGCCCAACCACAAGTTGGTGCAGTCCGTCTTCAGCCCGGAGTTCAACTCGCGGAGCTGGTCGACTGTGACGCCGGTCTCGGGTTCGATCTTGAGACAGTAGTCACCGTCTTCGACAGTGTAGTATTCTTTGCAGGACGAGTTGGCGTTGGGGTAGATGGGAGCAGAGCCCGATGAAGGAGCAGCTGAGTTGGCAGCGGGCTCGGTGTTGGTGGCGGGCTCAGGGGTAGGGCTGCTTGATGCATCGACTAAAGTGTAGGTGCTGGTGCTGGTGCTAGTGCTAGTGGCGGTCTCGGTAGCAGTGCTGGTGGTGGTCGAGCTGGAGGCCTCGGTGGGGGTAGGCTCCTGAGCAAAGACGCCAGGGTCCGTCTGAGTTGCTGTCGGCTCAGGGGTAGGCTCAGGGGTGGCCTCGGTGGACGAGGTTTGAGACTCGGTGGCATCGTCAGAGCCAGAGTCGGAGCCGGAGCTAGAGTCGGAGCCACCACTGAGGAGGCCACCGGCAAAGCGGAAGAGGCTGGTGACGGCCTTGTCCAGGGTGCCAATGCTGTTGTCCTCGCAGCTGCTAGGGCCGCTGGACCAGCCCGAGAGGCGGTTGGCGATGTCGGAGGAGTAGCAATGAGTAGCGATGCCCTTGCCCAAGTTGCCCGAGCCATCGACGGATCCGGAGTTGTAGATACGGGCAGCGGCATAGTAGGCGGACGAGTCAGTGCCGCCAGCCTGGGCGAGACACTGCTTGAGGCCGTCACCAGCGGAAGTGCCGACCGTGCCGTCTTGAATCATCTGCTTGATCTGGGCCTTGGGGCAGGGCGTCTGGACAGAGCCTCCCTTGTTGCAGGAGCCCTCGCCGTTGTGGCTTTGCATCAGGCCGGGGTTGGTGACGCCATTGTCAGTGGTTGGGGCGCGGACGCAGCCGTTGCTCTCCTGGACGACGATAGCCAGGATGAAGCGCGGGTCGACGCCGGAAGAGCTGGCGACCTCCTGGATGGCGGACGAGATGTCGTCCATCTCTTGGTCGGAGTTGTTGGGAACGTTCCACTGGTTGCATGCTTGCTTCATGTTGTCACGGTTGGCCTCGAACCTGTACATTTAGCGATTAGTATACAACACAACCCAGTAAACACGGGTAAACAAAACAGCAGATCCACGTACATCTTTTCGAATTCGGGCCACCAGTTTTCGTGGGACGGCCAGCCATCGGCGGCCTTGCCATTGCCTCCGAGGACGTTGTAGGAACGCTTCGAGTGCGAGAGAGCGTGGTGAGCGTGTCGTTCTGTGTGTCTGTGGGCGCTCGAGTGAGAGGACGAGACAGGAGCCCCGGAAATGAGAGTGAAGAGGCTGCCAGCAGCCACGATCAAAGGAATGTTGACCATTTTGGAGGGAGAGGGAGCGCGCGCGTCACAGACGATAAAGGAGGGACAGGAAGACTTGCTTGAGGGAAAAAAAGAAGAGAACTAAGGGGGGAGGCGCAGGAATAAAAAGGTTGCGGGATAATGGGGCGGACGGGGCTGGTGGGCAGAGGGAGCGAAGCTTCGTAGCATGTGCCCAATGGGGGAGCGGACAAAGCGACAATCGCTGCCTAGAGCCAACCTGAAACAACGAACTCTGCAAACCGCACCCAAACTCGTGTTCCTCGCAGGCTCAGCGCTCGTCCCTGGCGAGTCGGTCCAATTGACGCTCGGTGGCGGATCCTGACCCTGTGATATTCCGTGATATTCTGCAAGGTGACTGCGCCCTGTGTTGGTCGGTCGGCTGAAGTCAGTCAGCTCAAGTCAGCGGAAGCCAAAAAAGCCTCCAGTCTCGAAGAAATCGGTTCAGCTCCAGTTGGATCAGTCTGGTGAGTTGGTCGAGTTGATGTCGATGAGAGATCTGTTGCCTTTATATAGACCATCGTGGGCTCTCCGTCTGCGGTGATGCCGTCAGATTGCCAGTTTCACTGTTTAATGAATCCATCCACAGGTCTTGATCAATAATTCGACGGCCAAGATCCATCTCACCCTTTCCATCAATCTTCCACGAGGATTCGGCGAATTACCAGTCAAATCCAACAATGAAGCGCCCGTGGTCAAAGACTGGCGCTGCCCAGGCCGCCCAGGCCGCCCAGGGACGCCCAGGGACACCCGCGGACGCCCATTAAGATTGTGAATAGGGAGTACGTGGTTTTCTTTCATTTCTCTCATTATGACTATTATTCGTCAATTGCAGTTGCTAATTCATGTCTTAATTCACCGCTGCTACATGCGCTGTCAGGTCCAACAGTCGGCTGGAGTACCCCCACTCGTTGTCATACCAAGCCATGATTTTGAAGAACTGCGGATTCAGCTCGCTACACGATGCCGCATCCACAATCGCACTGTGTGAATTCCCCGAGTAGTCGCTGCTCACAAGCTCCTCGTCTGTTACACTCAAGACCCCGGCAAGCTCGTTCTTGGCCGCGCGCCGAAAGGCCCCCAGAATTTCGGGAAGCGATGTGGGCGTCGCGGTACTGACGGTCAGGTCGATCATGGACACATTCGGGCTGACATTCATTAACACGCCCATCTTCACTCGTATAATTGTATGAAGGAGTAGGGACTTACGTGGGAACACGAATCGACACCCCTGTTACCTTGCCCGTCAATTCGGGCAGCACTGTCGAAATCGCCTTGGCTGCCCCTGTCGTGGTGGGGATGATGTTGTTGAATACGCTGCGTCCTGCTCGTTGTCAGCCGCCATAAGCCACTGTCATCGTTTGCAGTTCACAATTCAAGAGCTTCTTACCGAGCCGTCTGTTCTTCTTACTATACCCGTCCAGAACCTGCTGCGACCGCGTGGCCGCGTGCACAGTCGTCAGGAACCCCTGCGTAATGCCAAACTCCCTATGCAGCACCTTCAATACTGGCGTCACACAGTTGGTGGTACAACTGGCGCACGACACCACCCGCCGGGATTCATCCGCGCGGTACTCATCCGAGTTGACCCCGTACACAAACGTCGGTGAATCTGAGCTGGGCGCTGATATAACCACCCGCTTGGCACCCCCATACGTGACGTGGTCGAGGGCCTGCTCGCGCTTTGTGAACTTGCCTGTGCACTCAACCACGTAATCAACGCCCAGTGCGCTCCAATCGAGCTTCTTCAGGTCGCGCTCAGAGGTGAGTGCGATGTGCCGCCCGTCGACTACAATCTCGGTGTCTGAGAGGGCGTGCATGGTGACCGAGTCTGGCAGCTTGCCCATGGATGAGTCGTAGCGGATCAGGTAGAGGAGGTCTTGGACGGAAGTGCAGGTGTGGTTGATGGCCACAATCTGGATGTCTTTCCGGCTGACAGCGACGCGCAGGACATTGCGGCCTACACTATTAGCTATCTTCAGTCAAGGACGGAGGGTAAGTATGTCTACCTATGCGTCCGAACCCGTTGATGCCGACCCTGCAGGACGAGGGTGTGGAGTCGCCCACGGGGAAGTCGTTAATAGAGGGAGCCATCTTCTGGGCGTAAGTATGAGCGAGTATGATATAAGTGAGTACTGGTATAGGTATGCTTGGTTATCTTGATATTGGATTTAGCCTGTAATCCTTTTATTGTCCTTTATACTGACGTCTACCAGAGCTCTATATATACTCCCCCGACCGATATCTATACCCGGACCTGCCCTTTCTATCCAATCCTATTGGGCCCGGTAACTTCCGCGGTTGCTGCCGTCGATGAAACTGCATCATCCTCAGTGCCAGAACCGGAGCAATCCCCAGCTTTGCGCACAAGTGCCGAAGACCGGCGATTCGGTCGGGCCCACAGACGGGAATGACCCAGGCGTGCCGACTGTTTGATTGGACTCGTTTTGAATGGCGAGCTTGAGACTGATCAGTGAACGGCAGCCGTCAAGTCGAGCCTTGCGCGACGGGCGACAACGGAGGAGAATAAGTGCGGTTGTCAAAATAATATCTACACCTGTTTCAGAGTTCAGACCAACGCGAGTATGTCGCCAACTGCGTTAATTACGTCAATTGAGATACTTTATACCAATAGCGATCGTGAGGCAAGCGGACGTGTTGATGTCCGGTTAAACATTAACCGGAGCCACACACTGCCGGAGCCACAGCCGACGACCGGCAAGACGGTCCCGGCCATAATCCCACGGCAGAGAGACCGGAAACCACGGAAAAGCTGGCCTCGACAGCCCTACGGGTGAAGGAAAAGGCTGAATTATTCGTAGTCAACATTGAAATTTCTATCATATCAAATTCTTCTATCGTGACTCAATACCAGCGTTATATTAAACTCTTTCCTTCTGTTCCACTCCAGCACCCTCCTTGGTGACTGCCGCCAACTGCGCCTCGGCGACTTCGCCCTCTGGCAAGTTCCTGGCCATCGAGACGATCTCCCAAGGCGATGACGCATCGCGGAAGACCTGGTTGATGAGTTCCAGGTTGCGGTTCATCGTCTCGGGATAGAAGAGGTACACGACGATCGGGATGCACGCCGACAGCACAGTGTACATGACATAGTAGCGGTAGCCGATCGTGTCCAGAGCGACGGGGGTGACCATGACGACGACAAAGTTCCACAGCCAGTGGTTGGCGGTCGAAACAGCAGACATGGCGACACGCAGCCGCGCCGGCGCAACTTCCGTCGTGTACAGGAAGTTCCCACCGAGGAAGCCGATCGGGTAGAACAGGTTGAAGAGGAAGATGAAGGCCGCAGACGCGACCTGCGCACCCTTGTTGTCCTCGGGCATGCTGTTGGTGATAGACATGGCGAGCATGCAGGCAGCCATACCGGTACCACTGACAATGAAGCAGATGCGGCGGCCGAGACGATCAATCGCGAAGAACGAGATGAAGCAGCATAGGAACTTCCAAGTGAGAGCGCACGAGGCGAGAATCTTCGACAGGCTCTCGCCGAGATTCAGATTCTCCTCGAAGATGGTCGACGCATACACGGAGATCAGGTTTCCACCGCACATCTGCTGGAAGAACTGCAGCATGAAGCAGAGGAGGAAGCGGTAGAAGAGCTTTTCCTCGTCGTCCTTTTTGAAGATCTCCATGAGCGAGCCCTTGTAGTGGGCTGTCAGCTCGAGAGAGGTGTGGATTCCGGCAATTTCAGCGCGGATTTCCTCGGGGGTCGCCTCATCCTTCAACGTCGCGAGACTGCGCTCGGCCGCTTCGATCTGGTTGACCTGGACGAGCCATCTGGGAGACTCAGGGAAGAGAAAGACGGAGGTCAGGATCATGAGGGAGGGAAGCAGCGAGAGAGCCAGCGGGACACGCCATTGGGTCGTGCCCTCGGCGAATGTCAGGCCAAAGTCGATCCAGTTGCAGAGGGCATAACCCAAGCACATGAACATTCCATCGAGAATGACGTGCTGGCCCCGGTTCTTCGCGGCGGAAGACTCACTCTGCCAGACGGGAACAGCAACACTGAACTGACCAACACCCAAACCGAGGACAACGCGGCCGACAACAAACTGAGCAAGATCGTACGATGCCACCTGCAGGACCTGCCCGATGATAGTCAGGATAGCACCAATGAAGATTGTCTTTCGACGGCCAAAGCGATCGGACATGAACGTTGTGGAGAGGGCACCGATCAGCGCACCGATCTGGAAGGCCGCGATGACGGCGCCCTTGCTGGTGTTGTTGTGGTCCTTGAGCGCGCCCTCGGTGTTGACGGTGTCGATGTCTGGGAAGGTATCGACCCAGCTGTTCAGCAGGGCCAGAGGCCCTAAACCAGCCTGGTTGTAACCGAAGACAACGAAGGCCGGTGCGCCGATGAGCACGACCTGGAGGGTGTGCAGCAGCCTGCCGGTGGCGCCGAAGATGGTGGTAACCCTGTCAGCCATCGCGATGAGAGTCTGGTCTGTCACACTGAGCAAAGGAGGGATAGCAGAATCTGGAGAAACTCTAAAGGGGAGGTAAGGCTGCTTTTATAGCATCGGGGGGCACCCCGTGGAGAGGGTGTAAGCCCTCGTTTACTTCCCCCATCGTCCCCTCAATTCAAAATTCAAACTCAACAGACCCCATCTGTGTGTCTCCACGTTCAACCGGTGAGACTGAGGGGAATACTGGAGAAGAATTTCTCATCACGCGGTGCCTGGTACCTCAGCCAGAGTGTGGTAGACTGGGTCCCCGCGAGTCGTGTAGACCCGAACTGCGAAACAGAGTTAGACACGGAGGGGTAAAGCTCGCCACGGCTCCACCGCACTTTCAAACCTCCGGATTGCGTGAGATTGTCTGCTAATTGACTTTCTTTCAAATCGGACAAGTTCATGACAACGCGGGAGCTGGAGAGGCCTGTGTGCCGAGAGTTCCCTCCCCGGGCGTCCATCACAATGTAGTCGCTCACACCCGAGCTCATAATTCACAACTAATGACGCAAACTCGACTCTCCCCTACACTACGGCATATGGCACGACCGGGTTATCCTCGGACACAGTGACACAAGAAATCGCCGGTGTCAGGCTGTCAACGACGCAACGTGGAATGAGGTGGGAACAGTGGGCTGCACTCGGCCAACGTCCGACCCCCAGCACTCGGATCGGCAGTCTCGCGCATGCCCAGATCCCGAGACGAGGCTTGACTGGCCGAGAAAACCCAGAAAAGCTTTGGTTTCTCTGGCTCAGTGGTTAAACGCCTAAAGCTTCTCCACACTTGGCATGCTTGATCCCGGGCCCCCGACTCCGGAAGGTTTGGTTGTGTCCGACCACTGTCCAGGGGGCACACGACGACATGCCTGGCAGGGCTGCAACTGCGATCAGCACCCCGCGGCATCTCTCGGCTTCCCCAGGACTTGGCTGTTCCAGTTTACTACGCATGCATATACTAACTATTTTGTGTGTCTACTGCTGTGCACCGTCAAGACCATCAAAGTCATGGGATGCCGAAGAGTTTTCGGGCGGCAGTGGCAGACTCCACGGTGACTCCGACACGGCTCAGCTTACACCTCCAACTCCGTATCCTTCGTTCCCCCCCGGTCGGCGGCAACAAGGTTAAATTCCATTAGCAATTGTAGCCCCCCATTGGCCAATCGGGCCACTTTCCCCCTCCCTCGACTGCTCCGGCTCCATTGAGCACCCTCCCGTGTGGTCCAGCGGTGCGCACTCGCTGGCTCGTCGTGTTGGGGGCCAGATCCGGACAACGCCAGGTATATCATCCCATTCCTGCTGCGACGTGAGCCCTCGCCCAGCCTGCGATGTTATATTAACCACTCCCCCGTCCCGGGATATCTTCGCCAATGCGGGGAAACCACTCGAGCCGTCGTCTTGGAAGCTGCCAACCAGCCTGTTATGCGGCTCGCAGACCCCAGCCACTGGGGCCAGATCGCATCTCTGGGGCTGGCCGTGGTGCATAATGCTGTCACCATCCGCCCGCTCAACTTCCGATTCAGGGACGGTCCCGGTGTCGCTTTGTCATAGCCCGATGGTTGAGGTAGAGAATGAGACATCTACGCGAGCTGCTTACGCTTATTCTCCCAATCCTGTTGTCATCGGCTTTCGACTGCCGGTCCGAGAATCGGGATTCGCGGTCATAGAGCATACGAGAGTTGGAGATGCCTTCACTGGGTCAGCTTAGCTTGGTTCTGGATCGGGTCTTATAGGAACTGCTACTACAATGCAGCTCGTCTGTTTCGACCCTGACCATCACTACGTCAGCTCGCCTGCTATGGAAAACAACATACCTGTCAATCAGCCTGCCCCTATTCACAGCCCCCGGAACCGCCGATATCCATGCAAATTTTCAAATCTGCTGTGCCTCCCCGGTTATCGTCGAAAGTCGGAGTTGAAAGTGGACGACGAAGAATCTTTTCATTAGCCTAGCCATTGGGGGTTATCGAGTTGTCAACTCTAACAGCCTGATGCCTGCGATCTCGTTGCAACGTTGCAACCTCCGGTAACGGCAGATAGTGCGACAAAGTCAAATTGATGGATTGTTGAGGTTGGGGTCCGGCTCATCGGGGACTCGGAGCCCGTCAGTTTATGCCAATAAGGTATACCGGCTTATTGTCAAGATTGATCCTCGCAGGAGCTTCCTGGGTCAGAATTCATTTAGCTGACAAATAACAGTAACGGCGCTTTATAACGTGGTACCACTGCAGCAAATGACGTATATAAGAGTCCAGTCAGTCTCAGCGCGGAGATGCCTTGTCGTGATGGTCCGATTGCTTCCTCTAGCATTGGATGGACCGGATGTCAAGAACCAGAACCAACCTCAAGACACGATTCTGCCGGATTCTTTTGCGTAGGATGATATCAACCAGGGACAGATTGTTCTTTTTGCTGGCTGCGTTGGAGCCATTCAAGTTGCCGTGGCTGCCCTACATGCAGACAGCCACAGTGGTTCGCCAGAAGTTACAACTGATGAGCTGAACCATACATGTGGTCCATGCCTCACGATTACCACCAGCATGTCAACGTAATATTTTCTACACGCGGCGTTCAAATGGTTGGATGTCATTAGTTTGAAGGCTGCACAAGACCCTTGGCCTGGTGGTATCTTCTCTGACTCCTAATCATCCTCAGGGAGCGATCTTGACTCGCTGCTCCTCCTTCGTAATCATAAGCCTACTTACACCTAGTTCTACAGCTACCTGGCCTCCCCAGACTGGCTACTCCGGTAGAAGCGCATGCCATCGAACACCCTCGTATTCGTATTCGGGCGCCGCATCTGCCCGGGCCGAATTGTCGCAGTCCAACGTTTACCTTGTTGGCGTGTACTGGTTACCCGCGTTGAATATCCGGCGGCCTCTGCGTGACGGTCGTGAAGTCGACGTGCGTCACAGTTCATGGCGACCATTTTCATGCCATCCAGAACAATTTGCGTTGGGTATCAGATTGAGAGACGGGGTATGGGGGATGACTCAGCCGGGAAGAGGAGAATCTGAGGGACAGCGGGACAGAGAGCCGCTCAGTAGTATATTGAAACAGTAAACAGTATTGGAGAGATAAAAGGTACCATCGAGTCTATTGGACATTACTTCTATGAAAAAAATTCAGCAAATCAAAGTGCAAAATGTATAGCTTACGGAAATGGCGGATGAAACGCATTCGGAACAATTTGGTGATATATATATATATACAGTTCAGACAGCCAGTGTCTACGCACCCACAATTTCATGCTCCCCCATCATCTCATTTTCAATGGCCTGCCTTCTAGCACGCTCAGAACTGGACGAGTTATCTTTAAATACGTGGTCCATCTGCTCGAGCGTGCGACCGCTAGTTTCGGGGACGCAGAAGTAAGACCAGATAAAAGCGAGGATGCAGAACACCGCGAAGAAGACGTACGCGCCGTAGCCTGTATCTTCGATTAACGGAGGAGTGATGAGGCCCTGGTACTGTTAGTTAAAACTCGAAGCACATGCAGTGGATAAAACTCACGATAATAAAGTTAAAGAACCAGCTCCCGCAGGTGGACAGCGCCACACCCTTGGCACGGAGGAAGGAAGAGAAGACCTCTGTTAAAGTGTCAGCAAAGGTTTATATCGGTCGATAGTCTGATCATACCAGCTGGCAACGCCCATCCAACTGAACCCCACGTCCCACCAAACGCAAGCATGTACAGGAAGAGAAACGCGACACTGACCCAGCCCTGAGTACGGTGCGCGGGCCAGTTGTCGGAGTAGATGCCGACCAGGGCTGCAATGATGATATGTGAGATTCCCATGATGGCAGCGCCCCAGAGCAAGAGGGTCCGACGGCCGAGGGCATCCATGGTCCAGACACTGGTGCAGACACCGACGAGCTGGGTGACGTTGATGATTCCGGACATGAGCAGCTGCATGTCATAGTCGAGGCCCATGGTTTTGAATAGCGTTGGAGAGTAGTAGATGAGGGCATTGATGCCGACGAACTATGAACGTTAGTTTCCTGTGATAGAGAGAATGCAATGAGAAAGTACCTGTTGGAAGAACATAACAAGGACTGCAACGTGAGTCCGTCTCCAGCAGCCACTCTTGAAGCAGTCGGCCCATGAGGCCATCTCACGGAGAAAGCTCTTCTTAGGCCCTGGGCCTTGTATCTTTGGGTGCTTCTCTGCGTTAAGCTCCTGGTGGAAGCGGGCCTCAATCTGAATATCAAGAAGCTCCTGCTGGACACGGTGATCAGTCTCGGGCAACCGTCGCAGCCTGCACAGACTTTGCAAAGCCTCATCATGACGTCCCTTGGAGGCGAGCCACCGGGGAGAAAATGGAAGCACGACCACACCAGCAAGGAGAACAAAGCTTGGAACCATCTGCAGCAGGAACGGCAGTCTCCAGGACCACTCTCCAGCCATGAACCGGGTACCGTAGGTAATCCAATAGGCAATGACAATGCCAAGGACGATACAGAATTCTTCCAGAACAAGAAGGGCGCCGCGACACTCTGGTGGACTGATCTCCGAGATATAGACCGGCGCAACCATGGATAGCATACCGATACCGATACCACCAATCGTGCGACCAACGGTGAGCATAGCATAGTCCACAGCTGCGGTTTGCAGGACAGAACCGACGATGAAAATGCCGACGGCGACGACAATGGAGTACCTTCGCGAGATCTTATCGGCAAGCCATCCCTGGTTGAAAGCACCAATAACGGCACCCAACTCCAGCATGGCCGTCATCAGGCCCTTCCAAAAGCCCGAACCCGGATGTCCTTCGGCGATCTCAACGAACCTGCCAATGAATTGGTCCATCACCAGTGTCACGGAGATAACACCTTGGTCATAGCCAAAGGTCAGACCACCGAGGGTAGAGCATGCCGCGCAGAGCAGAACAAAGGGATTGGCGATAACACCACGGAGACCTGCCGGACCGTACGGCTCACGCTGTCTGGACAGTTCGGCATGCTTGGAGTCGCCTTTGATGGAGGATTGGCTGTCCCGGAGGGAGGTCTGGGGCCTGATCTGGCCATCGTCTGTTTCGACTATATCAGCCATGGTGAATTGAGTAGTATAAAAAAAGAATGGAGAAAGAGGACTTGAGAGCTCGAGGCTGCTTTCAAAAGAGGACAACAAGGGGAAAGAGGGCCGCCTTTATGGGATCGGCTTGAGGCCGAGATAGTCACGGCACGACCATGGCCCTGAGCTGGAGGCCGGTCAAAGGCCGACCCGGAGAAGACTCCAGGCTGGTAACTGGACGACCTGCCTCTCCAGTTACCCCTTGGCAGAGTGTCCTGCCAGGCTGGGAGAGGACAGAATGAGGACAGAATGAGGGGGTGTGTCCATAGTCTGGGGAGACTCCGGGGAAGGCAGCCAATCAGGCACAGACTAATAGCGGGCCGCAGGTGGTTGCAGAATATCTACGAACGGCAATTGGCCAGAATCAGCAGGATGCAGATTTAACTCGCGACTAGTCCCAGTCGGGGCTAGGCGTTTCAGCTGCCAGAATGAGCAAAATCACAGAATGCACAGAATTGCCTCGAAAATTCCACATTATTGGGATTCGTGTTGAGCAGAAACATCAGTCCATATTCAGGCAAGAATGCCAGTGGTGAACAGAGTGGAAGGGGCAACCACGGTCGGGTCGCTCGCGTGTCACCCCATGGGGAACAGCAGATCTTCCCAATCCAGGCTGTCTTCGGATTCCTGATTCCGACCGCGACGTCACGGCCGTGTGATTCGCCCGGGCTGGGATTGCTGCTTCTGGCTGCTTCCTGCTTGCATCGAATGGGGCTACGCTTCTCCGGCCGTCAGCTGCATCGCTGGCTATGCGTTCTGCCCGTAGGACGCTTAATCTTCGGCTTCGACATCGCAGCCGACTAGTGCAAGGAGCCTGGTCTGGACATTGGGCGGTGTTTACGCTCATCACTATCAGGCGCCCCGTCTGGTTTTACCAACTTGGCAATGCGCCTGCAACGGCTATCGCCGTGGTCTCTCCACCCGGCGGCTATCAACCAGCTTGGGCAGGGTTAACATCATCATATATTGACGTCCGGGGTTGGTCCACTGTCGCGCATAGCCTCGGGTTGCAACCTGTCGCCTATTGAAAGCTGATGACATCGGAACAGCCCTCCGATAATGATAAACGCCTCACCATTGGCAGACAGCGCTTTCTCGTCAAGCATACTGAAATCGGCTTGCCCCGAGGGCTGCCGTCCCCGATCCTGCTATCCATGTGTGCCCCGTTCATCCGTCTAACCGACGGCACCGCACCTGGCTTGACCCCGTGGGTGACAACATCGGGAGGAAATACTCTGATTTAACTGGCTTATAATCCGATCTTGGGTAAATCAGCCAGCTACTACAACCTACAACTGCAGGGATACTCGACCCTTATTATGATATTTGTATTTGAGCCTTGCGAAGTGTCTAATATGGAATTACTGTGAAGTATTATTTTCTCTCGAACATGTCTCCGTCAGCAGAGCAGGATATGCTATTGTCATGTAGATGTAGAAGTGGGGCGATCAACTATCCAACTCCAGTGCCTGTGTGCAGAGACGCCCTCTAACTGGGTTGATGCTCAGTGACTTATTTTCACAATGCTAGATCAAGTACCGGGTATCTTCCATTTTTCGCTGCCTTTATAGGTTATCCTGTTCGGGCAACACTTGCTACTAGCTGCTAAATGATTATTTGATCTATTCCCCTGATTGTAGCAAGTGGTACGTCGAGTCCTGAGACGTGTGAGCAACCTGCTGATGTCTCCGACTTGGCAATGGCTAGGCACACGCCTATAGATCGACTAAAAGGGAAGTTGTTCCACCGGGATGGCTCTCCGCCGGAAAGAATGCTGACCTGCTCTAGAGGCGTTGCCTTAAATTCGAAGACTCGCGCAACTTCTGGATACACAATCGAACAACGTTCGCCTGTGGAAATGTCACTCCCAAGCAATTTCGTCTGGGGATTCGGTACGGCGAGCTATCAAATAGAAGGCGCAACTGAGGATGATGGGAGAGGTCCATCCATTTGGGATGCATTCTGCAAGATACCAAACAAGATTGCGGATGGTACTGACGGTCGGACGGCCTGTGACTCCTACCACCGCGCAGCCGAAGACATTGCCTTATTGAAGGAGTACGGGGCAAAAGCCTATCGGTTTTCGGTCTCGTGGTTCGTATGCCAGAAAAGCCATGCAGCTATCTTTGCTAACAAGCTTCCAAGGTCCTGAATCATCCCCTTGGGCGGGCGCAATGACCCGGTAAACCAGAAAGGCCTTGAGCATTATCAAAAGTTCGTCAATGACCTCTTAGGTGCCGGGATTATTCCACTTGTCACTCTTTATCAATGGGATCTTCCCGAGACCCTCCACGAAAGATACGAGGTCCTTTGAACCAGAAGGAGTTTGTCCAAGACTTTGCAAACTACGCGAGGGTTGTTTTCAGCGCTCTAGGCTCCAAAGTCAAGCACTGGACAACATTTACCGAGCCACACAATATCGCTGCAACGGGTTACAATATTGGATCGTATGCTCCAGGAAGATCCTCTGATCGAAGACTGTCTCCGGAGGGGGATGGCAGTCTCGAGCCTTGGATAGTGGGGCATAGCATCCTTGTCGCCCACGGCACAGTGGTCAGAATATATCGTCAAGGATTCAATTCGACTGGAGATGGGAAAATTGGAATTACTCTGAATGGTTGGTCCCCCCCTTCTTTTCGACTGTTTGTCGCGTGTTAACGATTAGCCAGGGTTGTGGCCCGAGCCTTGGAACTATGCAAGCGAACAAGATCATAGAGCTTGCCAAAGGTTCCTGGAATTCACGGTTGGCTGGTTTGCGGATCCCATATATTTTGGGCATTACCCTCGCAGTATGATTGAGCAACTCGGGAGACGTTTGCCAGAATGGACATCGGACGAGATTGCCCTCGTGTATGGAAGCAACGACTTCTTTGCTCTCGACTACTACACGGCCACCTTCATTAAGAATCGGGAAGCCGTTCCGGAGGTAGAAGACTATCTCGGAAATGTTGACTTACTGCCCCAGAACTCACAGGGACAAAATATCGGACCAGAGACCGATTCTGCCTGGCTTCGACCTTGTGCGAAAGGCCTTAGGAGGCTTTTGAACTGGATTCACGATACTTATAACAAGCCCGAAATCCAAATTCTCGAAAATGGAACAAGCGTCAAAGGAGAAGATGATCTACCGATGGAGCAGATCTTGCACGACGATTTCCGGTGTGAATTCTATCGAGATCATATCATGGAAATGGCGAGGGCAAGAGTGGAGGATGATATAAATATCATGGGGTATATGGCGTGGAGCTTGATGGACAACTTTGAGTGGAACGATGGTTTTCGCGTTCGTTTTGGTGTCACCTATGTTGACTACCATGATGATATGAAGCGATATCCGAAGAAAAGTGCCCGGTTGATAGCTCGACTTTTTCGAGACCTTGTTCAGAATTGATTGAGAGAATCTGAACGACATCGAAGTAAGAATGCACTTGAACAATGGTGGTCTTTGGTGATTCAGTGGGCGATTAAGAGATGATATGGCGGGAAACAAGCGAGATAGTCCGACTTGGAGAGAAACCTGATGACGCGGAGAGGGAATCAGCTCCGGTGGAAAATTATCCTAAAATGGAAAGTCACCCAGCCAACCGTCTGCTACGAGCTGGTGCGGGCTTGAAGCATTCAAGACAGTTATTAGATGATTCCTGACATGAGCTTTGAAAGTCCAGTTATTTTCTCTTTCTTGATCCGTTGTGGAATCTTCTGTCTCGCGCAAACACTGGCCTGGGTTGGGCAGTTTAGTCTCTACCTCTGACTGAACGAGCAGGAAAGTCCAAATCCGAGACACGCCCTACCCCGATACTTCCGCTGCTTCTGTTAGGTTAATAGCCAGAGCCTGCTGCTCTGCTAGGGGAATGTCGAGATTTGTGATAAGCTCTACGTATGATATTTTCAGGTAGTATGAGTTATTGAGAAAAAGACAGTGCTAATTATGAAGCCAACAATTTGCCCCAGTTTATCCCTTCTCTTCAGTAATACGTTTGGAGCTGGACTTGGTCCCGGCAAGGTGCAGCGGCTGTCGGCTCCCTACGCGGTACCGTAATCTACAAAGGCTGTCGGCTGTGCCGCAAAGTTTAAATTGTTAGTTGGCCAGTCAAGATCACGCGCTGGTCGTATTGGCCAAGACGAAAATGGGCTAATCGGTTGTCAATCTGGTGCCGCCTTTTCCTTATATATCTGCCACTTGATGCGTAAATCACGGTGATACACCTTGAAGATACCAATTTCTGTCAAATCTAATACAAAATGGCCGGTATTAGTTCTGGGAGCTACTCCTCGGAACAGACTCTTCCAATTGACTGTCCTGAATTTGTGGACTATGCCAAGGTTAAGGGCAAAACTGTTCTCATAACCGGGGGTATTCTCAATCTCAACATTTTATTTGCACCATCTAAATAGTTACAGGGAGCAGCGGCCTTGGTGCAGCATATGTTCAAAGCATTTCGGAGGCAGGGTAAGTGCTCCCGTCGAGAGGACTGTCTGTTGTTCTAATATGACGCAGGGCATTTGTTATTAACGCCGACATCAACCCACCACAAGATGAAAAGCTCCAGTCCATGTTCGCCTTCGTTATGATAATATTTATGTCCCGTGCTAATGGTATTATAGCTCACACTTTATACGATGTGACGTTACTGTCTGGGCGGAGCAGCTGGCGGCATTCCAAACTGCTATCAAAGACTCGCCAAGGGGCGGGATTGATATAGTAATTGCCAATGCCGGCATCTCAGGCTCTGATGAGTTTTTCCAAGGTAATAGAATGCATGAATGCATGAATGCCGACTGAATTTCTAACAATTAAGCAGATGATGAAGGCGACGTGCCCACTGAGCCTAGCCTGAAAATTCTGGACATAAATTTAGCTGGAGTTGTGTACACGGCAAAGTTGGCTACTTTTTACATGGGTAGACAAGATAACAGCTTTGACCGATGTCTCATTTTGAAGTCTAGCATTCAAGGCTACCTCGATACCATGGGATCCCCGACATACGGTGCTGCCAAACACGGAGTTCGTAGTCTCATGAAGTCTCTCCGTCGTCGCAGTAATCTCCGAGTCAGCCTCGTTGCGCCATGGTCAGTATTTGCTGCTGGGACTTCAACATAGCTAAAAAAGCCCTAGGTTTATCCCGACCCCAATCATGACCCCAATTGTTGTTGCTCGGCTCACAGCTCAGCTTGCCGATCTCGGTTCCGGGTTCGCTGAACCGGAAGATTGTGTCAGGGCCGTAATGAGAATTGCAACTGACGCATCAGTGAATGGTAATACCCTCCTTAACCAGACCACTCCTCTTATCGTTCCATTCCATCAAAGGCTAATAAATACTCAGGTCGTGCGTTGGCGGTGCTACCTAGAATTGTCAGAGTGTCTGGATACACCGACCTGGACCTAGACGATTATAGAGAGGGGAGCTTGTGCTATGAACTACTGAATGTGTCCACTAAGCTCACGCATCGCCAACTCCCTTCCCATCTGCAGCGGACTTAGTTGGCTTGCTATCGTGTCCAATTAGGCCTTTGATAGTGAAGAATAAGGCTTTTGAAAATTGCAATACTTTTAAGCGCGTATGTCACCGACTGAGTCGTTTGAAGCCAAAGAAATAATTCGTGACCTCATGGATGAACTTGGATGCGAATCCAGCTGATCGAAGTGATAATATCACGAATCCCTGTAGAACGGTCCTGGAGACGCTAAAACTTGTGTCGCCAATTCAGCTATGCTCTCCTCACTGTGTATTTCGTTGCTTCTACTGGCGGGTGAGAATACTGCGTTAGAAGTACATCCTGCACACACAACCAAGCATTGTTTCTTTGACAGCTTTTCCCAGCAGGTTCTGTGGGAAGCCAATTAGCTTACTCACGGTAATGCCACTGTACGCGCGAACTGAGAGTTCTGCGCAGAGAGATGACCACCTAACAGAGTCTTATTTGTATTGGTATTAGATAAGGTAATGGAAAGCCCTTGGAGCATGTTCTTTTGCCTCACAACATGTAACAAGGACGGATTTGCCGGAGAACGCTCGAATCGAAGGGGATCAGGGCAATAACATGGTGGAGGTACTCAATTACCAGTATCGGGATTAATGGCAACGAGTTATTCTCTATAAATTCATGTACTGATAAATTCGAGAAATACCTAACAAGGCTGATCTAACATCTTAAATATAGCTGGGATTGAAGTTTGGTATAACAATGGACACCCAAGATAAACTGAGCAAGAGGGACGAATGACAAACCGAAACTGACCATTCCTAGCAAACGTAGGAGGTAGTAGACCATGGATTAAATGGCAGAGAAATCGTTGAGGCTGTCGAGATACCACGTTGGATTGTCGCCATTCTCCCTAACCGAGAAGCCATTCCCTAGGAATTGGAATCGATTGGACTTATCATAATACTCATACTCATAGTCCTCTGGCCGGAAGATCTCCATCATATGGAACCAATGAATTCGACTCCCTGGGTGAAGAGCCGTGATGGGTCCGTCCACGGTACCGTTCTTGTACCATGAGCGACAGTTGCCTGCCCAGATCGTGCGAGGGAGAAACTTGTGCGTATGTTCTGTAAACTCCCGCACGGCATCTGCTTTAGGCACCACGGTCTTGATGCCTTCGACCTGACATTTTGTAAGCATGCGGACAATGTAGCGTGCGACCTGCTCGGCAATTGATAGCACACTTCCATGCCCGATCGGGGCATTGGGACCCATGAAAACGAAGTAGTTGGGCATTGCGGTGACCGCACAGGACATGTATGCGGCAGGGAGATTCTGCGTCCACATATCCTGCAGGTTGCAGCCGTCCTTGCCGATAATAGGAAACCGCGGAGAGAATGACACATCGAAGCCAGTGGCGCAAACAATGATATCAAGAGGCACCACCTCCCCGGAATGGAGCTCGATTCCTTCGGGAACCACTCGGCGGATAGACTCTGTGACAACGCGGACGTTTGGGGCGCTGAGAGACTCAAGGTAGCCTGGACCTGGAGTAAGTCGGCGGCAGCCAGCCGGGAAGGTCGTGGGGATGGCAGCGCGGATGAGTTCAGGGTTGCCACGGAGAACAGAAGCCATATGGGACTCTAGATGCTTCTGCAGTTGGTCCGCAAGCCCGTCGTTGTTGACCATCTGTGTATCCTGATTAGTCCTGGAAAGAATGAATATCCATAGCTAGGTAACAAGTATCTGCAACATACCGTCCGAAATCTGGCATTCACTTGCTCCTCTGTCGCCTTGATGAAGGTCCGGTAATACTCAGGGTCTTTCTCAAACCGCGCCATCTGTTCCGGCTTGAATAAGTTTCCATCCATTTGAGCAGACTGTAGCACTGCGTCAGATGCACCCTTTAGCATGCGCTCCGTTTGGGGTGGCGCGATCCAAGTTGGCGATCTAATAAAGTGCACGAGATGCTGGACATCTGCAATAGTCTCCGTTAGTGAATGACCATGGCCTTGGCTGTAAGGGAGGGAAATAACCTGGTTGAATTGCCGGCACGATCTGCACCCCAGAAGAGCCGTTACCAATCACAGCCACACGCTTCCCTTGATATTCCAGACCCTCTGACCAGGCAGCACTGTGTACGAGGTCTCCGGTAAAGTCCGAGAGGCCTGGGATATCTGGCCACTTCCAATTGCTGGCGCGCGAATGTCAGCGGCAGTTGATCTGAGCTCAAGGATAGACGGGCCATACTTCAAAATTCCTGTTGCATTTAGGAGAAAGTGGCAATGGTCCTCTAGGGTCTCGCCGGTAATAAGATTCTTGACCTGCAAAACCCACTGCGAAGTGTCCGGCTTCCACCTGGCGCCGATGATCTGATGTGATGTCTTGATTTCCGGGCGCATATCTTCATCGTCGCAGAGGTCTAGAATATACTTCTGAATCTCGTCCGCGCAGGCTGAAAACTGCGACCACCGTGGGTTGGGTCGCCAAGTGAACTGGTAGTTATGCGAGGGATGATCACACTGGCAGCCTGGGTACCGGTTTTCATACCATGTGCCACCCACCTCCGGGTTTTTCTCATATACGACGTGCTCGTAGTTGGTCATGGACTTGCGGAGAGTCCGAATCATGTTCAGACCGCTGATTCCAGCACCGATAGTGGCGATCCGTAGACGACGAGTACTCCCCAGCGGCTCCTCACGGATGATGTAGGGTTGAGATTGCCCCGTGCCATTTTGGGTCTTCGGTGGTTCGTTTGTCAATAAGGGAGCCATGGTGGAAAGTGATGCACTCTGCAAAGAATATTGCTCTGGCCCTTTTTCTATATTTATTCTCCCATTTCTTTCATGTAATTTCGTCGTATTGCCAGGCAGCACTGCCGTCACTGCCGACAACCGAATGCCGCTATTCGGAAACGCCAGAAAGAACGCAAATTACTCCAAGAGCACGGGGGGAATTAAATTAAATATTTAATGCTGTTGTATATATCTTAATGAGGGGAAGTATATGTATACGGGAGGCTGTAGAATGTACAATTAATTGAAACTATGAAGTTATACTTTGCATGCCTCTTTAAAGGAACCCGCCAAAAGAGGGTATATCAGCGTCAGTAAAGGCGAGAGGAAATTCATCTAACTGGACATTGCTGAAATCAAAATTCAACGCAAAATACTGCTCCTCCTGCCCCTGTTCGTCCGTCATCTCATCCGCCACGGATACGCCCCCGGGTCCCAACGGGTAGTTCTGGGACTCTCTGGCAACGGAAGTAGGGTGAATGAGATGCATACTGGAAGACAGACCGGATGGAAACGGGAATAAGGCCAAGGGATCAACGGGTGTGAATTGAGCCCATGGAAGGTTATCGAGGTTGCTGGAGCCTGTTTGCCCATTAACACCGCCAAGTGAACGGTGCGGCAGCAGGTCAACCGGCGCGGAACTTCCTAGCACGCAGCGCTCAATGCGATCAATGTTACTTAGAATTAGTACAGTGCTGGGAGATGTGGTGACCATATCACGCAACACTAGCCGTAACATTTTCAATTCATCTCGGCGCAGGTCGACTTCCTCTGGGAGCTTGGCCTGGGCCGATATGAGTGGCACACTGGCGACGGTGGCGTACCAGTTGTTAATCGGGAGTAGTAGGGCAACTTCATTCCGATAGTAGATTTCCATCAGGAGACGGACAATACAGGAAGCCGCTACTACTGATATCTTAAGCGGTGTCAACCCAAGCCGTCGGTTTTCGACCAAGCGGTAGAAGAGGATGATCCCGGTAAAATACATGATGTGCAGCTCTGACACTGCGCGTCTATACGGGGCGCGCTCATCATTTCTGTCACGACGGTAGAGTTTCAAATCATCTGGGAGCTCTTCAATCCATTGTTTGAGGTATTCTCCGATATTCGTTGCATCTTCGAGCAATGACTGCTGCTGTCGGCCGTACTGGGCATCGGACACCTTTCCCAGCACGATACACAATTTGACCCTCTGGAGGAAGATCTCGTTATCAGGATGAGCCTGCGAGAAGTCATTCAGGGTTGGGGTCTTGACGTCCACTTCGTGCAGACGAATTGCGGGGGGTCGTCCATAACATAGAGACTGTAGTTTGTCCTGGTTCTACTGGCCAATGTTGTTAGACGAGTACGTGCTCCCAAAAGCCTTCTGCGAAGTTCGAGCACCTACAAACAAATGCCACCATATACGACGGCTGATTCCCGTGGCCTGCCTACCATGATAGGTCATCTCGCGATGAAGGCCCATATTGAAGGCATAGCGTGTAGCGACACCTAGCCAATGCCAGGGGCTATCAAGGCTGACCTTGGTGGGTGGCTCGGCACTCCGGCAGGCAATCAGGCATAATGCCTTTAGCGTGGCCAAGTTATCCTTCTCGAAATTAATGTTGAGGAGATCTTTTACCCTGGTGTAAAAGGCGTCGGCAGATGGGATGGACGGCAGTCGGGGACGGCGGAAGTGACTGCCCAGCAGGCACATGCACTGCACCAACAGTAAGGACTGGTTGTCGCCAGCAACGTCCTCCCTATCGACGACAGGAACAAGAGGGAAAAGATTAACAAAATACGCATCAATGAATGCGCTTATCAGTGAGTCTGGGGGCAGAGCAAGTGTGTTGTTGGCCGGAACCATGTTGCTTTCGCCTTCCGTTGCGGCTCTCTCCGTGACCTCAACATCAACGGGCTCGGAAGAGCATGAGTTGGACAAGAACGATTCTTCTGCAAGATAGCCCAAAAAGCGTTCTTGGGGGCTAGAGGTTGTGGCATCATGACTTGCTGGTGAGTGCAGTCCTAGAGCCTGGGGAGGTGGCATCGCCGAGCTAGCTGGACGCGCCCTGCCTTCCCTTCGCAGGCCATGGCGCTTCTGACACGGCTGGCCCGTCTTCAGGCAATTCGTACATGTGCAGGACTGTCGCTGCTGCAGGTCGCATTTGATCTAAGTCCGGTTCAGCCCCATTCGGCACTCGGTTCAGCGTCATGCTAAGGGGGCCATGCTTACCTTGCGCACGTGGCATTGAACACACACTATACCCGCACGTCGACGAAGATAGGGCCGGGCGATAGGCATTGTGCACTGCGAGGTGGTTGGAGACATCAGGGTGGAGGACGCTGGGAGTCGGTTCTTGCCAGACGGCTCTCGTCGACTTAAGAGTCTCTCGGTTCTACCCCGCATTGGTCGTTTTCCACAGCCGAGAGAGAATGAGGGCTAGCCGGTGCAGCTACAAAAGCCAGTGCTCCACGGGGAATGGTGGTGGACAAAGAAGTCCATGCCCAATGTTGATTTTACTTTTTATCCTGCTCACTGCTGTCATGGCGCATCATCCACCATGCCCACCCGAGTTTCCTGTCCCCTCGGGGTCGAACACCGTCCAAGTGCGGATTATCGATTCAACAACCCGGATTGGGAGGCTCCCTCTGGAGTTCCTCATGGTCCCCCCCATGCAGGGCATGCAGTACATGCCAGTCCTCCCTGCTTGGTCGTTTCTCATTGAACATGAGTCGGGTCAAAAGGTGCTCTTCGACCTGGGTGTCCCACGCGACTGGCACACGTTTGCACCCATCGTTGCTGATAAACTGGAGGAGCGAGGATGGGATATCACGGTGGAAAAGGAGGTAATTGATATATTAGGGGATCACGGTGTTGGCGCACATGAAATCTCAAGCATCATCTGGAGGTGAGCACAGTACTGATACTGCGGAACCACCAACACAACCAGGAGCTAATGCAATCTCATGACTGTAGTCACTGGCACTGGGATCACCTTGGGGATCCGTCGCGATTCCCCCCGTCAACAGAGTTGATAGTAGGGCCCGGCTTCAAAGACGAGTTTCTCCCTGGGTATCCAGCAAAGGCTGATGCTCCTGTGCGGGAGAGTGATTTTGCGTATGACTTCCACACCCCCGTATTGACTGCAAGAGAGCTATACAACTAATGTATTTCTTGATTCAGGGGACGTGCCGTGCGGGAGGTCGACTTCACCCGTGCGGTCCAGGTTGGCCAGTTTCGCGCTATTGATTTCTTTGGTGATGGATCTTTCTACATTCTTGATACACCCGGCCACGCTATCGGCCACCTCGGTGCCCTGGCACGTACCACTATGGCTCCAGATACATTTATCTTCATGGGAGGGGACCTATGCCATCACAGCGGCGAGATCCGGCCGTCCAAATACCTGTCGATTCCACGCGGTATCAGCCCTTCCGGACCAGCCGCAGCAAGCTTTCCCTGCCCGGGGGCTGCGCTTTACGACCAGCTGCAGGCGAGCCGCAACCGCTCCTCGGACCAGCCATTCTTCGATCCGGGAATGGGCCTGGATATAAATGAGACTCTGATGACAATTGGGAAAGCGCAAAAGGCTGATGCCCGAGACAGCATCTGGTTTATCTATGCCCATGACCCGAGCCTGATCGACGCGGTCGGTCTGTTTCCTCTTTCAGCAAATGAGTGGAAGAAAAATGGCTGGCGAGAGAAAACTCTCTGGACTTTTCTGCAGGACTTTGCGCCGGCGGTTGAAGCACTACGGAACTAAGCCATTGCCCGTGCGGGCTATATAGCAAATATGCAATCAAGCAACAGTACTTTTCAAAACTAAGCCACCCTTATTCAAACGTAATATACATGAGCTCCGCCCAGATCTGAAAATATGGTCAGTTAGACCTGGATCTGTGGCCAATTCCACTGTAATCGAGCATGGCTCTACGCGAGGCATATGCCTCGTGCATGACTAGGAATAACCGGAATGACACTCACCGTCCTGGCTTTCCCGACCACTCGGCTGCATTCTACTAGCTGACTACCGTCTAATAGCTTGGGTGAAATGACTGCTCGATGTCATTGGTCTTCTAGGATCAGGAGCCTCCACTTCCCCGTGGGGAAGGTCAAGGTAGTCGGCAGTCGTTTACCGGGAACCCAGAACATCCTGAGCCGGGGGGGTTGGGGGGGCAATAGATCTTCTCTTTACAAGTATATATTACGGTGATGGAGAGAGAGCACACTCCCAGATACGTTCACACAAAAGACCTTAGACGTTGCTATAGTCTCCAGACACAATGGACTGCGAAAAGACCTCTGTCGAGCACATTGGCAACATCTCTGCCCTCGAAACCGACAACACGCCCCTCAGCGAGAAGGAGCAAAGCAGGCTGAGCCGCAAGATTGACATCCGTGTGACATGTGTCCTGGGCTGCTTGTATCTGGTAAGCCAGATTGACAAAAATAACCTGGGAAACGCAAACATCGCGGGCATGTCAACCGATCTGGCGTTGACTGGGTCGCGCTTCTCCATGATCGTACTCTTCATGTTTATTACCTACGTTGCGTTCCAGCCTGTCGCCGTGATCCTGGTCCGCAAGATGGGCGCTCGACTATTTTTCACTACGATCGCGCTTCTTTGGGGAACAACCGAGATGTGCCTGGGGTTTGTCAGGAACTGGTATGACTTGATCCCTTTGCGCCTGCTGCTGGGGGCCTTCGAGGCAGGCGTGTTCCCCAGCGCTCTGTACATGATGTCCTGTTGGTATCCCCGCTATAAACTCCAACAGCGCGTCGCTTTGTTCTACTTTATTGGCACCCTCGCCTCCGCCTTCACTGGGATTCTCGCGTACGGTGTATCCCAGATGGATGGTCTCGGGGCTGGACCTAGTTGGTGGTCCACCAGTGCACAGGTGCCAGGGTCGGACTCCCATGCTACTGGGATTGCAGGTTGGCGATGGATCTTCATCATGTTCGGGATCATCACTTGCACGGTAGCGATCATCTGCGCCATCTTCGTGGTGGACTTCCCGGAGGTGGAATTGGAACGCAAGCCGAATCGATGGTCTGTACCGTTTCTCTCTCACCGCGAGGCTCGTTTCATCGTGTCCCAGATCGAGGCCGACCGTAACGACACATACGCCGAGGAGTTCCGTCTCAGCCAGTATCTGCAGCACGTCGGTGACTCCAAGGTGTGGGCTCACGCCACGCTGTTTGGTCTGACCACGACCACCAACTATGCTGTCGTGTACTTCCTGCCAATTATTCTCCGGGAAGGAATGGGGTTCTCCGTGGCTGCAGCGCAATGTCTGGTTGCCCCTCCTTACATTCTTGCCTGCCTGTGGATGCTGGCCATCGGCTGGCTGTCCGATAAAAAACGCTCTCGCTCCCCATTTGTGATATTCAACTGCTGTTTCGCTTTTCTCGGTGAGTACCTGGACGATCCTCCACGCTACATTTCTTTATTTATCTTTTTTTCTAACGAATAAATGTATGGCAGGTCTCAGCCTCCTCGGGTTCACCACGCACACGGCGAGCAGATTGGTAGGTGCGTTCCTCGCCACTGCTGCTGGGTCATCCAATCTACCAGCGACCCTCACCTGGCAAGCGAACAATGTCCGAGGTCAGTGGAAGCGGGCTCTCACGTCCGCCCTGAGCGTTGGCGCCGGAGGGCTTGGAGGCATCGTCGGGGGTACTGTTTTTCGGACGGACGACGCGCCTGAGTATAGGCCAGGGATCATTGCAACCCTGCTGGCAAATGGATTGATGGTTGTGATCTCCCTGCTATTGGCCTTGAAGTATCACCTTGCGAATAAGCGGGCAGCTGCTGGGGGTAAGCCAATCGAGTCGCTAGCATCCTTCCGATATACGCTGTAGTCGCGATCTGGTTGACGCCGGAATGTAGGTAGGCAGTGAAAGGCACGCAGAGGGGATATCTGAGACTCTTGTGAAATACTATCACTTCAATGCATTGTTTCCGTTTACTGCATACTGTCTTCCTGGCGATCCTAATCACAGAAGTCGACTGCGAATTCATCCACCAGTAGTCTATTAAAACGGCGGATGGAGGCAGCAGGAATAGCAACATAACTGGATACATCCTGGCAGAGCCTAGGCATTCCAAATTGGGCTTGTGCCTGGAGAGCATTATCTTCTAGCCCAAGTAGTACATACTTCATGACATTGCTACACTATATAGACATCTCAGGTTTGCTCCTTATCCACCCCCTTCATCTCTTCAGCTACTTCACTCGCTGCCAATAGAGCATCCCTCCCCGCAGGTACACCACAATAAATCATAGCATGTCGACATGCCTCGCAGATCTCCTCCTCTGTCAGGCCATTATGAGCGGCCGCTTTAAGATGGATTCTGAGCTCAGGGCCACGACCAAGGGCTATAAGCATCGCGATGTTCATCAGCGACCTTTCGCGAAACTTGAGTCCCGGGCGCGCATAACTGGCGAAGCACACCTCCGCGATGTACTCCTTGCTTGTGCGGGCGAATATGTCGGTTTTCTGCTCCTGTTAGCTTTTACCAGGTCTTCCGTGGGGGATGTGATTGCCATTCACTGCTCGGGCCTTCTGGAGGTCTGAGATGACAGCGTCGCCTAGGAACTCGCGGGACATCTGCGCTCCCAGCTGGACTTTTTCAGGCGATGGTTGGTACGTCATGGTGAGTGGTGGAGCGTAAGCCATGGGGGAAGACTGGAATTGTGTTCGAACTGCGCCTTCCATCGTATATATAGCACGAAGGGTCTGAGAGATGTACGTAAGATGCCGACAGCCGCCAACCGGTAGCCATTGAGTACCGGTAGACCCCTGGACAGATGGCTGTTGCTCACCGATTGGTCTGAGTCGTGCCCTTTTGGTATTGAGGCCTGCATCGTTGCATTTTTAGTAAATTCTCTTATGTGGTATTCAACGTGAAATATGTATATTTCCTAGTTATGACGTGGTTGTTTCGTGGTACGCTTTACTGTGCGGTACGCTGGATGAGACAGACCTCGGTGAGATTTCCTAGGGGTTTGTGCCTGAATCCGGTCGAGTGTAATCAAATCGAATATATTTCAATCTAGAGGCTAAGAATTCTCCATACTTCAATGACCCATATCAACGAGAGGACCGGCGTATGCCTCCATTCTTCCTTCTGGTTCTCTGCTTCTCTGATGTGTACAGGGAACAACAATACCTTCTGCATTCTCCAGCCTCACTTTTTCCATGCGATACCGGGAAATCTACGAAAAGGTGATGCCTATACAAGTTTTAGATGAATGTATAGGGCGCAAAGAGGAAAGGTGCCCTACCGCCATCGCAGATTACTGATTGTCCTGTCATGTTTCTTGCCCGGGGGCTGGCCAAGAACGAGACCAAGTTTGCTATATCCTCTGGGATCTATCCAGAAGAGCCGCGATGAGAAATTGTTCAGGAATTATCTTGGATTAGTTACTTACTGAGGGTCGTTTAAACGCAGAACGATCATTGATAGACTTCTCAAATGCCGCTCCCTTCTCTAGGCCACGCCGCTGCGCGACACTGGCGTCAATCTTTTCCCACATCTGTAAAAGACAAAGGGTCAGTACTCATGTACTCTGGAATGGACCCTAGGGCTATCTTACATCTGTGGCCACTGGGCCTGGACAATATGCTGGGTTGTTTTATACTTGGTCAGTTTTCTGTTGAATATGCACTCGAAGGGATACCTCTGTACCATTAACCTGGAACATATGTTAGCAAGGCCATGCACTCTCAGCGCACATCTTCGTTTTTACATTGATATTGTGTTCAGCCAAATCAAGTGCGACTGCCTGAGTTAATCCCCTGATTGTCCATTTACTCACGGAATATGCCAGTGCATTTCCCGACTTCGGAAGATGTTAGCTGGTCCCATTTCCCACCATTTTCGCTGGAAGGAGCTTACCGGTCGATAGCCAGCAATGGAACAGGCGCCGATAATCTTGCCGCCTTTCCCCTGTGCGATCATCTGGCGTCCTGTTATATTGTTAAAATTAACAGGGCGTTAACAGTCAATGCTAGTGTAAGCGGCAATACCTGCTTCTCTGTAGCAGAGAAAAGCTCCTGTCGCATTGACCTAAATAGAGCGAGATCGTTAGCGCGTTGGGATATTTTACCATCAATAAATACCAGAACGTGAAGCCACGATAGGTATAACATACAGACTGCACCTTCTCCCATTCGTGCAGGCTGAGCTCCAGAAGGCGCTTGGGTACGATGATTCCCGCATTCGCAATCATCACCTACATATGCCGTGAGCCGTCGAGTAAAAAGAAAGGGTACAGGGGTTGACTTTACGTTCAGCTCTCCAAGTGCCTCGACAGTCTTTTTAACCATACTCTGGACGTGGTCTTCGTTGCTGACGTCTGCTACCACACACATAGAACGACGGCCTGGGCAAGAAATCACCGTCAGAAACTACCGTTCATTTGAAAGTACTTAATTGAATATTGAAGTACCCTTCTGCTCGATCTCGGACTTCAGCGATTCTAATTGTGGAAGCTGCTCTTCAATGTCGTTGACCTGCCTGACATATTAGAGGCACCACACCTGGTACGACGTGGCAAGACTCACCGCGATATCCATGCCATCGTCCGCCAATTGTAGGGCTATCGCCCGGCCGATACCCCGTGATGCACCTGTTACAATAGCCACCGTCATAATGGGCAACACCGTAGAGTTCTGTTATGTGGATTTTACCCGATCATTGGATGCGCTGCGCTTAAATATTGGACGTTTCCTTCCCTGCGGCAGTCGGTACACGGCAAGCGGCAGAAGGACGACAACAACTTGAAACAAATTCATACAACTCAATCTCGGGATGGACACCGTGAGGGGATACCTCATCCAAACTCTTCTCGCCGGAGCTTGGTGAGTCTCGACGATAGGGCCACGTCCTGGCCGTTTGAGCCGAGCTGAAACCCTGCATCCAGAGTCATGTGTAGATGGCCGAGGATTCTCGTATATTTCTGAACCTGATTAGGAATATCAGACAAGCACCGAAGTGGAGACAGGCAGAAAATGTGATAGGATGGGATGCATGCAATCTCCAGTTTTTATGCATTTTATGCACCTAAATAGGTCCCCGCCCTGCACTCATCATGACTCATTAACAACTACTTTTAATAAAAGAACGCTGCTTGACATGAATGTTCGTCCTAGCTTGCCTTAATAATATCCAGACACCACTATGGCAGACAGCCATGCGATCGTGTTCGGGGCAGCCGGCCTGCTGGGATGGGCCACCCTGAACCAGCTGCTCGCTGGCTATCCCTCATCCAAGCCCTTCTCTCGCGTCACTGCTGTCCTCAACCGTCCCGTCGTCGAATCCGACCTGCATCTGCCATCAGGCCCAAATCGGCCGTCGCTCGAGATCGTTTCGGGGATCAATCTCCTACAGGGGAGCAGCGATCACTTGGCCACGCAGCTGCGCGAGAAAGTCGCCAACGTGGAAAGCATCACCCACGTCTTCTACTTTGGTATTTTATCCCAATCTCTACGTAGCTATAGTTACAAGAATTCAGGACTAGCTAACTCGTTATTCCAGTCTTCGCACCATTAGACGAGGACCACACCCAAGAATGCAGCCAGAACTGCGCCATCATGCAGCGCGTCGCCGACGCATTAAACACCGTCGCCCCAAAGCTGCAATCATTTGTTTATCCAGGGGGATCAAGAGTATGACTATGAACCCTACCCAGTGCCCAGTGGGCTGGCTCTCTTCGCGCAATCTAACAAACATTCCAAGGGCTACGGCGTATACATTCCCGGCGGTGTCTTCCAACCACCCCTCCACGAATCCATGGCAGATACTCTGCCCGAAGACTACGCGAAAACGGTCGCCTATCCCTGGTTCCGAGAGATCCTGACTGCAGCCAGCAAAGGGCGCGACTGGACGTGGTCTGAAGTGTGCCCGGACGCAGTCGTCGGATTCACCCCGAATGGCTCGGCTTATTCTCT
Source organism: Aspergillus puulaauensis (assembly GCF_016861865.1). Taxonomy (NCBI): domain Eukaryota; kingdom Fungi; phylum Ascomycota; class Eurotiomycetes; order Eurotiales; family Aspergillaceae; genus Aspergillus; species Aspergillus puulaauensis. The sequence goes on from NC_054859.1 coordinate 134,290, forward strand.
CGCGCTGCACTGGGCGCAATTTCTCTCTTTGTATGCGTATAACAATAGAAAATCTGATGGGAAAGAGGCTGAAGTCCCATTCCCGGGGAATGAAGCTGGGTATCGGTCGCTGTACACCCCTGTATCTGGAACGATCCTTGGGCGGATTTCGATCCATGCTGCACTGAGCCCTGGACTGTGTGGGGAGAAGGTCATCAACATGCTCGATAACGACAAGCCGATTAGTGCGAGTGATATATGGCCAGGGATCGCGGCGTGGTTTGGACTCAAAGGTGTTGGCCCTACAGCCGAGTCGGAGGATCTCAAGCCTGGCGAATATATTGAAAAGCACCGCCATCTTTTCGCGGAGAATAGGAGACCCAGGGCTTTGACGAGTGGTGTTGGCATTGGCCATAAACAGCTGGATGCTATTGGATGGTGGCTGGGATTCGACAGGCAGTTCAGCGCTGAGCGATTGAGATCGGTGGGATTTACTGAGCAGCGTAACCCGCTTGACGGCTGGCTGGAGACATTTGAAGCATTCAGGGAGGCAGGGATTATATTTTAATACAGAGGACGGTATTCACGAAGGTCCGTCTAATAATGAACGGTGGCAGTTCCTACATACATCCAAGGCTAGACGTACCCCTGCCTGGTGATGATATCGTATCCCACGTCTTCAATCTGGATATTCGAATTCACCAGGAACTGCAGCGGCATCTCAACTAGGGTTCCCCTGATCTTTGCCAGTTCTTCCTTGACCTCTTTGACCCCCTCGTCACCACTCGAGAAGTTGCTCTTCTCGACATGTCCCCATTGCCCGAAGTGAAACCCATCCGGCCCAGTAAAACGCTTCCAGAAGAGCTCATCGTACTCCAGCCAGCTTTTGATCGAGTCATCCGGAACTGGGGCGAATACCTTTTTAAAAGCAGCGGTATTCTCACGCGCGACATCACTCCAGTGCTGCAAGAATTTGTCACTCAGTGGATCCGAGACAAGCTGGTCCTCTTTGGAGTCGTAGTCATGGTCATTTGGCACAGGCGCAGGCATAAAGTGGCCACCAGGCTTGCGCATGTCCTGAGGTTCCAGAAGACCAAGGTGCTTGCGATAGAGGTACCGGCGCAACGTAGCAGCAAACTTGCTGGCTTGAAAAGGTTGGCCATGCATCGTTGTCGCCAGGGCCTCGCCTCCTTCCACAACAAGTCCCATTTCAGAGTCACGACTCCCTTTGAGGGACCGGTCATTGAGGTTGGCAGAAGCACAGATTACCACTTTGTCGTCAGCAATAAGCAACTTGGAGTGGACGTATAGCTCCTCGCTCACGAAGGCATCGATCTCAGGGACAGAGGCGTCGGCGGGCAAGGGAACATTCCTGATATCGTCACCACCGAGCATGTAGCATGAGCTGACGCTGTCCCAGTTGGTGCTTCTAGGTGTAGACCTACGCGCCTGGACCTGTGGCATTGGTATCTGGAGGCCGAATAAGCTGATACAATTGTCAACCTTCTCCGATGCAGCCATATTGATGCGGTCGTAGCTCCTCAAGTTGAAAAAGCTGATATACTCATCTGGATTGATTCCGGCTTTCTGCAATTTCTCAAACACGCTGAATCCAGCCCGGCTAATAGAGTCATACTGCAGCTTCATGAGCGCTCGCGGTGGCTTGCCGGCAATGGGAGACTGGAGGTCGCCAGCAAAAGCAGGGACTGCAGGCAAGACGACGACGACTTTGTAGCGTTTCTGGTCTCTTGCAGCACGAATAATACGCTCAACCAGTGCATCACCGACATTGTTCCATATAGACCCGGGTGACTGGTCAGTGGCAGTGATGAAGAACTGCTGCTCAATGTACACGAAATGCTCGCTCTTGTCGATGATGTCGAGATACGCGTTGTAAATGCTGTGCTCAGTCAGAGTCCCATGGCTCCAGTGCGATACACTGCACACCAGTTGACATCTCATCCATCCAGCAGGCTCGCCTGTGCTAGCAATGTATGGCTTTGGTGGTGGCAAGGGCTTGTATTTCCGCAGACAAGGCAAACCACTGTTGTATTTCCTCCTGTGGATAAAGTTCCAGCGATCAACGAAGTACTGACAGATGTCGACGAGAACAGGACCCGTAACACTGAGAGAGATATCTTCCCACCCCATACGGGACGTGGCGCGGCGAAGGAGCTCGTTTCGCTCCCAGTTGGCGACGTCCTTAAAGTCCATTACTCGGCCGTTATTGTAGTCCTGACCTGGAAACACGATCTGTTCCTCAACGTCACAATGGGCATCAGCGATCGGATGCTGAATTGGGTCCCAGCGGCCGTAAGAAAGATCAATGCCACCCAAGAACGCCACCTGCTGATCGACAATTACCAGTTTCTCGTGGTGAGCCCATAGCAGAGTCGGTCCTCCTATCAGGCCAAACAGCGTCTGGAGTGTCCTATCTGAAATATGGTCCACATCCGCAGAGTAACCCGCATTTATGCTTTCAAATATGCTTCTTGCCGATGAGAGAACGTCTTGGGCATTTTCAGTGTGGGCTGGGTACCGAAAGACCGAGATGTTAGGGTGGAGGGACTCTAATGCGCGCTTGGTATGCCTCGAGGCCACTATATCCACAGAGTCAGGCCTTATAGTACAACGAGTGGGAGGGTACTCACAGATCATGATCTCCTTGACCTCTTTAAATACCACAATGTTGACCTTGACGCCCCGCTTGGCAGCTGCATGAAGCATCCGATCGAGTCGATACTGCTGATTCTCGGATGGAGGCCGTCTCAGGTAGACCTCTGGCGATAGCCACCCTGGATTTATTAGGAAGAACAATAAAACTGTTCAGATATCGATTGAACATACATCCCAAGATCCAGACGGATTCCGTCGCCCTCAGTAATGCCTCTGAAACCGCCCAGAAATAGGCGCAGCCAGAAACATGGAACTTGACAGTGTTACCCTCGGAGATAGCTGCAGAGCTCGAGTACCGGGTGCCATGACTGTTCGAGGCCAATTTTGGCTGGATGTTCCCACTGTTGGTGTCGCTGGAATCGCCTTTTGGTTTGGGGTTGGATATAGAGGGAACCTGGGAGCTGCTGGCAGAGCGGTGCAAAGAACTCATGGTGAAAGCATACCAAGAAGGAAGAAATCAAAACAAATCAGAGATGTTCGGATGAAGAAAACACACCAGGGATTGCAATGGTGGTGGATTCGAGAGAAGGAGCCATCTAGCTGGACTCTGGTAGAAGGCGCGAGAAGCCCAGTACCACCGCGAAGTAACACAGACACTCAGTTTAAATGTACCGTAATGCAGCACGTTTAATCCAATATATTAGTCATGCCTCTTGCCAAGGACTACGTGCGAGTGAACTCATGAATAACTGTTATTTGTATTCGGCGTTGAAAACTATGGCAACACAAAGCTGACAACCGTAATTGTCCACTTTTCACGGCCTATCTAGAACCCATGGACAGCTCACGACCCACTATCTTTACAATCTCCATGTCATAATCGCCATCGAATACATTTGGCGAAGGAGAATAAGTTTGATTACTGATGTGAAACAATTTGCACTGAATTGTATTCATAGGTTGGAACGGGCCCTCCATTTGATATAGGGGTGGTTGGGGCTAGAGGGAACCAAGTGGTCAACATCGGCCGTATTGACCAGCCCTGGATAGACTTCTGAAAGATCCTTGATACCGATGAGCTTCATGACGCCTTCCATTTCGGATTTGAGCACTATGGAGTTCAGTTAGTTTGCAGTGGACCACTAGGTGTGGGAAACGTACGTTGGATCAGATGCTCAACACCCTCTGTCCCATAGTGCAGGGCATACAAGAAACTGCGGCCGATTCCCACTGCTTTCGCACCGAGACAGAGCGCTTTAATGATGTCTGAACCCCTGCGGAAGCCCCCGTCCACATAGACTTCCATAGTGTCGAATACCTCTGGACAGTTCTTGTGCATCTCCAACAGGAGCAGAATCGCAGGCGGCGTGTAGTCCAGATTGCGACCACCATGGTTACTGAGTAAGATACCATCGACCTTATATTGCATTGCAATCTTCGCGTCCTCCGCCGAGGTGATCCCCTTCAGGATAATAGGGAGGTTGGTCACACTGCGGATCCACGCAATGTCTTTCCAGGTCATTCCCTGGTCGATATAACTCCCCATTATTCTGGTGAGCCCGCCGCCTGCCTTCATCGGTTTACCAGTAACTGGATGAGGGAGTTCATCGTTTGATTTGAGTCTTTCGTCCGACTCGCGCTTGCCTCGCCCTGCTGCGTCGACAGTCAAAAAGATAGCCTTGCAGCCTAAAGACTCCGCCTTCAACAGAACGTCCTTTGACTTTTCTTTCTCCTTGTTGAGATACAGCTGGAACAGGAACGGATAGCCCGGAGTTTGCTGAACGATTTCCTCCAGCGGGTGGCCAGAATTCGTGCTAACCTAGTCATAAATCAGCATGGCAGCCTCAGCCAAGGGGGTAAAGGCATACAATTTCCAAAATCCCCGTAGACTTCGCAGCACGGGCGAGTCCTTTTTCAGCATCTGGATGAATGAGTCTCGCTACACCAGTCGGACAAATAAATAATGGCACCGACATCGGCAAGCCAAGCATAGTGCTCGACGTGTCGACATGTGTGACATCTTTCATAACCCTCGGCCGGAACCAGATGCGCTTCAGCATCGACTCATTCGCGTCGCGGGTCCAGCAGTCGGTGTCTGCCGTGGAGTAGAATGTATACGCCTTCTCCGATGCACTGGCAGCCGCGGCTCGTTCGAAGTCGTAGCTTCGTGGGGTCAACATCGGATAATTATCCGGGCTGAGGGTACACACCTGTTGATGAGCGAATGCAGCGGGGGTTTGGAATTGCCCACAGATTGAGCAGGCTGAGGTTTTGATGGCGTTTTTGTCCAATCTGGAGTAATTGTGGAGGCATCGAGCCTACCTTTGAAGTTTCCCAGGGCGATGTTTTCTTTGATTATTGTCATGGCGTGGACCTCAAGGAATGCGTCCGTGGCGTCTCGCCCGGCGTACTTGAGAATAACTGCCAGATACTTAGCAGCCTGGTCTTAATAGAGCAGCGGATTGCCTACTTGAAGGACCCCCAGGATGCTCGTTAATAAACGCGGTCAGGTCCCAGATTTCGCCATTGATCCCCACCCAGCAGTCGTCCGGCGTATTGTGGGAGAGGACATCGCGTGCTGAGATCAGTGGATCGCTCGTAGCTTTGCCCATCGGTGCACTGTATAACAAATCCGGGGAAACGGGGCAAGCAGACTGTGGGCGTGTCCAGATTATGTACCGGCGAAAAAGGCGTGTCGGTGAAGATCAGCCAGAACGATTAACCGGCCTTCTCTCCACTCTCTCTCCAAGTCGGATCCCGCCCGATATAAAATGGAGTCGTCGAATACACTTCTTATTATTGGTCATAATCCGCATACCATTCGACGGTGGGGAAATTATTAATCACACGGCTCCTACAATATATATATCGCACTGCCCAACTCAACCACGCCGGGTTGAAACAACTACGCGTTAAGAGATTGGGACCAGTCACTTAGGGTACGAACAAAGATTAGAAGAATCCGTTTACTGGTATTATCTGGTGTAATAGAGTGTTCGAACGTAGGTCAATAAGGCCAGGCAACTCCTCCCGAAGCCTGGCATATAGTTGCACATATTTGGAACAGAATATCCATCACAGCTTGTGCCCTGCCAAATAATTAGACGCCGTTTTATACAATCCAGACAGGTACCACTTACTAGGCCTCAGTCCACAACGGTGGGCAAGTTTGTTCCACGACTCCATCCCTCTCCTCGCCCAGTCATTGGGAACCCTGATGTAGTCATATTAGTATAGAGTAAAAGTCATGGAAAGACCAGCAACTCACGAGGTCCGCGGCTCCCACATGTCAGTATGAAAAACCTCCATAGACACCCACCCACTGTATCCTAAACCAAAAACCGCCTTCGCCACATCAACAACCGGAAGACAGCCCCCATGCTTCTCTTCACAAGGATAAATCCGACAGTTACGCGACTGCGTCATGAACGGCGGCTGCGCCAGATCCTGACGCGGGTACCCCGTTTGTTTGGGATCTGCTACCATTGCGTCAGAGAGTTGGAAGTATACAATATTTGTCGGGTTGACATTGCGTTTCAGTTCATCGAGACTGGCCTGGAGACTCTGGAGTCCATTCGGGCGAATTGGGGCCTTCGAATTGAACGGGTTGCCTGCTTCTCGCGACGCGATGTGGAAGGTGTCTAGACAGTGGCCGACATTCGGCAGGTCAACAAGTTCTAATATTCTTTGCACTTGCTGCCAGGTATTGTTGTGGATCCCCCACGAGGGTGCTTCGTAGGCGACTCGAAGACCATATCTTTGCGCTAGATGGCCCAGCTTGCGCATATTCTCCGCGATGACCCTTGGATCGTTGGTGATCTTGCTTTCGTCTACCCCGTACAGAGCCGTGCAGATCTGCCAGAGTCTCCGGCTTTAGCAGTAGTTCATGACGGACAGATTGAGGACCTGGCACACCTGGAAAATGCCGATATGCATAATCTGACAAAGCTGACACCAGAGCTCCGCTTCTTGGAGGCGCACGTCTACGTCTCTAGGGTCTCTAAGTCCATCGTACGCCCCAAACGGGTTGAGCGCGATGAGCTCAAGACCCAAAGACGATGCGATTTCGTAAATGTCCTTGGCAGCCGCACAGAGGCGGTCCTTCCGAGATTGTGATGAAGCGAAGGTTGAAGCATGAGCGTCGAGGCATTCAAAGGCCAGTTCGACACCGTCAAACCCGTGTGCTTTGGCGCCTTGGAGTTTGCGGTGGATGGTGTGCCCGGCGGCGGACTTGCCTAGGGAGTTCGAAGCGACTGCGACTTTGATCTCAGCTGCCATGACTATTATTTGTCTATCGTACCATTTGGCATTGTCAACGCCTGGAGGGGTACCGAGTTGGAGATGTTGATGCTAATCTAGACCGGTATCTAGATTAAAGGTCCGGAGGGAGACGCTCAGTCACCACGTTATTAAAACCGTACCCTTTGAACGGAAGATAGTGTGTGGATATCCTCATTATCGCTATAAAATATATTAAAAGCCCACCATGCAACAAAGAGTGGCCATCGTCACCGGCGGCGCGGATGGCTTCGGCGCCGCCATCGCAGATCGATTCAGCAACGAGGGCTGTCGCGTAATAATGCTTGACTTGAATAAGCAGAAAGGGGAAGAAAAAGCTGCCAGTGACCCGAATTTGCACTTTCTACTTGGAGACGTGATTCGACAAGAAACCTGGGACCAGGCGCTGGCCGTTGCCAGAGAGAGGTTTGGCCGCCTGGATGTCGTGGTCAACAATGCAGGGATTACTGGAAGCCAGAGTGTACGTATTGAATAGTATATTGAATAAGACTGGCGTTACTGATTATTACCAGCTTGTCCACACGAAGGACATGCTGGAGTACGAGCGGACATTCGACGTCAATGTCAGAGTAAGTTTGGCTTGAACATCGTCCTCTGGACCTAAGTACAACGCCTAATTATATGAAAGCCTATATTCTGCAGCGCGCAAGCTATCGTGCCGTTTATGATGGAACAGGGGCATGGTGTCTTTGTGAACATTACAAGGTAGGCCACTACCCAGGGAAACTAAGCAGTGCCTCTAACTTGCCAGCACCGGGTGTACTCGCCCTCGGCCAGGGTTTGCCTTTTACAATGCCTCCAAGGCAGCTGTAAATGTAAGGATGTCCTGTCCTTGGTTCATGATCTATACTAAGAAGATAAATTTAACATGGTAGGTTGCGACCAAAACCATGGCGTTAGAATATGCACCAACCATCCGATTTAATTGCATCGCGCCGGCAGTGGGAAATACATCGATGTATGTACACGGAAGATTGCTGTTGTATACAAGAGGCTTACAACTGCAGGTTACAAGCAAGCATTGGAAACGGGGAGGACTCAAGGCAACGGCTACAGAAGATCGAGGATATGCTGCCAATGAAGCGGGTCACTCAGCCAACGGACATAGCAAATGCCGTATGGTATTTGGCATCCGATCAGAGCTCTTTTGTGACTGGAACGACTCTGGAGGTAGATGGAGGGCGGGGAGTATAGATAGCCATAGCTGTGGCTGTAGTGTACTACATGGGATACTATTCACAAATCACGCTGAGCTTTCCAACCTGGTCCTTTCCAATAAAAGAGTCATTGCTCTGGGCGGACCTACTAGCATGATACCAAGTCCACAGTTCTAGACACGGCTATTGCTGTGAAGCTGACGGCTGTGCCTGCCGTATTTGACTTGGTGACAACGTAGATCGTTCTTGCCTCCTTAGAGGAACTATCTTTCCACAGTAACAACTCTGTTAAACATGGGCTATGGTTGCTACTGCTGTACCGGGAGTGACAATGCTTCATCCTGTGAGCATATCGAGCTTCTTCATACTAGAGGCAGTGTATTGATGGCTTTAATGTACATGACCATATTATTTAACGCTCGAGCACCCTAATATATCCAGAACATGGCGAAAGCGGGATTTAGGATGGCACACTATGCGTCTATTCTATAGGTTGCTCCGTCTCACCTCTCCACGCAGGACCTGATTGACAAAGTTTGGATCTTCTCGCAAGGGCCTACCAAGCCCGATCATGTCGATATCACCGTGTTCCACAGCCTCTGACATGCGATGGCTATCACGCCACCCACCCGTAGTTCCGATGACCGCGCGAGTCTACCACATTGATATCAGTCAGAGCCGACGATGAGCGCGCGGGAAACTTACCAGAACCTTCTTGAGCTCTTGCGCCCATTCAATAAAATAGCTAGTAACGGGGAGATCAGCGTTTGCACTTGTGTCTCTAACTGCCCACGGTATTATGCTTACCTCCCACGTTCTTTTTGCGATGGGCGCTCGGTCAGCTCTGTCATGATATTTCCTCTCCATGCAGGTGAAGCATATGTGCCACCGGAGATATCGAAGAAGTCAACGCCAGCGTCTTCGAGCCACTTTATGACGACGCACATCTCTGCAAAGCTTGTTCCGCCCTCAATAACTATGAACTAGGTCAGTTGATCAGGAAACCAGGTTTGTTAGAACAGGGACCGTACAGTCATGGCAATTCAGCTTCGCGGCAATGACGAATTTGTTCAAGGGAAGTCTGGCCTTGACGGCGTTGACAATCTCCAGAATAAAGCGGGCCCGATTCTCGAGGCTTCCCCCGTACTAAAGACAATGTACATTAACTAGGACATTCATGGCGATAGGGTGCAGGGTGGACTGCACATACCTCATCAGTGCGCTTGTTAATCAATGGAGACAGGAACTGCTGCATGATATATCCATGACTGGCGTGCAACTACGGATGTTTCATTAGCTTCATAGACACTGCGCATAGGATAAACAAGGCCATACTATAATTCCATCCGCTCCAGCTTTGTGGAGGACCTCGGATGCCCATACATATCGGCGTATCAGATCCTTGATCTCGTCCTTTGTAAGCGGTGATGGCCTGCCGTATGTTTTATTCAGACAGGGGCCCAGATGCTGGTCTGACGAAGACTTTGGGTTAGGGTTCAGGAACTCAGGGACCTGGCGTCCAGGGAACTGTAACTGGGGCAGGAAAATAGCACCGCGAGACTTGGCCGCCTTGACAGCGGGTGCGAACGCTTCCACGGGGTCCCAGGGGTTGTTGATGTCGAGGACCGCGTTGTTGTAGTTCTCGAGGTTATCTCGGTGAATAGGGATGTTTCCGGTACAGATGAGACCGGCGCCACCGTGGGCGAGCTCTAATATACGAGTCGAGGTTAGCTATTCACTGGTTGGGTGCTCGTGTACGGGGAATATACCCTGGTATAGCTCTTCATATCGCGGCAGTGGCTTTCCGCTGTTCTCGACGTTGTTTTCGTCATAGGTGGACGCATATTCGCTTAGAGGAGTCCTATACATGCGATTTTTGATCACCTTTCCGGAGAGCTGCAGGGTGATGGGCTGTTTATTCGTTAGCACTATCAACGGCCTTGCAGCAGGATGCACTGACCTGGGCCAGGGGAGCCATGTGTGCCGCCATTGCTACAAGAAGATACCTCAGCACTGAAACAATAGTATACAGTTGAAGACCTCTGCTACTAGGATAAGTCTTTAAAGGACATAGCTCTCTTCATGACCGGTGCATTGATTTGCAGTCCGGTTTGCGGGGAATCAGAAGTCCCTCGGTTATGCGAGCATGGGAACGGAAAATTGTCTTTTGATTTGATTTACTGGAAGAGACTACAGTTTTGCTACCTGTGCATTGGTCTTTTCACTCATCGCTGCCAACGCTTGTTTAACACCAGCTTCACTCGGCTCTTCTTCAACCCACAGAATCTGTTGAGCCACACATACCCGCACCAGCACATCTGTCCCCATAACTGTATTCCATCCCTGGTCCTGTGCTGTCCTCAACAGCGTTGTTTGCGGAGAGGGCATGTAGCACATATCCACAAGAAGCCCTTTCTCCGGCCTCCGTAAGACTGCGTCGCAGATCTGCGCACAGAGAATTTCACCCGGCTGCGTCGGAGGATAATCCGGTATGGTCCCAATAATTATATACGGTGCTGGCAGCTGTTCCGCACTCTCAACCGACTCGAGATATCGAAGCTGGATCTTCGGAATTGCCGTTCGGAAGTATTGCACGATATCCTCCACCTCAGAATCGAGTCTGTTGGAAATATAGATCTCCGATGGCGCAAACCATTTCCACAGCGCGTATATGGCGCTGCGCGCCGCCCCTCCCCCTCCTACCACCATAGCTGGCTTGCCTTTGGATGTTGAAGGTGCCGCTGGATACCGTTGTAGAATCGCATCGCGAATGCCAACGCAGTCTGTATTCGTGCCGATATGAACTCGACGGCCGTCTGGGGTGGCCCGGACAAATGACGTATTCACTGCGCCGATGATTCTGGCTTCTTCAGTGAGGTGATTGAGGGCGCTGCCAAATGTGACTTTGTTGGGCATCGTGATGGAGGAGCCGATGGTGTCATTCGCGGCCAGCTGAGCCTCGAACGCTGACCGGTCAGTCGTCTGCACCTTATCATAAGACCATACTGCGTTGGCTGACTTGAACAGGATGCCGTGGAGGAGCGGCGAGAGAGATTGCGAGATGTTCCCACCGAAGAGAAAGGCGCGGTATGGTTTCGATCGTGATGTAGAGGTCAGCGGTGATTTGCCGTATGTGTACGACTGCCGTAGGATATCCATATTGATTCTAAGACGTAGAGTAAGTTCAAGATACAGACACACACGGATAATCGTCAAACCAAAGCAGATCCGGGGTTTTTAGATAGAACCGGCGGTTATATCAAGTCCCGAGTCTGCTCCCCCGGCATCCGGTTCAATTAACCAGAAGGATAAAGCATCTACCGTGCGCCAACTTTCAATTCCAAAGACAATTATACTATTGCGCGAATTACCATGATGCACTCGACCGACAACAGCAAGACCCGCGTTGCCCTTGTAGGAGGGGGGACTATTGCCCCCCTGCATGCGGAGTATCTACTATCCTCGTCCAGCTGCCTGCTAACAGCTCTCATTGACCCCTTTCCCCCGGGCCAAAAGCTGGCAGCGCAGCTATCAGTTCCCTACTTTGATTCCCTGCAATCCCTTCTCTCGTCAGAGACCCAAAACCCTGAAGCATACATCATCTGCGTGCCCTCCAGCCTACACATACAAGTGGCCACAGACGTGATTACGAACGGAAACCCCAAGGCCGTACTGATCGAAAAGCCCTTCTGCACAGACTCAAGAACAGGCTGTCATCTCCTCGAGCTAGCAAGAGCAAAGGCCTGCCAGGTTCTGGTTGGCCACCACCGCCGCTTCCACCCTTCCCTGGAAGCAGCGCGCGACGCCATCGACGACGGCAAACTCGGTCAAATCACCGCAATCACAGGAACGTGGACGGCAAGGAAACCAGACGGGTACTATTCCTTTGCCGACTGGCGGTCCTCACGCTCCGCCGGTGGAGGCCCGGTATGGACGAACTTCGTGCATGATATCGATGTTCTTCACTATATAACGGGCTCGAGGGTCAACCGAGTGTGGGCCACTTCAACAGTCCAACGTCGAGAGAATCGGAATGTGCCGCCGGAAGACCTTGTCGAGGAGGGCGCAGCGATAATGGTCCAGTTCGCGAATGGAGTGGTTGGGACATTCGTCGTCAGCGATAATGTGGCCAGTCCGTTTGGGTGGGAGGCTGCCACAGGCGATAACCCGTTGTATCCCCCGGCTCCTGTGGCTGTTGATTCCTATCGCATCTTCGGAACGCGAGGGACACTGACCCAGCCAGACGGCGTCCTTTGGACTTATGACCCTGCGGACGCCAGGAGGTTGGGACTAGAGGTGGGATGGAATGTGCCAATCCGACGAGAGGTATTGAAGGCCGGGAATGGAATCCCATTCCAGCTACAGGCGGAACATCTAGCGAGAGTGGTCAAGAATGGCGAACGGCCGAGGTGTGCTGGGGAGGATGGTCTGGCAGCTGTGAGGGTGTGTGAGGCTGTGGTTGCTGCCCTAGTTGCAGGCGATGGCCTTCCTGTTGATATTCAAGGTTGAATAGAGAACGCCAATGTGATACAGCCTGGCTCTGCTATTTACAATCTAGAGGCATCCTTAACCTGCAAACCCCCGTTGGCCAGTGCATAATCCCTCCCCTTCTTCCACCCCATCCACTGCGCCAACGCCTGCTCTCCGCCCTCCCCAAGACCCAATACCTCCACATCCCATCCTGACCCTGGTCCACTATCCAGTGCTGGCGTCCCCGTCAGTGTCACTCCAGGGCGCTGCTCGTACCCAGCGGCCTCCAGCTCTGCATGGGTAAACACCGGCGTGGCACAAGCATCACTCCCGTCAAAGACTGCCTCCCATTCCTTGCGTGTTTTCTCACGGAATCTCCTGCGGAATGCATCTGCAATAGCAGGCCAAACAGCGCGATCCTCCCTCTTCGCCATCCAGGGCCGGTCACTTAGCCCTAGCCCCTTAATCAACTCTGCGAAGAACTGCGGCTCCAACCCAGCAACAGCCATATATTTCCCGTCATCCTTGCACTCGTACACATTATAATACGGACATCCTCCATCCGACAGATTCTCCCCACGAGGACGGTCCCACTGGCCAGGAATCTTGGTCGAAATCCGCGGCATGGTAGCAAGATAGTTCGCCCCGTCCACCATATTAGCGTGAACAACCTGGCCCTGTCCGGTGCGAGATCGAGCAAACAACGCCATCACGATTCCAGTAACACACATGTGGCCTCCAGCCGCGAAATCGCCGAGGATATTCCCCGGAGGCGTTGGAGGCAGCGGCCGGCCGTCTGGCGGGAGACGCGGCGATGGACCCAGCATGGACAGAACCCCCGATACAGCGAGGTAATTGATATCATGCCCGGCCATCTTAGCGTATTTCCCATCGCGTCGAAATCCGGTCAGGCGGGCAACGATAAGGCGGGGATTGAGTTTCAGTAGCACGTTTGTTGGGTCGAGGCCGAGCTTCTCGAGGACTCCGGGTCGGAAAGGGTCGATTAGGACGTCAGCTTGTTTGACTAGCCGTAAGAACAGGTCCTTTCCACCTGTAGTCTTTAGGTCTATTTGGATCGAGGCCTTGTTACGGATGAGCACGTCGGGACTGGGTTGGTGAGGTGGATTGACGCGGTCAAGGCGAATAACGCTGGCTCCGTTGTCTGCTAGCATCATGCCGGCGAAAGGGCCGGGCGCGAGGCCGGCGAGTTCAAGGACGCGTATACCGTCAAGGGCGGGCATGTTAGTATATTCTTTGTTGTATTGAGTGTAGTCACTGGATGGTCGTCCGGTATGTTCTGGTTATATAGGACCAAGGGTTAGGATTACTCGGAATTTTAAATAATAGCCCGGATTAATTGAATACATTCAGTCCTCGGCTAATAGCAAGTTAGTTGTAGGTCTGGCTCTATCATTATTTTGCAATGAGAATTCTCCGAGCTGGCTATCTATGCTACAGGTGTGCTTTGGCTGCAGCCCTGTCGCGCAGCTGTCGTCGCAGCATCTTGCCAGTGGGATTTCTGGGCAATTGATCGATAAAACGCACTCCTCCCCTCAGTTTCTTGTAACCTGCCACTTCACCTCCGACCAACTCTTGGATTTCCTTTGCCAGGCCGTCTCGGTCAATCAATGTAATAGGGGTGCTCGGCACAACAAACGCCAGAGGGATCTCGGTGCCCTCCGCATCATCCCAGATAGATGTTACCCCCGAGTCCTTTACCAGCGGATGTCGTCCGATGATCTCCTCGAGCTCAGTTGGGCTGATCTGGAACCTGGAGTCATGGTGATTAGCACAAGGCGTCGGCTGAAGCTGGCAGACATACCCCTTGTATTTGATCACATCTTTCAACCGATCCACAATTATCAAGTACCCCTTGTCGTCCAGGTACCCAATGTCACCGGTCTTGTACCAGTCCGGGCCGTGCATGCTTTCGCGTGTCCCTTCTTCGTTGTCTTTATATCCACTATGGGTGACACAAGTTAGAAATGCACGGAAAAGGTAGTTCTGGAGAGCTAACAGCATGATGGTCGGCGTAGAAACAACAATCTCTCCTGGCTGCCCAGCGGGCACTTCTTTGCCCTGTTCATCCAAGAACTGGATCTTGACATTGGCAAGTAAAGTGCCTGCGGCAACAAGAGGAGCATCTCTATCTCTGACGCCACTTTGTGCAATACAAGAGGACAACTCTGTGCAGCCGTACGCTGCAATCCCCAGTCAGTTGAGTGACTTTGTAACCTGAGTGCGAATACTTACTTTGGCACAGACTGACTGTAGGAAACCGCTGGCGTAGCTTTGACGCAACGGCCGGCTATAGAACATTAGCTCCTGACCAAGCTATATCTCTTGTGAAAAGCCTACCTTCAAGGGTGCTGCCGAGCAGGAGAAATACTCAAGATCAGGGTACTGATACTTGCCAACGACTGAATTCTCCGCCAGCATGACAGCGACCGGAGGAACGAGGCGCGCCAGCGTTGCGCGCTTTTCATGCATGAGCTGATGATGGGTGTCAGTGGTAGAATCCTAAAATATTCAAAATATCCAAAGGGGACCGACCCGGCAGTAAGTGTCGAGCTGGAACTGGGGAACCATGCACACATAACACCCCAGCCACGGGCTCATCAACGCACACACGTATAGCCCATAGATATGCGATACTGTAACCCCAGTTAGAACTATGTCGCACTTCGGGTTAGTCGAGCGCGTCACCTACATGGCTATCGGAAGTCAGTATACTGCATCTCACTAGGTTGGGTAAATAGGTTTACATACCGGAAAAAACACCTCTCTCATAGACTCTCTCCAGTTATCAGGGTTGTGACCACGCAAGCCCTCACATATCCCAGTCAAATTATAATGCGACAGCATAACAGCCTTGGGCAATCCCGTCGTGCCGCTGGACAGCACGAGCGCCGCACACCTGGTCCGCGCATCCTGTCCATCCAGCACGTATGCTTCAGTCTCCACTCGTTTCGAGTCCGACGTCAGGTCATTGGGGAACTATATCAGTTAACGCGTTGCTATGTATGTGAGCAGGGCGTGGCACTATTCTTACCAGAAGATGGCCATCTAGTCTAGACACCATTGTCATTATTGTCACATCGGCATAGTTCTCTGCACTCAGGGCTTCACGCAGCTTCTTCTCGTATATACCATCGACGATGAAAAACTGGGGCCTGATGACTTTGACAGCGTGGGCGATCTCCTTCGCTGATGAAGAGTGGTTGATTGTACTAAGGAGATATAGTTAGTGCCCAGCGCGCATAATAGAGGGAATGAATCACGGACCTGACAATCCCACCAGCTGCCCAAATAGCATGTGTTGCGAGAATATAGTCCACCTGGTTATATTGAGTGAGCAAAGGCCACAGGTCCACTAGAGAGCGAACGTACGCAGCTTCTCCCAATTATGGTGACGGTGTCTCCTGTCTTCATCCCCAGACGATGCCTCAGCGCCCAAGCAGTCTTGAACGAATTCTCGCGTAGGCCATTATACGTGATTGATTTGCCAGTCAAGATGTCCTCGCTGATGATCTTGTTTGGGTCGACATTCGCGGTATTCTCTAGCATCATCTGCGTTATGGACCGGTCATTGCGGAAGTGCACCGTCATATCTGAGATTATGGGAGCCATAGTGAGTAACTTGCGTCAGAGTGCCGGCGTCTGTATGGCTGTGCTAATGGAATACTATAAGAGCCATTCAAGTACCCTGGGTTTACTGGGATTACATTACGAACTGCAGCTATAGGAGCAACTACCAATTCCCCGGTACAACCACTCAAACCCCAAAACGGGCCAGACTCGGTTAACCCACATTCATAACGGGATAATAACGGAAATATAGCTTAGAGGCAATGGGTTTAAAATTCCGTTCGTTGCGGGGTGGTGAGTGTCCGGGGTATCCCCTCCGGATTCTATATCAATTGACCGGACCGCTGGCCCACAGGGAGACTGCGCTTAGACCCAGAAGTGCGGAATTATTACTGAGTCCATGCAGTCATTCGGTAAAGTGTGCAGCCCTCGGTCCCTAGAACGATACGGCACAGTTGTATCGTAATTCTAATAAAAGCAGCGCAGCCGATTGCAACAAAGTGCAACCGCCCACGAGGACTATTAGACCCAACAATGGCGCCAACTGGACTACTGTCCACAATCGAAAAGCAGATCGACGTCGCTCGCACCCCGGACCACGGACCCGACGCGTTCATAAACACCTCGTCCTCGTGGCGGCCAGGAGTGCGTGGGATATTTGGTGGGTTCGCCATTGCGCAGAGCCTGCGAGCCGCCCAACAGACCGTGCGAGAGGAGTTTGTCGCACATTCCTTACATGGCTCGTTCGTATTTGCGGGAACTTCAGATGATAGCATTATCTATCATGTAGAACGGGTTCGCGACGGGAGGGGCTTTTGTACGCGGTCCGTTCGGGCGATTCAAGGAGGGAGCCCTATTTTTATTTGCATTATCAGCTTCACCAGGGCTAGAGGTTCGGACACAGGTATAAAAGACCTTCAGCATTGCCCTCCAATGCCGGCCAATGTTCCAAAGCCAGACGATACATACAAGGGCGGAGGGGGCTTGCAGCTCCCCTACATCAACAGCAGTGTGGGTATCCTCAATACCAATAACCAGGGTAGCCCAGAGAATAAGAGGATTCATCAGTGGATCAAGGCTGTTGGTCCTCTATCGCCATCGGCCGGTCCGCAGATTCACCAGGCAGCACTTGCATTCATGTCAGACAGCTACTTTCTCGTCGGCGTCCCGCATAGCCATGAGATCTGGCATTTTGTGAACACGCCAATATCGGAATTCTATCCTTCTCCGAAAGGGCCTTCAAGGTCGACTGAAACACACACTTCTATTCGACGACCGCATCTGGAATGCCCAGGGGTTGAGCCTGGTAGTGGGGAACGCAAGGTCTCTATGATGGTTAGCTTAGATCACACCATGTACTTTCATAATATGCAATATTTACAAGCGGACGAGTGGTTACTGTCGGAAATACAGAGCAGTTGGGCAGGCAACGGTCGTGGTATAGTTCAGCAGAGAATGTGGACTCAGCATGGCAAACTTGTCGCAACTTGCATTCAGGAGGTTTGTATAAAACCTATCCAAAATATTCATCCTGGTGACAGGAAACTTGCTGATTGTGCACAGGGAGTCATCCGTTTGGAAAATGGACAGACGCAGAGACAGAAGACAAGTCATTTATAATATAATAATATCAGTAGCCAGGCACAGTGCGAGCCGTGCTCGAAGATAGGCACTTGGATCCAATCATGTATGATACTTCCGCTCTAGAGCGCGTTAAGTACTGTTCTCGACTTCCTGTACGTCTGCTTTCTCGGTAACCGAATGGTGAAGCCGTTCCAGGAGGGCATCGTCTTTAGCGAACAGCTGGTCGATCTCCTCCAGCGTCTTGCCAGTGGGCTATAGTTCGCGTTAGTGCGAGTGGTCAGTGTTAGAGAAATGGGGTACCGACGTCTGGGCACATGAAGTAAACAAATATCACGGCGATTATGTTAAATATCAGCGGCCAAATCCAGATCCGGGCCCCAACAGTCTTCAGCGCTATTCCTCCGCCGAAGACTGTGATGAAGGTAAATACCCATACCCCCAGTAGCCCAGCCGCGGAGCCAATATGGCGGTATCTTAGAGGCGCAATCTGCCATTGAAATGTTAGCTTTCGCTCTGTGGTGCTTGATCTATAGCGAGCATACCTCAGGCCCATAAAGCCAGGGACAACCGACCCATCCCCAGCCATAGAAGAACAGGTAAGGAAACATGATCATGGCAGCTGCCCACCGGGTAGCGTCCGTCTTATTCTCGATCATGTTGAGTACAACAAAGATCAACATGCAGCAAGTCTCAATCGACGCAGTGAAGATCATGATCCTCCGGCGACCGATACGCTCTATGGTAGGAATACAAACCCACGAGCCCATCCACTGGACCGTCAGCGATATGGCTGCTATAAGCGAAGCCATGAAGTCCGAAAGGCCAACCTCCGAGAAGATGCGAGTCATGTAATAAACCAGGATGTTTATGCCCATGGACTGCTGGATTCCCAGAATGATAAACGAGATACGGATCCGCTTGCCGACCCGGAGAGGCGTGTTGTCCCAAACAATACTGAGTAGGGTCAGCTTGTTCTGTGACTCTTCTTCTACTCCAAAGCTGGATATGATGGTTGATTTCAAGGCCTGGATCTCCGGAACGTCGTGATAGTTGGTCATTCCTTTGCGGTATGCACCATACAATCGTGCCAGCGTCATATCCCCCTCCTCTATACGATCACGGATATAGTACCACATCGGGGTATCGGGCAAGAAAAGCATGCTAGTTCCAGATAGGATGGAGAAAATGGACTGTATTGCGATAGGCATTCTCTAGAGAACAGGGGCGGTTAGCATGCGATGGATATCAAGAGAAGGTGAGCTCACCCAGGAGACCTGGTTGGTCATTCGTGTAAACCCGAAGCTGATCCAGTACGATAGAGCAACCCCTAGCAGTAGAGCTGAGCAGTTGATTGCGACTTCTGGACCACGCTCTCTGGCCTCGATACTCATTTCAGACTGCCTCATTAGTATATGCCAACGGGCAAGAATTGTGAATGGCATACCATGTACATGGGTACGTTACATGTGATGAACTGCAATCGTTAGCTATCAGCCAAGGGATTATTCGAGGAATCAGCATACCGCAATGCCAGCCCCCTATTTCTCAAGTTAGTACCATTGTAGAACAGTAGGGATGGACAAGGGCGGATGACTGGCTGAGTGACATACACACAACACACGAGCAACAATAATCTGGGGCACAGAATACGAGGCCGCCTGTATAACGCCGCCAATCGTGATGAGAACATTGCCAATAAGAATGCAGTTTCGTCTGCCGAGAGGCATCCCGACTATCATCACAAGGCATGACACAAAGGCCGCTGCGATGGTGCTCGAAGATGCTATCAGGGGGATCGTTTCTGTGCCACCGGGATGCTGGGTATAGCATTTCAGTTGACTTGCACTAACGACAAGCTGCCCCTGCACGATTACTTACTCCAATGGCGTCTAGAAATGGTTCCGTCTCTTGGACCCCTCCGAGGACTCCGGCCTGGTAGCCCTCAATCAGGAATCCCTGCAAGGTAGTCTTAGTCCCCTTTCATCTTGTCTTTCTTCTGATATCGACGGGGATTCTTACAACGGAGCAACTGAACCTCGCCAGGCGGCGGAGGGATTTCCCCTGAATATGCTCATCAAACATGGTGAATAGAGCGTGTACAAGGCAGAGTGATATTGTGTGAATGCGGATTGTCAGCGTGGTAGTCTACTGAATTGGAAAAGTGCTTGGGATCAGTGCTAGCTGCTTTATACAGTATGCTGTCCTTCACAATGCGGGGAAAACTATGGGGTAGCGATCTAGCCCCAGTTTTATCGTAAAGGAGAAACTTAATGGCAACCACGGCATTCTCATAGGCTTGTGGGATGCCTACCCCCAAGCACGCTCGACACGGGGCTTTATTCTATTTACCGGGCCCAGGGAGTCAAGGCCAGAATCAAGTAAGGGGTCATATTAAAGTCCTCGAGGAAACTAATATCAGAGAACACTTGGAGAACAGTAAATTTCTATTACGGGCTAGGGTGGTACATCAATCTACCGGAAAGAGCCGTTCGCGGGTTCGGAATATAGGGTTATGCATGACTGCACCACTACCTCGGGCCGCACAACCCTGGCGTGTATAGCAACTATTTCGTAAACAGCCGGTAGAGCGCGAGATGGGATATCCTAGAATGAGTTCACCCATATCCAGGACTAGTGGTTAGATACTTTTCAAGGTCAGACTTGAACCACCCAGTGGATCGGTCCGTCCTCCGTTCTACAGGCTAGCCTCGCAAATTCTGCCCTGTCACAATTCTACTGACGGTCCAAGGTGCAGGGTGCGTGCCAAACCAGCGCCAAGCAGCCACAGGGCTGAGCAGCGTGTCTTACTGTTTAGGCAGCTGCAGGGTACACCAGACATTATCCGAACCGCTGATTCAAAATACAAATTGAGAGCTTCGGAATATGCTGACCAAAAACGGGATTTACATTACTACGGTCGAAGAGCCGTTAACCGTTTGAGCCGTACATAGGTAGGTACGGAGTCTTTCGATCAGAAACCTTGATGATGATGTAACAGCATTATAAATAGGAACGCCAAAGCGAGAGCTCATACTAGCTCTAACGAGTGGGTATATAGCTTTATCCAGGATCTCCATTCCCCGCCCAAATCATGCCCCGGAATGCGCGGACAATTCACGGGATCTTCGCATTGCCCAGCTCCAGCCCCTAAGTCTCAGTGGGAGGGACACAGGTTTGGACGCTCTGAAGCCAGTCCGAGGAGAGTACTTCAGCTGCGCCAGGGCGGCTAGTCGGGTCGACGCTCAGCATGCGTAGGAGAGTTCTGCGGCTTGGGCCCTAAATACACGGATCAGCGTTTGCAATATTCAATATTCCAGGATAACAAACATTGTAGATCTCATCAAGCAAGGCATTCTTCCCCGTCCCCTTGAACTGCTTGAACTCTTCATCCTCCTCCGTCGCCTCTTTCCACATGTTGCGCCCTGTCCTCATAGCAACGTAGACGATAGCCGCAGCCCAGACATCAGCCCAACGAGGGTCGAACTCGCCGTCGAGATATTGCTCAGGGGAGAGGTAAGGCCTCGAGTCGCGTCTTTCTGTAGCCCGCCGCACATAGCTCTTATCATCGCTAGGCCCACGGAAGCGTTGTGAATGGCCAAAGTCAGAGATCTTCAGACACCCTCGGGGGGTGAGAAGGAGGTTCTCGGGCTTGAGGTCTTGATGCGCGACGCCTTGCTCGTGAAGGTAACGGACACCGCGGAGGAGCTGCTTCAACAAACAGTTTGCTTCGTCTTCTGGCAGTTTGCGAGCTGCAGTAATGAGCGAGTGCAGGTCCCCACCGGCGCAGTATTCCATGCACGCGCAGAGATTCCCGCCGCCGCCAATGGGGAGGAGCTCGAATGTCCTGATGATATTCTGATGACGGAGCTCCGAGACGATTGCGAACTCAGACGTCACCCGCTTCGTGTAGTTATCTCGGCTTTCCTCGGGGCGGCTGCGGAAGACTTTCAGGCCGTAGTAGTTATCCAGTGGAGGGCAATACTGGACTTTATGGGCCTGGAGTATTACGGCGTAGTCGCCCAGTCCTGTGACCTGGATAATGTCGCCGTATTTCTTTGTAATGGCAGCCATCCTGTCCTTTTCAAGCGCCTGGTCCTTGGGGAGATTAGTATCTGCCCAGTGTTCCCAGTCTTCGCGCGGTGGAATAGCGATAACGGAATTTGAGCGACTGGTTTTTCTAGATCCAGAAAGCTCGGTCAAGCTGTCCCAGACGCTCCCTCGTCGTTGCGGCTGGAAGTGGTTATGCGAGGGGTGGGGACGAGGATACAGGTGTTCGACATCTTTCAGGTTGAACGTGAAGCTCCCTGAAGAGTCTTTGCGACCCGGCTCCATAGTTGAGGTCGAGCCATATCCGGCTCTCGGTAGGTGAGTTTCCCCTGGGGCGATGAGGCTGTTCTTGACTGGCGGTTGAGCGGTGGCTTTGTGGTCGGACTGCTTGAGGAAGCGGTGCAAAAATGGCTGGAAGTCGAGAGGCATCTGGGGCAGCTTCGATACTGTGAAGAAAGGTCGAGTGATAGGAACAGAAATCCAGATGAAAAGACGGAAAGGTGGACGCTGAGGGCTGAATGTGACTGAGGAGGCGCTTCGTAGACGCTATATAGGGCTTGGTATGCGGGGTACAGGCAGCAGCCAGTAGCCACGCTCATGCGATTAACGTCGAATGAAGCTGTGGCACGAGCCGAGTATCAAGAAAAAGCATGGAGATCCAGTCTGGGCAAGGAGAAGCAAGTGGCGAAAGTCTTGGGCGATGTCATAGCGGCTATCACAGGCCTCTTGGCCTTGTTCAACCACCACATGAGCAGAAGCGAGTGGCACGACACCGAGGGGTTATTGGCTCGTTAAAATCTCGCGCTGCATGCCAGAGTCGTATATATGCAGTTTCAGCTTCAGCTTGCGGGCATATGTGCTCCGTTCTACGTCAGATGGCCATCAATGTGCCAAGTGCCAACCCTCAGGCTTGAGCTTGGGAAGATTCTTGGCCCTGGCAAGCTTGAAGCCAGCAGCTTAGCATTCATGGCGGAGGGCAGCCTTCCAAATAGTCTCTATACCTACAGGAGCTGGCAAAATAAGACCGTGACAAAGTTTCGGCCCTCCACTCTAGCTAAAGACCCGCCCTTTCTGCCCGAGTTCTAAGCAGGAACCGATGACAAGCCCCATGTCACCGCATCCACTTGGCACGGCTTTGGCGGGTCGAGATATTATTTACTAAAGACTATATTACTACTTAGAAGAAACTTCTATCTTGGATGTTAATATACCATAACCTGACCAGCTTTACCTTATTATAGGAGCGAGAAATATCACGTAGTAGGGGTTAATAGCGTGGCCTTGGCAGGGTGTGACACTACTACTACTACTAATAATAATATTATTATTATCTTTAAACAAAAAAGCTTACGTGCGTTGTTATCCTTATTTATTTATATTATATGATTTACTGACATATCAAGACCAGTGAAGGTACTGCTACCTATGGTTTGGATAGCTTCATTTCATTTTGGAGGTTACAGTCTCGAACGGACCGCATCCCTTCGGGTTGGGCCATGCAAGATACTCATCCATCGACACATTGGGAAAGTCTGCTTTGCGTGTAGGACGTAATGGCACGACAAGAAGGTGAAGCTGCTGGTGGATGGCCGTCTGCTTCATTGTCTGGATCAGGGCTTCAGCCAAACCCCGTCGGCGGCGATCTGGCCGCACGGTGACCGAGATGGCAGAGAGCGCATTCGGTTGATTGTGGGATTGGCACACCCAGAAGTCGGCCTCCTGGTCTTGTGTAAAGGCGATTGATGCTCCAGGGAGGTTGTGTCGCGTGAGATACTGGCGCACACCGCGGGCGAGCATAGTATCGTAGCCCACCTCAACAACCCGGAGAAGACGGCGTCTTCATTCATTGAGGATTTGCCCTGGATGAAGGACTTCCGTCCTGCCGGCAAGGGTCGTGTATACAAGTCGGGGGATTTGGTGCAGTACAACCCAGACGACACATTCCGATTCATCGGGCGAAAAGACACCCAGGTCAAACTGCGAGGCCAACGCATTGAGCTCGGTGAAGTCGAGTTTCGACTTCGCCAGTGTCTGCCGGCGGTCCACAATGTCGTGGCCGAAGTAATAACTCCCTCTGGCTCCAATGCAAACGCTGTGCTGGTGGCTTTCGTCCATCTGGCGATGACCAGTGACGGTAGCAAGACCTTATTTTTGGCTCCCACCGAGGAGCTCCGTGCCATCTCTTTGGCCGCCCAAACGGAGCTCAGAGGCATGGTCCCAGGGTATATGGTGCCTGGGCTCTTCATCCCCCTGGGCCACATCCCAAGAACGACATCCGGCAAGATAGATCGGCGACAGCTTCGAGACCGAGCATCGTCGCTGCCCCGGACGGAGTTTGATCTCTTCATGGCTACGCGTGGTCCAACGGAAAAGCCATTCGCTGAACTAGAAAAAAGATTGCAGGCTATCCTTGTCTCTGTCACTGATCTGAGCATCGACGAAATGGGTGTCAAAAACAACATCTTTCATCTCGGGGCCGACTCCATCACGGCCATGAAGATGGTGACGGCCGCACGCAAACGAGGCATCTCGATATCCGTCGCTGATATTTTCAGCCATCCCACGATACACGACCTAGCAGAATTCCACAACACGCGCATTCCTCAACACCGCGCTGTGTCCAGCGGGTCCAATGTGTCCAGCGTGGTTCCAGGCTCCGTCTTTGGCTTCACCAACCAGGGCAGCTTTATTCAAAGCATCGACTGCGCTGACCTCCCATTCAACACTCAGGATATCTACGACGCACTTCCTGCATCGCAAGGCCAAGAGGATCAACTCATTCGTGGAACTTTCTATTTCATGCTCGACTTTGATCGCCCCATTGACTGCGATCGCCTCGAAAAGGCGTGCGGTGGCCTCGTTCAGCGCCATACCATCTTCCGCACTGTCTTCATCCCTACCAAGGTAGGATTGCTCAGGTCGTTCTTCGCCGTTTGCATGCACCCATTGAAATCGTCAAGTCGGACGACTGTTTGGTGCCCTTACGGAATCCCTCTGCCAGAAAGACTCGCGCGAGGCACCGATGCTGGGAGCCCTCATTACCCGGGTGACCTTGGTCCAGGGATCTGACGATCGAACCACACTCATTCTTCGCATTTCTCATGCCCAATATGACGGCATGTCGATCTCTATCATGTGGAGAGACTTGGTCGATCTGTATGAAGGCAGGCAACTGCCGGATCCCATCGAATACTCGACCCACGTTCAGAAGTGGCTGGCGGCTGGGACTTCCCAAGCATATGAATTCTGGTGGGCCCTTCTAGACGCATCCAGCATGACCTATATCACGGATAAGCACCTAGCAGAAAAGGACGCGTCGCTCAGCTCCCTGGTTTACATTGAATCTACAATCGCTCTCCCCGATCCGCCTCACGGCATTACGATGGCGACTCTCATCAAAGCAGCATGGTCCTTGGTTCTGACCGAATTGACAGGTGATAGAGATGTTGTCTTTGGTCAAACCACCAGTGGACGATCATCCACCAATTCCGACGCAGAAAACCTGGTCGGATTGTGTATCAACGCCATCCCCGTCCGAGTCCAGTACAACCCCGACTGGACCCTCCTTGACCTGCTGCGCCATGTTCAGAACCAACACGGCGAATCGCTCCCATTCGAGTCCGTGGAACTCCGCGACATTGTCTCCCGAAGCACTCCCTGGCCTCAAGGCACCCGGTTTGGCAGCATCGTGACTCACCAAAATATCGATGTGGACAAGCCATTCTCGCTCGGCGGCACTCAGCCTTCGATGAGGGTGTTTCACCAACATAAACCACCTTCCCATGTTTCAATCTCGACTTATCCGCGTGGACACGAACTGCTGATTGAATTGGGAGCTTCAAACCAGGTCCTGAGTGAGTCTCACGCTCGAAGAGTTGCTCAACGTCTTGGGGATTTGATCATCAGTATAGCATCCTGTCCTCATAGACACATCTCTGGGCAGATTTAGACACTTATGATTTTTCAATCTGTCTCCTTTTGTTCTTTTTTCTTTTCTTTTTTTTTTTTTTTTTTTTTGTTTTTTGTATTATATCATTCCAATAGTATTGGTAGCCTCTTATTCCTGGGGTGTACCACTAACAGTTCCGCTGAAAGTGTTGCTGCAAAGCACTACTCCCGCAGATATATATTCACTTATATTGTTCAGCACTTGAATCCTACGAAACGTCATCACCTCAACAAATAGTAATTCTATTGCAATATTGGGTTTAATGCTGGTTGTGCATGTCTACCGGGGGCCAGCTGGTAATACCCTCAATATAGGCTTATATATATCCAAGGAGAGCATTATAATTACCAAAAAATGTTCGTTTACACCAAAATACCACTGCCATTTTCCTCGCGCTATCACACTGCGCCAGCTCAAAGATGTAACGATGTGGCTTCTTGATAGCGATTTACCTTCTTGAAATTTTAATTATTAGAATCTAGTTTCGTCATCATTTGCAGGTGAGAAATGAACCCAGTTTTTCTTGGGGACCAATGTAGTATGAAAAACATGTTCTGGTAAGGTCAATTGATCTTTGTCTTTGGAAATAATACTTTCACTGGACACCCTGATCGATGACTTGGTAGGGTGTGGTACAACATCGAATTTCATGAAATTCTGTAAAATACGGACAAGCACATAAGAGACTTCTACAAGTGCAAGTTGTCCTAAAGATATCAGCCTTGTGAGCGAAGTTCGCATCTGGGCTGTAACGGAAAGAAAATTGACTTACTGCCCAGACAAGAACGATGGCCTCCGTTGAAGGGAATATATGTCCACTCCCCGGCCTTATAGCCTACCCAGCGTTGTGGGCGGAATTCAGCAGCATCTGAGCCCCATAAATCTACCCTTCGATGTAGAGCATATGAGCTGAATGCAACAGTCTGCCCTTTTGTAACAATATGGGAGACTCTGCGTCACGGCCACCACCAGAGGGCAAGGTACAACTCTCCTTAGCCACTCTCAAGCTGATTGGTACGGGGGGATATAGCCGCAGCACCTCATGGATTACGTTCTGCAAAGGTTCAAATGCCATCAGACTTTTGGCGCTCATTTCTTCGGTTAGATCTTTTCCAAAGCGTTCGAGTATCGACTGACGCAATGATATCGTAATTTCCTCTCTCTGGGCCAAAAGTAGGATAGTAAAGCATAGCAGACTGGCGGTACTATCAGTTCCAGCAATGATGACAGCCAGTGCTTCTTTGGCAATATCTTTAGTCTTCCTGCCGGTAATAGCTTGGGTATATGTGGAAGACAGCCAATTTGTTTGTTTCCCGTTGCGGCTTTGGCTTTTGTCTGAAGAAACCGAAAGTTCGCTTAATCCTTTGGATATGATGGGAAGAATATATTGCTGAGCCGCTTCACAGGCAGTGTGGAAGTTTCTGTGAGCGAAAGGCCTTGCTAAGAAGCCCAAACTTCGCATACATGCACCAGCCATCCCAATATCACATGCGTGGTAGAATGACATATTATGAGAGGCACCGGGAAACACATCAGCTGTGGGAAACGCGCCCCCGGTCAGGATTCGTGTAACAGTGTTCGCTGTCAGGTCCCTAAATGCGCCTTTGACCTCGATGGAAGCCTGGCTTGTATTTGGACCGCTATTGCTGGTTCTGATGGTTTCAAAGAGCTTCTGGACGCCTTCTTCGACCAGTGGCAACTTTTCGTCCAGGTGGAGGTTTAGAAAGGGCCTCAGATCTTTACGGGCAAGACGCCATTCCTTCCCATCGGTTATAAAAACTGACGAAGGCCCGAAAAGAGGCTTAAAAGCGTCTCTTCGTACTTGCCCAATCTCAAAATCATCGAAGTTGCCCAGAAATAGTGCCTTGATATTGACAGGCTCCGCAGTGAAAATAAAGCGAGTGCCTAGCAAGTTGCAATCGTGCGTAGGGCCATGTTGATCAAATTGAGGGATCAAAACATTTTCCAGATAGGTCCTTTGATATTGAAACATTTTTCTTAGATGTTTGAGCCCAAAGAAACCCTGATCCTTTATTGAGGCAGGCTTTGCGACGAAAGGTCGATCATTGGAAGCTGCACGCCCGAAAATACTTCGAGCCAAGTTGAATAAACAAAAGAGTAACCAGAGAAAGATTAAAAAATAAAAAAGCATCAGCTCAATCATTTCGTATCTGAAGCTTCAAGGAGCGCGATTTCAACCAGTTAGCTCTTCATCCTACCTTTTGGGAATCTCTTCTTATATTTCCTGACATCCCGCCCCTCATCATAGAAGAAACAGCGGCGTATCCACACAATGTATCCCTCGTTATATTTCCTTCAGGCGTTTTGGTCAGCCGAGTCAATCATGATTCATACCAGCAAGGGTAGATGATTCCATGCATTTACAATGCATCCCTTGTTATATTCCTTCAGGGTGCTGTGCTTTGGTGAGCCGACTTGATCATAATTCATACCAAGTAAAGATTAATATGCGGTCTGTAATATGCTGCTAGCACACTGTTTTTTTCCTTGAATAAAATACTCCGATGCAGGGTGCAGTAAAGATAAGGTAGCCCTTGCATATAAAACAATACAGACCTGTGTACCACTGATCAACAAGAACAGCATTCTTCGGCTTCTCAAATGCCGCAGTGGTGTTTATCCCGTACTTTAATAGCCATTAAAGGCAAGGATTGTCGTGAAGATCTATGCTATTATGCTGGATTTAGGGGATGGTTGAACATATGACCTGGGATACATATGCTAGATGCAGGTTGTACCTTAAACCGCATTTAGAAGCATCAAGGCGCATTGAGATTTATGTGCTCGATGATGCCATCAAGTATTTAACCGGATGGCCCATTCAAACATCGTTCTTCATCTCAGCTAGATAGATCCGCTCATATTTCTTCCAAGCATTTGCGTAATGCCTCTTCTTTATACTTTGATACCACCAGCAGCTACTGGGCTAGCCCTATCCATACCTTCCCCTTTTTTATCGAATGGGAAATTTCGGGGAGCCCTTGTGCTTGCAGTGGCCCTAACCTCCATCACTGTTATTGTTCTGATACTACACGAAAGTCTGGCATTGACCTACGCTTCGGGCTTTTTTTCTATGTGGTATGTTATTTGGACTGCAACATTATTCCTGGTATATAACCCCTGCAAACTTTGTCGAGTTCGCCAGGAAGTACCACGAATAAGAAATAAACCGTGTCCAGTCGACGCTACAGAAGGCAGCCCCGGCTATGAATACTTTCCGGATCGATTCAGTTGGGTGAAACTCTCCTGGATTCTTGGATTACTGTTTGATTTTCGTGAGGTCGATATCCAATATCGGCCAAAACAGCATTATTCACCAAATTCAACCTTGAATTATTACAATGCCCTGCCCCGCAAGCTTTGGGTTGGAGGTCACGCATGGCATTTCACCGAGAGGAATTTCTTCCTGGTGGATCGGACTCTAAAACTTCTGTATGCCTATATTTGGCTTGATCTATGCCACACAACTCTTTTCGACAGCGCACTTTTCATCAAAGAGGACCAGATACGATCCTTGAGTGCTCTCACTCCAAAGAGCTTCACTATGGACTATCCATTTCTGCGAGGGTCCTTGTGTCTCTCCATGGTATACGTTATCATGGAAATGGCCCATTGTACCTATGCTGTAATTGCTGTGGGCGTGATATCTGAAAAATGGCTAGGCACCAGGGGGAATTATCATCAGTACCCCCCACTGTGGGGCTCAATGACAGCAGTTTTCACCACCGGAATCCAAGGTATGTTCCGAAAACTTCCCATTTCGAGAGACGTAGCCTTTTAACTAGCCTGGGGCTTGCAGGATTTTGGGGGTCTTTCTGGCACACTCTTTTCAGGGACGGGCTCCTATCCTGTGCAAAGGCTCTGGTGCCTTCCGCTTCACTCCCTCACCAAGGCGCTCAGATACTGCGTATGATGGTGGTTTTTATTCTTTCCGGTTTGATCCATGCGGCAGGATCCTATGCAGCTTCAAGAGATCTCAATGTTGCCCTGCGAACGATCCTCTTTTTCTGCGCTCAGCCAGTCGGTATCATGTTGCAGCGATCAATTACACGGCTTGCAATGCGATTCATAAATCGAAAACACAAACTAGCTGCCACTTACATGATTGTCTCGGTTTCAACTGCTGCCTGGGGTCATCTTACATTACCGCTCCTTTTTGATGATTTGATCCGCATTGGAGTAATGAGTGAGGCTCGGGTACCGTTTAGCATTTTCTCTACATTTGGAATAAATGGTATTCAACAGTGATGTCTTTGGCGTGGCATCGGTTGGGGGGTCAGTCCTAGCTACAGACGAGGTGACAAACTTGGTCTACAGCTCTGGGAAATTCGAATGAACTGAAATGAGGAAGGGTCTCTAATAAATCAGCCCACTCCTTTCTTGAAGGTTTCCAATTCGCGATACCCAGTCCTCCTCGAGCACTCATCTGATCATGTTTTGCTTCTTCTTGCCTGGCGGCGCCCGGGTTCGTCGATAAAATATTTAGAATATACAAAAGTTTAATATCCTACCTGTTATAATATTTAGGTTTTAGGAACAAGCCAACGTCCTGTGTAGTCTGCTCTCTTTCAAATTGAAAACTGTGGTTATTGCGGCTAAAAGCAGACTTTATCATCAGATGGCTCCCATGATATAGAGTATGGCCGGGTGCCACGCATCTAAGTATCTATTCTCGATCCATCTTATGTACACTATGCATTCTCAAGAAACTCTTCCTTCGCTTTTCCATCGTACAAGTTCGAGCCCTGGATGTCACGGCGGAGCTGGACCTCCTCCTCACGCAACTGCCCCATGACCCGGCCATGCGCCTGCCAGGTGGGCTTTATCTCAAACAGTCGGTCCATCAGTTCCAACGGGACACCCTTAGTCTCCGGGATGAGAAAAAACACAAAGATAATGGAGAAGAGCATCAAGCTCGCGAAGAAGAAATAGACGCCGTACTGCATTTGCGCAAACATCTGTGGCGTGAACCGCGAGATGAGGAAGTTCCACAGCCAGTTGCTGGATGAGGCGACACTCTGTGCTAGAGAGCGCATGTTGGGATCGAACATTTCGGAATTCAAAACCCATGGTGTACCATTCCAAGTGGGAGAAAAGGTGGCCGTGTAGATATAGAAGAAAACAATTGCCATAATACCGGCGCTGTCCAGCTCGGTGCTGGGGTTGTTCTCGGGGTCTTTGATCTTGGTGTATGCGCCGATAATCCACATGCAGATGGAGCCGCCAATGCCGCCTGCAATAAGCAGCTTGCGGCGACCCACCTGGTCAATAAGGACCAGCAGCCAGAGGAAAGTCACAGCAGTCTTGACGACACCGAAAATGCCGGACATCATCTGGTTCAGGGAGCCAGTGATTCCGAGGCTTCTGAAAACAGTGGGACTGTAGTAGTTAATGGCATTTATACCAGAGCAGTTCTGCCAGAAGAAGAGTATAAATCCCAAGAACAGCCGCCACATAACCCTTGGTTTGGTAGCGGCCGCCTGGAAAGGTTTCCAAAAGCCAGTACCAATCTCAGCGTTTTGCGCCTCCAGAGCCTGGTCAATGGCAATGATCTCCTCAATCATATAAACTTCGGTCTCAGGGAGCTGGCGGATCCAGCACAGGTTCTTAATGGCTTCCTCGCGGCGCCCGCGGCCAAATAGCCAGCGGGGAGATTCCCTGATGAACAAGACACCGACCAGGAGGAGCCCAGAGGGGATCAGCTGGACGGCAAATGGAATGATCCATTGTTTCTGGCTTTCCGGGAGCGTTTCCGAAACGCCGAACTGCAGGCATGTCAGTGTTTGCGTGTCTTCATCCACGATCAGGGCTGATGCATACATTGATCCAGAACCCAACCAATCCACCAATTTGCCATCCCAACTCATAGATGCCGACCAACCGGCCGCGAATTGCCGGGGGCGATAACTCGGAAATATAAATCGGGGTTAAATTCGAGCCAGATCCCACGCCCACGCCGGCCAGCACACGCCCGGCATACATTATCCCCAAGCCACGACTCCCATTTGCCCCTAGCATCAAGCCAGAACCGAGAGTAAAGATGATTGCAGTGACAAAGAGGCCCCATTTTCGACCACAGTAAAAGCCAATGGGGTAGGCAAATAGGGCACCAAAGAAGGCCCCGACCTGGTAGAGGGAGACAATGTTGGCCTTGACAAGGTTCTGTTTACCTTCAGACCATTCCCCAAAATGAAACTCATCGCGGAAAGAATTTAATTCGACGGTCTGGCCAATGAACGCGCTGTCATAGCCAATCATGCACGAGGCACAGGAAGCAACCGTTGCAAGCAGATAAACACGCCAGTTGTAGACCTGGGGCGGTGTCGGCCGGTCCTCGACGAGAGCGAGAAGAGTCATTTTGGATGGCTTTGACCAGTTTGACTGGCACATAGCCAGATGGACCGGGATACCATATATATTGAAAGCCAAGAAAGGGCTTTTGGCGCACTTGTGGGCGCGTCTTGACCCCATACGGTCACTTGTTTTGGGGACCGGGGCCCCGGTATCCACACCCCGGATTTGCATCTCGTCACCACGCGGAGTTGGGGTGAAGCTGGGCGCAGTACCAAAAGTCTCGACCATTACTGCCTGGTGCACTTGGTCTCTTCTAGAAGATATTGCATACAATCATAGAACGTAATACAACCTTCCTATTGGGATCAGTCATACATTGTGTCAAAACAAGAAGCCATGCTTACTAGTGAACTACCGAAAGTGGAGTTATGTACTTTAAAATTATACTCCCTGTTCCAAGAGAGCCCTATGGATGAATGGTCCCAGGATCCATACCATAGTCCGTATTCCAGATAAAGGATTCAGCGTCCATATCTTCAGCGCCATCTGGCCCCTGATTCCCCATTGAAGATACCAATGCCACTACATCCAAAGGAATATCATCAATATGCCAGGACATGGGATCAAAAAAGTCTATTGCCGGCGTGGTCTGGAATGCCAAGTCCATCGGACGGTTCTGTTCTGGTTCGGGGTCTGGATTTGGGCCGTCAATAGTAGGAGAATGTGACACCGAAGCAAAGGAAACTACGGAGTTAAGGGCTCTAAGTGCTCGCTTCGCTGTGTCGAGACATTTAGAGAATTGTTCGAGCAACTGATACGCGAGTTGGAAAGACTTGATGCTGACTTCACGTTGTTCGTGTGTAGGCGTCGCCCGCATCGCAAGGATGAGGTGGTAGATACATTCCAGCAACGCCGTGCTGAAGAAAAAGCCACAGGGGATGATGCTGGGACATGAATCTGTGAATGCTGCAATGGCATCCACAGTCTCAGCGGCAAGGGAGATACAAAGTCTGCTGCATCTGGTGTCCTTTCGCTTCTGGATTGGATTCTGTCGAATGGTCAGGCGTAGAAGGTTCAGTCTCTGGCCACGTATTAGTTTCATCTACTGTAAACTGAGATAGGAGAGGCGTACTATGTAGATCGCAAACCGGCGACGGATAAGAGGCTCTGGCTCTCGCTCAGCCAAGTACACTCGGTCGAGGAGCTCTGTTTCCCATGCCAGCTCGTCTGGCAGATCTCGTTGGACGACCAGGATGCGCGTGTCCATGACCTCAACTTCCTTCCAGTCTATCGGCTTTGGAGCGGTAGCAGCAAAGAATGTATCCCAAATCAGGGACCATAGTTTGCCCAGGTCTACCAACACCTGCATGTAGCGATCAGTTGCGGTACTCGAGGACTGCGAAAAGTCCGAGACTGCGACTTCAATATCACGAATCAGATACGGGCTCCCTGTCCGTTGAGAGATCTTCCGATCGAGGAAATATATCGTCCACCACAGCCTCTTGCGATTGCAAATCTCTGGCTCGGGCAAAATATCCCAAACCCGCTCCTCATTAAGCCGCGCCCGCATGGCAAGCTGTGCTGCGGTAGAGATAGCCTGTGATGCGTCATGGAGTAGCTCAGACTGCATCAGGTACTCCGAGCTTAGGGCGTGATACTGAATGAGGTGGACGTCGATGTGCTTGAGCGACGAGCATTGTTGCATCAGCTTGCGCCCCCGAAGGAACAAGGACCACCCACGGCGGATTTCATGCGAGAGGCTCCCAGATACACAGAAGCATTCGGCAACAGCAAGCATGTTACAAAGAAGGGCAATAATAAAGCAGTCTTCAAATTTGACATCAATGATATTTTGGCTGTCCGAGTGTCCCAGGCGGTGCAGTGTCGTCTGGATCTTCGCCTGCGTTCCATAACGCTCAATGAATGGAAAGAACGAATCTAAATCACGGAAGTAGACATTCAACAGCCAGTCTAGCCTTGAAGGTCGAGGAAGCTCCACCGAGAATACCCGGTCCTGGAGGCTGTTTCGCCTGGACGGAGGGCTTGTCACTTCCCTTGCCTGTGGATGGACGAGCTCGCGGAGGCATAAGAGCTGGGATGACAGCGACACACTTTGAGGCCGACGATCCTGGACGTCGTATGCGTCGGTCTCGTCATCATCCCAGTCTGGGGATGAATGGTTACTATTGGCCGCACTGAGCAGGCCAGGTTTTCTGTTATTACCAACTATCAGATTCGCGCACACACGGTTCGACGGGTTTAGGAAAGGCGAAGATACCGGAAGAGAAGAGTAATTCCATCGGCATCAGGACTATTTGACTCCTGACCTGCACTGGATTCATGTATTTGCATTGGTATCGTGTTTCGTCGGGTTGCACTTAGGTGTACATCAGTAACTGCCCAGCGCGCGGTAGGTTACAAGCCAAGCGCACCTCCCATTTGAATGTCTCCTTTTTGTCCCTTGCTTCCGACCTCTTCGACCCTGGGGCGTATATATACAGTCCTGGCCCCGGACCAGGCAATTGCGGCAGATCTTCTCCCCGGAGCACTGCACTGTTAGAACAAGCCAAGGGGGAATATGGTGGATTCGCACCTTGACCTTGCGGCGCTGGCAGTCCTGGCTGGCCTATTGTCAGTATTGGATTGACAGTACGTTCCAGGACATCTCAAATAGAAATACCATGCTCGTCCGATATACTTTAGCCGTTTTCCCTCTGCTGTCCGCGAACTGGTATCAACTTGCGGGTCTGCCGGACCACCAGGAGAACAATGGACTCCCTCTAAAGGGTGGATTGGGCTTCGCTCGACTGATAGTTCCATTATCAAGGAATTAACAAGAGTCTGTGATTGTACACAGCACATCGAGTGAGGAAGAGGAACGCGCCCCAACGCCACAGTGCGGGGCCCGGTCTATAAATGCTGCCAAAAATGCACCGGTGTGGGGAAGCAAAGTCCCCTTTACCGGAGGCCCCGGAATGGTATGGGTTTATTTATTTAATTGGTATAATTACATGAAACGACCACCAGTACACTCGATGCAAGTGCCTGTCACATACGAAGACAGCGAACTGGCCAGGAAGAGCATCACCCGCGCAGCCTCGTCCGCCGACCCAGGGCGACCCAGTGGGATATCAGAAACGTCTCGCCACTTCTTTGCATTTTCAGGGATCCCAAGTCTGATCGACTGGCCTCCTAGTGACATCGCCTCCGACTCGGTGGGCGGGCGCGTAATCCGCGTATCAATCCAGCCATAAGCCACAGCGTTGGCCCGCACATTGTATCTGTAGGACATAACAGTCAGTATCACCATAAGACCGGATACCAATAAGTTCACTTACCGGCCCCATTCGGATGCAATGGTCTTTGTGAGCCCAACGACTCCAGCCTTAGCTGTTGCGTAGTTTATCTGGCCCATCGATCCATGCAATCCAGACGTGGAGGACACATTGACCACGGCCTTTGGCATATCCCTGTTGGCCGGGTCCATCCAATGCCCTGATAACGCTCGCGTCATCCGGAAGGGTACGTAATTGTGGATCTTCATGATGATATCGAACTTGTCCTCGCCCATCTTGTGGATTGCACTATCGTGGCAGAATCCTTCCAAGGCGTTACAACTGACTCCGCTAACTATTGGGTTGAAGACATACCAGCGTTGTTTATGAGACAGTTGATCTTGCCCCAGCGCCGCAACACACTGTCCACCAACTGGGACGGAAACTCTTCATCGAGGGCGTTGCCGGGAAAGCTTTCTGCTTCCCCCTGGAACGCACGGATCTCGTTTGCCACATCTTCTGCCTTGTCTTTATCCAAGTCACTGATGGCAATCTTGGCTCCTTTCTGGGCTAACAGTATGGCTGCAGCTTTTCCGATACCTGCAGGAGAGCATTAGTATACGCAAGGAATAAACTCATTAGAAAACGGCGCACCTTGAGCGCCACCAGTGATGATAACGACCTGGCCATCTATGCGACTGGGATCTGTGGCTGGATCACTGGGTTCCAGATGTTGATGGATTTGGCGCAGTCGTTCGCTCATGGTGAGTAAAACGATGAACACTAAATATCAGCAAAGGCTTGTAAAGAATATATTCAATCCAATATGTACTCACAGCTCATATAATGGTCATGATCCGATATTCTCGTCAGTATTCCCGTCAATGTTC
Organism: Aspergillus puulaauensis; assembly: GCF_016861865.1. NCBI lineage: Eukaryota > Fungi > Ascomycota > Eurotiomycetes > Eurotiales > Aspergillaceae > Aspergillus > Aspergillus puulaauensis. The sequence goes on from NC_054859.1 coordinate 170,459, forward strand.
CGAGGTTGGGCTTTCGTTCGGAATTTTGACTTGGCCTAATATTCCGAACATCGGGACTTTCCAGATTCCTATAGCTGCTTGGCTCTACTATTTATACTTACCGTTGTCTATGCTGGATTAAAGCACATGCCTCCTTACATCCTTTCACTATCTACATGCCTTCAGCTCTCACCTCCGAAATCCCCGGTGCGGATCCCGCATGGCACCGACAGGACGACCACCCATTCTATAAACCCAGTCACTACCGACTTCAACGTTTTGTCCGCGAGTACGTGGACAAATACATCGCTCCTAATGTCGAGGAATGGGAGAGAGCCGGTGAAATTCCCGTGGAGGTACGAATCCCAGTTTAGCGCACGCCCCATGGCCTGGGAACTCACAGTCTGCAGGCATTCAAGAGACATGCCTCGCTAGGGTTTCTCGCCGCATCGGCATTTCCACTTCCTAAGGACAATATTTCTGGCGTTACACTTCCCGCCGGTTTGAGCATGGACGGTGAGAGCTCCACCATATACGACAACAGATATAAATACTAACCAACATATCTAGAATGGGATGAGTTTCACGATGCCATCGTAAGTGGTCGCTCACTACATCCACGTACCAGTCTCTGACAAAACCAGATCATCGACGAAATGGCCCGCTGTGGCTGCCTGGGCACAGTATGGGGCATAAACGGCGGTGCAAGTGTCGGCGGACCACCGATCGACCGGTATGGAACGCCAGAGCAGAAGCAGAAGTACCTGGCGCCTCTGGTACGAGGCGAGCAGAGACATTGCCTGTGTGTTACTGAGCCAGCCAGTATGTTCGCACCCAGCACGTCTACCCTAGCTATCAATATCACCCTAACTAAGCGCTGCTAGTCGGGTCCGACGTTGCTGGGCTTACCACGACAGCGACCAAGTCCGCGGACGGAAAGTCCTACATTCTCAACGGGGAAAAGAAATGGGTAACTCAGGGCCGGTGGGCAGACGTTGGACTCATGGCAGCTCGAACGGGCCCGCCGACTGCAAAGGGCATCTCGGTTTTTATTGTCCCCCTGAACACGAAGGGGATTTCCAGGCGCAAGATGGAGAACTCGGGTGTGAGCTCTAGTGGTAAGCCAGCGCTGTGTATACTGTAACATCCCCGAGTCACTAATTATGAACTGTCAATAGGGTCCACCTTCATGGAACTAGACGAAGTCGTCGTCCCGGCAGAGAACATGCTCGGAGGCGAAAACCAGGGGTTTGAAATCATCATGTCTAGTATGAATACCGCCCCGTCACTATCAGGAAGTGTACCGTACGCTAACAAGGCACTTTGAAGCCTTCGCTCACGAACGCCTCTGGGTGGGAATAACAGCGCTCCGTCTTTCGCGCGTGGCATACGAAGACGCCTACCGCCACGCCCTTAAACGCAAGACATTCGGAAAGCCCCTATTCGAGAACCAGGTCATCCGGCAGAAGTTCTCTAAAATGGCGAACCGACTCGAACCAACCCAGGCGTACATGGAACAGCTGGTCTTCCGGTCTGTGCGCATGCCCGGGCTGCAGTTCTCCCCGCTGGCGGCTATGCTTAAGGTCCAGGCTGCGCATCATTTGGAGAAAGTGTCCAGGGAAACGCAGCAGGTTTTCGGGGGACTAGGGTATTCGAGGGGTGGACAGGGATGGCGTGTTGAGCAGATCAGCCGGGATGTGAGGGTCCTTGTAGTGAGCGGTGGGAGTGAGGAGATTCTGTTGGATATGATTGCGAAGCAGCAGAAGCGGTTGGCAAACTTGTAATTAACTTAGTCATTTTATTCAATTTTAAATACATCATAACTGCGATGCCCGTGGCTGCAGCCGGCGGACAACCATATCAACCGCTTGTTTGGCCTCTCGTCCACCTCTCCAGAAAGCAGGCAACGCCATTGCAGCTGCGACAAGTCTCCGTAGACCAGCGATACCACGCGCTGCATGCTCTGGTGGAACGTGGCCCCCAGGCTGGTTCAAAGAATTGTTAAACACTTCCAATGAAATTGGCCCTTTGTACCCAGTTGCAAGAACCGCCGCAGCAACCAATTCCACGGGCATATATCCACCACGACTCTGCTCCATCGGAAACAAACGATGCCCTCGCGACCAGGGTAAGAGGGCCGGCGTATCCGGCTCCGTCGGACAGATAACCGCAGGGTCCACGAGCTCCGCATCACCGCACTGAAAGAAGAAGATGCGATCACCCGGAACGGTCGCAGCCAGAGACGCAAGCGATCCCGTAAGAACGTCGATCGATTCTTCGAGTGTCGAGAAAAACCGCCCATGACCAGCCGGGTTATGAGGATGCGCGAATTCCACCGCAAGCACGTTGAACGCATCGACGATAAGACCAACGTTTGGCCGGTTCGCGAACCGCACTGCCTCCCACGACGACGACCAGGTATTCCTCGCTGCCCATGACAGACCCTCATACCCGATTTTCAGCATTGGACCCCCGTCAGCTCTTGCATACGCCGCCGCCATATCGCCCAGCTCAGCCAGATCCCTTGCGACCGTCTGCAGATCCGAAGTGACACCGCTGTCGGTACGGATGCTGGCGCACATAAACACAAGATCCGTATCGAACGCACGCATAAACGGGAACCGCTTTGCCACGAGGTCAAGTGTTTCGCGGCGTTCTTCAGGATCCTTGACGCCCTCGATCTTGCGCAGTGGCTGGGTACAAGCGATGCGCATCCCGAGGGACTTGACGAGGCCGCCAAGTTGCCGGGCGACTTGTAGATTGATAGCGGTAGGCTCCCATAGCTGGTCGCCAGGAAGACCGTGTTCTTCGAGATACGCTGCCCAGCACTCGTCAAAGAGGTCGATCCATTTGTAGCCGGTCTTCGCGGCTGCTTCCAGACGCGGTTGTAGGCGGTGCTCCCTCCAGTTGCCGAGTGAGAGGGTGGCGATACCAAACTCGCTGGGAACCGCCGATAATGACTGTTTTGACATATTGTGGGATAGTTTAGGTGTGTAGAGTGCAGTGATGTGTGCGGCGTTAGATATTAGATACGTATTAGATATCCGGGGAAGCGTTTAGCCAGACCCCGCGTACCGGCCGGTCTCTATTTTAATGCACCGGTTGCTGACCCACCGGATAAAGACATCACTTAGTAAATGCACTGCATTCTGTCATATTGAAAAAGCTATGTTCTAAAGCAAATCCCCAAACCCAGGCCCAAATATCTCGCGGAAGAAGTCTGCAAACCCATCACCCGCGACACCAGCCTGGTCGGATATTGCTGGCGTCAAAAATGGGTCCCAGTTCGAGACAAGCGGGTTTCCCTGGCTCATCTCGGACGCCGCAGGTTGCCATTCAGTCGGTCTACGGCGAGCAGCATAATTCTGCGTCTGTGATGCCGGCGGCTCCGCGCTGGGACCAACGGCTCTGGCACGCAGGATCATCATGAGATGTTGGCCCAAGAGGGCCGCAATGCCGAATCGATGTGCCGGCGTTGTGCCGGCGCGCTGCAGCTGCAGGGCGACCTGGCTTAACAGAGAAAGGAGTTCGACATCACTGCCTGCCCGGGACCCATACAAGGCAGGGAATATTTTCAGAGTCAGAACAGCAGCGTAGGATATCATAGCCCATGTAGGAGCCAGCATGCAGTACAGCGGCTCTCCTACAGTGGCTAAATCTCGGACGGCCGTCTCGCAGCAGTTGACCGCACTTTCGAAGCAGTCTTGTCGGATGGCATCCAGGTTCTCTGCGCCGGAAACCGAGTCGCTTAATGCTAGTGACAGGGTCCAGAGACGTCCGTGGTCGTACACATAGTGCAGAAACGTCATAGAGACTTGTTCCGGGGATGAAGCGGACGCGATATCCGCTGGCTTGGAGAGCCACGTATTGCACCAGTCATACAGTGAAGTATCAACCAGGTCTCGGACCCAGTGAGGGTCGGATTGTGCAAACTGTGCTCGATGTTTCAGCTCCGTCTGCAGCGACGCCAGAACTTGGCGCAGGATGATAAATGCACTTGTATATTTATCCGTCATGTCCGCTAGTGGGTGTAGCCACCAGGCATCGACAGACCGCGTCAAGGAGGTCTCTGGAAAGCTCTGCAGCCGGCCGCGTGCCGCGCTGTTCGCCCTCTCCCACAGGAGGATCCTCAGCCAAGTTCGTTCGCGATTTCGAAGAATTCGCTCTTCGTATACACTTCTTTCTGTCCACGGCCCTTCTATGGATTGCCGGACTGCCTGTTCGGCCTGGGAGCATGGAGATGGGAAGTTCTGATACTGCTGCGACTGGGACGAACTAGAACAAGCAGTTGGGCCAGCTTCTTGGTCCATTCCCAGATCCGTCGCGACGCCGATTGCATACATTGTATACAGCCAGGAGCGCTCCTCGGCCAGGGTTTTCGCCGGCGTGGCAGATAGGAGCGAGATATAATATCCTTGGACAATCTCGACCGACTTGTATCCGCAAGTATGTACGTATCTTGACAATTTATCCCCGTGCCTTCGTAGACGCTCGCCAATCGATGCTGAGGCAGGGTCAAATTGAGCTGTCAGCGCGAGGATCCAGGTGAACAAAAGCGAAGAAAGACTGCGGACGGATTCCGGCGTGTGGAGTACTGGGTCAAGTATCCCGTTGATAGGGTGTAATCGCGCAAAATATCTAACCAGCTTAGCCTCAGCTGAAGGAAGGAAATGGGGAATATATACATCGGGAACAAGTAGTGAGCATCATCCATCGTAACAAGCCCCAGTTCAACCGGATCCAGGTCTGGACCAACGTCGCGCTGACGAACCCCCGTCCGCTTAAAGTAGTCGAGGGCCTGGTACCCAGCATCAGCGCTATCTAGCAATGTATCCAAGCCTTCGACGAGACTCGCTCGATCCAACTGCAGTCCCAGCGAAACATATCCAGGTCGGTGCAGAAGACGATGTCCCTCAGTTTCTCCCCGTTGCCGATCAGATTGCCTTCTGGATGCTGGGCTGGTCAAGGCATTCACTGACGCTGGACTCGTTTCCGTTGCTTGAGCGGCATCAGACGCGAAGGCCAGAAGCGCCAGCGGGTTACTCATCGGTTCCAGCGCCGGCTCTACCTGAACTTCGACGTCTTCCCGGTGGTCCCCCTGAATCACAGTCCCGGGAGTTCTCACTTCAGGCCCCAGAAATGGAGTCCCAGGGGCTGCCCGGGCTTCACTGGTCGCAGCAAACCTCGGAGGATCAGACGACTCATTGGTCAAGAAAGAGTCGAATGCCAGGCTCTCGTCTGTCGGCAGCGGCACATGATCATAAACCTCTTCCAGCCCATGTGAAAGGTTTGCCTTTTTCGCCTCCGCCTGCAGCTTCCGGTACGCCTTCTCGAGCCCGCGATACCGGCCCAAAGCCCCTCGCCGCCTGCCCAGTGGTCGTGATTCGGGGACTTTACACGGGCGATTAGTCCGTTTACACCGGTCGCATGGTTCGGATAGGGAATTCTTGTGTGCTTGCGGTGCAGTTCGCGTGCATTTCATCTGAATCGCCGTTAGTGGAATCCAGTGGAATTCTCGGTGGAAGGGGGAAATGGATACCTTGAGCTTCCGACAGGCCTCGCAGGCAGTCGCGGCTGCCGGCCGACCCTTTCCATGGGATGTCTCGTCACGATATGCTGGAGACGACATTTGTTGAGATGGCTTATGAGACAACATTTTGATGAGATGGTTTGAAAGACAGTGCGGATCCAGTGAAGATGCGGGGATGCTTCGGTTAGTGCCTGAGGCAACACACTACTACCCAGCTAATCCAGTGAGTTGCTCAGTATATCAAAACTTGCAGGTGCACGGTTACACTGCAGATTCGGGTCTTGCGCTGCCGCGGCAGTTGCAAATTCAAGTCCATGTAGCCACCATGCAGCCACCATGCACGCCCTGCAGTATCGTGGCAGGTCCACCCGGCGAGTTTATTTAGACACCGGCGGGTGCTCTCCGTTTACTCGTACGACCCGTATATTTATGCCGAATCCCACTCCAATATTAAACAGGATTTTACATGGTGTCTAAGTGAAGACAACTCATTTTCAGCTCGCGATGCAATCAATCAATGTCGACGTGCTAGTATGCGGCGGAGGAATGTCGGGCATGGCGTGTGCCTCGTTCGCTGCACAATCCGGAGCAAGGGTGTTGGTGGTCGAGAAGCAGAGTATGGTGGGCGGATCGTCTAACTACTCTGCGGGCATGTTGTACGTTGCATTAGCCATTATCCCCCTTGTATTTACTGACAGTTACAGCTGGGGCCCTCAGACATACGAGAAACTAAGGTCCTGGGTGCCTGACGGAGATCCAGAACTGCAACGCGCATGGTTAGACGACTACCTGTCGGCCGTGCAATGGATGCGCGAAAATCAGGTCCCTACAGCGCCTCGATTCGACGGGATCATGACAATCGGTGCAGACCCATCCTGCTGCGGTGTCAAAGTGTTATGCTAATGTGCCTGCACAGGAATCGGTTTCCCTATCAAAATCCCACACCTCCACAGCCTCCATCGAAGCCGGATCGAGTCAAGCAAGACCGGGTCGGAGATCTGGACAAACACCGCGGTCGTCCAACTTCTCCAGGAGCATTCCGGCGTGCTGGGATCTCGGATCAAGGGTGCCATCGTTCGCCGCGAATCGTCTAACGGCCAGCCAGCCTCGTACTTCACTGTCACAGCCCGGACAGTCGTACTAGCCACTGGTGGTTTCCAGGGCTCGTCTAATCTAACAGCACAATACCTAGGTCAGGGCGCGGACAGCATCTTCGTGCGATCGAACAAGGGCTCTGTGGGCAATGGTCTGAATCTGGCTGTTGGAGCTGGAGCGGCGACAAGTCGAGGCATGAATACCTATTATGGCCATCTCATGGCTGCTCCTTTGCGAGCGGAGCAGGTAGATCCAAAGGACTATCTTCCTCTTGCGCAGTATCGTGAGTCCTAACACCGAACCATTCCCTATCCATATTTTAACACGTACTTTGCCCGTCCCAGAAAGTAAATACTGCCTGCTGCTGAACGAATCCGGGCGTCGATTCGCGGACGAGACCACTGGCGATGAAATCATCAACCAGTACCTCGCAAAACAGGAGAAGCGACGCGGATTCCTGATATTCAAGTTTGTCTCCCGTAATCCTGCATTGCATATTTGCTTTCTAACACTATACACCGTGGTAGTGAGAAAACCCGCCTGCAGCACTGCATATCGGCCTTATTTCCCAACGCTGGTGATATCGATCGCCTCCAGAAGGCTCGCGAGCACGGATGCAATGTCGGAGCCGCGTCAACCCTCGGTGAGCTGGTCGAAGTACTCGCAGGATGGGGCGTCGACCGCGTCGGCGCCAAGCGAACGATTGACAACTATGACAGGGTGATCCGACAAAAGGAGCCCGGGCTAGGGCTTGATGCCCCTGTTGGTAGAGGGGGCACCCCTCCTACGCCGTTAGTAGAAGGCGAGGGTCCATTCCACGCAATTGAAGTGCAGCCATCGTAAGGGCACCTACCCTGTACTATATCGGCACCAATACTAACGACGTCCCAGAATCACGTTCACGTACGGAGGTATAAGGATCGACAGAGAGGGCCACGCCTTGACTCCGGACAGCACTCGAATTCCCGGCCTCCTGGTCGCAGGCGTCGACGCTGGTGGGTTCAGTAACTTGGGGTATGCAGGCGGACTGGCGCTCGCCTTTGTGACTGGTTTCTGGGCTGCGAAGCAGGTTGCGAGAGAATTAAAGCTCCCTCTGCCAAAGCTTCCGCCAGCGGATCCGAGGGATGCTGAGGCTATGCCGGTGAAGGGCCGACTATAAATATACAAGCAGGCTTTGAGGAATGTGAGGTTCAAAGGATCATCCAGCTCAAGGTCCAGTAAATGGCATTATCCATCATGGCCAGAGCCTTTTAAATGGCGACCCAGATTCCTGAGAGCTGAAAGCGGCCGGCGAGCTGTGCAAAACCGGAAGACTTTGCTGAAAGCACAACCAATGCTTGACCTTCTAGAAGAACAGATAGAAGTGGGTATGAATAGTATTCTAAAATTATAATGTAGTTATTGCAGAATGACCTACCATCCTTGCGATATTGCACCCTTTATCCAAGGAGTAAAATAATAATTTTCTCATCATATGCTGTGGCTCGAAGTTTCCGCATCTCTGTTGAAGTATACAGAAGAACGATCACTATATGGGAGCAGTCCGCCCATTACGATCCTATTCTACTCTCTATATCGTGCAAAATTGGCCAGGAAAGTACTCCACGCCTGTCATGCCGTCATTGATTGTTTGTCTCGCTTTCACGATCTGCATTTCTAATGTGGGGAAGTTGCGCACCTCGTCATACAAATGCTTCCCAGGACAGGATTTGCTCGAGAGGCAACCAGACTATGTACGGGCCCCATAGTAAATGGGAAGTCTAGTGTATACAGCGTGATGGTTACTGCCTGAACCCATTTGAGTCTCCTTCAGCTACGAGGCAAAGTCAGACCCGGCAGTCCTCGCGAGTTACCACTACGGATTATCACCCTATAGAAGGCTTCATTGGGCGGTTTCAATAATGAGCGTGCATTCCAAGACAAAAACGAAGAACCAGTGAAAATACCAAGTCCAATTCGAAAACATGCGACGAAAGTTACACATTCTGGACTGAAAAGAGGACAGAAAGACATTCACACCTTGCGTTTCTTTGCTGGTCGTTCTTTTCCCGGGGGATTATCCTCGATCAAAGCCTTTGCCTTGTGTACCAACTCGATCTCCTTCTCGTACTCCGGGCAATTGACCGTTCTGAACACATACGGGCAGGTTATCCCAAGGACTCGGTGTCCATCAAGCCTGCTTTTCCCCTCATGAAGCCCCGGAAAGCAGAATGGCAGTGCCTCGAAGGTATCAGACGAGCCTTCAAACCGATCACCAAGATCACCGAGGGTTTTGAATCCCAAAATCGGGACCTGCGCCTGCATATCGACAGCGGATTGGGAGATGTGCTGTAGTATCCAGACAAGGTTGCCCTCTCGTTGGTCGGTCTCCTCGGTGGGCTTCAGGAGACAGAGAAATGTTTCATTTTCCAGCAAGTTCCTCGCCAGGGCTTTGCACTTCGCGTTGCGGCGGGCTTGGATTGCCTTGCCGAAGGTGAAGTCCTTGGTCTGCCCCATTCGCGTTGAGTTGCAGAGGCGGCTCGTCACGGATCGCCAGACCTGGGAATATTCATTGGCGACTTTTAAAGTAATGTTAGCATGGACAGCAACCAAAAAGAGATAGGTGACGAACCTTGCTGGAATCTTCCGTGCAACTTGCCCAGTTTTTGTCCCAGCGGGGATACGCCATCCCAGGTCACATCCTCGTGGTTATCATCGACCTGAGCATCCTCATCAACATACCAGAATGGATTTCGAAAAAAAGGTGTCAATGACTGTTTTGTTCAGGAATGCTTCAGTCAAGGCCATGAGGAACCGGGATTGCATCTCAGGGTGAAGGCGGGCATGGATGCTATCAAAGTCTTCCTGCACAATATACCCATCCAAGGATGTAATCACCTGCTCCTTCTGCTGCTTGATTAAGGCAGTGATATCACTACCCGCCCATAGCACACTCCAATTCCATGCCTCATACAGAGTAGTTTCAAATTCTCTCGGGAAGTGTGAAGCTAGAACAATATCCCACTCCAGGAAATCCCCTTTGAGATAATCGGCAGTCCTCATGGTATTGCCAGCAAATATCTCGAGGTCCCTGACTCGAGCCTTGAGATATTTCACCTGATCCTCCAGGCTCATGTCATCGTCCCAGACGTAGTTCAAGATGCCATACTTGCCGTGTGGATCAACCTCAATCTCTTGCTCAAGGACGGCGGCGACTTGGGCGGATGCATCATCTTTCGCTTGCTGTCTCTTCCCGATTGCGAGGTTTGGCTGGGGAAAATTAGAAGCTATAAAACTGACAACGTATGAATGGTCGATCCTACCTTCTCAACCTCTGTTGCCTCAGCTCTGGGTGGCTCCATCTTTGCTTGCGGTGACGGATTCAGGGCTGTCCAAGACACAATGAAACTGGCACGTTACTTGATAAATCAAAGTGCTACTTCCTAACGTAAGTAGGGGGATCTAGCTGGAATGGGGTGCTTTGGCATACATCGGTGTGAATTGGCTGTTCTCATGTATGAGCTGCCCAGGTGTAACTTGTTTGTGCTGACCAGGGATATGGCGACGTTTTTGTTACAGATTCGATCTGTGGTAGTGGTGTAGAACTCGGGGATGGGTTCCCCTGTAAATTTAATGGAATGCTGAGGGCTTCTGTAGGTTGCCTTCTCGTACTTTTGGCTCTTTCACATCCATTCGAAGTGCCCGGCTATATAAGAAAACAAAGAACGCAGAGACAAAGAATGTACCAGAAAAGAGGACGAAGAGGACGAGTTTCTCAGCAACCCAGATTTTCATCCTACCCTGTACCCTAAGTCCACTCTTCTGGTTTTCTAGTGTGTCAGCCAATTTGGATGTACTTCTTTCGGCTGTTTGCTTGCTATCTATTCTGTCTCGTCGCTTTCTCTTCCTTTGCATCACTGGGTGCTGCCACTATATATATTGGCTTGTATGTGCTGCAATGGTAAATCACGCTCTCGTTAGGGATCTTGAGCCTACTCCCACTAGAGATACCCTATTGTAATAGATAACACTTATTACATCCACCTTAATATATCAAGGCCAAGTTTCAGTTGTCGCTGCCTCGAGGTGAGTTCCGATGGCTCGCCGGTTTTCCACGCTAGTCCGGATACAGTCGGACATCCGGGGTCCGGTTGGGATTAATAAGCAGCGTTGGCTGTTTGTCGAAAACACCACAACACCACCGAACACCATCTCATCCCACCCTTTCCACTCAATTCAACTCTGCAACAATGGCTGAACACCCGTCCTTCACTCTTTCTGCTCTCCGTAAGCTATCTTGCCCCATGTAATTTCTATGCTCATCGCTGATCATCGGACAGTTTCCGCCGGCGGCGTCGCCGGCTACTTGAAGACGCGCTCCACGCCTTCTCTAGTGGCTGGTCTTGGACTGGGCGTTTCATATGCGTTCTCTGGTAAGTATTCCTAACTTTTGTTAGTGAAAGATTCACTGACAGGATTTAGGCTACCTGCTCAAGCAAAACAAGGACTACGGCGCCGAGCTTGCCCTCGGAAACAGCCTGCTCCTGCTCGGCTCCGGAGTCGCGCGGAGCATCAAAACAAAGGCAAAGGCGCCGGTTCCACTTGGACTTGCGGCTGCTGGTCTTCTGGCGTCCTTCTACTATCAGAAGAAGGTCCGAGAGTTCCGCTACGGTGTTTAGTTATACGGCCGCTGTTCTGGCTTTATGTGTACGATTACCTTGTATCTAGTGTACCATATCTCCTCTCTAATGCTTGACTCTGTTACTTGTATCTTGGATTCCCAGCCTTTAGTTTCTTCCTCACATGCGACAAGGGCTAAAGCACACTAAGTTGTTCCCAGCGATCAAGCGCCTTTCGGTACCTGTCCCTCGTCATCTCCAACCTTTGGCGTGTGGATGCATCCGCGCTATCCTCACCTGCAATGCGGTTAAGCTCGTCATTATCCAACTGCGTGAACGTTTCAGCGCAGATGGCTCGCAGCGGACATTTCGGGCCCAGCACATGCCGCTCGATGACCTGCATCGCCACGTTATCGATAAACCGGAACACTGCGATCTCGTAATAGCTCTCGAGCTTGGCTCTGGTTTGGAGAATATTGTTCAGCAAGTTGGGAAGGTAGCTGACATCCGGAGATTTTCCATCTCCTTCGGCCCTTGTCCCACGGCCCCCGTTGAATATACGATTCCGCTGCCGATCCGCATATCCTAGGCTTGTTTCCAGAAAGGGGTGCCCGGTGAACAATGGCCTGACCTGATTGTCCTGAATCAGCTCGTGGAGTGCATGATCGGAATCCTTGTTCCAATCATCCAGCTGGCCTCCGATGAACCGACTGACTTCAAATCGCACTCGACTGTTCGGAATGGCCAATTTCAGGAGGATATCATAACATTCCTTGGCTCGCTGTTTTGCGTCCTCGACCAGGGCCCTTGCGATGCGTTCCCAATGCGCAGACATTTTCCGGAATACTTTCTCCTCCACGTCTGGGTGGACGCTACCAGGTAGACTTCTCCCCCGACTGACCATGGCCTCTTCGTAAATGGCACCGTATATTCCCGGCTCGCGTTTGATCCGGTCCTCCCATGCGACCGGGCCGGGACTGGAAGAACGAAGGTCGTTCAACTCGGTCTCATACCCGCCAAAACTCACTTGAATCTCCTGCGTAGGGTAAACCGCGGCCGAGAATTCCTCCAACTGCTTTTGCACCATATAACGCACGCGCACTTTGGGATCTTCCGAAGGGATATCCTGATACTGGCCACGCAGCGACCCCTCAGCCATGCGCTGCATTTCGTTGCAGAACTGGAGAACGAAGTACCGCTGTGCACGAGGGCTGGTTCTCGCCTCGCCTATTCTCTTCAGATCTGCCTCACAGTCGCGCAGCTTTTGGCGGATCTCGATTATTATCTCGGGCATCCCCTTCTGCAGCAGCGTGCGGCGCTCCCTGTCGACGTACTTCATGAGGGCCTTTATTCCGAAACGCTCCTTTGGCACGTCTTGCCACGCAGGCTGGGCGAACTCACGCTCCTCTGCCTGGTCGCGTTCTGCGTCAGTAAGATGAGGCTCTATGGGCCTTCTGTTCCTCAAACCAAACCAGCCATGGTTGAGGTGAGGCACTGTCGGAAGGTCATTCTGGAGTAAAGATACCATCTGCTCTTATCAGCACCGGAGGTAGCATACCAACTTCAACGGACGAGCCCTTACCCACTGACCAGCTCCCTCTTCTCTCTTATCGCACTTGTTCAAGACTCCTATCGCCCGGTTCTGGATCCCTGGGATGCTTTCAATAATCTCCAAGCTTTTAGAGCGCTCCACATCGGAGTCGTCAAGAATAACTCTGGATATAGGTTAAATGTGAATACCAAAGGCAGGGCTATGATAGCGGTACTCACAGAACAATATTCCGCTCATTGCTTAGGTGTCTTCGAACTATACTTTCTGCAATGGCTGATTTCGTGGCTGGAGCGACTTCATCGGTGCCTGCAATCTGTTCCCTGCGCGATCCTCCACGTTTAACAAGGCCTGGGAGATCCACAATGGACCAATGCATCTCATCCGGCCCCGATCGCTCAATGCGAAGCGTCGCGTCGCACAGTGGTGGTGCGGCGGCTTTTCCATTGAGCTGCTCCTCTCCAAACATGCACTCGGTCCCCTAGCTACATTAGAGGTACAAGAGAACCAGCAGAATTTCAATCACCCAGAACACATACCTTGTCTATCATCTCCTTCATAGTCTCCTTAGTCAACGCCTCCTTCTCGATACAGAAGTCCTTAATACGCCCCAGCACGGCACTATCACCTTCAGCCAGCGGGCCGGGCGTGATTGTTGCCTTGACACGAGACGTTTTCGACCCGGTGGTTTGTCTGAAAGAGACCTGTATCGGAAAGCGAGTGCAAGTGCTTTCGTCCACCGGAAAGGAGATCTCGGTGATGGCCTGCAGGACAGAGCTCTTTCCGGCGCTTTGATCGCCGACCACGACAAGCTATGCATTGTTAGCTGCCGTATTTACACTGCATAAGCCAGCATCGCAAGTATACCTCTGGTAGTTCAACGGTGCTGCTTAGCCCGAGCGCATGGAGCTCATCGACGAAGGCGAGCTGCTCGGAGCTTTCGACGCCAACAAAGTGTCGGATTCTCTGCCCCATGTCGAACCAGAGTAGTGATGATATTTAGTGTGCGGTGTGTTTCTATTTGTAGGTAAATGAAGAGGAGGACTGAGAACTCCTCAAACGTTCCTTCATCGTCTTTATATTAGCACCTCCGACCCAGCCAGCAGGCGTGCCATGACAACCCCTCCCACGCCTGGCGCTAAATAATGCATTGTGAACCGCGGATCACACGAGATTGTGAATCGCTGATCTCGATACCGCAGTCACCTTGCATAAGTACTTATGTAGTCCGGGCCAAAATTATGGCCCCCATTACTCTCTGCTGGCAAATCAGGATCCGGCATCCTGAACTGCGTAAGTAGTGTGATACACAACGGGGGAACTATTTTTAGCGGTAATATTCAGGAGGCATTGAAGGCCAATGCCGCCGTGATGATCATGAATCAGGGACCTGGTCGTTTTTTAGTGCTATGTTATTTTTATGTGTTCCCGGACGAGGACCCGGGAGGTTCCGAAGCTGATAGAATTGCCAGGAATACAGTAGCCAACGAACAAAACAGCAAAATAAGCAAAAGAAAATCAAGGAGGCCGATTGGAAGTTATTGTCTTCCTGTTGAAATGCATATTCAGTTTCATGCTGGTTACTGAGAGCATATATACTATATGACTGGAGTGGCACCACTGTGAACTCTTTTGACGGCCACCTCTACCTCAGAATGGTCGATATGTTGCCCCCCAGGCATCGCTTTGCACTGTGGTCTCAATTCACCGTGTATACCAGTTCAGTATTTGCAATTTGCTACGCGTCTACAGTATAAACCCTTATCACGTGGCCTGTCTGCTCAGCCCCCAATCCCTCGCCTTCCATTCTCCAACACTTTTTATTTGCATTCAGCCATTGACAAGAATAATGAAACTACAAGTCCTCGACAAGAACGCCCCCTCCTTCGCCAGAGAAGTCGTTGGAATCCTGAACTCAGCCCTCCCACAAGCCAGCACATCCTCATCTGCCGACGCAGCCAAAGCGCTAAACGAGCTGTCTCGGCCGGTGCTGGACCCTAGTGGTGCAGAAAACGAAGGAGAAGCAGCTGGATTCCTCTGGTGGTTCTGGCAACTAATCCACGATCTTTCTCGGCAGATTCCCCACTATCGTCCTGAGCAGGATCGCCTGGTAGCTGTTATAAAGGAACTCCGAGATCTTCCATCCAAGACCGTCGTTCTCGACGGATGGGGCCTCGCGCAGGTATGGGGAGGCTTACCACTGTTCGGAAGTACATTAAGAGAGGAATGGGATAGTGAGTATTCTCGCCTCCAACCACTCAGCCCATATGGGGTTCCTGCATTCAACTGCTGATTTACTCTGTACAGGCGATGGCGCAGCCCCGATGGATTCGAATCTGAAGAATCGCTTCCTGAATCTGCAATCCTACGCTGCCCGAGTCGCCGGTCTCGGTCTCGTCCCGCTAGAGGCATATGCTATCTGGGCATTAACAGATGCCCTAGAAGGCGTGATGACGCCTATCCGAGGCGCGCCGGACGAAGTTAACCCCGACCCGGCCGCAGTCGAAGATCTGCCATTTAAAGTTGCTGCTGCAGCTGAGTGGATCATCCATGCTGGGAATGTCCTTTATGGACGTGATGAGGAGGTTTATGCCACTGCTGGGGGGCCATTGTGGAGGCTGGATAAGGCGGAGGCAAGGCGATTAAGACGCAGGTATAGGGGTACTCAGGGATTGTGTCCCGCGCGGTGGACGCTGTGGAAACAGCGATTTGGCGCTATTAGGGATAGTGAGGAAGTCGATGATAGTACGCGAAGGGTGGCAGGGCGGGCATACGGTGCTATGGAAAGGGTCGAGCGGACGCATTCGGAGTAGACGGACCCCACGGGATACTGTTCATGGTATGGGTAATAGAGGAATACCGACAATTATCACTGCGCTTTCCAATTCTTCTTTGTGAAATTGTACTACCAAGTTACAAGTATATTGCGCTCACAGAAGAGCTTATGCATGACCAACGTTACAATAACTGACATCATGCCCCAACACCAGATACCGAGTTGTTGGTCCAGACTCCCAATGCAATATCAGCTTCGATCCGAGAGCGCTGAGCCTGCTCTTCAGCTCCGATGTTATCGTTGAAAACATAATCCATCTCCTCCAGCGTTCGCCCATTAGTCTCAGGCACAAAGAACCACGACCAAATAAGCGACAAAGTACAGAACACACAGAAGAAAACATACGTGCCGTAGCCAGTGTTCTGAACGAGCGGGGGAGTAATGAGCCCGATAATGAAGTTGTTGAGCCAGTTCGACATGGTGGAATAGGCCACGCCCTTTGCTCGCAGGGAGGAGGGAAATATTTCAGCCGGCATCGCCCATGGGATAGGGCCCCAGGTTGCGCCGTAGGTCAGCATGAAGAAGCAGAGGAATGCAACGCAGGTCCAGGCTTCCGGTGTGTGGCTCGGCCAGCTATCTTTGAACTGGCTCATGAGAACAGCGACGATAAGATGAGAGATGACCATGCATGTTGCTCCTCCGAATAGTAAAGGTCGACGGCCGAATCGGTCCATGCCCCATAGGGACCAGAAGCAGGCCACCATTTGGCAAATATTGACGACGCCGGACATGTTTAGCTGCATTTCATAGTCCAGGCCCATGCCTTCGAAGAGGCTAGGGGAGTAGTAGATGAGTGCATTGACGCCCCCGAATTCTGTCAGGCTATCAGTTACATTCCTTTGGATATTCAGCAGAATGACACATACGTTGAAAGAACATCAGTCCGATGCCAACATGAGTCCGCTTCAGACACCCCTTGCGAAAGCAGTCCAGGTAGCTCCAGACATGCAACATAATCCGGCTGAAGATGCTTCCGTTCTGGAGCCGTGGATGTCGCTCTGCACTGGCCCGTTTGCAATAGGCAACTTCTGATCGGATCTCGATCCATTCTCGCAGGACTCGGGAATCAGTCTCGTCGACTCCACGCAGCTTGCAGAGGGCCTTGAGCGCGGCTTCATCGCGCCCTCTTCCAGCCAGCCAGCGAGGGGAATATGGAAGAAACGGAACGCCGAGCCCTAGGATAACAGCGGGAACCATCTGTTTCACAAACATGAGCAAGGTGTACAATATAAGATGAGTGGGAAACATACCTGAATCAAGAATGGAAGACGCCATGACCATTCGCCAGCGATGAAGCGCGTTCCATAAGTTGTATAAAAAGCAGCCACAATTGCAACCACAATCGACAACTCTTGCATCACCAACAGTGTTCCACGGATCTCAGGCGGTGCAATCTCTGAAATATAAAGAGGAGCCACCATGGCCAGCATTCCAACCCCAACACCACCAACAAACCGGGCTCCCAGTAACATCTCAAAGCTCATCGCTCCTGTCTGCAGGGCCGATCCAAACAAGAAGATCAAAACCGCCGCCATGATGGACCACTTCCTCGATATCTTATCCGCAATCCACCCCTGGTTCATTGCCCCAATGAAGGCCCCAAGCTCGATCATGGCCGTCAGCAGCCCTTTCTGAAATCCAGCTCCAGCAGCCCCGGGTGCCACCTCTGGGAACATTTCCAGGAACTGGTCCATCGTGAGCGTGACCGAGACGACGCCCTGATCGTAGCCAAACATTGCACCACCTAGTGTCGCGAACGCTGCGCACGTGGTGACATATTTGTTCTTGAATGCGCCTTTGAAGCCTTTATCGATGTCAGTATCTGTCGATTATGTATGCAGGAGTCATGGCATGGACTACATACCACTCGGCCCGTACGGCTCTCTGGCATTTTCCATCAGGACATTCCCGCTTGCAGGAGAGATCTCCCCGTGTTTGTTGCACTCAACGTGCTCTGCATCGGAAAGGGGCTTCTCCATAACAGTGGCGTTGCTGCTGCTCGACGTGTGAGAATGTGGAAGTTTTCGGCAGTGGATACAAGAGGGTAGTCAAGTAGTGAGACGCAAAAGCTGGTGCACTCGACACTGATAATGGACCGAGTACGGCTGTTATGAGGATTATATCGCAATGAGAGCCCGGTGCCTGCTTAGGGCTTCCCTCCCCGTCCCACTCCGCCACCCCCGCAAGTCGACGATCTCGGAGATGCAACGACAGCTTCCCCATGGGCCTGTAATGCGCTATTTTCGCCCGGCTTTTCCCCCGTGCTCGGGCACCAATTCCGGACAGCCAATCGAACTACGTGGTCGCCCCCTCGACCCAGTTTAGGCTTCAGATCTTATGCATCGGTGGTAGTGATTGCAGGGGTTGGCTTATGCCCGGACATAGGCCTCCGAAGGCCAATCCAGTGGCAAATATCTCTAGCGTATGCACATGAGTGGTCCTGCAGAAACTCGTGTGCTACACAGAACTTCCTTTACTGGATGATAGTGGATTCGTATCCCCATTTGAGCATTCATTCTCTAAGCGATACAACTATCTACATCAATCGCCCAGCGTGAATCCCACCAGTGATCAAGAGATCATCCGACGTATGGTAAGCACTCGCATCCGAAAGAAGATACACGATAGGAACCTTGAGGTCTGTCCGGTCACCCATTCTACGCATGGGAGGCTCGTTGTTCATGATGTCCCCTAACCAGGGGAAGCGATGGCACTGACTCAGAGTCATATCCGTGGCCATATATCTGGAATTCAGTTAGTGCTTATCGGTAGAGAATTATTGTTACGGCCACTCACCCAGGAGAGACACTGTTCACACGGATATTCTTAGCCGCCAGTTCGACGCCCAGGGATTTCGCGAGTGCCACAACAGCGCCCTTGCTTGAGCAGTAATCGCTGGTCGCTTGACCCTTACTAGCAACATAGGCTGCAATTGATGCGATGAATACAATCGAGCCCTTGCATCTAGATTCAGGCGATGGGTCCTGCTTATCCATTTGCGCGGCTGCAAGCTGAGCTGCGTAGTATGTCCCGAGGACATTCACGTTGAAAGAGCGAGCGACCGATTCAGGGGGGCGTTCGAGGAAGGGCTGGTCGACGCATATTCCAG
The DNA here is from genome assembly GCF_016861865.1 of Aspergillus puulaauensis. NCBI lineage: Eukaryota > Fungi > Ascomycota > Eurotiomycetes > Eurotiales > Aspergillaceae > Aspergillus > Aspergillus puulaauensis. Next base: position 189,155 of record NC_054859.1, read on the forward strand.
CTGCGGTGACTCTGAGAGATATAAGTATACTTCCTCTTGTGGATGTTATGGAGGAACATACAGGCCATGGATTCCGCCGAAATCCTTCACAATCTCGTCGAATGTACCTTTGAGAAGTTCAAAGTTTGTAACATCGCTCCTATTATCATGGGAGATTAGTATAAGCATCTCACAAAGTGGAAATGTATGACGTACTTGTAAAGCTTCACTTTGACGCCGTAGTCCTTTTCCAACTTGTAGTAGTGGTCGTGCGGCGTGTCAATGTAGTCGATAACAGCAACATTGCCTCCAGCCTCCGCGATTGCGAACGCAAAGGCCAATCCAAGACCGCGACCGCCGCCGGTGACAACTATCGTCCGGCCTTTCAAAGAGAGAAGGTCGTGGACGGTTCTGGTAAGGAAGGAGTCGGTGTTCTGCGACATTGTGGCTGGCAGTATGTGTACAGGAGATTCCAAGAGGTTAGTAAATCAAGCAGGGAGCTGGTTAGTCCTGATTGATATTCCAAATAAGATATCCAACCGCCCCTGCACACACGACTCTAGTCACCAGCTGCATATAGCCGTACGGAATCCTTTAACCGCGGCCATATCCCCGACTCAATACTCAGGTGTTTGGAGGCACCCGCGTTGGATGTGTATGCCGGAATTACAACCGGTCCAGACTCGGAATTCTTGGTCCAACTTGCGCTGCTGCCATCGGGTGTTCCTACCGGGGTGGTAGACATTCGGCCAAATCCCGGTGGCAAGTGTTCGGTCAAAAACACGAATAACCGTGAATAGCGATTCAGAGCCCGACTACATACAAGGCATTTCAAATGGTTAACACTCTGGCCAACTACTGAAGACCTTGTTTCCAGAATTTCGTCGCAATAACGATTCACCATGACAGTCATCGATCCCAAGACCCAGCAAACGTTGGCTAACGGACCAAGCAAGCCAAACGGCAGGCTAGGTGAAGACGACCTCGCCGTCCTGGCTCTACGCAATTTCATTTTCGACATCTGCAACCAGAACGGCGGTGGTCATGGCGGTTCTGCAATTGGAATGGCTGCCATCGGCGTTGCTCTTTACAAGTATGTGATGCGATACAACCCCTCGAACCCAGAGTGGTTTGACCGCGATCGCTTTGTGCTTTCGAATGGTATGTATTTGCTGTAAGAGTCAAAACATTGGACCAGTGTTGAGGCTGACTTTCTAGGGCACACTGCCATGTTTCTATACGCCCTGAACCATCTAACCGGGTTCGACAACTGGACTATGGATGAAATAAAGGGATACGGCAGTGCAAAAACAAACGGGTACAAGACTATCTGCCACGCCCATCCCGAGATCGAGGTCCCAGGGGTCGAAGTTACAACTGGCCCGCTAGGCCAGGGCATTGCCAACGCGGTTGGTCTTGCCATTGCGTCCAAGAACATGCAGGCAAAGTTCAACCGACCAGGCTTTGATCTGCTTCAGTCTCGGATTTATTGCATGACTGGCGACGGATGTCTCATGGAGGGTGTTGCTCTCGAGGCTATATCTTTGGCTGGTAATCTGGGACTGGACAACCTGGTCTTGATCTACGACAATAATCAAGTTACGTGCGATGGTCCCCTCGACTGGATCAACACTGAGGATGTCAACGCAAAGATGCGCGCGAGTGGATGGCATGTCCTGGAAGTTGACGACGGCTCCTACGATGTTCAAAAGATCGTGACCTCGCTGAAATATGCAAAGACCTTGACCAAAAAGCCCACCTTCGTCAATATCCACACAGTAATTGGCCTTGGGACGGAAGTGGCTGGCACGTATAAAGCACACCATGGCGCAATTGACAAAGCCAGCATTGAGATTTCAAAACGCCTTGCCGGTCAGGATCCTGCTGTAACGCATGAGATTCCCCCCCAGCAATTGGCATATTTCAGGGAGAGGAAAGCCCAAGGTGAGAAACTAGAGAAAGACTGGGATGCTTTGGTGGACGCCTACGGGAATCAACACCGAGAGTTACTACAGGAGCTCAACACTCGTCGCAGTGGTGCTTATGGAACCCAATGGCTCCAGACTCTCAATGAGCTAGACACAACTCAATTCAAAGGAATGGCGACCCGAGAGGTCAATGGCGTTGTGATTGAGAAGCTTTGGGCCCAGTATCCCGCCCTGTGCGGCGGCGGTGCAGACCTTGTCAACTCCAACAAAGTCCCTTATGCCGACGCAGACGTATTCCACCCTTCTGTTGGATATACCGGTCGCTACATACGGAATGGTATTCGAGAGCACGCAATGGCTGCTGTGGCAAATGGGCTGGCAGCGTACAATCCAGGAACATTCCTCCCGTTGACAGCGACATTCCTGATGTTCTATCTTTACGTGCGTTGTCTCCATGTCTTATTTCTCTATCGTTTTTCTAACATATGCAATCTTGTAGGCCGCCCCTGGCGTCCGAATGGGCGCACTCAGCCATCTCCCAGTCATCCACTGCGCAACCCACGACTCCTTCGCCGAAGGTCAGAACGGCCAAACACACCAGCCCGTCGAAGTCGACTCGCTCTACCGCGCAATGCCCAATCTAACATATATCCGCCCCTGCGACGCGGAAGAGACCATCGGCGCCTGGATCCTCGCCCTATCCAAGCGCACTGGACCAACGATGCTCTCCCTGGGTAGGGACCCCGTCGGGCCCGTCCCGAGAACAGATCGGTTCAAGATCGCAAAGGGCGCATATGTGGTTATAGAGGGAGAAAATGCAAAGCTTACACTAGCCAGCTGTGGAACGAATCTCCACTACGCTGTTGCAGCTGCTGAGTCTCTTACTGCCTCAGGAATTACTACTCGGGTGGTGAGTGCGCCTAGCTTTGAGCACTTCGACCAGCAGGACAGAAAGTATCAGGCCAGTGTTTTTCCGCTAGATGGCACACCGGTGGTCAGTGTCGAGGAGTACGTTGCAACTACATGGGCGCGGTATACCACAGCTAGCATTGGGATGACTGGCTTTGGCTACTCGGCTTCCAACCCTAGCAACTATGACCGGTTTGGGCTGGATGCAAAGGGAATTGAAAAGAAAGTCCGTAAGTATCTGGGTGAACTGGGAGGTGGGAATGCTAGAATGGCGGGATGGAGACAGCTTTGACTGGCGTTTCTGTGTTTAGTACTTTTTATATGGTACAGTTCTGAATTCTATAAAGTCCACTATGTCGTCCTTGTTGGTACCTGCCATGTATATCAACCTGCGGGTTGCACTTTCCTTCTAGCTCGTACAGTCTCTCCTGCCATCTCTAGCAGTGGACGTTTAGGGAAAGAACTGTTTTGCACCATAGCCCGGTCATTCCTGCTCTCAATCATTGGTCAAAATGCGATACTGCCTGGCTACCTTACTTAATGGCGTATGCATCGCGAAAGTGTCAAATTCCCAATTGCATTGCCGGTTATCTGGCTTTGGTTTGTAGTATGACACATGCGGGCCAGTGGGTATTCCTCTTGCACGCTATGGACCACACTGGATCAACTCCGTAGCCCCCGGATTCCTGAATGACAGCACTTCGGCATTCGGTGGCTGTTCGGTGTAAGGAACTCATCCGATCCGGAAATGATCCCGGGTCTGTGTATACTGACTGCTGCACGGTCCAGCCGGGGGATGGTTTCCACAACGCCATATCCGAGCTCACCGGCGTCAATTCCAGCATGTTATACGGGAATATGCCAGGGTATCCGGGCCGATCTATGGAGTTATGCCGCTAAGCGCTGCGTTGGAATTGGCGGAACCCAAAACCCGGTTGCTCTTCCTAGGGCTTCTTCTTCAGGGACCTCGCAGGATCGATATTTTGTCCATGGACATTCTCCCTCGCAACTGTTTCTTCTTGCTGCTGTAATCTATTCACAATGTCTGCCTACGCTAAGGAGCTCAATGCGATCATCATCGGTGCTGGCCCTGCCGGCATTGCTATGGCATACCGGTTGAAGCATGACTTGAAGTTCGAGGACTTCAGCATATACGAGAAGCTGGATGGTATCGGTGGTACCTGGAGAACAAACAGCTATCCTGGATGGTATGTAGAGTCGAAGCCTTTGTGAATTCAACTAACGTCCTGTACCTCTAGTGGATGCGATTTGCCCTCCCACCTCTACTCCTTCAGTTTCAACCTCAATCCAAACTGGTCCAAGGAACTATGCGAACAGCCTGAAATATTGCAGTGTTAGTGGAACACCATATACCACTAAAGGTCTGCCATGTTTACTAACAGATAACGCCTAGATATGGACGACACGGTAGACAAGTTCGACCTACGCCGCCATGTGCACACCTCAGTTGAATGCCTCGGCGCCAGATGGCACACCGACAAGAGCAAATGGGAGGTTCACCTGAAAGACGTCGATACCGGTATGGAATTCGTGCGATTCGCGTCCGTCTTCGTGTCGGCCGTCGGGGCTATTTCATTCCCCCGCGACGTACGATTCCCTGGTATGGAAAACTTCCAAGGGCCCATGTTCCACACAGCTCGCTGGGATCATTCTGTCTCATACAAGGGGAAACGAGTGGCAGTCATTGGTAATGGATGCAGTGCCGCCCAGGTAGTCCCTGCCATTGCGAAAGACGCAGGGTTTGTCAAGCAATATGCACGCAGCGGCCAGTGGTTCCACGCCCGCCCTAACCATGTCTATACTGAGTTTGAGAAGTTCCTCTTCAGGTGGATGCCTCTTAAACAGCGTTTGCTTCGTCTGAGTATCTTCCTCGCCGCGGACGAGGAAACAACCACTTACTTCCCCTCGCCCAAAGGCCAGAAGGCACGGCATGCTGTGGAGGAAGAATCCAAACGGTACATTCAGTCAATCGCACCCAAGAAATACTGGAAGCACATCATTCCTACCTTCCCGCTTGGCTGCAAACGCCGTATCTTTGACCCTGATTATCTCGAGTCCCTGAACCGGTCAAACGTGGAACTCCTACCGGAGGGCATCCAAGAGATGACCGAGACGGGCATTATCAGCAGCTCTGGAATCAAGGACGACTTTGACCTTATTGTCCTGGCCACCGGCTTCCAAGTCTCCCAGTTCCTTACTCCCATGCAAATCAAGGGAGCCAACGGCGAATACCTGCAAAAGCAATGGGACGAGTGCCGCGGTGCGCAGGCCTATCTCGGAACTTACGTGCATAACTTCCCCAACCTCGCCATCATATTCGGACCAAACACATTCCCCGCCAACAACTCTGCGCTGTTTGCTTGCGAGACCCAAGTCGCCTACGCGGTGGAGTCCCTGTTCAAGCCCCTAATCGACCGCCGCGCCAATATCATAGAGGTTAAACAAGCCGCAGAAGACCGCGAGACCAATGCAATCCACGCGCAACTCACACGCACAGTCTTTGCAGGCGATTGCTCCAACTGGTACATTGGCAAATACGGGCGCAACGCAGCCTCATGGCCCGGTTTTGCGCGGTCATATTGGTTCCGCACTTACTTCCCCGAGTGGACTGCTTTCAATATGGTCGGCGGTAGCTTCCTATGGCCGTTCTATCGTCTTCACCGGCTGGTCAGGACGCTTTCACCGCTATCTCAGGCTGTCTTGGGTATGGCAATTCTAGCCTTCGCTGCTCGGTCTTCGTTCGTTGAGACGGCTCGTAGCCTTGTGCAGGCTGTGGCAGGTACATTTGAATCGTGGACTGCTCGATTTGTGCGAGCTTAGACCATTATACTCTTTGTTGACTTTATCATTGAAAAACTGTTTTGGTTGTTCGTCCTATGTGGCTTTTTATATCGGTGTCATGTATCGTAATTAGTGATAGGAAATTGCAAATGTCTATCCTGCTATTTACTCTCAGTCCACTGTCCTCTATAATGAACAATGTCTTTCAAATCTTCTAGTACTTTAATGTGATTCCTAGTCTAACCCGGCGTACCAAGGCGCGAGTTACGACTGGCCTCCTGGCCTAGAAAGAATGCAACGACCAAGTAAAGCCCAGAATTAATCTTTTACGTTCTATCGAAATAGACAGCACTCTAACGTGAATCCGAGCAGAGGGGAATTCTTCATCCACGCTCCGGTTGAGTCCTGCGGACATCTTGCAGCCGGATCAACCCATCGCACATCCAACTAGAGATATCCATATCGATGTATTCGAAACCATTTCCGAGCCAATTGAAACAATTACCGCATCTCCGAAGGAGCTGTAGACCGTTGTCGGCCCCCTCGGGGCCAGGTCGGGATTCTCTCCGGCTCCGCGGAATTCATATTGCGACGCCGAGCTAGGGCAACGCGACAAGGCCGTAGGTATAGATCGGAATTTGGGCGCAATTATAATGGTATAACAATTCCAGAGATTCGACCTGTATCCTTAACGTCTATACTCCGTCTTGTACTCTCACAACTTACCAATATGGGATCCACTTACCACGAAGCTGCTCTCGCAAAGGTAGGCTGTCTTCGCGACCTTCAATAGGTGTACAATAAGCTAACATCTGTTAATATCTAGCTCAACGATCGCTCACTCTTCATAACCGATGCCTTCATCGACGGAAAATGGGTCAGCAAAAGTCAGAAATTCAATGTCTACGGTTGGTTCCAGCTTCCATATATACCCTGTATTAGTCTTGCTCATACCGTTTAGAACCCTCAACAGGCACAGTCCTGGGCCAAGTCAGTGACTGCGACCTTCAGGATTTCCAACGTGCCATACAAAGCGCCCACGATATTCAAGACACCTTCTCCACAACTACAGGTGCCGCTCGCGGGGCTCTCCTTCGGAAATGGTGTGACTTGATTCTATCAAACAAGGAAGACCGTAAGCCATTCCTAATTTAATCAACACCGATACTTATCAGCTAACATGCCTTCATAAAAGTTGCCACAATCCTATGTCTCGAAAACGGCAAGACATACGCCGAAGCCGCAGGCGAAGTCTCATACGCCGCGAGTTTCATCTCCTGGTTCGCCGAAGAAGCCACCCGGGCCTACGGGATGACAATCCCTTCTTCCACCCCTCGAACGACCCTAATGACCCTCCGCGAACCTATCGGCGTATGCGGAATCATCACACCGTGGAACTTCCCTGCCGCCATGATAACACGCAAAGTCGGACCAGCACTCGCAGCCGGGTGCTCGGTCGTCATCAAACCCCCGAGTGAAACACCATACACCTGCCTCGCGTTGACCAAATTAGCAGTACAGGCCGGGATTCCTCCGGCGCTTATTCAGGTCTGTCCGACCAAGAACCGACAGGCGGCCACGGAACTCGCGACGAATCCGCTCGTTCGCAAGATTAGTTTCACGGGGTCGACGGGGGTAGGCAAGATGTTGGCGAAACTTGCATCGGGCACATTGAAGCGCGTGAGTCTTGAACTTGGTGGGAATGCGCCGTTTATTGTTTTTGATGACGCGGACGTGGATCTTGCGGTCGAGGGGGCCATGTTCTGCAAGTTCCGGTGCTCGGGGCAGACGTGTGTTTGGTATGTATTCTGGCCATTCTCAGTAGAAGGTGTGCTGATATCTCGGTAGTGCCAACCGATTATATGTCCAGAAGGGCATCGCAGAGAAGTTCACGGCCAAACTCATTGAACGAGTCGCAGCCCTCAAGCCGGGTCCTGGTCTGGACCTATCCACTACGCAAGGACCACTTGTGAATAAAGCCGCCGTTGAAAAGGTCGCGGAGCATATATCAGATGCAGTCTCCAAAGGAGCAAAGGTCGAAGTTGGCGGGAATGCCGTTCTTGCTTCTGGATTCCTCTTCCAGCCCACTGTGGTCTCCGGCGTCCGCCCAGATATGGTAGTGAGCAGGGAAGAGACTTTCGGGCCACTTGCTCCCATCATTGAGTTTGGCAGCGAGGATGAGGCAGTTCAGCTGGCCAACAACACCGAGTTTGGCCTTGCGGGGTATTTCTTTTCGAGGGACGTGGGCAGGGTCATGCGTGTTGCTCAGAAGCTGCAGGTTGGCATGGTTGGAGTGAATACTGGCAAGATCAGTGCTGCTGAAGCGCCTTTTGGAGGAGTCAAGGAAAGTGGCTATGGTGTAGAGGGGAGCGCTCTGGGGCTGGCAGAGTATCAGAACATCAAGAGCATAACGCTGGGGAACTGGTGATTTAGGGAATGTGGTAACAATCAGTATATTCGGGCAATGTCAGCATGCTTTCCCTAATGGGACGTTGCTAATGAGGCACACTTTGACTGGATCAGACATCGTGGTGCTGGAGGACGAGGAAAATATTTACATCTCATCTCGAAACTCCATATTTCCACCTAGCGAATAATCAGTAAGCTCTCCTCTGCTCAGTGAGCCTGATTGATTCTCATCTGGGACAACTGCTTGCATCTCATGCATGTCAGCCAGCCACGCTTCTCCTCGTGCAGGAAGAAGTGACTAGGTCCAATCGCTTTCCCCAACTGTTTAGAGTGGCCAGTGGGAGCCGATGGAAACAACTAAATAAATGGCCCCCAATTGTTTCTTGTGGACCACGAGCATGAAGCTATTGAATAGCGCGCGGAGGCTGTCCCCCGGTTCCACAGCTTGAGATCTGACCACCGATTCAAGAGAGCCAACATCCGACTTACAATTTGTCAGGGCGTGTGAGAAGACATCATAGCGCAGCTGGAGGATCAACAAGCACGCTCTGACTGGACGCAGCGCAGCCACCAGATCTGGTCAAACAAAGAGCAGGGCCCAGCACGTAAGCCACATTCGCCGATCCGCAGTCACATTCTTGGGAATTCATTTGCTGCTGTGTAACCCTTTGTTCCCCTAGTATAAATTCTTCCCATAATCCCCAGTTCTCCGTCTACCGCCTGGTGATTTCCCATTATCAGTCCGTATCCCGAGAATACCGCTCGACCATGTCAACCACCAATGGAAATATATGGGCCGGTGCTGGCTCTCCCGACGCAGTGCAGGTGATAGAGAGGTTCTACACCCTGCTAGACGCCGAAACACCTGAAGCAGCGAAGGAGATGAGTGAGATGTGTACCGAAGACGCAGTGTTTATAACCCCAGGACAGTCATTCAAAGGCCGTCAAGGTAATTGAGCTCCGTCCAGACTACTTAAGACAATGACTAACATAAGAAGAAATATACACCCAACGAATCGGATTCTGGGAGGCATTCCCAGGTATCACACATAAGCCGCTTCGTGTCTATGTTTCGCCCTCCTCGCCGCTGGATGTCGTTGTTATCAACAGCTTCACGTTCCCTACAAAGGATGGGGCGCGTTCCTCGTACACGGCAGCAAATTGGGCCCTTGCTGAAAAGAATGGGGCGTATCTGGTTCAGAAGCTTGAGCTGTTCATGGTGAGCTTATTGAAGTTTTGGAACTGTTCCGGTTCAACTCCTGATAATTGCACACAGAATCCAACCGTGTTTGGCTGGACCTAAGTTCACGGCGCTGTAACCCGGTTTTCGCAGTGTGTGAAATGCGAGAGTAGAAGCACACGAAAGCAGGTCTTCCTCTATCGTACTAGATATCTGTGGGTAGCCAGCTTGCTGCTCAGTTTTCTTCAATTTGGCATGGGACGCAAGTCCTAAGGGCTGGGTTCATGCATGGGCTGTACATACCCTCCCATCACTCAATATTACTAGCAGTGTCCTTCTTTCCTACGTAATTCTGCAGAACATGTGGGTGGGCCCCGCTTTGACACAGCCATGTGCAGTCAACAAACTGGCCCACAGTGTCACACTACATAGAAGATGCATACTTCCTTTTAAATACGCCCTGGCAGAGAATAGCCCGCACCAGCCCGCGCAACCGTGCATATGGAAGGAGGTCATGCGGTTGGCATCAGAGTAAAAAGCAATATAGAGGTCAAGGCGTCCTGTCGCACTCGGTCTACCAGTTTAGGGAAGGCGCGCAGCCATGGTAAATGTACATAAGCATCCACCTGCGCGTTGTTATGAACGTCCCCAGTGCTTTGATTTATCCTATCCTGCTTCCCTCTGTTTCCGTATCTAGTTTCGTTCATTGCGCCTTCCGAGGCGTCGTTTCTGGGCAGTTGTTTAATTGGAGCGGAGGGAGATATTTAGTTTTGAAATGAATGCATAGGTCTAATATGCCAGATCAAACCTTACTCTTTTCCTGTGAGTCTTTTCCCTGATTCTCAAAGACGGCCTGCTCACCCTCCAAACATTCTCTGGGAACCAGTATAGTCTGTCTACTCCTCTCCTTGACCTTCCTCCCTAGGATTCTATTCAGAACCATCTCGATCTCCGTAAGACCCTCCCAGATGGGCAAAACCAAAATAACACCCGCCGCCAGAAACGCCCAGATAAACAAGAAAGCAACCCACCCCGTGAAGAACGGAACAGTGAATACATAACTCGACGCATACATCGGGATTGGCCACAGAATCACCAGCGAGATGGTCAGAAACAGCCCAAGGAAGAGCGAGCGATTCCGCGCTGTAAGGAGGGACTTTTCATTCTCTTCTTCCCTTCTTTGCTCTTGTTCAGCGAGTACGGCTGCGTCTTCGGGGCTATTACCGGATACTGTGACGTGCTCGTCGTCGCCGCGGTGGATTTGCTCATTCAGGATTCGCCAGTCGAAATTATCAGGTTTGAGCAATGTAGCTAGCGGGGTGAGTATCAGCGGCGAACAGAGCGAGACCATATTCCCAGCCACAAGAGGGAGATTCGAGCTAAGCGTCTCGATACTGACGACTCCATGGTGGGTATAGGCAGTGCAGAACCAGGCAATCAGGCCGAAGGTAGAGCACAATGGGGGGACAATAAACGCCGCCAGGGCGGACTGCCTCTTCCACATGATAGTGCATGCCATGGGAACGATAGCACTGTCGACGAAGATCCCGATGGCGGTTATGAGGAAGTCGACGCTGAATCCGCCGTGGTTAAATGCGACTGCGATGGACGAGCAGAAGATAGCAAATCCAACTGTGATGAAGTGGGAAAAGTAGAGGAGCTGTTTACCAGAAGCCTTTGGTTTGATGTACGCCTGGTAGACATTATAGGTCACCAGTGCCGTTGTGGCAACTGTTTCAGAAGACATGGCGCTTGTAACGGCCATGAAGACCATAAGTAGCACAGCAACTGCACCACCATTGCCCATGAGCGATACAGCAGCATATGGCATCGCGAGACCTGAGGCTACTTCATACTCGTTCATTCGGTTGGGAAACGTTGGCCAGCTGGGAAGATGTTCCATGGCTGCAGCGGCGAGGCCGTACGTGCTGGCCAGTACAAATGGGATAGTGAACCACGACAAACCACCGACGATATAGCCCACGGATGTCGTGCGCGGGTCTGCGGCAATCGCCTTCTGGAATAGCTGGCTGTCAACACAGGCGGCGAATCCTGCCCCAATGAATACCAGCCCGATGTATCCGCCTTCCTGCGATCTCATTGTGAGATATTGTCCGTCTGCGTTTCCTGCAACTGGATGGAGTGCTGCGGCTTCTGTTAGGAGCTCCCATACTCGAGCTGGTGAGCCGGTTTGCTCGGAGGTCGTGTAGAAGACGAACAGCGCGATGAGCATAATGACATAGATGATGACGGTGTGGACCTTGGATCATCAGTAAAATTCAGGTCCTTGAATGTGGATGCTCACCCAGTCCGTGATAAAAGTAGCCTTGATCCCGCCCATTAAGGTATAAATAACCACGCCGATAGGCAGCAGATAACAAATCGCATCCCGACTCACACCAGTCATAGACGCAAAGACCGCCGAACCCCCGACAAGGAGATTCACCGTCGTTATGATTTGGTACACACCAGAGTACGTCGTAAAAAGAAGATGAACCGCACTACCATACCGCACTTTGACGACTTGGAGATAAGTCTGCGCATTGGGCGCCTTGCGTTTAAGCTCGACAGCAGCAACAGAAAAAAGCAGAATCTGAACCGACGCAGCAGCAGCGTACCAGAACGGACCGGACACTCCATACCGATAGCCGTAGGTCGTGCTGGTGAGGAGCGTGGTCGCAATTGTCCAGGACGAAACTACCGCAGAGGCAGTCAAGCCTGCCTTGACGGAGTGTTTAGCAGTCATGAACATCTCCGAGTCTTGAATTTCATTCATATAGGTACTCAGTAACCAGGACGTGAGCGACATCCCGATGGCAAAAACTGCACCAACGCCGACGACGATGCCGTAGCCCACGGCCTGGGACAGGGGGGCTGGGCTTTGGAAGACGTTCTCTGGCATTTTCAATCAGGTAGAAGCAATAAATATAACATCCCGAGCAGGGAACAAAGACAGATATAAGACATTCCATGTCCAAACCAAACGAGATCCATTCATTCTAGGTTCACTAGCCGCACGATGATAAGGCAGGATGCTATCAACGCCTACCCAGTATCCACCCTATCACTTCACAGACAAAGACAGACAAGTGGATCTGAATCCTTATCCTGGGGGAGGATGCATGATTGACTCCAACTGCAACGATATCTCACCAATCTGCAGCCTCCAGCGTGTCGGTTCCGAGGGTCTATCCCGTATCAGAGCGGGGAAGTGAGGAGATAGGGCGTTGGAGTATTTGATAGATAGCCCAGGTATCTACAAAGGCTGACTCTTTGAATATTCTATAAAACATTCTACTTAACAACAGTACACCTCCTCATTTACTTATCAAGAACACAACTGCGGAAATGGCACCAACCGCACGAAAAGCATTGATCAACGTAGACATGGGAGAGGCCTATGGCAACTACATCTGCGGTCCGGATAAAGAACTCCTCCCCATGATCGACCACGCCAACATCGCCTGTGGTTTCCAGTAAGCATTCCTCACTTTGTGTCCGAAAATGGTGTATGTGTTATACTAACTGAACAGCGCCGGCGACCCCCTCATCATGGCAGAAACCGTCGCACTCTGCAAAGCCCACGGCGTCAAGATCGGCGCCCACCCCGGCCTCCCCGACGTCCAAGGCTTCGGTCGACGCGAGATGAAGCTCACCCCGGAAGAGCACACAGCAAATATTATATACCAAGTCGGGGCTCTCAAGGCATTCCTCGACCGCGAGGGCGTGGAGATGCACCACGTCAAGCCGCACGGGATCCTGTACGGGATGATGGTCAGGGACATTGAGGTATCCCGGGCCGTCTGGGCGGGCGTTCCAAAGGGGATGCGGGTGTTTGGACTTGCTGGGACGTATATGGAGAGTACAGCGCAAGAAGCCGGGCTGGAGTTCTGGGCGGAGTACTTTGGGGATGTTAATTATCGAGAGGATGGGACGTTGATTGTGGATCGGAAGAAGAAGCCGTGGAAGACAGAGGATGTTAGGAAGCATGTTAGCAAGCAGCTGTATGAGAGTCGCGTTGTTGCTGTTACTGGTACGGAGGTTGATCTACCTGTGAAGGACTTTCCCATATCGATTTGCTGTCACTCGGACTCGCCTGGCTGCGTGGAGATTGTGAAGGCGACGAGGGAGGTAGCGGATCTGTTCAACAGTGAAAAGGGATTCTAGTAAAGAACATAGTTCCAGTGAGTTTATATCCACAACTATACTCAAGCAAAGAGTATATCTACAACCGCGCAGTACTCGACAACCCCTTCACAACCTCAGCACCAGCGCGCTCACCACTCTCAATTGCCCCCTCCATATACCCCTTCCACCTCACTGCCGTCTCCGTTCCAGCGAAATGCAGATTCCCAGCTGGCTCTCTAACAGCGCCACCAACAGTATCAAGCACGCCAGGCGTCAGCGCAATACACGGACATCCCCATCCGGAGTACGCATCATTCACCCATTCGTAGGTAACCATATCCACAAACCCACTCGCTGCTTCAGTCTCAGCTTCAAACAGCTTCCCAATCTGATGCACGAGCGCTCTTTCCCGTTGTCCGGTTGGAAGGGCTGCCCAGGCACGACCTGGGTCGCCGGACATGAAGCAGGTCAGCACGTATTTCTTGTCAGGCAGACTACTTGTATCGCGAATTACTGATGCCGGTCCGGTGAATGACTGGATAAGCCCGCAGTAACCCTTTTCAACCCAGAATGGCCTGCGGAAGATCATCATAGCTTTAGTGTAGTAGCCATATGTTGACGACTCAGCCCACAACTGCTTTGGGGCCGGCAGCTTTGGCGAGAAAGAGATGGTGTTAAGAACAGGACTGGGAACTGTAACTATTGCCTTTCGCGCTCGCAGTGTCTTTTGATCAGCCGTGACAACTTCAACACCTGAAGATCCTTCCTGTGAGATACTGCTAACGGGACTGGATAGTCGAACACTATCCTTAGGGAGAGACTCCGCAATCCCTATAGCAATACTTTGCATACCCTGGCGTATACGCAGATGCTGCCCTCCACCCTCTCGATCAGATCGCATCTGCAGTAACCCACCGCCGGACTTGCAGTACGTGAGGAAATACAGGGCCGAAATATCCCGTGGATCCTGCCCCAGCATGGCTCTTGTCCAAACAGTAGCTGTTGCGAGACTCTCTGTACTGGCTTCGCGAGAACGCAGGTACGCTTCGAAAGTCATTGAGTCCCACTCTGTATTCTGGGGCCTGGCAGGGTCCAGAGTGTGGCAATCTGCCTCGATCATGTCGCGGATTCGGGCGACGTCTTGCGCAGTTGCAGCATTGAACTTTGCCATGTTAGCCGGGTCCTCTACGAGCGTTGCAGACGTACCTTGGGTAGGTCACCGTAAGTAAAGGTGGAACAATCACCACTTGCATCCTGCAAGACGCACAGGCCGGTGGTATTCTGCTCCAGAATCTCGGCCCCGAATTCCTTAGCCAGATTGTAAACCTTGGACTGGTTGACGCCGTTCATCCACGCTGCTCCCAGGTCAACAATCGCATTCTCGTCTCCAGGAACAGCCTGTGACCAGGTCTTGCCGCCAACGCGGTCTCTTGCTTCCAAGATAATGAAGGACAAGCCCGCTCGTTGGAGCTCCGAAGCAGCGCTGAGACCGGCCAGTCCAGCGCCGACTATAATCACATCGACGTCTTCTCGGCGGGTTGTGCCAGTCAATAGACGGGGTACCTGGGCAGGAACTGGGCGAGTGACAACAGCATCGACCTCAAATAACCATCCTGGAGCGGCCAGCTGCTGAACCGGCACAAGCGTGATAGCTGGACGATGTCCACCTAGAAACCTCTGGATATGTCTTGTATGAAGACGTCGGTTTGGATCATAGTTCACGATATACACTGTGAGTTTGAGGATGTCCTTAACAGACGCCCCGGCAACGATCAGGATCTTGCGAAGGTTCAGGAGGGCCAGGTGGATTTGGGACTCGTAGTCTGCCGGTACTGTGCCATTTGCTGTACTCCCTGGCTGGCCGGCGATATGAATTACTTGGGAGTTTTGTGGTGCTATTGTTGCCGGTGCATAGTAGGCTGTTGTGGTGTTGACGAGGTCGAGTGTTTCAATGCGCGTCATGATAATTAATAACTGGAATTTAATTCTGCACTTGATGCAAGACACTTCCATTTATAATTCTGCATTCCAGTCGGCTCCAACAGCAGTCATACCAACAGCATACGAAATGTAATGAAGTATCATGCAGCGAATAACAATCACTTCCGATACTCCAACAGACCCGCCTTTCGGAGCCGAACTCTTTATCTCTTGCTCCATCTTGCATCTTCCACTACACTGTTACTCCCAATGGATTCACCGTATGAACCCCCCAGTACGCGTCGGAAGCGACAGCAGCGAAAAGCCTGCGATCTCTGTCGCCGCCGCAAAGTCCGCTGCGATATCGACGAACAGCCTGGAAATACGTGCTCCGTCTGCGATAGATCGGGGCTCGAGTGCCGGTATGTCTAGCTCAATCATAAACGGTCCTATACTGACATTCTAGATCAACCACTCAATGGGCAAAGCCAAATCGTCCAGCGACCCATGCCCGGCGATATAGCCATCGGACCGCTCAGCCGGAGACAAGCAGGGACGTTGTCACCCATGTAGACGAGGATCTCGATGGGTTCGATGTCGACAAAGACCGACAGATTCCTGACGGAGCGACGTCACCGTCGTCTCCCTCGTTAGTCTCTCATCACTCATCCCAGAAAGAAGACTTTGCGCGGAGAGGTCTCTCGCGGTTCTTCAAGCACGGAATCAACGCGGCTGCATGGGGAGTATTCGACTCCCTAAACTACCTGCGCATCGCATATGTCGGCACGGCCGTGTCCAATCTCGTCCATCTGGTCCAGCTGCATCGAGCATCACGGCGCGACCTAGCACTATCCACAATACCCAGCATCGATAACCCCGTCGAGGATATCAGCATCCACAGCGACGAGACCACAAGGGTAGTTCACTACCCGTATCCACCCATTCGACCTAAGAATAGGTGGAAGCCAGGGCCGGAAGTATGGAATGGCATGACGACGCAGGATCTTTCAGCCGATGTCTCATCGTTTCCAGCGCAGGAAGTCCGCGATGCGCTCGTTGCGGCCTACTTTGAGCACGTCCACCCGTTTCATCCGGTGATATCCAAGCCAGAGTTCATGGCCAGCTACAAATCCCAGGATAACCCGCCGCCTTTACTTTTATTCCAGGCGGTGCTTATTGCTGGAGCTCATGCTTGTTCGCATCCTCTAGTCGCCAATGCCCGCCACGCTGTCAAAACCACCCTCTTTCGGCGAGCCAGCATGCTATTCCACATGCGCCACGAAACAGACCGCGTCTTCCTCATGCAAGCAGCTGTCCTCTTCACACGACACATCGGAGACGGCGACACCATAGCAGGCGGCCCATGGTACTGGGGTGGCATCGCAGTGCGCATCGGCTGCGGCCTCGGCATGCACAGGCAAAGTCCAACCCTCCCGCCAAAAGAAACAGCGCAGTATCGACGCTGCTGGTGGTCAGCCTTCATCTGCGAGGTGTTCTCGTCTCTCGAAACCGGCCGGCCCTGCGCTGTTCGTGCTGAAGATATGGACCAGCTTACGCTCTCCCCGGACGACATGACAGACACGCCGGGGCAGCCACCGCTGGACCCAGCCCTGCGTCACGACTTTATAGCACGCATGGTCGACCTCGCCTATATCGGCCTAGATATCCTCGCCCTCAACGAACCAGCAAGACAACACATCATCGACGTCCAGAGCATCGACACCCGTCTCTGCCAATGGGCCTTACAATCCAACGTCCCACCCCCCTACACATCCAACGATCCAGATCAAGAAAAGGAAAAAGAGTCAGAAACAGACCCCTGGCCCTCCCACCTCCAAATGCACTACAACCTCCTCCTCCTACACCTCCACCGCAACTTCTCCTCAAATCCCTCCAGCCAAACCATCTGCAGCACCGCCGCGCGCGCCATAATCCGCACCTTCGAAACCCTAACCACCCTCTCCAGCCTCCCCCAATGCCACTTCACAGCCATCAGCGCCCTAACAGCATGCGGGATCCAACTCTCACACGAGATCCAGTCCGCGATCGCAAGCCAGACTTTCCTGGTCGCGATCCACGCCCTCGAGTACCTTGCGCGTTTACTGCGGCCGGCTAATTTACTAGCAGGGTACTGGCCGAATGCAGAGGCCGTGCATAGCGTGTTCCAGGAGATATACACCGAGTATAAAAGCTACGTCGCGCAGGGACTGCAGGGCGAGCCGGTGGTTGTGTCGGATGTGCAGCCGGACTGGTATCGTCTGCTTGCGGGGCAGTCTGTACAGCCTGTTCCGGGTACGGGGATCGGGAGGGAGTGGGAGTGGTTGAATATCGGGGGGGTGTAACAAGATAGTTATATAGTTACAGGTAGAATAATCCGAAGATATATGTGCTATTTCATAGTGGTCAAGAAATTAAGGTGACGTGCAGTGTCTTTGTGTGATCAAGGCTAAACTGGGGCGGGAAATTCAGCAACCGGTCCTATGATGTAGAGGTTATCATGCCAGATTTTGATTCTGGATACCCGCGTTCGAATCGCGGTAGGACCTCATTTCTTTCGTTTTTGTCCAATTCTTTTTTCACCAACGTTGTTTCTCTTGCTTTTTTATAATTCCAGAATAATATATTTACTGTGGATTAATTAGGGTTAAGTTGTTTTTCGCACTGCGCAGGTTACTCAATTGTGTGGCTATTTTGTTTCATATATATATTTCCGCTTCTGCTTCAACTGTCAGCCCACTTTTACCGCTAATAGTCACTTTGTGCGAGAATCATCTTACTATAATACCTTAACAGAAAGGTCCGGCTTGCCACGTCAGGGGGGTGATGTGGCTTGTCGCCGCGCCGGATGGCCGAGTGAAGTCTGTCGGACGGGCTCTTCTGAACCTTTACTAGGCTTTTATCCGAGTCTGTCTGCATCGGTCATAATTTTTCGGCCAGTACCATTGCAGCTGCGTCTCTATAGTGCAAATCGGATCTCGCACAACTAGCCTTTTATAGACTAGCTACTTACCGTTCAGTGTCTACGGAGATAAGGCGGGCTTTAGGAACAATCTGTCCGACCGGATCTACTTGTCGGATATTCCAAAAGTTTTCGGGGTGTCTGTATAGAAGACATAACTAAGGGTCGATTAGTCGATCTTTAATCAGTCTATAATCAATTTACAATCGTTAATAGGGGACACTTATAGACTTGTTGATCGCACCTAGGATCTTGGGCATTACAGTGATCGCCACTGGTCTGTATCACTTTTCAGAGCGCCTTATTCGCATCCCGATATATGTTGAGCAACGGCTACCTACTTTCTTTGGCCTTCCATTATTACTCAAGTCCACAATCATGACCAACTACGACTTCATCGCCCTTGCTACCAAGCCTTCCGCAAAGATCTGCTACAGCTTCCACCCACCGGTCGGCACAACGAAGTCCGTGCTCGTTGTCTTCGTGAATGGACTCGGGCTGCCCCAGACCTCATGGGAGGGCGTCATCGCCCGCTTGCACGACCGACCTCCCGTCACGGGCCTCCCCGCTATGATGACTTACGATCGGTATGGCCAGGGCCAAACAACTGACCGCGATCCCGCGGATGCCGATGCCGCCGACCCTATGCACGGGCACGACTGTGTCGCCGTAATCCGCGATCTTCGGCAACTGCTCCTCCAGATCACCTCGGAAAAGTTGGGTGTCTGTAAAATCGATGACGTCCAGCTTGTGTTCGTCTGTAATTCCATCGGTGGTGCGCTGGCGCGACTCTACGCACAGGAGTATACGGGCACCGTGAGCGGACTCGTCCTGCTGGACAGCGTCCTGGCCAACTCGGATTTCGTGTCCATCTACCCGGACCCGGATGCCCCGGACTTCGATGTAAGTACCCTTCCCGCCGGAGCGACCGCCAATGCCATTCGTGAGGCGCGGGCATATATGCAGTACGTCTTCCACCCGATCAATGGCAGCAAGGAAGGCCTCAGCCGAAAGAACCTGATCCAACTCCTACCCGACAGCGATGGTCCCCAGCTCCAAGGCCCTGGCGGACGGGGACCTTGGGTCACCGTCGTTGGTCACGAGTTTGAGGCATTCGAGGGCGAGTTTGAGCGCATGGGAGGAGCGTCCCCGCTTCTCACTCGTGTATATATGAATCCTTACTGGCAGCGATTCAATGAGGGACTGGCCAAGATCACCGAACCAGAGCGGAGCAAGGGTCCATTGCAAGCCCCGGGATCAGGGCATTTCGTCCAAAAGGATAACCCGGGGCTCGTCGAGGATGAACTGCGGGAAATCCTTGAAAAGATTCTGTGAGTGCTGGGTCATGAGGTGGCAATCCCGGTAGAATATCTACCTAGATCCTGTAGAATCCTGATGATGAGGATGATTTTGTAAGTAGAGCGCTCGTTCCTATTTTGTCGGTAGTAGTGCTGCATACCGCTCCGCACGAACCGAATCGAATCGAACTTTTATGCTGAATATCACGGTGGACAAGGCTTATGGCGGGGAGTCGGGGACTACCAAGAGATATGTAAATTAATGAGGAGCCCCACCAAAAAAAAGAACTAATGAGCAGTAATCTTTTTATTCAATATCAATAGCCCTCCGGCACCTTTTCCTGTATTCAAGATAGTGTTTAAGGAACCGTCGTATCTACTTATAACTCGCGGAGGTGCCGCAGGGCTTGATTAACGAAGAATATCTGGGTATTTTAGATTCTCACGGCCAAATCGCAACCCTCAAAAAAACAGATTCGGCCGGCTATCTTTGACAAGTCCATGCTTCACAGCATTACCACTTTAGTGCCTCTGTCTCACGGGTGCATCCGAGACATATTTCTAAACGACGAGCATTGGGAACGGCTACAGGTAGAATATGGGCCAATTATTCATGAACCACAAAGTTGATGCGAATATATCCCCTGAGAATAACGTTATTGTAGAACAAATATGATAACAAAAAGCATGAGGCGCATCGGTTTACCCACAATGATTGGGGGTTAGTTACATAGTAGTGATAGATAAGCCGATAAGTGGATAACAAACCATCACCCCTTAACATATTTGCAGTAGCTCCCTTCTCATCCCTGAGGTCTACGTGTTCGGCTTGCAACAAATAGAGGCCTCGACACCCCTCGGACTTAACTATAATTGAGCCTGGCTTCGCCCTATCTTTGTTTTGAGCTGGGCCTGGTTTGCCTTTTCCGCGCTCATCAAAAGATTGGCCAAAACATTCCCCCAAGAAAATATGCCCAATAAAATATGCCTGCCTGGATTGATGGAAATCCTGTCGTTTCGGGGAGCTCGCAGTTGGCGCAGGCAGGGCTGTGACCAGAGCCGCGATTTTCTGATACAAAAAGCAAAATATCTCGGAGTTTAAGTGTTGTCGACCTCTGGGATATTCAATGTTGATTGCGCTAACCCTTCATATTTTTTACCTACATGTATCTATGGTCTTTCAACTGGCGCGAAAATGCACAGGCGGGATGGATACACTGACATATAATGAACCACGAGGTCCCCTGTGCGCTCCAAGTTACCAAATAGTCTGTCGGAGGTAGCGCGGCTTACGCGCTTGCAGGTGAGACGGTATAGATTGCATAATTAGCCTGACTGCACAGGCAATGTCATCGAGCCCCTTATGTAAGAATGGGGGCGAACCTCAGAGTCCGCGAATGCGCCCGACATCATGCTTTGCAATTCACCTCATACAGAGGTATGTTTGAATTCTCCGTCGCACCCAAGGAAGATGCAGATGTTGAACTCAGTCAGAAGTTCTATGTCTGAACCCGAACCCGCCCTAAGGTACCGGATAGTGTATTGATGCAATGGTCGGTCTTCCCTATTCATCCGCAGGCTGCGTTAATTGCAGGAAACGCAAAATAAAAGTGAGTCAACCGCTCGGCATTGGGCTACACACAGAGAAAACACTCACCACCTTATTCAGTGTGACTCGCAGAAGCCAGTATGCGCCAAATGCTTGAAAAGAGGAATCCTCTGCCTGGGCTTTGATAAGGACCGGAAATTTCTCCACCATGAAATGCGCTCTCAAGTAACGCGGAGTGGTGAGGTGAAACGACCAGTCCGTCGGCTTGTTTGGTATCTAAAACCTCTCTCTCTACCATCCTTCTGTGACATGAGCGGCGAGGTTCGCACTCAGCTATTCTCAGCCTTCATGGACAATTTCTTTGCCCCGAACGCGAACATAAACGGCAAGGACGATAGTCTGTTCTTTCTTATGGCTAATTTTCCTACGCTAGCCGGAGAATCCGAACTGTTGGATCGATCCGTAATCGCACTAGCTTTTTCTTTCCTAGCCATCAAGTCAAATGACAAAAACTTGGCTCGTCAAGGCCTGGAAGTCTACAACAGTGCGCTTAACGCAATGAACCGAGCATTGCGAAGGAAGTCTGGATCGTGGCCCCACATGCTTTACGCATCAATCATATTCCATACATATGAGGTATGCTTCCACGCCATGGAACGCGACAAGTTACTAAGAATTCTCATCGATAAGACCCTTTATTATGGTGACGATGCGCCACGAAGCTTGTTTACCCACATACAAGGCGCCAGTGCTATTTTAAAAAGTTACAGCTTCAGCGATACCAATAGCCTTACTTTGGCCATGCTAAAGCGACATAAGTGGGCGGTGGTAAATACATGAACTTCTCACTAAAATTGTTGAAAAGCTTTTGCTAACTTGAACTTCATTCAGGCGTACTGCACCCTTAACACAGAATACGGATTAGAGACAGACTGGGAGTGTCTGACTCTAGGGAAAGAGGAATGCCCTCTAGATGAGCTTTTTAAAATCATTGGGTACTGCGCCGCCCTACGAAGAGACCTGGTCAGTGCTTCCCGGCTCAACAGCCCTGAACAAGAACCGACTCTCCAATCAATATTACAACGTCTTCTCGATATCCAAAGAGTCCAAGCAGGCTGGGAGCGTCTGCATAGTGACTCCTTATCGCCTCACCGCAGAGGCCAGGCTATGCTAGATTCTGAATCTTCAGGGGAAGACGTTGGCCTTGACCCCTATGAATTCAAAGACTTGTGCACGGCCAAATTATATGTTCTTTCCAGGATTGCTTCAACAGTAAGACACCGTTTGATCTATCAAACTGAGAAATTACTGCATGGATACTCTGATCCCACAAGTATGCATTTTTCTGCCGATGAAATCTGTCGATCTGTTGTTTATTGCATGCGACCAGAAAGACAGATGTCAGTGGGGCATATGGCCCTATTTGCAGTCTCCCAGGCATCCAAAGCGTACATCACTTGCCGAGACCTGAGAATGTTTGAATGGTGCCAATGTATCTACTCAACTATCCAGGCTCGTGGAATTGGCCTCGCATCCCGCGTGGGCAAGGAGGATTGGACGCTCTGGCGTACGGCTGCAAATTAATCATGGAGGTGGAGCTTTAGCAATACAGTGACTTCAAATGTCAACATCGACCTCTGCGTAAGTTAGTCTGAAAGGGTGGGAGGAAGCCATATTTAAGCTCTTAGGTATTGAAAGGACAAATAACAACTCTCGACTAAACCATTCGTTGAACGCCGTGCAATGATTGAGTTTATAACAAAATTTGTGCATTCTATTATGGGACCAAGTCCCATTGGCTTCGCTGACAACGAGTCTGGGTCTCTTCATCCGCTCACAAGTCAATCGGGAGTCAAGGCCGATGAGCTATCGGTAACGCCATCCGTGGCAGTGAAAATACCTTCAGACTTGTGGGCATCGGTATTATTTGCAAACTTCTTCTCCAAATCCCTGGACTTGTTCTCTGGCTTTCTCTCGTTCTGCGTGTTTAAGGGGCCATTTGGCTTTAAAGCCCCCGATTCGATAGCTTTCTCAGGCAAAAGCCGAGTATTTTGCACTATCCAACTGCCACTCAGTCAGAGGCTCTGTACTCTCGACTATAGATCTATTGACCCAGACCGAGGCCGCCATCGAGTAGTGAACGAGCATAGCCCTAGGCATTCGAAATAGATACTGCGACTGAACGACGGAGGCAAGCTGGGGTTCGTGCTTACGGAGATGGAGGCAGGGAAACTTTGAACCAGGATCTTCGGCTTATTTAGATAGACCCCGCGACCACCATTTGGGCCTACACAGGAGCTTGTGTGTCGATGCACCATCTAATATGGTATCTGATTGGTAGACGGAAGATGGACCTGGCTCAAGAGAATAGATTGGAATTAAAACTGCCACCGCCTCTGCCTCGCACCCCGGCTGTGGTGTGGCAAAGAAATGTTCGCCTGTCGGAGGCGGAGCAATTACAATGGTTAATATATCGGTATCACTATCCGTAGTCTAAGAGAGGTTAGTTGTGCGCACTTGGCCCACTTATGCTTACTGTAGATTAACTATAGCCTATTAGGGCTACGAATCTCCATCCTTGCTCGATACCCTCTGATCCGTTTTTTCCGGCGGTTGTGTTCGACCATTCCGTTAACAACAATATTTTTGTCAGACGGTTGGTCATCCGCGCTGCTAGAGGCTTGCCTGACTAGGCTCACTTATGGTCTGCTTCGCTCAGCCTCTCAGCCCGTGCCTTTATCTCGCTGAGGTCCTGCGTCCCCCCGACGATGTTTTCTTCTCGTCTCCTAAGCGCCCCTTTCGCGTCAACGCAGCAACCACCATAATTCGAACTCTCTTGATGGCGAAAATTCAAAATGGTGGCCTCATGCTACAATGAAGATCAACTGCCGGACCTTAATCGAGTCCCATGCTCGCAGGACGGCGATCCCACCCAATGTTGCAAAGAGGGCGAGTACTGCTCAAGCAACGGCCTCTGCGTTAAAAAAGACGGCGACGATGTGACATACTGGCAGGAAACTTGCAGTGACCCTGACTGGATCCATGGCAATGTCACGACGTGTCCGACGCAGTGTATGAATATCAATAGTATGTGACAATACACAGACCTACCCAATTCCTCTTCCTTCTTTCCCATACCAAAGTTCTGTTGACCTAACATGCTTCTTCTCCAACACAGATGGCGGAAACGGCGTCACTTATTGCAAGAACTCGACATGGTGTTGTTATGGATACTCTGGGTGCAACTGCACCGACTCGACACAGGTCTTCTCGATGGACCCCGTCAGCATCGTAGCGACCGCTAGCAGCTTCACTGCCACTTCCACCTCTACATCCACCTCAAGCAACGCAACAACTTCCTCTTCATCGTCCACCAGTTCCTCAGACAACAGCAGTGGATCCTCCAGCTCCAGACACCTCGGCGTCGGGCTCGGCGTGGGTTTAGGCGTGGGCATACCTCTCGTCCTGGGTGCGATTGCAGCATTCTGGTTCTTCCGCCGGCGAAAATCTCAGGGAGCAGCAGCACCCGCAGATACAAGTGCCGCGGCGGTGCAAGAGCATCACCAGCTGGGGCAAATGGATAAGAGAATCGCGCAGGAGGTCGCTCATGCGCAGTATGGGAGTCAGGCACACCCGGCGGCGCTGCTCGCGAAAACAATGGGGCCGTCAGATGGTAACCCGGTTGAACTTCAATAGACGCGATTTGTGAAAAATGCGAGTGTATTTGTGGCATGTTCACTGACTTGATTTATTTCAATATGCGAGGGGAATTGTTTTTATATATCGGTGTCCATAGCTTTTGTAATGCCTGTTTTAATTGAATACTGTACAAACCCGGGACGGGTTGCAGTATCTGTCCAAGTGATAATTGAATGTATTCATTACTCTTCAGTGTTCGTGGGTAGTCTTTCCCATTTCTGTCGTTGGTGGTGAAGGTATAACGTAATTCCCAAGCCAGCCGCTCACCCCCCCCACTGAAGTCAACGCGTATAGGCCATGCAAATATTTCATGCTATTAAAAGCACGTCAATCACCTTAAAACTTGATAGAGCATGAGGGCTAAGTCTAATTAGTAATTCTGGCTTTGAAATAGGATAAAATTCTAAATATTTATTAAGTAATGGCTATGTATAACATTCCTTCTATACTCTGTAACTTCAAGAATACTAATATCGTGCAGAATATTATACTAATAACTATAAGTCAATTAGTCGGGCGGATTTCTATAACTACTACATGCATCTAATATCCCTCTTTGCCTTCTGATATAGAAAACAGCCATCGCTCGCTACATTACTTCGCATGACACACACAAAATATCAAAACGCGAGGCTCACTGTCAACTTTGAAGAACAGAACTATGATATCTAAACCTCTACTCTAGATTACGTCCAGCCACCCCTCCCTACAACTTTAAACAGGTCAAGTCGTATACGTGGCCTTCAACTTGGACAAAGTCGGGTATCCCTGAATCTTCCTCCGGGTCTCCGCCTCCTCACCCTCCGTGTCCAGTCTCTCCGTAGGAAGCACAATAGCGCGATCCAGCTGGTACGGCAGACTCCGATGGCGGCCGCGGATCATCATCGCGCAGATCACCAGCTTGCTGAAGGTTGTGAACTGCCCGCTGAGCGAGGTGCTTACTGTTGGGTAGCCGAGGCTGAGGCCGACGTTGCCGCTGGAGAAGAAAGACTTGTTAGATTGTGTAGGAGAGCGAATGGAAGACATAAGACATACTAGGCTGAGACGACCTCGAAGAAAAGAGGGAAGACGGCAAAGGCCTATAGACTGGGTGTTATCATTCCAGTTATAGCCGTCATCTAGGGAAAGAACATACCGGCTCAGCAGGATCCATAATACGATCCGACTCTGCGATGCAGATACAGAAGATCCCCAAGAAGATATACCAGAGATCAAAGGTGAGCTGGTTGCGGATATGCGTGAGGACGTAGGATCTGCTGTCATCGTTGATCTCGCCGCTGGTGTGGTAGAGACCTAGCGCTTGGCTCTCGTACGTGTTGGAGGCCCGGATGCTAATAGCGATGGGATAGATGGCGATGTACATCATAACCAGGAGGCTGAACTGCACGGCGGGGCTGACGTTGGCCAGATTGAAGCTGCTGGTGCCAGTGTGGCGGGCGGAGGCGGATTGGAAGATGGCTGCGGCGAGACGGGGGCCACCGGGGAGTTTGTTGACTTCGGTGTTGTCGAGGTCGAGGACGACGATGAAAATGATGTCGACGACGTTCATGACAAATAGAATGCCAAAGAGGATCCAGGTGGGCTTGCTGGGGAAGAGGAGGGTGTAGCAGCGTCGGGGATGTTTGAGGAGAAACCCTAGCGGCTCGCGCAGAGACGACGTGCGCGGGCAGACTTTGGACATGATCCAAATAACAAGGCGCAGCATGCAAGGGTAGAATGTATGGCCCGCATAGGCAAGAAAGCTCATCAAGATCATGGGCCACACTGCGTCCTGGAAGGTGATCATGGAGTCAGGGGTGAGGGTAAAGCCCAGATTGTCCACCATTGTCTGAGCCGAGTAGAAGGCCCTAAACACTGATTAGCAGAGCTGGTAAAAGCAAACCATGTCGCCAGACTCACCACCAGACACTGTTCTGCCCGCACTCGCGGAGATAGTCGCGGTACTTGGGGTCCGCATGGCGAATCCACGGCAGCAAGCAGACCACGCCAAAGACATGGAGGCCGAAGAAGTAGCCGGTGGTAATCTTTAGCAGCAGCTTCAAGGCGCGATATTCAAGACCACCAAGCATTTCGCGATCCTGTGCGCTTAGATTGCGAAAGTTCGAGTTCCGACTCACGGTTGCCTGTGAGGACAGCTCCGGTAGTGCCAGCTGCTTGGAGAGCGGCTCTTCCTGTGGCTGGGCGACGATTTCTCGCTTGGTGCTACTGGCCGTTGGGCCAAGGGTGAACAACGACGAGGCAATGTTTGAGATGGAGAGATCGTGGGATAGTTGGCGTGTCATCTGGCGCTGGCGGACACTCCCTGTAACAGTGCTGCTGGCAACGCTTTGACTATCGCTTGTTCGTGCCTGTCCGAGAGCCAGGTCGCTGCCTTCAAAGTCTACTTCCTCGATACGGCGCCCCTGATCAAGCTCTCGTGGAGAGGGGATGTATAGTGCCTTGTTCTCATGGCTGCGGGCAGGGTCAGGGCCGAAGGTGATGCTCGTGTGGCGCTGTACGTTGTTTGAGGGGGCACTGGCAGGTGTAAGCGACATGGAAACTTCCAGCGATCGGGTCAAGCATACTTTGCTTCTGGGGACTTGTCCTCTGCTGCAGCCTGAACGGGCGCAGCCTCAGCATCTGCCTGTCTATTTCTTGCAGGCCGCAGCGTGATTGCTGAGAGTTAATACAGAGTCAGCTCAGCTTAGTCGCGATGAGACGCACAACATACCAGCTTCCTTCAGACGCTTCTCAAACCAATGCAGCCGCTTCTCAAACCAATGCAGCCGCACGACCACAACGAGGATATTGATGAACCCGAGGTTGGTGAGAATGGGGATGAAGTATATGTAGAGCTGCTGGTACGTCTTAAGGTCCTTGACATCAACCCTGCGGTGGTCAGCGAGCGTCAGCAGACAAGAGGACGACGTACGTGTTGAGCCCGGACTCAGTAGACGCACTAGCGCCGAAGAAATAGGAATCTATCGCGCTGAGGTTTCCATATGGGTAGAGCACAATCAGGCCCAGGATGCCCATGGAAATAATGTAAGCATCTGCCCGTGTTAGCTTCGTTGAGGACTGAGGGGGGCAACGCACAGTGCACGTTGATGAAGTTGAGCGACGGCGTCCACATGGCTAACTACGCTCTGGTTTGCCTGGTAAATGTCGCAGAGGAGCGGCCGATGCAGCTTTATGGGTTCCGGGAGAGAGAGAGAATGCATGTGGGATGCTGGCTCTTATCGGTTGCGGTGTGGCTTCCGCACATGGCCTACTTTCTGCATTGACTGGAGCTGTCTTCCGCATGAAGAGGGCGGGATTGGCAGAGCAATTCCCGCATAGAACCAAGGTTTGGGCTCCCAACCAAACAGCTTCGTGTTTGGTTCTTGCCAAGAAGACAGTAACCCTATCTCGCGGACACAGAAAATCATTACAAACAGAATTACTCAGGTGTTGCTATTACTAAATGTACTTCTATCTAGACTAGGATTATTCAGATTTAGTACTCTAGCATAGAATGGCAGTCTACACTCTGCCTATCTACTAAATAATGCCTGCAATGAGCAACGGGATGCGCAATTAATCCACCCAATGGATGGCCCAGTGGCGATATATCTGCTGCGCCACACACCACTAGAAGGTGACCGAGTAAATTATCCGTCATAGGTTGGGCTGCTGACCTCGGAGATGTGGGTGTATATATATGCTCCTGGATTATGCAGTCGCTGTCATGCTCTTGTCTCCTGCTTACATCTCATCCTCATAAGGAATGCCTATACCGTTCATCCCGCATCTCAGACATGCAGATGCAAACATCCCTGGGCGTAGCAGAGTCACCCATGAGGAACAGAGCCTCACCAGAACTGGCCACGGGCTAACCAGCGAACGAATCCGCCAGCTTTCAATACGGAGCATCACCTCCAACCCGCAGACCATGAATCAGCACCACTCTCACATCATCGGTGGCCAAAGACAGTCAACCGGTATCTGGGGCAGGATCGCCTCCTCATGTAGGAGGATAAGCAACACGCCGAAGCCATCGCCGCTAGAAGAGTGGGAACACTGGGCAGCCACGAACCTCGCAGACCCGTCAATCAACACCAACACAATGCGCACAATAACGCAAAAGTACGGCGCAATTCGCCGTGTCACCGGAGTCGGCGCACACGCAGTAATCCTCCAGATGCACAAGGAACAGTCCTGCCCGCCACTCGACTGTTTTTACGCCATGAAGCTCTTCTGGCAAAGCCCACGCCAGACCAAGCGCGAGCACGAGAAGCGCGTGCTGGCCGAGTTCGCCATCCTCTCGCAGCTGCACCACAAGAACATCATAACGACATTCGAGCTCCTGCCGTTGAACACCACGGCCCCTCTCTACGCCTGCTGCATGGAATACTGCGCCGGCGGCGACCTACACTCGCTGATCGTCGCCTCGGGCAGTCTCCGCGCCGCCGAAGCCGACTGTCTATTCAAGCAGCTCATCCGCGGCCTTGTCTATCTCCACGAAGAGGGCATCGCACACCGGGACCTAAAGCCCGAGAACCTGCTGCTCACGCATCGCGGCTGCCTCAAGATCTGCGACTTTGGCACCGCCGAGCGCTTCCGTTTCAAGGGAGAGGAGCACGTCCGCTTCTCAACTGAGCGGTGCGGTTCGGCACCCTATATCTCGCCGGAACAGCATCTCGAGCAGCATCTTGAGCAAGGATTTGATCTGAGAGCCGCCGACGTCTGGGCCGCGGCTGTCATCTACATTGCCATGCGCAGCGGACGGAATGCGTGGAAGGAGGCTACGAGCTGGGACGAGCGCTTTGAGGAGTTTGCTTGGCGGCGCGATATAGGGAAGAGGAGTAGCGTCGTGGAGGGTCTGTGTCAGGTTTGTGGTTTCCTCCTTCTCTCTTGGGTGGTGCCAGCTGATTCATTGCACACAGTACGAGAGCCGCGGTATTCTGTACGGCGTGCTGAGTATCGATCCGCAGGACCGGCCTGGAGCACTGGAGGTCCTTACTTCAACGTGGCTCGAGAGTGTTTATTGCTGTGTCCCGCAGCCTCGGGAGTGAGTTATTGTTAGTGCAGGGGGGCTATAAGTAAAGATCCTGTTAGTGAAGGGGGAATCAATCAGCATGTCTAAGCTACTTCCCAGTCTGTATCGCTCTATTCATCTATGGCCGCAGTCCACTTTATATCATTATATCTGTTGTATTGAGTCCTTCCACGACCTTAGAAACTGATCCCTCAGCTACAGACATCAATGCATTTCCTAAATATATTATCGCAGACCATGTCTCTCTATTCCGGATGGAAATGCGGCAGTTGTGACTGGTATCCAGTTTTATGGCTGCCAGTCTCCTCACTGTTTGACCTTCGGCCGCTGGATGCGGTAATGAGACGAGATATAAGAATGACCTTCGATAGGACCTGCATTCCATTTTGCTAAATAGACCTCGGGGTTACAAAGGAAAGAAAACTGGGAGCATTTTAACTGATGCCCGGTTGAGCTGTTATACCAAATGGTCACGCATCATGCATAGAGATTCGATACCGAGTCCCTTCTCCCGCACAGTCCAGTGCATATAAAATGGGACCCATCGCCACCATAATTTGAACTTATACATATCCCCGTCCGTAATCACCTCCTGCTGGACGGCTCCATCGGCTTCCCCGTCTAATTACCTCGTGCCGGATGGTCCCGTCGGCTTCTCCGTCCGTAACCACCGTAACCACCATAGGTTCATCGGCTTCCCCGAATCTAACGGTGTTATCTCAATCGAAGCACCGCGCTATCAGCATACTCCAACCCAATGACGTCCCGGGAAAGAAAAGATAACCCCCTGCTACATATGGGTGGACCAACCACATTTATTTCTGCGGTGAAATACGTAATAAAGTGGGGGCATATTCCATAGCATAATGCGGAGAGAATTGGCCTGGAGAGCTGATACCCCATACATCGGTGGATACTCCGACATGGCTCCGGACAGCTACGATATTGGGGAATTTCCTCGACAATCCAAAGTTTATGGGATCGGCTATATTCCCGCGTGAGGAAAGCATGCTGGCCTTGTCCAATCGCATGTGGTTGATTTGTCGATTGTTTCTTGTTTCACAGATCTATACTCCAGCGCGACTACTCCGAATTTCGGCCCCAAGCAAGGCGATGTAACGTGAGCTTAGGGCTAGTTATATAAAGATTGATCTGGAACGACTTTCACCCACGGAAATCATTTGTGCCTAGGGTGAAAATGTTTCTTCAGAAGATCCTGCTAGTCCTGAGTGCAACCCTCGCTGCAGCCTGGGAACCACAGCCCTCCGCATGGTGGAAGGAGGGCGTGGTGTACCAGGTTTATCCATCGAGTTTCAAGGAGAGTCGGACCGAAAATGCAATCGGATGGGGCGACATCAAAGGCATTACCGACAATCTCGACCACATCCAGTCGCTCGGGGCGGACATTGTGTGGCTTTCGCCTTTCTACGAGAGTCCGATGAAGGACATGGGCTACGACATTAGCGACTATGACTCGGTGGCCAAGCTATTTGGCGGCAGCCTCGAGGATATCAAGACATTTATTGCGGAAGTTCACAAACGCGGAATGCGATGTCTTTTCGATCTCGTCATCAACCACACCAGCGACAAGCACAAGTGGTTTAAGGAGTCCGCGAGCTCGAAAACAAACCCCAAGCGCGACTGGTACCTCTGGAAGCAGCCCCAGTATAAGAACGGATCCATGCACCCTCCGAACAACTGGCAAGGCCAAAACAACGGCAGCGCATGGAAGTACGACGCACACACCGGGGAGTACTATCTCAACATATTCAACTACTACCAACCCGACTTGAACTGGGACAATCCCGAGACGCGACAGGCCATCTTCAAAGATGCCTTGCAGTACTGGCTGGATCTGGGCATTGATGGGTTCCGCATGGATGTCTTCGCTCGCTACAGCAAGCCGGCCGGATTGCCTGATGTGCCTGCCAACGACAGCGACTTCCACGATGCGTCAGAACTCTACACCAACGGGCCACATGAACACGAGTACCTCCGACAAATGAACCGCGAAGTCCTCTCCCAATATGACGCCTTCACTGTCGGCGAGTACCGCCCAGAAACCAACATGAGCCTCGTCCAAGACTATGTCGGCGCATCGCGCCACGAAGTGAACACCATCTTCCTTATGAATATGTGCGACATCGGCCGCGAAGGATTTGTGTACACCGGATGGAACCTCACGGGGTGGCGTGATGCAATTGACTTCACGCAACGCGTAGGCAGTCCCCTGACAGGAGACGGCTGGAACTCGATATATCTCGAGAACCACGACACGCCGCGCTCAATCACGCGATTCGCAAATGACAAGCCCGAATACCGCGTCCAGAGCGGCAAGGCGCTCTCCGTACTCCTGTCGACGCTCTCCGGTACCCTATTCCTCTACCAGGGTCAGGAAATCGGCATGATCAACGTGCCCGACACATGGAAGCTCTCTGACTTCCAAGACCGCGCCGGGATAGACAATTACAACAATGCCACGCAGCACGGAGTCAGTCCCAGTGAGGCCCTCGCGACCCTTCAACTGCTGGGCCGCGACAACGCGCGCACCCCCTTCAACTGGGATGCCAGTGGCCGCGGGTTCTCGACCAGCAACAGTACCTGGATTCGCCGAGCGAACCTCGAAATCAACCTCGCAGACCAAAAGCACGACCCGAACAGCGTATACAGCTTCTGGGTGAAGATGCTGCGTCTGCGCAATGAGCACAAGAGCTCGTTCGTGTATGGGGACTTCGAGTTCATTGACTGGGAGGATGAGAACTTCCTTGTATACCAGAAGACATCCAATTCTGAAGAGGTCGTCGTGTTTATTAACCTGTCCACTGAAGCGGGCAAGCCGCCATTGGCCATCCCAGATAATGCTGAGTTGCTTGTGTATACCCACGATGACCATTCGGGGGCTGATTTTGAGCCGTTTGAGGCCAGGGTGTATAAGCAGGCAGCTTCTGGCTCTACACCATGATCTACCAGTTAGGATAGTTAGAATATTGATTCCTTTGATGCGATGAGATTCAAACTCAAGCGCTTCTGCGCGAAAGGCTGAACAAAGATGCGAATATTTGAGCAGGAGAATGATATTGTGGAGAGCGGTTGCCACCTCCTCTCGATAGGACCACTGTATGATGGCCAATGGTCAACAGCAGGGAAAGACAGACGATTGACCAACTTAGGTCTCGGGTCTGAATGGTTGCTGACATGTTCATGCATTTACATCATAAAAGTCGTTTTGCCTCCTCAGTCGTAGTCTCCCCTCTTTCCACTCTTGGAACGTGCGCGTCCGCTCCTCCATCGACGCATATCCATTAAATAAATTCTCCGGGTCTGTCAACTTGATTCTAGCCAGCATGTGGCTAAGGCCGAACACCGTAATCGGGATCTCATCGATCATCACCTGTATAAAGCCGATCCGCTCATAAAATATCCCAGCAACCCAATCATCATTATATCCCAACCGGAGCAATGAAGAGAGCTCGGAAGATATATACGAAGCAAGCCACTCTGGCCTGATCACAGGAACGTCTCCGGCGTGCGATGTATAGTATGCCTTCGACCGCCATTCCTCGAACCCAAGTTCCGGTTCTGAAAGCCATTGGCCTTGCCATATAGGCGGGGTTTGACAATTCAACCGGAGCGTCTCGATCACAATCCCCCTATCCTCAAACACCCTCCCAAGGGCCCCTCTTGCTCTGTGGTTCTTAAGCCGCGTTTCTTTATCAGCGACCCTTTCATTCTCCCCAACAATCACGGAAGATTGGATCCGGGATAGCAGTTCCTCTTTTCCCAGTCCCTCCGTTCGAAAGTGCTGCTGAAACTCAGGAGTCGCAGCCAGGCGTGTCAAATTCTCCAGTGAAGGAAAGGACGGGCCGCGCTTTAGAATTCGCTCTAGCAGACTATAGAGCATGCTGGCAAAAGGGGGCGGATTGTCGTTCGTTTGAGAGTCAGTGTCTCTAAACGCGTTATAGTGTCGAGCCGCAGAAGTCGCAGAGCCAAAAACCCGGAGATTGACTGTCAGCCCATCAATGCGGTCCGACAGAATCGGGACAGCGAGCCAGGTCGGCCACAGGTAGCGGCCCTGGACGATTCCGACATCAAGAACGTACGACACTCGACACCGAGAGAGGATTGCCTTTGTTTCAGCGGCAATTTGGTGGTTGACCAGCAGCAGTGCCCGAGCTGCTGGGATTGTCTATTCGGGTTCCTTCAGGTACCAGACGCGCTCGCAGAAGAGCACGCTATACTTGGTGTCGTGTAAGTGGACGCGATTCGATGGGTACAATAACCCGTCTGTAAGCTGGGAAGGGGAGTAGAGCACGAGCTCGATGATTTGGTCGCGGAGTTCGCGGGGGATTTGCAGGAGCCTAGAAGGCATTGTCGATGTGAGCTTCAAGGACAACCTAAAGAGCAGTGCAACCCTTTACCATGGGTAGATATCGGGATGCGGGACTAATCAATGAAGATAGCATGTGCACATAATGTCTCGACGGTTGTCATAGGTTCTGAACTTCTGCCTGCTGAATGTCGCGGAACGTGGGCAACTATATACTGTCATTGGCCACGCACCATGTGCGCTATTTGGGTAATCATCGCCTTAGCTCTGCACTAGGGTCAGTTCGTCCTCAGCTAGGCAAGGAGGAGGAGATACTAATACGCGTCATAAGGCTGCCTTCGCGCTGTTCAGTAGCAGAACTCAGGGCTACTGTCCACAATATGCCTCGTTATCCTCTGAAGTCGGCCATCATCCTGGCGATTGCTGTAACATGCGTTCTTATTACCCTACTTTACTTCCACCTAATAGAAAGCATTCGAGGCTTATTCTCATCAGAAACGAAAGTCGAAACGTATAACTTCCAGGAGACCGCAGAGGAGGCGGCATGCTTCAATGATGGCAGCGACGTGTCTAACCCAATCCCCAATGTCGTCCACTTCATATGGGGAATCCAGAACCCCGAAATAAATTTCATCACCTACCTCGCGATCCGGTCGGCGCTGGTCTCCCTCCAGCCCGACACGCTGAAGATTCACTACGAAGAGCTCAACATCGACAATATCTGGTTCCAGAAGCTGCGGGATAACGTTACGCTCGTCCACCACGATATGACTCTCGAATACCCGAAACAGATGCAAGAGAAATGGCAAGTCAGCCATCTTGCTGATGTGCTGCGCCTAGACATTCTCTGGCAAGAAGGCGGGATCTACCTAGACACGGATGTCATTGCTCTCCAGTCCTTCGATACTCTTCGACACAATGAGAGAGGTGTTCTCCTTGGCCACGAGGGTGGGGATCGCCACGGCCTCTGCAACGCCGTCATCGTCGCACGTCAAGATGCGTCATTTATTCACCGGTGGATAGAGAGCTATCGCGACTTCTCTGCCGCGCAATGGAATTACCACTCTGTCGTCCTTCCGAAGCAAATGGCGTTAGACTTCCCAGACCAGGTCTGCCCGCTAGCTCCAACGGTCTTCTTCTGGCCAACATGGACAATCCGTCATGTCGAGTTCATGCATGGGCCAGTCACCGCAGACGAGGCTAAGAAAGTGGAGGATCGGCTGAATGTATACGACGGCGGATTGCACCGCGATCAGCTGGCCTATCACGCGTGGAATCAGGTAGCTCGAAAGTATCTGGAACAGCTCACGCCAGATATTGTGAGGGATAAGGATACTCGCTTCAATATCATGATCAGGAGATTCCTCTAGGCGTGCCTGAGGATTCTGTTTGCGGAGAGTTCGAACGGGGTTTGCTTCCTCCAGCCTTACATAGTGTTGGCCTTTTGAAATTTAGACTAGTAGAAATCTTATAGTTAAGGATTCTATTCTTTGGCTGTCTACCGGGCTGTCTTTCAGGTCTCGCTAGCCTGGGAAAGAGCACGTTAGACACTAGCTAACGACAGTAGTTTGTTAGACTTGTTCTATAGGAACTTAGCTATCTTTTCGATATAAAGGCCGCGTATTTCAGGGAGGTGGTCATAAAAGGCGTCCAGTATCACCGGAGTAATACTTGGTAATGTCGCTACGGATGATGTATAATATCCAGATCATGCTCTCTCTCTCCCTTCTTCGCCTTCCACGCCGCACTATGCCCCAGCTGCACAAGCTGCATCACAAACTCGCAAATCTCCTGAATATGCCCAATCTCCTCAGCGCACAACTTCTCCGTCGGGATCTTGCGCGTGATATTCCCAATCTCCGACAAAATCAACAGGTCGCTATCCGCCGGCTGTCCGAGCGGGTGAATCAGGATGTTAATAAACAGCGGCATCGCAGCCATAGGCCCATAATGCGAGACTACCCAGACCGAATCCTCCTTCCAGAAGTCAACAACTGTATCTAGGAAGCGGAAGATGGACCGGCTGGCTTCGATGGAGAGGTCGGCGCTCGAGTGTACGACGCTGTGGAGGTCGTCTGGGAGATTGCGCTCTACATCGCCGCATTTGCGCACGAGGGTGTGGATGTTTATCATGGTGGAGAGGTAGTCGAGCTGCAGGTTTATGAGGCGCGTGCGGTCTTCGGGGCTCATGCTTGATGGGAGAGAGAGGGAGTAGTCTGCGGGTGGAATGGAGAGTCTGGGACGGTAGGGCGGATCGGTGGATATTCTCCATTCCTCGAGTTCGTCGTCGAGCTGGCGGACATGGGCGAGGAGCTCGCCTTCGGTGTACTTGAATGCGCGTGGCGAGCAGAGGAGTCGGCTGGCGTTTTCTTTGATCTTCGCGAGGTTTGTGTCTCGCGGTTGATTGTACCAAGTTGCCTGGGGGCTGTATTCGTCCGGGTGACTTACGTCGCAGTAATCCGAGGTTAGGAGTGGTGTGTTGTCGGTGCGCAGGGAGGCGTCCTTGTCGAAGCTGTAGCATAGCCAGAAGAGCCGTCGGATATGGAGCCTGGATTGTTCGTCGAAGGTGGGAATGTGCTGGGGGACAATAACGAGCCCGGACAGGAGGATGTGGCCGCCGAGGTCGCATACCATGCGACAGGCGTTGGTGAAGGCTATCGAGGCTTCTCGGCATTTTCCTTTCATTTTCTGATATGCCCACTGCTAACGTGAGTTACAACACTAATAGCAGATTTAAAAAGCATACCAGTAGAAGGGTGGCCTGTAGGCTGTCCAAATTCACCGCACCATTGACGACGGTCAAAAGACGCTTTGACTCATGAATACAGTCTGCTTCCGGAAAAGAGTCGAACTGCTGAGATTCTTCGGTGCGTGCGACCAGGGCGAGCATGGCCCAAAGACACGCCTGTGCTGATGACCGAGTCCCCAGGTCGGACTTCACGTCATATGCTTTGAAAATGGTCCCCTCAAAGAGCGCCCTATCCAGGATAGGAAATACAATCGAAGTCTTTGACCTTAAGAAAGCACCAAAGAGATACCGGCAAGCAGGCTCAGGAGGAAGCTGTCTCTCTCGCTCCGACACAGGCCAAGGGGCAAGACATGGTACAGTTCCAGTAGGATTCCCAAAGATGTCAAAGTTCTCCAGAAATGACCGCTGCCCTGTCCCTTCATATATCCACTGACGGCCACGGGACGAAAATATCCCCACGCCCTTGAAATACCAGTTATTCCCGAGCTGACATCTCGACAGCCTGTAGGCAGGTGCAGGCGTTTCGGATGCGAGATTCGCCCGAACAGTCCGGATTTCCTCGCCGACCTGCTGCCCTGGATCTGTGGGAGTAAATGTTGTATAATAGGGAATCTGTCTTGACGTCTCAGGGAATGTCCTTTCCCACGTCGAGGCGCCAACAGGGGTATTCACAGACGAGGCAGACCGAATAGCCTCTTCAAGCTGCTCGACCCGCTGGGACAATTCCTGCACAATATCGGTTGTTGTCCTATACTCCTGTCAAATCTTGACTCCGTGAACAAAACCAGAGATTATACCTCTTGTTTGGGTCTTTGTGGATGACCCTGTCAAAGGTGCAAGTTAGACCCTGACTCTTGCACCAATCGCAAGTGCCTCCCGGGGATCTGATCAAGCATTGGATCTGATAAGATAAATGTTACTAAAGACCGAGCCCTGATGAAAAATAAAAGCGTACCTTTCGCTTGTAGCAGACGTCGCAGGCGCGACGAGGAGGCATTTCACTTATCAGATTGACACCATCGGAAGACGGAAACACAAAGGAGAAAAGCGGGAAGTGGAGCAGACGGAGAGCCGGAGTCCGATTACTAATTAATACCGTAACTTACCAGTACTGGACCTGGTACTCAGTGGTGTCCAGTGAAAGTCAAAGATCGACCATTTTATAGAGATAACTATAAGAGCAAGTGAGAAGCCAACAAACCAGGACAAATCACCACCAACGAGCTGGGCATCTTTATGCAATCACTAGGCCTGAATCCATCCGAGTCCGGACTCCAGGACTTGTGACGCCGACAGAAGCGGCTGTATTGAATTCTCTGGTATTTCGTGTTCTCGTATTCTCGTATTCCACGGTCTGTAGCTTGAGGAAGAACAGCTGGCTATGTAAAAATTGAGAATGATTGATTGATGTATCGAATTGAGCCTGGAACAGCATAATCAGAATAATAACAAGAATATCCATAATAATCAGATAATCAACAAGGGTGGAGCCGCCCTCTTTGAGTCGTTTCCGCCTCCGATTATTCACGCCCCCATCTGGGCCTCGCTGGTCAAATCAAAACAGAATGAAGTAAATAAACCCTTTCCGACTCCGATTATCTAAGATCTATGCCGTCTTATCAGATTCCAGCCTGCCCAATGATTCGCTGAGACGCATCCAGCAGCTGCGCCTCAGGGTTGGCATTCATCGATCCAGAGCTCTCGACAGGAGACCTGATTTTACTCGATGCGATTTTTCTTACATCAAAGGGGGCGTGGACCTTGCATGCCTCCGCAGTCCACAGCCGAAACATGCTGTTATTATATCTTGACCCCCCAGATCTGACGATAATGATCTCGCCCCAACCGCCAGCTAGCTAGCGAGCCCATCAGCATGGCCAACAACCTGCTCGACCCGAATCTGCTGCTGAGCCCACGCCAGCGGTCAGCGAGCGAATCAGACACGGTCGTCTCCGCCGAACCCTCGGTCTGCACCGGCGAGACCACCGCCGCGCCGAGTCTCGTCGTGCCCGACCCGAAACAAGCCCTCGAGCCAGACCCTGGCACCGAAGCCGACTTCGTAGTCGCCGATAATCCGTTCGACTACAGCCCCGGCCAGCTGAACAAGCTGCTGAATCCGAAGTCGCTCGATGCGTTTAGGGCGTTAGGTGGGCTTGAGGGGCTTACCCGCGGCCTGCACGTTGATATCAATGCAGGTCTTAGCGTGGATGAGGTAGGGCAGGCGTCTGCCGCCAGGATTCGAGTATATGGGCAAAATCAACTCCCACCGAAGAAGCCAAAGTCGATCTGGAGGCTGATGTGGATTACCATGCACGAGGCGGTCCTGGTCATGTTGTTGGTGGCGGGTGTGATATCCCTTGCGCTTGGTCTGTACGAGACGTTCGGTGTGCATAAGGAGGCTGGCAGTCCGACGTCTGTGGACTGGGTGGAGGGCGTTGCTATTCTGGCAGCTGTCGTTATTGTTGTCGTCGTCGCGTCGCATAATGACTGGCAAAAGGAAAAGGCGTTCGTCAAGCTGAATACGAAAAAGGACGATAGGGAGGTCAAGGTGTTCCGGTCTGGGAAGTCGATGCTGATCAACGTCAGCGATGTCGTTGTAGGAGATGTTGTCTACCTTGAGCCTGGTGACCTTGTACCTGTCGATGGCATCCTCATTAATGGCCATAATGTCAAGTGCGATGAATCATCTGCCACCGGTGAGTCGGATGCGTTGAGGAAGACCGCCGGGCCACACGTTTTTGACATGGAGGCGAAGAGCACAAAGGAGCCTGATCCTTTCATCATCTCCAGCTCGAGGGTTATTGAAGGTGAGGCATCTACTCCCAGTAAAGAACAAGAGCTAATTTGCAGGCATGGGAACCTTCCTTTGCACGTCGGTCGGTGTTCACTGCAGCTTCGGCAAGATCATGATGTCCATCCGGACAGATATCGAGTCGACGCCTCTACAGAAGAAACTGGAAGGTTTAGCCGTGGCCATTGCAAAGCTCGGTGGAGGTGCATCAGCGCTCATGTTCTTCATCCTCCTGTTCCGCTTCTGCGCCAATCTCCCTGAAGACCACAGACCTGCAGAGGAGAAGGCCTCTACATTCGTCGACCTCCTAGTCGTCGCCATTTCTCTTATTGCCGTTGCAGTGCCAGAAGGACTCCCTCTAGCTGTAACCCTTGCACTCGCCTTCGCCACAACCCGCCTTCTCAAGGAGAACAACCTGGTCAGGGTTCTTAGGGCTTGTGAAACGATGGGAAACGCCACATGCATCTGCTCGGACAAGACAGGAACCTTGGTGCGTACCACGGAAACTAAGACCGGGCTCCGCTAATTGATAGACCACGAACAAAATGACCGTTGTTACCGGCTGCTTTGGCGCTTCCAGTTTCACATCCGACGTTTCTTCATGGGGGTCGAGCTTGTCCGAAGACATGAAGAAGCTCATCGTCCAATCCGTCACCATCAACTCAACTGCATTTGAAGGAGATCAGGACGGCGCTCTAACTTTCATAGGCGCGAAGACGGAGACTGCACTGCTTCAGCTCGCCAAAGACCATCTGGGTATGCAATCCCTGGCGGAAACGCGGGCCAACGAAGACACGGTCCTTATCGAACCGTTTGACTCGATCAA
The DNA here is from genome assembly GCF_016861865.1 of Aspergillus puulaauensis. Classification (NCBI taxonomy): domain Eukaryota; kingdom Fungi; phylum Ascomycota; class Eurotiomycetes; order Eurotiales; family Aspergillaceae; genus Aspergillus; species Aspergillus puulaauensis. Next base: position 229,625 of record NC_054859.1, read on the forward strand.
GAAATACATGGTCGCCGTCATCAAAGTCCCGTCGGGCTATAGACTGCTCATCAAGGGTGCGTCGGAAATCGTCCTCGAGTTCTGCACGACGCATATGAATGTACCGACTGGTGATATCGAGCCCCTGGACCGCAAAGCCACTGAAGACGCCATCGCCGCGTTCGCAGGAAAGTCTCTCCGCACGATTGGAATTGTGTACAAGGATTTCCAGGAGATTCCTGATCTCGAGAGCTTGAATGATCTCACACTCCTCGGTGTCGTCGGTATCCAAGATCCAGTGCGCCCTGGAGTTCCCGCAGCTGTCAAGAATGCTCTTCGTGCTGGCGTGAGGACGCGGATGGTGACTGGGGATAATATCTTAACTGCCCGAGCCATCGCCACAGAGTGCGGTATCTTCACCGATGGAATCGCCATGGAAGGGCCTGAGTTCCGCCGATTATCTGAAGAAGAGCTGGACAGGACTATCCCACGCCTGCAAGTCCTAGCCCGCTCATCCCCCGAAGATAAACGCATCTTGGTCACACGTCTTAAAGCCCTCGGCGAAACTGTAGCTGTTACTGGTGACGGTACTAATGATGCCCCGGCACTTAAGGCTGCAGATGTTGGTTTTTCTATGGGTGTCTCTGGTACAGAAGTGGCAAAGGAGGCGTCCGAAATCATCCTTATGGACGATAACTTCACCTCGATCGTCACTGCGCTGAAATGGGGACGGGCTGTCAACGATGCTGTGCAGAAGTTCCTGCAGGTATGTAAACATCTCCAGAGGCTATCGCCAGGCTAACATGTAGCAGTTCCAAATTACCGTCAACATCACTGCGGTCTTGCTCGCCTTCATCACATCCATGTACAATGAAGACATGGAGCCCGTGCTCAAGGCCGTCCAACTGCTCTGGGTATGAAAATACGGCTCTATTTTCATCCACTGCTAATCCTTGAATAGATAAACCTTATCATGGACACCATGGCCGCCCTAGCCCTAGCCACAGACCCTCCCACAGACGCCATCCTCGACAGACCCCCACAGCCAAAGTCAGCACCGCTGATTACCATGAACGTAAGTCACCACCATCCAATACCTTACCACAGCTAATCAATCAGATGTGGAAAATGATAATCGGCCAATCCATCTTCCAACTGGCGGTAATCCTCGTCTTGTACTTTGCCGGCGGAGCCATCCTAAACTACGACGTCAGCATCGCCAGCGGAAAACTCCAACTCGACACTATAATCTTCAACATCTTCGTGTGGATGCAGATCTTCAACGAGCTGAACTGCCGACGCCTCGATAACAAACTAAACGTCTTTGTCGGCGTGCACAGGAACTGGTTCTTCATCGCCATCAACGCCATCATGATCGGGCTGCAGATTGCGATTGTCTTTGTCGGTGATACGGTGTTTGATATTGACCCCGATGGCCTGGATGGCCCGCAGTGGGCTATTTCGATCCTGGTCGCGGCGTTTAGTCTCCCCTGGGGTGTTGTTGTGCGGTTTTTCCCTGATGAGTGGTTTTCCTGGTGTGTTTATCTTGTAGCGCCGCCGTTTGTCGTTTGCTATCGGTATATGGCGAAGGGGTTCCGCTGGTTTGGCGGGCTGTTTAAGAGATCTGGAAAGGAACTTATAGTGGAGGGAGATAATTCAGGTCAAGATACAGCTAAAGATGAAAAGATGGCTGCAGCGCCGCCGATCTTTGTTGGTATGCAAACAGAGAAGGTATAATCAGGCGCAATAGTTAACTTTACTGCAGGCCGTCTGCCCTTGCAGCCATTTATACATCATACGTGTAATAATCACTATACCAATGCAATTGAAAATTGATGAAGTGTTTTCTATTAATGTTTCAATCCCACCAGTTGTGTGAATTGTCACCATTCACTTGCGCCTCCTAACTTCCAGGTTTACAACTAGGCCTTTGACAGACATCACTATATTCTCATTTAGAGACAATTCCCAGATGCCTCTCAGATGATCAAACGTAGGCACAATGTCTCCTGTTTAGGGTGGCATGTTACAGCACTAATTGTACCAGCTTACATCCCAGGTCACAACACCAACCTATATTGAGACGTGTGTGGACTCAAAATCAGTCTTTCCATGATAAGGTCCATCTGTCATATTGATATAAAGGAAAAGCTGCGTCCAGGATATTTTGCGAGTGTAAATCTGTGCGTTTCTAATTCCACTAATCATGAAACTTCAAGCCAGGGAATAGCAAATTGAGGTCAATGCATTTTCCATAGTTGCCCTCCAAGCTCAGGGAATCCAGTTTTTGCATGTCATTCTCCGGTAGTCTTTGTACAAACAGATTGCTGGAAATTCTGTGCTTCGATTGGCTTTTCGCGAGCGGAATTGTGTGTCGTTGGACTGCCCAGCTCTGTAAAACCTGACCCACATCCATATTGTTGCGATGGGCAACTTCTCTGACTTTTCCTTCCTGCAGTAACAAGACGCCATTCGGCTGGAAGGGCTCACCAAGGACCTGACCTCTTTCAAGCCTAAACCGCTTTGGAGCGAATGGGCTGTAAATAGACGGCACGATACTTTCTCTGTGTAGGAAGCTAATCAATTTGGTATTCGGATACCAAGGATGTGCTTCAATCTGGTTGCATGAGATTGGCACATTGTTGTGGGTAGCATAGGGTAATATCTCTTCAATATGCTCTTGTTCAAAATTGGACACTCCAATTGCACGACACTTGCCGCTCTTGACCAATTTTTTCATAGCCTGCCACGTTGGCACGAAGCTGCCGTCAGCACCATTCAGTTTTGCAACCGATTTGGGGCAATGCAGGATATCCGGTATATAATTTCCGTCTGCGTCTGTGGCTGCCTTTTGGTCATCGGGGGTTGCGCCTAGGAAGTTTACCGCTTGTGACAGATCACCCTGCGGCTTCAGAGCACCGGGGAAATGAGCAAGGAACAGGTCCACGTAGTCGAGCCCCATCCTTTCAAGAACCTGTTCGAGGCAGACTTGCACATTTTCAGGTGCGGCGAAATGTGGCCAAAACTTGGTTGTGACGAATATTTCCTTCCTGGGAACACCTGACATTCGGATGCCTTTTCCGACTTCGGAATCCACCTGCAGACCCAAATTAGCAAGATAGGACGATAGGTCATGACCGCATGTATTCAGACCCCGTACTCCCAAGCGCAATCCAAGTGCCGGTAGCCGGCCTTGAGAGCGTCAGCAACTGCCTGGCTACACCAAGTTGGGTCGTCTGGCGAAACTTTAGCACCGTTCACAGTTACCCGAAACAGAGATAGGCTTAGGCACACCTGCCGCCCAGGTGCCGAATCCGACTGACGGCACCTGAATGATCTTCCCGCCGGCTACCCGCATGGGGAACGTTCGTGGAAGATCCATGGGCATGTTTTGCTTGGGCATTCGGACTATCCAGGCCGTGGAAGAATCGGGGAGTGGGAGGTTTCAACGGTCCTGTCTTCGTAGGGGCCCCAAGCCGAAGGGGTTTGGAACTCGATACAACGTCCTAGGTTCGGTCCTGTGACTATGATGTGTGGTCGGCTCATAAAAGACTTGTATATTAAAGTTCTAAGAAGGCTGCTTCTTATATAAACTAATCTTACCTGTTAGTCAAACGTGTCCGTGATTATATATTCTTTCTTGAATAGTAGTTAGATAATGATCTAAAGCCTTTTTACTAACTATATCCTAAGGTAAAAGAACAAGATCATCATTCCTAAACAGATAATATTAACCCATGTATCATTTTGAATTAGAGCCCCTAACAGGCACGCGTAGGCTAATTTTACCTAGGTAAGTTAGTAATACCAGTCAAGCCCCCCCATGATAGCAAGCTCACCTGGATCACTTGCAGCTTTATAAAACAAAGGACTGCTGTAGCTTTTGCAGAACTTTCGCGATACCGAGCGACCTGAACTGCCCTGCCTTGTGAATGTTATAATTGGGCCATGAACGGTCACGGTATTGACTATTGACAGGGGCAATGACCAAAAAAGGCATACCAACAACAGATGTGAAAGACATCGATATCATTATTGAAATATTCCCTCAGGAATGCCTATTCCACCTACTGTATCTGGAGCCGCTATGGCACTGGCACTTATCGCAGTGACTGTAGACCACTACATAGGGCTCACGCCCACTGCTAACATGCGAGACAGCTCGACGGAGGCAATGGCGGGAAAAGGACATTGAAATAGTAAGAAGATTCAAGATAAAAGCACACAATTACGGTCGGCTGATATAGTCTCAATCCTTGGCGCTTGAATTCATGCTGAAGCTCAATATAAGTACCAAAGAATGGTGGAATCTGTGGCATCTGTGAATACATAAAACGCTTGAGGCTAATCGAGATCTGGACCCACCTGAGACTTGGCTGCCTAATTGAGACTCGTGCGTGGGTCTCGAGCACTCAAATGTTTGAATAGATGAGTAGTAATATACAATGTTCAGTGCTGGTACTATTCTACAGTCCTCTCTCGAATATTCTTATACCTAGCCTTGCACATCTCAACAGCCCCCAGACCTCGCTTTATTTAACCCAAACCGGCTGACTTCTTTAGGCATGAAATCCCAGTTTTCTTTACCAAGAACTGGTCTCGAGAGCCACCTTAAATGAAAAATGATATCCCTCATTTCTATGCACAGATATTCTCCAAGTTTCATGCTAATTCAGCGTTAATTGGTAAAAATACAGGCCTACTCATAACAGAATATTCAACTCCAACCCACACTCCGACATGATATCCCACCACTTACTAGAAGACCCTTGCGAGCTCCAAACCTTCCGAAGGATATTAATCAAAGATAAAGGCGTCTTAAAGTGATGCGCAAAGTTCATCTTCTGCAAACTGCTCTCGATCGTAGACTGATTCTCCTGATTATTCGCATTTAGCCCGATCATGAAAACCGGCCAAAGAACGCACTGCATCCAAGTAAGTCTCTGGATGGCCGGGATTGCAGCTGCAACACATTGACTGAGTCTAGAGTTACTTGGCGACAGGGAACATATATCGGTGTATATGTAACAGAGCAGGCCCTGTCTCCAAATTTCGCCCACGTCAAGGACTGATTTTGCGTACGGTTCCATTGCGGATGAGGCTTTTGGCTGCCACATTCGGACTGAGATGATCAAGTCTGTTATTTCGGGTAGCATTTGCTGCATTGTTTGGATTGGGTCTGCTTGTATGGGGATCTGTCCGACCTTTTGAGCAAATTCTGTTGCGGTGCGCATAAGGACGAGCATGGAGTAGTCTGGTAAATTCCCGAACCATTGCTCTTGTTCCGTAGAAAGCTCTACCTCTGACTCGTGGTCTAACATTATCGTTAGCAAATGGTGTAGATTATTGTGGCATATGAGATCGCATACTGTCATTTAAAAGGGGAGGGTCGGTAAGGGGCATCACGGGCAAGCCTGGGGCCCAGAGAGTTCGACCAATGACCGCCATCCAGGTATAGTGTAGTCGAAGAAACTTTCCTTTGGCTCCTAGGCTGCCGTGGTTGCTATCAAAAAGAAGCTTCCGGGCGTCTTCCAGCTTCACGCTCCATGTGCCTATTCCGGACCCGATAACCTAAGATAGGACAGCGAGTTAGGACATGGACTAGATTATAAGTAAGGAACCGAAGAGCAAATGCAGTAGAACTGCCCGTGTTGGGTGTTTTATAGGTCAAATAATACTGGCGCAGTCATACCTCAGCTGCGATAGACAGGAGCACAGTGGCAGCCATCATATAATTCGCATCAGCGCAATTAGAGCTTTTCCGCAAAGAATTCTTCAACGCCGAACGATAGGGCTCCATAGCCCAAGGAGGGAATTGACCCAGCGAGACCAAGTGATTCGCTGAGGCGACAAGGATTGCATTGCGCAACGCAGATGAGCGACCGGCCAGTGGGACATAGACAGCCGTATAAGGATTTCGCTTGGAGTCAAATGGGTAAAAGGACGGAGCAAGAATATCAATAACTGAGTGAACGAACACAGGTCTCATTAGCAGGTTCACTTTTTTTCAATGGCCAAAAAACTCACAATGCTTGAGGAGATATTGTTCGAAAGCGTCGGAGTCGCTCGGTCGTGTTGCGTTTAAAGCTCGGTCTATCTCGGTGGCAATCAGGTTGTCGTAATTTTGAGTGTCATAATTTGCACCAACCCCCGAAGGATTTCCTGTCGTCGTCGGACTTTTAGGCGCAGATAGCATGTTATCGTGAGTGACTGCGGGTATTGCACCCCCAGTGCTAGGAGCCTGCACGGGGCTTTTTGGGTTCTCTAGCCAAGAGAGTGAATCCAGCATCCCAACATCCAAATGGTTGTCCAGGTCATTTTCGAGACCAGTTTGCAGGTTCTGCCAGGGAGGCTGAAAGTTGTCTCTTTCCGATGACGGCGAGGGCACGGGGAAATTACAGAGTAAGCTGGGGGCCCCTGGGGATATGCCTCCCTGTACTCCGCCATCCCCGGCGATGTTTAGGAAGTCCCACGTCGGGTTCTCCGTCAATATGTCTCTATTCGGGACACTCTGCTCTTTTTCAGACACTTGGACGCACCGACGGGGCGGCAGTGCCATATCCTGTGCGGTTTGCGGTGCAGTTGAAGATACCGGAGCTGGGTTTGTTTTGGACCTTTTTGCTTTGTGAGTGCCCTGAGGAGCACCAACTGGGGCTCCTCGAACCATCTTGCATATCATCTGCCCTTGAAAGCCATCGGAGATGCTAAAATCGGTCAAGCGCAGGGCATAGCCACCGCATGTAACTCCCCTGTTTCGGCAGTTTAAACAGGTTGGTTTTGTTTCGTCGCATTTCTGCCTTCTTTCGCGGCAGGTCGAGCAGCCTGTGGCAGAGTAATGAGTACCTTGACATCAGATGCGATCTGAGTAATTGTAGTGATGAACATTCTAACTTACCTTTTCGAGACCGCGTGCCAGACATTTTGCTGTTGAACTGTTGAATGAACGGAATGGCTTGAAGGTGAACAAATACGAAGAGCCGAAGCGACCAAACGAGACACAGAAATATTGAGCTTGAACCTCCAAATTGCGGGGGTGGAGATAGACAGCAAGATTACCAACCCCGCTCGGATTGGCTTTCGGATTTCCACGGTTGAAGCGATAAACAGCAGCCGGTGGCTTCTGTGTGTTGTTGCCGAATGTCTTCCATTGTGTGTCCTGACAGGAAGTCATCCCCGTGCCTTTTGCTCTATCTAGAGTGGGTCACGAACCAAGGAACTCTACGGTATACAGAATCATGATAAGAAGATAACGTGATGGCACCTGCTTTGCTCCTTTGCAGTGTTGTAGAAACAAATTAAATGCCAGAACTTGGTTCGGGGGACCGATGTCATAAATTGTTTGGGTCGGGACATGCTTTTGTTTGTCACCAGAAGACCCGACCATATTGAGAGAGCTTGCACTGATGACGGCGAGTCCTGTAGGTCGACTTTCCAGGGTTTCAAGGCTGTACCGGTATGCGATGTTCAACCAGACCCACAATGCCCAGATGACAATTTGGAGCGAGTGGGTCTATGGATCAAATCCGGCATTGTTATCCTAATCTATACCGTTTCGGCTAAGCTTGAAGACAAATTGATTTGTGAGCAGGATAATTGGTCCTATCGAAGGAGCAATCCATCACTGATAATAGCAAGGTAGCTTTCAGCCATCGGGAAAGCGATAGCGATTCTCCCATCATTGTTTCCTAAGATTTGGATTGATTGCTTCAGAGATGTCACGAGGCAAACAAACGGCAAACCCTAACTTACTGTGTCGGGTCAGTCTGACCTATTTTACTCTCGACGCATTAGTGTAAAGCTGAACCACAGTGGCTAGGCGCTACACCCCATTCCATTGTCTCTGACGGCTCCAACGGGCAAATAATCCGATCCCATGTGGACTAACCCTTCCTCATTGAGTATTCACTGGGAAGAATGTCAGATATCGGGCTTCGCTCTAATATAACATGGCATAGGTATTAGATTCTCATTTCATTCCATCAAACTGCATCATTATACGAGGTCGATTACAGGAGAAAGGAACAGAAAAAAAAAAAAGAATATCGTCAACCCCCCGTTGCTGTCAACTGGTCTGTCGACTATACCTGTATAAACCATAGTGACCCCAGATGTCACCAAGAGCAAACTAACAACATACAATGTTGTAGTTATGCTCTCAAGAGGGCTCAAATGGAATCATCGGCCGCAGCTCCGTGGTCAGCACGAGTGGTCGAAACACAGCCTCCGTGCCTTCAAAACAGGCAGCAAACCCAGCGAGAAACTCGTCATCGCCATATCACTCACCCTTCTTGTTACGCTCCCATTTGTCCCATCTGCATTGGCAAGCAAAAGAATCCATCAAGCGCAAGATTCAACAGCCCGCAATGACTTTGCGGGTACGTTTTCTCGCATCAATACCTCTGATCTTAGACCTGTGTGTGCATTTCTCTGGACCTCTTGGCGTGTTTATTTTGATCCCAACTGCTGTAATATAGAAAGAAATTGAAGATATTTATAACCTTCCTACTGCAACTGGGACATTGAATGTGCAATACTTACTTGCTGTCATTCTCCATCTACCAATAGTTATGGCTGCTAATATTTAAAACAGATATTCTCAGACCAGTATCGGAATCATGGCCATACTCTTAGCATTTCTTGCTTTATTGAAGGGCATTTGCAAGAGACTGAGACCGAGATTGAAAAATTTAGGCGGAATTAGTCAACGCTATTGATTGATTGATATTCAAACACTTCAAAGTTCCATGTGCAGTCGATTCCAGGCCCATTGACTATAAATTCAATTTTGAGCTTCAATAGTTTATCAAAATTGACAGATCCTACACATGTGATATAAGACACCAAATAGGTTATCCAAGTCAAAAGCAGAGTTGGCCATTTGAAGAATGATATTTCTTAACCCGATTCTAAAAATTAATGTGAAGTAGACGCTTCCGCGGATTAAATCATGCTTCTTCCAACCTCTTTCAAGACCCAGATATCAGGCTCCACATTGGTATAGTTGGAAATATCCGCTCTCGTCGTTTTCGTCTCCGGGGCAGCCAGAGCGGCCACTAATCCTTCCATACTTTCAAATTGAAGAGTGGCTTGGATGATGTACTGGGATTTGATCCCATCACCCTCTAGGCTCTCGCTCACTTCCCAGCTTTTCAGACCATGGGGACCCCAGTATTTGTCAATCAATGCCATGTGGGTCTTGAGATAACTTATAGATGACCCGGGTTAGATATTTCACAGCGTGGATGTCCGTGATATTCACTTCTCACTTACTACTCTAGATTGAACTCGGTAGGAGCTCCCCAGGGCAATCTTGCTGGGTAGGCCACCACACATTGTACGGGCTTTCCCATGACTCTTGATATGAGCGAGAATAAACAATGCTTTGGCTTGAGTGTAATAGTAATTGATTCTTGGGAATTTGCATCGAACTGACTTCTGACTGAGGGAAGTGAAGCTTTATGCAAGTTAAGCCAGACCAAATTCGGACTTGTCACTGCCCTCCAATAGGGCAACTCTACCAGGAGCTCCCGAGGTCTTCAAGCAGGTAAGGCCTGTCTCTGCTTCACAGTGACTGGGAAAGTCCCCAGTACTGAAGCCGCTTAAGTATCGCCGTTAGGGAGAAGTTAGCCTACTTGGCTCAGGCTGTTTTGGCCCGTCTGGGGATAGCAACAAACTCTCCTATCGACCCGACCCGACTCGATAGCATCTGCAAGCGGAGAGCATTTGAAGCTCCATTTATCGCCATTCGTTTGGAAAACCGTATGTGAGCACTCGGTTATTTGGTATTTCATTCTTCATGCTTCGATCCCTGGCCATCCTATTCAGTTAACACACCTCGGAGTCAATCACATACCAAATAAAGCCGGTTCCTCACATATCCACGGCTCTTAGCATTACACCGAGTTCATGTCCAACATTTGAACCAAAAAATGGACTTCCCTACAGAAACGAAATGCTGGGTATTGGCCAAAAAGCCGACCGGAAAGCCCGTCATATCTGGAGCACATTCCACCTTCCGACTGGAGACGCGCCAATTACCCAGCCTAAAGCCCGGGCAGATCCTCCTGAAAACCTGCTTTCTCTCCAACGATCCCGCGCAGCGTATGTGGATCGATGCAGAGCTGCCAGCGGATCGATTATACCTGAAGCCTATCGAAGTTGGGCAGGTCATGGCGTCTCGGGGAATCGGAAGAGTTCTTTCTAGCCGCTCGTCGAAGATCAAGGCAGGAAGTCAGGTCGTTGTGCCCAATATCGGCTGGACGGAGTATGCTGTATTGTCAGACCAGGGCGTGATTGTTCTAGAGCCGCTACCACTAGGTCTAAGTGTCACGCACTATTTGGGTGCTCTGGGAAACACGGGGTTGACTGCCTACTATGGGCTCGTGGTACAAAGCGAGGCGAAGCCGCAGGATACGGTCATAGTGTCTGGAGCAGCGGGGGCTACGGGGAGTATGGTCATACAGATTGCGAAGAAGATCATTGGGTGCAAAAGAGTCATCGGCATTGCTGGGACTGATGAGAAATGCCAATGGGTCGAGAGCCTTGGGGCCGATCTATGTAAGCTTTTCTCATGAATGTGGCAGACCTGCTCAGTTTCTCACTAGATGCCAGGTCTCAATTATAAGTCAGAGTCTTTCGTGGATAACCTGAAGAAAGGCACAGCCGGCGGGGTGGATGTGTTTTTCGACTGTGTTGGAGGTGCCATCTTGGACCAGGTTCTCCCGCGGATGTCAAAGTTCGGCCGGATTGAAGCCTGTGGTGCCATATCTGGGTACAATGAGAAAGGAAGCGCACTGTTTGAGAATTGGTTTCACGTCGTGAGCATGAGGCTGAAAATCCAAGGTTTCATTGTGCTTGACTACGCCGCTCATGCCCAGGATGCTATTGAAGTTCTGAAGCAGGCTATCGCTGATCGCAAGCTTGTGCTTGGGGAACAGAGTCAAACCATTAATTCAGTCACGTTTCAGGATATACCGAAGGTCTGGTTGTGGCTCTTTGAAGGAGGTAATACAGGCAAGCTTATCACGGCGTTATAGAGCGTTCTTGCCATGTTTATCGTTTTTTAGATGGGGTCACCATAAATACTGCTTTGGGGGCTGAATAACGACTCTCATGTAATCCTTGAAATAAATGAATCCCTCGATAATAGACCAGAAGGTAGAGCGGCTTTGTACAACAAGAACTAAATAGAGATGCACAACGAGCTAGCCGAGATTCTCCTGTTCATGGCTGTTTCCAAGGTCGAGTCAACCGACTGGTTGAGTAGGCTGGTGCAGCCAGGACTCTTACAATTTCATGACCCAGCATAGCTTCTGAGCCGGAAACCCATTGTAACACCGTGGCAAAGACTTCCCTTTTCGTACATATGGGCCGATTATACTGGGACCGATTACCGATGGCTAACAAGATGCCTCGGAAGCACTAACAGGAAGGGGAATTTATTACTCACCCTTGAGTGCTCCTGCGATTATGCCAATAGTTATTTAGGACCTCACGCCGCTGTTTTCTCTCAAATCACCAGCAAATGTCTACCATCGTCATGTCCACAAAACAAAATGTCGCACTGCCCGATTTCTCGTCCATCTTCGCCCTCGACGGACAGGTTGCCGTCGTGACTGGAGGCTCACGTGGACTGGGACTACATGCTGCTTCTGGGTATGAGTAGACCTAAGTTCCAAATGCTATCTGCCTAACCAGTGTTAGTCTCCTGCAGGCAGGATGCTCCAAAGTCTACATCACGGCGCGGAAAGTTGCAGAGTGCGAGGCAGCTGCCAGGGCGTTGAACGCCCTCAAAAACAAAAGAACCGGCGCGCAAGCTATCGCTATCCCAGCCGACGTATCCAAAGCTGCGGGCGTGAACAATCTAGTCGACGAGATCTCCAAAACAACGGATCATGTCGATATTCTTTTTGCAAACGCCGGCTCAGTCTGGGGCGCACCCTTTGATACCCACCCGGAGGAGGGCCTAGACAAAACCTACAACGTGAATGTCAAGGGCGTATTTTTGCTGATCCAAAGGTCTGTACATGGATGCCACTGGCGCCTTCTCTGCAATAGCTAACTTGGCGCAGGATGGCAAGTTTGCTGGAGAGTAATGCCACTCGGCAGCACCCATCGAGGATTCTGATCACAGGTTCCATTGCGGGGATTGGAATCGGCACTCTTGGATCGCAGGCCACATACGGGTACTCGATGACCAAGGCCGCAGTCATGCATCTGGCCCGTAACCTGGCTGTTGAACTCGGGCCGAGAAACATCTTGGTCAATTCTATTGCCCCGGGCCTGTTCCCATCGAAGATGACGCTTGATCGCATGGAGAATGTAGGCGGAGTTGCGAATGTCGCTTCCAATGTTCCTAATGGAAGGGTTGGCCGACCAGAGGATATCGCGGCGTTGGTGGTCTTTCTTTCGGGTCGGGGATCCTCTCACATCAATGGGACGACAATTGTCATCGATGGTGGGAACCTACATACAAGAAGCATGCTTTGATAGATGGACGCAGCCAAATCAAAATGTCTGTCTGAAAGATAGATGTTTTCGTTTGCTAGGTGTCAGTCAATGTGGTGACCAAATTATATAAACTGTAAGGACCCTTGCTGCGCGTGCCTGTTACAATACTCTGTGCGCTTGGTTCTAGGGCCGTGATATGAAATCTAGTGAATGGTTATGTTTCTTAATTAATTTTTTATATTTTCCCCTTCAACTTTTTCTTGTTTGGGATAATTCTGTTTCTGGTTGGTTATATATCTCTAAGCCCGTGAGCCCAAACCCCGACACTTCCGAACAGCAGATTTCAACCCATTTCAGGCTGTCGCTCAAGTACCAGAGGCGACCACCAAATTTTAACAATATCATGATGCTTTGGCTGAAAAAATGCATCTAATGATTTCTTTTTGGTAGACGTTGAGCACATCCGTTTTTTGATCGAGTCCCGACAGTGGTGCAAGTTGAGCATGTCAGTAGGGGCTGGGAATCAGGCATGCTGTAAAGTTTGCGGCCTTAAAGGCCAATAAATAGAATGTATAGCCAACGGTCTGCGCAATATTTAGAAATTTCTCTGTCTTTCAGATGAATCTTGACAGTGGACATCCAGAATTTGCATCCAGATGTCGTTACAAAATAGCCCCCCCCCACTCTCTCTTCTTTCCTCCCTTAACGCTCGATTCCTCCTTAGCCGTGTGCCTTGATGGCATCTCACACCATGACCGCGCCTCCATTAGCGCAGGTAGTCGACCCGGTTATCCATCTTGCCTCATCTTCGCACAGGAAGGTCGCGATTTGTGCGATATCGTCGACTGTAGCTAAACGAGGCGCAGCAGGGACGTTGTCGATGTATTTCTGAGTTTCCTCCTGAGTTTCCGCAGGCATAGCACTGCGGAATGTCTAATGTCAGCGGGCTTTTCCCTTGTCGACGCAAAACATGTCACATCAACTTACTCCCACATTTCCGTTGCCACGGGGCCTGGGTTAATGCAATTGACCGTGACCCCATACTCGTGGCCAAGTTCCAAGCTCCAGGTACGCGTGAAGCTTTCGATAGCCGCCTTCGACGCACTGTACACCGTATGCATCTTCCATGCTAGTCCAATCGATGTGTCAACATGATTTTGCTCATCTTAAATCCGACACCACTTACCTTCTCTAGCCGCGACACTCGACATGTTCAGGATCCTCCCACCCTTGCTCAAATACGGTAAGCTTGCCTGTGCAAGAAACATCGGAAACCGCACATTCGTCTGGAACACCCTCTCGAAATGGTCGTATGTACAGTCCCGCAACCACAGCTCCTCGCTGATACCGGCGTTGTTCACGAGAATGTCAATCTTTCCAGTGAATGTCTTGATGGCCGTGTCGACAATCAACTTTGGAGAGTCAACCGAGCAACAATCCGCTTGCACAGCTGCTGCCTTGCCCCCGGACTTTTCGACCTTGGAGATCAGCTCTTGTGCAAACTTGGCGGAGCCTGGTGAGACATATGTTATGAGGACGGCGGCTCCCCGGTGAGCGAGCTCTATTGCAATTCCGTACCCAATGCCCCTGGTTCCGCCGGTGACAATGGCTACTTTACCTTCAAGCGACATGTGCGGCATGGAGTAGAACTCGGTTGATTATTGAAGCTGGAGAAATGATAGCGAAGGGTCTACTATCAGATATCAGAGCCGTGATGCGTGTCAAAGATGATAATCTACGTCCTAATATAGTCAACCAATATACCTATTTCAATAGCCAGAATTCTCAGGCAAGAGATGTTGGTAAGAGCTCGATACTGAAATGCAACTTGGTAGACCATTTGAATTGGAACTAGGCTAAGCGTATCGCGAAACTCAATATGTGGCGCCGGCAACATGAAGGCTCATTGGAGATTACCTCTTTAGGATAAAATATGCGAAGGATTCATTGAACCTTTTGGTAGACCTGCCAGCGGATTTTCGATAGACTGAATTGCTACGTTCGTACAATCCGTAGTTGGTCTGGATAATCTAAGAATATCGAACTCGACATCAGGGTACACACCTGCACCTAATTTGATATTTCAATGTTCTCTCGAATTCCTAAGAGCACTCTATCCTTCAATAAGTCACGGATCTTAAAATGTTTCTATAATCAATTCTTGGAGGCCAATCTTCAAGCTGTATTCAAGATGGATTGTTCTGTGCCCTTGAGTAGTTCTAAAGTGGCCAATGGAGGTCTGGGCACTATTACCCATCACCTCGTCACACCCAAAAACACCTCTGTGATGGACCCCCATACTTGACATGGCAAATACTATTTATCTCCGTAACCATCTAAAATACTAGTCACGACGGGATTTGGCAGCAAAATGGATAAAAGCATGCACATTCCTTCTGATAGTATCACGAACCTGTAAACAGGGCCAGATCGTGGTGCACACATGAGACGATCACAAAAGCCCTGCCATGCTAATATACTCAAAGTTTACTAGTAGAGTTCATCGAAAGAGCGTGGTTAACCTCGTCCGCCACACGAGAACCCGCTCTCAAGGCACCCTCCATGTACCCCTTCCATTCAAACGCGGTTTCTCCACCCCCAAAGAAGAGATTGTGGAAAGGAGCCCTCAACGCATTGCCATGGCGCGACAGCTCCCCTGGCCCAATGGCCGACGTAGGCGCTCCTTCAATGTACTCCTCCTTTGTCCAAGTCTGCTCATTGATCTCGAGAACATCTTTGGCTAGATGCCCATGCTCCGGTCCTACCAACTCAACCAGGTGATTAATCAAAGCCTCCTCCCTGCTGAGGGAAGATAGCTTCTCCCATTTGCTCTCTGCGTCTCCGCACAAGAACAGGGCCAAGGAGTACTGTTCGTTGGCGGAGTCCGAGATTTCCCAAGATAGATTGATTGGGCCAGTAAAACTTTGGAAAATACCTACCAAGCCAATCTCTCGCCACCATGGCCGTGCGTATGTCATGATGACTTTCGCCAGGTGGCCAGGCTTCGTTCTTGAGACGATGGCTCGCTTGTCGTACGGCAATGGAGGCGAAAAATGTATTTTCTGGTAGACGTGTGTCGGAATGGCAATGACCACTTTCTTCGCTTCCACGGTAAGCCCATTCGTAGTACCAAGTGTAACACCGCCTCCATATTGCTCGATTCTGTCGACGGGGGTGTTAAGTATGGCAGAGCCTGGCGGGAGTGTATTTGCTAGGCCTTCGGCAATTGCAGATGTGCCTAATTATGTCATATTAGCTCAGTTCTAAAATAAAAGCATTGTCGCAATGGCTGCTTACCTTGCTTGATTTTCAAGGCTTGAGCTCCCTCCGGGCCTTCCAAGAACAGGCTTTCAAAACCTCCACCAGACTTGATATAATCAAGTGCATAATGGATTCCCACATCTTCTGGCTCGCGGCACACTATACCCCTCACAAAAGCTCGCAGATAGTCAGCTGCGAATGGCGTGAACTGGTTCTGCTTGATCCAAGCCTCAACTGACACATCAATCGAGGCTGGAAATTTGCTCGTCTCCCTGAGATCAACTTCCTTCTGCAACAGTTCGATCTGCTGGAACATCTGCTTAAGGTTGAAGTTTGTGCCAGGACCCCGGCTTGAGGTTGTATCCTGAAAGGGTAAGTCTTTTTTATGCCGCAATGACAGAATGTGAGGGAGCCTTACCTCAGGAACAGATGCCACATCGGTGCGAAAGATGTGCCCATTGGTATCTTGGTAAACCGCAAGCCCCTTCGTATACTGCTCAACAATATCAAGCCCAAATTGCTTCGCGAGTGCGTAGACTTTCGGCTGCGTTTTCTGATTGATCCAAGTCGCGCCCAGCTCGACTCTTCCTTTCCCACTTTTCAGAGGAATCGTCCAACTCCTGCCCCCGACCCGATTCTTGGCTTCAAGGAGAAGGACCTTGTGGCCGATCTGGTGTAGGTCATACGCAGCCTGCAAGCCGCTAAATCCCGCGCCAACGACAACAGCATCGGCCTTCAACGACGCTAGGCGCAGCTCCGAAGGATTCGGCGAGGGAGCAAAGGGGGTTCTTGAGCCTCCAATTGCCGCCGTTGCTTCCACTTCGAATTTGATATGAGGGAATGCCAGCGCTGGAACTGGAACCAAGGTTGTCAGGGGCTGGAACCGCACCCCATACCGGTCCGTGAGGAATGCAAATGTTGACTTGAGCAGGTCTGGGAAACTTTCATCTGCATTCCAGTTCACGCAGAACCATTTCAGTTTTATCACGTCACGGATCTGGGCGCCGGATGCGTGAAGAACATCCTCGAGGTTTTTGAAGGCTTGTTCAACTTGATCCTTGAACGACTCGGGGAATGTTCCATCCTTGCGGCCTCCTACTTGGCCCGATGTAAATACCAAGCGTCCACATCCGTTAACAGATACGGCGTGAGAATAGAACTCCGGGTCAGGGAGACTTGGAGGGTTGATGAAAGTGGGGCAGAGGTACTTGTTTTTGGGAGTCATGATCTGCAATGTTGATTGATCGATGGATGTGTTTGTAAGGAGAAAGGGAGTAAAATCAAAGTCAATTCAATCTAAAGCCCGGGCGCTTGAGTTATAATCAATGTTGCCAATTGACAACAACATGGGACAACTCATCAGAGGATGATTGCCAGCCAAACAAACATCAATTGCCTAACTATTATAAGTAAGCCTAAGTTGCCCGATTTGTATGATGCATGGTTCTGCGAGTGTCCACCAGAGATTGCGCATCTGATTAACTGTTTTGCTTCCGCCTACTGTTGCTTATTTAGGGCTAACTCCAAACATCGACCATTCTCCAAATGATCGCCATCCATGGGTGAAACTCAAGTGGGATTTTGGAATATACCACTCACCCTTTGTAGGTCGTTCAGTTTAAATCTAGGGCTTTTGTCAATTTGCAAGGAGCTTTGTGTCAACCGTTCAGTCTTTCCATCAACAATCCGGGAATCTATAACTATGACATCCGATTTGTCCGGAAGGACCACTGTCATCACCGGCGCCGTTGGGGGCTTAGGGTTCGCATTGACTCTCGCCATTCTACAAGCAGGCGGCGACGTTGTCTGCTTGGATCTACCCCTCGAGCCGCCGAGAGAGGCGTGGGTTGCGATTACGACCTGGGCCACGAAATCCAATACGGTTGCAACATATCATCATTGTGATGTTACGAACGAGGAGGAGATCAAAGCGGTACTTGAGAAGTCTCAGCAATCTGCGCAAGAGCGCAATCATCCCATTCGCGGACTTATCGCGGGCGCCGGAATCCAGAAGATGTACGATGCGATGGAATTCCCCGTCGACGCTTTCCGAAAGATCCATGATATCAACGTTACCGGGAGCTTCTTGATAGCCAAGCACGTGGCGAGAATTATGAGAGACACAGGTCTAGGGGGGAGCATTCTACTAGTCGCCTCGATAGCGGGATACGTTGCGAGCAGGGTTTGTTGAATTGATGATCGATGTCGATTCTAGCTTGCTAACGAATTCAGGGCGTCCACGGAGCTGCATACTGCGCCTCTAAGGCTGCAACGCATGCGCTATGCCGCTCTCTCGCCACAGAATGGGGCACGCTTGGAATAAGGATCAATTCTCTCTCCCCTGGTCCTATTAAGACGGATTTGCTAGATGCGATGCTCGAGGAAACTCCGTCGCTTAATGCATCGTTTATGGCCTCAAATGTCCTTGGACCCCTCGGAGCTCCCGATGATCTTCAAGCAGCGGCTATTTTCTTCCTGGGGGACGGGTCATCTTATGTGACAGGCACAGATCTATTGATTGATGGGGGAGCTTGCTCATCGACTTGAAAGTTAGTCACCTGGCCATTTCAGGATCACTGTAGATACGAGAATAACAGTTGTTCCTCTCGATTCTGTGGTATTCTCCATAGTAAAGAGGACTGCATGTTTAACTTCAATAGGCCCTGACCCCCAGTGTTTTCTGCTCTCTGTACTAATTTAATTTAAGCAATTGCATCCTATTCTTTGGGTTTCACGATATCTACCTTCTATCACCTTATTATCTCAACAACGTTTACAACAAACCATAGTTGCTGTGTATGGAACACTTCTTTTAGCCATTTTGCTTTACTGGACCTGCCAAACAATGTATTCTGAATGTAAACATTGAGAAGACGATTCAAAATTTTCAATGCTCCTTTTTGCTTTCACAAAAATTTTATTTATCACAGCCAACACTTGAACCAATTATCTTCGAAACTACCGGTCGAGATACCAAAATAAGCTTGCTCTGCCTAAGTATGCCATTTTGAGTCAGGTTCTCCGCCCTCTTTGACACAACATCGTGCTGCTTAATAATAATACAAGAATCCCATGCTCAGTGAAGTTTCAATTTACTCTGGCTGTATCTACTCAATCTGTCGCCTTTTGTGAAGGACAATGCGGCTACCTTTCCTGATGGGAGCATCCCCGGCCGTAATAAGCCCTAGATGCGGGGAACTAGCAATGAGCCGGATGTAGCAGCTGGTAGGCTACTTATCCTAATACAAGGAAAGTAGACTTGAGTCTTTTCCCATCCCATATCCAAGACCTTGGAATCATCAAACCTCTCGTTCGATTGCTTTGCATAATTACTTTTGAAGCACATTCGTTACAACGCAGCCACTATGTCTACTCCAGGACTCCGTGACAGAACCATAATCATCACAGGCGTTTCCCGAGGCCTGGGAGCATCCATCGCCCAAGCAGTCTTGGAGGCCGGCGGCGACGTGTATGGCATCGACATCCTCCCACAACCCGTCGAAGAAGACCGGCAAGACATCTCTACCCTTCCGAAGGGTAACGAATCCCAACTTACCTTTTTCCAAGCCGATATACGCGATGAACCAGCCATCGAGTCGGCTTTGGCTCAGGTCAGAGAGCTAGCAAAGCAACGGGGAAAGCCAGTTCTCGGGCTGGTAAATTGCGCCGGGGTGCAACACACGGAGAATGCAGAAGATTTCCCGGTCCATGAATTCCAACGCATCATCGATGTTAATGTCATGGGAAGCTTTATCGTTGCTAAGCATACGGCTCGACTGATGATCGCGGAGAATTGGAAAGGGAGTATGGTGCTGATCGGTTCGATTGCGGGCTACGTCGCAAATAGGGTGAGTGTATTGTCCTGCTCGATGCTGATGACACTTATTTACTCTGATTTCAGGGCATCCACGGAAGTGCGTACTGTGCGTCAAAGGCCGCTGTGCAAATGATGGTCAAATCGTTTGCATATGAATGGGGAAAGCATGGAATCAGGGTAAACAGCCTTTCACCAGGCCCCATCATGACCAACATGGTGGGCGAGCTTTTGGATAATAATGCAGATTTGAAATCTTTGCTTATGTCTGGGGCTGTTCTTGGGCGACTGGGGGTTGTCCAGGATGTACAGGGTGTGACTGTATTCCTGCTCAGTGACACCTCCGGATACATGACGGGAGCTGATGTCAAGCTCGACGGTGGTGCCACGATCTCTGTCTAGCTGAATACTTAGTTTGAATAACATCTAGCTAGCTAACTAATTAGCTTCATTTGCATGTCACCTTTTTTATTTATCACCCCAATCGCTCATTATTGACTTCGTATTTTTGTTCAATTGATATAACCATGTGTGGTGACTTTAACTTATAGGGCTACATTAGTGATGACGAACAGTACGGGAGAAGCTGCCTAGTAAGGTAGAAATGCGCTTGCTAGTCTACTTCGAAGCCAGCAATTGGAATGAAGATGCATCTGCATATATTACTATTAGATATATTATATTGATTACTCTCGAAAGGCGTGGTTGTATAACATTTCACATCAATCTGTAATAAGGGATTTAAGCCAGGAAATTCGACCCACTAACTAGCCAGTGTCAAAGCATTCCATGCGTTACTGAACCCAATCACTTGCAATTTACACAAGGTCACCAGGCCGCCACTTGGTCCAGTCGCCATTACACTTCAAGAATTCCAATGGTTCCATCTGTTCCACGAAGCCACCATACGGACGGCTTACATAGTAGCCTAATAGCTTCTGAACATCTTCCGGATAGTCCTTGATATCTTCAAAGCTGTAAGCCAGATACTGGTTCTCATCCTGGCGGCACCAGCCAGGCGTCATGAACCCCGCGAACAGGAGTCTGTATTCATCCGAGGTAGTGTTCTGACCTGCTCCGTGGTAGGTTGACCCAAGCCTGTTCCAACACCTATTAGCGAGTATTTCACAAACCACACATGAAAGATGAAGTAATCGTAAACTTACCACATCAAGGCATCACCCTTCTCCAACTCCGCCGAGGCCGCCTCATCTAATCGAGGCTTTCGCTGGTCGTCCCACTTGTTGGAGCCTGGCACGACTCGCGTGGCGCCATTCGCTTTATGCGACCTCGTCGCTGCGAACATCATGCCCAGCTCGGTTTCATATTTGGCGGGATGTCGCGTGTGATGACACTGGTCATCTCGGTGCAGCCCTTGGGCCTGGGCTCCCGGTCCAATCCAGAAGGCCATGGTGTTGGTGACTTGAGGCCTGCTGACGGAGGTTTGCTTTTGTTTGCCGTAGTAGGTGGTGGTCGTTTTCGAGAGCAGTAGATTGCTCACTTCTTGGAATAACGAATTGGCCAGAAGCTTGGTTGCAAAGGTGCGGCTTTTGCCCGCCAGACCTGAAACTTGTTTGCTTTCTTTCGGCATGGTAACGCCATCATGTCTTGCCTGGCCAAGGAGATGAGGTTGGATCTCCTCAACGGCCTTGTCGATGTCTTCGTGGTCGGCTATTTGCTCCAGTATCAGACCGCCGTCTCTCAGGAGAACTGTCAATACCTCTTGCGGCATTGATGTGCGAGGCAGGCGGGCTAGTCTAGGCTCGACGCTGGTGACGCCGTTGGCGCCGTTAGTAGTATGTCCGGTGTTGTTTGCAGCCATTTTCGATCACGAGTAAGAAAAAATTGTCGTCGAGTCCGATCGGCGAGCAACTGCACTTAGTCTGGTTTTTCATGGTTTTCAATACATGGACTTCTATTAAATAGGCAGTGCATCTTTTCCTGAAACTGCCGCTGCTGGCTGCCCAGTTGAGTCAAAGTTACTTGTTGGTACGGCTATCGCTCCCTGAAACGGTCAACTTAGCCGCGGTCTCTGAGCATTGTGATTGCTATCTCAAATCATCTGAGTGGCCTTCTCCAACTGGTTGCAAGGTAGAACTCTACTAGTGGCCTCGTTAATCATAGATTAGACCGGAAACTCCTGTACGTAATGATCTACCATGTGCTCAACCTCCAAAATAGGGGATATCAATCGATATAATTGGATCGCTTAGTCTCTTAACACGTTCACATTTGAAATAGTGTCCGATGGGCCGTCCATGCGGCCTGTTTCTGACATAGTATTTCCAGATACAGTTATCTTATCCTGAGGTTAGGCGTGTATTCCGGTGATCAGTGTTGGATAGAGGAAACAAATTACAGAATCTCAAACGGACAGACTCATCGTCACTTTTGCCTATTTGGTGGCAAAGGTACCATTGCAGGCCATATATTTCGGGCTGTCCTTTTCCCGTGCCAACTTCGATATTGTTCTTGATTAGAATCAAACACAGTTGCACCTGTGACAACAAGTCAACAGTCAACATGGTTAACCCACCCCATCAGCGTAACAACCCCGAGGTGGTTGAACTGCCAGTTACAGCGCCTCTCGACGAGATAGTCGAAGTTATCCGTCGCGATGGAGGCGTCATAATAAAGAATTTCATCACTCCGGAGACCGTGCAGAAGGTCAATGAGGAGATCGCGCCGCACTGGGAAAAGAAGGGTGTTTATAAAGGCAACCTGTTCAACGCGGAAGATCCACCCCTCAGGTAAGCCTTCTTCTCAAAGGAGCTCGGCAAATCGTTGTATTAAGTCTTCCAGCGGCCTTGTTGGCAAATCCCGAACAATGGCGCTCGAGTGTCTTAATCACCCAGTTTATCGCGAAGCAGCCAAGAAGCTTCTTCGCGACGTCACGTAAGTTTTCTCCTGTAGCGACAGGGCACAATATCACTGACTCTTTCTAGGTATCCCTGGTGGGGTGACTCGAGAAGCATTTGCATCTCCGACCCGATTCTGTCCGTTTCACAGGCTTTTACTCGTGGACCCAAGACTGCAGGACAACCGTTGCATCGAGACGACATTCCGCAGCACTATGAGCATGAAGAGGGCAGCGGAGACAGCAGTCTGTTAGGCATCCTTATTGCAGGCACGGTATGGCAAACGCGAACATGAGGCATCAAAGTGATTCCCCCATCATTAACGTTCATTTGCGGCCAGGAAACGAATTACGAGAATGGCGCTACTCAAGTCATTGTCGGGTCCCACAAATGGGGCGATGATCGTGGTCCAGCTGAGGAGTCTCTTTGCTCGACCGCTGAGATGAAGGTCGGCGACGCGTTCATAATCATCGGTAGTATCTGGCATGGTGCAGGAGAGAATAAGTCAGAGACCAGTCGACGAAATATCTACTCGATGCACATGGTCAAGGGGTGTCTCCGGCATGACGAGAATCAATTCCTTGCCATTCCTCGCGAGGTTGTCAAATCTTACCCTCCAGAGGTTCAACAGTTGATAGGTTATTCGGTTAGCCAGCCATATTGCGGCTGGGTTGAGATGGACGACCCGGTTAAACTGGTTGCTGGCGATCAACTGGATTGGACTCACAGGGACCTCCAGGGTATCATCTTTGAAGGCCCGGGCTCCGAGAACTTTGCGGGCCAGAAACCTGTTTTGACCCCTCTAGTCGTGTAGTTATGGGTGCAATTGGTCATACCTGTCCATAGTGAAATTCAATTTGGTTCCTTGTTTTGAGAGCCTCCTAGTATCACGGTATCTCTTGATGTAACATCGATTGAGCTGTATCTAGGCGAGCTGTTGATATAGCCTCGCGGCCAGAATATTGCCCTTTGTCGCAAAGATGCGGTTGGATGTGCTGGATAGGAAGCGATGAATTGGTAAATCTACTGAAAATGCTAGCCAAATACAAATGAGGAATGCAGGCCCTAAGGCCTAACAAATAACCAAAATTCCCATATATAAACGTGAGATACCCGACACTTTTTATCCCACACAATCAGCCAAACTAACCCACAACATTTGCAGCCTTGGAAGTCGTGTGCCATTTCCCTTAGCTATGAAGTGGTCTACGGTAAAACCGGGCCTCTTCTGGTGTCCATAAATGATTAATCTCCTGTACGATAATGCTAAACTTTGAGTAACCTGTTTGCGTCTGCCGTACAATTTTGTACTGGTACGTTACGGCCCACCCCGCCCTCGGTGCGATGAAGCCAACAAATTGGTAGTATGGTATGCCCAGGTGGCCGCATTACATGAACGAGTACGAATGCCGTACTCACGCGGAAGAAAGTCCTGCATTTCTCAGCAATAGCCGGTAACTGTGACCCTATACCGGTTGTCCGATCGCACTCCCCCCGCCTGCAATCTCATTTTGCCCAGCCAAGTCGTATATCTGCTCATCATTTTCTGGGACCATCGTCTCCACAAGTTCACCAAGAGACGGAGGGTGATAGGACTTGCGAGCATCAAGAATCCAGTTGGCAATAATAAGGATGAAAAAGCTACCGTAGAGGAGACAGGCATAGTTCATATTTGTCGCGGTGACTGGGGACACGCCCGGAATCTATAGAGCGGTTAGCGGCATGGAGTCGGATATTCCCATCGCATATATGACAGACCGGTACAATAGCATTTGCAAATAGACCATACATCACAGAGACGACACAGAAGACGTATCCGTACCGTCCCAGACTGTATGGGGTCTTTGGTAGATTCTTCCGGCCAAAAATCAGCATCATCAATGCAGGGGATGCTAGAAGCCTTGTCAGCTACTCGAAGATTCCGGGAAGCATCGGCCAGAGATGAGGGCCCTACAGTAACTCAGAAGCATGAATCCCGCCCCGGCACCTAAGATTGCATTGAATCCTTGGGTGGAAAACAAATACCTACTGTTGTTTAGATATGAAGAGACTCATGGGGCGCAGGGATGTACTTACACAATGCCAACCAGAATTGCGACGAAGGAAACAAGGCAGACAGAGAGTGTCGGAACCTTTAGCTTGGAATCGACTTTAGTTAAACTGTAGAGTCGTCAGCGCTGGCTGCTCGTTTGGTATTACACATGTCAGTGCCATTCACCTGCTCTTGAAAAACAGGCCGCCGTCTCGAGCAAGAGCATATCCTTGCCGACTCGACGTGACCGTTGCAGCAGTAGTAGCCATGACATAGTTGATAAGCAGGACCATATTGAAAACAATGGCTGCTCCATTGCTAGAGAGTGATTGGCGCATAAGTTCGACCACGGGAACCCTACTACCAGTCAATTTCCGCATGGAGATTTGCTTGAATGCTGCGTGACTTACCCAGTGGGCGTATTGATGAGGGGGTCCAGCTCTTTGATGCTAAATCCAATCACCGTGATCCAAATAATTCCCACTATAGACTGAGAAGCCCAAGTGATCCACAGGATCTTTGGTACTTCCTTCGTGGGTGAATTCACTTCCTCAGCCAAGTGACATGCCGCGTCAAGAGCAACAAAGGAGATGAGGCTGTTGTATAAGCCGAGCACGACCGCGATTGAGGAACTTGCGTATCTGCAAACATCCGGATGTTAAAAGATAAAGTTCCAAGTATGTAATTAGATGACTTGATACTGACCCGGTCTCGTTGATCACCTCCACGAAAACAAAGTGAGCGCTTGACTTGGGTGCTTTCACAAGTAAAGCAATCGTAAACCCCACGAACCCTAGAACGTTGGTTATGACTGTGAGAGATGGCAATCAGCGTTTGACATTAAGACGATAAATTGACAAGGATAGGAGCCGCATACATCCGACATTTTCGATCTTATCTAGTAACCCGAAGAGGTACAGGTTGACCAGGCAGGCTACAAGCACCCAGCCCACATAGACGAGAAATAAATGCCATCGCCCTCCGACCACATATTCCGGATGAGTCAAGATAGCCAAAGAGAAGGTAAGTCCGGTGGCAATTGACGCACAAGCAGCGATTGTTAACACCCACCCGAGAAAGTTGAGCCAGCCAAGTGCGTATCCGACGTATCTGCGATACCTTTCTGGGGCTAGAAAGGTCGCAAAGTGATAGGCGCCACCGGCAGTGGGGAAGATAGAAGCACATTCAGCGAGGATGCCGATGACACTGATCAGGCCGACTGATGTACCGATGCTGCAAACGAGTTTGTCAGTGCATATGGGTCAGGGTGTAGCTAGGCTGACGAACTTACATGCCGTATAGAATTGCAGGTATCCCTCCTGCAGAGAAACCAACAACAAAAATGTATGACGTCCCTCCGAAGATGTTCACAATGTTCCACGATACGCTCAGGACTCCCCAAACGCTGAAATCGCGGTTCAGCTTGGTTTTCATCACCGTCTCGCCCTGCTCGATAGAATCGACGTTCGCTCCGGGGCGTTCACTGTCAGGCTTTAAATCGTCGGGAGGCACATCCTTTTTTTCTGATCCGGCCTCCATACTCGATAGACGTGGCAGAATAAGAAGGGATATGGTGTTTCTTTGGAAGGGCGTCAAGGTCAAGACGTCGGAATAGTGAGAGGAAGTCAACCCTTCGAATTCTATCCCACAGGGAACATATGGAATTAAACCAACCCTTGGCCTTTGGAATTACGGGTCGGTAATGCTGAGCATCTCCACCTGGGTGACATTTTCTCGCCCCAGGAGGCATCGATCCCTCATCTGAACTATGGCTAGGACCTCTCGATCTGTCCCGGTTTGCCGTGGCGGGAGCCAAAGATACCCGACTTGACCAAATCAAACGCATTGAGCAAGACTAATCCGAAAATGATGCCATTAGGCGGAACTCTCTTGATCAGCAATACCACTTCGACAGTCTCATCTGAAGATAGATGAGGGGAAATAACACTATGACATTTATCCTCTCCGAATCGTTATCAACTGATAGGTGTATAACCGGTGATTCCCGAGCTCCTCCACATCTAATCGCTGATCCCGTTGCTATCGCCGTTGCCCAGACGCCACCCATCCTACGACCGGCAGGTTCGAGCCATGGGATCTTCTGAAGCTCGCCGGTTTTCAGACGGGGATTTCATACGATGGGGGTTCAATATCGCCGAGACCGAGCCATTGGGCTCTCCATTTCTGCCTGTTCACGGACAGAAATACCAGAATCGTCACACGGAACCAGCGTCTTTAAAAACATGTGAGTTGAAAGACCGGACACCGAAAAGATCAAGTCGGAAGATAAGTCGCCATCATGTCCAGAACACCAAAGGTTAGTCCCGAAGTCTTCCCGAAAGCGACGATGGCTTCGAATTCAGTTGACGCTCATTTCCATTTGTTGACAGGAAGGGGCGATAACTCGTATAAACCTAAGAAGACAAAGGTCGCCAGGGCTATGACAGGAATCGCAGGAGTTGATTCGACGTACCCATTGGACCACCTACTGTCTATATCTACCTACCTTCTGGGTGACACTCTACAATTCGACTCCGACGATGAGGCCTGGCCTGGTGAGACCAACACCAAAAGCCCAAAGAAAAGATATAAGGCTATAGTGCAGGAAGGGCTCCCGGAATTGCTACAATCAGAAGATACGCCGAGCCGGCCAGGAAAGCAGAACAATTCCACGCCCATATTGTGCAACGAACTAGACATATCCCAGTTCCCATATCCCAGTTCCTCCGACTAAAGGGAGCCGTGGAAGCTCCACACCTAGCTATGCGTCGCGAACTGTTGCAGGCTTTTTGCTTGTATGTGCATCCGACCCTGCCGGCCCTAGATCTTTCAGACGCTCTGAACAAGGTATTGAATGCACCAGATGGTTCAGCAACAACTTTGCTCCTGGCCCAATCCATAATGCTTGCTGCAGCTGCGTTTATTCATTCCCCCGATAAATGCTATCCCGGCTGCCTGTCGCACCGCGAATTGAGGCGGACATTCTTCCAAAAGTCTAAGGTAATAACGAGCTCGACTATCCATTCGTTCGACCAGTTTTCTAATGTTTGATGGGGGAGAATAGATGATTTACGAGAGCAACCTGGGGGCAGAGGCGGATACTATCACACAAATACAGTCCCTGTTGTTGATGAGCTCGTGGCAAGATGAGGGTGACTATGCAAAAGACTCCCATTACTGGCTCAGTCTCGCCATATCCACAGCCCAGCGGCTCGGACTACATCAAAGGTCAAGTGCGCCACATTCTCCACTCCATCGACGGCTATGGTGGTGTATCTATCTCCAAGATATCCGCATTAGCCTCGCTCTACGCAGACCGAGACAGATCAAAGACGAGGATAGTACGGTCGAGCCTCTGACAGAAGAGGATTTATGCTGCTGCTTCGTCAGTGACAGGGTCTTTCCCGCACTGGCGTCGCTACAGTCAATGCTTGATTCTAGAAACCAGCATGCAATCATCCGCCAGTTCTTACTCGCTGTGCAACTGGGACTTCAGGCTGGGAAGGTCTTGGATGATTTTTATCATGCATCATGGACACAGACTATCGATCCGCAATTGCCTCTGCTCTTACAGCCAAACACATCAATCACCTTGACGATGGGGGTGTCTACAGAAGGCTCCCTTGACTCTGCCGCAAGGGTACCCGGGGCCAATTCATTTGAGCTAAGGGAAGAACTAACCGCTATCAACTCAGAGGACGATCTCAGGAGAGTTTCATTGGCCGTACAGCGGATGGACTATTATCTACTACACCGTTCGGCACTCTGCTACCTCTTTCGGTCCTTAGACTTTTCGCCACAGACAAGTTGCTCCGTGTGGAATGTCAGATTGTCAGACGCGGCACGCGACATTACATCAATTGTCGAATTGTTTCGCCACCGTCTTGACGTTATTTTGGTGCCTGGTATTGCTGTCACCGCACTCAGTCTAGCGAAGGAGGTGCATGCGATGGAATTGAAATCTGCCAGAGGCAACAACAAGATGCACCCATTGTCTATGTTCAGGCTGTGCGAGCGCACTTTGAAAAGTCTCTACGAAACGTATCCCGCTGCGATATCACAGAGTGGTCTGCCCTGAGATCGCCTTTACATATGGACCGCCCCGTACTGAGTATAACCTCAGACATAGCCATTAGTTGACATATGACTTCACTATGGATTGCATCCCCGAAGTGAATCCAAACTCGTTCTTAACTGTTGCAGTTGGAATACTGTGTTGACCAGTATTCAAATCTTCTATGAGTTCACGAATTGTTGAAATGCAGTCCAAACGTAACGAATGGAGTAAAAGCTCATAGAAAGGCGATTAGTGGGGGGGGGGAATGGGGGAAATGGGCAGAGGAGGGAAGGTCGCCAGTTGACTTCAGTCCAAGACAGCTTCTTTGAATTTCAAGATGTACAGAGTATTATCCCAAATATTCTCATGTATTCAATTTGGAAAGCATCTATCTAAGCCATTATCCGAGTTTGACACATTCCGAGAGCTGACATTTGTCACAAAGACCCAGTGTTGAGATGCAATTCATTGCTTTCCAATGGCATCTACTTGGCAAATCACACCTTCATCGCTGTGCTGAAGACACCCAAAGGATCCTCCCGATTCATCCAAGTCGCCTGCAGCTTCATCGTCTTGATCCGCCAGCCCGACTCCGTTCTCACAAACGTCCACTCATAGGGGCCTCCCTGCCACAAAGTATCCGTCCGCTTCTCCGCATCTCTGATAACGACCATAATCAAATATGAGGACCCAGTAGCCGTATCACCATCGACTTCGAACCGCATATTCGTCATGTAATGCAATTGATCTACAACGTTGCTTTCATTCTTTTCGATCATTCGCGCGATGTTGTCGCGGCCTTTCACGGGTCCCCACGGGCCATATTGTTGTTGCCCATTTTCGGCATATGTGTTTGCGTGGCCTCGAAAGTCATGCCTGTCCGGGGTTTTGCAGTACTGGTCGAGAAGCTCGTGGAGGGCTTGCTTGTCTTCGAGAAGATTGAGGCGTTCCTGTAGTGCCTTTACTGTCAAGCTGAGATTTGTATCGGAAGTCATTGTGGTTTGACGGGAGGAATTCGGGAGGCGAGACACCACTAGGTATATTGACTCGGTTGTTTCGATCGGCTGTGATTGAAGAACAACGGAATTGCTTTTCTCAATTAACGAGTATCTTATCTCTCTTTTAAATCTCAACTTCACGGATTGCTATGAAAATGGAACCGAATTGAGTCAAATAGACCGATTCTTCCATCACTGTAGGAATCGACTATCCGAAAGTAGTTAAATTTGGCTACTCCATCAACAAGAAGTCAAGCTTCGCAGCACCTCTAACTTGGCCCCTGGATAGCCCCTCAGCACTGCTGAAAGCTCACCAAACAGAGTAAGCAGTTGATAAGCTGGGAGTTGAATTTGGAGTTCCAGAGATAACGGCAGTACCCTCACCAAAATTCGATAGTTAGGGAGAACTTATTTACTGCCTCAGGCCATAATCATGCAGTCGGAATCTCGTGCTCGGATATAGATTATCTAGATTGCCGATTGCTTTGTATGGGTCGGACTGCCCCCATAAATTGCCAGATCCAGGGGCTTTGGGTTTCATAGTTATTCAGACTCTTTTCCGATTCCATTGGTTGACGCATATATCCTCTACACCCTAGGTTGCGACATGCTTTGTGGTGTCTGTGAAATAGAATCGATGCTTGGGTACTGAAACATACCGATCGCCCAGGGGTTGTAACCCTCCTGAACATACTGCGTGAATTCCTCGCCGTAGTTTATTGTAAGCCGGATCTGCTATAAGATGTTAGTCTGCGATGCATGTTCAGTTCTTAAAATACTGGAGATGTTTAACCCTTACTGTTCTAATCATAACTTGATCCTGGCCCATGGCCACCAGAGTGATTCTAGCAAGCAAAGGTGAACTTCATTATCAAGGCTTCCGTTGATAATTCAAGGAAATAACAATTTTTGAAAAACTAGTCGAGTGAATACTTGAAATTCGGCCAGCTACTCTGCAGTCTTTATATACCAGATCCAGCACTACCCACTAGCTTTACGAATAAAAACGCCTCGCACTCTTCCGTGGCTCTGGCATCCTTGCGGGTGGTACTAGGAGATCCGAATCTGGCCTTTCGAACCAGGCTGGTGCTTTCACTCCTAATCGTCACGTATAGCCTCCTTTCCAAGCACACCGAGGTTAATTTCCATGGCTGTCTTGGGAGGATACAAATCTGCGTTGCGCAGCATTATCATCCTACCACCATTTAAAACAAGTTGAGATGCAGATGCAGTATTGCCAGGATTTATAGCGGCCCATACACGGGCCTTGGTCAGTGATAGCGATGGGGTTAATTTCTCTCACTTACCATCTTAGTATACTGGGATATCTATCTCTATAAGGCTTAACGAAATACTCGGGTCTAGTCCCTGCAGTAATTGCCTCTATAAGCTATAAATTCAAGCTTCGCGCGTCAGGAATGCTAGAATGGAAGAGATACATAAACCTTGCTATCGACAGTTACTAGAAAGAAGAGACATAACCTGGTTCACTAGCGGCAGAAGGATGAACGCACAGTCTAATAAATTAATGGTGACAAGGTCTTGAAGCTTCAATTACCCAAATAACTGCCAGCAACCTGATAACCAATGGGGTAAAGAAAGAGAAAGTACAAAGTAATTCAATAACTAGTGGCCAGATTTATGTGGAGCAGCTGGAGGCCACTACCTTGCATGTGTCGCATTTTATCTTCGGCTTTTGCCACAATTTAGCCCGCTAGTTCGACTCACGCATGACCCATTTTATTTCGTGTCTTTCAAACTGTTTCCCATGGTTGAACACAAACGGGATATAGTGCTTTGTATTGTCGCTGTGCGGCTGACTGAAGTAGGAGATATTCTGTAAACTTTTAGTAGGTATGCCGGACCAAAACAACCAGTTTCCGACCATCACATTTCTCGTCTAGAAACGCCGTTGTCAATTATCTTGCCAAGGCTGCTTCCCTGGGCCCGCCTCGCGGTCCAAAGGGGGCTACGCCTTGTGGTGGTGAAATCTCGAGCGACTGCGAGATCCAACGTCAGCCCCAGCGGCGATCTTGGTAAGGCAACGAGCTGTTGATTTGCTGGTCCAGGGAGAGAGAACCCCAGTGAAAGCGTGCTGCAGGTTCGGCTGCCAGCTGATTGGCGGTGCTTCAAGGCGGCCACTGTCGCCGACCCACTCAGACTGTGCTCCACTCACTGGGGCCAATCACTGGCAATCACTGTGGTTAATCACTGTGGAATCACTGTAGAATCACTGTGGAATCACTGTAGTCAATCACTGGAATCACTGTGGTCAATCACTGTGGTCAATCACTGTGGTCAATCACTGTGGTCAATCACGCTGCAAAGGCTAAATTATTTAGCATGTTTTGGCCATACGATGCTGCTGCTAGCTCCTGTATTAATGTGGGAGTTTTAATACATCGCCTTTGCATGGCGAGGCGTAATAGATGGGTATAAATCGACCCTTCGTCCACACCATCCTCGTTCAATTGCTACGAGCAAACCCTCTTCTTTCTTACAGTCCTCGGAGCTTTATTATCGATTCTTAAATCATGACTTCCGCGCCATCCAACTCTGAGTGGCATTCCGGCTTGAGCGATGACTTTACACGCTATCTTTCTGGTACCCCCAATCCATCGCCACCCATACATAGCATTCCACCAGGGTTCGTGGTGATTAATTGGCATGACGTTGCTCTGTTCGATAACCCACTACCGCATCATGTTCCCCAGAGCTCCGCACCGATACTCGAGCCCGGATATACTCCCCCGTGCGATGACCAAGCTCGCGCCCTACACCGAGACGCAGAGGCAATGGATGACGGATTGGGTGATTTCAGTGCACATGGGTCACCCAACAACCAGTCCCAGTTATCCAGCCGGTCCACTGTACCTGACGCCCCCTGGGAGCCCTTTGGTGTTGATCCACCTATACAAGTACAAACGGAGGAGCCTCTTGTGGCTATATCGGCATCAAACCCACGGCGTTGCCGGGCAGCTCCTAGGTCTAAAGCCCAGGAGAGCAGGTACCAGACCCGTTTCTTGATTATCAAGTGCACGGGCTGACATTCTGATTGCTGACAGGGTAAACAAACCACAACCCGTCGCCGGGAGATTCAAATGCAAATGGGAAGACTGCCCTAACACCGACGGCTTCTCGCGCAAGTGTGAGCTGCAGCGACATGTTAATACCATTCATCTCTCACCGAGGTCGTTCGAGTGTCCCAGGCCGCGTTGTGGGTGGGCTTTTAATAGGAAGGATAACCTGAACCAGCACTTGCAGCGTGTTCACGAAGCGAATTAGACTTTGTACAGGCTGTTCAATTGGTTAAAGGCGTCATTTGGTAGGCGAAGGGTTTATATTTGGGAAATGCCTACTTAGGAACAAGGCATGGCGCGGGAAAACATTGTTGGATGGGACGGAGTAGATTGAGGTTTTGTTTTGGTGTAGGTATGGAATGGCACGGATATGACAAGGTAGGCTATGCCTGAGTCCTAGAATTTGGTTAACAGTTAGTCATTATCAATGATTTCTTCAGGGAGTTTATACAGATACCAACGTAGCCTCGATGAAAAGAGCCTCTTGGGTTCCTTCCAACGGCAGGTTGGCTACAAGGAGTGCAGTAACCCTCGTTGGTTTTCTACCAGTAACCCGGTAAAATAAAATGTTGGGGATGATTTAACTGGCTCTACTTCTCCCCAGGCCAGCAAGTTCCTCGCCTAAGCTGGAGAGCTCTAGTTAGTTGGTTAGTTAGTTAACGTACTGCAATTTCAGCTAACTAGTTAAATGTAGAGCTTCGGCCATTATCTAAGCCATTACCTACGGTGTAACTTACCGTACTGCCCGTACCTACTCCCCTTCTTCCTCTGCCTTGTCCCTCTGCCTGAAGTTTGCACACACTGTTTAAAACGCAGTGGGCTCCCACCTCAGTCACTTATTATAATTTATACAGTATCTGAAGTGTGAACCCCCCATCACCCATTAAACAGCCACCTCTCTTTTCTATCTTTCTTTCTTTCATCAACTAACTCGCATTAGTATTCTCTTACAGAAAATAATATATTTCTCAGCCCTTTGGCCTAATTGTCTACCATGCCGTACTTTCCTCCCAATACTGGGTGGTCCCTCCCTGACCAATCAGATGAGCCATCTACTGCCTGGTGCGACCGATACAACCAGCCTTCTGGAACCTCGAACCAAATGGAGTCCATGGGTCTTGATACTCAACATGGACTCTCCCAGACCGAGATGTTCAATTATCTCCTCCAATTCTACCACTCCTACGCACCAGCGCCCGTTCTCAGTCCCGCACAGAACCCGGTCCAGGCTTTGGGTTTTAACTCGGCCGACCTGGGTTCCCTACCCCAAGACGATCACTCGAATGGCCTGACCGGCGGCTTTAATGAGCCATCTCTGCAGAGCCACATTGCCAACATGCATGGCATCAACCAAACACTCCCTAACATCAATCCCCCCGTACAGGACCCAATCCCAGGTCAGCTGCAGGAACAGGGACCGCCCCCCCCGTAACCCTCCGCGAGCACCACGTCGAGGCCGCCGAAATGGACGTTCGCAAGCAAGACCCTACGAAAGACGGTAGGTCACCCAACTAACCCCACCCACTTGCTTACGCATAAAAGAAGGGACTAACTTAACACTTGACAGGCTCGAGAACTCGCATTCGATCGGTGTATTCAGATGCGAATGGAAGAATTGCAATTGCGATTGCGGCCAAACCTTCAACCGGAAGGGAGATAGGGACCGCCATGTCGATACGCAGCATCTCGAGCGTTATCCTGTTGCTTGTCTGGCCTGTGGCGCTGTATTTAAACGACGGGATAACCTCGACCATCATTGGAAGACTGTACATGGTGGTAATGATAGCCTGTTGGCTGCAAGAGGCGGATTGGGTTAGACTATTGCGCGAGATATTCGATCGTTTAGGGTTATTCGGTAGGAGGCTAGATATCGGGTTTGGGTTTGGTTAGGTTTGGAATATACGGAGTACGTAAGTTAAGGTATTGTTTGGATATATCATGGCATGGACATGATTGTACACGTTGTTGCGATTATTAGTTTTGTGCAGTTCATTGCCTAGTCTATATATATATTATTATAGTTACATCACATAGTTGCCGACCTCACTTCCTTCAAAGCACTAGGCTGTGGTACATTCCCCGAAGCCCTCCTCGTAGGACTGGACCGATCGACCTCCGCCATACCAAGCGAAGCCGGTCCCTGAGCCGAACTAGTCGCGCCTCCATTGGTAAAGTCGGACAGGTCATGGGTATTCCCAATAAATGAGGTCCGCCGAACGCGATCGCGCTGTTTTGCCCGCCTCGTGCTTGTAATGGCGACGAGTCTGCCCAGGACTGCAAATTCCAGCTTAACCTTGACGCTGTAAACAAACACCTTCAAACAAACCTGAAGGGTGTAGTAGTTCAAGAACTCCACCACGATGATGGCGATGTCTAGAATGATGGTGACTGTATTGATGCCCAACAACTCGTACAAGATGAGCTTGGCGCGGTTCTTTCCCTCGGGGCTTACTTTGAGGAGCTTCACGGTTGACATGATATATATCATGGAGATCCCAAGCTCCTGGACGCAGAATCCGGTTACTTGTAGCCGCTCTGTCACACCGTAGGCGTAGTTCCAAGTCGGTGAACTTACAAAAGCCGAGCCATACATGGCGACCGAATTCGGGATGAGCA
The DNA here is from genome assembly GCF_016861865.1 of Aspergillus puulaauensis. Taxonomy (NCBI): domain Eukaryota; kingdom Fungi; phylum Ascomycota; class Eurotiomycetes; order Eurotiales; family Aspergillaceae; genus Aspergillus; species Aspergillus puulaauensis. The sequence continues at coordinate 264,770 of NC_054859.1, forward strand.
GGAGGGTAGAAGAAATAATAATCCCCACCAGAAGCCAGCGGAGGAACTTGTCGTGATAGAAGACCAGGAATAGTCGGGAGTAGAGAATGAAAGATTGAACGGGGACAACGGCGACAAAGCCGATCCAGGACAGAGGCAGGGTGAGCCCTAGAGGTGCACCGGCCCAATAGTGGAGGATGCAACCAACGACATATGGGATCATGCCGACAGAAGAGCTAAGAAGGCACCAAAAGTATAACCCGCGATATTGACTAAATGTCCAGCATGTGAGCGTGACGAGCTCCACGGAGTTAAAAAGGGCGAGGGCCAGAAAGACAGCAAAAATCATTTCCCTGGCGAAGGGGACACCGTTGTCTAGCCCGTAGACGAGTCCGGGGGGCGTCAGATGCAGGTCCGCCATGAGCGCAGTAACCAGGTCGTCTGCAGTTCTTGGTCGGCATCATTCGTATATCCGGGTGGTTCTGTTCATTAGATGGCCTGGCGGAGGAGTCAATGCTGGCTCTTGCGTGGCGGGAGAGTGCAGCAAGGATCAATCCTTAGATTAGTTGAAGTCTGCAGCTGTCGCCACATGTCACATGGCCAGACGTCCTGGGGAAGCATCTAGGCACTTTTGAACCATAGTTCGTTGGCTGGCTATAAAGTTAAACTGCCAGCTTACCAGCTGTGACGTGTGGCGCGGACCGTTGACTGCTCCACTGCACCCACCCGCTGTCACTCGTCGACTGAAATAGAACAGTGAATTCTTGTAGTCGTTGAACTGCTTGGCTAGGTTAGTATATTGTCCGGCTACACAAATACCCTAGATATTCCTCTACCAAGTACCTCGTCAGACTTCCATCGTGTCATGAATGGCTGGGACTCGCCTTCCCTGACTGAATCCCTTGGTTGCTCCTTCCTTGGTCCACAACTCTTTACCAGGCAGGTGCGATAGACCTGGACCTTCATCGCTCCTTCCATATATGAACAATAAATAAAAATAGGAAGACCATGTTCACGGCAAGTGCGACCGGCCTCTCCCCAACTACGGACCGACCCGTCTTTATCGGCTTGGACCCTTAGCAGTTACAGTCTATTCCCAGTCGGGATACCGAGACGAGGTGATACATTCCGACTTCCGAATCTCCGACCAGCCTCACACCATTCCGGCATCTCAGGCAGTGGCTGCCCTATGCGTCCCGACCTCCGATAAAAAGTCTCTCGCCAAGACTTTGTTCCGATGGCGCCGCCGGTGTTTCCGTATAGACCCCGAGGGTTTCATTTCTGCCGATGCCGAGAGCGCTTTGAACTGCATTCGCATGTGAAGCGCCACTGCACGGAATAGAGAATGGCGAAGACGCAGGTATTCTTTCTGCTTCTATCGCCGACGAACGGCGAAAACGAGCCAGCAGCGGTGGCGATTGTCTAGTTTTCAGTATAGGTGTTGAGTCATAGTTCTTGGTTTTTCTTGGGAATGTCTGCCAAGGCGAAGACGAAGGAGTCGAGGAATGTTTCTCGACTTTCCAGCAGCGCGTGGTAAGGATTGGAATATATCATTGGATTGACAGTAGCTAGATCATTAGATAACCACCGTAAACGGCAAATAATGCCACATCATTATCACAAGCTCTATTGTAGGTTTGATAATCGGTATAGACTCGGAGCAGGAAAATTTGCGACAGTTAGTCAGGTCGAATGTTCGATGCCAAACACCGGCGCCACCAAGATGGCGATATCCCGGAGATCGCTCGGTGATAGATAAAACACGTCATGGGCGGCTTACGTGAGTTATGCGGTAGTTGTACCCAATGAGGAAGACCTACTGAGCCAATCACAGTCAACAATACCCCTTATGCAATCATGCTGACTGATATCCGCAGAGCTGAGACAGCGCTGTCCATGTGCTTCATCCTGCAATTGCGAGCAAACTTTGGCCGCTGTCTGGTTTGTGTTTGGCCTGTGTGATGAAGGATGATGCAAGGGTGTTGACAAAAATCTTGCTACAGCTCTGGTGGGTCAGGGACGGTTTTTGCGAGCTTTGGCTGGGTGTTTGTGATAATATGAGTCAATTCGGCGATGTCCTGGAGATCGCTCGGCGAAAAAAAAAACAAAAAAAAGTCGGCCGTTGGGTAGGCATCAAGGGTCGAGAATTTTCACCTCAAAGCTATAAGTAGCCCTGAATCCCCAGTGAAGTGAACATTGAATTTAGATATCATCAAAAAAACATTACTACAATAATTATCTATTGTCTAATACTTGTTCAATACTTCCACTACAACAACATCTCCACCCACTCCACCCTCCCGAACTATACATCTAAGAATATACCAACCATGGCGAACCTCTCTATGAGCCGAGTCTCCTCGACGGACAACAAGTCCCAAACTAGCAGCATCCGCAGCAAGGCCTCTTCCATCTCCGTTTCCCTCAAGAAGCGCCTCTCGTCCATGAAGGAACAATGGGGTCCCGGGTTGGCCGCAAAGGAGCACTGGGACGATGAGTACACTTTCCCTGCTGGACGCTGGGCTGGTCAGGGCCTCGACCCTAGGTAAGCATCGAGCGCAATTATACTATTTATTAGCTGTATCTAACTGTTTCACAGCTGGTGGGCTCCCCAGGACCGCATGATCCATTACGCTTGAAGATCAAGCATGAAACACGATCGCTCTATATCGTGTTGATCGCGTGCTGGCTACCAATCACGAACACAACAACAACGACGAACGAACCTCTAACGCAACAAAAAACAAAAAACAAAAAAAAACAAAAAATTGGATCAAGCGAAAGGCGCAGAGCGTGTTCGGACAACTCGACGGAATTTTTCTTTTGTTTAGACTATAGACTACCTTGCTTCTCGGATGGTCACGGCTGGCCGTCCATTATGATACCCTAAAAATTAATCATAATTACATCTAAATTTTACCAAACTTCTGATGAAAGTAGTTCATTATTAAATGTAGAATTTGGGCGGTCGTGGCCAAAGAATTAGTACGGCCATGGATAGACCTACAAAACATCAAGCCGGAAGCCCTATTACAGCGGGACGTCATACCCAGCTTTGATTGAATCGAAAACATTGACATGACACCAAAAGTGATCAAAACGGTCACCTCTGCCTCTGTAACCAACATCCCACCAAGAAAGGCTCATTGTAAACGACAACTTAAAAGTCTAAGAAGTCACGAGATAGAAAGACACATTGCGTCAACCGACCTTGAAGAGTACAGAGCCAATCGAGCTGAAGAGCGATACCATTGCCCGATTAGGAGCAAGCCATCGACACCACCCATATGCATTTGCTGTCATCCGCAGACTGGACCACGGGGTTGGACAGCGTAAGTATTACACCTGAGGGCAGAGAAAGACAGAGAGGGAAGACCAGAGACGGGCATTCCTTCCAAATACCGTAATCCAACCACACCTTCCTAAATGAATCAAGTGCCGGATTTCCCAAGAGAGAAAGCGCAACGGACAGTTCAGCCTGAACGGTTCCTTCCTATTGCATTCTGTGAGCATCGCACCTTCTGTATGACTGTTCCGACTGAAACAATCCTCAAGTGGAAGGTGCAATGGACTCTGGTATACTAAACTCCCCTTCCCCATTTGACTGAATTGTCATATCATTATTCGTTAATTATATATTACTCAGATGGGCTGCCATACTTGGATGCAGCCTTATATGATGTTTCAGGTGGAGTTTCCTACCGACGAGAATGATCGCAGTAGCCCACGCTTGGCCATGAAAGCTGATACAAACCGATCGACACTCATCATCGAGTGACAGGACAGAAATGTTCCGGCTCCCTGCAGGGTGGAATTAGGTATAAACTCTCCGCCGACTTAGATGTGAATAGCGCATCGAAGAGCCTGTTTGTTGGCGGTTAATATCAATGTAGGGTTAGCGATAGAGAGCTCGAACCATCGACATCTCGATGGTCCAGAAAGATGACCCTAGATGACTAACGAATAATCTCCTCCGAAAACCAGTTTAAACAGAGGTTTAATATTAGTATTGAGATTAACACGCGACGGAAGTTCAAACTCGGTTTTGGAGCCCGAACCATTGAGACTGGCTTCCCACCATTCATGCTTCCGTGACCAAGAGACAGGTACCAGGCAACCCCGTCAATAATGCCCCAGCCTTAATGGAACAGGAACAGACCGATGCGATCGCACCGCTAATGGGGACCTTTTCATGGCGACGATCCGGCACAGCCACCGACCGCTGCTAAGCGCACAGCTGGCCCAGATAGCCATGCCACTGTAGGATGTAATGAAATGAAGCCAGAGGCCGGTTCGTTACCCCGCGGGGTTTACATAAATTAACTTTGACCATAAGCGGATGATACAGTTTTCTCGAAATCGATTTCACCAACAAACATGGCTGTGATACCTCCTTTCCCACCCTGCCACCGAAGTCTTAGCATGCTTTGATGCGAGGATTGGGCGCTTGCATGAGAGGTTAGCCTTGCCCAATCGTCGTGATATGTGCTTTACGAGGCTGATTCTCGGAGGGCGGGGTAGGGATATGCCACTTTCGTGGTCCAACCATTGACGATATCTGCAGCTCGAACTCGCACACAGCCTTGTCTGCAATAAAACCTTCGCCACCCTGCTGACAACTTGCAACCCCATAAAAGCAGCCTGTTGCGCTAGTTTGAAACATCCAAATCGTAACCGCCAACTCTACAAGCTGGCATACTGCAACTGTCATGGACCACCTCCTTAGCGGGCAGATGAATAATTGGTGGCAATGCTGCGCTTGCGGAAACCAGAATAACCCGGCCTTGACGAGCGATTATTGTTCGAGTTGCCAACATCAGAGATGTTTGAGCTGCGGGAAAGTCGAATTTATGAGCAACTCGACGCCAGGAACTGATGCAAACGTGCCTGAACTGGAAAGCGAGCCACGAAATGAGCCCCGAGTTGACATCCAGACCGAGCCCCTGGAAGCGCCTGAAGACGAAGATCTGGCCGATGAATACTCCGAGTCCGGCGTTTCTGAAGATCTCTTCTCAGATGAGTCACAATCAAGTCGCACGTCGGCAATATCCACAGATATGACTGCGGCTGGGACTGCAGAGGTGGTGCAGTTACTACTCGACGACTACCTGATAGATTCATGTGCGAAAGAGGCTTTACGTGGGACGGCTATACCCAGGGAAAAGTTCCAGAATAAGCTGCGCCGAATTCTCAAACAGTGGTCCCAGGAGCTGAAACTGGAGTCTGAACCCGAACCGTACGAGAAGCATGTTGCACCACTCTTTATCAGACGCCTTTCAAATAATGTATCTTACCAGCTTTGCGCCTCCATTACCGGCGAGGACGGTGGAAATTTGCAATTAAGCACGGTGCCGGATGAAACAGACCATCGGGCCAAGGTAGAGAAATATCTGCAGCAGGGACGCGAGCGTTACCAGAAAAGTAAACGCCCATCTCGAGATCCCAATGGAGGCCCTGATGACGACTCACAATCAGATACCGATAGTGAAGATGATGAGCTTGGGATAGACTTCGAGTTCCCGAACCTGGAACGGCTTCGACAGGTTCTCGTCGAGAGCCAGTCCTATCAAACCCTCCGAGAGAACATATTTTACCTTATATATCCAAATCTGCATCAGAGGTTGAAGAAACGAATGGTCCGTCTTTCTCAATCGAACCGTCTGTCTCCGGGAGAAGGTCATCAATACCACACAATCATCAGTGAGACGCAGTACGCTTCTCCGTACACCATGTATCTCAGCCATCAGGAAAGGAAGGGTTGGGTAAATGCTTGCCAGGGGCTGATAGAGAAATGGACCAAGATGAAGTGGGATTGGTGGCCACTGAGACCGTATAGGAGGACTCTGGCTCCCGACGAACGAAGGCTGGACTGGATATGCGTATGTTGGGGATTCCACGAACTGGTAGGCATGGACTGACTCGAGAGTAGCAGTGTGGACAGCAACGATGGATAGAGCTGACTACGGCCGTGGCAGACAAGGTTCAACAATGCCTTGACAAGTATCTTGCTGACGATATGAGCACACAGGACCTTAGGCAACTGCTAGCACAAGACAGAACGCGAAATCCGTCCGAGTACCGTCCGAGCCACGGTTATAGCAATCCTCCGACTCGGCCATTGGGCACAAATCTACAATCGAACGCGCCGAAGCCTGGTTCTATCGGACCACCTCCCCCTGCTGCCCCATCCCAGTCGAGCGGAGTATCTGTCCGAGTACCGCACCAACTGAACACCAACGTACAGGGCACTGTGAAGCAGGAGAGATACGTAATATTTCTAGTAAAGCGAGCAGACAGATATCTCATGTCCCAGGTTGACGTTTGCCAACTCTGTGATAATACATTCTTCCAGTCGCTCCGCACAGAGTATCGTCGGCTGCGCGGGTGGTTGCGGAACTTGTTCAGCGTGTGGCGATATTCGCACTGCGATTTCTACCAGGTATTCTTTTTTGTTACCTTCGTACTTGTCATTCTATTTCTCACCAAGTTTTCCCAACAGTTCGAGAAATTCGACGATTCCGCGTATGCACCGAAGCTGAAGGATAATTACCCACCCTGCAAAGACCACTACGAGTATAACCCAGAGCCAATGGATATCATCCCGCCAATAACCGAGCATGAATTCTACTCGAGGTTCTATGCCTGTTATACGCCGAGCCATTCACCGGTCCATATGTTTCATACATGCAGACAGCATACAAGCGGCCACAGTGATGCCCTTGCCCTTCTTCCCAAGAAAAAGACTAAATTGGAGGAACATGGGAGCAAGCGGGAGCGGTTCTGGGGAATTTACGCCCAAGAGATTGTTTGCTTTCGGTGGGTCGTCGCATACAATCTCGGCTGTATGCTCCCTATGTTGGTCTTATTCGTTCTGTGGATGCTCCCGTTGGGTTATAGAAAAGACCTCCAAAATGCCTCTGTACCTGCCACCGTCATGGTCGGGATGCTGACTTTGTTTTGGACTGTCTTTCTCGGAACCTTACGGTATCCGGGGTCGAGGTAACGTGTTGCATTCAATAAACGTTGTTGATGGCGATGTTTAATTATCCGACAAATGTAGTTTAAATGAATAGTATATGGGCTGTAAGGAAAGCCGTAGGCATAGGTACTCTACAACCCCAGGAACTAATTGGTTTCAGACATCTCGGGATGACAGGAAATATATCCTCGTAACTGCCATCGTAAATCTACTTAATTTGACTTCTTATTAGTGAGAATATCATTCCAACCCAATACTTATTTACAGGCAGCGACTCAGCCTTTTAGGACGGCCTCGCTGCTCCGACGCATATTTATTACTGATGTGTGCGTACCAGTTATCGTGGGCAGATTGCGGTTTTCTTTGTTGGTTGAGATGTCAAATTGATTGGCGGGACCTGACATGGTGTTTATTTGTTTATTGTGCTATTGAAGGATCTATTGCGTCTTGGCTCCATGGATCAATGCTGAGGGCACAAGACCGCAGAAGTTATTTGGGTTGTTTTCCTATGTCGTGCCCGAAGATATGCAAATAATGAATATAGCTGCTCCAGCTACTCTTATAAGAAAAGAATGAAAATCCAGGGGAATATTCTGGAATGCGGCGGAACCCGCCGATGAGGTCGTGCATATTAAGCTTTAATGAAAACCGATATTAAAACTAATATTACAGCGATAGTGTCATTTCCTCGCTTATCATGCGATCGATGTCACAATAAAACCAATTGAAGATAAGAATGACGCGAGCTGCAGCAATTACATTGTGCATTCACTCTGGCTGGCGCTGGTTTAATTTCACTGGGGACTATTTGGCTGGGACTGGACTAAATTGCCCCCGACAGAGGTTACATCCTGCCCTCAGCGCCGGCATGCAATTGAATATAATGCAGCTTGGCGTTGCAACCTTGAAGGCGTGATTGTTGAGATCAGGATGCAGACGAGATGCAGACTAACTGCAGTCTCAGGCTCAGATTCGCCTGGAATGCTTTGTCTCACTCCACTCTGCCAGGGATCCGGCTGATCCCTTCCAGGACGCGTTAAGCGCCTCTGCAATAGGAAGGTCAGTAAGGGCCAAAGGACCAAAACATGCCAGACCGTGCGCCTCTGGTGCGGAGATGCCTGTCCATGGTTATCTTCGGCCCAGATTACACCATCCCCTCATCCTATAAATAAGGCCCCCTTCGTCTTTGTTTGCCTGCAGCGTGCGATCACCGTCGGCTCTCACAATGGCTGCTTTCAGGTGGCTTTCGCTTGCTGCTGCAGCTTCGGCTGTGCTGGCTCTGACTCCAGAGTACGTCTTCTGTCGCGTGCAGTACCTATCTAGCTAACACGCGTAGGCAGTTGATCAGTGCTCCCCGCAGATCTGAGGCCATCCCCAATCCCTCCGGAGTAAGCACAACACCCGATTTCTGCAGGACTCCCTAACAATTGCAGACTGTCGCGATCTTCTCCAGCTCGCAATACTCGTTCGACTCGCACGAGTCCAGTTCCTCGTGGAGCTTGCTCGACATCAAATCAGGAAACATCCGCCCCCTCACCAACAACAGCGATGTCTCCGAGGTGGTCTGGCTGACCGACTCGACTGTGCTATACATCAATGGCTCCAATGCCAACATCCCTGGTGGTTCGGAGCTCTGGGTGTCGGAAGTCTCCAGGTTTGGCTCAGGGTACGCCTCCTAACCCTCGCGAAGACTGAAGACTGACGCTGACCCCCGTAGATACAAGGCCGCCTCGCTGCCAGCTGCATTCTCTGGCCTGAAGATTGCGACCACAGGATCAGGAGACGTCAACTTCATCGCCAACGCCAAGTCGTATCCCAATGGCACTGCGTACAACGAGGAGCTCGCTGCCACTGCTCTCAGCACTGCCCGCATCTACGACAGCATCTACGTCCGCCACTGGGACTACTACCTCGACACCACCTTCAATGCGGTCTTCTCCGGAAAACTGCGAAGAAGCCAGCACTCGCGCTTCGTCTCTGCTGGGGGATTGAAGAACCTCGTCTCCCCGGTGAAGAACGCCGAGTCGCCATACCCTCCGTTTGGAGGCGCGTCCGACTATGACATCTCGGCCGATGGCAAATGGGTCGCATACAAGAGCAAGGCTCCTGATGTCCCCCAGGCCAACTACACTACTGCCTACATCTACCTCGTTCCTCACGATGGTTCGGAGACTGCTGCTCCCATCAACGGACCGGATAATGCTCCCAAGGGCATCGCAGGCGACTCCAACAACCCTGCCTTCTCGCCCAACGGCAAACGCCTGGCTTACTTCCAGATGGAAGAGGATACCTACGAGGCCGACCGCCGTGTGATATACGTCTACGACGTCGCGTCAAAGAAGATCACCGCCCTCGCAACAGACTGGGACAGCTCACCCGACTCTCTCAAGTGGACTGACGACCGGACTATCGTTGTCGGCTCCGAAGACCAGGGCAGCGGCAACCTCTTCCTCGTCCCTGTTGAGAAAGCAACTGGCCATGACTTTGCACCTGACAAACTCACCAAGGGCAAGTTCGCGTCTGCTTACTATCTCTTGCCGAACAAGACCCTCCTCGTCACCGGATCAACCCTGTACTCGAGCTGGTACGTCGACACTGTCAGCCTCGACCCCAAGAAGGGCGTGCTAAAGACACTCGCCTCCGCGCACGAAATCGACCCCGAGCTCAGCGGCCTTGGACCTAAGGATATCGACGATATCTGGTTCACCGGAAACTGGACTGACGTAGGCACTACCTGACTTATCAATTAACAAATTCTAACGCACGGATAGATCCACGCCTGGGTAATCTACCCCGAAGGCTTCGACAAGAGCAAGAAATATCCTCTCGCCTACCTAATCCACGGCGGTCCCCAAGGCGCCTGGTACAACTCCTGGAGCAGCCGGTGGAACCCCAAGGTCTTCGCCGACCAGGGCTACGTCGTCGTCGCCCCAAACCCAACTGGGTCTACGGGATACGGCGATGAACTCACCGACGCCATCCAGAACAACTGGGGTACGCTTCCACCATACCACAAACTCGTACTAGCTATGCTAACTAATTAACGACAGGCGGCGCCCCCTACGAAGACCTCGTCAAAGGCTGGGAATACATCCGCGACGAACTCCCCTACATCGACACCGAGAACGGCGTGGCAGCGGGCGCCTCGTACGGCGGATTCATGGTAAACTGGATCCAGGGCAGCGATCTAGGCCGAAAATTCAAAGCGCTTGTAACCCACGACGGGACATTCGTCGCAGACGCCAAGATCTCAACGGAGGAACTGTGGTTCATGCAGCGCGAGTTCAACGGCACGTTCTGGGGCGCGAGGGAGAATTATCGACGGTTTGACCCGAGTGCCCCTGAGCGCATTCTGCGGTTTGATACGCCGCATCTGGTTATCCATAATGATTTGGATTATCGCTTGCCGGTGGCGGAGGGGCTTTCGTTGTTTAATGTCCTCCAGGAGAGGGGGGTGCCGAGTCGGTTTTTGAACTTTCCGGATGAGAATCATTGGTATGTTTCTTTCTTTCTTTTTATGTTTGTTCAGGTGTGCTAATTAATGTAGGGTTACAAACCCCGAGAACAGCCTTGTCTGGCACCAGCAGGTCCTTGGCTGGTTGAACAAGTACTCTGGCGTTGGAGAGAGTAGTGAGGATGCCATCAGCTTGGAAGATACCGTTGTGCCGGTTGTTGATATCAACCCGCCTGCCTGATCGGCCCTGGACATAGCCAGTATAGTACATAGTGCTAGTAATTCATACGATGCCATTCAAGTATCAAAATGGAGTGCTGACCCGTAATATTGCCACGGTATATCCGAGACGTCATAAGTACCGTCCACATTGACGAGATGTATCAGTGTGATTTCTCTATCGATAAGGAACTCTACCGTATACCATGCTCGGCGCTTCTATTATATAATCTATGTTCCGATAGTGCGGGTTAATGAACTTGAATTGAATTCAATGTTCCGATAGTAAGTTTGCAAGCTATAACGGTTGGGTAAAAGAAATTCCAGAAAGCCATAAGAAACCCGCAATGATGGATAGCAAAGGAAGGGGCGTTTCCAATAATATAATAACGTCTAGGCATAGACCCAAATTGTTAAATAAGTTAAGGGAATTTCCCATAATTCCTGCAGTAATGTATACAGCCTCATCATGGCTCAGAGCAGAGCCGGGTTGCGAAGTTCACTCCACTTTTCATCGATCCGAGGACTATGTATGTACAAGACGATAAATTTTCGGACCAGATTTGCATCAGGGGTTCTTCTCTTATGGATGCATCTAAAGCCCTAACGTACCCTACCTCACAGCCATCGATATGAATTATATTTCTGCTATCCCATCTGTACGTATCCTTTCTATCGGCGACTCTCCCTTCCGTCTTCCGTGCGCAATCGGCGATTCCCTCACCTGCGTGTCCTTTTTTTTTTTTTTTTTTTTTTCTCGGCAGGTTCGTCCAATCGGTCACCAGTTACTTCGCTTTATGCCTTGGTTTGTTGCTTCCTTAGCTGGCTTGGCCTTCGGTTGGGTGTCTATCATCAAGCCACCTCGGGGAGTCGGAACTTGGAGATGTGAGAGAACTCCCGATGTGAGGAAAGCCCCGATTTCAGAGAACCCCCGATGCTCCGTAAATCCCTAGAGTAGAATAAGCAAAACAGCTGTGCGTGACCGGCTCCCCAGATGGCAGAGATTGATTGGGTACGAGGTAGCAAGCGTTTACCAGATACAAACAGGAGATTGGTTATCGTGTCTGCCGGCTCGCTTTGCCGCCGTGACGCAATCTCACTTGGAGGGGTGGTGAAGGGTCGTGGAGGATGAGAAAAGGAGAAACAAAGAGAGGGGGTGAATCGAACAACTGTATATAAGATACAGATAGATCTCCGTAGGATAGGTGTTTTAACATATGCCTCTCTCTCTCCTCTGTCTTTGTTCGCATGTTATTCTATCCCTTTGTGAAGCCATCCTCCTGTCTACCGACCCTAGAAGGTATCACCATTCAACCACGTTAGGATGTTTGGGTCCGGGAACTTTGGTGGTTCAGGGTTCGGAGGATCAAGCTTTGGTGGAGCAGGGTCAAACTTCGGCAGCTCGTCTTTTTTCGACCCAGGCTCATTCTCATCAAACGGGCCAAATCTATTTGGGTCCGAGCGAGCTTCCGGGCAATTCTCATTGTTTGGGCAGGACTATTCAATGCCTCGCCTGGACTATACTTCAACCTCGTCATCCTCCGCGTGGACCGCACCCATCCTCCCCAGCAAACAAATAATCTCATTTCCTGAAAGCGTCACCAATGGTGCGCTTGATACCACCCACTGGCAGGTTCATAACCGCGGTCCACTAGTGGACGGATCCCGCAACGCCCGGCACAATCCTGGGGGGCTGTTCCCAACAATTGGAGCGCGGTATGACGACAAGAACGGTCTTCGTGGCGAAGTCGGCGCTCAACGCGGCGATCTCGGTATATCTCGCAGTTTCAAGTCAAACAAGTCCAACTGGGCGAAAGCCGTTGGTGTCTTTGCCGCCGTCTTGCTAGGTTCTGCGGGAGAGAAATGGTGGAGCGGCGACCCAGAGGATAACAAACGTCGCGAAAGAATACGAGAGGAAAGACTTGAAGCTGAGTGGCCCTCAGGTATGCATGTTGCTGTCGTCGGAACTGCAGGGTCAGGCAAAAGCTCGCTCGTGAATGCATTGCAGGGAGTTCGAAATGGAGCACCCGGCGCTGCTGCGGTGGGTACGACGGAGACAACGCGTGAGGTGGAAAGATACCTCCGACAGGGGACACAAGACTTTTATATTCATGATGTCCCTGGTGCAGAGACGTTGTCGGTTCCGACGCGGGCATACTTTCATCGCTATAAACTGCATTTATACGACTGCATCCTTGTAGTGTACTCCGATAGGCTTGGGCCGGTAGGTTATCAACAATTTTTCAGATTATACCATGTGAAAATCGTTAGTGACACATAGATTGGAAGGTTGATTTAGGAATGCTGGCAATTGGTACAGACCACAGGCTCTCGGTTCATCTTGTACGGTCCAAGTCTGACCAATTGATAAACAACATCATTGACAACAATGCGGACGGGCATGATTTGACGGCAACTGAGGCCAGACAACGTCACATCACCACAACGAGAAATGAGGTCGAACAGGTCTTCGAAGCCAGCGACGTCCCGAAAGATCAGAGGTCATTTCCTCTAATAGTCAATTGGAAGAGGCTTTATCGCTTAGTGTCTGGGGGTGCAGCTCACCAGCACGACATAGATGAAACAGAGTTTTTGACCAAGCTGAACAGGGTGAGATCTATTGGTTAGTCGTGCTGTCTGGCTGATGCTTTGTGACTTAAGTACAGATTGTCATCTGTGTCTCTGGCATCCTCTTCAACTCCGAAGGTTGAGTCCAGATGACTGTTTGCGTCCGCTATGGAGTTGAGATACGTTCATATATTCTCGCCCCACTTTCTATTCCTATTCATTCGGCGCTTGCTAGTTTGGTTTTGCTGTGGTGTATACACCACAAGGTACGTCAAATATCATGCTATATGGGGGTATAAATGATTCAATGTTCTATATGTAAAGGATTTTATATATTAGTTAGAAGCCGTGCAATACATATAGTCGTTTCTGAATAGAGCCTGCACTCCGTTAGTGAATATCAAATTCCTAATAGCATTACCATATAACTTAGGTAAGAGAAATCAAAGAGAGTCCCTATGAAACTTGCGATGATAAACACCTTTCGTTTTATCTTCTGCCCCAAGTCGGTAAGATTGACAAACACTCTATCTGAACCATGGCATAATCCTTGCGCCGTACGCATAGGCCCACATAGAAAAGGCAGAGCCAACAGCAGGACGTAATCAGCGGTCAGAGAGAGATAGTTATCGTCGGTAAGAGGCATTAGGAGAACACGAGTGTCCTTAGGCACAGAATTGGCTGCAAAACAAAACGATAGCGATGGGTAAGATGGGGTGGATGGCCCGTTATAGGCAGACGGAGGTGTAGAGAGCGTTGAAGCTCAATATCCCTGCGCATACATAAATAATGACCGTTGATGGAGTATGAAAGCATCTAGCAATGGCCTGGGGTGTGTGGATCAGAGACCCGACTGGGACCCAGCCCATGCAAAGGAGAATAAGAGCCACGCAGCCCATAACAACCTCGACGTCCATGATCAGTCCTGCCTACCGCAATGGAAGGATACAGAGTGCCATATCTGACGGGTCTACTAAATCTTCTCCTAACACGGATCCCTTAAAAGTGAAGCTTACCCATTCCAGGCTCTCATCTGTGTCTTGCGTGGCCATCAAAACGATGAGAACTGAAACTGTATATACTGGCCGCCCGATAAACTGGCCACCTCGAAAGAATAATACAAAATTCCGTGTGCGGATTCTGGCCCGGCAATACCTGCCCCATTTTCACTTTTGTCTAGGGCCAACCTCTCCATACCGGCGTTGATAACGTTCTCACATAATTTTGGTCTTTCGGATATCCTAGGAATACCATTATCCGTCAGCAGATTGCTCAACACCCTCCAATCTTGTACAAAGCACTCACCTCGCAGTCCTGATAAGCGTTGTAGAGGACGGTTTGATTTGCCCTCTTGGTCAAAAAGTTGGTAAAGTTCATACCAACCCATACCGCAAAACCGAATACAACAGTGGCTGTGAGGACCAAAAAACTGCGGGTGGCCCAGATTCTGGTTACACAGAAGGCTCATAGCTTTGATGCCAGGGACGGACTGTCATGGTTACCATGCACTTGGTCCTGACGTTGATGAGGGATGGGGAACTGCTGGGTTTGGCGGCTGCGAAGCGTTCCAGATGACTCGACCTGCGTACTGCTGCTCTGCGTGTCTGCAGTTAGATCGCGACTCGTAGGGCCATGTTCTTCTTCCGGTGTATCGGGCCCTTGCCGTCCTGCGTCGGTAGCAGGCAGTTTGTTAGCGCATCGAGATGCCTGACCGACCGACTCCAGCTCAACGTCCGGTATGGAGGCGTAATGGCTTGATTCATCTCCAGAACTCATACAACTATATATATTGATAAATCACGAAGAAACTGGGATGGGAACAGCAACTCATGGGATGGCTGGGCTCTGAAGATACGAAGCTTTATAGACTCTAACAAAGGCGGAACCCACCAGCAGGCCTTTAAATTATTGTCTGCATGGTGAGAGTGTAAAAAGCACGCTGGACATCCATGTGAGGCAGGGTGACCCGAATAGGAAGGCAACCAGGGCCTGATGTCAGGCAGACTTGGGCAGTGTGACATATAAAGGTCACCTGTGAAGACACTGATTTCCAGTAATCACAGATGCTGGGGCATTTGCTTCGGAAAGAAAACCAGAGAAACTAGGGGAAATATGGACTTGTCAAAGACAAACTGCCACCGAAGGGGCCCATTGTACCCCCTCGCCCGATGCCATCCAACCCCCACTCGATCTATAGAATCCACTCACACGATCTCCTCCGTTTCAGCTACTAGTATTCCTCCCTATCGGTGATACCTTGGTCGCCGACCTCTAGATGTACTGATCCCCACTTATCCAGCTGTCTCGTGGGGCTCCGTGCATGAACCCCTCAGTATGATATATGCGGTGCATGAGATGAACATGTCTCTTCGCATCAAGCGAGCAGCTCCGCAGGCTATCAGGGTATCCCCCAGTCGCGAAAATGCCTCATGCATGCTTGTAAAGTGATGACAGTTCGGATCCACCTCGCTTGCAGTAAATGCGCTGTGATATCTGTTGGGCTTGGGGTAATAAATCAATGTAAAAGCGATCTGGCAGTACAACAGAACTCCTGTTAACTCCTGATATTCTATATGACTGCATGATTATGCTTCCATTACTAGTTCATGTAATTTAGAGCTGTAGGGATGAAGGTGCCTTAAACAGGCAACCGCCAGAACCTCACATGTCGAGTCAACGCCACATGAACCTGGCCTTCCCTGTCTTCAGCTCCAACCCCACAGTTCTTACTCCTCAAACACCCTCATTGACGAACTGTCGAACTGCAAGAATGCGGATGTGGGCCGGCACGAGCCTTTGCGTCGATCAACCGCAAACGCCGACGCCCGATAGGTGATCGCCAGGCGCTTCACCCTACACAGGTTCGTCAAGGCGCATGAACTTGATCTGGCCTGCTCCCAAGCGAACTGTCATGCAGGTCAATCAGTAAAATGACTAGTTTCCGTGCCACGGAGGGGAAGTGGACCTGTCGGAGTCGAGCACTGACGTAGGGAATGCATTGTAATGCTGCGCGGCCGCTGAAGGAAATGCTCCACGGGCCTGTGCTCGCCTAACAGTTGCAGGGGGCACGGGCTTCCTATTGGGCTATGGGGTGGACGAACCAACTACAGGGAAAGCACGGTCTGTAATTCGTTGACATGCTCTATGGAAACCACGCAGTTCTGACCGGTTCAGCTGGCTAGATCTCAACTAGTCGTCAGCGGAGTTGTAGTTCTGACACATGAAACTAACTATTTCCACATCTCTCTCCGATAAACGAGGAATTATGGGGGTTCAAATGAAGAAAATTGCATCCAAGAACTGTAGTTGCATGGCTGAGAGTCGCAGATAGCCTTGACGCGCCGATACTGGAGACCTGATTAGCTAGTCTGCTTCCTTCGAATGCATCATGTAGAGGACTGGGATTGTTGCCTTCAGCACTGACTATCATGACTATCAGCTCGAGGTCCGAGGCAACTGAACTCCCGCCACCTGCAATGCAACGAGCCATCATACGTGGAGAAGCGAAGGATAGGGCGAATGCAAGATGATGTAGAACCGTGGTGAGTGTTCTCCAAACCTCGAAGAAAAGGTATAAAAACCCAAGTCTCGCACGAAATTCCTACTCATTAATCATCTCAATCTCTTACATTCAATAGAACCAAATATACCAACACAACTATGCGCCTCTCTCTACTCAGTATCGCCGTTCTTCTGCGCTCCCATCTCGCCTACGCCGAGAAGGTCCCAGTCAAAGAAATCGGCGAAAGCTTCAAGATCGACGGGGACAAAGTGACATGGCCCGATGGTCCATTCACAGGAAGCCTGGCATGCACTGGCCCCGACAAGGTGCTAAGCATGAGTGCCAACAAGAAGTACGGCACCTGCTGCCCACCCGGGGCCAGCCTCAAGGGGTCCCCAGAGACCGAATTCCACTGCTGTGGTGAGGGCCATGATGTCACAGGCTCCAAGGACGTGGGCTTTGAATGCTGCGTAGAGGGCTCTACCTTTGATGGCAAGACGTGCAAGCGGGAGGAGACCTGTCCCAATGGGAAGCAGATGGTTAATGGGAAATGCCAATGCCCGTCAGGCCAGGTCGAGGGCCCAGATGGTGTCTGCAAGCCCGGGAAGTGCGAGTCCGGGGTTGAAACCGGTATGAAGCTTTCCAAATCTTCCTTTCGTTTCCATAACTGACTTACTGACTTAAACAGGGAAATGCTACTACTTCACCGGCCTATCCGGCAATTACCTGACATACAACCACGCCCAGTACTCCGAAACCAAACTCAGCAAATACATCCGCCCTGGCAAGTTCCAATTCTGCCGCGATGAGAAATGTACACCGGGCCTGCCCGTCAACCCCAGTGACGAGGTTAACCTCAAGGACCTGCACGGCGCCCTCCCAGCCGCAACGGACGGGGGGCAGTGGCTAAACAACAGGCAGAACGGTGGGCACATTGGCAAGACGGACGACTACGACAAGGCTGGTAAATTCTCGATTACAAAGTGGCCGTGCGGGAAGTACTGCCTTACTGGGTTTAGCACCGGTCTTACCCAGGCTTGCCCGGATAGTAGCCCTGGCATCAGCTTGGATACCCGAGCGACGGACTCGTGCATTGAGTATGAGCTCATGGAGGTGCCTTGCGATATTCGGGATGATACAAACAACTGTATCTGGGACAAGGGGGACCAGTGCTGTAACAAGATTGACTGCTCTCAGAAGCTCTAGAAGCGCACGATGGAAATCTGAAATCTGGCTTTGTGGATAGCCAGCCTGAGGTCTGTCAATACCTATACTATCCGAGTGATTATGCTGCATTAACCTGCCATGCCCGCTCTATCTTCTTGACTGCCTATCTGAGAACACTGTTGGAAAGTGGCAGCCCTAAGATGAGCGATCCTAGTCAGTCTTGTCATAGTTTGGAAACCAAATAATATTCAGCATTTCATGTCTCAAGCCCTATATAATTTTCCTCCCCAATCGCCCATACACTATATGCAATGGCCCAACGAAGACGAGACTTCAAGTGTCGTACCACAGTATCTGGAATGGATCTGCCTCTCCAAGGTCAGATCCTGCGGAGAAAGACCCGCAATCTCGCATGGACAGCGTCAAGACCCCAGCCACAGCCAATGGCTCTTCTGGCAGCTCCAGTTCCTCTCATCCTTTGCCAGACACGGGCTGGACTGGAACCACCGCGCCCGTCAAGAGCCGTCCACGTAAGCGCGTTGTTTCCCGTGACTGATTGCTTATTTCACGATCTATCAACCACCACGAACCCTTCTTGTTGCTCTACATGCTTCAAGACTGAATATCCCGTTATACCACACCGATGGATAAGAGTCTCTTTAAATAAAATGGAAGCGCTAGGTGTAGCCGCATCCATAATACAGGTCGCAGCAGTCGGGCTCGCTCTAGCCCAGACGCTATACAAATTCTGCGACGAGGCATCATCCAGCAACGAGCAGGTAAAAGACCTGGCATTCTACGTTCGATCGACCTCGCTGGTGCTTGAGGAAATCGGCAAAGTATTCGAAGATGAAGATCAGGGATCGAGGCCCATGATTTCGCAGAATGCGATCGTGACGGCGAAAGAAATCGTGGAGAAATGTACGGGGACGTTTAATGATCTGCAGGAAATAGTTGATAGTGCTGAGCAGAGTGCCCTTGGTGTTTTGAAGTTTACGATGAAGGCGTCCAGGCTTAAAGTGCTGCAGTTTGGACTGGGGGAGATGAGGAGTAATCTGCAGTGTATGATGCAGGTTATTATTTATGCCAGGTTGAAGGCTGAACCGCGGTATGCCCTATACCCGTTTATCAATGGTTCATACTCTGTTCTGACAATAGAGTCAGGTCGACATTCGATGAATCCGAACAGCGAAGATTGATAGCAGAGCTCATTGCACAGCAGCTGCGCGCTGCTGAAGAGTATAACCAGACAGAGTCTCGTGCAGCTGATGATAACCCCAACCAGTACGTGTCGTCTCATCATACTAGATAAAATGCTTATAAACATTCACCAGGATATCTTTAAGTGTTGAAAGCATCCCTTCGCTGCTCAGTACCAACGGGGCTGGTATTCTCTCCGCCTCCCAATTATCCCCAAATAACAACAGCAATGGGACCGTGTCACAAGTAGGAACTCCCAGGGCAAACCCTCCTTCAATCCGAGACCCAGGACCATATCCAGCCGAAACCGAAAACCCCCAGTCCCCAGAGAGACACACCAGCCAGCCACAGCCACCTGCAATATCAACACCAACGCCAACCACCAAGCCGAAAGCAAGCACAGTTTATCTCAACGCCCTATCCATCGTCTGCTGCCCATGCCTCGTCTGCTTCTCATGCTTCGCACGGCCTCGGATGAAGGAAAGTGCTTCACCGACGGCATTACGCTATGACGATGGATTTGGGTTCGGTCTTGACCCTCCTGGCCCTACTGCCTATCCTGACCCCAGGAGAGAGGGGCACGCGGGGTCTATAGCTGAGTTGGGTGGGGAGTCGGATGTGGATGCGTTGGTGAGGATGTGGACTACGTTGTATAACTAGACTCTGTTATGAAGGTTGTTCGGATTTTGGGACAGAGAATCCTGTATAAGAAGTGGTTATAGGTTATGCTCGTGTATCCCCAGGCGAGTACATCATCATCAGGTCAGCCAGATTCTGGTCCAGCATATCTATACGTGGATTAGGAAGATGTGATCGACGAATCTACACTACGACCATACAAAAAGTGGTTGCAGAGATTGAACTTCAAGTTCATGCATCAAGCATGTCTAGATTGTCTATATCATAAATTCCACTCAGGACTCAATCCCAAGCTCATAACACATATCAAGCATAACTCATGCCATCTCGATCTGCTCATCCTTAGACTCCCTCTTCTTGGCAACACCTCCATCCTCATTGCTAATAACATACGTCTTCCACTCACGCGCAGGGACACGGTCCTGGAAGAGGCGCTCGATATCGGCATTACTACGGCCAGCGGTCTCACCAACACAGAACCACGAGTACGCAAGCAAGAAAATTGTCGTACCGCCGTAGACAAATCCAATCATGGGGCCCAGGTTACCGTCGTAGTACATGTACGGACTGGTGAACACCATGAGCCAGACAGTAACGAAGAAGACGCCGATAGCGCACGAGGTGATCTTGTTCCTGTTGCGGCCGACGGACATTTCAGACGCGATGGAGTAGGACAGCGTTCCGATGGAGAAGTTGTAAAAGATGATATTGATGTACGCGAGCACGACAATTCCAATCCCGATGCCGCGCGAGAAAGACCCGTCTGCTCCACGGGTAGTACCTAGTCCGCCGACTGCGATTAGGGAGACGAATATACCCACCGAGCAGACGATGAGGTTTGTGCGGCGGTTGATCTTGTTTCCGAAGACGACGGCGATGCTGACGGTGACGATCTGGAGGACGTAGATGATGGTGTTGATGGTGAAGGGGTCTGCGACGCCGATTGACTGCGCGAAGACCACGCCGTACGTGTACCAGAACTGGATGCCGTTGATCTGCTGGACGAACATGGCGCCGCAGGCGTAGAAGAGCTTGCGGCGCTCGACGGGGTCCGTGAGTAGGGAGAGCCAGGTTGCGTCGCGGGCCAGCTCGCGCTCGGTCTGGACTTGCTCGGTGATTATGTCGAGATCGGTGGTGGGATCGTAGTCGCGGTTGCTCTTGTTGATTTTGCAGAGGGCCTTGATGGCCTGCTCGGTCTTGTCTTTGTACATGTACCAGACGGGGCTCTCGGGGATGAAGGGGAGGCAGAGGAGCATGATGCCGGGGAGGACGACGAGGAGGCACATGGGGATGCGGTAGGACTGGGCGCTTTCGATGCTCTGCGTGCCCTGGTTGACGCAGGCTCCGACGAGTTGAGAGATGGACTGCATGAACTGGAAGCACATGAGGGCGGGACCTCTGATGGCGGAGGGAGCGATCTCTCCGATGTAGATGAGGCAAGTCGCAGTGAACTGGCCGATACCCAGACCGATCAGGACTCGACTGACGTAGAAGACTGCGTGCGAGCCGAATGAGCAGGCCTGCACGACGGCTCCGACGACGATGCAGATGGAGGCAGCCAGGAAGACCACACGGCGTCCGAGATATTCGTTAATGGGGGCAGCGATAATAGAGCCGACGAACTCGCCAACGTAGATGATACTGGCAGACAGAGACAGGAATGTCGTGCCGAGCGAGTATTCTCCGTCTGGGCCCTTCTCGCCGTAGTCCTGGGTGAAGTAGGGCATGCCCTGGATGCCGGTGTAGTAGATGGTATCATAACCGTAGCAGAGCGCACCGATGGCAGCCACTAGACAGTAGACGATGGCCATGCGGTTCGACTTCCAGTCGACATTGAGCTGAAGGCCTCCCATGGTAGGCAGAGGTCAAGAATTCAAGATTGGGGAAGGGGATAGAAACGCAGAACCCGCAAAACGGCCGCCAGATCAGCAGCGGGCACGCGGGGTTTTATAGCCTTCCTACAGACCACAGACCACGGAGAAAGTCCATGACCGGCCCGGTACAGAACAGGGAAATGGGAATGCAAGTCGGGGGAGTCGGGGACGGCCGCGTGTCTGAGAGTCTCAACAGAATCTCCACGGGGTTGGCGGCGTCCTCTAGCATCTCCAGGTCCCCACCGCACAGAGCCCTTGGCGGGTTAGCCTCGTCAGTGTTTCCCAGGTTGGGAAGAGGGTTTCAGCAAAGTTGGACTCAGGGACGAATCAAACCCCCGGTTTGTGGGGAGACTCGGGCAACCGTGGGATGCAGCGAGGGGACTCGGCTTGAGCCCGAGGGGAAAGCCCTTTTCCCCGGGGGCACGATTGACGGGACCAATGACAGGCAGTGAATAGACAACACCAAGGACCCATCGCGAGCGCTAGAATGGTTTCAAACAAGCCCTGGCCCCCAACACCCCGACTGGTCCCGACACGGCATCCCGCCATGACGGCAATTCCTTCTCTCGATTAAACCGAAAAGCTGCCCAGGCCGGCCAAGCACGCCAATCGCACCTTGTTATTCCTTTCCGAGCATTGTATCGGGATCGATCACTGCTTCTCTTTGTGCAGTCGAACTTCTGTGTCTTTCTCGCAGACCCACCGTCCACGGCGTTTCCCCGATATTCCGCCGGGGGTGGATCCCTCTGGCCGAGCAGGGCAGCCCATTCGGTGATCGTGAATTCTCTGAAGCCAGGCGAATTCCCGGAAGGTCTTCGGAGAATCATATGAAGGACGAGGCATTAATCGACTGTTTAAGCATAAGCCAGGCCAGGGTCAGGGTTGATGGATTCTGCGGATTTGCCACCCAATAAAGTTTGCAAACATGGGGATGTCCACTCAACCATGGTTGCAGCATTCATCGTCGTGTCCTATTAGAATATTAAATACGTCGCCTATATTTCCCGCCTAGGTGATCCAGCATGCAACTAGAGTCGAACATGTTCAGCAAGGAGCCCAGCTGGCATTCATCCTGCCAAAGCCCTGCCGTCCATTGCCAGCCGAAGAAAGCAGAACAGCCAGCACTATTCTGGAAAGCTCAGAGAACAACGGTCGATGTTGATCCTCATTCCTCTGACCAGACGGGCGCCACCATGAACCTTGTCCAGCTTGTTTAACATTCATTGGTAGCCATCAGTGGTACCCGTCCACTGACAATCTGACATCCATGGATGGACAATCGCTACTAAATAAGACAGCGACGCTTTTGGCGTTTGATGTATGTTTCCACCAGTGAGATAGCTAGTCGCTGATTGATGTGCGGGAATGTCAAATCCAACCAGGGTCCGTAAGCCGGGGTTGTTCAAGGCGGGAACTGACCATTCACCATTGCAGGTATCTCAAACAACGGTTTTGTTGTGACCTTGGTGAGGCACTTCCTCCTTTCAGCTTGTTGTGCTGATGCCAGGATGCCGATGTCTGCATTTGTGTTGGCTGCAGTGCGGTTATCGCCTTCTTCGCGGGCTTAAGCAAGTAGGGTCCCTAATCTAACGTTGACTTGCGGCGAAACGATGACAGAAAAATCAAGAGCTGGGTCATTATCCGAAGTATTAGTATGTACTTGAGTTTTTACCGTGGTTTATATTTATGCTTGGACGATTCCTGGAATGATAAAATCGGGTTGGTGCTAGGGCGATGCAAAATATATAACCCATCCAAGGTGTGCGATTCCCACCAAAACCTCGAAGCCTGCCAGCGAAGTTGGTAGACGCCACTTGGTTGTGACTCAATTAGGCTCTCAGGAAAGACCTAACGAGAACAGCGCTCTAGTTAACTGGTTATGAAAGTGTATACTGTGTAAAGTGCATGCCCTATACACATCACATGACTCCGCGACAACGACAACCTGGCGCGCTCGCTTCTGTTTCTCGACTTTTCAATTGTCTCGTGCATCCTTTTGGATCTCATTGAAACTGCTGCTAGTGTGTCTCTTTTCACTCTTACCTGTTGCTTTTGATCTCGCGTCTTTCCCCAGAACGCTGGTGCGGTGGTTCAGGGTCCTTGACAACTCCCACTGAATGGATCGAGGACTATGGCCCTGGAAAATACCACCCCGTCAATCTCGGTGAAACCATGAAGGAGCGATACCGCATCATTCGGAAACTGGGGTTCGGGTCATTGTCCACAGTGTGGATAGCCGGGACTTGCAACAGGGGAATATCTTGTTTCCCGTCAAGGACCTGAACTCCATTGGTGAGGCAGAGCTGGCTCGTGATGATGAAGTGTCTGAACAAGTACATTTTTGATCAGGGGTTTGGCGCAAAGAGGTCCAACCTGAGCGGATGTATGTATTCCTCCCTTTATCTATTGAACCAAGCTCGCCTTTAAAATACAGTCAACAAAGACCAGGATGTCTGGAACTCGGGCGTCTGATATTTGAGCTCTTCACTGGCCGGCAACCGTTCCTGGTGACGGATTCAGGGGACAGGGAAGAGGCCGACAACGACCATTGAGCATCGCTGCCGGTGGAGCAGGCATTGGACGAGAAACCGGCTGGGATGAGTGATGAGGCTGGACTGTCAAGAAGATCCTGGACTACGACCCGGCCAGGAGACCCTCGGCGTCTGAGTTGAAGCATCCATGGCTTGCTGCTATTGGGACAGAAATGGATACAGAACCTAACGAATAATGCATGATTTATCAACTATTCCTCCTGGTACTTGGGCACCTTCTCGCCAGCCCGCCACTTGTATTTACTGCCTGGATGGTCCTCCGGCAGTCGGATCTGGCCCTCCCCAAGGTAGGCCTCTCTGGCTGTGGCGCCCTCCTTGTCGACCTTGTCCCTGAACAGTCCTCTGGCGCGCAGCTCTGGCAGCAGGAACTCAATGACATCTTCGAAGCTGCCAGGATTCGTGATATGGGCCAGATTGAAGCCATCCACGCCCGAGATCTCCACCCAGCGCTCCAGCTCATCAGCCACGGTCTTCCCACTCCCAATGAGCTTGGTCTGGATCCCTCCAACACTCAAGAACTCGACAATCCTCCTCTTCGTCCACGGCAGGTTATCCGTCCCGGGCACCGTCGACGCCCATCGCTTGACAATCGACTGCACGCGCGTTGCCTCTGCAAACCTGAAGTCCTCATCATCAGGATACTTGGACAGATCCACCCCCGTCCACCCCCCAAACAGCGCCTGCACGCCCTCCTGGTCCGCATACTTCAAGAACTCCTCCTTCTTCGCAAACGCCTCCTCATCCGTCGCCGCAACAATAATCGTAATGCCCACAATCACCTTGATATGCGCCGGATCCCTCCCCTCATCCTCCGCCACCTTGCGAATATTCTGAACAGTACTCCTCACCCCCTCCGGCGTCTGCCCCGCAACAAAAATCGCCTCCCCATGCTTTCCCCCAAACCCATTCCCAGCCTCACTAACCCCGGCCTGAAACAAAAACGGCGTGCGCTGCACCGACGGCTCACAGAAATGCGGGCCGGGCACATTAAAATACTTGCCCGCGTGGTGTATCTGCCGCACCGCATCAGGCGCGATATACACCCCGCTCTGCTCATCCTTCACCACGGCGTCGTCCCGGAAGCTGCCCTCCCATAGTTTATACAGGACCTCCATGTACTCGTGCGCGCGGCGATACCGTTCATCATGCTCGATCTGCTCGCTCAGACCGAAATTCCGCGCCGCGGAGTCTAGGTACGAGGTGACGATGTTCCACGCGATCCGGCCCTCCGCCAGATGATCCACGGTCGTCAACCGCCTCGCAAGCGAATACGGAGCCTCATATGTAAGACTGGCCGTAACGCCGAAGATGAGATTCTTTGTTGCTTCTGCCATCGCGGGGACGAGATACAGCGGGTCGTTAACGGGGTACTGCGCGCCTGAAGCTAGTGCGGGACCGACGTTCGCGGGACCCTTGTAGACGTCGTAGGGGCCGAGTGTGTCTGCGATGAACATCGCGTGGAAACCGGCGTTGTCGAGCAGTTTGGCGAGGTCCGTCCAGAACGAGAGTTTGGTGTAATTTGCGGTTTTGTTGCGTGGGTGGCGCCATTGGCCGGGGGCCATGTGGGCGGGCGTGTTCATGACAAAGGCATTGAGGATGATTTGTTTTTTGCCGGTGGCAGTGGTATTCGACATGATGGTATGATATCTTGTCAATGGTTTTGATTATAATTTTGTTTTTGAAAGAGAGGAGGGGTAGCGGGGACAGCTCTCTTAAGTCGTGCTTGTTATCGTTGGAGAGGCGCGCCATCTCGTCCCGCAAGCACGCCATCACTGCCCTCTTTGCACTCTCAATGGCTGGGAGTAAGTATTTCTCCTGTTAATTATCAACAGCAAGAGGGGCACGATCACGATAGTTTCCCCAAGGTCTCTCGGCCGGGAGTGCACGCAAGCTGTCGCAATGGTGTCCCGCAACGGCGTCATACAGCGGGACAATAATAATATAGTCTAGAATGCATGCACGCATCAGCATTAATATTATACAGGATCATGTTCCTATCAGGTTTTCATGTACATAGAAGCTTCACAGCTTACCAATTAAATCCCAAACTCCAATACCAACCATCATGACAATACATCCAATCCAGTAACATGGCATATAACCCATCAAACAGATCCATTAAACAACTACACCCCCGGCGCAACATGCCGTACATTCTCCTCCCTGACACCATCAGGATCCGAAACCCTGTCGCTCCTCTCCTCCGTAACATCCCACTGCACCTCCTTGAAAATCCTCACGCCTCCCGCACCAGAAGCAGAATGCGAATCCGCCATCTCGTCGCCATTCTCCGCAAGTTCCACCTCGTCAGTAAGCACCGTATGCTCGCCCCTCGGCCGCCGCCACGACCGCAGCGTCGTGTTTCCGCCTGTCTTGCCGTAGCTGGCGTAGTTCTTGAAGTAGCGCGCAGCGGATGAGTTCTCGCCGATGAGCTTGGGGGCGTAGCGGCGGAGGAAGTGTCGGAGGAAGGGGAGGCATGGGCAGATGATTATGAAGTTTGATTCGACGTTGCTGTGCGTGGTAATCAGTTAGTTTGTTTCTAAGATTGGTTCTTAGACTGGGATGTTTTAGGATGGTACGTACATCCAGATATCTGTCCAGGCGATGCGGTATGTTGGGTCGGAGGACTGTAGGAAGGGGAAGAGGGTGACCAGGCGGATGATACTTGTTATCACGGTTCTAAAGTTATCTCATTAGCTTGTTCTCCATATACCCCCTCGTAGAGGATACAGAGTAGTAAGTAGGACTCACGCGCAACCAACAACAAACATAAAAAACAACCCAACCTTCTGAATCGTCGGCATATTCAAGCTGGCCAAAACGGGCAGAGGCACAATCAGCAACGCCACATCGGTAACCGTATTCGTGACCGCCGTCGCAGTGTATAGGCCCTTCTGGTCAATACACGTCCCATCAATACTCGTGTTCCACGCCCTCGCAATCGGTTTGCACGCGAATATCAGCGCAAAGGCAATGGCCACACTGTAGCCTACGACCACGGCCGCGATGACGTACAGACAGTATCGGTAGAATCTTCGCTGGGCGACGATGCGGTAGTAGATTATGATGAGGGAGGCTTTGGCGAGGGCTAGGGCGGGGACGTAGACGATGCCGGCGACGAAGACGGTCTGGTGAGTTGGATGGTGAGCAGGTGAAGATAGATAGCGTAGGGGATCGTACCTTTTGGTATTCCAGGAACACCTGCGGCGTGACATTCCAAAGGTGTATGCCGAGGCCGCCGTGTGTGTATCCATCTGGGCCGTTAGACTGAGACAACAGTAAGCAGGGAGGTTCCTTACAGAGACACACGGCTTGAGTTGCTATGGAGAAGACCTGCAAGTGGCGCATTAGTTTGGGATACAATACAATGCCTGCCCTCAGGTGAAACATACCCAAGCACCTACTATTGACACTGCAGTTGGTCAGTATAGTGGCATAGCAAAACAAACTGGAACTCACCATCATCCCAGCCCAGCTTGTTCAGCAGGGCAGCCTTGGTATAAACCCGCAATGCCAGGCACGTCGTACAAAAGACAAGGCCAGCAATAATCACCGCGCGGTTCTCAAGATACAGCCACGGATTCGAATAGTCAGGGTTAAAAGTCTCGCCCTCCGGGACAGGGGCCACGCCCTTCTGGCCCTCAGACATCACGGCTCAAGGTACCAGCAGCGGCTGTTTTCGAAACGACGGAGAGAATTATGGAGTCGGTTCTTTCCGTCTGGGGCAAGCAGGCTATCAGTACGTAGCCTGAGCCTCGACAGGTTCCTGAGAGCAGTTCCCAGCGGGGAGCAGCATAAATATGACAGCGAACTCGGATCAGCACCAGGAAAGAGCGTCAGGAGAAGCCATCGCCATGCAGATAGAGTTCCGGGGCCGAAACAAGCGCAGAAGCAGAAAGTCTGCTAGTCAGGCCATATTGGCCTGATTCCGGGCTCCGAGACTATGGCAGCCAGCGGGAATAACAATCGTCATTGTGAAGGCGACTCAGGCAAGTGGCTTACGAATAGAGCGGCGCTGCCAGTGCAAGAATGGCCTCGGAAGCGAATCTCCACGCATCAAGGTTCAACGGTGGACTTAAGAAGGTTGGCAGGATCGCAACCCCTGTCATATCGGTTTCACAGACACGCAGAGC
Source organism: Aspergillus puulaauensis (assembly GCF_016861865.1). Lineage (NCBI taxonomy): Eukaryota > Fungi > Ascomycota > Eurotiomycetes > Eurotiales > Aspergillaceae > Aspergillus > Aspergillus puulaauensis. The sequence continues at coordinate 293,036 of NC_054859.1, forward strand.
CTGCGATAGGGCATCCGGAGCCGCCGTGGGCCTTACCCGTTGGTGGAGGCAGGTTAGTCTGGCCTGAGTCTGGCTTACTGTGGGGTTATCATTATCGAGTGAAGGTTCGGTTTGCTCTGGTCAATTACTGACTATCGTTCTTGATTAGGCAATTCGTGTTATTTTAGTGGCAGACTGGCAGTACGGAGGAGGAGGGAGACGGGGCTCCGCTGCGGCGCTGCAGTAGCCTCCACGACAGAAATGATAATGGCTTAACTGTGGAGCGTCTGGTGGAGATCTAGAAGGTTCATCGAGACTCATACCCCGCGATCGGCATCGAGAATCGCAGTATGCGATTTAGATTGATTTAGAGGGTGCATCGAGGCCCACCGTGTCACAGAATACTGTGCTCGTGTGCTGGCAGGCTGCGCGGGCTCCGCACATCTGCAGTGTTCAGTCTTCGTCGTCAGCACTTACACGGCATTGAGCTTGAATACCGTAAACTCGGCTGCCCCTGGCTAGACTTGACTGTTATTGAGAATGGTGCTGGGTTTACTTCGGAAATCGTCTCCCCCGATCTTCCCGCCAGTCCACACCATGTGGGCCATTATACCTTGCGGAATTAAGCCCCGATCCTTCTGTGCTGCATGAGTCTCCACTGGGGCCGTCTCCAATGGATCTTCGTTTCACAGACGCAGTCAAATGATGGATGGCTTGAGCAGAAGGTTTCATAGTTCTTACGGACGCTGAGGTGGCAATGAACAAGGGATTGAAGCATTAGTTCTTGATACAAGTATTAGAGTTTCTAAGTATTAAATATCTAACCTGACCCCTGAACTATCTTCTCTCACACTGACTACGCCTCGCTGACCTTGAAGCCTCCAGGCACCTGGGTCTGGAAGACGCCATCAGGGTCATATCGTTGCGCCACTTCGCGGATATACTCGACACTCTCGTCGCCATATCCACCGAGCGGGTTCTGCGAGCCATCCGCGTAGTTGAGGTAGACGTACTCGTTGTACTTACCGGCGTCCCTGGCGTAGTCGTCCAGCTCGTTCAGCGACTCCTCCGTCAGACGCTGGAAGACATCGTCGTCAGCCTCCTCCTCCCACGTGTAATCATACAGGACCTCTGCAGGCTAGGTTAGCGATCATTCGCATATCTCTTTACTTGGTTTAGGTCACGCACGGATCATGTTCTCGTCGAAGCGCTCAAGGCCAAGCACGTTGCCAATGCCATTGCCCTCATTGCGCTGCCAGAAGAGCTTGGGCCAGGGCTGGATGATGACGAGCAGGGTGTAGTCCTTGCCCTTGGCGACGGTCTTTGCGTCTTCGATCTTCCTCTTCTGGATCTCGAGGGCTTTGCGGAGGATATCGGCGCTGTTGAGGTAGGTTCCCGTCAGGAAGGCATTTCTGTTCGTTTGTTAGCAGTGTCATCTATATATCAATTGTTTTCGGACGAACCGCTTGCCTCCAGCTTGCTGGATCTCAGTAGTCGCTTGGAGCAAAGTCTGGGGGCCGTTCGTGGAAGAGACGTTAGAAATCTTGTAGAAGTCGTTGTAGGCAGCAGGGCGAGGAACAGGCTTGGTGTACTGCAGGAGGCTGCCCACAGTAAGCTCGTCAACAGTCGCATTGTACGTCCACAGACCAATCCACGAAGCATAAGGGTCTTTCTCGATGTTGTCGACGAATTTGACAGCCGACGAGATGACCTGCTCCGTCGAGTTGGGCGTAAACACCGTCAGTCCACCCCACATGTGCGCGTTGTCGATAGTCTTCAGGTCGTACTTGGTGACGATGCCGAAGTTGTTGGCGCCGCCCTTTAGGGCCTTGAAGAGGTCTCTGTTGGTGGAGTTGTTGGCGTTGACGATGCGGCCGCTGGCGAGGACGACCTCGTAGTTCTCGACGCTGTCGCAGGCGAGTCCGACGCGGGCGGCGTGGAAGGAGTTTCCTCCTGCTGGAATCAGTTCGGATCTGTTAAGAAGAGAAATCATTCCTACCTCCGAGTAAGAATCCGCCGACACCGACAGGACCGGTACGGCCTCCTGGGACGACAACATTGTACTCCTCCAGCGTCTTATACACAGCCTGCCAGCGCGCTCCAGGAAGAATGGACGCAATACCAGCCTCCTTGTCATAAACAGTGCTGTTCATGTTCGAAAGGTCAACGGTCACACCGGTCTCGATGTTGTTCGCGCCCGCCCAGGTCATATGGCCACCACTGCGTATAGCGAACTTGCAGGGCTCGTCACCACCAGCGGTGGTCAGTGTCTTCACGGCGGCCGAGACATCATCTGCGGACTGGGGCTGCACAATACAAGTCGGCTCGAGCTGGACATTGACAGACCAGTACGACTGTACAGACTTCTTGTAGGCGGCGCTGCTGGGACGGACGACCTTGTCGCCGACCTTACTCTTGAGGAGAGCGGCACACTGACGACGTTAATTGCTTTTCGCGTAGTCTGTAGTCTTGGGTACTCACGCATTGATCGGCGGACGCCTCAGGGGAGGTGGCCAGGGTGAGCTCGGGCACAAGGCCGAGCAGGGCAGCAGCCACAGTCGGAGCGAGCCTCATGGTGAGAAGGTCAAAAAAGGTGTGAATGACTACGCGTGTTGGAGAGTGCAGTGAGGCAACCGGGACGAACTCAATGCTGAGGTGCGCGTCTCCTATCTCTTATAATGATAATGCCGGACTTTTCCCGCTGATATCCCGTCAGAGCTTAGCTATGGACTGGAACGATCCCATAACAAGAAGGAGTCAACCGAGTCTAAAAGCACCGCGCAGATGCAGACCGGCAACACGAGTCACGACCCAGCGTCAGCCATGTTGCGGCACTTTGGACTGGTGCCAGCGGAATGCGAGTGGAGGCCCCCAGCACAGTGGAGATCGTCGATGCTGATCTTGCTGCCAGCATCCTTCCAAAGTCTAATTGCAGCCGATTGGGGCCAAAACTATACTTTATATGGTAAAGAAAGGCAGGCTCGTGCAGGTACTCGCGCTGTTGCCGGCCTCGTCTGGCATCAATCCAATGCACTTGTCCAACCTTCCCAGTCGCCACGCGAGAAAGGATGATTTGGGTCGGCCTGCCCAGCCTTCACACCTGTGGTGACTGATGACTGATGAACTGTCAAATGGTCAGGATATAGTAGATAGATCAGATGTCTGCCGGCAGTATCCCGGTCAATAGGAAACGTGGCACTGCAGCACGACATCAATGTGGGCGCAGGATTCCGTTCGGGTCCTCCGGGAAATGAATCGGACGAACACTGCATCGACAAGACTTTGTACTGACTCAGGAAGACAGGAAAGGTGGGGATACACTGACTCTGGCCCAAATCGAGTCCGCCATGTCGGCCTTGAACCCATGTAATCAGGATTATATGGACACCATGGAATTGAAAGCTGTATTATTAGCAATTATCTGGTTGCAGTGGGATTTGCATATGCCAGATTAGGGATTCCATCCTGTACATAGTGATCTAACCTTGAAGCGACCTGGTCTGCTTCCTGTACGCCGACAACTGCATGACAGCTAACGCCAGCCAGTATCAAACATCCGATTGGCAAGAGCAGCTGCCATATCCACCGACAAGTTGTTTGATCGTGACAACTCAGGATAGCTCACCGATGTTATACCGCGGCGCTGTGTATCCTCTAATCATTCTACGCCATGAGTCGATATATAAATTCCCGGGATTGTACATCACACTCTTCAGTACCCAGATGCAAGGGTTATATCACCACCAATCTCATAGCAATATCGGACAGAATGCTCCTTATACACCTGATAGCAAGACTTCAAACACCACTCTCCGATAAACTGGCTTTGTCTATGATTTTCTTTGCGTTTCCCTGATCCTCTCGCCGATTGCCACGCAATCAATGCTCCCCGGACTTGCACGCTGCAATTGATGTCTAAGCGGGACTGAGGAGGGTGCGGGCGTATGATTCTGTTTCCGATTGGAGATGACTCCAATACGATTCATGGTCAACCGTCGTATGTGGCGCAGGCTGAATTCCAGCCCCAGTAGACTCGAGATACGGCAGCTACGACTGGCAAAGCATCGATCGCTCCTTCCTTTCATGAGAAAGTCTGCATGATTCCCAGGGAAGGTGCGACGGAAGCTGTAGTCCCAAACATAGGCAGGTGCGACTCGGGAATGGACTTGGTGCCGATGGCTGTATATATGTGCCTGGGCTTACGGTACTTGCTATATAGGCCAGGCAAGGGTTAAAGCTCCCCTCTCGAATCCGACCAAATACCTAGTTGTCTGCGAATTGCACAACCTACAACACTGGCTAACATGCTCGATATCAATCTCGCCCCGATCCCAGGGCCGCGTCAGCAGGATCATGTTCCTACCCCAGGTTGCTATGAGATGAGCCACTCAGTCTTAGATTGTGCCTTTTCATAGGCATACTCCTTTGCCATGCGGGATTCGATGATCGCCAAAGAGACAAACTGGCAAGCCAAAGTTGATGGGTCGCTGTACCTCACTACCGGGACGGGAGGGCCGCAGAGCTTCCAAGAATCGATTATTTATTTGGCCTTTTTTTATTTTATTTTTTGTTTTATTACCGGTATTGAATCTGACCGGGGAAATTTAGCTCTGTTCCGTGTAATATTCATGACGATCCACATGGATATCAGCCCTGATCCCAGCCATTCTACCTGCATTTGCGAAATAGCTAGAGTCAAGGCAGACTTACATGCCTCTGCGTACGCTTTACAACAGCTTCCGACAACATAGACCGGAGCATCCTGGTTAGCTAGGGAGCCCGCAACGGCAAGTTCGCCACAAAGGAGGCGCGACAATGAGGGCAACATTGTGCTCGAACGGGCCCTCCCCGCTTTGAAGCCTGCAGTGTAATCTTCACGCACATTAACTGACCTGTCATTCATTCAGAACTGAAAAAGGCCGCCTTGGGGTCTTGTCGGTGGCACGAGCATCAGCACGAGCAGAGAGCAAGAGTCCGACTATTGCTTTAGCACAAAGGGCCTGCTGATGGAGACGCAAGGCGGAGTCGGTACCCTTGAACGGCCAGGTCCAGTATCCCCCTCATATCACACTCTATTATACTTGAAAGGATTCTTGGAACTATCATCATGGACAACGCGTGGTACACAAGCACCGCGTATATCAGCCAAGGCAACGGCAACGGCCGACAGCGGGAGAACCATGCCTTAAATTAGGCGAACCCATAACAGCCTTCATAGATGTATCATGGAATGAAGCTGCTCCCGTGACTCGGAGACAGGGAATATAGGGTACATACCATAACAGCCTTGGGCGTTGTTGGGAAGGCCCTGCGTGAGATGTCAGGAGCATCACCGATTCACCGTGAAAAATCTCCCAGTCGTATAGACAACTTAGCCTCGTACCGTCTGCCATTAGGAGAGTAGTGGCCACTGCCAATGAAGCCTCCTTCTCGTAACCCGAGGAGCCACAAATGCCGGCGAGGAAGTGCCGTGAGGCGTGGACGACACCAAGCGCAACTTTTAAGTAATTGAGAGGCTGTGCCATGGGGAGAGAATAGTCCCTTGCTGGGGAAGGCTGCACCGCAGGTGCACAAGGCACAATCGACCTTAGTCTTACGTGCAGACCTCTGCGCCTTCTAGCCCATCGACAGACACTCTTTCAGTTGTTGGCCGCCTCGATTGTTCGTCATTACAGAATAACCTTTCCTTTCATCTCTTTTTACCCGGATTGGATAGGGTTCTGCAGTGGATTCACTCACCGGTCTGTTGCATGCTGCATACCTTAATCTTTGCGCCTTTTTTCCGTGGTGACGAAACCATCAACAGTCCGTATCCGACTACCAGTGCAGTGATGCCTTGCGATGTCATGATGGATCGAATGGGCATGGGCTTCTGGAAGCCTTCTTTTGTGGTCAACGGAGCCCTTATTTTGTCACTACTGACGGAACGCACCCGCTCTTCGACTATAAGAGGCCATTGCCGGATCAAACGGTCCCTTGTTCACCAGGATTATTTTCGTGTCCTGCTCGTAACAGCTGACTTCAAGATGGACCCCCAGCGACCGGATGACAACAACTACGACCCCCCATACACCGGATTCACCGACACCGACTACAGCGTGGATCAGATAGCTGCCTCGTTTCCTATGTTTCCGGGCAATATCTATTCACCCTTGTATGGTGACTTGACTGGGGGTGTAGGTGACCCTGTGCTGTCGGCTAGACTGCCCACCGACGCTTTGCAGAATGCCCAGTTCCAACATGCGACCACTACCACTGCCACTGCCACTGCCTTGCAGTCGCCAGTCCCAGAGCACCAGGGATACTACAGCAATCGCCGCGCCGAAGATTCAGTCCAGCCTTGCTGGACTGACGCTCTCGGTTCTCTTGGTCCACCCCTGCAGGAACGCGTGGACTCGGCGTCAAACGGCCCAAACGCTGCCATTGCCAATGCCCACGCCCGGCTGTATGACGCTGGACTGCATGCAAATCGCAGGCAGACTGCCCCTCAGACCGGCCAGACCTCAAGGTTCGATTTGCCACTCCGCAGCCTCTGCTGGCCGTTCAACAGGCCGTCCTGCTGATGACGCTGACCTTCTGCTAGTTCGCCCGACAGCCCCAATCTGCAGTGCAGGTGGGAGAACTGTACGAGCAACAACTGCTTTCGTCGCGAGGCTGATCTGATACGGCACATCAAGACAATCCACATTTCGCCCAGTGCCTATGTATGCCCAGAGCTTAACTGTGACTGGACCTTTGGCCGCAAAGATCATCTGGACCAGCACAGGAGACGTCGTCATTGACCTGGGTCTCTTTTCCCTTACATGTTTTCTCTGTTCATTTTCTGAGTATCGAATAGGGCACAGCATTAGCTGCGATGGGTGTTACGAGTGATGGATTTCGGGTTTGTTATGGTTATTTGACGGAGTTACTTCTAGACTGGCATACAAGTATGAACTCTGACGACATTATCTCAAGTTTCCCTCATTATTATCCCTAACAACTTAGTAACGTGGCAGTCTTACGCCGTAATCTTGCGTACGCTTCCAGAGCTAGCAAGGCTTAGACATGATGGCACCCAGAGTCCCAGACAGCCTCGCCCCTATTGATCTTCACCGACTGACTCGAGTGCGCGGCTGAAAGCCTGAAACACCGAATGCAACAAATGCAGCAACACGAACTCTCCCGTCACTGAGAGTGAGCGCTCAGTCCCCTTCTAATCCAATCTAGGCATGATTTGCCTGTTCCACTGCCACACACTCAGTGTGTGCTGTGCACTGTGCACTGTGCGCTATGCTGTTATGCGGCTGCTGAGCCGCCATTGCCAACTGCCAGCGCACCTACACTTACGCCTACGCCTACGTATTACTCACAGCCTCAATCAAGGTATCCATTACTTTTCTAGAATATTCGTGCCTCCACAGGAAACAAGTTGGAAGCAACAGAGAGGAAAAAAAAAAAAAAAAAAGACAAGAAAAGAAAAGAAACAGATCGTAATCCATATATTAAACCCAATGTATTAATCAAACCAGAAGCTGGTCCAGTCCAAAGAACAGACCCAGAAGCGAAGATGTGATGTGATGTAAAGTGAGCAAATGCTCGTCCGCCCAGCAGCAGACAAAGCAATAGGAGGCAGTGCAGTGCAGTATCAAGATCCAACTACCAGTAGCCTAGCAGAGCTTAGCAGAGCTTAGCAGGCTTAGGAAACCGAGTGAGGGTTTCTCTTCTGCTTGCCAGACCCAGAGCCATCCTTGTCGCTCGACCCCGTAACCAGGTTCAGGGCGTTGGTGATCTGCTTGACGACCTTGCCCATCTTCTCCTCCGTGATGGGTTCCTCGCGGACCTTCCAGCCGAGTGCTGTAGGGAGACGTTCGTTTTCTGCAGATAACAGTCAGTCTCACACTTTCACAATCGACCCGGCATTGAATCAAGACAAAAAAGAGAAAGAAAAAAAAACATACCAAAGAAGTACTCCACCCAGTCCCGTCTAACAGTGCCCTCCTCCATGTTACCAAAGGCAATGATCGGGAACCCGGCCTCGTTGTAGCTGGTCTCCTCGGTGGTCTGCGGGTACGTGTAGGTCGGGTTGAACGCCTTGGAGTGGATCTGGCGGGCGAGCTTGCTGTTTGCGAGCATCACGGCCGTGAGGGTGGGATCGGTCCAGTACGAGCGCGTCTGGGCGAAGACGGTTGGGTCGAAGAGGTGGTTGTTGCCGAAGTAGGCGTCGGAGCGGCTGGACATTATTATTAGTATGAGAATGACAACAGTGCGGCAGGGAATGGGTACCTGAGACTGGCGTCGTGCTCGAGGAGGTTGTGGACGTTCATTTGGTCACTGCGTAGTTAGTACACCGTACGTATAGTGTTCGGTGCTGGTATACGTACAGATCGAACTCATTGGCGTCCTTCGAGGTGTTGGAGAGGATGGCATTGCCGAAGAGACCCTTGGCGACCTGGGGGTCGAAGTTCAGAGCGTTGACGAGGGCATGGGTCCAGTCTGACTCGGAGATGCTGCGGCCATCGCGGGGGAGGTAGTTGTGGTTGGCGAGGGTGTTGAGCATAGGGCACGGGCTGCGGGCTGGCGGGCGTCAGTTCTGCGTATCCAGACACGATTGATAACGATAGGGGGGGTAACGGTAGGGCGGGGGATTTACCATCGTCCACTCCGGCGGGCTTCCAGTCGTTGGCGCCCTGTCTCTGGCCGACGTGCAGGTGCAGGCCGAGATGCGAGTTGGCGGAGGCCACACCGACGAGGCCGACAATTACGGAGAGCTTCATTGTGATCTTGAGGTGTAGATACTCCGGATGTACTGCTGCTAGGGCTCGGATAAGGTATCCCACCAAAGTCTTATATATCTGCCGGTCTGGATATTTAGAAATCACGGCTGCAATCACAGGTTCATTGTGCAGAACGCTAGGCCAATCGCATCCGGATTATTACGCACTTGCCAGATGCAGGCAAGGCTGGGGCTCCTCTCTCGAGACTATTGAAATTGAGGCCTGCCCAATTTGCGCCGATCTGGCGAGGTGGACGAGCTTATTGGGCCTGGGCAGCACGAGCGGATCGCCAGGGGAGTCGGGGACGGACGGCGCCCGCAGGAGAATTTGTCAAGAAGGACCGCACAGTTTAATTACTTTTATATCTGGCCTGTTCCTGTTCCCCAATCCCTGATCCCTGCATGGTCCAACTCCTGCATCCTGGAACACCGACCCCGCCAGTCTCGCTGCTGATTCTCACCGCTAACTCTGTGCCTGTCCCGTCGGTATGGGCGGCCCCAGTATTCCAAATCGCCTGCTGCAGGTTGCACAATTCGGCACGTTCGCGCGAATAACATTGCTCTAATGTCGCAGTCCAGTCCCAGTTCCTCTGCTAATGCAGGCCCGGCCAATGGACTTGCATCCATTTATACAAATGCCGGCAGATCGTGATTCCACCCTGCGCGGCACAGTCACCCCCTCATCGTCCCCAGCAAACACCTGGACCAAATTTGAAATGACTGAGAACTTCCTCGGTCCAACAAGATTCAAGAAGTGCGAATCAGGCGCACATCACTGTCAACAGAATCCTCATCCAGGAACAGTCCCCACTGCCACCACTTCAGTCCTGGGCCTTGACTCACGAGTCTAGTCCACACAACATACTCAAATCCAAATCCAAATCCTCGAATTCGTTTCAGCACCTCGCGAACTCTACCGGAACGGGCCATAGTGAAGAAACTCAGTAACTCACCCGTCCAGCCGCGGCGGTCCGTCTCCGTCCCTGGATCCTCTACCAAGCACAGCCAGGCCTAGCCTGTTTGTATCCCCCACCAGCGAACGGATTACTGGACAACTCAACAGGGAGTACGAAGCCAAGCCGAGGCTTATTTTCGGCTGTGACTGTTCCTGGCAGTCAGCGACAACCGCATCCCTTTGATGCCTCGAGCCCTCCCTTGTCAATTTGTCACACGTTATCCCAACGTTCACGAGGTCGTAGTCATGACTTAAAGCTCGAGTTCGCACGATACAAGGTCAGAGTATCCGATGTAATTATGACCTATAGAACTGGCAGGGATACAGCTGTTGAGCAATCAGGTTGTGCGTGGTTATGGCTCGGTTATGATTCGGTTATGATGGCGTATGCTGGGATCACCGCACTATTTCTGCACCTATCTCTGTGCCTGATTACTATTCGCAGTCTCTGCCGTTCCTAAAAACACGGTGAGTAGACTCTGCTTTTGGTAGGAGGTTAAGATTGTGGGTATGTACTACCCCAAGGAGATGACGGGTCAGGGACAAAGGCTTGGGTATTCCAGTTTGTTTTCACGCTGGTTGTCTATAGATTCCTCAAGATAGGGATACAGATCACTAGCCTCCTATTCTTGAATCACTTTTTGATCTAGGCAACTACTTTCGGCTCTCCGATGCTGCTACAGTAGAGAACCCCTGGTATAACCCCGGCTCGCTCCGTAGCCCAGAGTACATTGTACCTTAGGATGACGGGCCGTCGCTTGACATCCTCCCCTTCCTTGTTGGCATTCGGTTATTTTCCATTCACGGCCCAAAATGGCTCTCTTGTAAGCCAAACCCCTTGTCAGACATCGCTGTCGTCGAATGTTATTGGCAGAAGTGAGGATTCACTTGATCAGAGAAAGTCTTGTAATTGGGATTAACATGAGAATGGATATTGCATTAGAGGACTATCCAGACTATCTTTTAGAGGATCAAGCAATTTACATGAACATTCGACTAGATATTCAAAACGTCATGAAAGGAATTACTTCAGTCTATAATGAGCACTGGCACTGTCTTTGTCAATTCTTCAAGCCATTGGCCTGTGGCCGCGTTAATAGCGACACCCGTCCTTGTTGTTGCAAGTGATCGGCTAATTAGGGCAAGGGTCCATTCCCAGCGGAGCGCAAGATAAGAACACTCTACATATAGATAAAGTTGATAATAGCACAGCATAGCGAAATCAGTGTCCAGAAGTAATTCACTTGAGTTACTCAAGATAGATAATTAAGAGAATAATCGTGGTGTTTCTACCTGACCCCTGTAGCAATTTAGCCCCATGGCAAACGGGACCATGGTGATTTCAGTCACATGGGCTACACTTACACACAGACTGTATATACAAAAGAGATGCAGATGGAGAAAGATTCTAGAAAGATAATAGTCTCTTATATAAAACAACTGCCTGTTGAAATTAGCTGCGTGTGATGGTTACATGTAGATCATAGGCGTATACAAAGAATAGATATATATATATATATGGACAAAGGCTAGATGTGAAATCGTTGTACTAGAACATTCGAAATCAGATTACCTTATGTGATACTCACCTACCTGGCACAGTTACGCTCAATAACCAGCTTCTCCAAAGAATGAAGTTAAGTGGCCTTCTTTCTACCTCGCCACGCAATTTCCTGTCCTCCATATCCCTTTCAACATATCTGATCCTCCACTCTACTCCAAAGTAAATTTTCGAATCCACCTGACAGACACTGTCTCATGGGAAGGATGACTACCTTAGCAAGGCAAACCTTCGGCGAGTCGAATACCATCGTCTCGTTCATACTCGCTTTGAGATATCGACAAATTCGCAGCAGCGACAGAATGTTGTGAGTTCTACCACCACCGCATCAAGGATGGCCAGCTCGCAAGTGAAGTGGACAGCATGCACCGGGAATCTTGTGAGGAGATAAAGGGGAATCTCTAATAAGTAGCGGTGCCACTGCAGAAACTCGATCTTATATCCTGCTGATACGTTTTCAACAGAGGCGCATCACTTGTCCGTTAGGCATGATCGTCACCATAGAAGAAAACATCTCAAGTCCGTCTTCTCTCGCCAGGGTATAGGTCGTGTTGAGGACATCATCGCCTAAGGCTAGACTACTGTGAAAGAAATAATCCCATACCTCCAAGCTTATATCAAAGACGACCTTCGGCATGTTCTCTATTTTCCTCAACTTGGATCCCATTGGCGAGGCAAAGAAGTAACACAGGAACTTCCTAGACTCTCGGGCCGGCCTGGGAATGAAGTAGGTAGGTATTTTGTCCCACCCGATCAAGCGTCTTAAAAATAATGCCCACTGGATGCCTTTTTTTCTTTCTTTCTCCCTCGACAGCCTTGCCATAGCGGAGCTGAATATCCTTGTTGCTCTTCTCTTCCGTCCAGGTGGCCGAATATGCCTGTCTGTCCGTGACTTGGTTCTTAGACTCCCAATGCCCGACAGCAGAGGGGTTAGAGTTGTGGTGCATTGAGGAGAGATGGTAGGACTCCAGCCGTACAACGGATCGCAGCGCGATGCCCTAACGACGATTCTCTTGTTAGGACAGGAGTAGAGTAGGGAGGCTATCTTGAACCAACGCTCGTGCTTCATAATGGCCCCCCAACTACTTAATATCACCTTAGGCGTCCGGTCGAGAACCTCAAGTCAGACAGTAGACCTGAGAAAATTAAAGTCTGAAAGGAAGCGGGCCTGTGGTGGCATAGCGTTAAGCGATTCTTATCGACCTGCTGAATTCGGTAAAAGATGTGATTTGAAGCTCTGGGAGTGGATTTTAGAGGGACAAAAGGATTCAGCCGATGTTTCACTGCCCACCGATGGTCTGTTGGCCAGTGGAGCCGTACAGTAATGGAGACTCCTTCCGGGTCATGGCCAAGATGGATCTGCGTAGTTCATGAGTTAATATTGATAACTTAATATCAATAAACCTTTCATCTCCTGTGTAGACGCTTGCTGAAGGATGCGAATGCCGTGCCCTAGACCCACAACTAACCAATCTGCGCCGTGCGCAAGCAGAACCAGAAGCAGAGCAGAGGTACGTGCTGCCCAAAGTACACGAACAAAACAAGTCACGTCTCGATTCCAGAAAAACCCTAGGCCAAAATCCTAGCAAGCAGAGGATCACCCACAAGGACATCCATGTCCCCCAGTTTCATCGTAATATTTACTTCCCGGGGCACCGCCTCTGCGACCCCCTCTTTCGCCTTTTGTGCCTTCTCCCGGGCAGGCTTGGCGATACAAGGCCCCGGAACAAGAGACAATCCAGCCTGGACGTTAGTATAAAAATACTTAATCTTAAAGATTACAAGATAATATACAGAAACCCTTACTAAATCTATATAACTCTATTATCAGTACTTTGGAATCTTCTTAGCCCACGCCACTAGCGGCTGTCTCGGGCCAAATTCAGTCCAAACCTAATAATTCAAAGGCGTTTGGCCATATATTAGAAGCGTGAAGTGGTCAAATTGTGGCTCTTGGATAAATCCCGCCAAGATGCCATAGGCGGTGGACTCATATTAATTGTATCCTATTCAGAATATTAACACAGGAATAAGTTTAGAAGGCCTTATTATTCTCACATTGGTCGGCTACAGTTGCCGCTGTTTTGGGCTTACCTTTTACCCGCCTAACTATACTCTAGTTCTAATGAGTGCCGTTGACGCCATTGGCCTTGGCCTTGAACTCGTTCTTGAAGATGGCCTCCATCTCTCTTCGCACAGACACAGCCGGCGCGGTCTCGGTGTACTCGATATCTTCCCAGCTAAGAGCTTGGTCCTTCTTGACGGATCGTTTCAGCATCCATCCGTGCGCCAGGCCAATGGGCAGACCCTCAATGGCCATCGAGTCCTCCGCGGTCATAAGCTTGCCGTAGACAGTGAAGCCACCCTCGCCATCCAGCTTCTCGCCGACCTCAAGGTCGCGCTTGGCGGTGGCCACGACATCTCCGGACCAGGTCTTGGTCTGGCCAGTGGGCTCGCCACGGCCCATGATGGTCGCGATTGACACGCCGAGCTCGAGACCGATGAGGTGGTAAGGCTTGTACTGCGCAGCGTACCAACCGCTGGCGTCAGTCTTGAGACCGTATTGCTTGAAGCACTCCTTTTGGTATTCGCCGGGGGCTAATGAATAACACTGTCAGCATGTGAGTTTTGCATAATGAGAAGAAGCGATCGGCTCACCCTTGATGATCACATAGACACCCCATCGCAAGTCGTTGAACACCCAGCGGCCGTCAGTCTCCATGCATGAGACAACTTCAACAGTCCCAGACTTCTCAAGAAGACCGCCGTCGCTCTTGGGCTTCAAGGAGTTGGGAAGATCCCACACGCCGCAGGGCGGGAACATCAAACCGCCTGAAGGTGGGCTCAGGCCACAACCGTTGGCAACAGCGGCCATCTCCAGAGCAGATTTCGTGCCATCAAGGAACGAGTTAAACATCTGTGGGTTGAAGTCACCAGAATCCAATTGCTCCTTGGTGAAGCCATAGTTGTCCCACACAGTCACCGGCGTTGAGTAGTGGTACTGGGGTAGGTGCTTGGTTCCCTTGCCAGCACAGACAACATCGAACCCAGCTGTGCGTGCCCAATCGACCATTTCTGCGATCAAGGCTGGTTGGTCGCCGTATGCCATGGAGTAAATGATGCCAGCCTCTTGGGCGCGTCGCGCCAATAGGGGGCCACAGAGGACATCCGCCTCCACGTTAACCATGACAATGTGCTTTTTGTGCTCACAGCACAGAAGGGCGTGCCGAACGCCGGCTGCCGGGCTGCCAGTCACCTCGAGCACAACGTCTATCTCAGGTGTTGCAATAAGAGCCGTAGAGTCTGTCGTAATAACAGTCTTCCCAGACTTGATGCCATTGGACACAGACATGGTGCAGGTCTCATCGTACTTGTCCGTGGGGTACCCCGTGCGCTTAAGAGCGGCAAGAGCGCGGTCTTTCGAGAGATCAGCGATGCCCGCGAGATGGATTCCAGTTGTGCGGAAAGATTGTGAAATGAACATGGAGCCGAACTTTCCAGCTCCGATGATGCCGACCTGGATAGGCTTGCCAGCCCTTTCACGCTCTGCGAGCTTAGTGGAGAGACTCGTCATATTGATAATTTGTGCTCGAGGTCGGAAGATTGAAGCTTGGAGGTTGTGGTTGTATTTGGAGAGTGGAGGGTGAAGATCGACAATGCGTCCTGGGTGAAGTGGTCAATGTTCGTGATGGAGGAAGGATTGAATGTCGAGGAGAAAGCACTCTTATAGTCAACAAAGCTTTGGACTTGAGGGTGTTCGAATCACCGCGGCTCTACGCTTTTATCACATCTCTCGTGGCTCCAACCCCTCACGCACGTCTGTCTCTCCAGACCTGGAGGCGACCCCCATCAGACGACGGCTTTTGGACCGATTTCCCGAGATTTCCAGACCCGGCCGACGATTTCAGTCCAACAACCCTGGGGACAACCCCGGAGCTAGGCCCACACATACTAGTAGTAGCCCGTGAAGGACACGAGATGTTGTGTTTTCCAATTTCCCGGACGTCGCCCGACCCTGGAACAATGGAACGGGGATTGTCTGGAGAATGGGGCTGCCCCGGATAACCCCAGAAAGGATATGAGAGACGAGGAGCCAAGCACAGCACTGGCAGCCTGTTGGTCCTTGGCTGAGATACTCCGAGTGGAATATAAGATCATCACTGTCTGGCAATAGTTCCCCTGTGTAAAATATGGAAGGCAATTTTGCATTCACGTGTACTCCTCTCTCCCTCCTAGCATTTCCAAACATCTTGGCCGCCGAAGATATTCAGAAACATGACAGCCGCTCAAGAGATCGCAACGGCATCCGCCGCGGTCGACTACACCGCTATTGTTTCAGCATGGCCGCCGGAGGAAAGAGCGCGACGGGAGAAAAAGTTCCTAAGAAAAGTCGATTTTCGACTTCTACCTATCCTTGTGAGTCCCGCCGAACGAAGAAGCACCTTGGTCTGCAAGGGTCTAACAGTCCGATCGATTATCATGTATTTGTTGAACTACGTCGACAGAAACGCATTGCCCCAGGCTCGAGTTCAAGGCCTAGAGGATGATCTGGGATTGAAGGGTGTTGAATACAACGTTGTACTCAGCATAACCTTCATCGGGTACATCGTGATGCAGGGTGAGTTTTTGTTCAGACCCTACAATGATGGCGCGACTATAATCATACTTCCCAGTCCCTAGCAACATGGCTTTGAGCTACTGCCGACCGAGTCTCTATCTCTCCGGCTGTATGATGTAAGTTCCATCCACGAGACGAGTCTACGCCCGACCGGTATCCAAGGAACGATTTGGATTGTGCTGACAGAAGCAGCGCATGGGGCGTTGTTAGTGGTGCTACAGGTGCTGTTCAAGGCTTCGGGTGTGTGAAATATATCCTGGGATATATCCTGACTCGTATTCTTACATCCATGATAGCGGACTGGCGGCCACCCGGTTATTTCTTGGAGTCACCGAGGTATGCACTCCTTTACGTACATAGATGATGTCGTCCTAACATTGCCTAGGCGCCCTTCTTCGCCGGTTGCGCATTTCTGTTTAGTGGGTGGTACACCCGAAAGGAGCTGGGCCTGCGCCTGGGAATATTCTTCTGCTCGGCCATGGTGGCTGGTGCATTCGGCGGTCTCTTCGCTGCCGGCATAGCTGCGGCCTTTAAGAACAACGGCATTGCGAGCTGGCGCTGGCTCTTCATAATCGAGGGCGCGGCCACTGTCGTTTTCGCCATTATCACCGGATTTGTCATCCCCGATTGGCCAGCGACGACCAGGTGGCTGTCGGAGGAGGAGAAGGCACTTGGAATTATGCGAATTGTCGAAGATGCGGGTAGCGAAGAGGAAGATATCAGCACCAAGACAGCATTCAAGCTGGCCGCCAAAGACCACCGGGGTTGGCTGTGCATTCTTGGGCAGATGTGCTTGCAGGCCGTGGCTGTTTGTTCCCCCTTCCGTCAACTTGCAATACCTTCGAGTGCCAGTGCTAACCCCTGACCAGTCTCTCACCAACTTTCTCCCGACGCTCGTCGAGAATTTCGGATTCTCGACCATCCACACTCTGCTCCTGACCGCGCCGCCTTATATTTTCACCGCCGCGTTCTGTCTCTTCAACACATGGTATTCCGACCGAAGCAGCACACGCTCGCCGCATATAGTCTACCCCAGTTTGGTTGCAATCGCTGGCATCATCATCACCATGGCCACTACCAACATCGGGGCTCGCTACTTCGCCCTCTTCCTGATGCTTCCGGGGACGTACGGGTGCTTCCAGATCAGCAATGCGTGGATGGCCAACATCGGTGCTAGACCTCAGAAGAAGCGCGCCATTAGTCTCGCCATGAACAACTCGATCGGGAACCTTGCTCTCGTCTGGACGCCATACCTATACCCGGACAGTGATGGACCGCGTTACACGACCGCCTGGTCTGTCAACTTGGCCCTGACGGTACTGACTGTGGCGAGCACTGTGATCTTGAGTTTCATCCTGAAGAAAGATAACAAACGGTTGGAGGATAGTGCGCCCTCTTACACCAGGGAGGCGGGAGTCGCCAAAATGTCGAGCGAGCATGTTGAGAGGAATGTTGGTCATGATGAAGGGCAGTCAGTCGGCAGGGCCAACACTGGAGCCTTCAAATATCAAGTTTGATGTGCACAGCATAGGCATTACAAACAAACCATGCGTTCCAGAAAAGCCCCATAGCTAATCAAAAACACTCTACTACGTTTCACACACATCCTCATAAAATGCGTATAGCATCATGGAAAGTCCTCTCGTATCTGTGTCTTTGTGACTGAAGTCTCTCTTATTATTTTTTGGGCTTATTTGCTGGTTCGCTGGTAACTCTCGCCAGCTCGGAACTTCCTTCTTTCAAGTGGTAACCCACAGAAACTGCCTGTCTCGGCTGTGTTACAACTAGACTGTCGCCGCGGGCTTCAAACTTACTACCGATGCTAGCTAATGGACAAGCATATTTTGGAACTCTGAAACTCGACAATCAAGACCGTCATCCTGTGGCTTGGTGGATATGGGGCTACCAACGCATGCTGGCATAACCGGCGCCAAACTAAGCCTGACTCGTGCTTCAATCGCTTCGTCTCCAGACGTTCCCGCTTACCCCGCTTTCTCCGCAGACCAGCGAGTCAGACTCTGGGGGCGCAAGGGTGATTGGGGTCTCCAAAAGCAGGCCATTTCCCGATTTCCCGGGGCCCATCACGAGAGCAACACGTTCTCTTTTCACAACTACCCAAAATGGACGCGATTGAAGAGACACGGATTGAAAATGGCTCGTCGCCGGCTGCAGAAGTTGAGACAGACCTCAAACAGAAGGGCGTCATGTCCGGCGGGAAAATTATGGTTGCTGGGGGGCCGGGGCGCAAGTCCAAGGCTTGTAGGCTTCAGCGACAGGCCCTGACAATCACAACGGCTAACTGAGGTCAAGGTCTCGAGTGCAAGAAGTTGAAGATGAAATGCGAGGTGTTTCCAGGGGACCGCAAATGTCGACAATGCCTGCGGAGAAAGGCGCATTGCATCTTTCGGCCTGCATCATATGCAGTGCAGATAGATGGCGACGGAGCAGCCACTGGTATCACTGACAGATACGAGTAAGGCACACCATCAGGTATGCTGGAACTTGCGCTGACGTGCAACCTATAGGCAGAAGATGGACTCCATGACAGAGGAAATGAAGCGCATGAGAGAAAGCTTAGATGCTCTACTTGCCTTCAAGCAATCACATTCGACATCTCCGGATGGCGGCCACCCCGTCCACATTCCCCTTACCAGTACGCCGTTGAGCACGACAAGTCCGGCTGGGCTTTCAACTCGAGAGGACAATACCCAAATGGCCATGACGAGAGAGAATTCCCTCGAACCAGCTCCCAATGGCGATCACCGGGACGGGGCTGTCACTGTGGAGGAGCCGATGGGAAGCCTCTACGAAGTGACCCGGCTGAGGAATATTCGCAGTAACAAGGCTAAAACCGCAAGACCACACGCAGGCGCGCAAGGGGAGTTGAACGATTTCATCTCGCGGGGCGTGATATCCGAATACGAAGCGGAAGAGTTGTACAGAACGTGCGGACGTCGATCCCCTGCGAGGAAAAAGTCCAGTGCTGATTTGATCAGATTCCACACCTCGTTAAATCACTATCTCTGGGTCGGTCTGGAGCAAACACATCCGTCATTCAACTCGATCCGCAAATCATCAGAACTATTGACGGCAACGATCCTCGCCGTCACGGCGTTACACCTTCCAACAAGTGCCGACACATTCGACAAGTGCTATAAAGAGTTTCTGTCACTGATATCCTCGTCCATGTTCTCCCGGTACCACAGTATAGACGACGTCCGGGGTCTTTGCATCGCTGCATTTTGGCTATCAGACGTCTCGTGGAAGTTGTCTGGGCATGCGATCCGCATCGCGACAGAGCTGAATATCCACCAGTCGTTTACGAAAGCCCTAGAAGGCGATCGCGAACACTTTCTCCGGGCACGGCTGTGGTACATGCTGTACGTATGCGACCACCACTTCAGTATCGCCTACGGCCGTCCTCCGATGATCGCCGAGTCCACTCAGATTCGCGAGCACGAGCTCTTCCTCGCGTCGCCTTTTGCAGACACCCTTGATGCGCGAATTCTGTCGCAGGTTTCTCTTATGCAGATCCTGACGCGGGTATACGACCGGTTTGCGGAACGGCGTCTCCCTGATCCGCGCGCGATTCGAACAGCGACAACGAGCGTCTCGTACGACTCTTATGCTTCGATGCTCTCGGAGGAAGATTTGATGGATGTCCGGAATTTTAACCTCGAGATTGAGCAGTGGCGGATGCGGTGGTACGCGAGACAGCAGACAAGCGGGTTCATTGGGACGTTCCCGCCCAAGGGCATCATCCTCTACAGCTACTTTGCGAAATTGCAGCTCAATATCCTCGCCGTAAGGGGGGTGAGTTTGCACTCGGGCCGGCTGTCGACGGAGCGTAAGGAGCTCACGAACATAGCCATCTCAGCAGCAGCGAGCATCTTGACATTTGTACTGGAAGAGGAGGATATGCGACGAGCACTCGTTGGGACGCCACTGTATGTGCACACCATGATTGCGTTTGCGTCAGTGTTCTTGATGAAGGTCGCCACGAAGTGGAACCGCATCATGGGCTTCAACATTGAGCACAGCTACGTGAACGTGTCGCGGCTGCTGGAGAACATGGTTATACTGCTGAAGAGCTCGGTCACGTCGGATCGCCATGTGCTTCACCATATTGCGGCAGGCCTGGAGAAGATGCTGGCCAAGATGACGGCGGAGGCTGCTGCTGAAGACTACGTGAAGCCGGCGCATAGTTACAACCACGAGACCGTCGGGTATAACAAAGCTGCCGTTGACGCAGCATCTGTCCCTGGTACAGGGCTTGGTACTCCGCTTCATGGCGGTCATATCCATGGCCAAGGCTGGGAACGTCCATCACCGAGTCAGGAGTTCTATGGTGATGGCTTGACGTTTATAAACGATAGTCTGTTGTATGAAGCGTTTGGGACGGAGGCCGCTAACAACGACGTGTATAATCTTCTTACCAGCCATTTCACATGAATATAGATTACAGATGGCTTAAAGATGTGCTTGGTCTCTCGATGATACCATTGCTTAATGCTGCTGTGCGATTCGACATCGAAGCGCTAGGGTTGGGTAAGGATGAGGCCGTTGAACGCCGTGAAGACTGTGCGATAGCTGGGCGTCTTCTTTTGGTCTTCATCCTGTCCTCTCTTATCAGGGTAATAGAGGAGATTGCGGTAGTTTTGGTAGTTTGCAAGTTGGTGGGTGATGCGTGTGATTGCTAACCCTAGAGGGCTGGCTTCGGCGCAGGGGCAGATACCAATGTCACCAAGCTGCAGTCTTCTATTGACAATTTCAGGGCGCCACAAGAAACCTGGCCGGTCCTGCAAGGCAAGTTATGCGATGCGGCCAATCACAAAGAAAAGTCAGTACATCCGTCGACAGAGACGATGGGGAATGTGTGTGTGGGAGTAAACCCAGTAGGGTATTAAGGTTAGACATACGGTTATTGATAGAGTATTGGACACGGGCATTTTGCTACGACTCACAACATGCCTTCTTGCGTCGGTTTGCCTGGGGTTAGGCCACAGGTCACCCATCAGGTGCTTTGAAACCTGCTATCGAATATGACAGCTAGAATACCACAATATGAGCACGCTACAGAGTAATACGACCCTATACATTCCATTTCTATGTTTGGCAGGACCGAAAGGTGCCGACTAATTGGAAATCTCGTCAATGTACCGCGTTTGATAGATTGAGTCAGAGCTAACAGGTATGACCTTTACAAAGTATTCATATCCCTTTTTTCAGGCGAAAATAACAACTTTTCAATTTACCCTCACTGATCGGCAGATGCCCGATCCCACCTGACAACTGATTTTTACTCCTACTGTAACATGAAGAATAAAGATTTTCAACTTGGGCTTTCCAGGACTGTAGATCCTTCGCGAGATGCCAATAATCGACCTTGTAGCCCCCGAATTCGTCCAGTCCACCAGTCAAGAAGCGGGAATAGCACTCGGCGGAGGATGCTTCTTGGATCAGACGGTTGACTGCCGTATTGACTTTGTTGAAGTGTATAGGCTGAGCCCAGGATTTAATCCCATCAGTTCTCGGGGAAGAGTCGAGGAATCAGATCAGGATTATGTCTGTATATTTCAAACAGCAGGCTCGGATATAGACCCTCGACAGACATCTCCATGGCCAGAATTCAAAAAAAAGAAAAAAGAAAAAAGAAAAAAGGGAAAAGGGAAAGAATGTTCCTTACCAGTAAATACAAGGTGGAAGAACAAGAATGAGGATGACTTAATATCGCTAGTAGGCTAATTCATGGTGGTGGAAGACTATAAGTTTTACGGAGCCAGAGGCCCAACACAAAGAGACATGACGGCGTCCACTACTCCCTATAACACCAATCACTGGAAGACTTGCAAGGTGCATATTATTCAGAAGCGTGGCCCCAAACATTGACACCGCGCATGGATAAACCGGCCGCGGCCTTGGCGGTCATGACACTTACAGTTACACCTTTTTTATAACCACGGAGAGCTGCATCCCCGAGCAGCAGCAGCAGGATCCAGCTCGGTTAGAACCGATTAGTTATATCACAAACTTACTTGGTGAAGCATGCCATATAAGTATACAGGTCCTGCATGTCCTATATAATGATCAGTTGTTCCTTTATCAACTTTATACATGACACTATTGAGATTAGCTGTTCAAGTGAATGTTCTTACAAAACAAGTCTCTAACAGCCTCCCGTGTTGTATCCGGGCCATGATCTGTACTTTGCTTACTGTAACAACATGAACCTTGGGCAAATGGCAGAAAGATGCCCGCCGGTACAACATTTGCGAGGAGAGGCTCCAGAGCTACAAATGGCAGGTGAACAATCCCTTGTCTTGATGTGAAATCATAATAAAGAATACAGTATATCAATCTCCGACATCGGACGGAGATGATGAGTAATCGGCCGAACTGTCACCGGGAGCTCGGCCTAAGGTTCTCCACAGCCGAGGCCCGTCCCCGCATAACATCAACACCGACCGTTTAAGTACTCTTTCCTTTCCATCTCACTCTACCCATCTGACAATTTTCAATATACAGTTCTACTCATCTCGACATGTCTGGTCCCGGCGCCGGCCACCAATTCCCCGCCCAGGAGGTCTCCTGGCTCAAGCGCGACGCCCTGCTCTTCGCAAACAGCATCGGCGCGACCTCCAACGAGCTGCACTTTCTCTTCGTAAGCTTCACTAAATGGACACTGGAACTGTTCTGACAGACTAGGAACTGCACCCGAACTTTGCTGTCTTCCCTACCTACCCTATTATCCTGCGTACGCCGTCCGTCCTATCCAGGCGGTAATGTACTGATAGGAGCAGCATTCAAACTCACCGACCAAGAAGTAACCGACTTCTACGGCCGCTCAAAAGGCAGCCCCATCCCGGGCGTACCCAACTTTGACGCCCGGCGCGTCGTCGACGGCCAGCGCAAGCTCACCGTGCTCAAGCAGCTGCCGACCAGCAGCGCAGGCCGGAAATTCGAGCTCCGCAACAAGGTCGTCGGCGTGTACGACAAGGGCAAGGCGTCGGTTGTTGAGACGGAGCAGTCGATTGTCGATGCGCAGTCTGGAGAGGTTTACTCGATTGTAAACAGTAGTGCGTTCTATGTTGGACAAGGCGGATGGGGTGGACCAAAGGGTTTGTTTTATCATCCTGGTTTATTGTGAATTCGAGTTACTGACTGACTTGCAGGCCCCGCGACACCAAACTACCCCCCTCCCAAGGGTCGCAAGCCAGATGCCGTGACTGAGAACCAAACGACGACTGAGACTGCCCAGCTCTATCGGTATGTGCTGCAATAAATCCTCCGAGCTTTGCTAATATAGACAGGTTAAACGGCGACTACAACCCCCTCCACGCAACGCCCGAGCCCGGGAAGCAGATGGGCTTCGGCGGTGTCATCATCCACGGGCTCTACAGCTGGAACGCGACTGCGCACAGCGTGCTCGAGGCGTTCGGCGGCAGCGACCCGAAGAACTTCAAGGAGTTCCAGGCGCGGTTTGCGTCGCCGGTGAAACCGGGCGATAAGCTTACGACGGAGATGTGGCGGACTGGAGAGGTCGTTGATGGGTTTGAGGAGATCCGGTTTGCGACGAAGAACCAGAACGGACAGGTTGTGCTTAGCAATGGAAGGGCGTTGATTCGGGTGCAGAAGAAGGATGCGAAGCTTTAGATTGAGTCTGCTGTATATGCTATATTGACGCCAAACGGTGTACACATTAACTGACCATGTAGGCATTTATAAGCTTTCAACAATAACAGACTGCGTTATTACTTGCTTAAACTCGGACGTGACAATGTCAGATTTTAGTGCATGGATGCTGAACAGGCAACACCATTCAGCTCGCATAAAACATCCCCGCATCACCTCCTGAAAAACAAACCAGTATCATCAACCAGTATCCCTGTTAGAGAACATGCACTACGAAGAAATCCCCAAAACCTCCGACACGGAATCCGTCCCTCCCTACGAGGAGTTAGACCTAGACCCGCGACCACCGCAAAACCCTATCTCGGGGGTACGTACCACCCGACCGAGCAGCTAAAACATCAAAAACTAACCACATTAAAAAAAAGTACTCCTCCGTCCCCCAAAACGACACCATCCCAGACGAAGAACAACCACCGCAAGACCACCACCACGCCTACCTCAGCCAGCTCGAATGCCAGCCATCGTCCCGTCGAGGATGCCGCACCTTGAACCCCCTCCCACCACCCTCGACATTCCAACCCCACACCCACTGCGAATCATGCGATCGGTTTATAGCGCGGCAGCACAAGATGCGGTACCAGCGGTTCTGCTGCGCGATGGTGTCGCTGACGATTAGCATTGCGATGGTGTGTGGGTTGTTGTTGGGGTCTGTGATTGCGTACTCGAATAAGGATGGGCGGGAGTGGAAGCATTGATTTTGTTATTTGTTGGATACGGCGTAGGAATGGGGTATTGAGATCTATGTTGCAGATTAGTTATATGTTTCTACTATATCTTCCATTGACGACTCTTTGCCACTGCCAGGGTGCTGGTATACAAGCAGTATAAAAATGCTGGCATACGGGATCTGGTTGTCGCAGAGTGAAAATATGCATTATATTAGGAAGCTAATTTGATGCACTCTCTACCTGACGAGCTTCTGCTATACATTTGGTGCCTTCTCGACCTTTTCGACCTGCTCTGCTTCTCCCTGCGCCGGTTCCAAGCCCTTCCCACTGAGATCGTTGCTCAGCGTCCCAAGAGCTCTACCACCAAATAGCAAATCAATCTCCTCCAGCGTCTTCTGCTTGGTCTCCATAAACAAGAGATAAATCGTCGGGATCGTCACAACAAGATCTACAACCGTTAGCCACCAAAGTACAACAAGCCAAGATACAAGAGTAAATCAGGTAAGAAAGGCAAGTAAGGAAGAGGACTCACTCCACCCGGCAAACAAAAAATAAAACTTCCAACCAATCTTGCCCAAAGCAATCGGCGAAACCTGACTCCAGAGCGTACTAACGGCCCAATTGCCAATGCCCGTCGCAAAGGCATTCCCCTTGCCGCGGATCTGCATCGGCATGATCTCAGACATGTACACCCAGCTGACCGGCCCAAACGAGAAAGAGAAGATGACGGTCACGCAGAAGAACAGGAACACGCCGCCAACGCTGTATCCGTGGCGGGTGCCATCTTCGTTTTGCGAGTTTATGGCCGCTTCGCAGACGAGGGCTAGCGTTATCCCTGCAGCGCCGAAGATAAGGGGGCGGCGGCGGCCGACGCGGTCGAGGAGGAAGACGATGAAGACCAGGTTCGCGAGGGGGCCGACGACGTTGTAGATTCCTGTCACGAGGGTGGCGCGGTTACCGGTTATACCCAGGGCCTCGTACCTGTTCAAGTTAGGGATGTTGTATCAGTATCATGGGTAGAGGGAAGGTTTACATGATGTTCTGGTAGTAATTTATCACGTTGATACCGGTCATCTGGGTGAACACCTGCACCAGGGTTCCAAGCCTATCAAATCAGCCTCCGCCATCAATTTCAAGAAGAGGGACAGAACATACAATAACCTCTTCCGCCACTGCGGCACCCGAAACATAACCAACCACCCCGGCGCCGTAATCTCCTTCTCAGCCTCAATAGTCGTCTTGATCTCGACAAACTCGCCCTGGATCCAGTCCTCGTTCGTGCCGTCATAGTGCAGCCGCCTCATGATCTTCATTGCCTCTTCGTCCTTGTTCTTCTCGATCAAATGGCGGGGCGACTCGGGGAGGAAGAACATGCCGATGGCGAGCATTATGGCTGGGAGGGCCTGGAAGGCGAGTGGGAACCGCCATTGCACGGAGTTTGTGTCGGGGGCGTGTAGAGAGCCGTAACCAATCCATCTATAGAAATCAATCAATCACCACCTCACGCTGATTCAGTCTGGGGGCCATAGTCATACGTGCTGACGATAAATCCAACACCGATCATCTGCTGCGCCAGGCCAACAATCCTGAAACCATCAGAGCTAACTCATTATACATTTGGAATATGGAAGAACATACAACCCACGACTCCGCGGATGCGCACACTCAGCCTGATAAACCGGCACCGACATACTAAGAATCCCAACGGCCCAGCCAGCGATAATCCGCCCGACGAGAATCATGGCCAGGTTCTTCGCAGCGCACTGCAGAATCGCACCGATCATGGCAATGAACCCGCCTATTTGGATTGTGCCTCGTCGACCGAGACGGTCGATTGTCAGGCCGGCTGTGAGGGCTCCAACGCATGCTAAACAACGTGTTATTAGAGCCGTTATCAAGAGTGAGAGGGGAAAGACAGGAGAGTGAGGGATGTCCGCACCGCCACCAGAAAAAGTACTATTAATAGCACCGATAATGGAGGACGTCTTGGTCGTGTTGAAGAAATTCAGGAAATGCGGCGACGCAATCACATCGGTCATAACGCCCGAGTCATAACCAAACAGAAAACTCCCTGTCGCTGCAAAGGCAGCGAGGCCGATGGTGTAGCCCTTCCCCATGGTCAGTCTGCAGTCAGTCAGCTCAGTGCGGAGAAGAAACTGGAGAAGATCAGAGACAGCGCAGATCAGAGTCGATGGTGGGACCGATCCCCATATATTCTACGCAGCGTTCTGCCACAAAGGTAGCTGACACTGACAGGCGGAAAAACTAGCTAATAATCTGGCTAAATTGGCTAACAAAGAAGCTTCCACCTGTTAGATCAGAAATCACTGGCTTAATCACACCTATAGGCAGCGACTCCGAGATGGCGCACTGGCATTTCCACCGGGCTTTGGCCTCTTTGGGTGCGGAGTCTGCCCCGAGCTGGCTAGCATAAAAGCCTTTGCATCGAACAGGCCATTCTGTTGTTCTAGCCGACGGCGGCTCTGAGACAATCTTGTAGAAGCCAGTAATTGGTCGTTATGGGCCGAGAGCCGAACGAGCCGAACGGTTTGCTGGTCTCGCTTACCGACATATCCTGGCTAATTGGATGTAACCATTCTAGATGGCTCAATTTAAACGGGTGTCCAGATTGAAGACCGGCCCGGGAATACTGCCTACGGTTCCAACACTACGGTCAGGCCAGGGATGTTGAAACATGTCATCTATATTTTATAACCAACATGGCCAACTCAAACTGCCTCTCCCTTTCTATCACCAGCACCACCACTCCCATTCCCAGTACCAGCGGTATCAGAATCAGCAGCAGCAGCAGGAGCGGCAACAGCAACAGGATCATCAACAACCCTCCTCAAAGGCCAACCCCCCGTCCAGCCAATCCACCCCTGTTCCCTCGGCCCCCTAACCAACCCAACCCCCAACGCCACAACCGAAAACACCAAACTCACCGTCCCAGAAACCACCCACCCCCTCGCCGCATAAACCCGATTCCCCACCGCCGTGCCCATAAGCTGCCCGACAAACGCTCCAACCATATACCCCGTATTCACGCGATTGCGCGCCTTCGGTGCAACAGTATAGATAGCCGCACGGTTCGCGATCATCGTCGCCTGGTTTCCGAAGTCGAGTAAGGCGGCGTGCAGGACTGGGCCGGCGACTGTGAATGTGCCTGTGTATGCGCCGATTGCGATGCCGGTTATGGCGATGAGGAGGGAGATTGTGGTGGAGAGCTGGGTGGTGTATTTGTCGATGACGAGGCGGGAGAAGATGGGGTTGAAGAACATGGGTGTGAGGCCGGCGATGGAGAAGAGGCCGATTGTGAGGGTGTTGTAGTTGTATGGAGAGCCGGAGAGGAGGAAGGTGAGGGTTGTCCAGAAGGAGGTGAAGGTTGCGGAGGTGAGCAGACCCATTAGGGTTGCTTGTACGAGGATGGGGTGTTTGGTGAAGAGGACGGCAATGGAGGAGAGAATGCGCGGGTAGGAGATGTTGGTGTTTGTGGAGGGGTAGTCAGGCATGAAGAGGTAGAGGAGGATGAAGATGAGGTACTGTAGAGCTAGGGAGAGCCAGTAGACGTTGCGCCAGTGGGAGGCGTTGGCGATGATGCCGGAGAGCAGGCGGGCGAAGAGCAGCCCTAGGACGAGGCCGGAGGAGACGATCGAGATGGCGGTTGCGCGCCGGGCTGGGGGGGCCAGGTCGCCGACCAGGGGGAGCATGATTTGCTATGAATATCAGTACGCCAGTTTAATATGTAAATATGGGTAAGGGATGGATACTGGAGTGACTGTGGTGACTGAGGTGAGGAAGCTAAACGCCAGGAAGACGCTGTAGGAATTCGTAAAGCAGAGAGCCAGCCACATCGTCGCAGTGATGAACGTCAATAAAAGGACAAACGGCCGTCGTCTGACCATGTCGCCCAACGGACAGATGAGTATCAGACCGGCGGCATACCCAGCCTGGCAGCAGGTCGGGATCAGCGAGGCACGCTCCTGCGAGACACCAAAGAAGTCCGCCAGGAGATCGAGCAGCGGCTGGGCATAGTACAGATTGGCAACGGTGAAGGTGCCGGCAAAGGCGAATAACGCGTTCAGCAGGATGTTGAATTTGGGCGGGTTGTCAGGGTTCCAGCGGCATTGCGGCGGCGCCCATAGCAGAGCGTTGACCAGCTGGTTCTCTGACACCTTTTCCTCCACATTATGTGACATTGCGACCTGGTCATGTCAGAATAATCAAGTTAACCCAAGTAATAGATTGATCGCACCTGTCTCGACGCATTGTCGTCCTCGGCTTTTTCTTGCGCTGCCATGTGTCGATAGAATACACCGCAGTGACGAGCCTGACGGGCTGAACGAGGGATCCTAGCTATTCAAGATCCCAGCTATTCAAGAGAACAGACAACACAGGAAGGTCGAAATGAAATGAAATAAATGGCGGTTGACAACCCCACTCGCAGTCTCCAACAGCCCAACAGTCCGATAGCCGGGAGCATTCCGCGATCTGCACGATTAACCGAGCATTTGTCAGGCTATACTGAATGAGCTAGTTAGTTATCCATATCATGTTTGATCCTGCGTGTATTATCTGCTATCAGTATCATGTTTGAGTCTCGATTACATCACTAGTCGGTGTCATAGCGCAGCTATCCGGCCATCCGAACAATGGCTTTGTATCAATAAATATAAACATTCAACCAGTTGCGCTGGTCTGAAATAATGTACCATCACGACAGGAAGGTATACAGAGATCAACCCATCCGAATGCTAAACCGCGAACTGCGGGCACTGGAACTATCCCCTCCCCACCCCCCAGACACGTTCACCCCCCCGATATTCCTGATCCCCATTGCCCCCAGCACCGACTGCCCCCGATGTAGCAAATCCTGCGCCTGTCCTGGAACAGCCTCTCTGCGCTGCGTCCCCTGCCTCCTCAACTCCAGCACCTCTGCCTCTCCCAGAATCTCCCCATGGCATCTCCCCTGCCACGCAGCCTCCCTAACAACAGGTGCCCACAGCTCCGCGGCAGCCTCCTCACTATGCCCCCCGGCATAAATCTTCGCAGAACCACCAGGGAGCGACGCGTCCGCAATAGTCTGCGACGAGAACCACTCGGACCGGACAACCTCGTACCGCCGCTCCATGACCCAGATGACCGGCCAGGTGATCAGCCACAGCTGCAGGATAATGCATGCCCAGTACACGAACGCGTTGTTCCGGAGGGTATTGATCCAATGCGGCGAGTAGATCGTCACGAAACCGTTCGCGATCGCCGGGGTTATGCTGATATGGCCCTGGTAGCCTGTCGAGCGGATATGCGATGTCAACGCCGTGCGCATAGGCGCTGCATCGAAGCCGTGTAGATTGCGGCGATACGTGAACCTATCAACCTTCATTAGCAACTGCTCAGCATCACTAGTAATAGTAAAGGTGGACGCACGATTTCACCGACGCAGAGTCCGCACAGAACCGCTCACACCAGCCCTTAATCCCAGGATAATCCTCTCCACTCTCCAGGTCCATCAGTCTCTGGCCCTCGCCGTCATCACCCTCGGGTCCCTCCAGGGCAATGCGCCCAGCCTTCTTTGCACGCGCAGGAATCCTCCCACCGCGATACGCCTTCTGTCCATCCCCATCACTAACAACAGCAGTATACGACCATCGCTGGCGCGGCCCCGACCGCTCATCGCGTCCCCACCTCAGAACGGCGCGAGTCAGATCAACCCGGAAGTCAAAGTCCGTGACGTTCTCGGTTTTAGTCTCGTTTCCGCTGCGGCGCGATTCCTTGTGGTGGCCGTGGATGACGAGGCAGGGGCGCGGGGGGAGACGGGTCTGCGCGGTGAGGAAGGCCTCAAGGATGGAGGGGGAGGTGGAGAAGGTTGGGTCGAGGGAGAGTGTGCCGGCTGCGCGGTGGGCGGCCCGGATGCTGTGCCATTTCTGCTGGCCGGGGACGGCGTAGGCGGTTGAGGTTGAGCCTGGTGAAAGCGCCTGGATGGTGTCGTCGTCGCGTTGGTGGACTGGGACTGGGACTTGGTCGATCTCGTTGTAGGCAGGCAGCTCGTCGGAGGCGGTGGCCTGGGGCGGTGACGGGGGTTGGATCTGGCCCATCTTACTGTAGGTATCTCAGATTTTCAGATTCTCAGATTCTACTTTCTACGGATATCTCTTCATTTGAGGGAGAGAGACTTTAAGTCTGGCTTCGCGCTGGGGCCTTGTGCCTGGGCCGGCCTGTCCGATTTCTCGCTTCAAACAACCAAACTTCAAATCCAACAGTTAACCCAGGCTGCCATTGGCCAGGTTTCTGTCCCTCGGCGCTAAGGGAGCGCTAAGCAGGGCCGATTCGCCGATTCAGCCTCATCTGTCGTCGGCACAGTGAACGTGCAGCTGCTCGGTTGAATAGGGGGGTATCATTCATGGTGTCTTCTATTCCAAATACCTCCAACAGACCGAATAGACCACATCGACCGTCTGTTCTGCTGCAGTCGGTGTCTGAGAACTCTCTCCTCTCTCGCTACAAACTCCCTGACAACGCCCATAACAACTCCATCCACATCAGACCGGCTCTGGCAGGAAATGTCAAAAAACCCAACCCCAAACCTCTCTGCTAATTGTCTTCCCTTCTGCATTAAATCCTCCCCGGAATCCCAAATATCCCTAGCAGACGAATCCGCAACTATGCAAATTGGCGGCAGAGGAAGAAACCTGTTCTCTGTTTTGAATATCTTCCCGCCCTCCTCGTAGCAGAACTTATTCACCAGGAGTAAATTCGTGCAAATCCCGTTTAAATGCGGTTTCCGGTCGATGATCGGTTCTGGCGACACTAGACAGGCCCGTAGAATTGCTAGTTGCAGGTCATATGGGAGGCGCGGGAATGGTTTAAACTTGCTATACCTCTTCTTCCACCGCTCTCTCCCTGATAACCCTGGAAATGAAGTTGAAGTTGAAGATGAAGATGGAGATTTTATATCCCGCTCAACCCTCCGTCGTATGGATTCCAACTCTACGAGTCTCGGCCCCCAAGACGCAGCCACAACAGCCGATAAAAGTCCCTCAGCCTCGTCCAGCGAGAACGGCCAGGACGGATCATAAACGACGATAAACCCATCAGGCGGCTCCGTGCCGGTACCAAAACAGTGCAGGAGGTACGGGTTCTTCAGACGCTCGGAGTCGAATTCCCTCGTTACCACCATTACTTCCGAGTCGGAGTCGGCGCCCAGAGTGCTTGCTCTGAGGTGGTAGCTTTGCGTAGAGGGGGTTACTGTGTTATCGGCGAGCCGGGACATTCTCTCGTGGTTAAACTTGGACTGTTAGTTGCTTACTTAGTTTTTACTTGGTGAGGGATGGTGTACTGTGTGGAGGAAGTTGGTTGTGCTGGGGCAGCCGCCCAGGATTGCTATGTTGACTGCGTTTGGGATGTCCATTGTGCAGGTGATTATGGTACCGTATGATGTGAAAGTGAGACCAGGACTTGACTGCATTGAAATGGAGGTCTAGCCGCATCAGGCTTAGTACGTTCAGGTCAACTAACTGATAAAATAGGAGTGCCATCGCGAAATCAGATCCCGGTTCACCCACTTACTGACCCGGAATGTACTAGTCCACTTGTTTTCATAGGAACTGCATCTGCCTTGCCACGACAGATCATGATATCTGGAATAGTGCGCTCCTCGCTTGGACTGGTGCTTCAATTCAGGCGTCAAATGCCTATCTTCTAATATCCAACGACCTGTAAACAGTACAAGGAGGAAACATCATCCAGGCTGCGTGAAGGTGCCACAATTGCTAGGATAGATAATAGCTAATGAACTAGGGCATGAAGCCAGCTAAAACAGCCCCCTTTGCGAAAGGGACAGTCTTGTTGTTCACTTCAATGGTTGTAACTCCGTACTCCCATATACCGGACTTCACTTTGCGGTTGTAGTAATGGCATCTGTTGAACCCACCAACAAGCAGGCAGCTCTGCTGCTGTTAGCATATGTATAGGTAACCAATACTTTGGTTCTCACCTGTATTTGCACGTTCTGTTCTTGCATGGCCTGGACCTGCTCCCGTACGAGGCCCAGTGTCCTCTCCACAACTGCATCGAAACAAGAATAAACCTCATCCTCAGAAAACACCATATATCCCTCTACAAGATCCGCCTCTGGACAGTCCATTTCGACACCCAAGTCCGCCACCCAAAATCCATCTGACATCTCTGGAGGGAGTTCAAACTTGAAACCCGGCCTTCCCAGCGTGTCCCCAAACACCAACTCCTTCTCAAACGCCCTTTTGGCCCGCAGGCGCATTCGAGGCTTTGTACGCCCGTGAGCCGGGAATCTGGCTTTATCTATTTTGCTTCCTGCGATGGCCGTGAACTGTCGAGTTACTTCGGCAGAGCCACATGATGCCACGGAGACAGAGGTTCGGCGGTCAATCCTGAGAGGAGACGTCGATTTAACATGGTAGGTAGACCCTTCAACAAGATGCCCGCCGCAGTCAAGAACAAGGATATTATCACCTTGATTGAAACAAGAAGGCCGTGTAAAGTGCGCGTTGAACAAGGCCGCCTCGAGGCTAGATACCAACTCCAACTTCTCACCAGCCTGGTCAAAACCTGCCATCTTGGCTATTTCACGGAATTCTCCCCTAGTCTCATCACTCCAGAACGCTGGAACAGTCATAACGAACTGGAAACTCCCCCTGCTGTCCCGCCATGCGAGCTCCGGCTGCTCCAGGACACTTCTCCGAAAATGAGACAGAAAGTCCACCGTGACATCCTCAACCGTCTTCCCGGGTGGAAGCAGCCCATTCCGAAACTCATCCGTTGGTGGAAACAATTGCGCTTTGAAACTCGGTGTCGCCTGTATACCAGGCTTCAAGTTCCCCTGCGCAGTGACGACCTCTTCTCGATTCCCAGACCACCCGACGACTTCGATGTAGGGGTCATAATACACGATCGACTGGATTTCAGCCCCTCGCGGAACTTGATCGAACGACCATTTTAGGGCGGAGGGCCAGTAGTGGAGTGCCTGGATTTCTTTAGTGCGGGAGTTTGGGTGGAGGAATGCTGCTGAGGAGGAGGTGCTGCCGAAGTCGATTCCTATTATTATAGAGGGATTCTCACTGTCATCCATGATTAAACACTCGATAGGTGAGGTGAGGTGTAAGTGGTGAACGGCGAGTTATATATTCTGCTTTGGAGCTGTCGCAGCCCGAGGATTGCCAGGGCTACTCCAAGCGCGGGGGTTCCCTTATGTTCGATAATTATGATTATGAGCGAATGCAGTTAAAGTGCTGGCTTCATGGCTGTGTTTTCTTGGCTGGCTGTAATTGGCCACTGCGGCCTGCCAACCCAGCAGGCCAGGGGATAAACCTTTCAGCATATGCCCTCTGCCTCGTTCAACCACAACAACATGGCGAGAAACCCCCCCGTCGAAATCCTCTTCCTACTACTAGATGAACTAGAATACACCTCAGATCAGCTGCCGCTGCTGCAAGTCTGTCGCAACTGGAACATCGCCCTATGCGCCCAGGTGTATTCGAGGATTAGATTCTAGAGTCATGATAATATACTCCCCTTGGCAGAAAGTCTGCAGAGGAATCCCCGGTTAAGGCCTCTTGTACAAGAACTCCACTGCCCATTCCTCCATAGCCGCGAGGATGACGAATCGGGTTTCTATAACCGGGCCCTTTTCCACGAGCTTCTACAATCTTTCACGGATACCGACAACGAACTAGTTGCCTGGGAAAAGAAGCTAGATGAGATGGATTGCTTTGCTTGGCTGGCAGTACTCCTGGTTTTACTACCCAATCTACGGCTTCTTGACTTGGAGTGGACCTGGTGTGGCGTGGCTACAGAGACAACTGTTTGGGCCGTCTCAAGGATAGCAAGCAAATCCCCCCAGGGCAGCTTACCATTGCAAAAGCTGCAGAAGGTCTCCACCAGAGCCAGTGACATGAACGATAGATTCTCAATTAAGCACTTTATTCCGTTTCTTACCCTGCCGTCCATGCAAGCCCTTCACCTCGATGGCTGTATCGATATCGATACACCAGACGACAGAGGTGATGTTTTTGAGATTCCCTTAGAGCTCAGGCCTGGAATATCGCCAATACGTGAGCTTTCATTGCAGGAGTCGAACTTCGACAACGGGTTGCGCGAGCTTATACCAGCTTTTGCCCAGCTCGAGCGGTTTGAGTACCAGCATACAAACATCGCTGAAGTAAACGAGAACCATAGAAACTACCGATGTCACAATTTTCGAGATGCGCTATTGTGTCAAAAGAGGAGCCTGCGCGAGCTACGGCTGAATGATGTAGGTGTCACGAAATCTATTGGTATAGAGGAGTTTTCGGATGAATATAGTGATTATATTCAGGAATCAAAAGCACAGGATTGGTTCGGCAGCTTGGTCGAGTTTATAGTTCTGAAGGAGCTGAGGATGCCGGTGTATAATCTACTAGGTTCAGTGGATGGGTCAGAGCCCAGTATATCTCTGGACAAGATTCTGCCCCCGAGCCTGGAGACTCTTGTTCTTACAAAGGTTGATTTCACGGATTACTCAATGATCGAGGGCCAGCTATGGCGCCTGCTGGCTGCCAGGCATCAGCAGTTCCCCAGCCTGCGCAAGATACTCCTACAGACCTTTCAGTTGGAGGTTGTTGATTATGACGAAACGCGTTGGGAAGAGTACGATCGGGAAGAGTATGACCTGGAGATTCCAGAGCGCGCGAGAACAGTCTTTGCTGGTGTTGCGAGCAGCTGTAAAGAGCAGGGCATTGTCTTTGACTTCTCCCGGTATGGGGACCACGAGGTTGTGGCTAATGGGGAGGTCGTGCGAGAAGTGAACGAGATTTACAGCCAGACTCGTCAGTTCCACTACTAAGGCTGTATATGACCCTGGAAATTGAACTAGTATAACCTGTCCAGTGTACGTGTTTGCATAGATTTACTAAATCTATCTGGTACCGAGGTCCGCCTTATGTTATTGTGTTGCTTCTAATGTCTGCTTGTTTACTGGTGGAACACTGCCATTCACAGGATGCATGTAGGGAGGGAATAGAGCAAGGTAATGCTGTGACCGAGTTGACTTACTTATCCCAAGTAGCACATGAATATGTCCGAGGACCGCACTCGTTGATTCAAACCTGGATCTACCAGCTGCTGAGATCTCTGTATCAATACCTGATATCACTAATAAACGTGGCTCGGCTCGGCAGTGATGAATGATATGATATTAACCTCGAAAGAAGAGCTCTCGCCGTGTAGTAGTCCATTTCTTGGTAATATCTCAGTATAATAATTTCATGGAGAGCAAGGCAGTAAGCAGCCATCAGCCATCCTCAGTCGCACCGCGACGAATCATTAACTTGAATTTTAACTTAAAGCCCGATGCACTCGACGGTGCCCCTGAACTTCATCTCAGTGCGCAGGGGCCAAGCAAGGGATGCGCAGAGGACTCTGGAGCAAGGAACTATGCGCCACGTTTGAGCAGCCGTCTGTGCACCTCGATCCCAGCCAGCGAACGACCAAGCCACAGGACTATTTTTGTTTTAAAATGAACCCATCCCTGGGTTCCAGAGATCGGGAAACCTTGGTGACGCCATTTCTCACATTTCCGCTGATGTATCATGTTTGTGGCCCCAGCCGCTCCGCAAGGGGTATGCTGGTCATCACCAGGAATCCTCGCCAGCCGCGACGTGTCAGCGGCATCTGCGAAATAGCTAAAAGAAAGCAGGACCCGCTTCCAGTCTAGACACAACTTGGGCTATTCAATTTTTTCGAAGCTCTTTACGCTGCTGTCACGCCAGAAGCATCCAATATGCGAGGCCAATCAATCCACCTTCAGCCCACGACTCACGACGACGGCTCGAAGACGGACCTGGTGCGCCATGACACGTTGAGTCTTTTCGAAACAGAAGATGGCACCAAGCATGAACAGGCTTATCCACCCCCGTGGAAAGTCGCCATGATCACGGTTGGGCTGGCCCTAGCCGTGTTTTGCCTCTCCTTAGTATGTCTCGTCAACTGCAATACTAAAAGCGCTGGAATACTAAAGCTAACTGCTTTTGTTAGGACAACACAATCCTCGCAACCGCTATCCCCAAAATCACCGCCGAATTCAACTCGCTGGAGGATGTTGGGTGGTACGCGAGCTCCTATCTCATCGCAACGTGTGGGTTGAGCGTCCTCTTCGGCAAACTATACACCTTCTACTGCATCAAATGGGTCTACCTCGCCGGCCTAGCAATCTTTGAAATCGGCTCCCTCGTCTGTGGCCTGGCAGGAAACTCTATGTCCCTGATCATCGGACGCGCAATTTCAGGCATCGGCGCTGCAGGACTGTTCTCCGGATCCCTATTGATCATCGCAGAGACCATCCCTCTGAGCAAACGCGCATTATACACAGGGCTACTAACGGCCGTTTTCGGGGTCGCCGGCGTAGCTGGCCCTTTGCTCGGAGGTGCATTCACAGACTACGTGAGCTGGAGATGGTGCTTCTATATTAACCTCCCCCTTGGCGGCGTCACAGCGGTCTTCATTTCCTTCTTCTTTGGCGCAAAGGAGCCAATTAAACAGACAAACGGGCTCGCCGACAAACTCTCGCAGCTCGACTTGATTAGTATGTCGGTCTTTTTGCCAGGGACCATCTGTCTGTTGCTTGCAATCCAATGGGGAGGATCAGAATACGAATGGAGCAGCGGCACCATCATCGGACTCTTCGTGGCCTTTGGCATACTTATAAGCGTCTTCATTGCGCTGCAGTACTGGCGACAGGAACGCGCCACCATCCCCCCACAGTTAATCAGCAACCGAAATGTCTGGGGATCCGCTGCCTTTGCATTCTGCATGACCTCGTCAATGATGGTCTTGACCTACTACGTGAGTAACCTCAACATATTAAGATTCCAGCATCACTAACAACACGAATAGCTCCCAATCTGGTTCCAAACCGTCAAAGACGCCTCAGCAACCAAATCCGGCCTCATGAACCTCCCCATGATCCTCGGCTCCGTCATCCTCGCCATAATCTCCGGCGCTATCGTCAACGTCACCGGCTACTACACGCCCTTCTTCTACATGTCGCCGGTCATCGCCGCCCTCGGCGCCGGCCTCCTCACAACCCTGAAAACAGACTCCGGCAGCGCCCAGTGGATCGGATACCAGTCTCTATACGGGATCGGGCTCGGGATGGGCATGGCGCAGCCTACAGTCGCCGTGCAGGCTGCGCTGCCTCATGAGGACGTTCCAACGGCGATCGTGCTGGTCTCGTTTATGCAGACCTTGGGCGGGGCGGTTATGGTTGCCGCGGCGCAGAATATCTTCCAAGACCATCTGGTGCGGAATCTGGTTCGGGGCGTGCCGGGTCTTGATTTTGCGAAAGTGGTGGCTGCGGGCGCGACGAAACTGCGTGATGTTGTGGAGCCGGAGATGCTGCCTGCTGTGCTGGAGGCGTATAGCTCGGCCATTACGGTTTCGTTTTATGTGGGCGTTGCGATGGCGGCGAGTATGGTTTTTGGGGCGTTGCCGATTCAGTGGATTAATGTTAAGAATAAGGCTACGGGGGGTGTGGCACACTAAATGAGATATCTATTTGTCTGCTGTATAAACGAGTATGTATTTAGGTCATGAACAACGCGAAGCTACACCGATGTATTTGATATAAGTTAGAATCATATTGACGTCTCTACATCCCATGCCAACACTCTCTCCTTCATCTCCTCCAGCTTCCGTTTAACCAGCATTTCCATGTCCTCCTTCTCTTCACTATCAAGCAGACAAAGTCTATCTCTCCACCGTTCCTCCGGCACCTCACTCGCCCCAAAGAACCGGGGCTCAATCTTCTTCCAAAAAATAGCATCAAACGCAAAGCTCTTCCTCGCCGCATACACCACCCAGAAATCCCCAGTTTCCCAGCTCCTGACCATGGCCCCAGACAGCCGTTGATCCTCGCGAAGCCTTCCACGACGAATGGCACCGTTCTCACGCGCTACAAGCACATTGATGAACGTTTTCAGACGCATATCGAATACACCTTCCCAAGCATCCAGTCCCTCGGGCCAGTACTCCGGTTGCTCAAGGAGAAGCCACCAAGGAGGTGCATGTGAGAACTCAACAGGGGCAGCATAGGAGAATTCCCAGTCCACGACGGCCACTGCCTCCATGTCTTCATTAACAAGAACATTCGCAGGCCGAAAATCGTCACACCATATAGGAAAGGGGCCATTATCCATGGTAGATGAAGCCAGCCGGCCTTCTTTGGCAAGTTTCCGGAAGAGTGTCCGCGCGACGAATTTCCTGCGACAGTCGTCTGCTGAATCAACTGCGTCGTTGCGCTGATGGATTAGATGGTCCATGTGCAGGTCTGCTAGGGACGAGAAATAGGAGGATGCGGAGTCGAAGGAGGTAGATGGGAGGTTCGCTCGCGGTAGGGTTCCCAGTGCGACGAGCTGGTTCATTACGATTGTTAGAGGTCTGGATGTTGCTTCCCATGTGAAGTCGTCGACTTGAGTGATGCTTCCGATGCGAGGGAGTCTCACTGTGGATAGCTGCAGTAGAATATCGGCCATTTGTCCGTACAGCATGTCCAGCTTTGCAGTGTCGATATCCGGATCGAGAATTGGCCGGTCTTCTCTCTTGAAAGATGGTCTGTTGAGTAGGGCATCCATGGTCCCACTATTCTCAATATAGTCCATTATCATAAACGCGCTGTCACCAAGGGGACTTTCCTTCTTGGTGCCCCAGTGCAGGACGAATGGCAGAGGAATCGACGTCCGATCCCGGAGCAAGGCAATGACAGCAACCTCATACCGAGACTTCTCATCAGGAAACATCGTCGTGCCAGGCTTCGTCAGACGAATCAAGGCGGGATTTCCGACCTGGAAGTTCATGCGAAAGGACACGTTGAATGCACCTCCCCGCGGATCGCACAGTTCGATGGCATTTCCTGCGCGGTGTTTGACAATACAGTTTCCAAGTACCCGCAGATTGTCTGGCTTGAATATGTCTTTGACCCAGGTGTCTGAGATCAGTTCGCTCTGTTCCCAGGCCACATCGTCGAAGGGCATCCGGGTCCGCATCGTCAGCGTCACAGGGTGTGGATCGTGATTAGTCGGACTGAAACAACACGAAATATGTCTGCACAGGTAATACAGATGTAAGAGTTGCCTACTGCGTGGGCAAGAACTTGTGGTTAACGACATCGCCGAACGGTCACCGCAACATGAGGTTCACGGCGCTTAAACCGCCAATCAAATCGGACCGACTGGGATGCCTGTGAAACCATTGCCGGCTGGTCCCTATACAAATATGAAAAGGGGTGTATAGAGGCCTCGGAATGGAAAAGCCCAGTAGAGAGCAAGAGGTGAGCATAGATCCAGTCGGACATCCGACTACCGTATTGGTTTAACGGCTATATCCACGGGGTCAGCACTACGTGCGTGCTCATTTGCGTTGCATGAATAATAAAGGTACGCCTGTTACTGTCCTGAATGTTGTATGCAAGGACAGAAGTCAGACGACGCAAGGGCAGTTCCCTCGACCCCGGGTGCGTCTGATGCCAGGCCTTGAAGTGTTGGGCGATTCAACAAATACCTCAATCATCGCCCGGACAGCCGCATCAAATGGCTTACGGTGCATTGACCAATAATCATACGTCCCTTCTCTTTGATAAATGCATGTCTGCAGCTTCCGGCCCTAAGATGTCGGGTCGGAGCGCCATGTGACGATTCACCAATGCCTCGATCTTCCATGGCAGACAGAACCCCAGATGGCTTATGGGGTATAAACCAATAACGACACGTTTTAAAGCGGGCACTTGCAACTGCCAAATCCTAGACGAATTATACGAGCTCCAGCGTCCCGGTTAGGGAAGTTTCACGGCCGGTTAGCGGATCGGGAACAAGTTCCAGGACCCTAGTGCAGGGTTCTAGGTATAGAAGACCTGGGGCGAAGCAAAGCACGGGCCCAGTGTGGGGACGGGGCAATGCAGCTGGAAACCTGCAGGGTTGCTTGACTTTCTTCAATTCAATTCAAGACACTCCACATTCATATCGACCATCGGCCGTCAGAGTCCGGACCCCAAAGTGATCGGCCTCGGTGGTCATCGTTTCTGCATTGAGCTTGATAGACGAGCGGAACATCCAATCCCCGGGTTCGGTTACACGATTTGAAGAGTACGTAGATCGTGGAGGAAGTGAAGAAGTTGGCTGTGTTCTTGATAGCAATCCTGACACGCCCCCCTTCAAGGTTACCATATACTGTGTTCTCCTCAATGCTCTCACCCTGGGTGTTTGTTTCTGCCGGCTTGACATTGATAACAATATCAAGAATGAATCCTACATGCACATTCACGATTGTTGACTCTCCTTCAAGGGGTGGGTCTGTTTTGGCCCCTACTCTGTAGCGCCGGGTCGCTGATCCACCTTGCACCACACATCGCTAGCATGGACAGCATCTGATACTACAGAATGACAGGGGCTGGGGCAGTGAAGTCTGGTGAGGCATATTACTCGCCTTACATCACTGCTAGAGTGCTTATTTTGAGCCAGATGCATCCTCACAGTCGCCCATAGCTGATCGGTGCTTGCTTCGATGTACAAGGATATATGCCTAGAGATTGTCAAATAGTAGTATAACAATACATAGCTAGCGTTCCAAGTCGGGTCGTAAACTCATCGCCCTCGGCTCGAGCATGTAGTATGGGTTGTCAATTGTCTCTGTACCTCTCTAGATTCGTAGTGAGACATGAGATATGGACGAGAACCCTGACCATGCCAGAGATGAGTGGGGGCTGTCCAGTTTCTGGCCCCAATACTTTCATCACCAGACGACGAGTTGGGGCCAGCAGAACTGTGGATTGGCAGACTGGAACCAGGAGATATGATCGTCAAGGCAGCACTACGCGACGTTCTGCACTGCCGCTGTCTGGAGTCAATGTCACTCGTATATTCAGATGCCGTGGCCCCCGTTTAGTGCACTGTCGAGGTCGGTATATGTAGAATCTTCAGGTATATAAACCCCCTCGAAGCCTGTTCAATTCAGTCTTCCATTCACATTCAAACTCTCATCAATCTCAACAACCACCAAACAACGCAACCGTGAGCAGCTCTCAGTACCAAAGTCAAATTCATTGCACGACTAACATCAACATCAGAAAATGAAGCTCTCTACAACCATCCTCTCCGCGGTCCTCGCAGCCAGCTCTGCATCCGCCCTAACCCACAACCCGTGGTTAAACTGCGTCCACCCCCAAGAAGTCGAATGCGGCATCACCGACAACCAACCCTCCTGGGAAGACGCCACCGCCATGCGCGAATACTGGGCCGGGGTAGCCGTGAACGAAGTCGACAACGAAGGCGCCGACCCCGAGGAAGATGACCCCGCGAAATGGGGCGGCGCAAACATGCAGGGCACCGCTGATGCTTACGGCGATGCATGCAGCGACTGGACTGATGGTGGCGCTAATGGTGCGCTTGTCAAGGTTTGCCAGAAGCATGCGGATGGCAACTTTAGCAATGTCAAGTCCATCCCTTATGTTTGCTTCTCGCTGTATATGGATGTTATCATGGATGAGTGCCGGGATGGCGACTCGGTTAGTGGGAAGCTCTGGGCTGATCGGTATGGCGCTGGTCTGCAGATTACTACCTAAGGTATTTCCAGAGTTTATACTGGTCCCTGAGGGAAGTGGTGCTGCTTGGACTATTCGGAGCAGTCTACTATCTGGCTATCTGCTAGGTACTCTTGGTATATTACGAAATTACTGCCTATTTTGCAGTAAGATGGATTGAGCTAGTCGGTATCGTCATAAAAATTAACAAATACTTTTACTCAATGTGCAGGGTGTTTTCGATCCAGTTTATCATGCTAGTAACAGGCAGCAGCTCTGATATAACCTTGAAGAATTGTAGATACCGACACCTACCGTCATGGCTCCAGTGCCGCAATCCGGTCAAAGTAGACTAAATCCTGTAATATTGGAGAGATAACTTGTCCAGCACCCGCCGGTTAAAGTCCGGGTCATCCAAGGTGACAGGACCGGGCCCAGGCCAAAACAGGCACTTATGAACCGCATCACCATAAGTGACACCACTTTCACAACAGAACTTGTTCAACAGGCCCGACGCAGTATTCAGTCGGACAGCACACAGGATCCGCTTTGCTGTCTATAGTCCCCGAGCGATAGTCCAGTCACGTCAGCACCTAGGTGGAAAAGGACCGGGTTTCAAATTGCTTATACATCCAACTTGTCCCACAGAAGCCAAGCCCGTATATCTATTTCGCGCATCCTATACACTGCGAAATCATTGCTAACCCCTAGCTTTTTTAATGTCCTCACAGTAGACAAAATCTTCAAGAAGCGGGCGAACGACAGTATCCAAAAGCCGCTTTACGAAGGCAGAATCATCAAAGTCAACCGGGTCATTTTAAGGCCAAAACAGACATTGATATATAGCGTCGCCGTAGTTTGTGCCACTCTCATGAATAATCTTGTTTAGGAGCTTTGAAGCAGTGTTGGACTTTGTTGTGGATTCATCCTCCCTAATATCAATATCGATCTGCAGACTGTCCATCGACTGACCCAGGGAAAGATGAATTAATGCCACCACTAAAGAAAATAGAATCCGATTGCCGTCTTGAGGGCCAGATTCACTGCCATCGGAATTCTGACCCGGAGCACATGCGGTGACAGGCGCTGCGAAATATAACAACCCTTCTATACCTGGCCCCTGTTCTCTATCTGGCGTGGGGTTCGAGGAGAGCTTTACATCTGACAACCTCCAAACCGGCTTGAGCCAAGTGCCATGGTATACCACCACCGCAGATGCTAGCATGGCAGCGATACGAATCCTATCTCGGCGAGTTATGCGACCAACAATGTCCAGCAACGAGATGCTGGCGAGCTCCCCACAGCCCTAATACCGGCCTTAACTTGGAAGTGGGTCTAGTATGAAGTCCGTCTAAATAGCCCGCGAGTGTCCCTACATGAAATTGACACTTTTGAAGCCAATCCATCATCCTTGTACCGTCGCTGGTGGGCCACCCTGTGTCCACACAGGTTGGTTAGAATGTTTGACAAGGGTCTTGAGAACGTCGTTGCCGCGCCAAAGTAGTTAAGAAGAGTATACCGTGGTACAGATGGTATTGTTATACATGAGGGCCATTGTAACAAAGTAGAGTATAACAGATATCAGACAGGGTGTTGTTTCCAGAAAGAACAGTCACACTGACTGTTCTTCACACAGACTGGATCGTCAAAAGCAAGGGTATTAAAAATGCCAGCCGAAGCAAGAAGAATCGAAGTGGAAAGGGGAAATGGGCATCTGGTTGAAGCGTTGACCCTCATCGTCAGGCTCTTCAAGTTACACTAGTGTCACCTTGTCCTCCCGATACAGGAATCCGTAGATAAAGAGGAGATGACAGAAAAAATGATAAGGGGCCGGAGCATTGAATATTGTTCCGTCGCCCATGATTAATATTCAATCTTCCCCACCCGTGCTGAAACTGAGAGTAAAGAGCTCAGCACCTTTGGTTGTGGGCAATTCATTCAAACACACTTCATTATTAACTACAGCTATCTCGTACCGCAGGGTCAATTCGCTTCCCGCGCAGTCTGTGCCTCTCTCTCTACCTTCTTGTCGCCGAGCGACACTCCGATCTCCTTGATCACCAACCAGGCTGGGTACAGGGCAATCGCCCAGAGGCCAAAGTTCAAATATATACTCCCAACGGACGCCATAATAGAGACACTGCTCAAGCCATACTGCATCCATTAGCCCGGCACACTTTACAGGATGAAGAACTCACCGAAACAGCCTGCGAGGCAGACTCCATCCCTCTCAACAACCCTGCAATGCGCACAACCTCCTCCTCGTTCGTTGCCAGATTCCCAACAACAAAGTACCTATCCTGTCAGCCACTCTTCTTGCCTGGCAGGTAAGTCACTTACAAAAACATATAATTCAACTGAAACCCAACAACCCAAAACAAATACAGAGGAAACCCCCTCCCAAAGCCCGGATCAGCCCAGTCAAACGTCGGCTGTTTCTTGTTGAAGTCCGTCACAACAATAGTCCCCCACATCCACCAC
Source organism: Aspergillus puulaauensis (assembly GCF_016861865.1). NCBI lineage: Eukaryota > Fungi > Ascomycota > Eurotiomycetes > Eurotiales > Aspergillaceae > Aspergillus > Aspergillus puulaauensis. Next base: position 337,323 of record NC_054859.1, read on the forward strand.
GCACCCTGCAGCCCCAGAACAACAGCAAATCCCGCCCGACTGCGCATCTTAAGCGAGACTTTACTATCCAGAAACGCCCCGAGCAAATTCCCCGAGATAATCGCCATAATCCCCGAAACGAACGAGCCCAGCGCGCGCGCCCGGACCGAGAACCACAGCGAGTTATACGTGAACATCACGGCCTCACTGAACGTCGCCTGCCAGATAAGCGGGGTAATCAGGAGGAAGTTCTTGCTAACCAGGAGCTTGGCCATGGCCTTAATCTCGACCCAGACGTCGTTGGCAATATGCAATTTCACGGGGACGCCGTCGGTGCGTTGCACCTTTGCCGGGCTTGTCAAGAGCAGTCCGCAGAATGCACCGAGGGCTTGGAGGGTGATGAAGATGTAGTAGACCACGTAAGAGACGCTGCCCGCGGTGGACCGGTCGATGTTCACGCCGATATTAATTGCGCCGCCGATGATCTGGCCGAGGACGCGGAAACTCAGCCAGAACCCTAGGAATTTACCCTGGTTGTGTGGCTCGGGGTATGCAAGCGCAATTGCCGACTCGGCCATCCAGAATACACCGGCTGAGAGACCGCATAGCGCGGCTCCAAAGAGGGTCAGCCAGTCGCTGTCGTACCGCACCTGGGTGTAGATTCCGGCTGCGTACGGCGCGTAGCCCATGGTGCCGACGATGAGGGTCCATTTAATCCCGATGAACTTGACAAGGACGCTACCGAAGAAGCAGGACAGCACCATTAGGCAGAACGTGAGTGCGTTGGCGGTGTTGACGAGATAGGGCTTTGATGCGCCGCCGCCGCCGAGAGAGTTCATCGCGCCCCAGATGCCGGGGGCGAGGAAGTTGCACATTCCCAGGATCAGGGCATTGTAGAAGGTCGAGCGATACCATTTTACTACTTTGTTAGTTTATCCAAGTAGTTGAGTGGTGGTGTGCCTACCTGGGTACTTGGTGGTAGTGACAGAGTCATTGGGGACTTCTTCGTCGGTGCTGATATCCTTTTCTCCTGCCATCGCTAAATACCAAGCTCACGATAGTTAATGGATCATGTGTGGTGAATGGAATAAGCTTGCAGCTTCCCTAGCTCACCCCGGGCGATAGCTGCTGATATAGTTCTAGAAACAACGAAAGAAACGCGCCAGCCCCGTCAAATGCACTTATCATGGCAGTTCCTGATCCCTGACACTTCCAGCCGCGTGAAATCAACGGTCGAACCTTGAATCTCTTTATCCACTTGCCGGCCATGTTTCGCTTTCTGCTGGTTGGTGATGTTGTAGTTCCGGCTCAGAATTACGTGCTCGCACGGCATTTACCCTTCCAAATTACAGAGAACCAATATTAATAGTATTATTGAAACTGAAAAATACGTTTCTTATCAGTTGCCGAGGTACTCCAGAGCAGTCTTAGAAGAATAATCATCATTAAATCATATCAGTCTCATAGAAAGCATAACAATATAGCCAAAGTCACAATAACGCAGAACACTCCCCATTCAAACCCCAATTAACCCCGGTTCAATCCATCTATTCCGCAGTATCATCCTCATGGAACACCAGCGTCCTAACCTCAATACTCTCCCTGGGCTGCTCATTCTCCGCCCCCTCCAACGCAAACGCACTATGCGGCACGCGTCTCGCCCGCCCATCAAGCTTCGAATCAAAGCACTTAATCAACGTAACCAGCCCCGGCCCCTGCCCGTATCGATAATACCACTTCGTCTGCGGGTTCGCCCGCACACCCAGCGTCTCGCCCTCGCGGTCGGGGTAGATAAGCTTAATGGGCACGAGATCCGACTCCGCGACGGTATGCGCGTCTGCAACGGCGAGCGGGTCCTTCAGGATGGGCTTAATGGGCCGCCACACGTTGATGATCTGGTACCGGCCTTTGAGCAGCTTCTCGGCTTCTTGCGGGAGATGGTGCGTGACGCGGTTCTTGGAGGCTGGGTAGGATTGGTCGATGTGCACGCGTTGAACGGGGCCGCGCAGTTGGGGTGTTCCCGGGTCGCGCGCGTCGAGGGGGGCGCGCCGGATTGTGTGGTCGAAGATGAAGACTTTGCTTGCACCGGTTCTATAGGATTGTGTTAGTAGAGTTGGGCTGGGGTGGGGGGTTAAGGTAAGGTGGTGGTGAGGGTACGTACGCATCTTTCAGCAACTGATCTACCTCGGGGTAGTAGACACGCTTGATCTGCTCGTCGTCGAGAAAGTCCTTCTCGGCGCTGGTGTGGTAGTAGTACTGGAAACCGTTGGCGTCGAGGGTGTAGTCGAGCTCATGGCCGGAGACGTCGTGGATGGTTGCCGGGGCTGTCTCGATGGGTTGCAGACGGTAGGCTGTGGGATCGCCGACATAGTTTGGGGTTGGGGGAGAGCCGTCGGCGTGGTCTTTGAAGTAGTTCAGGGTTGTCTGGACGTGGCGAGGCTTGTCCTGGGGTGTTTGAACGGGCTGGGTGGTGAGGAGGGTGGGTTTGTCGGCTGTTGGGAGCTGGACTGTTGCTGAAGCCATGCTGAATAGTATGCAAGTATGCAAGTATACAAGTGGGACTGATATTATAGTATGGTTGCTGTGGAGGAGCTGGGGATCGGTGATCCGGGTAGGGATATATGTACTTTGTATAAGGAGGGGTTGCCAATTTGTCAGACCAGCACGCAATCACGAATGTGACGCCTTGCGTTGCATGCTGATAAATCTAAAAACTGGCTATTGGATATTGGATTTCGAATTATAATCTTATGATTGAAATCAAGATGTTGACCCCGAGGTGATGGATTTGTAATCATAATATGCTTGATAATACTCGTACATGGGAATAGCATCATCTACCGGTCATACAGAGTTGGAGACAGTTACACGAGACGTACTTTCAACTTCCAAAAATATAATGTAGATGTCTTCATTGCCTAAATACTATCAAGTCCGTACCAATCTCAACACTGTAGTCCCATCATCCAAGACCTTCTCTTCCTCCTCAAGCCTATACCGACCCCATTTCGGAAGCAGCACCGTCCAGATATACCAATACAGAATCCCAAAGACGATCCTACTCGGGTCAGTTAAATCTTAAAACTAGAATGGGCACTTACACTCCCGTCCCTACAATAGCATACGTAGCATAGAAGAACTCCACATCCCCCTGATAGTTCGGAGGCGGAATAAACGGAGCGACCAGGAGCGCGACGCAGATGACAATCCGCAGCCAAACAGCTGGTAGCCAGGCCTTGAATGGACGGGGGAGGTAGGGCTCCCGATACCGCAGGAGCAGTAACCCGATGGTCACAGCAAGACCGAAGATAGTTCCGGGGTAGCCTTCCACGTCAAGGATGAAGTTGTACACGTCTCCCTGTGGGGGAAGAGTGATAACCAGTAGGGACGGCACGTAGTGCACGATGAGACCCCAGAGAGGTGTGCCGAAGGGCCGCGACGAGGAGAGAATGTCGCCCCAGGGGAGGAAGCCTTGCCGGGCGATCTCCTGGTTTACTCGGGCCTATTTCATTAGGTCTGAGCATTTCATTAAAAGGAGGACATACCAGAGCGAAGGTGACGACCATGACATTTCCGGCTGCAGATATGGCAATGGCAAGAGGGAACAGGGTCCCGCCAACACGCGGACCAAAGAGTCGATCGAATAACAGCGCTGCGACGAGTTCTCCGCTCTGCTTGATCTCATCCAGCGGGACGACAAGAAAGTATGAAGCATTGGCGAGCAGGTACAGAACCCCCGATGTTATCAAAGCAGCCGGACAGACGGACTTGACTGTCTGGATCGGATCGCGCACTTCGCTGAGGACATTGTTGACATTACTCAGTCCCGCATAGGAATAAAGCACCTTGAACAGCGACGTCGAGACCAGATTCCAGCTCCAGTTCGATCCCTCCCAGAGAGTATCCCACGCCATCACCTGCTTTGCCTGTTGAGCACCGCTCTCAAGCCCCGACGGACGAAGCAAAATCACCCATATCCCGGTTAGCGAAATCGACCCGATGAGGAATATCTTCAGCCAGCCGAGCACATTCTGGATCCAGATCCCCGTTTGTCGAAAGCAGCCGTGGACTATGGTGATTAGGGTCAGTAGGCCAGCCGCGAGCAGCTTGTGCTGCAGCTCGGTCGGCTCGCTGCCAAACGCGAAGAACGAGTACTTTGCGAAGATGATACAGTTGCTGGCTGTGAAGCCCAGCAATACCGCTTGCACGGCGACCAACGTTGATGCGAGGAAGCGCGGTCGGGGGTATGTGTATTCGAGGTACACCTTGTCGCCGCCAGAGCGCGGCAGCATACAGCCGTATTCCATCGACACGACCATCCCACACGCTGCGAGGATCGTGCCAGCGATCCATAATAACAGCGACAGGCCGATGCTGCCGGACGATTTCACGATCGATCCAGGCGTTGCGAATATTCCGCTGCCGATGACTCGCGAGACGACAAGAATGTACGCGGTCGTCCAGCTGAGATACTTGCCAGGGGCTGCCCTTGGGAGCTCATCGCGACGAGCCAAATCCTCACCATAGCTATTACACTCGTACGGCGCTGCCAGTAACGGCTGTGTTTCTGCCTCCATGGTGAAGGTGATGGAGTTGGGAAGAAGCTGCTGAGCAGCATCCTCGATGTTTACATGGTGCACGACCAGCAAGGGGGATGAGCAATGCTGGCCTCATCAGCAGCCAGTTGTTGATGGTATCCGGCACGTCATTTCAGTCACACTTGCAATCAGATTGATCAGACGTCGGGTCGCAGGCAGCAGGCAAGTCCTCGGTACCACAGGTGTCAGATTGGGTGAGACGGGGGAATGTCTGATATGTCGCCGAGCCCCTATCCAGCGGCACAACAGTACAACGGCCACCTGCAATCTACCAGTAAACATTTAACTATTAGCAGCCCTGGCTCCTGAGATTGAAAAATGCCTGCAAATGGTCCACCGTTCATTCACAAGCCAGCAGCCCATACCCGGCCCATACCCAGCCCAGCTGCAAATTGCCACGATCTGCCTCCATCACGCAATCCAACCCCGCGATTTGCAATGCTTCATTCGTGATAGCACACCACAATGACGTCCCCAGGTCCAATCCCTGCCCGTCTCGAATTGCAAATTACACATCCGTTTGCCCACTTTTCCCTTCAGGACCAATTTGCCTTACGCTCTCGTGCGAGAGGTATCGCCGATTCGCGCGACTCGCCTGGCCAGCGGCCCTGCCTGCGCTTGCGTTTGCGACACAGGTTCACGTAACGACGTTTTTCTGGATCCTCCCTGCTCAGGATTCCTGGCTGTCGCTTTCTGACTCGTGTAGTTGTGTAAATACTTCCGCCCTCCATAATCTACATCCATATCCTACATACACACATACACCATGACGACTATAACGACAATGACAGCGACGCTGGACGCCAAACACCCAGCCGTCTACGAACAGGTCTTTATCGAGCAGCGAGAAAATGTATCAGGCCGCATAACGCATCAGACGCAGACGCAGACACATCCACAAGCCATACAGACGCCGAGTTCGAGGCAGCGTGCCTTGCTCGTCCATGCGGCCCAGCAGCCCTACGCCGTTGTCAACGACCATGCCATCCCGTCTATTCTGCACAAGGATGAGATTTTGATCAAGGTACCACCTACCCTAGATGTATATAAACATTAGCTAACCCCGCAGGTCATTGCCATCGGCCTCAACCCAGTAGACTGGAAGGGCCCGTACGTCTCCCACCATACTCAGTCATGAAAAGGCACAACACTAACAACCAAACCAGAGCCTACAACTTCGGCCTCCCCAGTCTCCCCTGGGTAAACGGGCGCGATCTCGCCGGGATAGTGGTACAAACGCCCCCAACACTCTCCGAATCCGGTACACCGTCTCGGCTCCAAAAAGGCGACCTCGTTCTCGTCCCCTCAACAGACTACCGCGACATCCGCAAGGCCGCGTTCCAGGAGTACGCTGTGACGACGCATTTCAACGCAGCACGCATCCCGGGCAGTCACGGTGCGCATGCGGCGGCTTCGGTGGGCGTTGCCTTTGTGGCGTCTGTGCTTGCGCTGGGCGTGAGTCTGGGGGTGGATTTTCGACGGATACAGGAGTGTCCCGGGCCGAGTTTACCGGAGGTTCTGAAAGGTGTGAATAAGGAGTTGATACCCGCTGATGTGCGCGATGAGTGTTTTGCGAGTCGAGACGAGGTTGAACGGCCTAAGAAGGGTGATTGGATTGCTATTTGGGGTGGTATGTCCAACACCCAACACTATAACTATAAAAAATACATGAAGAGTAAACTAACAGACTATAGCATCGACAACAACTGGCCTGATAACAATCCAACTAGCGCGCCTCGCCGGACTAAAAACAATCTGCGTCGCTGATATCGCACGGCACGGATCCAAACTCCACGCCGCGGGCGCAGACATCCTCATCGACCGCCACGACACAGCGCGCGCAGTGGAAATCATCCGCGGCGTAACGGGCGGGAAGCTTCGCTACGCCATTGACATTGTCGGCGCAGAGACAGCAACACTCCTCCAAGCGACGCTCGATCCCAGTATCGGGGTTGACGGCTCGCACGCACACCTCCTTGGCTTGACGGGCCTACCCAAAGAACGGGACGAGCGGATAGCATACCACACGGTCCCGATCAAGCTGTTCCATTCGAGTCCCGAGGTTGGAGAGGCGATGGTGACGTGGCTGGAGGATTTGATTGAGAGCGGGACGTTGGAGTTGCCGGAGGTGATTAGGGCTGAGGGGGGACTGGAGGGGGTCAATGCCGCGTTGGAGATGTTGAGACGGGGGGATGCCAGTGGGAAGAGGATTGTTGTTTCGTTGGATTAATTCGTTGGATTAATTACATTACACTTTCCTGGTTATGATAATGATATACTACGATAGAGGCGTTATAGAATAAATTGTGATGCTATAGCCATACCTTCACTTACCCCAAGACTTCACGACTGAATCTCTACAATTCAAAGATATCTTGATTATCAATCAACGTATACAAATATATTCGGCATTCGGCAGCACTGACGCAATGGACCGGGCAATGGCGACATTGCCCCTCGTCTTCAGCATGGAGGGGCAGTTAACGGGGGTACCGTGGATTCTTATCGCCGATCGTCGGCCGACCAGGGACAGGGGCGCACGGTGATCATGATGCCATTTGGAGACGTTATTGGATGTACCTGTTAGGTCTGGACTTGTATTCGATTTTTTATACTGTCAACTCCTACTCCAAATCACGAATCGCAGGATTTTGTTGATTCATTCTTGTACTGGGATTTGAAGACTGATGTGATAACTTACGGTAATCAATCCTTCTATACAAGTTCAATTCAGGGGCTTGGTTAAAACATAAATCTCTAGATAGCCGAATCAAACATCCACCCACGTCTCCAGATAAGTCCTCAAATCAATATCCTGCGGCCGTTTCAAATGCGGCGTCAGATCCTCCCCCTCCTCCGTCTCCCTCCTCGTCCACCCATTCCCAAAATACCCAAACCGATTCCCACTCGGATTCAAATACGTAAACTCAAAGTCCTCCCATCTCGGATCCCGCCGTATATAATTCAACGCCGCCGCACTCCCCGGAAACAAGCCGTGGATCCGCGCCCCCGGTCTGCCGCCGTTATACCACGACGAGCAGTTATCCGTCCACACCGTCCGCGGGAAAAACTGGTCCGAGTATTCCAGGAAATCGTCCGTCGCTGCCTTGGAGGGCACAAACGATTTAAGCCCCTGCGAGCGGAATTTCCGCAGTACCTTGGCGATATACGTAACCTGGTTCTCGACGCTGTTGGGTACGGTCCCGCCGTGGCCCAGGCCATTGGGACCGCCTATCCAGAGGAAATTTGGGAATCCCGGCGTTGCTACGCCGAGGTAGTTGTACGGAAACCCGTAATGGCCGCCGTGCTTCCAGGCGGTCTTCAAGTCTAGCCCGTTGGCGAGGATCGAGAAGGGGGGTGCGTGGTCGACGTTTGCGCCGGTGGAGCAGACCACGATATCGACCGGGCGTTCTGTTCCGTCTTTCGTGACGATTCCCGTTGGTGTGAAGTGGTCGATGTGTGTCTGGATATAGCTCACGTTATCCTTCGTCAGGGCCTCGAGGTATCCTGGTCCGGGTGTAGGTCGGCGGCAATTAGGAGGGAAGTCCGGGATGATTTTATCAGCGAGCTCGGGCTTATCCTTGATACGAGCCAGCATGAGCTCGCTCCATTGCTCGCGGAGGTTCGCATTGATAGGGGAGTCCTTGAAGATAGCACCGAAGCGCGAGAAGTACCCGCCTTCCACGGACTTGCGGTACGCCAGGTACGTATCCGGGTCTTCGAAGGACTCGATCTGATCCTTTGGAATCAGGTTCGGCTCGAGACGGCGTACGCCGACTGTGCCAAAGGAGTCGACGATCCAGGTGCGGTTGCGTGCGTAGTGGTCGACGTGTGCGGCGATGGGTTGGATGGATGGGAGGACCTGCAGCCCTGATGCACCGTTCCCAATCAACGCGACGCGTTTTCCCTTTACGTCGACGTCGTGATTCCAGTTGGACGAGTGGAACAGAGGTCCCTTGAAGTCTTTGATACCGGGGTAGTCCGGTAGTTTCCACGCATTGAAGTGACCGATGGCGTTGAGGACAACGTCCAGCTCCTCTTCGTATACCTAACAATCGCAATCGCAATCAGCACATATCCAATATCCAATAGAGATTGAAACTCACCCTATCCTCCTTCAAATCGCGCACAGTCACCCTCCACTTCCCCTTCTCCGCAAACCACTCCGTGCGCTCAACCTGCTGCTGTGCGCGCACGTACTTGTACACATCATATTTCCTCGCAACACCCTGCCAGTAATCCCGGATCTCATGCCCCTGCGCAAACTCCTCCGTCCAGCGCGTATTCGGCTCAAAGTTCGATTGGTACACATGCGCCGGGATATCACATCTTACTCCCGGGTATGTATTTTCATACCACGTTCCGCCCTACCCCAGCCCAATTAGCACTGGCTCTCTAATAAAAGAAAGGAAAGAGACAAACCAGATCCGCATTCTTATCATAAATCCGTAAATCCAAGCCAGGCAGTTTCGCAGGGAGGAGGATCCCCGCCGTAATCCCCGCCAATCCGCCTCCAATGACGCCCACTTTAATCGGTCGGACTTGATCGATGGGGTGTTCTTCAAGGCGAAAGGCTGGTTTGCTTCCAGCTTCCTCCGCACTTTTATTCTCATGCGACGCCAGGATAGGAATCTGATCAGTCTGAGTTGGAGGCAGACCCGGGGGTGGAGGCGGAACCGTAGTTGGCTTGTTGTACGGACTGTCGAGGATCTCGGTCTGGCTGACCACGGCCGTTTTGACTGCTGCCATTTTGTGTTTCTCCTTGCTGTACCGGTAGAAACTCCTTTCCGGCGTCTTGACTATTATTCTGATTCAGGTCTGGCTGAGAGCGTTCCCTCGGTGCGTAGTCCCCTTTTATGAGCAGCAGGTAGCGAATCAATGCGGGGAATCCCATGGTGTGATCTTCTTCTTTCAATCCAGTGATAACTAAGTTAGCTATTGGAGAGACTTGAGTCAGCGCGACCGGATGAGTGTCGAATGTTTCGTTCCTGGCTGGTTCTGTTGATGCTGTCCGTGCATCACGACATTGTGGGCCGCGATGGTGTATAAGGATGGTGTATTTTGCAGAGGGCGTATTTTTCATTTACTTGGTATCCGGTACGTTGGAGACTTGGAGTACATATTTAAGCACGTCTTATCTTTGATTCTGGCTAAGTTATTAATATTTCATGCTGGTACTCCAATTTGTTGCCATTGTTGCTCCATTGTCGCCATCGCCATCGCTGTGATTGTTGTATTTCGAATATCCTGTCCATCGTAGTTTCAGACTACTAGAAGGTAGGGCATAACTACTCCGTATAAAGAGGAATGATGAAATAAAAAGACAGTACTCCAACGCCAGTCATGCTAGCAGCATGCTCTCAACTCATAAAACCCCCATAGCAACGTACTAGAAGATAAGGCATAAAGATAGGGCACAACTATAAAGGGGAAATGATTGAAAGTAAAAAGACAGTCCGCACTCCAACCCCCGGAGCAACGTAGGAAGACCGCATCACCAAGAGGCCACCAACTCTCTATCAATCCTCGCACTGGCCGGGTTATTCAAAAGGCTCCAGATATTCGTCAACTGCCCCTTATACCAAGTGCTGACTGGAGAGTCTTTATAGCGAGTCGCGAATTCAATGGGTGTCATTCCTACGCGGCCTGCAGTGTGGATGGCTCGACTGCCCCGGGCGAGCAGGATGCGAACAATGTCTTCCATTCCGCAAGAAGTCGCCAGGTAGAGGGGCGTTTGGCCGGAGTTGTCCGTCTCGTCAATGCAATGCATGTGTCTCTTGGAGCTTTCCCCAGCAAGCACTTCGCTGGGCCGCGTCCACGTCTCAGGGTTGGTACCGTCGCCCAGCAAGGCGAGTACCATTCTATGATTTCTACCCTTAACAGCAGCAGTCAAGGCAGTGTCCCCTGTCGCGTCGCGGAGCTTCGGGTCAGCGCCCTTCTCAACCATCAGGGAAACGAGGTTGACCATGCCCATCGAAACGGCGTGGTGGAGAGGCGGCTTGACAGACCAGGACGGCTCGTCTGGTGTATGCTCACACACCCCCATCCCGATAAGCAGCAGCAGCATGCCTTCACCGTCGCGTAGGAAGGCCCTCCAGAGAAGGTTGGACCTCTCGCGTGGTGTCAGTCTGGCAACTGCACCCGCCTGCACGAGAATCTTGACCATTTCCTTGTTCCAGCGGGCGACGGCGCATTCCAGCGGTGACATCCCACGTAGACCCACCGGGACGGCTACATACGTCTGGGGGGTGTTGTTCACTGGTACTCCCTTGGTGGCCAGGAGCTGAACCATCTTCGTGTGGCCAGCACCGATAGCGGCGACGACGGCTCCATTATCCACCGCGGTGCCAATGGTAGCGTTTGATACCCCATATTCAAACAGGACTTTCACAACGTCCACACGACCACGCGCAATAGCAAATTCCAGGACGTTGTAGCGCTCCGGTTCCCTCTCACGCATCTCTATATCGGCACCATGGTCAAGAAGGACTCGAAGAAGTTCAACATCGTCCAACCTACAAGTCAGCACGAGCGGCGCCCCGACATTGATATCGGCCCCGGGGGTCTCTCGTATAGCAGCAAGAACCTTCCGGACAAACCCAACATTGCGTTGCTCAAGCGCCCACAAGAGCGGGGGCCATCCGTCATCAGTTTCGGCTGTAACAGATGCGCCGGCGTCGATCAGCAGGGCCGCGACACGGAAGTTCTCATCGAGAATCGTATCGATCAACACAGTAAAGTCATCAAGCCAATATGGCTGTAGATTCGGGTCCGCTCCAGCTGCAAGCAGCAAGGTCACAATGCCGCAGTCATCCTGGCTCGCGGCGGCGGACAGCGGCGTGTTTGCAAGTCCGAGTACATCGGTGCCGTGTGTATTCGGATCAACATGATATTCCTCCAGTAGCAGGCGCACCATCGCTACCCGTCCTTTTCGAGAGGCGGTGCAGAGTAGTGATCCTCCTCGGTGAGAGAGGTCTGCCCCGGCCGCGACGAGCTTTTTCATAGCACTGACACTGCCGCCCGCGGCGATGGAGGCGAGGAGTGGTGTGCTATCCAATAAACGGGAAGCTGAGAGGCTTTTTACCGCCCACCGGTAGAAAGGTTGTTCAAAGAGCTGGCTGTGGCTCTTGCTGGTTAGGGCCAGCGCGTGTTTGTCGTAGGTCTTGTCGAGCTCGCCCCATATCATAAGCTTGACCTCCGGTGGGAGGTCATCGAAACACGCCTTCTTCTCAGAGGATGACTTCATTTTGTATCTTTTGTATCTGCACGGTCTGAGTGGCGATGGTGTAGACGGATGAAAAGGATAAATAAACGTCGTGCCTGGTCGTTTCTGGGGGACGCTTTTATATTTCCATTTCAACAGCCTGATAGGTAGAAATTCCTCAGGTACCAGACAGAGTTATGGGATGATATGGTCAGTCAGGGCCATCCATGTTATCTGAAAGTATATCCCGTCAAAGTTTGTTCCTGACAGGCTGACCAGCGAATAGAGACATGAGCCGGTCAGGCAACGTAGTGTGCAGAAAGTTTGTTCGGTTGGATATCGTTGCATGTCATCATTGAACGCTGCAGCAATTTTCAACCCGTCGACAGGGCGAAGAAATTCCAAGGTGTCAAATAGCGATGGTATATCCCAGACTGGCTTCCATATACCGCAGGGATGCATCACTGCCGTGACCAGCGCCAAAGCGTCACCTGAACCATGATTGCGAGATGATGGCTTTGCCTTCTGCCTCTGTGAATCACAGGAATCAATTTCCCTTTGCAGACACCCAGCCATCGCCGGGGTAGACAGCGACCAAGCTTCACTGACGACAGCGCACTGGTAAAAAGCTGTCATACAGCCGGAAGAAGACTTCCTCGAGAGATCTCCTGACGGGGCCTGATAATATGATCTCTCATCCGAGAACCAAAAGTCCAATCCATGGTTCCAGCGCAACCAGAACACCCAGCAGAGAAACAAGGTATTCGAAGTGCACGTAATCCAAAGCCAAAGCCAAAGCCGAGCCAAGCCAAGTGCAGTCAGGTCTTAAAGCTCTCCGTGGTAATTTCCTGCAGGCGAATAAACTCTCCCTGCTCGCGGCTCGCACTTTGAAAGGTACGCGACTGCACCGCCGGCGACGAGAAGGCGTTACTTCCTCGACCTCTCCCTCCGCCACCAGAGGATGAGTCGTAGTCGTACTGTGAGGACTTGCCGTAGAAGCGGGTGTAGGTGTAGTTGAAGAACGCGCGGATGCCGGGCATGCAGGCGCAGATGAGGGCGAGATAGACTTCCACCAGGGACCAGATTCCTATGTTGACGAGAGATTCTATTCGTGTCAGTGATGCAACAACATTCGACTTGACGGGTACGTACTGGTCGGATTATTTGTTATATCTAGCTTGATGGACGAAACCAGACGGAAAACAGAGACGACGCTTACGCTGATGGCGGTTAGAATCGCCATCTATCAAGTAAAGCAGGGCAACTCACACGATCCCCACTGCAAACATAACGCAGATCGCGAGCTTCTTCCTCCACGAGAGATTCATACTCAGCAGAGTCGGCATGGGCAAACTGATGATCACCAGATCGAGAAGGATATTAATGCTCGCGTGCGCCCAGATAAGCTGCTCATGGTCTATGCACACTCCCTCATGCTCTCCGTCCCATCTAGTCCAGAAATAAGAGAGAGGCCGACACGATAAGGCTTTGGTGATAAGCATCGCGATACCCCAGGCCGTGGTGAATGCGAGGACGAGCTTTGTGGCGAGACGAAATGCTTGGTCGGGGAACAGTCGAAGAAAGAGGAGGAGCATGGATATTTTTGTAAGCGTGACGCTCTGCATATATAGGATTTCGACAGAGAAGAAGAGCTGGTGCTGTTAGCGACGAAGTAATGCTTTGGAAAGCGGCATACGTGGAGGATTTGGGTGATATGATCAAAAGGGAGGAACCAGATGTCGTGGCCGAGCCCAAGGCGTTTGACTAAGGGGTCAGCAAAGAGACGGCAGTATTTCAAGCGACGAAGGCTACTTACAGAGAAGCCCGATGGCTGTGATGGCAATCGCATGTGCCTGCTTTGTTAGCTGTGCTGGCTGGCTGTCGGTCTTGGAGTGTACTCACCAGCGATAGTGCAGCAACTGCATCGTCGAGACCAAGTTTGGACCCAATCAGTCGGCCGGCAATTCGGAGTGTAACCGCAAGGCTGGAGAGGATGATACCCGCGACAAGGATAGCTGGGTAGACATTGTCCTCTACTGTGACGGGATAGTCGCAGCTTGTGTACAGAAACTTCATGGATCCTGTCCGTTCAGAATGAGCTCGCAAATTTAGCAGCAGACGTACTCAAGTTATCCTTTGTAGTGCAGTTCTGCAACCCGCAGTTCTTGACCTGCGCTGTGAGCGGCGCATCATGGCAGATGCAGTCGACGTCGAGGATTGAGCAGCTCGACGAGGACACGGCTTGCGAAAGGCAAGCCAGCTAAAGGCTGTCAGCGTATGTCCAGTCTGTAGAGAAGCACAACTGACCGCGCATGATGGTAGGCCATCCATTGTTTCTGCACGAGACCCTGACTCGCTCTGGATGCGCGTCAGAGCAAGATCGAATCAATTATATCATTCAACAATGCTGCAAGTCCGTGCAGGACCCAGCCAGCCGCCTCAGCTCCCCGCTGCGGCGCTGCATCTTCCGCTTCTTCTCGTGGAGACCGTTAGTTGACGGTTAGCTGGAGAGGGATTTGCAGTTCGCCGCACTCCGCGGTTCCAGCGAACAGATAGTGCGGTGCTCAGGCCTCAGCCGAAGATAAACCGGCCAGTGGCAGCCAGACGGTGGAGAAGCCAGCGAGACAAACCTGCTTCTTAGGGCAGGTTTTATCCCTGAAGTCTGGGTCTGGTCTGGGTCTCCACACAGCAAGTCTCATGTTGCTGCATGCGGCCGTACTTTGGCAGTCCTTGATTAACCTTAAAGCTGGCCAGGCCTCGCTGGAGAATTTCTCCGACTCCCAATTCCGTTGCCTCTACAGGAAGCGATCGGCCAGTGGTGAATCATTGACTCGATTGTCCGATCTTCACTTGGGCAGCAATCCAGCAGGGGCAGTGCATCCCCGTTCCCTGCCGGCATCAACCCTATAATCCCCCGGTATGTTCCTGACTTGATGTCTTGTCCCGTGTTTGCTTTCCTCAATGGCTTTCAGAATTGCTGCTTAGGGTTAGATCCGCGTTGCCCACGCGTCCACTTGGCGCTATCGTAAATAGTGAGTCTATCACTCGCCAAATATCTCGTAACTGTGAGCCTGATCTGTGCCGTGTCTCGGTCGATGTCCGTCTTCCTTGGCCCGGACTGGTTTTGCTTGCGTCACCACTCTGCGGTGCTGCCTCGACCGTTGTGCTCGCAGACCGGAGATCACTCTAATTGCTAGTCTTGTTGCAAGTACGATACACATTTAAAGCAGGCCGATCGTCCCTGACAGTGGTTGTCAAAAGTCCGTATTTAACTTTGTAGCACCCTCACTAATTAACTGCTGAGGCTAACTGCCGAGGCTGTCTGACTCTGCACTCTTCCTTTTCCTCAAAGGAGAAACTGTTCATCGCATCTCATTTCATAAGATCTCTCGTATTGGCCCAATCTAATCCAGTCCAGGACACTGTTCGCTCGTCTCGTCCGTGATCTCGCTGTACGGGGATGGGTCGGTCCAGATCAAATCGAACCTACATCGTCAATCAATATCACACCCAACGGCCACAAATTACCCAGAACGAGCAGAAACTCACCGATCACTAGGATACTCCGGTCCCTTGTCGGCCCCCAACTCCTCAATAATGTCCGTCAACGCGTCATGCTCCCAGCAGATCAAGACGTTGCCGTCGCCATCGTAATCCTCCACGGCCTCCTTCACACACTTCGGGTCGTCACGGTCGCACGAGATATCGACTTCAAGTCCGAGGTCCCCAGCCAGAGGCTTAACGGTCTTTAGGGGTCGGTTTCGCTTGCCATCTGACGGGATACAATTAGCCGCTAGAATCCAACCCAACCACTGCCCCTGTCCAGAAGTAATCAGACATACCATCCTTCGGCGTCATGGCCATGATCTTGCCAATGTTATACTCGGACGACGATCCGAAGACCTGGCGGAGGCAGTCTGCGCGCTCCTCGCCCTGGGCGCTCAGGCCCGTACCGTCATCGTCGGGCTTCTCGCCGTGGCGGATAAGATAGACCGTTGGATCGGCGGCAACAAGCGTGCTCACGGCAAGTAGCGCAACCGGGAGAATCTTGGAATACATTCCGGTGTTTCTTGTCTGTTGTTTTGTTTGTTGTTCAGGTTTGGGTTGGGCTGATATAGACTCCTACCTAACAGTGAAAACACAACAACCATTATATACCCTTCCACCCAATTCCAGACCCCCACGGGGCAACATCCTATGTAACCATTTTCCATCCAGAATTCCAGCTACCCAGCACTAGGCTGTTCCTCTGAAGATCAGATAGGCAGCACCTGATGCCTCTACGCCACCTGATTGGCCCGCTGACGCACGTGGTGCAGCGCTTCGTTGTGTGCGCTCAGCAGGTCCTCACAGTAATCCCCGAATTCCTGATTGTTTACCTTAATTCCCCACTGATCAGGAACGCTTGTTTCAGATCGCCCGGGCGTGGCACTGCGTGCTTGTTTAATGGGACGGGCTTGGTTGAGGGTTGGGCCGGTGTGCTGTGCATGTTGCAGTTGGAGATGGTTGGTCTGCAGGCCTGCAGCTTGTATCTTGTATCCTGGGAGTGAAGATGACCAGTGTTGTGGATGTATTGCTGCATGTGCGACTGTGATTTATAACGGGATTACATTTGTATTCTTTTTGTAGGGCAGGGATCGTGATTGTGATGGCCAAAAGCGTTTTCTCTACAAGGCTGATGTGAGACGAAAGACGCATCATCTGGTCATTCGCAAAAACTGATATAGTATGAGTGATTCTTTTTGGTCATCTATATCCCAAAATATGAGTATTGGTTTGGTCTTGTGCCATTGGTATTGCAACGTAGGAAGCACGTGTCCTCTTGCCGCGATGGGGCTGCAGGCTATTCTTCCTAAGTCCAGAATACTGCAGAAGCAGATTATAAGAAGTTATTCCATGGACATCAAAATCTTGAATGGTGCTTTGGAGATGCTGTCGTTGCGTGGATCTAAGGAGAGCAACTTTGGAGAGATATATATCTGCATCGAGCTAAGAGCGTCCTCTACGAAAAGATTCCCACCGGTTACCACGTCGACTACTTGTATTTGAAGGTCCCCTTCGTAAAAGCCGGACTGGATATCGACCTATATTAAACAATTATGGCTGGTTTCATAAGAAATTTAAAAGAAACAACATGTGAATAAGCCCAAAGCCAAGCGAAAGCTTCTGGACACGAAGGGTGCAGCCGATACCAGCCGATACCCATCTTGTAAAGAATATCGATATCTGGTTGATCCTGGGAGGTAATAATACGATCTATTCGGTTTGAATTGTGAAATTGACGGGAAGGATCCACCGAGTGGGTCCCGCCTGCCGCTTTGGGCACAGGCGACACTGCACCGGGGACGGAAAGTGATAGGGCTAATGTTCTTGCAGTGCGCAGAATAGCAGAAAGGAGAGTCTCCACGTTCCTGGAGTTAGAGTAGCGTTGGCCAGTTGGGCTCCGTTGGCTGATATTTTAGGCACTGCAAAGAGGCACTGCAAAGAGTCACTGTAAATATGTAAACTTAGAGCCGACTTGATATAAGCGCTGATAGTAGTACGAACAGAACTGAAGGCCGCTTTCAGCCGCAGTTTTACAGTAGGTAGCTTAGATATTTAAAATATCCTGTTCTATCTAAATCTCATTGCCACACTGCACTATAAGAGACTAACATATCAAGAAAAGTCAAAGGACCCATTGTTATTACCAAGCCGCTCAGACAGGTTTACATTCGCCTCAATCGGCTCGTCCTCTGCATTGTTCAATGTCGCACGCAGAACAGGCACGCTGTCGTCTCCCTCGAGCTCAAGGCTGATGTCCGAGGCACTGCCGCTGAACCCGGCCCCTTCCCATTCAAACTGCCCTGTGAGAATAGTCAGCGACCACAGGAGTATGGAAGAAACAAGCAAGCAAAGAACTTACCATCGGAATTTCCCAGGATCTCATCCAGGTCAAAACGGGCCTCGACGTAGTCGCCGTCTTCGTTCTGCAGCTCGGCGACGAGGAAGTGGTCGTCCTCAAGGCGGATGTTTGCGGCACTTGCGTGGAAACTCATTTTAGATCTTATATCGACACGGGATTCGCGGAGTGTATAGAACGCAACTAGTTATTCAATGCAGATAAAGAAGAGGATTTACGAACGAATGTGGCTGAAGTATTCACATTAAATAGCCTCCTCTCAATGAAATAGCCAAGAAGCACATTTAGGCAGCAGTTATTGCACTGGAGTAGCTATATGCATGCCATGATCAACAGGGCAAGAGTAGGCTGACACCTCCGGGGCCCCAGTTCCTGAAGGTACAATGAGAGACTGACAAGTCAACCTGCATAGTGGATCAGACCCTCTGCGGGCCCATCCGGCTGTCAGCCTGCTTGGCTTACTATATACCGATGGATGTCAATGGTCAACTGTCAAATGCCATGCCCCCGATTCTGATCACTCAGTGCAACATATCGTAGAACAACTGTACAAGCGCCTAGGGCTGAGCGCCAAGGATCGAGCTAGGACCTCGCCTTGCATCCGCCCAAAAGCCACACGATCCATTGCGTGGGGGATAGTGTGGAACATCAGCCCTATTTGGGTTGGTTGCTGTCCTCGGCGTCCTGGCAGTTTTTATTCCTGCCAGCCTAGTGGATACACAGGGCAGATATGCATGCCATGTCATGGTCAGTTGCATTTTTAATATTGGTGCCTGGGATGGCGGCCCATGCTCTTCACCATCCCACGCCTTTGATGGCAAGACTGGGTATCCGATGTATGCAGAGTGCTTGAAAATCATAAATCCTGCTCCTCGAGGGTAATGGTCACCGACAACCGCAAGTGGTAAGGCAAAGAGGATAGCCAAGTACTCGTAATGTGAAATACTACTGGGAACAACCGGCCTTTCTTGCTGCAGCGAGCCAACGTCAATTCGGTTGTAACTGGGGTTTGACCCTCAACTTGACGGACGTACTGAAAGTTCCCGGGATGCTTTATGGGGAAAGCCTGCATACAAAAGACATTAACATCTCGTGATAATGATGCAATCTCTGAATCATTTATACTATCCACTGCATTCATCTCTGCCTAATTCAATTTGACTGGCATAAATGGGCGAAAATGGATGAGTAGACCACCTGCATCATCATAAACTCCACTGGATACTGATCAAGGATATCAAGCGTAAGTTCCAACCAGTCGGGCTTGAACTGACACGCTATTGCAGCATTGCAGAAATCCCAGAACTCAGGGTACCAGCCAGACGTCTCCCAGTCTACCAGGGTAATCTTGAAATTCGGCTTTCCGTTGCGCGTTCCAAGTCTCTCAACCATGATATTCCTCGGCTGCAGGTCTCCATGGGCGAAGACCGTGCGATGTCTTTTCAGGGTCTTATTAACGACGCTTCGTAATAGGTTCATAAATGCCTCTGATTCCGATTCGCCAAGTTTCTCGAGAATTGCAAGATTCATTTCCTTCTGGTTTGCAAAGGGTCCCGAGAGCTTGGGGTCTGAACCTTCAGTCGACAATATCCCATGGAGATATGGCCGCCGATGCAGCATCCCCAAGTAACCCGGGGGTGGTATCTTTCGTAAGTTGGCTATCGCTTCTTTCACCAATTTGTTTATAATGTCTTTCTCAGTCCGGCTAAGCGTCGGCAATAATTTCTCCAGGTTATCACCCGGAATTACTCCATAATGATATACGTCTTGGCTGTATCATGATCCTGGAGTGTTGAATATACCTTCGGTATAGGGAC
Organism: Aspergillus puulaauensis; assembly: GCF_016861865.1. Lineage (NCBI taxonomy): Eukaryota > Fungi > Ascomycota > Eurotiomycetes > Eurotiales > Aspergillaceae > Aspergillus > Aspergillus puulaauensis. Next base: position 356,823 of record NC_054859.1, read on the forward strand.
TGCGCTGTTTTCCGCCAGAAATATCAAGTTTTCCGCCTCGATAGAAAGAACCCCGGTGCCGCTTTTCACCGCAAAACGTTCGTTCACGCGGACGACTCTGGCGGAATCGCCGGCGCTGCCGAGGACTTCCGTCGAGCCCTCAATCGCAACAATGGTTGGAAGGGAAATGGTCTGGGGAGCACGACTTGTCCCTGGTGAGATGCTTTGCGCAGCGTCGGGGCTGGTTGTGTGAGTTGTTGACTCCGCGTCAGGCTGAGTCTCGGTACATCGTTCTGCGGGTTGCTCGGTGAGAGGCCACCGTCTGCGCAGGAAGCCTAGGCGATATCGCACATACTTTAACGTACGAGCGTTAATATCAAAGCCTTCACGCTGCAGCGCAGTAAGGATTTGCTGGTCATCCAACCCATCTTCGTACATCAGGGCTTTAAGTCGAGCATGGAGAACCGTGTCCTTGGCTGCCTTGCCGTTGTTGGCACCAAAGCCCCACTCATAAAGGCGGCTGTTAACTGTGCGAAGGGCAACTTTGATGCCGTATTTGTGGTCAAGGAGATGGACAATGTCCTGGAGGGGTACTTTTGATCGCCTCAGGCGACAAATCTCAGCTTTGTGGGGACCCAAATTGATTTTTGGACGAGGCATGATGGTCGCGCACGCAGGACGAAGGAAATATACGTACTAAAGCAAAGCGGCACATTGCCGCAGCGTCTATGCATTCGGATAGAGGATTTAGAGAGAACACGAGCCGATTACGCGTTATATTTGTTGTTTCTTCAGTTTTGTTCTAACAGGCCGCTAGTCACTATGAGCTTAGTCATATCGCCAATATGCCTCCCTTTAACGGATAATTATATTTAATGCACGATACAGGCTTGCAGTGTAGGTAGTAATGAGATTATTCAAGAGTGGTATTCTATATTCTCCTGTCCTGCGACCTCTGATGTTAGGGTTATGAGGGCGTTGGACTTGGCTCGCGGCTAAGCTGGACCATCTCGTTATTGTTAGGTATCCGAAAGACTGCCGCTTTTTCTATTATTCTTACCGTATTGCAGTATCAAACACCGAGCGGCTACGAAGGCTTAGTAATTGGCTTATATGGAGTTGCATGGGCTAGTCGTACTTGTCCCATATGGCGACATCATTTCGAAACCCAGCTTTGGTGAGAGAGTAAGCATATCATGAAATACCTTGCTAGCGTTCCAGCGGCCCTCTGTGGGTGATATTACCAAAATAATTACAGGTTTAGTTGAAGTAAGGCAAAAGCCTAGTACTGCAGTAAAGCCTGCCTTTGCAATTGGACGAGAGAAGCAAAGTAATTCCGTGTTTTGTCAGGACAGGACGCTCTTATGAAGCTTAGTCATTTACCTCCCGATATGGACCACGTGCTTCACTGGGATAACACGAAATCTGACACGAATTACGCATCCCTCGTCGTAGCATTAGCATTGACTACAGGAGTAGGATTCAATACGCGATGCAGGCTCCCGGCGCAAGTGATAGTAAAGTTACCAAAGGCCGTCGGTCCCGCATTCCCCTGTCCTGCGAGCCCTGTCGCGCCCGAAAGTAGGCCAATCCCCGCCATCGATGCGGTACAGACTGACGGAGATAGGCTGAAATGTAATCGTGAGCAACCCTGTCAAAACTGCACCGTCCGAGGGGAACAGGATGAATGCTCGTTCAAGAGATCAGCAGCCGGAGCGTCGCTCTCATCACGCGGGCCGAAACATGGGGATACCATGCGCCACCGGATCGACCATCTGGAGGGGATGGTAAAGAGACTGATTGACCAGCATCAGAGTGTTTTTCCATCCAGTAATGCTTCATCGGAGGCGACTCATGTATATGGTACCTTGTCTGGCTCGGAATCAAGCCGCGTTGGTACGACGGTGATTGACGGGGCTCATTCCTTCTATAAACCAACAGATGATTGGTACGATGTGTTACAAGAGGTTAGTTTGCTTCTTATGTTACCATTCTGGCCAATGCTAATTGACTAGGTCAATGAGCTTAAACAAGCCTGGTGTGATACACTGGATGAACCTGATGTGCAACCGAGTCTTTCAAATGTCGATGGCACCAGTCTTCTCTTCGGTCAAGTCGAGCGGGTGGACCTGCCGGTGATACTATCGTCTTTGCCGGTCAAAGCAGAGGTCGATAAACTTGTCCGGTGGTTCTTCGACTATACGAACTTTCCTCTGGCAATTCCACGTACGTATATTGATCTTCACCAAAGCAGACGCTTACCGATTGGCAGCTATCATACATCCCCCTACCTTTATGCGAGAGGTATTTGCACTCCCGGATGTCATTTGGCTCGTCTAATTTCCACAGTACCACGCCCACTGGAATGATCCTTCGAAAACAAGTGTTATCTGGATAGGATTGCTGTTCTCCATGCTCAGCATCACCATGCTCGCGGTCCAGTTCGGCGGGCCACCGGAATACGCGGCCGTCTCAGACGAATACTTCCATCTATACCGACTACGCACAGCGCAGTGTCTACTAATGGGCGATATCGCAAAGTGCCTACCATACACCATCGAGACCCTTCGCTTCAACGCCACCGCCGAACTCAACCGCAACGACGACAACAGCCGTAGTCTGTGGATTATGACGGGCGTCCTAGTCCGCGCGGCAGTCAACATGGGTTATCACCGCGACCCAGACCATACCCCGTCCTTGGCGACTCTGCAAGCAGAATACCGGCGCCGGGTCTGGCTGTCCGTAGAGAGCATGGATGAAGTTGCCTCGTTCCTGTCTGGCCTGCCGCGCATGTTGCCAGCCATCAATTCCGATACGAAGGAGCCGCGGAATATCCACGACTGGGAATTGAATGAGGGTGTAAGCGAGTTGCCTATGTCCAGACCACTGTCTGAGCCAACTGCAGCGACTTACATGATTGTCAAGGGCCGGGTATTCCACGGACTAGGCGAGGTCATCGATTTCATCAACGGTCCTGATGCAAATAACTATACACGGGTACTTGAAATTGACCAGCTTCTGCGTGACCAAAGAGCACAAGTCCCATCCCATATGCGGGTCGACCTGAACCAGGTAGATCGCAGCTCACTCCAAATGCCAACCGACTATTCAACTCTGCATCTGGTATGCATGTACCACCATGGAATGTGCACTCTACACCGCAAGTTCATCCGAAAAGACCGCAGCGACGCGTCTGGGAATATCTCGCGTTCGCGATGTATTGCCTCGTCTCTAGCACTCATTGATTACCAGCAGTTACTCCAGCCGGCGTGGTATGCATCTTCGCGGAATCGCCAGATGCTCGCGCCAGCTGCGATGACCCTGCTTCTTGAGTTGGAGTCTCGACGGACGAGTCCGGAAGTAGATCCCGAGTTTGAGACGCATACCCTGCTGGAAGCGTTTGAGAAATCCGTTGCTCTCTGGCAAGAAGCTCCCAGGTCTTGCGAGGAGGCCTGGAAAGTGTGCAGGATCTTGACCAACATGCTTCGCAGCTTGAAGACCACCCAGCCCAATCACCCGAGTCAATTGCCTCTAGATATGATGGATTTAGAGCATTCTGACGGGTTATTGGATATGCCGGACGACAAGGAAATCGACTGGGTGAGTTGTCATTTCTCTGCTATCGCACAAGCTAATATAGACAGGCATGGTGGGACGAAATCCTTGAGAGTTCCCCACTATTAAATGAGCATATCACAATTCGAGATCTCGGGCAGGGCCCGTAGATCAGCAAGACTATCAAGAGGATCTTCGCCGCTCCTTTAGCCCGATTGTATCCTTGGAGGAAATTATGCGCATAAACACAGCGACAGAGTTTACTGTTTATGTGAGTTTATGTCAATTGCTGCCTTACACGTCAGACGCGGGGGAGTGGTGCCTGAACGCTCCAGCCCATAAAAACAAGCCACAAACTGCCAAAATCCAAAGCACGCAATAAACGCTGCAGCTGACTCAATTCAAGCCTCAATCTTATTCTTAAGTATACAGCAGCCTGTACCAAGATGTCGGACCGTCCGCAGTTCTACCCCAACACGCTTGAACTGCCCCAAATCAATCAACCAACGCTCCACCAAGCGCTCACTGACCTTAGTACTGCGGTCCACAATGGCGTCAAAATCATCGAAACGGGAGATCCTGCTCGTGGGCAGTACGACGGGAGAGGTATATTCTCGGGGGACCTAGGTATGTACCCTTGCGGCCGATATAGATACTCGCTTTGCCGGCAAGGCTATTTGCTCATCGTGTGAACCCAACTAATGTTTACAGGCATCGCCCTGACATATCTCCGTCTAGCCCACCAAGCGCCATCGCTAGGAGAACGTGGAGAGTCCATCCCGAATTTCTACGCTCTATCCGTAGCCCGGATCCCAGAGCACGGTCCAGATCTCCCGCTCCAGGTAGGTGGGCTCTCGCCTCTACCTTCGAAATCGCCAATTGCCGCAGTTGCAGTGAGGATCCTGCATAAGTCTGCCACGGATATCGCGGGGACTATTTCCGACGCTGATATCGCGTGTCTCGGAGACGCTGTTAAACTGGCCCTCAGCCATGGTGCTACCAGCTTCTATCACGGACATGACCTCGGTGCCGACGAAGTGCTGTTTGGTCGGACTGGGCTGCTTTGGGTGCTCTTGAATATTAGAGCCAAGGCCGACACTTTTCCGTCTGCGCAGCGAGAACTGTTACGTCCGGTATTGGACGACAACATCCCTGACCTCCTGCGTCGCATCGTTGATTCTGGCCGAGAGGGATCGGCTCATTATGTTAAGAAGCATGGAGAAAAGGATCCCCTTCCATTGATGTGGCCGTGGATGCCGGGGCATTATGGGATCGGATGGTAAGTACCTGCAATACCTTCCTTGAGACCGACTAAACTAACAAACATACCAGGGCGCACGGATTGAGTAAGTTCTTCCTCACCATTGACATACAACCAACTAACAAACCCAGCCGGGATCATCCCCGTCCTCCTCGCCAGCCACCCAGAGGAGGTAAAGCCGTACCTCAGCGAAATAGGACGCACAATCACAGCCCTCTGTAACATCTGCATCGAGAACGACGGACACCTCCCAACAACAATCCCCCCGCGCCACTCAAACTCCTGCCGCGACGCCCCCCTCGTTCAGATCTGCCACGGCGCACCCGCAATCCTCGGCCTGCTCGGCTCGTCTATGAAGAACACCGATCTCCTCCTCAACCACTGGACACCGGCGTGGGAAACCGCCGCGCGCCTCGCGACCGAGCGCGTCTGGGACGAGGGTCTCCTCTCCAAGGGCGGGAGTCTATGTCACGGTATCACAGGAAATGCATGGCCATTGCTGATGCTGCATGATGTGTTCGAGTATAGCCGTGACACACTGAGCAGGGCGCGTGAGAATTACCACTCCCGACAAGAACAGGGACAGGGAGCAAAAGAGATCCCGGAGATATTAAGTGGTGACTTCTTCCTCGCAAGAGCGCTCGCAATGATCCTGCACGCGCGCGAAACACAGCCCTACAACCATGCCAAGTCGCCAAAGACCGCATCGAACGACTACCGCATGCCGGACCACCCGTACTCGCTCTTCGAGGGATTAGCAGGGATGCTATGCGCGTGGGCCGAAACAGTTGCTGTGCTTCGGGCGCGGCTGCGCAAGATGGAACTTAGCGAAACTGAGGGGGAGGGGGGTCTTGCCCAGGATGAGGCTTTTGAGAAATGCACCGAGCAGCAACTAGGCTTCCCGTGTCTTGGTGGGAATGGGGCTGTTGGGGTGCTTTAATGAGGATCTTCTGGTAATGCTGAGCGAGGCTTGAAGGGCGGTTCGCATTTCGTAGTTGGAGATGTATTGACGCAGCTTGTATGGAACGCTAGCACTTGGTGTGTGGGTTCTGATCCTGCCATGTCCGAATTAGACCGAGTCTCTCTTCTCCAAATTTGTTTTCCCTTGTTAGAATTGTGGTTGTGCATTTTTTTTCTCTAGTATATAGAACATAGAGGCATCGAACAACACTCAGTTACACCATTCCTTGATTTTGATCAGCAATAATTTGCGGTACGTATATGTAATCTCGTGGAACAAGGCTCGCAGCCTTTGGCGCCGATATTATGATTCCTTCCTGTTCCTAGGCAATAAGAATCGCAACCATAGACTCGTGGGAGGTCTAGACTGCCTAAATATCACCCACAAGGACGCGAAAGGCTGAAAGGATAAGCCTGTCCAATTAGGTGGGTGAACGCCGCTCGCAAAACCGTCTTAGATCCAATAGCAGAGGGATACGACTTATCGCAAGGCTGGACCCAAGAATGCTGGCAAGGCTGAAGGCCACGAGCAGGACCCCTCTTTCCAATATAACTAGCCATGGGGATGAGGGGCACAGCCTCTATTTAATGAGCTCCATTCCCGAACTGAAGTTTGAATATTTAGATTGTTCCTAAACACCAACCTCAACATCCACTCTATAAAAGCATGTCCAACATCAGAGACAGCCCAAATCTCATCCGCAACGAGTACGGCCGCGGCAGATGGGAAAATGTAATCGACTACATCAATGAAATGCAGGATAAAACAATCTACATTCCTCCGGGGCCTGCCAATATCCACAGCTCGAAGGACTACGACCTCCGGATCGACCTGCAGGGCGTATTCCCAGACCACTCGCGGCCTAATGTGACGTGGTTCAATATCCAAGTGCAGGAAAATAGAGCTCGGGGTGGTGTACGTCTATCCTCCCTTCCCTTTTATACTTTCCACCCTCTTGACATCTTGATGTATTGAGTGACCAACTCACTGAAACTACAGGCCAACACAACCGTCTTCACGACATACATCCACAAAGAAGGATACGAGAACTGGAGCTCGCACCACCTGAACAGCTCGACAATCCTCAAAGCCATGAAGCAGCAGGCTCTGCACCAGCAGCCGGAATGCTGTGTTTTCATGACACGCAACGGGAACTCGATCTCTTCTGCGCGGATTCCGCGGTCCCCGGATGGGATTCGGTATACGATTTGGACGCCGTAGGCTGTGGACTAGAACCAGTCTAGTTGATAGGGCAATGGGTTGACACAGATAGCGGGAGACGGTCAAACAGTTTACCGGTACTGCCGGTGAACTGCCGATCAACTAATCAGAGTTCTTCCTGTAGACAGAATGGATCCTGATCGTGAAGCCCTGCTCAAGGCAATCACGTGAAATGAAATGAATTGGAGTAGGACAATTAGTTAAATTAAACCAAATCAAACCAAACCGAACTATTAAACGAACGTAATTCCCGTTCTCTTGCCATTACTCTTACCATTCCGGCTGCCATCCCGCACGCGGAACAACATCAAGATGCGCCGCCCTACACCGGCCCTCGCGGCCCTAATCCTGGCCCTTGCCCAAGCAACAACAGCAAGCTACGCCTTCTACGTCGGCAAAAACCTCACAGCCAGCGGGGGCACCATGATCGGAGGCACAGGCGAAGAAGTCTCCAGCCACTGGCTGCAGCTCTTCCCCGCGCGCTCTCACCCCCCAAACACCACAATCACCGTCGGGGTAACCCAAGACGCGATCTACCCGGGGCAACTGATCCAGATCCCGCAGGTCAACCATACATATCGGTATCTGAGCATGGAATATACGGATTTCGAGGGGTTGCCGCCGCCGCTGACGAATGGGGGGGTTAATGAGTATGGAGTTGGGGTTAGGGATGTTTGGGCAGATAACAGGGATGAGTTGCTGGAGATGACGCCGGATCCGCAGCGCGGGTTGCAGTATAGTGACCTTGCGAGGGTGGTCATGGAACGGGCGAGGACGGCGAAAGAAGGTGTGCGGATTATTGGGGATATGATCAAGAAGTATGGAGAGGCGACGTATGGTGGGAACTCGCATCTTATTGCTGATTATGAAGAGGGGTGGATTGTTTGGGAGATGGCCGGTGGGAAGGGGCTATGGGCTGCGCAGCGTCTGGGCCCTGATGAGGTTAAAGTGCTGTATCCGGGGTATATCGAGGATTTCCCGGTCTACTTCCAGGACAGCCCCGACTACATGGGCTCAGACAACATCGTCTCCTTTGCCGTTGAGCAGGGCTGGTGGAACAAGGCTTCCGGCAAGCCATTCAACATCTTCGACGTCTACGGTCCGCAGGATCCCCGGTATAAAGCCCGCGACGGCGGATACAAGTACATGTCCCAGGCCGCTTTGGAAAACGCTACATTGGCGATGGCCCCAGTCACAGAAGAGGACCTCATGGCGCGGGTCCGCGACCACCGCATCGCCGACGACGAATCCGGGTACGGACAAGTTCTTACTCTAAGGCCTGGCGTGGACGCAGATATGCTTCGAATATGGATCGCACCGACAGGTTCCGTCTCTGCACCGTTCGTCCCCTGGTGGCTCGGTGTGCAGTCCATCCCGCCTGAATTCGGAGAACACAGGTACCTGACGACCGGGGCGTCGAGCAGTTTTCTGAATCCTGATTACCAGCTGCAGGAGGCGTCTGAGTTTGCGGGGAGGGTGTTCAAGCGCGTGCTGTACTACATGTGCTCCGCGCCGAACCAGTATCTCCCGCTTGTCACGGAGGTGTTGAATGGGTTTGAGTCGGAGTCTCGCGATCAGGTTTACGGATGGGTTGAGAAGGCCGCGCAGGGCTTAATCGATGGCGAGCAAAGGGAAGAGGCACAGTCGTTGTTGACGTATTACTCTCATTCGCGAGCAGCAAAGGCCCTTGAGATTGGTCACCGCTTGAACGGTGCTCTTGATGGCTACATCAAGCTCACTGGCAGATGGCGCAGTCCGGTTGGGAGTGAGGTCAACGATAGTGGAGAGGGGAATGAGACGGTGAACTGTCTGGTTGGGTATGATCCAGACCAGCCTGCCTATCTACAGCACCAGGGGGTTTAATAATCTGTAGTGAGCCAGAATCAAAACAAGAGATAAGCACTAGCATTGTCTCAGCCCTAAACGCAATTCCGTGGACGAACCCCGACCCGACTGCGCCCGGAATGCGTTACTCCTATAAATAAGGCCATCTCCCATTGATTAATTCACCAAACCTCCGTTTCCCATCTCACCAAATACACACTAGACATAAAATCCACCATGTCCCCCTTAACCGCCCTCGGCCTCTCCAGCAACCCAACTACCACAATCCCGCACTACGGCCCAGCAGCCTTAATCTTTAATTTCATATTCGCATACGGCCTCCTCTCCTCCCGAACCCTAAAGCAATTCTACGGCCTAGACCACAATGTGTCCCCGCGCGAAGACCTAACAAAGTACGGCGACGCGGCAGTGCGCGAAGGCAAAATCAGCCAGAAAACACTCAACATGCTGAAGCGGAACGAGAGCGCGCATGCGAATGCAGTTGAAAACTACGCACTGCTTGTCGCGAGCGTTGGGCTTGCTACTGCTGCGGGTGTGGATACGGTAGAGGTGAATCGGGCGGTTGTGGTTTATACACTTGCGAGGCTTGTTTATGCGGTTGTTTATGTGACGGTTGAGAGGCCGCTGCTTAGCCAGCTGAGGGGGGCTTGTTGGTGGACTGGGAATGTTACTTGTTTTACGCTTTTGTGGAAGGCGGGGACGTTGTTGAGTGCTTGATTGTAATGTAGATTGGTGTAGTTTGGGTTTCGACATAATTACAGGCAGGATTCCATTTTCTGATACTCCTATAACACTGCCGCGCGCTCTACTGACCAGCTTTGACAGCATAAATCTGGAAAGAACCTAGACCACTAGTTAGGGCTTCATATCAAGAAAATCAAGCAACGAGCAAAAACTCACCAACCCACTCATTGAAATCGACATCTGCAAACTTGGCAGCCGGAAGCCTGCCAGAGCCCTTACCAGAGCCGCAGCAATTTCCTTCACCAGAGTCACCACAGCTCTCTTTGTAGACATTGATATCGGCCTTTGTATCCACGATCAAAATGTCTGCACAGCAGAAACAATCAGAACCTCGATCCTACACTAGACACCCAATATGTACTAGAGGACCAATGACTTACCTGTGAACCCTGCCCGTGTAAGCCACTCTTCATACTCAGGTACCAGACTCGCCCCTGAAACACACCCAACATAGAGCGCCATATCGTCCAGGATATCCTGCGGTAATTGCTTCCTCGCTAGGATATCGCTGATAGCAACCCTCCCGCCGGCCTTCAAGAGCCGAGCCATCTCCGTAAATACAGCGGGCTTATCCTCCTTGGGAACAAGGTTAACAACGCAATTGCTGATGATACAGTCGACGCTAGACTCCGCGAGCGGGATGGATGTGATTGTGGACTTGATGAACTCGGCATTGGCCAGTCCGGCTGATTTGGCGTTTCTGCGCGCGAGGCTTATCATGTCCTGTCGTTTGTCAGAAGCCGACATATAGTTTATGGATAGCAGAAAACGGGGTGGCTACCTCCGTCATATCAACACCAATAGCCCTCCCCTGTTCGCCGACCTTGCGAGCAGCTAGCAGGACATCAATACCGCCGCCACTGCCTAGATCGACAATCGTTTCTCCCTGTTTCAGAGTAAGCAACGTAATAACAGCAGTAGTGGGGCACAAACACACCGACTTGATACTGGCAAACGCAGTTGGATTCCCACAGCTGACGCCCAGATTGGTTTTCTCAGGAAGCGAAGAGAGGTCGGCAGCACTGTATCCGAAAGCCTGCGCGATCTTGTCGTCTGTGTCTTGTCGGGTGGTTGGGTTGGAGGTGTCTTTGGCAATGTTGCCGTACTGGGTTTGGACGGTGTGGTAGGTGTCTTGGCTCATCTTGAGTTGGTAGAGTATTAGCAATGATATGTAGAAAAGGGACGTTGACAGTGTCTAAAAGTGTCCGAAAGTGTCTCGAGATGAGCGGTGCCTGGCTATTTATATTGTCCACTGCAGTCTTGGCGTATGTTGTCATGCGCAAAAACCCTGTTTGCTGATTGGGCGACCGCATAACTGGTATGTCACCGTTTATAAATCTTGAAGATACCTGTTTAAATGGTGACATGCCAGATCCAAACCGGCTGTTACGAATCATATCAATGTACTCGCCAATTAATCTGGTCACAAAACATGATGCATTTGTCATGGAAACTGTGGTCATTATCATCCTGTTCGCTCTACTGTCATACAAGCTCAGCAAGCACTGCCAGAAGCGTCCTATTATCCACTCGACATCCTTCTCCCGGAACAGCCGGCAATTTATAGCCGTATCGCAACTTAGTCTCCAGCTCCAGCACATCCTTCCCTGCTCTGTTGCATTGGACGACGAGATGGAACGCAATACTGCACAGCGTTGTCTCGTTGTTCACCGAGCCTGCGGTCGAATCTGTCCTTCGAATCATCCCAGCCAGGTCTGCTGTCGTAGATAGATCAGCTGGGGCCTGCTCCGTTGGAAGCGACCGTGGCGAATTCATCTGGAAATGGTCACTGTTCAGAGGGATAAATTGGTTTTGCATTGCATGATCAAGCTCCAGTTCTGCCAAGGACACAGATTCTAGCAGAGTGATCTCGTCCCTCGTAATACCAGAGATCTACACATCCCCGATTAGTAGAGCCTTATTAGTGCTGTCGGAGCAGAGGCCATACTGCTGAGAGTCCGCCCATAAACTGAACCTGAGACGAGTCTGGAGCCAGCGCGAAGGCCTGAACGTCAGATCCACCCATTTGATCATCGGTCGTGCTCCCAGAGCCCTGGAGATACCTATTCAACGACACCCCATCGAACCCAACAGACTCTAACAACCCCCTTAATGCGCGATTCTCATTTCTTAGACTCTGCGCTGAGGATTCCGTCGCTGCGGCCTCGAGCTGCGCGACTCTTTGCTCTAGTTCCATAACACGCTCTTTCTTACGCGCTCGCGATTTCCGCTGGTTGCGGCGTACCCTGGCGAGATCTTCGGCCTGGTTATTTGTCATTAGGAGCTTCGAATGTTGTATGGCTTGGGCTTGCCTTGGTTTTGCGTTTTGGCCGTGGCATGGCGTATATCTTTACTTGAGGCGAGTGATGAGAGGAATACGAGTATAAATTGTTTCCAGTGATGGCAGCGGTAATTAACTAACTAACTAACTAATGAGGGGTTCAGTTAGTCAGCAGCAGGATACATTCATTAAGTTATAATACAGAATCGATATCTATTGTCTACTAATACAGGCTGGTAACCCTAAAAACTACGTACTAGCAACCTTGGCCTCCTTCACCCTCCTCTCCTCCCTCTCACTAAACCGATCTCCAAAGACATCCCTATGCGGCCTCATCAATATCGTATACTTCACAAACTCCTCCATACAATCCACCAAGCGATCCCGATTCCCACTCGCCTTGAGCCGCTGATCCCCGGGCTGCCCCTCATCCGGGAAATGCGTATAAGCCTGCGGGATCGACGACTGGTTAGGGATAGTGAACATGCGCATCCACCGGCCAAGAATCCGTAGGGAGTTCACGGCATTGAAGGACTGCGATCCGCCGCAGACTTGCCCGATGGCTAGAGTGCGGCCTTGCGTTGGTCGGACGCTTCCTGTGCTCAGTGGGATCCAGTCGATTTGGTTCTTGAATGCTGCGGTCTGACACCGGCGTTAGTACGTAAATCTATATAAATATAACGTGGAAAGACGGTCATTGACGTACCAGATTCCCATGCTGCTCTGGCGAAATCCAAACATGCCCCTCGCTCCAGGCACTCAGGCCCCGGAGTTCCTGGACCTTATGATGATCCTGGTCGATGTCATTCTTCACCGGTAGACCCTCAGGGTTAAACACGCGGACATCGCATCCCAGCCGGAAGAGGATGCGGGCCGCTTCGAGCGCGACGAGACGGGAGTATGAGCGCCGGCGCAGACTACCGTAGAGGACGAGGACCTTTAAGCGGCGATTTGTGAGGGCCAGGTCTGTGGCTGCTAGATCCAGGACTGTTGTTAATTCTAGCTTGCTGACCCAGTCGTCGTCGGTCTGGTCGGTGAGGAACGGGCGGTATTGCTGGCGGATTTGGATGTCGTCTTCGGTTTCTGGGAGGGCTAATGATTGTGTGCTTTCTATCTCGTGGGAATTGCTTGGTGCTGCTAGGTTGTTTGCGACCGTCATTGTCCTATTACTTGTGTGTATGTATCGTGGAAATTGTAAAGCACCCCGAGGTATATGCTTGAATGGTAACGTCCTCCCGAGGAAAAGCCACATTAGCACGGGCTTTGCGAGTTGTTTCAATGCGGCAGAAATCAAAGTAGGGAATTAATCTGTAAAACTGACGGATCATCATTGTAAGAAAGTTGGTCGCGTGGCAGGCGAAGAATCAGAATGCATGTCACTGCCGGGCGCTGATTGGCCGCCGCTATTTCAACATTGGCCGAGGAAACTGACTCGGAGTTGGGACTACACAGTATGGATATATACACAGCCGCTATATACGCTAACTGAAGAAGAAACAGGGCCTCCTAATAGACCATCCACTATAAACCCCATTATAGGCTTTGGATCCTTTCGCATGTCCACCGACTTCAACTGGTCCACCCGCCTTGAAAAAGCTCAAGTAGTCCCCTCCAACTCAGCAATAAGCCCCTCTACACGCCGGCGGATTCCATCCCGGATCGGACGTATCGAGTCCAATTCCTGCCCAGCCGGATCCTCAAGTTCCCAGTCAAGGTACCTCTTCCCAGGGAAAACAGGACAGACATCTCCGCAGCCCATCGTGATAACAACGTCGCTGAGACGAACTGCATCTTCGGTGAGGATCTTCGGTTTCTGGGTGGCCAAATCGATGCCTTCCTCGCGCATAGCGTCGATTACCGCAGGGTTGACAGAGTTGGCTGGGGCAGAGCCAGCAGAACGCACTTCGATCGTGTCTCCGGCGAGATGGGTGAGGTAGCCTGCGGCCATTTGAGAGCGGCCTGCGTTGTGGATGCAGACGAATAGGACGCTGGATTTATGAGGCATGCTGGCCAGTGACTGGTGATGAGTATGATACGAGCGAGAAGATGAGGACAGACGTACTTTCAGAGAAAACTGGCTACATCGCGGTCAATGTTTACATAGAAGAGCAACAGTCCCTGGTGGGCATTACGCGATTTGTAGCGGGAGCCAATCAGCGTCTCCCAGTGACATCTCTGCTGGCTATCCCAGCTGTACGAACAGGAGTTATGCGCGGTATTGTTCCATAAAGCAATTAATCCATTATAAATTCAATACAGGCAATAAATACACATAGAAAATAGCAATTGACCTGACCGTCTTCCTGCCGCAGCGTACGCACAGTCAGGCGTGTATCCCCGTAACGTGGTCCATCATGTCGTAAAACCCGAACTCCCTCTCACTGTCCTCCGCCGGATCGTAGCCTAAATCCACTGGTTCTAACAGGAGATCAGCACTTTCAACTAGATCTTTCCTGTTCATTTCTCCCTGCCTTCGCACATAAGACTTCCATCCACTCGCTTTGGCCCGAGTAGCTGTCTCAAACCGGAGTTTCCTTGCAACCCTGGCAGCGAAACTCCCCTCCTTGTAATCTGCTCTTTTATGTATAACAGAATGGCGCGCAGAGGCAGTCCCCACGAACAAAGCGCGACGTGGGAGATCTGGGAGCCGTAGACGTCGTAAGCCCACTGGACGACGCTTTGGCACCTTGCCGGCGTCCGAGACTTTCGTTTTGTTTTCTGGCGTCCGGACTATAATCTCTGCTCGCAATCCCACCGATACCTTCTGCGAGGGACTCGGTAGATAGTTTGCTTCATGTGCGTCCGTTTCGATACGAGTGCCCGCAGCAGCTTTCTATACAATGTTAGCACTGGCTTCTGCATCGAACAGGTGGCGACACTAGGGATGGATCCAAAGGTGCAGCGCAGTGTACCGTACCAAGTTATCATCAGCCTTGGTGAGAGGCTGATGCTTATCTGACTTAAAGTTGTTCTCCATGATAACTGGCGTGGCGTAATATGTGAGAGAAACCGGTTTTATCGACATACCCCACGACCAGCGGACAGAAAAGGGGCTTAAATGCTCGCTGGCTATGGGGTAAACACGCTGTTGTTTATCTTTTTTGACCTTTTTATGACCATCGTGTTTCTGGAATGTGCCAAATGAAACCACAAAGGCTATTGCTTGAGGTGGGTAGCAAACCCTTTCCGGCTTGAGTTTTGTGGCGTTTGTGGTATGTGCCAGGACGGCCACCGGGTCTGTGTGGATAATCTCCAGTGAGGGGAAACAAGCTTACCACGCATATCAGGCAAGTTAAGGGAATTGAGGGAAACTATAACCGTGCTTAACCTGTGCACACGGTAATAACTGGCCTTAGGAGACATGTTCTCCGCTTCTATAGCTGGCCAACATTCCGGTCTGGGATAAACATCTGCCCCTGTTTGGTACAGTTTCATTCTTTTATCCTGGCAGCATTTCATTAGAGATTCTATCTGGACACAATTCCATGGGTCTTGCATTGCAAATTTAATCGCGTAAAGATTCAACAGAGGGCCTTGCAGTCGACGAGATAGTACAGACCATCTTGTTCGCGCCCATGCCAGAAATGCAACAAATTCAATAGTAATTAGAATTATAAATTAAGTACATGGTTATTATATAAGATAGCCATCGAAATGGGGGCGCTCGTATCCCCAGCAAGCAAGTTAATACATTGGGATATACCTTTTCCACGACCAACAAGCAGCAATTGGCGGCTGCGACTCAGGGGCATCACCATAACATTTGAGCGTAGTCGGAGGCAGCGGAGCAATTGTTTCGTTCCTGGCGCTTGAATCCCCCAGTTTCACGATATAGGATTTATCCCAGGAGAGCTCATCTCCAAACTCGAGGCATTGTTTCTCTCCTCCTTCCTGTTCCTTTGTTATAGAAATGCATTGCATGACCTCTTGATTAAAATGGATATGGCGCTTCCCACTGCGCAAATCAGTTCCAGAAGCTGACGTTTTGCTCGCTGACTGACTGCCGCGGGGAGGTTTCACCAGGTCATACAATCTATGTATCATGGGTCTAGGCTCCTGTTGAGTAGGGCGTCTTGGAGAATTGCGAGACCGCTCAGCTGCTGATGGTTTCGGAGTGGAGCTCACGCCTCGCAGATGTGGACATGGAGATCGTTGCAGCATCGTCTCAGACGCGGTCCTCTTCTTTAAAATCGATTTATGCTCGCGGCAATGTTTTCGCGACCGGCAATAGCTTGTAGAGGGCGGGACCTTGGCCGGCTTTGCCTCTATATGAGACGTTTTGAGAGGTCCATATAAGAACGTATCATCGGAATCCTTCAACCTGATACTGCATTAGCTAAAGTGATAATAACGCAGGCTTAGAAACTTACCAGTTCAGCGCAGCTGGGGAGATAGTACCAAGGTTGTCTCTTAGTTTTGCCCATGCCCTCCAGGCAGCATTTTCTAGTCTAGCATTGTTCTCGTACTTGTCTCTGTGAGAGCGCACATATCGCCGGGATGCTCGGATATCCTCCTCGCTCCAGTCGTGCGATAGGTAGTCGACATGCCTTGATGGCGAATCCTCGACCAGCATATCGTCGGCAGCTGCTGCCCTTGGGGTTGGGGGTAGTTCTAACATTTGCTTCTCTAGACGATCGCGTTTGCTGGAAGATACGCAGTCTGTGTAAGGAGGTGGGAGATCTTGCGAGACAATCAGTTGGGAGTCTCGCTGAGAAGCAGGTGGTGTGGCCA
The DNA here is from genome assembly GCF_016861865.1 of Aspergillus puulaauensis. Taxonomy (NCBI): domain Eukaryota; kingdom Fungi; phylum Ascomycota; class Eurotiomycetes; order Eurotiales; family Aspergillaceae; genus Aspergillus; species Aspergillus puulaauensis. The sequence goes on from NC_054859.1 coordinate 373,401, forward strand.
TTTCGGGTGTCGATATAGTTGAGTTGTGATAGTAATCCAGTAGATAGGAATATGCACACCCATCGGCTATCATCTCGTCTGGTTGCTCAAGGACATATTTCTGTACTGGGCTTCGCGAGAAGCGTGGATAGCTCTGGACCATAACATATGCCAAGTTATCGCAGACTTGCTCTCGCTGACATGGTATGGAAAACATAATGTACAGAGGGATACAGCAGCCCTATGGTGTCCTATTCTTTATTCTGCAGAAGAACGAATAACAAACGCCCAGGCACCCAAGGGCACTGAGGGTTTATAAAAGGAATTGCCAGATTTCCTGGATGGTTTCGTTCTAGGGATAACTCGAGCTGGAAGTTAAATAAGATGGCCAGCGAACAATGACCGGATAGCAAGGTATTGGTAGTCGAAATGCCCGAATTCTGATAAAAGCATCAATCATAGCATCGAAATTGGCCGCATATGCGTGCTATCCTTAGGAAACCTCCGTCCGGCCGAGACGAGAGCAGGCAGAGAAGTGAAAGTATAAAACGCCAGAAGAGCATGGAATGGGGAAAGGAGAAAAGACGTTGAAAACGGGGTAGGGGCTGCACGCCACGCTACAAAGTCAATTGCACGACAGGTTGCATGTGTGAGAAGTTAAACCATCAGACTTCCAGGGTGTGGCCTCCATAATATTGGATCCCTTCACCCACAGCCATTGAAACGTTGACACTTGACAGGTGATGGTCAGGGCCCGTGCTGGTTCGCCGGATGCGGATGTGGGTGGTGGACGCTGGGATCGCCCCTGTCATGTCCCAGCGCCCTGTTCCATTCCTCTTCTTCTTGGTGCCTTCCCGGTTCCGGTCTGACGGCCCGTCTTGGTCTGTTTGGTTGGTGGCTGGAAGGGATGTTCTAATTATGGGGCTCGTGGTGGCTGGGTGGGAGGAGCACCCTTGAATTAAGTTGCAATTGCACACGCAGAGTCTATTTCTCGATTCTTCTTGCAGACTTTTGACGTCCTTCTCTGCTAATCCTGTCTTTCTCCGGAAATCCTGAATCTTTTCCCATAAGCCCGTCCGGCCCTGGTGCACTCAATCGGCAATGTTTATCTTGCATTCTGCGTGCAGTCAACCCCCTTACAGCTCCATACCGCACGATTACTTGGCTTGCACATCCTTATAAAGAGGTTATCTAGTAGACAGTGCTATGACATTCTTCCATCTCAATTAGCGTGCGATAACAGTCGCCCATTCCAGACACTGGAAACAGCTTAACCATCAAATCAAAGGAGCGTCTTTTAGCACGTCTATTCGATCCTTTATGACATGTCATCCACGAAGATACTAGATTCATATTCGTTCTATGATTGTTTTCTTCTCAATTGGAATTCATCGGTTATAGTTTTGGGTGGTATGCCGAGCCTCGTGAGGTATCAAGGGGCACAACAACATGGCCAGGCACCTTGACACTACACGTTCCTTTAACGATGAAGTAAACTTCAGCTGCTCTCATAGGTTACACGTTTGAATTAAATCAATCTTATCACGAACAGTTGCCTCGTAACAGCACTGACTTGTAATAGAAAAGAGGGTTGCGTAGCTAGACTGGCGCAACATCCGTGCATTCGCACTACATATGGAGACCGAATACAAACATGAGCGTATCTCATGATACCATGATAACGCGCTGTCGTTATCGGGTCTATTTCGGAGGGTATGCCCCTAGATTGTGCCATCAGCAATACGGTTTGCGCAGAATACTCGATAAGCCACCAAACAAGGGGAGGGCAAGGAACAGGCACAACTCTTTTCCCTTCGCATACTGGGTATAAGTGATGGCCCTTCCACTCCTACCACAAAGTGATCACCCATGTGTGTTGAGAGTTAACAACTTCGACGTGCAAAATGACCTGGACGCAAACCGAGTCGCCAGCCCTAAACTTCAGTTTAGAAAGAGAACCGCCTGAAAACTCGGAAATCCTCTATTCTATCCGATGGCTGTGGGGCTCCGTTGCACAGCTCGTTGCATTTGTACAAGCGTTACACAAAGTCCTAGGCATATTCCTGTTTCCTTCTAAAGATCGCCTCCGTGCGGTCTGTTTGCTTGTCCCGACCTATGTTCTACAAGACCTCTCTCGCATCTTCGCAACTATTCGCAAAAGCGCCTATTCCCTCATTCTGCGATGGAACGGGTTCATCGAAGATACTCAGAACTGCACAAGACAGCGATGGCTCGCTTTCTTATGGAGAGCCGTCCAGGCAATATACGAGTCCATAAGCGCTTTTCTCCTATCTTTTACTATGTGTCGATTCTACGCAGTCTGCATCCTCCTTCCTGTCTATATTTCGCAGCAGCTTTATCGTCGTCTGCCAACAATTCCTCGAAACTTCCGCTGCCTTATCTCCCGGTGGAATAAGCTCATCGGCGATACAGAAGCATACAGACGGCAGGGCTCGGTGCAGGCTCAACTCCAGCTGGAAGGGAAATATATTTTCCCTGAAACTGAGGTCATTCGAGTCAATCTGTCTGGGAAAATGTGGATAAATGGGATCTCGTGGCACGACAATGTTGAAGAGTTTGTTGTCTGTGGGGCAAGAGCCAGATACATTCATCTACGGCCGACTGCGAACGGTGCTGCGAATGGCAGCCATTCGAGGAAAAGGCCCATCGTATTTCTACACGGGAATAGGGGTTGGAGCTATATGTGGAGAAAGGTTTGTTGCCTTTTTAAATTCCAAAGTGTTAGCTATTCAACTGAGTTCTAACAACTACTACTAGGTTATGGCCAAACTTCTCCTAGAAGGGCACGAGCTTTTTGCTCTCGATTGGCTCGGCCATGGACTGAGTGACAAGCCTGTCCAACGGGATGCTATGACATTCGAGCTGCATATTCGGACATTGACTGCCTTTGTCAACCATGTCGAGCTTGATAATGCTATCTTGGTAGCGCACCACTGGGGCGGGTAAGAAAGAGCATATCCCTAGCCTTCCATCATGAATCTATATTTTGCGATCGGGTGACTATTCCCCTACTAACCAACAATATCCCAGATGCGTGGCTCTGTCAGCCATCCCTTCCCTCCCCTCATCGTCAATCAGCGGCCTTTTCCTGATCAATTCCTTCATACCCCCACGCCCTCGCGAGATCAGCATCCACTGTCACCTTCTCCACGCAGTCTGGTTCCTGCTAACCGCAGTCCTCGACGGCTATGCATCCCAATCCAGCATTGCGCGCTTCATATCTCCACATATCTCGGAGCGGGATGTCGAATGCTACGAGGCTCCCTACCAGGATCTGCCTGCAGCAACCAGATCCAGCGCCGAGCGCTTTTCCCGCCATGCCCCTGGCATACCACACTTTATTTTAAGAAAACTTCGCGAAACACAAGGGTGGAAGTTATGTGAAGGCATCCTCGGTCCTAGGAATTTCAGCGACTTGAACGCGCTGGCACTTTTGTCTGAAAGGGATGACTTTGTCAGATCCTACTGGCAAAGCAAGCGCGAGGAGGATCTGGATGAGGGCATGGGGAGCAAGTTGAAAACGGCCATTGCCTTCGGTGCGCGAGATCCATTGTTGAAGGATTATAAGGATGTTCTGGTGCGTGTTGTTGGTAAGAATAATATGGTTGATTGGGCGCCAGACGGGATCTGGCTCCCTAATGCTGGGCACTATCCTATGGAGGATAGCCCGGATGATATTGCACAGTTGATAGCCAGGCTGTGTTGATTCTGTAACAATTTTAAGACTTTATTTGCCTTTGTGATTGGTCGTTATGTTTGTGGTTTATATCTTTTGCGTGTTCTGGGAGGTTGTTTCCAACAGGTTTATATCTTTAATACACACTCATTCAGCCTCAAGACAATTTCTTATATGCTTTTTCAGTTCATGCCAACCACTCGAAGTGTGCCCCATTATTATAGCAGTTAAGATGAAGAGATTGGCTAATCTATTTAAACTATACAAACAGCTCAGCACCACCTGCATCACCACGCGTAAGAACAGTTTTCCCAATATTCCCCCCTTTCTCCGTCGCTCGATGTGCTTCACGAATACCATCTAGTGTCAAGCCCAGTCGCTTGGTCAAATGGCATTGTATCTTCCCCGAGTCCAGTAGTTCACGCAGCTCCTCCAGGATACGATGGTGGGAGTCTACATCCACTCCATAGACCGGGTTGGTACCAATAAGACACCATATAAAAGACAGAGACTTGGCCATGAACTCCGTCCCATACATCCTGGCTTGCCCTTGCACGATGGAGCATACTTTACCGAACGGCGCACAGATCCTAGCGCACGTATCCATATACTCGTCTGTCGTATGCGTGATAAATATATACCTGCGATATGATAAGCCATCATCCACCCAATACTGCAATCAAAACCTACTTAACCGGAACATCCAGCTTCAAATCCTGCACCTGCCTTATCAAATCCTCCCTATGATTCAAAATATGCGTCGCCCCCATCCTCTTCGTAAACTGCACACTCTCCTCCCTCGACGCAGTCGTAATAACAACCGGCAACTCCAGAACCCATCTCGCAATCTGGCTCGCCACAGCCCCAACACCACCAGCGCCGTTAATAATAAACACAGCCGCCCTCTCCCCCTTCTCAATCTTCAATTGCTCCACAAGCGCCTGGTACGCAGTGACATACGTCAGCGGCATCGCAGCCGCCTGCCCCATATCTAGCGATCGCGGTTTATGCCCGACAGAGCGCTCATCTACGAGCTGGAACTCGGCGTTTGAGCCGTGGCGTACCGGGCTGCCGGAGTAGAAGACTTCCTCGCCTGCGTGGAAGAGGGAGCACCCGAGGCCGGTTTTGAGGACGGTGCCTGCGCCGTCGTAGCCGCAGATTTGGTACTGCCCGGGGACGCGGGCGTAGTAGTCTGAAATGGTTAATATTGTCTCTTCCTGGTTGAATTCGGATTGAATTGTGGAGAGTGAGACATACCTGGATAGTCATCGTATTTGCCAGCGCGGACTTTGACGTCGATGGGGTTCACCGAGCAGGCCTCTACCCTGAATTCAAGGCCATGTATTAGCTGTGCTCGAGATCATTATACTGTTTGTTAAGCGCATACTGTATTAACAAATCGCGACCCTTTGGTTCCCCTGGATCGGGGACTGTTCGGGGTACGAGATTTTCAACTGGTCCGTACTTTTCGACGACGACGGCTTTCATCATATTGAAGGACATGTTCTCTTGGAAAAGGTGATATTATATTCTGTTCGAATATTGGGTTTAAAATAGTAGCAGGAGAAGTGACCATGGTGCATTTAGAAGTCCTCAACCCGGGTAACGGTACACAACTATGATGTAAAGCCCTCGTCATATAAGGCGAGTCAGCGTTTGCCGATATTAAAACAAGAGAATAAAAACCAAAGAAATAATAAACCAATCACTTTATTTTGTTGCTATTTACTCATATTCAGCTCCGTGTCAAATCCGAGGGCTGTATAGCGTGCTTATATCCGCGGACATGCCGGCGATAAACCCTCCATGGACTTGCTGACCGTGCGCAGTTATCACCGACACGCCATATAAATACATGGGCAATGTAGAATACTACACATCCCATTCAAATCAAACACAACATGCCATCCCTCGCCAACTTCCTCTACACCCAACTCTTCCTCCAAATCCCCATCCCAACAACCCCCTTCACATCCAAAACCGTCCTCATCACCGGCGCAAGTTCCGGCCTAGGCAAAGAAACCGCAAAACACATCGCGCGTCTCGGCGCTACAAAAATAATCCTAGGCTGCCGCAGCATATCGAAAGGGGAAGCGGCGGCGGCCGAGATCCACTCTGCTGTACACTGCAGCGCAGACATCTTCGAAGTGTGGCAGCTTGACCTGGAATCCCCTGATTCGGTTAAATCATTCGTGGATAGAGCCAACAAGCTCCCGCGGTTGGATTTCGTGATTAATAACGCTGGCCTACAGGCTGCTAACTACGCAGTAAGCTATGGGACGGAACGCACCATCGCGGTGAATGTTATCGGGACATTCCTGCTCGCGGTGCAACTTGTACCGAAACTAAAAGAGACAGCGAGGGTATACAGGACAACACCGCATATGACATTCGTTGGGTCGGAGCTGTATGGTTTTGCGACTTATCCAGAGGAGCATGGGGATGATCTGTTTGGGTGGTTTGGGGAGAGGAGGCATGGTTCGTATATGATGAATCAGTACGTCTATATATCCCTACTCTTACATAGAAGGGCTTTCTAGCTAACATGAAAGGACCAGGTACAATCTCTCCAAACTGCTCCTTCTATACGGGGTCATCCAACTGTCCCAACTCGTCGACAAGTCGGAACCCTCAACGCCCGTCATGATAAACTCTCTCGACCCGTGCTTCTGCAAGACGAATCTCCCGGGTGAAATGTCCGGCGCGCTTGGAGTGTTTTTCAAACCATTTGAATTGCTCTTTGCCCGCTCGGCGGAAGAGGGATCGAGACTTATCGTCATGGCGGCTGCGGGTGGGCAAGAGAGCCATGGGCGATATTTCCGTTCGGCGGAGTTGAAGCCCTATGTCCCATTTGTGTCGAGTGACGACGGCGTGAAGAGGAGGGAGTATGTTTGGGATCAGCTGTGTAGGAGGTTGGAGGGCTTGCAGCCGGGGATCATGGGCAAGTTGGGTGGTATCTGATTCTCATTACGGAGTCTGAGGTCTAAATTTGTCCTCATATTGGCCGTCAGGATATGATGAAATAATAAACCATATACTTATATTCATGTAAATCATAACGAGTGACTACTTCGGAGCTATCGCAGAGCATCCAACTATTTGAGCTACCCAACTTCCATATTCCCCCTTCGAGACAGTTCACACTCAATCAAGAATAGGCAGTAATACCACGGTTAATCTCGGTAACAATCCCCTCCGCCAACTCAGCAGCAATATCCTGCAGCGCCTCAGGAACCTTAGGAGTAACAGCATCACGGAGCGCCTCAGCAGCGGTCTTCTGCGCCTGAAGCGAGGACAGGACATCAGCCGAAAGCTCATCGCTATCAAAGTTCGGCTTCGCATCAATCACAGCATCCACAAGGCTGCCGACGTCACCGGTGAGGGTTTCAATGGGCGAAACGAGCGCGAGGGCGTCGGAGTTGCTGAGAGGGTCGAAGCCGCTGACGCTGGTCGCTCCGTCGTTGATCACGTCGACGAGGGTGTTTGCGGCATCCTGGACGTCGGTTCCCGGGGTTGAGCCCCCAACGTAGGAGGCGACGCTGTCGGAGACTGCACCGACTTGGGTGCTGATCTTGTCGAAGACGCCTGTGTAGTCGGCGAGGGCGCGCTTCTGTTTGGGGATGGGCTCAGCGAAGGCGCTGAAGGCGAGAGTGAGGGTAAGGAGGCCTGTGAGCTTCATTTTGAATAGATGGTTGGATGGTATGGAATAGAATTGTTAAACTGGGGAGTATCTTGGGGTTGGTGAGATGTATGGTCGAAGGCCGGGAGTTTGGCCCTTTTTATGTCTCGCAGAACATTGCGACTGAAAAGGCAGCCTCGGTCGATCGTACCTTCTGTGCTTATGCTGAAGGTCCTAGACATGTGCCTGGGTCTAGACAGGTCAGATGAGACGGAGATGAAGCAGGGGTAGTTGGTGTTTAGTTGCAAAGATCCCTGCCAGGTCGCCCTTCCCCGCAAGATGAGAACAATGGCGTCGATTCTTCACAATATTAGGGCGCCACGGGGCGGGCTTCATGGGGAATATCCTGCACGGTCGACCAGGACAATATCCACTGTCTAATCCTAATTGCTCGTTGTAGCGGGCTATAAATTCGATATCCTGGGGTCCCCGTATACTGGAAGTGCGGCCGAGGATGCTGACGATCACAGGTCTCGACCGACGATCAGGCTATGATCGCACCTCGAGTTGCCCGTTCCTGGTTTCAAGGACTTGCTGCTTATCTGTGCTCCAGGCGATCATTCTAGGGCTGGACATCGCTGTTTGCATGGGGAGATGCCGGCCAGCAACAGACTGTTCGACGATTCGTTTCCATACAGAGTCAAATACTCGCCGGAACGCGTCATCATCGACCAAATATCGTAATAGAAAGCAACCCAAATCATGCCTCGTTGGCGCCCTTGGCGTGATAGTGATAGTTTAGACTCCGGGGCAGACTTGCGGAATTGGCTAATCGCCTGGGGCCCGAAGAAAGGCACGGATGCTACTTTGCCTCGCAAATCCACCAATAGGTTCTTTCCCTACATTCAATGCGGACAATTCGACACGTTACTTTGCAGGGGCTTGGGACATCTGCATTCGTTGGAAGGCTGTTCTTGGGATGGCCTCGGCAAAGTTACATTTGCCAACACCATGTATCCGTGACAAGACTGAAACGAGCTCGACGCCATGTAATTGGCGATGCCAAGCCTATTCAATGGCGAATTTGTTCGTCTTAGGTGCGGGGTGGCTTGTTAGTCCTCTTTTAGCCTACTGCCAGGAGCACTCTATACTAGGGTTAGCTGGCGTGTTCAGCACGTCAGATACTACATTATGCAATGGTATCTGAGAATGATGGAGACATATGTTATCTCCACCAAGTACGCCATTTAGTATGGCCCATATAACAACGGGACGTAGGACACGGACTGAAATGGCTGGGAGTCGTCCCAGAATCACCTTTGTATATTATCCATGGGGTTGGCTGATCAAGGAGCAAAGTACGCTCTCGGAAGAGGACGCTCCATCACAAACGTTTTCATAAGTGATGGACGGATGATTTGCTGTGGAATTTTGGGGGATCACGATAAATCCCACTTTGTAAGCAATAGAGACTGCATGTCCGACTAAGTAGACCCGTCCCTTAGGTTCGTGGACCTTCTGTGAAATAAAGGCCATGAGCTTCAAGGACTGTGTCGGTACAATGTATTAACATGTCCCGATGTGCTTTACATGCTACGGAATGACTAGTCATATAACCCGCACGCCCAGAAAGTCCGACATGGTGAGAGGGAGGGTGAGCTATGCCTCACAATCCATTCTTTTCCGCGCCTTTTGATTTCTTCCCAAAACCACCTCACTCAAATCTCCGACAGGTAACGCAAAAGGAAAGTCGATCGACTCCAGCATTTGGGCCACAAAGATGTACCATATCGGAATGCAGAGTATGAAATTACATGCACCCGCAGCCTTGAAGCGAGGAGTTAGCCTAATCTTTCGCATAAAGAGTTAAAGGCACCCTGTCTATCACATACCACTTCTACCTTGGCTGCCAAGGCCTCTTGTCCGAGGGCAGTGGTGAAATGCACTGCTGCATAGAGATTATATGCCACTGTCAGGAATAATAGCGCGAGGAACAGGCACACGTTTGTTCGAATGGAACAGATGAGAAAGACGAAAGTAACCACACTCAGAATAACGTAGTATAGACCTTTTAATAATGTGTTAGCCCAGCCTTTCAGCTTATTCGCTTTGGTGCAGTACTTGCCCGACGTTGCATGGAATCCTGATGTTTCCATACCCTCAAAGCCGTTACCTGTAGAGGAGTATTGGGCACCCACGGCAAAGAATGGCATCAAGGAGGCACCATATGCCAGCCAGAATGATCCTGTTACATATGCATCAATACCTCACTTCTAAGTCACAGGATAGCAAGTTTTACCGTATGTGAAAAATACCGCACAGGAGAAGGTATTCCCTATTATCCACTCTCCAATTGCACCGATGATCTGGGTCATCCCACCGAAAGCGATATACGCCGGGCTAGATTTGGACTATTAATCGAGATCTGGACATCTCTACCTGGCTTGACCTTACAGGATGGCCCCTCCATCACCACCAGCGCCTCTCCAGCCCATGTGGAGCATTGCATTAGGCGTTGCAGATACCAAGAACCCCATTAGTGAGATTGGGGTTGGGTTTCCAAATGTCTGCCGCAGCCTTCCTGCAATGGGCATCTTAGGAGTCAGGTAGAGCTTCTCAAACGTATCCCGGGGAATAGGGACCATGATGCTATCCTTGGTTGGCATGTGAGAAAGGACCTCCGTTTCCCCTTCTATTGGCGTATTCGTGGGCTTTGTAGACATGTTCTCAAGTTAATATCTTAGATGTTGGAGAGAAAGAATAGATTTTGGTCCGGATGTCTGGTTTTTTCTGTTTTTGATGGGAAGATATCAACCAATTTATAACAATAATGCGGGGAAACCATGAATTTATTTACCCCAAGTTCTATTCATCACTGTGAATAAGCTCCGCGGAGTTATCAATCCTTGTCTCGGGTTTCAGTAAGCTGTCATACTAGATATACTTTAGCAATACGTTCGCGGGAGTCCTTTTGGTTGGTACAGTGCGTTAAGATTAGCTATCGCTGCGGTGCTATGCTACAAAGGATAATAAGTGGGTTTCCTTATCTCAAGCCCCGGTATATAGATAAACGAAATTGTATTTATCGTGTCAGGTGGTTGATATGATATTGACTTTGTTAAATGGCCGAGTCTTAGCCCTGGTTCCCGCAATACCCGCCATTCCGACGCTATCTGTCTTGTGATTACAGCTCGGGTTTCTAAGGCGGAGCAGTAATAGATAGCGAATGGTAAAGAGCGGGAAGTCAGGAATATTCAGCAGGCTGGGGTGATCCCAGTCAGAGGTTCCGTACCGGAAATAGACGCGGAAGCCTCATTTTGATACTAGATACAAGACAAGACAGTATCACATCAACGAACCATCAAGAATCAAAACATTGTAGTACACCAAAACCCAAATATTGATTTATTCAACCATTCCAGGAAGTTAGATACTATAATGATCTGAAAAGATATATGCTCCAGGATCCCTCAGCTATGCTCTTCACAGCGTTGGGCACAACGCATTGAATGCAGCTTTATAGATGAGACGGCATAGCAACTTGCTTGTCAGTATCAGTGTTCTCTCGGCGCCAAAGACTAGTCACAGTTTTCTGCTGGGTGTAGAAAGCCAGCCCAGGCTTTCCATAGAATGTATTTGCTCCCCCACCCGCGACGCTCTTCTTATTTCCAGTGAAGGAGAACATAGGAAGTGGGACCGGGATTGGAACATTGATACCGACCTGTCCTGCCTCAATATTCTTTTGGAAACAGGCAGCGGAGACCCCGGACTTGGTGAAGACACTCACCCCATTGCCATACTCATTTGCGTTGACAAGCTGGATGGCTTCTTCGAGGGTCTTCACAGAAAGGCAAACCAGAACAGGGCCGAATATCTCTTCTCTGTAACATTCCATATTTGTTGTGACATTGGTTAGAATCGTAGGTGCCACCTGGAGAGAGTTAGCAACGCAACCAACAGAAGCATAAGGAACGTACGAAGTTTCCATTGGGGTAGTTCTCTGATTTGTACCCTCGGCCGTCCAAAGCAATAGTGGCACCCTCACGTCCACCACTCGCGATGAGCGATTCAATCTTCGCCTTGCGTTCAGGGCTGATCACCGGACCGACGTCGACATTCTTCTCAAAGCCAGCAGACACCACCAGACCTCGTGCCTTTTCAATCAGAGCAGGGATATAATCAGCGTCGTCGCCGACTACAACAAGTACACTCAGCGCCATACACCGCTGCCCTGCGGCCCCGAATGCAGCACCGACGATAGCGTCCAGAGCGGCGTTCTTGTCTGCATCTGGCAGAAGCACAGCATGGATTTTCGCACCGAGATTGGTTTGCACCCGCTTTCCATTGGCTGAGCCTCTAGAGTAGATATACTCTCCAGCACGATTGCTACCAACGAAACTAATTGCGCGAATGGCAGGCTCATCAAGAATGAAGTTCACAGTGTCCACAGACCCATGGATTATATTCAAAACACCCTTGGGGAAACCTGCCGCTCTCGCAAGTTCAGCAAGAATCAAAGCAGCACCGGGATCTCTTTCAGATGGCTTCAAAACCATCATATTCCCGGTCACAACAGCAATCGGAATACACCAGAGGGGAATCATAGCAGGGAAATTGAATGGACAAATAGCAGCAACAACACCAAGAGGTTCTCGGTAACTTCTGGTCTCCGTATCTCGAGCAACTTCGAGGACCTCTCCTGGAAGCTGAGTGGTAATACCACAAGCTGTTTCAGCTACTTGAAGTCCACGGAGGACGTCCCCTCGAGCATCCTTGAAGGTTTTGCCTTGCTCCAGTGTGATCGATGCAGCAAGGCGGTCCCAGTTTTCTTTGATGAGATGCGTAAAGCGAAACATTATCTGCTGTCGGGCAATAATACTGGTTGTCCGCCATGCCGGAAATGCATTCTGAGCGGAGGTAACTGCTGCAGCGAGTTCCTCTGGTGTGGACTGGGGGACGCGCGTGACGAGATTGTTCGTTGCCGGATCATGGACTGGAATCCACGTGGTAGTCTGGGAGGACCGGAACTCGTTATCAATGAAGTTGGGCGTATCGGCAGGAGACTCGATACGGTCATGGTTCATTTGCACTGTTGGGCCTGTTGAAGCAGTGCCTGCATTGGACGCCATTTCGACTGGGAAGATCTGAACGGGATAGGAAGTCGAGACTGATACTCTTCCTTCAAACACAATTAAGTGTAAAGTGGTATTTAAGTGTTGTATATGTTGAGAGTACAGAACATGGCAGGACGCAGTTGCTGGACTGTGTCGTCCCAACGGGTATTGCGGGCCGCTTCTATCAACTAGGGCTACGTAAGGCCGACAGCGAAATGCTATCAATAATGCCAACCTCCGCAATATCCTCCACGTCTTACACCCCACTGCCCCGGTCCTTTCTCGTCGGCTCTTCCGGGGTTGGAAATTGGACGGGTATTGCGGAGGGCGTATCCAACATTGCTTTCGTTCTCCTTATCGTGGCTACTCAGCAATGGAATCTGGGGGTTAAGAGAGTAGTGATCTGCGGGGAAGATCTTTTTGGACCCGCCCTGGCTTGCATTTGGTTATTCTTGCAATTGGAACTATTTACAGTCCGTATAACACCACTTTCTTGATCTTGGAATTTCACTTCCAGAGGGCCGAAACACTTTCCTCATCTTCAAACATCCCTTGCATGATGACAAAAATGTCCCCTCTCGACAGCCTACCGACCAAAATTGCTGCCGACTACCCTTGGGTAGCGTCTCCACTCATAGTGTCGGCGCCCATGGCCAAAGTCGCCATGCCCAAACTCGCCGTGGCTGTTTCCAAGGCAGGTGGTCTGGGCTTTATTGCCGCAGGGTATCACAGCGACCACCTTGAAGACCTACTAGAAGAAGCCGATGATCTACATCAAGACGGCCAAGCCGACACTCCGGCAGAGATTGAGGCCGGCGTCCCAAAGTTCTTACCTGTCGGCGTGGGGTTTATAACCTGGAGTGCGTCTCTGGAAAAGGCTCTCCCGTCTTTTTCCAGATACTGCCCTGCTGCTATTTGGCTGTTTGCTCCTCCAAACGGCTTTCAGGATCTTATTCCCTGGACAACCAAGATCAGAGAGGTCACCGCATTGCGAACCAAGATCTGGGTTCAAGTCGGCTCTGTGGCCGATGCTGTTGCGGTAGTCAACGCCATCGACCCGGATGTCATTGTCGTCCAGGGCCTGGATGCCGGTGGACATTCACTCGCTCGCGGAGCGAGCATTGTCTCCCTTGTGCCGGAAATCAACGACAAGCTTCAACAACTCCGTCCCTACCCCCAGAAGCGAGCCCATGTCATGGCTGCGGGCGGAATCGCCGACAGTCGCGGCGTCGTCGCAGCTATGGCTCTGGGTGCTGAAGGGTGCGTGCTTGGAACACGGTTTCTCGCTAGTCCTGAATCTATGGTCGCTCATGGCTATCAAAAGGCCATTCTAGATGCCTCGGATGGAGGCATATCCACAGTTCGAACAACGATATACGACAAGGTGCGCGACATTCATGGCTGGCCAGAGGGCTATGATGGCCGTGGTTTGATCAACTGTACCTACCTTGATGACCTGGGCGGCCTTAGTGAGGTCAAAAACCGCGAGCTCTATCGTGAAGAGTTGAATCGGGGATATGGAGGCTACGGTCCTAAGGGGAGACTGACCACATATGCTGGGACCGGGGTTGGACTCATCAGAGAAATAATGCCCGCTGGGGATATTGTGAAGTCCATGCGTGAAGGTGCTCGAAAAATCCTGAATTGGCAACATAAGCCCAAACTTTAGACCTAGAAATAATATATGTCTGCCAATTAGGCATCTACATTGCTCTATATTATTCAGTTGGTATTTTCTGTTTTATAATTTCTATATATAACTGAGATCCTCCTACTTCACCACCAGGGACCTGCAAGTGGCTTGGATTTGTAAGATACAAACAACATAGCTGAAAGTCCTTATGTGCGCGGAGAAACACGACTTGAACAGGTGTAGCAGCGGAAGTGCCTCATAATCCGCATATCGGAGTATTCAGTTCGTGACGAAAGTCTGGAGAAATCTAGCCGCCACATCCGCAATACCCAACACGTAGATGGCAACGCAAGAAAACCCCCAATCAGATACTCCTGCACGGTTACAAATGTGTCTGGGGCTTTGATTCAACGAAGCCACCTACGCCAAAAAGCTCCGCCTTGATCCTGGATGAATCTACTCCTTCGCTGGTCAAGGAGCGCCTAACTGCGTCCAGAAATGGGGACGGTCCGCATATGTAGTATTTCGTATGCGCCTCATTCAAGAAGAGATCCCGATGCGTGTGGAGACGTTGCAGGTTAAGCCGACCAATATGATGGTAATCGGTACCAGCTTTGTCGCTTGCTTCAGGGGCTTCGATGAAGAACGTTGCATTGAAGTTGGTGTTTGCGCGACTGATCTCCATGATTTCTTCGTAAAAAGCCCGAGCAGTCGTAGTTCTCGCGGCGTAAATGAGGTGAACAGGACGCTTCGTTGCGGATGAGCTGGACGAGAGAAACTTCGACATGGATACCAATGGCGTAATACCAACACCGCCAGCAATGAGAACAATTGGTGAACTTCCACTGACACTGTCCAAGTGGAAGTTACCTCGAGGATGAGAAACGTTTACGACTTGGCCAGGCTCCTTGAGCCCGTGAAGAACATTTGAAAGCACACCAGGCGCGAAACGCTGACCCTGCTCTTGCTTCACGCTAATCCGGTAATACTCAGACGAGGGGATATCACTCATTGAGTATTGCCGTGCCTGCATGTATCCTATTTCAGGAATATAGACACGCACCGAGACGTACTGGCCGGGTATAAAAGCTGGGAGGGGTTTGCCGTCGACAGGAGAAAGATAGAATGAGGAGATCTCATCGGATTCGCGCGCGATCTTGACGATACGAAAGTCTCTCCAGTCCTTCCATTCGCCATCCTGATCATAAAGCGAGCGTTCTTTTTGAATCATGATTCCGGCAAGTGCGCCATAAGCAGCAGTCCACGCATCTCGGATGCCTGGTGTAAAGGCATCTCCCAAAACCTCTTGCATCGCCTCGATTAGGTATTTCCCGACGATATCGTACTGACCCGGTGTAATTTCCAGTGATGCATGTCTGTGGCAAACCAGCTCAAGCATGGGCGTGAGTGCTTCCAGGTTGTTGATATTCAGTGCGTAGGCGTAGAGGGCCTCCGCAAGAACTCTGGCCTGATATCCAGATTTCTGGTTTGTCACGTTGAACACGCTGTTAAGCTCTGGGTGAGCGGCAAGCATGTTACTGTAAAATACCTTTGTGATCTTCTCACCGTACTGTTGCAGGACAGGGATTGTTTGACTTATGACAGAAGTCTGCTCTGGAGTCATCTTGGGTACAGAGAGTCATGAAACGTTGTATAAAAAGGACCCGTGGAGTAATAGTTGCTAATCTGCAAGGGAGATGGGCGAAATAAATGAACAAGTTATGTTCGAAGAATTTCAAGGCCTCCGGAACATGATAGAAGAACTTGATACTATTGTGGAGTCAATGGACAACAAGCACTGCTTCCGCAACACCCGCCCTTGGCCAAGGTCCCACGTAGTATAACTACCTAGACTTTAGGGTTACTAATTTGGTTCATCCTTCATTTGTCCTCAGGTGAGGGTGGAGCTTTGAACGGCAAACCCAGCGACATAGGGGCATACTACGGGTATAAACACCGAAGCAGGGTGAAATTAACGCAGGGAAAAAAAAACTGGGACTTCGATTAACTGCCCAAAACAGTTGAAAGCAGCCAGGCAGATATGCCCTGGGCCCATAAGTGCTCCCTGCCCGCAATAGCCGCACAGCCGCAGGATGACACGATCACCAGAAGCCCTGCAAGGCTGGTGGCTAGCCAGCTATCTCCAACATTTCCTACCATTCGGAAGGATTCCATGAGTCAATTGAAATATAATATGAACGTTCCCGAAGACTAAAAGTTGCATCTTGCTTCGTAAATCTTGGTTTGGAAGACCTCAATCATCCTTGCCACCTTCCTATCACCAGGCGGGAGAAACTGGGTCCCCAAGACGCCACAAATATCGGACTCTCTATCAATAAACTATCGAGACTTTTAGTATAGTTAAAGATGCAGACAGGGTCCGTTGCTTACCCAGAACAAATTCGGTTTTCCACTCCAAAACAGCGTCTTTGCTTGCGGTCCAAATGGTTCATTTTCCATTGCTAGCATGCCACCCAATCCCCAGTCATACAAGCGGTTGTTGTCAAATATACCAATGAACGAGGACTGGGGGTCGCACTCTTTGATATGTCTTTGGAGAGAATCTCGGCTAGCCGGCAAGAGTTGGGACTGAAACATCATGGCAATCGACTCGCTCGTGAGAAGTTTCCCATCATCAGATAGGATAGAATGAATGACTTTTAGAAACTCCTCCATTGAGGCGTGTATGCCTTGTCCTCCAAAGCAGTCCGTAACCCCTTCAGTCAGAAAGAGCTGCTTAAGCGCCGTGAACCGTCCTGAGGCCTCATCTCGAACTGAAATCCTGACCTTTCTGTCTCCTCCGCTAAGTCTTGCAGGCCAGAAACTCATCTTCTCAATACCAAGGGGCTCCCAAATATGTCTCTGCATGTAGGCTTCTAGGGTTTGCCCTGTCAAACGCTCAACTAGCTGTCCAACCCAGTCAATCCCTGTCCCATACTCCCATGCAGTGTCCGGCTCAAAGGTCAGTGGGTAGCCAAATCGCTCGTCAACAGTAGTACCAGAATTGACATTCCGCCCTTTGTAAGCCGTAAAGCGGGCAAGGTTGGGATTGCTCATATCATATCCTGCTCCACTACTGTGTGTGAGGAGGCTTCGGAGGGTGATTGGATTCTTGCGCGGTTGAATACACGGTTGCCCTGCCGCATCCCAGTCACACAATACGCCTTGGGAGGCCAATTTTGGTAGCAAGGAAGACACATCCGTCTCTAGATCCACAATCCGTTTCTCGACTAGCTGAAGCGCAGCAATCGAGGTCAAGAGCTTGCTCATGGATGCAAGCGCCATGATGGAGCTCATGGCGAGCGGCCTCCCATCAGACGTACCATCGTCGTTTCCGAAGGCTTTGGCGTAGTGGAAACTTCCACTTTTGTTTGTTGCTGCAACCACCACGCCAGGCCAAGTCCCATCCTCCAAGGACGTATCGAACGCCTTTTCGAGGTCCTCTAGGGGATTTCGACAGTCACTGTTGTACAACGCCATGTCTTGAATCGAGCAATTGCTGGGAATTCTGGGGGAGGTATATGTTGTTTGATTATGGCCTACAGGATAGAAACTATGGTAAAGGGGACTGTAGCGCTTGTATTGAGATGCTTAGAGTATAGGAAGAAGAGGCTTCGTGGCCTTTCTTGATATAGGGGCTCGCTATGTCGACCAGAGGAGGCTCTGGCGGAGCATTATTCGATTACTGATCAGGTAGTTCACCCCCACGCGGGTCGAATATATGAAATATTGAATCCTTCAGGATATGGCGCCATAACCACACTACGCTTGTATTTATTTATCGAATCGCATATGCTTAACTCATCTCGTTGTGACATCAGCGCCGGGTATGTTGGCTATTGCGGACACTGCGGATATTGCGGGTATCCAGTTCGAGGCTCCAAGTAGACCCTACCTCGATAGCGGTATATCAGTCTTTTTCTCGGAGAAACGGACAGGTAAATTTTTCTCTCATTCCAGACGGTTTTTATGATTACGAACCTGCATTGTAACCCACCAAGAAAGCACCGCCGATTGCCCGTATGGTGCCTTCACGGGCAAATTCCGGAGCGAGATAGTATGTAGTATGTACCCATGTAGACTCGGCCCGTTCTATACAGGAAGCCGTAGTATCGGTATTGTTTAAACAATTTGAAGCCTTTGTGGTATTTGGAACAAACTCATTTATGCAGGTTCGACACAAAATCTCTCTCCATTTTAATTTATTTCATTTCATTTTTACGTCACGGCGTGGCAAGACTGAGTATTCCGACCGCAATCCCGCAACACCCGACCACTATAAAGTCTGAAGCATTTTCGAACAGAAATCCAGGTCAACCTCACAAGCTGCACTTTTCAAGGCGACGGGTTACGGAATACCCACTATGTCGCTCGACGACGATCGGGAACATGGTGATAAACCAACTGGCCAGTGGTCAATTGGGGGAGGAAGACCATTTCCGCCGGCTCTGGAAGATAGAGAGCTTTATCACGTCTGCTTTGACGGCCCTGATGACCCCCTAAATCCTCAAAATTGGCCCTCAACCACAAAGTAAATATCACTGTCGGATCCGAACTCATCTGCCCCTTCCTTGTTTCTCTACCTGCACAATTATCGACTAATATTCGGAGTGCTTGATGCGCTAACACCGGTACCATGTTAGATTTCTGACCTCTGTATTAGCTTGCTCTGGTACATTCATTGCGTCCTTGAACAGTGGCATGTTCCCTCCGGGAATTGACAAAGCGAGCCGTGAATTTGGGGTTGGGAGGGAAGTGATTACTCTGGGTACGACACTCTTCGTTCTGGGCTTTGCGACGGGCCCGATGATCTGGGCGCCCATGTCCGAGCTCCTGGGCAGGAGACTGCCTTTATTAATTGCCATATTTGGAGAAGGGATATTCACCATTGCTTGTGCGGTTGCAAAGGACGTTCAGACTCTCATCATATGTCGATTCTTCGCTGGAGTATGCGGCGCCAGCCAACTGACCGTTGTGCCTGGTGTGCTTGCCGACCTTTATAACAACACACATCGAGGAGTCGCGATTGCTGTATACGCTCTGACAGTATTCGGGGGACCGTTCGTTGCGCCTATCACTGGTGGGTTTACGGCGTCGAGCTATCTTGGTTGGAGATGGACATTGTATATCCCAGCTTTCCTTTCCTTCGCTACCAGCTTGCTCTCGCTATTCTTCTTAAAGGAGACATACGCCCCGTGTGTTCTCACCGCAAAGGCTTCTTTGCTTCGGAAACAATCAGGGAACTGGGGAGTTCATGCGCAACAAGAAGAGGCTGAGCTTGATATTGGCAGCCTAGCCGAAAAGTACTTAACCCGGCCGCTAAGACTCCTTATAACCGAGCCTGTCCTTCTTCTGATATCGCTTTATATGTCCTTCATCTATGGCTTGGTGTATGCCCTCCTAGTGGCATACC
This sequence comes from Aspergillus puulaauensis, assembly GCF_016861865.1. Classification (NCBI taxonomy): domain Eukaryota; kingdom Fungi; phylum Ascomycota; class Eurotiomycetes; order Eurotiales; family Aspergillaceae; genus Aspergillus; species Aspergillus puulaauensis. The sequence goes on from NC_054859.1 coordinate 392,856, forward strand.
CCTACGTTTTTGAGCACGTATACGGTATGACACCAGGGGTTGCGGGCTTGACCTTTGTCGGCCTGATTGTTGGGATTCTCTTGGGCCTCGCCTTTATTCTCTCGCAACAGAGGAAGTATATCGAGAAGCTGGTACACAACAACAACATCCCCGTCCCCGAATGGCGTCTGTTTCCAACCCTGATTGGAGCTCCAATATTCACTATTGGCCTTTTCTGGTAGCGTTGACTTGCATGATGTTATTGAACACGTACCTAATGAAATCCTAGGTTCGGTTGGACCGGCCTCACCTCCCAAATCCACTGGGCTGCCCCGGCAGTCTCTGGTATCTTCATCGGCTTCGGCGCCCTTTGCATATTCCTCCCGTGCTTTAACTATCTCGTGGATGCCTATTTACCAGTGTAAGCACTGCCTTCAGTTTTCATACTCACCAAGCATCACTCACTCACACACTATTAATATACAGCGCCGCATCTGCCGTAGCAGCTAACATCATCCTCCGATCTGCTTTTGCATCGAGCTTCCCCCTCTTCACGCGGCAGATGTTCTCGAATATGGGAGTCCAATGGGCAAGCACTCTGCTCGGTTGTTTAGCGGCGGTTTTGGTTCCCATCCCGTTTTTCTTTAGACGTTTTGGGGCTCGCCTGAGACACGATTCCAAATAGGCCCTGGTTCCTGTCATCCATCAGATACGAAGTAACCCGAGGAAACGTCTTGGAGTTAGTTCTCGGGGTCGCCCAGCATCTGGACTTGTGGGTTTTGTTTGATCTCGGTCTCTCAACAGTCTTTTCTAGATGAGGAGTCAGTACCTCCATCGGAACAGTTTCGCGGGATCCTTAACCATTGGCCAATCTCCGCTAGCTTGGACCACGGAAATGCAAATGAAGTGATGGGGAAGAGCTAAAGCCCTCATGGCCAAATAGCGAACAGGACAGGCCTCGTGGTTGATGGCCTTGTGCGTGCAATCCCGGTTTTCCAGGGGATCACTACCCCGAAGATTCATTTAGGTGGATTCCAAATTTTAATTATCTTGGATGGTTCTATGTTCGGCATTGTACTATCTACGTGGATACTTGACTCAATAAGGGTCAGCGTGAAGGATAATAGGGAGTCACGCCTCCTCGGAATAATTATGTGATAGATATTCCTGTATATAATAGAACAATAAAAATCTCCTCAATCCCGCCAAAACCACGGGACAGCAAGTTTGAAATGTAAAGTATATCTTTCTCTTCAACTCTCTATCTCTATCCATGTGCGTATGTAAAATACCGTAGATGCAGGAGGTAAAATAAGTTCAGATGCAAAGCCCTCACAGCTCTCCAGTCATGAACTGTGCAACACCCATTCCAAAGCTCCAGTCCTCCTGAGTGTTTTGAACACAACTGATAATCAAATCATCACCAGACACGGAACACTTATCCTGCAGATTCTCAGCCAACGCTTTAAAGGCTTGCGCCTTTTGCTCTGCGCTCCGGCCTTGTTGCAATATCTGAATGATTACGAGTTTCTTGGTTCGAGTGAAGCCCAGGTTAGTGTCTTCACAAATCAGCTCATAATCTTCGTGTTGGGTAATGACCTAAATAAAATGACTTGTAAGGAGCAAGGACTTGGAAGAGCTTCGTACATTAGGAAGAATGTAGGTTCCCATCTTACTTGGTATCTGTCTCGCGCAGGAGCATTAAAATGAGTCTGCATCACCTGCTGAATGGTGTCCGCCAGGTTTTTGAGTTCGCTGGGTGACCACGCATCCCGAATGACATCAATCCTAACAAGTGGCATGCTGGAAAAAGAAAGTTGTGGGTGGACGCGTTCGAGTGTGGAGAAAGTATGGACAGAGGGTTGCTTAACTGATCCAAAGTTGGCTGGACGAGCGGCATATGTATATCCTTGTAGGTACAAGCGGTAACATCGGGTGGCGTAAACCCGCAACGGAAGCCCGCATGTTCCGCAATATCCGCCCCATGAACCAGGATCAAATCTTTAAGAGTATTTGTCAGGCAGTCGGTACAGGCGTTGATGTGGATCACGACTACCCAGGGTCACAGTTCGTGACGGCGACAAAGCTTCTGGAGAACTGTGACTCTTGTTATGATATGAGGCTTACAAGCCTGGCTTAAATCGACCAATCACAGCCCGCTGGCCATATTAGATACGCGGATCGCAGGCGCCACCACTGCAGAAGGCCTGCCACCGTATGGGTGTGGATGGTATTGGCTATTATTCTGGTTGGGCCGTGTCGAATAAACGAACTCCAGGCAAGCCAAACACTAGCTTAACGGCGCAGTGTATACTCCGTGGGGCTATTTCCAATCCCATCTATCCCACCCCATGCAAAGAAGAACTTGGATATTGCGGTGGGTGTTGACTGCTCAGCTTACTTTCACCTTGTCCCACGACACCACCGATGATCCATCGGAGAGAATCGACTTTCGAGCAGTCCAGACAAACTTTCCATGTGTGGGAAGCACCACCCATGACACTAACCAGTAAATGACGGCTCCTGAAAGTACGAGGATGGCCACCACGGAATATAGCCAAGGTGGCAATGCCTTGCCCCTATCCAACGCTGTAGGCACAAATGGAGTGGCCAACAGGAAAATCTGCGAGGCAAAGAATAAATACACAATCGGGGTCCACGCACGGAATGTGGGCTGGGGGGTTGGCTGTCTACGGATAATAAACAATCCGATAATAACCAGGACGTTGATTATCGCAATGGCGTACTGTCCGACGTCCAGTAGAAAGTTATACACCTCGCCTAATATGGTTAGTACGCTGTACTCGTGTGAGGATAGACAAACTAACCAAATGGAATGAACAAGATCATTACCGTGGACGAGAGGAAGACAAGAAGGAACGCTGCAGACGGTGACCCAGACGGCGTACTGGCAGCGAAAAAGCGAGAATACGGGACTAGTCCTTCCTTCGCAAATTCTCGCACCACTCGCGACATTGAAAACGAGGCTGTCATCAAGCTTCCGAATGACGATAACGCCGCCAGTGTTGCTGTCAGCCAGAGCATTGTACTTCCAAACACCTTTCCGATCAACAGGGCGACCACTGTGACCCCGGTCTTGCTGATTTCTTCGGGGGTTGCAACAATAAAGTACGAGATGTTGGTTAAGGTGTATAGTAGTCCGACAGTCCCAACACCTACAATACCGGCGATCTTCAGGACTTTGCGAGGGTTGTGCACTTCGTCAAGCACATATGCCGCATTAGACCAGCCTTGGTACGTCGCCAGTATCTTGAACAAGGCATTGGTATAGTCTGATACGTCGGAAGAAGATCCGGCAAAGGGGGTCGCTAGACTACTAGCTGGATGGGGAATCTGTGGTAGGTCGCCTCCAAGAGCGCGCAGCCCGGACAGGATGATGAGGAAAAGAATGAGGATTTTCACCGAAGCCAAGAAATTCTACTATCGTCAGTATGGCTCCGCTACCCCAATTGCTGTTCTTACCATAATCTTAACTCCGAGAGCACAGGACTTGATATGTATCGTGGCTATGATCGCGAGAACTCCAACGGCGAGCCCTCTCTTGACCCAGTCACTCGCCGACCCGTTTACAGCAAGGAGAATATTCTCGGCCACAACGACACTGCCAATGCCTGTTGCGCAGTCAATTTCTATCCCCTGTCAGCTGCGGTACGAAACTCACCTGTAAACCCTAGGAAAATAACATGGACAGCAAACACCGTGGTCACCAGCATTCGGGGTTTTGGGTACGCAGCCTCTAGGTATACCTTCTCACCTCCACTCCGAGGCATGAGAGAGCCAAGCTCAATCCATATAAAGAGACCACAGTACGCGAGGATCAGACCAGCGACCCAAAGAGCCAAAGCGGCGCCTGCACTTCCGACACTCTCAGCAATGGCGGACGGTGTCGAGAAAATTGCAGTGCCAATCATGCGATTGGTGCTAAACAAGTTAGCAAAGCGATCGAGTACCGGTATACGGAAACTAGATCTTACATTAAAAAGGTTGTCGATACGAGTCCCAAGTGACGGCGTTGGGGAGCTGGTTCCTCATCCTCATGCTCGTGCTCCGACCCAGATTGAGGCAATAAGATCGCGTTTTCATCCTCGGTAGTAAAGGTCTCATCCCTCAGCGAAGAGGGTGACATTTTACGAGGCTATCAGTCTCTCATGAGTGGACGAGACAATCAAGGCGTGTTGTGACGAAAACCCAGTTGGTTGCAAGAAGATGCAGCAAGTTCGTCCTCCTTGCTGATTGTTGATCTCACTGCACGTGATATTTCAGCCTGAGGTGTATATCAACAACTTGTCCATCGTCAGTATCAACAGACAGTAACAACGTTGTGATCCTCTTGGAATTGAATCCCACTATGGCGTGTACTAATTCTTACTATTTCTTAGACGTGAAATTTCCAGGTTCTGCAATACCTCTTTCACATACTGCCATCTTTTGCAACTATAACTATATATATTATATCATCAGCGCTGGAGCTACAATCGTAAGTTTACTGTAGGCATATAAAGTGCTAAAGAGATAGTGAGATGACATAGTATTTTTATGATCAAGGGCCATTCCTACATATTCCACACACTGGCATAGCATAGCAGGCCAGTAGAATCGGCAGGCTGGAGAGGTATGAATACTACTACTACTACTACTACTACTACATGTTCAACACACAAAGAGCGAAAGAATTTTAAGGGGTTTTTTGTTTTATTAAATTGTTTATTTAACGTTATACACACATATTCTGAGCCAACTCCTAACTTATGCTATCATCGATTGAAACGCCTTGCCAACGGTCGTGCGAAGCCACGTCGAAACAGCAAACACCCCCTCTCGCACCACGTTCAGCTCCAATGTAGGCCCAAACTTGCTAGGCTCTTGAGCAGCGGGCGTGCTGCTTTCCTGTGACTGCGGTAGGTTGATCTCGACCGATTGTTGATGGATATCCCCCTTTGAAAAGCCTGCTTCAAGGCCATTTTGTTGGGGGCCATCAACCGGGTCTGGAATCACCGTTGCAGGTGCCTCGGCCATATCTACATCCTCTACCTCTAGGGTGCCAGCCGTGGTGCATTGGACCTCGTTGTGTTCAAAAGATGCATCATTACCACTGCCATAGGGCTGACGAACGTTGACGTGAACTGGTTCCGTTGTATGAACCTCGACCAATGAGGCCTTTCCAACCCCGTACGAAAGCCAGGGATGGCGAAGGACCTCCTCCATTGTCAACCTCTTAGACACATCGTAGTCAGTCATTTTAAAGACAAGATCTTCAAAAAGCATCCGTTCCTCGTCAGTAAGTGACGCACGCCACCCACGCTTTGCACGGAGCGGTCTGAGAAGATGGCCAACCTTGCGACTTGTCCCTTCACGTATCGTTTCTAGCCGGACTTGTGCGTGGTCCAAGGACCTCTCCTCAACCTCCTCAACGGGGACACCGTAGCGGAGCTCCCACTTCCTCCATTTGGGAGACCATTTTGACCAGAACGGTTCGGGAAGCATCCCGCATTTATTGATGATCCAGTACGCGTAAGTAGTCGGATGCTCGCGCGACTTGTAGTGACGCTTTCCGGCTGAGTACATATTGAGTGCCTCCATGGAAAACAGCTTATAGCCCGTCCGGATCTCGAATATCGAGGTGGCAAGCGCCCAGATATCGCTGGGGGTCCCACACTGGTCAGCAAGGGCAAGTTCCGGCGAGGCGTACTCGTACGGAATGGCTCCCCTTTCTGGTGGGTTTGATATCTCGAAGCACTCTCCAAAGTCGATCACGCAGATCTTATCTGAAGCAAACCGGGCATTGAAATGGCCATCAAACTCGACTGCCTTGACGAGGTACCCAGGGGGGTGTGCATTCTTGTCCATGTTTGTGAATGGAATAACTTCAAGCGTCTCGGCCGGGCCTAGCAGATCCTCAACCTCCTCCTCTCGGGCTCCGTTCAGGCCATCAAGGCGAAGAAGGATATTTGAAGGTCGGAAGTCTAGAATTGAATACGTTAGTATAGGTATTAAAACGGAAAGGGGTTGGATCATTTGATAGGAGCAAGGACTTACCTCCGTGACAAATTCCATGCCTGTGAAACATCGCCATGGCCTCCACAGTCTGACGAGTCAAACTGCGCAGATATTCTTCTGGATCCTTCACATTGTTCCAGATCTCTTGGACTGCCTGCCCAGCAACCGGGTAAACAAAGCACTGGTGGACCCCATTCACGCCCTCAAGCTCGAACCGATCCAGCGGAAGCAAACAGTACTTCTCGACGTCCGGGTCAGTCTCCGCAAGCTTAAGCAAGCGGCGGACATTGAGTAGCTCCGCATTATCCTCACCAGAGTTCATGGCGCGGATGATCTTGAGCGCAACGTACTCCGTAGGGTCCTTTTCCAGTACACGGCAGAGCCACACGGTCCCAAATCCGCCGCTGCCCAGCTTGTTGATGACCTTGTAGTTGTAGAAGGTATCGCCAAGGTGCACTGGATGATGCCCGCCTGGTAGGTACTCCCACGGGTCCTCGACTCGCTCGCCGAAGCCGTAGATGCCGTATCCATGTGGACCACGTTCAACGTAGTGCATATCGATGTCATCATACCCATCCAGAAGCTGGCCTGGAGGAGGCGCGGATGATTCCTCCTCGGCAGCAGAAACAATTTCCTCGATCACGCACTCTTTGTATTCCTCAGTGATATGCATGGTCTCATCACCGCCGGTGTTCACCTTGGTGGTTGGGGTGTTAGATCCAGACATGATTCTTAGAGATTGAACAGCGCAATCGGGCGAATTCTGTTATCCGAGTGTACGGAATGAATAAAATTTTAAAATTATTTTTTTCCTCGGAGCAAACTGGCAAACACTATCGAAAACAAATTTCGAGTTCGAGTTTGACACAGGCGCGCGTTATGTATTCGGTCTCAGGCAAGAGAAACCGTGCCGGGTCTCATTGTTGTTATATAGACAGCCCTACAACAGAGCCGTGAAGCGCGAACAAACAAACCACAAGTTGCTCTTTCATCGGCTAACACACATTTCAGTTGTCCTTTGTTTCATGGATAATGATTGAAACTTATCCGAAAGGGTCCCAAAAATAGTCACATTAAAATGTTCGGAACAAAGGCCACTGATGTGTCTTCTTATGAATATTCAACGGTTGGCATATGAAATGACAGCTAAAATAAATCGGTCTAAACGGCCTGAATTTAAGCGACTAGCTGTGTAGAAATAGTGGCTTTGTAATAGACAATCCGGTCCGTCAACTGCTTGTAGTCTGCCACTTAGAGAGCACCCGTGGCGAAGTGATCCTCCCCGAGGGAGATGAGAACATGCGAGCAAATAGAAATATTCGACTAACCCACCCTGTTGCACGAGGTCCGATGTGCTGTCATAGAAATTGTCCAATGTATTGTTTCACATATGCAGTTACAACTACGTTGATCTATTTGATACCAAGCTGATGAAACGAAAGACGCTTTGGAGTTTGGCAGTGCATTCATGGTATGTTGGCTTCTTAATCAGAGATTGGGACTATGCACATATGGCGACAAGAAAGAAGTTTGAGCTTCTTTGGTGCTATCAATACCACTTAATTAAATATTGCATTGACATGGCGTCGGGAGTTAAGAGTATACTGTGATGGAAGTTCCAAGCCCCTCTAGCCAATATTGCCATGGACACGACTCATAGCTGGAAGAAAGTCATCAAAGGCCTTCACATGTATGGAGACTGGAATATGTAAACCTATTATGCACTCGACTTACTCCTTTGAGGACATCCACGGTTGAAGTATCAACAATCAACTTGCAATGTTTCTAACTCTTTATATTTGCACACAAAGCAGGGGGTCCATGACAGTAGATAAGTCGGTATATAGAGTAGCTCAGCACAAACCTGGAGAAATGGCAAAATTGGTGTTTGCGACAACCTCCCACATTATTCGATACAACAGTACAACTCTCAAACCAACTCTCAACCGATATTCGCTGCCAAAGACAAGAATGTCTAGACTATCTCACTACAACGACATCGAGGAGGGCGAGATCATCGAGACGAGGAAGCCGTCCAGCAGACTTGCCGTGAGGAATATATCATGGGGCGGTTCTAATCGCCCAGTGAGTCCCGCACGAGAAGCGAGACGGATGGCCGAGCCCTATCAAAACTCCTACAAGCGTCCCCAGGCCTCAGCACCTGCACCGCGGTATGAGACGCCTGGATCTGCATCTGCATCGCAGCCGTCGTCAAAACTGAAGCTCACGCTAGAGGAACTCGAACTTGAGTGGGGGAAGAAAAGCCCACCGGCTGGGAGGAATGGGATGAAGATGACCGTCCGAGGATACGTCCGCGCTGTTGAGAGACTACTAGAAGAAGACCCCGTCATTGAGCCGGTTGGATCGGGGACAGTTGATGACCCACGGGTAAGTGAACCAGGCTGTTCCTGTTTTCCCCGCTTCAAGCCACAGTATAACTAACCCGGTAATAGATTATCTGGATATCCAAGGCCGACGACAGACCTCGTGGCCGTGTAGCCGGCATCGAGAGGATATGCCGCCTAGCATGCGCAGAGATGAAAACAACAAAGATTTGGATCCGGAAGTACGACCATGGAACCACACGCACCTTCACACAAACTGCCCGTGGCAAAATCGAAAGGACAATCTCCGAGGATGACCCGCATATCACCGTGTATATGGGCCATAGCGAAGACTACCTCTATGAAGGCCATATCTACATCGGGTACTCCAAAGCCAACCCTTATATCCCGGCTCGACTTGCTGAGCCTGAAGAGCGGCGCTTTGCTAAGGACGGAAATAAAAATCCAATCCCTGTTCTGGACCGACAAGGGCTTCGCAGGGAAGCCTACGCTATGGGCCTTCTGCCGATTCCTATTGGTACATCTACTGCCTCTGGCCATATAAATGGCATTGATTCGAACATGATTGCTAACAATACCACAGATCCAGACTCAGACTCAGGTGTAAACTCATCGGACCCAGACTCCGATATCTACTCGAAAGCTGCTTCTAAAGGAGGCAGATGGAGACCCTCGGCTACTGATCCCTATAAGATCGATACATGGCGGCCCTCCAGCACTGTTAATTCTTACAGCAGAAATACAAAGCGGTACTCAAATGCTGACTCCTATACCAGAGATTCAAAACGATACTCAAATGTTGACCCCTACAGAGACTCATGGCGGTCGACAAAATACTAACCAGGTGTATACTAAGTTGTTTAACTCAAGGTCGTAAGTACTCGTTGACTATGCATAGGACTCTCTGGATAGGGGTCAGGATCCCGTCCGTCTATATCAGTTTACTTTGGTTTGTTTGCGTCTATATTATACTGAATCTGGCCAGTATTTCACGACTGATCTATCGGCTCATCTGTGCTACTACTACAGCCCTCTCTGCTGCTTTACAGTTTTTCTACTACAGGATGATCCCTCCCAGCCGGACTGAGAGTTATATATTGTTGTATCGGATATTGTTGGAAGTTCTTGGTACTAATTGTTGATATGGGAACTTATATGGTGTTCGCATTGTTGGGATGGTTATAGAGCGCGTCAATTTAATTCAATTTCATTAAGAGGATTATAGCCATTCAGGCTTTTGTAAACAACAATAGAGAGATACTAAATTGGTTGCATGATTCCAGGGCTGTATGACCTGTGGGTGTAGAACAGTTGCAGTTTGGCATTGGAAGTTAGAAACAGATACCTAGTATTAATTGGCACATTCTAGTCTAGGTTATGACAATTCAGTGATATAATAAAGAAAATCAATACCCCAACAAAGGTGTCTTGCCCAATCGAGTCCACACAGTCTGCCACCAGCTCAGTTAGATACCAGCCTGCTTTGCGATCTCAAGAGCAGACTGGAAGCGTTCAAACTTCCCGATCAACTCATTGCGCAAACTCGAGGTCAGGAACTTCTCGCCAGCAATGTCCAACAGCTCAGCGTCATCGAGGTCATTAACCATGTCCGAGCATAGCACTCTGACAGGACCATCGCGGCCCAAGATATGGCGCTCAACAATTTGAATGACCACATTGTCAGCGAACCTCTTAAGTGCAACCTTGTAGTAGGCCTTGAGGATATCATGAATATCATTCACCGCTTGGTCCTCGTTGCTGAGGTGGATGCGCTGCATCACCTGGGTGAGATTGACGGATCCGTAGGTTGTGTCGCCGAGTCCCAGTCCCTGCAGCCGGGCGCGCACTCGCTCGTCTCGAATTGCAGTGAGGGTTTCGGCGTAATAGTGATTGACCGTCTGTAATATGCCGCCTCTTTCATCATTGAGCATCTCTTCGAATTCCTTCTTCGCCTTGGCGTGGGTGGCGTCTTGCCCACGCTGCAGGCGAGAGATGAGCCGTTCCCTCACGTCCTGATCGCGGATTATTGCAGCCAGAGTGTCCCGATTGAATGCTTTGACAGCATCACTAACTCTTCCAATGTAGATGAGGGCAATACCACTCCAGGGGCTTGACTGCTGGCGGAAGAGGCGTTCGAGAACCCGTGGGTTGACGGTCCCAGGTAGTTCGGTTCCACGAGACTCACGATATGCTCGACGGATCCAGGTCGTGATATCCTCTTCGCTGTCCAACTGTACTTTGGACTTTCGGATTTCCTTTCCTGGTCTGGTGTAATCGGGGTCGAGCTCTCCACTGGGGGTACAGAACACCTTGGAATGGCCACTTTTTGTGAGGGCCTTTGAGAAACTGTCACCCAGCTCTCGAACGTGCATTCGTAGCTTTAAAGCGCTATCAGACGAAAGATCCGGGCTGTAGCTTCCACTCAATGCATCGTCAACTGCGCGCTGGTACATGTTGGCCGTGCGTGCAAGGAAGCGTCGCTGATCAATCGCAGTCTGGCGTGATGGGCCGAGAAGCTCAAGGTCTTTCTCGGTGGCTGCCAGCGAAGCCTCAATGTCTTTGACAACATTGGGGAATTCGATCCTGATGTGATCATAGAGCAATCCACCAAGGAATTTCTTCAGCGCGTGAATCCCAACTCGATCCTTCGGGAGCTCAGTCCAAGGAGCAGCGGTAGAGAAAAACTCCCTCTCCTTCCTGTGTCTACCCTCGACTGTGATGCCCTCTTTGATCTCTTGAGTAGATCGGTTCTTCACTGCGAACCAGCCGTGTGTGAGTTTCTCGACTTCGTTTTTGGCGATGCGGAGGACCTGTTTGCGTATTAGCTAGAGGTCAATGAATAGACCTAGAGACGTACTCCTGCTTCGTCACCCTCTTCCACGGCGTCGCACTTGGTGATGATTCCAACCGTACGTTTGCCTGGTGGGTCGGCGGCTCGAGCCATAGAGAACCTGACAGGATTGGCAGGTAGCATCGTGCGTATGGAAACGATACGTACACTCCCTGGTTGGCGAGGTTGTTCCTGGCGTCCATAACGGCCCTAGGCGAGGTTAGTTACTTTCTTTGCATACGGCGGGGGGACAAACAGGATAATGGTTCGCTTGTCGACGATGTAGTTCTGGATCAAACCACGGATGATGCCCTTATCCTCCTCTGTCTGATACTTCGTAGGGTCTGCCAAAGTTAGTAGCTGGTAAAAGAAAGATCAAAGACAACGTACTGTGGAACAAACCGGGAACATCAACCACACTAAGGTGGTGATGGTCCGGGCCGGACAGCTCGATCTTGAGAATATCGTCGGAGAATCTCTTGTCGATGTTTTCAATGTCAGTTGTTCCAGGTCCTGGGATACCCATGGCCTCGGCAGCCTGAAAAGCTATCAGTATAACACACAAATCAACAATGCAAAACACAGACCTCGTCGAACACTCTGCCGAACTCATCACTATCAAACTTGTCGGCCTCCAAAGCTCGCTCGAAGGATTTGAGCTTCTCTTCCTGGGCCTCATTTTGCTGAGCAGCTGGACCAGGGATGATAGTTATTTTTGCACCCGCCTCATCGGACGAAGTACGACGAAGAACAATCTGCGTAGCGAAGCGAGTGCACAGGTCGCTCGCAACTGGAAAGGAGAGACCGGTCAGTCCCTCCAAGAGAGACGATTTTCCACTCGACTGATCTCCCACAACGACCAGCTGTGGTGTGTTAGTGATTTCCCTTGTGTTCAAGGTGCTGGAATCATCCATACCTGAGGCAGAGATACGCTCTCGCTGACACCGAGCTCACGCAGTTTGTCGATGATCTCGAGAACCTTGGCTCTCTTCTCATTGTGAAGATCACCAGCAGCCTTGACGGCCATATTCACCTTCATCTGCATATGGGTAACGAATGATTGGACTTTCGAGCTGGGAGTGAGGATGGAGGAAGTGTGTTGTTGATACGAGGAACGGGAAGAGAGATGGCACGTTTTATACCCCAACTCAGCTGGAAATTGGGAAGAGGAAACGACCCAAGAATAACGGAGGACGATCTGAAGGAAGGCTAGAGAGTAGAGCTTCTGTTGTGTTGTGTTTGTTGTGGGTTGGTGGTGGTGGTGGTGGTGGTGGTGGTGGTGGTGTGTGTGTGTGTGTGTGTGTGTGTGTGGCACAGCCATCAGATTCACACATGTTGACTGTGGCATTCACTAACCTGCTCCACCATTGGATGAAATATCAAATCCAACACCAGCCACAGCCCAACACAGCCTGATGGAAAGCACATCATATTTAGGCAGCTTTGGCCCTAGTCCTGCTTACCAGTGTTGTCGGTCACATCACCGTCATTGCCGCAGCTATCGCCGAGATGCGTGCAAGCCTTTCAATCCAACGGCAGCGGCAAGGCTAACTCCAGAGTGAGTCATGATAACAGTTCCATTCCATTTCGGCATACTAATTCGATGTTGAACGAGCAGCGGCACGTCCTATCTCACTTGGTGTACGGAACACCGCGCCGCATAGGCGTCCAACAGCTGCTCTCGCCAGAGGTTACAAGGGTTGGACGGTGGCGGCACCACTTGGACTCAAACTCCAGGAAGGCACATCCTGAACCAAGAACATCTGGTACCGATCATGTGTCAACATATCCAACTTTGAATCAGCCATGCTTGCCAGCCACAACATGTAGCCGGAACACCTGTCCGGGCGGGCTGTGCCTTTTCCTCTACCAAACATCATAAGTAAATCCAACTGTCAAGAAAAAAATTCGAAGAAAGCCACCAGGGCAAATATTTATCATTTATCCTATATTCTATCAGTCAATCATTCCCCCTCAAATCCTCCGCCGTATGCAGTCTATCCAGTAACGCCAAGCGGACTTCATTATTCGTAAGCGTCCCGAACCCAAAAGCCGGGATGATGCGCATCATGCGCGTCAGGGACGCAGGAACCAAATTCATGCGTAACGTCGTTAACGCCTCAGACATAGTCAGCGAGCCTTGCTTGTTGTAAATTGCAAGGGCGACTAGGTGTATTGGCGTGTTGATTATCTGGCCCAGCACGGGCACGAACAGCTGCGCCAGCACAGCCTTCGATTGCGGGTCTGGGATTAATGAGTCGGGAATGGAGGAGGATAAGGTAGCCGGGAGAGTGAAAGAAGTGTGAATGGTGATGATATCACGAACGAGGAAGCCGATGTAAGTGGACAGTGGTGTTCGGGGCGTCGGTGGAGGGATGGAGATCGGCAACGGCTTGCCGGGTGCCGGACCCGGTAATTTAGGGCACCCAAAGAGCCGGGCAAAGACAGTGTCCTTGTAGATCCCAAGAGGGACATTTGCGGACAATGTCGCCAGGACGGTTAATGTGTTGGCAGCTGCCGGTTCGAGGTCCAGGAACCCGGAGTGTGCTACCGAGGTGGCGAAGTTGGCTGTGCCGTATGTGCCAAAGTAGAGCCCGAACACCAGCAGGCACGGCCGCGACGATGCAAAGAGACGAGGCTTCTGGAATAGCGACTTTGCGTGTTTCTTCAAAATATCCATTGTGGGCCGAACAGTGCACGACTTCTCCACGACGACCCTGGGGTGATTTAGTGGGAGGGCTCAACTCTCAACGGCGATATCGCCCATGGTGAACGCACCTGTCCATGACTGTCACGGCTGGCGTAACCAGTACGGCAGCAGCAAATGCCGCAAGGGCATCGATTGTGAGACTCTGATGTAGCTTCTCTCCCGGAGAGTCGCGTGGTGGTGCCATTCTATCTGCAATCAAGAGGCCGTAGATTGCTGTTCTGTTCCAGTGTTCTCAGGTCCAGTGTTCTCAATTCCGGTGGTGTTCGTGTCCAGTATATCGTGAGCCAGATTGAGAGCCAGAGTGTATACAGCGTTATCGAGAAACAATTTGAGAGCTTTGGTATGACTTCTGCAGGGAACAAGCGAAGCCTTTGTAACCGGGCCGGTGCCGGATATCGACACACCGGTGGAGTATGGCGGGTCCTACAACCGAGCGCACAACATCGGGGGATCGCCATATGAGATGTTGTTGAATCAGTCCTAATAATATTGAAGAGCGGCGGTATTAATCAAGTCGTCGTTTACACTGCAACACCGACGCTCCGATTTTGACCTTTAGTGAGAGACTACTACTATGTCTCGGCGTTTGTGGGATATACAACGGGCAACTCGTCGCGACAGATGTAGCACCGAGCAAATCTCATTGGAAGATTCCTCCGTTCCAATTATGCTTCCAGAATCCCCTGATCGTCTAGTTTGTGCGGAACGTGGGGTTGGTCGGGTACTGTCGGCCATATCACACAACATCCTATCTACCAAGTACGACAACAGTGAACAGAACCCCTAGAAAAAGTACAATATCTTTGAGAAAGCGCGGACCATTCTATCCCATACCAGACCAGTCTAGACAACTGAATATGCAAGCTAGCTAAGCAACTTGCGCACTACCTCAACCCTATCGAGCCGTTAGCAAACCCCACCATAACAGTCATAGTTGACGCAAAACCCACGTCGCAAAGGTCCCAGCAGAGACAGGCATCGCTCTGAGCAAGGCTGGCCCAAGGCCCTGGAAGAGCCCGCGCACACCGGCATTCTCCCAAGTAGCCCGAAACGCATACCTCATCGTGCGATACCGCCCCTGCGGCCCAAACCCATCACTCTGCATCTTACTCTTAATGACATCCAGCGGATGGCTCAACAACCACAACGCCTCCCCAGCTAGACCCCCGCATAGCGCAATCTGCCAACTACTAAGCTGTTCACGCGTCTTCTGCTCTCTCTCCTGCAAGACACCAAGCAGCCCCTCATACGCCGCAAACCACACCCCGTAGCCATGGAACTCACGCAACAAGGTAACAACCTGTCCACGATACAGCCCAGATACACCGGCGGTCCGGATAATCTTCCGCACGCAGTCCCAAGGTCCAGAATACAGCCTGCTATTCTTGCCATGAGGCTGTGTCTGGAGCCGGATCCTGATGTGCTCGACAGGGCCCGAGACGACGCTATTGGCCACGCCCGCCGAACCGCCGGCGAGATAAAACTGGGGCAGCGACAGATCTGCGCCGCCACCAGGTCGGTGGGCTTTATTGTAATGCTCGATGAGCTGGCGGAAGCCGTGGAATGCGCCGAACTGGATGCTGACCTGTTTCACATGAGTATGTCGTAGAATATTAATAATGTCATGCGAGGGGTAAACTCACGCAGGCACCGACTCCTAACAAGGGGACCAGACTTCCCTATGTACTACGTCAGTGGTATCAAGACAAAATAAGAATCAAGCGCGGCGGACTTTATAAAACGCAAGCGGTCCTTCTCGCGTCCAGGTGCGACGTGCCACCGAGAGCGCTGTGCTTCCGGCCTGTGTCTGGAGTCGGACCTTGACAATATCTACCGATGAGTACAACACTTCTCTCGCCAGTAGTCATAAAAGGATCCAGTGCGAACCAAAAGGCTGTCCTGTATACCCTGTTAGCTCTCGGGCTATACGGTAGGGCTGAACGGCTCAATGCGATTTTTCTCACCGATAAGTACCTGCGCAACACCCCCAGCGGCTCCAGCTGCCAGGCCCTTCGCGGTCTCCTGCCAGTCCACTACTGGATTTGATGTACCCTCTATTTCCGAAGACATGGCTTATTGCGATGCGTTTCGCGATCTTTCTTCCAAGCTGAGGGTTTCTAGATTGCATGCTATTTGACTAGCATTGGTTCGGCCTTGTCTCCGACAGGGCGTGCTGCCTGCGGGTGAAACGACCGAGATGCAGATGGGTTCTACTTGGTCTGTTGGGGAGAAGAATTGTCGTCGTATTGTTATCCACCTATTTTCTTTAATAGGTTGGCATGCTATCTTGAAATAGGTAGGTACTGCCCACTAACCCTACATTTCGATTGGAACGATGTGACTCGGTGCGCTCGTTACTATGACAGGAACTCCTGCATGGACATTGAGAACTCAAGTAAATCATATCTATGCTACTAACTCTGTCCTACATGAACCCCCTCTTCAGCCGACGCAGAGTTTGCCTCCTGAGGAGTAGATATTCTTCTCTTGTCCGCCCAACCGCATCCCTATTCTCAACCGCGCGACGCAGTAAATAAGACAGACAATCCTTCAATGTCCCCCAGCTGAGACACTTGAATACTTCCGGGGGTGTCCTCTCACCAGAGTCCTTGCCCAGCTGCAATAGCCGACAGCTAACACCGTCCGCCATTCCAAGCAGCTGTCCGTACTGTGTCTGGGTCGCTGGTCGTCCCGACGCAAGTTCTTGCTGGATCAGTCGGTCCGCATTCAGTACACTCTCCTTATTATGGGTAGCGAGAAATAACTGAGCCGACGGGAAGGGTTTGTCTGCCTTCCCAAAATGGCCATACTGCTGGCGAATGATACCCTCCGCCATCGTATTATACATATCATCGGTCTCGAGCTTGGTGTCGTTAATCAAAGCCCGCGGCTCCGCCGCAATATATGCGCCGCGAACGAGCTTGATCCCGATAGTGAAGCCTTCCTTCTCAGCAATATCCATTTGAGACAACAGATTGGCTGGCGTGGATTTCAGGTACGCCTGGTACGTATTGTATACCACTGCCACCCCGCCCTTGTTATACTCCCGCATGAGATCCAAGGCCACACCATCGATACCGTGTTGGACAGACTGCTGCTCGGCATCCACGAAGATACGCGCTTTCCGCTCGACGGCGCGGGAGCAAATCTTTCGTAGCGCGGCCGTCATCTGCTCTGGTAGTGGCTGGTTGGAAGAAAGGGCTTGCATGGCGGGAGAACCTGCGCCTGTCAATCTGTACATGATATTAGCATTGCAAACACTTCTTCGCAGTCATGTATCATACTTTAAAGCCAGTATATCTCCCTCATTCACCATCTCCACAGTCTCCAAAACACCGTCGCTCCACGCCGTGATATCAGAATTCTCAACATCCTGGGACTCCATCCCATCCTCCCCCCCAGCATTCTTTTCCTTCGCCGACGCATCAACAACAATCTCCTTCGCATAAGTCAAAATCACCCCCTTGAACCCCATATCCTTAATCCTGCAAATCGTCCCCCTAACCTCCTCCCCATTTTCCCCCGCACAGAAATGATTATAAAACGTCTTCTTGACAATCCCCCTCAACACCGGATTCCCGTCTACATCCAGCAGCCATATCCTGGGGCGGTTGAGCATCGACAACACCGCAAGCGCGGGGCGCAGTAACCACGAATGAGACGAGACGGTGGCTACCAGGAATGCTCGGAGGAGCATCTTATTCGGGAGCAGGGAATGAGGCGGTGGTAGCATTGTCTCCTTTGACGAACTGGCCATAGTGGTTGTCATTGTTGATTTGGGTTTGGCGTGCCCAGTCCGGCGTAAGCTGCTTCCGTACTGTCCATACCGGAGGAAGCCCCGCGGGTATGGTGGAAGGCATAGTTTTGTTGACATCTTTTCTCCAGTAAGGCCTGTATCTCACTCCCGATGTAGACAAGGCACCAAGTGGACAAATGGTGTACAGAATGAATAGATTTACCGGTATGTCGTCTGTGATACGACGCAACTAAAGCCAGCTGTATGAGGGTACGGCCCGAAGACCCGAACTCTCGGGCGTGTCACCGAAAGGGCGCGTTGATGGTTTGGAGAAATATGGGCGATTCAGTAGGAGTTTCTATACGGATGAGGACGGAAAGTCACCGACAGGGCGTGGAGATGGTTGTCATGTCATGTCGTGGATGTCAACCCCACCTCCCCCGCATATCGCCTGTTCATCTCCACTGATTGGTCTTGCTTTGAACATATAATCTCTAAAATAGCTAGATAGCTCGAGTGTTGACCGTTATGCACCGCTTTTTCTTTACAGTTCCAGCCAGATATCGAAGCCAACGACACCCATGATATTACCTTCATGCCGATGATGTGGGAATATCAATCAGATAGTCAGCTTTGCTTTTATTTACTCTATAATATTTGAAGTCATTTATTTCACTTTTGGCCAAGCTCTGGCAGATCTATATTTTCGAATGCAGTCTAATCCTCCCCGGCAAAAAACAATAGAACAGCTTCAGCCACAACGCCAGAGTCATCGTCATCCTCCATGTCATGTCTGGATGACCCCCAAATCCTCTCCAGGTGCGAAGAGAGCCGCGATTCTGACCAGCTGAATGTCTTCGCAAATTGGTGACAAAGCTCCCCAGTAGCAAAGGCGTCGTATTCAAAGTGGCCTTGCAGGGTGAGGACACGACCAGGGTTATATAACCCTTGGATAGAGCAGCGGTCGGTGCTTCCAAGGCTCATCCACGTTCCTTCGAGAAAGTCGTCTGTCGTTCCCTTTTCGCCATTTAGTTCCTGATAAGGTACCACAGCGTCACCGTGGATAAGCTGGAGGCGAAGCGGGTTGGTGGACGAGAATCGCTGGAAAGGTACGAATCGGCGTGCGAACTCAGGATTCAACGTGATCGAGTGCGGCCCAATTTCGTGGCCGTCTGGCATCAGCTTCACGACCACCTTTCCAGATAGCTGGTCGCCCTTTGCATCCGGCCCCGCCCCTAGTAAGGCCTGCCCGATAAGTTGATGGCCAAAGCACGAGCCGAAGATCCTGACGAGAGGGAACTCGGAATACACCCTTTGGAGATAGGATTGCAGGGGCGGTATCCAGTGTAGATCATCGTACGCCGCTGCGGCCGCGCCGGTCACAAGGATGGCGTCTATCGGGGGCGGTCGAGAATCTGTATAGACGCTGCCATCGGTTACCGTGTCCACTCGCAGGCACTCCAGGGAAGGGAACACTCCGCCGACCACATCAAACCCCGTTACCCGGACCTCTATCTCTCCATTCTTCAGCTCCTGCCCGCGCTTGTTTATCCGCTCTGCAGCGGCCTGGAGGAGCCGACGAAACTGAGTGCTATATAGCCCCCGTTTAGCGTACACCCGATAACAGGGAACATCGGTGTCCAGCACCGCGATGTGTACTTGAACCATTATACCTATAGGGCGCGCAATTATTCCACACCCAATTGGCACAATTCCTGGACTTTGTTGCCGACAAAGCTTCGCCGCTATTCACTTTTTACCCTGGTTATCGACAGGCGCACAACAACATCTTAAACATCGCGGGGTATCTCAAATCCGCGGGAAAGTGGAATATCGAAGACTCTGTTAGTCACGTTCTCCAATCTATTCATGAGCTGCCATTGGTCTCTTGGTCTGTCGTCTTCGGAGGGCTATCCGAGGTTCGGGAGACATATCCGAGTATAAACATCTCCAACTGTCAAGTATAGGTATAAAGTACATCTTTGCACGACAATGTATCCTGTTAGGGTGGTCTATTATCCTGTGGTGCTAGGCTTCAACTCAGTACCTGTCTGTAGACCCGACCAGAATCTACTGCCCACATCGCCTTGCGTACTTGGCTATACAAGCCATTTGGGCTCGCACTTGCCTCTCTCTCACGGATCTGGACCTCCCTGATCGCACCTTCCTTTTAGGGAATATGTAAATATAATCTAGGAAAGAGCGATTGGTGATCTCTTCATCACACCTTCTCCATGCAACCGATTAACTGTGTGGACTGGGTCGCACTTGCCGCTTCAATGTCGCTACCCCCGCGGCCTGCTCTATATCCAAGAAGAGAAATCAAGCTTGCATACAACTCCGCGATATATGTTATCATATCTTATGAGCAGGTAGGAGCAGGATACCAAAACCTCGGACCCTGGCTCCGAGGGTGCTAGTCACAGTGCAGTGGGAGTGTAAGTAAATTGGTTCGTTGAGTAGTCATCCCAGCCCTAAAGGAAATCGAAAATCACGTTGGAGCCCTAGGTTAGTGAACGATGTTTTTAACGCTGAAACAGACCCACGGGTTATATGGCGTCACCCCAGTAGGAAGTGGACGCACGATGAAACCCTCGCCTATCAATAATTACCGCAATTGGACTGATGGCTTCACATGCTGCACATGGGGAACTGGGGCGTCCCAAATTCCTCGATTTCACAACCTTGTCAGGGCTAGGCCAGCGTCGCGCTTGATCCGAGTTCCAGGAACACCTCATTCTCGGCAATCACTGCCCGTGGGAAAGGCCCAAGCGCATGGCAGCCGATGAAACTTGGTCTAGCGAGACGGGAATGAACGCCGCGGATTCCGGCCCGGGTCCTATCGAGTCCACCGTACAAGGTTTGACGTCTATAAGAGGTATATGCAAATGTGAAACCACACAGCCATGACTGCGTCAGGCCCAGCTCTCGACTTTGGAGGTTCATCAGATAGAAGCAGGCCCGGAAGCTTATGTTGAGTCGACAACTGATCAAGACGAGGGAGAACCTGTTCGAATAACTCGAAAGACATCTGTGCCCCCAAGCCGGGCTCATGCAGTGTGGATGGTATGAGTTTTCACCTAGATCTTCCCGCGCATTTGATCGATATCCAAGAACGGTAAGCCGTACATATACCCGACATTCAGGGTACTGCGGCAGGGCGCGCATGGATTGAGTCATGAGGCTGCCAGGTACCTCGTGATTGATCAGATGCACGGCACAGTCCACTTTACCTGGATCGGGATGCCTTGCATGTCCTCGAAACCGACGCGGCTGAGACGAGAGGGCCTGCATTTACCCCGGAAGATGTTCGGGAACCCCCCTCCATTGTCTATCTCGAGTATAGTGTCCCCATGCCGATCTCAGCACCGCAGCATTAAGTGTGTCTTGCATATCCGAAACAATAAACAACCGGTTTAAACCTCCAATTACCCTTTTCGGCCTGGGCTGGACCAAGTTCAAGCCACCAGCACAAAATGCCTCGTGGCCTGGCAGAAACGGCTTCCTGGACATCTGTCTGGACAAGCTCTGGGCCGGCGGAAATTCACCACAACAAAACGCGCCTCTGATTGGCTGCCTCGGTGTGCCAGAGTGGAAGAAGAATTTTGGCGTGGCCATTGCTTCTGATCTGCAATGATCTGGAACTTCTTAGGGCCAGCGCGTGGTTTCTTATACACACAACCCTATCAAAGTCTGCCAGCCAGACCTCATACTTGCCGATAACCGCTCCATAGTACCAGATTCTATACCTGGATACTATTGGAGTACCCTGACGGTGATTTTTAGGTGTCTCACTCTGCGACAAAGTCCCCAAAATCGATGCTTCGCGAGCACTCTATTTCCGACAGTCGGGGTCGACCATCAAATATCTCAGGCAATTCGTCCTAGAAGGGAACGCCAGTCTACCACCGCAATGCGGCGGAAGAGCCCCCTTTGTCGATGCAATCACCGGAATAAGGCAACGGACAAGATACTTCTGGAATGTTTCGACTTGCTTTCATGCTCTCTCGTGCGGGAACTGGGGTGGTCACCGAATAAGGGAAACCCTGAGGATAAAGTTGTTGAGAAGACGGTGAGTTAACATACATACATATATTCATGTATCAGATATTATCATATTCAATGGTGAATTTTTCACGCAGCTCGACTTTTCGTCCTCTGCTGGGCCGTCCACCGACCCGGTGGCTGGCACTGGTTCAACGGTCACTGCGAAGTCGGGGATCTCACTCAATGCGACAGCGAGACTCTGCTCCAGATGGTGAATTATATCACCAAACCCTTTTTCGAGTCCAGTTCAAAAACGATGACGGACTTTGCGTAGAACCGCATAATCTGCTGGTCCATCGCTGATCACATCTTCGTTGAAGGGGGCGCCGAGCTTCACCACTGTTGCTTCCATTGCGAGGGAACCGTGACGGCAGATTGTCAATTAGATGAGTACGTAGGAATAGTAGATAACTTGCCCGCGTCGACGATGTCGTATTACAAAAAATATGCAATATATGCAGGCAAACAGCAGGGAGCTTGGCTATCGCAACGCACCGACCGGATAATGCCACGACCGCTAGCAGGCACACCTCTCAGATTCAACAGATTCAACAACCCATTCGGCCCATCGGCACTCTCCAATCGAGCTGGACCTTTTTCCGCTTCCATGTGCGGTGCATGCCAGAAATTCAGACAGTCCCCACTCTTTTCCTTCGTACAAGCATGACAACATCGATCCCTGATGATTTTCCAGAGGCTGTCGATCTAGCTCGTGGCCTCCACTCCAGGGATGGCGCAGGGCTCTTCAGCGTACTGCTTTCTACAGTAACTGCTAGTTCTTTGGTCTCGTCAGTGCATGCTCCCTTGTTTCCCCATGCCCAAACCCTCCTGGCGTCGACGATCCAATTTGATGATGCTGTTGCAATCGCCACAGACGCTATCCTGGCCAGCTGAGCAAGCTTGTCGCCACACCGGTTGGGATGCTATTCTGGCGCAGCTGAGCAGCTACGGTGCTGGCTCGCTTGTTGCTGTCGAGCTCCGCAACTGGATTGGGGCTTACCGGCAGGCGAATGTTCAGCTTGTGATGCTGCGGGGATCGGGAAGTATTGTACGGATTGCGCAGATTGTGACTACGGAATCTAGGCATGTGAAAGGTTGAGTATTGCATACTCCAATGTTGTGTTTCTTTATTTGCTCTTTTCTTATTCAAATTGGTTCTGACCCTTAGTTATATTTGCTATATCTGTGCAGTATGTGCAAGTGGTTTGATATGTTTCCAATACAATTGCTGTTTTCACAATGTTTACTTCCATATTCATTTGTCTTATGCTTGTTCGCTACAGCGATATATATATATATAGTTACCGTATTGTGGAAATCGGAGAAATTAAACTCGATATACAAGTTGTTTCAGTGTGATATAGAACAGCTCCATTATACCCTGTTTATATTATATATATCCTCGGCAACAGTAAAAAACAAAAAAACTTGTAGAGTGTGTCGGAGTCATACAAGTTAACTTCGTTACGTTGACAAATCTCGAGACCCGCTCTGATTGCCGAACCCATGCCAGACGCGATTGTGCCTAGCCCTAGGGTCATCGATTGCCCGCCCTAATATCTTACACGGAGTGTCCCTTTCCAAAGCATTCTCGCCATCTATGAATTCCGAGTACACAAAATTTTTCCAAAACTCCAAAATCCTAGTACTAATCGGCTTTTCCGACGGAGTTGATGGTTGGAGAATGGAGATGGATCCTGCTTATTCATCAGACAATCTTGGCATCACGTGGCCTGCACGGCCCTGTGGGAACTAGCATCTGCGACCCGAAATCCGTACCATGATCGCGGAACTAAGCTTAATTTAGCAGAACCGCTACTTGGGACGAGCTACGGAGGCTACAAGGAGATATGCGAGGAGAGAAAATAACAAGTTATATAGATTTTGATTGGTTTTTTTTCTTGCTTTGTAGCTTTGAATATAGTATAAATTAATTTCCCTTGGTTCAAATAAATAACCTGTTCGGTTGTTTCTAGCAGCAGCGCTTGCTTGCTATACAAAACTCCTATCCTATGATTCCTATCCAGTCCCATCGTTAAATAAAATGTCACTATCGCTCTGATTGAAGATTTCGCGGAACAACGGGTGCTCGGGTAATATGTGCATGCGTCTGAAATCAAATCACGGGTATGTATGTGATGTGTATGCCTCGTCGCAGGGAGTCAGTCGGTGGCTAGCTGACTATCGGTGCCGGGAACTGCCTGATTTCGGTGCTGCTCGGCTTTTGGGCCCAGGCATGGGCCCAGCCTGTTGCACCCGACACCGCCCGTATCTGATATGTTTGTTTTTTGCAGTTGAGCGTGTGAAACGCTGGCCGCACTGCTCGCATGTGAAGCTCTTCGCTCGCCCGCTTTTCTCGCGGAGATGTCGCTCGTAGTTCCCGAGAGAGGAAAATGCCCGACCGCCGCAACTGTGCTCCCAGCATCGGATCGTGGTTTTTGTGACGCGGTTGGTTTTGGTGTTTGGGCTGGCCGACGAGGGTAGGGGGCTTTCCGGTTCGGTGGGGGAGGATTGAGTGATCGGTGTTGTTGTTCCTGACGAAGCGCTCGAGTAGTCGGGAAGTGAGTTGCATTGAGGCGTGAGCTCAGGAGTGCATGAAGGAGCGGTCGGGGCAGCGGAGAATACTGGTGCGGCGAATGTATCGATCGCTGGTGCCCAATTTGTGATATTGAGTGAAGTATCGGGGTATTGTCCCATTGAGAATGAGCTATCCGTAGGGGAATAGCTGGAGAGAGGTGTAGTTGGCTGGCCTGGCCACTTGTCGAGCGGCAGACAGTAGTAATCCGGTATCGTATAGATATGTTGTTGCCAGTTGGATTCTATCTCGAAGCTCCTCTCTTCTTGGGTCGATACGGGAGAAGAGTTGGCATCCCAGCCCGTCCAGAGTGTGTCTGCAAAAGGGGACGGGGGGAGGTTGTACAAATGGTTCTCGAATGCCGCCATGGTCCAGATAAAAGCTCTTGGTGAGCCAGGTTGAAGGCCAGGTTGATGTCAAGTTGAAGGACCCGTCTGGCGAGCGGTCTGGGTCTTTCCGCCGCTTGGGAATTTCGAACTGTAAATGCCAAAGATGAATTGGAGACGGGAGCCAGGACGGGGGAAATTGGAGGGGAAGCTCTGAGAAGTTGGGAACATGGGCGGGAAGATGCACTGCAGGGAGACAGGAGAGCGGCACGCAGACTGGGTCTGAGGCTTATCGAAGGTGCAGATTCCAAGACACCTTGGTATTAGATACGAAGCGCCGAATGCTGGCGGGCAGCCAAGCCCATGTCTCGAAGGTGGTTCAGCTGAACTGGATCATGGATTGGCAATGGCAGAAAGATTCCCCATAGTTCCGGCCCCGCAGAAGGCTGGGTGACTTCAAATCGGAAAAGCAGAGGCCTTTTGCGACACCGGATGAATGGCCACGATTCCCAGTCTTGGGTGATCGGCACAATCTTGCAGACGAGGTTCGTGGATCGTGACTAGTCCTGGGGCGTTCCCGCAATGGCTCCCGTCCCTGAGATTAATATTGACCATTCTTTGGCCAGGAACCCCGGACAGCCTGGCCCACAAATAGAGCCACCTTGGTCGCGGATATCAAGCCACGGCCTGCATGGCAGCGAACTATTGGCCCAGCTCGTCCGCCCTAGCAGGATTGGGATAAAGCATTGGGTGCTGTTTAGGTAAAACGAAAAAAAAAAATTAAAAAAATAAATACGGAGTCGGAGTTTCGCGCTTGAGTTCTGCCTCTGCCAGCTCCCCATCAGGCGCCACCAGCAGGCCTGCAGACTTAGTCGTGGTCGAACTCACTGATCGTCGCTCCTCTGACAAACACCCCTCAGAAGTGGGTTCGTTGCCTCATCCAGCAGGTCGCTTTGGCCCTCTGGGTCTCGCCTGCAGACTGCTTCGCTTGAAAGGAAAAAAAAAAAATCCAAAATGCAAAAGCAAAAGAGGAATAAATTAGAAATGACAATATGCTCACTGCTGCGTCAAGATGGCCTAGATCCATCCGATCGAGAATCCATCACAGCGGTTCTACCGAGATTGATGTTCACCTTCCCTAGCTGATCGAACCGCATGGCATGAGTGCATTAGGGGCAATCGGGTCCATCGTCATTCTATCATCATGGCTTCTTCGAAATTTGTGGCAGGAGTGCAGACTGCGAGGTGATCGTAGTGCAACGAGGCAGGATCATGCAGGCTCCTACTATGTGCTTCGTGCAGTCACGATGAGGAACTGCTGTTGTGCTACCCAAAGAAAAGCAAAAATGATAGCCATGGCGTCAAAGTCTGAAAAATCGAAACTTTGTTGACCGCCCCGAGCAACGTGGTTTGTCTGTTCCCAGAGCATGAAGTCATCAGCGCTGTCACCACTTGTTTGGGTTTGGCCTGGCGTGTGCGAGCGAGCACCAAGGTCCAAGATCACTCGTAAAACTCCGTCTTTCCTGTGTCCGGCCCGCTGTGCCGTGATCCGTGGACACCCGAAAAATGTGTCGAAGCGCAAGTGGGCCTGTTGCAGTCACAGATCGCATTTGGATTTTCGAGGTGCGTGATCGACAGCCTGGTGGGGCAAGACAAAGGACATTGACCTCGCCAAAGTGAGCAAATGGAACTGTTCCGGAGTATATACAATGTGCGGAATAGTATCGTTATCAATGAATCTGTCTTGCTGTGTGTTTCGGATGTGCTTTAGCAGGTGGACTTCGTACGGTCCCTGGCTCTAGTTCGAGAATACCTCGTGGCTGTCTCCTGTCAATAGCTACATAATTCCCATTTGGTATACATCTGCCTAGAGCCAGGACAGCTTGAAAAATCGCGAAATCGCTTCCTTTCATTCTTTCATACTCACTTTTTGATTCGAGAATGTGCTGGGAACCGCGGGTTCGTCAGGGACGGCCCTTCCGGGCAGTGATGCAATCGAGCAGGACATCCGAGGGGTTTGCGCAGAGGTATTGCGCCGTCCGGTGGGACAGATCAAGCTGGACAAGTCATTTGTTGCACATGGAGGGGACTCTCTGTTAGCGGTCAAGTCGATGGCCCGCTGCGGGGAAGCGGGGTATACCATCACTATTAATGACATGCTCGAGGCGACAAGCACCCCGAAGCTATGCCGATCTGTAAAACTGGCAGAAGGCAACGGGACACCAGGGTGCTCGACTTTCGTAGCGCCGGTCTACTTTCAATTCCCCTTACTCCGGCGCAGAAACCCTATTCTTCGGCGAAGGCTTGGGATGTCAAATTGTTCCAACTGAGCGACGATATAGCGGAGTCGACCGTTTACACTGCGCTAGAATCACTCGTTAGCCATCATCGATTCCTCCGAGCGAATATCACAACAGAACGCGGGAACAAGCAATTGAAACTCACCTCCGGCGGCAGAATCCATCCTCTTGCGCACCGCAGAGTCATGAACCCCATTTTCGATGGCACTGGGAAGGAATCGATGGACGGAGGAGATGTGGAGTGGGATGGAGATGAGAGGCAACAGTGTTTGTCCAGCAGGGCACGTGCCTCGCACGCTATCTTCGGCTCGACCTTCACCTCACCATCGCCGACGCTTCGTCCTGTAATGTGCTTCAATGCGATCATGATAATGCGGCACTTGGAAATACCCCGGGGCCCGGGCTTTCGGAGAATTCGTTTGGAACCTGGGCAAAGACACAGAGCGGATCGGGGTTTGAATTTGATGACCTGACCTTGGACTCAAAGGGAGTGAAGCAAACAAGGGAATCCAGAGGGCAGGATGGATATCCAAATGGTGAAAACAACTACAAATCCGACCTGGCTGTTCTGGAAGCAGACGCTGCGACAAACCTATCCATGACGCCTTCCGCACTGAGCCGGAAGACTTGGTCACTGCTGCATTATTTATCGCACTTACCGGAGTACGCAAATTGTTCGATGGCGCTTTGGCATTTGGTATTATCCTGAACGACAGGGTTCAGGCCGGTATTGAACTGTCAACCGCGGTAGCATGCTTTGATATCATCAGGCAACGAGTGGTGCGGGGGGGAGAAGACGAGAATTCAATCGGACTTATGAAGAGTGAAAGACACGCGCATGGGCTTTGTATCCCATTCCGAGACACTACCAACCACAGAGCAGGATTATATTCTGCGCGACCTCACGAGGCTTCGGAGATCATCACACTCAGAAGGGTTGGCACTGCAGGAAATCTCTCAGCGTGATGAGCTCCAGAGTCTTCCCAGCGCATGCTTGGTGCATATCGAGGCATTCTGCGATCAACAACAGGTAAAACTGCGTCTACGATTTCAGGTCATGGACTTGGACCAGATTTGCATCAATGCTCCTTTGTGGTTCAATTGAACACAGACAGCTCAGACACCGAACTCGACTTTACACGTCTACAGGTGCCTGGTCTTGCCTAGTGAAGCGTCATCCCGCCCTTCGTATGGTATTCATAAAAAGTGCCAATCGTGAAGGGCATTTCGACCAAGTGATATTAAAGGAGGGAATTAGTTCGATGATCTCGCTGGAGAACCAGTAATAAGGAACTCGTCCACCAAGGAAGACACATGAAGTGACGCTTTGCAAAATGTCTCCATCCTCGGTCAGTCTCGATATACAGTCGCCAGAAGCTAAGTCGGTAATGAACTTTACCCGAGATACCGTCAACTACCGATCATAGCTCCCAGTGGAATATTCGATGGCCTACTGGTCAAACTACCTTTATGGAGCCCAACCTTCCCACTACGTACTTCCCACTCTATGGCGACCCACTCGGCCACCATAACCTCCACAGTATTAGGACTAGTATTCCGCTCGGCTCCGAGGGCCTTGAACTCGGAGAATTTTGCGGTTAGTTTCGTATCACTGGCGCTAACATTTGCCACATCGCGTGGGCACTAGTTCTCCGATCATATACGGGATTGGAAGATGTTTGCTTTTCCTACGCAACCTCTGGGCCTCAGGCGCCTCTTAAGAAATCAATAACACAGTTGGTGCTTTTTCCAATGCTGTCGTCACAGGACTTGGTACAAGCTCGGTGCGGATTTGTGGAGAGCCTGGCGCATCAGTACCATGCTGCCCTTGATGATGCACAGTCTGGGAACTTTGCCCATCTGAAGGGCAGCACGTTGATGTCGTGCCAGAGAAAAACAGCAACCGAGCTGCTGGATCCGGCCTCGGTGAGCTGATCGACGCCGCCAACCCCAATGAAGTGACTCACTGACTCAGTAAGTCATGCTCGTGCGGCCTGTGATAACTTATCCACCGTACTCCGTACTAATCGCGCGATCATAGCTCGATTTGTCTATAAACATCCAGATCGGCAGCGAAGGGTTGGGGCCGGAATTCGCGAATCGGAGCAGCCACCGTGAAAATTGTGGCCCAGCCTTTCGAGCAAGCGTTTCACTGGGGATTTAGCAGCAGAATCTCGATGGCCCCTTTCTTTATATCGGCAGACGCGACACACAGGTGAAGATTCACGGCCAGCGTGTTAAGATTGGGAGATTGAGTACTACTGAGTTAAGACAAATTTCGCAGGTGTGGGTGAAGTCGCTGTCAGTGTCGGTGTCTTCAGCGCTCCTGAAACAACAGGAGATTCTAGTAAGGCATATTTAGCCGTCGCGATGGAGATACCGGTCACCTCCTCTAATAAAGATTCGTCCTTGTCGCCCGTTACCGACGACATGTGTGAAGCCTTTAGTGATCTGCGTTGAAATCTGTTTGAGGCACTGCCTTCGTACATGTTCCGCAACTGTACCTGCTATTCAGCAAACTACCCCTTACGGATTCTGGC
Source organism: Aspergillus puulaauensis (assembly GCF_016861865.1). Classification (NCBI taxonomy): domain Eukaryota; kingdom Fungi; phylum Ascomycota; class Eurotiomycetes; order Eurotiales; family Aspergillaceae; genus Aspergillus; species Aspergillus puulaauensis. Next base: position 422,262 of record NC_054859.1, read on the forward strand.
AAACTGAACCGACGAGCTACTTAGGGTATTGTGAACGAATGTGACTCTTGGTCGAAGTACTTCCCCATTGACGAGGTCAAAATATCACCCTATACCAAAACCGATGGCAGCTGCAAAGTATACGGGCGATGGCATGTAGTCAGCGCCCGCGGACAGGCTCAATTTCTTTGCGAGTTACTCACGTCTTCCGCCATCCTGTCCTTTCCGATATGGTCATGCTCATTGACCAGACTGCCGGAGAAGCTTCTAACATTGTTTCCAAGTACGAACCATTCTCCACGCTGACAAGTGGCAGCGTGTGGCAATCTCTCGAACCTCTTTTTGTCGTTATCCGGCAATATCATCGACGCAGCTCCCACTATTGATCTTCAGTCACTCCCAATTGCCACATCTCTAAGGAAGTCCCGCGATCTGATGGCATAAGTTAGCATCGACGGGCAGGGGAACCCGGACATTGCACGATGGGAGGCTAGTTGTATCGAACTGGTCAAACACGATATTCCGCGCACTTGTGTCGTCCACGAACACCAGTTGGTCCAGGTTTCTCTTGAAGAATACATTCCAGCTGTCAAAATTTATCAGGGATCTTTCTGCTCAAGATATGAATCGCCAGCCCCAGCTTGGCCATCCATCCTCGAGTTCGCGATCATAACCTCCTGCAAAGAATCCGAACACTGGATCATGTTCCGTTTGAGCCACGCGGAGTACGAAACAATTTCGCTTGCGAACTTTGTTAACACCCTTCAAGAGATCTATCAGCACCTGCCCTTGAGCAAGTACGTCAACTTCGGCCGGTACAATTCCAATCTCACAATCCGGCAACGCCCTGTCAACAATCATGCGTGCGGCGGTGGGCGCTCACATTGGCCCGATACGTGGGCAGTCCGGGCGTGATCTTCGGTGATGTTGTATTAGGCCGCAATTCTGGGGATCCGACCGCAGAGAAGGCCGCTGGGTGTTGCGCCAATATAGTCCCCGTTCGAGCATCTCTCAACGCCACGTGGAGTGTTCATGACTTTCTCCAATCTCCCCACCAGTAGCTTATATCTCGCCACCGTACGAGTCCCCCGAATTCCGCGATGTGATCCGGACATGTACCGATACGCCTTCGGGCACATTGTTCACCTCGCTTCTGAACCACCTCGACGAGGCAACCGAATGGGTCCTTGACCTTGATGACGGGGTTTACAACGTCTCTGTGGCGAAGACCGAAAGTGCAGGAGATTTCTCCGATGTATCCATCACCTCCATTGCTGGAACTGCCACGTTGATATCGCCATGGCGTACCTTGAGGACGGCATCACCTGGGAGCTCGCTGGCAGACTGCTTGACCATCTGCCTGAAACCGTGGGCGTTTCGTTAATGGAGATGTGGATGCCAAGTTGGGTCCAATTCTTCCCGTGCCAGTTGGTGACGTTACGCAATCGTGGGTCTACATGGCTCCTCAAAAATTCGATGGAGACCTGGTAGATGCCAACATTGTGGCCTTTGAGCTTCAGAAGCAGGGTCATACAGCGACTGTCGATGAAGTTTTCCACCAGAGTTTTACTTTTCCTTTGTATAATTTTATTTTTTCTGTTATTCATTTAGATAGATCTCTTCCTGTTTAAATTTCTCATTGGAATTATCTCTTATGCTGTCATGACAGTCGATCACCCCATGTAATTGTTTACAGCTTCCCCGCATTCTCCAATTAAGCTTTGTTCCCCGCGTTTTCTCATAACCGAGGGCCCGGTTGCAATACAGCTTGGGGAACAGAGTCCGGCAATGATGTAGATAGTAGGCTTTATGACAGGCGAGACTGTCGGAATGGAGTCCCTCATTGGGGTAATAATGACTGTCCACGGTATGTATATCTAGCCACTTCCCTGTCCTTATCTCGACGTTTAAACCTTACCTGCAAGCACAAAGACAGCCAGCCCTACCATGTCTATCCTGCCTAATATATCCGTAAACGCCTACAACCTCTGGGTCGTGATCCTCGTGGCCGTGGGCACAATCTCAACAGCCTACGGGCTCGCCGTGATCGGATCCACGGTCGGCCAGCCAAGCTTCTACACGTACTTTGATCTCGAAGCCGACACCAGCGCACCGGGGTACGCACATACAACGAACATGATTGGGGCCCTGAACGGGATTAACTCTGCTGGTGCCGTCATCGGCTGTATCCTACAGGCATGGACTGCAGACGCGCACGGGCGCAAAACGACCATCCAGATGGGTGCTGTTGTGCTAGTCATCGGAGGTGCCCTGTGTTCGGGGGCTGTCCACATGGCGATGTTCCTGGTCGGAAGACTGGTCGCTGGTATTGGAGCTGGAACCCTTGCTTGTATTGTTCCTATATACCAGGCTGAGGTGTCCACGGCTGAAACCCGGGGTGCGATGGTCTGCGTTACGGGCATCATGTATGCTGTGGGCTACAGTCTGGCCGGGTGGTTAGGGTATGCATGCTTCTTCATGGATGGAAACAGCCCGGCAGCTTCGTTCGCATGGCGCTTCCCACTCGCCTTTCAAGTTACCTTCCCTCTGTTTGTGCTAGGAGGGAGTCCGTACCTCCCAGAGTCACCGCGGTGGCTCCTCGCAAAGAACAAACGCGAGAGAGCCCTAACAATCGTCCAACGACTACACGCCTCCAGCAACACCAACGCAGACGAGGAATTCGCCTTGATAGAGAAACAGCTCGAGCTCGACCAATCACTCCTCACGCAGGGAAAGAAGAAAATCGGAACAGCACTCTTCTCCACCCCGGCAAACCGCAAACGCTCCCTCATTGCTGTAATCCTCATGATCGGGAACCAGTTCCTCGGAACGTTCGTGCTCACAAACTACGGCGTCCTCATCTACGCTTCCCTTGGTCTCGCCGGGTCCATCCCTCTCCTCCTAAACGCCTGCTGGACCTCCTTCACTCTCATCGGCAACACCTGGACAGCCCTCTACGTCGACCGCTTCGGCCGGCGTCCCTTCCTCCTCATCGGCGCAGCAGGCTGCACGGTATCCGTGATCTTCCTATGCGCACTATCAGCATCCTACCTCGACACAAACAGCGGAAACGTCGCTGGCCTCCGCGCCGCCGTCTTCTTCATCTTCTTCTACATATTTTGGTGGTGTTTCTTCGTGGACGCGACGCAGTTCGCGTACATCGCGGAGATATTCCCCAACCATCTCCGTAGCCAGGGTGTTGCATTAGGGCTAAGCTGTTTCTATTTAGCGTCTGAGGTGACTCTTGTTGCTGCGCCGGTGGCGCTGGATCGGATTGGATGGAAGTTTTACCTTGTGCTTATTTGTCCGAGTGTGGTTTATGTTTCGTGTATTTATTTTCTTTTCCCTGAGACGAAGGGGAGGACTTTGGAGGAGATGGGTAGGATTTTTGGGGAGGGTACGCAGACTCTGGATGGGGAGGAGGGAGTTGGCGTTGGTGGATTGGTGGAGAACGGGGAGAAGGCAGAAGAGAGGCGGATTGAGAATGTTTCTTGAGATCCTGCGTGTTATATTCTATCCTGATCTATGGATATTGGTTTGGTGGGTCATATTCTATATCAGATGTCTATTGCCTTTCAGGGGTAGAACCCTTGTCCGTCGCTTTCGTGCAACTGGCCAAGACTCTTGAGCAACGGCCGGTGTAGTACATATTTCAGGCTCACTGGACACTACCGGTATTAGGTCTGAAAAATCAATAAGAGGGTCCGTTGCCGGCTGGCAGAGTTGGTACCGTCTGCCTTCTACATGCACGTCACGGAACCGTAGATGCGCACAACCTGGACTGGTCGAGACTCGCCTTAAGCCCACACTACCTTATATCAGGCATAGTCAGAACCGGCGCGTTGTTATGCTAGTCGGTTGAGAGGCTGAGACACAGCCAGTGCCGTCTCGCTTTGATATTAGCCAAGTCTTGCTTTCCGCGGGCCGACAGGCATCGCCATCTATGAAACCAATTTACAGTTATCTTAATTAATTATCCTGAGCCGCAGTCACCGTTTTACCTATTATCTCCGTCTAATCGAATCTATGTCGCCAGGAACCGGCGATGCTTCTTATCCATCACATGCAATACAGGCAGCAAGCCGCACTTAGGGTTTGCAGCAAGGATGAGAATTGGCTATATGTATCACCCCATCACCCTCATTCCATAGGCTCTCGTCGTCTTTCCTCACTATTCTGTCGTTACTCCTATCTCTAAATTATAATGCACTTTCTGAGATACCTTCCCCTCGTTTCCTTTGTTACGGCCATCGCCTCTGGCACTCCAGATGCATCTCCTGATCGAGATGTTGACACCACGCTCTCTAAGCTCTCAGAAGTGACCGGCCCCCTTCTCGACGGTCTTACTACGAGCCTTGCTGGTGTTTCCATCCCAGGTATTAATCCAAGGGAGACCAGCACAGAAAGGAAAGCAATCAAACGACAAGCCCAGGATCCACAACAAGGACTCTCCGATGCCTTGAACTCGTTGCTACCGGTACATCTCAGACTCTCCGTGCAGTATGAGCACTGGCTAACCGGACATAATGAAACCAACCAGGGCATCTCCTCCGTCCTAAACAACGGCGTAATCAACCAAATCTTCGACCTCCTCCGCGACGGCAAAAACATCTTCACCCCCGAGTGGAATGACAAGTTCAACGACGTTGCAGACCAACTTACCCCAGTACGTCCCTCCCTCATATCATTATTCACCTTCCTTTCCTTCAGCTAATATATTTCACGAATACCAGCTGGCAAACGACCTCGGCCTCTTCCTGGGCTATCTCATCCGCGTAATCCTAACAGGGTCTTTCAGCGGCACCGGGACAACGGATACGGGGCCGACGTTCACACAGCCTTCTTTCCCTAATGATACTGATTCTGGGTTCGCATGGCCGGGGTTTACTATTCCTTCAGGGAGTGGGGATACGCCGGCTACGTCTACTGAGTCTCCTATCTTCTCTGCGACGTCGACAGGCTATGGTTTTTCGGGATTGGGGATTGATTGGTCTGGGCTTGGTGGGAGTGGGAGTGGGAGTGGGAGTGGTGGGTTTGGATCATCGTCGGTTGGTATTAGTGTCCCTACGGGGACGGCGAGTGGTGGGTATACTCCTAGCTTGACGACGCCGACTGCGAGTGTCTTTACTGGGGCGGCAGCGAGTGCCCATATGGACTTGCCTCTGGTGTTGGGGTTGGCTGGGGTCTTTGGCACTGTTGTTCTGGTTTAGTTGAAGCACTGTTTGTTAAGTAGGTGGGTGTGATAATGTATTGTTTAATGGATGAGGATATTGAGGGGCTATTATCACATTCGAAATATATATCCCAATTTACTGCTTCTCCTTCTCCAATGCATCCGCCATCTCCCCCAACGTATCGAACTTCCAATCAAAGATATTCTCCTCCAAATTCCCCATCGTCGCTCCCGGCCTGACAATCCACACTGACTTAACCCCGGCCTTCTTGGCCGGATGATGATCATGGAACTGGCTCTGCGCCGTCTGAAGCACCTGCTCCCTCTCAACACCAAACTCCCTCTTCACAGCATCAAGCATGTAGCTGAAATTCCTCAAATCCGGTTTATACGACCCGACGTCCTGCGCCGTGATCACCAAATCGAACTTGACTCCCTCCAAACTGCCCGCATTCGTCTTGGAAAATGACTCCCGGTCGACATTCGATAGCACGACCAGTTTGTAAACCTTTTGTAATCTCTTCAATGCAGCTACTGTATCCGGAAACGCAGGCCACTTGCCAACCGACTCCCCGAACGCGCGGGACTCGTCGGCCGTCGGCGCCGGGAGACCTAGCTTCGACAACAACGGTGCGAGAATTGTCGCAAGGACATCGGTGTACAGCATATCAGGCGTCTTGGTCTGCTGCGACTTTTCGAACTCATGGTATACAGCCAGCAGCTGCTGGCGGGTGAATTTCCCCGAGGCGTTGTTCTTGGCCAGGCTGGGCTCGAGGGCGGCGAGGATGCCGCCCTCCCAGTCGACGAGGGTGCCGTAGACGTCGAAGGTGAGGAGGTGGTAGGAGGATAGATTGGACATTTTTGTGGTGGTGGTTGTTGTGGTTGACTGAGTTGAGTTGGAGAAAGTGAGGGGGAGAGTGAGAGTGAGAGTGAGAGTGAGGGGCGATAACACAACTTTTTATTCTTATCGACGCCTTCCGACAACAACTCTGCGCCTTCTCACGGCGCCTTCTCGCGACATCAACCACGCCTTGTGACATCTAGAGCTATTCGTTGATGTTTAATCGCCTCATCGCAGCGATTAACCGGCCCGGTATGATGTCAGTGCCCGCTGGTATCCTGGTCGGACTGCCATACAAGACAGCCGTCTCCAGCACAGCCGTCTCCAACATCCTGGAGAGATAGCAAGTGAAGGCGCAATCCACTAGAAGTGACATTTGGAGTCAAGATTATGCGCCTGAGGCCCAGGGCCAGTTGTCACTGTCCGATTCTAGTTCCCACCTATTCGCGTCTGCTTACCTCCCCGCCATGTATAGAGGGGTGGGTATAGTGAACAAAAATGCAATGAACGAAGCAAAGAACGAAGCAAATAACAGTCCCACTGCTGAGGCACTCAATATTTTATTCCTTACTGCGCATCCCCCGCTGATATTCCATTCTTTCCCTATAAAGACAATGTCGCAACCGCGTCAAGAACCCTGGTGGCATCACCGACGGGGACCTTGGGGCTGTAGCTCCCCTCCAAAAGATACCCAGCTCCCCGCGTCATGTTTCTTTCACTCTAGCAATATAACACGAGAATCCTTATATTAGGTTCATAATTCTCGCTCTCTCTGTGTGTTGGCGATAGATACCAGATCCTCCTCCTAGGCCATTGAGTAACGCCATTCTATACTTTGACGCGCGGGACGGTGATCCAAGACCGCCAGGTATGTGAAGCTTCAACAATTCACTGTTCAAGCTAACAATACCAGGACATTCAATAGCCAAATCGCGATTGACTTTTCTCTCTACTTTGCAAAATAAGCTAGATTTAGTGGTTCGCAATGAGCACGCTCGACAACCTACCAGAGGAGCTACTCGCCCTCGTCCTCCAGAACTGCGACACCTTTTCCCAGTTACGAAGCCTTGTTCTAACATCTAAGAGACTGCATAATACTTGGATATGCAACCAACGCGCCATTCTTTGGAACGTGAGCCAGAGAGCCATGGTCAGCTTCAGCGACGCCCTTATCGCAGTACGTTCAACCTCGGGACCTTCTTAAATACCTACTAAAACCTTCCAGGTCCGCGCAACAAGAATAGCTACAGATTACTTTCTCAACGGTCAACTCCCTCCAGACCCATTTCCTGTCTCGGAACTTAGCGGCGACACTGCGAAGCCCTGCATCAACGAGGTGAAGCACGCCCTTGAATTTGCCCATCTAGCACAGTATCTTGAAGACAAGACGCGCTCCCCACTCGGGAAAAGAAAAGAATTTCTACCGGACAAGTGGTACTTTGACAGTCTTGCCTGGACCCCTCGCACATGGCAGGTCTGGCGAGAAAACTATCACCGGGCTGTCTATCGCTATCTCGCTGCAGGGGCGGTTCTCTGTCGTGCATACTACGCGCCGCTTGTTTCTGAGAAAAGGCCGGCTGGATTTCTTTCTTCCCTCCTCTCAATTCTCGAGGGCATAGCCGTGCAAAGTGACCGTGAGTATCCGGAATGGTTTACGGAGGATGAACAACGGTATCTCTCCACGATCCCACTCTACGACAGCCAGGCATACGCAAACTGGGAATCAGCATTCAAGCCACTCGAGGAACTGTTCGTGGGCGAGAGCAAAAAGCAGTCTCAGGATTTAGGGCCTGTCACCCCTCCACAACCAACTGAAGATCTATCTCAGTGTCTTCACTGCATCTTCGGCAGCAAAGCAAAGAACCTCCAATCGCTCGACACGGCCCACGCAAACACCCTCTTCCAACAAACCCTCCACTTCCTCAATTTAATCGACGACGACATCCGACTACTCATCTCTCTACCAGGCGATACACCAATGGAGCCCGTCGACGACGCTATCAAACCCCCCTCCACAACCGCATTCCTCTTCGGCTCATTCACACCCATGAATATAACCATCCGCCAAGGCCAATGCCAGTGTAAATGCATTACCACATCCGCATTCGCGACACCCCTCCTAGCGCCTCTCAGCAGCAAGTCCGTCTCCACAGCCACCACATCGCAGTATCTCTCCTTCTCCAACATGCACAACTACCTCAAAAAAGTACACGACGCATCTAGCCTCCCAAACTGCTACGGCGACCCGATTCGGAAGACCCCGCCCCCGATAGGCTTCTTTACGGAGTACATGATGCGGAAGTACTTTGGGTTGCGGTTCGCATGTACAATGTTTGATTCGACGCGTGAGATTCGGTGTGCGTGGTACGCGTTTCATCAATTTGGAGGCGTTTTTACGGGGTTTGGGCCGGGAGCTGGTCCTGGTCCTGGCCCTGGCCCTGGTCCTCGTTTAGAGGACGATGAGGATGAGGATGTAATGTATGTAGGGCAGGATTTGCTAGTTTCTGTGGACGAGCCGACTCCGATGCCTTGTTATGATGAGCATGCGTGGTATTATTAGATAGTGCGTTTTCTTTCCTTCATTCTCTAGGTGTTGTCAGCGTGCGTTACTTGTTAGAGTCATACATTGTCAATTAGATACATCATGCTCGTCTATCTATTCTGAGACATGCAAACGTTCAAATGCTCAGGGGTACTAATACGGGGTACTGTAACAAACCAAACTAAGAAACAACCAAAACCGCCACTCCATACGGGGGCATCTGCACCGTAAACCCCTCCGAGCCATTCCTAATCTCATGCACCGTCGGCGTAACAACAATACTATGCGGCTGATTACTCGCGTTCTCCTCGCCCGCCAGCATCTCCAGCGAGCCCGTCTCCTTCTTCGCGCCGGGAACCTGCACATTCACCGTATGGTTCTCGGGGTTGTAGTTGGCGAGCTTGATCTGGTAGTGCGTGTCATTGCTGGAGGCAACCCAGTAGATAGGCCCGAAGTCGGAGTCGGATTTGATCGGGTGCGTTTTTGTTCCGTGGTTTGTGGCGAACATCTTCTGCACGTAGTATGAGGTCGAGAGAACTAGGGAGTTGGGGGACGAGTCGAAGCCGAAGAGGGTTGGCTAGTCACGTCAGTATCAAAACAGATATTGAAGGTGAAGGTGAAGAAGGTGAAGAAGGTAAGAAGGGAGTACGTACCGACCACTGCATATACCCAAAATGCTGCAACAAGGGCGCATAAGCCGCCATCAGGACGGCATCACTATTCCTCTCCATCCCAATCATATGCACCGCCTCAGAGCAACTCCCCTTCACAAACGTCCAAAACAGCCCATCGGGATCCGTATAATTCCTGCACCCAAACTCCCCCACAATCACAGGCTGGTCGCGCGGCTGGTTATCCCAGTAATTGAACATATCCACGAGTGTGTCCGGCTGGCGGTAGTAGTGGTAGTCGTACATGACATCGGGCAGCGGTTCTGCGGGGAGACAGTTGGGGTCCATGTTGTCGACGATTAAGGTGAGGTGTGGGTATGCGTCGTGGATTGTGTTGTAGATCTGGGTTAGTCGGTCAGGGTACGTGTCGCAGCCGCCGGTGTAGTCGTCCTCGTTGCCGATTTCGATATACTGCACGGGCCAGGGCTCCTCGCGGCCGTTTTTGGAGCGTAGGGAGCCGTACGTGCTGTTGCTTGGGCCGAGGAGGTACTATATGTTTCATTAGACGAGATCGGTTATTAAGGGTGAATGCATACCTCCAGCTCGTCTAGAATGTCATCCAGGAACGGGTGCAGGTCGGCTCCGGAGAGGATTTCGTCGTAGGACTTGCCGTCCCAGACGGTGAGGACGGCGGTCATGTTCATGTCTTCGCACCACCAGAGGTATTCGTCCAGGCCTGTGACGTTAGAGCCAGTCTTCCAAGATGGAGGTCGACTTACCAAGGGCGTCCGTGTTGGGATAGTGCCAGGGGGCTGTGGTGTCAGCTACGCACTTCGATATCCATGGATAACTCACTGTCTCGTCCTGGTCGATTGACTACTGGCCCGATAGTCTCATTCCATTTCCACCGGCTGTCAACGTCGATTCCCTCTCTGTTCAATTAGCGCTGCACTGTATACCTAAAAAGAGAGGCCCTACATGTTATTCCCCCCAGGGAAGCGCAGAAACTTCGGCTGAAGATCGTAAACAGGCTGTATGAGATCCGCTCTCAAGCCATTCGCCCTAAACAATTAGCCCCAATACAACAAACATCCAGAGACCATTCAAAAGGGTACCCACCTATCATTCCAAGTCGGCGGGAACAGCTGCACAAGGCCAAACCTCAAGATATGCCCCTTTGCCTTCTCCGAATCAACCAGCAGCTGCCACTCGTTATCACCGACAGGCGACGCATCCGCCTCAAAGGTAGCATGGTACTCCTCGAACTTCTGCCTCGACTTGTCCACCGTGACATTATGGCTCGCGTACACAGTCCCATCCTCGGAATTGACCAGCCGCAGCATCACCGTGCCCGAGTACTCGCCCTTCATCCAGAAAGTGCTTGAGTAAGTCGCGTTGAGCACAGGCACGCCCTTGTACCCTGTGTTTGCGAATCCGACGAAGCCGGTCGCGTCGCTGCGCACGGATACCGCGAGGGTCGATGTGATCGCGTCGCTCAGGGGGGTGTCGGACTCGGAGATGTGCGTGTTGCCAATGGACTTGTATCCTGTCAGACCGGTGTCTGAGCCCTGGAAGCCGTTGTTCTGCAGGAGATTGCCGTGGATTCCGCCGTCGCCTGGTATTATCTGTTAGAATGACCTTATACGGTCGGCGTCACTATAAATGTCTAGACGAACCTGAATGGTCCATTTCCTATGCATGTCAGCTGCCTATAACTATTTTCTTTTTCAGAGAAAACTCGTGGAAGTTCAAGGTACCTCAAACATAATCCCCCACAAATGCGGGCTCGATTGATTCCCTCCATCGGGCAGAACTGTCAGGTTGACCGGCGTGGAGACACGCTCGATGGCCTCCTCTCCAACATGACGGGAAATCAGGGCCAGGGTGTGTAGAATCCGAGTCCATCCCTCGGTCTTCATGGTGGCTATCGCGTACGCTTCGTAGTTGATGGAAGAGCCAAGGAGAAGGATCTGAGACAAGCAGCGATAGCGACAGCGACAGCGATTGCGACGACAGCGACAGCGGCGATCAGGGACTCATTTCAATTTTATCTCATTTCCCAATCCATTCACTGGCCAGTTGGCTCGCTGATAGTCTCCACGCGTCGTCGTCAACAGTCACGACATGGGGAATGTGACATCACGAGAGCCCAATAATGTGAGATCAGACCCTGGAGTGATGTCAGCGACACAGGAACCAGAGTCTGCTAGCAGCGAACTAACTGGTCCATGACTGGTTCAGTAACTGGCTCAGTAACTGGTTCAGTGACGGATCGACCACAACTTTGGAGTGATCCCCACACTTCATTCCTGCAGAACTTCGAGCAATTAGGGCTTCACTTGGAGTTCACGACTTCATGACAATAATTTAATGACAGTCACCCCTTGATCGCTGCATGCATTGACCCACGAACACGAGGCTCCAGTACCCCAGATTCGCCATTCGCCTGCAGAATTCGTATTCCCGCTTGGCATCAGGATCGACCGGCGGAAGATCCGACCTCACTCGACTGCAAGCCAGGCGTGCAATGGAAAATATGCCTGGCTGAGACATTCCCAGACACCGGAGCCTGCATGAAGCAGCGGTATACCCTCTCAATTGGACTGCCTCTCGCTCAGTCCGCCGGGTGATATCATAACATTCCTGGTCGCTGGGCACCTCGTATAGCTCGTTGAATCAGCGTCAACAACCAAATTCCGACGGGCCACGGTCGCAAACACGATCCGGCTTCATGTCGTCTCATGCTGTCTCGGCGCTCGTAATATTGATCTCAAAGAGTTGCGGGTTGGGTATAAATAGCCCCAACTGACTCCCAGATCTCACCATCTCACCCATCAATCACGACAAACTCACTGCAAAGTTAATCCTAACCTCAGTTTCTCAAATGCATCTTTCTTTCCTTTTCGCAGTTGCCACTGCGGCCTTTGCCAGCTTCGCTGTCGCTTCTCCTGCGGAGGCCGGCGAGCAATGTCTTTTGATCTGCTGGGCTGAGGAGCACGAGTGCGAGGCTCCTTCGGTATGTTTCCATCTTCTTTATACATTAGTTGTCCTGTGGTATTAACAGTGTGCGTATAGTACCCGAAGAATCAAAATGGAGTGAGTATATCCCTCGCGAATCCCCGTTTGTATACAATGGTATACAGTTGAGACTGACTCGGTTGCAGTGCTGGACTTGCTGCACTCCGTCGTCCTCTTAGGCATAGTCACGCAGTATGTCATTTCAGCTGATGGGTCTAGTTGGAGGATCCAGAGGAGGATCGAGAGGAGGATCGAGAGGAGGATCGAGAGCGTTGAGATGAGATAGTCTGGCATCTATTGTCTTACTAGTTGGAAAGAATATCACTCATTATCAGTCCGAGTCCTTAAACATCTACATGCAATGACGCATGTATTTCCACCGTCGTTCATCAAGTAAACCCCATGCAAGGCCGGCGACTCTCTAACACCACCTTGCCGATCCTGCAATGTGCGTGATAGTAAAATATGACATTGCTTATTGCGGATTGCTCCAGTTAGCTTGCCTAGTGAAGCCCCATTAGCCCTACAATTGCTTCTGCAAGGCCTTGTCCCCAATCACCAGTGCCCTCATGAGTTCATCCTGTACAACCTGGCTGGTTTTCTGCTGTTTTCCATCACGCTCCTAGCAGGCTGAGCTGCATACTAAGCTACAACTGACGAAAGAATCCGCCCTGCTGCAGGAGCACTGAATATCGGAAGTTACTTGCCCTCAAATTATCTGTCCGCGAACAGCTACACGCATGCGCAACTTGATATAGTAACACATGGTCGTTCAACGAGGACCTTGCATCGAGTTCCTGTCTACACGGGGAACTTCTGCTTCATTCCCTCCGATATTCTCTACAAGGCGGGGACGAGCCGCAGGTTTATACCCTTACATTTACATTCATGCATCTGGGCCTGGGTACTGGAAGGAGTGCGCAGATTGTGCATATCACAGTATGCTCTTCCTCGAGCGGGCTCTACCATCCTCCCCGGCTACGGGTTGACCTGCGAGGGGCGATTGAGAGAACTCGCACCAGGAATGGTCTTGGGCGCCAATCTCATACGGTACTCCTTGCTTCTCGATATGTCCATTGCCTGGCTCGGGCTGCCCCTAGCGTCTGGGAGGAATGCCGATCCTGTTCCATGCTTTGAGACCTGTAAGATGATAATTCCGGCGTCAGTCGTCAAGGTATAAATACCGGCCAGACAACCCCTCCACCGATCCTAGATACATCCACCATCAGTTACCAGTCTCGATCAAACAATATGCAATACGCTCAGCTTCTCACTGTCGCATTTACGGGCTTTGTTGCCCTCGCAGCCGCCAGTCCTACTCCTCAACAAGAGATCTGTTGGGGGGTCTGCTTCCCCGAAAGGACCGAATGTCCGGAAGGTTGGGTATGTCATATCCTTTATATTAATTTTATACTATCTCTTGTGTTACATTGTCTTTGAAATATACTAATATAGAAATATATTTTAGTTTTCGCACCAGCGTTCTGGAGTAAGTAGTTACACTTCTCCCACATCCAGGTTTTCATTCTGCTACCATAAACATTATACTGATTAGGACCAGTGCTGGACTTGCTGCCGTGGTGTTGAGGATGCTGATAACTAGTGTGGATCATTATGGGCCACCTTCATGTTAGTTAAGGGACATTCTGTAGCTGGGAGGGATCAGAACGTTAGTTTTTCCGGGCGAGGGCCTGTTTTGAGGCATTCTGCTGTGCCTGTTGCGGGCCCAGCGGCTCTGCCGTTCGGGATATCTGCATACTAGACTAGGAATATATCTCTACGTATCTTGTTATCTTGTGAAGCACATATCTCCATCACTCTCTTATGCTGAAGTAGTACTACATCCACGTTATATGCACATAGACATGTGGAATCTTGTCTCCTGTTAGGGCTACACGCGCATCACTCGAGCATCAAATGGTCCATTGTCTACCTAGCAGGGCTGGGCTAGTTCGCCGCACACAGCCACAGGAAATTGTCTGGCACCCAAAATCTAGCACGCGGGGAGGGGGTCGGAGTACTGGCAAGCATCGCTAGCTCCGGTGCTGATCTCCTCCGGCTGTATTTGTTCGTTAGCTTCTGCATGAAAGAAACGACTCTTATCAAGGATCATGCTTACCTCAGAGCCATCGGTAACACCCTCGTACTCGGTGCAGATAGTCTCGGTGTCGGAAACACAGGTGTCGCTCTTGATGGTGGCAGTGTCGCCCATGTTGCTGTTGATTCCGACGAGGGTGCTGGTTCCGCCGACAGCAGTGACGCCCTCGATGGTGACGTGACGCTCGTACATCTCGTCGCAGTTTCCGCAGGAGCGGTACAGCTTGCCGAAGTTGTACGCAGTGAAGCCGGAGATGCTGACGGTGCCGCCGCCGTTGTGCTGGATAACCTTGTCCTCGGCGCCCTGGGCACCACCGCCGATGACGGTGAAGGGACCGTCACCAGTCTTGAGGGAGAGGGCGTCTGTAGATAACGTTAGCTTAGCTCAATCATATATTTATTCACGGGGAACGACATACCCTCGCAGACAGCCTCCCACCAGACGTTCTCAATGGTGCAGGAGCCCTGGCAGTAAACACCCTCGATCTGGTCAGTTCCAATGATGGCGTTCTTCAGAGTACCACCGTCTTCAACAGAGAAGACGGCGTCCTCGTCGCCACCCTCGCCTTCCGAGCAGGAAACGCCGCGGCCGAAGGTCTTCATGCCACCATCGTAGGTCTGGTTGCCGGAGATGACGTACGGCTCGTCAAAGGTCTCGCTCCCCTTCGACTCAGGGAGGGGGAAGGAGTCGGCGCGCCTGTCGAGCCTGGTAAAGCGCGAGGAGTGCGAGCGAGCGCCGTGCGTGGCCAGCACGCTGGTCGCCAGGGACAGAGCCAAAACCTGCTTGATAAACATATTGTACAGTGGTAGTAGTAATGAGGACCGGTGGAAAGAATGAAGCGAAAACGAAGGAATGTGATTATGCCGATGATACCAGATCAACGATTTTATTTTGTTTTTTTGGATGCTCTGCAGTTCAAGTCCAACAGTCGAAGGCGTCGAAGAGTCTTTTATACCCCCATCCTCTTCCCGCCGTCAACGCAGGTCCAGGGAGTCAACCGCCTAACCTCTTCTTGGCAAGTTTCAATGTTTTCCCGAATTAATCCCGTTGAAACCGATCAGCAGCGGAATCCAGCAGGCCACGAGTCATATATCCTGGCCTGATTCGTGCACTCGCAAGCCGAACTGTCAAACTGCCACAGCTCCCCTGCAATGGCTTGGCCGGCGCCCCGGAAAAGCTTGGAAGAGCGCAAAACCCTAAGAGGAGTCTCTCAGCACGGCTCCAGAGAGGAGTCTCACTTTCATACGCCACTAGTTCTTGGCAGGGTCAACCTTAGTTTCTGATGGTCGTTTTCGTCTCCGTTTCGGGATATACCACCGAGGGATGCTCGGGTTGTTATCTGATACTGCTGCCGCATGTGGGAAAACACCGAGGGATGCATCCTGGCGACTCCAGTCTCGTCTCTCATTTGAACTTGTCCGGGGTCGGCTGTTGGCGCTGTCTCGTGGAAAAATTCTGTATCTTCTGTATCTGCAGAGCGAGGGATCATCGCGATCATCGGTATTTATTATCGGCCATCTATTCTAATTCGACACGGCGAGTCTTTCTAGATAGTCAAGTCATGAAATATAAACTACGTACAACAAGTTTACGAGCGCAAACTGCAGAACGAGGACCCTGACAGGCGGATGGGCCGGTTGTGGGCACTCATCGTGGCTGTGCAATTAGGGTCTTGTCTAGAGTATATTGGCCTGTTCCTGTTGGCGGCTAGCTCAATCAACCTCAAACAAGGAGCCTCCAAAGCAGCAAATAACATCCCGGCATGTTGCTATCATCCCCATATCGGTCCAGAACTGAGTCCAGAACCGAGTCCATCCAACTCCATGCTAAGCGTTCTGTTATTGCACTTACTCGTCACCTCCAACGTCACCAGGCCAAACCCTACCTTAATTCCGAGCGGCGCCATGGCCTTTACCTGAGACTCTTCAGCAGTCAGCGCACAGTTCTGGGCTCTGGAACTCGAGACGAAGTATAGTACTGTATCTCAGATACGAAGTTACGAAGTGATCTCTCATACTACGAATCTACGGCCGATAATGATACCGGCATCCGTGGAGGCCGATCGAAATGAGCGGAGTATCTTCAGGCTTCCGGTCTCCATCGTCCTCTAACTACACTACAAGCATGGATCCTAGCAGTTGATACTCCATAGTCCATACTGTGGTCCGGGCTTCCGGAAAACCAGGCCTCGCCGCCTCACCGACTCCATCCGGACGATTCATGTCCAAGTCATCATACAATCCTTTTACGCTTCCGGTAAAAGATACGCATGCGCTTCGGATCTCTTGGTCTTGCCCTCGGGATATATATTAAATGCGGGTTGTTGCGGGTATCTAGTATTAAGAGTAGTCGGCTAACGAGAACAGGAACCACTACACTCGCGGTGTATTAGGAGGACTCGTATGGTGGACAATTCTTTATCGCCGTGTCTTACACCTCTGACTTGATTAACTATGTACAATACTGTTAATGTAGTCTACGTTTACGGTATGGACAAGTATCATACTCGAGTCCGTGCATCTGGCAGGGCCAGTTACGGGTTTCTCTCCGATTCGAGGGATTACTTCGGATTCATCGTGTCTCTGGTAGAGTAAGCCAGCCGCTGCTGATCATCCATCTATATCTCGCCTCGAGAAGAGTGACGATCTGTGGAGCTCGCAAGGGCATCTGACTATGTAGGTCTGTTGGCTGTTGGAACCTGCAGCCTCGTCACGGCAGCAGAACGTCTCAAAATCTGCTTAGCTGGCATCCATCCCATTACGACCTTCCTGCATACGGGAGCTGGTTCAAGTGCTATCTCAAGTGATTTCAAGGAATCCAGCGTGGGATTATATCGTAGTCGGTAGCTTTACTTGTGTGGCTTGGTGCAGGAACAAATCTGAGACTTGCCAGGGTCCATCCAGCTGGTGATATCATCAAGGCGAGGGACTAGCCCAGATGGTGGAAAAATATAATCCGTCTGTACTAAGATATATATCATCTACGCTGTCAACCTCAGTCTAGTTCGATGACGCAGATGGTTTCAGATCTCTCAGGACAACGTCATATATCCCAACATTTCAAGTCGCGTTGAGTTATCTGCTTTCAACAGTCATATTAATCTTTTTGTAACTCGGTGAGAGATAGCACATTAGTGCAGTGCTGACCTGACTGTCAGCCATGCAGCTTTCAGTGGCGGGTCATGATCGCGTTGGCGATTTCTAGACGTAGTTCCACATCTTCCAAAAACATCATCTATTTTACATCCGCATACTTTTCCAGCGCATCATACAAACACCCAAAGACACCCCCATGCCACCCTCTAACCTCCTCCCACTCACTGCCAGGCAGAGTCGCACGCGACATATGCAACCACCCACCGACAATCAAATCCGCATAGGTAGCCCGAGTACCCAGGATAAAAGGCCCACTGGTATCCTTCGTGAATAGCTTCGCAAGGTCACCCAACATATCACGGAACGAGTCCATCGTCTTCTGTCGCGCCTCGCCCTTGACCTCAAAGTCATCCCAAGACGATACACCAGCGCGCTTCACAAACTCGGCCTTGCTTGGTTCGGCACTGTCCGGGTGAAAGGGCATAGTATAGGCCATGATCCCGACGTGGGCAGTAAACGCCGCATCAATGTGCGTGTTGAAGTGGGAGTACTCCGCATACTCATCACCCTTATGCCTATCATCCGACAGAGGAACAAGGAGCGGAAGATCCTGGTTAACAGAATAATCCAATTTCTGAGACGGAAAGAGATCTCCCGCGCCTGAGCCCGGATACTTCTTCTGCAGGTAGATAGCAATATCCAACGAATCCCCAACCTTGTCGCCCGTGTTAGGATCAACAAGGACCGGGAGGGTATAGTAGTCGCTCCCGTCCGCGAACTTGCGACACGGCGGCACGCCAAGCTCGTCGCGTCGCACTTTGGGGATTTCCGGCAGCGGAATCCATTTGGTGGAATGCGGGATTGCTTTGAAGTTCAGTGCCAGTCGGCTCTTCCATGGGTTTACGGCGCAGCAGCTGGATGGGTCGCGCATTTCCACGTCGTAGTAGACCATGGGTTTCATGGTCTCGGAGGATCCCGGGTTGTTTGCCATGGCGGGTTCTGACGGAGGAGCGATTGCGTGATGAAGGATTGCTGGGGTATATCAGATGTAATATTGTCGCTGGGAAAAGTGTGAGGGGTGTTCTCTTGGCATTTAAATCTGACTAAGCGGGTTTCTCGTCTTCCGAAAAGGGAAATCCGTCCATTTACCGTCTGTCACAGTGTTACCATACAACCTGCAATGGAGCCTCCTAGAGCTTCATCCAGCCTACATATTAAGGTATGTCTTACAGGGTAATATTCAAGTGGTATGCGAAATAAACGAGGTCCTAAGAAATGAGACGAATTGAAGATGTTGACTCCTACCACAGTCGAAATAAAGCATTATATGGCCTAGGCTTCTATAGCTTCACCTATTCCAGAATAGGTAAACTAACAATTGGCTTGGAAAATTGAACATTCTCCCTCACTCCGCCCTTCATGAGAATTATACCTGGCTGGCAATAATGGAACAAAGACATCGTACATTCCGCAAAGAATTCCCCCAACCGTGGCATGTTCTCGTTTATTTTAGGGTAGATGAAGATCTAATCTGATCTACGGTGGACCGTCCGGTGTCGGTGGTTGAGTCTGTGATCTTATCTGATCCAGTCTATCCACCGTGGAGGCGTGGACAGCTCAGCATCCAACTCCTGCAATCCTGTTCCCAACTTGATCCTGGGGGCCAAACTCAAGTCCAATCCCACTGTCAATAGGCCCAACACGCGGATCAGCGCGGGATACGCCACCGATACCGGGCGACGATGTGCTGCTGAGAGTACATATATAAACGGGATAGGCAGGCTGATGATTCTTCTATCTCAATATTTCCAAGACCAACATACAACCCGCCCTCCTTCCTACCACAACCAAAACCACAACCACAATCAAACCCACCATGAAGCTCCTCAGCCTCCTCCTCATGACACTTGCAGCAACCTTCGCAACAGCAGCCGACGACTGCCTCAATGGTGTGTCATATTCATTTAAGCCCTGTCTACCCAGCGCTTCCTTCCATTGCCATTCACATCCACGTCCACAACCACTCATACTGACACTATAAACTTAGGGGGAGATGCCTGTGCCGGCAGCACCAAACCCTGCTGCGGCGATCTACACTGTGGACCCTCGTCACCGCAGAACAGCGGCACCCTTATCTGCAAATAAGCTATGGCCCGATAAACCGTTTCTCGGCTATGGGCTGTACCTAAGGCTACTTGGGCTACGCGTGTGGTCTTTCGTCGCTGACGAGGCTTTGATAGTATATAAAGCCAATGTCTAGTTACATATTCCAGCGCTCCCAATCTCCAGCCAATAGGATACTGTGTAGAGATATTACGAATGTTATCCAAGTTAGCTTGTGCAATTGAAGGCAGGTGCTAGCGGGGATCGAGTAGTTCCAGTTGATCTGAGAGGGCCATGGCTTCCTCATTCTGTGACCTGTGCATCATAACGAGTAGGGCAGGTGCGAGGTGTAGCTGTTCCTTCCATATCAGGAGGCCGCACCTTCCTCATTCTGTAACTATATGCCTAGCGAATATAGTAGGCGCAAGTCGTTGCCCGGGTGCCTGTCCAGTTGTTCCTTCTTCATTCTCTGATCTCTGAGTTTAATCAATAGGGAAGGTACGACGCGTTGCAGGTGGCCAGTCGTTGTTTCCCAGGTTCTTTGCATCTACAGGGCCTAGGCGGATCAGTGTATATATTAACTCAATTTAGTAGAGCTGGTTCGATGCTGGCTTCAGGTTGACCCTGGTTACTGGTACCTACTTAATATGGTATGCACGGTTTGACTGTCTGACCTTAGTCAGGACTAATATTTTATGCCTTTTCAGTAACGTTAACGTTGGTGAGAACTATCAACAAATAATATGTACTCGTACTTAATAATTAGGTAAAGCGTATAGACAAAGACAAAGAAATAACAGGGTATAAATAACTGGTAGCACTCGAAAGGCCAAAAGCCTCACGAGGGAGTAGAAGTAAAAAGAAACTCAGCGAGGTGAAGATATCAGTAAAAGGAATTGCCTCGATAGAGGGTACGGTCGACTCAGGTTGTAGTAGAAAAGAAAGTTTTGGTTCGGTTGGGGTCAAAGAAAGACGAGATTATCAGTTTACGCAGGCTGCGAGGGACCTCCGTACTGGACTGGTGCCGGTCCCGGTGCCTGTGCCGGCACAGGGCCAGAAACAGCTACATACTGTTGCTGGGCATACTGCTGCTGGGGAGGTGGAGTTGGGACCGGAGACACGGGTTGTTGATACGGGCTCACAGGCTGGGCCATAGGAGGGACAGGTTGCGGATATTGGTTTACGGGCTGGGGCTGGGGCTGGGAGGCGACAGGTGCAGCCTGTGAAGAGGAGTCATCGGCTGGCAGCTGGGAGCCAGCGATGATAAGCGCGCTGACGAAGGCAGTGGCGTAGAAGAAGCGCTTGAGGAAGACTTGGGCGTCATCGGACTTTTCGTAGTAGTCTGGCTTGCGTAATTTCTTGCCGTATTCCCTGTCCGCGAAACCGCCCATGAGGACAAGGGTTAGGATTAGAGTGGACAATATGAGGGCTGGGATGCTGATGAGAAGTAGCTGCCAGGTGTTGTTAGCATGGTTCTTTCGGAATGGAGAAGTTCTGAGGAAACTTACTCCCTTGCGAATGCTGGCGCGGCGGAACAGAGCAAGGGCCATATTGGCGGTTGCCAGGAGAGCAGCGAGAAACAAGAAGACGTAGTAGGTCATGGTGACACCCCTGGTAGATTTGACAAAGTCCTCCTTGGGAAGGTCGTAGTCTTTGTACAGGGTAGTTTGAATTTTAGAAAAGCAGGCGAGGCTGACGAGAAGGAAGATGCCGCACAATGCCAACCAGGCGCCATGTCCGAACAGCGTAATGGTCTTAAATGACCCGCTACCCTGCAGCTTCAAGCAAATGGGGAGCAGGATCAGCACAATGAGTAGGTATACCGAGAGATTATCGAACCACTTGACGGCGGTAAGTGCTTGCTGGTATTTGTCGCCTCTCATCATGACGCATTGGGACAGGATAAGGGTGATCATATCAATGAGTATATACCTAGCTTTTGGTTAGCTACATCCATTGAGTAGACCATGGGATACGTACAGAATGGCAAAGAAGAGGGAAATCGGGAACAGGAACCACTTTCCAATGGCCGAGCCCTTTTGCTTGCTCTTGAGTAAGCGGAACCCCGCGAAGCCGGCAAGGGCAAGGAAGAGAACAAGGAAGATCACGTCAAAGGCAAGGTCAACCTTGGGTGCGTTCTCCTTAAAGGCAATCTCAGAGACGCAGGACTTGGAGGTCTGCTGGTTGGACAAATCGGAGCCACCATAGGCGCCATAGGCACCATAGCTGCTAGGCAGGCCGCCTCCAGAGCCTCCAGGACCAGAGCCACCAAGGGAAGGGTCTCCGTTGGTGGGGAGATCGTCCAAGTCAAAGTCGTCCGACGAGAAGTTTGAAGAGCCGGAACCTGAGGAGCCAGAGCTCGAGTCAGAGCTCGAGTCAGAGCTAGAGTCAGAGCCAGAACTAGAGCCAGAGCTAGATCCAGAGCTAGAGCCCGAAGAACTGGAATCATCCTCGTCGTCGTCATCTAGGTAGTCATCATAACTACTTGAGGTCGACGTAGGGTAGCTCCCCCCAGTAGTGGTGTAATAGTCCGACAGGTCGTAGGTGTTCGTTGGATAATAGGAGTCTGCGCTGCTGTAGTAGTCATCGAGGTAGTCATCTACATCAAAGTTATCCAGATCATAGTCGTCTAGATAGTCGTCGTAGTAACTGCTACTACTCATGATGGATTACTGATCTTCGAAAGACAACTTGAGATAAGGAGAGTAAAGAACAGAGAGGACCGGATGAAGACTCGGAAAAAGAGAATGTGGTGGCTTCGAGCTATGGGCCGTCGACGCCCATTTTGTATTTCCCCCAAGGACATCAACGTCGGTGCCATGCAACAAGGGTCCCAGTCAAACCGCCAATCAATTTGCGACGATCTCTCTGTATCCCTCGTTGTGGTTGGCTCAGGCCGTCGAGAATGCGGCTCCAGTACAGCAATACGAGGTGTATTTTTAGAGGAAATTTGACCAGGCCCAACGGAGCAATCAGCGAGCAGCTAGGACAGACTCTTCAGTCACTAGTGGCCCCAAGATCGTATTTAGTCTTTTCTTGTCAAAGGAACTCCAATGGCTCTTCCTGATTTTCAGAGGACCGGGATGCCTCCTCCCCCTTGAGACTTTGGCTGAGACCAGCAGCACGCTTTGCAGTCTTGACTACGTGAGCCACAAACATGCAACGCTCCTGATCATTTCTGCATGAGCAGTCCTATCTGGGGATTCCTAATTCAGCTGAAGGACCTGCGTGAGCACTGCAGCTCATATCACGTCTTCTGCAGATCCCAGCCCTTCCTCGTGTTCCCAACGAGCACACCCTTCCAAACTCCACATGTGAAGATCTCAACGAACACCTCGGAATCATGCCGTTGGAGTTGAATTTTGACTCTTCGCCTGACTCAGAATAGTCAGCCCTGTGCAAAACAGCCAATTGACTCAATTCTGTGTTAGTGTCTCTCGGCTCGCGGTTTCCCTTGCTCAAAGCTCATCACCAGATCCATGGTCGTGCACGCACCCGCCTCGTATCCGGCAGGAAGATCGCCATGAACGGGAAATGATCATCACTTGCTGAAAGAACAACAACCGTGTCGGACGCGCGAGGAAGCGTGGGCCCATGGAACTCGTCTTGAGCTTTTCTGAACGTGGACCTGTCCCTGCCTGCCTGCCTGTCAGGCAACGCTGTGGAGTCACCAAATCTCTACCATTGCCTCGCACTGGAGGCGGGAGTAAACTCCGGTCGAAGAAAGCCACCTCCAAGCTCTGGCTGCTGAGTGCTCATTCCCCTGGTGCTGAGTCCCTGACTGCTGGCGCAAGTGGGGTGTGCAACCTTGCTTTACGAGAAGGATCAGCGCTCGCTCTATGTGACCCAAAACGGAAAAGGGGACGAAAACATGCAGGGTCCAATCAAACCTTACAGTGGGATCCTTCACAAAGGTCATCTTTGGGATGCGTTGTCAAGTGTTGAGTGTCGACTTGCGGTCAGTCGAATCAGCTGAAGGCGTTGAAACACTCGGCAGCAGGATTCACACTCTGTTGGAGACTGGATTTGGATCATGTCAGATCTTTATCGGAGAATATATCTCTGTATCTTTGATGTGGGATTTCCAACGGCTAGTCTTGAAGATGCTCAAGGTGCAATCTGATGGATTATTTTGGCTCGAAGGATTGGAGTCGGGAAGATTTTCTTTTTAGGAATGGGGGCAGCAGTTGGAGCCAATTGAAGAGCGCCTCCTCCGGCTTTTCGTCCAGAGTCGTGTTACCATTCTCTGGAATCGAAGGGAATCGCAATACCATCAGTTTCTGTAGGCAGCTCAAGCAGGCATTTCGAGCAGAGACATTGATTTCGCTGGGAACCAACTAGTTCTATTTACAGTCTTCCAGCACTACCTATCACTTCAGTATAGTTATACAATTGTCTCTAGCCCAGCTCCGGAGCTTAGCACTGAACCAGCACAGCATTAACATCAACCTTGGCCAGACGGAACTCATGCACTCCAATCCGTCGTCGCCCCGATCTCGTCTCCATTACTCGGCAAAAGGAAATCACTTCCCTCAATCGTTCCGTCCGCATTCCTCTGACCCTGCACTAACTCAACGTCAACACTCACAAAGCTACTATCATCCCAATCCCCATCCCCATCCCACGAGTTTCCTTCCGAGACCTGCTCCTCGCTCAGTGAGGTTGGCTTCTCGCCATTCGACGCAGCAATATTCCCGGTAAGTGTAGCCACCGCGGTGCCGAACCTAAACCCGATAGCAGAGTTATTCCACGCCGTGTTACGGCTCAGCTCGAAGTTCCCCGGCTGCGAGTTATCTGTGAATCCGTCGTGGCTGTTGCCGAAGGCGATGGAGTTTGTTATAACGTGGTTTGCGGGACCAATGTCTGCATCGTCGCCGCCGCCGAGCTTGAAGCCGTTGCCGTCACCTTCGAAGGGGCTAAAGTCCCATCTATTTTATTGTTAGGGTGCAGGTCCTAATTATTGAATACCGGGTGCGTTGATTTACCGGTTAAAGCCGTTTCCCCAGGAAATTGTGTCTTCGATAGTCACCGCGGACTTGAATTCCCTATTTCTGTTAATATAAAAGCTTCAATTAGGTCCACAGAGCATACCATAGATCCAAGCCATCGTCAACGTTATTCCAGAGTCGTGCTCCCCGGAGGACATTACCCTCGCCGGATCCCTCCTTACAGGCGAACCCATCGGCGCTCTCGCCATTCTTGCGCGGGTCCCTGTTACCGTACGAATCGAGGTACAAAACGACATTATTCGCCGAATCTCCCTCGAGTTGGAAGCCTGTTATCAATTAGTATTCGGCCCTGCAAGCAAAAATTGGGCTTTGCATCGCGTACCCGTCTCATAGTTATCCCGCGTAACAATGCGTTCATAGTGGTTGTTCGACGCATCGCGCGCATAAACACCATACGGCCCATTGATCAGCTCCAGGTCATAGAACTCCCAGTACTCAGCATCCTGGATGTGCAAGATACCCCGGTCTGCGTTATCGAGGGATCCGTCTACCTCGGCGGGGGTTCTGCATGCGTCGTTAGCTACCCAACGGCGTACTCGTCGTGTATAATGGTTGATGAAACCCTACCCAGGTAGCTCCTCGCCATCAATGATAACCGCCTCTCCTTCATACGCCCGCAAAACAAACGGCGCGGACGACGTGCCGCTCTTCGAAATCTGGATATTAGTTGTCGGTGTGTATGTCCCGGCGCGCAAATAGATGGTTGAACCGTTTGTTGCTTCGTCGACGGCGAATTGGATGGACTGGAATGGTGCGTCGACTGTGCCTGCGGCATCGTCCGAGCCGTCTGGCGAGACATAGATGTCTGCTGCGAGAATCGCACGAAGGAAAGCCGCGATGACCCAAAGAGATCTACCCATGGTGGCTTTAATTTTGATTCGTAACGGTGGTGGTGGGTCTTTTGTTTCGACTTTCAAATCGTTTCGGGGTGAGTCTGATACTTAAATATGATGAGGCGGTCCACGCATGAGCTGCCATTGTTGGAAAAATCACCATACAAGCCCGGCATATTCGTGCTCAGCCAAGCCTGGAATTTATAGTGGTGGTGGGCACCAAGCGTTTCAAGTTGATTTCGGTCCCTTATAATTTGTTGACCCTTTGATTCCCGCTCACTTCCGTGAAGAATCCGAAGTCGAACCGGGCCCTTTCTTCTCATACTCCCCGAGCGCTTGCGCCAGGAGCTCGGGGTACCATCTCCGGCCCACGTCCTGGTGACTTATGATCCGGTGGATGAGCGTTCCTTCGCCCGTGCGACCGCTAAATATCTTATTAAAGGTGGCCTCGGCGTCCGACCGTGCCTTTTCATCGCCTACAAGCTTCTTGATATGGGCGGGAAATTCCAAAGCGATATCCTCAACCGATAGATCTAAGCTCATTCCCTGGAAAACCGGGATAGAAAACCGCGGTCCCAGCGGCGTACCATGGGCATCCACATAGTTCGATGGCGCAAGATTTACTCTATGTGTCGTTGCCGTACAAACACCCCCTGTGATCGCTTCCAAGGCACGCCCGATATTAACAACGAGCGAACCATCCATTGGTGGAGCAGAAATCCAGTCCCCGGCCTTGTTCTGCACTTCGAGGCCATGGTGGGGAGTTGCTTGTAGCAGAAATGTCAAGAACTCCGAATCTTTATGGGCCCCGACGCCCTGGGACTCGGCGTCGCTGGGAGGCGGGGGATACTTGATCAGTTTCATCTTCTGCTGGACTGGATCGTCGAAAAATTGTTTCAAGGCTGCTGGATCCAGGTCCAGGGCCTCCGCAATCAGGATCTGGAAGTTGTCTGCTACTGGGCTTAATTCAGCGAGATACGCCTCAACAGAGTGGCGGAAGCCTGGGATTGCATTTTCGTCTGGCCACTAAATTTTGCCATAAGATATAACATATCAAAAGGAGGCTCAGCCCGGGTTGAGATACATACCTGATTCGGGCCCCGAATATTCCTATACAGCGGCTCCGCCGGACCAGGTTCAGGTAACTCCGTCGCAAACTACAAGACCAAACCAGATCAGCTCAGTCAATCGAACCCATATTTCCACACAGTAAGCACCCAAAAGGTAGTTAAGAAACGCACATCAAACTGCTCACGATAATCCTGTTTCCTTGCCGTAATCTCGGCCCCCAGTCGCGAGTAGCCGAGGAAATGCCGGCTATTGACCATTTCGATCTCGAGTTTCTTCTCCAGCGGCAGATCAAACAGTGTCTTGCATTTTTGCACGAGATCTTGTCTGATCTCCGACGCGATGGGCGCGTTCACGAGGTAGAAAAACCCCACATTGACCAGCGCGTTGCGGAGATCGGCGAGGAAGTCGGGTTTCGTGTCTCGGGATGTGGATTGGGAGTAGTCGAGGATGGGAATAGCTGTAAAGGAACTGGACTCGGTGTTGACGGACATACTGGGTAGGTGTTTATTGCAGGGATTTTGGTCACTAATGGAGGGAAGCAGAGGATGAAGTTCGAGGAGCTTGGGGGGCTGTGGAAGGTAAGATGGAATTGCGTCTTTTCTGTGGGGGTTGCAGTCATATTTCAGCTCTCTGGGAAGGATTGGCGTATCGCGAACAACCCCAGATTTTATTTCACTGGTCTTAGTTGCATGTAAAAAATATATTAAAAAAAAGGACTTTTTGTTTCTCAACTATAAACATAGTCTATTCGAAGAAAAGAACAAAATTAGGGAATTATATGCAGTATTGCAGTATGCAGTATGTACTGTGCCTTGCAAAGGCCATGGCAAAATACAAATTAGGTATCAAAAAGCTCAATGAAAAATCCTGCAAGACATCACCCCCCACGCGATGTTTGAAATCATGTTTCAACTTAGATGGCAGCGACAAACATCATGGCGCCGGCACCGACACCCATGAGGACGTTGGAGGGAGACATGGCAGAAGCAGCACCTGGAGTTTCGTCAGTTAGCTCACTCTTTCTCAACAAGAGACGGGGGGCAGCATACCAGTGTCAGGGCAAGCAGATTGAAAGTTGGATGCGGCTTCGGTAAAGCTACTCTGAAGGTTTGCAAGTTTCTCCCCGTCTTCCTTGCTACACTTGGAAGCATTCTCTTTGACGCACGACTCGACCTTCTTCAAGGCATCTTCGTCGTTGAATGACATCAATTTGTCGATGCTTCCACAAACACAGTCGTTATCGGAGAGAGAATCACATCCAGTAGCAGATTTGAAGAAATCCGTGTAGCAGCTTTGCACACATTCGGGAATAAGTTCCTGAATGTAGTCTTCAGCAGTCTTGTCGGCGGCCATCGCAGAGGTGGCAAGGAGGGCGAGAGGGATGAAGAAACGCATTTTGATGGTAGTTCGGATGGTTTGACGAAGAAAAGTGAGGGGGAAGAGATATATCGAGATGTTGAGAGACTGGTTTGAATGTGAATTGGATTTGAGGTGGAGGAATGGACGCGGTGGCCTGGGGCTCTTTATATAGGAGAAAAGTGAGGTCTTTTCAGAGATTCATTTCCAGGCTGAGC
Source organism: Aspergillus puulaauensis (assembly GCF_016861865.1). Taxonomy (NCBI): domain Eukaryota; kingdom Fungi; phylum Ascomycota; class Eurotiomycetes; order Eurotiales; family Aspergillaceae; genus Aspergillus; species Aspergillus puulaauensis. Next base: position 450,209 of record NC_054859.1, read on the forward strand.
AGGCTCGAGCGAATCAGCCTGTGCGGCTCAATGGGACCCTCTCTGGAGTGGCAGTGGTGTCTCCAAGCCCAGCTAAGGAAATTGCAGTGCAAATCACCAGCAAAGCCCGCCCCAGCGCCTCACGATCCCCCATGGATGCCCAGAAATGGCCCATGGTTGTCGCCCTAAAAGTCTGGGCGCTGGAACTAGCGCCAGGGGAGTTTGGGGGCTGATTCGACCCGCTTCGTCGGTTTATTCATATTTCATATTTCATATTTCATGCTCCTCCAGAGACGCTAAGCCGATGAGGCAGGATATACTTTGTTGGCCAGCCGATTCGGTGTGCGTGAAAACAATCCCATTGTCAGGAGCAGGCTTGTCTCAGAGAAAGTCAATTGGGAGCATAAGAGGCACGAGTTCATGGTCCAGGGATGGGCCTGACACATGGACGGGGCTGAAACCGCCTCTTGACAAAAGTTGAGACTAAAGTAGCGGTCCCTTAGGACCCATATGGGAAGGATGCCGGAAACCACCTATGAGCGACGGTCCCTGGATGATCTGTTCATGTTAATCAGAGCCTGATTATCCAGAGGGCGCAGTAAATCAACGTGTTGGTTGGCCGTCACCGCTAGATTTGAATTGTTGAGTATTCTCCACTTGAGAGCCCTGCGAGGCGTCTACACTCTGCAGTTCTGCATCTTCACAAAAATTTACGACAGAAGTTTACAAAAATTTACGATGGAATACAATAATAGTAACCACTCTCAAGGGCCAACACAGCCATACCTCAAGAGTCAGTTGCATCTCCAGGAACTTGCCGGGCCACCACGGTCGCAGGCTCCGGCTCCGACGCCGGCTCCGCACAGCCCAGTCACTATCTCCGGATTTCTTTCTATTCAACAATCAACGCTCTTCTCCTCGTGTTGATGATGGCTTTTCTCAGATTATCCATGATTGCCTTATAGGGTTGTTTAGTGCTGACGAGCTCCGGCTCTCAAGTGGTCAACCCCATTTTCTACTCCGCACTACGTATTTCGCGGTCGTGCCAGACCTCGTCAGCACTAAACAACCCTATAAGGCAGATCGTGCAGACTGCAGAGAACATTATCGAACCTGCACCTGTGGCCCTGGGCCCTGGAGAGCCACTGTGTGTGCCTGAGTCAGTAACACTCCCACGCTGATACCGGACTTCTGTGCGACGCCAGCCTTGAAACTTCAACCTTGGAACTCCAGTTGTTCGCCTTCCCAATGCTTGACCTGCAGATCCGATCAATCATGGGAACTTCTCCTGGTCGAACCAGGCAGAACTCTGGGACGAGCCCGTGTTCGAGCAAATCATCAAAGCATATGGTGTCTCGATGATGATGGTTGACGTCATTGCTGAACTCAACTATGGCTCTTGCGTCAGAGCACCTGGTGCGGATGACTAACCCGCCCAGCACAGTTCTATAAGAGCCGTCTGTTTCTCAGGGCCAGGAACACATTAAACAAAGCATTCTCAGTCTTATTGTTTAAGAGAAATCACCATCAAAATGAGTAGCAACTTCGGAAAGGCCGGCGCCAACCTTATGAACCAAGCCAAGGGAGGAGGGCACACTGGTGGCGGCGGCGGCGGCGGCCAGGCAGATTACCTTGACAAGGGTACTACAGTAGACACATCCCACATTGAACAACAGTCTAGCTAACATGATAACAGGCCTCAATCAAGCCGAGCAAAGAGTCGGTGGTGAGCACTATGATGCCGAGAAGATGAAGGGTCCCAACAAGAAGATCACCGACAAGGTCAAGGACAAGTTCCACGAAACTACTGGGTATTTTTCCTTGCTCGATGAGAATATAAAGGGAGATTGGCTAACACTAATCATACAGCCACAATCTGCCCGGCACGAAATAATGTTCTAAGATCAGGACATGCCATGTGATACTATGATATGTGATGGTTTGGAGCCTATTTGTTTGCTTTAGTACCATTGATACCTCCACGAAATATGAAATAAATAATAAGCAACACTATCTCTTCCACGTAGAAAAAGGACCAATATCTAGTTGGTAATTGTAGGAGTAGTTATGTTAGTTGTGTCAAGTCTGCATCACGTGCGAGTCACGGGTGGTTCCTTCCTTTTTGGGTGTTACTGAGTCTAATCAAGCCAACGCTGTTAATCCTCCATAGTCTCAGCTGTTCCATCTTTTGACAATCTAGGTGTCAACCTCTTCCCAAGAGCTGGCAATAATCGCGAATCAACGCCTTGGGACAATCTGGGTTCACCCGCCAACAACCGACACGATGTCGGATGCCCTGTGCCCCAAATTCTCAGCTCGCCCCCAACGCCATACACGGCCCCAACAACGGTTCCCTAGCCTCTCCCACTACGAAATAGACAATGCCTACCCGTGGTGGCTTCGTATATTCTCTCAACAATCAACATCAATATCAATTCCCGCCTGTGCCAAGACCTCGCAGCCCCGTTGGAGCGGTTTAGCTGGACGATTTAGCGGAAATTTATACCTGAAACGATAGAATGAAAATCCATCGATGGCTTGATCACTGAGCGACCCAAAGGTCGAGGGTTTATTAGCACACATATCCATTATTGGCATAGGTTCTTTGGCGAGGACGCGACGATCCAAATTTACACCGTCCAGAGTCCCTACTACCTAGCAGCCGAGTTATTCGCAGGACAATATCACAGGACATGACAGTGGCACAGAAGAGAAATGAGCAGTGTTGAAGCGGCCGTAGATTCAGTGAATCTCAATCGAATATGTCTCTTCAAACCGCCTTGCGGGGTTTGCTCGAATTTCAGGCATGGGATATCGACGACTCGTCAGGTCCAGCCTTATGGTATTTGAGCCTCGAGTCACGACTCATGAGTCGTGGTGGTCACACTTGTGATAATTGGAGAGCGGTATGCAAATTTTCTTTAATGATTTTTTTTTTCCGCCAGCTGTTGGCTCCAGGGGCACGGGCAAACATTGTGAAGGGCCTCGGGGCAGTGGCATTTGAGAAATATTGTTGTCAGGCTTAGATTGGACCAGAGCCGGGAGTAAGCCAGCGTTGTGGCGTACTCTCCACAGTAAGCCAGTGTCAATCACGTCAAGCTATGCCAACTCTGTACAGACTACTACAGACAAGCACTCACCACAAGGCGCAAATGGATTTCACCGGGCTTTGCACCATTGATTAACCTTCGGACCTGTCCGACAGTCCGACGGATCATAATCAACCTCATCGGAGCTGGGCAAGGATCTGCAACAACATTCAACGTTGCATTCAGCCACGCCTAGCAATGGATACTCTATCCGTGGCAGCTAAGGCAGCCCGTGGTAATCAGCTGAAGGCTCGGTCAAGTCCAGACCGAAGTGGCATTTGGCCGGAGAGCGCAAAGCCTAAAAACCCAGTGCCTGGACAGCTATATTATAGCAATTTTGTCTTACTCGTCATAAATATGATGATATATGATATCGGCAGGTTGATACGCCAATACTAAATTTCGACGTTTGGTCAACCCCATAAATTCCGCCAGTTCTCCCAAAGCTGAACCGAGTTGGCAGCAGAGTATCGGCAATTCTCTCCCACAACTTCTTCACAATTCACATAGCAACCGCGCTCATCTGCTCCTCCATACGCACGCTAAATTCAAGGTCGAGACCTAGACGACGGGCCAACCACTCGAGAAATCGATGGCGTTCCATCCGAAGAGTTTCTGACCATCAGCATAGCCAATGTTGGTGTCAACATAATGATAGTATAAAACGGGCCCGAGATTTGGGTCGGCGAAAATACCCCTGTTCTATTAGTTAAAACCAACACATAAAGGGAAACAAGAACATACTGTCCACCTGGTCCGTAAACATTATCGTGACTTTCCAGGACAATCGTTCCACCACCCTCAGTGCAGGATACTCCATTTGCATCGACCTGTATTTTGTCAGCCTAGCTGGACAGCGTTGCATGTCAGTGTTGAAAGCCTTACAAAACCACCTGTCGCCGACGACGAGCGGCATGCCTTGATCTTATATTCTTCTCCAGCCGCTGGCAACGAAGCATCATACCCGCAGCATTTACCAACAGAAAAGAAGAGGTAATAGTAATCGCCGTTCTTAAACAAGTATGCAGCTTCTATAGCGTGGTCGCCGGCCGGCTCGTATGCAATTTGGTAGGACGCGGAGGCAACGGCCGAGGGGGAGTTCATGGGTGCTTGGTAGAGGCCACCCCAGAATGACCCAAAGTTCATCAACAAGTTTCCGCCGTCGTTGAAGAGATTGCCGTCAATGGCATTGTACGCCTTTGAGGAGTCAGACCGGACACCCGTTGATCCAAGGTCGGTCCATGTATTGAGGTCCATGGTGTCGGAGCTTGCGACACCGATCGCGGAGTTCTGGGAACCAAACGTCGAGACTGAATAGTATGCATAGTAAACGCCGTCTACGAGCTGGACATCCGGAGCCTATGGAGAGCACAATGTCAGAACTATATTGAACACTTAATATAGTATGATTTCCCGCAGATCACCTACCCAGAGATCGTTGTTTCCGTCGAGATCGATCGACGAACCATCCGGCAAGACAGACCCGATCGCTGTCCAGGGGCCCTCGATAGAGGAAGCAGACGCATAGGAGATTTTATTTCCTGTCGAAAAGCGAAAATACGTGCCATCTGACTCGCGCCTGATCAAAGCTGGGTCGTGGATGTTGCACGCACCCGAGCATGCCCCAGGGGAGCCATAGCCATAGGCTGTGCCCACAAGGAGGGACGTCGACGCTGCAAGAATCGGCAGATACATGAGGAAAGCAGGACAAGATTTTTACTACTCCGACGGGGGAGTGATCGTCATGTAAGTCTCAATCCTGCTGCAGAGGACTGTCGGTTATATACAGGCTACCAGGCCCCGGGTGCGACCATTTGTGGAAGATACCAACACGCTTCTCCTTCTTCTGTCTGGTAAAACCGTGACATTTTGGATATATTAGGAAAGTGGATCTTCGCTCTACAACAAGAGCTACTCCGGTGGACCTAGTCCAGTGCCTGACACACTGACTGCCGCCGGGATTCGAGGATGTTGTTTGGGCAAAATGGAATGGCCAGGGGTGAGGCTGCTAGTAGCGCCACTGTTTTAGCTATCTGACAGACCTATTTCACTGCGAAACCCTTGTGGCCGGGCGCCCTTTTTATTCTGGACATCGGACGTTTCGAGGCCGCTATCTCATTTCCACACGGATGGTAGCTAACAACGACTTAGCGAGAATGGGAATGGGGAAGCGATAGCAATATTATCGCCCAAACACCAAGCTCAAAATATCAAACCCCTTCCTGGCATGATCTCATCATATCAAAGCGCAGGGATATTCTGCAGAATCGACCGCCGATACGTCGATCGCGGAGGAAATGCGGGGGAAGAACAAGGTCGATAATCAATTGTCGTCGGTTAATACTTCCACCACTTAACCGAGCTCTACTGAACAGAGTCATATCCCGGAGAAAGCCTAGCAACGACTCGCTACTCCGCATGAATGCAGAGGATACCGGCAATGAAACATCTTGGCTAATCGGAGTCAAGCCTGCAGGAGGGATAACCGCACCGATGCGTTCTCGCCCTTTTCCACCAATGGTGCCTGATGGTGCCATTCGCGGGAGAGAGGCTTTGGGGTCATGATACGGGTGTATAAGAGAGCTATAGATTTTGGGCTCTGCTACCTCTTGATCTTTAAGATTAAGCACTGCAGGTAATCAAACAGGCCGAAGCCTAATCAATCACCAGGATGGCGTCCTCTCTCCGAAGCGTCCTCTGCTTCCTCTTGACTACCCTTCTACTTCTCGGCTCAACCAATGCCGCCACATTCTCGAACCCACTCAAGGACCCAAATGGTAGTGATCCCTACGTGGTGTACGTGGATGGGTACTACTACCTGACAACGACAACATGGACCGACGTCCAGATCACTCGGGCCACAACCCTAGAAGGTTTGAAGACGGGCGAGGTCCAAGTTGTATGGAGTGACACCGATGCCAGCCGATGCTGCAGTGTGTGGGCTCCGGAGTTCCACCTTATTGATGGAGTGTAAGTGTCCACAGTAACTTGCCTTCATATAACGGAGCCAATGGCACTGACTATATGTACAAGGTGGTATCTATACTACACTGCTGGTAGTTCCGATACGCTCGACAACCAGCGCGTTCATGTCCTCGAAGGTAAGTTCTCAGGGTCCCGGCTCCATGGTTCGCGATTAACAATTATATACAGGCGGTGCTTCCCCTTGGGACACATACAGCTATCTCGGCCAGGTAACCCCAGAGTGGGGCATCGACGGCACCGTGCTAACAGTCGACTCCCAAAACTATCTCATTTGGTCCTGCATGTCAGACGACATCCAGTGCAACTGCATCGCAACCCTCGACACCCCCTCCACTATCGGCGAGACCCACGTCCTTTCCAGACCAGTCGAGGACTGGGAAACTGTGGGCGCGCCGGTAAACGAGGGCGCAGCACCGCTCTACCACGACGGAAATATCTGGGTAGCGTACTCGGCGTCGTACTGCTGGACATCGAATTACTCACTTGCGCTCCTTGCGTATGACGGCTCTGGTGATCCGTTGGACAGTGCTTCTTGGACGAAATCGGATGGTCCTGTGTTTGTTTCTGCAGATGGGAACTATGGGACTGGGCATAATGGGTATTGTCTCCTCTCTTATATCACATATGTCTCTTGACACGGTGTTTCTGACCAAGTATAGATTTTTCACGAGCCCTGATGGATCGGAGGTATGGAATGTCTACCACGCCACTGCCATTTCGGAAGGAGCTTGCAATGGGAGTCGGTACACGGCCGTCCAGGAGGTGAACTGGAACGATGATGGGTCCCCGAACTTGGGCGTTGCCGTTGCTCTAGGTACAGAGTTGGATGGTCCATCCTGGGAGTAAGCTGGGCCAATTGCTGGCCAGATTTTGCTTATTTCAGTGGTGGCCTTGTTCCAGTTGCTGTGTACATAATTCACTCTCGGCAATAATGTTCCATAATGGATCAAAAAGCTGTCCAATCCGATAAAACATGGTTTAGGTAGACTGTGATGGCTTTCAAACCAATGCAGTCTACAATAGACCAGCCATAACCCTCGTCAACGCTTCTTCCTCAGCCTCAAACACCCCAAGGGCATCAGTAACCCCGCTCTGCGAGGGTAAGTCACTCCCGGTTCCATTTTCAAGGCCTGGATCCACTCTTGGATCGAAATACAGCCCACCAGCCATCTCAAAGAAACTCGTCAGGTCTTCACAACTATTCTCGTCGACCCAGGTGGCTGTCTCAGGTGAAGTGGGCCATATAGACGCCGAGGGCTGCGGTGTAAGAAGACCGGAGCTGTAGTGTGTGTTTCTTGGTTGATTGTGTAGGTGGCGACCGTGGTGGGATGCAGGTATAGAAGATGGAGAGGTGTGCATGGAGGGCGTGGGTATACCGGCCATGCTAGTTCGAGAATTCGGCTCATGGGTGTGTCCAAGTCCAGTTCCCCCGCCAATGTGAGAGACAGAGCCCGGTGCGTGGGAGGGTGTCTGCTGTTGTTTTTGTTGCTGTCTTCTGTTCGGCGACTGTGACCTGCTGTCTAGATTCAAGCGGATGAGCTTCAAGCTCCGGATGATCTTCTGCAATCTGCGAGAGGTAGGTGCTCTCGTTGAGGAGCGGCGGACCATATCCACTGCCGCATAGAACTCAGGCCTGCAGACCTGACTGAATCGGCCTGGGGCATGGAGGACAGCAAGGAAGAGGGCGGCCAGCGCGGAGATAAGAAAGTAGTTGAATGGTTCGGGGCGCTGGAAGTAGATGTCGGAAACGCGAGAGAAGTAACCGAGCATGTGTACTGTTGATTTGGCGGTTTCGACTGCTGTTGAGGCGCCAGCGATGTTGGACTCGATGCTTTCGCTGCTGAGGAGGTTCTGGCGGTAGACGAGGATGCGGAGTTGGTTTGCTTGCAGCGCGAGGAGTACCTGGAGCATTTTTATGCCGCCGGTTGAGTCTGGGTCTGTGTCTAAGTTCTCAGAGCGTGTTCCACCCGGCAAAGGGCCCTGTTCGAGGCGTAGTTCACGCGGGATAGACTGGATCCATTGCTGGACTTGGAAGTCTAGGTAAGAGCAGTAGTCGGATGTTGCAGCCTTGGGCCGACTCCTCCATCCCATGACAAGGCCCCAAATTTTGGTGCTGAGCCGGGCATAGTTTATCATGCATGTCAAGTATGGCGTTGCAGCGCCTGGCTCGGGAAGGTTTGTGTCCATATCTGAATCCTGGATTGCGAATGGGAGGCCGGTCCCAAAAGACCATTTACGGTCCAGGACATATATACACCAGAATAGTCGTGTGGCAAAGGTCCATTGGAGCTCACCGGGAAATACTCCGCCTGTTCGTAGCCAGGTTTCTTGTCTATGAAGCCCTAGTTGCAAGGATCCTCGAACAGCCAAGCCGATTATTCGCCAGGCTATGACTTCGTCGTCACGATATGAGTGGAATATAGACTTTCCCTGTTAGCTCGTCGATTTCTATGAGGAAAGAATACATACCAGCAAGGTTAGGATAAGCAATTCCTTCATGTCCACTTCCGGAATCTTGAGGCGCGTGGCGAACCGATCCTCCACACTGTCCGCCAGCAATGCAGCTCGCTCACTCCGTCCATGAGACTCGGTCAGCAACGCCGTAGCCAGCAGTATCTTGAGCACCTCTGCATCTCTAGCAAAGAACCAATCCTGATCCGTCATCCCAGGTGGCGTCGGTCCATCCTTAAAATAATCATTGACATAGCTCCGCACGCTATCAAGGTCGATACACGGGTACATTAAGCCCACGTTATTCTCGTACACCGTCACCAGCCTCAGTGCCTCCTCCTTGCCCAGACATCCAAGAGGGTCATTCGACATGGCCTCAACATCCGACACAGCAGCCGGGCTCGGAGCAGTCGTTGACTCCGACTCCAATTCCTCGCCATCGCTTTCATCAACTGGCCTCCGCCGTGGCGTAATTCCAAACTCCGCACTCGTTGGGCCGATATAATCCGGCGAAACCGGCCGGTTCATGATGCGCTGTAAGCCCGCACTAACCGACGACGACGAGATGGAAGTATTGTTAGTAGCGCTCGGCGTACCTGCAGATACGGACTCCAGCTCACGCATGCGCGCCGACATGACTCTCATCTCGCGGTGCAGCGCCTCAATCTGCTGGTCAACCGTTCTAAACTTATTCGAGAATCCACCATCTTCGCGGCCTTCGCCCAGTGGCGTTGCAGGGGTATTGGCCGAGGCGTGACTGCTCGGAGTGTAGATGCATTGGACATTCTGGGCGGTACACCGCGAGCAGACAGGTTTCCCGTCACATTTTAATTTCCGACGCTTGCATTCGTTGCTATAAATATCAATTAGATACTTGTCACCAGTATGAATAAACACCCAACGACAAATACTAGGTGGGAATGTACCAGGCCAGCTGGGTGTACTTGGCTCGTTTCCTGCTCCGAGGCGGTTCCGAAGGACTTGACCTCTTCGACGGGTGACCCTCCATAATTGTGCGACGAGAGGTGAGCAATGGGGCCACGGGGAAACGTGCTCTAAGGATATAGCTCCACTCAAGAAAAGTATTAAAGCGTGGGAACCCGCACGATGGAAATGTGCAGCAGCAGGTGCTCGGAAGTTGCAGATGATAAGAGGTTTGAGTTCCGAGATGGGTGGGGAAAGTGCGGAATCCGTACCAAGTTTACATAAATAGTTATACAGCAAAGGTTTATGAACACAATGGTCTTATATATCGGAATTTTAGCATACAACTATTTAGTATATCATTATTCATACAGATTATCTCCCTTCCTACTCAGGCCCTAACTAGATGTGCGCATTCCGACAGCACTCCGATGAGCCTACTACTCTCGAGGCCGCGTTCTTTCCCGAGGGCACATCCAAGGATGGGTTGGCCGTGAAGAAGTCGGCCGGTCTAATCATGAGTTGGAATGTTTCTACAGGCCTGCCTTACTGTTAGCATATAAGTTGTTTAGTAGATGGAGAGATGGTTCTTACATGACAGGCCAGTCCTCCACGCGGGGGTTGTGTGTAATGCCGAAAGTACTCCAGACGACAACATCAGTATCGCTGACGGAATCACCTCGCTTAACAGCATCTGATACACCTTCCACTTCCTTCTGGCTCTGCAGCGTGTAGCGTCCTCCAGCGTATAGCTCGCCATCCCGGTGCTTGGTCACCCAGACATGGTGCTGTGCGAATTGCGCACGCTGGGCTTGGATGGAATTCGGATCCGCTAGAAGTCGTTGAGTAGCCAATGGGGTAAACTTGTATCCAACGGGCTTCTTGCTGATAGGGTTGATCTTGTGCGGGTTAACCATCCTAACCACGCGGTTCAACTCAGGTGCAGCGTCGAAGTAGCACGCTCTCTCCAGGGTCTCGGTGTTGACCTTGTAGAAGTTTCCGTTAGGGTTGGTGGCCTCGTTCATCTGAACAGGGCGCGATTCTTCGACCTGCACTGAGTTCTTCGCTCCATCGATGGCGGGGTCGATGCGCACACAGAAAATGTGCTGGTGGTTCTGTGCCAGGACACCTCCGCTGACCACATTTCCGTATTCGCTGACCTTTCCGGCGTCGATGTTGACAACATTTAGAATACCGGTCGCCCGGGACTCCACGGTGATGCCGGCTGACTGGTCGAATTTGTAGGCGAAGACGTACTCGTAGTTTGCTAGGGTGATGATGAACTGTACAACGAGTTCACGGTTGCGAGTCACCACAGCACGGCCTGTCCGCCAGTTGGAGTGTTTCCAGCCGATGCCACCATCCTGCTCGTGCAGGCAAATGGCATTCGGAAGCTTCTGAGCAGTGCCGTCGGGTCCGGTTATAACAGCGTCAAAGTACTTGATGACTCCAAGACAGTCACAGCCGATAGAAAGATTGTTTGCCATGTTCCCACCACCACCATCGCCGAAGTCAAACGCCTGTTTACGGTGGAAGGGGGGACGAGGGTCGGCGTATGGAACAGTCTAAAATAGTCAACGATTAACTGGATTCTTCCACTTCTTCGGAATAACTTACCATCTCACTGATACTCAGGCGGTGCATGACACTGCGGCCGTCATACCACACGTCGTGGATAGTCGCACCTTCGCGAGGGTTAAAAGCAACGCGGAAGCGCCACTTCTGCCACTCAACAAGCGACTCGTTCGTGATGCGGAATGATGGGCCCTCAGGCTGGACCACATTGAGAGGCTTCAGGTCCTTCCTTGTGCCCTCAGGAAGCAACTCGGGAACGTAGTCCGATCCCTTACAGTGACCAATGATGTCGCGTTTGAAAGTCTGATCCCGTAGTCCCTCTCCTTTGCCACCTGTGGCAGGGCGGTCGACTCTGATAATCTCTTGGGTGTGGGCGTCCAGGACGGGAATGAGAGGGAGAGGGTATGAGTAGAAATTGACATCTGGGTTCTTCTTCGTTGCATCTTGGGCAAAACATAGACCTTGGAAGAACCGTCGGTTAGGCTCAACTAGATCAAGTCCACCATATGGCCAGGGCTCGATAATAACCTCGAAACCTTCTGGCAGGTCGAACTCAGCGAGGGCTTGTTGGAACATTGGCGAGGCGAAGCAGCGTTCCACAAGCACATCGAATTCGCTCCTGGAGTTTTGTTAACACAGTCTTCGAAATATGACTAACTGACGAGCTTCAGCAACGTACACTGTCAGGGCAGCATGATGCTCTTTTCCAACAACATGGTGTTTGACACTCTTCCCCGCCACCACGTCTACTACCGTTTCCTCGTATGACGGCACTCGGTCAGAGCCGATAACATCGTACTGACATAGGGCCAACCGGAGAGGTCGGGGCGTTGTCGGGCTGAGGCGGCCGGCGTGCTCAATGGCAAGAAACTCAAGGAGCTGGTCTTTGGGAGGCTCTTGAAGATAGATCTCGCGGAAATCAATGACAGTGTGGGGGTGCTGAGCGACAACAATGTCGCGAGCGAGGTTGATTTCCTCCTCAGAGAGGATTGCAAGGGGGTGAGGGGCCATAATTGCAGAAGAGATGAAAAATTGCTTTGAACGGACTCATCAGGGAGGGGAAGCGAGCGTTTTGTATTTGGTTGAGGCGTAACGTTTTCCTGATTTGGCCATGAAGGCGACGTCGGAATGCTCGGAAATCGCGGAAACTTCCGACCCCCACAAAACACTGAGGGGAATACGGCTGGACCTGCTAGATCCAGTATAGAGCTATTGCTCTGGGGAAAGGCTATACATGGGGACGAATCAAGGATGCGGACAGTCCGCTATGAATGACTTCGATTATTTTGGACGGTCAGCTCTGGACGGTTTGACTAACTGATTCGGGGTCCGCGGCCACGCCTCCAAGCAACGGCTGCATGTCAAAGCCACACAGGGCGTCACCAAGGTTTGATCTTGTCGATCAGCAGCGATAAGATGATAAAATTCTATACATAGTTCAAAATGAATCAACTGTCAAAATAGCCATGTACCATGTACCTGCCAACTTCATGGCAATGTTGATGAATTCAACTCATTGAACATCGCAATGCACTATTCCATATTAACTATACCGCGTTTCCTGCTATTCGCATAACACTGGCGTTGCATATACCATGCATATATACCGTGTGCATTGTTCTTGGTACAATGGCTTCTCATACGAGATTTCAAACCTACAACAAAATTACCAGAATGGTTACTCAGTTCTCGCAAAAATGACACAGTCGGTGCCCGAACTCGAAGCCAACACATTTAGTTGTACAATCAAGGCCGGTTCTTTCGTGGCATGGCGTCATTGGATTATGCGAGAACGTTGTTGGGCGACCGTTGGCGATGACAGCACGCACGGGCGGGCGATCTGGCCACACGGTGTGGCTCCTTGCGATTAACGGGATGAGATATTACGCAACTATTGGTTGCGTCAAAATGGACTTGTTATCTGAGCCGAGGATTTGCTTAGAAATGCAGCCAGGCGTCAGACAGTCAGCAAATACATGGACGTTGAAACAGGGAAGCCAAGCCAAGATTCCAGCTCCCCACTCACATCCCTACCGGAACCTAACCTGGACCTTCCTCAAACTTTCTCAGACCCCTCGCTATCGATATTCATCACGCCAATGGGTCGTTTATCTAGAACTTCCATCATTTGAACCGCGAACGAAACCGCAATGGCTACACGCCGTGAATCCGATGCCGAGGCTATCCTCGAGCAGGCCTCCCACGATGAGCAGACGCCTCTGATCACACGCGACTCCGACTCAACGGAGCTGCCCACGGCTCCTGTCCCATTGTCGTTCAGACGAGGCTTGACAATTCTCCTTACCATGGGGGCATTGATATTCATCCAGGGTATTTAATTGCATTACTCGTCCGCAAGCAAGCAGGAGCTAAATCTCCATCTTAGCCATCAACATGTCGATGATGACAACGGCTCAGTCTCAGATCGCTACCGATCTAGATGCCTTTGACGATACTACTTGGTTCAATTCGGCGTTCATGGTATCTTGACACTCAGCTCCACAATGTTGTCATCTCGAGTTCCTGACATTTCTTCAAGATCGCCGCGTCGTGTACAACGCCTATAGCAGGGCGACTGGCTCAGATATTCACGCCTCGCGTCTACGTTCTCTTTTCCTGCATTCTGTTAGCAATTGGCCTATTAATCACGGCTGTATCTCCGAGCCTATCCGTCTTCCTTCTGGGTCGGGCTTTTAGCGGCACCGGCGCCGGTGGATTAATGGTCACTGGAATTATTCTGACTCTGGATCTCGTACATAAAAACCGAAGAGGCATATTCATCGGTATAGTCAATTTCGGAATGACCTTTGGGGTCTCTTTGGGGGCAGTTCTGGCTGGTCTAGTAGTCCCAGTACTTGGATGGGTAAGAATCGTCTCTCATCTACTCGCAAATTGAGACCTTAAGTCTAACCCTTACCCTCCAGCGAATCATCTTCTGGGTCCAGGCTGCTGCCACTTTGGTGCTTGGGCCGACGTTGTTTTTTGCTATCCCTTCGCATTCACATCACGGCCCGGGAACCACAAAAACAGCTTCTTTGCTTCAAAAGCTGAAGAACGTAGATTATGCCGGTGCATTGACCTTGGTAAGATCCTGCTATCTGCGCGCCTCTTGAAAACATGCTAACTCTACCAGGCACTCTCTATCCTCCTCTTGCTATTTAGTCTTGCTTCCCCAAAAATACCGATCTTGCCCATCGGTCTCTCTCTCGTCTTGTTTGCTGTATTTTGGATTATCGAGTCCAAGTTCACCGCTGAACCCATAGTCCCAACCGAAGTACTCAAAGCAAGAAGTGTCATGTTCACTTGCCTGGCCGCACTGGCTGCGATGACTGCCCGCTGGGCAGTCCTGTTCTACTCGCCCGTATACGCAATGGCCGTTCGGGGCTGGTCTCCAGCCTCAGCAGGGCTGATTTTAACGCCGACCAATGCCGGCTTCGGCGTCGGAGGCCTATTAGTTGGTTGGCTCCATATTCGTCACGGAGAGGGTTACTACTGGTGAGGTTACAACGTTCACTCTTTCATCGTACATTAACTTATCTCTCTCCGCAGGTCAAATATCATTGTATATCTTCTCTTTGCGTTCTCAAACCTCGTACTCGTCGGGCTTTCCACGCAAACTTCACACACTGCCGTCTACGTCACGGCTATGTTCGTAAATGGGTTCGCCATCGGTGCATCTATGAACTATACCTTTGCCCACATCCTATATCTCACTAAAACTGAGGTACATTATATTGTGACCGCCCTTGTCGGTATGTCTCGTGGCTTCGCTGGCAGTTTTGGATCAGCTATGGGTGGTGGCTTTTTCCAGCGTGAACTTAAGGCGGGCTTGGAAGATGGATTCGCTCGACATGGTTTATCTGGAAAAGAGGGACTCGTCCGCAAACTTCTCGGCAGCCCTGCACTAGTGAGGTCTTTGACAGGTGTTGAGAGGGAGGTTGCCACGCAGAGTTACGAGCATGCCATCCAAATGCTTCTCCTTGGTGGCTTCGTAATCATGGTTGTTGCGTCACTTGTTCAAGCTGGAACAGGCTGGACACCACCGCCTGAGGAGCCTGCTGCCGAGAATGTTGAGAATTCGCGTGGGGGGGACTAGGTGTTTATTGCATTGTGTTATATTACGTTATGTACCTATAGGTACTCCGTAGAGACTTCGATCTCTTGGTTTATATATATCCCACAATGGATCGGCACCCTGTATAGTATTCACCTTCACCTTCTTCCCCGCACACCGGTTCAGGACCAAGTCAAGGAAAAAGTCGTGTATCGTGTGCCAAAAGGCAAAAAGAATCGACAAGACAGAGATTCGAACTCTGGACCCCGAAGGGATTAGATTTCTAATCTAACGCCTTAACCGCTCGGCCATCTTGCCGGATTTGATGTGAAGTGTGGATTTTTTGACACTGTCCGCCTATCCCAGGATTTTGATCATGTGACAAGGGCGCGACCCATCTCCACCTTTAACTCAACTAGCCTTATCGTGTATCAGTAGCTAAACAAAGCGAAGGAAGATCTCTTCCAGCTGGTGGCTGATTGCGATACTCTCGGTTTCTCAACATACTCCAAAGTCTGCTTCTGAATATACAAGCAACATGCCGCGCGCTGTGCGAGGTATGATATCAACCCCATCTTTTGGCGCATCGCCAGTCTAACCTCCTGCCCACCAGGGGTCCTTATCGAATGCGATCCGTCGGTGAAGGCCATTATTCTCAAATATGACGAAGAGCGACACGACTATATCGTCGAAGACCTAGATGATGACCGCCACCTGGTTATCAAGGAGAGTCAATTACAGAACCTGAAGTTACGGTTGGGAAGGGTGAGAATGAACCGGTCCAATTCAGTCCCGTTGTTGAAAGCGTTGTATTTTGCTAATGGAGAATCAAATTACTAGGAACTTGATGAGAAAGTCATGCAGCCTGATGAGTCGGAGTCCGAATAAACAGCCAAATATGACTTCAGATTCAAAAGATGTTGCTCGGAAGCGTACCCTTCGCTTCCCGCCGACATTTTATCAACCGCGGCCGGATAGGCTACCCACTAGCTGGATACATACTGGGGGGTTATATTGTGGTGATTAAGATCAGTGAGGTGGAAAATTGAACCAAATCATTTTGGTGTCGGTCTCGCGTGTGACTGTCGCTAGATGAGTCTGCTTTTCATGGTTCGCCCAATGGTTGATAGCTACCCCAGCAACCCAAGTGGTGGCCAGGCATCCTAGACGCATACCATTGAGCTACGTGTGATCTGGAGCCCTTGGGATAGCATTTATGGGATATCTCCATCGGTGTCTCAGCTCTACTTTGGTAGACGTCTGGATGCAACCGGGCCATGTTTCTTAAGAGTTTGATACCCAACCAGAAGACTCCGTGTCTCGAACCGACAGTCATGCCGTACTTGAAAATTCGCGATTCCAATTCAATAGTCTCTTGACTGGCCATGAAAGTAGGCATTGCGTTGGTTGTTTCATGGACTCTTCCATCCATCATTTTGATCACGTGATCTCATCGAACCGTCTAGAACTATCTGGACTATACCAGATGGTTCACATCGATAATCCCGATATTTCGTGAAACCTCTACCTCTATCCAGAATATCCGAACTATATCGATGACTGACGATGGTCATCCTCGTCGACGATTCTCGAAAGCCGCCAACGGATACATAAGGGTCCTCTAGCCCTCTACCATCTCGACATCAACTCACAAGCAAACAACTTCATCACAAAGTCAAAACAAAGCAACCACAACAATTCAAAGCCACTACAACCCAAACACTTCATCACCTACAATCACCACAATGTCTCTCTTCAGAACTGTTCCCACTGCCGGAGACTTCTCTCCTCTCTTCCGCCTCTTGGATGACTACGACACCCACCGCTCCACCAAAAGCCAAAACACTGTGCGCTCCTTCGCTCCTCGCTTCGACGTCCGCGAGAGCAACGACGCCTACCACCTAGACGGTGAACTTCCGGGCATTCCGCAAAACAACATCGACATCGAGTTCACCGACCCCCAGACCTTGGTGATCAAGGGCCGCGCTGAGCGAGAATACCAATCCGCCAACGCCGACCAGCAGGCCCGGGTTGAGACTGAATCGCCGACTCCCGATGAGGAAAGCGAGGTCACCAAGGTCTCTGGCGAGAAGCGAGTTTCCACCACCAAAACCAGCAACAAGCCTCGCTACTGGGTTAGCGAGCGCTCTGTCGGCGAATTCCAGCGCACCTTCAACTTCCCGACTCGTGTCAACCAGGACGATGTCAAGGCAAACCTGAACAATGGCATTCTCTCTCTTGTCGTGCCTAAGGCTGCGCCCCCGACCTCGAAGAAAATCACCATTCAGTAAATGGGCAGCCAGCCAACCAATCCATCACAGCAGAATGAAGATGGATCGGGTCGTTTGATATGAGTCTACGAGTGTTCTTGTTTTGATTTTTCGCTTCGCATAGCATAATCGGTGGTTTTGACTGTTATACTTCTAAATCCCTAATACTTATTTTGTGCTATAGTGCACTCTTTACTTGAGTTAATCAAATTAGTCTTCACAATCAGCTTCTGCTTCCTTTGCTTCTCGCCTTTAAACTTGATAGATGCTAGCTAGGAAAACATGCAAAAATCATAACTATCTTTTTTTGAAATTGGTAATAACCCATTCATCACCAGTAGTCGTCGCCTTTGATTAGTTATACGTATGTTTATACGATTTACCAACAAATAATTGGAATGGGGCTAAACTCGCCATAAATATATATCCGGCCACCTGGCTGTTTTTGCACATCGCTTCCTCTCCAAGAGTTGTAATATGTATAAACCCTTGATGTATTTAATATTACTACAGCCCAGAAGTAGCAAGTTCCACCAGGAAAGCCTGCTCTGGTGGAAAACCTGCTGTGTGTGGGAGTTAACTATACATCGCAAACATGACAGAATGCTTTGTTACAAAGCCTTACGTTCGTTACCAGGAGCATAGCTGCAACCGGTCTCCAAATTTTCATCAATTCGGGCAAGATGGCCGAGCGGTTAAGGCGTTAGATTAGAAATCTAATCCCTTCGGGGTCCAGAGTTCGAATCTCTGTCTTGTCGATTTCTTTTTGCCTTTTTCCTCTTTCTTACTATTCTGTAATACGTTCTAACTTTCCTGTCACACAGCCTGATACTTCTGAACTGCAGCATACTCACTGCTCATCTCCTGCTTACTGACCTGTCGAGGATCTATCATTGGATCGGTCGTTGCTGGCCACTGCGAGCCGAGGCACGTGAAACCGCCGATTGAGAGTCAGTTTCCATCTGAATTCAGACATCCAGCTGCTCCCCGCATGAAACCGCCTCTGCATCATTGCTCGATCGTACTGGGCTACATACTTGCTCCGTTTTTTTACCAGAATGATTGCGCTTGGATACACTTGGATGATAACTTACTGAATTTACATTGCACATTCATTCCGCGGGATGCGTGGTCACCCTGGTGTAACGACTAATCATCTCTCCACTTATCCTTAACCTCGGCTGCGTAGCTTGGCCGCTATCTTGATATATAAATCACACCACAACATCTTACAATCAAGCCTTGATAACAAAGTACAACATATATAATAGTTGGATAGACTACACTTACACCATGGCCTCCAACTACTCACCAAAATACTTCAACATCACATTCCCCCAAGAATATGTCGCGCACGTCGAAATCAACCGGCCGAACCAGCTCAATGCGTTCTTCGAAGCGTACGTCCAGAACATAAGAATTTCTATTTATTCCTATCTCTCCAAAACCATACGAACCAATCCATACTGACACCCAAACCAATATGTAGCATGTGGATCGAACTCGGCCACACCTTTACCCAACTCTCCACCGACCCCTCCGTCCGCTCAATAGTCCTCTCTGGCGCCGGGGACAAGGCATTCACAGCAGGCCTGGACGTAAAGGCCGCCTCGCAGGGCCTCCTCTCCGATAACTCCTCAGTCTCGGACTCCGCCCGCAAAGCCGTACATCTGCGCCGCGAGATTGCCTCCTTCCAAGAGTGCGTCTCCTCGCTCGAGAAGTGCGAGAAGCCCGTTATCGTCGTGCTGCACGGCTTCTCACTCGGTCTGGCGATTGATCTCTCCACGGCGGCGGATGTGCGGGTCTGCGCGAAGAACGTTCAGTTCGCTGTCAAGGAGGTAGATATTGGTCTTGCCGCGGATGTGGGCACGTTGAGCCGGCTGCCGAAGGTTGTTGGGAACTTTGGCTGGGTGAAGGATGTTTGTCTGACGGCCAGGCTGTTTGGGGCCGAGGAGGCGCTGCGCGTCGGGTTTGTGAGCCAGGTGTATGATGAGAAGGAGGGGGCTGTGCGTGCTGCGATTGAGCATGCAGGACTTATGGCGAGTAAGAGTCCAATTGCGGTGCAGGGGACCAAGGAGTTGTTGAATTGGTCAAGGGATCATACGGTCCAGGATGGTGAGTTTCTTTTCCTTTCTAGGGCTGTTTGTAGTTTGTGCTAGCGTATATTATCATGATGGATATGAGGCTGACAGGCTACTATCTAGGTCTCCGATACACGACAGTCTGGAACAGTGCTGCGCTGCAGACGGGCGACGTCCAGGCGGCGTTATTATCTGGTATCCAGAAGCGGAAGCCAACCTTCGAGAAGTTGTAAATTTGGTACTACCGACTATTGTACAAACTATTGGGTATCCTAAAACGAAATTAATTCAAATTTACACCTTAAATATGACCTCATTTCTGAATATAGATAAAGAGCAAAAAAATGAAATCGACAAGACAGAGATTCGAACTCTGGACCCCGAAGGGATTAGATTTCTAATCTAACGCCTTAACCGCTCGGCCATCTTGCCCGGTGAATGAAAAATACATAATTTCAATGCATAATAAACCAATGCAGTAAATTTACACATGCTTTTTTCTCAAAAGTAACCAATATGTAGGCTGGTCTTTTCCCGATTCAAAACGCCTTCAATTGAAGGTTTCACATAATGAGGTAGATTCCAGATTGCTAAGATCTAATCCAATATCCCCTGAGTTCTGGGCCCTGGAACCGAAGGTCATAAAGTTAAAACTAAGCGTATAAGCAACAAGCAACAGATCAGACAAGGCGCCGCTCCCTTGACCCGTGTTCGCATAGCATGCTTACCCACCTTACGGAGTAGACTTTGCAGTATTGGCCCGGTTTAAGAAGTTCAGCCGGGATATCAAGCGGACTACCTTTACGCACAGGGGCATTTTCAATCTCGGAAGGAGATTCTGATAGGTGGAGAAAGGCAGCCCCTGGTGGTTTCACCGGGGTCGGATGATCATCGTCACTTTCGACGCGGGGAATTGGCAGTTGACACATTCTGCACGATACTTACATACAGTGGCTTATTTGGATCATAGCCTGTGTGGGAGCTCCGGCCTCCCTCGAATATCGCTTTCATGGCCTGGAATATATTTGGGTTGGTAAATAACAGCCGCTTCACCAGACTGCAGTGCCTCGACCCACAAGATCTATACGAAACCCTAGTACTAATGTGACCTTAAACCACAGTGATCAAAGCGAGTCGGTGACAGATTCCATGAAACGATCTCCCGCTGGGCCGAGTTTCATCAACTCTTTCGGAGTTTATGTGGGGATCGGGGGAATGGTTGACTGACATACCCTTAGTCGGGGGGTAAAACGCCGAGACTGACGACATGTTCCACGTATACGATGACTTCCTCACTGAAGAAAGTGCCCAAAAACCCAGATAGGAATGCGTGAGGTCGACTGGGGTATATAAAGAGCCATACGCCGCGTTCGAATCGAGTATGCATCTTCATTCACCAGAGCAAATTGAGGTTTCAAATCACGCAAGCTGTCCGACACCTTCAAAATGAAGTCCATTGCCCTTTCTACTCTTTCTCTTCTCCCATGCGCGCTGGCACAGACAGTATACCTGGCTGGTGACTCCACCATGGCGTCGAGCACTCCCGGTATGGTACTCCGTTCAATCTCCCAAGGGAGCATCAGGCTAAGTAAACATCCTAGGATGGGGCGACTACATCGCGGACAGCCTCTCCGTCGAGATCTCAAACCAGGCTGTCGGTGGCCGCAGCGCACGCTCCTACACCAGAGAGGGCCGTTTCCAGGCCATCGCCGACTCTCTCCAAGAAGGTGACTACGTCGTCATCGAGTTCGGACATAACGACGGCGGTTCCCTTTCCGAAGACAACGGCCGCACAGACTGCCCAGGTACCGGTGACGAGACATGTGAGACCACGTACGATGGCGTCGCCGAAACCGTTCTTACCTTCCCCAAATATCTGGAGAACGCTGCGCAGCTGTTCCTGGATAAGGGTGCTAAGGTCCTGATCTCCAGCCAGACCCCGAACAACCCCTGGGAAACCGGCGAGTTTGTCTATGGCGCGAGTCGCTTTGTTGAATACGCCCAGTTGGCGGCTGAGACAGCAGGCGTTGAATATGTGGACCACGGGGCTTATACAGCTGCCATTTTCGAGTCGTTGGGTGCGGACACAGTCAACTCGTACTACCCTAACGACCACACCCACACCAATGATGCAGGCTCTGATGTCGTTGCCGACGCATTCCTGAAGGCTGTTACATGCAGCAGTGTTGCTCTGAACGATGTGTTGTCAACAAGTGATTTCGCTGGCGAATGCTTGTAGTCAATTGATGGGTATTGCGGCTATATATGAAATCAACATGTAAACGAGGAGCAATACAACAAATGTACATAAAAACGTATACATCGCTGTATAACTGTATCACGAGAAGCAAGAAAATGAGATAAATAAAGATAAACAGCAAGACTAGACACGTCGTCAATTCTAGTTGATTCTTATTATATAGTGGGAATCGTAAATCTCGTTTCATCGTCACTGTGGGCTCCAGTTGAGCTAAATGCTGGATGGGGCAATCATTTTACTTCCTCGAGTACTGTTCGGACATTGCCACGCTTTCCGACTCGGTTGTAGTACTGAGACAGATTGGGATATGTCTTATCTGAAATCGGCCCTAGGGTTTGGACAATGTCTCTTAAGACCGGCCAGAGAGCGCAGTCATCGATTGCTAAGGTGCTCCCGCCGAGATAAGACTGACCGGCTAGAGCTTCTTCCCACGAAGCTAGCGCATCAGGCTCGGTCTCTTCGCCCCTTTCACGGTGTTCGCACCATTTCACAAGTAGGCTATCGATGTCGGATAAATCCTTGCCACCGTGCAACACCTCTACGCCTGGCCGGTCTAAGCTCGGGGGGCGCTGGGCCAGGTAACTCAATATCGCGATATCGCCGGAAATTTCTGTGCCGTCGCAATCAATATACATGGGTAATTTCATCTCATTGCCCGATTTCGGGGCAGGAGGTGATGCTGTGTTGTATCTGATGCCATTCTCACTTAAAGCAATCTGGACCCGCAGATTAGCTGTCTCATCTTGGCTTAGTACCAGCTTTGTTGCAGTGGGCGTAACAAAGTTGACAACGTCAAAGCCTTTGCCATAAACGGCATTCCAGTCAAAGTCGAGAGACCTGTTCTCTTCTCCAAAAGCGCGCACCAGTCGTTCAGTTTCTTCCGCGTCTCCGTGTATTACGGGATGCGCTTCACTTTCGACCTTAGACACAGCACCCTGGCCCCAAATTGTGTCGCCATTAGGGTCTAGGAAGGTGCCAATATGTCGGAAAGTGAGCGAGATCCTCTGCCCTCCATGGGAGCATTCCTCTGTTGATTTCTCCGACTCCTGACGTTTATCAGGTTTAATGCCATGAAGCCAGCGAGAGTTCGTCTTTTCACCCAACACAAAAAGCGACTCGTGAGGCATGGGCACACGCTGACTGAGTCTACCCGAGCCTTCTTCGTTTTCTGAACCTTTTTGGCGGAGTACCATGACTCGCTCTGCACCGAGACTGACATTGCAAATTGACGAACCACGAACGATGTCGAGGGTCTTATCCGAATGCTCGGAGATCCTGTCCTGCCCACTACGGTAGAGTTGGATAAGCACATGATTCAAAGGGTGTCCGAGAATACGTTCCACTATATGGCGAACCTGGTCCACTGTCGAGGTAAAAGGTTCGAATGGAGGAGACTCGTCCGCAGGGTGACGGTAGATTGGTATCGAACCGTCTGGTGAGAATTTCCCTTGAACAGCAACGAGACGGGGCACCTGCCCAGACATGTGGTACATCCTCTGCCAAGCCACCTCGTCGCGAATACGCTCAAATGCATTCTCAGGCATATCAATATCATAGACAATTCGGGAATCGCCTTCTCCAATGACATCGCCTGGGCGACAGATATTTAGGGAAGGTTTCAACTTCCTGACTCGGCGGGTTTGCGTTCTTGACGAGCCGGTCTCATTCTGGTCAGGCCGCTTACGGCGTACCTTTGCTCGCGTTGGTTTGTCTCCCGGTTCGGATATGTGGGACTGTTCGCCTCGTTCGGCGTAATAAGAGCGATTTCGTACACGAGTTAATTCTGTAAGCTCCTTGAGGTGACCATGTTCGTCATCGGACATTTCGGCTAGTATATCGTCGAGCCTATGGCGTCTCATAGGAGGCTCTGGGCCCTGTGTTTCGATGTCTGAGGTTCTGCTGAGTTTTACACCAAGCTCCTCAAGGTCCCCTTCAAGTCCGGACGGGGGCAGAGGCCGTGCTAGTCGTGGTTCGCTGCGTGCGATCTGATCGGTCTCGTCGCGGTCAAGCTCGTCGAGGAGTTCTTGGGAGGTGATGCCGTTAGCTCCTAGGATGTCGGCCATGTATCGCATGGCTGCTTCGTGCCTGAAGAAACTCCGGTAGCCTAAACAGTCCTCGACTAAGTAAAGCGTAAAGCCGTGACGGACAGCGTCAAGCGCAGTAGCATAAATCGACGCGTTGGAGAGAGATCCGCAGAGGTAGAGCTCGGTTATGAAGCGTGTGCGTAATGAAAGAATCAGACCAGGAGATGACAAGGCTGAATAGTCTGATTTATCTATCAGGATATCTGAATCGGCATCAATAGCGGCGAGTAGCGGGGCGGGGAATTGAGCTCCAGTAGATTGAGGAAGACAGCAGCGGGGGTGCTCGGTTGAAAGAAAGGCCTCCTCGTGCACAGGACCTCTCAGCTCAGGATCTGTTGACTGTTTCTTGATCGCGTCCTCGACCCGGTTTAAAACGACCAATTCCTGGCCATCAGCACTGAGCAGCGGCTGTTGTGACTCATAATACGAGCGAACCCAGATCACATCGCCCGTGCGACGGAAGGCATTCGCAAGTGATGGAAGGATCTCGACGATCTCCGTCGTATTCGGGACAGAGAGAGCGCCATTTGAACGAACGAAGTCATTCTGAAAGTCGAGCAGGAGGAGTGCTTTTCGGGTCTGGATTTGCGGCAGATCACCGAAGGCGGAAAAGAAATCCATGTTAGCTGCACATGGCCAAGAGGAGGGGTGCAAAAGGGGGAGAAGAGTTCGAGAGAAGAGATAACGGTCAGCTTTTCAATGGACTTGAACCTCCCCAAAGGCAAAGGACTCGGAAAAAAGTTACGCGAGGAATCGAGAAAAAGCCGCAGACGGCTTTTCAAGTTTAAAGTGGATCGGAGACCATGCGGTACGTAAGTCAAAGTGCGCCGCACTATGAAACGTACTTTCAGGGTACTTTGGACTTTGGAGTCGTGAGATGCAGCCGAGTTGTACAGAGTCGGAGTACTTTGTTTAGTGAGACCTGAGGCATAAACAGACACCTCAGGCAGAAGCGGGGCCTACAAGGGGGCATAATCGCCTAGAGTTCGACTCCAGATTCCAGAACACAGAGAGACCGGGGTGAAGGTAGCACTAGCCGGGGTAAAGGCAGGGCAATGGGTGCCAGTACGCACTATTCTGCCCCAAGCGATTGAGTTCATCACTCTCAGTCTTCAGGCTCCATCAGCGGAACTAGACGTTGACTCCGAGACCCAGAAAAGGCGGACCGACATCGGGCTCCATTCACCGGGGAGGGTGAAGACAACTCCGAATCACGTGTAGTCCCAATAACTGGACTTTCCCCCAGCAACGACTTTATAAGCTTCTGCGTCCCCGTCCGGTGGTGACTCTTTTCTTTCTCTCCTATCATCCTCCTGCATTTTCAATCCCTTCCAATTCCCCCAATCTCCCCTCCTCTCCCTCAATTCTCACACAATGGCTTCCCGTGGTCTTCCCCGTGCCCTCCGTGTGGCTCGCGTCGCCGCCCCACGATCTGTCGTCTCCGCCGCCCTCCCCCGGCCTTCTCTGGCAAAGGTTGCTGCCAATGCCGTCCCCCGTGTGTCGACCCCCATTGTCCCCGTCCGTGGTATCAAGAACATCACCTTCGCCGACTCCCAAGAGACCGTCTACGAGCGCTCCGACTGGCCCCGTGAGAAGCTTCAGGAATACTTCAAGAATGACACCCTTGCCCTCATCGGTTACGGTTCTCAGGGCCACGGACAGGGTCTGAACTTGCGTGACCAGGGTCTCAATGTCATTGTTGGTGTCCGCAAGGATGGTGCTTCCTGGAAGGAGGCCATTCAGGACGGCTGGATCCCCGGCAAGAACCTTTTCGACGTTACCGAGGCTGTCCAGAAGGGTAGCATCATCATGAACCTTCTCTCTGATGCCGCTCAGAGTGAGACATGGCCCGCTCTTAAGCCCCTCATCACCAAGGGCAAGACCCTCTACTTCTCTCACGGTTTCTCCCCTGTTTTCAAGGACAAGACTAAGGTCGATGTCCCCAAGGATGTTGACGTTATCCTCGTTGCCCCCAAGGGTTCCGGCCGTACCGTCCGCACTCTCTTCCGTGAGGGCCGTGGTATCAACTCCTCCATCGCCGTCTTCCAGGATGTCACTGGCAACGCCAAGGAGCGTGCCATTGCCATGGGTGTCGCCGTCGGTTCCGGCTACCTGTACGAGACCACCTTCGAGAAGGAGGTCTACTCCGACCTCTATGGTGAGCGTGGCTGCCTTATGGGCGGTATCCACGGTATGTTCCTTGCTCAATACGAGGTTCTCCGTGAGCGTGGCCACAGCCCCTCCGAGGCTTTCAACGAGACAGTTGAGGAGGCCACCCAGTCCCTGTACCCCTTGATTGGTGGCAACGGTATGGACTGGATGTACGCCGCCTGTTCTACCACTGCCCGCCGTGGTGCCATCGACTGGTCCAGCCGCTTCAAGGACAACCTGAAGCCTCTGTTCAACGAGCTCTACGACAGCGTCCGCGACGGCACCGAGACCCAGCGCTCTCTGGACTACAACTCCCAGAAGGACTACCGTGAGAAGTACGAGAAGGAGATGCAAGAGATCCGTGATCTCGAGATCTGGCGCGCCGGAAAGGCCGTCCGTTCTCTCCGCCCCGAGAACCAGAAATAAACTAATGCGATGTACAAAGCTGGGTTGGGAAAAGTTACGAATGTACCATGACTTGATATTTTCTGTTCATACAATAATACCAATACAAGCATTGGCTTAAGACTGCTATCCTCAAATATCGTAGATTTTCTCTCAATTGACTCATACTTTCCCGATTTCGCAACCTGTGGAGATAATTTGATAATGACTCCGAATTTTGGTTACTCAACTCCAACAACTCCGCAATCCGCTTCCACCCCACCATCATCTTCCTCGTTCTTCCTTACAAGACAAGACAAAGTTACTACCGTCTCATCCCAAGTTCAAGTCCTCGAAATGGTATTCACAACCCCAACTCCGAGCTCCATCCAAGAAGCCTACAATTTGATAACACCCTACGTCCATCGTACCCCGCTCCTCACGAACCGGACCCTCAACACCGTCGCCTCAACCCCACAAACCCCAGATGCTCTTGTCGGCACCCCCTTCGAAGGCTCGTCCCCAGCGCAGCCGAAAATAAACTTCTTCTTCAAATGCGAAAACTACCAGCGCATCGGCGCCTTCAAGGCCCGGGGTGCGTTCCATGCACTGCTAAGGCTAATTGAGCGCGTCGGCGAGGAGGAGGTCAAGAAGAAGGGTGTTATCACGCATAGTTCAGGTTCGTTATCATCTGCATCCTAAACATTATCTAGACGCCAGCCGATCTGGTTAAATATTGTCTCGAATATGCATTAATTGAGTTCTGGGAATAGGAAACCACGCGCAAGCCCTCGCCCTCGCCGCCTCGACCCTGGGCGTTCCCGCGTACATTGTCATGCCGCGAATCAGCACGCCGTCGAAGATCGCAGGGACACAATCGCACGGTGCAGAGGTGACATTCAGCGGGTCGACGAGCGTGGAGCGGGAAGCTGTCGTTGCGGAAGTCCAAGCGCGGACGGGGGCTATTTTTGTCCCTCCCTATGACGATTTCAATATTATATGCGGCCAGGGAACTACTGGGTTAGAGATGCATGCGCAGTATCTTGACGCTGTGAAAGGGGAGCCTAAGTTGAGTGTGCATAATAAGGCTGGAGGTGTTGGAGCAGGACTAGATGCCGTGATTACGCCGGTTGGAGGCGGGGGGTTGAATTCCGGGGTTGCTACGTTTTTCTCAGATAAGGAGACGAAGGTCTTTGGTGCGGAGCCCAACTTCGAGGGTGCGGATGATTGTCGACGTGGACTTGATGCCGGACAGAGGGTTGAGCGCGTGAGGACGTTGACGATTGCGGACGGGTTGAGGACGCCGGTGGGTGTGCTCAATTGGGAGGTTATTTCGGATAATAAGAAAGTGGCCGGCGTATTTTCTGTCTCTGAAGAGCAGATCAAGGCCGCTATCAGGCTTGTTCTGGAGCGGATGAAGGTTGTTGTTGAGCCGAGTGCTGTTGTTGGTCTGGCTGTCTGTTTGTATAACGAGGAGTTTCGACGTCTTGTTGAGAAGGAGGCACCAGATGGTTGGGATATTGGAATTGTCTTCAGTGGAGGGAATACAACTGTAGAAGCCATTGGGAAGTTGTTCAACTCATAGACCTTGTGATTAGATATCAGCATGCATGATTTGGACAGCAATAGAAAAACTGGCCGGGAACAGCATTCAAAGCGAATGATAACTTTACCGAAAGGCCAGACTATAGTAGTAAACTACCTTTAGATGCTGTGTGCGGCTAAAAGGTCACTGGAGCATTTCAAGCTAGTATAGTCAACTGAATGTAATCCCCTCCCGCCCAATATTAAAAGTGAAATCTCCGCCTCCTCGCTTTTTGAGCTCCTCCAGTATCCTTCGTGGCCAATCCTCTCGTTCCCATCCGTTCACTGATCCCAAGAACTCTCCCCTCATAACTACCTCCTGACGCATGGGCGCATCCTTCTGAGCCTCATAAACGGTTACAGTAGGCGGAAACGGGCGAACGACAACCCGTTGCAATACAAGCCGCAAAGTAGGAAATAACCCCCATGGGGCGGGTAAGGGAGAGCGAAAAGATGGTGTTTTCAGTACGGTGTCTAATGGGTTATACGAGCCCCAGGGTACAGATGAATTTTCCGTTGGTTTTCCGGTAGCGGAAGTAGTGGTATATATGACGGAGCAATTGAAAATATCTTGCAACCTCTTCAAACTTGTCACCAAATCAGCGTATACATCTGCGATGTGGAAACTCTCTTTCTGGAGGCGTTCGCGTTCAATTTCGGCTGTGGATCGGCCAATATCCTCGGTTCTGGCGATTTCGTCTTGTAGCTTATCTTGCCAGAAGAAGGCAGTTGCGTTGTCAATAACTATAGCGTTGAGAGCTCGGTTGGTTGATGGATGTCTGTGGAGCTCGAGAAGATATGCATCTAACGACTGCAACGTAGCGAGCAGTGCCAAAGACGACTGTGGCCGGAAAACATGGACATGTCGTAGAGACTCGAGAATCAGGGCCTCAATGGAGTCATCTAGAGAGGTATCTGACGAGAAATTTTCTACCTTCGTCTGGAGCTTGTTTTCAATGATTCCGCGAGCAACGGTACGTATACGGTCGGCATCAAAACGGCCATCATTGTCAATGAAGGCAACGGCGGAATCGAATCCATCGAGTGAGACTCCATTGAAACTGGATGGCAGAACTGCCATCGCAATCAGCTGGTATAGCATTTGAGATTTCCCAGCTGCCGAGGAAATGCTGGAGATCTCCAAGACAGGATACGGCCGACTATGGAACACCGGCTGGATGGGCACTTCGACATGAGCCGGTCCACGATCTGCTGGGGCTGGGGTGAAATTCATCTGATCACCAGCATTATTCTCCTCTACATTAGACAAGTTATGTAGAGGCCGAGGGGGTGGCCAGAAGATTCCCAGGATCTCATCGATGGGTGCAATACCAAAACGGGTCCTGGTGCTTTGTGAGCTCTCACGATGCAGCACCCTCAAGTCATGCAGCAACTAAAGCAAGAGTCAGTAAAATCTTACATCACATATACAAGGCAAAGATCAAAATACCTCGTCTAGGCCCTCCTCATGTACTTCGAGGAGTAGTTTCTCCCCGAAACTGGCGGCCATTTGTGAGCCTCGTAAATGAGTACCATTAATTGCATATTATTTCGAGAGCAATTCATCCGCAAATCGGTGGCAATGGCCTAAGCCATAACAATCAAGGAGGCGGGAAGCCTAAGCATTAAGACACAGAAGTGGGAGATGGATGGGACGATGGATCAATACCGGCGGCTTTTCTCAGTCGCGGGAGCTCCGACCATTTGTTCCCGCTCACCTCCGTTGACTTCCCATACTCCTCTGCACAGCAAATCGCCCTCCACACTCCTCTTGTACATATATACAGCTTTAACACCTACCATACGAACAGTTCCTACCTTTTCGCAAAATTGCCGATCACCACCAATGGCACCCCTCGTCCCCGTTTTCTCTGCCGAAAAGCTTCCGGAACATGTGAACATTGTGACCAGGAACTTCCAGGAAAAGCGCCGCAAGGGCGGTGCAGTGGAGCTCGAAAAATGCAAGCTCTTGGAAATGGTACAATATTCATGCAACCCTCCTCAAGACGGGGTCCCCAAACCGGGGGTTGTGGTCTGCAAACCGGTGGTGCGCTTGTTTAGGCGGTAGGTCGGCGAGCTCTTGTTGCACTTTGAAAGATCGCGAACTGGCTGACTTTTTCCTTAGATGCGCAGGAGGATTAACCGTCGAGACAACTTCATGGGAACGTATTCGGCAAGCGGAAGAAGACGCGAAGCAAAAAAGCGAGGCTCGGGATACTTCGAAGGCCTAATACCGGCGAGAACGGCCAGCATTTTGCATAACGGAGTTTGGGTTGGAGTTTGCTTGCTTCTACGGATACGACTTGATAGCGATTTTCATGACAATCTCAATTATACTATACATGGGTATCTTATCGAATAATGCTATAAACATAAATGTTGTCAAACGCCTGACGCCGCTATGATGCTCCTCTTCATATCAAACCCGATTGTCGGGTTCTCACGCACTTACCCAGCTCTCAACTCTTGATAGATCTGGATTCTGCTTCGCGTTGGCCGACTTCTCGTCCGGCCTTTGCCTTGATGACGCCGCGTTTCGCCGCCAGAGACCCCTTTCACAGTTTATAATCGGCGGCAGTTCTATGCCGGCTAAGCCCTTGGTCCTACCTGGCTTCGCTTCAGTCTCCGCGGCGGCACCAGATTCGACCTCCGTCGCATTAAAGCCGCCACCGGCTGAATTTTTCGGCGACTTTTTGGAAAAACTCTTGACCGTCTTCTCAAACATGCTCTCGAAGCTCTCTGGTCTCCTACCCCATTGCTTCTTATCACGGGCCCCAGACCCGGGCTGGTTGTCCTTGAATGCTGCCCGAGCTAGCTTACGCAAAGCTTCCTCGCCATGCCGCCCATCATCCGCCGCGCGCTCACGGATTTTGCGCGGATCTCGTTCTCGCTCGGTGAAAACTGGTGTGTGGCGGTAGGTATGCTTGCTCGGGAACTCGGGGAAATGCTTCGGAATATACGGACTTCTGGCGCGATCGTCTTCTCCACTTAACTCTGGTTCGAGAGAAGGCAAGATCTTAAAATCATCCTCTTCTTCAGGCGGAGGGCTCGGTAGCTGTGTAGGGATCGGTTCAGTCTTTGGGCGAGGCTCTAGGTGTGGGACTAGCGAATCGACAGGCAGGGAGTGGCGCTTCAAAGCGTATTCAAAATCGTGAGGTATTGGTTGGAGGCGTCGACTCGAGAGCATCGACGTGCGCACGTATGATGCAAGTCGGAAAAGATCTAACACAACCCTTGTCAACAATTGCTTCTATAGCGATACCTTAATCAGTGCATAACATACACTCCTCTGCCGCATCGCGGAAACTCTCAACCGCCAGAGGATCCGCGATCCCAAAGCCAGAGTTCTGTAAGGACTGTCCAATAATGCGACTCATAACCCCGTCGACGTAGGCGTCATCGGCGATAGCAGGCTCCGGTAAGCTCAAGTCAACAGGTTCATGTAAACGATGGTGGTGGTGGTAGGGGCGCTTGATTCGTTTCGCATCAGGCTCGGCCGGCTGTTCGGAAAATGTCGAGAATGACCGTTTGGCGGCCGGCTCTGGTGGCGCCATTGCAGAGTGTAGTTGAGGACAGGGTGAATGAGTGAGTTGTTCACGGTTGAACGCGATGATGAAGCCAAGCAGCAGATCCCGTGCAATTCCACGTGACTTTGGCCTCAGGCATAAACTAGTAGCTGCCTTAGAACATTTCGGGTCAACAGTGACTCTTTAAAGGCGTTGGATGATGTCTATTTGTGAGCTTACTAGTGAATACTAAGTAAAGAATTACCTGTAGGCATTTTTTCAACCAGAGTCAATTTGCGTGGTGTTGCGCTATACTGCAACAGAATCAGGCCACTCAAAGCGGTCGCTTACTGTACCGTGCCGGATCGGAAAGCTTCACTTCGGCTCAACATCACCACTCATTCCCTTCTTCTCTCTCCTCTCTCACCTCACCACCACAACGCAAAGCAGTTCCGTTCTCTGCTGCACCCTCTCGGGATAGACTCTCCTCGTCAATTCCTACAATAAACCTTTCGCAATGGCTGCCGCTGTCGCTCCCATCACCGGCGTACGTTACTCATCCCCACCACTTTTCCGACTGGCACCTTGGAGTCCTTCCGCCATTGCGAAGAATTGCATGACCGGCTAACGTACTCGTTGTATAGATGCTCCGCCGTGGCCTGGTCCTTGACCTGAGCACCGCCTTCGGTAAGCCCCTACCTGATAGCATCGGCCCACGCTCGAAACCCGGCACAAGCTAGAAGGGGAAATCTCGCATTTGGAAGTTCAGATCCCGGCTTCCGAGCTTAAGGTGTCAATATACCGTTAAAGTCTCGGTGGCTGCTGTATCTACGAAAACCGCGACTTCCGCTAGTTCGCCACTACCACGACAGTGACTAATTGCTCTATGTTTATAGGCTTCGGTACCACTTTCGGCTACCTCTGGTGGTACGGTAAGTTGAGATCAAACCATCCCTCCCTTAGCCTACATAGACTATTCTGTCGTCAATTCGTTCTAACATGCTATCTCTCAACCAGGCTACCACCTCCCCCGCGTCCGCGCCCGTGACAACTACTACGCTCGCCTCGAGGAGCAGCGCGCTGCCGGCCAAGTCTAGACGCCTCATTCACAATTGTCAATTTCCTCGATTAGCCAGCCGAAAAATCCAAACGATGTAGACGTCTGCACGCTTTCACTTGCATAAACATCACGTCTACATCCTGCGAGCTAGCGAGAAATGTTTAAGGACATATACCCGGGTTCCATTCGTCCTTTTCTTTGTCTACTCGTTATACCCTATGGATTATTGCCCAAGTCTGTGTCGGCTGTCTGATGGAGATTTGATGTGGTGTGACGGACCGAAACAAGAAAGCAAAGCTATGTTAGACTATCTACTATCGAGTATTCTCCTTTGGTCTCTATGCCCGCGCGTTAGTTGTATATATACATTTGTGCTATCAACCGTGGTGTTGTATACTATTCGGTCTTCGATTCTCGAGTGCGTAGATATGTAAATATCTTATGGGAAAGCGTACCGGCCCAGCCTGTGCCAGGGTATACCGGCGCAAATGTCGGGATTCTCTACAGGCCTAAGTCTTTTATACTACTAATCTCATATTCAAAACCAGCATTTATGATATACAGCAGAGACAGAGAAAACCTAATACCACATTGCCCCTAACCCCTGCCATATAGAAGAGCAGAAAACTGAGGGACCGGCCCTAGCAGAAAATCGCAAGAGTCATATTCATCAGGGAATCTATCCAGTCGCTAAAAGTAATTCATCAGATAGTAAGCCTTAATAATAGGGGCGTGTAGTGGCGAATCAATCCCAAGTCCATCCGTATTCCGTATTCCGTTTCCATTCCATTCCATCTATGCCCATCCAGAACCATCATGACTCCTAAGTTAGCCAGCCAGACACAGGGCCTGAACTGCATCGCATGGATTGCGTCGTCCCAGAAAATCGCTACCCGAAGGCCAACGATTCGCACCGTTGGTATGTTCTTGTCTATCGGTTTTTGATATAACGAAATCCCGGCTCGTCTTCTATCAAAGAACGAGTGTGCTGGTGGTTATAACGCCGCGAAAGAGAGGTACTCGTAGGTGAGGCGATATCGTATACCAACTACCTATCGTAGTACCTTATCGAAGGAGACGCTGCGGACGTTCCCCCCACCCATCGAGTTCCGGACATTGCGCTTGAACACATCGCGGTTCTGCCGTAGGTCCTCCGCGGCCTCTTTATTCAGCGGATCGGAAGCGTTCGGTTCGAGGAAGAGGAACTATCGTCCAAACCATGTTAGCACCGGAACAGATGAAAACAACACGCATGATCAAACTTCATAACCCCAAAAGTTCAACGTAGGATATGATTAAAAGAAGGTGAAACAGACCTGCATCCCCACAACAACCGCATTCAAATTCAGAACGGGCTTCCAGTCCTCGCGCAGAATATTAAGACAAACGTTCCCCTCGAGATCAATATTTGGATGGTATATCTTCTGCGTGCATTTCACTTTCGGCGGGTCATGCGGGAAGTTCTGGTTCACAGCGAAAGTGAAGACGAACGAGCCGCCCTTGTACATGCCCTCGTCGGGCTCGATCGTAAGTGTGAAATTCAGGATGTCGTCGGGGTTCGGGAATGCCATTTTCATTGTGTTTCCAAGCGTGAGCTCTTGGAGGTCTATACAGGTAAAGGCCAAATGTTAGTGGTGATTTGTGATATCTCTTTTGCTGGCAGCGGGGAAAGGCATCTATCCGGAAACACCCCGCGGAGGTGGATGCAGACGTACCTCGCTGGACACGCAGCTGAGCGGCTGTGACCTTCTTCTTCTTCTTCCCCGCAGCGCCTTCGGCATTTTCAGCCTGCTGCTGCTGTTGTTTCTGTTGGGTTGAGGCGGTTAGCTGGAGTTCGCGTTGTCGTGATGCGTCCGATGGCCGGCCTAAAAGGCACGGGGAAGAGAGCATACCATAGACCAAATTTTGAGCATGATGAATACTGACGCAGATAGAACAGAACGAAATGTCGCAGAGACGGTGTCGAGAGAACCCGGGGCTTTTATGGGGGAGTGGTGAAGACTGATGTGACGGATAATAATCAGAGGCGGCGCGCCTCTACGAGGGGAAGGGTGGGGTCCGGAGCGATTAGTTGCGTTTGTAAGTGTTGCCACTAAGAGTTCAGCCGACCTTGTTTTAATCGCGGAAGCAAAGTCCGTCAACGCCTTTTGTAGTGGTAATGAGTAAACTGCGTAAAAAGAAATGCTCACAGACTACCTCAAAAGAAATCACTCGGCATGGAGTTCGCAAATGGATGGGAGCGGGTGGAGCCGCAGCCTGACGCCATTCAGCCAAGCCTCGATTTCTGCCTTGTACACTTTTTACCTCTCAACAAGTAGGGAGTCACGCTTCAGATGTCTCATTGAATCTAACTACTAGGAATCTACATAATCTCAAGAGCTCCTGCAGCCTGTAACATGAGTATCTCAGTGGGCACAGTGCCGGAAGAAGAAAAAGAAAACAGTGATTGAGCATCATATGTAAAATACAATATCACAACAAAATGTGCCAAGAATAACTCCTGGGTTCCCATGCAATACATCCACTTGCAGGGTATCTTCGTGCTTGACTTTTCATTAGGGAAATATGCTTCTACCGGCGGGCGAAGCAGCAGAGAAGACCCGTCTTGCCAAGGAACCAAGTGGCTCCGATAAAACGAACGAGAGCAACAAAAGCATTAGACCACAGAAGGGCTTGGAAGAAACGCGCTGTTCGCTCGGTTGATTCGTTCTGTAGGTTTCCGTTAGTTTAAGGTCAAATGATGGAATGGAGCGTCATCAAAACATACCGTAAATCCGAACTTGTTCACGCTTTCGCTGGTAATGCAGACAGCCATCAGACCGTTACTAAAGAGCCAGAGAGTGACCAGTCTCGTACGGAAACTCTTGTATGAGTCATCCAGGGACTTTTCTTCCTTCTCCACCGGAGCCACATAAGGAGTCAGGGCTCGCTTGACAGTGGACTCAAATTGGCTGTCAATATCGGCCTGAGGCTTGTCGATTTCCTCAATAACTGCCTCCTTGCCTCCGGAGGTCTTCGCGGAGGGGAGCGCATCCGCTTTATCGGAACCTTTAGTACCCCAGGACACATCGTGCCAATTGCTGAAGGCGTAAACGTTCAGGATGTTGATATAAGAAGACTGGACAGCCATGTACGCGGGGAATGACGTGAACATGTGCCACGGGTCCAAGTACATGAACGACGCAACGAAGTAAAGACCGAATGTAGCAGCAAGAGCAATAATAATAATACCAGCACCGCTGGATCCGAAGAACGAGCTCAGGAAGGCACCAACTCCGTGAGTCGTGTCAAAATCCATGGTATCGTGATTAGTAAAGGCGCGTACCACCAGGTAGAGCGCATCAACGACAACGTAAAGTTGAATGATACCAAAGACAACAAACGATGCGAGGTATGTGAACTTGGATCCCTTCGGTCGGTTTCCTAGCGCGAGAATAAACTGCAACAAGAGGAACGCAAGGTAGATGTATTTCACCAAAGTGTTGATGATAGGAGTTGCAGAGTGACCGAATGGGAAAGCAGTGTCACCGTTGCTCGCGCTGGGAGTTCCGACCAAGTCCATAATGACAGTAGTTGTAAGCCAGTAAGATGCTATTAAGATGAATGTTAGCGTAGGTAAACAAATAGTCAGCAAACGGGAGTCATTTGACTTACCGAGAGAAAACCAGGTCAAGAAAGTTGAGAACCAATTGTACAACATTTGAAGATGGAGGAAGAACATTCGAATAATGTTGTGTCCACTTTTGTACATACGTCCAAAGTGCATGAGCGAATAGATACCGGCAGCAAAAGAACCGTTCAGCCAACGACGACGCTGGGAGATGAACTCGGGAGCACCTTCGGGTACATCGGTTTCACCCTTGGAGGCCTTAACATATGACAAGTGCCATTTAGAACCCGCTTTGGCCACCAGTTCGAAACACAGGATACGATCTTCGGCCAAGAACATGTTCTTCTTGAAAATGTTCATGCCCTCGATACCCTTCTTACCCAGCTGTTTGGAAAGAGTGTGATCACCATGGAAATATTGTTCAAGAGGACGACCCATAATCGCGCGGAATCGGTATGCCGAGAACGCACCAGGCAACACACTGACATAGCCAAAAGAACTCTCCAAAGGCTTATCAAGAATGTTACTGATCTTATACTCAAAGTTCTGTGCGGCAACTAAGGGGTTGATAAGTTTCTTCCATCCCTTACCCAACATAGCGTGAATTTCACCACAAGCACCTCCAAGATCCTTGTCGTTGTAGAAAGCTTCCCAGAGGTAGAGCAAAGACTTGTGACCAGGCTTCGTACCAGCATCGAGCAGAATGCAAACTTCGGGGTTTAGAATACGGCCGAAAGCATTGAAAAGCCATCTGTGAGAGTTGATCTTCTTGCTGTTCTTTTGCTTGAGGCAGAACATCATCTGCACAGGAGGAAGAGTGCTAGGGCCATCATCCGTGGGTCGGATGAGCTGCTGGTTAGGGGTGACAGAGAGCTGGGTTGTGTACTCAAACTAGTACTTGTCAGTAAGCAAATCCCAGCGAAAGTAATCAGAAAAGTATGAGCATACAATATGAGCAACGGTTTCCTTTCCATCAACATCACGCTTCATGACACCATCCTGGTAGATACCAACCGTGGCCAAGACATCCAGGGTGTCCTTGTCACAAGGGTCGATACCATCGAAAACAAGACAGACCACAATCTTCTGCCAGGCGGGACCACCTTTATTCCAGAACTCTGATTTTTTGAGATTGACAATATCGCGAATATTTTGCATAACACCGTGCAGTGTACGGGCGGTGAGCGTCTTATCTTCGTTATAATAGGTGATGGCGATCAGCAACTCAGTATGTCTGTTGTACATCGCCGGACGAAGGTTGTAACCGTTGTGGAGTGTGAATTCGTTGGGATCGCAAGTCGCAGCAGTGTCTAGCCCGGATTGTCAGTTCTTCGATCCCAGCCCAGCCTAAGCCCTGCAAAAGCTACTCACATCGCATATGCGTGAATTCTTCACTTCCACCCTCAAGATCATTCCGATACTTGGCCTGAATAGCATTCTGAATGGCGCTAGGGACAGGGTAGTCCACACTCAGGACGGAACCCTGGACTAGCTTAACCTTTCTGGTAGCATAACGGCGAAGTCCACCGCCGCCGCCGCCGCCGCCGCCAGGGCCAGGCGCCTGTCGTTGCCGCCAGGCTTCTGTAGAAGAAGTTTCGCTGCGAGCGTAGGGCGAAGCTACACGTCCCGGGACGCCAAAGGCGGCTGCAGGGTTCTCCGACTGGCCTGAGTAGACCGATCCATTACCACCGTATGGATCATGGTACCCGGCATCTGGAGTGTAAGATTCCGTCAAGCTGTATCCGGAGGTCGGTCTTTGAACTGGCGAAGCCGTCAGGCCACGCTGATGGGGGTCATCGAAGGGCCCGGCGAAAGGGCTTTGCTGGCTGGATAACAATCCCCTTGAGGCTTCTTCTTCGTACTGAAAAGGCGGAGACAAAGTCTTAGCTCACATACTCGGTAAAAGAAAGAAAGAAAAAAAAGCGAGGGTTCATCGCATCAGGCCGCGCAAAACTCACAGAGGTGTTGTTAGGGTGTCCCAGATCCTGAAGACGATGGGCATCATCGTAATCTTTGGCCCCAGGCGAATTGGAACCAGAGCCGTTGTAGGCCATGGTAAGTGTGATTCAGGTATGGTACCTGCGAACTGGGCTTGCTCGAGGTCAAGGAAACACAAGTTGAAGCAGAACGCAAGGACTCGAAGGGAAGGGGTATCAGGGAAACAGGGAGAAAAGGAAGAAAATTGGCCCCGACTTAAGGTCAAACAGGAGCAGAGACCGCGTGAAGTCCACGCGACACGAAAGAAAAGAATGAATAAAGATGAACAACGCGAAATAATTAAAAAGCGAGATGGAGCGAGAGAAGCAGATCAGAAATAAAACAAGACAGACGAGGGAGGCCTTGAGCTGAGCGAGAGGCGCAGGACGAGCAGGAACGTGGAAAAAGCCGCCAGGGCTGAGGACTAGGAGGCCCCAAAAAAACAGACAGCAAGTGAGACACCGTTGAACTAGGAAAGGGAGCGACGAGAGAGTGGCTCCAGTATATTTAGCTGCGACTAGTCTTCACTCTTCACCCGTGGTTAGGAAAGGGAGGCGGAGAGGCGCAGGATGAGAAAAGTTGTGGTTGCAAGAAGGAAGCCGGGGTTCAGCGAAGTAAAAATGAGCCACCCTTTTTTTCTCTTCCAGCAATCCAGACACGCCGCGAGAGATTGGAGGTGGTGGTGGTGAGAAGGGGAATCGGGGCCAGGATTCCTTACCAGTGGCCGGGGCTGGTTACAAGCGCACGCTTCCTGCAACTCCAGAAGACTGGTCATTTATCGGCTCTACACGCATTTATCTTGATTCTTGTGTTCTTTGAATTCTAAGTAGACAGTGCTCATATCCCGTCACTCTTC
The DNA here is from genome assembly GCF_016861865.1 of Aspergillus puulaauensis. Lineage (NCBI taxonomy): Eukaryota > Fungi > Ascomycota > Eurotiomycetes > Eurotiales > Aspergillaceae > Aspergillus > Aspergillus puulaauensis. The sequence continues at coordinate 489,089 of NC_054859.1, forward strand.
CATCGGTCGAGCTTGACTGTATCCTTCCCACAGTATGTTCATGTTGTTCTGATGTTCTGGATGTACACCGACAGGGGATAGACGATGAAACTTGCAAATCTCGAATCCACTCGCCGTATTCTGTAAGCCAATCCCTCTAAACATCCGCACCGGTAATTTGCAACCAACAATCTACTTGATCTCTTCATTTCAATTGCGCCGCCATCACGGTGATCTCGTATATTACTTGGAGATTGTCGACAAAGGAACTCTTGTCCTTCGTATAAAACTCTTTGCGCGCATTTCATTCGTTGCCCCCTGGAGCGTTGAGACACATTGAACCGTGCAGCGACTCCAGCGAGTCCACACCGTATTGCAGCAGTGACCATGTCCATGTCTTGAAAGGGTGTGCATTCCATATCTTATCCCTTGCCAATGTGTTGGTATCGTTGCACAGGATTCCTCAGGAACCGCGAAACATGGAAGATGTCGCGCTGAGGCATGCCATTCCTGATGCTGCCGCTCTTCCGTCATACACGAAGATCAAAGACTGAGGCTTCATGATGCGATCAGGCTCTGTATTCTCAGATCGAGTGTGACTAGCCGAGCACCGTACACCGTACACCGTAGTGACCGTACGCCTCCAAGCGGAACATTTCAGGGGGGCCTGGCGGGGGTCATCCGATGCCCCCAAACTGGTTAGTTCTCCGCCAAATATAGCAGGCTCTCTTAAGATTCACTGTGGATTTTCACCAGACTCAACCGTGTTTCTTTGCCGTTGGTCGCTCGGGAAGCGAGTTTTGCATCCTTAATTGTTGCCAAACTCGAGGAGATCGCCCAACCGTCCAATCCGAAGAATGCGAGAGACTGTCGGTGGAGCGACCACTGCCAGCGGGCTTTCTTAGTGGCCAATCATTGTTTCAGTGGCACCGCCACCCAATTTCTCCTATACGGTATTGTGCTTGGTTTTTGCAAACTCGTCTTGCCCCCTAAACCCTTCCGTGGCTGAGCAGCAACTTACCGCGATTTCGGCGGTTTTTCTAGTTGTCTTCCATTCCTATTCTTAGACTCTTAGCGCCAGCTCAGCCGGTCTGCTGGAGAATAATAATGGAGATGGGTGCAACCTCACAATTAACGGCCTCAATATCATGCAGAGCCGCAGACCCCTCTTTCTAGAACTGATAGTGACATTGACCGCTTGGGACGGCACATGAGTCGCCTTACAGAACAGCCCATGATTCATGCTGTTCCCTCCAAGCTCAGCTGGACTCCTGGAGTGGTTGCATTGCAGGTTGACCTGAATATCAAACTGACTGCCTTTGCTACCCTAAGGATCAGCGCTTTTAGCGTCAAAAGCTGAGAAATCTCAAGACTCAACGCCTCTCTCTCTGGTATCTCCTCCGCGGCTCCGGTTTTTCTTAGGTCGCTTTGTTTTACATGCGACATCCGCTTCGGCCTTCGAGCCTTCGAGCCTTGCGAAGGCATTTAGCATGATGTCGATCAGATACTTCGAGTGGATTAACTCTGAATAGTTGCAGATGTCAAGTGAGACCAGCCGCCCAACGGCATGGCATGTCCACACCATGGAATGTTATGTTGGCACTTTAATTACACCAGCACAGTGACTCCCCTCGGCCCGCTGAATCTAAAAAGAATGTTTGATGCACGGGTTGATGATCCCCTCAATAGTAGTACACCACTGCTGCCGTAGAAACAGGTTGCCTCCCTTGGTATAGGTGGCCTTTGCACATCGGCTCGCTCGTTGTGATGATCTACAGGTACCTACATGCCCTGTAGGTGTAGACTACTTCTTGTACCTGGCAGTTGTATTTCGGACGCAACCGAGTCCGAGGAGCGGGGCATGTACCTGCAGTTCCAGGTGGCAACAGTACCATGAATTCATACCAGGTACGGATTAATTGGGGTTGATTTGTGCGTTCGGCGCATCAGTGAATATCGACTTCACTTCATCGGTATCTTATAATTAGGTGAATAAGGAAATACTGGCTTCCAGTAGTCAAATTCAAAGAAAATTTTGTTGGCTCGTCTATATAAAGCCATATAGAAGAACGGCTGGATGCCAATTGGTATTCTTATCGTCGAATGCTATTATTCCTTATTCGATAAAATTGAACCAAACTTGGATTGCATAGCATGCGATGGATGTGGCCTATACTTTATAAATGTAGGCTGTCGTGTGGGCTGCCAAGTCGTGGAAGAAGTGATGGTTGCGGGAACATATATTTATTTTCTCACCTGCAACACAATCCTCAACAATCTTGAACAGGTGCATTTTCATCAATTACACCCGGGTAGCAACCAATACAACAGTGTCAAATCCGTTGTCCGACTGGTCTATATTATCCCGATAACAGGCACACTAGATTTTTTGATAAATTGCGTCTAACGCTGGGCAACAGCCCTGCATATATTGGTCAGACTGAGATGCCCCATCACCATGCATGCCCAGACAAATGTGCATCAGGCTGCCTTTAAAACTGTGTCGCTGTTGCACGACACATGCGGGAAAACTGTATGATCGGCCTACAACCTCACACTGACACACTGGCAGTGAGTTGGCCTCTCCACTCGAGGCCGACGCTGACAACTCTTGAGCGACAGACAGGTTGATGTACAGTGGACTACATTATGCCCCGAGAGCGCGAACCTTGACAGAGCGACAGGACGCTGCTTCACCACAATCTCAGGTTCAAGCTCGCCAATCCCCGCGTTGGAGTCTGGACTCTGAACAATCATACAATGAGATGGAGACAGCCACTGAGGAACGAATGAGTGTTGTGAGACTTTCGGCCTTTGACACTCATGCTCCTTGAATAATCAGCCTCCAGACTCCACCATGATCTGGATTCTCGACGGCGGACGCCAGCAAGCCGGAAGAAGGAAGGATCGGAGGCAGTCAACATTGGCATGAGCGTTGCCCTCATCTCTTTGATTACCTGCCGTCCGTGCCTGAGGCGAAGAAGCGCTGTGATTCGACCAGCTGCCCCGGTGTAATCTCCCAAATCTCCCGGAGAGAACGTGGGTTGGTCCAGAACCACTCACTCACACTTGGAGGAACCACTCTTGGGACACGCCCGCCATCCTCTCGCGCACGCGCTGCACAGACGGGATCTTGCTCAATCAGCAAGGACGATGCGTGAGATGAGACACCGGACCGCCTAAGCTCCATGCTAGGGGGCCCTGGCGAGACTGACTTTGACCTGAAGCAGTTCGACATGGCTGGGTGGACTGTCTGATCGTCCCAAACGCCTGCCGGAAAAGTTGGAGGACAACGGACTTTGCAACGAGTTGGTCGAGTGAAAATCATCGTCACAGTGTTGGTTCTATACCTTTTCCGGACTCGCTGGCGGCTGCGTGACTGGCTCGCTCTTTCATGTCGCGCATCGAGACCGAGAGTTTAATATAAAGAAACCGAGAAAATTAGTGACTGGTGACACAGCCCCGGCCTCATGATATGACCGTGAAATAACAGGGGAGCTACGTAGTACAGAGACGACTTCATATGATTGAAAGCAGCAGTTGTGGCAGTGAACAAAGCCGAAACTGTGGAGGTAGTGTGCGGAAGTGCGTGCGCATACTCGAGACTGTCTCTCCTTGGTGCCTTTAATTGCCGTCTGGCGCTCCCTCTTCCTCCATCTCCACTCCCGCCAACCCCCCAGTTGATGAGACAACTTGAGGTCTTTTCTCTTTCATCTCCTTCTCTCTACTGATTTATATTACCCTTTCTTTTATATCGTCCTCCGACTTCACCAGTATACTTTCTATATTCGCCGCCCGGTTTTTCGCATCATCGAGGGATTGTTTTCCCCTCTCGGATTGCCTCGTTTCCCCTGAACCGTCGTTTGCGCTCGTACCTGAACCTCCGCCAAACGCGTGTCCAACGTCGTCAACCTCCTGACAGCGGACCACCAAGCAATTTACATTGAGCCACCCATCCTAACGACGCAACAAATTGTCCGATTGGGAGGACCCCGGCCTTGAACCTTGATATATTGAATATTTCGGATCCACTAGACAGCAGACTATGACCATTACTGCTTATAGTCGCTCGTTCTAGTGTGCCAGCCTCGATATATTCAGTTCGAAGAACATCGATTCCCTTTCATGATCCAACTATAACTCCCACGACTCGACGTCTGGAGTATCTGTACACTCGTTCTACACAACATATCACGCTCTCTACGCCGTTGACCGGCAAGCCGTTCTTTTATTTTCCCAACACCGTTTAATACCCAGCGAAGCCTTCATATTTGTTACGACAGCACTTTTGAGTTCTTTGTTCAGTTACTGTTTCAAAATATTTCACCATGTCACCTCACGCTATTGATCCCCTCTCACCTCACGGTATGTACTGTTATTGTGTCGACTGCTAAGAAATGCATCGCTAACAAAACATAGCCTTGTTTGCCCGTGCCGGCTCAAACTGTAAAGAATGTCCGCAAGAAGCTCCTTCTTGTGATTGCCCATCCGGCACAACATGCATGATGACAGCACAGTCATGCAACGAGTGCGCATCTGTAAACTGTGTCAAAACATCCACAGGCAGTTCCTCAGGCTCACAGGAGAGTTCATCTAGTGGGGACGGAGGAGGAGGAGGAGGAGGGGGAGGAACCAACGCGGGCGCCATTGCGGGTGGTGTTATTGGAGGCCTTGCGGTGGTTGGAATCATCACATTTCTGATCTGGTGGTTTGTCATCCGCAAAAAGCGCCAACAACAATCAGACGAGTCGGAAAAGAGCTCGTACGCCCCCCGTGCTGCTGGCAGCGCCGCCAGTGGTGCGCAGTCAAGGAAATCAACTCACTCAATTGCGTCAACCGTTTTGACTCGAGCGTCGAATGTTATTCAAATCGCCTACATTCCGGGCGTTACGAACCGATCTCCTCCGGACACACCTCTCGTACCCCCTGTTCCTCCTCTTCCTGGCGCGTCGGCCGATCAGCATTTCTTCATGCCTGGAGATCTCCGCGACTCGTCCTGGTCTGATATGACGACCGATCGCCGTTCCATGGCCAACACTCTACGAAGCAGTGTCGCCACGACTATCTACCGCAACGATGCTATCGTGAGCCCTATCCCTGCTCAGCAGGTGACACGTACTCGTGCTGCCATGGTTAACGTTCAAAATGGTGCTTCACCTCAGACACTGGGCCCTGATGCTCCCGCTGTTCCTGCTATCACCCAGTCGCAGCTCGCCAAGGCAGGAGTTACCGACGCGAACAACAACAGCTCAATTGTGGGCCGTGCTGTCACTGCTAAACCCGTCATGGTGAAGACTCTTGGAAAGAAGAACAACGCGGCGAAATCGCCTGTCCAGCCTATTGCGGAGCAACCTGAATCTAGTCCCGAACCCTCGTCCAGCAGTTCTCTTGTTGGCGCAACCGAGAACAACACACCCAACAACGCCGAGACGACAAGGCGATCTAAAGTCCCAACAGTGATCGAAGACTCACCAGCTATTATCCAAAGCCCCTTCAACGACCAAGCCGAAACACCAACCGAGACAGACAACAAACGTAACTCGGCCTTCTTAGACGGGTCCGACGCAAGCACGAAGCGACACAGCGGAGCACACCCTCCCCGTGGAGAGAGTCCCTTCGCAGATGCAAATGAAGTGAAATAAACCACTTAAATAAAGACACCTCATTTTCCTCCGTTTACTCACGACGTCTGATTCTTTCTTTTTTTGTGTTGGGTTCCTGTTTGGCGCATGGGGGTGGAAATCTCAATCTCAATCTCGCCATTTTTTTATTGTTATAGATGCGATGCTCTCTATTTTCTTGCCCTTTTATTTGGCACCACCACCATTTTCTCTCTGTATATGAATGGCTACGCTAAGCCCCTCATTTCTAAACCCTTTTTTTTTTCTCCATTTTCCATATATCCCTCCTATCCGGTCACTGTTGACTCCGAACATTATCTACCTATCTACCTACCTATCCATCTTTCTCCTTCTCTACTATCCTTCAGATTGTTTATTCCTGCCTCTGTAGTGAATGTACCTTATGTCTGAACTGACTTCTGGATGACTCGAGTAAAAGAAAAGCCACCAGGTGCTCTTGTTAGTAGTAAAATATGTAGTAGATCCCTAGGGATGATAAAGTATTGGCTGAAGCATTTGAAGTATGAAATGTATAAAATGAACCAAGTGTTAATCTCATCTACCAGTAGATTCAGATTCATCATCTCTAAAGTAAATGCTATCGCATAACGCATAATGTTAATTATATCAACTAATACTCCTCCAGCCCCATCCCTTTGCCAATCTTCCTGATCAGTGCGCGCTTCATGAATGCCTCACGAGCTAGACCACGGGTATGGCGCGACCAGGTCTCGACGCCGATGATGCCCTTAACGAGGGCAGCTTGGAGGGCGTAGATAGCCTGCTGAATGCCTCGTTCTTCGGCGACGAGATCGTAGAGCTGTTTGCCCACGACTGTCGGGGCGACGAGGATTTCATCGATTGCGGGGAGGCCGGTGGAGGCAGGGTCTGAGCTTGAGGACGGCTGGGCTGAGGAGACGCGGGTCTGGGCGTCTGCTATGACGGCGTCGGCGCGGTGGAGGGATTGTTGGAGGACGGAAGTGTTGGATTCGAGGGTTGAGTTGAGGGTGTTTAGGGAGGAGATCTCGCCTTGGAGGGTTGTGATTGCGGCGTGGAGAGAGTGCGATTGAGAGGTTAGGGAGTGGGCTGCAGATTCAGAGTGGGCGATGTTTGCTTGGAGGGTTTCGGTGAGGGCTTTGGAGACGGCTTGGAGGAGAGCGTCCTTTTCTGGGTTTGGGGGGATGGGTGGTGCGGGGCCCGTGGGTGTGAAGGAAGGGAGGTCGAGCTCGAAGGGGGATGTTAATAGATCTTCTGCTGTGGGCTTTGGCTGCAGGGGTGGTTGCTGGCTGGCTGGAACGGTTTGAGGTGGGCCCTGATGAGGTGGATGGGGCTGTACTTGCGGAGCTGGGGGTGGCTGTTGGTGATATGTCGGGCGAGGAAGCACCTGTGGCCCTTGGAGTTGAGGAGGCTGATTAGGTGGAGCGATATCGCGTGTTCCGTTCGGGCCTTGATAGTAACCAGGGCCTGGAGCATATGCGGGACCCGGAGGCGGAGCGTTATGTTGCTGTGTATGTTGGAAAGGTGGTACTTGCGCTTGCGGAGGATGTGGTCCTCCAGGGACATTGCCTTGATGAGGTAGGTACTGGGAAGTCCTGTTCTGTGGGCTCCCGATAGCGCCGTGAACCTGAGATATAGGCTGTCGATGGCCCTGTTCCTTCGGTGGTAATGGAGGTAGCGGCGGCGGAGTGTTGTGATGTTGCACCTGAGCGCTCTGTTGCGGTGTATCCGTAGCGCTTGGTAGCTGGCCCGGCTTAGGAGGGGGAGGTGGTGGTACTGGGGAAGCAAGTTGAGGGGATTGAATTGCAGGCGATTGAGGCGCTGACGTCCGAGTAGATGAACTTGCGAGTTCCGGGGGCAGGGGAGGACGCGGAGGGGGTGCCTGGACCTGGTGCGCCTGGTGCGGTTGTTGCGGTATAGGTTGCGGCTGCTTGTATTTCACGGGTGGTTCCTTCGCGAAGACGTCCTGTAAAATCGACAAGAGATCAAGGATAGATGAGCGCTGTGGGGTACAATAGTCAGAAACTGGAGGACAAAATGACTTCTCTCACACGCCAATTGTACTCACTTCCCAAGCCCCAACCCAATGCGCTAGATAATGGTGATAGACCCTCCCCTCCAACGTCACATGCTGGCCTACTCGAACCGTCATATACTCCGTCGGCCTCACATAGACAATCGGTGGCTCGCGGGGGTAGGTATTCGGGATCCATAATGCGACAGGAAATTTGAAAACGGTGCCGCGATAGTTGACGGGTAATGTTCCTGACAGTTGCAGAAGGAGCGCAGAGAATCCGGTCTCGTAGGCTGCACAGCGCGGTGCGTCAATAACTGGATTTGCTAATTGGGTACCAAAAATGGCTGGAGCTTACTGTAGACAGCGGTTTCAGGGGCGAGGGTGGGAAATTTGGCCAGGACGTTTGCGACATCGTAGTAGGTGCGGTTGGGGTCCTGGTATGTTTGTCTGGGGTCGTAGTGGTCCTGACTGGGTCAGCGGAGACCATCCTAGACGATGAGTCCTGCGACTTACCCTGATCAGAACACTGTACAACCAATTCAGCGTCCTCTGCGGGACCGAAGCCATGTCGAGGGAGCTCTGGGGGCGGGGAGTTGATCGATGGACACTGACTGACACAATTGGAAGCTTGACGGGAGAGCATCCCCGCAGTCTTGGCCCTTAGTCAGTCCTCGTGCCTGACCTACAACACCAACTTTGAAGACAAGCTATATTCTACACTTCAATTTATGCAAACATGCGGGCCAAAGCTCTGTGCTTAACCCTCGTGGATTATGACTATTGTTTACGATGAGGGTGCCTGCGGCCTCAGTGTACCGTATAGACCTCGAAAGTCGAGAGTACAATGGCAACCAAGCCGACCGGAGGACGCCATTCCACGTTGAGACTTTGCACATGGCCAAGGAGACCAAGGAGGTCAAGCAAGGGACGCTTGAAGTGAGTCCAAGCTGCATGTTGGCGATGGAACTTTCTCAGTTCTCATCCCCTCTGGCTCTCAGCGGTCCCGGCACCGACGATTCGGCATGAACCACGCTCTGGGCTCCTGGAGGAATCTGTTACCTAGGGGAAATCCAAAATAGACAGGAAGTTTTCGGCTATGGCTTGGTGGCCATCTCGCTGGTCGATAGTCACTACGGCTACTCGGCTACCCTGGGACGAATGTTGGTCTGGAATGCCTGGCTGTCAGACTGGCTTCCATTTCCGGCACTCCGGCTGTGTACTGTTTTCTCTTTGTCTCGGAATCATGGTTTCGATGGATGGACCCCGAGGTTATTTTTGAAAGAGGTGCAATCACGGTGAACCATGGGAGACACTTTATATGATACTGCGCCATGGGGTTGCGCCCCTTGGTGACGTCGTCCGCGATTCCTATTGTTCTTCCGCCACGGCTTGCTATTGTTTGTCTCGAGTCAGCACCGGGGCCCCAACACAACCAGCCTGGATCGCGGGTTGCGGTGACGATCATGAGTGCCAGTCATTGTCTTGGCTTGCAGTGAACCCTAATATTGTTGCATTTCCTCCTTGCCTGCTCTTTATATTGTTTGTCTTGGGTGTTACACCAGGGCAGCAAGACATGGCGATATTTCAATCCGTGCGGCTGCAGAGTCAGTGATTGTCCATAGGAACACCCTCCAGACCTTGCAGGAGAATCTGCCTGCGTGAAGCTCTTATTTACAAATCTTCCTTCCTATACCACGTTCCCTCCTGCAATCCTCCTTTGGCGAGTCCCAAGCTCTTCCGTGAATAAAACAAACTACAATCTCTTCCAAAACGGACCAACGACCCCGCCTCACTACGCCTGCTCCTTGCATCAGCCATCATGTCTTCGGATTTCGATCCCTGGACCCAAAATGTCACTTTTCACCTTGCGGATGGAACTCCTTTCGATGTGCCCATTGACATGGTCGACGACTTTGCTCAGTATCCGATCCGGGTGTGCATCAACTACGGCTCGCAGCTTGGAGCAACTGTCGTTCTTCTGGTTATACTTCTTCTGCTGACTAGAGCCGAGAAGCGTGCTTCCTATGTTTTCTGGCTCAACTGTCTCGCGCTGCTCCTTAACTTCGCGAGATTGCTCTGCTCAATCATCGTCTTCACCTCCGGCTTCTTGAAAGCCTATGCAGTCTTCACCGGCGACTACTCCCAAGTGCCTACCTCCGACTATGCAAACTCCGTTCTGGGAGTCATTTTCGCAGCTTTGCTCCTCACGATCATCGAGATATCGCTGGTCCTCCAAACGCAGGTTGTCTGTTCGAACCTAAGACGCATCTACCGTCGTTTTTTGCTCTGCGTGTCCGTCGTTGTTGCCCTCATCCCAACCGGGTTTCGGTACTGGCTGTCTGTTGAGAACGTAAAGAGCATTATCCTTTCAGCCAACAGTCCGGTACCCCTCAACTGGTTGGAGAGCACCGCGAACATTGTCCTCACCGTGAGCATCTGCTTCTTCTGTACGGTCTTCATAACCAAGCTTGGCTTTGCCATTCGACTCCGCCGCAAACTCGGCCTCACCGAATTCGGCCCTATGAAAGTTATCTTCGTCATGGGCTGCCAGACCATGATTATCCCAGGTACTACTAACCCCCAAGTGAAAGGTGAACCGTCAGCTAACCGACCCTACCAGCCATCTTCTCAATCGTAAACTACTCAACCGACGTCCCGGAGCTCTCCACCAACATCCTAACCCTAGTAACCCTCTCCCTACCTCTATCTTCCCTCTGGGCCGGCACAACTCTTGACAAACCCAACCAAACCTCTTCCAACGCCCGCAACCTATGGCAGATCCTCTCTTTCTCAGGATACAAGGGCAGACACCAGCCATACACGGTGACATCCTCTACTTCAACCGCCAAGCAATGCACCCACTGCTACTCCGACTCGCGACCCTTGACGGAGAAGGAGGATAAGAACAAGAAGAAGGGTTTCAGGAATGACTTTACTTCGTTTTCTTCTGAGCAGTCCGGTATTGCGGTTGAGCATGATATTTCCGTGCGGAGTGCAAGGAGGGATTCGCTTGGGTTTGTTTGATGAGGCACCCCCTCTTCTTTCTTTCTTTCCTTCCCTTTTCTCTCTCTTCCACTTATCTATGCAACATACCCCTTCTTCGTTATCGTTTCTTTTCGTTCACTTATGCAGCTTAGCTGCACATTAATCAGGGCATCATGGGGGCTGTTTATTACTTAGTTACTGCGTTGATCAATAGTTACCATGCCGAGTGGCTGGACTCAGTGGGCCATGGTATGCATGGGACGGATGCATAGCGAGCGGGCCATATATCGTATCACTTTCTTTTCCCCTTCTTTTCCCTCCGTTGTTTCTTATCTCTTCTTTTTTTAATCCATTTCTCTTCCGTTCAATATTTTGCTGTTTTCGCTTTCCTTTGTTTTTACGTTCTACCTATCTACTCGCCTCGATTCGGTCTGGCTTTGACTCGACTAATTAGTTGGCTGGTCTGACCTATATACCGTTGAAGCAAGTAGCCGTTATTTAGCCTACCTATATAGCTAGGTAGTAAGAGAGTATTAATTGATATGCTACTCTCCCATTCTCATTCTGTAATAAGAATTCCATGTTACGGAGTATTAACGAAAACAAGCAAGAGAGTAAAGCCATCTTATTCACAAGTTAAGTTAAGCTAGGCATTAAAATATAGCAAGTTCAAGTTTTGCGACGGGGGCAAAAAATCTATCGTAAACACAACTCCATCAATAGGAGGGAAGCAAAAAAAAAGGTGAAAAAAAAGAAGAAAAGACAAGCCATATCCAGAGGCATCTAGATATCTAGCCCTCCCTTCCCAATTTCGCCAAGGACTCAGTCAAGAAATCATTAGCGTTCATCAAGTCCGTACTGCCGTAGACAACTCTCCGTCTCGGGCCACCGAGAGGCTCATTCGGGGGGCGGTTGTTGTTCGCTCCCTCGTTACCCTGTTGCCCGCTTGTGCGCTGTACCCAGTCTTGCAAGTTACCGTACTCGTCCATGCTTCCACCGCCGACCGTGAAGACGATTGCTTCGTTGAAGGCTTGGCGGCGCTGGCCGAAGCTCGCTCCTGTGCCTGGACCGCTAGACGATCCTGTTTGGGCGTTGCGGGAGGCGGATGCAGGGGGGATGGTTCCACGGGCGTTGGTGCTCCTTGGGTCGAAGTATAGGTAATTTTCTGTTTTTGCGATTGCGGAGCTCGATGCTGCTGTCGGGTCCATGATTGATTCAGTGATTTTGGTGAGGGTTAGGTCTTTGTTGGCGGGGAGGAAGTTCTTGACGCCGGAGATGAGGGAGTCGAAGTTGGCGCCTAGGGCTCCGGATGTGATGCGGTCTGTTAGGCGGTTGGAGAGGGAAGAAAATCCGCGGAAGATATCTGATGATTGTTGTTGCGGTGCAGCCGTGGTCATCATTGTCATGCGCGTGAGCTCGCGGACCTGCCTGACATACGCGATGGGGCTGACATCTTCGACTCCTGCGCGGGCGAGTGCTTCTTCAAACTGGCTGATGTCTGCCCGTGAGAGTTCGGTTTCGGTGCTCAAGAACCAGATTAGGAAAATTCGAAGCTTGTCTGTTGGGTTGATGCCCTTGGCAGAGTCATTGACTAATTCAAGCATTTGTGCCTTGGATTGCTTTGTGATGCTTTCTTCAAGCTCGAAGAAGTTATCTAGTTGGCGGTCCTTGATGCCTTTCAGAAGAGCAGTGGCGATGTTCATGTGCATGTCAAGGATTGACTTGCGCTCTCGCAGCTCTGGTAGGAGGGTAATGGCGGCCTTGAGGTGTTGCGCGGAGGCACTCGTGTCAGCCTGCAGATCCTCGATCGATGATGCTCCAGTTTTCCTTGTGACTTCAGTGGCATCCTCCTTATATCGTGTTAATTCGGCATCAATCTCTTCTGCAACGTGCGGAAATGGAGCACCCGCGTTACGCTTCCAGAAGAAGTCATTACTGCCGAGGTCATATGCTTTCTTTGTGGTGCCACTGGAAGGGTTGGACTCGTTTAGAGGCGTTTCTACCGTTATACGGTTCAGCCGCATCTGGAGAACATCTTGCACAAGCGACTGGTAGGTCCACGAGTGAGAGAGCATCGGAACCAGATCGACGTTGCGGTCAACGATAACTAAGACCGGCCGCGCGGAGGGAACGCCGGGGGTGGACTTTTTGTTGGTTGAGAATAGGTTGTCCTTGGAGTTTAGTATGTGATCGCGCAGCTTGCGATCCAATTTCGTGGCGATAAGTTCCGCCGCACCACCCTTGGGACACCTGATGATTGGTATGGCACCTAGATCCAGTCAGCAAGGGACACACTTTGTCCGATTGCGATTTCACATACCCATCGTAACACTGACACTAAATAGGCCGCTAACAATTCTATCAACGATTTCATCGAGATCGGCATCGCTTGTCTTCGCACTGTTGATTCTCCAGTACGCATCATTCCCCATACCTAGGCTGAAGAGATCCGGCTCGGAAACAATGAAGTTTAGGTACTGATCATAGACCTGGGAAATATGCTCGGACGTTCCGGTTGTTGCTATTTGAGACGCAAAGTCTTCGAGAAGCGGGCGGGGAACGGAGGATAGGAAATTGATGTAGGCGGGGGAGTAGAGGCCGCGCTGAAGATCGCTTGCAATTGTCTGGATGTTAGAAGCGGTGGGCTCGACAAGATAAACAACTGGGACGTCGGGAATAGGGTATCGAGTAGCATTGAGGCCCCTATTAAGACTTGGTTAGGCGCAGTGTCGTCTCGCGGAGGAGTAGTGGGAGTGGCTCATACAGATGGATGGTTACCCCCCAAGCTCTGAGATCATTGACACGCAGTACGCTGCTGATAACATCCCGGCCCAGATTGTCAAATACCAACACCTTCCAGATCGGGTCGCCATCCTCGTTGAGTATAGGGGTTGAAATGAGGCCTTGTGCGGAGGTTTCGTTGGTGGCGTCCTCCGCGGTGTTCGGGTCGTGGTTCAGGTTAAGGATTTTCTGAATGGAAGCTGAGATACTGTTAGCCAGGAACAGTGCAATAGAGTGAAGAGCGAGTCAGAAACCTACCGACCTGACGGTCTCGTAGAGAGGTGGGCTGTGATGCCATGGTGCCTGTTCTCAGTTTACCTAGCTCCAAAGCTGTTCATGACAATAAGAAGTCGCCGATAGTACAAGGGCACTGAGCAACCGAGGAAAAAGTGAGATGGCTAGAGGTGCTAGCAACCACAAACCTGAATCGCAAGAGAGCAACCACGGAAACACAGCTCAGCGCGAGGACATCTAAGATCTAGATAGGACTATCTACAACCACACTCCACCTGGCCTCTGAGAGCTTCCCGTTGAGGAGGGCCGGCTGAGGTAATCGGGCTAGGCCACTTTTGACCGCGGCAGCAAACAGAGCAAACACATCACGTGCACCCAGCCGGCGAGCTGAAAGGGGGAATTTGCAGTTCTGCCCGCTCAGTGAGACTCACCCAGCCATCCCGTCGTCACCACCTCCCACTCCCCATCCCCTTCCCTAACCATTTATCCCTTCCTGTAAAGCGAGACAATGCTGTCTAACGGCAGCTCTGAGCGATTCCTCTGATTAGGGCCATTTTATTCCATCTTTTAAGGAAACTTCAAGTCTAGGAGAGCCCGTACGAGAGTCGTACGAGCGGGAAAAGGAGTCAAAGGCTGAAAGGGAAACTGAAGAGGGACCGGTTAAGAGGATACTTTGGGGAAGAAAAAAAGCAGAAACCCAAGAGGAAAAGGGAACAGAATTATCTACGTCTACACGTCTACTTGGACGGACAGTACTACTTTTTGGTCGGTGTATTCGATCGAAACTGCGTTGCTCCAGCTTGTGCATCGCGCAGAGCCCTTTTTTGTTCTGGTTTTTATTAAATAAGAAAGGCGAAAAGGGTACAGCAGTGTGGAACGGGACTCGCAGGCATTCCAGGACGATCGCCTGCGTACCTTAACTTGCTGCTAAGCTCTCAGAGTCCGCAGGAGCACAGAAACCAGCAGTGAGCACGTCAAGCACGTCAAGCAAGTCAACCCCGGCCAGCTCCCACGGTGGACGCCTGCACAATCGTTCCAGTGAAGGTTCCTGTCCTGCGCTGTTCCTCGCCCGGTCGCAGCCAATCAAACACCGCAAACCTCCGATTCCACAGCGGGTTAAAGCGGCACTGGATCTTTCCTAATCGGGAGTACGGCACGTGCCAGGCGATACCTTGCATTGACTGTGAACCAGCTTGTTCTCTCAGGCTTCGTTTACATCCGCCGCCTAGTAGTATTTAACTTGGATTCTCTTCAATTTGCAATCCTAAGCCAATTCGGGCTGGCGGAGGAGCTGCGCCATCATGGACCCAGTAAACTCGGCCTCGCTGCCGCCCGAATACTGGGGTCTGGATCCGTATGCAAACCAGGACTCTTCACATCACCATTCACACCCTCCTCAGCAGCAGCCGACTCCACAACCACCACAACAGCAGCCCTTGGGAATCAGCTGGGACCATCCTGTGTTGCATTCACAGCCACCCCAACGTGACCAGGGCCATGGCTTATATCAACCACCAACACCCCAGTCATGGCAGCAAAACCCGCTGCATCACCAACCTCCTATGGCTTCCCCGACACCGCAGGAACTGGGGATACCGGCGCAGTATCAGCAGCTGCCGCCGTATGCGCAGGGACAGGTGGCATTTGACTCGAGACCTTCAGCGTCCGATAATTCGCACTACCAGTCATACTCATTTAATCCCAACTTCTACGCCCCTCAACATATTGCGATTCCGGACGCCTTCTCACAGTCACATTCGCCGCAGCCCCCTCAACAGCAGTCGCAACCTGCCTCCTACCCACCACTGCACCAGAACTCTCTTCCGCAATATGCCATCTCTCCCGGATTTCCTGATGACCCTACGGTAGGCAATTGCCAAACCTTTTCCCCTCAAGTATTTAACTAACTCTAATAGCACCCCTCCATAAACTTTCCCAATGAATTCCCGCAGCAGCCACAGGGTATTCCGGAGCAGACAATTAACCCGCAGTTCATCAACCCTCCGCAACCGGTGACCCAGAACTCCTCTCTAAACAATCAATTTGTCTATGTCAATCCTGCAGAGGATCCAAAGTACGTTCTCCTTTCATTGCTTCCTTTTTAGTGCTCAATCTTATGCTTTTAACTAGAATGTATAGGTATTTCTCGGATAATGTACCCATGCAGTCGGTTATGAGCCAGTCTAGAATGAACAGCGGTCTTGTTCCTGGCCAAGCTCCGAGGGCTGCGGTCGCTCCTAGTAATGGTATGTTTGTGTTGATATTTCGTTTTGTAATTTTTTTTTTGTAATCATTAACCCCAAAGTAGGCCTTAAAGCTTCACCAGCAAACACTCCTTTGGCAGCTAAGCCTGCGCCACTACGAGCAAAACCACCTGCTACTAAAAAACAGTCTCAACCTAAAAAGACAGCTATTAAAAAGGCAGACGGGAAAGGCTCGGTTTCTTCGGGCTCAGATAGTTACGAGTCCGATGACTCTCTTGAGATACAAGAGCCAGAAGAGCCTTCTCCTCTGCCGCCTGCTCGTCCTAATGAGCCTGAAGCTGCTGCACAATATGATGCGCTCCGCGCTGTGTGGTCTCCGCGTAATAGACGGCCTAAGGTCGACAAAGTTAAGAACGCATTAGTTGCATTCAAAGATGTCGTTAAAAGCCTAAGGGATACGTGGAAAGAAAGCGCCCAAGCTTTGAAAACGGCAGAAAATAAGGGTGAATCGAGCAATACAACTGAGCTTAGAAAGCAGGTTGCCCTGCAACGACGCCTCATGGATGTCGTCGTCAGTACTACTCTTGCCAAAGGTCACCCTATCATCATTGAAAAGTATGTGAATTTCCTCTTCCTTTGTTTTGCATACCTGGCATATTATTGCCACGGCCATAGAAGTCAGAAAGAAATTGAGAGAACCTCTCATGTAATCTCCCTAATATGGTTGCTATCATGTTTTAAAGAATCCTTATACAATAAGGGCGAACTTTTAACTCTGTACTCGGTGACGACTGCCTTCAGCTGGCTGTGATTTGTGGGAAGAAGCACTTTTCTTTAAGGAACAGCAGTGAACACCACATAGAATTGGCAAAGCACCGGCGGATTGAAAGTTCCCCAGGCTTTTGGATTCAATTATCTTAATTATCTTTCTCGGTAATAGGTTGGGAAGCTGACTAAAATTTAGGCTGGGTGAACATCCCATGGCTGTAGCAGCATTATACTCTTTCCTCTTGGATCGGCACCAAGCCTCCGATATTGACGGAACTTTGACTCTGAATATCCTGAAGGTGAACATTATATACCTAACCCTTCTGCGGTCACTAGTTCTGTGACTGTTTGCTGACCATATTTCCAGTTGCTCGCCCGATTCATCACTGTTGATGAAGATGTCCTCCAAAAAACGAATGTGGCGAAATTGCTCCCAAGATTTGTGAAGAAGGGCACTCCGGAAGTGAAAACTCTCTCACAAACCATACTTGACAACGCCACCGCAAGGACCAAGCGGAAGCAGGAGAAAGGGAAATCAGGTTCAAAAGAAGGTTTCCCGACCAAAAACCCTGATGGCGCAGCTGTAGATGGTGCGCGTAGAGATATTTCTGGGTCTAAACGGCCACGAGATGGAGAGACTAACGGTCAACCGCCAGCTGCAAAGAAAGTAGTAGTTACGTCAAATACCAAGCCGGGCTCCAAGCCCAGCGGGCCCTCCACTAATGGCGCCGCTAAGCGCACTCAGGAGGCTGGACAAGAGAACAAGGCTCCTGGAGGCGCGGCCTCTATTGCTGCACGCCCGAAGGCGAACATTGTTGCACCAAAACCTACAAACATTTTTGGAACTTTAACTTCAGCCTCCAAGAAACCCGGTACATCGAATGCGGAGAGAGCCGCCGCCGCTAAGACCAGGTAAGTTGACTGGAACTGTCCGCGGATTGTTTACCGATTTTGTATACTAATTATGTGACAGCACCCCTACTGAAAAGAAAGATGCCCCCCGACCAGCGTTTTCTTTCGGTGATATCATGGCAGACCTTAACAAGCAGAAAGAACCTGCTCCGCAGGAGACTCCTGAAAGTAAAACGCCCGAGACGGAAGAGGAACGGGAGAAGAGACTCCGCAAGGAGACACGAAGAAAATTGCGCGTTACCTGGAAACCTGATGACTCTCTTACTGATATTCGCTACTTCACCCACGATCCGGATGAGGAGCTTGGGCCGGGTGACCGTTCCCGACAAGTGGGCGATGTGAAGGGTGAAGGAAGCGTCCTCAAACTTCACAAGAATTTGGATGAACTTGAAGAGGATGACGATAGCAGTGCTCGAGAGGAACAGCTCTTTGAATATTATGTTCCCTCTGGTAAGAACCAATTGCCATTTAATCTTGCTGTTCCTTTTCTAACTGGCATAGAAATTGACGATGGCGACATCTCCGCTGAGGACCGTGCGAGGAACCATATCAAACGTGGTGGCACCCAGCAACCTACGAGTCCCGAAGCGAAGGCCCAGGAGCATCGGGAAGCCACGACGCTTATGGTCTTCTACACTTCACCTGCGGACGTGCCTCCGTCTGCTAAGGAGCCCCCACCACCGGATAACGACGAAGAGGTGCCTGAGGTCGTCTCATTTGGAGAGCTGCCAGATCAAGTCAAGGCTCGACAAGAACGGTATTATTCGATGACCAAGCCTCAGCCGACACCCCAGAGCCAGCCGAGCGCGCAGAACAATCAGTTCGTCTTTAACCTGCTCAAATCCATCCAAAATCCTAGCCAGCCGCAACAGTCAACTCCCCCACCTCAAGCTCCCGCACCGGCGCAAACCCCTGCGTTCAACCTGGAGCAAACGATCAGCATGCTTCGGCAACAACAACCCCAGCCGCAGCCACAGGTGCCTCAAGTCCCACAAATGCCTCAGCCACCTGCAATTGATCAACGACTTCTGGCTATGCTTTACGGCGGACAACAACCGCCGCAGCAACAGTCACAACCACAACCACCGCCGCAACCTCAGCCTCAACCTCAACCTCAAGCCCAGCCTCAGCAGCCGGCCATACCGCCGTATCTTGCTGCCATCATATCCCAGTTTAGCAATCAAAATCAAAACCAGCAAACGGGTAGCAGCACCCCACCTCAAGCCGCGGCTCCAGATCAGTCCCAATCATCGGGGCACTACGAGGACCCAGAGCGTAAACGTATGCGCGAAAATGGTAGCTCTGATGGTGACGATAGGTACAAGCGGAACCGAATGAACCCACCCAATAAGAAACATGTAAGTATTTGACCTCAAACTCCCTACCCGGCTTTTATACTAACTATGGATTAGCCCAAGGTCGGATTAGTTGCATGCCGATACTGGGCTGAAGGAAGGTGTCTCAAGGGCGATGACTGTACATTTCGCCACGACCCTCTTTAACTTAACATAGTATCATCTACGAAGCCTGATACCCCGACGTGCATTTTCACCTGCATTACTTTCGCATTTTACATACTACAATTTTCGGCTCGATCTTGGTCAACCTCGACGGTGTTCCGGCGTTGTGACTTGACTTGACTGGGCTTGACTTTTTTTATTTTTTTTATCCGTGGCCACATTTCCTTATTCTATCTTTCTCATCCGCGAAAACCCCATTTCATCTACTAGCATGGCGCTTTGCTTCCACCTGCATACAATACACGCATCGTGATTTCTGTGGAGTTAGGGATGGATATCTAGGATTACACTGGGTGGCGCCGTACTCATCTACTACATTACAGCGGCTCCTGTTCGGCATTCGGTTCTGTTTCTGTGTCTGTTTCTAGCATCGGGTTTCGGCCATATGATATATCTGGACAGAGCGAGCATTGTACATTACCTAGGTACCTAGTATAGGACGGATTGGGTGGGGTGTTTGTGCTGGAATTGAATTGCTCTGAATGGCTTGACAGGGCTTTCTTTTGAGCATTTTCTACGCTCATTGCGTGTGCAGCCAACTACATATTAAATATTCATTATTCACAGAGTAGTCTACTCAGTAAATGACCTACCCAGGTCGGGTCCGTAGAAAGCTTTCAAACTGACCTACAGAGTAAATACAGTCTACTAAACAA
Organism: Aspergillus puulaauensis; assembly: GCF_016861865.1. NCBI lineage: Eukaryota > Fungi > Ascomycota > Eurotiomycetes > Eurotiales > Aspergillaceae > Aspergillus > Aspergillus puulaauensis. The sequence goes on from NC_054859.1 coordinate 508,763, forward strand.
GATGGACCCATGGTGGGGCGGGCTCGTCAAGGGAGGTACACCACACCGTACCACTCCACCTAGTACTTATAGTATTATCTAGCACTTATCCCTTCACGCCAGTTGCATTGGATATGGCCTGGCATGTACTCCCAGTCTGACCCTTATAATACTCTTTATTGCACCCCTAGTCATTACTCTACTAGTCTTCACAGTAAACGACACCCAATGCCCACCCACTTAATCATCGTCTGTTGCCACGCAATCTACCTGGGCGGGCCAAATAAGGGTCGAGACGAGGGAGAATGGTAAGGTTAGAATCATTCATGTTATAACATGTAGCTGATAAATGCCCGATAATGGGTAAATAGGTTGATTGAGCCCTTTCAACGCGGGGAAACGCCTACGTTTACAGAGCATGTCAAGGCCGGTATTCGGCTCTTAGCAGAGGATGCGGATGGTTTACTGGTTTTTTCTGGGTGTGTTCTATTATCTACTTTATCTATATGTTAATCCTGGATTGGACGAGGGAATTGTGACGGGCTCGGGCAAACATTTTTCTCTTCTTCCATAAGTGTTTGGCAGGGCTAACTCGGTGGACGCCGAATGTAGGGGCGCGACAAAACGACCAGCGACTGAGGTTACAGAAGGAGATTCTTACCTGGTAAGTCCATTCTATAATTTAAGAAATGGGTGGTATAACTGGACAGCAGCTGACAGGTAGTATGAAGAACCTTACAAAAGACAACGAGTTCTTCGGCTACGCATCTCGTATAGATCCAAGCAGTGTGACAGCCGAAACACATGCAGCAGACTCTTACCAGAATGTGTTATTCTCTATTCTTCACTTTCGGTTGCATACGGGTGTATATCCGCAAAGGGTAACGGTGGTGACGCATGAGTTTAAGCGAAAACGGTTCATGGAGTGTCATTTCCCGGCTGTGGGGTTGGGTGAACAAGGTAGAGGGAGTGTTGTTGGAATCAATCCACCAGAGGAGGTGACGCCGTTAAAAGAGTTGGTGGAGGGAGAGGAGAGACGAGGTATTGGGCTATGGAGAGAGGATAAGTATGGTGTTGGGGATGAGTTGAAGGGGAAGAGGACGAAGCGAGGATGGGCTTATGGAATGGAAAAGGGACTGTGGGTTGGTGTTGGTTTGGAAGCTGTGGTTGAGGATTTGGTTTGCTGGGATGGGGGCGAGTGTTTTCCATGGATAATGGGACTGCCTTGGTGTGAAAAGTGATGATCATATATGCATGTTAATCATTATTATGCGAGATAGATATCTGTTATATACCCGGAAATAACATAGAAAACAACGACAAGGTGACTCCGACAAAACGCCTGACCTGCTTCTCATTTCACGTTCAATCGGCAAGACGGTAGCTGACCATCGTTTCTACCCTGTGGTTGTTGGTGCTGAAGCTCCGAAGCTGTACCTTCTCGGCATTCTTGATATCTTTGGCATCGCTGTCGCCCCATTCGACCGGTACTTCCGAGTCTGCATCTGCGTAGACAAGGACGTTGAATGTGCAGTCGCCGTCCAACACGGGAAGGAATGTAACAGAGGCAGTGATCTGTCGGAAGATAGCCTGGATCTCCTCTTGGATTTGCTTTTCTGTTTTCTCGACTTCCGAGGTTTGAGAGTCGGTATCTCTGAAAATAAAGACAGTCAGCAAGTGCATAAATTTGACGTATTTGACAGAATATACCCCGGCGTATCGTTCTCCTTATCGCCTGACTTGCGAGTCGATTGACTTTTGGACTTCTTCCCAAATATTTCCACATCAAACTGCCACCGCTCCACGTGCTCACCAGTCTCTTTGTCCGTTATAACAACAACAAGCTTGGAGATCTTGCCTCCTACCATCCATTTGTTCAATTGAGACATGATCTTCTTGATGTACGCCTTCACCTGATCATCGGCGGTGACTGAGTCCGTTAACGCGAGTCGCGGGGGAGGGGAAGGGTTGGCTAACCGAGCATGTTCAAGCCATACTTTTTGACACTGAAAGAAGAAAAGTTAGCTTGTAGTTTCCCAAGATATGAGAGGCATTGAGACTTACGTTGTGAAATCTTCTGGAGGATACACCCCTCGTTGGAACCTGGTGCGGCGTTAATGAGCTGACCCGGAGATCCGCGGGATGAATCTTACAGGATGGAGTTGATAGAGTATTCAAACTGAATAAATTAGTATTAACCAAGACGGTGGCAATAGAGGTCTCACAAATTCAGCCACCAGCTTTCCCGATCCTATTGCTGGTGAGTTTCCAGTATGCGGGGGACGGAAGAGTGGGTGCTTACCTTTCAAGGAGAGCTTGTGAACCTTGGACTTGTCTTTTGATACAGACATGGCAATCAAATATGCGTGCAATTAAATATCGCCAGAAGATGAGTGCGTTTCTGCTGCTGAAGGGGTTTGGGAGTGGAAGAAGTTGAGCTTTGTTTACTCGCGATAGTCACCGCAGCAATTTGGTCGACCGCCCGCGACTGGTCACTTCTCCGCAGCCAACTTTTTTGCCGATCGATCTCCGGTCCACGACAGTCCACCAAGCAACAACCCGACTGAGATTCCCTGTCAAGCAAGTAGTCATTCCCATGTTATTGCAGCACTCCCAATGCGAGGATGCCTGCAATTAGCCGGATGGCTGAGCGCGGCTCCGAAATGGCCTGCGTCCAGCCTTCTTAAGGCATCCAGATCTTCCTACGCAACGCGGTTTTTTACCACCACCTCTTCCTACAATGCCTCAAGGGGCCCTTCGAAAGTTCCTATGACCGATCTCGAAGCTAGAATATCCGCAATTCCAATTGAACGATACCGAAACTTCTGTATTGTCGCGCACGTCGACCATGGAAAGAGCACGCTCTCCGACCGACTCCTGGAACTTACCGGCACAATCGAACCGGGGACGAATAAGCAGGTTCTAGACAAACTCGATGTTGAGCGAGAACGAGGAATTACAGTCAAGGCACAGACATGTACTATGATATACAACCATAAAGGGCAGGACTATCTTCTCCACCTTGTTGACACCCCCGGCCACGTCGATTTTCGCGCGGAAGTGTCGCGGAGTTACGCAAGTTGCGGAGGAGCGCTACTTTTGGTTGATGCCAGTCAAGGTATTCAGGCACAGACCGTCGCAAACTTTTACCTTGCTTTTTCCCAGGGATTGGAGTTGGTTCCTGTCATAAATAAGGTGGACCTACCGTCCGCCGAACCGGAGCGGGCTCTCGATCAGTTGCAGCAGTCCTTTGAACTTGATACCGATGATGCAGTGCTTGTTTCAGCAAAAACAGGACTGAATGTGGAACAGCTCCTTCCTACCATCGCGGAGAAGATTCCTGCGTACGTTATCATGTTTTCCTGCGTGATTTATGTGATGTGCTGACAATAGAATAGACCGGTCGGCGACTCTAAGAAACCTCTCCGCATGCTACTTGTCGATTCTTGGTACGATTCTTACAAGGGCGTTATCTGCCTGGTCCGTGTATTCGATGGTGAACTCCGCGCAGGTCAGCAAGTTGTGTCATTCGTAACAGGGATTAAGTATTTCGTGGGGGAAGTTGGTATCCAATATCCAACCGAAACCGCCCAAACTGTCCTCCGCGCTGGTCAAGTCGGATACATTTACTTCAATCCGGGTATGAAACGAAGTAAAGAAGCCAAAATTGGTGACACATTTACAACGGTCGGGTCGGAGAAGCTCGTGGAGCCGCTGCCTGGATTCGAAGAGCCCAAAGCAATGGTCTTTGTGGCTGCGTATCCTGTAGATGCAGACCATTTCGAGCACCTGGAGGACAGCGTTAACCAGATCGTTCTTAATGACCGAAGTATCACTGTGCAAAAAGAATCCTCGGAGGCACTTGGGGCAGGCTTCAGACTCGGTTTCCTGGGAACTCTACACTGCTCGGTGTTTGAGGATCGCCTTCGTCAGGAGCATGGTGCGAGTATTATCATTACACCGCCATCCGTCCCAGTCAAGGTCATCTGGAAAGATGGCAAGGAAGATGTTATTACCAGCCCTGCTAAATTCCCTGACGAGGACACAGTGCGCATGAAGGTCGCGGAGTTGCAAGAGCCGTACGTTTTGGCCACTTTGACATTCCCAGATGAATACCTCGGAAAAGTCATTGAACTTTGTGAAGCGAACCGAGGGGAGCAACAGAGCTTGGAGTATTTCACCTCAACTCAAGTCATCCTCAAGTACCAGCTCCCTCTGGCCCAACTGGTCGACGATTTCTTTGGCAAGCTGAAAGGCGGAACGAAAGGATATGCTTCGCTAGACTACGAAGAATCTGGTTGGAGAACTAGCAACATCGTCAAGCTGCAACTACTCGTTAACAAAGCACCTGTGGATGCTGTCGCTCGACTATTGCATTACAGCCAAGTAGAGAGACTAGGAAGGCAGTGGGTGACCAAGTTCAAACAGCATGTCGACCGACAGCTGTTCGAGGTTATCATCCAGGCTGCGGTCGGTCGCAAAGTCGTGGCGCGTGAAACAGTCAAGCCATACCGGAAAGATGTGCTGGCAAAACTTCATGCCAGTGATGTTAGTCGGCGAAGGAAGCTGTTGGAGAAACAGAAGGAAGGACGAAAGCGACTCAGAGCCGTTGGAAATGTGGTGATTGAGCACAAGGCGTTCCAAGCATTCTTGTCGAAGTAGCGATCTCAGCTGTACATTGTATTATATAGAGCTTTTGGACGTGTATATTATTCAGGATTGAGTTAAAAAGCACTATAGACATTCATGGACCTCCTCATTAAACCGACAGAACCTGGTATAGTTGGGCTGTCGCTGATTGGACGAGATGAGGGGGAGCTCTGTCGGCGCGAAAAAAGTTTCGTCGCCGACCCCGCCGTTAACTTGACTTGCAGCCTCTCACTCTCCCACCTCAACGGCCTTCTCAGTTCACTTTTCAGGTTTCTTGACGGCGGTGATTGTTTACTAATTTATCCAGACTATTGCGCCGACTTCTGTTTCACCACCGCGCGAATTTTGTCCGAGCTCTCGCGCCTCCGATCTCCAACCCCGTTGAGTCATCTCCTGCCATGATCATTCCTTGAGGAGCGTGATGCAGCCTCTGGAAGGTGTGCAGGCCGACCTGGGCAAGGCCCAGGTCATCGACCGCGTCCCTAAAGTGATCAAGGAGCTGAAGTTTGGCGTTTTGTAAGTGACCGCTGGTCGAGGGTTTCGCCGGCGCAGGGAGAGGCTAACGGCTTCGGCTTCTCCGCAGGTCCAACGATGACATTGTCAGCCAAGGCGTGGTGGAAGTATCCGACCGCAAATTCTACAACCTCGAAAATGACCGAGCCGTCGTTCCTCATGGCCCTCTCGATGGGCGCATGGGTATTTCGAACAAATCCTCGTCCTGCCAGACATGCGGCGGTGCGCTGCAAGTTTGCAACGGCCATTTTGGCCATGTGAGACTTGTCTTACCTGCGTTCCATGTGGGATATTTCAAGCGGGTGATTAGTATCTTGCAAGAAATTTGCAAGGAGTGTTCGCATATACTGCTTCCCGAATCAGAGCGCCGTGCTTTTCTCCGTGAGATGCGCCGCCCGCGACTGGATAACTTGCGAAAGTTGCAGATTGCCAAACGAGTCAACGAACGCTGCCGCAAGACCCGAACCTGCGAATACTGTGGTACTGTGAACGGCGTGGTAAAGAAAACAGGCACCAGCTCTCTTAAAATTACCCATGACAAATTCCGTGCCTTTAATGCGTCGACGTCGATGAAAAAGGTACCGCCGCCTAGCAAAATTGTTTTCGATAGGTCGCTTGAGGAGGCGAGGGGTTCGAATGGGGAGGTTGAGAAACACTACAAAAAAGCCCAGGATGATTTGAATGCACTGCGAGTTTTGAACCTGTTCAAGCGCATATCAGATAGCGATTGCGAGTTGTTGGGCTTGGATCCTAAGGAAGCAAGACCGGAGATGTTTCTTTGGCAGTTCATCCCTGCGCCGCCGGTTTGTATCCGTCCCTCCGTGGGTCAGGATGCTTCGTCCACAGAAGATGATCTGACGGCCAAGTTGGGAGATATTGTCCAGAGTAACATTAATCTCAAAAATTCTTTGCTGAAAGGCGCACCTGTGCAGACCATTATGGAATGCTGGGACTACATGCAACTACAAATTGCTGTCTATATCAACAGTGATGTTCCAGGCCTCAACAAGGCGGACCTGGGAAAGCCCATCCGTGGTTTTGTGCAGCGTTTGAAAGGAAAACAGGGTCGATTCCGTGGTAATCTTTCCGGAAAGCGTGTCGATTTCTCTGGTCGAACTGTCATTTCGCCTGATCCTAATCTACGTGTTGATGAGGTCGCGGTCCCGGAGCTTGTTGCAAAGAATATGACTTATCCTGAGGTGGTTTCTAGATACAACAAGGAGAAGCTGCAGCAGCGGGTCCGAAATGGAACGAAAAAGTGGCCGGGTGCCAACTATATCATCAAGAAGGGCAACCCATTGAAGACTATGCTCAAGTACGGTAGCTTGAAGTTCATTGCCGACCAACTACAGGAAGGAGATATCGTTGAACGCCATATTGAAGATGGTGACATCGTCCTGTTCAATCGTCAGCCCTCCCTCCACAAACTCAGTATCCTATCCCACTTTGCGAAAGTTCGTCCTCACCGAACATTCCGATTGAACGAGTGTGTTTGCAACCCATACAACGCCGATTTTGATGGTGACGAAATGAACCTTCACGTACCCCAGACAGAGGAGGCCAGAGCCGAAGCAATGGAGCTGATGGGTGTGAAGAATAACTTGGCGACACCCAAAAACGGAGAGCCCATCATTGCCGCTATTCAAGATTTCATCAGTGCCGCCTATTTGCTTAGCAGCAAAGATAATTTCTTCGATCGACGTACTTTCACCCAGATATGCCTGTATATGCTTGGCCCGGAAACTCGTTTCGACCTTCCAGCGCCTGCGGTTCTTAAACCACAGATGCTCTGGACAGGAAAGCAGGTTTTCAACATTTTGATGCGCCCCAATAAGGACGACCCGGTTATGGTCAACCTAGACGCAGCTTGCAGAGAATACAAGCCAGCAAAGGATTGGCCAAGGGACCTGGATCCTAACGATGGATGGCTTGTCGTTCGGAATTCAGAGGTCATGTGCGGTGTGATGGACAAGTCTACTATTGGTTCTGGAAAGAAGGACAATGTGTTCTATATTATGCTTCGTGATTTTGGCCCAGCTGCAGCGGCCGAGGGAATGAACCGTCTGTCGAAGCTATCGGCTCGTTGGTTCACGAACATGGGCTTTTCTATCGGAATCACAGATGTATACCCCAGCGAGAAGCTGATACGTTCGAAGAACGACCTGGTCGAAGCGGCGTACGCAAAGTGTGACGAGGTTATTGCACAGTACAAGGCTGGAACGCTGGAAAAGTATCCTGGGTGTGACGAATTGCAGACCATGGAAAACCAGCTCTCTGGTATTCTGAGTAAGGTCCGTCAACAGGCTGGTGACGAGTGTATTGCGCAATTGAGCAAATACAACTCTCCACTGATCATGGCTACATCTGGATCGAAAGGTTCCAGTATCAACGTGTCTCAGATGGTTGCTCTCGTGGGTCAACAAATTATTGGCGGCCAGCGTGTGCAGGATGGTTTTCAGGATCGAACCTTACCCCATTTCCCAAAGAATGCCCGACAGCCCCCATCAAAGGGTTTCGTTCGAAACAGTTTCTTCTCGGGTCTTCTTCCCTACGAATTTATTTTCCACGCAATGTCTGGTCGTGAAGGTCTGGTCGACACTGCAGTCAAGACTGCTGAAACTGGTTACATGTCACGTCGTCTCATGAAGTCTTTGGAAGATCTTTCTACTGGATACGATGACACGGTGCGAAACTCGTCCCAGGGAATTGTGCAATTCCAGTATGGTGACGACAAGTTGGATCCCGTGGATATGGAAGGTAAAGCCAGGCCAGTCCATTTCGACCGAACTTTCATTCACTCCGAGACTACGACCTACAAGAATGATGAACGCAGTTTGTCACCTGCTGAGATCATGCAAGTATGTGAGGAAATGCTCTCGAAGGAGCGTGCCAAGCTTGTACGGAAAGATCTGATGGGAACTGAGCTGGGCTACATGGATCGTACTGACCACGGTATTGACCAATTTGAGAGTGCCCGTGACTTCCTCGAGTCTATTCAGGAATACGTTGGAACTAAAGCCGACAAGTTGATTTCTCGAGGTGGTGACAGCGACCCGTCCGACGAGAGGACCATCAAGGGGTTGAACCACACAGGAAAGCTCACGGAAACGACGCTTCGGACCTTCATTACTGAGTGTCTGACGAAGTACAAGAGAGCCCAAGTTGAGCCAGGACATGCTGTTGGTGCTGTTGGTGCGCAGTCCATTGGAGAGCCTGGTACCCAGATGACTTTGAAGACTTTCCATTTTGCTGGTGTCGCCGGTATGAGTATCACACAGGGTGTTCCCCGTATCAAGGAAATTATCAACGCCTCCAAGGAGATCAGTACTCCTGTTATTGCCTGCGAGCTGGTCGAAAAGCAACACGTTGTCGGTGCCCGCATGGTCAAGGGACGTATCGAAAAGACTTACTTGCGCGATATCACGCACTACGTCCGGGAAACATGGACTGGGAAAGAGGCCTTCTTGACCGTAAAGATCAACTGGAACACGATTAGAGACTTGGAACTCGATCTGTCCGTGCCGAAGATCCGCCGTGCTATCGAGAGCACCCGAAGATTCAAGGCAAGCGACTTGACCTTTAGATCAACGCGCTCACACATCCACATTATGATCGATCTGGATCCTTCTAGCAAGGACAAGCTGTCCAAGACAGAGATTGCCGCGACCAGTGCGGATCCCTTCCTCCGCCTGAAGGCTCTCAAGCGTCTCCTCCCCGACATCCAAGTTCTCGGACACCCGCAAGCGAGTCGTGCTATCATCCGTACCGACGAAAAATCCGAGAAGAACACCCTCTTGGTCGAAGGATACGGACTCCGACAGTGCATGAACACGGACGGTGTCGATGGCCTCCGTACCATGTCTAACAACGTGATGGAAGTGCGCGACGTCCTCGGAATCGAAGCAGCCCGGAAGACCATTGTCCAAGAAATCAGCGAAGTCATGAAGGACATGGACATCGATCCGCGTCACATGCAGCTGCTGGCCGATGTCATGACCTACAAGGGTGAGGTACTAGGTATCACCCGATTCGGTCTGGCAAAGATGCGCGACTCCGTTCTGCAACTGGCCTCTTTTGAGAAAACAGCGGACCACCTGTTCGATGCTGGTGGAGCCGGCCGGACAGATCTCATTGAGGGTGTCTCGGAATGTATCATCATGGGCAAGACGGTGTCGCTGGGTACAGGTGCGATGGAGGTTGTGCGCAAGATGAACTTCTACGAAAACCAGATCGGGGCGAAGAAGACTACCTTTGAAGATGCTTGGAATAGTGTTCACAATCAGAAGGGCAAGAAGAGAAAGGCATAGATGATTTCCAAGGAAAAGCATATTGGGCGTTTAGCGTTCGTTGGTTTGTACGATTGATGGAATACTCATGGTTCACGTGGTGGCTTAGATCTAAGAATTAGTATTCAATATAAACAATCTATCAATAGCTCATTATCCTTGTAGTCCCCGTAGAGTACAATCCGTGGCGACGAAGTAGTTATCTCGCGGCTCGGTCAAAGATAAAAAAAGTTCCCCACCACAAATTTATCAGAGCTTCTTCCCCTCCTGCATTCTTCCCTCAACTTCAACTTGAATCCACCACCTCACCAAGTAAACCAAATCCAAACCAGATGCCCAAACACAAAACCGAGCCCTCCGAAATATCACAACCAACCCGGAAACACCTAAAAACAGACGCAAACGAGCCTCACCGTCCGAAACCGCCCACAATGCCAGGAACAACCCACCCACCCCCGCCCTTCAGCACAATCCTCACCACCCCATCCTCAGAAACAGAAACAGAACCCTCAACTCCATTGACACCAATCTATCAAGGCGCTGAAGCACACCTATACAAAACCACCTTCCTAGACCCCTCCACACCAGTCGCGCTCAAGATCCGCCCGTCAAAACCCTACCGACACCCGATCCTGGACCGACGGCTGACCCGCGCCAGAATCCTACAGGAGGCGCGATGCTTGCAGAAACTAGTGAAGGAAGGGGTTAGTGTCCCCGCGCTGCTGGGACTGGATTGGGAGGGCGCCGGTGGAGGGAGCTGGTTGGTTATGGAGTGGGTTGAGGGTGGGGTTGTGAGGGCGGCTTTGGATCAGTGGGAGGGGTACATTAAGGGACTTGAAAGAAGAGAGAATAAGGAGTTGGGTCAGGTGGTGAATGTGGACGAGGAGAAGAAGGTTCGCGGGCTTCTGAGGAGGATTGGGGGTGCGGTTGGGGGGTTGCATAAGGCCGGGGTTATACATGGAGATTTGACGACGAGCAATCTTATGTTGAGGCCTGTGGGGAGTTTAGTGCAGGATGGAGGAGAGGGTTCACCGTCTATGGAGGGGGAGGTTGTAATGATTGATTTTGGATTGGCGAGTCAGAGTTCGGCGGATGAGGATCGCGCGGTGGATTTGTATGTCCTTGAGAGGGCGTTTGGGAGTTCCCATCCTCGGACGGAGAGATTCTTTGACGAGGTCCTTGTTGGGTATAAAGAAAGTCATAGGGGCGCGGTATCAGCGCTGAAGAGGCTGGAAGATGTACGGATGAGAGGAAGGAAGAGGAGCATGATTGGGTAGTCTACCTAAGTTCAACAGCGGCCTATACAGACTCAAACAAGATGCATTGCAATCCAAAGCACAAACGCCACGCTTTTACATGCGAAGAAACAAAGTCGTAGATGACAAGAACTGTCAGAATCAAAGTCCGGGTTCAACACAGCTCCCCACATCCGCAAGGGCAAAATAACCCTTGTTCTCGACAACACCCCGGTCTTTCACCACAGCGGTATACTTCACCACCCACTGCGTCTCAATATGCCCCTGCACACCATCCTGCGCATCCGGCGTCGATGCCAGAATCCCCGCCCCACGTTCGCCAGGGCCCAGCAGCTCTCTCGTCGTCCCAACAGGCAGGATATCATTGCAATCGTTATGCGTCAGCAAATCAATCTTCTCCTGCTTCGCATACAAAATCAGGGTCTTCGGGACAACACAGCAGTCCTTCAAATTAATCTGGTCCACAGATGGCTTGACCCGCGTGTGCTCCAGAAACCTCGCCAACCGCTCACTGCCGAACTCCGCAACGCCCAGCTGCGAGATCTTCCCCTGATCGTAGAGACTCTCTAGACTGCGCCATGTCTGCACCAGGCTATCAAAGTCGTCGGACTGCTCCTCGCTCCCGTCATCAACGGAACTGACTTCCTCTTCCTCGCTATCATCTTCCGCGTCGAAGAGAATCCCAGGGAACGAAACGATCAGCAGATCGATCGAGTCGACATGCAGCTCCTTCAGCACAAGATCGATCGCCTGTTTCGTGTGCGCGCATCGGCGTGACACGGGGATGCCGGGGAGGTAGAATAGTTTGACGGTGATGTCGTACTGGGAGCGTTCCTCGGCGAGGCCGCGCTGCGAGAAGTCCACGGCGGGGATGTATAGTGCGTCGTCATTCTTTCTTGTCCATGATGCGTAGCGTTCGGTTGAAGTTCCGTTGCTTGTGGCCGCGGTGGATTGTTGCGCGGTTTGGAAGTTTGCGCGGAGGGAATTGATCAGTTCGACGTTTGATTTGAACGTTGATGGTTGGCGGATGACGGAGGGACCGCCAGAGGTCATTATATTCCTGATAGAGATTTCTGTTAGTTCCGTGTGATGTGCGATTGTGCTTGTTCGAGGGTGGGCGTTGGGTGGTGGGCTAGGCAGGGATGGCAGGGATCACGTACGAGGTAGAGAGGATTAACTTCATGGTCGCCGATGATGACAGGCTTGAGAGTACAAAAGGACTATTTTCGCTCTAAAGAGTTTCCCTGTTCAAGAGGGCGGAGAGAGCGGGATTGGAGTTGGAAGGTGGTGATGGTGGGGTTGCAGATGTCAAAAGTATCGATTGCTAAGCAGCGCGGGGGCCGATCTTCTACTACTACTCTATCTCTTATCACACACCAACTATCTACATCCACCCATCTAATCATAGTCAAGAGTAGGATCCCAGTCCGTCGGTGAATACTCTCCCGTGTGCAGAGTCTTCATATCCTCATCCGACAGTTCGAAATCAAACACCTCCGCGTTCTCCTGGATGCGATTGGGCGTGACGGATTTGGGAAGTGGTACAAGGCCCTGAAACCAGTCAATTACCATCCAGTCAGTCTACATTCTACCACCAGATAAAGGTAGATTTGATGGAGCAAAAAAAAGCAAAAAAGGTAGAACTAACCTTCTGCAACCCCCACCGAATCATAATCTGTGCCGGCGACTTGCCATACTTCTTCCCCAGATTTGCCAACAGCGGCTCCTTCATCCTCTCACCATGCGCCAAAGGCGAATACGCCTCGACAATGATATCCCGCTTCTGGAGCCACTCGATGATCCCCGACCGGTCACACCACGGGTGTATCTCGTACTGCCCGACATCGATCTTGCTCCCGTCGCCGCTGGACTGGATGTACGCCTCTAGTTCGTCAAGGTGATGGATGCCGTAGTTCGAGACGCCGATGGATTTGGTCTTTCCAGCTCTCTGGGCTTCAACGAGGGCTTTCCACGAGCCGAGTCGGGCTTCTTTTCCGCCGTAGGGAGCGTGGAGGAGAACTCTACATGACAAAAAAAGAATCACATAGATAGTTAGACTAGCTGGACAAGCTGTAGGATTTATGGGGGAAAAGACCGGAACCAAACTCACAGGTCGAAGTAATCCTGCTCCGCGGTTTTCAGGCTCGACTCGATCGCCCGCTTGGTAGCATTGTACCCCATTGACCCCGGGGGAATCTTAGTAGTGAAGAAGATCTCGGATCTGTCGATCCCGGAGGCAGCTATTGCACGCCCGCAAGGCTTTTCGTTGCGATACATAATTGCGGAGTCGACCTGTTTAAATTAATTAGGTCAATTGAGTTATGAGAAACGGGGGTAGTACATGGCGATATCCGATGCGCAGAGCCTCTCGAGTGGTCTGCTCTGTTTTGGATGCTGGACTGGACGTCACCTAGTTAGTCCAAGTCTCTAGATTCGATAGGACGAGAGATTTACATCATATAGACCTGGCTTCTGTTAGTGAAACTGCTGGCTCTTGTTGTGACGGATTGCTTACACCATATCCTAGGATAGGAATCTCGTGGCCCGAGTTCATTCGGTAGGTGGAGCGAAGACCCTTGAGGGCAGCCATGATTGTTTTTATTGCTAGAACTGGAATAAGGATACAGAAACAGGAGAGTTAACGAGTTGAGTGAGGGCAAAGGTGAGAGTTGAGTTGGAGTTGGGGTATTTATACAGATGAGATCATTGATTGGAAATCTAGTGGGGCTCTACTTATTACTCTCCCGTAAAGCACTGCACTCTTCTGCTATACTATGCAAAGACCAGTTATTTGACATTCCAGCCATTATTGCGTCCAGAATTTGTAGACCAGCACTATAGCTTTAACCTCCATATGTTAGACTTCGTATTGCCTACTTGATCTGTAGAGGACTGGGTAATGAGGGTTGTGGACAATGTTTATGAAGATTAAATTACAGGTATCTGAAGCGTAAGAGACCCTTGCACTAGAGTTCTTGGTGGGATATCACCTTCAATTTGATGATCGCATATTTCCCCAAGTCTACACGGACATGGAGAATAGCCCACTGGCAGAGTACTGACGCTGTCGTACTTCAATTGCTGAAAATCAAGATATATTATATATACACGGTGTCAATGCCATGAGCGCTGCGGTGTAAGCAAAAGGGCCAACGAACGACAATTCTTTATGCGAGTGTAGAAAGCCCTGGTGAGACCCCCAACTCCGAAAACAGGTATAAAATTTGCAGAGAATAGAATTAGGACAGCTGTATATCAACCTCGGCCTCACATACTAGTTCAATTGGACGTAGTTCGCTGCAACGCGTTAGTAAAGATTTGCAATGGTTTAAAAGGAGTAGATTACCTGGGAACTGTCCTTCTCGCCCGTCAACACGGCCTGACCACCACTCGTTTGTGTTGTCCGTCCGCTGTATGATTTCGATGACTTCACCGGCACTGAAGCTCAAGTCACCGTGAGCCTGTGCTTCATAATCGTACAGTGCTGTAACCGTCTCGGCAGGGGCGCTGAATCGAGAAGGCTTCGGCTTTGGGGGTGGGGGTGCTGGCTTTTTGGCTGCAGCGGCGGCAAGGGCGCTTCCGCTGGAAGAGCCGGGGGAGTAGGGAGGTGGTGGATTGTCGACAACATCGGGATCGCTGGCCTTTGATCCAAAGCGGCCCTTCTCGGCAGCCAGTTTGTCTTTAACACTCATCTTCGAGCCTGCTCCTGGGCGGCGACCACCTGTCGTCTTGTAGTGGACAATAGTGAGCTCTTCAGCCTTCTCCTTGGCGTCTCCGCGCTTCTCGTCGTATGCCTCCTCAATATCCCGCGTTAAGTCAAAATAGCCAATGTTAATGCCTTGCATCTTGTCGTGCAATGTGTAGAAGACGTTCAACTGCATGTAGTAGAAGGATTGGAATAGCGGTCGGATGAATTCAGCCTCGAGCTGGAACAGTTTGGGCAGCTCTTCCTTGAGCAGGTCGTTATAGCCGTTGAACTCTGATGTAGCTTGCTCCACATCACCCTCAGCCTTATAGAGAGCCTTCTCATCCTTCAGCGACTTGTCCTTCTTATCTTGAAGCTTCTTGAGCGTGGCACGATGACGGTCGTAGTCCAGCTGTTTATGGTCTCGCTTAACGCCAACCTTGCGAATCGCCTTAATCACTTCCAAGAGTTGCTGCGCAGGGCTGACGACGCGAGAGTCAATCATCTCCAGCTCAGGCCCTAGTGATTCCTTCAAGTCCTGCACGATTGCTTCATATTCCTCGCAGGCCCGAATCCCTTCGGGGTTCCCTTCAATCGTATATGTGCTTGGGTCGGAGGCACGGCCAGAGATGGGTTTGTATAATTCTGTCATGGCCTTGGAGAATTCGATCTGGTGGTCCAACATGCCTAAGCGGGGTACATGTCAGACCGGCTTGAGGCGGGAGTCGTCCATAGAGATAAACTTACCATTCACGGCGTCGAAGTACTTCTTTGACTCATCGTGAAGTTTCTTAGTCTCCTTCTCGAGTTCCTGAAATCGGCGTTCTGCATCGGAGTAGACCGCGTCCTGGGTATGCTCGCCAATGTTGAACTTGGCCTTGAAGTTTTGCGGGGCGCGGACAAGGCTCTTCTGGAAACCCTTTAAACTCATCTCGCACACTGGGTGTTTCGGGAGGCAGCGGAATTGCTCGGTATGGGGTAAAAGGGGTGGTTTGAGGTGGATAACGAGAAAGGAAGGGGGGAAGAAGAACGAGAAACAGGGCTGAAGAAGTAAGTGGGGAGAACGTGGGAATTGGCTGGTTTGCTGGTGCCTTGACTTTCACGAACGCTGACGCTCACAGTTAGACTGTTTGCCTGTGGCTGAGCTGTCTATGACATAATAGGGCCGAAATCGTGGCTGTGACATGGCTCGTGACGGGCCCGTGACTGGGCAAGGGACATTCCAGCTCCACTCTCCAGTCCAACTCTGTACGTAGTTTGTACTCCGTCCAGTCCCTTGGTGAACAACAACTTCATGTTGATGGCTCCTGATGATGGTTATTGTTCCCCGACGGCGATGAGTATGAGATCTCAGTATCCTTCAAATTACGGGGTGTCGTACTGTGGTTTGCCATGACTTTACTCCGGTCCGGGACACGGGCGTTCCAAGACAGCAGTAATCATGCTATCAAGGGTTGCAGGAATTCCATAAGCATGCATGCCCAGGAGGCTGAGTTCCTACCGACATATACGTTTTCTTAAACCAAAATACCGTCGCGACTAAGGCTACCGCATAGGCAATCGTCGGCCCGTCTCTTGATTTCTGACTTGATCAGTCTCAACGCGTGTCCCTTGGTCGTCTGGGTGCCAACCAATCTATTTCTGCAATTCATCCTTCATCGAGGGTCGGACCAGCCGCAAGCACCTAGGTACACAGATAGGCAAGGACGACTCGTGCCCCGTAGATTGGACGCGCCTTCTCATCTTGACAAGAGTAACCCCAGTTTTAATACGCAGGAGCGACTCGCGGGCGCGGAACAGGCGAAAAAGGCAGGTACGGCGGTTGGGTTGAAGCTGTTATTGACGTTGGTATCATTTTGGTTGCAGGCATCATTATACAATTGTATTTGTTGACTAGAATATCTGATTTGTTAAGTTTATCGCTAGTGTTTATACTCTGGTGGGGCAGTCTGGATATTATATATATCAGGGGAAAACCACGAAATTTCAATGGAATCGCAACTAGACAGCATCGAATGCCTTAGCAAGACACATACTACTGGATTAATTTTAATGCTCGTCGATACTACGGAGTAAGGGCCAATTTGAACAGGGTTCGTGCGGGTCTTTCAGTCTACTATTCGATCCCCAGCATAGGTGTTTATCTTACCAACAGAATCGCCTCTGCGGTACGGGAAACTTGCCAACAAACTTTAACAACTAGTGAGGTAATCGTAAAGAGTCATTGAAGAATCTCATTTAAGGGTACTTTTGAAATAATCAGGGAATGAAGCTGATAGTGGTCTATAGTTGCCGATGTCGATGGTCTAGAAAAAGCTTGAAACTTGCTTGGAGTGTTTGCCTTGGTACAGAGAGGAAAACAGCTCTCCTGTTCTCTCTGGTCTGGACCTTATAAGAGTTGGAACTGCTATAGGTAGACAAACCTACCAGGTAGGTGCTTTTGTACTCCGTAGAAGACCCCCGGATGTCCGATCTCCGACCACGGTCGGATATAAACCCGATCAGGAATAGCGGCTTGGCAATGATATAACGGCCCCGACTTTTTCGCACGTCACCGTCAGCTCCTCTCTTAACAAACCTCAGACATATTGCCATCATCCACCATCACAACACCAGCTGGATCATTTTATGTTGGGGCTGTAAATTGCTATCCATCATGTCTAGCGTGGCTCCTTTCGCCTTGAGACAGGCATCCCGAGCCTATGCGCGCCGGCTGTCGTCAGCACAGCACCTGCTTTCCCGGCGGGCGCTCGCCACCCCTGCCTACAGGACCTATGTCACCGAGACCAAGGCTGGAAATGCCCAGGTATCCGTCGACACCGCCATCAAGCAGGAACAGAAGGAATTTCTTAAGAAGACTGGCCTTGCGCCAGGCAGCGCCGACCTTCCGGCCTCTGGTGTCTCCGGAGATGCTGCCATGAGCCCGGCCGCGGGGATCCTCGGACAGGCTACGATAATGGACGAGGGAACGCGACCGATCTATCTCGATGCGCAGGCGACTACCCCGACCGACCCTCGTGTTCTCGATGCAATGCTCCCCTATCTTACCGGAATTTATGGAAACCCGCACTCGCGGACGCACGCCTACGGCTGGGAGTCGGAAAAGGCCGTTGAGCAGGCCCGTGGATATATCGCCAACCTGATTGGTGCTGATGCAAAGGAGATTGTATTTACGAGTGGTGCTACGGAGAGCAATAACATGAGTATCAAGGGTGTGGCTCGGTTCTTTGGCCGCTCTGGAAAGAAGAAGCACATTATTACGTCTCAGACAGAGCACAAGTGTGTCCTTGACAGCTGCCGACATCTTCAGGATGAGGGTTTTGATGTCACGTATCTGCCTGTCCAGAATAACGGTCTCATCAAGATCGAAGACCTGCAGGCTGCTCTGCGCCCAGACACTGCTCTTGTTAGTATCATGGCTGTCAACAACGAGATTGGTGTTGTTCAGCCTTTGGAGGAGATTGGAAAGCTTTGCCGCTCGAAGAAGGTCTTCTTCCACACCGATGCCGCTCAGGCTGTCGGCAAGATTCCGCTTGACGTCAACAAGATGAACATCGACCTGCTATCCATCTCGAGTCACAAGGTCTACGGCCCCAAGGGTATTGGTGCGTGCTTTGTCCGTCGCCGACCAAGAGTCCGTCTCGAACCTATCATCTCCGGTGGTGGGCAGGAGCGTGGTCTGCGTAGTGGTACGCTCGCTCCTCACCTGGTTGTTGGATTTGGCGAGGCCTGCCGCGTTGCCGCTCAAGATATGGAGGTAAGCTTGCCATTTGTTTGATATGTTTTTGTTTCTGCGACGAAGATTATGTGCTTTATTATGCTTTTTTGAGAGGTTACCGGGGTAGCTACACGCCTTGCGTGTCCTGTGGCCTTTGAAGAATGTAGCAGGGGTGATGAGTCGAGATTTTATTCAGATTTAGAAGCATGGGAGTGAGAACCTCAACTGACTGACTGTCTAGTATGACTCCAAGTACATTACGCGACTGGCCAAGCGCCTGTCGGACGGTCTCCTGGCTATGGAACACACCGCACTCAACGGTGACGCCGAACGCCGCTACCCCGGATGTGTCAATGTCTCGTTTGCATACGTCGAGGGCGAGTCTCTTCTGATGGCCCTGAAGGACATTGCGTTGTCATCCGGTAGCGCGTGTACGTCCGCCTCGTTGGAGCCCAGCTACGTTCTCCGTGCACTCGGCAGCAGTGACGAGAGCGCCCACAGCAGTATCAGATTTGGTATTGGGCGATTCACGACGGAGGCCGAGATTGACTATGTGCTGAAGGCCGTGCGGGAGCGAGTGGACTTCCTGCGGGAGCTGAGCCCGCTGTGGGAGCTGGTGCAGGAAGGAGTTGACTTGAACACGATTGAGTGGAGTGGCCATTAGTAT
This sequence comes from Aspergillus puulaauensis, assembly GCF_016861865.1. Taxonomy (NCBI): domain Eukaryota; kingdom Fungi; phylum Ascomycota; class Eurotiomycetes; order Eurotiales; family Aspergillaceae; genus Aspergillus; species Aspergillus puulaauensis. The sequence continues at coordinate 527,517 of NC_054859.1, forward strand.
ACTGGTATTTTGCAGTGTTTTCCGTGGCGTTAGATCTTGTAACATATGTACAGAATGATAATACATCACATGACCTCAATCAAAAAGTAGCAGGATGGAGAGAGTCGAGTAGAGACCCAGTGTAAATCAGGAAGACACAGCCGGACTCCATCACTCCATAGGCAGCAGATCATCCGCACACCGAGACTGAAACGGGGTGGCGTGGGTGGGAGCGAGAGACGCTAACTCTCGCTTAATTCTCGGCTGGTGAATCTGCACCCACACTTTGCAGCAAGTTGCTTCCGGCTCTTTCTCTAGCACGCCCGCTACCACTCGCGCTACCACCCATTCTTATCGGACCCCTCTCGCTTCCACCCAACGCCTCGCTGGTGTCTGTTCTGCATCTATAGACTGGGCTATAGACTCAACGGCCAAGTATGGGGTATATAGCTCTGCTGTCAACATGCAACTCCCGCTGAACTCCCTCCTACTTCCCCGTACAACTCTCCTTTTTTTCCAGCACCTCCCCCCGTCTCGTCTCCTGCCTGCTCCCTTCCATCACACTCAATACACCCCTCTAAAACACCACGCGAGGCAAATAATGATCCCGTGCTCGCCTTCCAACTTGGCCCACTTGGCCCCCGGTTGACCTCGTAGCTGCTCCGATCCAACCTGTTTCCACGGTCTGGCTCGCCTTTAATAATCAATTATGATCATCTGGCAGCGAATCGCGTGTCTGGCCACGGCATTGCGGAATTCTCTGCGGCGTTGATCCCTCATTGTTCCAATCTCTGGTTCCTGTCCCCGGCCGGTGTCGGTCCCTGGCTGCTCAACGGGCCTCAAGGTTCCTGCTTCCTGCTGCCTTTTTTCTCCGGCTCTGCTCGTCCGACCTCCTGCATCTCACATATTTCCACGCAGGAACTCTGTCTCGCGGATCTTGCGGATCGTCTTCACCCCGTTTATCTCCGGGATTGACAAATCCGTCAACACGCGTCATTTCCCCCTCTGGAGAGACGGCCAGGGCTGTTGGATTTAACCTCCCGGGTCTCCTCGCTGGGTGGCGTCTTTCATTTACCCCCCCGCCTACATCGTCTCACAGCGTCAGTCCCTGTCAATGAGAACTTTATGAGAGTTTACGGCCGGTGTGACCTCTGATCCTTAGATCCTGAGGCGTTTCTCTACCTCTCTTTGCAATTGTCTTCTCGAAAGGCACGTGAGACTTGGACACATTTATACCGGATTGCCTCATACCATCTTCATCTCGAGATCTGCATCTGTTCAGTCATTATGCTTCCTCCTATCCCTATTCCCGCAGACTACGGCGTCTCGCCAGACTCTGGCTTCCTTCCTTCCGAGCCCCCTCTCGAGCAGTTACCTGATCCCTACTACTCCAAGTGGGAATGGATAGCCTCCAATATCCAGGGCCTTTTGCTGAGCAGGAGGATACGCGGAGTTGTTGATACTATGCCTTCGCTCTCAACGTCATATCTTCAGACGGAACCAGAGTGGATGAGAGCATACTCTATTTTGGGGTTCATTCTTCATGGCTACGTATGGGCTGGTCCCATGCCAGCAGAGGTATGTTGTGCTATTCCTGCATTATCATTTGACCACTGTACTAACGAAACCAGAGAATACCACCTCAGCTGACCGTTCCCCTCCTCCAAGTTTGTGACCACCTTGAGCTACCCCCCGTAGCATCATACGCAGGCCTAGTCCTCTGGAACTTCAAGCCAATCTTTCAAGATGAGCCTCTGGGCGACCTGGATAACCTAGCCTGCATCAACACACTCACCGGCTCGTTGGACGAGCAATGGTTCTACCTCATCTCCGTTGCCATTGAAGCCCGCGGTGGCCCCGCTATCTCATTAGTACTGCAAGCAATCGCCGGTGCTCGGGTTGGAAACACCCTCGTCGTGACGAAATGCTTGCAGGCGCTAGCAGAAATGATAGACGAGATTGGAACTTTACTGGAAAGGATGTACGAGCATTGCGACCCTTATGTGTTCTACAACCGCATCAGACCGTATCTAGCAGGGAGCAAGAACATGGCTGATGCGGGCCTTCCCAATGGCCTGCTGTACGACGATGGGAAGAACCCCGAATACCGTCAGTACGGAGGTGGGAGTAACGCTCAGAGCTCATTGATCCAATTCATCGACATTGCCTTGGGCGTCGAGCACCGACCCACAGGAGAGACCCGTGCTGCGCCCTCTGAGGAACAAGGGGTTCCAGCAGCGCCTCGCCACGGCTTCATCCAGGAGATGCGTTCCTACATGCCAGGCTCCCACCGGCGGTTCTTAGAACACACCAGCGCCGTCGCAAATATCCGCGAATACGTCGAAGCTCGCAAGTCCGACAAAGCCTTGTCTTTGGCATATGACGCGTGCCTGTCGATGCTCCGATCAATGAGAACTAAACACATCCAGATGGTCTCACGATACATCATCAACCCGTCCCAAAATGCACGGGGCCGGCCCACAACAACCCTGAACCTCGCCACCGCCAGGAACAACGAGAAGCCCGACGGCAGCAAACTACGTGGGACAGGCGGCACCGCACTGATCCCATTTCTCAAGCAGGCTCGAGACGAGACGGGCGAGCCCGCGGTCGACGCCTGGGCGCGGAGATTACTGACGACTGGGTCTGTGGAACCAGGGTTTGCGTCGCTCAGTAAATTGGGCGAGCATCCTGATGGACACCTGCAGGTGGTTGGTCTATCGGGGACGTGGGCTGCAGACGATAGCGAGGGCGGAATATGTCATTGGTAGACAGTCGGCAGTCGGAAGCTTCATTTTTGTCTGGGAGGGTTATTGCATGCACCGCTACGCATTGCATTGCGTATTTTTACATATTACGGAGTTAATTAATGAGCGTGGTCCATGACACCATTTATGATGCAATTTCACCATTCTTAAAGCCTTTTATTAAACCCGGGAATGTATTTCCAGTTTCCACGTAGATTGAACTTTCGAATCAATATAACCCCGATAGTTCAAATCTTCCAATCATTACCCTGACGCACAGATCGCGGATAGCTCACCCCAGGATAATAACTTACCCTGGTCCCAATTTAGCTGGTCAGATCCCCAGTCGTTTATATCCCGACGTCCCGATCGGATTCCGATCCCTGAGTCTCCTGGAATTTGGACATGGCCTGTGCGTTGATATTGATCTTTGTAGTATACCTGACAGTTGCAAAATGGTACGTTTATGTTGGTCATCAGCTTAGCCAAGATAATCCAGGCGGCTTGAAAAGTGCCATAATCTCCTCTGCCTGGCCTTAGAGCAGACTATACCAGCAATGTCCTTCTCATCGAGCCCCAGCCGCACAGACTAAAACCTGGAACGACGGTATAGGCAGGCCATGTCAGGCCAGCTGGGGTCGCACAGTGCTGTACAACATCGGAGCTTATCTGTTCCACCGTCACAGTAGTTGAAGCTTTGCCTGACAATAGTCATCTGGCCATCCCGACGCTGTGTTCGGGGAGTGAGCCTTTTGTTTGTAAGGCGCAGGGCATGGGGATTGAAACTTGCGTAACTGCTGCTTTCAAGTCCTTGTTGTTTGTGCAGTTATCTCATCATATCATAGCACAGCGGTGCAGATATCCAGGGCTGCAGAGAAGCATTAATCATTTAATTTGGTTTGGTGGTAGCACTGTGATTACTGTGTAGCTTGAGCTGGTGAAATATGGCATGTTAATTACTTTAAAGAGAATAGAAGGTTTCGCTGTTCAAATAAAGCCAGAATTGCTAGTCGTTCGCAAGGCATCAATAGCAGTGGCGAATACTCAAAATAATGGTGAATTATATCGACCGTTGCTCCCACTGTATTATCCTCCGCAACATCTGCATATTGCTGAATTTTTATAGCTCAAAGCTGTCACGATCATCTATGATAATCAAACATGTTTATCCGACTCTCTTTCCTGACGTCATTCCTATCAAAAGTACATACAAGCACAGAGCCATGGATCGCACCCGTTGTCGCTCGCTACGATTGTCTCTATTCAAGCCATCATTGACAGCCGAATCCGAATTTCCGCCGCTCGTCCGAAGGTGCTGTTCCCAAGTTGCCCATCTATAGCAGCCCTTGGGGCCATCCATGGTAAGCCAGAGCGCATGCCGGGATGGCCTGATCTGATGGCCAGACTCGACTGTTTGCCACAGATTGATTAATATTGCCATCTCCAACATAACGTCAGGACTCTTCTCGGATTTAAGACAGCTTCTTTCTTGTTTATCATGGACTGAAGATGAAAAAAAGTATACGATATAACTGGAAAAGAAAGAATGCCCTTCCTACCCTTCTCTAACATCCTCAACCTTCGGAAGGAACTCGACGACACCCACGCCGAGATCCTAACATGGGGATGCGATGGCTACGTCGAGAGCGTGAAGCAATGGAGCGAAACATGCGATACAGACGTCGTAAGGATTTTCCCTTACAGCTAGCCTTATAATGATAACGAAAGATGCAGAGAAACTGACCACTCCAGGGCGCGCTGGTCCGGGTGACATCAGCCTCAGAGGCAGCAACAGTAGTCCGATTCGCAGCACACCATAGGATCCCATTTACTGTGAAGGGCGGAGGCTACTCAACCAGCGGTGCTTCAACCTCGCACGGCGGTATTGTGCTTGATCTATCCCGCCTGCGCAGGATCCATGTAGATCCGCACGCGCGCGTTGTCACGGCCCAGGGCGGGGCGTTGTGGGAGGATATTGATGTTGCGGCTGCGCAGTATGGACTGGCTGTTGTTGGGAGTACGCTCAGCCATATTGGAGCTGCTGGGGCGACACTGGGAGGGGGCTATGGGTGGTTGACTGGCCAGTATGGGCTGGCGATTGACAACCTTCTCTGGGTGCGGGTGATCCTAGCTGATGGAACTTTGGTGACAGCGTCTGAAGAAGAGTATTCGGACTTATTCTGGGCCATTCGAGGGGCGGGACAGAGCTTTGGGGTTGCTGTTGAGTTGGGCTTCCGAGCGCATAGACAGGATCATCCTGTGTTTGCTGGGACGCTGCTCTTCGAGGCGGACAAGTTGTCTGCGATTGTCGAGTTTGCGAACAAGTTCGAGACCATGACCGATGGGAATCAGGGATTCTGGTTTGGATTCAGGATGCAAAATCAGGTGGCGCAGTGCTCTATCTTGGCGCTTGTGTTCTATAACGGATCTGAAGAAGCGGCAAAGGAATTCTTTGCGCCATTGTTGTCACTGGAGTCGGTGATGGATGGGACGCAAATGCTTCCATACGATAGCCTCAATGGTATACTGGCCACGGCGGAGACACAGCCTTGCCCTAAGAGTCCGACTGGGGTCGACGTGCCCTATCCAGCAGATAAAGCTGTGAGCCCTCGGAGGAGTCTGCGGGGGTCAAATATCACTCTCCCTCTAGGAGTGGATTTTGTCTTGGAGATATACAACGAGTTCAACCGCCTGCTGAGGGACTATCCACAGGCAAGGGACAGCAGATTACTCTTCGAGCTCATACCAAACAAACAGATCCGGTCAGTCCCTAACCAGGCCACCGCATTTGCGAGCCGCGGGCCTTACTACAACGTCAGCACACTCTTTGAATGGAACGATGCAGGCCTGGATGACAGAATAAAGTCTCTACAGGAGGATTTGATGAGTCGGATTGGGGATGAGGGAGGCATCTCAAGGAGACCCGACTACAATGTGTCGGAACATGGAACAGGGCTATATGCGAACTATGCCGGTATGTCCACTGCAGCTATCCCAAGACAGAATATTAACAAAATACAGGCCATAAAGCACCCCTCGAGGCCATATTTGGGGATAACCTCCCTCGTCTCCGTGAACTGAAGAAGAAATACGACCCGCATAATACATTCAGGAAGTGGCACAACATGACTCTCAAATAGCAAACATATATGATACAAAACATACTCTGCTCAACCAATTTTCATCGCCGCCTCTGCAATCTTCACAGCCTCCAGCTCCTGAGTCTTGACCACACTCACCAAATAGTTCGTCCCATAGTCCGACGCCGCATGCACAATCACATTATCCCCATACCCACAATCCCTCTCATCAGGCCCAGCCTCAGTATACTCCGCAAAGCTCTCCCTCGTAACTCCATCCTTACTAGAAAGTAACACAGCACTCGCAAACTTCCTCGCCTCTTCATAAGTCCCAAACGTCCCCTGCACATTGATATCCCGGACTACACCTCCTTCGTCCCCCGTATATTCCACCGCCGCCTGCACAACATAATACAGCGGGACCCCAACCCTCCCATCCGCGAGATCACTCGTCAGTTTTCTCTCATTCGGAGTCGTATCAATGCGCACCCGGAACGCCGTCCCATCAGGCGCAGTGGCGTAGACGACCAGATGCGGCGTGCCGTTATGCTTCTCGAGCAGGGAGGGTTTGGTCTCGTAGTGCTCGAACCAGTCCTGTTCGTAGCCCGCCTCGTAGAGACAGCTGTGCGCTGCTGACTTTGCGGCGAGGAGCGAGGTGTATGTCCCCGGGATACGCACTTTTTCGACGACGTTGTTAGGGTTTTTGCCCATGTGCGAGGTTGTCAGGAGGATGTGGTAGAGGCTTTCGGGGGTGGTTGTTTTGTCCATGGTCTTATCACTGTTATTATTTACTCTTGTGATTGTTCTTATTTACTGTAAAGATGCATTTATTTTTTCTTCCACAGGTAGGCATGGCCTTAAATTAATCAGTTACTACGTGGAAGTGGAAGTTTGGTACGCCACTCACACCACCGAATCGTCATCGTCATGAGTCCATCGCTACATATTACAGTCATGAGACCATGGCCAGAATTATGTTCTATTAATTCAGTGTGCTCGAGAGCTAATAAACATAGGCCTGGAAAATAACGTCTAATGCCGATTACAGTGGGCTAATTCTGTCGCGAGAGCCAACAATACTATATAGAACATGGCCAGTCCCATCGACAATTTCTATGCCTGATCCGCTTCCTGGCTGAGACTGACAGGCACCTTAATATTGTTATTTACTGTATTGTAGGCTGAAGCTGTTCCAATATCTCGGGGCTAGGGCTTTTAATAATCGATCATGATATATATATTGATCCAAATATTGAACGGGGACATATTACCATTCTGCCATAAAAATACCAATTGGCAATAAACCGACTTTTATACTGCTTTTATGTTAGCACCAAATAGAGAGTAACTGCGCCGACCGTATACATCAGCCGTAAGTTTTCTTCATCTGAGCCCATATATTCGCGCCAAATTCCTTTCCATCGCGAGATAATGCCGCTGGCCAGGCGAACATTGCTAGTCTAGACTGCACAACCTTCCAATCCGTCGTTCCAGTGACAGCACTCCAAGCGCGAACACAGTCGCGAAACCATTCATAGAGTTCTTCGAGTTCCGCCTCGCACGGCCATTTCTCAGGCGTGGAAGTCCGCGTATCGATGGACATGTGTTTAGACAGAGCTAGAGCTCCGAGAAATACTTTCCAGAACCAAAGGGATTGTCGCATGCTTCCATGGCTTCCGCCCAGGTCGGCGCGGGTCTGTTCAATGTCGCGTTTTAATATCAGAAGGATGCGGCACAGGAGCCGGTACTCGAGTGGCTCGCCTGCGTTGATGATGTTGAGCACGCTGTGCATATATAATACCACCGTTGCAGAGATGCCGCTCCACGAGGATTGAAGGAGTGGTTGCGCCGTCTTTCCTCCGGTTGGAGAACTTTGGTTCTCATCACTATTGGAAAAAGATGATATGTGAGAAGTAACGAGAACCAGGAGCAGCTTTGTAGGGCCGCCATCGTTCCAGACTCGGTTAATATTCTCAACTGTGGGGTTGAGGCAAACCAGATCTGCCGCCTCTGTCATTCCTTTGAGACAGGCCATGATAGGCACAACATCTACTGATTTAGGCCGGCTGCCATGGATCGGGGGCGGGCTGAAGAAATACGGGAATAGACGTATGGCCTTCAATCTGGTTTCGAGGCCACTATGCTCTATTTTGTGCCACAATTTTATTAGATGCAGGGCCTCAGTTGATGAACCGTCGTCATTGGGGTCGATGCCTTGGGCCGTGCGAAAGCGCGTAAAACCTTCAAGACGGCTTTTCAAGGCAAGTACAAAGCCAGATGTTCTGTATAGTGTCCTGTTAGTGGATGGTTCTTTCCTAAATCGCCGAGGACTTACAGGAGAAGATAGCGACTAGCGAGCTCGCCATCTATATCATCAACGTTATCACAGGCACCGGCTGCCTGTCCATGAGAGTCGAAAAGGGCCATAACACCATTGAGGTGAGTCTCTGCAGCGGCCAGATTACCAAGGCACGCCTAGGAAGAAGCATTAGGTAATGTTCCAACGCGAGTCATTAACACCCCGAGTCATTTTCTCACCTCAGATAGCGAGATCGTCAAGATCTGTCTCACACAGGCGAGAAATGTTTTGGAGCCTCCAGCCCCAAGCCAGGAATTGACAATGCGCATGCTCTCAACCTTGTGGAAAAGAAAGGCAGACTCATAATCCTGCAAGTTGCCAGTGTTCCAGCAATAGTGTATGCCAGCAAGCAGAAGCGTGCTTCGAAGCGCATGTTCATCGTGCGTTGCCAGAGCAATACTAAAAGCATTGATTATACTTCAATGACAGAACACTGGGTTTGTCGAACTAACCAGTCATCTTTTGGATCTGCCGGAGCCACTGCAAAGGCCATGCCGGTGTGATAGACTGATAAACCGAGTTAGTAATGCCAATCTTCATTGATCCGAGCGCAACATACAGTAGTGATATAATTCTTGTGATTTGAACGGCATTTTGATAGGAAGTGTATCAAACGGGTCCATGGCCGAGCCTGGTGCCGGATTTCGACCTGTCATACCATCCGCCTTTGCCAATGCCCATGGAGCATGCTGACCGGGTGGGAGTGCATTCCTTTGCAGCATCCTTCGATCCCGAAGTGGGATCACGGGGGCTGCATAGTTGCATGATCGGCTACCGGCAAGGCAGGCTAGGCTGCCAAGATAGCTGTTAGCGAATAGTCCACATTGGCGTCAGCATGCAAGAGAGTACTCTGGCCATTCTCTTGAGTCGAGCTGAGGACATACCAAGATGGACGTTGCTCGTCGCATCGGACGTGGCGTTGCCTGCATGTCAGACATCCGGCTCTGCTCCGAGTATTGGCTCTCTGTGACATTCAGCTGACCGGTGCCTAACTATCCTTGGAGTCTTGAGCAGACAGTCGGTGATACAGGAGTTGTGGATGCGAGAGTATGCTGTTCAGCTGAAGACGTCAGCAGTCAGCACGGGATCCGGGTGTTTCCTATTTGGGACGAATACTCGGGACTAAACCCTTTTAGGACCAATACTCCTAACTATAAAAACTTGGAGATACTACACCGTAGGTTATAAATATAGCGAGCCCGCTTGACATGATAACTGAGTAGAAACTTAGTTCATTACTTCAATTCTCTTAAACCATGTATGATGAATATCCACCCTTGGCGGCCCTGCCGCAACTCACCCTGCACCCATCCATAGACCCAGCACGCCTCGATGCAGCCAAGATCGTCAATGACTGGCTTACCTCTTTCACAGAGAGTTTATCTCAGGGCCAGTCAGACAGTATTCTAGGCCACTTCCTTGAAAAGGAGTCGTGGTGGCGAGACTTTGTTTCTTTCTCGTGGGATATCGCATGCCACAATGGAGCTGAGGCTATATGCAACTACCTCACCAGTTCAACTGTTGGATTTGCAGAGCCAAAAGCAGATCAACCAGGTGCATTACAACCACAGCTCGCTGATATGGGCGGACTGCGGTTCATCCAATCCGGGTTTGGCTTCAAGACCAAGTTCGGTACTGGGAGAGGTGTTCTGAGGCTGGCCAACGTGGGACCAGATCAGTGGAAGGCTTGGACGGTGTTCACCGTACTTGAGCAACTGAATGGACAGGACGAGCTGTTTTCACGCAGGGCAAAGGAAGCAGAGATGCAGGCTGGTGCTCCTAGTCAAACACCGCCAGCAAGCGACCAGACTGACAGTAACCTGCAAGTCTTGGTGGTTGGAGCAGGTGAGCGTCGAGCCTTTTCTTTATGGAAGCAACGCTAATAGTACCACTAGGTCAAGCTGGCCTTGCAATTGCTGCGCATCTGAAGCATCTAGGTATCACGTATCTCGTCGTGGACAAGGCATCTGAAGCTGGAGACTCGTGGCGAGATAGATACGACACGATCAAATCACACACTACTACATTCTCAGACCACTATCCATTCCTGAAATACCCGACCAACTGGCCCCGCTACCTCGACAAGGAACGCATTGTTAAATGGATGGGCCACTATGAGGATATCCTGGGCCTCAACATCAAGCGTGCCACACTCGCGAGCAAGATCCAGTACAATGAGTCGACGCAACGATACTCGATCGAGCTCCAGGGCAAAGACAGCGTCCAGACCGTCAATCCTAAGCATCTCATCCTGGCCACCGGCCCATTTAGTGCTACCCCGATTCAACCTACATTCCCTGACAAGGATCTATTCAAGGGCCAGGTCTATCACACAGCCGAACACAAATCAGCAGCCCTAGTGCCAGAGGTGCAGAACAAAAGAGTCACAATAATCGGAGCCGGAACCAGTGCGCATGATGTCGCCCAGGATTTCGTCAACCACGGGGCGAAGACTGTAACGATGGTTCAGCGTCATCCTATATTTGTTACATCTCTTGATGCGAATGCAAAGATCCAGATGGCGCTTTGGAATACTCCGGGACTCAGCACCGAGGACGCAGACCTTCTAGGCAACTCGCTGCCGATTGCTGTTGTTCGCACTCTCAGTGTTGGAGCAACACAGATGATGGCGGCATACGATAAAGTTATGCTGGATGGTTTGGAAAGGGCCGGACTAGCAGTGAAGAGGGGAGAGCAAGGGGACAGTCTGGTGGACCATCAGCTCATCAAGACAGGTCATTTCTACATTGACCAAGGAGCATCCCAAATGATAATCGACGGCAGAATCCAGATACGGAGGTGTGAAGAAGGTGTGCAGGGGTACTCTCCAGAGGGAATAGTCCTGGTCGATGGCACCGAAATCAAGTCTGACATTATTATTTTGGCAACGGGGTTCGAACGCTGTGTCAAAGCGATCGGGGCGCTGATGGGCGGGGATGTTATGGACAAGGTAGGGGAAATATGCGCCATGGATGACAGCCAAGAACGAATTGGGGTAAGTTCACATTGATTCATTTCAGCTTGCATTGGCTAATGGCTTGTAGGTCTGGAGGCCGACTGGGATGCCAGGATTCTGGTATACGGCGGGCAGCTTTTTGTGGTCGAGACAATTCTCTCCCATTCTCGCTTTACAGATTGATGCTATAGAGCGCGGGCTGAACAGACAGTAGACAGCGACAGATGTATACATTAGGGCTAGATGTGAAGAAAGATTAGTCCAGAAGGCTCGATGGGTCTTTATCTGATCTTATCTTCAATCAGATAAGATCAACCAGTCTGCCACAATTGGCGGTTTCTCGTATTCGTCACTAATAAACATTTGCATTTTGATGGCGTTTGAGTCGCGGGAAAAGAGTTTTCTTCGTATTCAAAATTTCAACAAAGTTTGCTCCCTCTGGAAGTAGTCTGGTCGACCGCGTGCTTCTCTTCGTTGAGATCTTCATAGTTGCCTTTGTTTACTCCCTCGACATCGGCCTCAGATATGCCTACCAGCCCACAGCAAGCGAGAGTTTCAGCTCACATTCACTCCTTGCAACCATTTCTGTCTTGCGAATTGTCATTGCCTCTGCCGCGTTATTTGGGTCGAGAAACGAAGAGAAAAATAAGGACAGGCTGCACCAAGCTAGGCTTACATCGGATGCACAAGGCTGACCTGCTATCTGATCAGATAATCTCCAACTCCATTAATTTGAGTTTGACCAGCAGCAGCATTCTATAGAGACCAATAAACACGAGAGGAGGAGCCGATTATTACTCGACCTGGTGTTGTCAAACCACGAATACGAGGGCGTAAGGGGCCAAAGAGACCCATAAACACGAGCACCCTTGCGGATATAACTCATCTGCCCATTCCCTTACCTGTCATCCCCATTAAAATACTACCGCGGTATCATGCGCTCGCGACAGACTCAAGTGTCCATTCCGCATTCCGAGAACTGGGACATCCAGGCTCCCAGCGGAGAGCACTATATCATCCAGATATCATGGCCACTACACTGGACAGACAGGGATCTATCAGCCAAGAAACAAGCACCGGTTATGTGAGTCATGGCGCCCCAATCCTACAGTGTACAGTGTACTGCAGCTGACCCAGGCAGATACATTGTGGATGGAAATGCGCTGTTCATGACGGCAACAGAGGCCGCCTGGCGTCGAGCCACTGGGCCACACTACTCAGGAGGGGGCATCGTCGTCGCAATTGGATACCCTCTTGAAGGACAAGTCTATGACAAGCGGCGTCGGGCATTTGACATGACGCCACCGTGTCCCGGTTCGACGGCAGAGTTTGGAGGAGCCAACGCCTTTCTAGACTTTATTCGGCAGGACGTGCGAGAGCTTGTATCATCGAGGTTTCCGCAACTTACTATCACCCGGGAAGCTCTGTTTGGGCATTCCTACGGGGGTCTCTTCGTGTTGCATGCTCTTTTCGCAAGCGCTTCCCTTTTTGACTGCTACATGGCCAGTAGTCCTTCACTCGAGTGGGCTGACTATTATATCCCGAGGGAGGAGAAGGGATATACTGAGAAGTCTGATCTGGCTACCCCTAGTCTTATGATGTTCTTTGGGTCCTACGAGCAAGACCCCCCTCGGTGGCATGGCGAGACCCAAGAGCATTACGACGAGCGAAAGGCTGTGGCAGCGGCGCGGGGGACGGGAGATAATATCAAGAAGATGCGGAAAAGGCTACAGGATAGCGAGAAACTCTCTGCGGTAACTTTGAATGAGTACGAGGGAGAGGACCATGGTAGTGTTATGGCTTGCGCGCTGAGTCGCGCTCTGACAACATTTTTCGAGGAATGGCCGCTGGATGGAAATTAACTAGCTTGACTTCATTCAGCATGGCTTTTAATGGAGTGTAAGCGTTGCATCCGAGGAAGAATGGATCAGCACTAGTTTTTAGACTGTTGATAGCCGAGTAAATACGAGATATATGATAATATAAATGCACCCCCCCTCTCTTATTCCTATGGTTTGACACCTTCATTTATCTGAACTTCGCAAAAGGAAGCAATGTCTAACTCCACTCTTAGCCCAAGATTCCCAATCCATGCCCCTCCGCACATTCTACAACTCCTAGCGCGCCTCCACACCCTCTCCTTAGCCCAAGAAGGCGAAATCGAACAAGCAAAAGATGGCCTGATTGAGCTGCACAAAAAGGACCCCATCGAAGGCGGAAAAGCCCTGAAAGAGCTCATGTCAAACAAATTCGTTGCACTTGAAAAAGAAAAATGCGAGTTCGTCTACCAGCTCATCTTGGCCACCGGTGCAAAGAATGTTGTTGAGGCGGGCACCAGCTACGGGGTTAGTACGATTTACCTCGCTCTGGCAGTTGGAGAGAATTCTCCAGATGGAAGGGTTATTGCTACTGAGCATGAGCCTGAGAAGGTCCGCAGGGCAAAAGAGTATTGGGCTGAGGCTGGCGAGGTTGTCACGAAGTACGTCGATATCAGACAGGGGGATCTACTCTGGACATTGCAGCAGGACGTGCCCACAATTGATCTTTTACTTCTAGACAGTATGCTTCGTGGTTCTATAGAAAATGGAATCAACTGCTAACTTCGTGATAGTCTGGACCCCACTCGCCCTGCCGACGTTGAAATTGCTGCAGCCTCATATGAGACGGGGCACGGTTATTGTCACCGACAACACAGTGTCGGCTTCGGCATTGTATGGAGAGTTTCTTCAGTATTTGAATGACCCCGATAGTCCTTTCAGATCTTTGACTGTGCCGTACTCTGGCGGACTCGAACTTTCTGTATACTTGCCGTGAGCGCATGCGTGCTACGAATATGCTACGTCTATCAGGATCTCCTATATAGCATGCCGCTTACTACGTTACCCAATATAACATGTCGAGCCCATTGACAAGAATAACTAGATATTCTGCGTTGACCCTTATATGCAGCGCTTAACATTCACATCCAAACTGATCCTATATTAGACTAGTCCTCGCTCTCAGGACGTATATGCGACAAAAGCAACTTCGCAAAAGCCGCCGCCGAAGCCGCAGCATACTTCTGCCATAGTTTATTCTTGTGGCTGTCATAGTAGTCACAAATACCGCGGATGATAAGTGATGGTAGGGTATTCATGATTCCTGCTGCCTCCATCTCGAAGCACAGTACGTTGTGTTCCTTGCCCCATCTGTCGCGAGTCGCTGCGTCTCGTATGACCTTGTTCCCGGATGCAATGGTCCCGTAGTGTATCACTGGTTGGGAGGATTGCCTCGGTGGTCTTTGTTGCTCGTTGCCAGGGCTACACCTGGTACAGGTGGTTTCGCCCACGGCGTGCGGATAGGAAGGCACGTATAGCTTGTCATTTACAGCACCCGGATAGCGATACTCCTCATCCAAGTCTTGGATCTTTTGGAGATAGCCCCGTAGAGGATCCTTTGCAAGAGCCGGGTCAGACTGCATCTCACTCAAAACAGATCTGACCCGTCGTGGCGCCGAGTCCAGACATCCATTTATCTGGAATACGCCCGTATCCAGTGCCTTTTCCATATCGTACGGCAGTACACCTGGATTGGCCCCATGCCGCTTACTCACAACGACATCTCCTAATCGAATATCGGTTTGCGAGGGGACACCCCCGCCGATGCCTACTAGGAGACAGACCCGGAGATGTGGGAAACTGCGCTTCATGTTAGATGCCACGTCTGCTGCGGGATTTGTTCCGTATTCGCCATCAGGAAGACAGGTCGCTACGACGTTGTGCTTGCACATATTTCCAAAGGCATAGGCATTCTGGTCATGTCTCGAAACCGGTATACCTCTATACGAGGCATCGAATAGGAGTCGGATGGCTTTGAGTTCTGTATGCAGGGCGCATATAATGCCAATCGTGTAATCTTCGGAAGTAGAGGTGTCGGATGAGCGGGATAAAACTGTGTTCATAGTCTCCGAAGAACGCTGAGAGTCTTCAAACTTTGTGAATGACCCAGATGAAGCATCTCTGTCGGAAGCAGAAAAAGCCAAACTCCCTCCAAGCCCACTATCAGAGTATGACGGAGAGCCGCCAAACTGAGTGGTAGTGAGCGGCTGACTGGAGGGCTCCCCAAGGTCGCCCCAATACCATGGATACAACTTGTTATGACCAAAAATGAATGCCCCTTTGTCCATGTTCCTATGGACTACGCACTTCGCTTCCAGACGGTCACTCATGCTGGACGGGAGCAAGACTTGGGCCAAGTCAGAGTGAGTACTTCCGTCCCCAGATAAACACTCGCAAGTGCAAGGCAGTCCTTCTGGGATATACCAGATGAGTTCATCTGTGAGTCTGACTGGTGTAGAGAATGGGTTACCGCGCCCTGCAGCAATGATCTCCTGAAGGTCTGCACTGCAGACGGCAACGTAGGACAGCCCACACGGCACCGTCGACCATTTAGGGCATTCATCTGCTGGCCGTATAATCTCGCCAAAGTCTCGGCCAAAGAGTGTTATAGCATTGATGGTCCTGATTAAGTCCATCCAAGACCTGGCCGACGCGTCGAGTGCAGCTGCCCGGGGATGAGCTGGATCACGCTCGTTCGCGATATCGTCAAAGTCCCATCCCTCTAGAGTTGACCTAGACGTACCAGCGGTAGGGTCTTTGTTTAGTGTCCCAGACTGATAGTCAATCATTTTTTCCATCACCTCATAGAATCGAGTGACCTGGTCTCGGAAACGTACATGTTCGTCGTCATCGGCATATACTGTCAGTTCAAGGTTACTTTTATCCGATAAGACCCATCCTGCAGAGTCTGGGCGATATAATCGGTCCTCTCTGATCCTTGAAGGGTCAAATAATGTTAAAGCTGAGAATTCACTATCCTTCTCTTTCTCTAGGGACGTACGAATGAGGTGCAAGAGGGCAGTGGCTCCGTTAATCAACCACCCACGCTTGCTTACTTCGTCCCAGAGCAGAACGAAGCGTTTCTTGATCCACTTTAGCCTCTTTGTGTAGCCATTGCGAGTAACATGCACGGGGATATCTTTATTTCCAATGCTTATTGCTGGGCCTCCACACACGATCTGTCCCATGGATATCGACATGTTGTGGAAAGGTGAACCATAAGGCACGCCGGGGAGGTTGGAGTTTTTGACGTCGTATTTTGCATCAGATGCCCCTATGTCTGTCAGTTAAGGCCATGGTAATGGCCTCATAAGAGTGATTATGTACCTGCGTAGAGCTTTATCTCATTACACCACCCGATGATATGACGTGCACTTTGAAGGTCAAGCGTAGAAATGTCCATGGTGCACAGAGAAACCGCCTCGTTGTAAGATATTCGACCACCGCTGGAGTTCAATAGTAAATGCCACATTATCAGGTCATCACGATACCTGGTTGGCACGAGGATTGTGGAAAAGCCTTTGATAAAGACGCCCCCTGCGAAAGGATTGACATAGCTTGTTTCGCACAGTGCGGCCATCATACTCAGGGGTATTTGAAGCCCCTGCTCTGCAGAGGATCGTCGCGGAACTCTATAACCTTCTACGACGAGTGGATTTCTGAATAGGTTGTGCCAGCACTGACCGTTTGGCGTGGCCTTTTGACCTTCATCTTCTTGTCGTGTATAAAAGCCGATGATGGCTTCATATTCGGCCCTGGAATAAGACAGCTGCTGACATGAGATAGTTGGACGGCAGTAGGCAACCCCTTCTGGGTAGGGCGAGGAGCGGAGAGCAGAGCCCATCCAAACAAGGATTTCCCCGATCTCAACCACACTTGGTACAGGTCCGCTCACCCGAATATTAAGAAATGGGGTCTGATCAGGCTGCGTCTCAGCCTTGAGCAGAGTATTATTTTGTAAGAACCCTGTGCAACGGACCCATCGTTAGTATATTGTAGAAGAGCAGCCGGGGTAGACCCAGCACCTACGTGAAGCTTTTTGAGTCCCATTATCTCGAACGAGATCTTTTACCAACCCGAGTATCTCAAGACCAATTTCTGGCCAAGTCTGGTGGAGATATTGGGCGCATGTTGCTGCTTGTGCCATGGACGTAGTACCTGTGAGCGTGATGGCATTGTGTATCGCAGTTTCCGGAGCACCATGGTAGCACTGCTCTTCGACAAAATGGATCGGATTCCAGTCAACTTTGAACATAATCCATACGGTAGAAGCTGGGACCATGGTGATTGTGTTGGTAGGGCGAATGGCGGCATAAATCGCTGCTCTAACGCTGGCCACCGTGTTTGGTGCCGCAGGGGCCAATAGGCATTCACAGCGGACATATGACAGGAGCTTCTGGTAATCTGGAGACCGTTCCAAGAACGTAGTATATCGCACAGTTGTGGGAAGATTCGGGTGATTTTGGAGGCCAACGCGATGTGTGGGCGTGTCCTGACTTCTTTTATAGAGTCTTTCCCTTTGCTTTCCCGTTTGCTTTCCCGTTTGCAGTTCTTCCAGTTTTTTCGAATCCCAAGCCTAGTAGGGTTGATTCTTTTCGCGTCTGCAACTCGCCTTGTGATTGTACTTTGACTTGTGGTTGGAACTGTTGTTCCTGTGTGGTCAAGTTATCTGCCCACTCAGCACCATCATTCAACACAATGTCTTTAAAGCAAGCCGTGATATCACTACACCTTGATCAGCCTGATTAGCATATACTCTCCTGCAAAAGCCTACCCTTTCCATTTGACGAGAAACATCATCACGCTGTAATGCTGTCCACCAATACTCAAGGCGCATTGCTCGAGAAGACGCGGGAGGGCATCACAGATTTGCTCGACAATGTCAACCGTGGGCTCATAGCAAATGACAGATTCTGCGATGGGTCTGGCCGACCGATTAATATATTCATGTCTCGCAGGCTCCGGGAGATAGATCGCTGCATGTTCGTTTCGCTGAAAGTTGTGGAAGGGTCGTGGAAGGTTTTGGCGAAAATCAGCTAAACTCATCGAGGGAGACTCGTTCCTAGATTCTTTGCGGTATGCAGACATTTTGTCATATCGCCAGTATCTAGAATATGCCGATTTTGCTGCAGTATTTTTAGCCGCAAAATTGAGTGACGAAACAGAGGCACCATGGGAGCCCGTCTCATCTGGGGAGGACGGCCAATCTGGGGAGGACGGCCAATCTGGAGAGGGCGGCTCATCTGGGGAGGGCGGCTCATCTGGAGAGGGCGGCTCATCGTGGGCGGATTCGGAAGGTTCCGTAGGCATCGTGGGCCTTTGTTTTTCACCGGGACACTCAATGTAAGATGACTTTGACAACAGCTTGTTGAATGAAAGGAAGGAAAGGAAGAAAGATGAAGGAAGACTGACGAGCGGGGAAGAGTCGGTCAGCACGAGATTGGCTGCAGTAAGACGCTAATATTACAATTCTACTGACTAGAATGATAATCTCAGATTAAAAAACAAGAACGTAACATGTCAAGTCGAGGTTAAATCTCCAGCATTTCCACAGCCAGACGATACGCCCTTTCCTTCAGCTCCCACCCCCGAGTCCCCTCTCTAGCCAGCTTATCCCAGGCATGGTCACACTTATCCATGCGCTCATGCACGACTCGCCGGCCAGGATCCTCATCGAGTCTCGCCGCAAGTTTCTCAGCCTCAAGCGCCAAAGTATCATACCCCGCCGTGATAAACAAGACATTCCTCGGAAAGCGACTTGGCTCCGCAAGACTAGGCGCGATGCGCGGATCCCGCAGACTGAATTCCGGCGACTGCACGTAGCTCTGCCTGAACAAGCGGAGAACAAACGCCGGGATAGGACGTCCGCCCTTCTCAGGCGCCAGCAGGGTGTAAGGGTCGATGAACGCCGCGACGCTGGGGTAGAACGCGAGGACGGAGCGGAATGTGCCTGGGGGGAACAGGGAGGAGGTTGCTACGAGGGCGAGATTGGCGCCCGCGCTGAAGCCAGAGATTGACACGCGTGAGAGATCAAAAGTCTCTGGCTGATTTAGCACCCAGCGCGCGACATCCTGGACGTCCTCAATCGCTGCCGGGAAGGGGTGTTCGGGCGCCAATCGGTACTGGACGTCCAGCACGGTATACCCTGTCTCGCGGCTGATCTGGCGACAGAAGGCGTCGTCCGAGCCGTGCGCGGGGATCATGAACCCGCTTCCATGGAAGTTGAGCAGGACGGGCTTGGGCTTGGGTTTGGGAGCCTGGTCCTTGTCTGATGGGTGGTACAGGTGCGCCTTGATGGTGCGCCGGGGATCCCGCGAGGGGATGTGGCGAACGACGTCTGGGTTGGACAAGATTCGGCCTGGTAGCCGGGCCAATGTGCGGATGATGAGTGCCGCGAGCCTTAGATAGAGATACCGCAGAATGGACATTGTGTTGTTCCACAGGAGGAGATCAGAGAAAGTCGGGCGCGTCCTCGTTTTCTCCTGGAATCTCGCTTGTGCCTCGGTCCAACGGATCTGATTGGCCCTTTCATGTGCTTCATGAACAACTAGCTTTATTTTATTTTATTCTATTTTATTACAATATTAATTCATAGTTGGAGATATCAGACTCGAATCCCGATGGCAAATCGGCATCTCGATCCAGCTCGAGACGTAATTAATAATAACTCACGCTGTCATGCGATGGCTGAGTGGAAGCTTGATCCAAACGCTCCCACAGGCCAGAGTTTCGTCCATATAATACCAACATTCCAAACACGACGCATTATTAATGCAGGCCATCCAAGTGCGTCACGTCTGCCAAATCCGGGGCCCCAAAGCCCGAAGCTGGAGTTTATCTGGTCTGGCGGAACGTATCCGTATACGCTCGCAACTGACAGGTGGGGCAATGCTATATATCTATAGCTTATAGATAACTGAATGATTTGCAAGCCATGTGTAAGCCGTATCAAGGTTTCCGGGCAATGAACCGAAGGAAGTCTGAAAGTTAACCAGCCTGTCGGGCGTGATAACCACGGATTACATGGGACGCCTTGTACTATCGTCTCGTTTAAACGGCAAACAGGCCGGGCCTGTTTGATGTCATGATTAAGCCGCGATCTAGACCGTGTCCAAACATTCGAACCAAGGGCTGCAGGCTGAAACCCATGCTGCAAACCAGCAACGACGTCCCCTGGTTCCAGCTCGCACTAAGCACAAATCCGGGAAAAGCTTTGGCTGGCTGGCGGGCTGAGCAATGGATATAGGATTGGTTAAATGGAGCACATCCTCCAGGACACCATTGACAATTGAACAGCGTTATTGTTACTGTTCATGCGTTAGGCGATGGCTGCGACTCACCCTGGAGCAAATACTGATCACCGCCCCCGCCAACTTTCAGACGGCTATGGGGCTCAAGGCAAGATCGCCTGCGAGGAATGTCGGAAGCGCAAGGTCCGCTGCGATGGGGAGTCGCCCAGGTGCGGTGCCTGCGTGGACGGCGGCTTGACATGTAGAATCATTGCCAGGAAATCGGCCAGAGGGCCAAAGAAGGGTCTTCTGAGGACCCTCCGAATGCAAGTTGGTATGTATACTGCTTAGATACCGCAGAGATAGACTGACCAGTGTGATAGCTGAGCTCAAGGACCGTCTGCAGGAACGCGGACCAGGGAGTTTGAAAACCGAGCAAGACGATACATCAGCGAAGTGCTTGCAGTTCAGCCAGGTCGACCACGATCCAGTTATATCCACTAACATACCTCCCTCTAATGGCACGCTGTCCCCTGACGGCTGCCCAATGGGGGGACAGTCTCCTAATGGGGCCTGTCTCTCTGATCTCGAAAAATCAGATCTGTGAGCCTTTCGCTTTAAGCAGTATGGATAAGTATCCTGACACGCACAGAACCGATCTGTACTTTGACCGGGTCCACCCATGCATGCCCTTTATCCAAAGACGCCGCTTCTTCAACTGGGCCAGTAGTCCACATTTGACACCCGGCCAGGCGTGCCTGAAGCTTGCCATGTGGACCGTCGCTGCCTCGCTCTCATCACAGTATACCAGAACCGCCAAGGGCCTCTACCTGCAGACGCGAAGGGAACTCGAGGAACTCGAACTCAACAGCTTCGGCTTAGACCCTGTTCACATTGAACAAGTCCAGGCGTGGGCATTGGTCTCGCTTTACGAGTTCCTGCAAATGTTCTACAGAAGAGGCTGGCTCAGCCTGGGCCGTGCGTGCCGATTAGTCCACCCATTGGGGCTATACAAGATCGATTGCGAGAACAACATCCTGACGGAAGCAATGGAGCATTCACCAACGGAGACAGAGGAAAGACGACGCACCTTTTGGATGATCTACTGCGTTGATCGCCTCGTCAGCATACGAAACGACTGGCCACTCAACTTCAGTGAATTCGTCGTAAGTAGCCTTCCACCCATCTGACTGTCCTGTATTGATTCGTCATGAAGATCTGCACCCGGCTCCCAGTCCCAGAACCAGACTTCCAAGACGAAAACCCGCGACTCGGCCCATTCCTCTCTGAATCCATGGCCTCCGAGTCCCCCCTATCCGCCTTTACGCAACTAATCATCTTCGTCACCATCTGCGGGCGCTGCGCCTCCCACCGACAGCAGACACTAGTGGAATCCGTCTACGGAAACACTAACAGCGACTTCTGGGAGAGACATCGGTGGATCCACGCGAGTCTGCGCCAGAAACTGCAGCTTATCTCGTATACATCCGATGCGGCGGTGTGGTCATCTGGTCCGATGCATCTCTTCGCGACTATGATGGCGCATGCCACTGTTATATACCTGCACAATATCCTACGGGATTTCCTTGCCGAGGATGATATGGGCGAAGAGGCAGTTTGTCTGTACAAGGATGCGCAGAGTGCAGCGGCCCAAGTTGCGATTCTGTGTCGGTCGCTGGATAGTTTGAGTGTTTTCAAGGTATCTCTTAACTCCTTCCGTTTTATGATTCTATGCTAACAGACAAGATCCATCCATTCACCCCGTATATGGTGTACTCTGCCGCGGAATTGCTATCCCATGAGAAAGGGGGTCCTGCCGAGATACACTTTTCTGAGCTCGTCTCCTTCCTGCACCGGTTAAAGCCCGTTAATCAACTGGCCGATAGCTATCTGAGACAGCTGCCGCTTCTATAGGCTGACCAGCACGTTGGAATAAAAAACCAAATTATTGGTGGTAAAGTCTGAGGTTGTTAATAATAAAAGTGTTGAACTTGATCATTAAGGTGCCAATCCTCAGTTCCTCGAGTTGTATACACTTCTCCCATAGTTTATTTCCATTAAGGATTAGGTTACTATTATTTATGAAATTGTTTTACTTTCCTCAATCTATTCCATAGAATGATGAATCCAAAAACCAGCCACGATTCCAATAGTCTGGTCTTTCTACATCCCTACCGTCACTAAATCACCAGTATATCAATGTCACTCTATTAGGGTACTCAAAGAATATGTATATCTGCTAAAAACCAACATGAAAAGAAAAATCAAATATGCAGCATCCCAACAACCGTCCTCGCTTTCCTCCTCCATTTCCCCGTATCCTGGTCCATACTATACTTCCGGCGATACGGCCATCTAAACCACGCGCCCCTCTTCGCCGAGATAGCAGCATCAGTATCCGTAGACATTGGCGCCAGAGACGATAGAGTCGGCGCAGCCGGCATGCTCGCAGCCCTCGTGTACACTCTATACTTGCGATTTTGCATATCCACACTATGAACAAACTCGGCGAAGACGGATGTCCTCAATGCCTCGGCAATTTGCTGGACGGTCTGTTCAAGCATCGACGGTTGAGGCGTGGGTTGGTGAGCTAGTAATGCATGCCGTTGCTGGGTGGTGATGTTAATCTCATTGCGAGACCCGGGGATTATATAGTGCGAGACGAGGTTCTGCCATAATGTAGAGAGTGCGTCGCGCTGTGGGTGTTCGTGTTCGTGTTCTGTGGCTGATTCGGGCTCTGGGGAAGACAGAAAGTAGAGGGTTGCGTAGTGCCGGAAGCCAAGCAGGAATTGGAGGGATTCGATGGCATGGCGCTGGACCAGGAAGTCCTTGAACGCGGATAGTGTGAAGGGCTCGGGGGCTGTATTGTCTAGGACATCTTGGAACGAGGGCCGGAATGGGTGGTAGGGACTCTCAAAAGAAACCATGTCTATATGGGCTGAGGTTTGGATAAGAAACGCATTGTTCGATCTTAGTCTTACTCGCTGACGGCTGGATTTATAGAGCCGTTCAGGTGCACTCCGATTTGTAAGTCGCGTTTCTAACCGCCGTGATATACGATCGGCTGGGACGGAAGGTGAGCCATGGTATACAATTAGCTCTCGAGCAGGCCATGTGCACGTACCCAAGGATCGACATATCAGCAACAGGGCTTGCGCCTCGTGACAAATATGTCAGATTGTTCCCATGGTACATGGACCAAGCCTCCCCATGGGCCCTAATATGCCTCCCATGGGCCCTGATCAGCTTTATGGGGCTGTGTCGTGGTTAGGGTTGAGCGGTATATCATGTCGGCGATTCCTAACGACGGTACCTTGACGGATTAAGCTATCGCTAACATAAGGCACAGCTGAGAAATAGATTTGTCACTGATATCTCGGTCAACAGACCATGTTGATATCGTCCTTGCCAACACGGGTGCAATTTTGGTGGATTATTTGGAAGAGCATTCGAAAAGGAGTTCTCGGACTGTCAAATAACAAACCTGATATAGGTATACTTATAAGTACTCTACTGCTCAAGCAATCTTGACAGACTCCAGCTCCTGAGTCTTGATAACACTCGCTAAATAGGTCGCCCCTAAGATATACTAACCTACTTCATGAATCTCTCTATATAGATGAGGTTGGATCAAATAGTTCACAGGCCTTATTATCCGAGGTTGAATCAGGTCTGAAGTCCTACCTCTATTGCTGTATGTTAAATACCGGGCGGGTGCCTGTTATATCCTATCTTATCGGATGGTACAAGTCCGTCTTATCCTTGCTGGCTTCTCTATCTATAGCTTCTAGATTAATATCCTCCTGCTCTATAATATTATTATTATTATCCTCTCCTCCTGTAGCTATAGAGCTATTATTTATTTTCGTCTCTTTATTATTATAATAGTTAAATTCCTCTAAGCTATAGTTATTCTCTAGCCTAAATTTATATAGGCTGGCTATCTGCTCAGTCTAAGTATTATTCTTCTTAAAGTAGAGATCCTAGAGTACTCTTATATTATCTAAGTCTTCTATTAGAATACTAGCTATTCTTAGGTATCTTATTATATTAAATATCTATTTAAGTACTACTAGTAGTACTCTACTTTACTTTCCTAGATCTTTAGTATATAATTTATTGTTTTTAAACTAGTTAAAAAAAATATATTTATAGAGGCTACCCTGTTATATATACTATTAAGTTATAGATATTTTTTATTAAGAGTTATTTATCTACCACCGCGCTCTATCTCAGAGTTTGAATTTAATAAAGAACTAAATATTACAGGAGTAGAAGATAAGCTTAGGATTATAATAGTTATTATAATTAATATAGTAATTAGTATATAGTACTATACTATTCTGTTTTAATATAAGGTAGACATGCATACGGGTTGGGTTGGGGCGGGTCAAGGCCTCGCGGACCCCAACCCGCAGCGGGTTTGGGTATTAATAATATTAAACCAACCCATAATAGGTTTGGGGCGGGTTCTGCGGGTTTAACCTATTAAACCCGGAGATTAACAGGACTAACCTACTATAGTAAGATACTATACTAAATAGAGCTAGACTAAATATTTAACTAGGATAGGTTAGAAAACCCGACCCAACCCATTTTTTATACTATAATATTATTTTAAGTTAGTACTAGAATAGGGTTAAGAATTAAGTAGTTCTAAGGATTAGATAGTTACTAGAATTATATAGTTACTAGGCAGAGGCTAGGATCAGGCAGTTAGATAGTTTGTAAATAGAAGATATTAAGGCTAGGATCAGATGATTGCTAGGTTCAAGTAGTTACTAGGATCAAGCGGAGGCTAGGATCAGGTGGTTAAGTGGTTCGTGAAGCGGTTCGTGAAGTGGTTCGTGAATAGGAGATATCAAAACTAGGATCGAGCGGTTGCCAGGATCGGGCGGTTGCTAGGATCAAGCGGAGGCTAGGATCAGGTGGTTAAGTGGTTCGTGAAGCGGTTCGTGAAGTGGTTCGTGAATAGGAGATATCAAGACTAGGATCGAGCGGTTGCTAGGATCAAGCGGAGGCTAGGATCAGGTGGTTAAGTGGTTCGTGAAGCGGTTCGTGAAGTAGTCTGTGAATAGGAGATATCAAGTCTAGGATCGAGTGGTTACTAGGATCAGGCGGTTAGGTGGTTCGTGAACAGGGGAAAATCTAACAATGGTTAGATTTTTTATTATTATCATCAGTGAATATAGTAGTGAATATGTAGAAGGGTTAAGATACCATCTCTCACCTGTCAAGGGTAATTTTGATTTCTTCTTTCTAGGTGTCTGGGTTTTTCGTTTCTGAACCCCATTTCTGAAATCCAGCAATCTTTTCACGAACTTATCAGTAGTTTCCAGTTAAATCTAACCATTGTTAGATTCCAATGCCACCAAAAAGTGCCGGGAGGCAGACTGCCTCTCCCAAGGCTAGATCGCGAGCGCCCCAAACCGGTCTTATTGCAACTGAAGATACAACACAGGAAAAACTTGGGGACCACTTCCTGGGAACCTTGATAATCGATATACGCCGCCTTGACCGGGTGTGGTCAGTTGAGCAAGGACGGAACCGAACAATTTCTGACCGTCAAGTTCGCCAACTCGTCAGCGCGTTCCAACACGGAATCCAACGATATTCTAATCGCACACGACTTACTGTGACTGTTCGGAAGGAGGAGTTCGCAAGCATTCTTCAGTCATATATAGCAGATGGCGTGACTTTGGAGGATGTGGAAAATAGAGTCAAAGTCAGTAGAGGCAGCGAGGTATGATTCTAACCATGGTTAGTTTTTTCTGGGTGATACTGGACTAATAAAACTAGGGATCGTTTATTAGATATTCCGGGCTGGTTCGACCTGTTCTCCGAAATGGTCAACATCGCGTCGAGGCACTTCTTACGTTATTAGAGGAACAGGCGAAACTTGCACAGCAAGGGGCAAATGATCAGTATGGTAACGTAATTCAAGCGCCTGAAGTCAAGGTAGTTATTTTCTAACCATGGTTAAAATCAAAATTCATCTAACAATCGGTAGGACTATTGCTGGGCAATCGACTTATATGCTATTGATGATCTGGATTCGAATTTACTGGCCGCGCTCTGCGCGAATAGTAAACCCGTCAGCCTTCAAAACTCCGAGGGTTATACTGCATATTATGTCATATCGAAATGGAATGTCCTGTCTGCCGAGGATCAGCAGAAACTAACTTCAAGCAAGACCGAATTTGACAGCTGGCTATATCAAACATTTGGGATCACCCCGGATACCACCCCTCGAATCAAGCCAATTCTCCGTAATGATGCGTGGAAGAATAGTTGTTTTCGTTACGTGTCGACTCGCTATGGCGAGGCGACATTTAATTGGGCCTTGATCACTAGAATGTTGGGAACTCGACTTGATTTCGTGAGTTTTCATGCACACTCTCTTATTATTATTCTAACCATTGTTAGATTTGGATCGCCGAATTCAAGAAGTACTTTCATTTCATGTCGAAGATCCTTGGGGGATCGGAAAACCTGCTGCACAAGAATGATTTTATGAAGATCTTCTCCCTTCCTGCTGGAAGACCCGACTTTCACTTACGTCTTCTATTTTTTCCGAACACATCTGATTATTGGGACGGGAAAACCCCGCATAAACGCCCATTTGCCCTCCCGGTTGAATATCGATCGAATAAGGCCCTGCCGAAACTGTCTAAACCAGTCCACGTTGGTGGAGCTAATTTCGAACATCGTCGGCCTGACTTCATGGATATGTTGGATGAGAAGCAATACGTCAGGATCTTCCATGCACTTCGTGATAACCGTGACTTGGAGTG
Source organism: Aspergillus puulaauensis (assembly GCF_016861865.1). Classification (NCBI taxonomy): domain Eukaryota; kingdom Fungi; phylum Ascomycota; class Eurotiomycetes; order Eurotiales; family Aspergillaceae; genus Aspergillus; species Aspergillus puulaauensis. The sequence continues at coordinate 554,538 of NC_054859.1, forward strand.
TCCTAGTTGGTAGGTGATTTTCTAACCAAAGTTAAATATTACTTGATACTAATAATGAGAAGGTCGGAATGGACCCAACTTGAGAAGCATCCAGTCAAGCCAACTTGCCAGCTACTAAAGCATATTCTAACATGGGTAGAACCAACATGGAAGTTTCCTGAGCGGGCGAATCACGCACTACAATACTTTCATTTTACAACAGAGGTTAAGCGACTCATGCTTAATGAGGATACAGATACAGAGATTGCCCGGCAGTTCATCCTGACAATTCTTAAGGAGGTTAAACAGGAGACTATGTGGAGAGACACCGTGGTCGAAACAGAGGTAAAATATTTCTAACCAATGTTAGAAATATTCAGCTAATAAATACTAGCTCAAGACATTACCGACAAACTTACTGGATGAGGGAAAAAATGAAGACTATCTACAACGATTTACCAAGACTTGTTGGGCCAATATCGTCAACCTGGTGACCCACCAGAAAGCGGACTGCCTCAGGGGTGATATGGCTCAATTCAACAATAAAACAACCCTTGTAAGTGAAGCTTCTAACCATAGTTAGAATAATACTAATGGGATTATAGCAAGACCAACTCCTGCCAACCCCAACATGGGGAAATATCATTGTTGACACTAATTTTCGTGATAACATGATGTTGCTCAAGACTCCAGCTCTTGACAACCCGTTGACCCGTGCTGCATTTGCTGACGAGGGGGATGTTTTTGGCGCTTTGATCCACTACCGTGAATTAAAGCGGAAAATGCTCCTGACCCTTGAGTGGGGCTATATCATACCGCTTGGAAAGAATTCCCTTCGTCCGAAAAATTTGATCGCTTCTATGGTTAGTATCTACATACTCTCTTTCTAACCATGGTTAGATTGAGTTATTAATTTCATTGGCAGGAGGAATACATAGCTGCGGCTGAAGTGCTTGTAGAACTCGACATGGCATTGCAGAAAGTGGGGTATAACCTCGACCGTGATAACTTCAATGAGGACCTAGGATCATTCACTCTTAGGAGAGATATTGCCCGACCAGTCGATACTCGACCAGAAAAACCAGGTTTTCAAGATGCGCGCCCTCTGAAGTACAAGACATTAGAGGAAGAATACCTTGATGAGTTCAAACGCGCCCGGCGTCAGCGGATGAACATGATGGTTGAAAGATCCGGCACTAGAAAACGCAAGAGAGGTGATCGTAAGTTTCTAACCATGGTTAGAAATTACAGGGTTACTAACAGGATGTTAGCTGACCCCACACTCACGACTGTTCGCACTATCCTCGAGATGCCGATACCCGTTGACATCAGGCAACTGGATGGAAACCGTATCGATGCCGACACGCATCTGCAAGCGACTAACCGAATCAAGCAAAAATGCCTGGAATACGTTAACATGACTGACGAGACTCGAGCGACTCAAGGTACCCAGAAATGGTTGGAATTGAAGGATTTATATGCCTATTACAAGCTACAGATGCCAGAGGATGAAATGGAAGATCTTGAAGTAGAACCGACTCCTGGAGATGATGGCGCGGCGGGTGCTGAAACGGCGGATGTGGACCAAGCGGATCAGGAGATGCCTAATTAATTGAATATTCTAACCATGGTTAGAATGTCTTGAGTAAGGCAACAGTATCAGGTACTGACTCTACAGCTCCGTTGTCCAACAGCCTACTCTATGATTTAGTGAAAGATGCGAATGCAATACTACATAGGAAATAGTTGAAATAACACAAGATTCAAGTTGAAATTGTTTATCTATACATACAGTAGAGAGTAGATATACTTAGGATCAGTAGTTGAGGTACCACAGACTAGTATTAAGTAGTAGGTTCTTATACTATACAAAGTGAAGCTGGCTTGAATACAGATATATATTTTCATACATGTCCTTAGTCCTTTTACTGTAGTTGTTATCAGTTTAGTAACCTTAAGACTATTGCAAATCGCAGCCTTTATTGGTTAGTTCTACTTATGTAATCTATGACACTAGGTTAGATATTAATAATCTATAATTACTGTTCATCGGTATTTCTGATTCTGATTCTCTATTTTCCCTATTATTCCTCTATACACAACCTCATTCCTTGATCAACTATATCTTAAACAGTACTATATACAGAGTAATCTAACTATAGTTAGATTACTCGCTTTACAGTATAACTATGGCACAAGGTGGAACCCAGTTATCTCTCGAGACAGAGGGTGCTACAGCATGTCGGTTGCTGCGTCATTTTACCAGACTCTCCCCTGATCAGCAGAAGGAATTGCTGAAACCCAGGGCATTTAATAAGTGGCTCCACAATTCTCTGGATATTCAGAAGGCAAGCACGGCACGTGTATTAGCGGTAATCCGGCATGATACCTTCCGATATATTACATTAGATTTATGTGAAACAGACTATGGCAAGAAATTCTTTACCTGGTCTCTTCTCGAACGGATTGTAAATTCTAAACTGGACCATGTAAGTTCCTCCCCTTTGCTATAACATTTATTTAACTGGTTAACTAACCATGGTTAGATATGGGTTCGCGAGATTAAGAAATTTCTCGACTTCGGCCATACTATTTTCCAACATCATATTAATGATATTGTATCTGATGACTGGGTTAAGATACTAGAACTCAAGCCAGAAGACTGGAATAGTCAATTACAAGTCCTGTTTTTCCCGACGTCTTGTGATAATAGCTGTGGGGAAAGTAACTCCAACTTTCCTGGGGCCTTCATAACTTCCTTGAAGGATTATCCTGTACTAGGCTCTTCAGGTATGCCTATTACTGGAGAAAGTATTATACTCTCCCGACGTCCAGGCTTTCTTTCAAGTCTTTCAGATATTGAGTACCAAGATATATGGCAAAGGCTTTATAATATAAAGCCGTCTATTATCCCTACATGGTATGTTACCGTTATGGCTTAACTATTGATTTAGTACTTAAACGTTTTGTTTAGGCATTCATGGTATATAAGTAAGAGGAATATTTCATCAAAGGTTATAAGTATCCTGAACCATATTACTCGTTGGGTGCAACCAGACTGGGTTTATCCGGAACGTGCAAGTAAGGAGCTGAAGGAATTTTCCTGGGCAAACTACTTCACACACTTATTATGGAAGACCCATAATAAATGTTCTACCTTGCCACAGTCAGCCTACCATGAACAGGCAGAGGTTTTCATTACTAAATTATGGGATCAAGTAAAGTCTGATCCACAATGGTGTGACCCTTGTTATGAAAATCTGGTGAGTAACTCAGTATCCACAAAATCTTTTATTGTTAGATTAGGCTGATCTGGTTTCAAGCTTCCGGTATCTCTTCCATCAGAAACCTTTATATCTGGAGGTGTTGAAATGAATGAATACTGTCAGCGGTTCAAGCTATCACATTGGTATCAGGTCTTAGTTCTGGTGGTAGTATCATTCCCTTCACAATTAAGGGGCTCAATGGAGCCACTAAATGATTTGGCTAAAGCAGTTCGTGATATGGATTTTCTATATAATCTAACTTTGGTTAGAAAATATGCTGATCTAGATGATCCTAGGGGGACTCTTTATCCCGCTATTCAAGTTGGGGGCTCAACATTTGCCACGCCAATTTCGAGCATAACCAACAGTTACGCCTGCTTCCAGGACTGAATACTCCTCCGAATCATCAATATATTATTTCAGAAGGAGACCTATTTGGGGCAATAGTACACTATCGTCTACTAAAACAGGCATTACTTGAAACTCATAATCCTGGGTTATCTAGTTCTATAACAACGGGTATCCAATCCCTGGTACGTACATTATTCTAACTTTTAGTTCTAATACCGCTGATCCTTATTTCTCCTCCAGGATCAATACAAGGCCGCGGTTATCCTTCTAAAAGAAAAGGCAGAAATTTTAAATAAATATGGATGGCAGGCATATCCAGATGATTGGAATGAAGATCTGGAGGCTTTTACTATATCTCAATTACAGAGATATAGTAAAAGAGCAGATATATGTCCTGGTTTTCTTACCACAACGTATCCAAAACTATTTAAGAACCCAAGAGGTATAATATCAACCAAGCGGAAGGAAATTAGTAGGGATGAAGATCAGTTAGAGAAGGAGGATAATCATATCTTAAAACAAGCAAAGAGAGACAGGACTCTATAAGCTAGGATAAGTTGGATAACTCGGTATAGTTTCTCTTTCTGAACTCTCTTATTAATATAATAATCTTAGTATTGTTAGGATTTTATTTCTTTCTATATTATAGCTCTCTTTTATATCCTTAATACTTTGCAGTATACTTACTTTTACAGTACTATACATTTATCATGTCTCAATCACAACATTTAGGGTCAGATTTATTTTCTGATTTCTCTTATGACCGCAGTTCACCTCCAATACAATTAACACCATCATGTTCAACACCGCTTTCAAATTCTAATCCAACGGCAATATCCTTTCATGAAGAACCAAACCATCTTCCTTCAACTGCAAACACAGAATCTATCCGAGGCCTGAGGTATTATAAATACCCTACACCACAGCTTTTTCCAGACCAGAGAGAACTATCCCAGGCAAGAGAACAATTTACTCTATGGTGGCGAAAAACCTCCATCGGAGAATATATTATACATCATGTCAAGGAGCAAATTCACTGGGGAGCAGAGGGTCGAAGATCACGAGGATGGGATCTATTTATTGAAATTGCTGAGATTCCAAGTGGGAAGCCTAAGGTTTGCTGCCATCACTGCAAGACTGTTATGAATCATCCCTCCTACAGGCGCACAGGAACCAAGTCTATGAACGCCCATCCAGACAGTTCAAATTGCGGAAGACATAAACCAAAACCCAATAATACTTCTCAATCAACACATCGTGCAATTGCTAGCCTTCTTGAACGGGGAAAGGTGAGTCATAGAATTCTAACCATGGTTAGATGTTCTACTCATAATAAAGAAGAATAGTGAGACACTTGGCCAATATTCGCATCAGAATCTTATCGATGAGATTACCCGATTTATTATCTCCTGTCGACTACCGTTTACAACTACAGACAATGTATTCTTCCGCCGGATCCTTCATATGATATGCAGCCCTTCGATCAACCTGCATATTCCTGGCCGTAATCAGATTCGATCACGTCTTTTGGAACTGTCTTCTGTAACATCGGAACATATTCTCGACTATTTCCCTCCTGACTCCCGAATGTCAATTGCACTTGACTGCTGGACGAGCCCACACCAGAAGCCTTTTATGGCAATTACAGGCTATTTTATTGATTCAGACTGGAACTATCAGGAGATCTTACTTGGGTTTCCTCCTTTACAAGGAGATCACTCAGGTAAAGAACTAGCTAGGGTTGTTGCTTCAACAATCCGTAAGTTTCAGCTTGGCTCTCGCATACTGGGTATCACGACTGATAATGCATCTAACAATACTACCATGTTTGCTGAACTAACACAAATCCTAAAGGATGAGCTGAATAATGAGCACTCTTCACTTCTCAGTACTGCAGTTGACCCTAATTTTGCTGCTGTTCTTCGATCTGCCCATCATATCCCTTGTCTTACACATGTCATTCAACTCTCTGTGAAAGCATTCTTAGATGAACTAAGAATTACACCTAAGAATGATAATGTTCAGTTCTCCTGGGATAAAAGCGAGAGCCGAGTAAAACAGAAAGGGATTATTGGTACACTTGAGAAGGTATGATACTTCCATTATTTCTAACCATAGTTAGAATACTACTAATATATAACATCTATCCTAGATCCGCAAGATTAGCCGCTTTATCAATGCAAGCCCGCAGCGCCGACAAGCCTTTGAGATCGAACAACAAAAATCGGTTGATTATATCGGACACCCATTAGTACTATTTCTTGATTGCCGCACCCGTTGGAACTCGACATATGAGATGCTCAAGCGCGCCTATCAGCTTCGGATTGCTATTGATCACTATATTACAGCAAATACAAAGTACGATCTCTCGAGTCTTGTGATGACACCGGCAGAATGGCGTCAAGTCGCATATCTTCGAGAGCTTCTCCGTGAGTTTGCTATCTATACCGTCAGTCTCTCCGAACATACCGGGACAACAATTCATCGTGTCTATGATATATATGATTCACTTTTCAACCATATTGAAGACTATCTTACAAGACTGTTAAACAAGCAGTTTTGTTGGAAGAAGATTCTTTACAAGGGCCTTGAAGCAGCACAAGATAAGCTGAGGAAATACTATCAGGATACCTATGAGTTTCATGGGAATATGTATGCAATTGCAACTATCCTAAATCCATGCAGCAAACTCGAGGGCTTTAGAGGTGCATCCTGGAGTAATGATAGAGGGCGGAACTATACTCGACGATACAAAGAGAAACTTACTGAGGTCTATACCTACTATGCAACACAATTTCCGTTACTGGTTCAGACATCAGTATTAGAGGAGCCTACAGGTCTGCTTGAGAAAGCTTTACATGATTCAAAACGCCGCCGTCTATCTCCAGAAGAGACAGCTCCATCAGGGAGATATTTAGAGTTACGAACTTATCTTGCTGAAAGTAAGTATTCGCACCTTCTCCAATACTGGATCCTTGATATAATAATTCTAACTATGGTTAAATTATACAGATCTTGAACATCCATCAGCCTGCTCTGATATTCTTACTTGGTGGTCAATACACCAGTCGCGCTTCCCGATCCTTGCTCGCATCGCTCGTGATTTCCTTGCAATTCCGGTATCAGGTGTTGGTGTTGAGAATCTCTTTAATACTGCTCGGGATATCTGTCACTATCGTCGAAGTCAGCTGGCACCTGAGACTATTGAGGCAAGTATTATACAGATGTGTAGTGACCGGTTCAAACTCAAGCAAGAGTATATGTTCCTACAAGATAGTATTGAGGATCCTGAGAGGCATAATATTCCGTTACATCCAACAAGTGAGGAGGTTTTTGAATTCGATTATGATGATAGGATAAGTGATTCAGAGGATGAAGCTGGCTTGGAAGACGATGAACTTTCTTGGGATAGGGGTTTCTTTGACGATATTGAAGGTATTAATGGTACTGGTGAGGAACAGGTACTATCACACGTACCAGAAGGACAGGTTAGAGTTGAATTACCAGTAGCAGTAACTCCCCAACCTTCTATAGTACCTACTTCACGGGCTTTACGTCAACAGAGACAGTCCCCCGGCCATTATCATCGACTAAATAATGGTCGGTAGATACTAGATAATATATATTATATAATATATATTTTAAGATTGACTTCTTATATATTTTAGTATATATCTCTCTCCTGCAGGAGTAGTCGGTAGATCTATAATCTAACTATTGTTAGAAGTAATTATATTAGTTATAAGTAGGGTGGGTTGGGTTATGGGTTCGGGTTATTCCTAGATCCCCAACCCATTAAATAACCTAACCCCGCCGCGGGTTTAGGTATATTCAACCCAACCCACAGCGGGTATAAGAAAACTAACCCGGACCCGGACCCAGGTGGGTTCGGGGCGGATCGGGTATAGGATTTCAGGGCGGGTTGTGCATGTCTAATATAAGGTAAAAGTTTACCAGGCCCTTTTTCTTTAGTATTAGGACTTAATAATTAACTAGATTATTAGTCTATTTATTATATTACTAGGGCGCTGAATACCAGAATATGAACTGAATTGTCGGATCTTTCCACGACTTGAGTGTTGTGGTGGCCCCGGTGCCCACACATAAAGCAGCACTTATCAGTCTCTATTTTGGCGAGTAATGTCCTGGATGGTTGTGGTTTCAGCAAGTGAAGTGAATACAAGATTCGGCCAGGGTCAGAGGAGGAGATGAGGCGAAATGGAAGGAGCTGTTGGAACTGTTTGGGAAGGAGCGACTGCAGTTGGTCTAGAAATGGAAGGAACGTCACAGCTTATATAGCAGAAGGAGGTGGGCACACCTGTCATACTATCGCTGTACCACACATTAGGATGATCACTTAAATTCAACTCAAAGACCACCTAGTTTAAGTTACGGAAGGACCATGGACATATTACTCGATTTCTATGTTTCGGCAGGGCATGATGTAGTCATTCAGGCTGTAATCGAATGACCACGGCCACTTTTAGAGAGGTAATGAAAAGAGTTCTGGATAGTTCTTCATAGAATATTGACATTGAAGGCCTTTGCTAATAGATGCTTGCTTGGCCATGGTTCATGGTTCTAGTAGACAGACAGAATATTATGACCCTCGCTCTTTCCTCAAAAACACCAACTTCCTATATCAGTCGCCACTTATGCCAATCCAGACACCCCAACCATCATATACGCATCTCCCTCAGCCCATTCTCCAAATCACTGGCCCTGGTCACCCCAGCAGCCGTCTGATGATGCTGGCCCCCAACCCGCGCACCACATTCCGGACACGTCGACAATTGCATCGCCCCGCCACACTCCCCAATGGTAAACGGATGCCCGTTCTCGCAATAATACCAGTGTCCTGTCCCCCGGAACTCGCGCGCCATGGCAGACAGAACGGCTGCGCGTTCCTCGCTCGTCACAGGCGTGTAGTACGTTGATCCACGGAGCATATTCCGGGTGCCTTCGACTTCTTCTGCAAGGCCCCGTATCTGCTGCGAATGGCTATCACATAGACTCTGGGCTTGGTCTATGGACTCTGTGCCCTCTTGTAACAGCGTCTCTGCTTTCGCGGGGTCAGCTACACTTTGTCGTTCCAAGGCGCATAGTTGGGCAAGGAAGATATGGCCCTCGACCTGCTGAAGGACACGACCAGAGGATATAGCCTCGTTGATGAGTGTCCTGCTTTGTTTCCTGTTCTCTGCTAGGTTGACGGAGAGGATTCTTTCGCTGCTGCCAGGGGCCTTCTTGCTTAGGGAGATGAAGTCTGCGAGAAGAGCGGTATCCAGACGGAGGAGAAGGGAGGTAGCTTGGAGGTGGCCCTTTGTTTGGAGAATGTCTTCGTCGAAATCGAACTGTCCTAGGGCTTGGTTGCGCCGGTGAGCGCCTTCGACCATGTTGCGGACCTGGTTGTATGGTTGTTCCTCGACTTTGACCTTGTTCCTGTACGTGGATATCCTGTCCCGAAGGGCTAACAGGGGCCTCCACCGCTGCTTATCGTATTTGTTGATATGGTTTGCCATCAGCCGGTTTTGATGATCAGGAGGACCTTCGATTCGCACCTGTACCTTGCTGTGGAAAAGGTGCCGGGCTATATTTGCTGTCTTTGGCGTTCCCTCGCTGTTCTGTAGCTCGGACAAAGCCGTTGGCAAGGCCTGCGCCATGGGTATGTATGATTGATTCAGATATACGATGAACTTCTTGGTCGCCTCGTCCAAGAGGGCACGTCTCACAAGCCTTCCATAACGAGCGAGGTTACGCAGCGATCCACGGCATGTAGCGCATTTCTGGATGTCGTCAATCGAGAACGGCTCCAAAGACGAGGCAATTGAGACTGGCCTCCCCTCGTCGTCCATATTGTAATGGCGCCGGAAATCCATTTGGCCATCCATGCTTTCGATTGTCAAAAAGTGCCCACACCGAGGGAATATACACGGGTTAACGTCCAGGTCTATCTCCCCGTATACCTCACCGAGGATGAAATCGACCGGGGTGCTTTTGATACTCTCTGCTGCACAGACCTGGCAAAATGTGACGGAAGGGCAAGACTCTCCACAAACCGAGGGACACTGGTGGCCGCAACTTAGGGCTTTCTCACATCGCCGCGAGCAAGGGACGTGGTTGCAAGGTGCCGCGCAAGGCATTGAACATATACTATGTGGGCAGGACGAAAGACATTGAGATACAGCGCAAGGTGGACATGGATCAGAACATTTCTGTGGACATCTCGAATGCCCACACTGTACATCGCACGGCGCAGTGCATTCACCGCATGGTGTACCGTCATGGCAAGGCGCGCTGCAGGCATGTGCGCATGTTGAATAAGGCCGGCCACATGGCTGGGAGCATTGTCCATGGTCTGTTACAACACCCTCGGCAGTTCGCTGTAGACAGTCGGCACATCTGCGTTTGCAATTATGGCCACATGGGAGGATGGTCTGACAGGGCCGCATGCACTGATACTCCACACTGGCCACGTCGACATGGCATGCAATCGTGACAACGTGCTTACAGTGCGGAACCTCCTTCTTGACGAGCGTGGGGCATTTGACTGTGCTTAGGTCCTGCGATTGCCAGCATGGGAGAGTAGCCATGAGGTGACCACAGGGTAGAATACGTGCAGCATCAAACACTGGAATCTGGCATTTCTTCGGGCATGGGTCTCCACAGGGCCTTGGGCAGGGATGGGTACATCCCTTCTGTGGACGCTGACAAGGCTCTGTGCAGTATACGGCCTTATGTAGCATATCAGAATGACATTTCTGCTTGCAGGGATGGCCGCACCGAAGCCGCTTGCCACACTGCAGGCTACAGCCTCCCTCTGGGGCGTGTTGTAGAAAGTCATCAGGCTCTGATACTGTGATCGGCGTCTCCGGATGGCGAGGACAGCAAAGGTCCAAACCGGGGCCAATATTGCCCTCGGACTCTAAGATATTGATCACCTTATTCCACATGTCGACCCCTCTGGATGTTTCTGAGTTGCCAATAATATACATCCCGTGTTTGGCCCGCGATAGAAGGACGTTGATCCGATTGGGAGTACGGAGGAAACCGCATCGATTTTGCTTGTTGCTTCTTACTAGGGAAATCACAACAACCTTGGCCTCCTCGCCCTGGAAGTTATCAATAGTCGCAACTCTGAGGGTTTGAAGCAGAGAGCTCCGGATAATGTCTTTATTATCCGAGTCTGTTGTATCAGCGGTGAACCCTGCATTATCAAGGTCTTCCTGGTCCCTTTCCCCCAAAGTGATTGTATAGGAGCCGGCAAGTTTGCGCCGCATACGGTGGAGCTGGCCGAGATAGGGAGTAATCACAGCAATATCCCCAGATGCATAGGTACCTTGCCGGAGAAGATGATTAACCAAGGCAATCGTCAGGTATATTTCGTGGTCGTTCCAGTGAGACGTTGCAATGGCATCCTGGCCAGACGAATCGCCCTCTGCATGTCGGTGATCAAGCCAGAACAGCCGCTGGCGCATCCCCATAACGTCAGGATACTCAGACACTACCGGGGCATCCTGAAGCTTAGGGTACAGAGTGTCACGAACTAGACGAGACATGGATGGATGCATACGGCGTTGGGTCTCTAGAGTGCAGAAGGGAATCTGCACTCCGACTCCATCATCGGGCTCAACAAGCCGTTCAAACAGAGACCGGTCCAGGGAGTATGCCTTTCCGGAGCTGCTTTCCCTAGAAAGCTCGTAGTTCTGAATCTGAGGGCGAAGTTGCTGGTGATCACCAATGAGGATAACATGTTCTAGAGAAGGCAGCAACGAAGTGAGAAGATGCGCCTCGAGAACCTCACCAGCTTCCTCGCATAAGAGCACCTTTGACGGCAGACGACGCAACATGTTCAGATTCCGGGCCAAACCTGTTGTGGTGACGCCAATAACATCTGCAGTCCGAAGGCACCGGAGGTCGACTTCATCCCGTACTCTATCCCAAGAATATTTTATTCCAGAATGCGAGGACAGCAGCGACTGCGCCTCGGAAAGAGATTCCATTCGGGCCTCTCTAGACCAGTGCGCATGCAGAAGTCGACGTTCTGACACGGTCATCATATCCACATGTACGTTGGCCAGCTCAGCCAGCGGACGCGTGTTGCCGCTTCGCTGTCCCCCGTTGATCCATGAGTGCACGATGCCATGAGATCCTTGTCTAGACTGCCTCTGAAAGCCCTCTGCGTCCGCCTCAAAAAGCTGCTGGTAGTGCAACGGATCAGCTTTTCTAATATAGTCTTTCAGGGCATGGTCCGACCCTGTGGAATTGAGCTTGAGCTTCTGGAAAGACTCTCCGTATTCATCGAGTGTCGTGCGGAAGGACCATTGATCGTGCCGTTCCATCCGGGTCTTATCAGCCTCTCTAGCAACAGTTCGAAGGTTCAGCGGCTGTAAACGCTCCGATTTGGACTGGGACCCAATGCGGATGATTTGGGAGGTGATGTTGTTGTCCAGCAGGTCTTCCAGAAGCTGGTCAAGGGCGTGATTTGTATAGCACACGCAGAGAATAGGGCCGAGCCCCTTCTTGACTTTTCTTTTGTTCGCTAAAAGAACCTTGATCAATGCCACTCCAGTAAAGCTCTTGCCAGTCCCCGGCGGGCCTTGGATGAGAGCGACTCGCCGCTGGAGTGACTGTACCAGGGCTGTTGCTTGGGCATCATCGAGCGTGGACTTCGTCTGAAGGGTCGCTATATCTACAGGCTGGGAATGCTCAACAGTTAAACTCGACCCGTCATTCATGAGACACTTTAGATCGAAGCTGAATCCCGGCACCACCGAGTATAGAGGCGGCGGCACGTCTATGAACTGCGACAGGCTGCTCGTATCGCTGGGCGCGATGAAATCCGACATTGGAATATCAGCAGCCTTTTGCATCTTCTGCAAAGCAAGCAGCGTGGGCTGAAACGAGGGAAGAAGAATGCCGGGGAATTCCACCAGCGACATTGCAGACCGGTTCCCTGTAGCCCCATGGCAGTCTAGAATGTATTGCCATGTACTCTCACAGGGCTCGACCAGCTCTAACACGACCGAAGCCACATTCACGTCGTCCGTAAGCGAGCCGGCCATCATTGCGTCCTTCCTCTCTGCTGCATCGGACTTTGTATTCGGACGATCAGGCGTCGCTACCGTGCAGAATACTGCGGTCCCTCTGCGATCCAAAAGACATACAAAAGCACTTGCTTGCAGGCGCTTGGACATCTGCCACCAGTCCTCCTGTCTCTGTTTCGTCATGCCACGCACTTGTGGTGGCTGCGAGAACTGCACGAGGAACTGCAATCCGGAAAGCTTGTGAAGGTCCACCTGCTTGACGAGGACGTTTTTATAAATGTGCATTCTGGTCTGCCCCCTGCGTCCATCTCTCATAGCCCGTGGCCGGAGCTCCGCGTGAATGGCGTCCCTGAGCTGGCCAACAGTGTCTTCTCGTAGGAGCCGGAAGTTCTTGTCCAGTAGTCCAGCCAGTCCGGGAAGATGCCACTGGCGAGGGTCCTTTACCGGGAGATACTCTGTGCGTGATGACATGATCTCCTGGAAGGTTGGCATGATCTTAACCTTCCCAATATCGGCGTGGTCGTTGTCGTGGCGATTGCCAGGCGGGTCTTTCTGTGCCACAAAGGCAACAGGTGTGGCATTTACAGGAACCTTCCTCGAAGACCCCAGCAGAGTCGGCAAGGAGAGTCCAATGTTTAGTCGGCGCTGGAGCCGCTCGAGGTAATGGACAGACTGGTGAAGGCCACTGGCGCCGTCCAAGCCATGCAGGGCGTTAAGGAGGTCCGCGAACCGCTGGGCAACTTGCTGTAGCGACTCTTGGATAAAGGCCGTCGAGTTCAAGTCAACGATGTGCCAAAAGGCTGACAAGCATACCTCAAGATATGTACATGCTGCCGGGCCATCGTTCTCTGTTTCTAGCTGTATCGCGCCTGCCACAAACTGTAGAAACGGCGCTGCCCGACGTGCATTGATTCCGAAAATGCAGTTGTATATAGTCACAACAGCCTGTTCCAAGACCAACGACGCCAACAGACTGGGATGTGTGATGAGCTCCATAAAAGGAAGCATCTGCTCAGCGAAAACACGTCGTTTCGCAGATGGCGGCAAGACAGAAAAGTCCCGCTCAATGAGCTCTTGAATCCGTCTCAGGCCGCCCTCCTTCGCGAGGCACTGGACGACCTCTTGCATTGTACTCTCGTGTGTCTGAATCAGCTTCCTTGCGCTTTTGAAGAACTCCTCCAGTCTGGAACCGAGTGGCTGGCCTGTTCGACCGTTGGGAATCTGTCTCTTCCAGGCAGACAGCTCGCTGAACTCGTCAGGCTTTGAAGCCCCACGCCGACCAGGGCCATTTGCTGCATTTGGTGAGTTGCCCTGGCGTATATGTTCAAATCTACAAGGTTTGAACCTGCAGGTCCCATGCTGTGCGAATTGGTGGCAGATTCTGTGGTTCCTATCAGCGTGCTCTCTCACCTATATGGAATGGATGATTTTCTTACTTTCCAACCATTCTGTAAGTGAGAGGTAGAAGTTAAGTATGCGCAAACTCTGTAAGTGTTTCGATTGCTGGATCAAGATGTATGTGATCTCAAACCAGAGTGATGTATTCAAGAGACCAGTGATAAAGTGCGAGTGAGACGAAACGAAGGCGCCAAACCCCTCGCTTTATGACGACGGAGGGCTTGCCCATCCTACAGACAAGGCAGCTTTAGCCTGGGTAAGCCATGCAATGACTCCCAATCGCAAGTACAGCCTCACTGGCTCGAAGCGCCGCAGTTGTTCGAATTTTGGTTGATTGGGCCGCAGACTCCCTGGTCTCTCGGCGGCACAGCAAACGCGCAGGTACTTTTGTATGGAGGGGGCAAGGCGTCATATAAGAAAAAGAAAAAATGACTGCACTCGCGTATGCTGGCACCCCCTTCGCTCCCTGACTCCTGTGTGGCGCATTTGATTGAGGCCTTGGTTGGAATCCCCATTGCGGTTGTCATTGTATTATTCTAGTCAAGTGTCATTCTATTCATATCTATATAACCATAGAAACAAAAGCAGGCAAGCTGTCTCATATAATGATCATGCACTCTGGCCACCAACCCTCTGCGAAAACCACTCGACCAAGTGCTGCACGGTAGGATTATTCCACGTAAAGTTCGGTGGAACAGAGACATTCAACGATTTCTGCAGCTTCCGTCTCAGAATAACACTCATGACGGAATCCAGCCCGTAGTCGCTCATTGCAGCTTTGGAATCTACATCATTGGCAGCTGTCTGTAGTACTTCCGCAACGCATGAGCGGATATGCTCATCCAGGTACGCCTTCAGTTCAGGCCCAGATGTGGGGATAGCGTTAGAGGAACCAGGCCCAGCTCCATCTTTCGAGACTGCCTGACCAGTGGTGGATCCATCAGGCGTCGAGCGAGTAACTATATCCCTAATAACAGGACAGGGCACTGGCTCATCCGGGTGCAGGGTACGCGTACGAAGAACAACGCCATGGTCCATGTCAAACTGCGCGAGATACATCCAGGCCTGGAATGCCTCCTGGCGCGTAATATCCGTAACGCCTTTCCCTTCGAGCTCAGCAGCAACAAAGTCGGAGTCACTTCCCAGCCCCATCCCCCGCCAGGACGTCCACTGGAACGAAATTGCATTATCTCCTAGACTTCGACGATATGTAGCCAGTGTATCCAGAAAGGCGTTCGCACTCCCGTACGAAGCCTGACCTTGGAATCCTAGGAGCTGACCGCACGACGAGTAGAGAACGAAGAAATCCAGGGACCCTGGTGGGAAGGCCTCATGCAAGGCAAGAGCGCCGCTAATCTTTGGGCTGAAGACCCTGTGGAAAGCGGCTTTGGTGCTGTTGAGGACCAGCTCGTTTTCTACTATACCGGCTGCATGCACGACACCGAGGACTGGTGGGAGGTTTAGACTGTGCAGCGAGTCATGGAGTTTTGTAGTGGCATCCTGTGCTCCGATATCAATAGCGAGGGTGTGGACTGAAACGCCCAGCTTCTCTAGTTCTTGGACCTTCGATATAGCCCGCTGGTAGCCTTCGTGAGGCTGGCTCCAGGTTGATCGCGGAGGGAGAGAACGACGAGATAGTAGAACTAGACGGCGAGCTCCTTTCTCGACCAGGAACTCAGCGGTCGCAAGACCTAGGTCTCCCAATCCGCCTGTAATCAGGTATGTCCCTTCAGGGCGAGGCATGGATCGAGCCACCTCTTGTGTTCGGGCTTCTGATGGCAATGAGCGAAGCCTGCCGGTCCTTGGTACTCCATCTTGAATGCGGATCACATCGGCTCCCTGGATGTATTTCATGGCCGTCAGAGGTACCGAACAATTCTCGCCATCAATGAGTCCCCCGAAGTGGTCAGGGTGTTCACTAGAAATCACCCTGCTCAGCCCTACCAGGGGAGAATTGGCAAGCGCTGTTGGGCAATCGCCGTTGATGGCATTTGCCGTGAGCACAAACACTTTGACCGGTAATCCAGAATGCACTGCATATTTTACGATTTGAAGCAGCTCCCAAGTTTGGTTCTCTGTTTCTTCGGAGACGTTTTGAAGAGATGAAATCCTCGGTGGAATATATGCAATAGCCGTACCGTCTTTCACACCCTTGTTAGGTAAAGACTGAAGCTCATCGCACTGGGAGAGCTGCAATGAATGGACATGGCCAGGGAGGGAGGAGACATATTCCTGCATCAAAGACTGATCTCTACACACCAGGACAAGCTGGTCAATCTGGAAAGGCTCTTCTGACGGCAGGGCCGGTGGCCACGCAAGTCTATGAACCAGACTACCAGCCGATGTGGTAGAACCAGCGACGCCTTCGATTTCAGAGAATTGCATTCCAGTGAGATTTAAAAGCACCGTTCCCTGCTCATCAAGAACCCTAACATCCGCACGGCACTCACTGCTGCGGTCCCTGAGGACATGGACCCAGCCAACCTTAGGCGGACTACTCCCTGAAAATATCTCAATTTGTTGGATCTTTGATGGCATGCGTAGACGAGCTTCATCAAAGAAGATGGTCGACCCTATCGAAGTTGCAGCATCTAGGAATGGTGCCCACGATGAGATATCCCAGTCCGGTATATCGACCCCCGGGGCAACATCCACTCGTGCCAGCATCTCCTGCGAGTCGCCATAATGCTCTAAGACCCTCCAGGGGAAGCCCATCGCGGAGACTCCGACGCTTGCCAAGTAGTCAACTGTGAAGGTATCCGATTGCCTTATCCTGCCACTACAGCTCAGGTCAACCTTCTCATCGGAGGTAGAGGTTGAGCCAGCGTCAAAACACGCAGTGGTGTGCGTAAGCCATGAGGAGTCATTGACAGTGTCAGAATCTGTGCTGCTAAGCTGAGACATAATCTTCACCTCGCGACCCTGCACGACGACCTGCACTGCTCGCGCAACATCAACAGCCACCGGCACTTTCAGGTTCACCTGCTCCAGGCAGCTACTCTGCGTGGCCTTGATGAAAGTATTGAGCAGACAGGCAGCGGGGATAATTTCAGTGCCCGAAACGGGGTGGTCTCCAGGGAAGGGCTTCGATTCTTTGTCTAGCACCGTGCTGTACACAATAGTGTCTGTGCCCGCGACTGGAATGCGATGCCCAACAAGGGTATGCTGGCTGATGTTGTGGGTTTCCATACTCCCTGGAGCAGAGGAGAGCTTTGGTAGGAGAGTTTGATGGAGCCATGTCTCTGTCGGTAGTCCCTGAGCCCAAGGACCCGGCATCTGCATTCTCCAGTCCACATCAACCCCGGCGCAATGCAGCTGGCCAAGAGCATGCAAAACACTTAGTTCGGCGGGCTGGTCGCGTCTCATGGTTGAAACAACTGAGAAATCTTCAATACCGGCGTCCATCACGGTCTCGGTGATCGAGTGGGATACTATCGGATGGCTTGATACCTCGAGGAAAACCCGGTAACCGTCCTCAATAGCACAGGCTATAGTTTCGGTAAGCCGCACAGGGCTAATCATGTTGTTGATCCAGTATTCAGAATCTCGGGAGGCCTGACCACGGGGATCGGAGAGTGATGTTGAATATAGCTTCACAGAGGGGCGTCTCGGGTGTAATGTATCCTTCATTGAGGCAACCAGTGGCCTACCCAGGGGAGACATCATAGGACTGTGGAATGCAACGTCTGTCTTGACAAAAGAAGCCTTGATGCCCTGTTCTCTATACGTATCGGCAATCAGGGCAATCTCGTCCTTTGGCCCTGCAATAACGCAGGATGAAGGCGACGAGCTGATCGCGACAGCCACATCTGACCGACTTTGGAGGTCCTGGCTGACTTCGGTGGAAGGCTTGTTGACGAGCACCATTGCACCCTGGCCCATGACTTGACGGTATAGAACAGCCCGCCGAGTGACGACCAAGGCCCCTTCCACAGGTGATAGTGCCCCTGCAACGACGCTGGCAGCAATTTCACCGACGGAATGGCCAATTATCGCATTCGGGAACAGACCGTTTGACTCTAGAACAGTAGCGATGCCGATCTGCATGATATATGTCAGGATCTGGATCCTGTCGGTGGACTCGAAATCGCCGTCACGCAGCCACGCAATAGGTGACGAGTCGATCTCGCTCTGTACGACTTCGTCTAGTGGTTTAACTGCGTTGGTGAATACAGGATTGGTGAGAATTTCTTTGCCCATGTCTATCCACTGGGCTCCATGCCCTGAAAACACCCAGACGGTCTCCTTGCCGACGTTGGTAGGCAAGCAGCGGTTTTCGCACGCCCACTTCCCTGGTGCTTTTCCTTGGATGAGAGAATCCAGTGATTGAAGAGCCTCTGGAATACTCTTGACACTGGCTGAAAACCGGAAGTCATGATGGTCACGTCGGGTGGCTAGGGCAGTGCAGATACTCGCCAGGTTCTCCTCTGTCCCATTCGCCGCAATCCAAGTTCGCAGGGATTCGGCAATCAACGGTAATCGTTTCTTCTGTGGGGCAGAGATGAGCAACAGCTTAACATCAGGCCGTCGCACATCCTGAACTTGAGTCTGATCCTGATGTTGCTCCAGTATAGCATGGGAAACTGTCCCGCCGTAGCCATAGGAGCAGATGGCTGCCCGGCGTGGTCCATGACATTTCGGCCACTTTGCCTCCTTTTGGACAACCTCTAGGCCAGACTCCTTCCAATCGACTCGGCTATTCAACGTGCTCAGGTTCGTTTGGGGAGGGAGTATCCCTTTCTGAACTGCGAGAACAGCTTTGATAAGACCCATGACACCGGCTCCCGCCTCCAAATGCCCGATATTTGGCTTGATAGAGCCTATATAGCACGGACCATTGCGCTTCCCACCATATACAGCACTCATGGCTGAAACCTCGGTAGGATCTCCCAATGGTGTGGAGGTTGCGTGGGCTTCAATATACTGGACAGCGCTGGGCTCCATGTTAGCAACGCGAAGTGCGTTCCGTGCAACAAGACTCTGGGCAGCAGCATTTGGAGCCATGATCCCATTCTTCTTTCCATCGTGGGCTACAGCGGTTCCCTGGATGATACCAAGTATATGGTCGCCGTCCCTTACAGCCTGGGCATGACTTTTCAGAATTACAGCCCCAGCACCCTCTCCACGCCCGTAGCCCTTTGCTCCATCATCGAATGAGCGGCAACGACCATCGGAGGCGAGAGCGCCAGCTCTTTGCAGGACTATCGTCAGCCCAGGCCCGTATAGGGCGTTGACGCCGCCGACAATGGCGATGCTCGACTCGCCGCTGAGAATTGCGGATACGCCATTGTGAACAGCAACAAGAGAGGACGCACATGCTGCATCAACAGCTACACTGGGTCCTTTCAGGTCAAGGTGATAGGATATCCGGTTCGGTACGCCACAGTATGCGGTTCCAATACCCATCCAGGCATCAATCGCGCCCAGATCCTCCAGGAGTAACTTGGAGTAGTCGTCTGAGTTGACACCCCAGAAGACGGATGTGTCCGTTCCTTTCAGAGACTTTGCAGGAATACCGGCGTCCTGAAGTGCCTCAAAAGCGACCTCGAGTGAGATCCGCTGCTGGGGGTCCATCTGTTCAGCTTCCTTTGGTGAAATGCCAAAGAACTGAGAGTCGAAATCATCAATGTTCTTAACGAAATATCCTAGCTTCACGGCCTTATCGAGGATCGCTTTATTTCGAGGGTTCCGTGTGTAGTATGGCTTCCATCGCGAGGCAGGGACCTCACCAGCGCCGTCCTTCTGGGACAGCAGAGCGTCCCACAGTTGCTGGGGGCTACTGACATCCCCGGCGACGCGACAGGACATCCCGACCACAGCGACTCCATCGTATGTGCCCTTGTATTTTTGTACGTCAGGATCTTGCTTTTGGGGTCTAGAGAGCAACGTACCAGCGAGGTGTTATCAGTGGTATATTCCGTAGTAGAACTACACGGGGATTGGGGCGTGGTTGACATGGTGACAATCTGATAAAGTAGATTGGAATTCGATGCTCAGACACATGTATAATGTATGACTTTGTGTCCAAAAAGGAGACCTGAACAATACACCGTGGGTATACAGTAAGGCATCAAGGCCAACTACTGGATCGTCGTATCGTATTGTACATCTCGAACAGCTGATCAAGGCCATCGGGAGATGTCCGTCCCAAGATTAGGTTTGCAGGCCAATATTGTGCAAAGGAGTGGAGCCCAGACCCGCCACGGTTCAAGTTTTCAGCTCCGGGTGTGCCCGACCAAACCCGGAAACTGGGAATTAGAGAGCCTCCACCGGTTAGAATGTATCATATCGTGAGTGGGGTGTGAGATTCGGACATCCTGAATAGGAACTATGATATCCGAAATAGGAAGGATGTAGGGCTTCCGCCTTTGGTGACCCACAATGCCCTGTTGTGACATCCGCCAAACCATGCTACAACCCAGATCCGATCAAACGACTCAAACAGGAATAAGCAAATATTATGCCCCTGCTCAGCTTAACGAACTTAAAACTGGGATCGAGGCACCAAAGAATGCGATACCTCAGCCGGGACCGTTTTCCAGTCTTCTGAGCCTGCAGGTCTGGAAGAAATGGCACGGCTGGTTCTTGCGTCAATCAATCGTACAGAACCAGCCGATCGGAAGATCGACTGCCCTGCACGTCCTGTGCGCACTGCGCAGCTTCTGCCTCCCCGTTTTTTTGACGGCGATCGTTGGTGCACCAGCTCAAGCGCCATCCACCTACACCGGAAGAACAGCCCCAGTGCATCCTCCATCGGCACTTTGGTCATTCGTTTAGAAACTCGGCTGCCCAGATGTACGTAATCGCATATGTTCTATCTCGATAGACGCCAGCTACGCGATTCAGCGCCCCATATCGGTCCCCACTCCGTTTCTTGGAGGAACAAAGGGAGTCGGGATCTCCATGATCTACAACTGCCCTGCCCTTGAACCATTGCTCGCTGGGCCCAGTCTGGCATCAAAGTGGAGACGATTGAACCGAGATCTGGCCCTCGAGTCCAATTGCTTTTTGTGGGTTCCTTATCCGTGGTATACTATAGCCGTTAGACTGGATAATCTTGTGGATGCTTGAAAGCTCCATCAACCATCTGTCCACTGCTTGCCACGTAACTGGCCGATGGACTGCAGAAAGAAATCGTAGCAGTTCGTCCCAACGGCACAGCGTCTGCCTGAGCGAGCTCCTCGCCATTGATCATCGGGATACTAACCCAGGACAGACACAAAGAATTGACCGTGATCGCCTCACACGCAGGTTCATGACTAGGTAGGTTCATTAGCGGATATTGCAATGCATTCGCGCAATGTTCCCTTATCAGCTGAAGGTGTAACCTTTCCCACTGCTCGGTAAGAGCACGAGCAAGACGGTTTGTACATGTCTAATTTTTGAAACCGCTCACCAGCTGCATCTAACTAACCCCTGCATGGTCCACATTATAATCGATCCTACCAAACAGGCAATCGTCGTGGGGATGGGTTTTCGTATTTGTGCCGCGTGATAAACGTCAATACCCACCGCAGAATTCCGATACCATGGACTACTTTTCGGGCTTCCTGCACTCCTTCTGACATTAGCGAGGTCGAGATTGGCCAACGCGCAGGCTGCGCCAACTCCACTGCTGCTGGGCTGGGAACAGGTGGGAGAGGAGCCGGAGATTGACCTGCTTCAGTTACGGCGTAACCAATTAGTGATTCAAACAGTGTCAGGGCAATGTAAATGAGCAGTGCTAAAAGGAAGGAATGAATTGAATGACCATGGTTGAGATGCACTTTCATATAGCCGGTGACTCTAAGGCTACTACTACTGTTAGGGTTATATATATGAGAATCCCAGGTACTGCCCAGTCTGTATTCAGCGCCTTTAAGAAATGTTTGCTGATACGCCTGGCACAATCGCTTCCAATTTCTCCAGCAGCTCACCCCAAACCTTCTGCTGGGCTTGATTGCCCTCCTCGCTTCGAACAAAGGCCGACAAGGCTCCACTATATTAATCGTCAATACGGATACCCAGGCCAGGTGGAGCAACTTACTCGTCAATCTTGGCGTCATTCAAGTATTTCCCATGCCCCTCCAAACCAAGGGTTGCCGCATGGACCAGGGTACGAGAGCCCTGCTCGGCTGTCCTGGCAACCGAGAACTTCATCATGTGCAGCTGCCAGCCCCAGAAGCCCGTAATGCCATCGACAAGGTGCGTAAGACAATACCCAGGGGTGAGCCCATTGACCACAACCTTGGGGCTGGTGGAGGCGATCTTGTTCGCCAATTCCCGCATGCACAGAACTGCAAGCAGCTTGGATGCGTAGTACCTATTACCAGGATTAGCCGCATATCCAAGTCAGGATTGCAAATGCAGTGGATTACCGATCGTCCGGCCCAGAGTCCGTCGCAGCCCGCAAGGTAGCGAACGTATTGGGCGTCTTCCACTCCGGTAAGTTGGTCATGACATGCCGATCAGACGCCACAATGACCAGTCGCGGAGTAGGCCGTCCATCCTGCGCCGATGCTCGAAGTTTCGGGAGTATCAGCAGCCCCAGGAGCATCGTGCTGACGACATTCACCGTAATGGTGCTCTCGTCCTTCTCGGCAATGTAGAACTCCTGGGACATCTTTCCCGCATTGAGAATTGCCACGTCAACTCGGGGCAGGGAGGAAACGGACGCAGCGAAGCTCTTGACCGACTCGTAGTCTTCCATGTCGAGGTGGAAGATATCGATTGGGGTGGTTTTGCCGGTGGATTTCTGGAGCTCCTCCTTTGCTGTATGTCCCTTGGATAGATTGCGCACTCCCAGAATCAGGTGGGACGCGTTCAGCTTCAGCATGTGGCGTGCTGCCTCAAGTCCGAGGCCGGTGTTCGCACCTGTAATGACCACAGTTTGCCCAGTGAAGTCATGGTCTGGGAGGGGGAGGCTAACGAACAGCTGAGAGTAGAGAAAGGCTGGGGCAGACATGGTCAATGATGGGATATGGGTAAAGCTTGCAAACTTGCATTTCCAGCACAGGGTGGGAGAAGTCATTATTAATGCCATCTTGAAATTCCGGGACGATCGACATGCGAGATCGAAATCACCAACAGGGTTTGACCAGATATTGAAATCTAGTGGCCCACGTAGGGTGGAGGACGGTGGCGCATTACACTTACGGCCTAGGAGCCAACGATAAAACTAACTAGGCCCTCGCTAACTGGCGGGGTGCGATCACTTATTGAATCTCTGTTGTGCACCTTTTTTCTCTCTACGCATGATGTACTCTGCTCTAGCCTTCGCCGTGGTTGTGGCCATAGTTGCTCTCGTGCTGCTGGTTCGACGCCAGTTCCCAGGCCTGCGAGCACCAAATCTACCTCCTGGTAGGATTCATCCTTCTATACCACATGCAACAGAGTCTGATTCAGTCCAGGCCCTCCATGTCTTCCTATCATTGGAAATCTGCACCAGCTACCCCAAACCGGCGCCCATTTCAAGTATCTACGCACAATAGCTGACATATACATATATATCGGCAGCTAACAGTGCACAGATTCACAGAATGGGCCGCAGTATATGGTCCGATATTCTCACTCAAGATGGGGTCCCAAACTGCCATCGTCCTGAGCTCTCCATACATGATAAAGCAGCTCATTGACAAACAGTCGGCCGTGTACAGCAACCGCCCCAAGTCATACATTGCAGACAATCTGGTCTTCCACAACGACCATCTCATGTTCCTGAATCCAGACACGAGATGGCGACGGGGACGGCGGCTTTACCATAAATTCTTCAACGAAACGCTCTGCGAAAACAGCCATCACCACCTTCAAAACGCCGAGGCGACACAGCTCCTCAAGGATATCTGCCAAACGCCAGACAATTTCATGAACCATATCAAACGGTTCACAAACAGCATCATAATGAGCCTGGTCACCGGTATCCGAACACCAACCCCGTCGGCAACTCATATGAAAAGCCTTTATGCCGTGCTGGACGGTATCTCTGAGATATTTGAAATGGGAGCAACCCCGCCAGTCGACATATTCCCTTTTCTGAATTTGATCCCTGAGAAATTCTTCAATAACTGGAAATCTCGCTCTGCTGCCCTTGCTCAGACTATGGACTCTGTATACGGCCCTCTGGTTGACCGAGTCCTATCACGCCGGGAGAAATCCGGGTCACTGAACAAGGAAAGCTACCTGGATATGATTTTCGACCAGCAGGATACGCTGCAGCTGACCCGGCATGAAATCGATCTTATGCTGGGTAATCTGCTAGAAGGCGGGTCTGACACGACGGCTATAACGACAATTGCATTTATCCAGGCCATGGCTCTGTATCCGGAGGTGCAGAAGGAGGCACAGGCAGCTATTGACTCAGTTATTGGCGACGACAGAACACCGACATGGGAGGACTTTTCAAGCCTTCCTTTCGTTGTCATGGTCGTCAAAGAGACAATGCGCTGGCGGCCTGTGATGCCAACCGCCTTTCCACACGCAACAAGCAAAGGTATCTTCATTCCAACCCATTCCAACCCATTCCAACCCATTCCTGCATATTATTTTGCTAATATAATTGAAAGAGAGCACCATCGACGGAATGACCGTCCCCGCCGGCTCAACCGTTATCATGAACGTCTGGAACCTGCACAACGACAGCACCTACCACGACAACCCGGCCCATTTCAACCCGCATCGATACAAAGATCGCACAGAGCTAGCTGCAGTGTATGCATCCTCCCCGGACTACCAAAACCGCGACCACTACGGCTACGGCTCTGGGCGTCGTGTCTGTCCTGGTATCCATTTAGCGGAACGTGGTCTTTTCGTCGCATTTGCGAAGCTGATGTGGGCGTTTGATATTACGCTCAAGGTGGACGGCGTGGGAAGCACAGTCCCCATTAATTGTGATCCTGTCACTGGATATACCGATGGGTTTTTAAGGTGTGCTAGACCTTTTGGGGTTGATATTAAGCCGCGCTCGGAGGAGAGACAGAGGACTATCCTGGCTGAGTTTGAACGTGCGGAGCGAGAGGTGTTTAGCAAGTATGATATTTAACTATAGAGCTTTACCAAGGTACTGGCAATAGTGCAATTATTGATATTATACAGAATGGGAAATAACTATACATATCCAGTTGTGGAGCGGGGTTTCCTGTCAACTGTCTGGTATGCCTAATAGGAAATGGTAGATGTCCTCAACAATGAAATATGCATGCAGTGAGTGTATTTTCTATAACGTCATCGTTCTACAAGAACAATATTTCTGCTTCTCGCTTCGATTTTCCATATCTAGTAAGATCAAGGTTCAATCTATAGATGTGATCACAGGGTGCTGTGGGAAAGAACGATGGGAACAGGTCACCTGACCTTAGGTTCTTTTCTCTACCTATCGTAGCTAGTTTTCTTTACTTTTACACACTACCATCGTTTTTCTTCAGGGATTTTTAGTTATTAGGAATCAATTCAGACATACGGTATTCAGTCTTTTCTATCTTGCCTTTATTAGGACATCACTATTACGGCCACCTCGCATTACAATCGTTCAGTGCACCGTGGGTCGGTTCCGGACCCAACAAAGAGAAAAATCAATATGCGACTCCTTCAGGCGTTGCGTAAGCTGGAACAGGCACGACAAAGACCGTGGTGCCGTTGATCGACAGTAGGCTGTTAACTAGTTTGTGGTGTGTCAGGACATTAAAAGTTTATATATTCTAGGGCATCCTGCAGACGATGATCTCTTCAGCTGCGCCCCAAAGTCGGAGACACTCCGGATGAGTATTTCAAATCTGGTGTACAGAGTCTCAGGCGGTATTGCCCACTGGACGATTCCAGGTTTGTTCTGTAGTGGACGTAGTGGACGCCTACTTTTTGGGACAGGTCGATCAGGGCGATCAGGGCGATCCCTGCAAGATCGGGCTGCGATATCCACATCTTTAACGGGCTGTAACGATTTACAATACGGGCTGTAGGTGTATTGCTCGTTATTTATCGTCGGTATTCATCTTATTCGCACATTCTTACTAGGTTCCTGTCCTTGCACCTTGATCCAGACATAGTATTATACCGCTTTTGTGAATCAGTCTTCCAATATCAGAATGGCCACCGTCAACCCTCCCATTGGAAAGAGGCTTATGGCCGATGTCATCGATAGCCTGGCAGAGACAGACCCAGAGCGCAAGGTGTGCGCCATGCCAAAGAGCCCTGGCACGCCTGATGAGTATGTCGATTTGCCCATTCGCAAACTTGCCCAGGCAATCAATTACACGGCCTGGTGGATTGAGAAGCAGTTTGGAAAAGACGGATCGTTCAGCGAGACGATTGCGTACATCGGGGCGAACGATGTGAGGTATTTGGTGATGGTTGTTGCATGTAATAAGACTGGGTACAAGGTATGCATCTACAGCTCCAGCAGAGTACGTTAACTGATAATTGTGCCTTGCTAGCCCCTGCTTTCGTCGACTCGGAATTCCCAGGCCGCTCATGTTCGCCTCTTCGAGATGACGGGCTGCTCGAAACTTTGCTATAGTCCGGAGAAGCAGCAAAACGCGGACGAGATATGTGCCGCTGCGCCTCATGTTGCGAGTGTGGAAATACCTTCGTTTGCCGACATGATAGCACAGGAATCCAGGCCATATCCATTCATAAGCACCATCGAGGAGGTCAAGAATAAAGTGGCATTTATAGCCCATAGCTCAGGGACTACAGGTAAACATCATGAAGCGTCAACATTAAACGTCCAATCTAATACCATATATCATTCTAGGCTTCCCCAAACCGATCCAGCTTACATTTGGGTATTTTGGAGCGCTGGACCATGGAGCCCATGTCCCCATCCCACCAGGCCGCGTTGCTGGCGTCCCAGACCGGCTGACCCCCGATGATTTAATCCTTTCAACAACTCCTTTCTTCCATCTCATGGGATTCTCACTTCTCATTATGGCCGTATTCCACGGAATCCCTTGCGTGATGCTCCCGGATAAACCGCTATCAACAGACCTAGTGACGAGCGTCCTGACCACGACCAAGCCAACAGCAGCCCTCTTTCCTCCATGCATACTAGAAGACCTCTGCGCAGTCCCAGCGTCACGCCAGGCACTGTCTAAGCTACGCCGTGTCTATTTCGGAGGTGGCCCACTCTCCCCCGAGGTCGGGAGACAGGTCAGCGAGATCACGCATCTCGTCAGCTTCCTCGGAATGACAGAGGGCGGCTTCGTGCTGTCACTCCGGCCAGAGCAGAACGAGGACTGGTCGTACTTCGAGTGGAGCTCGACCTTCGGCATAAAGATGGAGCATGTCGAGAGCGGGCTGCATGAGATGGTCATACACAGGACGCAAACTCCCGAGTGGCAGCCCATCTTCCATACATTCCCTGAGCTGGACCGCTACCACACAAAAGATCTATATTTGGAACATCCCGAGAGACCGAACCTGTGGAAGTTTCATGGCCGGCTGGATGATGTGATTGTGCTCAACAACGGGGAGAAATTCAATCCCGTCACGATGGAGAAGATCATCGAGGGCCATCCGCTGGTGGCCAGGGCTGTTGTCGTGGGCCTTGGTCGATTCCAGACTGCCCTGTTGATTGAGCCAAACTGGAGACAAGTTGATACGGAGTCGCATTCAGAGGCCGACTTCATCGACATCGTCTGGCCGACGGTGGCAGAGGGAAACCGCATCAGTCCGGCACATGGCCACGTCCTGGAGAACAAGATTGCCCTGGCATCGCCAGATAAGCCCTTTGCCACGACGCCGAAGGGGAGTACACAGCGAAGGCTTGTAGCGGACAGTTATAAGGATGAAATCGATGCTCTCTACGCACGGCCTGATGTGGAAGACCTGCCATTTGCCCTTCCTCCGTCTCCTACTTTAGAAGATATTGTTTCATTTGTACAGAACCTCGTACTCCATGTCTCAGGCGTCACCTGCGGGGATGATGATGATCTCTACAATTCTGGGCTTGACTCACTGCGAACCATCCGCCTGGCATCGGCCTTGAAGGCTGCTGGGTTCCAGGATATCACTCCTCAAATGGTCTACGTGCATCCCAGCATCAACAAGATTGCCACCCTTATCCATGCATTGTTGTATGGATCTGAGAATGGAGAGGCACCGTCAAGACGTGAACGAATAGACAGGCTGGTCGCAAAATATACAGACAGCCTCCCTGAGAAAGCCCACGTCCGTAACATTTGCCGTGACTCGGGCAAACTCACGGTGGTACTGACAGGATCTACCGGATCGTTGGGCAGCTATCTGCTTGACTCCCTGCGCTCCAACCCATCTGTCCGCAAAGTATACTGCCTAACACGCGATGGCAAACCGGAGACACAAGCCCAGGCCCTACAAAATCGAGGACTGGACCCAACCATCCCTGACAAGGTCGAAGTTGTCCAAACATCCCTAGGCGAGCGCCATCTCGGCATCCAGGACACAAAGTACCAGGAGATGCTCCAATCAGTAGACACGATCATCCACAACGCCTGGCGAATGGACTTCAACATCCCCGTTGAGTCCTTCGAGCCAGTCCATATCCGCGCAGTGCATAGCCTGATAGAATTCTGCGCCCAGAGCTCCCATCGCGCACACCTCCATTTCCTATCCTCCATTGGTGCCGTTGGAGGGTGGTCCACGTCTGCACTGTCATCCACCCCTGCATCACCAGATGCTATTCCCGAACTCCCATTCGACGACTGTGACGTGACGCTTCGCCAGGGATACAGCGAGGCAAAGCATATCTGCGAGCGTATCTGTCTAGCTGCGTCTGAGAAGTCCGGAGTCCCGACCAGTGTTCATCGTGTAGGCCAGATCGCGGGCTCGTCTGGTGAGAGCGGATACTGGAATCAGAGTGAATGGCTCCCTGCGCTTATTGCGACGTCCAAGTCGATTGGGAAGATTCCGTCGAGTTCAGGTGGCTTTGCGGTTGATTGGGTTCCTGTGGTGAGTTTATTTGTTGCTTTGCAAATATATATATATATATATATGGATGTGGTGCTAATCAGGTTTAGGATCTACTCGCGAAAATAATCGTAGACGTCGTCCAGGTCCGCAGTAAAACACAGGAGACTCCATTTGATGTCTTCCATCTAGTCAATCCCACGGCCACATCGTGGGAAGGTCTTCTCCCGCCAATCAACGCCTTGTATGGACAGGAGGGCGGACTAGAGACGGTCAGCATGGAGGCTTGGGTGCAGGAACTGCAGCACATCAAGACTCCGACTGCGGACGACCTTCTAAATAAGCCAGCACTAAAGCTAATGCCGTTTTATGAGAGCCTCGTTGCAGGTGGAGACCTGGCTGCGCTTTCTGTTCCCCTTGATGTGAGAAATACAAAGGCTGCCAGCGCCACGATGAGGGTCCTACCCCCGATTTCGCCAGATATGATGGCGACTTGGCTCCGTCAGTGGGGATTCTAATATTTGGTAGGCTCGCCGGTAAACAGTCAAGTTCAAGGGAATCGGTTTGGATCACAATTCGCTATATAAAATGCCGATTACTCCCCGTATCTAGACGATTGTTGTAGCCAATACCAGCATTACCTCACGATTAGCATAAGAAAAAGCTAGAATTGATGAAGCTGGAAGGCTCGAGTAATACAGCATTCGATGTTTATGAGACTGTAAGGGATTGCCGTAGCGCGAACAGATACAGTACCAACCCTCTGTTCCCGGATCAAGGAAGAATACAATAGACGCAGTCATGTAATATATTACCGAGACAATCTCGTATATTCCTAGCACGATACCTGCGACGATCGTCCGATCATGGCGCAGCATGCACCATATACCATGCAGCACTAATGCTAGTTCATGCAACTGCACCAATAGCTCAAAATTGAGATCAGGCGGTGCGCTGAAAACAAAGATATGTAGCTGAGGTGTTACCTTGGGGCCTTCATAGACTATATAATCTAGGACTGAGCTCATGCGGTCCTGCTACTCGCGCTTTCATCCAACACAGCTTCACCCGCCATGACCAATTTCACATCACAGCTTCTCCCCAGTACTACCTTCGGGACGCTGGGTCGCTGGATCTCAGGAGGGCGTCTGTTCCAGTTCCCAGAGGAGAAGCCCGGGTATGTTCTTCCAGAAGGCTATTCATCGGTAAGTGTGTCACGAGAGTCAGTCCGAGAGACGCAGCAAGGAATACCTATCAAGGATGAGCATTCACTCGACACTGAAAGGACCACAGGTATGATGCTTGTAACATGGTCTGATACTGCGGACCCAGCAAATCCACACTGCTGGCCATGGTGGGTTAAGGCGATGGTCTATTTCCAAATCAACTTCTATACCCTCGTCGTGTATATGGCCTCCTCCATTTTCTCTGCCGCTCAACCCGAGTTCGAAGCTATATATGGGTTATCCAAAGCGCAAGGCTCCCTTGGTCTAGGTCTCGTTCTTCTAGGATATGGACTGGGGGCTCTACTACTCAGCCCGCTCTCTGAAATTCCTTCTATCGGCCGAAATCCGCCGTACACGATATCTCTAGCACTGTTCGTTCTCGTCAGTGGCCTTGCAGTGGCAGTCGATAATGCTGCGGGTTTCCTGGTGCTGCGGTTTCTTCAGGGCTTCTTTGGCTCGCCGTGTCTGGCTACCGGTGCAGCTTCACTGACGGATATGACCGAGATGGTCAATATCCCGTATGCAATTTGGATCTGGGGCACATTTGCTGTTGCGGCGCCTGCGGTGGCGCCTTGCATAGCCGGGTTCAGTATCATGGCGTGTGACTGGAGGTGGTCCACGTGGGTGGTTCTTTGGGGTGCAGCCCCGTGTTTGATATTCTTGGTATGTTTTATATTCCTGGTATGGTCTCGTTGATCTGTTTCGCACATCCTGACTGTTGGACTCAGTTGTTCCTCCCAGAGACATCCGGCCCTGCCATTTTACACGCTCGTGCTGCACGCCTTCGAGCCTTCAGTGGAAATGATTCCTTCAGGGCACCATCCGAGATGGACAGCAGCAGATACTCTCTACAGACAATCATCAACAACGCCCTTATAGTCCCGTGGAAGATCAATGCCCTGGACCCAGCCATCCTCTTCACCACAATATACACAGCCCTCGTCTACGCCATCTTCTACTCCTTCTTCGAGGTCTTCCCTCTCGTCTATCAGCAAATCTACCATATGGATCTCGCCCAGATGGGTCTCGTCTTCCTCGCCGCAATCATCGCAGCCCTGCTCATTATGCCGTTATACTTCCTCTTCATCCACCACGCCATCGCCAACCCCATGCGGAACAACACCTTCCCACCCCCAGAACGCCGTCTCATCCCAGCTTTGTTTATCTCCCCCTTCGTCCCAGCCGGAATGTACCTCTTCGCCTGGACCTCCCGGGCCGATATCCACTGGACAGTCCCCACAGCCGGCTTCATCCTCATCATGGCCGGCGTGGTCACACTAATGCAGTGTATGTTCGGGTACATGGCCGTCGCGTACCCGCACTACGCGGCGAGCCTGTTTGCTATGAATGACTTTGCGCGCTCGACGCTGGCATTTGCGGCGGTGTTGTGGTCGGGCCCGCTTTATGCGCGGTTGGGGGTGGAGGGTGGGACGAGTCTTATCGGGGGGTTGACTGTGCCGTGTGTTTTGGGGATTTGGGTGCTGTATTTTGTTGGGGAGAAGCTGAGGAAGAGGAGCCGGTTTGCGGGATAACGATTAACGTGTTTAATATACTCTAAACCTGGATCAAGCCCACTAGCACAAGTACACATATATAAGCAGAGAGTAAACGTCCCCGTGGTGAAGTCCTCCTTATCCCATGACTGGCCTCTACATATTGATCGCTGCCAAAGGTCGAATTGAGAGTAATTCGCCCGTGAACGGTTCCATCTTCTAATCGTATCCAGGTCTCAATGGGCCTTTCACTGACGTTTTCATGTAGGAGTACCTGACGCCCACCGCGAGCCCAGTCCCCGTATCCGCCATACCCTGTGCGCCGGCCAAAACACATAATAAGCCCGTTCCCTTCCAGGCCCATATTAGATAGTTGCTCGTTCCAGTTGAAGCACCTACCGATCATTAACAGCACTCTAAGAAAGGAATATCTATCTTACCAATCATTCCCATGGTCATGGCCGCTAAACGAAGCAATCAATCCTTCCGTCGCCAGCAATGCCTGCATGAAGGGAATATCTCGCCCCGTGTACTCCTCACCATCCCATAAATAGCCCTGTTGCTTGACTGGCACATCGTCATTAATCCCCGGCTCAGTGCGGCCGTCTAAACCGGCATCCTGGAACGCCCGGGCTGCATATGTGGGTATGTGGAAGAAGGCGAGTGACGGTATCGTCCTTCCGTATCTGCCCACCAGCTCTGAATGTGTCTCGTTGAACCATTCAATTACCTTTGTAAAATCTGTTAATAAAACTGCAAGTTATACAGAAACAGCAACTTACAGACTGATCAACCCAATCCGGCCTTGTACCAGATCCCTCTGCATCCGGACAGGAAGTTCCACCCCTGGTATCAAAAAACCACAGAATCACCTCCGGGACTTCCTCTGAGTTCTGCGGAAATACTGGCAGGAAATAATTCGTATACCCAGCCCCAGAATCCGAAACCATACTCTGGGTAAGACTATCCCGACGATCTGATTCCCTCTGAAAAACATCCCGCGGACATAGACTGCTCGCGCTTTCATGGTTTCCATACGTAGAAGCCCAGGGGACATCCTGGTCGATAAGCGGCGCCATAATTCGATCCATGTATGCGCTGGAATTGGACCGGCTGGTTGCTTCGCCGGTGATCAGGTCCCCGTTTAGCACGACGAGCTGGGGGTGTTCGGTGTTCAGGATTGAGGTCATGACGTTGCTTGTGTGGGCGTCGTTTTCGGGGCCGACGGAGGCTTGGGCTGCTACCTGTTAGACGGGGTTTTATTGATAGAGATGTGATACTCTAACATTCTCCATAGTGCAAGTCTGAGAAGATTGAGATCTTGAATTCACCGTCTGCACTAAATCGCAGGGTTTGGGTGTTGTTGGCCATGGTGCTTTATAGGCGATTTCTACAATGCGACCGTTTCGATTAATTTCATTCCTGAGGGAAGAAAAAACTATTCGAATAGCTGATGAAGCAGTGATTACATCACAGACTTGGCTTTCTATGTTCGTGCATGTCCCAAGGCTCGTCCTGATGGAGTTGTGGTTAGCCGAGACGAACCAAGAGACAGTAGCCAGTACACAGCCAAGAGCAAAAGGATCAGTTAAAATAACACAAATACAAATGGCAGCCCCATCAAATCCAAATGCTCCTTAACGATGTCCAACAGGCCGCAAGCCGATTCCAGGGGTCACGCTTGGACTGGACAATATGAACGGCCTCTTCCCCGATATGCCCTTTCGCAACGAGGTGGCGAACAAACTCCATAGTCCACTCCTGGCATCTCTTGTTGGTGGTCTAGACAAATATATAAGCACTTAATCGCTGAATCAAATAAGGTCCTCACATCATTAACAGGTGCCATGAAATTCTCACTAATCGGCGGAGGTTGCACCTCACTAGCAGGAATCTCAATATTACCGTTGGGTATAGTATCAACAAACTCCTTGGATGGGGCGCCGGAATCAACAATATTTGCAGAGTCAACCTGACCAAGTGCAAACAGCGAGTTCGCCCTCTGCGTGAGATCAGGGCAGTAGTTGCGTTTGAACTCCAGGACGTAGCCGACCATGGGCGCACCAACAACCTGGATAAGGGTTCCCACTGCTTCATCAGCCGAGGGGACGAAGACACCGAAGTGAGCACGCTGAGATTGAGTGCTGCGGTATGAAACGAGAGATACGGTTCGAGATGTCATTTCGTCCGTGTCCTTTGGCTGATCCCAGGCTTAGCAGAGTGAGAAATATGACTTGTGCCTTCAGATTAAGGTGGAAAGATGCTTTCTTTATAGCCCAGGCGTATAACCGCCGAGCTTCCAGTATTGACTGGGTACCAGTTAGATGGCAGCCTGTGATGCTGATATCTATATAAACTCGAGGCAGCCACGTCACCCCGCTAGATGGTAATCCATGTGAAGGCAGAATGGATAGGCTGCAAATTATCAGGTAATCAATTTCACTTCACCATTAAGATTAAAACTTCTGCGACTCCCGAGACAGGACCGATTGCCATGGTAATAGAGTAGCTGAAATAAACATCATCCACCAAGACCCGCCACGGTAATAGAATATAACAAGCAAAGCATTGACAATAAATTATACTTAAACCTGGCATGTAATTACTTCTTGTTCCAGTCTTCAACCATTTTCAGGACACTCCTCTGTTCGCCATCATAACCTACATGCTTCATCCAATCTGCCAGACTCCTGATGCGCTGAGGATGAACCCGGTCCAGAAGAGCCGTATCCCGTTCCCTGGTAATGCCCCCTCCCCAATAGCGCCACCAGGCCCCGAAATTCTCACGCCAGCTCATGATAGAGTCATCTCGAGGCGCATCAGGGCCGAGGGCCCAGTTGACAGATGCGCCGGGGTAAGGCTCTGCAAGGGGTGCATATGTTTCAAACGGGATGGGTCTATGGACAGCGGGTTTGCCTGTGATTTCAGTGAAGACCGCAGCGATCTCGCCAAAACTGACATTGTCTGTCATGACTTGGAGGTCAAGGCCGGCCGACTCGGACGGGTTGTCGAAAATCCAGAGATTGTAGACACCGACGTCACAGAGAGCTATCAATGGGATCTTCGCATCACTGGCTTTATGAAGGTCAGCCAATTCAATAGAAATCCTGGGAGAAAGCTAGAAAACTAAGTACTTACGGGCTGGATTGGCCCACAGAAACGACCCGTCCTGCTGCTTAATCGGCACAAACATCCCATCCATGAGCATATCCATGTACGGCCCCGTACTGAACAAGGTGCTCTTTACGCCGTCCTGCCCCTGGGCGAGGATAAACTTGCCAACCCGTCCTTTGGACTCCATATGGCCACAATGATACTGTTCGTCGTAGTTTGCAGCGTCCATGGCATATTCAATATTAGCCCAGACATAGTGCTGTACCTTTTCAGATCTCGCGATCTCATACGCTCGAAAGCCGTAGAAAAGCTCGTCCTTTTCCCCGAGGGTAAACCCGTCTGTGTTGACCCAGGCTCCGTAGACGCCTCGGAATACATTATGTAGATCCCGTTGGTTGTCCTGCGCCCCCTGGAGCAAGGTCACATTCGGGAGAGCAGCGAGGTGCTGCGCGCGAGACGAACTGGCGTTGCGGGTTAATACTCGCACACGGTATCGTCCGCTCTCAGCTAGGGCTATTGCTGGTCAGCGCAAGCCAGGATGTACGATTGAAGAGTTATCCTCCTTCACCTTTCACCACGGGAAGGCCTTGAGCTCCGGTGCCGCCGATTATGGCAATTTCTTTTAAATCAGCCATTGTGTTAATGTAATATACGTCAGTGTGTGTTTATGGTTAGTATTATATAAGTGTGGATAAGAGGGCAGCTTCGGCGATGTTTATATATAGATCGCATGAATCGCTGATTACTATTCATTACTCGTCAACCATCCGGGATTACGCAGCGACGTATAAATGAGTGGCAATAAACATCTCTACATGTCACTAGGAACGGTGCTGATGAATAATCCATGAACCACGGCTTGACATGTCAGTGGCAGCTACTTGTTGGTTACAGAGCATGGGATTGAATGATTAGTGAGCACGGAAATCTACTGATCCTGGGTAAACCAGTGGTTTTATTACCAATTACACAGCCCGCGATTCACGTATTTTCGACCGGGATCTCGAACAATGTTTTACACCAACACTGGGGCAGTTGGCTTGGACAGCAGGCGGCTAACCCTAATGGCCACCCGGGGCGACCGGAAACCAGGGTGGCTCGGTTGCCGAGGTCTTTCTTGGAGAGCCGCAATGTTTATTGCATAGATATTAATCATTAGTGTCTTTATATGCTTACTTGTGATAAAAGAGTACAAGTTACTCCCGTAAGTTAGTCAGGCCACCGACCACCCCTACAACGGTTGGTATCAGAAGAAGCAAGCATTGCTTCTAGATATATACCCTACAACCAGGCAATTCCAGTGATAGATGACCGGGTCGACCAAGGACTATGAATGCAACCACTTATTTACCAAGGCAAGCTGTCTAGCCACCCTTCCAAGCCCCTTCTTCACCTGGCCAGGCCGTAAGGCGCCATGACCAGGAGAGACACCAGCTCCCCCGTCCAACTCACTCCAAAGCACATCAATTTGTCTGGCCGATAGTAAACCCCCTCCTCCAGAGATCTCGCTGATGCCCAGAGCCCTCTCCATTCTTTCCAGCAGATGGACAACGAAGTTGGAGAAGAACATCCCCTGCATGCATGGTTCTGCCAGGGGCAACCCACCAAATGTGATGCCTGGGATTGGGGCGATGGGGTCGGCGGAGAGTCTCTCGATGCGGGTGGTTAAGTGCTCGAGATACAGTTCACAGAGGAAAATGAGCTGGGTGAAGATGCTTGTGATGGTTAAGGCGAGAGGGGCGAACAATGGTTGTGAGGGGGAGACGAAAGAAAAGGTCGAGGTCGAACTGTGGTGGGAATTCTGGTAGGATTGTAGACGTTGCTGGCTGTTGAGGAGCTGCGTCAGTATCTGCAGAAAATCCTGTGATGTCTTGAGCATGAGCTCGGCCACCGTATAATTGTCGATAAACAACGGGCTTTCTTGATACAGGAGGTCATTCAAGCCTAGGATCGTCCTGTTCATGTCGGTAGCCGCGACGACGCGGATGTGTAAGTCGAGGTTGATCTGGGAAAGTTTGGCCATGGCGTCTGAGCTGTCAATACCGCCCATGGCACTTTCTGGTCCCGGTGGAGCAAAATAGATGTTGTTGTCGGCCGTATCAAGCAATTGCGTATCTGCGGTTATCACGTTCAAGGCCGAATCCAAGTTGGACAAGGGAGAACTGTCATCAAAAACATTGGCAATATCCCAGTTGAGCGAGTCCTGATGGGTATAATTCGTTCCAATGGTTGGCCATGCTGATGCAGCATCCGCCGTTCCCAGAGACAGAGCTGGTACTGGCAAGGTCAGGAATGAAGGAGACACCTGGAGCTCTCCAGGAGGGTTTTGCTGGCTCTGCTGGCTCTGCCGACCAAGTGGTTTAGTTCGAGACTCTTTGGCTGTTGATCTTGACTTGGAACCCGGAGCCTTTTGGGCGGAAACTGACGCCTGCTTCGGCCTTCCGACTTTCTTCTGTTGTCCGGTAGTGCACTCTACCCCGAGGAGCGTACACCGGGCACATTTAGGGTCGTTTCGCTGTATGCGTTGACATTTCGACTTTTGTCTCCTGCAGACCTCACAAGAAAAGCGCCGCTGCGATGGATGGATGGATGCGAGGCCCATAATGTTCTGTCCACAGGCAATCTCAAATCAGAAAGAAGGATGTCAAGAAAGGGGCTTTGACAAGTGCGACGATGTCTGGGAGTGGTCTCATTAAAGGCTCCGTGGAGGGTTTTGAACGGCTTAATAATGTACTTTAACTACGTAGTTGAGTTATGGAGACTTATTAGGGCCCACTCATGATTAATCGTGCCCGACTTCGTCAACCAACTGAACTGAGCTGGTTAACTAACTGTACCTATAAGCCTGATATAGGTAGGCTATGTGTTTGGTGATTGAGATTAAGCAATTGGCTGGCTGGCTACCTTTCCAAGCAAGTTAATTCACTGTTTGTTCATGCTACGAGTCTTCATCAACCCTACCGCATTCAACGCATACCATACGGAGGCTTTAATGGAGGCTTTAATGCTGTGGAATTGAACTAAGGAGGGTTTCTAGTGCCTTCGTGTACCGTAAAAGGTGGCTTTGACGGAATCATAGATTAAGGGTTAAAGAAAAGTAATCAAGAATATGTTACGCCACTGACGGTGTATATATAGATGTACTCCTGCCAGGTTTTCCATTGGATTGTAATTTTACCCAATTAGCAACGTCTGTTTTTTTGTTCTTTCTTTTTTACACATCTTGCCTCTCGAAGTGAGTCCGGTTCGTCAACCATGGACACAGAGCCCACCACCGCGGATGAAACACTGCATCCAGCGGATATCGACGACGAGACAGAAAAAGCATCCCTCTCCCATACCAGAACAGCATGGCACATGGCCCCCGAAGTGCGCAGAATGAAGGATCGAGACGAAGAAGGAGGAGAGAAGCCTAGAAAGCTCGGCGTGGCCTGGAAAAACCTTACTGTCAAAGGCGTCGGCGGCAACGCCACGTTCAACGAGAATGTACTCTCCCAGTTTTTACCCTTCCGCAAGGGTAGCAAAGGTGTCCAGCCGAGGACCATCATTGAAGATTCATATGGATGTGTGAAGCCCGGAGAGATGTTGCTCGTTCTTGGACGGCCTGGTGCCGGCTGCACGACATTGCTGAATGTACTCGCCAACAATCGACTCGGCTATGAAGAAGTCACTGGGGATGTCAACTATGGAAACATGTCTGCCGAGGAAGCCAAACAGTATCGTGGCCAGATTATCATGAATACGGAGGACGAAATATTCTTTCCAAACCTGACTGTCGAGGACACTATTGACTTTGCCGCTCGCATGAAGGTTCCCTATCACCTACCGCCTGGGATCAAGTCTCATGAAGAATATGTCCAATTCTATAAGGATTTCCTCTTGCGGTCGGTTGGAATAG
This sequence comes from Aspergillus puulaauensis, assembly GCF_016861865.1. Lineage (NCBI taxonomy): Eukaryota > Fungi > Ascomycota > Eurotiomycetes > Eurotiales > Aspergillaceae > Aspergillus > Aspergillus puulaauensis. The sequence goes on from NC_054859.1 coordinate 593,163, forward strand.
CCCATACCGCGCGTACGAAGGTAGGAGACGCCTTTATCAGGGGTGTTTCGGGAGGAGAGAGGAAACGCGTGTCTATTCTTGAATGTCTGACTACTCGCGCAAGTATCTTCTGCTGGGATAACTCGACAAGAGGCCTCGATGCCAGCACAGCGCTCGAGTGGATCAAGGCAATCAGGGTCATGACAGACGTCCTCGGGCTCACTACCACTATCACACTCTACAAGGCGGGTAACGGCATCTACGATCATTTCGATAAGGTACTTGTTCTCGATGAGGGCAAGCAAATCTTCTATGGACCCCAGAAAGCTGCTGTCCCGTTCATGGAAGACCTTGGTTTTATGCGGGACTCTGGTTCCAACCGGGGGGATTTCCTGACGGGCGTGACGGTCCCTACAGAGCGTCGTATTGCCCCTGGATGTGAAGGAACGTTCCCACGCACCGCCAGTGAGATCCGTGCGGCATACGAACGGTCGAATATCACGCCCAAGATGCTAAAAGAGTGTGACAGCTATCCAGCAAGCAAGGAAGCCGCGGATAACACGGCTGTCTTCAAGGAGATGGTCTCTCGTGAAAAGCACAAGGGTGTATCTGAAAAGTCTCCCCTCACTACTGATTTCATCACGCAAGTCAAGGCTGCCGGTATCAGGCAGTATCAGTTCATATGGGGTGATAAGGCGACGCTATTCATGAAGCAAGGCGCCACGGTCATCCAGGCTCTTCTTGGTGGCTCTCTCTTCTATGCTGCCTCCGATAACTCGGTCGGTCTTTTTATTAAGGGCGGTGCCCTGTTCTTCTCGATTTTATACAACGCCCTGATAGCCCTGTCAGAGGTCACCGACTCGTTCACTGGCAGGCCCATTCTAGCCAAGCATCGCTCCTTTGCCTTGTACCATGCAGCGGCGACCTGCATCGCCCAGATCGCCGCAGACGTTCCTATTATACTATTCCAAGTAACGAATTTCGGCCTTATCCTCTACTTCATGGTTGGCCTGAAGACCACAGCCGGGGCCTTCTTCACCTATTTGGTCACCAACTTCATGACTGCCATGTCCATGACGGCTTTCTTCCGCCTTGTCGGCGCCGCATTCCCTACTTTCGACGCTGCGACCAAGGTCTCGGGTCTTTCAATTGTAGCCTTGTTTGTCTACATGGGCTACATGATCATCAAGCCCGCGATGCACCCGTGGTTTGTTTGGATCTTTTGGATCAACCCCATGGCATATGGATTCGAAGCTCTTCTTGGAAACAAATTCCACGACCAGCATATACCGTGTTATGGGCCTAACCTGATTCCCAGCGGCCCCGGCTATATTGACGGCGAGGGTGGGCAATCATGCGCAGGTGTTATTGGCGCAGCACCCGGTGCAACGAGCCTCACGGGCGATGAATATCTCGTGGCCATGTCCTTTAGTCACAGCCATATCTGGCGCAACTTCGGCATCATCTACAGCTGGTGGGTGCTCTTTGTTGCGCTCAGTATATTCTTCACCTCTCGGTGGAAGATGCAAGGCGAAGGTCGCCACACACTTCTTATTCCTCGGGAGCATCAGCACAAGTCGAAGCATCTTTTGCAGTCAGGAGACGAGGAAGCAGGAGGTACGGAGAAGTCCGCAGTTGAGTCCGGGTCTGATACACCAGGCGGAGGCCTCAGGAATGACGACCTCCTCCGCAACAAGACCATATTCACCTGGAAAAACCTGACGTATACCGTCCGAACCTCTGACGGTGACCGGGTTCTTCTTGATAACGTTCAGGGCTATGTCAAACCCGGCATGCTTGGGGCACTAATGGGCTCCTCTGGTGCTGGCAAGACGACACTTGACGTTCTCGCACAACGCAAAACCGCTGGAACTATCCATGGCTCTGCCTTAGTCGATGGCCGCCCTGTTCCTATTTCATTCCAACGCTCAGCCGGCTACGTCGAACAGTTAGATGTCCATGAGCCCTTGGCGACTGTCCGTGAGGCTCTCGAATTTTCAGCCCTCTTGCGTCAATCTCGCAATACACTCACTGCAGAAAAGCTGCGATATGTGGATACCATTGTGGACCTCCTGGAACTGAATGATATCGAACATACGCTTATTGGCCGCCCAGGTACTGGTCTCTCAGTGGAGCAGCGTAAGCGTGTTACTATTGCTGTCGAACTGGTAGCAAAGCCGAGCATCCTGATCTTCCTCGATGAGCCCACGTCAGGGCTGGATGGCCAGGCTGCCTATAATACTGTTCGTTTCCTCCGAAAACTCACAGAAGCCGGTCAAGCCATCTTGGTAACTATCCACCAACCATCAGCCCAGTTGTTCGCACAATTCGATAAGCTACTATTGCTAGCTGCGGGCGGGAAAACAGTATACTTCGGAAATATCGGCCAGAATGCGAATTCTGTAAAGGAATACTTTGCTCGCTATGGGGCCGGATGCCCACCTGAAGCTAATCCTGCTGAGCATATGATTGATGTTGTGACAGGGACAGGGGGGGGAGGGCCACGATTGGAACCAGATCTGGCTGCAGTCACCGGAACATGACAAGCTCTGCAAGGCTCATCCTACGGCAGTGAATGATGATGGACATGAGTTTGCGGCTTCACTGTGGACGCAAACCAAGCTTGTGACGCATCGCATGAACGTCTCGCTGTTCCGGAACACCGAATACCTTGATAATAAGTTTGCTATGCATATCAGCCTAGCGCTCTTAAACGGCTTCACCTTTTGGGCGATTGGCGACACTCTTACAGACCTGCAGCAGAACCTCTTTACTGTATTCAACTTCATTTTCGTCGCGCCGGGTGTCATCTCCCAGCTCCAGCCTCTGTTCATCGACCGTCGCGATATCTTTGAGGCACGGGAAAAGAAGAGCAAAATGCACCAGTGGGCTCCTTTCGTTACGGGGCTGATAGTCTCGGAGTTTCCTTACTTGCTTGTCTGCGCATTGCTGTATTACGTCTGCTGGTACTTTACTTGCGCCTTTCCGACATCAGCAGACCACGCTGGCAGTGTGTTTTTGGTCGTGGTAAGTCTACTCGTCTTTTACAGACACCACAGCTAACATTTACCAGGTCATGTACGAGTGTCTTTATACGGCTATTGGGCAGATGATTGCCGCATATACCCCCAACGCCGTGTTCGCATCTCTGGTCAACCCCCTGGTGATCACAACCCTAGTCTCATTCTGCGGCGTCATGATCCCATACAGTCAAATCGAGCCATTCTGGAGATACTGGTACGCGTCATTTGCATTAAATTTGTTTTCACAAGTCCGATTTGAACATTCCCTAACCCCCGTCTTCCACAGGATGTACTACATCGACCCATTCAACTACCTCATGAGTTCCCTCCTCGTCTTCACAACCTGGGACAAGCCTGTCCACTGCACGCCCGAGGAACTGGCTGTATTCGACCCATCCCCCAACCAAACCTGCGGCGAATACCTCGACATCTACCAGCGCGGCATGGGCGTAGCCACGAACCTCCTCAACCCAGACGACACCACCGACTGCCGCGTATGCCAATACACCGAGGGGGCTGATTACCTCCGGACACTGAACCTCGAAGAGAAATACTACGGATGGAGGAACGCGGGCATCGTTGTTGTCTTTGTGGTTGGGATTTACGGGCTGGTGTTTCTCATGATGAAGCTCAGGACTAAGGCTACCAAGAAGGCCTCGTCTTGAAAGGCAATCAGAGCGGAAATGGAGATGGAGTCTGTCCGTTCCTCCAGTCTCTTAATTCTTTTTTCTCTTGGTCCGGGACGGCGGATTAGACGCCGTACTTGAAAGGGACCATGTGTGCATGCTCACTTCTCTGCCTTTATCTTCATTAAAGCTGATCTGTAATAGGCACTTTTATTTCTATTATAGTATATCTATAGCAAGCTATGCCTAGAGTTTAATGATTATTTCCTACTTCCTATTAAGGGATAGTACTCAATAGCTATTTTAGCTATGTATACTGGTACTCGTGTCACTTACGACTACTTCGCAAAGCCCAGTCTCGGTATCTTGTCTAGTAACCAGCTTCTAAACCTAAGCCTTCGCATTGTATTTGTATTTGATGAACTACAGAGCAGACGAATGGGGAAAAGAACATGATGAGGAAGGACATACTAGAGCACTGGGCGAGACTATAGGTTGGGATATATTCGCATATTATGAAGGCTATTCAAGAAAACATCTCCTCCAGCTGTTTCGCCGCCATTTCCAATTCGGCAGCTGTACTGCACATTGCAAAAACAAACCTATCAGGCCTCACGATAATGTATGGCTTCCCTGCGCAGGTTTGCCACATGAGATCCTCATTATATCCTCGTGGATGGGGTCGGTTGTGACAGAGCTTGGAGCGGCCAAACTCTTCTGTAGTGGCCGGACGATAGACTCTGCCATCCATATATCTGGAGGAATCGTCATCGATTCCCCTGAGACACGACCGAGGCGCAAATATTGTTGCCTCGCGGTATGACAGGAGACTCACACAGTCCTGCTTCGCCTCGGCAAGATCACTTAGAACAGACGACAATGTTTGAGAATCCTGCAACAGAACAACCACTTGGAAGAGCTTCTCCCTGCTCGCAGCAAATACAACGTCGTCCGAGAACCGAACAATACAATCAGCGTCTGCAACTGCGGAGCAGTAAGTCTGAGGGAAACAAATGCCACCGTTTAAGCCCGGCAGAAATGGAAGACCAGTCCGGTGACTGTACTTAACAGGGCCTTTAGCTCTTGATCCCTGCTCGAGCTGGTGCTTCCACTTAGGGCTCAGCTGGATGGCCCATAAACCCCAGTCTCGGAGCAGCCTCTGCAGGGAACTCTTGGTATTCACCATATCTCCATTGCGAACCGTGGCTGCCAGATACTTGTCCAGCTGCTGCTTCCGCTCTGTGTACCACGCCGTAAGAATTCTCTCGTGGTCGAGCGTCTGTTTTGATGAGCAGAGGATCGCAAGGCGCCAGGAGAGTCCTATTGCGTCCCTGAACCCGGATGCAATTCCTTGTCCGCCAACCGGAGGAATTAGATACTATGTGATTACTGCTCAGGTGTATTAACGTACATGGAGGGAAAACGTGCGCTGCATCGCCACAGAGGATTGTCCTGCCAAGTGCCCATTTGTTGCAGGTTCTAGCGGAGAAGCGGAAAGGCCTGGAACGAAGCACTTGGATACAATCTTCGGGGAATTCGATATTTCCAGTGAGACTGATTCCAGTGTTAGCGCTGAACAATGTAACCGATAATTGAGCCCTACCCGTAACGACTCCCAGGATGCGTGATATAAGGGCCGACAACCTCTCTAATCTTAGGCCTCTGGGCCATCTCGACTCCATCCTCACCAGGAGCAATAACAAACTCGAAACGCCAGAGTCTATCGCTAGGGAGACCAAACCGGCCGCAGACAGCCGGTCTTTGCGCATTGCAGAGGAACCGAAAGTCCTCGGGGAAGAACAGATCGTACACCATCTCAGGGGAATATCCCAGATTCCACAATGGGAACGTGGGATGTGTCTGTGGCGTTGGCAGGTGTATTTTCCAGTTGAGCGCCACCCAGGTTTCATCGTATTTGGTTCTTGAATGGTCATCATGTTAGCCACTACCAGTTCAATGGATAGGGGCAGCTTACGCTTCAGCCCATTCCAGTCGAACGCCTTTTGGTTCCAAATACTGTTTCCGGGTGTAGCCGGTTTTCCCATCGGCGGCCACGAGAAACCTCGATCGGATGCGCCTTTCCTTTCCACTGGCATCTAGGTAGGTAGCATATACCCAGAGATTGTCTTCGTGGATTGATGTCAAGGTGCGGCTGGGCCGTAGCGCAGAGACGGCGGAGGACTCAATGACGGATCGAAGGTGCTTCTCTAAGACGGGCTGCTTGTGGCCGATAACCCCTACATGGCCGGTATAGCCCTCAGACTTCAATCCCCTTGTCATCAGAATTCTCGGTTCCAACTAGTATCTCTCGAGCGGGACTCACCGAGCCAGTATCAAAGCAGAGGAACGGTCTCGCATGGAGATCTTGGTGTATGCCGCTCACGAACCGGACGCGTGGAATAGCTGCAGACCGAGTTAACAACAAGTTGGACAGTGGTCGGTGTCGTGCGCTACTGACTTGACCCGATGTCCGTAAAGATATGCTCGTACAGTCCAAGGCCCTGCACCGCTCGAATGCCGTCATCGTCAAGGGATATACCCCGCGGGTCAGTGGTGATACTGGGATCTTTCTCCAACACAATATTGGGAATGCCATATCTCCCTAGATATCCAGAGACCAAGGCTCCTGTCGGCCCACAGCCGCAGATGAGCACGTCGGTTGTCTCGTAGTTGTCCATCGAGTAACGAGCAGGACTAAAACATTTCTTCTGCGTTTAGTAATGGGAGATTACCATATACTCGACTATATGAGTAATGCATCTACGCAATGTGGGACAATTTCCTCTGCTTGGAATAGTCCCCGCCGGAAGTCGCCTGGTATCAGGGCTCAGTACAGCGTTTCCCACTGACCTGCACAAGCAGACATAGTAAGGACCCGTCGGATAGTGTGATTGAATTGGCCCGCCACCGCTGGTATTGTCAAGATACTGCCGAAACTGTCATGAGGCTATTTATGGGATCGGGTCATAATGTGCATACGAAACTATATGGATTCCTATGTACGAACTATGCCAGAAACTCCTCAGGAACCTTCGGACCCCAGATAGACAGAGACTCTTCGCCAGCCGGCACATATCCAATAGGCGTATCCTCATTAACCAAATCACCATCAGCATAATGCTCAACCATATTCCCAGAGACATCCCACCAGTAATCAAAGATCTGAGACCCAAGCACATGGCGGCCGATACCCCAGCTCGGACGATATCCTTTTTCCACCAGCCACTGATGGCCCAGCTGCTGGACGTCATAATCGAGGACTTCATAGGAGCTGTGGTGCACATGTGCTGCCTTGGGGTTAGCACTAAGGAAGAACGCGTGGTGGTCAACAGGCGTCGAGCCCAGATCGAAGTGCATGAATGTTGTAACGGGAACTCGGTGGCCATCCTGTTCTATGTAAACGAAGTCCGTGGGAACTATGTTGAAGTTTGAAGTGTAGAATTCGAGCTGCTCCTCGAGCTTTTGCGTGCATAGCCCGAAATGGCCCAGCTGGAACAGGTCAGTATAAAAGTAGCCGGACTAGAGGCCATGTACCATTAATGATTCATACCTTGTAGACAGCAGCCGGGCCGGGGTGAAATCGACTAAACTGTCGAATTCGAGGCTTCTTATCTGGGTAGTTCGGTACCATCTTCTCAGGGCAGTATGATGGGTCGGGGCCCACTGCTTCCTGTCCATAGATGACATTGCAGAGGGAACCCTCTGGATCTGTGAAAGTGACTAGACGTCCACCACCAGGTGCTTTACCTAGCTCTTCCACTGGACCCGCACTGGGAAGCTTGGATACTCTTAGATAGGCAGGTCAGTGCTGCGCCGGTAGCCACAGACAGATATAGTTCTCACCGTTCAAAGTCGCCCCTGCTTGCAGCCTCAAAGACACCACCGAGGAACCTTCGCGGACCCTTTCGTGCATAGTACACGTACTGATCAGGCCCGTATCCCTTATACCAAGCCTCCTCGTCGGTTCGCAGGGCGACTTGCAGTCCAAAGTCCAGCAGGAACTGGTGGACCACCTCCAGATCAGGGTGCTGGTATCGTATATGGGATAGCTTCGTCAGTTTGATACGCTGATCCCGATTAATACCCTGCTTTTCCAGCCAATCTGCCTGGGATTCCTGGGTACTCCCCATGGCCACAGTGTCGGCAACTGTTGCGCCGCTGTTAGGTTTGATTGCAGTGCCTGCCATGATGAAATCGAAGGCCCAAAGACGGTTAATGTCAGCTTGTAAACGCAGCTCCAAAGACACCGTGGATCGGGCTTATTTTACGTTGACCACGCCAGTCTCTCGCGCGGGGAACATGGGGGGCCTATCATGATAGTCCCACATGGCGAAAACATCCCCGCAGTAACTATAGATATAACCCGTATTTTCAGGCAATTCTTTTCCATTTATTCCTGATTATCCGTGTCCCTGTCCTTTAGCACCCGAGATGGCCGCGTTCAAGCAGCTGGTTCGCTTTTTTCAGAATGGAAAGACATATTACGGCGACCTTGTCGACTCCAGCAATGGCAAGTTCACCGTGCAGCGTCTGGACGGAAACCCTTTCGACAAGTTGATTCCGACGAACGAGCAGTACACGGTAGACAGTGTAAGCCTAATTCCTTGAGCTGGCAAGTGCATGACTGACATGCAATCCCACCGTTCTAGTTACTCTCACCGATTGAACGCACACCCCTCATAATCTGCATTGGCCTGAACTACAAGCAGCACGCTGAAGAAGCCAAGGTACATCTACTCCCAGGCCTTGATCCTCAGAATAACAAAACTATGAAGCTAATTCGTGAACGCAGCTCCCAGTGTCATCCCACCCACCAGTCTTCACCAAACCCGCCGACGCACTCGCAGGTCCATCCGAGGTCATCCAAATCCACCCAGACGCACAGTCCCACCTCGACTACGAAGGCGAGCTGACCGTGGTGATTGGGAACGACGCCCTGAACGTCTCTGAGGAGGATGCACTCGACTACGTCCTTGGCTACACAGCAGGCAACGATGTCTCCGCACGCAACTTCCAACTACCAGGGGCGTCAGGGGGCCAGTTCTGCTACGCTAAATCGTTCGATCAGTTCGGGCCTATCGGGCATACTATTGTTTCTGCGGCGCAAATCAAGGACCCACAGGCACTGCAACTACGCACCCGGGTCAACGGCGTTGTCAAGCAGGAGACAAGCACTGGTGATATGATTTGGGGCGTGCGGCAGATTATCAGCCACTTGTCGCGGGGAATGACGCTGCGAAGGGCGACTGTCATTATGACTGGCACGCCGTCTGGGGTGGGCTTTTTCCGCAAGGAGTTTCTCAAGGATGGTGATATTGTGGAGGTGGAAATTGAAGGTGTAGCAACGGTTCGCAATCAGGTGGAATTTCAGTAGTGTAATTGATTGCCTTGCTAGTATATGCATTAAATCGAATATGAATGACCCCAACAGCCTACACTGACTTAGCCTACCAGTAAAGGATAATCCTAAGGGAATTCAACGTATGTAAGACGTTATTGTCTGCCATCAATGGCCTGGTGATTATTTACCACGAATGCGGTCCCTATCGGAATTCACCCCACATAATATCTCACTGAGGCGTGTCTTAAATATATAGATCCCACGGTTCAACTAACAGGATACTACCGGTATCCAAGTCACCACAATCCGAAGATTCCGGAGGATGGGGGAGGTCCGCATCACACGTATATATTTGCTACTAGTACACCAGCTACCCATGAAAACCCCCATATACTTAGCAATTCAGCATGTCCGATTTGGATACTCAAGTTGGCAATGGCGGAGCCCTCGTGGGCTACCTTTCGTCCCATCCCATACAGACTTCTGCAGGTTGTCTTTTATTGATGATTTTCTACTGCATCATAAGATCAATTGCTACCGCGCTCAAATCAGGGTTGAAGTCAATTCCCGGACCAGCTCTTGCAAGATACTCATCGCTATACCGACCATGGAAGCTGGCTAGCGGTAAAGCACCCAGTGTCTACCAGGAGCTACACAGGCATTATGGACAGATTGTGCGTACAGGGCCGAAGACAGTCGATATATCGGATCCCGCCGCTGTGTCCGTCATATACGGAATCAATAGCAGGTTCTTGAAGGCAAGTGAACCTTGGAACTCATTCTATGTTCCTAGTCACCAGCTAACCACTCTCTACGAACGACCAGTCACCATTCTACGACGCCTTCAGCCCGTTTTACCAAGGCACCGTGATGGCAAGCATGTTCTCAGTCCGCAGCCCAGAAGAGCACCAAGCCCTCCGCCGCCCAGTGGCGCAGAAATTCTCCATGTCTGCCATCCGAGCAATGGAGCCATTCGCGGACGACTGCACCGGCATATTCCTGGACGCAATGCGAAGCCTCCAAGGCCAGGATGTGGACCTGGGCTCCTGGCTACAGTGGTATGCCTTTGACGTGATTGGAGCGATCACCTTCCAGCAGCAATTTGGCTTTCTGGAGAAACGAGAGGACGTGCTAGGCATGATTTCGTCAATTGATTCGGCCTTGCGGTATGCTGCACTCGCTGGCCAGATACCGGCTGTGCACCCCTGGCTTATGGGGAATCGCTGGGTTGCGAAGCTATTGGCTACGCAGCCGTTTTTTCGCATTCCTGATCCTTCACGGACGATTGTGAAGGTTTGTCGTTATTCCATCCCCATAATACCTGGAGGCTGATTGTCGAGAGTGTAGTATACGGAGGAGTGTATCGAGGAATATGACCGCAAACCCGCAGCAGCGCACGGCGACAGATCAGACTTTCTCTCATGGCTGCGTGGGGAGGCCGCAAAAGGGAAGCCAATGTCGCAGCGAGACTTTCTCAATCACCTAAGCAATAACCTGTGAGCGTCTGAATCAAACAATCCTTTCCTTGTTGTGATATAGCGAAGGTGTCTGCCGCCATTCTAGACTGGCCGGCAGCGATACGACTGCGATCTCGCTCCGGGCAATCATTTACTACCTCGTCAAGACCCCAAGAGTATACCGCAAGCTACAAGAGGAGATTGACGCCGCAGACCGAGCCGGAAAGCTATCGAAATATGTCACCTACGCAGAGTGTCTGCAACTACCATACTTGTAAGCATCCGACATACCTCCTACTCGGTCCGTACACAAACATTAACTTGTCCCCACCACGAAATCCAGACAGGCAGTCATGAAAGAGGCCATGAGATGCCACCCCGGCGTATCCTACCCGCTCGAAAGAGTCGTGCCAGCCGCCGGTGTTGATTTGTGCGGAGTGCACCTCGATGCCGGAACAGTAGTCGGGATTAACCCGGCCGTGATCCATCTCGACAAAGAGATATTCGGTGACGATGCTGCAGAGTTTCGTCCGGAGCGCTGGACAGACGGCGCTGATGAAAGAGTTAAACTGATGGATCGCCATCTTATGACGGTGCGTTGCTGTCCCTTATCTTCGAAGACTCATGACAGAACGGGCAAGACTGCTGACAGTGACCGAATAGTTTGGATATGGCTCGCGCACGTGTATCGGGAAGAACATCTCCATCATGGAAATGGGGAAGTTGGTTCCCCAGACCCTGCGGCATTTCGATATCGAGTGGGCGTCTGATGCCCCGGAGTGGCGGGTTGAGACTTTTTGGTTTGCGAAGCAGCATGGGCTGGTCTGTCGACTTACTTCGCGGGCAGGCAAGAATGGGAATTAGATGCCTGTAGATACTTGGGTGGTTTAGCTGAGGATAGCTGGCTTGTCTGTTAGGGTTGATTATTTAACAGCCCACGACAGGAGAGACAAATACATGTCTGGACACCAATGCCAGCTACCATGCGCGATTCATTCTAAATGCATTATATATTAGAATAAATCCGGAACATCCTCCACAAGTAACAAAAGCGTAGACGCAAAACTCCCAGATACCCTCCAATGGGTAATCCTGCCTAGTAAATCAACAATCCTAAAGTACGCAGGGGACTCCGGCTTCCCCCACTGAATCCCATTCGTAGCATCATTTACCAGCTGGGTTTGGTTTATGTTCAAGGACCTCATCTCTGGGAAGTCCAAACGCTCCGGACTCTCGCCAGCATCAGGGGGTCGGATAGAAGCCGCACTGCCAAACCGCGTAAAACACGTCCACGCAATCCCACAATAATATAGCGCCATCGGAACATGGATCGCTGGCTCAACACCAACAGAAAGGGACTGGAAATGGTTCTGGATAAGCGCCGCATGGAGCAGCGTCCTTGTTGCATCCGGAGAGCCCGCCCACGAGGTCGCATATACCCTGGCTTTCAGGGCCGCAGCTTCGCCGTCTCTTCCGCACGCACGCTCAAGCTCATCGAATCTCGTAAAGAGGCGCATGCAGATGGAGTGCCAAAGAATAGCTAGGCAGAATGGGTCGGATTTGCTACTACGGGTTGGGTTGGTGGTTATTATGCTTGTTTGATAGTGTTCTATCAGCAGGTCGAGGCATTTCCGTGATGCTAGAGGCCAGGATGTTGGACAGTCTCTATTCTCGTATGCCAGGGCACAGATGGACTCGAGGATAGCGCAGGTCAGGAATCCATTGCACGCCGCCGGCGACATACGTGGAATTTCAGGGCGCGGGCTGGGCAGCCGGGTCATGATGTATATCTCCTTCCAGGTAGCTGCACTTGGGGCTGCAAAGAGATCTGGTGATGATATCTGGGGTAGCTTTTCAGGGGCATGTCTCAGAATCGGCTCGTGGTTGTGCAGCTTTGCCAATTCAGCGTCCTGGAGGTGGATAGCCAGTACTATCCTATACATCGGGGTGTATTAGCAGTCGGAATGGCGGCGGCATATTAGGTAGGTCTGTTGTACCTTTTCCTCTCCTCTAAATCAGCCCAGGGCCTCCATGCAGCATTGATGGACTCGTCATCACCCTGCAGCTTCCCAACACCAACGTCCTCCTCATCAATAGAGAACAGCCTCGCTTTACGCGCCCACTGGAAGAGGTCAGCTCCGCATTATCCTTTACCGTTGCAGCTTTGGAAGGCTTACGGCTATTATGGACCCGTTGAAGATGTCTATTCCAAGCAGATCTTTTGGCCGCTGAGGTATTAATTAGCAACCGCGATATTCAGAGGCAGGAATACTAACACCCATCAGAAAACCCAATATCTGTCCAATGAGGGAAGCCTTTATGGCGGTAATGGAGGGAGATCCATTTGACTGTATATACGTCTCCCACTGCATTGCTGATCAGTGTCTAGATTGTTTCTTACTCAGTTCATTGAGAAGCATACCGAAGCCAGTATTGCCTTGTTAAGGCGTTCGAACATGCTTATACCATGGGCCAGTGCCTTGGACGACCCTAGAAACAAACTACCTATGGAACATACTGACAAAAGAAGAACGGCGTTCTTTTTCGACGGGTGAAATGTCGGCGCATGCACTAGAGGGAATATCGGTTGAAAGTGTGTAAAGTACGCTTGCAGACAAAGGTCCTAGTACCAGTTAGAAAGCGCAATACGAGGCATCATTCCAAGTATACCAAAAAGTTTGTAGAAGGCAAGGTGCCAGGCTGCACTCGCTGCCGGAGACTCTCTGCCAGCTTCTGTCGATATCGATCATCGGCACGAGTGCGCATCTGGGAACCAGTTCCGTTGCTCCTAGGGCGATCTGGTGTACTATATCCAGATTCAATTGGTGTCGCTGAAAAGGTGTGCCATTTTCGTTGTATTACAGTGGACCCATGGTTAATATCCGGGTCAATGGGCATAGAACTGTCTGTATGATCCACAGCGGTATCCTGCGGAGCCCCGGTACATTCAAGCAGAGACTGATTCACAGCATCAAGATCAAAGTCGTTACTGGCGAGCAGGCTAGTCCAATCCTCGTCCCACTGACTATTCCATAGCGTCGGCCATGGTCTTGTGTCGGTTTCGGGCTGGTTAAATGTGGGCCGTTGGTTCTCTTCATTCCAGCATGTATCACCACCTGGGCCGAAGGGCACATCCTCAGGGGAGTGTGGGAATGACGATGTGGTAGCGGTGTACGACCCATGTTGGAGCTCTGGTAACGCATGATCAGAAAGCAAGAGGCTTGAATCTGCAGACGGCGCGTCAATTCCCTGGTCCAGGGCTGGGTCGCTTCCGATATTGTTGTGCCCGTCATTCAGCTGTCGAACAGGCACAACACCCTTCAAATGGTGTGACCTAGAATGGCGCAGCAGAGTATCCCTATCTTTATTAGGGTGTACCCGACCTAATAGTCTGGGAGGGACCTACTGCCTGGCATATAGCTTGCCGCATACCTGACACATGAACGGCCGCTCTTTAGTGTGGGACCGGAAGTGCCGGGCGAGATGTTCGGCCTTTTTGAACGACTGCGAACAGACTGAGCATATTCGCTCCTCTTGTGAGGTTTTACGCTGGCGACGGCGTCCTCGAGGCAGTGATGAAGACATGATGAGCAGTGAAGTATTAGAAATTACTGCTGACGAGGACCAGGGGTACCCGGGAAAGCTGGACACTGCCCTTCCGATGCTGACATCCCCACACACAAACCGCTGTAACAAACCGAAACAACTGCCGTAGTTATAATGCAAATAACGGCATACAAGGCAGGGTGGTCTTGGGGATGGGGTCTGTTGGGGGTGCCGCTTTGTTGCCACATCATAGGGCCCACACATGCGGGGTCTACTCAATAATTAAGAATAAAGTCTATTCAGCCCAATTCCAGGTTCATAAAGTTATTCATGCACTCAAGACAGATTCCGCTGTAGCCACGCTACCCCGATCGTCTGTGACTGGAAGACTGTCCTTCACCTGCTATACCATCTCTCCAAGAACATATGCAGACCCCTATAACTCTCTCATGAGGTCATCCCCTCACCAACAGCCCTGTGAACGCTGCTTCTAAGCTCCGCCGGAATTGTCGGCCTGATTGCATCTGGATTTAGATGATCTTCCAACCCCTTCAGGCCTCATCGTCCGCCCTTTCCGACCGGGACAGGAACCAGCACTGCGAGATAAGATCGTAGTCTATCTCGTCTTTGGAGAACCGGGAGATAATGCTGCCGACCAAACCGAGAATGCCCTATTACTATTAAGTATAATCGAGACTGAATTATTACATAGTACTCTTACTATATTTCTAGATCCTGTAGTAAAGTGTATCTGCATCGAGCTTCGAATTAGCAGTTCATCACTCTCTGGCCAATCAGCAGCAGCGGATTGGCCCGCTCGGTCCGCATGTGCATTAACCAATAGCATCGCATCAAAGGGTCCCACCGAGACAACGAAACGGTGAACGATGGGATCATGGATGCGATCTAAGAGAGGAAACCAGGCAATGGAGCTCCTAATGCAGGGTTCAAAACTTCAAATTCGATGGGGCTGTTTGGGAGTTTCTTTTCAGGACCTAAACCTGCTGAGCCCAGCTGATATCAGTCTCTGTCAGCTTACCACAGATTAGACTCGCCTGGCTGGTGCCATAGCCAGTTGGCTGTTAGTTCATAAGCGTCCAAGAGGCAACGTATGTAATTGCCAGTACCGCTATCTGTAAAGATGGACGAGATTGCGTTTGTACCTGATCACATAGCGTCAACAGCCAGAGACTGAAACTGCCCAAGCAAACCTGTCTCCTGCTCGTCATGTTTTCGAACCTCAAAGTCCGTTTTCAGGCGTCTTCTCACTATGCTAGCATACTTCTCCCCTATTTCCCGCGTGGCCCCTCTATCCTGACTTAAGTTCGAATGTGACGAGAATCGACTGACTCTGGGGGTAGTTTCCGGCTTTTCTGCTCTCTTCAATTGGGCCGCTGAAACGGTTTGACATGGTTGTCTAAAGTGCGATCCCGGGGATTATTATGCTGACCGAGTATATACCATGCATTGCTGTGAATCCGGCCTTCTCCCATTCATGACGTTGCCGATGGTGGTATTTATTCCCACCTGGCCTGGCCATCCCAGTTAGTGTCTGGTAGCATATGACTGGTAAAGAAGACAGGATGCCTTGCAAATAACACCCAGTGTGCATTTCTACTGGCCCCAATTTCCAGTCACCTTTAGACTTTGATTCTTTAGTATCTAGCGCATAATGGGAATATTAATGCATACAAAATTGTATTTTCATGTGATTGTGCTCTAGCACAGTGTGGCTGACGTAGGACTGAGTGGTATGCTCCTCATCAGGAGTAAACAATCTCTTCACCTAAACAATGGAAAAGGGCACAACTGTCCTTGACCAGTTGATAACTCAATTTCGTCCCTGGAAGTATCGTGAGTGTGCCAATCCGCTCTTACATCTTGGGTTGCTCATGCAGTCCTGAACTTCCCGTTCACACATGAATAGAAGCCCAAGACGACAAATATATTCAAACTGGCAAATTATGTAAATGGTTCCACTCCCTGTCATAAGGACGCTGAATAGCATGTGTTTATGCTGTAGGGCTGTGTGGCCTCGGCATCCCGGAATCGCGCCACTCGGCCAAGACTCGGACCAGCCCACAATAACGGCGTGGCCGGTTAATTCGGGGCATAACTATGCGTATAAGTTATGAAAATCCACAGCAGATCTGCTGTCACTCTCTAGCAGATGTGCTGGGCCCAATCAGCCGGTCTCATCGGCCTGTCCGTGGACTCCGTAGTGCTATATCGGCCCCACTGATTCTTTTTTTCGGGATCCCGTCTTGCATTTCCGAAGCATGTGAAAGACGAAAGTTCTCGATATACAATCTTATACTCATTAACTAATGGGATGGTCCCATTCTGGTAGCCTGTTCTGCCTAAAAATTCTGTTATATAAATACTATCCCGCCTCTCATGATTACGGCAGTTCCGACACTCATACACCATGGAATCAACAACCCCCCAAGGCTCGAAAAGCCTGAGCCAGTGTACTACACCGCGAAATAACAGCTATGCCCATCCAGAGAAACAAGATCTCGAAAAGCAAGCCTCAGTCGAAGGACTGGCGCCATCGCCAACCAAGCCCTCCATTTTCCCTGAAACAGACCTCTCACGCGGAATTGTAGGCTGGGAAGGTCAAGATGACCCCAACAATCCTCAGAACTTCCCTGAAGGGAAGAAATTGGGTCTTCTCGGCTTGATCAGTGCATTTACATTGATATCGCCCCTTGCCTCCAGCATGTTTGCCCCTGCTGTCGGCTTCATGGCAGCTGACTTCCGCGAAACAAACGAGACACTTCTTTCTTTTACTGTTAGTGTCTTCCTAATAGGATACACGGTACGTCTCCTTAAACAACGTAATATACACCGACTTATCATGTCTTCGTGATTTCTAGTTCGGCCCGTGCTTCCTCGCCCCCTTAAGTGAAATCTACGGCCGCCGCATAGTCTTCAGCTGCGCGAACTGGTTCTTCGTCGTCTGGCAGATCGGATGCGCACTCGCCCAGAACATCGAAACAGAGATAGTCTGCCGGTTCTTCGCCGGGATCGGGGGCGCTGGCTGCATCACCCTCGGTGCCGGTGTGATTGCCGACCTGTTCCCCGTTGAGCAGCGCGGAAAGGCCACTGCGATCTGGGGTCTTGGTCCGCTTATTGGGCCTGTTGCGGGGCCTATAGCGGGTGGGTTTATTGGACAGGAGGCTGGATGGCGCTGGACGTTTTGGGTTTTACTTGTTGCTGGGGGTGTGATGGCGACCGCGATTGAAGTGTTTAACCAGGAGACGTTTGCGCCGGTGCTGATTAGGTGGAAGATGGAGAAGTTGGCGAAGGAGACAGGACGGACGGATTTGCGGAATGCGTATGATGAGCAAACTGCAGGCCCTGTCAGTGTCAAGAAGGCTCTCAAGTCTGGTCTCATGAGACCGTTCATCTTGCTTGTCAAGTCGCCAATTGTCCTCCTCCTTTCTACTTATATGGTGAGGCTGCCACCTATCCGAGAGGAATAACTGCTAACCCTGTGTAGGCCCTCGTCTACGGCCTCTTATACCTCTTCTTCACGACCATCTCTTCCGTCTTCCGAACCAAATACGGCTTCTCAGCTGGTCTCTCGGGCCTCGCGTACCTAGGCATCGGCATCGGCTTCATAGCCGGAATCGCCTTTACCGCAAGCACCAACGATAAAATCCTCCTCAAACTAACCGCGCGCACCGGCCGCTTCGAGCCCGAGATGCGTTTACCGCTAATGATCTTCTTCGCCAGCATCCTGCCCATCTCCTTCTTCTGGTACGGCTGGACAGTCTACTACGATGTCCACTGGATCGTGCCTATAATCGGGATGTTCCCGTTCGGGGTCGCCATGATCGGTGTATACATTCCGATCCAGACGTATGTGATTGACTGCTACCCGAAGTATGCGGCGTCTGCGAATGCGACGCTTACGGCCACGAGGTCGTTGGTTGGGGGGTTGTTGCCGCTGGCTGGGCCGAAGATGTTTGAATCACTGGGACTGGGATGGGGGAATTCGTTGCTGGGCTTTTTGGCTTTGGTCTTTGTGCCGATTCCGATTGTTTTTACACGGTATGGCAAGGTTATTCGCGAGAGGTGGCCTGTTGATTTGGATAGAATATAGACTGCTGTCTTGTTATATCGGACCTGTGCATAATACGATAATACTTAATCAATACCATACTGTTAGACCAGATTACGCCTGCCCAGGCCAAATAGAATCCGCCAAGTCCCTAACCAGCTTCAGCTTATCCAGCATATTCTCCCTGGACAGCCTATTCTCCCTCGAATGACTGGCAAAGCCACACTGCGGACTCACTCCCAATCTATCCAGGGCCTCATCCACAGAAACATCATTCCCCTGTGCAATAAACTCCGCAGCCTTATAAACACGCTGCTTAAGCACCTCAACATCCTCAATCTCAACCCTCTTCGTCGAAACAAGACCCAGCACCACATTCTTACCAAAGGGCAGCCTCTTCAACGGCTCAAATCCGCCAGCGCGATCCGTGTCATATTCCAGATAAAATGTATGCACATTTAGATCCTGGAAGAGCTGCGCAGCGATGACATCATATCCACCAGACGCAACGAAACGGTCCTCGTTATAATTCCCGCGACAGATATGGATGCCGATTTCCATATCGCTGGGCACGTCCCGGAAGCAGGAGTTGTACCAGGTGATGTACGTCGCGAGAAGCTCGTTTGGCGTTTTGACACTCTCTGGGTCGGCGGTCCAGTCTTGTATGATTTGGGGGGAACAGAGGTCTATTCATCAATTAGCCATTTACTCTGATTTGGAAGATGAATTGGGTCTGACAAGAAAGATGCGGATCATCCACCTGAATCCGTCTCAGACCAGCGTCATAAAGAAGTCCCAGCTCAGTCCGGAACGCCGTGGCCAGATCATCGAGATACTCCGCATCGGTATCATATACACCTTTCGCATACGCCTTCCCATCTTTATGTCTAAAGTGGTACCAGCTAGGCGCAGGAATAGTGACCTTGATATTCCCCACATTCTCCTTTCCGACGATAGACTCCACAAACCGGAATTCGTCGAGGGTGCTACTGTGCCCGGTATGTCTGATCTTGCCGGTACAGAAGACCACGGTCTGGGGCGCAAACTGCCACGCCGACAGCGACTGGACGTCTGGGAGATACTCCCGAAGACCGAGGGCTTTCACGTCCGTTGGGACGCTTTCGAAGCCGGAGACGTTGTTGAAGAATGTGCTGAAGAATACTACAGGCTGTCAGTTAGATGTTCAGGCATAATTCAGTGGTGGACAGACAAGAGCGCCTGTATTCGCCATCTGTAACGGCTTTGAATCCGAGCTTCAGCTGTTCATGGACGATCTTTGTGATCTCGTCGTCTTCGATTTTGCGGAGGGTTGTTCCATCTGCGTCCTGTGCGTGCTCTATTAGTCTAGCCGGACGGAGCAAAGAGCCGAGATGCTCTGCTCTGCAGGGACGGGGGGCAGTCGACATATTGTAATGAGGCATGTATACAGGGCAAGGAGTGTCAAGCAAGTAAACCGGGGCACCCTGGGGTACCTAATGATTTCCCCATGAGGGGCTCGTGGGGTCGTGGAGACTGTGGATAAGTCGCAGCGAATGAGGCTCTCAAGGCTGTTTAGCTGTCCGCCCTAAGCTTCTGGTATTAATTCATAACGCTTGTTCATATCGCTATTCATTGCGCGGCGTTTCAGCTGCATGGTGGCTTACTGTTTGGTGGCAAGCTATTTGGTATGTCTTCCCTAAGTTGACCACCTGCGCTGGTCAAATAGAACTGAATGTGCCACGATAGCTGTCCCAGACATCCCACCCTTATTTCCTTCTAGAATGGTATCGAACCCCCGCGTTCCATTTATACGCTGGTGATGACCTATCACCCCAGACTAAGAGCCTTTTGTCCACTTGGTTGTTGCAGGTCAGGAACAGTGAGCGTTAGGCAGAAGATGGAATAATACTGTATTTGTATATCTTTGTTGCTTTATTAGGTTGCCCTGTATTTGTTTCAACATGTTATTTGTCTGGTTATGATCGGAATCGACCAGAGGAGAGTTCAGTGAGCATCGCCACGATGGCCCAATCCGGGGAAAGAATCCGAATCCTGCACTGTGGGGAACGGATGTTATTTGGTCAATTGCTGACCCGCTCTGCACGCGATTGGACCCGGGTTTTATCTGCGGAACTGAAGAAACGGGGAAATGAGGGATCCGTGGATGGACAGCAGAGAGTTCAGTCCTGCCAACCAGACACCACCAACTGCAGTGCCACATGCGTAGGGTCGCCACTTCATTTCTGCTCGGAATCCTTCGAGGAAATGCCTCAACGGTAGGGTTGTGATTGGGTTATAATGCCCCTGCCTGCGACCTGGTTGGATTGTCTGGGGTAGTCTGAAGCTTAACTTCC
The DNA here is from genome assembly GCF_016861865.1 of Aspergillus puulaauensis. Classification (NCBI taxonomy): domain Eukaryota; kingdom Fungi; phylum Ascomycota; class Eurotiomycetes; order Eurotiales; family Aspergillaceae; genus Aspergillus; species Aspergillus puulaauensis. Next base: position 613,537 of record NC_054859.1, read on the forward strand.
CCGTCACCTCTCCATCTCTCATCTCTCCATCATCTCTTAGATTCTCTCCATCATTTCCATCATCTCATCTCATCTGTATAATGAATCGCCCGGGCGGTCGGCAGCATGTCCAGCTCCAGCACAACGCCCGAACAAGTAGGCCACCATAAAGTCGACAACGCCCTGGACATCGCCATCGTCATCTTCTCCGCCATTGCCGTCTACAATGCCCTCGAGCTCTCCATCTACCTCCCCTCCTCCTTCCACCGCTACCGCAGCCTCTACTTCTGGTCCATGATGACCTCCGCCATCCTCGGCGTCATCCCGGCCTCCATCGGCGGCGTCCTGCAGTTCTTCGGCCGCCAGCCGCTCTGGCTGAGCATGCTGCTGCAGAATCTCGGCTTCATCCTCATGGTGCCGAATCAGTCGGTCGTCTTGTATTCGCGCCTGCACCTGATCTCGCCCGATAAGATTGTCCTCCGAATCGTGCGCTGGCTGATTTTCGGCTGTCTGGCGTTGATCTGCATCCCGACCATCATCCTCAATGTCGGCTCGAGCTACCTCCCCCATTCCCCGCCATGGGTGCGCGGCTACTCCATCATGGAGCGGTTCCAGATAACCTGGTTCACGCTGCAAGAGTGCTTCATCTCGGGCGTGTACATCTACTACACGCTCCAGCTAATCCGACTCGTCCCGACCGACGATAAACGACGGCACAAGATTCTGTTCCAGCTGCTGGTCGTCAATGTGCTTGTGATTATGCTGGATCTGGTGCTGGTGATTCTGCAGTATTTGAACTACTATTATACCCATGTGATTCTCAAGGCGACGGTGTATAGCATCAAGCTGAAGCTGGAGTTTGCGGTGCTGGGCATGTTGGTTTCGATGGTGCATCGGCGCGATTCGGATCAGTTTTGGTTGACGGAGCAGTCGCCGACGCATGGTTCGTAGATAAATGTATATAATGTATATAATGTATATAATGTATATAATGTATATAAATGTATATAAATGTATATAATGTATATAAATGTATATGTAGATACCCATTCATGTATTATGCCTATTACTATGGGTACTGTTCAAGGATAATAGACTATCTTGATGTATCATGATATCCCCGCCTACTAAATCAATGATCCACGGATCGAAAGATACATAGTCTGTCTCATTTCCAACTCCACCTCTGACGGTATTAAGAGGATAGTTTCATCAGAAACTCGGGATATCAGGTGCCAACAATAAATCTGGTGTGATCAGGCAAGGCCCCAACTTGATACTGCCTGAGGCAGAAGCTATTGCTTTATTGTTATTATTAGTCCAGCAAATGCAGTACCCTGACATCTGCTGGGATACGAAAAGTAGATCCAGTCCGGAGTCCAACCCATCTGGCCATCCAAATCAAGCAAAGCATTTCCCTGTCTCGGAAAGAAGGAATGCGCATTGTGGGGCAAGACGGCACAAACACAAAATTCTTCAAGGCCAAGGGCTGGGCAATGCGTCTGCAGATCTTGTCTCGGTTCACCGTTCGAGTTTTCGTTTCGCAGTCTGTTGTAGCCATACTGCGGACTCGATCAGTTGTTGGGGTGAATAAGACGCGGTACATGTTGATAAGGAATACAATGTATGAGACAGTTGAGCACAGTTGACCAAATTGAATGCACGCTCCCTGATTGGACACAGGGATCGGGGGTTCTCCGGGGAATTCACGGTGGACGAACAGGCTGCCCCTGAACCACAACAGAAGACAGGATACTGAGAACTACGGAAGGCAACTGCTGTGCTGACCAGCGAGTCTCCGTCCGTAGTGAATGTCTTCAGTCTTCAGTCTTCAGTCTTCAGTCTTAGGATCAGATAAGGTATTCAGCCTGCCGTCCGATTACCAAGACCCATCCTGATCTGGTCCAATCAAAAGGAAGAAAGTAAATGAATGTTTTCCGTCTCCGATTACTTAAGCTGCACTGCACTTTACCTCTAGATCTCCAGACCATATACATGGACCCAGATGCACGAACGTGGAGCCTGGCCCCATTGACACGGAAGCACGGAATGAGAATAATAATCAAAGGAAGACTCTTGGTCCTGTCAACAGTTGTATCACATTATGAACGTGAACCCCCATGGCAGGGCATACACGGTGCAGTCTCCGTGCTCACTGCGTCTCTGTTTCATGAGACATAGGCCTCGTTATTGCTGTAGATGAATGGGTTTAGGGTCTGCAACCATAAATCCGCATCCGAACCACTGTATACTGGCCGGTATCCGCATCTCGGAGCGAGCTCGAATGGGGTAAGATGAGATTGATTAGATTGATTCGCAATGTTGACTGGCTGCTGCAGACTGCATCGTTCCTGAGCTAAAGACTATCCACTCACCACGAGCTGAACTGCTATCCAGGCGGCCAAACGCCGACAATGGCCCGGATCTGCATTTCAGCTTTCCTGACTCTGTTAATGTTAATATACGGCGTCCGAAGCTCCGTGTGTGGAACATCATACTAAATCCCTACATTGCCCAGGGCAGGGCGTCTTTTCTCGAAGAGACATTTCACCACATCCAGTTCCTTGCATTGCAACAATGCTGCTTCCTTCGTTTGCCCTTGTCGCGCTCCTCTTAGGGGCTGCGAGAGCAGAGACCCCAAAAGCTCAACTCTGCCTTGCCGGTGCTGCGGCGTCGCTGGACTATGTTCTGTTTTCAACGGACTCTGTTGATATGCTCACGAACCAGTGCTCAAGCAAGTTGAAGATTACATCGCTCTATGCCACCGCCCACAAGTACTGCACGGAAGACGATATAGCTGCATACTATGAAGCGAAGAATGAGGAGTGTCGGCAGGTCTACGGCATCTCCCTCATGCCATACTCCGATGTTGCCAAATCCTTTACAAAGGAATACATCCAGGGGTTGAAGGTTATTCATAACATGGCAGAGGGGGCGGCGGGTCTATTGGACAAGCCAGCACTGCTTTCTGAGGAATTCTTCACCCAGGGCTACAAAACTCTTGTACGTTGCTCATCGTATCATGTCCAAGGAAACTTGGCTGACTTTACTAGGAAAGCTGGGACATCGCGACAGCAGCTCATGACTTCCACTCGTCAGTACCATCTCTCTTCACCGGTTCCTTCGTCTGACTGAATACTACCTAGGTTCATGCCGTATGTCTTTTGGGCGGCGATTGTCTTCTTCGGCATACTCCACCGCATATTCAACGCCTTGCTCCTGAGCCAGAAATACGAAGTCGACCAAGACGTTGAAGGAGAGCAGAAAACCTCTCTCAGCCTTCCAGTTAGAATCACCAGAGACGTCCATCGATGGATCAACACCCACTTCGTGCTTCCATCTGAATTCGGCTCTGGCCGCCGCAGGCTTGGGTGGGTGTGGCATCGCCAGATCTCAACTCGGATACAAACAATTGTGGTGCTGCTTTACTGCATACTGATTATTCTACTTTGCGCCACGGAGTATTATACATACTACGAGAGTCTCTAGTACGTCCAACAATATGACAGCCTATACACTGGCAAGGCGGCTAACTGAGCAGCTTCGACACAAAACCGCACCAGATCCAGCGCCACGTCGCAGACAGAATGGGAATCATGGCAATTGGTAGTCTGCCTATCCTGTGGGCTTTTTCTGGACGAAACAATGTTATCCTCTGGGCTACGGGATGGAGGTTTGGAACGTTGAATCTCTACCATCGCACCATTGCTCGCGTTACCATGGTCCTGGCTATTATCCACGCTTCGGCGTATACCAGGTATTATGTGGAGCGTGAGTATCCTCGTATCCAATTGTCGGCTAGCACTAACTTGCCCAGTTCAATTCTACAAGATCACCCTTGTTGAATACTGGTTCCGGTGCGGTATCCTTGTGAGTCCAACCCATTCTTGATGAAGTGCTATCAACTAACAAACAAGGCCCTTACAACTATATCTGTCATGGTCGGTCTGTCCTCCTCTATAGTACGTCAGAAGATCTACGACTTCTGGCTACTCTTGCACATTCTACTCGCCGTCGTCGTAGTGGTAGCTCTCTACTAGTAAGTACCCAATCATTACCTGACCAAAATGTTACTGACAAGCTGCAGCCACACCAGCATCCTCGAAGGAAAATACAACCCCTTCATCTGGTCCATAGTCGCCATCTGGGGCTTCGAGCGAACCATCCGCCTCCTCCGCCTCGCATACTGCAACCTGCCCTTCACCCCCAACGCCGGGAAACGGCACTCAACCAAATCTACGGCCGTATACCTCAAGGACGCAAACGTCGTCAAGGTTGATGTCTTCCCTGGCTCTGGCTCTCTCAAGCCTAAACCAGGACAGCACTACTACCTGTACGAACCGCTCCGGTGGAAGGGGTACGAGAACCACGCGTTTAGTCTGGCGAGCTGGTCCGATGGCAACACAGTTACACCAGATCTAGCCCAGTCACCACCATCCGAAAAGACTCAAATGGACACGAATCTCTCATCCAATCTATCCACCGACTCCCCTGCTGCCTTCCAGCCAAAGAACCAAGCCATTGGTTACAACGGCAGCAAATTCACCTTCTACATCCGCCCCCTCTCCGGCTGGACACGCCGTCTAAAATCCCAATGCCTGAAATCCGATTCCTCATCTCCAATGGACCTAACCCTCCTGGTCGAAGGCCCCTATGGCAGCCCGTCCCCTCTCTACAGATTCGAACGTGTGCTGTTAATCGCCGGGGGATCTGGAATCACCGCTGCGATGCCGTATATCCGGGACCATTTCGCCCGTGCTTCGAAGGGGGATAAGGCTCTGCGAACGAGATCTGTTGATTTGATTTGGACTGCGAAGGAGGAGGCGTTTATAAATCGGATCTTTGCGTCGGAGCTTAAGGATTTCATTCAGGGCTCTGGGGGTTTCGCTGCTGAATGTTTTGTGACAGCAGGTCTAGCACAAAACGGACCGGAAGGTTCGAGTTCGGGTTCTAGCTCAAACACCGAGAATGAGGATAGATTGGTTAAGATTAACACCGGCCGTCCCGATATCCCGGCTTTGATCCGCCAGAATATCGAGAACACTGCCGCTGCGGATCCCCGTCCTGGGCGCACAGCGGTGTTTGTTTCTGGACCGGCGGCGTTGGCGGATTCGACTAGGGCTACTGTGCATAAGATTCTCAAGGAGACGAGCTATGATGTTGAGTACTTTGAGGAGGTTTTTGGGTGGTAAATAGTTGTCTGATGCTGGGCTGTTCTCAATCTTTTACGGATTTTGTTTAGTATGTATATCGATGAATGAAGTTATTCCTTATTTGTTGAACTCCCAACTCTCCAACATCCAAATTATATTACAAGCGCAATGACAATGGCAGAAGGGCTATTCCCTCCTAAACGCACTCTCTGTTTCCAGCCACAGACCGAAATCCTTCAAACCAGGATTCATCTTCCTCAACGCAGCAACATCAGCCCCGTAGCCCTCATCATGAAACCACTGGAACATCACGCCCAACTCCTTCACGGCCCTCATCATCAACCAAACGGGAAACCGGAATGTCGTCGGGACACCCCTTCCCACTTTCTGCTTGAACGTCGTCGCCATTTGGTCATACGTCAACTCGTCCCCAGCCAACGACAAAGACCTCCCCCTGAACTCGCCAGGATTCACGAATGCCCTCGCAGCAAAGAATCCAATGTCACTCGTCGCAACAAGCTGCAGACTCTTCCCCTTCAACGCCATCAACCACGCAGTGGCAAATACCTTGCCAAAGAAATCCGCACTCAGGTTCTCCATAAACGCGGTTGGTCGCAGAATCGTCCACTCCATCCCGGCTGCTGCTGCTTTCTCGATCAGGTGTTTCTCAATCTCGTGCTTGTAGATGAAGTGCGGGATAGTCGTCGGGTTGTTGATAGACCTGTCGCCCCCGCGGTCGACCGAGCTGTAGACGAAGAACTTGACGCCCTGGGTAATAGATTCGTTCACTAGGGCGATGCCCTGCTGAAGCTCCTGGTCTGATCCAGGACGAGCGGCCTTTCAGCTAGTTAGCTTTTCCAGTTTTCCTTTTTTTTTTCGTTTTTTTTTTTTAATCACGGTATAAGTACCTGCACACTAAACACGCCCCAAATCGGGCTCGCCGTCTGCCGTTTCGCAGATGCAAATAGCGCTGCTGGGTTATCCAGGTTGCCCTCCACGATACGGATCTTGGGTGACGTCTGCGCCAGACTTTGCGCAGCAGCGGATTGCGCACTCCGTGTGACGGCGAGAATGTCAAAGGGGGCGTTTTGGGCCAGGAGGCTCTTTATCACGGAGCCTCCCTGTTTGCCTGTGGCGCCGGTTATGACGAGGGCGGACATGGTGGTGTTGAATTTGAATTAGTTTCTTTAGCTACAGGTGTACTTGTATTTATATCTACCGCAGGAATTTAAAATCCTGCTATTAGTTAGTTGGTGGTGTGTAATGTGGCGGCGTTCGGGGCTGATTTCAAGGCCGAGGCTGACAAATCTTGATATGGCGACCATTTAGTCAGTTAACTGTGAATAACCATGGAATCGTTTTAAGTCGAATGGAGATCCGCTTATTATAGAACCCTGAGCCAGTCCTCAGCCGAATAAGACAGTTCAGGCTCAACATCCACCCTCATGGCTGGTTCCGCCCCGCCGCTTCCATTCCTCACCATGCTAGCTCGCTCCATCAATCGCGACAGTGGTCTTCGCAGCATACTATTCGTCGGGTGACGCCCATTTAGCGACATGTTATAAAACTGCGTCACCACATCCCAGGCATGGTCTATCTCAGGCGAGGCAGGTCGCACGCAGAGTTCAGAGAGGGCAAAGGCGAGGACATGCTGGTGCTTATACGTGTTGCAGAGCCAGGCCCACTGCGCTGTTGGCTCGTTGCTTTGTAGCAGGCTGGCGAACTTTAGCGTTTCAACGGCCATGTAGAATATCTCATCCTTGTTCGTGTTCGTGTTGGTGTTGTCTCGCGAGGCCTGGAGACGGATAACAAGGCATGCCTTTGTTAGGGTGAGTCGTGTAATGACGGCGGTTATCCACTGTATTGGGATGTTTACATTTAATCTGTCGAGATACTGTTTCTCAAGACGGTCGGCTAGTGTTGATAGGAGATCTGCTCGGTCGTTTATATTTGGCGCCTGTCGATCGCTGCTAAAAGATGAACCGACCCAGTATAGGTTTGTCATCATTTCGCAATGGATGATGCACAGCGTGATATCAGTGAAGCCTAGGTTAGGAGGTGATGGTAGTTCATCCATATCTACTGTGAGCTCGTCGCTGTCAATGTTCACCGGGATCTGGGTATCAAACATGGCGGGCACGATCTGGGTTTCGGTCCCTTGGTCTTCGGAACAGAGCATGTCGAGAATGCAAAGGTGCCACCATAGACGGCGCCGCATTTCAGTATCAAAAGTGCTCAGTCCGAGACATTGGCCATCGCGATGTATCCCTTGCTTTTGCGCAACGCGGACTACAATCGCGGCTTCGGCCCATGCCACTCTGGAGTCACCATTGCAGCGCAAACATAGCAGGAACAAAACTGCGGCCTGCAGTATGCGGATATCTTGGCTGCTGATGAGGTTGTCCCTTGTCAATACCTGCTCCGTGGCGAGTCGGTATTCCTGAACACAGGAATCGTACGTCTGGCCGGTGATGGAGAGACAATCGTCGTCTGTTGCACTGACTACGGCTGCAAAGCAAATGGCTAGGATAAGAGCCCTGGGAGCCGGATCGGGAATGAGTTCAGGGTTTGTGCAGAACTCATTAATAAGGGCGTCAATGGAGGGCTTGTGTAGCATCGCTATCATGGGTGCAACATTTTCTTTGTAAATAGACCAGAACATTTTGATCCGTCCAGGCTGTAACAACTCCAACGATGCGAAGAGATAGCCATCATCACTATCAACAGTTGGGACAGACTCCATACTCTCTTCTTCCACCAGCGGGTCATAGGCGTCTCGCAGCTCACGTATCTACACCCTTAGCTGATCAATGCACGTACATAACATACCACCAGTGGCAGAAGCGACAGACAAACCTTATCTCCCAGAACAACAGACGCCTCATCACCAACATAGCGACCATTTCCGAATCGAGCACCTAGTCTATCCCAATGCCCAGGTTTCCCTTGTGCGTTGATGCTAAAATGTTCATGCCCCTGTTCGCTCCCAGCCTCTTCCCCATCCCCCCGGAGCCGCGCCACCTCATCCTCCAACTCCTTAAGCCGCGTCATAACAACAGAAATGGGGGGCCGCCTCAGTATCCGCGGACCTCTTTTGGCAGATCCGGGGTAGGAGCATTCATTTTCAACACTGGCTTGGACGCATCGTGCGCATGGGTGGGCCCGGTCGCACCGCACCTTTCGCTGGCTACAGCGGAGGCAGCTGCGTTTGGACACTGCCGCTTCTCCTGCGGGGTGAGAGTTCATGGTTTCCGCGGTGGGTACGGTACCATTTACTAGGGAGGAAGTTGGGCATGGTGTGTTGAAGTGAAGTGCAAGTTGATCAGACGAGCAGTCCTTTTTGGTGATTACCTAAGCTGGCCGGGGACGATTCAACCATGTTATGGTCTGGTATATATAGCATGCTCGTCTTGAAAAGATCTTTTGCGTCCGTGGGCATTATTTAGGTGGTATTTTACTGGCTACAACCATTTTGGGTATCGTCGACAGTATTATAACCTTTTTTTATACAGCGAGAACTCGAGGACCAAAAACACCAAGTACGCAGCAAGCAATACTAAACCAGAAATCCGACTTGGCGGTCTTAGAAATACAACCACAGCAAGAAAGAACGCCGACATCCAGACTGTTACCAGGTCAAAAAGAACAAATGCATCTGCCTGATCGACAGCCCCTCCGGAGGCAGCAACAATGCCGATGCACAGCGTTAGGAGGAATATGTTGCTGCCTGCAGTTGCTGCAACGACAATGCCTCCTTGTCCACGAAAACCACTGAGCACGGAAATGAACTTCTCTGGGAGGGTCGTGGCAAAGGCAATAATTGTCAAGCCGAATACGGTGCCTGACAGGTGGAGGGAATCAGCGATTGTGCCGGCACTGTGGGCAAGGATATATCCAGATAAAGATAGCGCAAATAGGCCGAAGAGAAGCTGGAATAGATGGTAGTAGAGTGGTCGTGATATGTTTCTGCCATCCTCTGGAGATGGCGAGTTGGGCGTCGATAGCAGCGGATCCTCCTCTGAGGGCATCTGATGGCTACGACTGGCGGGTACATCGTCTTCGCTGTCGCTGTCCGACATCTGAGGTGGCTCCGCTATGCCTCTATAAATGGCGTACCCGATGGAGATCAAGTACAGGGCAAATATGGCTATGAGGACTCCGCCTGTAGGCTGATTTAGCTGGTCAAAAAAGGCCAAACCCACAACCAATGTAGTGACAGCAAGAAGCAAAGCGGAGTACATCTTTGCAGTCCAGTCGAACTCCATTCGGCCTGGATGGCACAGAAGACCGAGGGAGAAGGCGCCGAGGATGTTGGAGATGGTGGAACCGATCACATTGCCCAGGGCAAGGGGTGCACGGTGTTGCAGGATTGCGGCAACCACAACAGCGAGCTTACAGATTTATCAGTATGCATCCGGAAAGGATAAACAGTGAGGACTACCTCTTCATATTCTGCTCCAGCCGTCAAAAGAGCAATGAGGGTCGGCGAGATGCCCACACGCTGCCCCACGACAACAGTGTGGTCCACGAATTTATCCGCACCATAGTCAAGGACAAAGATGCCGGCGATGAAGGTCGCGGTATTAAAGCAGAGGCTATCCCAGTCCATGATGCTGTTCTCGATGCAAAGGGAGAACTGAAGTTGCTGCCTGCTCTCCACAAGGTGGATTAAGTGACCTAATCGGCCGAGCCCTAGCAGTGTTTCTTATTGAATAATTGAGTATAAGTCTTTAGTTGACAGGCAGTTGTCTTCGAGTTGATCAAGAATATCCTACAAGGCCGCCGAGATTCCGCAGCAAGGCTTTCTGTTGGTTAAATTGGCCGAATTGACCCAGCCATTTCTTGTCCGTTCGCCGAATGACATTCTGACGGCGACTTTTGTTCGGCGAACTAACACGACAGCCATGCGGGGACGACGATCTTTTCTATACGAAGTATCGGGAGACGAACAAACCCTGGCTCTCCTTCCACCGGTCGAATGAAACAAGACTTCCCCAAGCTTTGGCGCATTATTTTTAGATTCCAGAGCGGGGACTGGAATTCTGGTGCCTTGGATGATCGCCAGGGTTTGGATATAAATTCCAGACTCCGAGGCACTCGGTCTCTACACCGTATAAATAAATTCAAAACTACTTATTGGGTTTGTTGCAGTTTAAGGATTGTTACTACAATGCGTTCATTCTTCCTCTTCTCTGCATTGGCTCTGGCAGCATCAGTTCTAGCCCAGGACATCGATTCCAACGATGTCCCATCCCAATGCACAGATGCCTGCGCCTCTGTTGTCAGTCTGACTGCCAGATGCGACAAATCTACCAATGACGACGATTCGGCTGAGAGAAAATGCGTCTGCGATGACCCTGATGCATCAAAGAGCGTCCCAAACTGCGCCGCCTGCCTCGACAGGTACAGCAAAGACGGCAAGGACAACGGTATGTTTCTTCATCGGAGAAGGTAAACTATAGATGCCCAGATTACGCTGATAATTTATAGATGCAAATGATATTGTCCGCAAATGCTCGTTTGCCTCCACCACGTATGACCCTACCATGACCTCCTCTGCCACTTCCACCAGCAGTCCTAGTTCTACTACCGGTGCGACTGCCGAGTCGTCGACACCACCCTCAGCAGGCCATTCAACTGGGCTGACATCTGGGCTTCTTGGAATGGGTATAGGCATTAGCCTTTTGGCTTCAGTTGGGCTTTAAGCGAGGTAGTCGGAGTGGACATCTAACCCTTGTTTAAACGAACGAAATGAATCGGCCATCACTCATATCAAAAGTGTAGCCTAGCACTGCTTGAATTTAATCTTATCTCGCTCTTCTCCTAGAAAATAAGTCCAGGTTGGGCGATAGTGATAGTGCATAGTGATAGTGGCATAGTGATAGTGGCATAGTGATAGTGGCATAGTGATATGGCTGTGTGGCCTTGTGGATACAAGCAGCTAGACGTTAACGGCCAGGTCGTGGTACATTAAGCCACCGGTAATAATATACTCCGTAGGCACCTATTTATACACCGTGAAGTATTGCAATCCGGATTTGTAACGTTACTATGATTAGTCGATGACGTCGCCTGATAAGGCAGCTCATTACCCAAAGCGGATATATGACGACTACAAGACACCCAACATCGCTGCACTTATACCAAAACATTTTGTCGGAGGAACTCACAAAACTCTTGAATTCTGTATACTTAATCAGTTCGTTTGTAAGAGCTCCAGTAAGGCCATTTCGGCCAACAACTAGCGCCATGACGTCCACCCTGTCATATTATATTCATCCATACGCGCAGCAGATTGCCCTCCATGCGCTCCAGCGGATTAACGGTGCGCGTCTCAAGTTTATTCTCCAATACAAAGAACCTCCAGAGGAGATCCAGGTTGGAGAGACCGGATCCGAGAAGTCCGACTCGGCTGTGGAGCTGCGCGTTCGAAGTCCCAATGTGTGGATGAGAATTTGTTCATGCTTCGATCTTGTAAGACATCGTATACTAGTAATATGCATCGTTTACATGCTTATGAGATGTCTAGGGCTTTGCAGAGGCCTATATGTTCCAAGAAGTCGACTGTGATGACCTCGGTCGAATATTTGACGTGCGCACCCATACCCATGATTCTATCCAGATAGTCTAACAGCATATAGATCTACATCAAGAACAAAAACCGTCTTGGATCAGGGAATCTGCTGCTCCAGCTTCTCCCTCGAGTTGCGTGGCTTCTCCAACCCACCAACAGCATCCAGGAAGCCCGGCAAAACATTTCCTCCCACTACGACACCTCCAACGAGCTCTTCAGCGCCTTCCTCTCACCAGATTTGAATTACTCCTGCGCACATTGGTCTGGCGATCCCGCGGAACCGCTCGAGTCCGCACAGGCCCGCAAAGTCCAGAACCTCCTATCAAAGGCGCAGCTTTCATCATCACACCACGTTCTAGACATCGGCTGCGGATGGGGCGATCTGGGCATCAAGGCGGCGCAGATCTATGGGTGTCGCGTAACGGGCCTAACCCTATCGGAGAGACAGAAGAGTCTCGCAGATCAGAGGATCAAGGCGGCCGGGCTGCAGGATCGCGTACGCATCCTGCTTTGTGACTACCGGAAAGCATCTGCGCCAGGTCCAGGTGCAGATTCAGATAACGGTGGGTTCTATGACCGCGTCATCTCGGTGGGAATGTTCGAGCACGTTGGGCCGGAATATCTGGATGAGTACTTCAAGACTATTTCCGAGCTCCTGCACCCCACCCATGGAGTGATGGTGATTGATGGGATTACCATGACAAACAAGGTTTGAGCCTCTGCGACTATTAAATAACAGATAAACTAACCACTGTTTTAGCTGCGCGAGACGAAATCCAAAGTCCCGACATTCATTGGCCGATACGTCTTCCCAGGCGGTTACCTGCCAACTATCCACATGCTCTTCGACTCGCTTCACCGGGGCTCAGAGGGGAGTCTGGAGGTTACCTCTGCCCTGAACATCGGACCCCATTACGGCAAGACGCTCCTGGCCTGGCAGGACAATTTCCTGCACAACTGGGGTAGGATCGAATCGGACTACCGGGCCGCACGCCCGGGGGTGTCGGATGCCGAAGTCGAGGCGTTTCGCCGGCAGTGGTTGTATTATTTTCGGTACTGCGAGGCGGCGTTTCGCACGAGGTTACTGGGGAATTACATCATTGTTGCAGCGAGGACGCCGGAGCAGATGGTTGAGGTGGATGTGGGTGCTGGTTCTGCAGATGGGATGTTTGAGAACTAACGATCGGCGATGGAATTAGCACTATTGACGAGATGGGAATGGGGTTAGTACTACTGACGAGATGGGAATTAGGGCACGCTGGAGTTCGTGCTGGGAGTTAATGTGTTGTATCTTGACCATTCGCGTTGGTGATTGATAATGCAGCGTGCTTTGAAATACAGGAATGCCATCTATATAACAATCTTTCTGTGAATTCATCAGTACAACACGGTATTATATATGGTATTGAACTTCATTGCAGTCAAGCCCAATGGCGAACGATAACCCTAATTCAAACGGATTGCGGTAGAATTGGACGCGACGTCTTACTTGAATAAGATTTCCAATCCTTGTCAGATGGACTTGCCACATTTAACCGCTGGAAGTTGATATACAGGGGCTATCCGATATTTAGCCACGCAATTAGAAGTCAAATCTGCACTTTGATCGTGCATGAGAAGGCCGGCTCCACCATAACTGAAACACCACATCCATCCTAATTGGGAATATGCCGATCTCGGGATCTTCCTTCAAACCATGAAGTATAGGGTTATATAAAGGAAAGTCCAAGTAGCATACTGTGTTTTTAGTGCTAATCAAATGTTTATCGAAATATCTGCGCTAAAATGGCATTCAAGATCTCTCGGATTCAACGCCTCAGCGCGGTGACGGGCATATCCATGACGTTTTTCATCGCCGAGATATCTGGTATACTACTGTACCACACCTCTGTGTTGAAGACCCCCATACTGATTATATGGTATAGTTGGCTTTTATACAGGTTCTCTCGCTCTCATTGCCGATGCCTTTCATTATGTATGCCGTTGACGCTCGGGCCATTTGCTGAACTGACATGTATCCAGCTCAGCGATGTCGTCGGGTTCCTGGTTGCGCTGGTCGCCGCCATTGTAACTTTCCACCGTTCAAGATAAGGATTAGTTCTAAACTGACATGCTCCAGGTCGAAGAAAAGCACACCCCGCCGCCGTCTTTCACATTTGGCTGGCAGCGCTCCCAACTACTCGGCGCATTCTTCAATGGAGTTCTGTTGTTTTCACTTGGAATTAGCACCTTTCTGCAGTCAATTGAGCGGTTCATTAAGTTGGAGAGTACGAAGCCCTGCTTTTAATGTAAATTTTCATACTGACTGAAATCCAACCGCAGTTGTTGAAGATCCCAGACTTGTCATGATCATTGGTTGTGTAGGCTTTGGCCTGAATATCATCAGTGTTGTATTCCTGCATGGTGAGTCTTTCAAACCCTTATCTAAACTGTAATAAGTGATAATAATGTCTTTGTCAGAGCACGACCACGGAGTCCAACACGATAACTATCCCTGCGATGAGAACTCAGACATCGAAGAAGCCGTCATCCCCCACAAACAAGCCAAGCCAAAGTTCGACCTCGCTCTAATGGCAGTCCTTGTCCATGTCATGGGCGACTGCGGAAACAATCTGGGGATCATCATTGCCGGCCTCATCATCTGGCAGACTGATTACAGTGGGCGTTACTATGCAGATCCCGCGGTTGGAATGGCCATTGCGGTGATGATCTTCCTCTCGTCTCTTCCTTTCAGTTAGTCATGGACGCTATCCCTTTGCTACCAGCTTTCAAACAGCTGATATATGAAAGTCAAACGGGGTGGTCTTATCCTGCTCCAGAGTGCTCCGGATGGCGTTGAACCGGAGAATGTGAAGCGTGACTTGTTGCAGGTATGTATGCGCGCTTTTGCTGAGATATCTACTTGTATTTATTGCCTGTGTATCTAACAGAAGCATCCAATACAGATACCGGGTATTACCGCTGTGGACGAGCTCCGCATATGGCAACTGAACCAGGAGAAGTCCATTGCCTCGGCGCATCTCGTCCTCAATAATGACGGCGAGGCAGACTTCCACCGGCTTGTGAAGACTGCGAATGAGTGTTTCTATGGATACGGTATTCATCATATTACACTGCAGCCGGTAACAGTGGATGTGAACTACGAAGCTGTCAGCGTCGCTTCAGTGGACAGTGGCAAGCATGGAAGAAATGGAAATGCCACAGGTGAAAAGTATTTAAAGGTGTAACCCCACCACTATGTTGTACGAAGCGTCCGGGCTTGCCAAGCAGCAAACGGCAGCATAAGGGGCTGGTTATTTTGGATTTATTGCGGCGTTCAAGAAGGCTGGGAGGTAGCAAATTGTGGAAGATTGGGAGGTTTCATGTTTATAGACCAGTCTAGAAAGCACTCTTTGATATTACGCACTCAGTCACTCAGCGCCCCTCTCTTTCGAACCCAAATGCGTACAGTGCAATCGTCTCCGCTAGATGCGAACATGTCTGGGTTGCGTGGATTTGGTGTGACAGAGCTTATGCAGCCTGATTCATGTCCTTCCAAGATATCCACAAGGGCACCAGAACCCCGATCCCATACATATATACGGGGATCTTCACTACCACTTAGGACTAGACTCTGGTCTACGCCAAAGAAATTGCTTTTTACCACGAATCCGTTCTCACGGTTCCCCCGGAATTGACGGATAACCGTTCCCTGGTTGAAGTCAAGCAGCTGAACCCCACGACCACGAATCAGGTTGGCAAGCAAATAACGAGAACTAGGGTCCACTGTCAAGGACAACGGAGGAGCATCTACCGCGAACGAGAACTTCCGCGCCCTTGTTTTGATATCAATAACGTGCATTTCCCTGTTGTTAGAGACCAGTAAACGAGTACAGTCTGGTGTTATGCAGCAACAGGTTATATGTTCGCTGAAAGTGTTCCGCCACTCATATATGCACAGCCCAGTTGTGCTGAAGTGCCGGACAGAGTTGGAGGTTGAAATAATGATCTCTTGGTCGGTAACCCAAAGTAGCGAATTTGCCAGTTGTCTATCTCCAAATATATGTAGGCACTTGTAAAGCTTGGACACTGTTAGCGAGTCCACTCAGAGCTTCCAAGGTATAGAACCCACCTTTGTGTCCCAGATCCGAACGAGCCCATCGTGACCTGATGTCACTAATCTTGTATCATTGGGGCTGTATGCGAGACACCGGACGTATTTTACATGCCCACGCAGGCTGTGTATTATGCTAAAGGTCATGGTCTCGTAAACGATTAGACGGCCGCTACGGCCTGCTGTGCAGAGGTTGAGGCCATCATGAGAGAATTCCAAGACCCAGACTTCATCATCGTGGTCATCAAGAACTTGCGTCTGTATTAAAGAACCCAATTGGTACGCTGCGTCTTGTGCTGGCAGATCTTCTGCTATACTGGGGGTCTGGACAGTGGGTTGCATATCCCTAAGCGAAGATATACCTTGCCGTTGTATCCTGTTGTCCTCAGGAAATGCTGCTATTATTTCATCTTCGGTGATTTTTAACTGTCCATTTAGCTGCTGTAAAAGCAACATCATCACATCGGCATCAAACCAGCGGACAGTAATGTCGAGGACTCTTTTGTTCACGGTGCAACTCCAACCAGCATTGAGAAGGAGCATTATCAATCCTTTCCGATGCGTCCAGTTGTGTGATGAGATTGCCATCAGCAATCGCTCTGTAAGGACAACGTGCACCTTTTTTTTATACTCTAGAAGTAGCTGCACATGCTCAGTACTATACTTGTTGTAGATAGCAGCCTCCCAGATATCTTCTGTAAGATCAAACTGCTCAGGTGTGCGTTCAAGTAGCAAGGAAGGAAGTTTGGTTTCATGCTGATAGCACAGAGCAGCAATCAAGACATCCGGGGCCACGCAGTAATTGGAATCCAGACATTCATCCAGGAAGAATTTCGTCATTGCCAACCCCTGGACATGGTTGCCTGCTGCTGCTTTGAGCACCTCTTCTGTGATCAGAGTTTGAAGGCATTTTCCACTGAGAAGCTGCTGTAATTTCCTGCTCCTGACTGTACTTCTTGCTACTGCTTTGATTACAGCTTCAGTGACTGGAATTCGATTGCCTTGCCGGTCCAGGAGGAGTTCTATGATTTTCTCTCCACTTCTCTCGTTGTACATTGCATCCTTGACTACCTCTTCTGTAATCTGGATAAGACCTTCTCTGCGGTCTAAGAGCAGTGCCAGAATATCTTGGCCACTGTATGCATTTCGTGCGGCTGCTCTCAGCACTTCTTCTGTAAGCTGGACCTGATCTCCCTTTCGGTCTAGGAGATATTCCATAACTTCTCTTCCACTCCGCCTGTTGGCTGCTGCAGCCTTCACCACTTCTTCACTGACGTGTATTTGGCTTTCCCGTTGATCTAGGAGGAGTTCCATGATTTTCTTTCCACTCTGCCCATTATTTGCTGCACTCTGCAGCACCTCTTCATTGATCTCAGCGTGGTTTTCTTGTTGGCTCAGCAGGAGCTTCATCAGATCATACCCGCTTTCCTCGTTCCCTGCAGCAGCACTGATAACTCGCGTGGAAACTCGCAATCCAGCTTTTATACTGTTCAATACAGTGACCACGACATTGGTATGACCATTTCGGGCCGCTTCTTCTAGTGGTGTAACTCCAGTCACTGTTTGAAACTCTGCATCATGGTATGTTCTTTCGTGCTGATCCAGGTTTGTCTTGAACCCCCATAGAATCAACGGTATAATCCTCCACCTTGCTGCTGCATGGAATATGCCGAAGCCTTCCTCGATGGCATTAGATAAACCCACGGCCATGAAATCGTACCATGCCTGCCACGTCTCCCAAGCCCTTGAATCTGGCTCGAAAAATGATTCTTGCTGCGGATCTACCGCCCAAGCTGTATCGGCAAGCCCTGCATGTTCAGGCCAATACTTGACTGCGTATCCGAGAAACGAGGCTTTCTCATGGCTGGCAGTCTCAACACAGTCCAGGATATGGTCGATGCAGTGGTTTGCCATATCAGCATGAGCTTTTAGCTCCTCAATATCAAGCTTTTCCTTGACAAGAAAATCTTTCACTGACTTGTGTAGAAGCCGTACATACCCACCTTGAATAATAATCATCAAGCGGCATTGCTCAACCAGGTCCTTTGTGAATTGAAGACGGCTGTCTTCATCGTCGCCAGGATATAGTTGACAAAGACCTGCTAGCTCTCGCACAGTCAATGGCCGCCTCGTAAAAGCAACAAAATTCATCATGTTCTTCATGGCTTCCTTCTCGTCATCATCCTCCCCTATGTCGGCCAGAGCCGTGCTCAGTAGCTGCCCATACAAAGCGTGCAATCCCAGTGGCATTTCCCTAAGCATCTTAACAGCACGCTTAGATTGTGCTTTTGGTCGATCCAATTCACTGCAGGCAATTCCTACCCATAGAAATGTTCCTTCGGCTTTCTCTGCTAGGATTCTCGAGACATCTCTTCTCACTGAGTCTGGGTACTTTTTTCTCGCAGCCAGATCCTTAACCTTTGCTTCAATCATAACTCTGAGGTCATCCTCAACGGCTCTGTAGGAGGCGAGATCTTTGCTTCTGAAGTGAGACAGATATTCGCCGATCTCTGGATACGGACGACTAGTTATCAGAATATGGAGATGAGATGGTGGTGAGTCTGCCGTTTGCTGCTCTCCGAATGATTGATAAACCTGGCGAATAAAGTCTTGCTGCGAATCCGATTCGCATTCATCCAGAGCGTCAATGATACAGTATATCTCAACGGCGGAGTCCTTTCCCATCTCCATCAGGACACTCCATAATGCATCGAAAGAGCTATTCAAGTTCGTCTTTCCCTCGCTATGCTTTGGCAGGAACTTGGCCAAGTATGGGCGTTGCGTCACCAGATAATGGATTAGACCACGTAAAATTGAGACAGCCGTACGCTGTTTGTCGTTGCTAGAGTCGCAAAAGAAATAGGCCAGGACTTTGCTTCCGTTCGTAAAGGCTTGCTGTTTTGGGAGCTCCTCTGCCATTGTCATTGCCATTGTCGACTTTCCAGTTCCAGGGTTGCCATACAGCCACAGGACATTTGAACCTCCTTCGCCTTGGGGCTCTGACATTTGAAGCCAACTCATAAGCTCGTCGGTTTTCAGTATCCATTCGCATGTTCCAGCCACACGGCCCCCTTTTCGTCTTCGCAGTGCATTCTTATCATCTTCTGGGTTTGTGAGAAACAGGCTCTGTAAACATTCCTTTTCATCCGCAGTAAACCCATCTTCATCTTCGTTAGCACAGGGCCCTTTTCACTCTCCTTTTAGACCCAGTAACATACCTTTTTCTCGGTGTCTGTCCTTGTTCATAACAACTGGAACCGTGGATAGCAAAATCTTCGCATATGCAGCAGCAACCAAAGCTGCATACGGCTGCCATTCTTTATGCTTGTGAGAATCACAGTAGTCACAGATCCCCCGTATCACAAGAGATGGCAGCTCATCCATGATCCCAGCAGCCTCCATTTCAAAGCAAAGAACGTCCAGTTCCGCTGCAATAGAATCGCGCGTCTTGGCATCTTTCATAACCTGGTCCGCGGACGCAATTAGGCCGTAGTTGATATACGGCTCATCAGGCCTACTTCGTAAAGGACGATCAACCAGCTGGACCGAATCGCAAGCAACGCAGCCTACTTCAGGCTTTTCATGATAATACCCTGCCTTGAAGAGCATATCGGTTTGCGGTCGTGGAAATTGCTCCCTGATTCTAGGGTCCATCTGGGCCAGCGTATCCCGAATCCGCCTATTCCCCGCCATCTGTTCACCTTCCAGGTGTGCTATTGCCTTTAATAAGACTTGCGGGGGTTTGTTAAGTAAACTCGTACGCTGAAGCCTCCCTTCGCGAATCGTCTTGCCGTAGTCATACTGAATCACCCCAGATGAAGACCCAGTTGGTTTGCTCACAACCACATCGCCGAGTCGAATATCCGCTGCAGCCGCATGCGATCCCCGAGGAACCCCGCCTCCAATACCAACCATCAGCCCGAATTGAAGATTCGAGTAAGTTGACGCCATATGCGACACGGTCGTCGAGGCTGAAACCGTCCCGTAGACCCCTGCTGGTAGGCACACTAGTGCCACATTGTGCTCTTGGATAGTCCCAAGCGTGTACACGTTATGGTCGGTTTTGGGCTGGGGTAGGGGCTCGTGCGTCGAGTCTAGCATGGCCTTTGCTGCGGCCATTTCTATCGGGAGGGCGCATATCCAGGCGACCGTGTAGTCATCGTGTGTTAAACGCATTTTCGCGCTTGACAAGACACGACGTCCTCGTCCTAATGGTGGAGGTTTTGTAGGGAGATAAGAAGGTAAGGTGGAGGGAACGCGGGGCACGAGCTAGCGCTTATTTTGCATACGGTACTGAACGAGGCTGATTTAGTTAATATATTACAAGGTTATTTTCAGTCTCCCTAAAGAGACTATCTTCTCCGTTTAGAGTGTAAAGTCCCATGTCTTCTGAGATATGTATATATAAACATAACGGAGGCCAGCTCGATACTAACTTCCCTCAATCTACAACACTATTACCAGAGCACAAAAGACCTAATGGACTATTCGCTCCAGGGTTCTTGAATTCCGGCCGCTGTTTATTCATATCGGTCAATGAAATAGCTTCTCCACCGTATTCTTCAGTGAACAAGCTTTCCTATCCAGCTAGCGCGATCTCAACAACGAATACAGAGGGACAATGAACATAACTTATTCTCTGTACTTAGAGTATGGAATACCGGTAATGTGGTGTAATATGCTTTGTAGGCAGAGATATAAATAAAGGGAGTCCCCGTAATTATGGCCCACAGTTGGCCCATATAGCCCGGACTAGGAATAGTGCCTTGTAGATCTTACCATCCACGCATTGTCTTCGTATGTACCAAAACACCGGTCATACCATACAGGCACATTTAATTATATATCCAGGAGTCGTAACTAAGCATTCCTGAAATACCACATTTATAATTATACATAGCACCTTTCAGCCCGAGACCTGCTTCAGGCTTCTATATACTAACTCTATAAAGTCTATTTAATTTGAAACTGCCACCGCAAACTCCGGAACCTTTGCATCTGGATTCTCAAACACGGCCTCCCAATGCTCCTTTGTCCGTTCACAGAGCCGGACTTCAGAATCCCAGGATTCAAAAGCCGGTTGCATATCGCACACCACGGTCAGCGTCTCCTCCCAGAATGCCTTCTCGGCGTCCCATCCTAGCCGTTCCATTGCCTCTGGAGGATATGTCCAGAGTCGAGTAGGTTCCCCGTCGAAACCCGTTAACTTTTCACCCAGAAGTTCCTTCCCTGGGTTAAATTCTGGGTCTCCAGCATGAACGAAGAAGGCTCGGGGTGGGCTGGATACCGAAGGATCCTTGACTCTCCATTTCCCATGGTCCTGGATTGGATCGGCTTGGATATAACCAGCGTTAACTGCAGCGTCCGGATCCCAAGGGATAAGGTTTCCTATGTCCACTACTGTTTCACTAACCGCATAAAAGGTCTGGTTCAAGGCAGTTGCAGCATGGAGGAAGGTGTCTTTATCACCCGTACCTGGTGCATCCTGGCCAAGTAGTATGTAATAATAGTCCGGGCCGTAATAATTATAATAAGCCGCGAGAATCAGCGTGGAAAGGTGCGTTTCTTTTGAAACAAGCAGCATTCCAGCTTCTGTAGCTTGTCGAGCAGTAGAGAGAGGTTCAGCTTGTCTGGAGATGTCAAAGTATACCGGAGCGGCGGAATTAGCCCAAAAATCAGGCCACGTAACAAGTCCAGTAGACGTGAAAGGTTCAGAGTCGAGTATTATAGCTGGATCATAAAGAGCAACGCAGTCCGCGTCCAACCAGAGGAACCTTTCGAACGAGGAGAATAGCATGGCAAATGACTTGATCTGAAAGCCCTCTATCGCTTGCATACTCAGCAAATTTTCCTGGTCTGTAACTTCCTCTACCGCAAGAATATCTGAAAGCACCAGGCATTCTGCGCCCAGCCGGGGTAAAACAGTCTCGCATATTTCAGGCTCATACTCCGTCCGATCCTTCATAAACACCTCCACCGGCAGAGTTGATCCAGTCCGCCGCAGCAACAAGAGGGATACCAAAAAGGTAGGCAGATAGTCACCCCCCGCAGAGGACACTATGCCAGTTGTTCCGCGCACATAAGGACGATTGACCTTTAAATTACGGATAGCTTGCACAAAGCCATCATGCGCAGTTTGCATGGGCAGTTGAATCTCATCAACATTGGAGACGTAGTTTTCGCGAGGGGCCTCGTTTACAGCATCAAACCGTCGGGCGCCTGCGCTGTCATACAGGGCTGGTTGAGGACAGTCTGGCTTGAATTCCTCAAGCAGGGGATGAAGCTGCTGCCACAGCTGGGAACGCCGGTCGTCAAGCGAGATGACAGGTTGGCGCTCCCAATTCAAGTAAATATAAAAGAGGTTAAGTAGAAAGAGAGCAGCACAGAAGTACGTGATCGTTGTTCTTCGGGGAGCCAGCATTTTGTGCAGCTCCTGAGATGAGGGAAGAAGAAAGAAAGAAAGCAAATGGAGAATGGGGGCATGTAATGTCATATAATACTGGTATTATGGTAATATACAACTCCGTTCACAACCAAAACAGGGCGGGCGCTTATTCTTTGTAAGTGGGGCTGGTGGGTCCTCCCGGCAGCAGCCTCAATTTGATTGGGCTGACCTCGGCCCTAGCCGCCTGATGTCTGACAACATTTTGTATGGAGGCGTAAGCGCTGCACCAGCCCTGCCATAATCCAACATCCTGCAATCCAACTGCCAGCCATGAACCCGTAGGCTATCCGTGTAGTCCATACAGCTCTATCTTATGACCATATCCTGTGTATATCATAAAAACCGGGATTGTCAAGGTCTACATGGGCTTACATTCAATCACCTTCAATCTCACCTCGACAACCCCCGTCAAAATGGGATTTCTAATCTCCTCGGTCAGCATAGTTATCATCCTGACTCTAAGCATCACTATCACACTTCTGAGAAAATCCAGACCATCCAGGTTGCTACCCCCAGGTCCTCCTGGTAACCCGATACTGGGCCATCTCCGGCTCATCCCCAGGGACCATCCCGAACACGCCTTCACTCAATGGGGAAAACAGTACAAGTCAGACATCTTATACTTCAACATTCTATCCCGGCCGATAATCGTCCTCAACAGCATCGAAGCCGCCCACGACCTGCTCGACAAGCGAGGCGCCAACTACGCCGATCGCCCACGGTTTGCTGTCTTCGAAGAGATGGGCTGGGGCGTCACTCTTACCTTTCTGCGCTTGTCCCCTCGCTTCAAACTACACCGAAAACTCCTCCAGCAGTCATTCACCCCGTCCGCATGTAAACCATACCGCGCGCTCCAACAAGAAGAAGCCCGCCGCGCAATCAAATCCATAACGCAGAACCCAAACGACTGGGAAATGCGCCTGCGTCAATTCTCAACAGCGGTAGTCCTCCGCATCGGATTCGGAATCGACATTCAAGAGGAAAACGACCCGTACGTGAAAATGGCGCTCGACGTCGAAGAAGCAACAGGAAAAGGCGGCGTCCCTGGTGCCTCCATCGTCGACTTCTTCCCTATCCTTCGATACCTGCCTAGCTGTGCGGGGCGGGTGTGGGACGCCTTACAGCCCCTTGCTCATGCGCGCGATACAAGACCGTCTATCCAGGCTTTACACGATACACCGTGGGATGCAACCGAGCCATCCATCAGGGCAGGGAATGCAACGCAGCCATCCTTCATGCGTACCCACCTGGGTCGATATCTCGATAACGAACAGGAAGGAAAATCCAATGAAGACGTAACAATCGCCGATTTAAAAGGCGCCGCAGGCGCAATATCCATCGCCGGCGGGAATACAACCTGGTCTACTATAATCGTATGCATTCTGAATTTAATGCGGTACCCGGCTGTGCAGGACAAAGCCAGGGCGGAGATTGAACGGGTGGTCGGTCTCGACTCGAACGGGGATATATTGCGTCTTCCGGACTTCGAGGATAGACCGGCTATGAAGTACCTCGAATATGTGATCCAGGAGGCAACGCGGTGGGCGCCGCTTTCTCCTGTTGGCATCCCGCACGCGTCTCTTAATGAGGATTATTACAGGGGGTATTACATTCCTGGGGGAGCGACTGTTTTTGCAAATACTTGGGCTATGTCTCGTGATGAGCGGCATTACTCGTCTCCTGATGAGCTTAATCCAGATAGGTATATCCCGCTAGAAGAGGGAGGGAAGGGCGAGCCACCTCCTGAAGGTCCGTTTGGGTTTGGGAGGAGGGTGTGTCCTGGGCAGCATCTTGCCCTGGCTGGGGTTTATATTGCGGTTGCGACGCTGCTGGCGACTATGGATATGAAGTGTCCTGTCATTGAGAGGGGGGGTGTGATTATGCCCAAGGTATCCTTTTCAAATGGGCTGAGTGGTGTGCCTGATAGTTTTCGGTGTATTATGGCTGTGAGGTCAGAACGGGCGAGACAGTTATTACAATCTTAGTTCTTCTATATGTAACTATATATAAGATTTTCTACAATTGATGCGCCTTGACTTTGAATGGTCATTGTAATTAGTTGAAGGAGAAGAGAAGAAGCAGTAAACGTCTAGTTACAGATTCAATTACAAAAGCTTGAGCACGATGATATAGAGATGATATAATAAACAGGATAGGTATACTAGATATGGCAGGCCGTCCACCCGCAGCATATCTAACAGCCACATTTCAACATACCATTGTCCGCTTGCTTATCATCTGGAAAACATTCTGTATATTTCTCACAGCCACCATAGTAACCGGCCTGGAGGTTTGCCTGAGCATAATGCTCATTAACTATTTGTGATTTGTCATAAGACCAGCACCAGGTAGCCACGCCATCGTCGCAGGCACGCCAGCACCGTCTATTGGCCCAGTTGTAGCCGGCACGTTCGGTCAAAAAAGAGCATGTTCCCTCACGTTTGTTAAGGGGGTTGGAATCAGCTGCCGCGGAGCTGGCCGGAGAGCTGGCGATAAGGGATGCCTGCGAAAGGGCAAAGAGGATACCGATAGAAAACTTCATATTTGCTGTATATAATGAGCATAAGATACTGGAATGGTTATAGATTGTCTTACTGCTCTGGTAAATCACGTTCAGGCCAAGTAGCAAAACTGCAAAAAGCACACCACGAAGGGGTCTTTACTCCGGAGATAGAGAAAGGAAGGATAGGGTGGTCAACAAAAGCTACCCTAGCTGGACACCTGATTTCTTTTATACTAGTTGTAGTCCAATTTCTGCCAACTTTCTCGAGGCATCCGGTAATATCAACCCGGGCTGTTGATCTGTTGACCCCTGATGGTCCCGTGTGTAAGCCACTTTTCTTGTACCTCTCACTTCCCCCCTGAATATACGGCCCCGAATATACAATACGACAATCCAGGGGCTCTTACAGGCACGCCGATCCACCTGTCTGCATGCCAGGGCATACTCCGTGTCTGGGGCTCTGGGGCTCTGGGCCCAGGGCCGGATATGGACATGACTCGTGAGTCTTTAGGGTCATTCCACCGGGCGTCAGCCTCATTGATGATCGACATATGGGTGTATAGCAAAATGCAAGGACAGCCAATGCAGGAACAGCGTTAAACATGCTGCCAGTTGCCAAGACTCGTATATTCTGGGGTTTCGTTTGATCTACGCTCGTATATTTGACTGACATCTCCAGGGGCCACCGGACTGGCTTGATATGTTTAATCTATACTCGTATATTTGGCTGACATCTGCAGGGGTCCAGGTTGATCTGCGGGCTGCGGAATATTCGTTAAGTAATGCAGGTGTTTTCAGCCCTACTTGTCTACTCTCTTGCCTTATAATGTAGCCAGGGGATTTTACAAGACACTCTGACTCAAGATTTTGGGGTTTCATTTAATCTACACTCGTATATTTCACTGACATCTGCAGGGGTCTAGGTTGATCCGCGGGCTACAGATTTATTATTACCTAAGTAGCGCGAGCGTTTTTGGCCCTACTTGCCTGCTCTATTGCCCTACGATGTGGTCAAGGGGTTTTGTTATCTGTTCCGTGGATGTCGGCGGTGGTGCAACCCTCCCTTGGGCAATGTGCTGGGTTTGATCACCTACCCTAACGCCTCCTGCAGGAGTGAAGACATTGATCCCCTCCGGCCTATGGAGTATGTTCATGAATCATGAATCATATGTGCATTGGGGGCCGTTACTGCGAGTGCCAGATTGGGAGTGGTACCCCGTAAGCCACTGTGGGCCATAGCCCACTGGAGCGTCTTGATTGGCAGTGAGGCCCAACCCAGGGACATCTTAATCTTATCAGCCTCCTGTATACATGGACGAGGACAATACCATGCTGTTGGTAGAGTTGCCGCTTGGTTTTGTATTATTACGGTGATTTCGCAGTGAGGCTACTCCCACACTGCCTGCTGTTGTGTATAAAGAGCGATTCATGGCCCCTGGGCTGGAGGTAAACCAATCCCAACTTTGTACTATCCTTCATTGACATCCTTTCGCTCTTTAATCTCTTCCATTCTTTTATTTCTTTTCGTTGACAGCATGCGCCTTGCTCTTTGGGCGCCAGCCCTAGGTGAGTTCTTCCTGTCGTTGTTAACGACTGTCACTGACACTGCTCTATAACAGCTGCTGTTGCTGCTGGTGACCCCAGCATTTTCTGGAGCTCTACTACCGCGGTTGCAACTGCGACCAGTGTTTCCACGGCCACGCCCACCCAAGACCTCGCGCGTACGTATCTGGGATAATACTCGTTGTTGCGGCCATAAGAACTAACCGCATGACCGCAGCCGAGCAAGGATCGTTGGAATTCCTCTGCGATGTAAATGGCCGGTCAATTGAAAACTGGAACAAATACAACATGGGCGGCTTTATAAACTCATAGTGGGTATCCCCGCTGGGAGTTCTTGCATTGCATAGTGTAGCTAACGCAGTTGGTGGAACCCTACAGCTCATCGATGTGGTGCAGTGACACGACAAAGTGCCCCTATGGGGAATGGACAGGGTCCTGGCCCATGATCTTTTCAACTCTGATGGAAGACACGGGATCCTGGACTTGCACGGTGTATGTGCGAGCCGATATCTATAACTAAACTTCCTAGCTGACAGCTTGCTACAGAGATGCGTGCGACGCCTCGGTGAAGCGGAGTGACGCAGATTGTACGGACAACAAAGAGGCCAAAGTGCAATTTGCGCTGTACGCTGTTCAAAATTTCCGCGACTGGATGGAGTCCTTGATCGATGCAATCGATCAATCGTGGTCTCATTATAACAGTATTCAGACCCACCTTGTCAGCACATTCACCACACATGATGTCGACAACAGTAATGATGTGGCGGATGGGCTCTCGATCAGCTCTGGAGTTATGGGAATCGTCGGTGCTCTTGCAGGCCCCTTTGGACCTGCTGGGAAAAAGATATCAGAGATGGCTAGCATTGGGAGTGACGCGCTGGCACTGGCGGGTGACATAGCAGGCCTTGACACACCTAACCCGGCCGAGGTGTAAGCATACCCTGGATGGCTGGGCCTTCAATGCTGATACTATATATACAGGCTTCAAGAGGAACTAGACACGAATGGCAACATGAGTGTCATGATGGACGAAGCCTTCGGGAGAGCCAAATCGTATTATACGGACCTGCTTGGCCACGTCATCGAGGACTACCCTACCAGCAACAGTGGAGGGAGTGACGGCGAGCGTTACACTTCCGACCCCAGGGGTGCTCCGGCTGTATTGTACAGCGGAATGTACGCAGTACACGCCGATTACAGAGAAAAAGAGAAGGCCCTGAACCTTGCTAGAACACTTACAGACACTATAGCTGTTAACTATCTCTGGGGCACCGAACAGGTCTATATTGCAAAGCTAACCGAGCCAGTTGGAGGTTATAGTCCATGTGAGGCGTACCACGAATTCGAGGACCTTTGGGGAGCGTGTGACGAAGAAAGCTCGACGCTTTACCTCTATGTCCCGTGGGGGAATGTGATGAAGACTGACAAATGGACCCCGGTCCCTGGTATTGAGACAGTCGCAGGGTGGGGATATGATGCGGACTCGGATGATGGCGATTTCAACACCACTGTTCATCTTGACTTATTCAAAATGGCCAAAGCTGCGGAATACAACCAGCAGACGAATGGATACGGCAAGTCTGGGACTGTCGAGGGCATGTTGGCATCCATGCAGCCTACAGACGCGGACCTTGAAAATGTCATGATGGTCAACCTTCCAGTCTGCTATCTCGACAACATCGTCGACCACTACTACAATATGGACTCAAAAAACACGCTTGAGGTATGGTTTCTTTCCATGTAATCTTGCCTTGTACACGCATGCTGACCGTTCCTCTGAAGACCGGTGTCAAGGCAGCACTCAACCGTGGCTGTGGGGCAATTCCTAGGAATGTCAGGGACTGGCCGTATGAATATGTCTTGAGTGATAGCGACGCATCTCAATACTACAACCAGAATCCATACAAAGATGACGCCAAGGACTCTATCAGATTATATGAGTCGGGCTATGTGGAATACCCTAGGGTCGATGATGACTGGATGTTGGTCTGGGATTAGCTGCCCCTCGAATGGGGTGTCTGGACATGCTCCAGTCGAGTGAAGCGGTGGAATCCGTGGAAACACCCTAACATGGCCCTGGACTAGGGTTGAAACCAATCATACGCTATGTTTCTTATACAGTTCTTGATTTATAATATAGTACATTCACCTTCTGCTTCCATTGGAATACTTACCTGGTGTCAAGTGGTATCAGTTGGCGTTATTCTATACAATAACCCTGGCAGTGTCTGTCCCGAGAACGGCATTCGCTAGCTGGGCATTTTTCAACTTCGAGGCCAATAAAGAAAACCCTCTGCAGACCAGTATCAGCCCAGATGAACGCCCTGCCCATCGTGAGTCCTCAAAGCCTCCCTCAAGAGCCGCACCACCATCCTCAGCGCCCTCTTCATCTTCACCTCCCAAGGCGCCGAAGTGTCTGTCTCAGGCTGCGTGGTCTCCTTTCTAATAGCCCACCGCTCCAGCTCGCCTCCAAAATCGGCTACGTCAGCGCCGGCGTCTGGGCAGGCATCACCATCGGTCGATTCCTGCTCGTCTACCCCTCCCACCGCATTGGCGAGAAAATCGCCGTCACCATAATGACCCTCGGCGCCATCGCCTTGCAAATCCTAGCCTGGCTAATCCCCAATTTAATCGGCGAAGTTGTGGCAGTCGCAATCCTGGGCGTGTTTCTAGGTACCCTGCGCAATGGCAATATTCGCAAGACTGCTACCGCGTAAGATCCAATCGTCGAGCCTTAGCTTCATCAGTGTGCTTGGGAGTAGCGGTGGGCGCAGTATTCCCGTTTATGATGGGACTTCTGGCGCAGAGTGCGCGGGTTGGACTTGGGATGTATAGGGTTATGGCTGCGATATGGGTTTGCTGCCGAGGGTCGTTAAGAGGAGGGGGTAGTGCTGAGATTGATGTTGGTGATGCTGTATGTGGAAGTAGTCTGTCTGTAAACCCGTTAATGGAAGGCGTGGCCTTGGTTGTTCTTTCCTGATATAATGGAATATCGCAAGGAAAGTGCAGCCCGATCTGGGATTCGGTTTATAAGGAAGCCACGACCAGGACTGACTTGGCTGCTCTTTCCTTGGAGAGGGGAGCTTGTATTGGGAAGGTATGATGGAGTTCATGCAATAAAAGAAGAAGGTGCGGCCGCTTTTAGGGCAGGATGAGTCGATGGTTATTCCGTTGATAACTAAACATAAGCCTGTAAAGTCCACAGGCTCTATACCATCTCTGACTCGTTGAGTCTGAGTACGTTGGATATGTTTGTGCAGGAATGCAGCCTCCAGACCGAAAGCCAGAGCTCTGTGTTGGCTCGTCTAGTCGAGATCTCCCTCATAATCATCGGCTTCTGTAACCGGACCGACAACAGTCTCGTCTCCTACTGCCTTCCTAACAGTAAGCTTACCACACTGAATGGCCCGGGAAGGTGCCACTGAGCCCGGTGACTCTTTCCTCCTACGGTGTGGTTTTGCAAGGAAGGTGGAGACGTATAGAAGGAAGGTACGATGGAAAACCTATGTCCTATAAATGGCAAGCATGGCCAGTTCAAAATCTAGTCGTATCGGGCAGATACGACTAGCAAGGCACCCATCGTTCCTTCCTTGGATTATAGAGAACCTTCAAGGAAGGTGCGTGTGGGGATGAAGAAGGCGCAATGGGGAAACGGTTCTATGAGGAAAGACTGACCCTCCAAAGGGTTATACGAGGCAGGTACGACTGGAAAGGCCGTGGTCGTTCCTCCCTTGGGCTATGCATCATGTATGGTCTCGAGAGGAAGTCGCAATTTGGATGGAGCTGGGTCGTGGTTACTCGGTGTGGAACGTTTTGATGTGATGGATATGAAGTATACGAAGTATACATTGCGTGAGGGCATCGGATCGTCGAAGGCTGGCACTATCTTCTACAGTAAGTATATCAGAAAGCAGTTGATTTGTATTCGTCACTTGGAGGCTTATCTATGATGATTAGGTGATTCCTGTCAAGGCTGTTAATAGCTGGAGCTGCTCAATGCTGTAATGCATCTCAGTCCAAAGGCATTGTGACAAAAGCTGCTCAGAATGTGCAAAGACTTTGACTCTCTGACAGATCGCCGGGTTTTCAAAAAGTGAGCCATCGGAATTTTAGGTCAGATATGTCGGTCCCAAGTCAGAGATTACGAACCTTTCTTCATTGAGAAATGGGAGGGTGAGACGGGGACTTGATTCGCTTGAAAAAAGTTCCCTTCACCATCCAGACTTATTAGATGGCAAATCGGTAGATTTTCGGTTCTTCCATCCAGGCCTTCACCCTGCTAGAAGTGCATAATACTGATAAATAATAGGCGCCTCGAGTGCAGGCACCTCTCTAACCAGCCTCACTTATCCACCCTTGTCAGCCGCAAATAAAAGGGCTGTTTGCCGTTTCAACTTTCAAACCCCGCTCCAAGACGGTACAGGCCACAAAGTTTCAAAGGGCAGAAAAAAGCTGATCAAGGAATTGACTCCCGAGAAGGAGACTATCCTTTCTCTCAGGAAGATCTGCAGCGGCAGGAAGAGAGCCCCCGCCAATCCCGATGACTGCACTGGTGAGGCTGTTCGGGGGCTATCACAGATATCAAGCGGTGAAGAAACCGATCAGGAATGGTTAACGACAATCTGAAGGGATCTCCCTGGATGGTGAAAGGCGGGAATATGTGCGTTTTGGCCAATCAGGGCGCAGTGAGTGATGGCTTCACCTCATGAGGGAAATCAAATGCGACCTCTCAAGTGAGTCAAGTCAAGTTACTGCAGTCTTGGCCTGGCTATCCTCCCAAAACGACATGCTAGATGGATCCTTCGGTCAATCCCAGTCCGTCCAGACAAGGTTGGGGCCTGATATTGCGTGCTCGGGGTTGGGACCTCTTTGCGTTATGCTCGTATCTGAGTGTACAGTGTGGGAGAACAAAGTGGGGGACCAAGGATCATTCCAATCACTTGCGGAGAAGTGGCTCGTGTTCGAAACTCTTGATGGTTCTTAAGGTTCTGGAAGGAGGCCAGGTCGAACTCTTGGTGCGCTTCCACGCACTAGCTTGACTATTTCCCTCTGCTGAGAGAGAGATGGCCGTGATTACTACCGGTACCGTATGACATGACTCAGATCGCCCCACACAGTGTTGCTTTGAAGCTTCAGCTCCAGGCCGACGCCCGCTGGAGAGAGACGGGGTCTGTTGGCGTTGTGAGGTGGTCTTGTGGCGTAAGGGGTGCAAATGCTGATGATGACATGGCTTTAGACATCCATGCGATATTCTTGAGCGGGGAGAAAAAGGAGGTAGGTCTGTGCAGAGGAATCACTATTCCTGCCCGGGCGTTGGCGTTTTGTTGCCACGCTGAAGATCAACGACACTGTGTGCGGGTACGGTGGCGTGGCTGAAGGGGAATGAAATGCCGCCAAGTTACGGATAGATCTCTCAAGTTGGCCCTGCTACAGCATTGGTGCATGAAGTACTGACGCAGAGAGAACAAGAAGGCATGCAACGGCAATAATCCTCGTAATCGTGAGGACACGAGCTTCGTCGTCCAAGGATGACTGCCCGATGTGGGCCCCGACAGCGACATGGATTTGTCCCAAAGCAGTGTAGTAACTATCTGAACCAGTCACAGGCGAGAAAAAAGGCCGCATCGTCAGTTGAAGAGACACTTCCTTGGCCTAGGCAGTTGGGCTAGTGGCCGAGGCTTGACGAAAGAGGCTGAGTGGGATCCTGTTTCACGCACTCGTCCAATCTTAATTGCGAGGGCACGAGAGAGCGAGTAAGACGACAGTCATGCTTGGTAAAGGGGTTGGTTTGTTTGCTTCAAGGCTCAAGCTGCTTCGGCTTCAACTCCGGTCGATTCTTCTGCACCGAGGACTATCACGCGTTTCGCGGTTTCATTGTATCATGGACGTAGCATTCGATGTCTGCATATTATTTAGTTAAGATTACTCCATCATAGGCTATCCACTACTCCACAATACTGCTGTTGCCTGCAGTGGCTGTGCATAGTGTGCCAGACTGCCTCCGCCTCCTGACCTCAACCGCCAACCCCTTCGCCCGAGAGTCATCGAAACCAGAAGCCACGGTCGATGGCGAGGTACATTGCCGGCTCTTCTCGGACAGTTGGCACGTTTTTGTTGGCTTGTTTCCCTGCAACTGTTGTCTGCATGGCTGACCGATCCTGGCCAACGTCACCGGCGTGAGGCCGTTCAATGCCAACCGGCGCGTCAGTCTTCGCTGGGGCGCCAAGATGTCTGCCGAAATTCAAACGCTTCAGCCCTGGCAGCCGCAGCGATGGGTCAAAGTTGATGAGGATAAGCGCCTGGTCGCCAGGCTCCAGGCCATCCCGGTTCACTGAGTACACAATGGATCTATCGTCTGCCAGGGCTTGAACTTGCCCGGTTCGCTTGGAGGGGCAGAGTAAGTTATTTAATTCTTCGGGAGCGTCATCGGGGGGCCAGAGGTGGACGCCTCGGGTTGCGAAACGCTCCTCGCTGTTCTCTACTAAACGCCCGTCTGCTTCGCTAAGCTCAGGTTTGAACAGAAACCCCGGCTTCACCTGGATGCCTTCCTCGTCGATGGGACACTTGCGCTTCCTCGATACGACGCGTATTCGCATTCGATCACGGGGTACAAGCTCGCCACTTCGCGCCTTTGGGAGCGGGTCATTCACGAGATCAAAATAGCTGGATGCGGAGATATTGTATGTGCGGAACTTGGTTTTGGCCAGGATGAAGTCACGTCGGGGCTGTGGTTCTGCGCCTTCCTCGTACTCGGAGTGATAGTGTCTGCGGAGTCGCTTTCTTGGTCGCTCATAATTGGGTTTGCAGTTCTCGTCCAGGGTCTTAGCGAGCGGCTCGTCAGGTATAGATGTCAGATAGTAGTCAGAGGGCGGTTGTTGTTTGTCAACGTCGGCGGGCGCCGGCAGCTGCTGGACGTAGTACGTTCGACAGTTTTCACTCCCACCGTAACGCCACTCCCTGCGGCACTCGAGAATCATTGGCTGTCCAGTTTCTTCGTCCTCTCTGAGTGAGAGGTCGGACCAAGTGTCATTGATCGGGCCCTCTCGGTGCTGTCGGCGCCAGGTGCGGTGGGTCTTGACACCGTCCTTGTGCATTGTGAGCTTGGGATCCAAGCAGATCCAAACGTAATACGAGGTCCAATCGACCTCCTCCTCCTCGAAATCAACCAGGGTCGAGATGGCGTACAGGTGGTTCTGGTAGACTTCAAAGCACACAGTTTGCCCAATCTCATTGCCGGCGAATTTATCCAACACAACCATATTTTCACTCTGTAGTTTTCCATCTCTCAGATCCACGCAGTTGACCTCCCATTGAGTGTATCCATTAACTCCAAGCGCAGAATGTGTCCCGTAGTAAAGATACCTGCTGTTGTGTCGAATAAACAACCGTTGCGTTGATTGAATCGACCTCCGGCATCTCAAACGGGGACTTTTCCCTGGCAACTGGCGCCGCATGTCCAGCGCCAAAATGTAAGCTTCAGCCCTGTCGTCCATCTCTACCAGGAATGCAACGATCCAGTCGCTGAAGTTCATGAGTGAGACCTGCGTCATCCCATTGTCGGGGTTGTAGCCGGGGATTAGACGGCGCAGAACATTAGGAAGGTTCATAACTTGCTCAACGCGGCTGGCACCACGCACGTCCAGAGCACGGATTTCATCATTGTAGATGTAACACAGCGAGCCCCCCGAGTAGAGGAAGGAGCTTCCATAGCCCAGGACAGACGCCGAGTAAGGCTCAGCGGTTGCAAGGGACTCCTTGATGTCGTACAGATGGCCGATGGCTTTGCGGTAGCCAGCCTTGGCGTTATTGGCTTCTCTTCCTTCCTTTGTATGGGAAAGTGTGCTCTGCGGTGATTCGAGTCAGTGTTCGCCTCGAAAGATGAAGGGGACTGGGGCGCGCACCCTGACGGTGTTGCGGGCAATTGAATCGCCTCTGGTCAAGGCATTGATGGCGCGGTTGACTTGGCTGAGGTGGATGTAATCATGGCAATCGAGAGTCGAGGCCACCTGGTAAAACACATCGTATGGGATGGAATCCAGGTTCTTTGTCATTTTCTCCTATAGGCAGAAGAGTGGACAGGACGCCGGGGAACTCGAGGGACTAGAGGACAAACGAACCGATGCAGCGAACTGATCTTCGACATCTGATCTCAAAGCTAGAAAATTGACGAGGAACACCGAAGCCCAGCAATTAGTGCTGACTGGAAGATGGTGAAGTGTTTCGGCGGGTAACACCCTTGTTGTGGAGTGAAGACATTGAGCCTGAGCAGCGATCGATTTATGAGGGCGAAATGAGGCTCAACAATCGTACCAGAAATGGGCCTGATGCACAAGTCGGGCTCAGGAAGAATGTTTTAGTTCCATGGATGGAGTAAAGTCAAAACAGGACTACGGGTACGGTGTGGGAAGTGAGGCTCAATTTCCAATTTCCAGTACCGCCGCTTTCCCTCCTCTTCATCTTCACCAACAGTGTGACACTCGCCCCTGTCTGGCCGAGCCTTTCGCCCCTATGGGCCGCCCGTGTCACAATCGTCCCTTTAACTAACTCCAATCATTCCCCCTCCTCCAGTGGCAAAGCGAGCTCACTCTCACTGCTGGTGCTGACTACAGTCGACAGCCTTTGTGGCGACCCCCAGCAACCAGAACCAGGCTGAGGTGCTCTTCGGCCGATTATTTTCGATCGCTACGTTACTACTTTCGACGTAGAGTTTTCTCTTCCTCCACTTGCTGGTTCCTCTGCTGATTCCTCTGCTGACGGACGCCCTAAGTCCACCGGTGTAGGTCTTGTGATGAAGCCCACACGCCGGTCGCAGCGACGGTACGACCCATCCCTACGGAGTCCAAGGCTGCCAGTCCGACAAGGCTGAACACTTAACAAACAAAGTGCCGCTGTTTTCCCTAAATTTGCGTCTGGACTCTCCTGTTTTGGCCGTGTTTTCCTTTCCGGAGTTACCCTTGCTCCAAATAGGTTGGCTTCACAACCCCTGCCGCGACACAGCCTCCCACGCAACCGACCTGCAGGAGCTGGGACCCACGAGACTACGCTCAACATGGCCTCCAAGGCTCCAACGAGCGTGAGCCTGAGGTAATTCACCGCGTGATGCTGTCCGGATGCTGTCCGAGCATGAAGCGAGTATACTCGACATCCTGCAGCATTGCCAATGCGTACATCTGCGGACAAACTTGCCCACCCACCATCAACGTGTTCACTAGCTTGTGGTACTAGACTCCTTTGTTTGCTGTTCCATCTCGGTGAGTTTCCAATAATAAAGGCCCAAGGCTCTCTGTCAGCCGACAGACCAATCGCTGTGGCTCCCTGCCCTTATCTTATGAGGGGTACATCAGGCCGTACCTGTGCTACGATCCAGAACAAACTTAACTAAATGCAAAGAACCCCTGCACTTGGTTTGCCCGGGCAAATCGCTTCTGCTTCCCCTCACTTCACCCGCAGCAGCTTTTCTCGAAAACATCTTTGTTCCCTGGTCTTTGCTTTGAATCCTCTGCCAAGATAACGCTCAGCATGGAAAGCTTCCAGAACAAAGTTAAGTATCTTTGGCATCTATCCTTGACGTTCTAGAATCCTTCTAGAACTCATCTCGAAGCTTTCCTAGTCAGGTACTTGACCGAGGATCCTTGTCTGATGCTTCTGTCGGACGCTGAAGACAGATTCCAAAGAACCAATCGATTCGAGAAGCGTGTATTTTGCCGAGATCCGAACGCAATGATCTACCAAGTAGCTGTATTTATAGAATATGTTTTCCCCAGCTTCTGAATTACACAGGCCCATCCTGTGCAGGCCGAAGGTTAGTCTCATTCAGAAGCCACGGCTATCCGATAGCGATGACCTATCGATTCTGTATTCGAGCCTCTGTTCGAACCTCTGTGTTCTGGCCTCTGAGTCCAAAGCCATTAAACCTTTCAGGGACTAGGACGGGGCTCCATTGCGGCTCTTACATTTCGAATCAGCAGTGGCGACTGGGGAGAAATTGAGGCTCCAACCATCAACCAATAAAACACGCCACTATGAACTCGCCCTTCTGTTGAGCCGCTTCTTGGCGGAGAAGATGAGCTTCTGTCCCTCGGGGAAATGGCTGGTGTGATATGAAACCTGTCCAACCGATTCGGACAGAAACGAAGGCTCTCTCCTCGTGCCTCACGACTGGGTCCAGAGCTGGCCATCGCTTTCTCCACCAAAGCTCGGTCGGGACTCCCAGCGTCGATCTCAGAGCCGCATCACTCTGCGTGTAGCTCTGCGAGTCACATCATTGGGCTTTCCCGGGATTTCACACCTATGGAAAGTCGCGCCACTGCTGTCCGTGCCGTCAAGCTTACGCGGCTGTCGTCCTCCAGATGAGCTATTCGTCATGCTGCTTTAATCACGCCGGGGAGAAGTCAGCGGCTGGACATGTTCTGAACAGGATTCCAGAGCCGTCTGATGATGTGGAGCCTAAACTTGTCGAGTCTGTGCGGGGTGAATAATGGGGTTTCCTTAGTTCAGGATACAAGACTGGCAATCAAAGCTGGCAATCAAGCCACTACGTAACAGGAGGTGGAGGAGGACAATCACTACTGGCAATCCGAGCCCCACTGAACCTCTAATTGTTATTGATACAATACGCGTGTCCGAATCGATATCGACGGCGACCCCTTCGTCGAGGGTTTGAAGCTGATACGTGCTGACTTCAAGAGCTTTGTCTAGCGTATCCTCCGCAATGCTGGTGCTGTCACGCAGGATCTCGTGGGGTAGTACTTAGTACTTTACTATTAATATCCCTCGGAGCCCGGCCTCCATCCCGGGCCTTAGCATGCTGATTGCTGCATGCTTCATCTCACAACGTTCTCGCACACACCCCCTCACTCATGCGCGATTTAAAGCAGGACACACCCTCTCTCCCATCCTTGACCTATCTAGACCTGATTTGGAAACACTCTCACCCCGCGATTGGATGGCATTATTCCCGCTTGATGGCTTGCAGCCTAGGGCAAGAACTAAAAAGTACCGGCCTGCTGTCTTGCCACGAAGTCCAAGCCCGTTCGTCGAGCACGCGGGGCGGCCTTCGGCTTATACAACTAGTTTAGTACAAAGGAAGAAAAAGAAATGAAAAGAACACACAATTCCAAATCAGCCTAGACCAATGCCGATTCGGATCGCCCATCATTTAAAGGCGTGATCATGGTACAAACACTGTATCGCCAATGGGGGCTTGAATCATGGGACCGTGCGTGGATGCGTGTTGTGATGTGACAATAATGAGGCTGTGAGGTTGATCCGGGCTCCCTGTCGTGTGAAGTGCGGGGCAGGCAATGGACTTTGTTCCGATCTCTATTCGACCTATGCCCGTGTCTTTCCCGTCTTGTAGAGCTGCTTCAACCGCTATGAGACCAAAGGCTATGCCATGTGGGATGTACGTGTGATGGCACCATGCATCGTGGGGTCCCACACTTCAAGGCGAAGGTGATGCCTCGCCTTGGTCACCGAGCCACCAGCTTGAGCATGTTTTGAGTAGTGACAAACAGTGACTCGTCTTATTAGTTGCTATTATGTGAATCTATTATTCACTGGGCTGTGTTGACAAATTTGGGTTGTGCTTGTGGAAGATGTAGGATGCTGTCGTCGAAAGTGCCGGGAGACCTTGAGTACTCTGTAGAAAGGCCCTACACCTGGATATCTTCTCTACTTAGCTGACCGTGTTATGAAAATCCACCCAAGTCTTTCTGGTGCGTTCCTAAGCACAGCCGTTATTATGACCGAAGGAACCCTCTATAATTCTCTGAGCTAGCTGAGGACGTATCCGAGATATATATCAGGAAAATTGTTGTTAAATAGATGGTGGCCACGGCTTTTTGCACTTTATATTTATTAACAATACTCTAAAGCCATGAAAGTATCATTCACATGTCTTTGACGCGTAAAAAAAGATGTTCTTCATTGTATCCCCTCCCCATGTGTACAGTAAGTATACCTCCAGTTGGGGCTGCTTGCGGGTCGCCGAATCTGTCCAAAACAAATTGAGGCTCTTGTAGTCAAAGATTGGCTAATCTTTCATAATCAGGTAACGTGGCCGAGTGGTTATGGCGCTAGTTTCAGGTACTAGTGGGAAACCGCGCAGGTTCGAATCCTGCCGTTATCATCTGATTCTTTTTTGCTTCTCTTCTCTTTTTTGCTCGCCTCGCATAACATGCCTAGAGTTGAAAAAAATGTGTTGCTCGACTGCCAGAAACCAAGTAGTCGCATTTAGAGTTGATATAGTGGGGAATTATCTGCAGCAGGGCAATTATGCACCACTCCTTGCGTTGCCTGCCATTCCATGCATTCTTCTTCTTCAACCTTCGTTCTGTTTCTAACTTTCCATCCCATCCACCGTTTCATGTCTTCACCAAGTCCTTGCGTTATGCCATCCTCTGCATTCTGCATTCTGCAGTCCCAGAAACCCCTCACCTCAACAAGCATTCCTCCCACCGCCCGCTGCCTGCATGGATCTGCCCCCTTCTCGGCATCTTGCAAGACGCCCGATGTACTAGGAATCCATGCCGTATGCAACATTGCCCCTCACTTCATCTGTTGCACGAACATAAGTGCGCAAACATATGGATGAAACACTTCACCCCCTGCATTGGCACAGATCTTCAGAATGGCATTTGACTTGTCTTCCATCAATATCAATGTGACTGATGCCCAGGTTGGAAGCCCAAGTACGTATCCCTGACACGATAGACCCACCATCCATGGCGCAACTCTAGAATATGTGTAGGTGATTGTTGTTTGGCCTTTGCTATCACGCAGGATGGCATCAGCGCAAGGGGCTCGTATAAGGTGACATGGAGACTGGTGTGCTTGTTCCAGCTAGATGGTATGCGCTCTGGATGAAGCTGGGCGCTGCTTCTCCTTGTTTCACGCCCTGATAGCGTGGGGTTGGCGGGGGATGTAGAAGGGCCCTTTCTGCTTCGTAGTGTCGCGTCTTCTGCTATCGAGCAGGGAACTTTCCTGGTTGCCACAGCCACAGCGACACTGGTCGAACTTGCTGTAAGCAGTCGACTCATGGATCCTGATCTGGGGCCTGCAAAAGATCTTGACAAGGGTGCCTTGACCTTTCACTCCGTAAAATGGCTTCCCACATGATGCGCAACAGCCATTTCGTCGCCTTCAAAATCCCCACAAACAGGACATGTCACAGCCGCCGCTTCCACTGACGGGCATTCATTCCCAAGTTGCGCTTGTTGAGACGCATCCTGATCCCCACCTCCCCCTCTCCCCCTCCCCCTCCCCCTCCCCTTCCCATTCTGCCGCGGCTTCCTGCCTTGCGTAATGTACGCATCCAGACCAATATCACTCGATGGAAGCCCTGCCTCCGAGTCCTCAGTAGGTCCCCGACCTCGACCGCGCCCTTTCCCCCTTCGCGGCGCCCATTCCTCAGCCGGTTGTACCTGGGGCGTAGGAGGGTCAATCGTACTATCCCCTCCTCCAGCGCCCAGTTTCATAGACTGCACCCTCCCCACGCGACCATCCGTGAGCCGGACCTTGATGCCCCGCGGATGGTTTCCGCGGGTGAGTACATCGCCAATAGTGCCCGAGACGGTGCGGCCTGTGCGCTGGTCGGCTTTGAGGATTATGTTGACTGGGGCGCCGGGGATAACTTCCTTTGTTGTTGGGACGCTCGGCATTCTGTATTTAACAGTGTTTAGTGTTTACTGTGGTGGGTGTTGGTGTTGGGATGGTCGATTCGGAGCGTGGATTTTGTTGTCTTGTTGTGCATAAAAATAAGCACAGCACGTGATACGGTAGGGCTCTGCTTTGTCATCTGTGCACATTCATGCATCTCAGCTGAAGTATATACTTCATATAACCCGAGAAGAAGCAATCGTTCCAATATTCAATAGCATACATAAGTCATATTTGTTCACCTCAAACCAAATACCGGAACCCAGCTCCACGCACACCATTCTCCTCCATCGCCGCATCCTCTGCGTCCAATTTCCTATTTTCCCTCCCTAGGCAAATCCGCAGCATTATCGCAAAGACACAGCTCAGGGCCAGCATGGCGATATTGATACAGAAGGCCTTTGTGTATCGTGGGGCATCGGAGTCTAGTAGTAATGACTCCACTGGTTAAAGGTTGTGCTCTCGGCTAGGTATTTAGATTGTGTAGGTTTAAATCAACTTACTTGGGTAGAAATAGGAAGTATAGATTTGGCATGCATTGCTCAGACATGTTATTATTGCTATTGCCGCGGCGCGTTTGTCTGCTGGTCGGGGTATCACTGTTTGTTGTTAGAGTGCGCCTATAGAAGAGAGAGAGAGAGAAGTCACCATTTGAGATATATCCCAAACCAACAATATACCCCGAGTATATCGTGCTAATAAGGAAACACATAGATCTGGGTGTTGTTAGTACCTAACACTCCCCTTTTGGAGCGCATGCCGGACTAGAGTACTCACATATAACGAGGCACAAAAGACGTCGTCGCAGCGCCCAAAATAAACGCCGCGATTGCAAGGACAGCCGGTATGAGTATATGCAAAAACCGCTCACCGGTCTTGTCAGAGTGCCAGGCATTCGCAATAAGGGCTACAGCGCCAATCAGGTAGGGGGGTGTGGTAAGGAGGAGGGTTTCCACGTCTCCTCTTCCGAGGCCTTTCATTACCCTAGTTTCATTAGCATGACTAGAAGCCTTATTGAAAAATTATAGACATATGGTACTGACGCTGGAAAGAAATTCGTTATAGAGCCGGCGGACGTTGTGCCGTATACTGTACCAAGGAGGAGCCAGACTTTGTAGTCCCTAAATTAGTACAAGAAATTAGCATGCAAGTCTCAAGAAAAGTCCCTGGAGAACGTACAGAAATGCTCTCTTAGCTCCCAGATAGAATGATTGCTGTTCACCGTCTACCCAGTCGTCTTCTCCGATATCCTCTTCAAGCCTCCACACCGCCAGCTCCTTCTCTTCTTCGCTGAGCCAGGATGTCGTTCGCGGTAGATCTGGTATAATGAAATAGGCGATAAAAGCAATTGCAATCTATCGATTATGACACGGAATTAAGCGGTCCATAGGGGGCATGACGGTGAGTGACTAGATTTGCAAGACTCACAGTAATTGCGCCCTCGATGATGAATAACCATCGCCAGGCCATTAGCCCCCTCGCACCATTCAGATTATTGATAACACCCGCCGCAATAAGGCCGGAAAAGGCGCCTGAAATAATGGAGCCTGAGTAGAGCAATGCTGTCCGTTTCACCATTTCTTTGCGGGTGTACCAGCATGACAGGAGGTATAGGCAACCAGGCTAGTATTGTCAAATGTTTTATTAGCATGATTCGAACAGTTTAATTCATTCCCAAGACTTACAAAATAGGCTGCCTCCGCGAACCCAAGGAAGAATCGACAGGCGACTAGACCGCTGAATGAGGTTGTTGCGGCTGTGGCGGTTGAGATGGTCCCCCAGATCACCATCGCTGTTGGGAGGTAGAGGGACGGTTTCCCAAATTTATTCAAAAGCAGGTTTGAGGGGACTGTTATGCAGTAAGTCAAAGGTCAATCTCAATCCATAATGTGCATTGTATATAGTATGTACCTTGCATTAAAATATACCCGACGAAGAGAATGCTGACTGTGGTCTATACACTTTAGACCAGAACATAAAACGTAAGACGCAGGACAGGATCAGGCATATCATACCTGAAACTCATTTCCACGCAGTCCAAGATCCTCTTCCAAGCCGCCTAACTTTGCAGAGGCGATGTTGTTCCGGTCGAGGTAGTTGAGGACATACATAGCGAACGTCATAACCAGCAGTCTGAAGTCGATCTTTCGGACCAGATTGCGTTCCATCCGAACCCTCTCTTCATCGGTCATGTTTTGCAGAAAGGAGGGCATTGTTGGGAGAGCGACTGCCATATCCACGGGTTTGGCAATGCCATCATGCTCTGTGCAAAGGGATTTTGGGCTCATGGTGAAAAGTTATGGAGCGATGATCTGAAAAAGAAGAGCGAGGAGTGACGATTGAGTGCTAGCAAGAACTATGTGCAGGTACTTATTTACTTCTTTACTATAAAACCCGGGGTTTGGGGTAAAACTGGGAACGTAATTGTCTGTAGATGATTGGAGGCTTATTGCCCATCCGGCTAATAACGGCCACTTTTACAGAGAAATACCCCGTGGAGTTGGGGTACTTTAGGGCATA
Source organism: Aspergillus puulaauensis (assembly GCF_016861865.1). NCBI lineage: Eukaryota > Fungi > Ascomycota > Eurotiomycetes > Eurotiales > Aspergillaceae > Aspergillus > Aspergillus puulaauensis. Next base: position 656,026 of record NC_054859.1, read on the forward strand.
TCGGCACCAGATTGGCTTTGTAGTATACACCAACATTTTAACGCTATATCATGGCAGAGCAACGGGAGTTCTCAAGGGCTCGGCTTTCAAGCCTTGCCAACAAGGCTAATCTTCATTTGCTGATTCATGGAAAAGGTTGGCTGCCCAATCTACGCTGTAGTTTCGACTGACGCCGTGGTCTGATACAGTTTACGATGTTCATACTTTTGTCTATGATGTGGGTAGCTTAACAAAACGCAAAGTAATGCTAATATTCTCTAGCACCCTGGTGGTGACTTGGTCCTTCTCGGTGAGGGGGGAAAGGACGCAACGAAAGCGTGGGAAGATGTGCAGCATTCTGAGGAAGCAAAGCAGCTGATGAAGGATTATCTCGTCGGATACTGCACAGAGGTGAGCTGGGAGGTATTGTCTATTCATACTCCAAGGCGTACTAACTCACTATCCCCTACTAGATCCCTCAAGCATCAATATCTGAGCCCAGCCAGATAACTGCAATCGAGAAACCGCGATTGATAACAAGGTATATACTCTAAAATATACACACATTAGTGCTACGGCTACTGACATTACGACTAGCCAACAGCCTATACTGGTTTCTTTATCTATATTTCTCGCTATTCTACTTGGAGTATACTGGCAAGCCAAATGACCAGTCTTAACTGCTGTAGCATAATTTATCAACATTAAGCAAACTAAACCATATTCCAATCCATAACCCCCGACGTAAAAGGCTCCCAAAACTCCCTATCATCATTCCCAAACAGTGACACAAAGGGCTCGGAAGGTAAAGGCCCACCAGCACCTGAGTTTAAAGGCGACTCTTCCGACGCAAGGCCAAAAAGCGCATCAATATCAGACGCCAGACCCTGGAACGGCTGTTCGGGCACGAACGAAGACTCCCTGTTCCCCAATAAAGCAGGAAGACTGTTCTCGCTTTCCACAGTACTAGCTAGTAGATTGTTAGACATTGAGTCGGACCAGTTAAGGCTGGTGTCTGCAGTCGGCCGCGGCGAGGATGGACGGGTAAGAGATGGAGTCTGCAGATCTTGGTCGCGGTATATACGCCCTAGTAAACTGTGCAGGGCGGAAGAGTATCGGACTCCTGGATGCTTAGGGTCTGAGGAAGCTGTTGCCATGCATTTTGTGAGTGCGCGGATTAGGCGTAGGATGGCTCTTTTCTGGGATGCTGGGAGGGGGACGATCACGGCGGCTTTGAGGAGGAATACCCCTGCGTGGCTGAAGTAGAGGAAGAATCGGAGTGGCAGGTATGATAGGGCCTGAAAGTAAGTTAGGGCACGTTGTTTGAAGTATAGAAAGAAACGCACTTTTGAAGGATGGAGCCTGCCTATTGCTAAGCGGAGGACGTCTGCCTGGGAGTTTGGTCAGATCTGGAGCCGAGCTTGTACTTTGAGAGCGATATACCGCTGCATTGATGGCTTCAATAATAAAACGAGCATCAGAGCATCCCATGAGACCTGTTGGGAAGTAATTCAAAGGGCGATGTGTGTCATTTCCACCAGAAACCCGCTGCATGTATGCTTGCAAGGAGAAGGAGTAGATATATAGCCGGAGATGGTGCTGTCAAAAGATAATTAGTATAGCAGTTGGATTTCTAATGAACCACTCACAAATGTTATCCAAACACATTCGTTAATAGGATAAGTCCGCCACGTCTTCTTCTGCCATCGATTGCGGAACGCGGATAGCGCTGAGATGTTAGCAATGGCAGACTGATAACTTATAGTATACTGCTTACTCTCTGTAAACTCGTCGACGTGTTTATAGTAGTGCTCAGCCTTTGCCAAAGCTGCCGAGCGGCTCTTGGAGGGATACAAGAGGTCGTGGGCATTGGAAAGCACCTGCGTGATGTGGACGAGACACTGCAAATACCCAGCATAGTCGTCCTGCACACCAGGTATGTCGCGCATCTCAGGAAAGTCTTCAGCAGGGTCCACGTGTAGATGCTGAAGCGTCATTCCAGGGCCTAATAGCATTAGACGCCTGTCTTTGGTAAAGGGAATTGATACTCACTCCTGTGCCAAAACGCCTTCCCTACGCGAATAGAAATCTGCCGGTCGAGCAAGAAGCAGTCTGCAGAACCGTCAGTATATTAGCCATACCAGGCTGTGTAGAAGACTTGCAGCTCCAAGCGACCTTTCCCCTGTCGCGATCATGGGCTAGTTTCTCCTCCAAATCCTCTGCTTGCATGCCCAATTTCTCAAGCCCTAAGAGATATCCTAACCTTACAGCCTGAGAAAAAGTCAGTTCTATACAGACAGAAGTAACATACCAACTCACCGTTCCAACAGTCATCCACGACATTCGATCTTCATCGCCAAGTCCAGTGCCATGGCCCATGTTCGGGGGGTATTCTGCAACTCTCAGTCCAACTCCCATAACTCCAAATTACGCTGGAACATACCCGAAAGCAATATCAAACCCTCAATAACCTCTATAGACGCATCTACACCTTTGATTGCCACCTCCGCAAAGATGCTTTGCACCCTCTGCCACAACCGTTCATGCAATGCCTGATCACCCGCTAGAGAAGCTGTAACCACCAGAATTGCAGCCATAAAATGCCTCTCTTCGCCTGCCATTTTCAGGACATGCTTTGGTGTAATCTGCATCCGTTTATACGGTATCAATGGCGTAACCGGATGAACAGAGCGGACAAAGAAACTGAACAGTCTAAATAGAGTTGTTTCGTCGATATAGCCTTCTTGAAGCAGGAAGAAGGGCGGACCAGAAACATTAGAACCTAGGACATTTGCTGTTTCGCCTGGAGTTTGATGCTCCTTATCCTGCTGTGCATCCTGTGTATTCGGACATTGATCATCTCGCGGTGATTCCCCGTCTGCCTGGTCTAGAAGCCTTATGGCGTCTGATGTATTCCGCAATGGAAACATCGCCAACCGCTGACTGGCTATCTGCTGATCGTAGCTCGTCGATGTTTGCTCGAAACTACTCCCAGCGCTAGAGACATCATCATGGGTCTCAACAACCGGCTCGAACGAGCCCATAGACGCCTGCCAAGCGGGGTGAGACGCGGTATCGCCATCTGCGCTATGATCAGGATGTGGATGTGGAGTAATCGCAACTTCACGTCTTCCTCTACCACTTGCGAGCCCGCTGCGAGCCGTTTTCGGGGGACGGCCCTTCCGCTTCTTCTTAGGGAGCACACATGGTAGACTTGCCCTGCGGCAGGTATCACACGGCGGCTTGGGGCTGGCCGGGTCTCCTAAGTTACAGCGCTGTTTCTTGCGCCGGCAGTTCTCGCAGGCTTGGTAGACGCGTTTGAAGCCGGGGCCCATCTTGGTTGAGGGGTCTCCTGGAGGCTGTGCCTGTTGTGGTTGCCACTGACCAATACAGGTGTTTACCTGAGGAGAAAATAGGAAGGCGAAGAACGCAAATTAGATGCTTTCAGGCTTTACCCTGGCCTGAGGCTTGGAGGGGCTTTGGTATAGCCGAAGAGGGAAAATGGCCGGAAGTAGCCGTTGGAGAGATTTATTGGCACGCAGAATACTATGTACACGCACTTTGACATTAATTTACTAATCTCGCTATGTAACTTAATTAATTGTCATGATTTGAATTCACATAAACTGATGCCAACTACGCCTTCGGAACCCTCTCCCTAACTCTCATGGGAAGACCACCCCGAATGCCCTAAATACATCAGTACTTCCGTGATCGTAATAAAGAAAGAGAACGCACCATATTCATAGCGGCAAGCGGTTCATACACCTTGCTATCATCAGCCAGGATAACATCAAACCTCTGAAGAACGGCAGTGGTGATGGTGACGCCCTCGTACGTAGCAAGAGCACGCCCCAGACAGCTGCGCGGGCCCGCATTCCACGAATGATATTCTAGACACCGGTTAAAGCTAAGTTTAATAAATAAGTTGGCAGTTTACACTCACTGAATGGACTATAGGAAATACTCTCCCCATTCTCCTTGAACCACCGGTTTGGGTTAAACACGGCAGCATCTTCCCCCCATACCCCGGGCATGCGCGCAAGAACATAGTTCTGGTAGCTGACGATATCGCCCCTTTTCACCCGTCGAGGGGGCATATTCAGCTCTGGCACGGCGGGGAGGATATCGTCCGCTGCTGCTTCCATCTGTCCTGCTGGGGAGACGGTGTTGAGCCGGGCAGACTCGTCCCACATTGCGTTTGCGAAGCGCATTTTCTTCGGGGTTGGGTTAATGCAGGTGCTTGAGGTGACTGGGGTTTACATACAGGAGCGTCTCCGTAGCCAAGATAGTCAGAAGAGAAACCGAGTTCGTCTGCCTCAGTGCGGATTCTGTTCACGGCGTCGAGATGGCGGTTGTCGACGTGGTGGATTTCTTTCATGAGCCAGGAGGTGCTGTATGCTGTTGTATCGCCTACGACTATCGTCAGTGGCTATTATCAACTTGAAGGTGTATACTTACGTCCGGCTGATAGGAAGGAGAACACCATTCCGCCAAGTTTGTAGACGTCTGTCGTTGACTGCAGGAAGATATCAAGCAGGTCAACTCCGGCATCAGGATTAGGCTTGTAGCCATTGCGCATCGCCTCAAGCCTCTTCATAATCAGTCCGTCAATCTTCCTATAGAAGAGATCCACCGCCCTTTTAGTGACTTTGTCCTCTCCAGAGAGTCTTTCAGTAATCTTCCAGAGAGGATCCCGTCTTCGTCGGTCAAACACTGCCAAACATCAGCCAGACATCACTATAAAGAGGAGGAAAACATACAAACAGTAGCCTGATCAAAAGCCCCAATATAATCCGGCTTATTCTCCAAGCTCGCCGGATCCCCCGACAGCAAATCCAACGCAAGCCTCTCCTCATGGAAGGCAATCTGCAAGAAAAGACAAAACAGGAACCTCCCCATCAGTTCCTGGAAATCAAACTCCCTCTGCTCCCTCGCCAGATTCCCCAATAACTCCATCAAAACATCTAACCATCTATGCACAGACGCCGTAATATGCGTTTCGAAATTCCGCCTACTAAACGCCCTCGTCGCCGCTTTCCGCTGGACCTGCCACTCCGCGCCATCAACCGCAAACACGCCAGACCGATGCAGCGCCCCGAAGACATTCCGCGTGAACGCGCCCCGGATGTAGTTCCTGCTGTTGTGTTTCTGGATATACTCGAGGTAGGTGGGGTGGTTGATGACGTGCAGTCGGAAGAAGGGGATTGTGAGCTCGTACGCGGGTCCGTACCGTTCATACAACGAGTACCAGGCTTTGCAGCTGGCGGCGCCGTTTGTTTGGAGTTCTTGCATGTTGCCTCTTAGGGCTTTCCCCTTTGGGCCGGGGATCCAGGAGGAGTTTCGGGAGGAGGAGGACCCGAAGGCGCGGTTGCGGTAGGTCCAGAGGAGGCCTGTACAATTAGTGTTTGTATTGCATTAAGGGTTGTATTCATAAGAAGTATAGGAAGCTACCAGATGCTGTGAGGAGGATTAGCACTGCAGTGCCTTTCAGTGCTACCCCTATATGTGATAGCACCTGCTGGGTGTCCATGTTGCTCGGCATAGTTGGGATATGGGTTTGAAAGACGCAGTGTACAGTCCATTGATCACAGGAGGACAACTCCATTTATGTCTGCAGAGAGCACCGCAAGTATCCGATTCGGATGATTTTCCGTCATGGATGGTGTCCGGATACTATCGGCCATTTTTGGTACAACCGATGGGCGATATTGCTCTATATTTATCTCCTGGTTTAATTTACGTCTTTAATTTACTTGAATTCTATAAGCCATTGTTTGATTTGGATAGCATATGGCCTATAAAAAACCTATGAGTTTCAAGCTCTACTACAAGTTAGCAAATCCACCACTAAACCAGCAAATCACGATAGACAGAAAACATACAAAGCGCAAGTAACTGATCCCAATTCGGCAGATCCATAAACGCATTCGCAATGTCCGCCTCCCGCTCCATCACCGCAGCTGTATCAAGCCCGCCACCATCCAACCACAGGGACGTATCCACCGACTCGGGCGTCTGCAGGAGAGTATGGCTCAAGCGGTCTTCCAGCGCCAGGGCTATCTCTGGTGGTGTGCGCGCGTAGCTACGTACTTGGCGGATTACTTCTACTCGGTACTCTTCCATGACGAGGTGGTATCGGTAGGAGAGGGAGTCTGGCGATGCGGCTGTGCCGATGCAGTGCTGGCATTGTTCGGCGGCGGTGAAATATCTTAACCATTGCTGGGACTCGGAGGCTGTGGTTGGGGGTTTGGTGGTGTATGTGTAGAGGACTACGACGGCGCAGAAGGCTTGATATCTGGAGACCTAAACCATATTCATTAGGGCCTCAGCCATGCAAACAGAGGGAGGGATAGATGGTACCCAAGACCCGTCGTAGAATTGGCCGGCGTTGACCATTCGCTCGACAACACTGACAATCAGCATCGCTGCATCGACGCAGGACCGTACATTGTCTAGTATTTCCTGGCTCAGTTGCTCTCGGCTATGTCCACAGAACTCATGGAAAAGATTCGGACGGTAGATCAGGATCGTAGCATGGGCATAAGCTAGACTGAGTAGGTTGTTTTGGCGCTGGAAAAGCGGGCCCAGGACACTGGGGTCGACGAGTTCTGGATCTAGATATGCAGGCAGTTCTTGCTTCCATGTTTGTAGTTCCTCGCTGAGAGTACGGATTGATTTCTGCCGTTCGCTTGTTCGGACTGGTCTGATGCCGTATAGTGTGCGGAGGGTTTTGTTGAGAATCCTCGTGAGTCTGGTCGATCAATTCATTTTCTGCCTTCAAAGTAGGGATCGCACATACTTGACATGCATGATGAGCCCCATCATCGTGGAGCATCCGCTCTGGGGTGCTGTCTCTATCTGGTCTTCTTTGAGATTGTGGTCGTCTACCAAAAGTGGAATATCCTGGAGACTTGGTTAGTTGTTAACTGAGTGTACAAGGACAACATACCTGGTCAGTATCTTCATCATGGAGCATGGCAGGTCTGCCGAAAATAGCACTCAGGTATTTATCCAGATTATACGCAGACCAGAAGAGTCGCTTTCGGCATTCGAGCTCTACCAGATTTGGCGATGCACGATGGGCTGCAGCAGAGCCAACATTCCTTCGATGCAGTCCAAGAGCCAGGATCAGCCGAGCAGTCGTGCCAAATAAACTCCAGCAGTGGTTCAACCGGGAGCAGGTCAGGGTATAGAAACATGAATTGAGCAAAGCCTGGGCCATTGTCAGGCTGGCTGGCTCGCATTCGCGGTTCAAGTGCCGTTCTGCTGCCTGGAAGTACAGGATGCTACCAAATAACATCAGCTCGCTCTCTATGGGAGATGGTGTCTAACAAACCCTGAGTTGACGTCGGTCCCTGGCGAAGTGCCGCCAGAACTCGAGCCTGTATAGGTAGTAGCCAGGGCAAAAAGGGACAGGACAGCTGCCTGGCAGCTATGGCTCAATCTCTGCCCTGCATACAAGTCATCGAGCCATCTTTCCACAGTCCCGCGGTGGAGATACCGGTAATTCGGCGACGCAAGCTCAAAGTAAGTCTCCACCAGCGCCTTTGCATCCGCATAAGACGGCAAAGTAAAGGTAAGCTCATCAAAGTCCGGGAGCGTCGCATCGCCCAGCGTAAAGATAGAAGTTGGGTAGCTTTGCGCATTCCCAGTTTCACGCAGAAGCCTCTGCAGACGAAGCAGGAATGCCAGGCCAGATGAGGAGCCGACAAAGTGGCCCTGTCGGTCGCTTTCTGTGGGCTCGGGTGATGCCAGTGCTGATTCTGCTGGCTTTTCTGGCTCTACCTGGGCTGGAACTGTACTTGCAGAATTACTTGAGGAACTGGCGGTGTTATGGTGTACGGTCGTCCTCCGGCGTCCCCTTGCGTAGGGGGCATTGAAGGAACAGGACGTGCCGCTGCCGTCCTCGATACAAGGAACGCAGGGCTTGGTGCCAGTGCATTTTATTTTCTTCCTGGTGGAGTTAGTATCTATCCAGAAAAGAAGATGGAGCCGTACAGTTTGCAACTATCGCATGCGCGTCCAACCCGCTTCCTTTCGCCATTGCCGGAAGTCCTAGGGCTTGGGGCAGTCATACGATTGCTCCCAGAAGCTGGAGATGCATTCAGCTCAGGCCACTCCATTTTGCACTGTCGAAAATAGCCGTTAGATGTAAGCTATGGGAGACAATGGGCAATATTGCCGGGAGCGGGGTTGAATGCCATAGCCGGGTTGTAGCCGGACATATAGGGCTATCGTGGAGAAGTAGCCGGAGGAGGTCCGACTATCGGACCAAGTATCTCTGATATGATTGAAATAGCTTAACGCATATCAGTCTTCTTGAGAATACAGAGCTAGAAGCCATACTCCAACATGGCACCATCTACCACAACCACCGAGAACATCAACTACGACGCCTCCCTCACCGGCGACGAGCGAGCAAAACTAGTCAAGATCCTTGGGACTGACCGTCCGCTGGAGAAGTTCACCTACGGCGGCCATCCACTCTCAGGAAAGCAGATCGAGCCCGTTGACCGCGTGCGCATTCCCAAGTTCGACTCCAAGGAGGACGAACGCGCCTTTATCAAACTCCACCACGCCGCGGCACTTCGATGGCTCGGCCACAATGGCTACAATAATGAAGGGTAACCGTCTAGCTAGATTTCAACGCGATGGAAGATTGCTAACTCGCGCAGCGCCGGCGGCCATGTCACAGTCCGTGATCCCATTCTCCCTGATCATTTCTGGATCAACCCGCACGCAAAATCCTTCTCCCACATCAAGCCAGACGATCTGTGTCTCGTCAACGAGGATGGAGCGGTTGTCCGTCCGGGGAACCTACACGCTGTAAACCCAGCTGGATTTGCAATTCATGCTGCAGTGCATAAAGCTCGGCCGGATGTGCTTGCAGCTGTGCACTGCCATTCTGTCCCAACCAAGGCCTTCTCGGCCCTGGGCTGCAAACTTGAGCCGATTAACCAAGATGCTTGTCGGTATGTATTGCACCCTTTCGTATTATATGTAGACTCATAATTAGGCTGATTATCTTGGTAGATTCTACAACGACCACGCAATCTACGAGAGCTTCGGTGGAATCGTCTTCGCACATGAAGAAGGTCGACGCATCGCTGAAGCTCTGGGTAATAACAAAGCAGTCATCTTACAGAACCACGGCATTTTGACCGTTGCAAAGACCGTCGATGGGGCAGCATTCTTGTTTGGTGCGATGGATCGGTGTATCCAGGCCCAGCTAGCTGCTGATGCTGCTGCCGCTGGGCGAGGAACGCAGACTATCAAGGTTAGCCATGAGGAGGCGGAGTATACCCGCCGGGTTTATACGGATGAGATGGAATATGTGATGTTTCAGTCTTGGTGGGTTTCTGTCGACGATACCTTTTGGGGAGTGCTAATGATTTGTAGTTTCGAGGATGTTGTTAGGGCTTCGAATGGGGAGTTGCCTTTCCACGTTGATGGTGAGATTCCGAGGACAGATTAATCTTTGTTATAGTTTCAGATATATTCTTTTAGTTATTAATTTGTAAGAATGTTTATTTACACTGCGAACCAGAACATAGTTTCTTTAGCTACTTCTTGCCTCGAAAGCGTACCAACTGAGATCTAGAAGAAAGCCCACAGCCACTGTAAACACCGACTGCTATCCTTATCGCCTTTAGGTAGCTAAATACCATCCCTGTAAGCCCTAAAAATCATTCGTATATCCGAAGTACCCGGGCTTTCCGGGACTGCCTTGGAATAGCTCTACACCAGCCGACATCGGTCTCTGTAGCTTTCCATTAACATATATTAAATGCCCTCAAGGCGAGCTAAAAGGTAGATGCTCATACCAGCACAACCTACATAACAAACCACAACGAACCCAGCCCTCGGAACCAAAATGAAGCCAGAGATCATCCGCACCGTCTCGCCCCTCCACATCGGCCAATTCATGTTCGTGCGCATAGAAACCGAGTCCGGAATTACAGGCTACGGCGAAGCCGGAATCTGGGGCCACATCGAGGCCGCCGCAACAGTTATCGCGCGGTTCGCAGAGTACCTCGTTGGCAAGCGGGCATTCGATATCGAGCACCACTGGAACGTGATGCACCGCTTCAGCTACTTCCAGGGGATGGCGATTAATGCGGGGATTTCAGCAATTGATATCGCGCTGTGGGATATCAAGGGCAAGGCGTTGGGGGTCCCTATCTATGAACTCCTCGGCGGAGCATGTCGGACTAAAGCGCGGGTTTATGGTCATATCTACGATTCGACGATTGAGAAGGTACTCGAGGAGTGTAGACGGAAGATGGACATGGGGTTTACAGCCTTTGGGCACATTAATCCGTTTCTCGACGAGGGGGTCGACAAGGTCTATTTCAAAACGCACATCAAGAAGATGGAAGACGCGATTGAGAACGTCAAGAAGATGCGCGCGGTCGTGGGTGACAAGGTCGATCTGCTCGTTGAGCTTCATCGCCGGTTAACGCCTGCAGAGGCGATAACCTTCTGCAATGGAATCAAAGATACATGCCCCATGCTCGTGGAGGATCCCATTAGGCCCGAGAATGCAGATGCCATGGCGCGCGTGGCAGACCGCATTGCCGTCCCTATTGGAACAGGAGAGCGGTTCTCGACTATCTACGAGTTCCAGGCCCTGCTATCTCGGAACGCCCTGGAGTATGCGCGCGTTGATGTCGCCGTCTGTGGAGGAATCACTGGCGCAAGGAAAGTCGCTGCCATGGCTGAAGCACATCATGTCCAGGTCGTGCCTCATAACCCTCTGTCGCCGATTGGTCTCGCGGCATGCTTGCAGGTCGCTGCTGCGATTCCGAACTTTGCTATCCAGGAATATTCGACTGGGTTTGAGGCGGGCGTGTTTGAGACTACGGCGACGCATCTCGGCAGTGATATCGTGGACTACGTTCCTCTACCGAAGGATGGATTTGTTGATATCCCCTCTGGCCCAGGGCTGGGTGTGAATTTGGTGAACAATGCGCAGGAGATTCGCCCAGCTTTGGTTCAGCCGATTAAGATGCGGCCACATCGAGATGGGTTTGTGGTTGATCAGTAGTTACTATTAAATGTATTTCCAACAAACTCTGGCACTATACCACGGAAAGAACCGCCTATACACAGAACTCGTCGTCCTTGGCAGTATGGATAACAGTGGCTGTACATACACTGTAGATAGCCCGATAATAGCCATTGTGGGATTATGTGGTCTCGTGTACTATGATTTCCGCATCTTGTCATAGCCGGTGTATCCATCGTCAAGCACTCCCCAGAATGTGATCGTCCGGGGTACATACTTGGCATAGCTATGGGGTAGGTAGTGCATTAGCAATCCAGCATATCTGAATGGTCTATGAGGGTTTCCTTATAAAAGGCTGTGATCCAGTATGCTCCTTCTCTCTTTATACAGCGCATACTCGCCCTCTATATTCAGCAAGGGACAGCTTTCAACAGACTCGCACCATGACAGATAAAGGATCGATCTCTGGTGTGGAAGAGAAGCCCTCCGTAAGGCATGAAGAACATGAAAAAGCTACGTCCACTTCACGAGAGCAGGAGATCGTAGCCGACTTTCCATCAGAGAAAGCTGGAAAGCTTATGCGGAAAGTTGACTTCAGACTCTTGCCCCCTTTTATTCTGATCTACCGTGCGTCATTGCAACTGCATCTCTTGGATATGCACTTATGATCTGTCTAGTAATGTCATACATCGACCGTGCCAATATCGGAAACGCGAATATCGAGGTGAGAAACAATCCACCTCTTCAATATTGGCATTGTATTAAGTTTCCGGCTTTAGGGCATGAGTGAGGACTTACACCTAACGGGCAATCAATATAACGTAGTTCTATCTGTCTTCTTCGTGACATTCATTGTCTTCGGTAGGCAATATCCGAGGTCCTTCATTGTGATACGATGCTAATGAGCAAGCAGAGGTCCCCAGCAACTACATCCTTGAACGGTTCTTCACCAACAGACCGTCCCTGTGGATCGGGATAATCACATTCTTATGGGGTGCCATGATGACCTTGGTCCGTCTGCCTTGATTTGCCCAACAAACCAGTCTGACAGTCTGACATACAGCACGGCATCGCAAACAACTACAGCACAATCCTAGTCGTCCGACTTCTAATGGGCGTATTCGAAGCCGGCCTCTTCCCAGGCGCCATACTAATCATGAACAAATGGTACTCCAAGTTCGAGCTCGGTACGCGATTCTCCATCTTCTACATCGGGTCTGCCCTAGCCGGTGCGTTCTCGGGGATACTGGCTTACGGCTTCGCGAAGATGGATGGGGTTGGGAATATGGAGGGATGGAGGTGGATATTTATTATGGAGGGCCTTTTAACGGTTGTCTTGGGCGCTGCTGTGCCGTTTATCCTCCCAGACTCGCCCAAGAGCAAGCCGCGGTGGATGGACGAGGCGGAAGCTGAGTACCTTCTGGCCAGACTGAGTCTGCAAGACGGGGGACAGGAAGCGCAGGATGCAGGCAATAATATGTCACTTGCCGTTGTCTGGTCCGTCGTTACTGACTGGCAGATTTATCTTATGGTTCTTGTGTACTGGTCGAACACGGTGCCGACTTATGGCTTGAAGTTCATGATGCCGCAGATTATCAAGAATATGGGATTCACTGCGAGTACTGCCCAGTTGCTGTGCGTATTCCGGTCTGGCTTATCAAATGGCACTAATCGGCCCAGGACTATTCCTCCTTATATGGCCGGTGCTGTCAGCGCATTTGTCTTCGGCCGCTTCGCTGACCATTTCAAACGACGCGCCTACTTCCTTGCTGGACCACAGGTATTCCATATCATTGAGACACTTGGATCTGTATAATAACTGCTACAGCTCATTCTAATAACCGCCTACGCAATCCTCACCCCGCTGGCCCCCAAAATCTCCACCAACATCGGCCCCTGCTTCTTCGCCATAATCCTCGCCAACATCGGATGCTACCCCATAAACCCCGGTGCCAGTTCCTGGATCAGCAATAACCTAGCGGGACCAGCGAAGCGTGCAATTGGAATTGCATACGCGACCTCATTAACCAATATCGGGGGCATCTTTGCGTCGTATATTTTTCTGGATAAGGAAAAGCCAGCGTACGCGACGGGGTTTGGGACGACGATTGCGATGGTTGCGTTAGGGCTGGCTTCGGTTGTTTGTCTTGAGGTTTTGTATACGGTTATTAATAGGAGGAGAGAGAGGTTTATGGAGGAGAATGGGGTTCGGTTGGATGTGGATGCTGGAGGGATGGGGGATAGGGCTGTGTCGTTTAGATATACGCTCTGAGTTGCGGATCTATGGTCATCTTCAAACAATTAGTCAGAAAGAGTAGGCAGTAATAATTATGAGATATCTATTCAACGAGGAGTATGCCACTTCATATTTAATCATTAGTCGTAGTACCGCTCATTAACCCTGCATTAAAAGCTATGACCACAACCAACAAAAGTATTATAAGCAAATAACTTGAGTTAAAATGTTGAACTGTCTGACTGTGTTCAATAAAAGCTGTTATCTGTGTAGAATTGGCTGCTACATAGACAACATTGAACCTGCTGTATAACCATCCCCATCTGCCTGTCGCAGACTACAGCAAGAACTCGCCGCCAGTCTTCTTGACCATATTGTTATAATAAGGCTGAAAATGCAACCAGCCCCTCTGCCTCTGCCCAAGAACCCTCACCGACTCCCTCGCAATCTCCTCCTCAACCTCTTCAGGCCTCTCATTCCCCACCGCGTCAATCATCAGCTGCGCCTGACAACACCGATCAAACGCACAAAACCAATAAGCCGCCTCATCAATGGTCGTCCCCACAGAAAGCAACCCATGATTCTTCAAAATAACCACGTTCGTATCAGCCGTAATCACCCCGGCAATCGCCTTCCCCTCATCCGTCGACAGTACAGGACCCCCATACTCACGTAGGATACTCTGCTTGGCCCCGTAGAACTTCAGCGCGTCCTGCATCAGCGGCGGGAGGGGTCTCCCAAACGCGCTGTACGCCTTTCCCGCAGTGGAGTGCGCGTGGCACACGGCGTTGATCCAGGGGTGCGCTTGGTGGATCTCGGAGTGGATGGCGAAGCCGGCGGCGTTGACGGAGTGCGTTCCCTGCAGGACTGTTGCGTCTTCGGTGACGAGGACGAGGTCTGAGACTGTTATGTCGGCGAAGTGCATTGTGTATCTTTTTTTGCCGTTAGTCTACTGCGTGTCTATATACCATCCAAAACCGGTGGTGTAAAAAGGGTATGACGTACGGGTTGATCCAGAAAGTCCGTGGGTTTATAGGGTCTCGCAAAGACATATGCCCGCTTACCCCCTCATCAAAGCCATTTGCAGCGAAGACGCGGAACGCCGCAGCGAGGTGTTCCTTGTGGTATCGCTGTTCGTCTTCCTTGGATGCAAACTGCGCGATGCGTGGGACGGTGTTTCGTCCGCTGGCTCCCCCGACAGCGAGGTTTGCAGGGTCAGCGCCTTGTTTGTGGAAGATGCTGTTATCTTTGAGGGGTTCTTGGTGGGTTGGGGTTGCTGTTGGCGCCATTGTGGTGGTGATGGTGGTGGTGGTTGGTTTCTGAACTAGACTGGCAATGTAGGGTTTATATTTCAGCTGTGCTTCAGCTTGCTTTGTTATAGCTTGGGCTTGGATGGTTTACGCAGATGGAGGAGCTCGGCTGTGCACGGCTATAGCTTCATATCACATATCCGAAATAGCCGGCATGCATGAGCTTGCTGCGAATGGGATAATCGTCATCCTGAATTTCAAATACCCTACCAAACTTGTGATTACCAGTGGGACGTGCATTACAAAGGAGTTTCGCCCGGGTAAAACAGCTTGATTCAAACTAGAGAGCAATTATCAAAAAAAACAAGGAGACTTCCCAGTGCTAGGTAGATATGCAGTTTCCGGCTCCGGTTGCGCCAGAAAATCTTCACCCTGCCCTTCTTGTAACTATTCCTGCTTCATGCGGATTTCGAGGACACCTGTAATGCTCCTGATATCCTGGAGCAGGTCGCGCGTGGCAGTAAAGTAGGCAATGTCCCCCCTCTCTGAGGCACCAAATAAGATCCCCAAAACATCACCGCTATCATTGAAAAGGAGCGATCCCGAGTCGCCAAGTTTGAGAAAGACCCCGGACGGCTTTGCTACTACGTGCTCCCAGGTCTTACGCGCAACCGTATGGCCGTCCTTCGTTTCGTTTTCGAGAACACACGATTGGAGGGCGCTGTACCAGCCATGCGTGAGGCCTGATACCCGGCCTATCTTGTGCACTTTCTTCGTCCTTTCGGGGGAGTTCAGTTTGGAATTCACCGAGATGTTGTATAAGAGGAATATCACTCAGCAAGGGTCGGATCTAAAACCTTCATTAGACACAAATGAAGCCGCATGGGCGGAATGGATCACTTACAGCATTATCCCCGGCTGAGCGGCCACTCTTTGGCTGTACCAAAGCCCAGTCGCGCACAGACAACTTGTTCGCATCGTCAGTCGAGCGGGCTTCGCGGATTCCCGAGGCGGCAAACACGTTTCCAAGGACATGCTGGCCGTTTTGGACAAACGACTTCATCGAATCCCGATCTTTCTCCAACGCCTCGAGAATCCGCGAAGCCGTCTTCCACTTTGCTTTGTCACCGGGCAAAACAAACTCGCCTTGCGCCCTGGCCGCCTCAACTCTTTGGTAGACTTTGTCGGCCTTGCTTCTAGCCATTGTCGACTCCTTCGCGTCAACCCCTGCCGTGATATCGCGATAGCATGGGGCATCCATAGAGAGCAGACGAGCTGCATTCGGATCGCCAGTGCGGACTCCTTCTTGCTTCCACGTCCGAAGCACTAAACAGAGTTACTTTATGGAACCGAAGATACTGTAGTGGCTCACCTTCTCGATCTGCAGCAGACAGACCCTCTTCTCTCGGAAAACAGCAGTGCGAACAAGTCAGCGCAAGAGGAACCCACTCCCCAGTCTCCGGGTTTCTGAGCTCGACCCAGCCTCCCAGGGTGAACATCCCCATCGCATCTTGCGTATCCACGCCATGAGCACTCAAACTAGATCCCAAAGATGGGTCCGGACGGCACGCGGCCGGTCCAAGCGATGTCCGTTCGAGGTTCCGGAACCCTGCTGCCGAGAGGGAGGGCTTCCCACTGTCTTTCCGGATAAGAACCGCCACAGAGCTGAGGTTATATCGGTCCAGGACATGGACGACTGTCTCTCTCACGCTCTTCCAGTCCCTTTGTACTCGGTAATCAACCCCCAGCAATACCGTCGGCGCACAGTCTGACCGGCCAGTGTCGTTGAGTCCAATGCGGAAGCACCCAATCGTATTAACCCCGGTCGTATCAACCTGTGCAATGATTTCTGGAACTAGATCCCTCCATACCGGGCAGATAATATCAGTAGGATAGCACGCATAAAGACTCAGATTGTCCTCAAATCGGGGGTCAGCGATTTCTACAGAAACCCCATACACCCCCTCTCCAAGAAGAAGATCGTGTAACTTCCTAGCAACACCCACCCACCCTCTGTAAGTTCCAGTCCCGCGACGGATATAGGCCAGCAGTGTCATGGCCGGGTCACGGCCATGCTCATCATCCTGGGTATCATAAACCGACTGCCTAAAGCAGAAGTATACCCCCGAGTATTCAAGCCCTTCCTCTTTGCAGATCCCGTATGCCTGCTTGATCAGTTGGTACGCTCCATCGCCGGTCAGCTCCATCGCCGGTCAGCTGTTCGTGGTACGGGTGGTCCGGCGGTATTCGATGGTTTGAGTTGCAGGGAGGCTCGCGTAAATCAGGGCCTCCTGCCCTGAGATCGCCTTCGATGAAGCCGTCTGGTGTGGATGATGGGTGGTCGGTTGAGGAGCCATGCAGTCGCCGGGTTCGAGAAGATGCGGATTCTCCAGAGGCGTATGCTATCTCTGTCGCGGTGGGTATGGGCAAGGACATGGCGGGGTTGTGAAGGGTCATGGTTGTTGGTTGGAAAGTCTGAGGCGAGGGCAGGTATTTATAGTTGAATAGGGTTTAAATATCAGGTGGAATGGTGGTTGTGCCATCAAACAGTGAGTCAATGAAAGTATACTGAAACTCAATAACTTAATAACTCAATATTCAAGCTAAATACACCATAATTAATATACAGTCAAACAATGGTGAGATTACAATAATCTTGAGTGAAGGGACAATAATATATAACGTTCTCGTATACTCCTTATTTTCGGCAACTTCCGACCATGACAGGAAGTATACGAAGAGCCATTCGAAACAAGACACTGCAAGAACATTCAAAGTGGATGGAATAATGGCGTGCTCTAGTGCGGGTGGGGGTCCATCTCCAATTTATAAAAGCCCCAACATCACAACTCCTTCACTTCTCCAACAACCATGTCGCAAAAGCCAGCAGTACCAGGTGTCAAACCAACACGCTATGGCTTCCCAAAAGAAGGCCCGTATTCACTATCCTACTGGCTCCAAGGCGTCCAGGGCGATCCCCTTCTAAACCACCGCACGACACCCGAGTTACCTTCAGCAGCAGATATAGTCATAATCGGCTCTGGCGTATACCCTCCCGTTTCCCTTTTTCTCGGCTTAATAGCTAAAGCTAACGGCCACAGTTGTCGGGAACACTAATCGCCAACCACTGTCTCAAAACCTTCCCCAACAAGAGCATCATCGTCCTCGAAGCGCGGGAATTCTGCTCTGGCGCCACAGGTCGAAACGCAGGACACTGCAAGCCCGACCAATGGCGCGGGTTCAGTGCGTACGAAGCGGCGTTTGGGACGGAGCAGGCTCTCAAAGTGACTCTTCTTATAACCCTTCTTATACTTAAACTAATATGTTTGTAGATCCTCGAAAATGAACAGGCGACCTGGTCTGCACTCGTGGAGTATATAAAACAAAACAACATCGACTGTGATCTCTGGGTCGGCGATACGCTCGACGTCCCCGTAACACCTGAAGTCGCAGACGCTGCAAAGACAAACTTTGACCGGTTCAAGGCTGCCGGGGGGAAGATTGACCATATCAAGGTCACGCATGATCCTGTGGAAGCACGAAAGGTAGACACCTTCTCTCTCCCCCCCCCCCTCTATAAGATGCACTGATAGAGTAGTAGATATCACACATCAAATCCGCACAAGCCTGCTACGCCTGGTCCGCATCAACCCTGTACCCGTGGAAACTAACAGCGCACATAATGCGCGAGAACCTAGCAAAAGGCGTCAACCTGCAAACACGCACCAAAGCAACCAACGTCGCCGGAACTTCAGATCCAGCCCAACTCGAGTCGCAGTCCCAGTCCCAGGGGAAATGGAAATGGGTTGTCCAAGCCACCCGTGGCGCCATCCACTGCAGCCAAGTCATCCACGCCACAAACGCCTACAGTTCCGCCCTAGAGCCGTCCCTGCGCGGGCTCATATACCCCTCGCCACACATGTGTAACCGGATAAAGCCGCCGGTGGAATTCGACCACTCCAACCCAACCGGCTTAACTAATTCCTACGGCGTGCTGTTACCGGAGGGAGGACTATTCAGTATCAACCCGCGCCGCACAAACGAAGGATCGTCCACAGAAGGATCAGTGCTCTTTGGCGGAAGCAACCCCGGCCAAGCGGCGTTTGAGCGGTGGGTGAATGAACCGGGGTATCCGGAGCGGGGGGTTGATGATGAGATCGAGGTGTTTGGGGCTGTGACGGAGGCAGTGAGGGAGTTTTCTGAGGGGGAGATTGTAGGCTGGAAGGCGCAGTTTCGGGTTGATGGGTGGAGTGGGATTATTGGCAGGGTGCGTACTTCCTTTCCCTTCTTTATCTATTTATATTATTCGGGTGAATTGTATTGTTAATTGTGACAGAGCGTCGACAATGTACCCTGGATAGGAGAATTACCAGGCCTACCGGGTCAATGGGTTTGTGCTGGGCACAACGGACAGTAAGTACACCATCGCCATCACCATACCTCGATCTAACAAAACAACTAGTGGAATGGCACGCATATTCACCGCCGCACCAGGCCTCGTCAAGCTCATGGCCGGGCATCCATGGGCAGAAACGCAGCTGCCGGACGTGTACCGGATTACCCCATCGCGGGTGAATACCCTGAAGCAGCGTCTTGGACAGGATAGTGGAGATAAGTCTCATCTCTGATATGGCTTGACGGATGTGGAATGTTGTATATGGCGGGCAGCTGACCTGGATGCCTCACGTGGAGGAACTCGGGGATGGCTGTTTGCGGAGGATTGGAATACTTCATGCGGGGAATATGAGGGGAACCGGACAAGGGAAACATTTCCGGAAAGAATGCCTTGGAGGACAGGGCTGTGTAGACTGGATAAGCTGGAACTGTTGGCGATGTAGTAAAGAACAAGTCAGCTGGTTAATTCAAAGTCATGATCCAGTATGCATTTTCTGCATTGTCACTAGTACTAAATTCATGACAAAAAAAACGAACAAAAGAATAAAACAAAGAAAGACAAAGAGAAATCAGGGCAAAAAAAAGAAGATTGAGGCTGGTCCGTCTCGATCGGGCAACCTTGAGAACTGGAGTCTCACGCGCTACCAATTGCGCCACAGCCCCAATGGGTGGAAGAAAGTTTCCGAGGTTTGCACTCTTGAATGTCGGGCAACCAGCCAACATCTGGATCAGCAGGGGTATCTTTGGTTACAGTTTTGTTTGTTTATGGGGATGATCTACTCCGTACATCGCAGGGCAGCGTATGTATGACGCCATCCAAGGGTCCAATAATTATGGGGTCTTTATTTTCAACGGTCGGAGATCTCGGTTTGGAATCTTTGGACGAGTTTATCCCTTGATGCGATGCAGTTTACGATTTACCCCTCGTCCCCTCCAGGGTTGGGAATGGACGAGTCATACGCTTAATCATAATTCAGTGACGAAATTCAGAATATTCAGTTATATCAACGAGTTGATTAAATACACCAAAGCCGGCTGGCTGTATACACAAAACCCCACCCGAGCGAATCGGGGGATATGTACAGGATCAGATCAGTCATTATGCTGCTAATGATAACAAGAAGAGCGAAATAGATGGTAATAGAGGCAGACAACCCATATATCGATACCCAGCGAGTACTTGGTAAAAAGGAGGGAAATAGTAGGAAGGAGTATCCAACGCCGAAGATGCTGTCGCAAATAATAGTGATAAACAAGCAGAGCGGAAAGAAAAGGCTGGATCAAAGACGAGAGACGACAATGAGAAGTGGCGCTGCAATGCAGCGGGTGCTTTTGATGAGTCGGAAGGGCGATTAAAGGTAGCGCAGGAACGGAGGATCAGGATATTAAGTGGCTGATTAGAAAGTTGGTGGTTGGTGGTGGTGGACTGGTTCCGAGTGTTTTTGCAGGAGACATGTCAGTTCTGGCGCGAGTGAAGGTATCCAGAATCAAGATCGAGTCCGAAGGTCATGCAAGGGGAGTCAGCACCCCTGCATGTCCAGGAGGCTCTTGTCCTTGATGGCCGAGGGCCGGCCAAGTTCAAAGATTGCTGGAGCCGATCAGGTTTGGCTGGGAAATGCTGGCATTCCCGCCTCGGTATTTGGCCCTGCGCTGGGAGAAGCTGAGCGACGAGAGACGGCGACTCAGCCTCCGCAGCGGCTTATTCGAGGCCTCATCGTCGGCCGGAATCGGCGGCGGCGGCGGGAACGAGCGCTCGGAACTGGCGCTAGAGTGGAACGCCGAAGCCGACGCAGACGCCAACGTCGAGGTCCGGCTCACGCCCAGCGTCGGGTTCGAGTTGTTTTCGAAGAAGAAGGACGAGAAGGTCGACTGGCGGCGGGCGCGGATGGCCTCGGCGGTGTTGCGGGGGTTGGGCAGGGGCGTGGAAAAGTCTTCCTTGATGTCGTCGAGGGCGCGCGAGAAGCGGACGAAGCGGCGGGGGCGCTCAGCGATGGAGGGCTCGCGCTCCTCGAGGCCGTAGATCTGCAGCGGCGTGCTGTCTGGGTGGTCTTGGTTCAGCGGCGTTGAGTAGAAGCGAGGATACTTGGGGACCTCTCTGCGCCGGGGGACGATGGTCGGGAACCAGGCATGTTGCTGGGGAGGGAACTGGCTGATGGGGCTGTCGAAGGAGGATTGGGACGAGTTGGACGAGGATGACGGGAGCATCATTGTATATTCTCTCTAACGACCGTATGTACTGTATATGTAGGTGTATATGTAGATGGTGTAGGCGTGGTATGGTGTAGGTGGTGGTGTGGTGGTGTAGGAGATCAACGCACAGCACCGACCGATGAATGGAAGAAACGGATCGGGGGATACAAAATAATTATAGCAGGAGGAAAAGCAAAAAGGAAAGCAGGACCAAGGGGAGCGATGGGTGTGGAACTGCCGGAGACGTGCGATTCAATCGAGTCTCCAGTCTCACTGGCGGAGCACCAGCATCTCTGGTTCGTGCAGCTTTCGGTTACTGGCCTGGGCATTCTATTACTGGCTCTTTGGCAAGGAATGTAAGAGTGCATTGTTCACCCAGTCCCTCCTGCCGTCCTGCTCCTGCAGCTGCATTGTCTGCCATCCAGCCCCGACAATGAGACCTTGACGGGGGGCTGGCATGGGGCAAATTCTGCTTCAGATTGATGAGAAGGCCGTGTCTCACGATCCGACACAGAGCCAGTGATCCGTCCATTGAAGCATGACGCGGCTCGTCCAATCAGGCGCGCACGCCGGAATGTTATAAACATCGCTCCCATACCGAGCAGCAGCGTGGAACCAGAGCGGAACCAGCGGGCCATCTGGCAAATAATCTCGCCCAGCTCGTGTTGGAACCGAACGTCGTCCCAGCTCCCAGCTCCCAATCTGACTGAAAGTGAAAACCGACACCGTAGTTTCAAAGCACCATCGCGAGGCGCCAGCAGGCCATCGGGATTCCTGCCCCTGCCAGATAAAAAAAGAAAAGAGCAGTGGCGGTCCCAAGCGTGAGGACTGAACGGCCACCAGGCTAACCGCATGCAGCCTAGGGCCGCCCACTTGGGCAGTTGACGATTTTATTCTCAAACACCCCCACTGCGTAGCGCCATCTCCCGTCATTCCCTCTCCTCGTCTCATCATCCACCTTGCTCTCATTATTGTGGGCTTCTCCGTCTCCATTCTCCAAGTCTCCAAGTAAGACCTTACTTGCCTGAACTCAAGTCTCCAGTCTCCAGACTCAGAGGTTTGTGCGTGCTCCTCGTCGCCATGCGATTGGCTTGAGCCTTTGTGAATGCCAGAATGGCAGTGCTCGAGTCCGCATCCGGAGCAAACTCTGCTGGGACGGAGGCTCCCATGAGGATCTTCGTACGGGGTACATGCCGGACGCAGTGACCGTCCGCACATGGAGTGGCAACTGACAATGGCAGTGCACAGGCAGTGGCAGCGAGAGACAACCGAGTGCAAATTCGCCGGAGGATTTCCAGGCAACCAACCTGTGTTCGCTCTCCTCCGCATCAGCGACATACGTACATGGATGCGCTGGCTGTCCTACTCTGTACAAAAGTACTCCTCCAACAAACAAACATCCAAATTTTGAAGCTGCCTGGCTGAGCTGTACCACTCACAAGTCACAACATCCAACACATGATCACAATATTAATGTCCTTCTGAATACCACCTTGACCCTGATTTTCCTTGACTCTCGGCTATGGACTCGGGAACCGGCAACCAGCTCTCTTTCCGAAGACAGTAAGACTAACGGAGCAGGAGCAAAAGGAAGATCGACGGATCGCCCAGTCATCTCATTCT
Organism: Aspergillus puulaauensis; assembly: GCF_016861865.1. Taxonomy (NCBI): domain Eukaryota; kingdom Fungi; phylum Ascomycota; class Eurotiomycetes; order Eurotiales; family Aspergillaceae; genus Aspergillus; species Aspergillus puulaauensis. The sequence goes on from NC_054859.1 coordinate 678,710, forward strand.
CGGGCGCAGAGAAAAAATCGACGTCATGAAGCTTGTCTTCATTCAGTCCTCCGTGCACCATAGACTACGGGTAATTAAAAGCCGAATGGACAAGTGAAAAGATCCAAATTCTCATTCTTCAGTTTACCTCTCACCGATCCGATCTGAAAAACTGGAAATACCTCAGTTCGGCCGAGGATGGAAAGATTATTCGCTACGGGTGAGACATGTTTGTGCGCTTTTTTTGGATCGACAGACGTGGGACTCGGACTGGGACTGGGACGGGGACTCTCACTCAGGGGACCTTGGTTGGGTTGGACCTTGGAATGGCTGTGCTCGACTGCTCGGAGCATCGTTCCACTCCTTCACCCACGTGAATGGAAGGATGATCGCTGCCAGTGCCGCCGATTGATTGTGATCTGATTCCCGAGTCTGGCAGTGGCAGTGGCATCTTTGGCTCTGGTTCTGTCCGGTTCCATGGTTTGCTGCAGCCTGCATGCCATTGTGTTATTTCTAGAAGATATCGTGGTCCAATCACGGCGTTGCCAGTGAATAACTTACATTATTTGGGGAATAATATCCGTAAGACTGTGGGCGTAAAAAAAATCATTGCATATGCTTAAGTAGCAAAGTAGCAAGTACAGTGTACAGTACATTGTGGATGCTAGTCTAACAATAAAGAAAGAAACCCGTTAACCTAACTCCTCGCTCGCCCGAGTCGCCCCCGAGCCCGACCCTCAGCTGCAGAATGCAAACCCAATCGCTCGCTGATGATTTTCGTCCTGCATGGATCGTGCCATAATGTTATCTTATCTACAGTACACAAAAGCCTGTCCAGTGTCCACCTGGTTAATTCCGAGTCGACTCTTGCAGTTTTCAATGGTCGCGGTTGGCCACGCAATGTTCGAGAATGTTCATTGCGAGTCGACTGTCGAGTCCCGACCGACAAGACAAAAGTACATTCACCGACTCAACATGCAAGAACAGGAAGTAAGAAAGTAAGTAAGTCGCTGACTGACTGACGCGTCTGGCGCGTCCTCTATTGTCTTCGTCGTCGTCTTCGTCGTCTTCGTCATCATCATCATCGTCATCACGCTATCGTCGCAATCATATAATCCATCCATCCATCCAAGCCTCAGACTATCTCACATCACAAATAACAAATCCGTATCTAGCGGATGACTGCAGCTCAGCTGCGGCTTCTGCGTGTACTTCCCGTCCAGCTCCGCCCGAATCAGATTCAGCAGCTGCACGTAGCTGAGATTCGGGTACCGCTGCAGCACCTTGATGAACGCCCAGCTGAGCGCCCCGCGCGCTTCGCCGTCTTGGAAGGTATCGGCTCTGTTATTTGTTAGTTGTATTTCGAAAAAAAAAAAAAAAGAAAAGAAAAGAAAAGAAAAGAAACAAGGGTATGGATGGCATGGTGGACATACGAAGTCTGGGTGTCCTTTGAGCCCGAGAACATGACCACGTCTGCGGGCGAGGTCTTGGTGCGGACGGTGCGCTGTCGTGCTGAGTCGCCCAGGGCGGCTTTCTTGAAGAAGCCGATGGCTGTCTGGGCGACGCCGCCGAGGTCGCCGCGGCTGTAGGAGGTGAAGGCCGAGAAGAGGTCCGAGGCGGCTTCTTTGGCGAGGTTGGGCTCTTTCAGGATGCCCTGTGTTGAGTAGATGTATGGAAGGTCGAGTGCAGTGCCGGAGTGGCAGGAGTCGAAGACGGCTGTTAAGCGCACCCCGGGTTGGAGAGGGCGGACCCTGTTGAAGTTGATTAATGGGATGACATAGTGTGGATGGGATGGATGGTACTAACATGATGTCGTGCATTTCGTCGTCGACAATGTGTCCTGCTGTCCGGTAATCCACCGGGTAGATCACGTCGTCAAAACCTGGATATCAGTCAGCATATTCTCGTTTGTTTAACTGGCAGCCGTTTAATTTGCAGGATCTTACCATCTTCTTCGTCACCGTCGAGATCAGGCGTCCGTCCGCCGTGTCCTAGATAGATTGTCAGTATCTACTGTCTACACCCCTCGGAAGCAAGTTTAGGTACCTGAAAAATGAATAAAAAGCGAGTCGTTCGGCTGCGCTTCATGCACCAGCCATTGCATGGCCCGGATAATGTTCGACTTGGTGGGCAAACTCTTCGGGTTCTTCTGGTCGTCAGTCAGAATCACCATGTCCTCTCTGCGATAGCCCTTGCGCTCGTGCAAGAACGATGACACGTTCGTCACATCATTGATGCACCCCTGGAGCTGGTTCGGCTGGCCAAAGTAGTTGATCCCGATTAGCAGAGCCTTCCGTCGCCCGGTACAGGCCGAGTACTGGAATCGGTAGCTGGATGGCGCGCCGTGCCCGAAGTGCTGGGCGCCCATGGGCGGGCGGGGCGGGAGATTGGGGCCCGGGCTGGGGCTCCATGACGGGTCTGTCTTGGTTAGCCGGCGCCTGTGCTTTTCAGTGCGCGATGGGTCGGCGGGCCTACTTGAGGAGTAATTCCTTGAATGGGTTTGGCCCGAGTGCGGCCGTTGAGGGAGTGGCGGTGTGCCGTATGACGGGACCGGAGAGGGATGATGCTGAGGGGGAGGATAAGCCCCCGGAGGATAGTTGTTTGGTGGAGGATAGCCCCCAGGAGGAGGATAGTTGTTTGGTGGAGGATAATGTCCCGGAGGATATTGGCTATTCAACCACTTAGCAACATTCTTCTTTGACTGCTTGGAATCCGATTTTGAACGCGATGTAGAACGCGATCTTGAGTGGGTTGCTGACCTGTATTGCTGCGGTGGAGGAGGTTGCGCCCATTGCTGAGGCCAACTCCCCGGAGGCGGGGGAGGGGGATGATGATAGGAGTACATCTATTCTCACTCGACAATTGCAGGACAGGGTCTTCAGATGCCAGGCTCTAAAATTCGCAGCGAGAGCGAATCAAGATACAGCAGCGGACGTTGTGAGCGCCGCTTATCGAGGCGGAACTTTCTCGGTTAAATAGAAGAGCAGGTCGCAGGTTCACAGTAACAAGCGAAGCTCACAAGAGAGCAAAAGAAATCCAGCCCGTCCTTCTCAGCAGTCGACCACGGTTCACGAGCGAAGACAAGAGAAGAGGAAAAGAAGAGAGAAAAGACGTTAAGGAGATTGTTGGCCGGGCGTCCCTGGAGCGACAGGGCTGGCTGATGCCTGCTCAGCACAGGGCGCTGATTTGCTGCAAGAGACGCCGGCGGGGGGATTTCCCTGCTTGTCTGCTCCATCCGTAGGGCAGAGCGATATGAACACATGGTTGACTTTTCTCCTCTTGCGGTTAACTCTCTGCAGTAACTAGGCAGTAGCATTCTGGTTCGACTGCGAAACAACACGGCCCCTGGCCTGAACCGTGGTACTCCTCTCCCTCAACTTTACCATCGAGTCAATCAGGTCAATCAAGTCAACCGAGTCAACCGAGTCAGACTGCTTACTGCTTACTGCTGCTCAGTGCTGAGTCTGACTGCCAGGTCAGGCCCCCGAGGACTCGCCAAGAGCATGCTCAGCCCAGCGGGCAGCGCGTCGTCTCTGCAATGCAGTGATCCCCAGGTCCGCCCCGGATGTCGGCAACGCCTGCGCCCCGCGCCTCCAGCCTTGTCATCGCCAGCGTCATCGCCCTCGTCATTGCGTAATGATTGTCCCCAAGACATGTCCGCGGTGGATAGATTGGTCGGGCGTCTAAACGTAAATCAGTTGCTCCCGAATTGGTAAAAATGTGCATGCTGCAAGAAACAAGTAACTAATCCCCCGTTGGGTTGACTCAGCGACAGCGGGCACTCCTGACTTGACAGGGACTGAGATCTCCATGCAGCAAAGAAAAGTGCAGCCTGGACACCTGAGCGCAACAAGAGTTCATATTCGGAAAAATGCTACTCGTCATGTAGCTGACCCACGACACTGTACTTCCTCGTATTCCTGTAGTCCGTACTGTGAGCCGGGAGGAACAACCAAGTTACCCACCAGCATATCCATCCAGTCATGACTTATCCCGAGACAAAGAACACACCCGACACTCCCCTCCATGACCATGGTAATAGCGTACTTTTATAGATCTCACAATGCACCCAGAATGCCCGGAGTCCTTGCAGTTCTTTAACCTTTGAATTGTTTATTTGCTCAAAATCTGCCCTGGAAGAAGGAACCAAAAATTGGCCAAAATTTCCACAGTTGGGGCTGTGGCGCAATTGGTAGCGCGTGGTACGTTCCACTTCTCGCAGCAGAAATGTTGCAATAAACCAAATAAGAACCCCCCACTAATTAAGTCCTTACAGAGACTCCAGTTCTCAAGGTTGCCCGATCGAGACGGACCAGCCTCAATCTTTTTTTTTTCTTAACTTATTGATACTGGTTTTATCTTATCTACCTTGTGAAATTTTTGTGTTGAGGTTTGATTGTGATCAAGACAAGTATGAATATGAAGTAGATGATATCAGCTGAATGTGTTCTATAGCGGTGCCTCTTCTGTTTTCCTAGACCACCGCGTAATAAGTAATAAAATAATGAAAGTGACAGAAGATTTGCTTCGTCCCGCTCGTCCGAGACAACGCCGACGCAGAACAGAGAGTGAAGAATGAAATGACTGTAGGTATAATGAAACCAGAAACGCTTCTATCCGTAACAATCGATATAAAAAAAAATAGAAAAAAATAAAACCCCAACTCCTCACTGAATAAAAGATCGACACTTTGTAGTGGACAGACTGCTGGACGTGGGGGGCATCCCTGAAGCCAACATTGCCAGATGTAACCCCGCACATCCATGACGGTGTAGACTTCCTCACGCTATGCCAGGACCGGACCCCTCTTTCTGAGTGCAGCCCCCATCTTGGTGAAAAACAAGCTGTGCTGTAGTGTAGTGTAGTGGTGTATAGTGTAGTCTATAACGAAACGCCCTCGAGATCCCTCGTCACAATGGCCACCTGCGCCCGTTTCGCGGCTTCAGCGACGAGACTGAAGTCTTTCAGGAACGGTGCTGTCGCGGTCGGGCCGCCGTCGCCGGTTATCTGGTGCGGATAGGCCTGTGATTGCGACTGCGGTTGTTGCGTGGTGTCGCTGGGTTGGGGTTGGTTTTGTTGGCTGGTGGGCGGCTGCGGCTGGCTCTGGGACTGCAGTTGGGCTGCGGCGGGGGTGCTGAGGGTGGTTGAGGTTGAGAGCTGGGGATTTGAATGGGAGAGGCCGAGGGCTGCTGGTGGGTTGTCCATGGTGGTTGAGGGCCCCCCTGGGAAGAGGGAGTGAGGAGGAGGGAGGGTATGAAGGGCGATAAGTGAGGTGGTGATAGGTAGGTAAGGGTGACCTCAGGTGGAGGGACCGGACCGGACTGGAAGTGTGGAGGAGGCGTGGAGATGCGGAGAGGGCGGTTGGAGAGGGAGAACTCAGACGAGGGCGTCCGGTCGGGATGGCGAGAAGAAGGGGACGAACGGAGAGAAGAAAGAGAAAGAACATGAGAGAGGAGAGAGAGAGAGAGAGAGGATCCACGCCCGATGAGGAATCGAGTCTGCGATCGGATCCACGTGGGGGCCTCGATGCCGCGGCAGTTGCAGTGGCAGAGACAGTGACAGTGACAGTGACAAGTCGTGACGACTGACAAGATCCAAGATCCAGGTCCGACGGAGTCCATTCGACCGACCTCTCCACATGTCAGTCAATCTAATAAGCTTCTGCATGCCATCTACACCAAAGTCAATCTACTCCTTCTTCTCCCCTCCCTCCTCATTCTCAACCGGCACGATACCCCCTCCTCCCCGAAGTAGTTCGTCTGCCTCACATACCCAACCACAACCCCCCAACTCCATAAAGCGCCAATTGCAAGATAACTGATCCCGAATCCGCATTCCCTGCGAGTCGACCGTAAACAAAACGCACATGCCCAGACTCACTGTGTCCTTGGGTGCCCCCGCATATCGCGCACACATAGCCGGGTCGTTGGCCAACGCTGCAAGCGTTCACTGCACCGTGATCTGGAAACAGGCGTAGATGGCCCCGAAAAGCAGGTACAGCACTATCTCCGGTCCGAAGGCGGACTCGGTCCAGTCCACTGCCCGCGGTGGTGTTGCGGAATGGCTTACGTTGTTGCAGATTACCCACGCAAGGAGTCCGCTTGCTGCGCTGAGGGTTATTAGGGCTAGACTGGCTGTTCCTGTGATGTTTGTCGTCGAGGATCCTTCAGCGACAAACATGGCTGGGAGTAGGATGAGGATTTTCGGATCCCCCATTACGGACAATATCCCAAGCACTTCTTTCTTGAGCGTCGGTGCCCCGAAAACTGCAATATGCTGGCTGTTCTCTCGAACGATATCTGCCGGGTCTGCCAGAAAGAAGAACGCACCTACTACTGCCCTGTATTTACCATTGGCCTTGCCATTATACGTAGTAAATGTAAGTTACACAGCCATCACCACAAAAACGCAATATACACCGCGTCGCAAAGTTCCTCCAGCCTCCTTCTCATGAAGTGTCATATCAAACGCAATGAATGCACCTACTGTACCTCCGGCGGAAGTCAGGATCCATTGTACAGCGATGTACTATGAAATAGAGTTAGGTGAATCCTGCAACTGTTCCTTTATCCTTCTCTTCCGAGTACGCAAACTAGATATACCCCGACGTTGTCTACATTAGCCCAGCACAGACACCAAGGATCCTATCAGCTACAGGCGTCAGTCCCAGGACGAGCGTTCCTAGCGATGAAACCCAACCTGCGAGCAGAAATGGCTGCTTGCCAATTCGATCATAGTACCAGAGCGAGCCAACATAGAGATTGCAGATTGTGGGAAAGAGACTGTATGGGGCGGTTTTGGTGGAGGCGGCGCATGTTATTGGGGGTGCGCTGGGATATGTGGGCTTGGAGCGGGATTGTACGTTGTGATAGATGGAGTAAGTAGATATAGAAATACGATATATATACAAAAAAAAAAAAGAAGAAGGTTGAGGCTGGTCCGTCTCGATCGGGCAACCTTGAGAACTGGAGTCTCTGTAATTCTTTGTTAGAACAAGTTCATAATTCCTTGTATGTTTAGTGGAACGTACCACGCGCTACCAATTGCGCCACAGCCCCAATGGGTGACACTCTTTGCCCGTTTTTGACACTATTACCGGGTGCGATTTTTGGGTGAAATATACACAACAATTACTGCATGAAAGTCACAATAGCTGGCCTGCTTGGTTTTGTCTATAGTGTAATGTGATTTCAGGCACAGGATAGATAGCAGATAACCTTATTATGTACAGACAATGAAGTGCTGGCATTGTTTGACTTAAGTCTGCGGACCGTCGATCTGCCACTGTCCCGATGCGGAAGGGATCGTCTACCCCGCTGCGAATTATTTCAACTTTTGCGATTGTGACTTTCAGTTATCATTATCCCGATCTACCCAGTCATCCAAGCAAAATGGCAGACGAACTCGACACTGGGGACATGTTCAATGACCCCGAGGGCTTCTATCCCCCCGAGAAAGAGCCTACCTACGCAGATCACCAGATGCTCTCCGGCCAGGTTGTCCGCGTGCGCCTGGTCGGCAGCCACCCTCTATATGTACCTCCCCTTTCACCACAGCCCTGCACTGTCCGCCCACTAACACCTCTATGGAGGGGAACATGCTCTGGAACGCTGGCCGCATAAGCTCAGATTATATCGAAAGTAACGCCCCCGCGCTCATCACCGGGAAGACCGTCCTTGAGATCGGCGCCGCAGCGGGCGTGCCCAGCATCGTCAGCGCAATCAAGGGCGCCCGCACCACCGTCATGACCGATTACCCGGACCCGGATCTCGTCGATAATATGCGTCAGAACGCCGAGTCCTCTGCGCCGATGATCCCCACCGACCCGCCTTCTGCGCTGCACGTTACGGGCTATAAATGGGGGAGTGATGTGTCGCCGCTGCTGGCTTACTTGCCTGAGGAGGAGAGGGCGAAGGGGTTTGATGTGCTGATTATGGCGGATGTCGTATATAGCCATCGCGAGCACGGGAATCTGGTCAAGACTATGCAGGAGACGATGAAGAAGGAAAAGGACGCGGTTGCCTTGGTGATATTTACACCGTATGAGCCGTGGCTATTACCCCAGACGGAACGGTTCTTTCCGCTTGCTGAGAAGGGTGGATTTACAGTAACGAAGGTGTTTGAAAAGTTGACGGAGAAGACTCTGTTTGAGCATGATCCTGGGGTATGTTAACTTCGTTTCGATGTCGGGATATTGCTAACAGTGCCTAGGATGAGAGACTGCGGAGGACAGTCTTTGGTTACGAGCTCCGATGGGCTGATGATCAACTACGATAGACATGATACCATATAGATTTGCACTTAAAAGCATTGGATAGACTCCATCATTATATTCTTGATCCGGTTTTACGCTGCGAAACAGCCACAACCAGGCCAGAGCGATCATACCAAAGCATGGCCTGTACAGAAATTGCAAACTCATCAATAAATCTGTAAATAAAATAATAATAATTACATCGTTATTCCTCTTCAGGGCCGAAGGCGATAAGCAAAGGCGGTCAACACCAAAAAAAAGCGCCCCGCCATCCCCGCGCAGAAAATCACCAGCAAAATTATTCCAGACCCCTCACTCAATCCGCAATCATCTCGCCAACCATGCCAGTAAGTCGCAATTCAACAACTCTATCCCATATCGTCAAATAAATCTAATAACTCGTATAGCTCATCATCCTAACCGGTTACCCCTGCTCGGGGCTAACCTATCGCGCAAACCAACTCGCCGCGGCCCTAGAAGAAACCCAAACCCAGCTCTTCTCCTCCGACACGCCCCCAAAGTCCAAATACAAGATCCACGTCGTCTCGACGCACGATAATGTCAACCACCCGCGGACAGTGTACGATACGGCGCGCACGGAGAAGGAGGCGCGCGGGATCGCGTATACCCGGGCAAAGCGCATGCTGGGCAAAGACAGCTTTGTGATTCTGGACGGCATGAATTATATCAAGGGGTATCGGTATCAGCTCTGGTGTGAGGCGAAGGCTTTTGGGACGACAAGTTGTGTTGTATGTTTCCCATTTCCCATTTTCTCTTCTTGATGGGAAGGACGTAAGTGCTAACTTGGTTGCTAGGTTCATGTTGGTACACCGATTGACCAGTGCGTTGCGAACAATGAGGCCCGGATAGAGAGAAAGAACGCTTCCAACGAAAACAAGGAGAGCAAAAACCAAAGCGAGAACCAAAAGTCAAACTCCGAATCCTCACCAAAAACGTCACCCTCAGCCTCAAACAACGAAGCCGGCGAGGCCAGCGAGGCCAGCGACCCCTACCCACCAGACCTCCTCGACAACCTCATCTTCCGCTACGAGGAACCCTCCATGAACAGCCGCTGGGATAAGCCCCTCTTCACAGTCCCCTGGCCCGACGCCGAGCCCCCCATCGCCGAAATCTGGACCGCCCTAACAGGCATCCCGCACCCCTCCACCATCCCCCAAGAAGGACAAGAGGAACCCTCAATATCCCCCCTCACAGCCGCCCTCAACTCAACATCCCTCTCCTCAGCCGCAAGCACAACAACAAGAAGAACCCCAGGCGCAGCCACCACCACAGCAGGAGGAGGCCGAGGAACGCTCTCAACCCGCCCCCGCGTCGCAATAAAACCACACCAGGCAACCGTCCTCCCCGCAACATCCGACTCCTCAGCTCTATACAACATGGAAAAACGCACGTCCGCAATCGTGCAAGCAATCCGCACCTTCACGCTCTCGAACCCATCTGCAAAAGCCGCCCTCGCTGCGTCAAACCAGCAGCAGCAACAGCGCCAGCATAAACAACCCGACGACGCCCCGGACCGCCAGGAAGAGGGCATCCGTGTCCCTGTCCCGGAGTCCTCAACGCCTATCTTCATCCCCGCTCATATCGTCCTAGGGAGTGTAACGGATGACCTTGCCGCTGCCGGGGGTGTGCTTACGCTCCCGCGGCTGCAGAGGCTGAGGAGGCAGTGGATTACGCTGAACAGGGCGTATATTGGGGCGCCGCATGCGGCGGGGAAGGGAGGTGGTGGGTTGAAGGACGAGGAGCTGGGAGATGCGTTTGTGAGGTTTTTAAATGCGGACTTTGCAGATGAGATTGGGGCTTGATGGTATGGGTAGGCTAACTATGTATATTTGTAGTTGGATTTGAGGTTGGTAGTGGTAGGAGGGATTCTGGTTTATAAAGCGTTCGCGTTCGTAGACAACTAGCATAGCATCATAGTATGACATCTTACGATACGATAAGAGCACGAGATTTCTTGCATGGTATATATATTCATTCAATGATATAAACAACCCGAAAGTGGTAAGTTACCTAATGCAGGTTAGGTAAATAAGCACAAGATAAAAAATAAAAAGATACAAGAATCCGAAAGCTACGACAAACCAGGACCACTGGCTGTCGAGGTGTACACACAAAGATAAGAAAGAATATTCACACAAGAAGCAGAAACAATAAACAAAAACACAAAAGTCTATTAACATGTAAATTTCACAAAAATAACCCGAAATGATTTCCTTCCATTCCGTCCTGTCTGGGTGTTGGTGTCTGTCGCTGTCGCTGTATACATCCCATAACAAAAAATCAAACCAACCTCCTGTCTTTTTTTTTTCTTTCTTTCTTTTTTTCATATGTTCTTTCTGTCTTCCTCAATTGCTGGAAGAAAGCAAAACAAGTAAACAAAAGTCCACATCAATCAGTATAACAGAATACAACAAGTGATACAAGCATCGAGCGCACGCAAATAAACATGGCGCGAAACAGAAAAAAAAAAGCATTTTCAGTGAAAATGAAAAGAGAAGAGAAAATTTAGCGCTATGAGCGCCAGGGTCCTTGGATTGGGATCCTAGGAACTCCCATCCCACCTGCGGTTGAGGCTGGGTTGTTGGCTTTTTAATCACTGGGTGGTCAAAGCCAATCAGTTCAAATGATCTGGATCCAGGTCTACCGGTAGGTCGTGAGCATGGTATGCTTCCTCTAACCGACATTGGGACCATAATGCGAAGTCAAGTCCTCTTGGAAAGTAGACATAGATTGCAATCCCTGGCAGACTGAAAGAAAATTCGTGGGCCGTTCCAAGCTGCGTTTAGCCATTCATAATGTGCATATACAGAGAGATCAGTTGCTCCCAGAGCTAGTAACAACAAAGCTAAGCTCTTATGATGCAGTGGATTAAGTGGTCCCGTTCGGCGATCCTTGAGAAGGGAAAGGAAAAGAAAAGGTGGTCTGCGATGCTAAGCATCATCATGCTTGCTTGATTCATGCAGGGACTCCGTTGGTAATCTGGGCAACGGCCTGGCTGGCTTGAGCCTGACGGTAGGTGATCCCGAGGGTAATGAGCTCTTGGAGGCTGGCATTAACCTTGTCGTGCATGGCAGAATCCTGGGGGCTGATGTTGCGGAGCTGCTCAAGGAGACGTCCGTGGCAGTTATAGTAGTTCCTTTCAGCGGCCTGGATGTTCTGACCGTAGTGGGCAGTGGTCTGCTGGAGGGCCTTCAATGGGTTTGTCTGGGACTGGGTGGAGCGGGTTCGCTTCATGGTCTGAGCACCGCTGACACCAGTGACTCGGCGCTTGCGTCCAGTGGTTTCCTTTTTTTTGGTCTGGTTGGAGGTGGGGGAAGCATCCGGGGAGCTGGGGCGCTCAGAGGAAGCGTAGTCGTGGACTCGCCTCATGTGGTCAAAGAGATTCCAGCGGCGGGGGAAGCCGTATCCTGGGATGGAACGGTCACATCCTTCAAAGAGGCAAAGGTGGGGGTTATCTCCGTGTCCGTGGAGTCCATGGGCTTCGCGCTCATGACGAAACAGGCATGCATTGGAAGAGAAGTGAAGTTGAGCGTCCATACAGCTCGGGACCCTACAGCGGTACGGCTTCAGATGGGAATCCAAGTACTTGCTGCTCCCGGTATTAGTCTCCGTAATTTCAGGTGCATTCAGAGCGAAATTCAACTTACTGGTAAGCACACTTCTGGGTAGTGGGTGGGTGATTGCAAGGCTTGTCTCCATTGGCGAAGGGGCAGTAGTACTTTCCATCATTGTGGGTAGGCAGAGAATAGAAAGGGTGGTCGCGCGGGTTTCGCGACTCACTGCCATCCTTGGACCTTGGTCGGAGTGGTTCCTTCACGGGAAGTGGTGGGAAAAATTCGGAATCCTGTTTGACCGGTGGCTGGGTTGGGGACAATTGCAAAGTTGGCCTGCGCACACTCTTGGATGGACGGATGGTCCTGTTGTAAATTAGAACGCTTCTTGGGTAGACGACATTGTGGCCGGATTCAACTAACCTGTTGGGGTCCTGTTCGTTTAGGGGTGGTGTAAGAGGGAAGATTGGGTCTCCTAGGTTGATTCCTTGGCCGCCAACGGGAGTGGCTGTGATGTCTTTCAACATGGCATCCTCATGGGACATGAAGGCGGGGTATCCAGAGTGGGAGCAGGAAGAGGTAACAGAGAGATCATTGCTCGCTTCCGTCAAGGGAGGAGAGACAGGCATGTGCTGGAAAACATTTCCAGAGAAATGGTCCACGGATCCTTGGTTATATCGGGTGTCCACGATGGAGTTCCAGGCGTCGCCGGCAGGCGAGCCGTGTTCTGGGGTGCAAGATGTGTGAGTGCCGTTCTGGCTGTTGACATCATTTTCAAAGGCAGAGAAATCAAATAGGGATGTGTAGTGGTTGTAGTCCTGGGCCTTAGAGAAGTCCATATCATTTTGCTCGCCAACGTCAGGGAGACCATGGAAATCGGAACCAGCCGAGTACATGATGTCGCTGGCGCCAACTGCGGAGTGCAGCAGCGCATGTTGAGATAATGGAAAGGAGAGCATCTGAACTGCTGGAGAGTCAGGCTTGCTTGACGCAATGGAGTTGCTGTCAATTGAATCCACATCATTCATCGCCCATGGCTTGTCGGAGTTGTCATGGCTGTGGGCTGTACTTGAACACAAGGAGAAGTTATCCTGGCTCAAAAGTTCATCATCCTGGGGTCTTGAGGCCAAATGAGAATTTCCTGGGATATGCCTTGATTGGGAGTGGTGGTCCATGTGAAGCATTGATTGGGTAAGAGACATATTCTCTGGGTCGGTTTTAATGGAAGACATTATGAGTTTGTGACCCAGCGGTATGCTGGTTGACGTTCAGGGACTAAAAGCAAGGTCAAGTCAGTAAATCTACAATCCAAATTCTGAGAACGACATCAAAAAAGACAGAAAAAAGGCAAAAAAAAAATCATGCGTCCGAAGTCCATAGTCGAAGAGATGTCTGCACAATCATTAGTTCCACGTTCGCGGGGCAAGGGTACAAATAAAACGAACCGTTGAGGTCGAGTCCATTAAGGTAGTTCTCCAAGGGAAGTCGAGTCGTCGCTTGGGGAATCAGGCGTAGTCCATTACGGGGCGAAGTCAACTGGTATCCAGGTAAAGATCACATCGGGACAACGGAAGAACAGAATTCAGTCTGCACAGGGCTACCGAGATCCTAAGAGACATGTCGAAGGCTACTCCTTGGGAGTTGAGGTCATTCCATGAGGCTGGGACTGTTTCCACTCAGCATAGGATCCATTTGGGTTATCTTCATTGCCTGGGTCAACGGAAGTGCAACAACATAAGATGCACGGTAAATCCTTCTGTCGGTGATACGAGATTGTTCAAGTAGGCCATCTTCAGGCAAGTTCAAAAGAACTTTTGAATTCCAGGGAGAAGAAATCTGGGGTCACATTGTGTACTTCTTCAACATCCATAAAAGGTAGGTAGGTAGGTTCCACTCCGGTTGGAGTCAAGTCCAAGTAGTAGTCACATATCAGGACATCAAGAATCATAAGGTTATCCAGGTCATAAAGGTCATGTCATTATTGTTTCATCCATGGAAAAAGTCCAGTCCGTCACTCCAGGTTTGGAGTGAGGTAATCATAGTCCATAGTAGTAGAGGGGATCCTCGGCGTTGAAGAGTGTGCAACATAAAACAACACTCGTAGTGTCCAGTCTCACAGCGGGTGCTGCAGATATAAGAGTCATGGCCATTTGATTGTCATCATCATTATTCTGGGTAACCGCGATGCGGCACTGTAGTCCAGTAGGAGCAGCCAACAGAGAATTTCAGGTATCCTTAGGCTGGGTGTTGGAATGTCGCAAGTTGATCCAGAGAGTATCCATTGGCAGGAGGCGCGCATGTTGCAAAGCAAAAAAAAAAAAAAAGGCAAGAAAATGAACAGAGCAGTGGGACGAATAAGAAATAATCGAGGGGACTACCTGTTAATTGTCGAAAACGCTCAGACAAAAGCCTGGGAGTGATGGAAACGAAGAAAGAAACAGAAGCAAAAGTCCTATCCTGGGAGCGGATTGGAATCCAATGGGTAATGGGAGTCCGAGGTGAGTATAGCCAGGGGCTTAAATTGTGTCCAGATCCACGGGTGAGACTGCTGAGACAGAAGAAAACAAGACAGTGTGGTCCTTCAGAGCAGAGTGCAGTGGGGTGATTTGACTGTGACAAATCTAGAGTGGTGGAGAGGAAAGGGTATCGTGAGATGGTAAGGGTAATAGGGTATCAGTTGGTCAAGTGATGTTGGGTATCCTAGAGTCGGCGAGATAAGAATAGGCGATGAGATCCTTGGGAGAGACGAGATGAGATGGAAAAGAGAAGATCAAGAACGACGACGGACGGGAGGGGAGAGGGCCACCTTATAGCGCCGAGACGAGTGAGATGAGCAGAGATGAGGGGCAGCGTGGAAGCACCGCAGAACGCAGCCGTTGCAGAAAAGGGAAAGACGCTGCCTCACGCTGATTCCACGTCGCGTTTTGATTCGACAGGCTGAATCCTGCGGGCTTGACGTGGCCTTGGGGGACGAAACGAGTGGTTCAGAGGGAACGGCACGTCCCGATTCTCAATCCTTGGGAGAGGCAGCGGTGAGCACACTACGCCTTAATTGGCGACGGGGCCCGACGGCATCATGCAAATCTGCACCCCGTCGATTCCATCACAGCCAGTCTGACGCTGTCGAGGCGAGCATGAAACTCACACCACTGCCGCCCGGGTCGGCCTGGGCCACTCACGTTGGGAGCTGCTTCAGCCGGTTCTCCTCACCCGCCCCGCCCGCCTGAAGTCCTGCGTTCCTCTGGCTGAGCACTCGTCCACGTCAACCCGCGGAACATGGCCTGCTCTGCAACTGCAGGCTGAATCTCACGACCGCAGATGTCACCGTGTCAGAGGCAGACCCCGCGCCGCAAACTCATCACGCTGGCGCAAAAAAGTACGACGCAGCACTGCTCGGAAGTGATGCATCAACTGCTGCCTCGCCGATGATTACTTACAGCCACGCCCGAGTGGTGAGGGTCAATAATAATGTAGGAGAAAAAGCACGGACTGGTTGGGCAGCAACGCGCCCAAAGCATCACTAATTTGGGAGTTTTCGGGAATTTCGACTCAGGAACCAAGATACTATTTTTCATTTTCTACCACTGAAACTATCTGAAAGGTCCTATATCTGCGTTCATTCGTCAGCTCATCGAACAAGATCAGGAGATGGTTGCAAAACAAGCAGGCGAATGGGCAATGATGTCAGAAGTAAATGGTGATGGTACTGTTGTCGTTCAGCGATCCGAAGATCTCAGGTGAACTATGCTTTATGGGTATGGTGTTCATCATAATAGAAATGGGTCCCGCGGCCCAGCCTCACTGAAAAGGAGAATCGGAAATTTGCTTACCTTGCGCAAGAACGAAAAATTGGAAAAGTTGACTGACAGCAAAGCAAATTGATCGAGAAAAGAAAAGGAGGCGCTTCGAGCACCCTGCCGGCTTTCATCCGTCCGACATTCAGGCCTTGTTGAACAACGAAGCGTGGCCAACACCTGCGTCAAGACAAGACCAATTACAAGCTAGATAGCTTCAGCCTCGACAGCATTGACCTTCTGAGTTGTTCCGACTGGCCCAGCGGCGTTGAGTCCTGTCGCCGTCGACCATCAATGTTGATGAAGATAAGAAGTTGTTTCGCATGAAAAAGAAGATTTTGTGGAAGAAAATGCGGAAGCGAATCACGTGGTTTTGGTCACATGACTTGTGGGGGGGCACCAGCCCTGACTGCGTTCAAAGTAAGCCCGGCAGAAGGGAATCAAAAGTTAAGATATGCTAGGTAAAGGTCGTCATTCGCATTATCCCCAGCTGATTGCTCATCCGAACCAGCTTCCCCGTTCATATTCCCGTTCAAGGACTCGTTCGCGTTCCCGAGTACAGGGCCTTCAAGTCTTCCCTGTCCTGCAGTTAGCGCCCTGACGGCTGCACCAGGCTGCTGGCTGCTCAAGGGTAGTGGGCTAGGGCTCGATGATGGAAACCGCGAAAGCTGCTGGCTGCCCGAGGGTCGTGGTCCAGGGCTCAATGGTGGAAAATTCGAAAACTGCTGAAGTGTTTGCCTTGATACAGAAAGTCGAGGCCTGTTGTCCAGGCGCCCATTAGTTCGAGGCACTCGTCGGAACAATGTTGGCGGTATTCTCATAGGAGGTCCCCCAGGAAACATCCTTGTGGGCCGTTCAGACACAATTTGACCCTGGCCCACAGTTTGAGCAAATCTAGATGGAGAGCTAGCCGGGGGCCTTCTCTGTCTGTACAACGCTTGGGCATCGCGTATTTGGTCATCGATAGTAAATCGTCTGCGGACTGTTGACTCAGGTTCGGGGACGATAGAGCTACTTCTGTTGGACTGCGATGCCTCCATCGCGTGCCCCTGCTCAAGCCATTGCCTTGCGGATAGGTATGGTTCGCCGTTCATTTGAACGAGGTTCGTCATGATCACTCTATCACCACGACGCTGGAGACCGCTGGAAGACCTGGACAGCGAACTTGCGTTTCTCGCTCCTCTCGCTACACCATTTGTGCTTGGGAGAGAACTCTGCACGCCAACACTGTTGTTCACGTCGAGGGACTCATCTTCCATGAGCATTGGTTGAGAAGATATTCTGCGGGGATCTCCGTGGGGGTAGTATGGGTTTGTGTTGGCCTCAGTGAAATCTGCTTCTCCCATTGGAAGAAAGACGTTCCTGGGGGTAATATCAGGGCTACCGTCGGACAAGGCGTTTGCCTCGTCAACTAGTCTAAGAGGTCTACCGGGCATCGTTGCGGATTTGTTCAATCGTTCGTGGTCGTCTCTCGTAAGTCTTCGTCGTTTGCCGAATCTCTCAATCTCTTCCTCAGGCGTAAAAGCAACTTGAATAGGACGTGCCACGCCAACAGCAGCCCAGTCGGCTGTTTCAAGCAGCTGCCGCTTTATCTGTTCTAAACGATTGGGTGGCCTTGAAGCTGCGTCCGTGCTAGTATTTGACGAGGCTTGAGGTAGAGATTCGACTGCCCTGTTCTGTAAACGAAGTTAGATATCTTGTCCTTCATATTGCAATTTGATAGCATTGCTTCAAGCTCGCTCACCTCTGGATTTCTTGTACTGTGTTTTAAGTTCCCTCTCTTCTCCGCGTCCTGCTGTTTGGCAAAACTGTTGAAAAGAGTAATCTGATGAGGACCGTGGCCTTTGCTAGCGGCGCTTGTATTCCCAAAGGTCTGTTTCCGCGTTTTGGAATTGATTTGGGAATGACGGCGAAGTCGGCCTCCTGTCCAGTTCATGTTGAGAATAACACAGGTGTTGAGGTTTTGAAATTCTCATTTGTGGTGTCGTCGCAGTCGCAACGTCGCAGTTCCTGACAGCCAGTCACCTGTGGATGGCCATAACATTGCCATTTATGGAAATAACCTATCATGTGATGGCTGTTTGAGGCCATCAAAGCACTCAGCACTGCTGTGCACAGGAAGGCATATCAAGCTATGGAGCATTCACAATGTTTGAACAGCTTATAAAGAGTTATCAACATCACTGATCCGGAACTTCAATAGCAGCCCTGCCCTACGGATATTGAGCCTTAGGTTCAGATAGACAGTCCGTATATCTTGAATACATACACAAAGCACTGGGTATTAAACAAATCCATAACGAAGAATCGACATCAAAAGGCCTAATAGCCTCCCTGGTTCACAAGGACCTCTCTCTGGCCCTGCACAGGCGGCAGCTCAACCTCCACGGGACCAAAATACTCCGTAAACACCCTCTCTAGATCATCTTCGGCCAACTGCATATGATTCCCCTGCAAGGTCCCAAACTCCAACGCACCCTTCTCATCCAACTCCCTCAATCCCAGCCAATCCTCCTTGTAGATCTCCCTCTCCCGCAACGGCGTCACCTCTCCAGTCTCCTTATCAACATCCGCAAACCACGATGTCTCCTTCGGGTGTACAATCTTATCGTCCTTGAACATAAGCATCGCAAATCGGTTCAAACCACTCAGGTTTTCCTTGTAGGTCGCATTCTTCACCTCCCGCTCATTATTCACATCCGCCAGGAAATTGCTGTTCTCGAGGTACGCATCCAGCTCAGCAGGATCGCGGAAGTACTGCGCCGGCACAAACTGCGACTGTACAAAGTTCGACCAGCGTCCGGCATGGAGGAGGGCTTCCGCGCCGCGACAAACAAAATCGCCCCAGCCGCATTCCTGAAACTCATAGATGCCGTTGTGCTGGCTGCCGAAGGTGACGAGGTTACGGACAGGCGGGTTATTGCATCGCTCGATGTAGGCGCGGAGGAACTGGCCGCCTTGCGAGAAACCAAGGGCGTTGACGGCCGGTGCGGTCGAGAGGATGGGCTCGGCGGCGAGTTGATCGCAGACGGTAGACACCTGCTCGGTGACGTTTCCAAGAAACGTCGCTTGGCGATCGGCAGAAGAGGAGTCGCCGATGTGGATTAGATGGACGTAGGTCCCTGGGTTTGTGGACTCGGCGAAGGAGACGAGGTCTTTGAGGCCTGCGCGCGTGTAGTCGTCGCCCAAGCCGTGCCAGATTACGAGGGGGAGCGGAGTGAGTTCTGAGGGTGAGGAGGCTGGGAGAGCAGCAGCAAAAGCTGGAACTGCAAGAAGCGGAATGTGTATTAAGTTTCGCATGTTGGACTGTTGAGGTTGTGTAAGGATGTAAGACGAGAGGGAGAGGAGGTATGGAGATGGTAGGATGGAGAATGCGGAGAAGAACTCCAGGTCACGTTTGCTGACACCATCAACACGAATTAACTAGTTGCACCTCAAATTGTTTCAAATTTCTCAAGGCTCAGTGAAGGATAATACTCTCAGCCTGGTAGGATATATTTAATCTCTTTAATTACCCATATAATATGGCACTGGTCTAATAATAGTGAGCCTTTTTTGCCGTTGTTATCTATCTATACTATAGTAGCGGAAGCGCCCAGTATATACTAACAGTAATCAAAGCTAACAAGATGCTACCTGCTAACATTCAATCGAAAATTATAGTACTAGGATAAGGGGTCAAGTACGAAATCTGTAATTTTCCATACACACAGCCATAACAAAAAGTCAAATAACAGGGATATGATACCAAAAGAAATCTAATAGGTGCGAAAAACAGCACAAGGAAGGGATTCCAAAGCCTCTCCAACAGGCTAGGGTAAGAAAATGGAATGGAGAAATATGTGCAATAGCCTCGAAAAAAGTGAACAAAATATGCCTGTAAAGGTTGTCGAGAGCTCTCAAAAAGTTCATAATCGAAAAAAGATGCAAGGAAAGTATGGGAAGGAACGTAAAAAACAGCTCGACTAGTAAGGGGGTCGTCCAATACCCCCGGTTACACTCCGACGACCAATATAGCCCGACGTGGATCTTGGAAGACGGGTGGTATCGGCATCTGACGATAGAAAGCCATCTAGGAGCTTCTCCACGTCACGTCGTTGAGGGTTTTCTTCCACTTCGATGCCGTAAGGGGAGGCTCCCCTAGATTTACCGTTGATGGCTACCTCTGGGACGTCAAACCCATTGGCGAGCCCACCAGCACCGGTCCGGGATTTTTGCCTATGAAGCGTTTTGCTATCATTAGAGGCAGCGATATGGGACTTCCCGTTGGCCCCGTTGACAAAATTTTGTTTACGTGGGGCAGGAGCTGTTGAGGGACGGTCAGATGACGACAGCGAGCGCTGGGAGTCATTGGGAAACCCGCCTGGAATAGATAAATCGTGTGGAATTGGTGGCACTGGGGGAATCTGAAACGAGCTTTGCGCCTGCCCGTAGAGCACCCCGTTGCCTGCCAGGGCCCTAGGTGTTTCCACACCATCTCCGTATAATGACTCTTGTCCATCTCTCGTGGATTGCGGCCGGATCGACGCTCCATCTTCAAACTCGGAGTTAGAAACCCCGCTGACCATGCTCTCGCTGCTGGACGAAATAATACTGCCATTGGAAGCATCAAGGCGACCACGCAACGGGCTCAACCGCCGGTCCTTGTCGGGGGCCTGTACAGAGAGGACACGCCTCAATTCGTTAACATGAACCGGAGAGTCTCTGCTTGAGCTATAGTTCGAAGTTGCTGTTTTGTCTGGCATGCTCATTCGGCGAGTGTTCTGGAGGCCTCCTGCTGCGTAAGCTGTGGAAGGTGAGTTTGTTGACAGGGAACTATTGGTACCATTGGCGTGGGGGTGGCTACGCGTGGGTAGGGTTCCTGTTCTTGACCCACTAAGCGAAAGAGCTTCAGCCTTCTCCCATTCAGCGGCTTCCAAGGCACTTTGCTTGGACCAGGGTGACAGCATTTGCTCTCTGACTGCTGACGGGAGATTATCACCTGGGATCGAGCTGGTAGGAGACATATGTCCTCCCGGTATTACCGGCTTCCCAATATTGCGTCCCGGAGAACCTGGCGGGGTGTGAGTCGATAGCGTATGATTGTAAGAATCTTCGATACGACGGACGAGTTCCTCAGCACCATTTTTGAACGGGAGCATTTTATTTGTCTCTCTGATATTGTGACTGACAGCATGTCGATCATCTTGAATGATACTGTCGAGGCTAGTCAGAGAAACACCGATGGAATCGAGCCAAATACCTCGGCTCTTCCGTTTTTCGATTTCACTGAAGATCTCCTTTCCAACTCTTAAAGAATCCAAGCCAAACGTTCCGGATAGTACCCAAAGGTACCCGTGCACTAGGCTTCCGATGTTTACCCTACATGCAGGTGTGCTTAGGCTGTCTGAAGCCGCCATGTCGTCTTGCAGCTTGAATATCATTGGTAATCCAAATCTAACCGCATTTATGCCGAGATTCTCGACGAGGCTTGCCAAGAGTAGGTGAAGTATCCGGATCTCGGTTTCCTCCGATGGGCGTTGAATAGCAGCTTCATAAGTGGTCAAATGAAGGAGACGGAGAAAGTTCGACTGGGCAATGACTACAGCCTTTTCCCTTTGGTGAACACCCGTCGTTCGCTTAGCAGCTCTTTCAGAGGTATCTGTCAAATCACGCCTTGGCGATAAGATGGCAGTCTTGGTTGACCGATCCTTCAGCCTGAGATCATTTTTGGTGGTCTCCAGTTTCAACCAGTACAGGAGTGCGTCAACGTACGCATACCTAACATCCTTTTGCGGGTCTTGGAGAAGCCAGTGGGTTCCTTCCCAGACGTGGACCCCGACTGGATTCCTCGATTCAACCCCAGAAGACGCCTTGGGCCGTTGAGAATTGGCCACCAATAGAATGTTTTTGATAGCCTTGAGAGCGCCCACCTTTGCGCTCACCAGAGAGAACGACGTCGGGTTTGTTTCCTTGGAGACGCTATCTGGCTGTTCAGGCGCTGTCGAGGGCGAAGTCTGGTCCCGGCTGTGCGCTGGTTTGATGCGAGTTAAGATTGCCCTAAGCATGTCGACGACCTGGTCTCCATAGTAGATGTGGGTGGTCAGATCACCAATGCATTTTTGGAGCAGCAGAAGCAAGTCTTGCTTCTTGAGCGGAAGCTCTGCGTTGTGATCGTCGTGTGTCTTTTCCTTCTCACCAGACTGTTCCTCCGTGGCCTCCTCAGGCGCCGGAGATACCAAGATTGCCATGTAACGCATCAAGCCCAGCAGAATGTCAATCACACTCAGCCCAATCATGTTCACTGAAGATTTCAACAGATAGTCCATGAGATATATAACGGTAAAGGCCTTGTCTAAGGTCTTTCCCTTGGGAGGAATTTCGAACAGAACTTCCATAGCTGCCGTTAAAATAATGAAACGAGCCTGAACTGGACACCACTTGGCCACGACTTCAATCAATGAGGTGGCCCAATTTTCCTCGTGGGTGTCCAGCGACAGATAGGTGCCGTTCGATTGTCCTTTTCGCAGAACGAAATCGAGAACAACCCTCGTGGTGACACGGATCTGACCACGACTGCTGCCGTTGAGAATCACCTGTTCCAGACAGCCGAGAGCAAGTAGCCTCATATCCGACTCAGCTTTCCTGTCGACATCGTCAATATTCTGGGCCGCCAATGCCGGGTCTCCCTGTGCTGTGTCAACCGTTTCAACGGTAATTGCGCTGTGCCTTCGTCGTGCGGCAGGGTCCGGGGCAGGTCGTTCCGATGCGTGAA
Source organism: Aspergillus puulaauensis (assembly GCF_016861865.1). Classification (NCBI taxonomy): domain Eukaryota; kingdom Fungi; phylum Ascomycota; class Eurotiomycetes; order Eurotiales; family Aspergillaceae; genus Aspergillus; species Aspergillus puulaauensis. Next base: position 701,063 of record NC_054859.1, read on the forward strand.
GTTGGCGCTCAAGGGACTCAATCAATATATCGTCACTATTGTACAGATTCTCCAAAATGACTGGCAGGATTAACTTCAGTGAATCACCGCCGTCTGCTGCCAAACAAGCTTCGGAGCTGACAACTCCTTTGATAGCTCGTAGTCCCGCATTCTTCCATCGTATCGTCTGTGGTGTACTGGGAGCAACCTTGCTCTGAGGCTGGGCCTCTTCGTGGGCATAACCCGCGTATATTTTGACGACTCCTCGGTATTGGTCCGCAAAGTCCTGATCAGCAGACAGCGCAGCCATATCTTGATGATGGCAAAAGGTCTCAAAAGTCCCAATCGACTCCTGCACCATGGATATATCGCGAGACCGAAGCACTGTTTCGATGACGGTCAAGACGGATCGTGCGAAGATCGGTAGGTCGCGGGGGATTTTCTCGATAAGCGCGCTGAGGATTTGGAGTGTGACCTGGACATTTCTGGCAAGGAGATTCAATGTCAGCGAAAGGAACAATCCCGCCGGTGCGGCAATCAATCAACCTATGATCCAATCCCTCCACAAACTCACCCAATTTTACGGCGCCAGACATCTCGGGCAGCCCTTTTCTCCAAGAAAGCGCTAACCTTGGGTAGCTTGCTGCGTCGCGTGCTCACATAGTATAAAAGGTAGGAGAGTTCGCTGGAATTCGGCTTGACATCCTGAACACCCTTCTGGTATTGGGGATAGCACTTGAGGACAAGGATTTGATGCTTTGGGCGGCATTTCTGGCGCACGGATTCAATCGCCATGGTGACTCTGGTGACGTAGCGAATCCTCCAGGGGTATGTACAGTTTCACAGGGCAAACTCCGGTTCGGTCCAACGTGGGTTTCCAGGGACAGTCGAAATTCGAAAGGAAAGAGGGCGAATTGAGGTGACCGTTTATAAGAAAGACTTCTGTTGAACCATCAGGACTCAGGAGCGCTTGATGTCACCTCGCAGTAGTGCTCAGTGGAGATTGGTGAGCGAGAGAAGTTCGCGGCTAGTGCGGGTCATCAAGGAGAAAAAAGATCCATCTGTAGAGAGGATCCAATTTGTACGGCGGACTTTGGCGCCAAAGTTGCTCGAGTACGACAAGGATAGGGGGGTTGTCGCTGGGAAATGAAGGAGGTTCGAGGGGGGACAGACAAAATAAACGTGGTTGGAGTCAGCGTCAGAGAATCGGCAAATTCACCCTGTCCGCGGACCAGACTTGGCGATCAGCTTCCCCAGAAAGAAAGGAGTCAGTCAAAAAGACAATTAACGAGTAGACTTTTTAAGGAGGGGTCGAGCTATTATTTAAGATTTCTCCAATAATGAACAGTCTTATTCAGGTTTTTCTTGACTACTGGTACGGAGTAAGTGGCTCGCGGTGCCTCACCCGGCCGATCTTGGTTCCTTCCACCTGCAGCTTTCTGGCCAGGGGTGTCGGTGTTGGGTCACAATCAAAAGGTGAAATCTGTGATTTATATCTCCAGTCTCGTTGACCCCCTGACAGCGATGCTTCGAACCGGCGCGCGATTGGAGACGTCGTTCTCAGGAAAAAAAATCAAGATAGAGAGTATACTTCGGCTGGTCACGCTTCCCCCACATTCTTCTCCCGGTTGGGGACCAAGCACAGATGCGCACCCTCGGAGAATAGCAAACGTTGAGAATCTAGCGCGCGCTCGCGTGTGGGTGTTCCTTTCGTTCCATGTTCTCAGAATTACCGGCGCCATTGACGATCACAGGTGCTACCTCGGTCACACATGATGCTCCCAAAAACCCAAGCAAACCAGAGTCAGTGCATCGACATCGCCAACGCGGCTAAGTCGACGCGCCAATAAAGACACGGGTGATGGAATTGATGAACCTTGTCCCAAAGCAGATGACGTTCGACCGATTTCTAGAGGTCTCTGGTTTGCGGGGGTTTCGTCCGATTTCCAACCCCACGGGTGCGTCGGGCTTCCGAATAGTAAAAGAATTGCCAAAAATCTATCCTTGTCGTAATTGCTTTAGTCAAGGCTTGCCATCATTGTTTCCCTCCACGCCCTGGTCAGTTTTATCTGGCTGGCCATCTTGGTCCCCGGACTCTGCTGGGCCGCTTTGTTCGCCGTTGACATCCATCCCCGCCAAACCTTCAATCACCTGTGGGCGAATGATATCACGGCGAAATGCTTCCTCCTGGAGAAGTCGTAGCGCACGTAATGTGGCACCGGGATGCGTTAGGAATTGGGAATATTCAGGTGTCTTCCAGTAGGAGTATAGGTAGGCAAGGTAGGCTGCGAACGCCTCGGCCTCAGGGTCGGAGCTATCGTCGTTCACATCGCTATCATTACCGGATTTGGAAATCCCTAGCAGGTTAGGGTAGGTTACCGCCAGGTGGGAGAGATAGTATGGGCTCGCGAGGGAGGATACGAATTCGAGCTCGAGCGTAAACCGAGGATTGGTGAGAGTCGCAGGTGGCTGCGCTTCATCGGGCTGTTGTTGGGCCATTGTAATCTTCACAAACGATTGTCTTCTTGTCAGAATTGAAGAGCTTCAGCTTGAGATAGAAGAGATCTCTGATCTTTGAGGAGTCAAGGTGGGGTGTTGCGGTGAAAGCGAGGAAAAGTGAAGCATGAGCTCCGTGGTGTTAGCTCGCCAAGACCGGAGATAGCTCGCGCCGCAGTCCGCGTTCTCCAGCTCCAACAACATTCACCTCCGTCACGGCCTCACCATCCACGTATCTTAAGTCAACAAATTGGGGAAACTCTGATGACTTGTGTGAAATTTATGTATATTGCTAATATGTACAGTTGCTTTCTTTTCGCATAGATCCCTCGCTCTATCCTCGATAGCGCACGTCTAGTCCTACCTCTCCTCGAATTCCTCAACGATCCATTCGCACCACTTCTCAAAAGCGGTCCTCCATTCTGTCATCCGGGCTGCCTTCGACCCATTCCCGCGACCCTCAATGCCCTCGAGCCACTCAGGTTCCGTCTCATCCTCAAAAGCTGCCCATCGGATACTATCCTCCGCCATCGTCGCCAGCCCCGCAAGACCCGTGTTCTCAAACGCTGCCATGACCTGGTAAAAGTCGTGGCTTAGTCCGTTTTGTCCATGCCCGAGTACAGCCGGGTCATCGTTGTTCAATGAAACAGCCACGCCGCGCGACAGGAGCGCGGGCATCGGGTGCATCAGGATATTTGAGGTCAGGCGTAGCACTTCATGGGAGATAGGGCACATTTCGATGAGGATTTTCTTGTCCTTAACGAGATCGATAAGGAGGGGGTGTTTATACAGCGAGAAGGCGTGGCCGATTCTTCGGGAGTTCAGCAATATGGCATCCACGATGTTGCTGTCGGTGCTATCGCCATCGCCTAGGCATTCGCCGGCGTGGAAGAAGAAGGGTATTTGGAGTTGATTCTTGGCACATTGTTGCTCGAACCATTTGGTAAGGGGGAGTAAGTCGATCAAGGGCCGGCCTAGATCTTCCTGTCCGACGTAGTCGAAGCCCGCTATGGAGGCCGGGTATGCCTTCTTGCAAGCTATACAGTGCTCCATGGACTTCTTGATTGGTCCATCAGGGAACATACGCAGGGCTGTCCAAATTATCCTCGCGCCCCAGAACCCAGCACCTTGGGGAGAGGATACGTAAGAATGCACTTCCTCTTGGAAGCATTGCATGAAGTATAAGAAATCGGGCTCTGCCACGTCCGAGCCCTCGCGGAAGAAGGGCTGGTTGATACCTAGACGCAGTTCGACGTATCTGATGCCGTCCTCGTGGAGCTGCTGTAACAGTCTCGGTATGCACCGTCGAAATATCGGCTCTGTAAAAAATAGTCCAGAGATGGCGATAAAACAAGACATGAATTTCTTCCAGATATCACCAATCCCATGATGATGCTGTAGAGCCTCTTCCTCATTAATGGTCATCCTCGACACAGCCCACGCTTTAAACCCTTCCACACCACCAGGACACGTCCTAGCCGCAACTGACACCGGCACTGGCTGGTTTGGTGTATAATCCGCCTGCCAAATATTCGCCTCAGCCCCAACCTGTGCACCAGGCCGATACACAAATTCAAACGGCTCCGACCACTTATCCCCAGGGAACAGCGACTTCGGACTCGTAATATAAAATCCCGGAATCTCAAGCGCCTGCTCAATAAGCCAGCCAATATCAATCATAGCTTCCATATGCGCATGCAGCAGACAGCCTTTCGGCATAGCGGAAATAATCTTCCACAACTTCGTCTTCTCCATGCGATCCCGCGACAAGGCAAACGACATGCCCGGGAACATAACCTCCTTCAGGTCGCAGCGGCGATTCGAATTGGAAGACGTCGCAGGCGTTGTCCAGAACGTCTCCAGTTCCTTCTTGCGGATGTTGGAGAGGACGGCCGCTGCGCTTTTTGCGACCGGGGACATCCTCTGTTTGAAGGCGTGGTCGTGTCTACTGAACTTTTCTTTCTCCAGGAGCGCAGAGCGCTCGGAGATATGTTTTTCGATCCCGGTTTGGGCCATCTTGGTTGTGTTTTTGCTGAGGAAGATAGATCTTTGCTTTGCGATGTGGTGCTGATCGCTGGACGAGCCACCCGCAACTGCGGGGCAAAGTATCGTTTTTGCCTTGGCCAGGTGGTGGTTGCAACGTCGGGATGCGTACTCTTGGACCTAGGCTCCAAGGGGTACAATAGGCAAAAATTGAAAATATCGGAGGGAGGTTACTTTACTTTTCGGTGGCTCCACAACCCCCGATAACCCCAGTCTGCGCAATATGGACTTCGGAGTTTGCCGAAAAACAACGACAAACTCAAGAGCACTTTATTCGTGGCGGGTGGTGGTGGTCAACAGTTACTCAGAGCTTTATAAGTTTTGAGATACGAATAATACATGTTTAGTGCTTGGTGCTAATTGCTAAATTGCTTGCTAATTGATGGCAATATTAATTATATATACTTAGAACATTGACTAGTATTTGATAGTTATGCATTATGCATTATGCCATAACCAAATCGCGTCACAGCAAAACAGGCAGTAATACTAAAGCCTATTTGGCAAGGAAAATCGAGAGCCTTTAAGAACCTCACTTAGTATCAAACAAAGGGCCGCGTGGGTACCTAGGGTTAGCTGTCTCATAAGACACATTGTTGAAAGGCAAGCCCAGTCGTATTTGCAGGCGTAGAATGGATTAAAGTCACCGGTAAGATTGGTTTATACAATCAAAAGAATATTTGATATCGAAAGCTTAAGGCAGTTACTATCCTAGATGAGTGGCCGTACAATCTGCCTTTCTCGGATGCTCACTCTTTAGGGCAAGGTATCTGACAGACTGCAAGCGAATTAGAAGAAGCTTAGGAAATAGAGGCTAAACCGATTAAAGCCTCCTCGATTATTCTTCTTGCCAAGTCCGTTTTGTCTTCAAGGTACGCGCTTTAGAGCATCTTGAGCCCTGTAGGGCAACTAGGCTGGTGAGGACCTTGAGAAGAGATCGACAGGGCTTAAAATAAACTCGAATGGCAAGCTTTTGATGTCAGCAACGTTAGTTTGTTTTTAGCTGTATGTTTCTAGTGATTGCTTGAGTGGATTATGTTTACACTATATGTGTAGCTTGCAGACATACAAAAGTGAAACTCCATGTCGGCTTATGATGCACATGCCGACGGGATCAAGGATCAACAGGGGTTATGTGGGGAAGCTCAGCAGCTGTTCATGCAGAAAGCTTCTAGAACCATACCCTGGAAGGCATGGAATAGCAAACGTGCCTTGTTACCTTGAAGAGTATGCTGATCAGCCTGTGTCTTGTTCCTGGCTAGATAAGGTGGATACCTCGAGTACTTTAGACGGTTATAAGTGTAGTGAGGTAGAAGTAGAACAGGATTGTGCAATGCTTAGAACAGTTGAACGAGTTGACTGAGCTAGCATAAGATATTGACTGCTGGTATCCGTACAATCCTCAGCCATATTTAATATCTAAAGGCGGACTTACAGCTTACCCAATGCAACTGACACCAGAATGCACTACGCTATTCCGCAATCAAGATAAGCGAATACTCGTGCACCGATTTTGACCTTGAGGTTGCTAGTTCATGACCAACAAATGGCCCATGTATCGACACGATTCGCGTAGGTGGAGCATAGCACTTTGACACCGGACTAACCCCCATTCTCCAGATGCTTCTAGATCTGTTCGAGACAGAACATGGTCGAACTGGGTCCTTAGATTGGTGGGAGAAAGGCCACGAGCCACCCTTCATGATGTGAGAGCTTACACTGAACGTTGGGGCGTTGGAGAGTGGCACTGACAAGACTCATTTCCGAGCCGTATCGGTTATGCCGGAGGATTGCATCTCGGTTCGTGTTCCAATCTTCCATGCGTCAACCCCACCCGAAATAGATTGAGACGAGCCTCCCACGAGAGGAGAGCTGCGGACAAGGAAGCCAACTCCTGCCATTGCAGGACCCCTCTCCCAGCACGTGTGCGCCAGATGAGGGCAAGGGATACTTGGCGCCAAGCAGGGCGGTCTTGGCTGGAAGCTTCATGGCACTCTTGGGCTGCCGCACGTGGACGCGTTTGTCCCTTTTCATTCGCGCCCCGTTGCCCAGAAGTTACGATGCGTCGCATCTGCCAAGCCAACTAGGCAGGGAATGGAGATGCAGGCTGTTGACCTTGCCTGCCTCCCAGCGGAATCAGCAAGTGGCCAGGCGGGGATGGGGAATTCCGTTGTCACTAACGCAGCTGCCCTGCCATGCGAGCACAGTCCATGGGGAATTGGATAAATAAAGCGGCCTGTCCCCCTTGTCTGACAGCTCTCCATCGCCGTCCACCACTGCCGGGCTGAATCTGTTGACAGTGCTTCACTGCTCCCCGATCAACATGAGGCCCGCTTCCTTTGCCGGTGTGGCATTGTTTGCCACTGGTGCTTTTGGTCAATACTTCCAGCGTCTGGGTGGCTGTCCTTCCCTGGGCTGTGTCTTCCCGCCCGACCAGTAAGTCTTCCTGCATGCTGTTACGGCGCGATGAAAACTCACAATTGAGTCCGCAGGGCCGACTTTCTCCCCGGACAACACTTCGATATTCGGCTGGAGGTCCACTCTCCTGTCAATGGATCTGAGGCACGCAAGGGTGTTCCTGACCCTAACTTCAAATTCACCGTTGGCAAGAAGGGACAGGAAGGCGTCGCTGTGACCGAGTTCTTCGACATTGAGGATTCCAAGCTCGAGAACTGGCAATTCACCTGGTACGAAGGTATGATAACTCGCTATACTATTGCTACTAGTAATCTCCTGTTGCGGAATGCTTATCATCTGCAGATCTATTCGCTCAGGATGCTGAAAGACCCTCCCTTGTCAACGTTACCTCCAAGGCCTACAGAAACCTTGCGCTCTACGAACCAGGCGAGTATGAGGCTATCCTGACCTACTACGGCGAGGAGCAGACCGTTGCGAACTGGCTTGTCCGCGACGTTCCCAAGAAGCGTCGCGCTAAGAACGTCGTCCTCTTCATCGGCGACGGAATGACCACCAACATGATCACTGCTGCTCGTTTGATTGCACACAAGAGCATCAATGGAAAGTACCAGACCAAGCTGCAGATGGACAAGTTCCCTGTACTCGGCCACCAGATGACCCACTCCATGGACTCTTTCATCACCGACTCTGCCAACTCCGCCGCTGCTCTGTACGGAGGCCACAAAACCACTGTCAACGCCCTCGGTGTCTATGCGGACTCTTCCGAGGATCCCTTTGATGACCCCAAGTTCGAGCTTATTCCTGAGATCTTCCGCCGCCAGCACCCCAACGCTGGTATTGGTATCGTCTCTACTGCTTTCCTTGCTGATGCCACCCCCGGTGCTCTTACTTCCCACACCCGTCTTCGCAGTGAATATGACCACGTTATCAGCACCTTCCTTGATGGCATCACTAACTACACCTGGACTGATTTCGATGGCCCTGATGTTCTGTTCGGTGCTGGCGCCGAGAACTTCCTCTCCAGCGAGGATGCCCCGCGCGACTACTATAAGCTGTTCACCGAAAAGGGCTACAGCCTCAGCCTGAACAAGACCTCTCTTGAAGCCGCCTCCAACAAGGACCGCGCCCTTGGCCTTTTCTCCATTTCCAACCTGCCCACCTGGCTCGACCGCAACGTCTACCAGTCTAACCTCAAGGAGCAGGCCAACCACCCCGATGGATCCGGTCGTGACGCCGAGGATCTGCCCGGCCTCAAGGACATGACTCTCAAGGCTATTGACGTCCTCGACGGCCGTCGTCGCGACGAGGGTTGGTTCTTGATGGCCGAGGCCGCCAGCATTGACAAGCAGATGCACACTCTTGACTACGACCGCTCCCTCGGTGAGCTCCTTGAGCTTGACGACACTATCCGCGCCACCATTGAGAAGCTCGAGAAGCTCGGTTCTCTCGAAGACACGCTTGTCATTGTCACTGCTGACCACGGCCACGGTTTCGATGTCACTGGTGCTGTCGACACTGTTTACCTCGAGGAACAAGAGGACGACCGTGACAAGCGCCGTGCCGTCGGCACCTACGAGAACTCTGGTCTGTCCCAGTACACCGTTGCTGGCGCCAACTCTCTCCGTTACTCTGAGGGTGTTCACTTCCCCTCCCGCTGGGACCCCCGCTACGCCCTTCACGCCGGTACGGGTGCTTTCCCCGATCACCGTGAGAACTACAAGGTCCACAAGGACGGCCCTCGTACCCCGGCGGAAGAAGGTGGCGACAAGACCATGTACGCAAGCTACAAGGATGCGGTCAGCGGCTTCTTGATCAACGGAACCCTTGCGCCCGATGTCGACCAGGGCGTCCACTCCCTGACCGATGTCCCTGTCTTCGCTCTTGGTCCTTGCCAGGAGCTTTTTGGCGGTGTCTACAGCTCCGTCGACATCTTCTTCAACATCGCCGAGTGCCTGGGCCTGGCCGAGACCAAGGGCGGAAAGCAGTAAAGTGATAACGAGCACTGCGAATCTCAGTAGTGATTGCGTAATGAGCTAGGTAGAACGATTATTTGACATTTTTCCTTCCAACTTTCTCGATGGACAGTCGGGACTGTATATTACGTTTCCATATACATATTAGTGCCAATCAATTTTGTCTGTTTTCTCTAGTATGATCCTGAGTAAACGAATAGATGCTTGTACCTATTCCAATACATAAAGACAGAAACTACACCGTACTGTTATCTGAGTAGTCGTACCGGTTGGGTTGATCACGGAGTTGCGAATCCGATTCCACCCGCCAAGAAACGCGCAACATTCCCCAACGATCAACGCGCTCAAGAGCCTACCTAGGCGTGTCAAATTGGAAGGCAAAAAAAAAGCGTACGCAAGGCGGGCTCTCAGAAACGACCAAAGTGGCAAGACCAATGCCAATCCACTCCTGAGTTTGGGCTTGGGAAATGCCGATCGAAGGCTGGGCTAATTGGATTGCTAAATGACGGGCAATCTACGGATTGGTCTATCCTATTCCTCGCTCTTTACCAGAGGGGGGGAGAGCAGGTCGCGAGGAAGGCCACGGAGGGCGAGGATCCCTTGATATTTGTAGCACCAGCAGGGTGGTTTGACCATGGAGATGGTTGCAGCGATCTCGCATTCCGGGCTATTTATACCGTGGGTGATATCATGGCGGAGGGAGGAATGTGCGGAGCTGACGTATACTTCAATCTTCAGCAACTGAACGCAGGCCAACCTTCTGCAATCATCTGGAGGTGCAGAACCGGGAAGACGCCGCTGCGCAGAGCAGGTGTTGATAGCAAAGTCATCAGCAGGTCAATGTGGTGGTGAATTAATAATAATATCACGAGACGATCCGGCACCGACGCCGTCACCGTCGCCCGATGATCCGCAGCTGCTCAGTTCGTCGCCTGTCACTTCCAACTTCCAAGGGGTCTGTCTCTCCTGTCTGGTGCTCGTTCCTGGTTCCGTGCTTCCTCCGCTTCTTCATCTTCTTTTCCTTTCCCTTTTCTCCTTCCTTGTCCTCCCTCCCGCTCTCTCTTTCTTCTTCCTTTCTTTCTCTTTTTCTCTCTTCTCTCCCTCTCTTCTCTCCTTCTCCGATTTATCCCACAGCGCGACCGGGTTGCCTCCGTCGCTCACAGTCACAAACCCCACTATTGTCACTCGTGCTTAAACTGCACCCCTCCAATAATCGCACCCCCCTGACCGACTCCCGCGGCATCGCTGTTTCAGCAACTCTTGCGCTCTCTCCCCTGACCCGTTGTGTGCTCATTTTCGTGGCTCTCGCTCGTCCTACGTCGCACCTTTTCGCTGTCTTCGATGGTGGCAATTCCGTCGTCTCTCCAATCATCCTCTCCGGTCGCTTTTTGAATCGTAGCTGCCTTGCGCAACGCTGCCAAAATGAGCGCCCCTCAACAAACCACTTTGTCCTACTACCCACCCGGCGTCTCGCTGGGCCCGCAAGGTACGTCATCTACTTGATAGATCTTTATTGTATTATTGGGCTGTTGTGTTGTTATTCTTGTCTCCATCGATCTGTGTTTCAAATCAGCGGACGGTGCGCCCCCTGACACACGATTGCGACAACCTTTGGTCCCTTATTTTCGGTTGCTATATTTGACTTGATTTATCGCCTGTGTTGTTTCTGCTTCGGAAAACTAATCCACTCCTGCATTTCCAGCTTCCCCTTCTCCTTCTAGCCAGCAGTTCCCAGTTAACTTGGGCTCCAACAACCCCTTTCGGACTCGTACTCTGTCACCTTCCAACTCTATTCCATCAGGCGGGCGACCCGAACGACCAAAGTCGACAAACCCCTTTCTGGATGATACCGATCCCATTTCGCCGCAATCAGCTCCAAGTGCTTCATTGCCCGACCAGCAGCCCGACATGACGCAGAACACACGCGATCTTTTCGTATGCACCCTCCCCAAACAACCCCCATGATATTTCATTGTGAAAATGTGCCAGGCTGACCGACTGCGTGTTTTGAACAAACAGGAAAATCTCTCTTTAAACGCTGCTCCTAAAGCCAATGGAATGCGGCCAGCGCCCCCTCGCCCCGAGAAGCGTCCGCAGAATGCGCCTCTAAAGAGCCGACCTCCACGACCCTCAAGAGAACGTTCCCAAGGTCGATCCGATGACCCATTCAACATCTTCGCTGACCCTCCGGACAGACCCCCGAAGCCTAAAGGATCGGGTTCCAGGTCGCGGGATCGCGAAAGACGACCACGCAGAAACTCAGAGTCATCTGTCATGGAGCGAACCCCGAAGCTGCTTGATGACGATGATGAGCGACGCCGACGTGAAAGACGCCGACGTGAGCGCGAGGGTCGCCATAAGGATGGCAAGTCCCGGTCGTCTCGGAAGGGTTACCAGTTGGATATCATTGATAAACTGGATGTGACCAGCATCTACGGCACTGGAAGTAAGAATTGCCTATTGTTCGAGTTGAACGTTTTGGGGCACTGGTATTAACGCGCAATTTTAGTGTTCCACCACGATGGACCTTTCGACGCCTGCAATCCCCACCGCAACCGCAAAGGACAGCGCGCCGCTCCACTGCAGGCGTTTCCCAAGGACTCGTCCAACATGGCTCTTGGTGGCGCCGGCCCCAACAATGAAAAAATGGATCTTGACCGGTTCCACGGCAGGATGCAGGAGGGGTACAGCGACTTTGCTTCGACTGGCGTGGCTGATAATAGCAAGACTGAGGGTGTGTCTTTTGACCCGACTTCGCGCATTGAACCAATCCACGGAGACCCTTCCATGGGTCTGGGTACCAGTACCTTCCTGGACGGTGCACCCGCCAGTCGTGCAGCTATCCGCGAGAACCAAACTGATCCGACTAACGGCGTCGGTGGCTTGCAGCGGAAGAAGAGTCTTGCTCAGAGAATCCGAGGCGGCATCAACCGTCCTCCACCCCGGGTATTATCTCCGCAGTCTTATGGCTCTCCTGCTACTCCAAATTCCCCGCGCAACGAGAGGAACCCATTCTTCCAGGACTACGACGACGCTTGGGATAAGAAGGGCGCTCGGATCAACTCCGCTGATGAGTCACGTGGTGTCCCAGAAGGTGGACGAGTCCGTTCATCTAGTAGCCCTAAGCAGGCAACTAGCTCCTTGGAAAGACGGCTTACAGATGAGCGAACCGAAGCGAAAGCTGAAGAGCCCAAGAATACCGGCGGAGGCGGTTTCATCAACCGAATGAAGAGTCTGCGAAAGCCCCAGCCGCCAAGAAGGCGAGTCACCGATGAGTGAGCTGTTCGATCATGTGTTTGAACCTGCCAGTTTAAGTTGTTTGGTACCTACCAGTCTTTGGCGAAGAAAGGCTGAATGGGTAGAGAGTGCATCGAAATATAGCCCGAGGCTACGCTTACCACACTAATCCCGCACTAAACCCGGATGTCAGAGCTCCTCGGGGTTTGCCGCACTCCGTGGTGCGGCGAATCTTGTACATCAACAGGAATGCTTGGTCCGTAACTCGAAGAAGGTATCTTACATGCGGCGCTATCTGGACACATTTCGTTATTAAATTGCATGGCGGGAAACCGATGGATTTGGCGTGGTGCGATATGTCCTGCATTTTTTCTCCTTTTTGTAGCGCACTGGATGAAGGTGGATTGGGCGTTTGATATTTCACTTGACAGCTCGTGGCTGGGAATCGCTATGAGCGGGACTTATTTGTTTCTCACCTGTATTGGTCCTATATGTCTTTTTTATGGACTCCTAGCTAACCATCAATACATCTCATCTAAAACATTATATCTATCCATTGTAATCTGAACGCTTTATCTACTCTTCTACCTATGGGAGGTAAGTTGATCAGATCGCAAACCCGCTTAGCATCATCATAACCATCGATCGGGTCGTGGCAGAACCATTCGCAATAGGCAACAAATCAGAATCGATAGAGTACACCACATGCAGGTAAGTTTTATTGACAAAACTCTAACAATCATCACAAACAAAACATAACCTCAAAACCCCATAACCAAACCACATAAAGCGTCACATAAAGAAAAAAAAAAAACCTGATATCATCTCGCATCCAAGCCCGCAGCCTCAGCCACCAACACAATGTAATATGCAATGTGCCATATCAAGCAAGCCGTGTGGGTGTCCATAAATAGAATAGGCGGTGTGGTAGGCTTATGTATGTATGTATGTCTTGTATGTATTGCAAGAAAGCAGGTATAATGAAACGCCGAGTTGGGGGGCAAAAAAAAAGGGAGAGAAGAAAGAAGCGTCATGACATGAGTATTAATTTTGAACCGACCTAACCCTCTAGCCCATTCCGTCAGTTGTATTCATCTATTTACCTTGTCGCCTGCGACCTTCTCGTGTCAAAGGGGCCCTGCGCTGAGATGCCGGCCTTCCGTTTTGATTGCGGCTTTGGTCGGGAGAGTGTGTATCTATTAAGCGTATTAGTCATCTGATTCTCCCTTACGGTGTGGCAACGAGGGGAGAGGGAAGTGAAAAGATATAAATGGATGGATGGGATGGGAACGTACTTAGCGAAAGCCCTCGATAGCGCGCGCTTGGCGCTAACCTTCTGGCTGCCAATGAAAGAGTCCACGGTGACGGCGATGGCACGGTCGATGTCTTGGGCGGAACAGTATTCGGAGAGGCGCATTTTGCAGAAAGCTTCGGCGATACGCATGATGGCTTCAAGGTGACGGACCTACAGACATTTTGGATTAGTTTCATGTTAGAAGGGAAGGGCACTGGAAGTGGACATACAGTAATTGGGTATGCGCCTGTGGCGAGAGATTCACGGCGCATGTCGGCGAAGAGACGAGCGATCTTGTCTTGGTCGATCTGGTAGAGCTTCGGGTGGCAATGTTCTCTGGCGTAGAGAATGTATTTGCGGAGAAGTTCTTGCGGGATCTCGCCATCTTTCTCGTCCTCCTCGTTGTCCTTTGCCGCATTGCGGGCTTCAGATTCGTCGGTTCGAAGGGGAAGGCGGCTTCCTTCGTTGTCAACGCGGTAGCCATCCTCATCAATGCGTTCACCGTCTGTGTTGATGAGGTTTCCTTTCTCATCGCGGAGAGGCTTTGAAGGGTTTGCGCGGTGGTGGGACTCAATGACGAAGCTGGCTAGGCGCTCGTCCTCGCTGGGATCGACGAGGTCACGGACGACACACAGGATGTCGAAACGGGAAAGAATGGGTTCAGTGAGTTGGACATTCTCGGAGAAGGGCGCACTGCTGTTGTAGCGGCCACCGATGGGGTTAGCTGCAGCGAGGACGGCACAGCGAGCTTGAAGAGTTGTGACGATACCGGCCTTGGAGATGGAGATAGTTTGTTGTTCCATCGCTTCGTGGATGGATGTACGGTCCTGGTCGTTCATCTTGTCGAATTCGTCAATGAGACAGGTGCCACGGTCTGCAAGCACGAGCGCTCCTCCTTCCAGGGTCCATTCGCTTGTCAGGGGGTCGCGGCGGACACTGGCTGTCAAACCGACAGCACTGGCTCCTTGACCTGTCGCAAAGACCGCACGGTGGGCGGACTTCTCGACGTACTTCAGGATCTGAGATTTGGCAGTACCAGGATCACCAAGAAGCAAGACGTTGATATCCCCACGGATCGACATTTTGCCTTGTGCCTCTTTACGAACACCACCGAAAAGAGAAAGGGCAACGGCTGTCTTAACATCTTGATGGCCGTAGATACTGGGAGCAATTGAACGGATAATCTTCTCGACAACGTCTGGATCGCGAGACAAAGCCCGGATCTCACGTTCGTCCTCTTCTGTCAAATGGAAACCAGCCTGCTGGTCGTGAGACTTGATCACATGGTTGGCTTCGATGATTGTTGCGAAGACAGGGAATCCGTTCTTGTTGTTCAGCTGTGCGTCGTAACTGTTACGGTAGATACCGGTGATTTCGATTTCATCTCCTGGTTTAGCTGTGTCGATAAGATCCGCAAGGAGGATCACCTCTCGCTGTCTGGGAAGTCGACCCGCAGGGACGGACCCGGGAGATTCTTGCAGAGTTAATTTTTGGTAGTTTCTGTATACAGTCCTTTCTGAGTTGACAGTGAATGGGCCTCTAGATGAGCAATTCTGGCAGAAGGAGATCTTCACTTCAGAGCTGGCCTCTTGTTGGAAAGGACCTAGAGTAGTGCCACATTTTCCACAGGTGAACATGACATATTTCAACTGTGGGAAGACACCCGTCCGGCGGGTGACGACTCCACTGACGCGAACGAGACAGTTCAGATGAGACTGGCGCAGTTGGCGGAGGGTATATACAATGGGAAGATCGGTGATTCGGACATGAATTTCGTTATGAATGTCATGATATTGTGGGTAGTGGAATAAGGTAACGTCTAGGGCGACCTGGTCGAAAACCTTGAGAACTTCTGTGGGCTCGTTGGCGAGGAAATATCCAAGAACGGCCTTGGTACTGCTCAAGTGCGTGTACGAAACTTCGAGCGAAGCAGAGTTTACCTCACCAAGAGTCTTAATCTTGTTTCCGTAGACCGAGCTACCGGTGGGGTCTGTGAATTCCGTCAAGAAGGCCTTGAATTCTCGGTAAATGGAGCGCAGGACTTGGGGCTGTGTCACCCAGTCAGTGATGTTAGATGACTTGATATCGACAAGCTCTTCCAAGGAAAGTTCTTCGAGACCGTTGTCGACCATCTCGATATCGTCGCGATCCTCGTCGTAAGCGTGCCTGCGGCGACGTGGCTGCTGAGTCAAATCGATATCGCCATCCTCGTCGTCTTGTAAGAAGGCCGCCGGCATTCGGCGGCGTCGGGAAAGTTCAAGATCTCTTCTATCCAGGCGAGCCTCAAGTTCACGACGTGCACCGATATCGATTTCCTCCTGATCATCACCATCATCGATGTATCTGCCCCGGTAGCGATCTTCTTTTCCGCTCCGATAATCTCTATCGAATGTGTCACCGAAAAGATCGATTCCATCCTCATCCTCTGCCATCTCCTCGATATCATCAATGTCTAATTCAGCTTCCTCATCTCGCTCGTCCTCATCATCGTCGAAAGGCAGCATAGGAGGGGACGAAGGGGGTGCTATAAAGCCAGTCAGATTGATTGCCACATACACCGTTCAATTCGAAAAGAAAACTTACGACTTGAAGGAGGGGCTACGGACGAAGCATCGTCATCGGGCTCTCTGGATCGCTTTCGCCGACCCAGGTTTCCCAAGCCGCGATTCGCAGCAGATGTGCTTGGACGGAGGGGTGAACTGGTAATTGTTTAGTAAATTTTGATTAAATGGCAAGGAAGGGGCCCGAAACATACCTCATGGTGTATGTGATGTTATTTGAGTGCTAAAGCCCTGAGGATTTGAGCAGAGTGAAGCAATTCGCACAGTTGAGTCTGGGTTTGCAGGCAGGAGAGATCGAACAGCAAGGGAGCGAGTTTTGCTTGGCGGCACCACGGCCGACGCGTTGACGCGACTAAACGCGTTTCTGCCAATTAAACCCGATTGGGACATATTGGTTTCTGGAGCTCAGTGCCGCAACAAGCGTGACTGTGGGGCCATCTTTAAGGAAGAGGCAGCTCGGAATTGTTCTTCCAATAATGTTGCCCCAGAATTCAAGCCGATATCTCTATCCGTAAAGGGAGAAACATTCCCTTGGTTTAATCGTGTGCTGGAGGCCGCACCAATAAAGTGCAAACAAAGCAAACACTTAAAGTGGTCGCGTTCCCGCGTCGTTTAGATGATGTCGGAAGGAGACCTGAGCAACACATCTATCGAACCTTCACACCTCCGCGTCGATTTTATCTCTTTCGTTTATCAATAAATAATCGTGATTGTTTTGCGACTTTTGTCGAAGAAGATGAGTAACGACGAGACCACCGGAACTCCTGCAGTCCCTCAGACGGTGCACGGAGATGTTGCGAACCGGCGGCCAAGCATCAGCTCTCAGGATTCGCAGACTGCAAAAGAGTGAGTTAAGATTCAACAATGGCCGACACAGCGCATTATCTCGTAGCTGTGTATTGTGAATTTTTATGATACTAACGTGCCACTGGTAGATTCATCGCATCCCAGATGCGCCTCGAAGCCGATGCCCGCGAAGTGCTTCCATATGTAGGTCGACAAATCACTCTCCACCCTTGAGCAAGAGTAACCGATGATGCAGTCATTCGACTCCTGTACACAAAATCTAGGACCGCTACGACAGAGTCTCTTCGCATGCCTTACCTGCAACCCTCCTCCCGCGACCCCGGATGCGCCCTTTACTGCTGCGGGTGTTTGTTATTCCTGCTCCATCGTCTGCCACGGAGAACATACGCTCGTCGAGCTTTTCAACAAAAGGAACTTCGTATGCGACTGTGGAACGACCCGAATTATCGAGTCTACGCCGTGCACGCTCCGAAGCGATCCGAAGACCGGCGCAAAAGGCGTGAAGTTAGAAGAACCGCACCCTGGAAACCGGTATAACGGAAACTTTCAGAACAAGTTTTGCGGCTGTGGTGAAGATTATAATGCATACGAGGAGAAGGGAACGATGTTCCAATGTCTAGGCTTAGGGACAAGTGAGACTGGCGGCTGTGGTGAAGACTGGTGGCACCCGGAGTGCCTTATAGGTCTTCCACGGGACTGGTACAAGAATTCGAAGAAGAATGAAAATTCAGAGAACAACACCTCCAATGAACAAGACGATGACGATGATGACACGCCGCTACCTCCACGATTCCCTAGCGAAGATGATTTCGAGACCTTCCTTTGCTACAAGTGTGTCGAGTCGAACCCTTGGTTGAAGCAGTATGCCGGCACACCAGGATTCCTACCCCCTGTCTTCAAAGATGGCGGATTCCAGAATGATATAAAACAAGAGTATGTATCTGCCTCAGAAGCTCCACCGGCCGTTTCAGAGAACCAGCCCGACGACAACCCTAGGAAGCGCAAAGCGGAAGACGACGCCGACGACAAAAACCATAACGAGCCAGCTTCCAAGCGACCCAAAGAAGAAACCCAGGATACGGCCTCTGCAACTACTGAAGCCAAACCAGAACCCGAACAACAGCAGAAGCGGAAACACGAGTCACTCCCCCTAACCGCCCCGTCAGCTGCTTTCTCCCTTTTCTTCAAAGAAGACTTCCGTGACCAATTCTGCCGGTGTCCCGACTGCTATCCCAATCTAGCCAAGCACCCTCAACTCCGCGAAGAAGAGGATACTTACGAACCTCCTCTCTCCGAAGATGGAGACGGTGCTGGGAGCACAGGTACCAGAAGTATCTATGACCGCGGCGAAGCAGCTCTCAACAACGTAGATCGCGTCCGGGCCATCGAAGGTGCAATGGTCTACAACCATCTCCGAGACAAGGTTAAAGAATTCCTGAAACCTTTTGCAGATAGCGGCACAGCTGTTGGCGCGGACGATATCAAGGCCTATTTTGAGAAATTACGAGGCGATGAACAGCATATCAAAGATGCCGCTGGGAAGGGCTCTACAGGTCATGGCAGTGATGATGAGAATAGTAATGGGGACGGGAGTGCAAGACAAGAGCAAAGTGGTATGTAATTGACAGTTTAACTATTCGGATTCCAATGTTTTACTAACGTGGAGCAGGCTACTGAGTTCTTTTCTACTCATCGTATTTTCGGGTTATCTATGAGGGCTGCTTCAAGTCAAGGCACATTACACTATGATAATGAACTACTTATGCAACGCAGAATATGCACTGTCCATGTCAATATCAATAAGACAAAGCCTAATAGCGCAGATTCCAACATCCTGTATTGCACTCATGATTGCGGAAGCACTACAGTAACCCCAATCGCTTTCCCAAGGAATAATTCAGCAAAGCCCTATTGCGAATCCAGGTATCCCGTTCCATGATTTCTCAGGCAAAGATAAAATGCCACTCAGGACCACCTTATTCCATAGAGCAGTTCTAAGCACAGCCCATGCCTCCTTTTCTTCACGAGAGCCAATGAAATTTCTAGGGCGAATCCGGAGAACATGGTAGGTAGTCACTCCATACTCCTGCACCAATCTCCTTCAGAAGATCCTGTACAACATATGCCTTGTGCACAACAGCTCCAGCAAGCACCTCTAAAGGAGAAGTTTCATACCCGCCACGGATAGCCAGCACATCTTTTTTTCTTTGGGAAATCGAAATCCATGTCTCTTACAGGCCAGACTACGCTCAGGCGTACACTCATCTGACCCGTCAGCGGATGCCTCGGTCTCTGCATGTTTGCCAAGTAAGCCTCTGGCCATTTTTATCTTTTGACGGCTTTCTCCGGGAGCTATTTCGGGCTTTGGGCCAATATTAGATCTTGCCTACGATGTTTCCTACACGCACGAGTGGTGCTTACCAGTGCACTCACCCAAATAATTCTGGCCACTCCTTTCCATGTGTCTTCCTGCCAGTGACACCACCGCCACTCATCGTCAGCGATGTGGCCGAGACCTGCTTCAATACGAGCAAAAGTGAGACATGCTTGAGACATGTAGTCTGTCTACATAGTCTTGGAGTGTATACAATGGCCGGAACCCCCAACATATAAGAACCCAGACGATCTCCAATCTCTGGTCTTCATAATTATCATCGCTCTCTCCCAAAATAACCACGCTTCACTAGTACTAGTACTAAGAAAATCAGCTAAATTCCCAACCCATCAAGATGAAGTTTACTCTCACTACTCTCGTCCTCTTCCTCGCCGGCGCCTCAGCGGCGCCTGCTGCCACGACCACCCCAAACCCTTACCCCTACAGCATCGACCAAATCACCCTCTACCACCTCATCGAAAGCAACACCTGGGACCTCACTATTTCCCTAACAAAACGGGACCCCTACGGCGCCGCACTTGAGTCCACCTCCTGCCACAGCGCCTGGTAAGCCACATACCCACCCACCCAGCCTACCTTATAACTTTTTTACCCGCCCTGCCCTTCAGAAAACAAGCTTGACAAGCTACTAACGAATGAATACAACTGTAAAGGGTTGACGGTGCTACCTATGTCGCTCGCGAAGTCTGCCAGGACCCGAACTACGCCTTCTGGCTGCCCAATGCCGCGCCTGATCCCGAACAGGGCTGGGATGTCGTTGTTGATGGACCGGCGGGGCAGGCTGAGGGCGCTATTGAATATGGACCTAAGTACAGCTGCGGTCCGTATAATGGTGATATTGGGAACATTTATACCGAGTGTGCGACGAGGAACGGCGGGTGGTTCTTTCTTCATGAGAGGGAAACTGTTTAACAGTGGGCGTAAGTCGGTAACCAGCTGCTATACTGGAGGAGTTAGGAGGCTTTAGTATGCGATTTCCCCGCTTATTTTTGGATAGATTGCTAGGTACTTAATGGGGTGCCTGTGATAGAATACATTACTCTAAATATAATTATATATGCTTGCCTTTTCTGTTATTGATGACCTCGCTTCTTCGTACTGGAAAGCGGAAAGGTAAGCTGAAAACTAGGTGTAAAACAGGGCGACTGTATTCGTTTCCTGGATATCCAGTGGAGAGTATATTCAAAAAGAGTATCTATTAAGCAGTATAGTTCAATATAGTAAAATTTAATTTAAGGCACTGTGGGCTAATCAACGCAAAGCCATACCTAGTGACCTGAACGCTCCTAATGCAGTTCCCTACAACGCCCTTGAACGCCATCAATGAATGCATTCCAAAACAACAATAATGTACGCAAGGTCTAGGACTCTATTATTCCTTTAACCGCTTCGAAGCCCGGCCCATCAGGCTATCATCTGGTAAACCACTCCGCTTGGTTCCCGGAAGGCTTCCGGTCCTAATATCGTTGTCGTCCTGGGTAACACGTCGGTGGGGATATTTGCCTTCAGATCCTTCGAAACAGTTCGCCGGGATTGGGCCTCCATTTGTAAAATAAGGATGCTCCAGGGCTTCAGCTGCTGTGATTCGTCTGGTTGGGTCATAGTCGAGTAACCGCGAAAGTAGATCAAAGCCGTCATCACCGGGTGTGCCGACACTAGACGCGGCAGAATAACCACCATTCTTCAAGCAGTTCTGATACCAGCTTTGCAGATTCGAGGTCCTGCTGATATGGTTCGGAGCGCGAGACATGGTCAGAGACTGGAGCTGGGAGTATTCAGGCATTGATACAATTCCCGGCCAGTTATCTTTGTGTGGTATGCCCATGATATCAATGATTTTCATCATTTGGTTGCGCTGGAACGGAACCGTCTTCTTGCTGTCCATCTTGGCTTCCTCTCCTTTAAATATCGGGCGGAGGGAGAGCAATTCAGCAAATATGCATCCGACGGCCCATAGATCCACGGCAGGGGTATAGTGTCGGCTGCCCATGAGAAGCTCTGGGGCACGGTACCAGATGGTAACGACGACCTTATCACCAGAGAATAGCGAATTTAGAGGCTTGTAGAACAGTCGCGCGAGCCCTAAATCCCCGATGCGAATAGCACCGCCAGATGTTACAAGGATGTTTGCTGGTTTCAAATCTCGGTGTAGAACCCAATTCGTATGGAGATATAGTAACCCGTTGAGTAGCTGAAAAAGAATCGATCTCACCATGGCCGCTGGAATTGGGTGCCTTTGCGGTTGGGTATGGTGATGAATAATCTGGAGCAAGTCATGCTCAGTATACTCGAAAACCATGAAGATGCATTTGTCTTCCAAAATGATCTCGGCCAATTGAACTACGTTAGCATGATCGAGTTCGGAACACAGGGCCATCTCGCGGATTGCAGACTGCGAAAGCCCTGTATACTGGATTATTTCGCCTTCCTTGTCTGGCTTGAACCTGTTCGTACTCAGTTAGTAGCCCGAAGCAGAATATCAATCGGAGTCCCTGACTTTTTAATGGCGAATTCGCCTTTCTGGCCATTTTTACCAAGGGCTTTGTACACTCGGCCATAGGTGCCACTGCTGATGAAACCGACAATGTGGTACCTGTCCCGTACGCGAACCTTGCTGGTATATCCAATCCCAGGTTGTCTCCTGGAATTGATGTTTTCTTTGCATGAGAAAATGGTCAGCATAAAGGAGCCCAAGCAGCTTGCAGGTGATCAGGATGCGTAGAAATATCCAAGCGAATATTGATATAGAACAGAGACCGAATAACTAAAAGCAAACGACCAAGCAGCAGCAGCAACAACAACAACATGGGTCTCAAGCTATTAATAGCCTCTGAGGGTTTGAGGGAAAGCCATTACCACGTGGATAAAACCCGCCGAGAGAGTTGAAGAACGGAAAATTCCTTCCAAGCATTATGAAAGGAATACAAGTAGTTAATTTGTTGCAAACCGAAAATCACCGTCGGAGAGCCCTGAGGTATAGGAAATAGAATGACAGAAGCTTCTTCAGTCGGTGTACATGCTGATGGACCCAAATAAGTAAGGAACTGGTGGCAATAGAACCTGTCCGCGGAGAAGGGGATCAAAGAAAATGTGAAAGGGGGAAGAATAAAAGTAATAGATATTAATCAATATTACCCTCGACAGCAGTCTGCTGCAGACTCCTTTTTAGAGACAGATTCTGGCTGACGGCGGCCGCTGCGGGCCTGGAGGTTGCAGTTAAGGGATCAGATGAAGGCGGGTTCGTCAGACTCATGGAGAGGACGCAGGAAATTGGCAGGAAAAGTGGAAGGTGGAGGTGGAGGCCAGTGCCGGTGGTCAGCTTGCCAGCTATCAATCAGAGCCAAGCGGATAACTCGGGGCCCATTGA
The DNA here is from genome assembly GCF_016861865.1 of Aspergillus puulaauensis. Classification (NCBI taxonomy): domain Eukaryota; kingdom Fungi; phylum Ascomycota; class Eurotiomycetes; order Eurotiales; family Aspergillaceae; genus Aspergillus; species Aspergillus puulaauensis. Next base: position 723,633 of record NC_054859.1, read on the forward strand.
TTATGGAAGCTCGGTGCCAGCGGGAAATGACACGGAGAAATGCAAGTCCACTAAAGCATCTTACTCAATGAATGCGCAAGGAGTAATTTGATTGATTGTGATTGATGGACGAATGATGGAGAGTTGGAAAGGCGCAGCCAGTGGTTGGCGGCTGTTAAGCATGAAGCCGTGATGGGCGGGCTAGTGGTTAGTCAGCATTGAGCCTCTGGGGGTCCATGCCTAAAAGTGTACACAGGCCATCCGACCTTTCCGCAAAGCTCACATCCTAAAACAAGGACATGTCCAAGGCGTGTGGAAATTGTCCTTGAAACTAGGAGTAGCTGCTGGACTAGTGTGCCCAAGATCAAATGCATTGCTACCTTAATTTACATATGGGGGCCGAATAGAGTCAGGAATAGCAAGACGCACATTGCGTTACGCTGCACATAGCTCGGGTACGAGAGACCTAGCCAACATCAAGATACCTGCACGACTCGAGAGGCCAATTGGGTGCAGATTCACTTCACAGACGTCACCAATGATAACACAGAGTAATTCTATGCAGATAATTTCGAGTGCTAAGGAAGTCATACCGTCGTACGTATAGATACGCGACCACAGTTGCGCGCCGAGGACGAATGCTATCAGGTGACCCCGGGTCCGGGGCGATAAGCGCACTAACCAACCCCGATATGAACGGCTCCTGCGACGTCACTCACCTCAACTCCGGCCACAAGGCAACACAAACCATCGTCGGCAGCTTCAATTCCATTAATCACAGAATTCCCTTTTCGATTAACGCGGTCAGATGTTTATAGAAGGATCAAACTCCGATTTTCTCATGTCATCCGGTCATGGCTCAACCAAGGGTCACTCCATATCTCATCTACCTGGTGTTTATCACCACGTTAGGTCCACTTCAGTTCGGTTATCACCTAGTGAGCATACATCAGAGACCCGCTGACAATGCCATGGCCATTGCTGATATTGAAATATGATAGGCTGAGCTCAATGCGCCTCAAGCTGTCATCACCTGCGAAAGGAAAAACATCCATTCCTCATCCCTCATATCCGACGGGCTACCGCAATGTATCCCCATGAGCCCGTCTCAGTTCGGCTTGGTTTCGTCGATTTACACCCTTGGGGGTCTTATGGGAGCTCTGCTGGCAGGGCCGGTGTCAACAAAACATGGACGTCTATTAGCACTACGAGCCACAACCTTTTTCTTCATCGCCGGTCCAGTGGCTGAAACACTTGCATTTAACATTCCAATACTGAGCTTTGGTAGACTTTTGTCCGGCGTTGGCTCGGGAGCAGCTATTGTTGCTGGTCCCATCTACATCTCCGAGATCGCCCCGCCTAGCGCTAAGGGCCTTTTTGGTGCATTCACGCAGGTCATGACTAATGTCGGCATCCTCTTCACACAGACACTTGGTTATTTCTTGAGCGAGGGGAGTATGTGGAGGACCATACTCGCTGTTGCAGGGGTTATCGGAGCTCTTGAACTTCTTGGCCTCGCCTTTGTTCCGGAGAGCCCAGCCTGGCTCGTCGACCATCAAAAGCACGATCTAGCTAGGCGGGTCCTACAGCGGATACGCGGCAGGGACGCAGATATCCATGGCGAAATAGAAGGCTCCACGAGGTCCGAGGAGGACGCCGGAGAAGAGCAGTCGCTTCTCATTCCTCCCTCGAGCAACCTACCCCCCAAGCAGCCTCCAGTGACGATGGCACGAGTGTTCATGGATCCTGACTACCGTCCCGCTATTATCGCCGTTGTTGGGATCATGGTAGCACAACAGTTCACAGGAATCAACAGTATCATCATGTACAGTGTCTCGCTATTGCAGAGCATTCTGCCAACAACCGCAGCCTTACTTTCTGTCCTGATATCCGCCATAAACCTCGTCATGACTCTCGCTTGCTCACCACTACCCGACAAGATTGGTCGGAAGTCATGCCTTTTGTACAGTATCAGCGGCATGGGTTGTAATTCTATCCTACTAGCTATGGGGATTTATTTCAATGTGAAAGCCCTGTCTGCAATCGCCGTCTTACTTTTTGTCGCTTCATTTGCGGTTGGTTTGGGGCCAGTGCCGTTTATTATGGCCTCCGAGTTGGTCGGACCAGAAGCTGTTGGGGCCACGCAGAGTTGGGCATTGGCGGCTAACTGGATCTCAACGTTTGTTGTGGCACAGTTTTTCCCAATGTTAAACGACGCATTAGGTGGTCGGGGTAAAATCTACTGGCTATTCGCTGCAATGGCGGGTCTTTTCGCGGGGTTTATTTACTGGAGAGTCCCTGAAACCAAGGACAAGAGAAGCGTGGATGAGGTTTGGGGCAGAGAGGATCAGCGAAGGAGAGATTAACTGATATCCATCCCACTCCTAGGGGCCGTCAAGCCTTGATTGCCAGGCGACCGGCAGTTTTTCGTCTCCTCTTCTCCATTAACTCGTAATGTATGGGAATTCAACAAGTTCGATCTGCATTAAACCGGTCGGACCGAGGAACAGATACCCTGAAGGTGGTGCCGACGTCGACAACGGTCCTACCACCCCAAGCCTAGCCTTAACCAGACGAACAAGTGGGATGTTCTTAAGATTACTGGACAACGTAGACAGCCTTGCAGGCCACCAACGCTGTTTGCGGCATGACCGCTTTGGAATGGTCTGAATAAGTAAGTAAGGTGGATGTTGGCATTGGGCTCCAGGTTTGGTTGCTCGTTGGTCCGTTTGCTGCAGAACCAGAATGCGTCGTACACTCAACGTGGGGCAGACCCTAGATAACAGGTACATAGCCACGCTGCTGACGTTGGGTTCAGCCATGGAATTATAACATGGCAGTGCCAGGGGCTGTCTGTGCTCTCATACTCTCGCATTCTTCGAGATCCTAGTTTTACAGGATACACACTCTAAAGCATGGCAAACCATGCAAGTTGGGCCCTAGGCTGGGCCTAACCGCATTGCGGGACTGTGCACTCTATTATTGCCACGAAGCCACGGTTGACAGTTCCCCGCCGGTAGAAGCGCAGCGGATGAGGGGCTGTCAGTTGCGGGATTTTCATGCGGAGAGACTGGGAGTCGTCCAGCTGCAGGCTCTTGGATGGAAGAGATTGCTACCCCGTGAGGGCCAGGTTACTCTGCAGTCTGCACCATGTCCCTAGCCACAGAGACTGTCTCGGCATACTAGGCAGCCACTTCTTGCACCCAAGAAGTCGGTGGCAGTGAGCACCGAGCAGTTGCCCTCTGGTGGGGTTATTGGTGGATCTGCGCCCTGTCTGGCCCTTGTCTAGCCTCATCGCGTCTTGTTGAATCCTGTTCCATGCCCATATCAGACGCAACTATAGACAATTTGATACCGCTGTTGGGGCTTGAGTAGGTGTGGTGATAGGGCAAGCAGGAATCCTCGCTGCCCCCAGGCGATGTCAAACCCTCACACTCCGTGGGTAGCAAGAGTACGTACTGTAATTGAAGACTAGCTTACTGTCTCATGGACGGACCCCACATCAGCCATGTCATTAGGGAGACTAAGCTATTCTTCCTATTATTATTCACACTCTGCTCTTCCTTCCACTTCGATCCGCTGCCGCATCTCTCCCAATCTCAATCCGCCTGCTTCCGTCTCCTCTAGATTCCTAATTCCCTCCGCTTGTAAACTGTTAAGTCCATTGTAATCGCAACGACCTCCTTCCTCGTTCTGGTCTACCCTGCAGTGACCCCATTCCGTGGACGTACTGGATCGACTCGGGCAGATCTGAGATCGACCCGTATTCAGCGAACAAGCCAAGGCAATCGCTTCGCAAGCCCGCGACACCTGTCCGTCGCTGGAAGCGCCCCCAGCTCGCACGCACAGGCCAATCCCTTCGATAATTTCCCTCAATTATATTCGCCGATCTCCTTTTCCCTCTATCCATACCCCAGAATTTCCTTTCAAGTTCTGTCCGGCTCCGTGGTTGACGCGTTTCTTCCGCGGTCGCCTTCTGCTTCTCCCCCCGCACTCTCCGAATAACATCATGGTGCGGTTACCGCTGCCACAACGTCTCAGCTCTCACCTCAGCACCAGAAGCAATGCTTCTACACCAGGTCAGAGTAGAAGCACGAGTCCCATGAGGTCTCCGGATGTCCGGCCGTTGACCCTCAAAGTTTCTGTCTTGCGGGTAAGCTGAGCCTTTGCTTCAATTGCGTTTCTTGCGCCCCCGACCGTCATTCATTTCGCTGACTCGTATTGTTCATTCGATTAGGGGAGAAATCTTGCCGCCAAAGATCGAGGAGGAACGAGCGATCCCGTAAGCATTCCCCGAGGAAATTGCAATTACCTGCACACCGGAGGGCGGAGGGAGTTCACATTGCACAAGACCATACGACTTGATAAGTTTGCAAGCTGACGACTCTTTAGTATTTGATAGTCACACTCGGGGATGCCAGGCAATCGACGCCTACGATATTCAAGACATTAAATCCAGAATGGAATGTGACGTTTGAGATGCCGGTCGTCGGCGTCCCGTTGCTAGAGTGTATCTGCTGGGACCACGACAGATTCGGCAAAGACTACCTAGGAGAGTTCGATATTGCTTTGGAAGATATATTTACGAACGGGGATACCCAGCAGCAGGTGCGTACCCGCTGCCTCCCTGCACCTCTTGGAGACATGAGCTCATTGTTATCAACAGCCGAGATGGTATACTCTCACGTCGAATCGGAAATCCGGCAAAAGGAAGGATAGCAACGTCTCCGGTGAAATCCTGTTACAATTCTCGCTATTTGACCCAGTGGACCCTGCGACTCCGCCGACGGATATATACCATAGGTTCAAGGCCTTAGTTTCCAGCGGTGACGAGGACGATTACTTCCCCTCAGTATCTTCGTCTGCTATCGCTGAGGAAACTGGGGAGCGAGATGATGAGGAAACGTCAGATGAAACTGATGATCCAACGAAACCGGAGGTGGTTGAAAAGCGCAGGAAAAGACTGCGCCTGAAGCGCTTGAAACGCAAGTCTTTGGCAGCCAGAGCGTATCAGTTCTCTGGCGTCGGCAATGGCGTGCAGGGTATTGTATTCATGGAGATTGTCAGGGTCACTGACCTTCCACCTGAGCGAAATGGTATGATTATTGTTGATCCAGGTGACCCGCAGAAGCTGATTATTACAGTAACTCGAACATCATTCGATATGGACCCCTTCGTTGTGACTTCACTTGGTCGCAAAACGCTCCGAACTCCAGTCATACGTCACAACCTAAACCCGGTATACCACGAGAAGATGGTCTTCCAAGTCATGAAGCACGAACAAATGTACACAATGAGTTTCACGGTCATGGACCGAGACAAATTCTCAGGAAACGATTTTGTTGCTTCGGCCGGATTCCCGCTGCAAACTCTTATCCAGGCCGCTCCTGAAACTGATCCAGAGACAGGCCTCTACATGCTTTCTGAAGACGAAAACGGATCTCCAGCGAAATCTGATATTAAGATCAGCCCCGCTCCATCGTCAACTAGCCTGTCAAAACAGGGCAATCCGCTCACAAGATCGAGGAGCTCAACCACATCTCTATCGGCGCAGGCACAACCGGAGCCTCCAGCGACCCCTGCATTGATCCTTCCTGATGAAACCACAAGCAGCGGTCTCTCCGACGTTTCCACAGCTGCTAGCCCTGTCACACCAATTGCCTACGAATCAGATGGGCTCAGGCTCTATAAGATCCCTCTAACGTTGAAGAACAAAGAACGATGGGAAGATAAACATTTCCCTGAGTTAATAGTCAAAGCGAAATACATGCCTTACCGTGCATTGCGGCAACAATTCTGGAGGCTGATGTTGAGGCAATACGACGCCGATGACAGCGGTAGCATCGACAAGGTCGAGCTGACTACGATGCTTGATACTCTTGGATCCACGCTGAAGGAGTCAACTATTGATAGTTTCTTCGAGCGCTTTGGCGAGGAGACTGAGTCAAGCGAGCCCGTTGGTTTATCTTTTGATCAAGTTGTAATGTGTCTTGAAGATACGCTTCAGTCGCTCCAGAAAAACTCTCGGGCGATGGGCAAAAGACTCAGCCCAACTACGTCGACAGCCAGCCAGGAAAGCGATGGGCTCAGCGGCGACGAGCTCAATGTCGAGACTAGCTCATCTCTACCAACCAATGCAGATCCCCAGGCTACATCTGTCCCGACAATCCCATCTTCGGAGCTCCCTACCAACGACGAAGAGCTCCATCCCGATGATTTAGGCGACGAGCGTGGAGAGGAACACGTTATCGAAATCCGGGAGTGTCCGCTGTGCCACCAGCCTCGACTTGGAAAACGGTCTGATGCCGATATCATAACACACATAGCAACATGTGCAAGCCAGGATTGGCGGCAAGTAGACAACCTTGTTATGGGTGGCTTCGTTACTTCAAGTCAGGCGCAACGCAAGTGGTACAGTAAAGTTATCACGAAGATCTCTTACGGCGGCTACAAGCTAGGCGCAAACTCCGCCAATATCCTGGTCCAAGATCGTATTACTGGGCAGATTAACGAGGAGCGGATGAGTGTCTACGTCCGACTCGGCATTCGGCTTTTGTACAAGGGCCTCAAGAGTCGAGACATGGAGAAGAAGCGAAGTGAGTCTACCGGTGGTCTTATTTGATGAATCTACGGAGCTAACCATCACTATAGTCCGCAAAATCCTCAAGTCACTCAGCGTCAAGCAGGGTAGAAAGTATGACGACCCAGCTTCTGCGGCGCAGATTCGAGACTTTATCAACTTCCACCAACTTGATATGACAGAAGTTCTGCTGCCTCTGGGTCAATTCAAGAACTTCAATCAGTTCTTCTACCGTGCACTGAAGCCAGACGCCAGGCCTTGTTCTGCTCCCGATGAACCCGGGATCGTTGTTTCCCCCGCTGACTGCCGGTCGGTGGTGTTTGACCGTATCACCGAAGCAACGGGTATCTGGGTCAAGGGACGAGAATTCTCCATCAAAAGACTCCTTGGTGATGCCTACCCCGAAGATGTTTCGCGCTACCAGAATGGAGCTCTGGGCGTTTTCCGACTCGCCCCTCAAGACTACCATCGCTTCCATATCCCCGTAGACGGTGTAATGGGCACTCCGAAAACTATTGAGGGTGAGTACTACACAGTTAACCCCATGGCTATTCGCTCTGCACTCGATGTATACGGCGAGAATGTACGAATTCTGGTCCCGATCGATTCTGTTGCACACGGCCGAGTGATGGTTATCTGCGTTGGTGCAATGATGGTCGGAAGTACGGTTATCACACGACAGGCTGGAGAAAGGGTTTCAAGAGCCGAGGAACTAGGATATTTTAAATTCGGTGGTAGCACGCTTTTGGTTCTCTTTGAAGAAGGAAAGGTCAATTTCGACAAGGATCTCGTTGACAATTCAAGAGAAGCTCTGGAAACTTTGGTAAGTTCCCACCCGATCCCTTGCTGCATCCGACACATGGTTTCTAACTTGAACTCCTTGTTCGTCTCAGGTACGAGTGGGTATGTCTGTGGGCCACAGCCCCGATATCCCCCAGTTTGAGCCGGATCTGCCAAAGAAGGCAGAGGAGGTCAGCGTTGAGGAGATGCAAGCCGCCAAGCGCAGAATCGAAGGCAGCTTGGCTCCTCCAACGCATGCCTCAGGGCTGCAGTAGGCGCAATCTGGACTGACACTGTATGATGGATGATACTTTGTTTAAGCATTACGCATTGTTATTTTTAAGGCGGACCTTTGAGCATACATACTTTTAAGGGCTGGTGAGATGTTCGTGCTCTAACTCAACGTTGAGCGCCTAGCATCCTATTGGTCATGCATACGCACATAGATGAAGATTAGCGTGATGACAGGAATCTATAGATATTGGCTATAACAGTAGATATCATACTTAACACACCGCGTGTCGTTATTCAACGTTTCAAACCGTAGACGTGTTGATACCGGGCCGTCCCTGAAGGGAGAGCTTGGGGAGAGCGACCAGTTCCCAAAACAGACTAGTGCGGTCCCCACGCGCCACGACCGACCAAAACAACCGCGTGCTGCGGCCTTGCAAACCAAACCCCCCAACGCCAAACGCCAACGTCTAGATCGGTGCGCAGCAGCGCAAGGAGCGACATTTTGAGGTCTACCCGTACAGGTTCGGATTAATATAGTCGCTCTCAACGTCTCGCCTTCAATTGCGGCTTTACACTCGTGGGTGGACCAAAGCGCGACCGGGATTCGTCGACACACGCTTCCCCGTCCCCCCCGTTGACGAATGGTTAACACTGGCTGCGACCGCGCAACGCGACTTGCATACGGATATCGAAACGACTATCAACTTAGTCTAACGAATCTCTCTCGAATTTGCGATTATTGATTTACAAAGCCAATCCATTGGTTGAGTGACGGCAGCCGATCAGTACACGCAGCTGTCCGGACCGCCAACACAGCATAGCAACGACGGGAAGAAGAATACTCGCGACACGCAATCTCTCTTTTTCGTTTCCACCATCCCGGATTTAGGAACTGTCGAGAAAAGGGGGTATTGTGCCGTGTCTTTTGCCCTTTCTGCCAACAGTTGTGGTTGCCTTGGACCGGTTTTGACATGACCACCACTGTCCTAGCAACCACTACGACTCAGACGAAGCGTCGAGAACCTCTGAGGGTGCTTGATATGGCAACGTCCCAGGCGCGGGCGCGTCCTGCGTCGTCCGCCGCGCCTGGCGGGACCGGTGGAAAAGGTACGGGAAGACGAACGAGATCGAGTATGGATAAACAGGGGAGGAATGATGAGGGTATGAATGGGGATAAGAAGCGCAAGGCTGGTGAGTTTCCAACTGGAGTGTTCGATCGCGTTGGTTGGCGCGATTTTGGGTGCAGTTACTGACTTGTCGCGCGGTGCAGAAATTTACGATGAGGATATAGAAGGGTTTCAGTTCTCGCGCATTACGGATAACAAGAAGCAGAAGGCATCTAAAGAGGCAGAGAAGCCAGATCTTCCAGCTCCTGAAGAGCCAGCGCCGCAGCCCTCGCCAAGGAGAGGTCGACCGCCGAAGAAGAAGGTGGAGCAGAAACCGAGCAACGTGACAGAAACGAAGAAGGATTCTGAAGGAGCGGTGAAAAGGAAAACGCGAGGAAGCGCTAGGACCGCTCCGGAGCCAGAACCACAACCTCAACCCCAGACCGAACGAAGTACACGCGCAACGCGAAAGCGAGACGAGGGGGAGCAGGTTACTGTGGAGAAGAAGCGAAAGAAAGGCCGGCCGAGCAAATCCCATGAGGAGCAGCCTAATGGATTTGTGTCACCAGAGGCACCGCCGGCGGGGACGGCTACTATTGCGCTACCCATGGCGGACACCCCGGTCATACAGAGGAACCGAGAGATGAGGGGGAAGAAGTCAGGGAAGGGGAGCCGGCGCAGTAGTCTCAGCATGCGGGGGCGAAGGGCCAGCTCATTAATTGATTCTGGCGCATCAAACGGTGAGAAAGCCCGCGTGTGTTATTGAAATAACACTCAACTGACTGCATATCAGCATTGCCTCACAAGAAAGTGGACACGGCGGAATTTTATAAACACATTGCTGCGGACGGCTTAGTGGAGCCAAGGCGGATGAGACAGCTTCTGATATGGTGCGGAACACGAGCAATGGGGGATAAGCCATCGGGCTCCCGTTCAGGGGATGAGAGCGCTCGATTAGCAGGTACGGTTAGAACTAGGCAGGTTTGAGGTTTAATTACTGACTGCATCTAGCGCGTGTGATCCAAGAAGAACTCCTCAAGGAATTTGGGAGTAATTCGGAACTCTCCAATTGGTTTTCGCGGGAGGATACGACACCCCCGACGGTTGTCGTGAAGAAGGCAAACCCGAAGAACGTACAAAATCAGGAGAAGATCCAGGAGTTGGAAGAGCAAATACAAAAGTGAGATATTTTGCGCTGGGCTGTATTACGGGCGATACTAACAGGTTTTAGGCTGCAAAAAGAGCGGCATGCTCTGAATGCGTTACTACGACCTCCCTCAATTCCGAGGGTCAAGCCCGTGCAAAAACAGATGCCGAATGGTCAAGCAGAGAATCCTCCGTTAGAAACGGAGAAAACAACACACTCCGCCCCCGAAAACATCGATCTACCAGCATTAGACCCCTCCCAGCAGCGCATACTAGCGTCTATAGACCCAGAGGCAGCAAAGCGATACCAAGAAACACAACCCCAATCCGAGCAAAGACCAGAAACTACAAATCTTCCTCCAGTGACCCCCTCGAGCATATCCACACGCCTCTCGCGATTAACGAGCCGGCTAGCACCAACACTCGACTCCTTCGCAGCGGGAATTCACGACATCGAACTCTACCGCGCCATGTCAGACGCCGTTTCAGCACGGACATTACATATCTGCGCGGAGCGACTCGAGGAGCGAGATGCACGGAACGCACTCCGGCGACTTGCCATTGCGGGGGAAGAAGGAGAGAGCGAAGAAAAGGACGTCGCTCTCCGACCAAGACCAAAGGAAGACCTAGGCCCAATTCTGGGGGCTTTAAGTCGGGTGGAGAGGCGGTGACCTCTCCTACCCCCGTTCATTTTCGATTTTCTACACCTTGTTTTCGTTTTCGTTTACCGGTCTCACCTACCGCATGGCCGGGAGTTTGGGTTGGGTTGGTTTGGTTCAATCTTCTGTTCTGTTCTAGGCATATGCAAGCAAAGCAATGGAGTTGGGGAGTTGTACTGCCCTGTTGTTATGTATGATGAGGTAGGAACCGGATTGAGTTGGATTGGATTGTATGGGATGCTACTGATAGTTAGCTGAGCTAATGGACCTTATACAAGTATATTTGCTTCTTGGCTGGGTTTGCACGGTGTATGACCTGAGTATATGCATATAGTTACCTAGAAGAGTAACATCTAAGAGACTATTAGGGCTGTGGAGCTCGGCACAGCACGGGTAAGCTTTCCGGATTCTGAATGGACTGCATTATAGCATAAGCTCTTAGGCGAGAGGCGAAGAAAACCTCGACTGTCAGCGTGATATACTGTCGTACAATGGGCCTAAAGTTCTGGTGGTGTACTGAGTACCCCGTGGGTAAGCCTGAACCGAAGCTCGAATTGTGGGTGCTGGATTCTAGGAGCTGAGATAGTAGAATTATACGAAGAACTTCTCAAGTTTTCGGGATTCCTTCGGGTTAGGTATACTTTCATAACATCATAGACTCAGAATTGCTGGAGTAACTATAGGCACATCGCCACATTATACCGAGTGAACTGGTATCTACTAAATTTGTCGGATCCAAGTCCCGCCTATCATTGTGAATGTAGATGTGCAAATCCAGGCTAAGGAAGCAAGGGGAAAGGCAGGACACCTGATACTTAGTTGTCCAAACAAGGTTTTTGTCTCTATTCATATTTCACTTTCTTATGATAACTTCCATATAGTGTGAGTGGGGGTAGATGGCGATTTAACTGAGGGGCTCAGAGTCAGTCTTCCTAGCAATGACAGTGACCGAGTCATCTGAATGTACTACAGTCTTGTTGGGAAGGAGCGACTAAGGTGCCTGCCCAGTCACTGCCTCCCCCGTTTTTTATCCAACCTGAATGCTCTGAATCATGAACCTCACCTCCGGCATCATGTTACCAAAACAGTTCTGTCGTGGAATGGCAACTGATCCAATATTCATCATCTACGGACTAAGCAATCCAGCTGGTTGTCTCATGGGCCCTAGAAGCTTCCCGATCTGAGGATCTCGACCTACGATGGACCCGGCTTTGGACACGCGGTAGATCACTCGACTCCTTTCTCCCCGATGCCAAGTTCCAGTTTCTGACATTCTGTATATTGAAGTTTCTCACCGGAAATCCCAGGAAATGAAATAATCCGAGCGTCCCGACTATGAGCCTCGTGAAAATCGATGGTCTCTGCTGCATCCCTGAAAGAGAGCTGAGTCAAGTCAAGTAAGCTCGAATAAGCTCGGATCCACCAGGAACTCCGGCTCATTATCAGGAAGGATATTTTCCGAACGCTAGCCAGAATCCTTGGTAGGCGTCGAGTCAATAAGAATCCAGATATTGCCGACCAGTCCACCCAGCCTGGCGCAGTGCTTGGCGACTTCTTCGGTATCCACTAATACAGCAGCTGAACGGAAGCATACTTGATCCCTTTTACCTCTCGTGCTCTCCCCTCTCTGCCCCCTCTCTTGTAGCACTCCAGCAGCACCTATGGCAGGAGCCACACACCCGGCGGGTCGGCATGGATTGGTTCCGCGGTTAGGTAGGTAGCACAGGCAAAGTGTAGCGGATTCCTAATGTCTCGCAGTCTCGCCGTGTCCACCGTTGACTGTGGTTTCCCGCTCATGCTTATTAAAGACTGGTCCCTGCGTCTCGGCGGAGTGTGGACGGGCATCCTCGGCCAAGGGCGCTGCAGCGGGCATGATTGGAGGTGTGGGCTGAGCGGGATCCGTGATTGGGGTGGTACAGTTTGAGGAGGGAAGGGGTAAAAGGGAGTGATCATGAATAGCCGTTGAGGTTGTTGTGATTAACTACGTGAGGTGTTGTTGTGATGCTGTATAATTGCCCCGGATAAGGGAGGTCATCTGTGTCACAACGGCAGCCGCGCAATTTTGTTTTTGTTGTTTTTTGTGTGGTCACTGCCATGCGAGGTCTTGACATCATGTCAAGAGAATTCTGGATACTTCTGGACAGTGGTTGTTATGATGTAAGTTTCTATCCTTTGTCTTGGACAGGGTTGATGCTCGGACTTACTCCTATCTCTCTGATGGAACCGATGTGGGTCAACTCCCTGTCTATCACGTCAATCACTCAACCACTCAGTCACGTCAACCATGGACTTCTTTTTCAGTCCTCTAGATCCGCCCGATTCGAGCCATGTCCGACCGGAGACTGTGCTGGAAATTGGTCTGAAAACGCCAAGGGCTGTTGGTTTCTAAGCCGGCAGCTGTGTAGGTTGCTTGAGAGCGAGAGACACGGCAAAGTATATATCGACCCTGGGGACATTTAACGGCCAAGCGTTGCAGACTTTAAGCGAGAGACCACCAACCCGTATAGCTAAAGGAGGCTACTATTTATTTTCGATCGTCAGGGACGTGGTACGCAGCTGCCAGCAGGAGTTGGACTCGTAAGCCCGCAGGCAGCGTTTCCTACTGGAAGCAGTAGTAGGCATCCACGTACTTTTGCTCAAGACGTTCTTCATATCAGTTCCACCCTCGTTCGAGCCGTTCTAGACTACTGCAAACTCCTCTGTTGACTGTCCAAGATCCACTTCGGTTTGCCGCTGAAAGCCTGAACATGTTCTCTAGTCTTGCCGGTGCCACCGCGTCCAAGGCCCGTGGAACCAGTTTGGATCTCTTTACTTTAGCTCACTGCCTGTGATTATTATTTCACGTTTATTATTCCTATTTCCTGAACGACCAAGGGGATTTTCACTTGCCATTGTGCATTATGGATCCAGAGCTTGCTGGTCTAGAAAGGCCTGGACAATTGCTTCCAATGCAGGCTCTGGGGCTGCTGATTCATTATTCTTCGCACTCTGGACCAACGATTGCTAATTGCCCTTTCTCCTGTCTCTGGTCTTGGCCTGGTGGTTTCCTCTCGGCTTCACTCTCTGGTTCTGGTGACTTATGTGGCAAACCTTCTGCCTGGTCTGATACAAAACATCTCGTCCTCTTCCGCCCCTCGTGTCAGAGACTGGCCTTTGAGTCTCAGAGTGCCCAAAACAGAAGCAGAACCTGCTGCAGACACACCTATATTCATCATCGGTCCACCGAGGCAAAGTGTTGCTACACAAGATCGCGCACCTTCGTTTCTTCATATGATCAGCGCGCGTTGTGTGCTTCGATCCTGTCATTGGACCTGCCGCTGTCTCTATCCGGAGCCGTTTAATCGCTGACTCGGCGTCTTTTGTTTATCATAAGCCTACTAAGATCTAATCCGTGCTTGCTCCTCCAGTTGTGGTCGAACCCTCGGCGGCGTCCAGTGCTGCCATCACCTCCGCTTTCGGCATCAACCCCAGGAGACAGGGTTTGGATTCTGATATTTGTTTCCCCTCCACCTCTAGACATCTTTTAATACCTCTCTACTTGGATTCTTCGCTGCTTCTTATCGTGGACGGTCTGTCCTCTTTATTTCCTGCCTCTTTGCCGCCACTTGAGTCTGGACTATGTATCTGTGACGTATATCCATTCCTTGAAGCGGGCCCTTTACCCCTTCCAACCCACCTGTCCGACTTTCCGACGCTCTCCTCCATCGTTATTTGAGCGAGGGGGATTAAGGTATACAGCTCGTGCCTCTATCACCGTTGGTTGATCATCTCGTGGTGCATACCTCCAGGTTCGTTGAAACTTAGTTGCGACTCTAACATGCTCTGGCCCCAAACCGCCCCGATCCGATCTAGTTGTCTAACCTATTTGCTATGCAGATTCAATCAAGAACTACAAACACCACATGGGCCGCTCACAAAGGCAACCAGAGAAATAGAAATAGAAAAAGAAGTAGGAACGCGAGGTTACACAGGCCTCAGCATCCCGTTTTGAAAAGCACGCTGCGTCAGTCCGTAAGGGAAGGAACAATGGCCGGTGGTTATTTTGATCTTCCTATATCTTCGTCTTCCCGACGCTCGAGCCTCACTGATCTATCTGGAGGAGATCGCCCGTCTCCTCCTGGGCCGCGCGTATCTCCTCTGGAGGCTTCCAATGAGGGATCGCCGGAAAGGTCGGTACAAGACCCCAGCGGAGCTCAGGCCAGGCAGCGGAATGCAGGCATTCTGAAAAACGCCAACCGGGTCAAGTTCACAGTCAGCGAGGCGGGGATGGGCTTGAGCCCGGTCCTATCACCCACGTCACAGCAGCGAGTGGATGGAAGGGGCGCGACTCTACCGCAGAAACCTGTACCTGCTGCTGGCATTCCGTCTGCTGAGCGAGGAGCACCTGGTCCCCACTCGTTTCCATTTGGGGATATCAGCTCCAGCTTTCTTGCTGGCAGCCCAGCTCACTCCAGGGATAGCTCCCCCGGAATTGCTGCATCTGATGAAGTCAGTCATGAGAAGGGCAAAGCAATCCACTCGGCGTTCTCTGCGCAGGAGCGAGCCCAGAAATTGGCCTCTCATTTGGGACGTCCCACTAAGTCTCCCAATCTGAGCCCGTGGCCAAGTCTGCCGTCATCTGTTGCATCGACTCCCACCGAGGCTTCACAGCCCATCGAGGACCGTGATGACATTCCTATGATTCGTCTCTCTGAGAAACAATTCGATTTCTTCCCCGACGGAGACGACGACCACTACGGCTTGGTAGATGGACAACCACAAAATCGTTCCTCTGAAGCTCACCAGCTTGTCCAACAGATGGCTCGCAGAGACTTTAACCTATTGGGCCGCATTCGTGCCCACTCCCCCGGCCTGCGTTCTGGCCAGGCCACTCCTATTGAGGAGCGGGACCCCGACGCTTACGTCCAGCGCCCTACCCACTACCGTGGGGGTATACTCTCCTCTCTCCTGAAGCTCTACGAGCAACCGATACCAAACGCCTCCCGTGGCCGGTATGGCCACTCCCGCCAGAGCAGTTCTGGCGATATGAGCGGCCGCGGCCTATCCCCGGACCCATCCTGGCGTTCCCCCCAGAAGCCCAGGAAGTGGTATGAAAAATCCCCGAACCAGTCCAACACGTCCCTATCTGGCTCTACGGCCAAGAACTCGATTGGATCACCGTTAGGGATGCTCAAACGCGCACGCAGCAGCGGGGCTATCTCTGGGATGCCCAAGCGGATGGGGAAACCTGGGCTGGAGGATGAGATCCGCATTACTATCCATATTGCCGAGTTACTCTCGCGTCAACGATACCTTATCATCCTTTGCAAAGCCCTAATGAAATTTGGCGCCCCGACCCACCGATTGGAGGAATATATGAAAATGACAGCTCGTGTACTAGAGATAAACGCCAACTTTTTGTATCTACCGGGCTGTATGATCATCTCTTTTGACGACGTCTCGACCCACACCACAGAGGTCAAGCTTGTTCGCGTGAACCAAGGGGTTGACCTGGGGAAACTATCTGACGCACATACTGTCTACAAGGAAGTTATACATGACGTGATCGGGGTTGAGGAGGCTATGCAACGGCTGGTTAAGCTGGTGCAAAAGGACAACAAGTACCCAATCTGGCTTCTCATCCTTTTCCACGGATTAGCCAGTGCGTCCGTTGGACCTTTCGCATTTGGGGCCCGGCCAATTGATTTGCCCATTGCTTTTCTTCTTGGGTGTCTCTTGGGAATTCTACAGCTTGTCTTGTCTCCTCGATCACACCTCTACTCCAACGTCTTTGAAATATCTGCTGCTGTCTTAACATCATTCCTGGCCCGGGCATTTGGTAGCATCCCCTACAAAGACGGCTATCTATTCTGCTTCTCAGCCCTGGCTCAATCTTCCATCGCGCTAATCCTTCCCGGCTACCTTGTACTCTGCGCCAGCCTGGAGCTCCAGTCACGCAGCATGGTGGCCGGTTCCGTCCGTATGGTCTATGCTATCATTTACTCCCTCTTCCTAGCCTTCGGGATCACAATTGGCACCGCTGTCTATGGGCTTTTGGACCCCAATGCCTCCTCCGAGTACACCTGCCCCGCAGGACCCGTCCACAATCCATATCTCCGACGTTTCCCCTTCGTCATCGCCTTCACCTTCTGCCTCGCGGCTGTCAATCAAGCGAAATGGAAACAGATTCCTGTGATGCTCATAATCTCCTTCGCAGGCTACGTCACAAACTTCTTCGCCGCGAAACGCTTCGCCTCGAGCATACAAGTTTCCAGCGCACTTGGCGCCTTTGTTGTTGGTGTCCTCGCAAACCTCTACAGTCGTATTCGCCATGGATTAGCCGCCGCAGCCATGCTACCTGCCATCTTTGTTCTCGTGCCTTCCGGTCTAGCAGCCAGCGGATCCTTGGTTTCTGGAATTGCTTCGGCTGGGCAAATAACCTCGGGGCAATCCCTCTTCTCTCCTGCCAGCAATGGCACTCAGAGCTTCGTCGATGCCGCTGTGAACATGACCTCCAGCGGTAACAACCCATTCCAGGGTGTCGTCTTCGACATCGGGTACGGGATGGTGCAGGTTGCAATCGGGTTCACGGTTGGGCTGTTCCTTGCCGCCTTGGTTGTTTACCCGCTTGGGAAAAAACGCAGCGGTCTCTTCAGTTTTTAAACTGTCAACCACATACCTACCATATTTCCTGATGATGCCTCACCTGCTATCTTTTATCTCAATCTGTTCGTCTTCACCCTTGTATTTCTTATCTCGAACGAAGCGGTCCGCCTACTGTGTCATGTCATTTAGCGAGCGTGCTCTGGGTTTCTTTCCATGCCGTCGTTTACTTGTCTGGTCTCGCCCATTTTATCTGCTGAAAACGCACAACACACTCGCAATCGCATCACTCGGAGTTCTTACGGGATCAATACGTTTTGCAATCGTCGATATCGTTCTTTAAATTAAAATTTCCCCTTCGCTGGTTTTCTCTTTCGTTTCGGAGCTGGGCTCTTTTTCTTATTACGTTCACTCGTTTGCTCTTTAGCTATCTACCTTACTGCGCTGCCCTTTGTGGCGGTATATTATACTCATACCCCCCAAGCCATCTCCGGTATCTCGTTGTATATGTGTATCTATTATATCTATATCTATACGTCTATCTGTATCTTATAAATGTGGCCCCCTCTCTATGTATCAGTATATGTATAATACATCGACTTGATCGCAGTGGAGCAATTAAAATTTATTTGCGCTTGTTATTTTGTCTTATTTGATCAAATACACTTTCTGTTGATAAATATACATGTACAGGTACGATATAATTAAATTGTTACACGTTTACATCTGATAAGATGGATATATAAGCCCAGTTTTCCATTAAAAGTCTACCAAACCTTATGTATAAAGGGTTGGTTGGGTTTCAACAAGCCCTAATTTTAAGATGAGGTTCATTTATCAACCGCCTGCACTGCGCATATTCGGGACTAAACACGTGACTATATCCCGCCCAGCCAATCAAATGAACCACATCCGCGCACTTGAAAAATCTTCCAACTGCTCTGCTTCTGCGGAATGGCGCAGTGGAGACTATCTAGAATGCAAAAAGAGCAAAAAATGAAGCCCAACGCGGGGCTCGAACCCGCAGCCTTGAGATTAAGAGTCTCACGCTCTACCGATTGAGCTAGCCAGGCTAGTTCATATCTACCATGCACATTCTTTGGTCTCTTGCTGCTATGCCGGGAATTGGTGAGGTTCTGCGCATGAAATGTCCAACCTGATGGCCCACTTATTATTGCCGTGGTTCAAAGACCAAATTGAGGTCCGGTGCATGGGCTGTGAAGTAATCCCGAAACCCACCCTTAGCATCAAACAAGGTAGCCATGTCCTCGTAAGGGGTGCCGTCCGGAAACCGAAGTGAGAATTCCGAGAGTAGAGAGCAGAGGACCATGCGGATCTCGAGGTAGGCGAGGTTCCTGCCAGCACAGGAGTACGGACCGGTTAGGAACGGGTAGAAGGCGCCTTTGCAAGTGACGAGCTCGGGTGATGAGGACCAGCGGGATGGTATGAAGGATGATGGTTTGGGAAAGTAGCGAGTGTCTGTGGATTGGCAGTTAGCAGAGAGAATATTCCGATCACCAATGAAGGAAAATATATACATACCCCTATGCAATGAATAAGTTGGAGTTGAGACGATCGTATCCCCTGGTATGTATCTGCCCGCGAGATTTGCTCCACCTGGAATGACTGGATAGAGACGCAGAGCCTCATTGATGCAGCTGTTCAGGAACTGTGCTTCTAAAAGCATCTTATGAGACAATTCCTCCCCGCGAGATTGTTCGGCCAGAGAATCAAGTTCTTCTTGTAGAAGCCTTTGTTGGTCCCGGTTCTTGGCTAAAAGGTATAGCACGGCGGCTAGGGTGGTGGAAGTTGTGTCACTGCCTGCGATTATGGCCAACTGAGTGTCACGAAGGAAGTCGGCTTCCGGGAGCTGAACGATGTTTGCACCTTCGACGCCGTCGCTGAAGATGTATGTAAAAAGGTCGACTCGTGATTGATCCATCTAAAGTTTATAAATATGCAGCCTGGGAAGAGACTAGGTTTGTCGGGACGTACTTCTCTCCTGCCCTGGAGGAGGGTGGAAAACCATTCAGAAGACCCCATTCGATTCCGACTCCTGCCAGTTCTAGGTGGCCTAGGAACAAGTCCGAATAACCAGGGTACACAGCGCCTGATGGCAGGTCTGGGTAAAGACTTGATATATAGGTCCAAGATGGGGGCGCTTGTGCCATACTTCAGCATGTCGAATGATTTTCCAAACGTGAGATCACTAATAACATCGAATCCAAAGTAGGTCATCCATAGCGAAACGTTGACAGGGGTTCCGACTCGCTTAGACATCTGTGTAACAAGATCATGACAATGCTCGCGGATTCGAGGGTGGTAGTGACCAAGAGCTGCTGAAATTAGCCAAAATAGAAGCAGAGTCAAGAGTAAACACTAACCCGTGGTGGTGAAGCCCCGATCCCATACCTTCCTCCGTTGAGCGTGCCATACCTTATCACGAGTCGAATGGAGCGACTGCGCGGGAAGTGAACCATCATACCAAGGGCCCTTAGTACAAACAGAGCCCGTGCCATGAATGTCACGTATAGCATCAACATTGTTGATAGATATCTCACGCGGGCCTAAATAGGATTTAGCTCGTCATCCAGATTTCCGTAGCGTCCGTAACGTGAAGAAGGGGGAAAGCTTACGGATGCGTACAAAATCCCCATAACTCCGATGCGCCTCGTCAACCGTAACATGGAATCTGAAGTCGGGAACCGTCTCCTTAATGGACCATAAAGTACTCAGCTTCGCCAGTGGCGGACCTGGGAAGCTGCGCAGCGGATGGAAGAATGCACGGTAGATAAGTATGCTGCTGAAGAGCCCGAGAAAATAACCGAAGTTCAAGGCAAAGAAACGAGAAAGTATGTCCCAGGTCCCAAGCTCCAGCTGTCTGGATATGATCACCAGCACAAGGGCCTCTGTTGCCATGTAGTAGGCTGCTAAGGTCGAGCTAGCTCCATCCCATTCGCCCCGGATGAAGAATGCCAGGTGGCTCGTACCACCAGCTAGACTCGCAGCACCTGCCCAGTGCACCAGTGACATCGTAGAAAGTCGTAAAGAGTTAAACCAGCTGCTGGTAACGTTGGGTTACAGACATCCTCCTTATATACCATGTGTGCATCTGTGATAATGGTTCAGGGGCAAGCATGCTTCCGGCGGAATCAGGTATTAATCCAGATCTTCTAATCCGACCAAATAGCGGCATTGGGGGCATCGACCGTGAGAGATCAAATAACGATGCATGGAACGGAGCCCTCAGCTGCGGAATTTGCTCAATCCCTTAGGGCCCTAGTGGCATCTCTACAGGAATTGGGCGAAATCCGACGGGGTCTGGATAAGTGAGACCCATCATGATTTTTTTGGGTAGGGAGTTTGGCAAACTTTGACAAGGCAGCCAGTGTGTGTACACATTGCTAATCGTCCGAACTGAAGGGAAAGTCCGCAGGGGTTGGGGTGAAGTTGGGGTGAATTGGAGTTGGCAACTTGGCTGATGTGAGTTGTCACATCCCACCTTCCAAGTTGATCCCGGACTATGCCTATCGAGGAAGCTCAAGCATGACTAACTCCAAAGCGTGAGAAGCTCGGAATTGGTTTCTCTGGCGGAGCCTATTCATGGATACCAAATCTGATTATAATTTATCCTTTAGTATTGAACTTGGTAAGAAACCTCCGTGAAGACGGGCGACTTGAAGCGCCTAAGGACGCCTATACACAAAACGCCCAGTGCTATGCTAGAAAACCAACGCCATGCCATACTTCCACAAGGACCAAATATATATGTATAGAAAAAACAATAGAGAGAGATAATCCAACTATGCAATGTCGGGAAACGAGAGAGAGAAAGCTGTGAGCAGGAATGTTAAGTATTATGTTTGCTGCGCACCCATATAGGCACCTTCAAAGTCCAAACCGTCAAGCACGCCGTTGACCCGGTCTATTTCTCGGGTAAGATCCTCAATATTCATGGCAAGACTGCTGACCTCGTCGAACTTCCGTCGTCGGTTCGCATCTGCAATCATTTCGGAAACGAAAAACTTCTGTTCTTCTAGCACGATCAGTCGTTCACGCAGCGCTTTTTCTTCTGCTTCGAGCGCAGATACAGCGCTACTGGCTTCACTCGTTATGCTGGCATTGCTAATGCTAGCCGCAGCGTTTCCATTTCTGATGGAAACCAGAGCTGAGTTTTGTCGCCGATGGCCCTCAGTTGACACATTACTAGGGCTTCCGGGAGAAATCGGCTGATTCCCGTTTGGTGTGGTATGTTTCAGGATTTTAGGTAAGGTTTTCAGAGGGAGCATATGGAGATGTAGAAAATTGCTCGCTTGCTGGTGAATTGCTTTCTGGAGGCGTTGCTGGGTTGGAGAGTCCGTTGGTAAGTCGCGGATACGCCTAGCGGCTGTATCATATTGAGTAAAAGAATCCGTTAAACGTTTACGAACTTTCGCCGCATCGGCTAATTGAGCGGCTGAGGGCGGCCGCCTTGGGTTTCTGTAAAAAAAAAAAAAAATCAGTCAATATCATAAGCGCGAGGCATATCCCAAGAACTTACTGCAAAGTTGTGAGCAGTTTCTGGAACTTAGGCATGAGAAGTCGAATCCCCCGCTCGAACTGTCTCAGATTCTCATATGCTCTGACATCTGCAGGCTTCCGCGCAAGGTCCGCATCAAAGTCACGTTTGTCAAATAACGTTGACTTGCATTCTTTGCAGAGTCTGACATCGATAGGTACCGAGCCTACCTTGACTGACTTCTCCACATAGGCCTTCGATACTAAATACTGTTAGCATGGGACAAAATTAGGTCGCTTACAGCACATACATGGAGTCACACTTAGCGGCATTTCAACAGAACATCCCGTTGAAACATCACCACACACAACTCGCCCGCAAGTTCTGCAGTGATGCCGTCGAAAAGTATAGCTTGAGAAATCCTGCTGACAGAATGGACACCTTGGAACCGTCGCATCGTCCTGCCAGCTAATGACTGTTTGTTCGAGAGCCTTCCGTTCGTCATGTTGGAACGGAATTGGCCAGAGTTTGTTCGGCTGCAACTGCTCCGGAGGGAGACTAGCTAGTAGCTGAGTGAGCCTTGTCAGACGCTTTTCTAGCCGCGAGACTTCAAGCAGAGACTTGTCGATATTCGGCTTCCTCACGGCCTTGAACTCGTGCATTCGGTCCCTTATCAGGCCTACCACATGTTAGAATCTGCTTTTCCTAACCCAAAGTGAGAACAAATACCGTTATGGTCATTATAGCCATCCCGCGACTTATAGCAAGTCTCGCAAACCCTATACCACAGCCCCCGAACGGGTTCATGTTGCGCTGACCTCGAAAGCTTCATTTGATACATCGTATGCTCCTCGCAAAATAACTTCCCGCATTTCCGACAATTCACACTCCCATTGGTAGCGTTTAAACGTTCTCCACACGATGGCTCTAGACAAGAATCATAAAATCCGCGAGGTTGCCAATGCTCCTTTGTTATGATATCCTCCGGATCCAGCGGCCTTGGTTGTTGTTGCTCAAGTGTGAGAGTTTGCGGGTGGTTCTGCGAGGGACCAGGCGGTCGACTCGCGCCCGTTAAGGCTTGCTGGTTCTCGTTTGACTCGAATACGTCCAGGCCCTTGAGCTTCTGGTTGAGGACGGCCAGCGGCTGGAAGCGCTTGGCTTTCTCCATTTGCGTTTTGAACCAATCCTTAACTTCATCTTGTCGGTCGTCTTCTAGATTCTGGTGGATATCGTCAAGGTGCCTGCGAATATGTGTTAGTTGTAGCACAAGGGGTAACAGTGGGATAGGCGCTGCGTTGAATACCTGTTTAACTGTAGCAATGTAACCTGGATGAAGTTAGCGACGTGGTCTTATCCATATTTGGCAACGATCTCACAACAAGCACGGAAACAGAACTGTCGAACATACCATCTCCTCACTGCAGATTGGGCAGGATAACTGGGCACCGGCCGCAGCCGGAGCTGCAGGTATGGGCGCGCTTCCATTCTCGAGTGAGATGCGGGAGGTCAGATCTTGAGTTTCGGTCGAGACCTGGGAGGCGGACGTCTGGGAATTGAGAGAAAGGGTACTCGTGGAGGGAGATAGGATATTCGGTCTTTGTTGGGGAGACGTTAAAGTCGCTGCTGGAGTTCGAGTGTTCGCGGAGCCCAAAACACGACCTCCACCCAGCGTCCTCCGGGACATGGTGAACTCGGATTACGGTAGCATGGGAAACGAAGGCCGCGGAAAGCGGGAGGTGGGAGTTGGGGTGGACGTAGTGTACAAGTTGAGACGAAGAAGACAAAGGAAGGCCGGGGCCTAAATGTATCGTGAGAGAGGAAGCCGAGGTGGACTCCAGCTCCAGGTTGGCATGGGAGAGCAAGCACGCTGATCTGCGATTGAGGGGGCGGAGCTTCGGCGTCTCGGCGCCTGAGGCAGAATATCATTCTTGGAACCCATCTACGCCCCGCTGCCGGGGCTACAAATAAGCCTTACACCTACAATTACAGCAATCGGTACAAAAAATAAATTAAAGTCTAGTAGGATTGATTCCGCCATTCGTATATACCTAAAATAGACACTAACAATTACATTCTTCAAATAAGTCGGTGTGATCCCCAGATTGAAAAGTTTCTATCATGAGAGCTACCCCTACTCCAAAGAAAATCTTTAAAAAAAAAGGGGGATTCTAAGCGGCCCTTGGCTGTCCATTTGCGGGGCCCTTCTCAAGTGCCTCCTTCTGCTTGCGCTCACCTTCCCGCTGGAGTTGGTCGGGACGGCGTTCAGCAATGTCCTTGGGTTGGAAATCACTGAAGAGTGTCTTGAGAACGTTCTCGATTACCCAGCAGCCACCGTAGTCGAGTGCCATCAGAACGGTCAAAGTGACCTTGAACTCGTTGCTGAACGGGACAAGGCGAAGCTTCTCGTTCAACTCGGGAACGAACTCAGTTGCGCACGAGAATGCAACACCGGACGCGGCAACCAGCCCCCAGTACATGGCTCTATTCTCGCGAATAGACTCTCTGAACGGACGGCCCTGGTAGTTGATAGAAAATGTGGAAATCTGCTGGATGAGCTGGAGGAGGTAAATGGCGCTGTTGAGCAGCGACGGCTCGAACTCGCCCTCCAGATCGATATCAGATTCCCGCCTGCAAATTGTTAGTTGGTTGAGTTGGAAATCAACATAGAGAACGGGAAGGAACATACGGTTCAATGCTGTACACATAGTTGGAGAGGTAAATCAAAGTTGCAATATGGATGGCAAATTGTCCAAGGACAGAGCCAATGATGTAGACGTTGAAAATGTTTGGCTGGGGGCGTTCCTTAGACAGGCCTTCGACAGACTGTGGACTCGTTAGAATTATCCATAAGCAGTGAGATGACGATCTTACCTTGGCACGAGAAATTGAAAGGAAGCAAACACTCATCAGCATACCGCTGATGGTCACTTGGCCGTCACCGAATTTGATACCATCAAGGTAAATAACACTCAAACTGTAGGCACTAATCAGACAGTTGAGAGCCAGGATCTTGTACATCTGGATTGTCGCGACGAGAGTGCAACGTCCTTGACGAAGGATATTGGGGATGGCAATGACATTGGCCAATTTACTGGTGAAAGGCGCAGCAACAGAAGCATCTCCCAGCTTGATAGTTGGGGGCTCAGTGTCATCGAGCTCCTGTTCCATCATGGACGAAGTAAGCTTGTCCGCAAACCCGGCAGCCGCCACTGAAGCCTGCTGCTGGCGTTGTTGCTGAGTGCTCAGATTAGACTGCTGTAACGCTTGCGCACCAGGCGACGTGATGGTGGGGATTTCGTCCGGCTGGTTTGCCGCATTCCTTGCACCTCGTTTCGCTGCCTCTCTTTCCATAGCCTTCTGGTAGTGAGGGTTTCCGGGGCCAGGCGGGTAGAGATGGGCAATCTGAGCAGGTACAGGAGGGGCGGGCTGGTTAAAGCGTTGCATCATGCCCACCTGCTTCTCATAGATCTCTTTCATCTTAGTGGTCCGATAGTGTTCAGCAATTCTAGTCAGGTCGTCCGGAGAGCCGTTCAGAAGCGCGACACCGACATGGGCTTGCTTCAGCGCACCAACATCGTTGGTACCATCACCGCACATCAAAGTTGTATATCCAGCATCCTTGAGGCCAAGGAGGATATCCTCCTTCTGCTTCGGGGATACACGAGCATAGACCCAGGTGTGGCGAAGAAGATCAGGAAGAGCCTTTTGATCCTTGAACTTAGCCAGCGCATAACCAGTGATACAAATATCCTTCGTCTTTAAGACCTCTGAATCTAACGGCTTCGTAGGATCGACGTCAATGTTGACTTTATCATCAATGCTTCGCCACACCACTCTAGTACCTGAAGTATCATGTTCGGGAGCATCAAGGATCAAAACGTCGCGGTCCACGATCTCAACTTGACGTGCAACATGAACAGCAGTAAGCGGGTTATCTCCAGTAATCATAACGACACGGTGGCTGCTCTCGTTGAGCATGCGTACGGCCTTAATAGCGTCTTCCTTCAATGGGCATTGCAAGACAAGGAAACCAGCAAACGTCAGATCGGACTCAATCTCCTGCCTGGTATATTTGTTGATCCGTCCCTGCGAGAGTTCGGCTTCGGGGGAGAGATACTTGTAGGCAAGAGCAAGAACACGAGCACCATTACGAGTGAAATACTTGAAGGTTTCCTCGTAGTTTGGCGGCATGTCAACAAGCATGGTTCCAATAGTCTCCGGCGCACCTTTCACGCCAACGAAAGTGGATTTGATCTTCTTGTTTGTCTTACGGTCGTTGGTGATGACGGTTGCAATCGTGCTCTGTCGCTTCAAAGCAGACGAGAACTGGAAGCGCCTCTTGACCTGAACCGATTCAGCAGAGCGAGGAGCGCCACCCGCCGACCCACTCATGCTAGTAAGAACATCGTTCTTACCCAATGTCCATCCAAGCCAGTTAAGAGTCGCTTTCTCCATTGGGTCACCAACAACATCACCTTCATCTAACTTCACCAAAGCGTGAGCGCTGGCAAGAACAAGGGTGGTATCGGCCGGGATGCCGTTGCCCTTGCTCAGTTCAGTATGAGCTCCATCCTTTTCAACCTTTGCGCCAGTGCGTCCAAGGGTTAGACCGGCAACACCATCGACGACTAGATCCTCACCGGTCAAAGTACCGGTCTTGTCAAAGCATGCAACATCAACGCGTCCAGCAAATGGGATGCGGAAGGGTTCAGTGCAGAAAATCGCGAACTTGCTAAGAGCGGCCAAACTGGTATTGACAGCAAGACTGAGCTCCATGGGAAGCTCCGGAGGAACAACGCTCGTAACGATGAGAACACAGTCTAGCAGCAACTTCGACCTCTTGCGATCCCTGGCAACACCCTCCTGCCAGACATACCAGGACGCAGCAAGGGCGAAAATCAGGAGGAACAGGATGAAAAGCAAAGCTTCCGCGTTGTTGGCAGAGACCCGTTCCGTAGAGTAAATCATAGTGCGAACAAGGCTACCTTGGCTAGTCTCGAATCCAGTCTTCACGACAATACCGATAGCCCCATTGTCAGGAGGCGCACTGACCTTGGACGTCTTCTGCTGTGCTTCATCGCCGTTGGTGGAGTTCGGGTGGGTAATCTGAAGAACCTTGGTTCCTCCATGTACGAAAGCATTCTTATCTAGTCCGTCCGGTTCGAGCAAATCATCAGAAGGTCTAAGCTGAACAGACTCTTTAAGGAGTGGTGTACTTTCTCCAGAAAGCATAGCTTCGTTGACAATAACGCTACCCTCAATGAGAAGGATATCGCACGCAACACCGCCATCTTCCTTGGTCCGGTTCACTGACATCAGGTCGCCGGGGAGCAGCTTGTCACTAGTGATTTCCTGCCACTTGTTCTCCCGGTAGACCCAAGTGTCGTAGGGTTTAATGTTCATCCCGCGGAATTCATTCAAGGTCCTCTGTCGCTGCCACACAACAGTGCTCTCGAACATAACGAGCATAAAGAGAGTGAACAAGGAGTAGTACCAGTATTCATCCAACATCCACAATCCAACGCAGAAAATCTGAAAGACAAAGAATGGTGCTACCGCATGCTCTTGCCACAATTCAATAAACCCAGGCACAGGAATGTCGAAGGTGTTATCGCCATAGTGATGCTGGACGCGTTCAACCTCAGCCTTGGAGGTGAAACCCTTAGCCTCCTGGAACGACTTGAGGGCAGGCTTGGGCTCCGCATCCAGAACGTAAGATAGGGGCGCGAAGGCTTTACGTTCGGGGTAGTAAATGAAGCGCCTTTTCTGGAACAAGAACGAGGTTGTGGTAACTCCTCCCAGTGTATCCCGAACCAAGCGACAGATCTCAGCGGAGCCGGAATTGGCCTCTGGAATCACCTTGATAAGCTGGGCAGAATCGGGAGACCTGGCCTTGGTCGCCGTAAACAAGGTACGGATGTTGATATTCCATTTTGTCATCAACCAGAGGAGCGACTGAAGGGTGATAATCGATCCAGACCAAACAAAAGTCCATTCCTGTCCTTGGATGTACGTATCATAGCGCTCGGGGGAGAGGTAGAAGGCAAAGAAGGCTGGCCAGATGATCAAGAACGGCCAGACGTAGGTGTGCAGCTGGGTAGGTATGGGGTTGTGTAGCGACGCGTATTTGATCTGGGGATCTTCAACGAGTCTCGCCCTATGATTGAATGTTGTTGTTAGTGACAACGACGCGGCACGGTAGCTTATGATACTAACATGATGAGATTCGAATGGCCACCAGGCGGGCCAGACGAGGCTTAACTTCAAACGAGAGAGAAAGAAGGATTCAATAGCTCATAGGACACAAGCGTATAGTTATTTGGCTCCAAACCCTCCTAGAAACCCGCAATCAGCACAAAAAGAGGGAAATTGACGAAGAAGCCACCTCTGTGTATAATTTTGCTGAGGGTTGGGTTCGCCGCCGGGCGGAGAGCTGTTGTTGCCGGTGATTGGCCAGCGCCACGTGCCGCCAGCGATGACGGAATTTCGAATTCTCCGCGTTTCTAGCCTCCTCCATGTGTACAGCGTATATGCCCCAGCCCAGTTCTCCAGCTCCTCCATTTATTAGAGGGCTTTCGACGGGCAATCGACTTTGGTCACATCTGCGTGTCTTAATTTGCTAACGATTTACCGGATTTATACCGTACTATCCAATAAACATTACATATATTCGACTATTTATAGACCCAATCAAGCCTGATCAGTAGTCACAAGGAATGACTTCTGTACATTAACCCCAGAGAATGAGCTTTGCTTTGGGTTGAGATCCTCCTGGCTGCTATTTTGGCTCCCGCGGGACGTCTGAACAGTAGTGGTGACTCCGTGGTTAGGTTGGTTCCCAAGATCCGGCCGCCAGTACTTATTCCCCGTCTGCTCTTGCCGTGGATTATAGCCTCCGTTCATGCTGGATAAAGGCATACTACCAGCCCTTCCATATGTTCTGCTCTTCGAGCCCTCATAATATGATCCTCGGAACCAGCGGAAAAGTGGGCGCAGAGTGACGAGACTACCGGCGGTGATGCCTAGACCAGCTTCGACGTTCGACCAAATGGAAATGGACGTTGTGGCATCTGAGAGTTCAAGATGCATCAGTATATGCATCTAGCATTTACAGCTAATGATTTGAAAACTCACACAAAAACTCTTTATCCTTATAATGATGAAGGAATGGAATTCGGACTATGACGGCGGCACTAGCACTGTAGGTGAAGAATTAGCTAAGCTCTGACACGAACTCTTTAACTATAGAGCGCCAGTGACTTACACGCATCCCATACTCAAAATGCCAGCAAGCGCGGTCTTAGTTTTGGAGTTCATGTTCAACCTCCAAACAAGCGCAATAGGAAGAAGACCAAGGATGAAATCGCAGATTGTCGCTATCACACTGTACAGATAGGCAACATCGAGGATGTAGTCTGTATTTATACAGGTGCCCGATTTTGTGAGCCGGTGCCAGAAATGGTCCACGGGGCTGCACTGCAGCGTAAGAATGAACCAAAACACCAGCCCGATGACGATAGAAACAGCTATAACACCCCACAGGATGATTCTATGGGTCCTTGTTATCGTGAGACGAAGCAGTGCTAAAGCGATGGATATTTTTGCGACCACGCAGGTGATCACGTAGCTCGTCTGGCCCAGCCACCACCACTGTTAAAGATGTTAGTGAAATCGCACGCTGGCCAAATTATGTGGGTTCGATTTGATAGTGGACGGACGTACAAACAGAGCGGTTTCGAGTTCAATCATGGTATGAGGCGGGGTGCCGAAATCTTGCATCTTCCGGCCCAAACCATAGCGAGCACCTATCAGTCCACACAGAGCAAACAGGATATTCAATGCCTATAATTGTATCAGCCTCAATGTCCAACCATCCCGCGCGGCTTGTGATCACAGCTGGAAGCATCGCATACCATCGCAAATACCATCAAAGCGTCATCCCAACCAAATGCCTTCACCAACCTCAGCCGGACGAAACATCGTAACGCAACGGCGATGAACGAGATTATCAGGAACACGAGTGTCACGACGAAGATGGTCAGACTGCGATCCTCCAGCGGAAACATCTTGCAACAATTCCCCGGAAGGCGCCTATTGAAAAATAGACGTGAGTCGAGATACTACGTACGGCATTTCCTCCTTCTAGGAGGAGAGAAAGCACCACGTAACTCCGGTGGTCTCACTCAAGGGCAACGCTCGTTGTGACAGCGATGGCAGAAAAGAAGGGGGTGGTAGGAAAAGATAAGGATTTGCTTGTTGTGAGCCTGTGACATTTCCGAACGAAGATCAGCTCGACTAAGTGGCGATGGAATCGGAAGACCAAGGCTGGACCAGAATGCAAGGTGCCACTGTCTGGTGGAAGTGGGACTAGTAACTGACGTGCGACTTGTCATTTGAGCCTGTGTCCCTGAGAGGCTTGTAGGGCAACGGCATCGCCAGTGGACTGACCATTCATTGGACCGGAAGTTTTAGCAAGAATCTAAAAAAGCGGCCTTGGGAGGCGTCGGGGACACACACTTACCTAGTTAGAACATGGGTCCGAGGTCTCTTGTGGTCCGTAGACTTGGAGGTACCCGGCAGAAGAGTTAGATACTCCTAGCCCCAGGGGCCAGGTGCATGCTACGCGAGCGGCGTGGGTTTGGAAGTTCGAAATCTTGCCGAAAAGTTGGAAACACGCCCACATCTGGCGGCCATAGCGTTTGCCCGAAACGGCGAGAGCGGCATCTGGCGACCCAAGTAAAGGAGTAAAGAAGTAAAAAAACTGGATCTGGTTTCATTCCTCATGCAGGTGCAGACTGCAGAATAATAGTCATGAGAATAGGCTGAATAGCGGCGCGGAGAGTGGTTCATTGGTAATTAGATAGGGCAGATGCACAAATGAGGGCTGGGTTGGTGGAGGCCAACATGAATGCAACGTTGCCGGCCCAGTCTAGTCTAGGTAAACACCCGGCAAGTAAAGGCGATGAGAAGCGATGGCATATTATTATGTAAGTTAGCATGTACATACATATTCAGCCTTCTCGGGAACCAAGGCCTGGGTTTGACACTCTGAACGACGATTTGGCGGGGCCCCCCAGTTCTGCAGCTGTTTCACCTGACGGAAATGCACATACATACATTCTGCATGACGGAGCTAAGGGCCATGCAGATTGCAGAACTCGGCGGTTATCCTTACTCCTGAGTTTGATGTTTCATTCGTAAATCGTAAGACATCTGATATCTCCTTCTCGAACCGAACACGGCTCAGAGGTTCGGGGAAAGCAGATGAGGCTGAGATCCTCCCTCTCGCTGAAACGCCGGTGGGCGGCCCGATCAGCGCAATTCCAAATTGGCGATTCTTGTTGATCCATCCTACGATTCCACTTTCCACCAGGTTCCGCGACTAAGTCATGTCAAGGTGCGGACTGCGGAGACGGGATTCAGCATGTTCGAATGTTCGAAACCGTCAGTTGCCAACCGACATCCATGGATGAATATTGACGATGGCTTGCTTCAACCATGGGTCTCCTTCACTCGGTTTGCCAGGGGAGGGCAGACCAATTCGCAACACAGCTACGGTTCACTTTCGAGATATGCAGTTCGACAAGCTTGCCAAGCTCGCGCCAAAAGCGAGATTTTGCACGATGGAAACAATTGCCAGGAGAGATCAAAGTCAAACACGCCGCGATCAGAGATGAATCGACGCTGAGATCGGCAGACAGCGGTGCTGCTTCTGCCGTCAAGTCCGCGAGTGGAGAATGAGATCCGAACAGCGAACGGCATCGCACGAGTGGACTTGACATTTCGATCAACAATCGAGCCCACCAGGTATCAAAGATCAAAGATCAAAGGCGATCAGGCTTACGAGTCAGAAACCTGGAGTCAAGCTGTTGCGGCAAAAGTCAGAACCCTTCAGAGTTCAGATAACCGAAGATATGCAAAGTTTAATAGTACGGGTAACGGTAGACAGGCTGACAGGCTGTCTGTCAAATTTGTCAGCTCGTGCTTGTTCCTTGCTTTGGAAATTTCTGCATGAGATTCTGGGCCAGCGTTAGCGACGTTTAAACTTTCAGTCTAGGTAAATAAAGGTAGGAGATGGAGATTTCGCCGGATATGGACTCGCATTATTATTGTACCAATGTACAATGTATTGCAAGTTTGCCGCCTGGAATGTGCTCACTGCTCACCGATGCTAGCCTGGCCTTGCTGGCCCGCCACCTGCCGCGCTGCAGTATTCCCTGTTTGGGACTACATATAGCAAGATATAGCACCCCTGTTACACGATGATGTCGCAAGAAACAAGTCGGTTGTTTCACCTTTGCATCTCGGGCCGGGGAGGTCTTCCAGTTCCTCAAAGAGTACTAGTCGTTGTATTTTGATATACCCTACTATCCTGCCATCGACCCCGAAGGCACCATCGAATCTATGCTGCGCAAGCGCATCTTCAACTTCTTAATTCTTTCACTAGATACTTGAGTCTATTTATACCACCGTGGTTTACCTATAAACTCGGTATTGATTGAGCCATAATCAATCCCCAGAAAACCCCCCACTTGTCGTGTGCATCAAATACTACATATGCCATTACCGGTACATCACTCCAGCCTATAGGGTTGAACTGCAAGTCCCCCCACAACCCATTGAAACTACGTAGAAGCAGTTCCACAAAAAATACGTACTGTAAAGTCTCTCAAACGGCACGGCCTCTATAAATAACGTTCAAATGGCGTCCGCCTTGATACAACGACAGCGCCGTGGACAAGAGAAATGATTAATCCATTCCATATAGATTATTTCATCGAATACCAGAGTATTTAATTGCTTGGTCTAATTTAGTCCGGCTATGTAATCGAGATGTCGCTAGGGCATATATACAATTCTAAGGTAAATGACCTAGATGTGGCACGAGCGCTTCGCATATCAATTCAATCAAACATAAATCACCACTTGGCCTCCTTGCGGTCCTGGAAGGACTTCAGGATAGCCACTCTCTCCTCCAGAGCTGCCACCTCACGTTCCAGAGCAGCCTTAACCTTGGCGTCATCGCTGCCCAGCTTGGCATAGAAGTCCTTCCTGTAGGGTGTTGCGCTCATAGCTGCGGAGAAGATGGGCTTAATGATGAAGGAGTGATGCTTTTTGAGGGTGTTGCCATAGGCGTCACGGAAAGACTCGGACAGCTCTTTCGAGGCATTGTCGATGTTGTGACGGAGAGACTGGGCGGTAAAGTCGAGACCTCTATAGTAAAAAGTGTAGGTCAGCTAAAGCTGAAGCTATGACCAAGGCTGTCTTGGCTCTCTTCTCTGGACTTTGGGCGGCACAAACCTAACAAGCCAAACTAGGCCTTCTGCTGCAACATGCTTCTTCGTCTTCAATTCGTTGAGCACAAGGGCTTGAAGGGTCCCAGATTCGCCAGGGGCAGCCAGCTGCCTCTCTCTAACTTTCTGCATGTACAATGCACATTAGCGCGAGTGACGGTTAAATGTGGGGGATATGCGGACCTTGATGTTGCCTGTTAGGTCGTTCTTGACGGGGGAGAATGCGGCGGAACCGAGGAGGTCTAATACGAGAAACAATCAGTATCGGTCGCCTTCAACTGACTCTGATGAGTGTGTGTGACATACCGAACAGCGTAGTGAGAGACTCGGCGGCTTCGAGGAACTCTGTGGTAGCAATGCCATTGTCGTTGGCATTGTCAACCGGGACGTCGGCAAAAGACTTCTTGATGGTATCAAACCAGGTACCACCGGCGGGGATTTCAGCGGCCATATTGAATCGTCTGTAAGGCTGCAGCACTGGAAAAGAATCAAATGGGTTGTAAAGAGCAAAGAAAGGGGATTCGAGGAAGCTCTCTGGTTTCATCAACAGCTTCACCGCCACTAGGCCACGCAACCATTGAAGCCAATAGGCGGGGCGAGGGGTCCTTAATCACAAACGATGCAAACAGCCGCAAACAGTGCAAACAGCTTCAATCACGGGCAACCAATGACGTCATTTATCCAGGCGACCTGAGTCTATGCTCTGCTCTTCCTGGGGTCTACGGAGTAAGGGGTGTGGGCCTGAACGAACGTGGGCTGGTCGTTTTGATTGTCGATTTTCTCCATCTGATCTGGCTTCCTTCCTGAGACGCAGCCTTACTCCGCTCCTTTTTGCAATCACGCACTTTTTGGCGCCATTGTGAATGTCTGGTGCTGGCACCCAGAATGTCGGCGACGCGATGGAGTCTGACTCGCGCCGGCCTGAGGATGGCCTTCCGGGCCTCGAACAAGGGTCCTATACTCTTGAGAAGCTAGTGAGAGGCCCCCTATATTTCAGTCGTGTCGCGCAACGCTGCTAACAACCAACCAGCGTCACGCCTCCGCGGGCCACGTCCACATAACCAACAAGCGACTCTTTATCGGACCCATACCCAAAAACTGGCTACAAAGTCATCGCAAGTCCTGGTACAAGACACGATTTAGTTTCAGAAACTACAGGTCGAAGGCCATTACCTTCTCTGCAGAGTCGGACTACGCCCAAGAGACGGAAGCATCACAACCTGGCCCTCAACCGATCGGGCCAGAAGAGTATGAACCAGATACCGAGCAAGAACAGGACAGCGGGCAGGAAGCTTCTCGCCCCCAACAGGATCTCAGAACCCTAACCCACGAGTACGAGGAAGATGATGAGCCACCGTCTCCGTTGCTTATGCGCGATGGTGAAACACCAGGTACCACCAAAGGTGACTCAAGGTCGGCATATTTTACAGCGCGAGAACCGACCCCAAGTCTTTCGAGCATAACCCAAATTCCATCAATTAAACCCGGAGAACAGCCGGATTCTAAATTACTGGCTGTGTCACAAAACGACCAGGGCCGAAGTGTCCCTAGCCACCTCAATGTTAACCAGGTATCCCCGTCGGCAACCCCCAGTGAGGCTGGCTCGACGGTACCATTGCTAAACAAAGACAAGGGGAAGCAACGCAGCGTTCAACCTCCTGCCCTTCAACAACAAGAGCCCCAACGTGCCGTTTCCAGAGAAGGAGAGCATGGCCCGCGGCATAGGCGACAGGACACGCGCCTTTCACAAATTGCCAACCGATTCACTCTCAATGACAATTTACATAACAAGCAACAGCGGATTACGACCAAGATATCTGGGACAAAGCAAAGGGCGCAGCAGAAGGCTCAGCAGAAAGTCCCAATCTGGCTTTCTCGGCGCAAGATTGAAGAAGGGGAAGTCATCAAAGCTCAAAGGATGCTAGTTCGCGTCGAGGAAACGTTACAGGATGATTTGCCGGAGGATTACAGCGAGTTTGACAGCCTACGGATGGAAACACGCGTGCAAGATAACTGGAGAGAGTTTCTAGTGGTTTGCCGGGCGACATCAGACAAAGAAGCTCCATTTACCTTGCAGATGTACAAGACGCGTGTGGTGCCCAAGATACAGGAAAACGGGAAGGCTTTACCTTATCATGAAGTTGCCCTCGGCCGAAGATCTGCGAAAATGAACCTCTACTCGTCTCTGGATAAGACAATCGCGGTGTGGCACAAATCTAAGCGGGGAACGAACATTTACATATTACGGCCCAAGTCCACTGCCCACGCTGTTGAGTGGTACACGCTCATTGCATACACTTTGGGGAGATCCCGTACCCTTGAGCTCGGGGTCAATGTTCCGGATCTTGCGGTCTCTCTTATATTCAATAATCCATTCCGAGAGATAGAAGCTAGCAAAGGGCGTGATAGCATTTCCAAATCCGCGAACGAATCTGCATACTTGCAGATTATACAAGGGTGTATGAAGATGCTAGAAAATCGGCCGGAATGGGCTGCAGTCGTGAATGAATGGACAAATGTGGAGGCCATGGGCCTTGCCTGGAAACGATATGATCGCCTCGAATGGGTATATGGTGCTAACGAAGAAGAAATGTACGGGTCTATCGCAATGCAGGGAACACATGACCTCGAGCTACGCCCAAAGCAACACTACGATACCTTTGTTGGGCATGGGTCAAAAAAGGAAGAAGAACCAGCACCTGTTGAAGGTTTCCTGATTCGACTCACCTCTCAGAAAGGCGCGCATCAACGGATGAACAGGATGTTCTCCAAACGTCTCTACTTCTTCTCCCAAGATCAATTCCTCTTCTTCTGCAAGCCTTCGCAAGCACTACCGCCTGAACCTCCTAAATTATTCGCCCAAGATTCCGGTATCCCTTCAACTGAGGAAATATTAAACAAAACGCCTCTTTCCTACGAGGTTGATCCGTTCCCGCTACAAGATGGACAAGTTTCATGGCTATCTAATGGAAATGCGGAACACCTGAAACGGCGCGATGAGGATGCATATGCACAGTCGCAACGGAACATCCACAACCTTGCTAGCGCGGAGGGATTCATTAATCTGTGCCTAGTGCAGCAGGTGCGCCAAATCCAGGAGGACTCGTCCACTGCACCGAATGCCAGTACCCAGAGAAACCAGAACACAGGAACTACTGAGACGAACAATACGCCGCAGGATGGGAGTGCGACTGATCAGTCTCCCGAAGATGCCGGCTTCGAAATGCTGCTTGACAACGGTCTTGTCGTCAGGTTTCAGGCCTACAACAGCGCCACCAGGGATGCGTGGATGAAGAGATTAGAAGGATTAGCCAAGTACTGGAAAGCCAGAACAGCGGCTGACTCTGCCGAACTCAAAGATTTACGACAAAGGAACCTAGAAATTCTCGGTATCGACGAGGGACTGGAGTCTGTTATAGGGCAGTACGCAAGCAAGTGGGAAGTCAAAAAAGCAGAGGCATCGCCGCTCCTCCACAACATGTGTTCTTTACTTGGCTGTCGCACGATCAAGGTATATCTCTGGACACCTCTACCTCCAATGTACCATGTTTAACCTCAAACTTCTATAGATGTCAGGCCAACTTCACAAGAAACCTCGCCGTCATGCATCCTTCCAACGCTTTAATGTCATCCTTGCAGCTGGCAAACTCCTCGTCTACCACAGCTCCCTCCGGAAGCAGAACGGTGCTGAAATACCCCACATCCACTCCCACGTCGAGTCCATCATCGACCTCGAAAATTGCTACATCTACTCAGGTCTTCTAACAGAAAACGACCTGCTTTACTCAAATCAGACATTCGATAGCAACCACCCGGGCCACGGCGCGTTACCACGGGCATATCTCTCGACGGATATGTACACGAGTACTGACCAGGATACAGCCATCGCATTTGTGATCTGGCAACCTCTCCGGAAGGGACTATTTCGTGCGAGTGAATCCGGTGAGAAAGGAAAGGCGCGACAAACATTAAAGTCTGTTTCGAAGTTGGGTGTGCACGGACGGACGATTGTGTTCAAGGCGCGGAGTAGGGTAGAAAAGGATAGGTGGGTGCTGAGTATTGCTTCAGAGATTGATCGGTTGCAGGAGGGGAAGATGGAGGATGTCAGGCTGACTGCGTCCTAAGCCTGTCTCCTATATTGTCTCATTTAGTAAATAGATATGTAATATGTATACATATTTCCAGTCAGCACACGATAGACTATAATACAATATACATATATATATATACAGTGCTGTCTTCTCTATAAGTACAAAAATGGTTACTACATCTACACTCGTCCTCCAACAAACGTGCTCAGTAGATAGCTAGTAGATCAACTCAAAAACGGTCTTTCTAGCTGAACAGCCCCCCTAATAACCCTCTCCCTAGTCTCTTTCCGATAATCACTCCCGAATTTTCCCTCCTCATCCCCTTCCACAACCCCCCTCTCCCACCCCGACCAATCTAACCACCTAAACCGTGGCGACAAAACCGCCGTCACGCGGCCAGAGATCAGCGAAACACTAACCGGCCCATATGTATTACTATCAAGCGACTTCCTCGGATCCGCCGCATCCCCTTCTAACCAAACATGGTTGAAGGGCACAATTTGGGAGTCCTTCGGACACGGTTCGCGCGTTTTGATTCGGTCCCCAGGGAGCCCAATAATGCGTTTTAGGGCGAGGTTATGCGGGTTTCCGGGTGAGCTAAACGGTGGTTAGCATTTAACAATGCGATTCGCAGAGGAGGGCATGCATGCGTATATCCATGTGTTAACAACGTACCGAAACAAGACAACCATCCCCCGCTCCAATCTCCGCTTCCGCTCCTCTCGCCATGGCAGGCTGAACCCCGCGCCGCCAAACGGCCACATGTTAACGAGGACGATGTCCTTCTTTGTGTGCATAGTCTCGTAGTCTTCGTTTAGGTATGGTGTCATTGAAGGCCCGTTTACCCAGAGGACCTGCATGACATGTTCGGAGAAGAACAGGCCGATGGGGAGTATGGGCGCTAGGACCTTGAAGGTGCGGAGCGTTTGGCGAGCGGGACGGGGCAGAGCGGCATACCGGGCGCGGAGGAAGGAGGAAAAGGAGAGCCGGGACGTTGAGGGAGAGGAGCGCGGGGAGGAGCGCGGGGAGGGTTTAGAGGCTGAGGGTGTTGATGCTGGCGACTGTGATGCGGATGGGGATTGTGACGGTGAGAAGGATGCTGACTCCGGTGCTGGTGATGAGGACGAAAGCGCTTTGGCTTCTTCTTGGGAGAGGACCCGGAGTTTACGAGGTTTCTCCTGCATATTTTATCAATGCCCTTGACTCTTGAGGCTCTTTCTGGCGTCGGTCAAATATGAGGGTCCGGGGCTCAGGCAGCGCAGGTGGAGGATCGAGGTTATGTC
Organism: Aspergillus puulaauensis; assembly: GCF_016861865.1. NCBI lineage: Eukaryota > Fungi > Ascomycota > Eurotiomycetes > Eurotiales > Aspergillaceae > Aspergillus > Aspergillus puulaauensis. The sequence continues at coordinate 761,865 of NC_054859.1, forward strand.
GGATTGCAATCAGACGTCATAGCACAGCTGTCAGACCAATTGAAACGGGTTCAGTAAGGCGCAAATTATTATACAAAGCGGAGCTCAGAGGCCCATGACAAAATGTTGGACTCTATCAGATTGAAGGCGAGGTTGCGAATGATCTGATAGAGCTTGTTTGTACTGTTTGCACAATTTCCTACCTTAGTAATATATCAGGCCATTAGTTAGCTCAAGCCTCGGCATCTACGAAGTCGCGAAGTAGCGAAGGATAAAGAATTAAAGTTCAGAGATATAAAATTCATAATAAAAATATGCAGTAAGTTTGTAGCGCTGCGTACAAATACCTAGCCCAAAACATCAAGAATAAACGCCAACGCCATCCGAGATTGACTATCGACTCGCGACGTCAATATCAACAAATAACAAGTATTATTAGTCTTTCCCCAAGTGACTACCCGTGGATTGAGAGTGAAACATATCGTCAATAATCCCGCTTGACTGTACACTCTGCACATCGGTGTCTGAAGATGGTCGGTCAACTTCGACGGGGTCATCGTCAATAGTGTCCATACGACCTGCCTCGGATTTGTGGACTTCTTCCCACTCATCTTCACTCTTCTCTTCAGAAAATGCAGGGATGTGCGTGGTCTGTGTCCCTGCATCAGATGCACTAAGTTTCTGTTTCTTGCTTTCTGGCTGACCTGCCAAAGTGGGCTCTCCCGTCGGCGGGTCAGGAAGCGACGCCGCCAGGATCTCAGGCGGTGGAGATACAGTGTGGTCGTCTCCGTCTCCTGTGTTCTGGAGTTGTTTTGCAGGAGGAAAAAGAAGCCTAAACCAGTCAGTATGTGATAAATCGAAAGTGGGATACGAGTCACTCACGGAATCAACTCCTCATAAGCCCTCTCATCTTTGAACTCAAAATTACAGAAAACGACCCGTTCCAGGCGCCCGATATTGCTCTCTTGTTCCAAAAACTTGCGTGTCTCGTCAAGGGCTGTCTTAGCCGCCTCCCGGGGCGGATATCCGTAAACACCCGTACTAATTGCTGCGAAAGCAATGCTCTTCATGTTGTTCTCGATAGCTAGCTCAAGGCTGCGACGATAACAACCCCGTAACAAATCCTCCGGCCCACCCTCACTGAATCGCCTTTCGAAATGATATATAGGGCCCACAGCATGGATCACCCGTTTATAGGGAAGGTTGTATGCATCTGTTATTTTAGCATCGCCAGTATCGCAGCCATTGAGTGTTCGGCACTCCTCAAGCAAGCCGCGGCCAGCAGCTCGATGGATTGCGCCATCAACGCCGCCGCCGCCGAGAAGCCGTTCATTAGCTGCATTGACGATGCAGTCAACGCCTTCGAGCTTTGTTATGTCATTCCGAATTAGTGATATCGTGTCGTTGAGTGGTTTCGAGGGCGCCTTGAGTGGCTGTGGATGAGGAATCAGGCGCTTGAGTTTGTATAGTAGCGATACAGTTGGGATTTCAGCAATGGGTATGTATGGCGGTGCCATGGCCTCGGTATTGCTATACTGAAAACGAACTCCGGTGTTAAGACAGAGGCGGATGGATTAGCGGATAAAAGATAATAAATTTACCGCATTTTATACTCGAACAGTTCACTCCATTGAAGCTTTTAGTGAATACTGATGACTCCAAAGCCCAAAGGTTCTTTGGCTGGTTCTTTGGCTTGTTCACTCACACAGTCAGCTACCAAGAAGTGGGGAGCTCTAAAACACGTGACATCACCTGACCGATAAGCTTATCAGAGGAAGGAAAGCACTCCATGGATTGAACACAGCAGGCGCAACCATTGGAAGTCTACTCTGCACAATGGGCAAGGGACCGTCGATATAGCACCTACCATTCAGCTGGTTGATATATGACCATATGGTATACGATTAAACTTACGGTCTGTTTGAACAAGTCTCGCTCCGCATTACGGAACATCGAATTGTACTGAACAGTCCTTCAACGCAGTAAATATCAAAAAATCGGTGAGCGAGGATGCATAGATCGGGTGACCTCACCGAGATCTTTGATCCAAGATCCTTGCCTGGAGGTGCATTGATCTGACAATAATGGGTAGATCATATGCACGTAATAACTCTCAGCCTCAAGCCCAATGTCGTTTGCCTTGCCTGGCTCTTTTGATTCAATACTCCAAACCCAGAGAAGAGCCTCAACGTCATCGTAAGACAGATCATATTGTTCAAGTCCCTGTTGCAGAAGATTCATGCGCGATAAACAATAGCGCCATCGGAATCGCAGAGGTTGCATTTTCTGTTGATGCGCTTCAACCTTGGATATGCGATTCGTCCGTGCTCGAGATCCACCTGGGGACTGGGGTGTATGAGATGCAGTCCCTCCCCTCCTCCGGAGAACGCCGGACGATGGGAACGATCGAGGATGGGTGTTCGTATCGTAATGCCATTCGCGATCGCACGATCCCATACGTATGTTTGGGGCAGTATCAGGAGATATTTTGGTAAATACCATACCGCTGCCTTCTGGTTGCCTTGTACAGCCACCGAGAAAAAGCAAAAAATGGTTTGAACAAAGATACGAACAGTCCTTACGAATAGCGATGGTTACAGCTATCAATCATTTTTTTTGTTGACGAAGCCCTGGACCGCGGTCGGTTCTGGCATACTAATAGGGTCCTATAGTTATTCATTCTCATTCCCATACATGATGGGCTAGGCGAATCCACGATTTCTTACTGCAAGTCTTCAAAAGAACAACAAAGAGAAAAAAAAAAAAAAAAAACAAGTTACGAAACCAATCGAACCAATCCCATTTTGGTCCGAACTAGTAAACATCTTGTACCACAGCAGTGGATCAGCACGAAGTACTAATGCACGCCCCATACATGGATGATCCTGGATCCAAGATGCCAGATCGTGATTCCAAATAAGACCTCTAGCCCAATCCTCGGAATATTCCTAGCCTGCCCTCCCGTCTCGAATTTACCGAGAACCCTCGAGGCGTTTTACGGAGCCAACCTCCTTTGTTCTCGAGAAGAACTGGAGCAGTGCACAATGATCTACAACCTGCCCCAGGCTGCCTAAGATGGACAGTGCGATGATATTATTCTCGAGACCCAGATGCCCGCTCCACGCCGTGGTCCAAAATAGCATCACATCATTATTGTCCCAGACGAGTTCCAAACACAGCCGCATCCGTATGCTTCAGAGTCCAACCTGAGCCCGACGAACGATGAATCAAACGGTTCTCTGCGTACGCTGTCTAACCCGTTTCACTCGCATGTGCGGGCGCTGCGAAACGCTAGCGAATGAGGTCCGTCTACTCTCTCCATGCACAGGCATTCCTCCAGATCCCAGATTTGCAGTGGGGGATCGCGATGAGATGAGAATCGTCAGATCCCCGGCGTTTCAGCGAGTCAACGAGTCAGCGGCGCAGCACGAAGCAGCGATTCCTCTGTTTCGATCATCCGACCCTAGCACCAAGTAAGCTATGCGGACGGTGGCGTTGGGGAGGGGAGGATGGGGTCCAGGTCCAGGATCATCGAATTCGCCGGCGCCCAAGCCAACGCCGCGTTGCGGGCGAAATCGATCTACAATCTTACGTCCGTGAAGGAGAAGATTTGGATTCTTGGGTCTGGCGAGTCGTGATTTTGCTGCGCTTGGTTGTTGGTACGTACACCGCACGTACTACGTGGCCTGCGACGTATATTGTTACGTGGTTTTTATTGCTGCTACGTATACTGTCAGACTCACAAAGGAGCCCATCATTATGGTTGCCTAGAGACGGTATGGAAATCAGAAACTATGGACGTGATGGTGTCGATTGTCGAACTTTGAGAGATCTTCGTTCGACTTCTGGAATAATATCCTGATTTGATGAAGGAATCAGCAATCGGCGTCGGAGTTAAGGTTTTAAATATGCCGGGATATCATGACCACAGAGCCACAAGTCGCTCCCGGTTCGTTGATCCAGAATTCCAGATAGTTAGTACGCCCCGGCGCTAATCCACCATGGTGTATTACTGATACGCCCAGTGGGTTACGATTGTCAAGTTGTCGACACGGCAAGAAACGCGTATAGACCGAACCAATAGCAATAGACTGGATAGTCGGTGAAAAGACGGCATCTCAGCCCAACTTCGAAGCCGCAAACGCTGGTTCGAATTCTGCAGCAAAGTGAGACCAGACCCCGGGGTTCGCACTCTCCAACGTCAAACCCCGTAATTCACGGGACCACCAGTCACTGCGAGTCGCAAAGTCAAACTCCAAACTAAAAACGGCATGTATTTGAAATTGTACCCACTCCGCACCTTGTTCTGAGTCGGCTCATCCGCGCGGTGCGAGTCTTAGTTTGACCTACGATCCACGGTCTCCGATCCACCGCATCTCCGCGACCAAGTGATTTTCACAAGTCAGAAGTTAGACCTCACAAGTTCTGGAGATATCCACCTTGCCATCCAGTCAGGGCGTGCCGAAGTGGTGCTCCGGGCACTACTGCGAAGTGCCAACTGGCAATTCCTGGAAATTTCCCAAGTTGGAACGCACCGCACTTGCATATGCATGTAAAGAAAAGCTCCCCTAAGTAGTACCACTTCCCTAAGGAGGGCATCTTTGCATCGCAGAGACGGGGCATGAGAATCGGACGAACAACCCCGAAATCAGGCGAGTGTGAACTGCGAGGCGGCCTTTGATTTTTCGGTTTCAATCTATGCAGTCGTACTAGCCCACCCCTCATGTTCGTATCTCAGAATCAGGGGGCCTGATGCCTGTTAGTGTTGACCCAACACTATTTTTGCAACGCCCGACGAACTCGAACCACGAGGGCACGACCCAAGACTCGTAAATCACGATTCATCAGCCCGTGACATCGGAACTGATCCCAGCCATAAATGTTCAGAGGGCACCACTCATTAGCCATCGAGAGAAGTAAACTGGGTCCCGACGCGGCTTGGAAAATGGAATGAAAATTGGAAAAATCCAATCAACTGCTAGACAGACTCGGACTAGTTTAGGTTGCCATCAGGGATCCATGTCCCCCCACTTCAGACGAACAAGACTAAGATATGGTTTGGTGGGGATGGGGTGGTGGATCGGCAATGCAGAAAGGAATGAAAGATACAACTTCGAGTGGACGAACTTGTCTTGAATTTGAAAATGGAAGATCCGTCTTGAGTGCTTGGTGCTGACAATTTCTGGTTCAGGGTTTCGGGTTCAGGTTCAGGTTCAGGTCCAGGTGCAGCCTTGGGGGCCCGTATTACCTTGATGATTTGAATTATCAGTTGAGGCTAGGTGTGCCCACTATCTCGTATACTCCTTATACGAGGTTTCTTTTATCTGACAGCTGACATTCACCAGTATTGCTGGCTTACAACCGAAGCATTGCCCGCTGACAGGCCAGCAAGGAACCGCCCGCTCCTTATTATGGAGGTAGTAGGACTGGACCATGAAACTAGTTTGACTGTGGAAGTGCGAGATTTGAAGGAACCGAGCATATCCATATTTACTTCCTGCTCTATTGTTGAAATACAGAAACAGGCGCAGTCGATTTCAAACAAAGTTTCGATCGAACATACGCAGAGTCATCTTGCTTGGCGATGATCGATCCACCGTGCTCAATTCTTTGAGCCTGACTGTGAATACAAGAATGCGCTCCATAAGCGGGAAGCCTCACAACAAGGGTGATCCCTGCATATTTTATATTATGCCCACAATAACCACACCAATGCCGGTTTTTCTTCTGCACAAGTGGGCAACTGAGCTTGTATGGCCTCTGTAATCCTGCATAGAAAATTTTGGCCAGGTATCATACGGAAACTGCCGAATTTGTAAAACCTGCAGGCTGAAACCCGAAGTGAAATCCGATCGGGATCTGAAATCGAAATCGAATCGAAATCGAAATTTGAAATCTAAAATCGCAAGTGGCTTTGCTGCTATTGACCTAAACAGTTAGATCGGATCTCACATCCGGCTGAGTCATCGTCTGCCACGAACCCATCCGAGGCTTGTCGTCTCGTATACAGAGAGAGCACAGAGGCATTAATTGAGGTTGATTGTTTCAATAGTTAATCGAAGTATCAGCTCCAGATCTGTTCGGCCAATCCCATAGCATGGCCGGCTCGTGGCCATGTATAAATCGGGTCTCCATAGCCAAATCCAAATCCAAGCCACTACTTACTACTTACTGCTAGAATCGGAAGCTCAGGGAAAGAGAGTTTGGGTCGGAAATCTCCCGGTAACCGTCTTGTACTCCGTACGACACCCGAAAGGCTCTGGGTCGATCTATTCCCACAGGGTATAACGAAATTCTCATTATATCGAGGTCAATCGGACGCCTAAGGACTGCTGGATTTCACAATAATATCGTTTGGTTTTGGTCCCCCGAGCCCACATTTTGGGAGATTTCAGCTCTCCAACCAAACTCGGTGAGTACTCTGTATGAGAGCCTTGCTTCAATCCTGGTATTCACATTCACCGCTGCTGAGCCCGACAGATTGGGTCGGCTGGTAGTAGTGATGGGTCGGTTCCCTGTCATTGTATGGTACGTGTCGACTACTCCTCCTACTATTGAGCGGAGTCAAAACCGCCCAACTCTGTCGCCAATAATGGGACCACCGCCGCTTGGAAATAAAACCCAACGCCATTGAGAGGCGCGGCTGTGCTGCCAGGATCGGTACAAATACTGCGGCTGGTACTACTACTCCTTGAATACAGCACCCTCCAGCCCGGCCGAACTTCGGGGCGATGTGAAATTATGTTTCTCAACCGTCGCAGCCGAAGAACTTCAAACTAAGGATAGTGGTAGTGGCGGTGGGGGGCGGGAGGAAGCACCGATCGCATCGTGATCCATTCTTGTCTGATGTCAGACTGGATATCATGACCCTTACTAAGGGAGGATGCCCTTTTTAACTTAGTCGAGTGGTAAAATTGTTCCACATCTGAAGGCGATCGTTGAGTCTGCTAGCGTGGAATTGGAGGGAATAAACGATGGTCCAAACAATAACCTTCAGGCTAAGACCCCAAGACAGACGATCAAAAACAGATACCGCGGAAACGCGCGAATTTCATTCCAAATCACCGCGGTGGGAAAGATTATTGGGTGTGGCACCAGATCTGTGAAGAAAGACCCTTGTGACTTCCTCCGGAATCTGTAATCTGGAACTGGAATCTGCGGGAATCACAGGCTCTTATCTCTGACAGTGACGGCATTGTTCTTTAGTAAGCTGGCCAGGGCGATCGTGAACCAAGATAACGAAAGAGGGCAAGCGGAAGCATCACATCATAAGCGCAGGGCTTGGAGACTGGTGGCTGTGAGTGTCGGTCAAGGCAACCAGACCGGCCTTTCTGCAAGATGCGATGCAGCGCGATGCAGCGCGATGCAACACGATGCGCCGGTCGATGAGATGCGATGAGATGCGAATCGATCATGCGATGGCGATGAGATCCGATTGATTCCAGATTGCAGATTCCAGATCGCCGGCCACTCGGCACTTCGAAATCGCCGCGATTGGCTTACGCCGACTTAAATTCGATAGTTTCCCGCCCTAACAATCCAGAATGAATGGGCTGGCAAACTTGGCAGCGCGACCCCTCTGCCTGATTGCTCGGTTGTCTCTTCCAAGCCAATCAGTGTAATCCACGACACCGCGTCTAATCGCTCTTCAACATTCGAGGACCCCACTCGTGACTGCAGCAAGTGGTGGGTCCATCTTGGGAATGCAGTGGTGGAAATGGAATGGAATGTTGGCGTCTGGCAGGGACGGACGTGGCCTCCATCAAACTGACTCCCTCCCACTGGCAGGAATAACGCCCTGTACCAGCAGCAACAAAAAGCGTACCATGGTCCAGCACAAGAACCATGTTTCAGCCACGCGCGAAGCGATCGATCAGCAGGCGTACTCGACTAGGCCAGCAGCTCATTGGGGTCCAGATCCAAGGTTCACTCCAAACCTTCCCAGGGTCCGGAATTCGATCGTTGAGTTTTTTGAAAATCGGGGGATCCCTGTCTGCTCATGGCGATCGTTGCGTCTTTCTATGCTCAGTATATCCAAATCAATAGTACAAATAAAATCGATTTATTCGCGTTACATAACCGGTAAGTTTGCGATCACAGTTGCCAATCTCGAAGCAAAGTCTATTCAAGATGCCCTTTTTTCCGGCAACATCAAGGGGTATTACGCAGTAATTCCACAGACAAATAAGAACAGACATAAAAAATGGTAGTCCGACAGGTTTGCATGCAATTCCAAACCCGATGAAAAAAAGCAGAGCCATGAGAGAGATTCAGCTCGCAGAACGCCTGACACTTCTAAATCCCAAATCCGTTTTCCAACGCCTCGTAATTATGTAATGCTAGCGTGTTAATGACTCCTTGGTGAGACAGAGTCGAGTGCAGTCTTGGGTTTGAGGTTGGACCCCAAGCCCGCTGCTTGTTTAGCGCCCATTTTGCGAGTCAACTTCGCATAGTGTAAGCCGCAGGCATTACACAATGTTCGTGCGCCATCTGGGCCGCGACGCCATTCTGGCGTTTCAGCACGGTTACAGCTATGGCATCGTCCGGGAGGAGCAGCTTTCTAGAGCATTTGTTAGTTATGACTGCTGAGGGCGAAAGAAAAATAATAATAATAATCAACTGGAACATACACCGCGCCGTTTCTTTGAGTCTGGACCAGCAAATCCGCTGCCCTTAAATTCCTCCTGGTACATCGCCATGCGGTCGTCGTCATGCACTCCAAGCTTAAACGCCTTTCTCTGCGCCATCTGCTCGGCCATGGCATGTTCTTGGTTGTAGACCGCGGTCCTTATGCGCACAAGAGCATCGTGATTCCGCCGTTGAATATTGAGCATTTCTTCGACCTCTTGGAGAGACGGCAGAGAACCCATTACTGGTCCAGACCGGGACTGGTGTGCTTTGTTCGCATAATGTCGTGAGAAGTCCAAAGTTCGGGTGCTCAAGTCAACCATCTATAATATAAGTTAGCGACCGTAAAGACAATGCTGAACTTCATCATATACCTCATTGAGCGATGTCTCAAAATCATAAACATCGAGATGGCGTTTCACGGAGTCATTCGGAGGTCCGGCAAAATGAGGGCCCGTAATTCCAGCTTTTACTTCATCTACCCGGGTACCATAAGGCCGAGCCTCGTATGATGCAGCAGGATATACCGGTGCCCCCGGTGGGGGTTGTGACTGGAACGGGAAAGGCTGTGAAAAACCACCATATCCACCTGGCGAGGCGACACTACCAGCTGAAGGTGGCGCATTATAATCATACGCTGGCCCTGTCTGCGAACCCGATATTGAGGTGATACCTGTGCTTGCACTTTGCGTTGGGGATTTTCCAGAGCTGATGGAATTAAGCGAAGGATTCCGTGACTCCTGTGTATTCAAAGACACTAAACTTGACCGTGATGCTTCCGCCTGTAGTTGTGGCTGGTGTGACATAGATGATTCACGAAGGTAAGAACTTCCATTCGAAAACGGGTTTGGGGGTCCTGATGGCCCTTCCCCACGGCCGAGATTGGTGGAAAGGTGATGCGGTGGTGGTGCACTATTTTGTTGTTGAGGAGCAGCTGATGTTGGAGGTGGTGGGTATGGTAGAGGGTTGTCATTCCCTAACGCTTCGTGTATAGACGGCAACGACTGCCGCGGTGCTTTCTCCTTCTCATCGTCCGCGCGTCGCGACTCCGGTGGCGAAATATATCCAGGTCCTCCGCTCGTTGGAATCGTCGAGTAGGAATAAGGAAGAGGTTGATTTGGGTACATGGTCGTCGGACTGATGAGGGGGGCTGGAGATGTGGCGGGACCTCTAGAGCCCAGAAAACCGATAGCTGGGAGATGATCTCTTAAAGACGAAGTTGTCAGCGCCATCACGTAAAATATCTGCGAACTGAAATTTGGGCAGAGAATTTACCTGTGCCTATGTCCAGCTTCTAATGACCCCATGATGCGGTGTGTTATTTGAGGTTTCTGGGAAACGAACGGTGCTTGATATAAGCCCGTCCACCAGAGATCTCTTCGTACCCGAACGATAATCAGACTCTTTGAGTGCTCGCAGGTTGCCGGCTAACGAGCTTGGTGAAGCTTGGGATAAATCGCGAGGGTTGTTAGAGCAGACGAGTATCTTGCAACAATGCAAGAGTGACGAATAACTGATCCACTTCCAGGCGAGGATATGAGTGCCAATTAAATAAAAAAGAGAGCTTAAAAAAATTAGGGAAGAAAGTTATTGGTGCCACTGGTTCAACCAGATTTGTCTGGGGATGGTGGCGTCTGTGCGGAAGATGATATCGGATGAAATGTGAAACCTTGTCGGCCACAGGGAATATTCGGTCCTTCTCTGGGTCGGCCGAGGAAGCAACGGGCCAGCAGTGATTGGAGAAGCCCTCAGACAAAAAGTGGCGTCGAGAGACCAGGCAACCCAGCAGAGGGTGCAGTTGCGATTATAGGAACCGAAGCTGTCGAGGACTGCGTCCTTAGTTTTTGTAGGCAGAGTCGAAAAAGTACGGCAAGTACCCGCAGCGTGCAGAGAACAGATCAGATCGGGACGGCCCTGTCTGTGATTCGAACCACCATCTGCACAAGTCGAGATAAAATATCAACAATTAGAATCGCCCGCCTCAGATTCACGCGACGGTTGATTTGACAACGTTGGGCTTGCGGGTGCGAAAGAGGACGGGCCAAAGCGCAAGGGATGGAGTTGAATGCGTCGCGTGGAAAGGGCGGCGTTCCGAATCAACCTTGGAACCTGAACTCTCTGCGTGTGGCAGGTGAAATCAAGAATGCCGTTGTGACAAATATCCCAAAATGAAAATCCTCTAAATGTCAAGAGACGAGGGGCTGTATGGGCTGGATATGTGGTCAAGGTGAAGGGTGCAGGAGGGGCGAAACAGGGCCGACGATACGAAAGGGACGGTGTCGAGGGTATTTCGGAACGAAAGACGGGAGGTATGTATACTTGATCTCTCTGCCTCCTCCCTTTCAGAGTGCAAGTCAAGGAAAAGAAGAAGAGGAGGAGAGAGAGGTAGCTTGAAATGATGAGTGAGAGAGAAAGCCAAGATGGCGGCGATAATAAGAGGGAAGTGTCAACAGCTACGACTGACTGGTATTATAGCGAAATAAGCTGGATGATAATTCATGTTCAAAAAAACATTATTTGAAAATAAAATAATAAAATAAATATTATTATAAAAAAAAAATACTCGATTGAGAATTGAAGGCGAAAGGGCGATTCCTTCCAAAAACCGCCACAGTCAGGCCCGCACACACAAGCGCGAGAGATCTGGGAGTGGGAGGATCCAAACATCGACTAGGAAGATGTCGGTCCAAGACTGAGATGTGAGATGAGCTCAGACCCGAAAAGCAAAAATTGAAAATTAAAAAAGGAAAAAAAGGAAAAGCGAAAAGAGCAAAAAAAGAAAGAGAGATACAGAAAGACGATCAAACCACACTGGCAGTTGGGAACAGCTTAAAGTTACGGCGAATTACAAAATCTGTACAGGCCGCGAACTGCGGATCGTCAACGAAGTGTGGACTGTGGAGTGTCTTGGAATCATATTTGGCGATTTGTGGACATTATGGTGGGCCCAACTCCTCACTAGGGCGCTGTCCCTCTCGTTGTCCCTGGCCCGGAAAAAAATAACTGAAATTTACCGTAATACCGTGACTTACGCGCCTAATGTTGTATTTCCATCCCAGCTCTTGGCTCTGCCAGGTGGACTTTGAACTTGACGTTCAACTGTTCCTCAACAGGTTTTGACATCCGGCCAATAAGTAAATGATAAAACCTGTACATCCATAGCTATAGGCCAGTCCTTAGTAAATCAAGTGCAAACTGCCTGCCTTATAGGGCTTTCGAGCAGGCTCTCCGCCATCGTGACTTGGCTGAGATTAGATTTACTACTTAGTATATTACGCTAATCGGCTCGTCTTCATCTCAGATCCAACCCGATGGGGAACAAGATCTCACCCAGGCGCAGAGGAGGCTGGCAAATACAATAATAACTTGAAATTGCGGAATGCCTGACATGAGTGCAGGCGGTTTTAGTCTGGAGTCTGGACGAATGGTGGACCTTGAAATTCGAAACGGAAACTCGGGAGCGGGATTGGAGGTTGGATGAAGAATTATCATCGGCGCGATTTGATGAAGTCCAAGCGGGCTGGCAGGTTCGAAGAGACGGGAGTGTATCTCAAGAAGTCAAGATCCATCGATCGCACGCTACTTAAATTAGGGGAAAGACCGACGGGCTTTAATTAATGAAAGGCGAAGAAAGGCAGGAGACTACTCGCTAGCCTCGCTCCAGAGCGGGAGGATGAGAGCACACTGTGGACTCCCGACTCTCTAAAGGCCCAAGTCCGAGTCAGCGGGTGGCAGGAAGGGAAAGGCAAAAAGGCTGTCGCGGTAAAATTAAGATGAACTCCTGACGAATTCTTTGAAGATTGAGTTGACGTCGACGTCGACGTCGACGTCGCCGTTGGAAGCTTGGGCTGAGCCATCGTAGACGCTGTCAGAAAAGAATCGCTTCTTCTATGGATGACCCCCCCAACGCCCCATGTTGTGGCTTGCTTAAGAAATCTGGCTGTAACCTCAAGCAACCTTTTCCGTGCATGGCTGTGCCACCTTCTGCACCTCGCATAGCCTGATGTTCGAATTTGCAGATTGGGACTGGCAGGCCTGAGAAATCTCAGTTCGAATGTCTCGTCAGCTTTGAGATGGGTTGCAGCATGCTGCCACTCCTTTTGATTCGGATCTGGAGGCGATCGCGGCGGAGAAGCAGGATCGCGCACCGGCTCAGAGCGTGCAGAATGGCAGACACCATACATGCTCCTCTTTGGCCCACGGAGCTGACGCCGTTGAAATCGTAACTGGAGATCCGACCACCACCGAGATGTGCAGTGCGACGACTCAAAGTCCGCCTGGACGGCCTGCAGCCTGCAGCCACAGAGCCCGGTGCCCTCCTGCAAGAACGGACGGATCTCTCGTTGTTCTGAAAGTAGAAACCATCAAGAAGCTGTTGGCTGTGGTAGGTACGGAGAAAGAAAGCCTCCCTGCTCTTCTGGCGGACGCTCCCCCGCTTTCCCTCCTTGAGATCTCGGGCGCACCCGCTCACTGGCATCTCCTTCCAATCTCGAGTCTCGGCCTGCTTCCTCTCCAGTTTCCCCCATCCCTGTCGTCTACCCAGTTTCCCCTTATCGCTCAAACTTCAGGGCCGTAATAGGACATGAGGTTGGACAGCATCTTCCGATCCATCCGTGCAGGCCAAGGTTGTGCAAAGAAAAAGCACTGACGGCTTATGGCTGTACGCAGAGGAATGGCTGCGTCCGCTTGTCACCTACCTTAGGTAGACTTTTGGGATTGCCTCTTCCAGCTGCGTGCGCAAATTCCGAAGTATGCAAAGTGTGCATCTCCGCCTAGTCAAATACGTGGTACGTACTACTCGAGGCCGTGTATAGGGGGAATGTCCGCAGTGATTTGGAGCTGACAGTGTCCTGGTTCATTGGCCCTTCTTCCCATGAACCCCGAATTTCTGACAGCGCAGCCTTGCTCCATCAAGTTAGCTGAGGCTGATCACCTCCATCGCCTTTTTAAGGTTTCAACTTTTGACTGGCCTATGGGAAGATACAAAACTGATGTGATCCATCACTTCGTCAGGTTCGACTCAAGTCTCAACGGTTGCGGCCTGTGTGACGAAGTACTCTCCTACTGGGCGAGACGAAGTACGTACCTTCCCAGGCCTTCTCCAAAGTGCGCCCGGCGCCTGTGGATGCATCGGTCTACTGATACTCAACACATCCCCGAACTTCATGAATACATATCCTGGCTGCGTGCGTCGCGCGGCCGATTCAATAAAATCTGTAATAGGCGAGCCTGATCGGAAGAAATCGATGCTAGGAATATAGAGTTTTGGGACAGTCCTGCGTATTTCCTGCGGCCAATCTCGTCAGAGCCGGTTGTGCCTTTCTCCCTGCAAAGTTTGACAGATGGCCATGTCGCTCGGCGCCACTTTCCTGCATTCTGGTCGGTGGACACTCCAACTAGTTTCTCCTACTAGGAGCTCTCCCTGTGGGCGAGGGAGATTAACTCTTGAGTTTATCATCTGCGGCGTTGGAAAATAACGGAACTTCGCGCCGTTGGACAGTGGCTGGTGGGTGGCAGAAACCGGTTGCCCATGAGATTTCCAATCCAGCCACCGCCCATGGGCCCTACCTAGGTCGGTACCAGAATAAGTTTCCCATGTGGGGGTCATGGCTCTGGGTAACACGCCTGCCAATCTTGCGAGAACACCGGCGCAAGCCGTACGACCCGCTGCGAGACAAGTCGAAGTTCAGCATCCCATGCTCTTCGCAGATGCCAGAAGAAGATTGATAGAGCTGTTGGCTTGATATTACTCGAGGGGCCCCAGTTTTCCTCCTTGGGCCGAGTCCAAAATAGCGCCAGCGATGCCAGGAGCCCGGACTTCTAACCCAACAAGGCCTCCCACACATACGGAGTACTCAGTGTACTATAACATGATACAATAATAATATGTATAGTCCAGCAGCACAGTCAATTTCCTACGTGCTTCCAACATCCGTCATATAAAACCAACAGATATCGGTAATGTCTCTTGTCGTACAGATTCTTTGGACGCCTTGAGGAGCCGAAAAAAACATGTGATTGTCGTTTCATTACCACAGGTTTTACCAGAAAATGCAAACTCGCAGGCAGATCTCCAAGTTTCTTACATCATCGTGAGAAGCTGCAGTGGTTGTCTGAACTTTCGCTCATTAGTGCCGCGGCTATCTTCCAAGCCCCAGCCTTCGGCAAGGAGTGTACATCCTCTGGGGCATGACGCCAGCTGACTCCTGAGTCGAGGCTTCTCTTTCTCCCCGAGACAAACAAGCGCACAGACAGCATGGGCCTACTCAGACTCCAAAATAGTCTCGATCTAACGGTCACCCGAATAATCCACCAGCGCCAATTAGACTTTGTGACTCGTGAGAAAACGTTTTGTGTCAAGATCTTACCAACTAATACGTTACACCGATGGTGATTAGGTTGAGTTCCCGCGTCAGAAGTTCAGAACCCAGCTCATCACAGCGCCGGCTTATCATTACCGCCGAATTTCAAAGCTACGCATAGAGCCTGTGGGATTTGGTGGTCTTCAATATGGAAGTGATGCCGTCGATGACGGCTGTCCGTTGATTATTTACAAGCTGACAGGTTGAAGACCTCGTTAAAGTCCATATCTACGCTTACTTGATGCAAAGACGACTCTTGTGGCCTGTGTCAAGCTTTACCCGCGGCGAGGGAATGGCTGCCCGCCAAGGTTCACGTACCGTAAGCCAGATGATAGGTCCAGATCAAGGAACCTTGATTTTTGAAATTGAGATCGCTTGATGTGATGAGCTTGAGGTACTACTGCAGCAGTGCAGTTATCGCGGCTTGATCTCTCTCGGCAATCTCTGATAGATGGATACTCTCTACGATTCCTTTGAGGGGCAGGAAAGAAAAGGGGAAAAAAAAACACGTCCTGGTCGGTATGTTGGCATAAGACTCGACATCAAAAAATAGAAGGCAAAGTCTGATCTTCGTTATATGCATTCCCTCTTGAAATACCGAAAATACTGCGTCTCCCTGATGCGTATTCGACTCAAGTCGTTCATCCCGAAATGGCAGCTCCAGTAGAATCTCGCATCTTGTATGGCCAAAGATGCGGGACCGAGTCTCGACCCTCTCCAGAACCCAAAGGAGAGAAAAGGCATTTCCGTTCTCCTATTCCAATACTGCACATTGAATCAACTACCTGGGACCAGATATTTGATTGCCTACTCCGTACTCTCTCTAAGCTATCAGTGCAGGCGCTGGCCTGTTCAAAGGCAAGAGCCTGCCGAGATTCATGACTCGATCAAAGTCTGAATTCAAACGTCATCCAATTAGGGTCATATCGCCCGATATATTCGCCTTCTTCATCCGGAAGGTCATCTACAAAAAGTCCTGGACCCGGGCCTCGAAAGCACCAGGCCGCCAGCGAAGGATAGCCGCCCCAATAATGAAAGTAATAATATCACCACCGACAGTTTGGTCAAGTGAAAGTGGGACGAAGACATGGTTTCATGATCGCTCAACGATGATCAGATAATTGCCCAAACATATCAGGAAAAGAGCGACAGCGCCTTGACTAATGCGGCAAGAGCCTAAAATGTGATCGTAATCTTCCAACGATGATCAAGGCGTTGAGATGGAGATGAGGCGATGGGGAAATCCACCACCCGCTTTCCCTCCAAAGCTGGAAGTTCTCGAGCATTCACCTTTTCTCGTTAAAGTCCAGAAGTCTAGAGGACTAACTCCGAGGGCCGAACAACGGTGCAGATCACACCTAAAGCAGTTATTGAGGAAACACCAACAGTTTTCGATTCTCAAGGGACAGGCGCTTTCGCTCTTAACGGGAATCTCAGGCATACACCTACAGCCAGTTCAGTTTAGGCGGACCAAACTCCGAGAGTCCTATCTCCAGAGGTTGGTACTCATAAGCTGGCGTGGATGATAAAAGCTCACCGCACCAAGATAATCTCTACGAATCAGCTTCGGTTTCCTCTCCAGGTTAAACAACGGTGGCAAAGTGAGGATCGCGCACCATCCGGGGCGAGGGATCGGATTAGCGCAAAAGGAGACATTCGAGACTTTCTGGAGGATGGGTTTGTCGGATGAATCAATCAACGTCGTGGTGGAACCTCCACCTGCAAAGTCTCCGGCGGCTTTACCTCAATGGGAAATTTGACAGCTGCGAGTCCTCGAAACAAGAAATCGGGTGACAAAGAACGGAAACGGCCCTGAAGCAACTGAAGACAGGGATTTGGAAATCTGCTGCAGCCAGACGAATTGAGTACTGGACAGCGCTTCTCTATCCTCTGGGCAGAGAGTCGAGCCCGTCCTCCGTACCCTGGTCTGGCCCTGAAGAGCAAAACAACTTGTCACATGTTCGTCTACGCAGTTATTACAGTCAAACCTGGCCATATTATTATTTTTCTTGTGCATGGGCTCAGTACACATCCCATCCAAAAATTGTGGCCACGAGTCGAGGCACTGACTCTTCAAGGTAAATTTGAGTTTTCCATACTCCTCCTTTCTTCCGGCTGAGGTTCGTGCCGCCTTGCAATGAAGTGAGGAAGGGTGGATATCTGAGGGAAACATAGCCTATCGTGCCCTTACTTGGAAAGAGCCAGGCAAGAGGCCAATCTCCGTGTGTAGAGACGGTTCATTGTTCAATAATCTCCATCTCATGCTTTGCGACCCCCTAAACGGACACGTGAAGCGGGCGCTTCTCATCGGTTTCTCCCGCCGTTGGCGTACCAAGATTTGGCGTGACCGGAGAAATGCTGACAGGATTTGACGAATCCGAGTCAGGCTCGATGCCAACAGACGCCGGTGTGGAGCTAGTCGTTCCTGCAGGTGCATGATTCCCGGTCCGATCGAAAGTCGCACCAACCACCAAATCCTCCATCAGACCTCCCAACTTCTCTTTGTTATACTTTGTGAGCTATTAATTACTCCAGTTATTTGCGGTTCCTATCACCGGTCACAAAATTGAGGAATCGATTTTCTCCTATTTGGACGGGACGGGAGAGCGATGATAGCTCGCTCCACCAAAACACCGTCTTAGCCCAGAGGAGGTAAAAAAACATCGCAGGTACCCATATGCTCCAGACTACTATCCGAATCAATCGCATGCAAATCCTGCGGGCCTGCAAGATCCCTTTTGATGGTGTGTGGAATGTTTGATCCTCCTTTCCCTTTTCGGCGCTGTACTTATTGGTTCTCCAATGGAGCTCTTCCAGAGAAAACGCCCAATTTTCAAGTTTCCAGGCCGTTGAGTTTCCCCACTATATCTATCATCTCATGGAACCCCCCCGACTGTGGCACCAAATTCCGATCCACTTACGCATGGTCAGGAGTTGAAGGGGGAAACAGGTGGTGGCGCTAATTTCGAAGGATTCATTTCGTTGTCAGTTGCCGTTCGAGCCGTGAGTGGAGGACGAGGTAAGTAACAGACGTTACTGTATTTCTGTTATTATTATTCCCTGATGGAAATCTACTTGTGGTACGTACTCCGTAACTGACTGGATTTGGATCACCACATCAAAAGGTGGTAGCGAAATGGAGAAGAGGGCATATAAAAAAAATAATAAGTAATAATAATAATAAATTTAAACGACTCAGGCCATGATTGAAAATGTTTCACCGCTACCTGTCATACAACCCATGGGGTTGGGAAGGAATTATAGCGTCGCTGTCGAGTTCCATCTTCCCGAGGAACTCGTAACAGACTTCCAACCTAACCCAATTCCAGGATGCAAATGGTGGGGACACACTACACAGCAGTGTCTCAAGCCGATTCTGATCCCCTTCCAGAAGAGAAGAAAGGTCCCTTCTCCACGTCAGATGGAGCTCCTTCCAACCCTCCTCAGTCATCACACCCTTACGGAGCATAACGGTCGATGATCAGCCTGGCCCGCTGGTTATTCTCCGCTCCAGTGGCCACCCTTGAGTCTTGCTTGACTCGCAACGGCGACTGTTAGCCTGTTGGGTCAGATTCCGGATCTCGGCCAGTGCAGTGGCTAGCTTGCTTGATAACCACGACTCATGAATTAGGGCGAGATGGTATGACGTGCCATATGACGCTGGATGGCCCAACGGGCGATCATTAGTACATTACTCATGCTATGTGCTCTCCAAGAGACCTCGGAGATGGTAACAGAACAGGTATAGGGCTGGTTCATCAGGAGGGTTGGGACTTTTGAGATACTACTACGGAGTATGGATTAGCTTCATCTTCCACCGTTTGGGCTTGATTATAGTCCTTACTGAATCCCACCAAGCAATCTCCATCAAGCCACGACGATGGAGTGCACGAACTAGTAGTTCCCAGGGAGCTTGGATATCGTCGTCTGAAAATTACAAGGTCAAGAGTGAGACATGGTGCCATATCATTATTCCGAGCTATCTTGTCTAGCCTGCATCTAGGTGTTCGGCCTTCGGAGTATATTTCTGCAGGGTCTTATCGTGGTCACCCGTCACCCGGTGCCGGAGTTTAACCAGTGAGGAATGCTACGGTAGCAGATATCACAAAGAAAAGTACGTCGTGTTCTTACTCTCCTAAGAGTTCGGTCCTAGCCGTACCTGTAGTGGTGTACTTGTCTACCTCAAGCAGCAATGCGGGAGTACACCAAGGTATGAAACTGTTGATGCTCCATATAAATAACCGCCCCTCGACACAGTATACACCGTACTCCGAATTAGCCACGTGGTATTATGTACTCCGTCTTCCATAGCTGAACTATCCATCTATCAATCCATCCAGCTGGTCTCGCGATCCATAGGATTGAGTTCGCTGGTCGAAAGGGTTGCGCGTCACCGTGTCTTCCCGTAGTGAGGATCACCTACAGAGTACATACTATACCCCCTATACGGAAGAAACTCGAGTCATTCGGACGTGGCTCGTTGGTGTATAGCTCCAAAGAGGAGGAATAGCCATCCACCAACGGTTCCGTTCCTGAACCATCCAGGTACGAGAGTAACTAGGACCCGAGCACAAACCCCATAGCGGCAGGGCAGCTGGAGAAAGGAGATAAGGTAAGACTCTCCGGGACCTAAGCGTGTCTCACCTTTCCTTAGGGACACACGTGGTGGCCCCCTTAGAGGTGGGCCGAGCGGGCGCGGGAAGAAAGGGAGAAGAGGGGGAAAGAGGAGGTGTTCAGTTCAGCTGAGCTGGAACACATACTCCGTAGGAGAAATGGGATGGGGAGGGGAGTCGTCATTCGTCGCAACTACGTATTATTGAGATCCAGGCTACGAGTCGGCCCGGGATCCCAGAGGGAAAAAAAATGGGTTTCAGTGAGGCGAGTGAATCAATAACTTGGATTGTCTCGCTGACTGACTCGCGGGTATTCCGTGTGCATCATCACCGGCGCCCCCCATCTCCAGCTGCTTAAGAACTTGAAGAATGGGAGGAATATTTTGGGTGTGGGTTTCGAAACGGCCGCCGATGGAGACATGGAGAAGGGGGGTTGGTTTTGTATGAATTAATTGGACGATTCGACACGACGGCGATTCGATCGATCGGGATGATTTCGATCTTCGGTGTCAGCGCCGGGAATTTTGCACGCTAGGGAACTAGTCCATCCGCAGTACGAGTCGTGAGGACGTTGGGAACTGCAGCTTTGACGTTTGATTGCAGTTTAATCTCTATCCGGTTCTGTGGGATCTGTCCCGTGTGGAGTCAATAATTTCAAGACATGTTCCTCAAAGAAAATCAGTGTGTATTTGCCAGAAACGGAAGTACGGACCACTTGTGGTCCAAACGGTCAACAACTGAACAGTAGGTAATAGTAATAGTAGCATGCTAGTAATGGCGATGGCTGGGGAGCACGGCAGACGGGACGGTGGATGGATGGATGGGGGTCCGGCATTTGCTCGAGGTTGCTTCCAGCCGCCAGCACCGGATTTAATTAATTCGATGATCAGACCCCGGTCTCCTCCATTGACACTTACTCGCATTATTCTTGACTCAGTATTGAAGACTCAGCCGCCGTTGTAACAATACTTCGTGTTGATTCTTATGTATTTTTGGGGTGGTCTTGTGTTGTCGGGGGCATCCTTTCGAATCGGCTCTCGTCGGCAGACTCGCTCTACCAAGATCCTGGTTTTCAGTTTTCGATTGCACTGTCAATGTGTGGCAGGGGTTGAAGATGTCGTGGTTCAGCTAGTCTGACACTGATGTCGGGGCAATTCGTGAGATGACAGGACGCCCTTTGTGTACTCTGTACTCGAGCCAGCGCACAATTCGCGCCGGTTAACGCTGCTGTCGATTTCACGGTTCGAGCCCTAGTTGGTAAACTTAGCCCTAAGAACGAAAAAAAACTAGAATACAATAAAATTGCCGTGTACGCTCTCTGTGAAATAGTTGTAGAGAATGTGTGCTTATCATATTTGTGTCAGCGACGCAGGCGCCGCAATCAACATAGCAATTGGCCATCCACCACATGTCTAGGGCTGTAGCTGTATGCCCAGATGCCGTCCTATCTTGTTGGCCTCTGTCAGATTTGCTTGTGATAGTTCCAGAGGTGACTTCTCGCGTTGGCCTGCACGGGTCTTAGTTAAGTAGGTTGGCACTCAGGTGCTCCTTGTAGTTGTACCAGATGAGATGTTGTATGACCACCGAACGATGGAGGTCGAGGTCGGTTCTGGATTCGAGCCGCCTGTGGTGGGTGTTCCTGGCTTCATTCTGGCTACTGACTCAGTTCTAAAACTCTGGGTATTGCTCGACACTGTACTTGGAAAGTGTAGGCCGCAGAGCACTGATTCGTCGTGACGGTATCCGGTCCAAGTGCTTGTGTTACATTATATATTCCTGCTTGAGGCTGGATGCTCGGTTGGCCTCAGCTTTCTTTTCTTCCCCGTTGAGTTCGAAAGTATATCTGGGCACGGTTTTTGGTCCGTGAACAGTGATTTAGAGATTTTGCATCCTTTCCCCAAACTCACTTATGTATACATTTCGGCGAAGTGACCCCAGTCCATTCCCAAAGCAACAGATCCCCTCCAGCCGGACCGCTTTGAGGTCCATATAGTAATATAGTCAACAGTATCCCACAGCATCTGGTTATTATTAGCCGACCTCCTATAGCCAGGCTCATTTGTACCCGTGCTCTTCTCGTGTTGCCGTTGCACAATTTGTCATACCTAAATTTATTATCCGGGGTCGGTTGCATCTTTCTGAGGGTGAGAGTAAAGTGGTAAAAGGGTTGTCAAACGCAAGTGCTCCTGCAGCGGTTTAAAGTAGTATGTGGTGTTATCACAAGATATTCAGTATGGTCAATCGGATCGACTTCCTGTGCTTGATTGTGTTACACAACCTCATTCCAACGTGGTAGAGGGCGGCATTACTCGCATCAGCTCCCTTACGAACTGTCGACATTTTCCTGTGAAACAATCTGAGACATGCTGTATTAGCATTGCAACGGTAGCAAACCCGACTATATAACTTGCTTGCCATTGTTTTCGTCAGTCAGGAACATGTGCAGTTAAGGGAAATAGTACTAGGAGAACCATCGAGGATTATCGCGTATATGTAAGCATCCCCCATGGGACGTCGCCGAGTGCAAACAAAAAGGCTAAAGCTTTGAGGTCCGACTGTGTAGTACGTACTCTTCCGGCTTTCCACGGAAATCTGCAGTAAATACGGGTGTACTGGCACGAGGAGAAGGATGGCCTGCGCCTGACGTACATCCCTCCCCATGTGGTTACAAGGAAGGTATTTGAGTACCAGTCAGTGTTTTCTCTCGGTGATAAAAGAGACACGGAAAGGTCTGCTTACTTCTATATGTCAAGTACTGCCTGCAATTCTCCCCAGGCGAGGATGGGTTGGTCACTACCCGCTGTCTTGACTCCCACCGCGCCGACGACAACCCTCAACCAGTCTTCCTCTGAAGTTGACTCTATAATCACAGTTATAGAAGGGTTTGTATCCGCCCTGAACGCCAAAAACTCCATCGAGTTCGAGAAATACTGCGTGCGTGCTGGAGGGATGTCATTATGGCCGCCTGCTCCTGCAATGCCTAGATTCTGTACGATCGGTGCCTTCGTGGAGCATATCGCGAAACTTGAAGACGAGATCGACGAGCAGATTTGGAACCCCGAAGTCAAGTTATACGAGGCGGGGAATCTTGCGGCAGTATGGGCACCTTTTCGGGCAAAGATTAATGGTGCCGTAAACCACGTGGGCATCGAGCTTTTCATCTTGCACAAGCTCAATGGGAAGTGGAAGGTGACTGGGCTGGCTGATTCATGTCGACTGCCGACGGAAGAGGAAAAGATACTGCTTTTATGACCAATTTCCGTTGAACTGCTGCCTTGACGTGGCATTGGAGGAGCAGGAGAGGGGTGGGGGAGAGCAAGCGGACAGCTCAAGTGTCCACAGGAAGCGGATGGTTGAAACTGGAAGGTGCGAGAGTAACGTGATATGGGAAAATAAACAACAGTTATGCTATGTACCTAAAATAAAGCACGGGCAGGGTATATATATACGTGAAGTACCCATGTCTATGTCTGCAGTATATATGCTCATATGCTCATGCCTTCCTACCTCTAAGCATCTCCCATCCGACGCTCCCATTTGCTCCTTCTTTAACGCTCATCTCATCAACAGCTTTCACAAGATCATAGCAGATTTCTTCGGGCACGGCGCTGTCCTGCTTGTACGCAGGATGTTTTGCGACAAATTCTCGAACCCACTTGGCACCGGTCCATAAAGTGCCGTTCGCCCGTTTCCGTATTAAGTCGAGATACCTCGCCAATGAACAGCGGGTTTCAACATCTACGTTCACACTGTTCAGGTAGGACTCAACAAGGGGAATCAAGCCTGGGAATGACCCATCGTTGGACCCGTTAATGATGTCGGAAATGCTCATAAGTTCGTATTCTGACTCCACGGGGCCAAGCGGTGGAGAGGGCGGAGGTGTGTTATATGCTGAATGTGTAGCCGATGAAGTATTGCTTTCGCTTGATGAAACTTGCTGCCTCCGGACTGGTGGCGAGAATGGATTTTTTCGGAAATAAAACCTTTGGTCAAGCACAGCATTCCGTGCATGTGCGGTCTCCATGTTCTCAGTTGTTCTTTGAATGGGAATGTAGAAGTTGAGGTCAAAACTCAGGATAGCCCGAGTGACAAGCACAATGAAAATAGAGAATGCGGCGTTTTCAAAGTCCGTCATTTGAATTTCCATTGACCGAAATTCAACCCTCCAGCCGATATCGTGTTTCTCAGGTGGCGGTGGCTTGAACCGCATATGTTGCCAATTTGTCGATTGCAGGTTCTCAAAGTGATCAGCTTTGTTCAAATCCAATTCCTCCAGATCCTCGGAGAAAATGACAATGGGATCACGAATGAATAGATGCGCAAAATGGGTTGCCAGCAGATCGTCCATGCCGTCTTGCATTAATCGTTTCTTAATATCTTCATCCACGATCAAATCAGGATCCAGGTACTCT
The DNA here is from genome assembly GCF_016861865.1 of Aspergillus puulaauensis. Taxonomy (NCBI): domain Eukaryota; kingdom Fungi; phylum Ascomycota; class Eurotiomycetes; order Eurotiales; family Aspergillaceae; genus Aspergillus; species Aspergillus puulaauensis. Next base: position 785,859 of record NC_054859.1, read on the forward strand.
TTCCGTAGTCTAGGGTCTTGTGATATATAAGTCGAATTCGAGGCGTATCTTGATTTTGGAACCCTCCATCTGTCATTTTTTAACGGCTATAACTGGTTAGCTAGACTCTAGCAACGTCAATCAAGATAAAAACTCACGAGCTCGCCAAGTTCTTCCTTTGTTCGGTCGTCTACCGCGTTACCAATTTGGTTCCACCGAACATCTGTATCCACAAGGAATCCCTTGTAAATTGGGGTGGCAGCCGTCAGTGCTAAGAGTATCGGCCCCAGTGGGCTTAGCTGATCATATAATTTCCTTCCCTCCGGGACATTTTTGGCCTGGAAAGTGATCTGAAGGCAGCAACTTCCCATGCCAAACGCCATTGCATCCATGTAAACATGGTCATCCTTTGCTGCCCCGTTTCGGACGTCATCATCTTCTGGCCATATGTGAAGATCATAGTTCACTGTTGGGTCCTTGAACGGCTGGGGAGTGTTCTTGTCTTTGAATACAGGAACATTCAATTCAACCTTCCGACCTCTTCTTGATCTGATATTAGCTGCCAACGTAGGAAACCTAATGTGAGGGTTTGCGATTTCATCTGGAACAAATTGGGACCGCAGCGCCGGCCCTGATGGAGGATAATAAGGCTGTATGTAATCATCTTTCGTGCCCAACCTAGGGAAGGTCGTCAGGGTCACGGGTGACTCGTTCGGCGCCATATGTGCTTTTGCCACCTCTCGCCTAACACAATGCCGTTAGTTGGCACATAAAGGGATCTTCAAAGGAGTTAATACCTCCATCTCATATTAGACTCCACCTTGAGAAGATCCTTAAAGTCGATCCCCCATGGTCGACCAGGAGTAGCCTCCAGCATGAAGCGCCCAAACTCGGGATGGAAATGAGGCGGCTCCTCACCCTCACTGCAAATCGTCAGAAACGGCCATCAAGTTTCTAACAGCGCCAACCCACTGTTCTCTGTTCTGAGAATATGTGCATGATCCTTCTTTCCAAAGTGCTTCGTCTCGGGCCAACGATTTGAGGATTTCCGCTTGCGCAAGCGATAGGCGAGCCTTTTTTGCTGCATCATCCAGGGCGACGACGAGATATTCAACCTAGAGCAATGGATTTTTGTTAGTTAGATAGAATAGGTTCTGCGATGAGAAGAAGCCCTTACCTCGTCTCCCCAAAGAAGGGCATCACGCTCTTTCCCTTTCGCCCTATGCCAAATCGCGAGCAATTGCTTTCATGTGTTAACTAAATCCGAGATCCCGCGGTTCCCCAGATCGCCGGGGTACTAACCTCAATTCCCCATTTGCGAACCTGGTCCGCTTTCTTCTTAGCCTCCGGCCATTCAAGTGCGGTTCCTAGCGCTCTACAGAGGGGCGGAAGTTAGAAATTTGCGCCTAGGTTGCCGACCAGAGTGTCCTAACGTACAGCAGGCCCATGGTAATACCTCCGCCGCCGCGAGCAGCAATTCACGTAGGAAGGTAAAGAGGGGAATATGGCGAGTACGAGAATCCGATCGCTCCGCGGGGGGGTGAGGGATGCGCCGAGAGCCCCTCCCGTCGTAAAAGAGCTTTCCTTGGGGTTGAACAAATGGAAAAGAGGGCGGAGAAGAGGAACGACCGACGAGAAGAGGCAAGGTAGGCACGGAGTAAGTACGATAAATGAGGGGCGTGGAGGGGAAAAAGGCGCTGACAAAAACCTATCGTCAACTGTATGCCCTTGGAGATTCTCGCCTGTTCGTTGGAGCAGAAGACACCATCCCTATTGGTGCAAGAGTGTGTCTTGCATGGCGGGCCCGACCAGTCAGGCTGCAGTGGGGCTTTGATTATTTTATCGAACAATAACGCAAATAACGCATTTAGCGGGAGAAATCCTGTGGCTTGCTTGCTAAGCACTGTGGTACAACTGCGGAGATCCCGAATCATGTGACCTCGTGCCTGTCTATCGATGGGGGTTTTTTTGGTCATTGAGCCTAGTTGAATTCTACTGTAACTGGGATGATAAGATGAGGTGTCCATTAGGGCTATACAGGCACGTTTAGTCCGGATATGAAGTGTATGGGGTGAATTTTGTTGTAAACTAGGTATAGAATAAGCCATGCTCAAACAGTGCATATCAGTGAAGGACTGAAGGTCCACAAAAAAAAAGCAATGGCTTTAGGACAGTGTATCAATAGAAATAGATAATTTAAGCTGGAGGCATTTGGCAATGGGTATTGACAGATAACGGATAGTTATTCCTTCCAAAGTTTCTAGTTAATAGGTCTTCACTCCTTCCATAATAGTACCCATGTTATTTTTGATGAACGTCGTTTTAACTTTTGATACAGTCAAAGTTCAGGCAGGTGTGAGACACACTTTAGTTCCATTTCGCGAGCACAAGGTTAAAGCCAGGGATTCCACCCAGGGTCCTGGATCCCGGCTCTCTAAGGCTCGGAACTCTTGAGCCATCCGGACGAGAACGTAGCTAACCTCGGTCAAAGCATATCGCTGGCCTATACAGATACGTGGCCCGCCGTTAAACGGTAGATATCCCCAGCGTGGTTGTAGCTTTCCATCTACCCAACGCCCTGGGCGGAATTCTCCTGCATCTGGGCCATAGATATCTGTGCGTCGATGCATTGCGTATATGTTGTAGGACACCAGGGTGCCCTTAGGCACAAATACTGGTGAGAAGCCATCATTTCCTCCTCCAAGTGGTAGAACAGTATCCCGTACGGCCTCGCGCTCATTGCGTGGTACCACTGGATGTAAACGTAGCGCTGGGAATGTCAACGAGATGAAATATTGGACGGACAGCATAATAGAACTTTAATCTTACATTCATTCACGCAGCATTGAACATACTTGAGGCTGCGAAGCTCCTCATAAGTTGGTATCCTGCCCTGTAAGACAGCTACTTCTTCGCGAACCATGGCCCAGATCGCTGGGTTCTTAGCCAGCATGAAGAACAGATTGCCGAGAAGACTAGCAGTCGTATCACGACCAGCTAACAAAACATTCATCAGTTCATCCAGGACACGACGCCTATCCGATGTGCGCCATGCCAGCTCGTGTGAAAATATACGCTTCAGGTGCTTCTTCTCATTTAGTTGTTTTGCGTCTTCCGTTTTGACCTCGGCCGCCTGGAATGCCTCGTCGACGAATTGCTCGACAAATTTGCGGCAAATACGATTGCACTCGTTGGCTTTTCCATCGTGATAAAACATATTCAGTGGGCCGAGCATGCTCCGCACTATGACGGCCTTTTGGGCGTAATGAAATGCCTGGGCAAACCCCAGCTCCGACTGAGTCTTCTTCAGTGTACCGACTGATTCTCCAAACAAAAATTCAGTCGCAGAATCAATAGTGTAGCGGAAGAAGAGCTCCTGCAAATCCACCACTGTCTTTCCATCACGCGGTAGAAGGAGAAAAAGGTCCTGAATCAAATTTTCCAACGAAGTTAAGTCGGCAACCTGGTCACGGGCAAAACTAGGTCTAATGAGGGCGCGCGAAGAGGCCCAATGTTCGCCATCTGTGTCGAAGATGCCCTCCCCTAACAGTGGCTTAAAAGGTGCAAGGCGAAAGCTGATTCCGTAATCCTTGAACCTATGTGAAAGGACTGTCTTAATATTCTCCGGCTCTATGGTCAAGATTGCGCGTCTTCCCAGCTCTTTTACTGTAAATGTATTGCCGTAATCACGGAAGAGCTCGCAGCCTCTGTCAAGAATTCGATGCTGCTTAACAGCGCGAATCGTATCGGGTAAAGTATCGAGTCCCAGGAAAGGATCTTTATTGAATGATTTGGCCACTGGTTGGCATCCAGAGCGGTGGATCAACTGACGGCGGATAAAGACGCGGCTTATGTGCACCCATGCGACGACTGCCAGCGCCAGCGCCACGACTAACAATAGTGCAGGCCTCGGATAATAATTCCAATGAATGGTCATGGCCATTGTTTCGATAGTAATAGTACCGCCGAGGAAGTTTAAGGTTGGGATACGCGAAGTACACCTCAAAAGCACCATCTAATCCAGAAGGTTTACAGAGTAAGCTGGGGGAACCTGGAACAGTGGGCATTGCAAGGCTAAATGCCATCTGACAAACGCTGTTATCCAAACGTACCATAGTGAGACGCGGTCGATTGGCCCTCGCAAGCTTCTCTCTAATAAGGTAAGAAATGACCCACTAGCTCGATCCTTCGTTCTTTATGTGCCCAATCATCTTTCAGATTGGGAAGCAGCACATCAAGGCGTACTTAGTTGAAGCAGCACCTGCACACGATGAGTAACGTCGGAGAAATATATGTTTAAGGGTTGAGTATAATAATGGAGACAATAATTCTCACAAATAAAAGACTGCTGGTCTAAAAGTAGCAACCGCAGTGTGCAGAATGACCAATGAGATAGTGGTATCATGAAATGGCCGTGACTCCTGCACACTTCGCAGGCGCGACAATTTCCACGTTGCTTTGATATCCTGGAACCAATGATGAAAGAGTAAGCAAAAGTGGTATTCTTGGAACCTCACCTCGATAGAATCGAAAGTAGCGGGCTCCCACGGATCCATCATGGTGGGCATATCGGGTTATAAGAATTCGCCACAATATGGAAGTGGCCTCCATTTTGTCTTGAGATTCCAGACCGGGCAAGTCTAGGAACAACCCAAAGGCAGATATAGGGCGCCAATAGTAGTCGGCTAGGCCCGAGGAAGTGCGAAGATGGAGCTGAGGTACGGTAACGGAAGACTTCGGTCATTACCTAACATCAATGCAGGTCCATGGATAAACGATATTTGAATCTCTATTTACATAACTCGCTGTTTCGTACAACTCCAACACATCTGTTGATATTGGTGTATCATTGGTATCAATTGCTCCGCGCACCGTCCTTAGTAGCCCGGAGTTCATCCATCTTCGCAACGCGCTTCTTGAACTCCTCGTATTGGCACTTTTCGTAACCGTGTCTCTCGTCCTATAGCATGATTTGGCGTCAGCCAATGGCCCGGAAACAATTTGAATAATCGAGCACTTCAACACCCGAAGCCATACCTCGCACTTCCAAGGAAGGTAATACTCTTGCTGCCGGCATCGGTTCAACGGGATCAAAAGGTGCGCGCAGGAATCACGGTACTGTAATGGAAGGCGAGCAGCAGACATCTCCTCGCGGGTGGCTAATCAGGTTGTCAGTATTTCAAAGCTTTAAAACCAAGCATTTCTTCGCCCGCTGGGGACGCCAATTGAGCGAAAAATCATACCCTGGGTCTCGGCCAGCCCGACGGCGCTTTTTACCGACTCGATGACTGTCATTTTGTGAAAGAGGAAGCGGTGCGAATGGGGTTGATCGTCAGAGAGGTCGGCCGGCTTGTGGTTTGCAGCTCTTTGGGGTAAGGTTGCTTGTTCCTTCCTTGTGAGATCATGTGATGTCATGTGATCATGGTCTAAAGAGGATTAGCGCTTTAATTCCACTTTACGCGGTTGGAGGCGCGTCTCCAGCCAGCCCTGTGAACCATCGCGTTTTGTGAGAGATCATTGAGTCCATGACGAGCCACCTGTGGCTGTTTTCGCGTTTCTTTACGTTCTCTGTTTATGAATTGGGTATTGTCCTAGATCCCATTTCTCTGAACTGAGATTCATGACAGGGAGGGTCTGAATCTTTGACCCTCGGTTTTCAGACTGAAGCGGCGCCCAACACTCCTGGGAATTTGCTGGGTAAAACCAGCCCACGAGTACCAATATCATGGCGGCGGTAGACTTTTCAAACATCTATTCCGCTACATATAGCAGCGTGAGTTTTGTTCTGTTCATTTCGCTGCTGGCGATGTGTTGTTTTGTTCCTTTGTGTTGTGCAAAGCTGGGCTAACGGTATTGATTAGGTCCCGGTATATGAATTCAAGATTGGCTCTGATAGTATTATGCGAAGACGAGCCGATGATTGGATAAATGCCACCCACATCCTCAAAGTAGCAGGGTTCGATAAACCAGCGAGAACTCGTATTCTCGAGCGCGAAGTGCAGAAAGGGGTTCATGAAAAAGTCCAGGGTGGTTATGGCAAATACCAAGGTATATCAGGCTCTAGATTTGTTGACTTGTATTCGGTGCCTTAACATCTTGCTTAGGGACATGGATTCCTCTGCCCGAAGGTCGCCTACTCGCAGAGCGCAATAACATAATCGACAAACTACTACCCATATTCGACTACGTAGCAGGCGACCGCAGCCCTCCCCCGGCACCCAAGCATACAGCAGCTTCAAAACCAAGAGCGCCAAAAGCCAACAACAGGAGAGTCACAAATGAAGAGGTCTTTGCGGCTGCGAAACCCCACCGAAACATGGGACCGCCGAGTTTCCACCATGAACAATATGAAATCAACCCTGGCTTTGATGAGGACGAGTCAATCGAACAAGCAACACTCGAGTCATCTTCCATGATAGCTGATGAAGAAATGATATCAATGTCCCAAAATGGCCCTTACTCGTCAAGGAAACGCAAACGAGGAATGAACGAAGTGGCCGCCATGTCACTCAGCGAACAGGAGCATATCCTCTATGGCGACCAACTTCTGGACTACTTTATGACTGTTGGTGATGCTCCAGAAGCAACGCGTGTTCCACCTCCACAGCCGCCGGCCAATTTCCAAGTGGATCGCGCAATCGATGATTCAAGAAATACCGCCCTCCACTGGGCATGTGCAATGGGCGACTTGGAGATTGTTAAAGACTTGCTGCGGAGAGGAGCAGATATTAAAGCATTATCTGTTCATGAAGAAACACCACTCGTGCGCGCCGTTTTGTTTACGAACAATTACGAAAAAAGAACATTTCCCGCGCTTTTAGACCTACTTCTTGACACGATCTCTTTCAGGGACTGGTTTGGTGCTACCTTATTTCATCATATAGCACAGACGACAAAGAGCAAGGGGAAATGGAAGAGCTCTCGATATTACTGTGAAGTGGCATTAGAGAGACTACGCACCACGTTTTCCCCAGAGGAAGTTGATTTGCTATTGTCCTGTCAGGATTCGAACGGAGATGCAGCCGTTCTAGTTGCTGCACGCAACGGGGTGTTTCGCTTAGTCGACTTACTTCTTTCCCGCTGCCCAAGGGCGGCTGACCTGGTCAATAAAAGAGGCGAAACTGCCTCCAGTATCATGCAACGAGCCCATCCTTTAGAACGTGACATTCCTCCACCCCCGTCATCCATCACTATGGGAAATGATCATGTGGATGGTGAAGTTGGCGTTCCCACCAGCTTAGAACCACAGTCCGTCACTATGCAACCTGAGGGGCCTCCTGCTACTGCGCAATTGCTGTCTCGGATTAGTGCGATCATGGCAGAGGCAAACAAAAAACTTGCTTCAAGTTACGGCAGCGCAAAACCCAATCAACAGGACTCGGATGATGTCGCCAATCCAGAAGCGTTGTATGTGCAGCTAGAGCTAGACCGGCAGAAAATCAAACAGCAGTACGACGCCTTGGCTGCCAGGGAAGCTGCAGAGGAATCGAGTGACGCACAGTTTGGCCGATACGAACAATTAAAAAGCAACTACGAGTCCCTGCTAGAGCAGATGCAACAATCTCGCTTGAAGGACCGTCTAGCCTCAACCCCAGTTCCATCGCAGATAGTATCCCCGTTGTCGAACGAGCAGGCCAAATTAACCACCTCCTTCCAATTAGCTCGCGCACTCTGTTCTGAACAAAAGACAAGACATGTTGCTGTGAAGGAGCTGGCCCAACAGAGAGCTGATGCCGGCGTCAGCACGAAATTTGATGTACATCGCAAGCTCGTGGCACTTGCCACAGGTCTAAAAGAGGAGGAGCTCGATCCAATGGCCGCGGAATTGGCTGAAACCCTTGAATTTGACCGAATGAATGGGAAGGGTATTGAGTCTGATTCGCCAGACACAGACCAGAAAGACTCGGCCTCATTGCCTTTTCCAGGTCCAGTAGTATCAGTGGATGCTTGAATGATAATCACCTTGATACAACTGATGATGCTTAATGTGCCATTTCTTCTACGACTCATTTTCATCTTCGAGTCTATTTTCCACGTCTACCCATTACCCCTTGACTTTATAGCTATCGATTCGTGGGGGGTCGTTTAGTGTTTCGCTCTGTCTTGTCAGCAGATACCCTATTGTTTTTTTGCCTGCCCACTCTGGGTTTTGTGAGCAGGATCTCCCTTGTATAAGGCGGGGAGCAGAAATTTGGGCTGGGCTGTTTTGGGGCGCAGACTCTCTGTACTAGATTATACAATCCGGGCGTGACAGGATTGCAAAGATTACAACAAATGTATATAGGAACCGTCATGCAATAATAATTCCAGAAAATATGTATACGCCGTATTCATACTCCTCGGGTTTACGAAAAGAGCATATGCAGCCACTTGCCCCTCCCGACTATTTGACGATTGTTCTCTCGTAATTTCAAGAACCCAGCTGCCACGCCACTCAGGCAGTCAAGCTCCCCATTCGCCACTTGCAGCGAGTCAAAAAGACCCCAGCCCACCAAGCAGAGGGCAGCCAGTCATGAGGACGGCGGTTCCTGAGCGAATCTTGCAAGAGAATCCAATCTAACTGGCGATGGGGAAGGCCACGTCGAACAGCGCTAGGCCGGGGCTCAGGAGCTGTGGGCCAATTATATTGGTGGGCTGGGGTTGTGCTGAACTTGAGACAGGAGGGTTCTGGGGTTGGATTGGCGGAGGAGGGCGGCTGTTTCTTTGACTGCTGCAGGTGATATTAAGGTGGGCAGGGCTCCAGCAGAGCGGGGAGGGGCGATGACTGGGTGACAAAAGTTAGCCTGTGTGGTCGGATGAATGAAATGTTTTGTTTTTATTCTGAATATGCAAGTGAATGCTAACAATAAACCAGGCCACAGCAATTCGAGGCTATGGGAACGCACAGGGCCTGGGGCACAGACTCCGGTGTTAGCTCGGGTCACGGGTCACAGCATCGGGGTCCTGGGTTTTCAGGCACTGATGTGATGTCCCAGTGGCCAATCAGACAACGTAAATGCCTGACGGTCACTTCTCGACTCCAGCCGCTAGCTGGATTGGGATTAGCTGTTATTCAGGAGTTCAGCTCGCAGCCTGAGCCCTGAGGTGTCCATGTCCGTGACTGGGATACGCGAAACGAACAGGGAGGAAAAGAGAGTGCGAATGGTGGTATAGAGAGGGAGTAGATGGACATTGCATATTAAGATTGTTGATTTAACCATCTCAGTGGCTGTGAGGCGTTGAGATGCTTTCCGCGTATTAATAGCAGCTTCATTGTGATTAGCGTGACTATTGAACTCCAGGTCCGGGCTGGCGATTCTGTTTCGTCCGTCCGTCTCTTCGTTCTTCCGCTTCCTCTTCCTCTTCTTCTTCTCCTCCGATTCTCTTTCCACCCTCACCCTCCTCCTCCCTCTCTCTTGGGCTCCGACTCCCTTTCTTCTTCGTTTCTTCTCCCTCAATCGACTTTGTTCGTCTAATTCTCCATTTGCTTTCTTTCCTACCTTTCTCTTTCGTTTCTTAATCTATATCGTTTCCTTCACCCCTACTTTCTTTTCCGTCGCCAGCCCTGTCAACACCTCTCTCATTTCCCGCCGGACTTTCGTCTCTCGCCGTGAAAGCATAGAATCTCAAGAAAATATCGAAAAATATCTGGGTTTCTTTTTTTCGCATATAACTGCGGGAATCAGAAGCAGAAGGCTCGGAAAGAGGAAATAACGTGTGGGAAAAGCGACACGCCGAGACCCGATCCGCACCCAACTCACAGACTTGAGGTCTCGTGTCTCCCACCCATCTTTCACCCGAAATTTTAGAAAGCTTCGGGCACACGGAAAAGATCCGACCAACACGCCAAAAGAAATACATCAAAAAGTTGAAAAGGGCAGAAAGTCAAACCGCTTCCCCCCTTACAGGACTTCGGAAGCGGCTCTTCTTACCCATTCACCCGGCTTGACTCTCGAGCAATAACCGCTCGATATTGTCACGCTTTTCATTTCAAAAGAACCATTTCCAGCTACCTTGAGAGCTGCAGAGCATCTCTCGGGTCTATTTTACTATCGCCTACCATTAATTGCTGACCCCGACCGCCATTCCCTTCGATCACCGCTCAGTGGGATCGTTGTCGATCGCGTTCCACTGTCTATCCTTGACTCCATTTACCTCGAATCCAGCTATATTGCACCAACTGCACCTAGACGCATACATCCGCTAATCATACGCCTGGTTACTTGCTTTTGCTCGGGTTTCTCTTATTTTGCGAGTAGGTGGTGCTTCTCCTTCGCCGTACACAGTTTTTGCTAATCGATATTCCGAAGCTCACAGAGACCCGAATCGCCTTGTTTCATTGCATAACCTGTTCCGCTCTCGGTTAATTTTTGGTGGACCATCTCTACCTTCGAAGTCCTCTAATCTGATAATTGGCGAATCTTCCCTCTCGTATCGACCACACAGCGTCGTCTTGCATATTGAGATACCACGACTATTATATTCGTCTATTGCACATACAACGTTCTGATAAACAACCATGAGTATGGACGCTGGCGGTCTTGCTCAGATGACCTACAATTCATCTTTCAATAATGGCCCGTCCCTAGGTGCTCCCGGATCCAGCTTTGGGTCTCGGAGGAAAGGCCCCAACGTCAAGCGCTTGAGTGTGCCGCCACCGCATATCTCAACTATTGATGAATCGCAGCCTTCTGCGACAGTTGCTACCCCACGGACCAGTCGCTCGCACCTTTTGGCCGGCCTGAGAACTGCTCCTAAGTCAGCTACCGTTCCCTCTAACAACCAGCGCCGGCAGCACCTCGGTCTGGAGGGAGATCGGTATGGCAACCTCTCCAATCGTACTGCTGAGCGCAACGTCCCACAAACCGCAACGGGAACTGGATTCCCACGACACTCCTTGACGAATAACCAGGGTCACGACACGAATACTGGTCGCCCTATGTATACCTTGCCGGAGCAGGTCCTCGCACCTCCGGCTATTGATTTTCCTACTGACATAACCATGGACGATAATCTCTATGCGGAGTTGATGTCGACGAACTTGTTTCTTGCCGCTCAGCAGCAGCGCTTGCAACAGCAACTGATGAGTGTCACCGCTGCTGCCCAACAATTTCAAGGTCTGAGCTTGGGTGCGAATCTTGCTCAGCAGCAGCAGCAGGATTTTGGCCCACTCCCAGTCCCGAATATGGGTTTCTATCAGCAGCAGCTCCAGCAGGGCGTGCAGCCAGTGGTTCAGCCTGTTGCTGGTCAGCCGGGGTTGTTCTCGGTCTACAATCCTTTAACTGGCCAGTTGAATTACATTTATGACAACAACACGCAACAGGATTTGTCGCCGCCGTACCAGTCGGAAGAGGAGGTTCAGTCTCCACCCTTGCATGTCCCGCCTTTCCGGGCTGAGGTCTCTCCGCCTCTTGAGTCAGTCAAGTCGCCCGTGAATGTATCGGAAGAAGCATCTTCCAACGGTACGCCGTCTTTCGAAGATGGCATTGCACCGCTTCCTCCTCCTTCCGCGAATGCCTTCCGCAGAGCCCACAAGAAACATACATCTTTTGGTCCAGGACCCAAGACTGGAATTGACGTCAATAAAGCTAACAATACTTCCCATGTCACCGGCCCCAGAACTGCTCCCGTCGCCACCCCAGCCACTGGAACCTTCGGGCCAGGTCAGGGCCGTGCAGGAGAGCATCCCATCCGCCAGCCGCGTGGCCCGCCGTCGCTGGAAGAACTCGTTGCCAAACCAACCTCAAGGCACGAAGGAAGCAAAAATTTTGCTACCCGCCAGCGTCGCCGCGCCGTTCACAACTTGGTCCGTGCCGGCATTGAACGTCGTGGGGACTCTCGAAGCCCAGGACACAGCAGTGGTGGCACCAACACTCCTGCAAGTGAAAAAGAGTTTACCTTCTCTGACAATGATGATGCCACAGTTCGCAGTGGCAGTCTTTCGAGCAAACCCAGCCTAGGCAGCCTGCGTGCTGTTGCCAATGGTGCTATTGGCTCTGAGAGGAAGGAGAGATCCTCCCGCGAGCGCAAATCACAAGACAGCCCGTTTAGCACAACCCCCCTCAGTGAAAAAGACGGGTATTTTGCAGGCAAATTCGCGGACCACCCTTCTCCTCAAGGCGGATCCCCATCTGTAGCTGCTGTCGTCGCTGGCCAGAAGACGGCAGCTCAGGGTACGGAGAGACGCAAGACGCCCATGCTTGTGCTGTCAAGCGCCGAAAAGCGCAAGACTCCAATCATGTGATGCGCATGTCGTACATAAATAATATGACCGAAACGTAACGGACTGGCTACTACTATTGGGATGATTGTCATTTTTTTGTTTGTTTGTTTTCTATGTCTAGCTCTCGAATGTTTTATTTTCGTTTCTTACGCCTAGGCAACTGACTACGGTGCATTGCCCCCATCTGATATCGACGTCTACACGACTTGATTTATTTTGAGATGGTTATGGGATTCTGAGAGCTACTTCTCTCATTCATTCTATTCTACAAACTGTGTTTGGAACATCGAAGACTCAAGATTCGACAGTTAGTCCATACTTCTTTCTTTGGTATGATTGACCTCGCCCACTGGATGGATCGATGTGTCTGTTTCCTTTCCCATCATATATTGTTTCATTGCTCTAAGTATAACCTCGGAAATTCCACTATCCAACTCAATCCTCAAACTCAAAGTTCCTTTCTTCAGACTGTTAGAAGCTCTCGGTAGTAACAAAACGAACTCGGCTATGGGCCTCTACGTTGACTAGACAGTGGTTAGGGGCTGGAATTCTGTCTACCCTATAAAGGCCCAGCTAGATAAAGACAGTTGGTATTTGACAAGTATTCACAGGGTAACTATGCAATATCAACATGTTCACTGTCGAGATCGCCATATATAGCGACGACCATGGCCAGTAAACATGTACAAAAACAGAGCAAAGAAGGCACAACCGGAAACAGTGGACGCTCACTCATCCACCCAAAACAAAAACCCAAATCATCAATTAGGTACAGAACCAAATCATCCATCAGTCAGTAAGATCAGACCTCGTCTCTCCTGCATTTCCACCACCTCCAAAACTCGAACTACCTCCCATCTTCTCCTCGGCCAGCTGCCTTACCAACTCCGTCAACGACTGAATCTGTTCCCTCAGCTGCGCGATCTCAACACTACTCTGATCAATATGCACGTTCGGCGAACTCTCACACACACGCTGTTTCCAGGTATCATCGATCTCGAAGTCCACCTGCTCAGCTATATGCTCCCACTCCTCGACGCTATCATCGTCTTCCTCGCCGCGGCGCCGGTTATGTCTGATTCGGCGTGCTTCACGCACTTCAAGGAAGCCGATTATCAATAGGAGCGGCGAGTAGATTACACCCATTACGATGTCGTTAAGTTTGGCATAGGATGGACCGGGGAGCCACCATTCGAAAGGAACGATCAGGAAGAGAATCTCGATGATGTTGAATGGTGGGATGAAGACGTTTTCGTCCGGGGCGCGCACGAACTGCATGGTTTTTTGTGCGAATATCGCCATGAACTCATCCGTTGCGTTGCCGGAGATGGCCTCGTAGGCGGTGTTGTAGAGGGCAATTAGGATGTTAAGGAGGACTATCGTATCGTGTAGTTAGTACCTTGGTGTGAACAAGCCGGAGCCCCGGGAGAAAATAAGGAAAGGGGGAGTCATACTGGTTAGAACGATAAAGGTATAGAAGTAATACAGGATGATACCGAACGGAAACGCAAAGTCCTCAAACATCCCGAATTCTGGGCTTTGCATGATACTGTTTGCCATTCCAATGATGATGCTTTTAGTACCGAGGGGTCCATTATCAACTTGAGCCATGCCCGTGAACGCTTGGAAGAACCCGATCAGGACGACGAAGAGGAGAGCAAAGAAGATCAGACTCTCCTTCATCATGACGCGCAGGACAACAAACATGGCGCCGAAAAACCGGAAAGTGTCCAGATAGAGCATCATGCGCATCCAAAACATCGGACCTGCGAAGGCTAGGAAGTTATAGCTTAGTTTGTTTAATGCCTGTCTCTTTTCGTCGCCCGCAGATGGGGAGTGTGTCAGGGCTGCGACGCGAAGGAAGAACGAGACGGCAAGGATGGCGTAAAGCGTAGAGTTGAATGCATTCCAGAAGTCAAAGTAGCTTCGCCCTATTTTCCAAAGCTTGGTCGCTTCGTCGCAAATAAATGCCAGGGTCATAATATAAAGGATTCCCTCAATGACATCCAAATCCCCGGTGGGGTTGACGGAGTTGATGATCTGGGTGTATAAAGCCAAGTATACAAGCGAGAACAAAATTTGGCATGCGCTCTGGTAAATGGGTGCCCTCATGCGGTCCGGATGGAAGTGCACCGAAAACTCAGTACTATCTCTATCATGATAGGGAACAAAGTTGGTTGGGTTGCCTTCCTGCTGGCACAACCAGCCATTCCAGAGGTACCTGATGCACTTCTGGTATCCGGCAGACCCAATGACCCTCAGAGCATGGAGATCAACAGCTCGCTCGATGACATTGGCTGGGGCAGTTTCTTCGCCATCTTGGAAGATTGAGTAACGCTTGAGTAGGATATGGACGAGAAGATGATTCTGGTCCTCTTCGGATTCAATGCTACTGATCGTCAGTAATCAAATATCTTAAGTAATTGGAGACCAAGGTCGTAATACATCCGCTTCGCAATGACCTCACAAGCAGTTGCCCGAAGCTCGTGGAGGTCGGCATCCCACAGCTCCTGCGAGGCCTGGTGTTGAAACCAGCGTAGACACACTAGTAAGCAGAAAGGGACACAGGCGCGAAGATCATCTCCCCCCGCCTGCATAGCAGTCTGGACTACATCATGAGTAATGATCCGGCTATTGGGGTTTGTGACCGAGTCCTCATCGAGCTCGCAGGGGATAACTTGCTCGAGCTGGTATTTCAGTCGCAGCGCAAGTCTAGTAACTTCCTTTGCAGGATGATCCGTGGGAACCTCATCACCTTCGTGAGTAGGGAGCACTAGAAATTATTTCAGAGGCATGTCTTGAGAAGCTTCCTTGGTGACGTACATCGATGCCGCTGCATATCCTGCCGGAACTGCGCTGCGTCAGAGGCGAAGATGTCCCGCCAACCCATATTGACCGAAATTGGGACAAGGAGCAGATAACTAATGCCGTTGCTCCTGAAGTGAGATGGAAAAGGTTGTGAAGACTATTGACGGGAATGGGGAGAGGCGGGTTCCAAAGCTTAAACCAATACGTCGTTGCGTGGTAGACCGCCGCCCCGCCCCCAGCCACTCTCTGGATCCATCATCGATCTCAATCAGTTTAAACGGGGTTTTGATAGCACTTTAGATGTCTAAGCCGGTCCACCGGCGGTGAATCACTGATGAAAAAGCTTATGTACATCGGAAATAGTAGGATAACGATAAAATGGAAGTTTCCGACCCCAACCATATGGGCAGGAAAACTGTATCCATAGTTCGAGAATACGCACAACGTCGTGCCCCAATCCCAGTCACGCAGGTCCACCTTGGAACACTGATGCTGATCCAGACCTCCTCCCCTCCATGCGAACTAATCCGTCCTTCGTCTCATAAGTCGTGACACGTTTGGAAAACCCTTCTAATGAACTTTTTGCCCTTCTACCCGACAACCCAAACCGACCCCAAAATTGCTCCCAGCGCGACACAATACACGGCGATACGTGTAATCTAGGCCATCCCAGGCCCTTTTTTCTAGCTAAATCTCGGGATGGCGCTGATAAGTGGCGCACAGTCCTATTCAGGGACGCCCTCGTCGCTCTCGGACTGGCTCTCGTCTCCGCTGACCTCCATGTTCTCACGCTCGCGCTTCTCCATGAGCTCCTGAAGAGCAGCATCATCGTGCTCCGTAACAGCCTTGGGAGCCATTTTGATCGTGCAAGCACCATTGGCGCCCTTAATTGCGGTCTCAATCCTTTTAATGGCCTCTTCAAGCATCTTGACACCGTAGGTCTTGTCCAAGCACTGGCTCGTCAAGACATAAAGCGGAGGAGCAACCAGCTTAACCTTAATTTGGTTTTCAGCGGTGTTCTCTGCTTCAGCGGTCCGCAGAGCGTTCTTGACCGCATCGATACCATCATAACCAAAGCAAGTAACTTCAATATCGGCACGTACTTTCGTTGGGTGAGGCGTAAGTCGCTTTCCGATGTATTCAGTTAACTCTCTCTTCACGGCATCGCTAGGGAATTCGACATCGGTCCAAACTGCGGTGTTCCTAGAAGAGTATGAGTCATTTGCGCAATGCTTTGGTGCACAGCTAGAATTGCCTTACGTGATCGAAATCTTGAATGCGTCGTGAGAATGGCCGTATTTCCGGTTCAGGGGCCACGCGATCTGCTGATATAGCGTCTCAAGCGGGGTCTGAGTGGCCTCTGCAACATGTCGCAAGATTGAGTGCACCGCCTTGCTCTTGTTGTACCTCTCCTCGCACTTGATAACGTCCTCCGGAGAAACTCGTCGCTTTGACAAATCGATGTAGCCTAAATTTGAAGACAGGACACGTTAGAATATCTACCTTGCTGACCGCCGACATTGCACTCACCCTTCTCCTTGTCCACACGGAGCACAATAACCACCTCGTTGCGGCCAATACGGATCAGCTTCTGGATACTACGGATACGTCTTCGCGAAAGTTCGGAGAGTAGGATCATTCCGTCGATGTTATCATATTCGAGGAGTTTCACGTAGGCGCCCATCTCGGCAATCTAGAAAATTGAAAGACATGTTATTTTTTGCCCCGTGAGTGTTAAAAGTCCACTTCTGAAAGTCCGTACCTGTTTCACGTTGACCATAACATAGCTATCCACCTCCGGATACTTCTCCTCGTAAAACCGAGAATTGGTTAACGACATTTTGGCGGGGTTGC
Organism: Aspergillus puulaauensis; assembly: GCF_016861865.1. Classification (NCBI taxonomy): domain Eukaryota; kingdom Fungi; phylum Ascomycota; class Eurotiomycetes; order Eurotiales; family Aspergillaceae; genus Aspergillus; species Aspergillus puulaauensis. The sequence goes on from NC_054859.1 coordinate 802,702, forward strand.
GCCTTTTTTTGGCGGGCGAGAATGCGGATTCGTTGGGGTTGAAGGAAATATCTCGTAGGCAAACAGTGAAGCTCTGAAGCTAAACAATTCCTGATGCGAGTTCTTCCGGTGAAATTTGGCGAGGAGAGTGAGAAACCGACGGGGATGATTGCCTCGATATCGCAGCACAATTCCTTCAAATCGCTTTGTGGCGGCTCAAAACCCACTTTGGGCTTCGACTGGAGTCACGTGTGTGTTTTTCACCGCCCCGGCAGTATCTACGCCGTTATCGACATCGGGCTTGTCTCCAATTAATATCGCAGCCCTCATATTATTGACGCTTAGACCGTCTGAACAAATCCTTTGGTGGCGAAAGAGAATCACCGGCCTGACTATATCAACACTTGTCTCTGGGAATTCAAGCACAACCGTTTTGGCCGTCGTCTTCGCCTCGTTATGCATTGTAAGATCCCAGGCTTCTGCTCAGTGATGGTCACTAACATGAGCGGTGTAGTTAGTACGGAGGTACTTTCAACGTCGGCTTATCTTTATTTCCTAGTTTTAGAATTTACTTGAGCTTCCAAGGCAAATCCTTGTCCGTATCCGGGCCGTCAATATCTAGAGAATAGTCATCCACCAACCGCTGTCTCTACATGGCGTTTCATTGCTGCCACTCTTATCGAATATAACCGACGCTGGATTATCTCAGTTGGATCGAAACTACAATTCGCGGGAACTACCCTCGATATCTTTTCGTTCATCTACATTCCCTAGCTTTATACTTTGGCAGCGCATACCAATACAATGAGCAACGTCAATGATTCTGCAGGAGGGAATCCTGTCCGGGGAGTCGACTCGCGAACACCTTTGCTGGGATCGTATGACCGACGCGAGCCTCCATGCGGCATGGGAGATGCCTGCGACCATGGCACCTTCACTCCGCGAGTGGAGATTGATGAACCTGCATGGCGTACGGCTGATTTCGCTGGTGAACGGTCTCGCATCGGACATCTCAGTCGGCAGTCTACCGGTGCGGCACCGAGCATACATGGACCAGAAAACCTACCTCGGACAGGGACTTCGACCCCGCTTCCAGTAATACATAGTAAATCGCTGTAGGTTAACGCTGTGACGTACCAGGCGTCAAAGGCAGTTGGCTAATGTTTACCTAGGTATATATCATATTACATCCCGTTCTTCAATTGGATTTCCCAGTACAAGTGGTCCTACCTCCGAGGGGACCTTAGCGCCGCCTTGACAGTCGCCTCGATCTACATTCCCATGGGTCTTTCTTTGTCCAATATCGCCCATGCGCCACCGATCAACGGCCTCTACTCTTTCGTTCTTCAACCATTCATATACGCGATATTAGGAAGCTCCCCGTTGTTGATTCTTGGACCGGAAGCAGCTGGGTCGTTGTTGACCGGAACAATCGTGAAGGAAGCTGTTAAACCAGGGCCATCTGGGGAGGAAGATGAGGCTGCAAATGCTATAGTTGTGGGTGTAGCTACTGCACTGGCAGGTGCTATGATCTTGATTGCTGGAATATTTCGACTTGGGTTTCTAGACAACGTTCTAAGCCGGCCTTTCCTCCGAGGCTTCATTACCGCCATTGGATTTGTTATATTCGTGGACCAATTTATTCCCGAGCTTGGGCTAGCGACGGAAGCGAAGAAGGCTGGCATAACACATGGCAGCACGGTGGATAAGCTTTTATTCATCATCAGGAATATCAAATACTCGCATAGCTTAACAGCTGGTGTTGCATTTACGAGCTTTGCTATCATTATGCTATTCCGGTATGTGCCTCCCCCAATCTATGAAAAGGTCAATTTCTAATTAGGTCTATATACAGCACTGTTAAGAGGCTTCTCCAGCCGCGGTATCCGCAGGTAATTTATTTCCCAGATCGTATACTTGTTGTCGTTTTCTCGGCAATTTTAACACAACAACTCGGGTGGCATGAGAAAGGACTTGAGGTCTTGGGTCCTACTAAGAACTCCGGCAACGGTGTTTTCAATTTCGAGTGGCCTTTTCAGCCCAAACATTCAGAGCAGATACGCGCTGCATTGAGTACTGCGTTTATCATCGCGCTTCTTGGCTTCTTTGAGTCGTCTGTCGCCGCCAAAGGTCTCACAGGAGTCCCAAATAAGGGTGTAAAAGGAATACAGGTTAGCCCTAATAGAGAGATGGTTGCTTTAGGTTTCGCCAATGTCGTAGGCGGATGCTTCATGTCTCTTCCTGCATTTGGTGGATATGCAAGAAGCAAAGTCAACGCCTCGACAGGTGCGCACTCACCAATGAGCAACATATTCATTAGCATCATAACCGTGACATGTATCATGGTCCTTCTGCCCTATCTTTACTATCTACCGGTGAGTTTCACATGGCACCCTTTATTTATCCGAATATTTACTCATGATGTTACAGAAAGCCGTGCTTTCTTCCATGATATCCGTTGTCGCCTTTTCTCTAATCGAGGAGTGCCCTCACGATGTGGCATTCTTTATCCATCTACGAGGTTGGACAGAGTTGGCGCTCATGCTTCTCATCTTCGTGTCGACGATCTTTTACTCGCTCGAGTTAGGAATGGCGTTAGGAATGGGGTTATCCGTGCTAATTCTTATCCGTCACTCTACACAACCTCGCATTCAGATTCTCGGCAAAGTGGCAGGCAGTGATCGGTTCGACAACGCCGAACTCCGCCCGGAAACTGTCGAGGCAGTTGAAGGTTCTCTAATCGTCAAAATTCCAGAACCCCTGACATTCGCAAATACCGGTGACCTCAAGAACCGACTACGTCGACTGGAAATGTACGGCACAAGCCGTGCTCACCCGTCAATGCCGCGGATTCGTCCTCCGGAGCACAACCAAAACATCATCTTCGACGTCCACGGTGTCACTAGCATTGATGGCTCAGGAACACAGGTTTTGTCTGAAATTGTGGATGGTTATGCGGATAATGGCGCAAGAGTGTTCTTCTGCCGCGTTCCAAATCGCGGGGTCTTCCGCATGTTTGAACGCAGTGGCATCGTTGCGCGATGTGGAGGCTCATCCCGTTTCGTCGCGCACGTCGACGAAGCGCTTAAGCTGGTTGATTCCGAAACTCGAACTCTCAGTGCTTCCAGTGTTTGATCATCGGCGCCCAATTCTTCCCTTTTATTTTTGTTTTTCAGATGTATTTTGCAGGCTGGACTCCCGAGTTGAAATTCATGGCCGCCCATGGCTCACGATATGCACATACTTACATTATCAACATGAAGACAAAATGCATAGGCCGGAGTACTATCTTACTGATGTTGCCTTAATATATCAATCATATTGCAAAACAAAAGCAATGTGCCCGTCGTTCCTTACAAATTGGTATCTATATAATCAATCAATCAATCCTGTTCTTCCTCTCTATCAAACCCCGATCCAGCCCTCTCTAAAATAGCCTTCACCAACGCCTCCCCGGCCCTCAACGCGCCCATGCTTTTCCCATCCTCGCTTCCCTCTCCAACCTTCGCAACGACTTTCAACCTCCCCTCCCCTGTAACAACAAACCCGGCACAAGCAACCTTCGTCAACCGTATATAACCCCCGACTAAGGAACCACTTCCACCAGCTCCACTCGTCGGAAACGGCAACGGCAGTCCAAGCTCCAAAGCAAGATGTTTCTGTAAGTACTCAGAGAGACCAGACAGCACAGAACTCCCCATTCCCGCCCTGCCACTGGAGCCAATCGAAGAGTCCGACGTCCGTAGAAAACTCGTAAGCGTTTCGCGCGGTATACTAACATTTAGCACCTTCAATGAGGGCGCAATAGGCGGTGCAAATGAGAGAGCTAGGTGCATTTCCCGAATGATATCTTCCACGCTCGCACTAGAGCTTGTGGTCGAAGAGGTCACGCTTGAGACATAACTCTCTAAAACATCGCATAGCCCAGCGGATGAAATCCGTAGAGAAGAAACATAAGTGTCGAAATTAGAAGACAAGAACGCGATGAAACTCTCCCGTAGGGATTTGGGGAGGCGCGTGAGAAGCAACGGGAGGCATGTTGATGATGATGACGATGATACTTTCGAGGGACGACCTCTCTTACGCGCCTTTTTCTGTGATTGTGGTCGCACGCCAGGCGGCGCTAGAAGGGCCGCTCTGTACGTGATTGTTTCGTAAGAGAGCGTTATGAGAAGCCCAGCTGGTTCCCGGTCCTGGTCCTGAGGCTCATCTTCATGGACACCCTGCGAGCTCAAGAAAGAGAGGGTTGATATGGGCTCCCATGTGCAATATTGGAGTGCGCCAATGGCTGATAGGGCTGTTGTTGGGTCGTCCTCCGCGGCGCGCCAGCCTTGCGCGTCCGCGAGAGAGTTGGTGAGGTGGTCTCTAAGACGGGTGGCGTAAGTTTCTAGCGCGACTGGGTTGTTGAGGAGAGCATCATGCTCGAGTCCATGGTGGAGGGGTGAGAGACGATGTGACGTCCATGAGGTGTTCAGTAGATGGTGTGGGCTTGCCATCGTAATGGCTTTGGTTATGTATGGATTGCTGGTTCTCGGGTTACTGTGTCCCTTTCTTCCTTAAGTAAAAAAGAGTACAATTGTGAAAAATCACATGTCGATACCATTCGTCTGCTCTATTTTCCAGTCTCAAGCCCGGCCAATAGATGACAATCTCTGTTTTATGTTCTCTTGGATCGACTGGATTTGGCTCAAGAGACGCGACCTAAAACAAACCAAACAAACACAGGTACCACGTGCCAAGAAAGGCTGTTATCAGGGCTTAGGGTTACTCTACTACAGCTAGGTGAACGAACCCATTGAAAGCTTACATACGAATAATAAAGATATTCCCACGTTCTAGACGTCCAAAAGTTTGGTGCCAAAGGTGACGGTGCCACCGCCGATCAGCCAATAGTAGGGGTAGGTGATTGAGCGCCCTAATAGTTAAAATCATAGTTGACAATGAGACCTGTGCTATGTTATATGCAAATAGCATTCGCCATGATGGAAATACAAAAAGCCCAAACCCCCAGGGAAAACAATGCGCCGATCGCAATGCATAAAATAACTGCACATCCGAGGTCCAAGTTCTTTTAAAAAAACGCCGCAGCCCATGGGAGATATAATGCCCAAAAGAAAAAATACAAGAGAACAAGGCAAAATCAGAAGACTAATTTCCATCAGGAACCGTGACATCCGAATTTTGCAGAGTATACCATCCATCGGATAGTCCAGGCTTGCAATCGGGACAACCGAATAGGAAAGGCACTTGAGGGTGAAGCATCACGCGTTCTTTCTTGTGGTTGATTGCTCTTCGCGATTCCAATTCGGCTGCAGCCACATCAAACCAGACATCCTGGACCGAGCGATGAAGGTGCACGTTAGGTGCGCTCTCGAACACCCGCGAGTTCATTTCATCATTTTCAGTCAACGTGATATCGTTGTGGAAGTTGCGCATAAAGACCCTGCGCTGCACTCGCTGATTGCCACCGTCTCCTATTTCCGCCGAGAAATATTCCACGATACGTTGGAAAGGTGACACAGTCAGCAGTGAGCCAATCCAACTGTCGTCTGAGATATTCGGTTCGTCCGGAGGTACGGTGTCCCGCAACCACAAGACCAGGAGCCGCATACAATGATTGGTCGATATGAGTGTAGATGTGTCTGTGAATGGGGGTGTTTGGATGATCTTTCTTTGTAATTCCAGGTACATATTCTTGCGGACATCTGGCGGTATTGGGACAGGTAGTCTTCCAGCCTCGAAGGCGCGCAAAAGGATGTTGGTCTGCTCGCGTCTGGCATCTGCATACGACTCGAGGAAGTATAAGGTATAGTACCTAGCAAATCAATCAACATTAGCATTTTCAGGTGGAGCATAATAACAACGTGAACTTACATGAGTGGTGAAAGATAAGACCAGACCCTCACGATTGCCTTCCTTATAAATTCCGCACGTTTGGTTCTCGAAGGGAACGAGGTTTTCATAAACGTCGACTCGACATCAGCAAATCGTTTCACGATCCGGTCTGCAAGGTAATAGCACAGTCTTGAACAGAGCTTCTCCCGCCGGTGAAAACTAGATAAATAGCGGAAGGTACACAGTTGACCACCCTTTGCACTCATTGTTGGCGGGAAAAGGTCCGACAAGAGGACTACATCGTCCTCCGGTTTCCAGGTATATATTCTTTGATCGTCTAGCGGGGCCGGGAGAGTCCCGTGTCGGCGCTGGCGGAGGTATTGCCGCGCAATCAATTGTTCATGCGTACTGAGTACTTGATTGAAGGCTTTGCAAACCAACTTCAGCGTGAGAAGATCCGCGATCCCGCAGTGTGCGAATATTATAATCTGAAGCTCTACCGGAAGGAGATCCCATGGCGTCGAGGTGGGTATTGGGTTCTTAACTTTCGCGACACTAGAATGATTATTAGCACAGATAAGCAGCAGGCCCAGATGCACGACCGGGAGTAACATACACGGACAACGAGGAAGAAGACGGAAACACCCTATGCCTGAAGGTGGCACGCTTATCGGGGTCTGTCTGCTTCCTCAGGCCGGAAGCGCGGGCTCTTTTCACATGGGAGGATATCAGGTGCAGAAGAGAACTCATTATCAAGTATAAACCGACATGGGGACAGCCACCCCAGCTTCGCAAGCACTGGGAAATGGATTTAAGCGTCCAGAACGAAGGGCTGGGATGCACTCGGCGCTTCAGAATCCTGTTTTCGTCATGCTGGCCCCCTTCATCTGCCGCTGTCGACCGACCGCCTAGCGCGGGCCTGTTATGTCGGGCTAGACCCAACCGGGACTAGCGTTGTCTCTGATATCGTCTGTCCCTGGTCGTCGATCCCCTCCTCGTTTCATGCTTGTCTTGGTCGATTGTCAAATGTCGACGCTGTGATCAGGCCCACCAATCTACAATGGCAAATCCACATTTGCACCACCCCAGTTGTCGCCATTAATGTTTTGAACTTTTGACTCTGTCCCTGACCAGCAATCCGGTACCATGATAAGCCGCAGGCCGCATCGGTCCGTACCATGGACACAGCCTTCTGCGACTCCTATATATATCCTATTTCGCCGGCGCACCCGTGTACATGCTCATTCAGGCGATGATAAAAATCCCGTTGGCTCAGAATACATTTTCATGGAAAAGCTGTCAGGCCGGCCCCAGTGTAGCTCTTACTCGCCGCATCTCTAGTCTTGCTGGCGAGCCCTGGAGTAAACAACATCCACTTCAAATCGACCTCGTACTCATCACAAAACTTTGACACGAATATTTCGGTCGTACCGTGCTCGCCAAATGAAAGCCAGCGGCCTCGCTTTTCTCGATACTGGATACGAATGTGAAATGACAGGTCGTCACTAGCCTTTTCACGACCATGACGAGGACGAGCAGCAACCTCGATTGTGGCTGTAACTCTTGGGATTCGGGTGCCCTACGCAAGTTCATAGCATTCTAGCCATGCGACCAACTCGCAAGTTCCCCATCGCCTGTGTAAAGCCGCTTAGATCGTGTGAGATACAATGGCAATCTGAGAAGGACTAAATGGCCGCCTAATCAGGCATGCCCACTGAGGCAGCGTAATTGAAACCCGAAACTAGCATGAGAATCATTGTAATTTCACAAGTCTCCTTTCGTATACCTAAAAACATGATATTAGTTTTGTTTTTTCGGCAGTTGATGTGAAAAGAACTCGCTCAGCTTCACCTTGGAACTGTGATGGTTACGTCATTTACACGAGGGGTTGCGTCAAGCTGTCTACATTATTTATGATCTCGGCTTGAACAGACTTTCCAATTCAACGATTTTCCTCACATATATAACAACATATTCAGAATGAGCAAAAACATCCTCATCATTGGAGCCACAAGAGGGCTAGGCGCCTCACTCCGCGCTCTATACGCCTCCAACCCCTCCCTGCATGTCTTTGCAACAACCCGATCCGACAAGAAGCCCGGCTCTCAAGCCCAAGTTTCCTGGCTCCAGAATATCGACCTTACAAAGCCAGACGTCGGCGACAAACTAGTCTCGCAACTCCCCTCTTCAACAAAGCTCGCAACCGTCGTTATCTCAGCGGGGTACTTCGGCCTCGAAACCTTCGACACCCCAGACTGGGACAAGCAAGTACAGATGTACACTACGTCTGCAATCGCCCCGGTCTTCGTAGTCCAGAAGCTGGCCAAATCTGGATTTCTCGGTGAAGGTAGCAAGGTTATTCTCGTGAGCAGCGAAAGTGGCAGCATCACGCTCCGTCATGAGACGGAGGGCGGCGGCAACTATGGCCATCACGCTAGCAAGACGGCCCTCAATATGGTGGGGAAGTTACTGAGTCTAGATCTGAAACCTAGCGGCGTTGCCGTGGGTCTGGTCCATCCGGGGTTCATGCGGACGGAGATGACGAAGGGCGTGGGGTTTGATAAGTATTGGGATGCTGGTGGAGGTGAGTTTGTTGTAACTTTCTTCATCTATGACTCTGCTGACAAGGTATCCCTCTAGCTGTCACTCCGGATGAGGCAGCAAAATCACTTGCAGCTTTTGTTGATGACTTTGATATTAGCAAGACTGGGCAGTACTGGGCACCGCGGGGTCCTGGGTAAGTCTTATTTAGCACTATACGAGAGACTTGGGACTATCTTACTGACCTTTGCAGGGACATTGGAACCGCGGAGCCTGTCTTGGGTGCAAACCTACCTACCCCTCTGCAACTACCATGGTAATTACTTTAATGGGTAGCCACTGAGCCAGGGTGAAGACATGAACAAGCACTTGGTGATCCGCAATTATCTGCAGCTTTTCCCATGGCAGTTCCATAATGAATTATTGATTCGTCGACTTCCCCGCTGCTATTGAAGTATTCATTATTATACTAATTATATACAATTATTAATCGTTGAAATCCAACTATACATACAATAGAATTCAAGCGTCAATCTCAGGCCGCTCCATGGTCGACCCTAACCCTCCATGAACCACCAACAAGAATCTCTTCTGCCTCAATCCGCACTTAATCTGACAGTTCGCCAGCCCAATATCAAAATGTGATGCAGCGCCCGGGTCACCAGAGCCAGCATGCCCCGTAACCCCCGCACGCCCCCTCAAACACGAGCTCATACACTTGGCCGAAAGCTTGCTATAAACCCGACACTGGCTGCCCATCCCCGTATGCGTACTCGGAAACCACCCAAAGCCTCTTTTCGTGCAGTCAAACGCATCGTTCTCCCCGTCATTAAACAGCGGTATCGTGTTCTCGATTAAGACCTCGCGCGTGCGCTCCGGGTTATGCAGGAAGACAACATCGTCTTCAAGAATGAGGCATTTGGCTTTCGATCCCGCTGCGCATGCGTCGAGGACTTGTGCATATTTCTCGCGGTATAGGCTGTCCTTTGTTGCGGCGCTGTGGCTCGTGCGTCCCGTTTTTTTCTCCTCTTCTTCTGCTTCGGCGACGAGAGAGGCGGGGGGCTTGAGGCGCAGTTGGTTGTTGGTCACGGCATCACACTCGGGTATATCGAAACGGTTGGGGACGAGGGTGAGGGTGTCGGAGTCGAATTGGGTCGCTGCATCACTGGTATATCGGCCACATGATGCGGTGAGGACGTAGGCCTGGAATTGCCGCTGGAAGTATGGCTCGTAGGAGATGTCGTGGAGGTGGGAGTTTACGACTCGCGGCACGCGAATGGTAAAGTAGACGATGAAGAAGATGAATAGAACGGCGATGCTGAAGGATCGAGAGATCCTCGGTGTGGATGTTGATCTGAACGCCATTGCCATGGGCTATGAGTAGTATATGCCTTGTTCGTGCGACGAGTGTCTCAGATGAAGCTTGTTGGAGTTGGCTTTTGGCAGAGCGCAAAGATGAGGGCTCAGGACTTCAGGAGTAATAGGCTGTGCAGCCGCGCTCTCGGCGGCCGCGTAATGGTTCGAGGCCCCCCCATCTCCACAAGTGATTGTTCTATGAGCCGCCCAGGGGAAATTAGTGTTCTATACCCTATGTACAGTGCAGGAAGCCAGCCGCGACTGCCAGTCCGGTTCAAGCGCATGGTTCAGCACCCAGTATAGTCCCCAGCGGAATACTTGATAGGGCATTCACACTACACCCCTGTTATCATCCCGAAGACCCTGTTTCGTGTAACTGATTGAGCTTTTCACCCTGTAAACAGTTGATCATAATCCAGAAAAGGCAGGGGAGGGGCCGGTTCCAACAGTCAGACCTTGTGGTGTGCTCGGAGTGGATAATGAGTGTGGACATCGATTCGGTCCCGGAGTGTCAAGTACGCCAATAATGCTTGAGATGGCGTGTCAGGCCAGCCGGATCAGCAGCTAGGGGAAATATACGAGTCTCCAGAGTAATGATCCCCCCGGAACCCCGAGTCTGGTCCATGGAGGACAGATGGAGGGAAACTTTATCCTCAGGAGTCGGCTCCCGAATCCCTACATCCTTATCACGAGCAGGCGGGGATTTTGCAAATTGAAATCCATTTAGCGTCCAATCTAGTGGGCATATGCCATTTGCTTTATCAGTTTCTTCCTTTCTTTCTTTCTTTCTTTCTTTTTTTGTCTTTAGTCCGACATCGAGGGTGTACTCCGTAATGAATCCGTGGCCGACCTCCCGGTCGCCGATCACGGCAACGACAACATCAAGAGGCTCTCCTGGCATGTCAGTCATGATAAAATGTATGGTAGCTCGACCAACAGGGGTGGTGAGTATTTATAGGTTGCATACGGGGTATAATATCGGAAATAGTCATACCTGAATAAGCTAAAGAGTGCATACCCCAGCTGGCTGCCAATCTGCTACCTGAATATGACCATGTCTTTTCAGACGTCCAAACTCGCAATGGTTCATATTATTATAAACCACCATCGCGCCTTCCATATGGATCTAGGAAAACATGATTTTGCCACTTAATTGCTGAATAATAAGGAAGGAGCGATCGAGTTCATGCTCCATTGCACCTTCCCTCATTGAGTATCATTGTAATAGGCAGGCGCATTGGCGCAGTGCTAGTGTTACCAAGCTGGGCAGGAACAAACGAACCCTAGACCATCGCAATTGCCTTAAAACTGCGAGCCAGTGTCGAGGAAGGCGCGATGGAGGATAGTCCAGGTTGAGAAAGGGCCATCAACGACCTAAGCATTGTACACTTCCCGGGTATAAGTAGGTATACCTACTCCGCACAGGAGGATAATTGAGCTAGGATATAACTTGGCATTCTGTAAATAATGCACTTTGATGAGAAGACGCCTAAAATCGGACATCAGAAAAGGAAGCTACTGTGGTTTCATACTTGTTTTCAGGAAGGAGCGGCGGGCGGGTGGTACATGCGTCGCACTTTCCCTATGCTGGTCGTTCTTGCCTTGGGATGACCGACAACCATCACAAGGAAGGCATGAGGGAGATCCCAGCAAAGGGGAAGTTGCGGTCCATGGCGGGGGTTTGCTACTGGTTTGTCCAAAAAATTGAAAGAAAAAAACAAGAAAACAAAGTGCATCATCCGTGAATCGAACACGGGCCTCATCGATGGCAACGATGAATTCTACCACTAGACCAATGATGCTGATTGTTGAAGAACTTTAATTAAGTTGACTATATGAGCCTTCAAATCAATCGGTGGCATCCAGGTATCCTCTCGTTCAATTGTGAACTTTGTGGATACGACAAAGTAGATAAGGTAAATATTTTGAAGGTGTTGGCAATGAACTATGTCAGCTCAGCTGAGCACATGTGTCTAGTCTCGATAACCAAGGGTTTTCTGCAATGCGCCACCTTAACATAAAAAAGCTTTCCGGGCTTCTGTTGATCGATATATATATCAAGGTCGTGGCCGGCCTACGTGCCCAATGTTCAAATAAATAATGCTCACATCACCGAGAAATATGGTCTTACGCTAACCCAACATCTGCATGGTTGATATGCAATTTCCACCCAAGAAGAACACACACCGCATCTCAAAAATAGTCAAACAAGAGAAGCTTATGATTGGACCATATGCATAGATGACTGGGAGCACATCGTGAAGCCCAACCAGGAGCTCAAACAGCGAGTTAAGACATCCGGATACACCAATCCGTGCACCTGCGCAGCGAATATCCCCATATGTCTGCCCTGGAAAGAACCCAAAGTACGGAGTTCTTGGGTCCCATCTGATGAACCACTCCATGCACCCATGGGTTATGCCCTTTTACCGTCGGATAAAAAGACCGGCGCAACAAAAGCATTATTCAGGAATATCCACGTCGTCATCGGTGCATGGCCACATGCAGCTCTTTGCCCAGGCCCGGAAGAGTGCCGAATCACCAATCTGGTGATACGAGATCATCTCAAGGAACCTTGGTCGAATCCAATGGTGGAGCACAGCCCCATTGCGCCCGTCGCCCAGCAACTCCAGGGCGCAGATATATGGGGCTTGGCGCTAACTGAAACTTTGACATCTGTCTCCTTGGAAGACGGATGCACTCGCCAGCAGATAACATCAATAGCACTATAATTGTCGAGAAAGCAGGAAGGCGGAAATGCACTGTGCCACAGACAGCACATTGACAGCCTGACAGGTTGCCAACTTGTACGACAGACGATGAATTGAGTTCTGCAGGCTCACATGACATCTGCAAGTCTCCAACATGGTTGGACTACTTGGAACGTGGTAGCGGCTGTGCTTGGGCTTCCAGAATCCCGAATGATGTCAGAAGGTCAGAAGCCCGATACGCTCACGGCGCAAACGATGGCCAAGATTAAAAAGTCAGCAAGACCTTGGGTTAAGCTGCTCGACGAATCGCCTGTCAGCAACAACGACTGAGCCAACGAAGGAACATCGGTCCACTCTGGGCTCAGCCTTGGGGGCGGAGGCCGTTTCGATGGCAGGTCCAATCTGGAGCTGCCCTGGGCGTCTCCGCAGATTAGTGCACTGCCCAGGGAACGGATTGCCGCAGACAAGCCCCCCCAATCCATGCGCCGTGTTTCCCGACCGTGGTCATCCATCCAAGAACCAAGCTGCGGAGTCGCCTACTTAAATCCCAGCGTCGCCCTTGCTTTTTGTCATCCTAGCTTTGGTTTTACGAATACTAGTTTACTCACAAGTATATCGTGGACCTTCATCAACCGCAAAATAACTCAAATTATTTATCTGCAACGAGTCGCACCTTCAAGATGTCCGCCGAACAAAGCACTGGCGCTCCCTCTGGCGTCAATGGCAAAGCTCCTGCTCACCCGCATCGCAGCAGCCCCGACCATCCCCTTGTCGATGTTCAGCCCCCGCGCTTGTCTGATTTGCAGCCAAAATACGCTTCGGTGATCCAGCACGACGACAGCAGCCCTGAAGCGCACGGGTGGTACGCGTCGTTTAGTATGTCGACCCCCGGGGAAAAGGAACCCGTTGCTCAGTAGCTGACCAGGCGTTCCATTTTGATAGAGCACACCATCGGAGAATGTGTCGGAGGCTTGGGAATTGTCCCCTGCTGCCCTTGCCCGAACCCCTACAGACCCGTCCAGCAAGGTGAAGTCGGTTTGGTGACGCGATTCGGCCGGTACGTGTATCTGATGTTGGAACTAGGATGAGTGGCTAACTTCTTCCCAGATTTGAACGCGCCGTGGACCCTGGTCTTGTCAAGGTTAACCCTCTGAGTGAACGACTCGTCACAATCGACGTGAAGATCCAGATTGTCGAAGTGCCTCGCCAGATCTGTATGACCAAGGACAACGTGTCTCTGAATTTGACCTCCGTCATCTACTACCAAGTCGTCTCCCCCCACAAGTCCGCATTCGGTATTTCCAACATTCGCCAGGCGCTCGTGGAGCGTACCCAGACTACGCTGCGCCATGTCATCGGTGCGCGCGTCCTCCAGGATGTGATTGAACGTCGTGAGGAGATCGCCCAGTCGACATCTGAAATCATCGAGGAAGTGGCTGTAGGCTGGGGTGTCAATGTCGAGTCCATGCTTATCAAGGACATCATTTTCAGCGATGACCTCCAGGACTCCCTGTCCATGGCCGCCCAGTCCAAGCGTATTGGTGAGAGTAAGGTTATTGCTGCTCGTGCCGAAGTCGAAGCTGCCAAGCTTATGCGCCAGGTATGTCACCTAACCCCCGAGTTCTCCAGACGGAATCTAACTGTGTCCCAGGCTGCCGATATTCTTTCTTCTGCTCCTGCCATGCAGATCCGATACCTCGAGGCGATGCAAGCCATGGCCAAGACGGCGAACAGCAAGGTCATCTTCCTCCCCGCGACAAACCAAACTGTGCAACAGCAACTGGCGACTGCCGACAACGCCGGCGAAGGGCCAAGCCGTCATGCCCCACAACAAAATGATGGGTTCCAAGATGGATTCCAGCACGCGATCAATGCCCGCGTGGTGGAGGACATCTAAATGCGACGTCCCGGCGCTTGTATAGGTGGGTATGAATAACGGTAATAATTTGGAACGCCTTTAATATGTTGGGCCCATGATATCCTGTCTTTTTTGTTTTTGGTTGAACTACGATACCCGCCTTCTTTTGACGTGATGTGTATTAATTGAATACGATTGTTTTCATGAACTCCACCGCATTCTCCGTAGCCAATGCACCTGCTCTTGAGGAACCAATTCTTAACAGTAATAGTAAAATAAAGATAAATAAAGATAAATAATGATAAATGAACTCATACATCGAGACAGCAAATGTCATCAAGGCGGGCGGTGAGTCTATGCTCGAGGCCAGTGTGGAGACCCCAAATATACAGTAGCCCAGGCACAGCAATCACTCGGGGCCCGCCTGGACATTTACTGCTCTGAGGTGCCAACTCACGATAGAGACCATCAACCCTCCATAAGCCCAGAGACACGATCCCAATGGCCCCCTCAAAAACACCCACTCTCGCGCCGCCATCCGCATCCACGGCAAACCCACCGAACCCTGATTACACAGACCCGTCCTTCGACCCCGTCGACTTCCTCAACGATGCCCTCCCGCCACTGTCTCTCCAGTCCTCACAATCGCAATCACAGTCACAGCCACAATCCACTCGCCCCGTGAACCTCACCGAGCTCTCCTCCCGCGTTCAATCCCTCCTCTCCCAGACAAACGCCCAGAATGTCCGCCATTCAACGAATCTTACATCACTCACCGATGAAATCCTACGCAGCGGCAACCGGCTCGCCTATGAGGTTGAAGTTCTCCGCGGCGAGACAATTACACTCTCCGACCTGGTCACGGAGGGTCTAGCGGAGGAAATTGGGAAGTTTACGACTAAAGCGGAGACCAAGCCGTCTGCGTCTACGGACGCAGGAGAAGAACAAGGAGGAGAGCAAGAACTACAAGAACAACAGAACGAGGCCGAAAAGAAAGGTGAAGAAGAGGAGAAGAAGAAGGACGAACCAGCCTACATCACAAACCTCCGGACACTGAATCAGGTACGCGCCCGCCTGGAAGAGGTCGTGCAGACCTTCGGCGACGCAATGGAGTGGCCGCTCCCGCCGTCGGAGACCTCGATTACGTCGTCGTTCATATCTGTCTCAGCGCCGGAGCCAGGCACCGATAGTCACGGTCGCGAGGAGAAGGGGCAAGAGGTTGCGAAGAAGTTGCGCGGAGAGATTACGGAGCTTTTGGACGGCGAGGGCGGGGTTGAGGCTGCGATGCGCAGGGCTGAGGCCGTGCGGACGCTGGCGATGGTGTGGAGGGGGACGGCGGAGGAGAAGGCGAGGACGCGATTTGTGGAGGGGCTTATGAAGACGGTTGAGGAGCGGAAGAGGGTTGTTGAGGCGGCCGCGCAGCCCGAGCAGCCAGCCCAGGGGGGTTATCCTTCTATAAGAGGCCATCAGAGACAGGTGAGTGAGGGGCCTGGGGGTGGGATTTTCCGTAACCTGCAGCGGTTGCGGGAGGAGATCTACTTGGAGTGACTTGTGTTTGCTGGTACTATGTACATGGAGTTTGGATGGGTCTCTTTTTATATACCATGGCATATGCGGTGTCTTTACTGGCATTGTCTTAGTAGCTACCAATCTTTAATGAGCGAGCTTGATATAGATGTGAGACGTGGGTGGGTGTTGTCCAAGAGACACCGGCTGTCAATGAAAACTGTGGAGTTCAGGAACCACACCGCGAACAATTATGTGGCGGACGGCAGTCAGTGTTTGGCGTCTGCACAGGAACCCCAACTTCCAAGCCCTCGGCTGCCGTGGTACAGGGACCCAAAGATCGTCCTGCTACACGGTGACGGCCAGCCCATCGAATCCACCAATTGAGGCACTGGGTAGGGCTGTCAACCTGAAACGACACGAGCTGGGGTCTGATTACGCGGCCACCGCTAGTAAAAATAGGCCGAGAGCTATCAATGACACGAGTAAGCTTATTTGGGCCATTGAGTATTGAGAGACTGCTGCGTGGGAATTCAGATGGAGAGGACGTGAAGCAATTGAAGAGCACAGTTTGGGGCAATTTGCAGGTACATAGCCATCTGCAGAGATATCCGTAGTTTAATTAGCGAGTCTGGCCTGATCCTGAAACCCGTTGCTGTTGCAGAGTCCGCCGGTCGTGGCGATCGCAGTTGTCGTCATCACATCGCCCGGTCTGAGTCGACTGCAACTCTGCGTTCTGCAACATGGCCTTTTTGCACTCTCGTTGATCATCGCCCTTTCTTCTTAAGCCCCAGCCCATCCTGTACCCACGGGAGAAAGTTTCCCTCGTTACCTGCGGTCACCACGTTCGCGCCGGAATGTTCATCCTAAACTTTTTCCTGTTCCTGTCCCACAGCTGAATCGACGATCCCCCTTGCTCTCAGCAACCACTGCAGTTGTTGAGATGGCCTCTCGCGGCTTCCTCAGCGGCATGGATGCCTCTCTGGCTGGTCCCTGGGAGGAGAAATACAATTCCTGGCGATTATCCGCCAACCAATTCCTGCAGCAGAGCTATAACCCCCGTCCGCGGCCGCGACCGACGCGGGTGGCTCTGGCAGTCGCAACATGTTTCCTTGTGATGTATCTTCTTCTGCGAGGCCCTAGCGAAGTAAGCCTCCCACCGTATAAATCTTGCGATAAAAAAAAAAAAAAAAGAAAGAAACTGACCCCTCTAGCCGGAGGTAAACCACTGGCTCCAGTACCCATCGTACCATCCTTTTCATGAGAAGCCCGAAGACGCCACAGTCATTTCACCGAGACTGTCATTCAACACGCGTAATCATACCTTCCTGGATGATTTACAAAAGAAGAATTCTTCGTTCCACCTTGTTCTGCCGGCGACGCGGAGCAATCCCGGACTATGTCGTACTTTGACGTCGGCCATGATTTTGAACTACCCGCCGCCGACGTTAGTCCGCTACGGTAGAGAACTGCCGACAGGCTCGGCAGGACATGACTACATGGTTGATAGAATCACTGGCATATATAACTTTTTGGCGTATACCCCACGTCTGCAGGACAACGATATAGTCCTGATCGTGGATGGCTTCGACATCTTCTTCCAGCTTCCTCCGGAAGTCCTCGTTAAGCGATATCAAGACCTCTTGCGCGAGATGAACGCAAAGCTGCTCGAAAAGTATGGCATGGTGACGGTAGACCGGCCGTTCCGCAAGGATGGCGTGGAAACTTTGCAGAAGTACTCCCAGCGTGTGATTTTCTCCGCAAGCAAGCAGTGCTTCGGCAACCTGACGGAGGATCCTGGTTGTCGCAGTATCCCTGGGTCTACTCTACCTCCGGATAGTTACGGGTGGAAGACGGATACGGAGGGCCATTTGACCCGACCGAAATGGCTTAAGCCGGGTGCGGTTATTGGGCAAGTAGCAGATCTAAAATTGATCTATGCGCATGTTCTGCGCTTCGTCGAGGAGCACCGGGATACCGAAGGGGATTACCTGGAATTGACGCGGATGTACGGCAGACAAGAATATGTGCGCGAGCTCGAACGACGGAGAACTGCCAACAGCTTCTGGGAGCTGATGTACCGATGGATTGGGATTTCTGAGGCTACTAACATGACTGGTGTGCCCCCGCACCTTGAACCCGGCCAACGGTACGAATATGGAATCGGTGTGGATTTTGAGTCCCGTCTATTCTTCGATACGGTCAATGCTAAAGGAGATGTTGAATGGCTGGGATATAACAATGTCACAAAAACATCAACCGCACAGATGGAGCACCGAGTGCCCCGCGAAAGCCGTCTTCTACTTCCAGAGGATGTATCTGATCAAAAGCTCGGCAACCCATTCAAACAGCCGAAATATAACAAGAACGAGTACATCAACCCGTCGTGGAATGAAACCATGGATAAACTCCCAAGCAATCGCTCGTGGAGCAATATCCCTCTATTGACGAATGTCCATTCTGCGAAGGTTCCGGCTCTAGTACACATGGCTGCGCAAGATAAAAGAATTGTCCGTGACACATGGTGGTCGAAAATGTGGTACTTTCCCTGGGCTCGTGCCCTTTTGCGCAAATATATGCGCTCCCATACTGGATTCGATGCCGCCCAAAGCGCGCTCCTCGGCCAGAATTTCTGGGATATGCGTGGCGGCGTGGGAGGTGTCTGGACAGACAAGGGTGAGTGGATTGACTATCCGGAGGTTTGCACCGGGTTTGAGCGCGACGTTTTCGACGACGATTTTGGAAAATTCGGCGAAGAAGATGGCGGCGAATTTCGCGGGCCTGTCTATAACCAGTGGGGCAGTTTGATTAGAGGGAGAGAATTCTAGTTTCTTATCCTCTACTTTTGCGTCTTACCGGATTTTCATATCGTTGGCGTTGGTCTGTTTCTCTTTATACGGTTGGCGTACGGTTCACGATGTTTTTGCCGCTTTTTCCTTCTCTCGAAGATACCAAATAGATGCAAGCGATGCGTATAGCTGCAGCAGCAGTAAATTGATCATCGAATCAGTGCTCTGTACTTTTTATCCGTGTCCTCTAACGCCAAGTCCAGTATATACATGACCAAAAAAAGATATCATACACATGCATCTCCCAATATATACCCGTTCATTTTATGTCGTCGCAGCACCCAGCGTCTCCCGGATAACCGCCAGGATCTCTAATACGTTCTCATCACTCAGCCGCTGCTCCCGTTCCTCAATCACCGTATCAATCAGCGCCAGAGCGCCATAGTCACCCGTCTCACCTTCCTCATCCTCTTCTCCCTCCTCCCCAGCCTCGCCTTCAGCCTCACCATCGCCGTTAGCCACCTGTTCCACCTCCTCAACCCCATTCTCAGTCATGGCTGCAGCGTCGCCCCCTTCCCCATCTCCATTCTGACCATCAACGTCCATCCTATCCCCTTCCCCCTCCCCCTCTCCTTCTCCCTCGCGAGCCTCCTCTTCCTCACCACCACCAGCACCAGGCGCACCAGGCGGAACACCCACACCCAAATTAACAATCATAAGCACCTCGCCCTTCGTCAGTCCATAGGGCCGTAACCGGGTAATAAGTTCCCGCAGTGCAGTGTCTAATGGCGTTTCCCCAGTACCCGTTTTCAGGTCTGAAGATGCGTACTGCGGGTATCGGAGGAGATGGGGGGAGAGACGTGAGGCGTAGTTGTGTATCTACCGCGACGTTCCGTGGTTAGTATTGATACCTGTACCATGCAATATAGTAGAGTTGAGAGTTCGTCTGCTCTCTCTGTTCTTCCCCCCCCTCCCCCTCCAATTGAGGTGGAAGAGACGTAGGGCAGTATCGGAATAAAAAGACATACCTCCTTAACAACAGTATTATGATCCCGGAGATCCGGGCTCGGGATCCAATGTTTCTGGTTCACGCCTGGGGGCGCATTTGGGGGACGCCGTGGGGGGTTGGATGAGAGGTAGGAGAGGACTTCGATGTTTGTTAGAGTTGCGTCTTGGGGGTTTATTATCTGGGCGTTATTGTGTTAGTTTATCTCTGAAAACAAGAGGGGGGTATTGAGATGTACCCGCATGATTGGATATTAGGTTTGTATATTTGATATTAGCAAAATTAGAGGTCGATATGGTGGTGACTCGTGAGGGGAAGAGGAGGGAAAAATTAGGCGGTGGGAGGGGGAAATGTAGAGATTTTGGTGGCAGAATTACGGTTGGGTTGGATCTATGGGTCCTGTGTGTGGTAGGCGGTGTGATATGTATTCTGCAATAACAATGGGCAGGTACCTCTCAGATACCAGATGCATAGATATGTATCCTTAGAGATAGAGACTCGACCTATAAAACTCATTCTATACTTGTATGAGATCTAAATTTCCACAGGCCTGGGCTGTACATTCCTCGCACCCCCCTCGGCAAACCCATTCCCCCACTGTTTCACCACCCTTTCCAACATCTTCATATCCCCTCCACATTTAACGTCCGTAAGTAGGCCCTCCGAGTACAAAATGCTTAGCATCTCAAAAAGCCAGATACGGCATGTAACGCCATCTTTGTCGTTGAGTTTGTCGTCGTGGCTACGGAGGGTGCTGTCAATTTTACGATTCAAGTCATCTGTGTTGGTGTTGGTGTTGTTCAGGCCTGCGACGCGGATAAGGCCAACTAGAAGGAAGGATTTGAGGATGCTCGATGGAGATTCGCAACTGTGTCCGGCAATCCAGCCGCGGCCTTCGTTGGTGATGTGGTATTTCGTTCCGCTGTTTGTGCTGTGGTGGTAGAGGGCCCAATGGAAGTCGTCGGGGAGAGGAGGGTCGGAGCGGAGGAACAGGCATATGTAGAGAGTGTTTGGGAGGAGGGTGGTGGTCATCTTTAAATAACAAAGGAATAGATACGGTGGAATACCAAGCTGATAAGTAGATTGGGTTTAGTAGCCGAAAAGTTGAAGTCCAACACTTGTATTAACTTGGAAGATAAACTGACGACACCTTCAATGCGCCGGGAGGGACCAAAAAGTAATCTCCCTCCTAATGCCACCCAAACATTGCAATAAGACCAAGAGAATAAATCACAGGAAAATCAACCCACATGGTGTGATATCATACAGAAGAAAAAAAAAAGAGATCCGTCTCAAATAGTAAAACTTTTTTTTAGATGTCCCTTAGTCGTCCCTCTTCTTCTTCTTCTTCTTGCCGTCCGCGTCTTCGTTCTCGTCTGATCGCTTGCGCTTCTTCTCGTCGCCCTTGGACGCCTTCTTGGCATCCTTCTTAGCCTTCTTCAAATCCTTCTTGCTCACTGAGCTGGGAGCTCCGGCCGCATCGAACTGGATCTCGCCTCGTTCGAGCTTCCGCTTGTACCGCTTGACGCTCAGACCGGCCTTCTCGGCTAACTTCTCGATCTCTGAATCCTTGCTCTTGCTCTTCTTGCTCTTCTTGGTTGATTCCTCTTCAGATGAGTCGGAGTCAGCACCGTTAACGGCGGCCTCCTCATCAGAGTCAGCATCAGCCATCTCCTCGTCTTCAACCTCCTGGACGAGCTTCTTCTTAGCGGGTGTAGCCTCGTCCTCATCCACAGCATCGGCGTCGGGGTTGTATTTCCGGGCCTCGCTGATGTTGAACTTGCCGGGTTGAGCAGTGGCGCCGTTAGGACCAATGGCCACACCACGCGGCTTGAGCGGCTTGCCTTCCATGGCAGCCAGCTTCCTCTCTAGGTTGAACCGGGCCTCGGTACCGAGAGCAGACTTGTCCTCCTCAGCGACATCGTCATCCCATTCAGCCAGAGCATCGACACGGAGACCGAGAGAGGCCTTGGCAGCCAGAACTCTCGCCATCTTACCCTTGTTCTTTCCGGTAGCTTGGCCAATCAGAGAGGCGTGGTAGATCAGACCGTACTTGGGTGTGTCGTGCTTGGTCTTCAGAGCACGGAAGAGCGCCTTCTCGGCACCAAGAATCTGGAGAGTACTGGCAGGACTCTTGGACAGGTTGGTCAAGCTACCAGCGTGGGCGATGAGGCGGGCACCGACAAGGTCACCAACCAGAGCAGTCAAGTTGGGGGCAATGGCGTTCATACGCGCGGTGATGTAGCTGGCGAGTTGCGAGCGGTAGTCGGAGAAGCCGATAACCTGCTCGGCAAGGGCTTGGATGTTCTCCAAATCTTCCTCGCTGATTTCGGTACCCATAGACCTGTCTGCCGCAGACTTCACGGCGGCCTCGATCTCTTCAGGGAGGATCTCTGTGAGATCGGATGATTCAAAACTGGATCGCATACCCATCTTGAGGACGAGCCTTGAGTAGGCGATGTTGTCGTTGAGGATCTTGGCAAGTTCGGGGAAATGCCATCCGTACCATTCCTTCACACGCATAGCGTAGTTGTTCAGTTCCTTGTCTAGGTCATCCAACAGACCAATGGCCTGAACAATCATAGTATCAATCTTGTCGGGAGAGAACTTGAGCTTGTGTCTAGCGAGAGAGTGGGACAAACCCAGGGACATGGTGGACATGTCCTGGGGAAGAAGGCCAGGAATCAGTGTGGGAAGATGTTCACGAATCGCGCGGTAGATGTCGGCGGTCGTGGAGTCGGCAATCAATGAGATATCAAGACCAGGAAGTTTGCCGATGGCATTTCCTGTACAGCACCAAGTCAGTTACATTGTTGGCATACTTTTTTTTTTTTCCTTTTCGCGACTACACTTACCCAGTTTGGCATCGGCAACGGCCAGGGAGACCTTCTTCTCATCCTTAATCTCATCGAGGAGGCTGGCAAGGCGAGGGGTAACCTTTCCTTCAACGAGGGAAGCAACTTCCTCGAGAGCAGCTGTAGCGCTGTCGAACTTCTGAAAGCTCTTCAACTTGAGCCTATCTCATTTGTTAGACCATTTCGCGACCAGAAAAATTTTCGTCGGTGAATTGAAAATGCAAAGTAGACTGTGCAAGCATGACACAGGAAAGCGATTGGAGTAACATACAGATTAGAGACACCCTCTGCCGTGGAAGCCTCAGTAGCAATGTCATCACGCTTCAGAAGCTTCTTGTCCTTAGCTTTGAGCAGGGCATAGCCCGCGCTTGTTTCCGTCAAGATAAAAAGCGTCATGGTGTGCGGTCACGACTCCCAGATTGGAAAAGATAAAGGACGGCAACCAGGAGAATGAGGGAGGGAGGGGTGGGCGAAGTGTGGGCGACCGTGGACTCGAACCTCCAAGAGCGTGCTGCTGGAGGGATTTTTTTTGACCTCCAGAGTAAAAAGTGCAGAAAAACCGCTACGGTGGCTGTGACCCGCAAATTGTGGCTCGTGTGTGCGAGGCGGTGCGAAGCTTACATAAGGCGTACGCCAAAGAACAGCAGCATGTCTGGAGCTTCCCGATGTCGATGCGGAGAGCTGTTCTGGAAATCTGCCATTCATCATCCCACCATGGAGGGACTGTTCTTCAACGTTAACAGCGGGTATGCTGACATTTTCTGGGACCTCAGTTGCGAGGCGGCTAGCTAACGAACTGCAGCTACATCGAGGGGATTGTTCGCGGATATCGGAACAGCCTGCTCACCGGGCAACATTATTCGAACCTGACACAATGCGAAACTATCGATGGTGCGTTATCCTGGTCTACCTGCCATCTTTTCCTATCCGTCTAACTCATGTTTGGAACCAGATGTCAAACTACAGCTGGCGCCTGCATATGGCGACTTCCTCGGAGCTCTCCCCCCCAACCCCTCCACTTCTGCTCTTGCGGGCAAGATGACCGACAAGCTCGTCGCCGAGTTCCGCTACCTCCTCGCGCAGGCCACGGGGTCTACAGCAAAATTCCTAGAGTTCCTGACATACGGATACATGATCGACAACATCGCTCTTCTCATCACCGGAACCTTGCATGAGCGTGATACTCGGGAGCTTTTGGAGCGATGCCACCCCCTTGGATGGTTCGAGACCTTGCCTGTACTATGCGTTGCAACGAACATTGAAGAATTGTATAACTCGGTCTTGATTGAAACGCCATTGGCTGGCTTCTTCAAGGGCAGCCTGAGCCACCAGGATCTGGACGAGCTAAACATCGAAATCGTACGCAACACGCTCTACAAGAATTACCTTGAAGAATTCTATAAATTCGTCACTACAAACCCAGACTTCAAGGGTACGCCAACGCAAGAGGTCATGGCAGAGATTCTGCAATTCGAGGCAGATCGACGTGCCATCAACATCACACTGAACTCATTCGGCACAGAGCTTTCCAAGCCCGAGCGGAGAAAGTTGTACCCTGAGTTCGGTAAACTGTACCCCGAGGGCTCATTGATGCTCTCTCGGGCCGATGATATTGAGGCCGTATCGCTAGCCGTGAGTATATCTGCGGATTACAAGGCGTTCTTTGATGCCGTGGGCCTTACCCAAGGCGGAGGCGGCCTTGGTGGCATGGGTGGCTCTGATGGAAAGAGCTTGGAAGATCTGTTCTACCAAAAAGAGATGGAATTGAGCAAGCTTGTTTTCACTAGACAGTTTACCCCTGCTATAGTGTATGCTTGGATGCGGCTGAAGGAACAGGTGAGTAGCTCCATTCGGTTCTAAAGATCCCCCCAGCTAATGTTATCAGGAAATCCGAAACGTCACCTGGATCTCGGAGTGCATTGCTCAGAACCAGAAGGAGAGGATTGGGAATTTCATCTCTGTCTTCTAAGCTTCTTCCTCACACCCCCCCCCCCCCCATTCACGTGTCTCGATACCTTCCCGAACGCGATTTCAGCGGGTTCGATCCGTCTCCTCCATGTCTTCCTGTTTTTGTTAAACATTACCCAATTCTACGAGCGTACCAATTCATCGGCATAACTTAGGTGCCCGTGCCAATCCGTGACCAAATATGTTATCTCTTATCTAGGCGTTTGGGTTATTTTCTTCGTGTGACATAGTACCTACATAACACCACCGTGGTGTTATAATATAGATGATAAGGAAGTAACCTTCTGTCTCTATTGGCATTTTCGAGCCCCGTAACTAGAGTATATTAACCAGTACAGTATAGCCCTTGGTACTTGTGTATTAGCACCACGCAAGGACTAGTTAGGTGTATTCACAATCCAAGAATCAAGAATCGCCGTAATTCTACCGGCCGAAACTCTAGGGATGTCTCGAAACGTGGTGTCTGATACTAGATATCAATGTGGTATATCCGAAAGCGGAGCGTGGTGGTGAAATGGATGGAATGTGATAAACTTAAACTTAACGTACTATGCAAACTCGGCCCCTGTGTTTCAGCTGCGAGGTAAATGTGGCGAGTTCGCAATCGGACTAGAGGATTTGTAGCTTCTGCAGCCTAGAGAGAATTTGGTTCCTCGGGTTGACACTAGGTTAATCAGTGACGAAGAAACCACCGCAGCCCGAATCTTCGAGATGGAGGAATATATTTAGAAACAAGACTTTAGGTTCGTTCTAGAATCCAATTTCGAAAATGTATCTTTTTGCTATTCTTGACGCACCGACCGGGGTTCAATTGATAGAATATGGAAGTGCTATATACATTGGTGTCAGAAGAAAGGACATCGTCGTGAGAGAAGAACGGTGCATGATCTGCTGGAAAGAGCCGCATGATCCCGAGTCTATGCCGGCAGGACGTATGTTCGCCACCTGTAACGACCGCCGTTTGAATGTCCCATGGTTGCGCTGGCGGCTGCCTGGATTTGCTTTGTGGAGAAAATATCACGGTGTTTGGAAGTCATTATTTTTTGAATGTCGTGAGATGCAAAATGCGAATGATATGTTGAGCTGAATGAGACAGCCCAAAATGACCCTATAGGGGTTGTTTGGCTGATGCGCACGGCATGGAAAGCATGTGATGTGTATATTGTGTCATTCACATATGGAGGCATGGAAAATTGCAAATGTCTTGAGTATATCGCGTCATAAAAAAGGAAAAAAAGGAAAAAAAGGAAAAAAAGGAAAATAAAAAGAAAATGAATCCAGTATATGGCTAAGCTCAGTGCTACTTTTTGAAATGATTTTCGTATCGGATCTTTCTCGCCAAAGGCCCAATAAGAGAAAAGAAAACATAAATATTAGGCCAGTTATTCGTACTGGAAAAGAGCACTAATACTTTCTCCGTGGTGGACTCGACGAATGGCCTGGAACATGTGAGTCAAAGTTTCTCAACGAAATAGTTAGTTGGTTGTCGTACCTCTGCGAAAACATGACCGACTTCCAAGACTTCCAGCTTGGGGCATCGGCGCAAGTGCTCTGCTTGAGTAACGCTATTGGTCACAACAACCTTGTCGAGAGCGCTGGCATTGATGCGGTCAATAGCGTCACCGCTTAAAATTCCATGTGTCACCAGGGCGTAGACTTGCGCTGCACCTTCCTTCTTCAAGAGTTTGGCAGCGCGAGTAATGGTGTTCGACGTGTCAGCGAGATCATCAATTAGGATCGCAGTCCGATCTTTCACATCGCCAACCAGCATCATGGTCGCATTCTGACGGTCCGTAATTCGTGTGGGACGTCGTTCCTAGAGAACATTAGGAAAATGCGGCGTGGTAAAAGTCGAAAACACAAACCTTGTGAATCAATGCAAATTCCATGCCCATTGAGTCCGCGATGGCGGTTGCTCGTTTGGCTCCCCCGGCGTCCGGACTCACAACAACGGCTTCCTTGTAGTTGGGAATGTTCCGCAGAATGTAGTTCTTCAGAAGCGGGCGCCCGTATAGATTGTCTACAGGGATGTCAAAGAACCCTTGATATTGGGGATCATGCAAGTCCATCGTGATGATGTGGTCCGCGCCAGCACAGGTAAGCAAGTCAGCCACGAGGGTACCAGCCTGAGCCACCCATTGTTTGTAGCCGGGACGGGGCTGGAATTTGTTGATTTTGTCTTGGCTGTCATCCACGAGGCCATTGGGAAGTGTGGACTTGCTGCTGTCTGACTTCAGAG
Source organism: Aspergillus puulaauensis (assembly GCF_016861865.1). Taxonomy (NCBI): domain Eukaryota; kingdom Fungi; phylum Ascomycota; class Eurotiomycetes; order Eurotiales; family Aspergillaceae; genus Aspergillus; species Aspergillus puulaauensis. The sequence continues at coordinate 829,345 of NC_054859.1, forward strand.
AATCAAGAGTGTCGCTGCGGGTAATCCCGTTTGCCTGGCGTTTCTTCACTGGGCTACCGCTGGAATCCTCCAGTTGAGCTTTTGCCAAACTCTTTTGTAGGTTATCAACGCTAACACCACTGAGCGGGTTTCCGGTCTCAAGCTTCCCGGGATAGGGAGTCGAAGGTGTACTCTCAAAGGTGTACCCATTAGAACCTCCCTGATTTGCATCGACAGATGATTTGACTAGAGGGGCACCCGATTTGTTGTAGGGAATGTCACTCTGGCGAGAATATGGGAAGAGCGGGAGAACGGCGGTGACTCTTCGGGCGGAGGCCGTTTTGCATGCCGAAATGGTAATGAGCAATTCCAAGAGATGGTCATTCACCTTTCCGCCACCGGACTGAAGGATGTATACATCTTTCCCTCGCACGGATTCTTTGACCTCGACTCTCGTTTCACCGACAGAAAACTTTGACAGCAGTACGTCGGCTGGAGGAATCCCGAGAATGTCGCAAATCGTCTGGGTCAGTTGAGGGTGAGACGTGCCCCCAATGACGACGATATTTCGAACCATCGTTGCCAGGATGTCGATCTGAAATGAAGTCTTTTAGAGAAGCTGGGCGGGAAGGGCGCGAGGAGCGTTTGGGGGGTTGCCGATTCGGAGGCGGAGAAAAGTCGAGGAAAATCCGTAGAAGCGGGTTGGTCTGGAGGGGCCCGGTATGCGGGAGCGTTAGCTCGGTAGGCACGAGGCGAGCGAGGTGTGGAACAAAAAGTCCTTGAGCATGAAGAGACAGGTGGCTAGATCATGGCGCGGAGTAGTGAATACACTGCAAGGTCCAGGACGACAGAGACATGAATTGAGAAGTAGTGGATCTTGATGTCGTGTGAGCCCGTAATCGAAGAAAAGGAAAAAAAAGACTCTAGTGGAACCTGCAGTTCGGGTTTTCTGCCGTTGGCGCCTCAGGCCCCAGATTGCCCAAACAGGACAAAGCGGCGCACAAGGCCCCTCGTTTTCTGCGATTTCTTCCAACGGCCCCGCAGATGACGAACGCCCAAGCAATAGCCGGCCGGTGGTTAGCAAGCACAAGACATGAACGAACAGCGGAGGAGAGCGACGACATAACGTTGATTCAGCATGCGGTTAGCCATAGTCTCTCTCAGACTCAACAGTGGATGCTTTGTCTGTTACGAAAGGGCTAGGGAGCTGCTGATTACACCAAAGCATAGTCTCAATTGACCAATAAGTACTTGAAAGTGGAAAACAGATTCGAGATGAAATGAAACAGTGCCAAAGAAAAGGAAGTATCAGAGAAATCCAACGGTATCGTTCATCGCTCCATGTCCAGGCTCAAGTTCAAGTCCGGGCTCCACCGTTGCACGGCTAGGGATAGGGCAAAGAAAGGAGTTTGCGTTGTATTAAATCTGCCAGATAATGGTAGATACAGTATCAATTGCCAGTTCTAATAGCCCTGTAAGATTTATTGTCAGTAAAGGCACCATTCTGCTGAGAATCTCCAGAGCATTGTCTCAAAGATCAGACATGCCAGAGCTAGGCTGGGTGAATCGCTCACAAGTCAGGAAGACCCCCCGATAGATTTGGGAAACCCGAGCATCCAACCATAGTTATCCTTCGGATCGGTTGTTGAGGAAATGAAATAGCAGATGCACAGCATTGTTTTGTCATTTCGCGGCTTTTCACTTACTGGAGCGTGATCCTGTAACTTGTTAGTGTGAGACGCTGGGTTTGTCCGGTCCAGAGAGGCAATTGTGCACTTACAGAGTACCAGTATGAGAGTCATGGATGCATAGCGATATTGTTTTCCTGGTGGCGACCATGTGAATGTCCATCTTCAACAATAGTAGCGGCTCCAGCAACATCATAGTACCTAGAGATTTCTCTCCGGCATAATTCAAATGAGTCCGCATACTAAGGCTCAAAGCAAAAAGATACTGTTTTCATGGAGTGCCGCCATGGAGCTCGGTTTGAGGTACGGTAAACTCGTTAGACCGGCCTGAAACTTATGATGCGACGCAGCCAGAGATAGAGGAATGTCGAAGACTAAGAGCCATTTCAATTAATAAAGATAGTCTATTCTCCGACCCATTCTCGGAAACCAAGAAAGATGGTCTTGGATTTGGGCCTTTCGCCGCGAGTCCCTCTTCAGGCAACCGTGTCAGTTTGCGGAGACCGTGTCGGTGGTGGAGGGCCGATGATCCCATATGAATTGTTTGCCTAACCACATAATGGTTACGTCCTGAGGTGACCTTTTCATGATAGTGCATCTCTTGCAGGATTACCAACTCCTTGGAGTGAGGCCATGGTCAGATCAGGCAACAAGCGGGAGTTGGGCAATAATCATCACCAGTCACCTGCAGAACTCTGATCAGAGAACAGACGCATGAATCACGTGAGAGCCAGGAGGGACGGGATAAATAACACTATACCATAGATAGACTAGCGCAACTGATAGGAAGATCTCCGATTGAGAGACCTCCGAGCTTCAGCAGACATTTGCAACTTGGTTTTGATAATTATGGGCTTTATTTTGCCATTATCTCAGCGTGAACTGTGTGGCCGCTTCTGAGGCTCCGCATGGACTCCAATACTTATAATATTGCGCAATTGGTCTTTTTAATCTCCGCCTAGATGCCTCTTCGTCTTATATCCAGGCGTCCTTCTCCGACGACGGCGTCATTCACAGTTTCCAATGCCTCCAGGCATACGAGCACTGCCGCGAAGCTCTTCTTTTACTTCCAATTCCTCGTTCGCGCTATAATATTTGCGGGGGTACTTTTTTACCATGCTGCGAGATTCCGCCATGTGTTCTTCATCCAAGACGGATCTCTCGTGCCCTGGACCGCAGTATGGGCGAGCCCGCTGGGCTCCTTTGTTTGTCGCATTGCCGATACCTACAACTTCGCTTGCATCGCAGCAGTGAGCGCCATATTAATATATGCAGTGTTTAGGAAGGGCTATACAGGTTTGTCGCTAAGCGGCTCAGTCTTATCGCCCTCTTTACTGACTTATTCTATGACAGAAGAATCCCTCTTAGTTATCCGCGGCCTAGGCATCCAAACGTCCACGTCCTCTCCTACGTATCTATCCAAGGCTGCGACAAGGTTCATTCCAACGACTGAAATCCAGGACATTGTCATACATGAGGCTTTCAAGGGTTTCGAGGTGCGCTTCTACCTTGCTGTGGTGGTTGTAGGCGAGCCAGAGGTTGTTGTGGTCTTTCCAGTAAAACCTCCCTATACCCGTTGATCCTTATGCAGGGAAAGCATCTACTTACTCCATATTCAGAAACTCCTACCGAACAGAGCAAAGCTTGAAGAAGTTTGGAGAGGGTCTCGGCATTGTCTGTACGACTCGAAACCATGAAGCGGCGAGATATTTCCAGTTCGATAATATCAGTTCCCAACCAACAGCGTGGGCTCTTTCCGTATTCACAATTCTATAGGGGTATGTACAGATTATGCCTATGCATCCGCATTCCCCGCCTGCTCTATTCTGCGTTGCTTTGCTGTAAGCCACCTTGCGTTGAGGACTTCAACAGTCTCCATCTTCCTCTTCTGCATAAGAGGAACATATTTCCCGCCAGTTTTGCCCTCGTTGGCCCCATGAAAGATCTTTTCCACTTTGCTCTGTTTCTCTCGTTCCAGATTCTTGATGTTCGCTTCCTGAACGCCGCTCTGATCACCTTGTTGAAGTACTAGATCTAGCAGTGCGCCGGCCAAGATTTCGTCCATTTTGCGCTGTCTCCAGACGGACCAGAGATCATCAACCAATCCACCCGCACCAAATTTACCGCCTCCTTTGGCGTACGGGCTTCTCGTCTGTCTAGTGTCCCCAGCATAAACCCACTCTAAGGAATCTTCTCGCTTGCTACTGTCTTTCTCGGGGAAGACACAATCCCAGAGAACAAGCGGCGCATCAGATGCCATTTCGTACATCGGCTTGCGTGGGTTATTTGATATATCAAGCAGGTCACGCACGGCAGATGGTGACTCAAGTCCTTGACCCACGAGGAAAAGAATACCGACCATATGTCTCACCTGGTGCCAGAGGAAAGCGGAGCCCTGCAGAGTAAACACATACACCTGACACCCAGGCGGATTTGCGTTTTGGGGGTCTCCAGCCACGGCATCCGCGACAGGATTCTCCAGAGCTTGGAACTCCGGTCGACTCACGTAGCCTAGCGGGCTATTTTGAGGGTCAAGTATTTCGATGTCGGCTCGATATATGATTCGCTCAAAGTTCTCGATCTGCTTGCTCGTATCCACTTTACAAAGGTTTCGAAAGTCGTGCACACCCTCAAAGTACTTAGCAGCTTCGCGCATAGCGTCGATATCCAGCCATCCTTCTCGGTATTTTGGAGACTCTCCGCTTCCTCGTGGAATAAACCCAAGAGGGCCCGGTGTTGGAGAAAATGCGGGTTGTGTGAAGAAGTATTTATAGTGACGCTCCCGGCAAGAGAAGCGAGCATCGAACCCTTCCGGTGGACGCGGGCACCATGCTAGCACACGGATGTCTTCTGGGAGCTGTTTATTCAGCAAGCTGATGTAGGGTAATTCATCCGCAATATCATCCCACTTCTCATCTGCCGCCGCGGCCTCAGTTTGAGCCACTTGATCCGTAGTATCAGCAGTATCACCCGAACCCTGAACAGGCTCCGGCTTTTCGCGTTTCGGTCGAGTACTTCGGACCTTAATCCCAATTACCTGACCAAAAGCGCTGACGCCCCGATCCGTCCGTCCAGCCTTAGAGTACTCGCACCCCTCCCAACTAAGCGCGAATGGGACGTCCTTCCGTCGACCATTCTTGTTTTCCGGAATATCCTCGTCCTCTAGATCAGTCGGGAAGATCAACCTTGTTTTCCGTAGTGCTTTCCATATCTCCTCCTCAATAGTCGGCAAAGGGGTGACGTTCCCATTTGCATGCTCAAGCCCATTATACCGTTGGCCCAGATACGCAAACTTCAGCGCAATAAACCGGAAATTGTATTTCGCTGGGTCCATCTTCCTCTGCTTCTTCGGGAGACGAGCTCCCGGCGCATGCGTGATATCATTGGGGTCGAACTTCCCAGTCGCCAGCCATCTAGGTACCTCATTTGGCTGTTGTTGTTCTTGTTGCGGCTGTGGATTCGGCGCCGGGCCGCCTGGAGCAACTTCTTGTGTCTGCGCGTTCGCCGGGGCGGAAGACTGAGGAGGAGACGTATACTCCGCCGTTCGGGAATGCAATTGGCGCTCTAACTCGGAGATCCGTTCAATCAAGCCCGTGGTGCTCCAGGTCGAATAGTCCGGTTGGGCTTGCTGGCCTTGTTGCCCGGGCCCCGTGGGGTTATTGCCGGACATGATTTCTGCAGCAAGGGAATCGAGCTTGGAAAGGCCTTGGTGGCGGAGTCGACAGAGTGTTTTGCTGGGATTGACTTGACAAAGGGCAGACAAGGATTTCCGCTGGAATCTCCACATCCCCTCAGTGATGGTGAGGGGGTTTGTTTGGCTTCTTGTCTTGAGGATCGTTCGCTCGTTGGCAGAAAAATTTGGGCCTGTGATGCGGTGTAATATTCGGTATCGTTGTGTATTGATTGGTATCTATCGATAAGATAAACATGATTGGAGTGGCCCGTGTGAAGTATAAGAAGCATGTAAAGCTCTCCCTCGTAAGCTGGCTTGTTGAGTCGAAATTAATTCATTTATACTATTTGAAGATTCAATAGTACTGTTTATGGTACCCGTCCTCTTGGAATTTATTGACAGTCTTGGGAAGGGTAATAGTTTGGTGGGGTTATTTGATTTCCAAGTAGATTTCACAGGCCTTGATAGGAGCACTACTAATTAAGAAGGCGTATTGATTGCTAGAGGCCGAATTATATTTTGTAATATGTACACGAATGCGCATTATAAAACATAGTTAGAGACATGAGTTTAAGGCATGCGTTCGTAAGACATAAGTTTATAAGACATGAAATCATCAGACAAATTCTCAAGACCAGCAGTAAGACAACTAGGACTATCGCCGAGGAATCAAACGATCACCAAATTGATTAGCAAAGCAAAACACGACGCCGTCGTCATTAGTAAAGAACTCCTCAGTACAACCAGCAGACAAGTTCTCAAAACGAAAGGAAGATCCATCTGGTAGCTCTGGTCTGCAAAGTTCCAGACAGGTGTACCGCTGCGCATCCACTCCGAAGTACAGCTCATCCTCAGAATACCCAACAGAGATGGCATTTATATACACTCTCTCATCTTCGTCAAGACCCAACCGGTGAATTGTAGGAGATTTCGTGAATGAACTGCCTGCGATATCAATATACAGGCACTCATCGAATTCAGGAATCGCGTTCTCCTCGCCATCTTCCCACTTCCCCGGTTCTTTCGAGACTAGTATCTTGGTTTCTCTCGTTGCAAGGTGCGTGACGGCTACTAGTCGGACCTCAAAGTTTGTGTCGAAAAACATCGCATAGCGCACATTTGCTCCCGGGATATAAAGGTCGTCAGTGATGCATATCTCGCCGCAGGCTAAGAAGCCCACTCCCTCCAATCGCCCAACGTGGACGGCCTCGTACCCATTAATTCCAAACTGTGCGTCCCATCTGTAGATCCTGTATTCATACGACATTTCCCCAGTCTTGTGCGGTATCGCAACTGGAGTAGGAGATGCTAAGGGATACAGATAGGTAATAGAAGTTGAGTAAAGAGCTAGAGTCGAGTGACAAAGTAATAAAAATATAACAGTAGAGGTACAAATGATATAAGTAGAGGCGAAGAAAGCAATAGAGGTAGAATGATATCCGTAAAGAAGCGAAGCAGCAGAAACTCGCTGTGCACAAGGTAGTTGCAGGGACGATGGAGCAGGGAGTACGTGCTCACGCGGGAAAAAAACAGACCTCAAGAAGAGAAATACCGAGTGAGCCACGGACAGAAGTAAATGTATAAACAAGGCAGAAATAGCATCTCGGAGCTGTATTCCGTATCAGCCCTAGGGAGTACTTTTGGAGGGAAGGAAAAGACTAGAGCAATAGCTTCAGAGTAATATCTTCATAAAATTGGTAACCAAAAACGTTTGGTAATCCAAACGGGTGGTAAACAGATGGTTATTTTTGACAAAGAGTTCTAGCAAACAGCTAAAATAAATATTCGTTCCATCCAGAACAGTACCCCAGTCCATTGTTCGAGCTGGATCTATGGAAAACAAGGTCCATACCAGGTATGGTTAGCGTGGTCCTTATCAGCGGCCTTAAGCCCGATAAAGTTCCACGGCAGCCACCACGACCGATGTTCAATATTAACTCCCATGTTCTGCTGCAGCACTGCCTTTACCATACTGGGATTTGAGGCTTGGGCTGCTTCACACCATAGCTCCTAATGGAAACACCGGGCGCCAGAGAAACCATAGAGACACCGATTACAATCCTGCTACTCGGTGACGCGGGATGTGGGAAATCGACTTTCCTATCGTGCGTCTACCTTCTAATGCCTTGTTCCTTTAAGTCTATTCCAGACTGCAGACCGCGCGGAACTGATGCCAGAATTTCAGGGGTCTAAAGTGTATTAGAGGCCAAAAGCCGGGAAGCAGCCCAGAGGAACCAATAGAGCTTCTCCGCGATGCCGACCAACCGTTCGTATACGAAATAAATTTCTCTAAAAAGTCATTTACCCTTGAGGTATATGACACGGGGAACCCTAATCAGCATTGGACTACGCTTCAACCGGATGCTGTGCTCTTGGCTTTTGATATTTCGAATCGAAAGACTTTGGACGGTCTCAAGGAGGTGAGTTCTGATAGCTGCCTGGCTAACTGTCTATAACCCAGGTAGAGTAAAGTGTCTAATGCGTTGTACCTGAACACTTAGTGGCGAAACGATGTTATCCGCTACTTCCAGCAGGGAGAAGGCGAACGAATTCCCGTCATGATGGTAGGGTTGAAGAGGGATCTGAGAAAGCCTGGTGCAGGGCTCATTTATCCTCAAGAAGTGAGTACTACCTCCCTTACTACCGTTTATGCTCGTCGTACAGGCTAATCGACCTCGCTGCAGACATACAGGATTGCACAAGAGCTGCGCTGTGATCGGTATGCAGAATGTTCCGCTGTCACTGGGGAGCTCATGACGCAGACTTTTGAGGATCTAGCGAGGCTTGCGTACATGACTACTACGGCCGAAGGGGGCCAGACGAAAGGGGGCTGCGTTGTTATGTAAGGATGGTTGAAGCGAACTTTCCTTCTTGTATACAAATGTTTTGATACCCATTTTGACTACAAGTGGATGCAGGGATCTACAAATTTATCGAGTTGCAGAAAAGGCCGTTTAGTTCCTACGCTTACTACGAATAGATCCATGGAGATTGGGGGACGTAATGGTAGCTTGCATCACTTTCGATTACGAGTATAACATACAGGGAGAAACCAAGGTAACGATTAAGTCCACCTTGTGAAATTGATGGTACAGGGCTTTCCCCCAGAAGTTCATTGATAAAAGAACAACTGGATATCTTTCCCTCATAAGTGCCGATCAATCATTGACAAGCAATTCCTCCCCGATGCACCATAAACAAGACGTAATAGCGGGCTGAAGGTATAAAAGATGATTCGTAGCAGCATACCATAAAAAAGTGGGTAGAGAAAAAAAAGGGTTGAAAAAGTTTGGCTTCCGTGAATTCTTTTCCCGTTTTTTCTTTTCGTCTTGAGATATTTGCGGAGCAGGGGCTAGGATGACATGCCAGGGGATATATTTTTGGTTCTCCTTCTCTTCAGACATTCCTCCTAACATCTGCTCTCACTATCGGGTAAAGATTTTTACCACTTGGCGGCAGCCTCGGGGTTCTGAGCCTCAGCCCAGGTCTCACCACCGGCAGCGGGAGCGGAGCTGGCAGCCCAGTCACCACCGTCAGCCTCCCAGCTGGTAGCACCGGTAGTAGCGAAAGTGGTGGGAGCAGCAGTAGCCTGAGCATCCCAGCTCTCACCAGCGAAGCCGGACTCGATGGCTCCGGCACCAACGTCCTCGGCGCTGGCAACCTTAGCCTCCTCAGCGATCTCCTTGTTCTCCTCGGCCTCAGGGTCACGGTAGAAGTAGAGATCGACAACAACGTCCCAGTCGACCTCACGGTTGGCGAGAGTACCACGGAGACGGAGGACCTCACGGGCAAGGAGCCACCAGACCAGACCGATGGCGTGGCGACCCTTGTTGTTGGAGGGGATGGCAACATCGACGAAGTCGGTGGGAGAGTCAGTGTCGCAGAGAGCGATGACGGGGATGTTGACGTAGCTGGCCTCCTTGATGGCCTGAGCATCGGTGCGGGGGTCGGTGACGATGATGAGGCGGGGCTCCTTGAAAGAGCGCGTGATGTAGTTGGTGAAGTTACCGGGGGTGAAGCGACCGGCAATGGCGGTGGCACCGGTGTGAGAAGCGAACTTCAGGACAGCACGCTGACCGTAGGGACGAGCGGAGATGACACAGATGTCGGCCGGGTTGTCAATGGCGGCGATGATTCGGGCAGCCAAGAGGATCTTCTCCCTATAATTTTTCGCGTACGAGTTAGACCCCGTTCAAAAAGCTCCCAAATATGCCATTAAAAGTCCCCTCAGATAACATACCAGGTCTTGCCAACGTTGATAACGTTAACACCGTCAGGGCGAGTCTTCCACAGGTAGGGTTCCATGTGAACCTGGAGGTTCTTGGATCCTAGGTGGCATTGAGCTGCGAGGAGCATCTCAATGTCCTGAGGAGTGGGGTTGAAGATGGGAGGAAGCTGAGAGGGAGCCATGATGGGCGATTGATAATGCAAAGGTTGGCGATTTGAATATATCAATCGTCTGGCGCTTGTCGCGATGTGAGGTCGAAGAGAGGACTGACGCGAAAGACAACTTTTGCTCCGCGGGAGATGTCGCACTGAATTTCGCTTCCCGTTTGTGAGTTTTAGGGCTAGGGTTGGCAAATCAGCTTCGTCCCCGAACGAACCCGGTGGACTCGGCTTTAGTCATCAAGATCTCTCCATGGAGTCAAGTCACGTGTAGATACTATCCCAAACAGGAATAGCCTATTTGTTCTGAGAGTTGAGATTTTGGTCCCAAATCGAAAGCGCGGCGACGCCTGAGGGTTGGTGATTGCTTCTGCCATAACTCAAGGAGACTGTTGTGGCTTACGAAAAATGCCTCCACGAATCCCATTCCAGCCTTCACTCAAGGCTTTCAATGGTACGCCCCTCTTCCGCCGGTGATTGTATTGCTGCTTATGCTAAAACTCCTCCCGATTCAGGCTCCTCATATGTTCAAAGCCCGCTTGCTAGACTCTCGCTGAACCCGAACAAAACGTCTGTGAGAGCCGGGTCCGCTGAATCGAGAGAACACAAAAGACATGATCCTTTTTTACTGGCCCAGTCGCGTCAGCGTAAAGCTGCCAACTTATCCCGTCAACGAGCTCTCGCCGCGGAGCGCGATGGCTCTGCCGGCGACCCCGTGCACGGAAAATCAACACCATTTATCGAAGAGCTACAAGTGAAGCAATTCGGAAAACATGAACCGCATCCCAACCATTTCCTCACGCCGGAAGAGCTCAGCAGATCTCTTGAACATTCGAAGCGCTTGACCTCCCCTATCGAAAACCTGAACAGAGCAACAGCAGACCCGCAGCTGGAGAAAGAAGCCGCAGAAAGGCACCTCCAGGAAGATCTGAACGCTCAGGAAGCAATCAATAGAATTGTGAATATCAGAAATGGAAATACTGCGGATCAAATGCGCCTCCGCATACAGAAGTGCATTGAGACGTTTGGGCGACACAACACGGACAAGGCGTTGCCCCCTAGGCCCGCCAGTGTGCCACCAGAGTCAGCCACCGTTCATTTGGAAAAAACTCCTCGTGCTGGCCCCGACACCGGCTCCCCGGAAGTCCAGGTCGCAATTCTCACCGCGAAGATTTTAAACCTCTCGAGGCATCTGGAAACCACTAGGAAGGATAAGCACAATAAGCGCAACCTGCGAATACTCGTTCACAAGAGACAGAAGCTGCTTCGATATTTGCGCCGGAAGGAAAGGGGAGGTCCTAGGTGGAATTACCTGATCGAGATGCTTGGGTTGTCGGAAGCTTCATGGAACGGCGAGATTAGCATGTAATTGATTCTGGCATTTGTATACTAGCTTGTTTTTCCTTCCGAGTTTCTTCCCAACGAAGCGTTGGCCTGTATCTTTACTTACGATATTTGATTATAGTGGCATGTCAGGTCGTTTGACGCTGCTTTCACGTTTCTTTTTACCTGTATAGACATAACTTGCATTATCTGATGCCGGCCAAATAGGACAACACTCAATTCCTCTTGTTACCCAATTATAGCGCAGTTACTGGGCCTGCTTGCTCTCAGTTGAATGGAAAGGTGCATGCGCTGGCTCCATTAATCCAGAACACTGGTCAGAGCAGCTTTCTTTCTCTCGCGGAAATCAGATTTCGCATTTTAGAAAGTGACCAGAACAAATGTCTCATATTTAAATAGTTCCAGTTCTGTCTCCAGAAAAACTACTTTAGTGAGCATGCTCGACAAGTTCTGCCTTCGACAGCCTTTGGACTGTACTCCGTAAGCTTCAGCGATTTACTTGTATTGATAGCGAATACTAAAGAGGATGATGACCAGCAAAAGCTCCTTGGCTGCGCAGCCTCATCCCTGTCAAATATTGGCTAGGTTACAGAAGTAATTGTGAGAATCTTGGATCCCTGCCTATCGATGCCCAGCCGATAAGTATCATCAAGTTGTACTTGGTGCTCTCCGCGGGTGTGGATGATGAAACTCTAGGTGTCGGCAATCGTTGATGTGCTGGTCAATAGGCGAGCCTTGAACGAATTTCTCCCACGACTAGGCTATAGTTAGGTATCCATAAACTGCCATAGGTAGGTATGCCAGCGAATATCGGGGTCAAGAGCTGCGAGCCAGCATTGGGTCTGCCCCAGGATAGGGACATGGTCCGACGCCGGAACCAACCTTGGGCATTATTGGCCAAACGTTCTCGAACTTCATGCAAGGAATTCGCCAACTCCCAACCAATCCGGTAAAAAGAGCTGCCATTCAGTGCATGGATGCATTGGCTGGCAGCAACCACTGCTTGACACGTTGTGGCGCCGACCGCCTTCCGGGTTGGATTCTGCCGAACGTCACTGCCCGCTCCTCGATTTTCCTGGATTGAAATCGAGCTCCTTCACTAACACAACACTTTTTATTCACTCAAAACAACCACAACACAAGGTAAGTGGATGTTGCTCACACTCCGAGACGTGTCGCCAAACCTGCAGCAACACAACCGTTGACGAGAGCGTATTTCTCCCTTCCCACTTTCCCACTTTCCCGTCCCTACTCTTTCCCTCCTACAACACGCTCCTCGTTCTCCAGGTTTCCAAACAGCGATTTCGTCTCGAAGTACGTCCTTTTCTCTTCGTGGCTCGAATACTCAGTCCCAAAATTGGCTTGATATCTTCAAATCTAGTCATCTCCTGACTTTCCTCGCGCGATCTCGCATTGAAATCATTATCCTACTACACCAAAACACGCACAGTCGAAATGCGTACTCGTTCTCAACCAGCTTCTCCTGGTGGTCTCGTTTCTCTTGATGATATGCAACGTGCTACTCGACGAATGACAAGATCCGCTTCTCGGGGTCCCTCTCAAGAACCCACTTCGCAGCAACCCAGCACCGAGCAGCCCAGAGAGCCTGTAACACAACCAACAACTCGCTCCAAGAGCCAACCACGCACAACGAAGAAGACTGCTACCACCAAGAAAACCACATCTGTTGCATCAAAAACTAAGCCGCAAACCCGCAAAGGTTCCAAGCGTGGGACGCGAAGCGCCTCGCGCAAGACCAATCAAGCTGCGTCAGAAGAAGCACAAGAGTCAATTGGCGAGAGCTACATGGAAACCGCGCGAATGGATAATGAAAATGACGCTGAAGCGGGCATTGACCAACCTGAATCTGGTCCATCCACAGATGTTGCTTTATTGGAACCTAAGAACACAGAGCGTGAGTACCAACAATCTGTTTTACCACCCCAAATACTACTACCCCTTTCTACACCTCCCTCTCCATCATCACCACGATATCTTTCATGTTGCAACGAGTCCTCGGAGCCCGAAGTGCCCGGAGAAGGCGCCGATTGGGAAGAATTCCTGGCCCAACAGGAGTCAGTTGTTCCCATGGAGTTAAGTCCGCTGGATGACTTCGATGATCTTTACCTATCTCTTCTTGAAATTCCCGCGTTCCCTGATCTTGGTGAAACTTCTGTGCCCTCATATTGGGACCTCGATCCTACGGAACCAGGTGAGGTTGAAGGTGGGCTTCTGGAGACCATCCTTGAACTGCCTCAAGATCTCAATGATGAGATTAACCGAGCTCTGGAACTGGCAGCCGCCATCGAGCAAGGCGCTGCGGCAATTTCTTCTTCGGCTGTCGACAAGTCCACCACCAGCCAAAGCGTTCGGCAGGCCGATACGCCAGTAATTATGACTGCGGTCGATAAGTCGACAGGACTCGAACCCGATCACGACACCTCTGAGCAGGTGAATGTTGCGGAACCAACCGCAGAGGAACCAAAGGAGCCAGAGCAGCCTGATGACAGTGTTACAGGACGCTATAAGTCCACCAACGAAGAAGAGACTGTCTCCCCCCTTGTTTCCTCTGTGGACTCCAAAGAACGGACAGTCGTGGAGGACGCTTCCATCAGCGAGCTCACAGAACTATTCGCCAAGTTGTTTTTGGCAGAGGCTGTTGTGTCTCAAGAAGCGGCTGTTTCTTCAATAGAGTCGACCACTGTGCTAGCGGAGTTAAGTGAACCGAGCTCGGCGCCTGCTGCTACCCACCAATTGGCATCAATCTATGATGATGCTGCCCCCAGCATTCCAACTATGGAAATGCTACGGCCAGCAAGACAGACTCAGCAGCTCCCGCTCTCGCTCTTCTCCGGCGGAATCCCGGAGTCACCCTCTTCCCTCTACGAAAACGGGCGGACACGACCAAGCCCAAACATTGAGCAGAGTGTGGAAGAGCCGTTGGCACAAGTGGTGTTGGAGGAGGAACCTGTGTTAATCGCAGGCCCTCCGCTCCGCACATCGAGGGTCAAATCTAGCGAGCAGCGAGTTTCTCGATCTCGAAGACGCCGCCAGTTGCGTGGTTGGCCGGTTACTCCGTTGTCTCCTATCCCTGAAGAAAGGGATCTTGACCCTCCCCCCAGCTCAAGTGTCGGATCGGAAAGAGTTGACACCTCTACAACCACACCTTCACCACCAGCCGCAATTCCAAAGGAGGCTCCCAAAAGATCATCAAAGAACGGCAGTCCATCCACGAGGGCCCCACATACTTCAAAGACTGCCAAGGCTCCCAAAACCATAAAGACCGAGGACCCATCACAAAGAACCAAAGTAAGAAAGAAGAAGCTAACCGATAAAAAAGTCAACAGGAAAAGGTCGCGGACCGAAACCTCCCCTGATATGGACGCTGAACCCGTGACGCCGCATGCGAATAAACGCAGAAACCTGGGCCCGCCTGGAAGTACGCCTTATGCTCGGCGTACGAATCGCCGAATGTCCAGAGCTGTGCCATTAACTGACAGGCAGCGGCGCCGCACAGTGGAAAGTGAAGGTCGTATCCACAGCACGATCTTCCGCCTTCCTGAGTATGTAGCTCAGACTGAAGCTGACCGCCGCGCTTCCGAAACTTCTGCATCACCCGTCCCACCATCCGAACCTTTACAGACCGGCCTTGATCTATCTTCTGAACAGGACCAGAAGGCTGTTGTGGAAGAAGAACCCACTGCCGCCCAGGCGCCGTCCACCCCAGAAACCCCTCGACGTAGCTGGCGTGGACTATTCGGCTCTGTACCACGTAGCTTTAGCCGACTACTACCCAGATTCGGGCGTGGCCGTGCGAGGTCGGAAGCTCCAGGTATGTCTAGTGCCCGAGACTTCTTCATTAGTGCTTTGTTGCTAATTAAATGTAGCTACCCAGCAGCCTGCATCGGAGCGCATTCAACGTACTCGACCAGTTGAAGCGTCACCAGCTGCCGCTGCGGAAGCGGCATCGCCGCCTCGTCGCCGTTCGAGCGAAGAACCACCCGCGAAACGCCCCCGTAACCTATCGTACTCACTCTTCCCGGCTCCAATTGATCGCAAACTTTTCCTTGGGGATATTCCCACTAAGTCCACCGCGACTGCTGCCGCCGCCAAGCCTGCAGCAGGACCGACACCTGAGCCTGCATCTGAGCCCACACCTGAGCCTGCATCTGGGCCCGCGCCTGCTCTTCAACCTGCCCAGCAAGATATGCCTCAGAAAATAGAGACTCAACATTCTACCACATCCACCGAGAGAGGCCGCGAGAGCACCAAAAACAATGCAACCGAAACACAAAAGAAGAAGCGCAAGCGCTCCCCATCACCCGATGTCATCCCCAACCCCGTGGGGTGTAGCTATGGAATGGATCTAGATTACTTCTGCTACAGCTCTGAGGACGAAGATGAAGCGGAACCTGCGCTTCCACAAACCGAACCTAGAAAAGCCGATACTCTTGGTAAGACCGCTCTTCGAAACCTCGCTCAGACAGAGAGACCAGCGTCGAAGAAGGTGCGTTTTGATGCAAGCCCTGAAGACACACCTTCGAAGCGTCGTGCTCGTGCCACCGACCCTTATAACGGAACGCACTTTATTGGAATGGGTGGACCCCAGACATCTTCTGCACCTACTACACCTACACCTACTACACCAACACCAGAATCTCGCTTAATCGATCCCCGACAGCGGCCTGGTTTTATCCCCAATAGATCGGGAACCTTTGAACTTGATTATGATGCCTTCTCGGATGATTCGGACTCCAGTGGTTCCGAGTCTCCTAGTGTTCCTGCTCCCGCCGCCGATACTACGCCTCCCATTTCCACGCAACCTGATATCCCCCAAAGGTATAGTTCTATGCTTAATCAACTAGAATATAAGATTGTGACTGATTATCTAGTGCCCAACCATCTTCTCCCCGCGCTTCCCCTCGCCCTGCTGCACGTGCTGCACAGGCACTATCGACTCCTGCGAAAGTCAACCCCGCCCTGGACAAGGCCCGTTCTGAAGCCGAGAGATACAAACCAAAGACGCCTAGTGGACTTCGTACTGCTAGCCGTTATTCAAGCCCTCTAACTGCCCCCACACCTGATCTTACCCCGGCACAGCCCGCGGAGAAGAGTACTGAGAAATTCGGTGATGATAAATTTGCAAAGGATGCTCAGTGGCTGTATGAAAATTGCCCATCCGGTGATCTTCGTCAGCTTGTTTGGCCCGAGAGGCAAGCCTTCGGTGAGGGTCTAAATGTCAGCGCCGACTCCCTTCGCATTTTGGATGAAATATGGGATCCGGCTGAAGTTGACAACGCATATGATGTATTCCAACGTGAATACGCTGATTTCCAGAAGACGAATGCTATTGCATAGGGAACTACTGTTGTTATCCTTGTCGTCATTTACAATCCAGCGCCTGCTGTATCTCGTCGTTTAGGATTTGCTTTGCCTGGCTGCATATGTGGCGCCATTTATTGACTGGAAGGAAACTGCGTTGCATTTTTGTTTGCCTTGTTTATTGTCTTTATCAGGATTCGGCGTCTGTCATTTTAGTGCAGTACCTGTGTTCAATGGTCTTGCCGCCATGATGAAACTGGCTGGCTTCATGTTTTGAGTATGTTTTTTAGCTGTTTTGTTATTGGATGGTCTCGGAATTAGGTTTTGTTCTTCGTGCTTTGCTGGTTTTTTTTTTTTTTTTTTTTTTTCAGGTTTTACTACGGCATGTTGGAATCGGAATTGCATCTAGCGCTCAATATCATCTCTGAATTCTTCCAATTCGATCGGTCTTTGCATAGATAATGTTTCATGACAGCTTAGCAAGGTAGACCTGCTGTTGGAGGCGGGTGGGTGAGTGCAGAAGCCGGATAGCGACAGGCAGATGCCGTCTGCCTCATGAGTGTTTGTCTCAGCCATTTGTTTTTGCTTCTGGATAGCTGCATTAAAGACAGACGCAGTCTAGACGCCAGAGGTCTCAGCCATGCCAACAAAGGCTGCAAACCATAAACGCATCTTCCTGTCTAAGGGACATTTTTAAGAGGAGATTCTCATCCACGGACCTACATTCGACATATCGGCCTCTACCTCGCACTTCTATACAGGACTATTCTACCACCTCTGATAGCCAGGAGGCTACGTACAATACCAAAACCCGAATCAAAACCACAAACCTCCATCGTCGTAGGACACAGCACAAGCCATCCAAAGAATGTGCTTCTACCAGCCAAACCCCGTAGGCTGCAAATGCACCTTCTTCCAGCTCGTCCAACCCTGCGCATTCGCAAGGTTTCTTCCGCCGCCCCATCCAGCACAAAACCCCAACCCGCTTATCGTTCCCTGCACGAGAAAAGACATTGCACAGGGTGTTGGCGTACGCATTTGCACCCACTGTCAGGCTTGGTATGGCGGCATGGCTGCACCTATGGCGGCACCGACGGTGGTGCCGATGAGCAACGGCATGGAAACGGGAATATACGATTCGGATTCGGAGAGGGATACGATGTATAGGAACCCGATGATTGAGTGGATGGAGAGGTACGACTGTGGGTATGAAAGCGAGAATACAAGTTCTGGCACTGCTGGGACGGTGAATGGGACTGTCTCTGGCTCGGAGTCGGTAGAGGGACAGAGACCCTCGACAAGTTTAACACTACCCGATCCGTCGCCAGTGGAGACGTCTTTTCAGGATTCTTCGCGACTACCTGTGACTGAATATACAGAGGAAGAAACTATTCTTGGTGAGAGCACCGAGTGGTTTGGAATCGGGGGGAGTTATTTGGCAACGGGGGATCAGACGCAGGGAGAAGATCAGGATCAGGCTCAGGGGTGCATTCATGCCATTGCTGACGAGGTCGGGGTTGATTTTGCCGCTGTTGAGGAATGGAGAGAAGTTACTTTGGAGGAGAGAGCAGGCACGGAGGCTACGTTAGAAGAAGAAAGTGAGGGAAACAATGCGATTGGGAAGGTAGAGGACGACGAGGAAGAGGGGGACGACGCAGATGCTGAGCCCCTGAGACTGCCCATTATTCTGAAGGCGGACAATAAGGATAATGTAAAGACCGGAGATGATCTTTAACAATACGTTGGGACGGCATTGGTGTGGTGATTTAATTTTACATTGCATAGCAGGCTGAGTTTCCATTGACGTTTTCCAGATATAGGTTATTTTTGGGTTGAGGATAGAATAGAACGAGTTACTATAAATGAAGGTCGGCTTTCAACCTCTCCACTGCATCAGTGGCAAGAGACACCATAACATCCACGCCGTCATCACACCAATGCTCCCGCTTGCCCTCCGGTCTGCCTTCCATCAAACAAAGTATCCCATCGTACACCGGCATGTACGGCTCAACAAGTCTTGGGTTCCCCCGTCCCCCTCCAAAGTCAACCTCATACAAATTGAGATGTGCCCAACTTGTAAATATTGTATGCCGTGCACCTAGATATGCCGCCCAGAATCTCTGTGGAGCGCATTCGAAGCAAAGGTCATGGAGCTGCGCTTTCAACGCTTCCTCCGTGTACAATGATAAGTTCTCATTGATCTTGCCTGCAACGTCACGGACTGCAAGTTGGCAAGCATCCTTCCCAGCCATGGACACCGACGTAAGGAGAATCGGGCTTCCTAAGAATGAAGATGGTAGACCAAGGCGTCTCCTCAGTCCAATGGAGATGTGCAAGGAAACGTCCCGTTCATCAGCGCCCCAGCCGCGAGCACGATTGATTGCGCTCCAAAAGTGAGCAACAATCGCATCGTGACGACTAGTACTAGGTCCGGCAAGTTCCGATATCCTTTTAATCTGAGCGGCAGAGATGTGAAGTTTGGTGTGGGAGACTGGCGCTGAGGGATCCCAGTCTGCTGTGGGCATTGGTGTTCCTGGGGATTTGACCATGGAGCGTGTGAGTCCCTGTGGAAGATTTTGACCGGGATCACCATCAGGAGCTGGCCAGAACCAGTCATATCGTGACGACGGGAGGGAGCGGGATTTTGTGAGGAGTGTTTCGTCTGGGGAAGTAGCGTCGATGTCTCCCGCTGCGCGGGTATCCAGAAGTTGAGGGTCGAATGTTGGCGGCTCTAAATTAAAGGAACCACCTGGGGGTTGTGACATAGTTGCGAGCTGGTCGCAGAAGAGAAGAGTATGTTCGTAAGACCAGCGATGCATAAAGACAGCTAGGGTTTGCGCGTCGGCCAACGGATGGGATATTTTAACACCGACGCTGACACCGCCACAACCGAACTCTGTAATTCGTATCGACACAGGAGACTTTGGCTTTGGGTCCCCTTGTACTCTGAAGGAACGCGAGAGATCTGGGAGAAAGGCCTTTGCAGAGCAGGACAAGTTCCATGGTTGAGAATCGCGGGATTTGCGCTGCGCAGGACTAGAAACCACTTCATTCAAGGCAGCGGCACAGCGAGCGATGCTGAAGTCAACACCGGGATCTGCGGATGCACCGAAGGTGACTTGGAGTCTCCCAAAACGCTGTGTATGGTTACCACCAGGAACATTCTCGACCTTGCTCAATTCACCGGCGAAATGGGGGAAAGAAGACAGAGTCACTCGCAGGGACTCTTGCAAGGTCGAGGGCCAGTTCAAATGTACGCTGTTTCGGATCGGCGCGTCGAAGAACCAGACGGCGGTGGTTGGCGCAAAGTTAGTGACAACCGCATCGAGGATTGAAAGAGGCACTGTGGTCTTTCTCTGTTTTTGTGTCGGAAAGATGAGGGAGCTCTCAACGACCTCAACCTGGACCATCTTGCAGCTGTGGGATGGTATTTATTTCTGGCAGCGGCATGATTGAGAGGCGGCTGCCGTCCAGCTTATTTATGTGTCGGAATCCACGTTGTCCCATACTCGAAGCCGATGGTGCGTGTGGTGGAAGGAGCAAATATACGGCAGGTGGACCTTGCGCTTAGCACCCAGACCTGGGATAGTTGCATCGTGGTGGATCCCAAATGGCACTAGCATCACCATGAGTCATTATTATTCGCAAAATAAATGACAAATTTAGCCCATGTTCCTTGCATTGTTGAGGTGCGATGCCATGCAATCAGCCAACGGTGAGATTTCGATATCGGTGGCAGCCATCGTAAAGGTAGTACGTAGGGATACAGGGGTGAGTGGACTACTGGTCACTAGTGAGGCAACATCGCCACTTAGGGCACGATCGAATGATCGATATGACATGTATATGTATATTGTGGCGTTGTAGAGCTCCTGGGGCTCATAGAAGCGCTATCGTTGCAGGCCAGATTTTGAATGGCTTTATAGGACATGCTGATGCTGGGTATATAGGTAGGCGGTATATTGAGATTTGAGCGTGAGCACTTCCGTCTCAATTGTAGGGCTCAGTCGAAACCTTCAAATTCTTCGTCTCCATCGGCGTTTACATCTTTGTTAGATTTTGCAGCGGCGCGCTTGAGTTGCCGCTGTTCTTCGTTCTTTGCCTTGATCTGCTCCACCATCTGTTCAGTGTCCTCTGCCTTCTTCTTCTCCTCATCGGTCATTTTCTCCCATCGTTTCTTCTCCTGGCGGACTTGCTTTTGGTCTCGTCGCTTTGCTTTCTTATTTTTGTTCTCGGCATTGTTGCTCCACGAGACGCTGTCATTTGGACGTTTCTTATTCGTTTCTTGTTGTTGAGGACCATTTTCTGCCGTCTCCTGGAGGACCTCTAGACGACGCTTCTCCCGTTGCTTATCCTTATAAGAATACGTATCCCAATCCATGTCGACCCCAAGCGTCCTGTCTCCTGAGAAATTCCTCAGTTCAGGCATCTTTGGTAGCTTCAGTAGTCCCCAAGCTTTCCCCAGGCCCTCCCAGTCCAAGTCCGCGACACGGAAGATGCTGCTGGCTTGATGTTTACTATAGCTCCTCAACCAACTAACAAAAGCTTTTTGTCCTCGGTCATGCACCGCACGGTCTGCCCGTGCTGCCTTCCGGGCAACCTCTGTAGCTGCCGCGGCATCAGTGTCCAAAAAAGTGATGGGTTGAGGGAACGGAGCGACCGGAGTCTTCCGTACTTCTAGGAAGGAAACATAATCCTCTTCTCTACCCGGATGCAATAGGACCACACTAAGACCCCTACGGCCGGCCCTACCAGCACGACCGCAACGATGGATAAAGGTCTTTGGGTCTGAAGGAGGGTCGACTTGGACGACGAGATCAACTGATGGGATATCTAGACCTCGCGAAGCAACATCCGTAGTGAGAAGTATAGCTGGGGTAAGGGCATTTACAAAACGGTTGAAATTCTTTTGGCGCACATTTGCCTGGTGTTTGCCGTGAAGTGGTACGAGTTGGAAATCGTCACCCAGTATTAATGGAAGAATTGCGGAGAAATAGTCGACACCGGAGCATGTTGACACGAAGAATATTGATTTTGACGGAGTCGGTTGCACGGAATTTAAGATGTGTTTCAAGGCGGAAAATTTATGAATAGGGGGAACGGTTAAATAAGTCATTTGAAGGCTGCGTCGAGAATTATTAGTATGTGATACTGAGTGGGAGAAAGAATGCTTACCTGGCCGGGGTACGCTTATCATCAACTCCGGATCCACCCTTGACCTTGACTACCACCTTGACAGGGTTGCGCAGTCCTACACGGACGATCTGATCGACAGCCTCGCTCACACTAGCACTGAACAACCCTGTTCGCCTTTGCTTTGGAAGTCTGCGCAAGATGTTTTGTAGAGTTTCCTTGAATCCGAGATCCAACAGCCGGTCTGCCTCGTCCAAGACGAGCATCTCGAAGGACGATTGCGGGCAGTGTACGTGGGGGGATGATAGTAACTCCAAAAGTCTACCTGGTGTAGCCACCAAAAGATTCGGAGAGTGTTTCAAGAAACTGCTAAGATCCTCCGCAGGAGTGGTTGCACCCCCGAGGAGGAGCTGTGGAACGACCTTGAGTGTCGACGAAGAGTATTTCGTACGCGGAGCGTCTTCGTCGGTTTCGGAAGGCTTGATTGAAGAAGCTGATGGTGGATGGAATGCAAGTACTGATAACAGTACGCTGTATATCTGCGATGCAAGTTCTCTGGCGGCGGGTTAGCAAACACACTATCGTCCGTTCCTTGATCAGTTGGGCCAAGAGTTACCTGGTTGGGGAAACGATGATGGCGCCGACGTGATGTTTTTTGATGGGCTCTTCTAGGCGCAACAGCTTCTCCACAACTGGAATCAGAAAAGAAAGTGTCTTTCCACTACCAGTAACAGCTTCGACAACGACATCTTTGTGAGCCATAAAGAGGGGAATGGCAGATGCTTGAACCGGGGTCATTCGAGTGAACCCCATTGAGGAGACAGCGTCAAGCACCCATCCGGACAGCGGTGGATTCACACCATCCCAGGCCCGGGATGAAGTGCTCGACGGAGGTTTAGGGGCCATTGTAAATCGCTTCGTTCCTCTTGCTCCCTGTTTCGCTCTGCTTTTGTCGATGGGAAGCTGAGCGGAATTTTTTCCCTTATCGAAAGGGCATCCGATTAGATAACGAGGCGGTGAGTTTCTGCCTACTAACGTCTTTTTTTTTAAGATTTGCACGTGATGCACCGACCGGCTTTGGCGGAAAGCAGCAAGAAAGCGCTTTTGATAGACCGAGTTTGTGGTTAGCAGAGAGCAGATCGTCATTCGTCCTAGTACACCAAAACAACCCGACCCAATTGGAGAGACTCTTCCTGACGCCAGCACTCTATTTGCCCGGTTCGTGTGCGGTCTGACAGCAATGCGCGACGCTGTCGTCTCTGCCTTGGTACTCTAGTCAACCTAGCGAATCTTACGCTCAGCCACCAGTCCCCCGTTACCTCTCCTTTAAAGGACTCCTGCCCACCATTTCGTCCTCCGAAGCAAGCGGTTTTTTCACCCCCTGTGCTGTTGCCTCCAGTGTCTGTTGTACCCCCAGGCGCCCACTTTCCGGACTGAGCATCGCTGCGGTACTTCCGCCCTTCTCCGTCAGAGCGGCCGAGATGTCGTCGGCGCGAAATCCAGGAGCTGTGCCTGCGACACCAAGGGTTATCTCTCCATCGCCGACCCCATCAGAAGACAGAGCCTCATCAAGATCGCGGAACGATTATTCGGCACCGACAACACGTTCGGCAGCCCGACGGCGGCAGCGCCTTGACGAGGTTACAGAAGAGAGTCAGGATGTGACGACAGATTCTTCACCAACGCGATCACGTCGACGCAAATCTAGATCGAAGGCGTCTAAATCTGAAGAAATTGAGGCTTTAACAGCGCGAACGAACGGCCACACGCCGCAGACCAACGGCTACCTCTCTCCATTGTCGAAAGCTGACGGCACCCGGCTCGTCGACAGTATCTCGCGATCACCTTCCCCACTCGGCCTAATCCCTCTACACACGCGATATCGGAACTTTATCCACCGCCATGAGATTCCGCGGAAACTCCTTCACGTCTCGATCGGATTCCTGACACTTCACCTGTACAGCCGTGGTATCCAAACACACCAGATCACCCCGTGGCTCTTTTCAACTCTCGTCCCGATTGCCGCCACAGATATCCTGCGTCACCGGTCTGAGAGGATCAACAAGATCTATATCCGATGCGTGGGTGCACTCATGCGCGAAACCGAGGTCTCTGGCTACAACGGCGTGATCTGGTACCTGGTTGGCGCATATACTGTCCTTCGCTTCTTCCCCAAGGACATTGGGGTTATGGGCGTCCTTCTCCTCTCCTGGTGCGACACTGCCGCCTCCACTTTTGGCCGAATCTACGGCCGTTACACCTACAGCCTGCGTAAGGGAAAGAGTCTTGCGGGCACTCTAGCCGCCTGGGCTGTCGGCGTTGTCACCGCCGCCGCTTTCTGGGGCTGGTTCGTTCCATACGTCGGAACCTTCCCCAGTGACCCGGAAGGCGCTTTTCTATACACCGGCCGTATCAACCTGATACCGGACCCAGTGAAGCGTCTAATCGGCTGGTCGGTAACATCATATACCGAGAGCAGCACGGTTATCACCGGCTCGCTAGCACTAGGCGTCATGAGCGTTGTCTCCGGCGTCGTCGCTGCAGGCTCCGAATTTATTGATCTTTTCGGTTGGGATGACAATTTCACCATCCCCGTCTTGAGCGGTATTGGGCTATGGGGTTTCTTGAAGGTTTTTGGGTGATTCGAATTATACCGAGTATTATTAGATAGACTCTTTCCACCACTATGTTACGGCGATCCCCCCTTTACTACACCACCCTTCCCACTGACTCGTTCCATCCCTCCCTCCCTCCCTCCATTTCTTTCCCCTGTTCAATAACCCATGCCAGCCTATGATTATACTTGCATGCATGCATACACATATACTTATGCCTATACCACCTATACGTACTAATATCACTACTCAACTCCCAAACATCCCGGACTTTTACTCAGCCATAGTCTCAAATAAGATATCAGGAATAGAAAACTGGGCATGACAAGCGCTACACTGTAATCACGAGCTGCCTCAGAAAGGTTATGGATTACCAGCTGCCTCAAAAAGGTTATGCCAAATGTATTTAGCTCTTGGATACCACGAGTTGAGCCGTAAATTAGGTTTCCCATGGCATGTGCGCGGCAGCTTAATGTTAAATCAACCACGCAACGCCGCTCATCTATGGATAGGTACAATAAGCATGGCAATTTAGATTACCCACGTGGCGGCGGCGGACGGTCTAACAGCTAGCCCTATCTTCCAAGCCCGAGAGGCAGCGAGGTACTGCCTTATAGTAAAAGTCCGGCGTACTACGCTCTTGCTAGGACCGATTGAATGAAGGCCATGACGAATATTCAAAAGTCGCATGAAAATATAGACGACTAAATTCAAACTAGTAAACCAGAGGGTAAAGGAATGTACATTACTATCGGCCGCACTGATCTTCTCTAAGGGATACTGTTGATGCGAAAAAAAAAGAGACATGCGTATGTCAAGTCAGGTCAAGCCAGTACTAGGATTCCCGGAACTTTGCATCCAACGCGATAATAACACGGCTACGACGAACTTTCGCCATCCCACTTGCATAGATTTGATCCGTGAAGCATGAACAAGGAGATGGGACAACGAAATGAGATCAAAACAATGTACCACAGAAAGAAAAGAGAAATGAGAGAGACGGGGTGTAAAAGAAGTAAATGCCAGAATATAAGTAAGCCCAGTAGTCACGCCGATTCGACCTAAACGCCTAGCGGTAATATGTCCCTTTCCGGCCCGCTATTTATTATGTGTATCTGTACCAAGTAACGCCAGAAGAAGCGATTACAGTAACCGCAGATATGTTCATCCTATCCTCGCCTTCTTGGCACGCTCGTTGCTCTCCCCGTCTTTTCGAAGGGGGTATAGATGCATACCCACCTCGGTTGGGAAGTCGGGATGGAGGAGGTTGAACCGGTTCGGGTTGTGTGGGATTCCATCGATTTCCGGCGGAGTTTGCTCAACTAGGAGATGAATGAGGTTCTTATCGACATGTCCCAAATGCTTGTTCTGCATTTTATCCATACGGATCCAATCATCGTCCACTTCTTCATTCATTAGCGGAGGTAGTGGGGGAGCACCGCTGTTGCTAGGCCGAGCGTGATAGTTGGCTAGGATATTGTAAGGGAGATTCGGACGAACAGCTGGCTTATCGGAAAGCTCGGCCAGCGGGTTGAGAGCGTGGTTGCCATGCGTCCGGGTCGAACGTGTAGCATGGAAATTCTGGCTCGCGGTTCGCGCCATATCGGTGGCGGGAGTGCCGTTGTCCTCGGCACCGGTGCCATCCATGCCGGATGCCTCATCCGCATCCGTATTGTTCCCATTAGTTGCCAGGCCTGAGGGTTGGTCGGGACGTTTGGACGTAGAAAAGAAATGAACGGTGGCAATGTGTGCCTGGTTCGCATGTGCACTGAGTTCCTTCTCTGTAAAGAGAGACTGAATAGAGTACGCCGGCGCAAGTTGCTGCTGGGCTACTTGGGCCTTTGAACGCTCCGCCGGGGTCTCACGGACTGGCGACCCGATATCTTCCTCCGGAGCCTTTCTCTTTCTCTTATTGAGATGATCCGACATGATCCCGTTGCCTAATTCATCGAGATCCACGCGATGGCGAGTATGTCTGGTTTTGCGGTTCCCGTGAAGTCCACCAGGGCTGGCAGGGTTGGTGATGCTGAATTGGTTAGGGTGAAGAAGGAGGGCATTTGTGTCCGCGATGTCAAGATGCTCTTTTTCTCTCATGAGGCGAGCCCGCTTGCCTGAAAGCGTCTGCACAAGACGCTCGCGGAGGGTTGACGAGAGATTGTCGTATTCTTCTTCCGCAAAATGCGCGCGAAACGCATATTCTCGCTGGAATCTTTCCAGATTATTATTATGGCGGTGCTATATCCAAGATTTCAGTCAGTGCTCAATTCACCAGATCAACACATCCGGCCGAACGGGGGTTAAAAAAAGAAAAAGAAAAAAGAAAAAAGACTTACCACCAACATAGCGAGATCAGCATCTCGATCTGCCTTGACCTGGTTAACTTCCTGAACAAAGCGAGAATACCACATGCCCGCTAAGCTAGCCATCTCTTTCGCGAATTTGCCGCCTCCAACCGTGTTCTCAATCAGGTGGGCAATTTCATCCGCCGAATCAGGGAGAGGGCCCGGATTGTAAGGATCAGCATTGTTGATAAGGGTCATATCGCACTGAAGAGCGTGCAATTGCTGGCGAAACTGAGTATCACGGTTCTGGCTGAACGAGGCCGTAAGATCGTGAAGGCGCTCTTGTAGCGCGCTGCGTCGCTTGTCCCGCTTCGAAAGCGGCATGCTGGTTGGAGGGCTGGTCGATCGGCCCCTCGAGTGCAAGCCATTTGACATCATGGGCCCGCTGCCTCCAGTTCCAGGAGAAGGGGGAGCGGGAGAATAAGCCATGGTCTGATTGAGCAGACTGGTTGCTGAACAGAAGTGTCGTCACGCGGGAGTAGGATCCGTAGTCAAGGCGCTTTCTATGGGAGGGCAGGGAGTAAAGACGTTGACCGAAGGATAGCGCTACAGCATGGAAACGAGACAGCTGCACATCATACTTGGGTCAAAATGCAGGTAGGAGGAGTATACATGAAGGCACTGGGACAGAAGAAGAAGAAAAGCAAGAGGAACGCCGAACTGAACAGCCATCGGATGGGGCAGAAAGGCCGGGCGGGAGGCCTATCTACCGTAACAGGACTAGCGCGCCTCTCTCATTGGCACTCACCGCCCACGTGACGAACACCAGCCAAGGCGAGGTGAACACAAAGCAAAATGCTACGAGACCAAGCTTTTATCAGGAGAAATGTAAAGTAAATTTTCAGTTGTTTCATAATGGTGTACATAGATCATGTCTATCCAAACTAGCTATTCATAGTCATCTCATTTCAAGCCAGTGCATGATGATAAGTCAAAGCGCCAAAACAATACGTAGCGATAGGGTATTATTCGTGTCCAATGCATGTCAAGTAACCCACATTCCCTCTGTATTCATTCCATCCTAACACCGAAAAACGCCATACCATGAAGATCCCTTTTGTATCGCCAAAAAAAATCACTTCTCAAAAACATAAGCCATGTTGCATGGCCCCGATTTGCAATGTCCGCTATTTTGCAGATTGCTTAGTGAGATCGGCGAATCACGAAGATGCCGAGTTCAATTCCATCTCGAGGCTCCATCTCATATGGTCGCCTTCGGATACCATCGATAATCTCACTGAGCAGCATAGCAGACGTCACCTCTTTATTCTCCATGCGATGATAGCCGGGGGTGTTTAGTGTCGGCTTTGACCCTGGAAGACGACGGCTGTTCTGCCAATAGAGGCTGATCACTTCCTTCATTCGGGTCTTATCTTGGTGGATATACCATTCTGACCAAAGTTTTCGGTCAAGTCGAACACTACCTTTGCGGGCATCCACAATGTTGAACCGAGAGGAGGATGAACTCATTGAGTCGCAAAGGTGGTCGAGGTTTTCCCGCATGGTATCAAAATCGTCCATGTGAGCGACCGCGGAAACTTTGCCTAGGTAGCGACCGATCTCTGCTGACAATTCGTTCACCACGACGAGCTGCCGCAGTAAGGGGTCGAGGATGGGCCCTAGATACTGCGACTTGAAAGTCGATGCACCTCGCCTGGTGGGATAGATGAAGAGCAGCGAGCCACCGTCAGGCGAAAGCTCACTTAACCGGTCGACAAGAAAAGAGGGCCGGTTGGAAGAAAAGAGGTCTTTGTATTCTTGAGTTGAGGACGGGGGTAGGTAGCGTTCGAGGACTGAAATATGAACACTGGATGGTGGGACAATTGGCATCGGAAAATGCGGTGTCTTAACCTGAATCGGGCCTCGAAAGTCGTGGTACGCTGAGACCACGGCCGCGCTGGAAAATACTGCAGTCGGTCTAAAATAGTCGTCGGCCGGGGCCAACGAGTGAGGTGTGCTGGGAGGAGAATGAGGGAGGTTCGAAAGGCTGAACTGCTCCGGGACTGCATGGGTGACGTTGATATATGGAGATTGCCCATGCTGTAAGCGGTGCTGAACTGCCTGCACAATGGAACAGAAAATACTCTCGTTAATCTCGGGACTCGCAGGTTTGTCGGTGTGGCAATCTGTAGGAGGGCTTGGATATGGAAGCATTTGGTAAACAATTTTGGCGGCTTCCCCTCGGGCATTTGAAAACGGCAACGAAGACACTGGGAAAATGTATTAATTTTTGACTCTTTTGCTGGAAGATAACGCAGCCGAACCAAAACTTACAAGTTGCTTGCACACTGCTCTCTAGCCATGAGCTTGGGTCGCAGTCCATGTCGCCGCTAGAAGACTGTGGACTTCCGCCAGAACTTGAGGGTGATATGTTATCCGACGGGCTGCCCAATGTATCCGAATGCATTGTCCCAGAAGTGGTATCCATGTTGGGACCTTCATCCATGGGTATTAGCCCCGGGTCCCGGTTGATGTGCGATTCAAACAGTAGCATATTGTTCCGAGGGCTCCACGCAATATGATCGTCGTCTTCGGGTGGTGTTGGTGGTAGAGTTGCGGGATAATCGTCCTTGCCTGTCGATTCCCACGCCCGCGGGGAGGACTGCGTGGTTCGAGCCGCCAGCGAACTCGAAGCAGTGGAAATCCGGAGACGCGAGTCAATGGAGTTTGTATGGAAGTCGGCGGTGCGGTTATAGGATTTAGTGACCGAGCCAGAGATATCGACGGAGGGAGGATGGAAAGAGGCGCTGCTGCGAGATAGGAAGCGAGAGACAGAAGATGGTTTGGTTAGGAGCGAGCCCTGTGAAGCGCGACGCTTGAGTCGACCCGAGCCTGGGCTCTGGGACAAAGATATTGGAGTGCGTGGACGTTGAGAGTTTGAATATGAAGGTGATAAAGGTCGACGCTGTTGGGTATGATGTTGACTGGACGGTGTCACGATGCCTTGACGCGATGTGCCGGCTTCAGCGGATGCATCTGATGGAGGATCTGAGGGAAGCGTCGAACGCATGACAGGAGTACTATTTCGCACTGTTGTTGAGGCAGACAGACAAGGTCCATGACACTGTGGAGAATACATCCAGGGTGCGTCGGATTCAACGGGCGGCGGGCAGGCAACCGACAGTGGTGAGATGGTACCCGAGACGCGGGAGAGCGATGGAATCAGTCGTCGGTCGCTGGCGGAGTTTATTCGGGGACGGTAGGCGCAAAACAGGAGGCAGAAAGCGAGACGTGCGTGAGATTATGAGACGAAGAGGAGAAAGAGAGAGGGAGAGAGAGAGACGAGAGGAGTTGAAAAGGTGAGAGAGTGACGATAATACAGAGGGAGACGGTGGAGAAGAGGGAGATTGAAGGAAGGGAAGAGAAAATTGGGAGACAGTCTGAAGGGTCTAGAATATGGGAGGAAAGCGACCATTGAAGGGCAAAGGATTAATGACGCCTGGAAACGATCGTGACCCAAGGAGCGACAGTCAGACGGAGTCTGGCGCAGTCTGGGACCAGTCTGGTTCCCTCGGACTGCCACTGGTGGTCCTGCGGTCTAGACCGGGCCTCATTGGGAGTCCATGACACGAGTCCCAGCGGCTCCTGCTCTCTTTTTCGCCCTCACCGATGTCGCGGCGAGCATCTACAACACTGCGGAAGTCAGAATTCAGTTTCAAGAATCTCACGCTGGGATTCCTCTGCCAGAAAGCGAAGAATCTGCACTAAAATAACCTGCCAGCAGACAGGGTGAGGCCAGACGCGCGGACTTGTCTAGGCCCCCATAGTGGCTGATCCGGACGCTCCACTGCGGTGACTGTGCTGCCGCTAGGCCGAAACGGGAACACACAGACCTGCCTCGCTCAGCCCCACTCTGCCTGGCTCTGACACTGGCAGTCTGGAACTGGCCAGCGTCTGTTTGATATGGACATCACACTCTGCTCTGTCTGATGTCCATATCTCATTAGCTTAACGGGCCTATGGAGTCTGGAGTATGCCAGATCGATTAGTTTCAATTCGAGCCCCAGTGTCGGTATCTCGCGCCAGCACACCTGCAACCCCAGCTGGCAGCATCCAACTTTTTCCCATCGGTATTTGCTTTTTGCGCATATAACAGTGTCGTGTTATCCCTGGCCTCTCCTCCAAAGCAGCACTCAAATACGGACGTAGATCATGTCCAGCTCAGCCCGTGGACCCTCTCGCTTTGCATTCTACTCGGTCTTTCCATCTCTTTGTCCTACCCGACACATCTTGCAGCCACCCGTGCAAATTCAGCACACAACCTTACAAACGGAGAATTTAGCCCAATCCAATCGCCCCAATGCTCATCGAGAGGCTTTTAACAAGAAAGAAGGGGAAAAAAAAGAAAGCAAAAAGCAAGGAAGCAGAAGAAATTTGGATAAAAATAAGAATAAAAAAAATACAAAAATAAAAATAAAAAAACAGGAAAAGGTAAATATGTATGACACTGCAACTGCCAGAAGTCCAGAAACGGACTGATCGACCTGCGCCACGGCCAGCATCATCTTTGAAGATTGAGGTACGGAGTACAGTCTCGATCTGGCCGGCCTTTTTCTCAACCTCAATGCGTACGATGGAACGCCCAAGGCTGGCATGGCAGCCATCTCGCATCAGCATCAGCATCAGCATCAGCATCGCTTTTGGCGATCGGTGCGATCAATGCACCGGGCAAGAAGAGACCGCCAGTTTGCAGCTATTTCGAGCTGACCGTACTTTTCCTGGCGAAAGCCCACCGTCGACTGTCGAGTGTTGACAGGGGACAGGGCTGGCTGGCTGTCAGTCTGTGCCGACCGACATCCTACTGACCTCCAGCCCATCCCAAGGTTGCCTTGTTCAACTTTGTTTCAACTATCAACTCAACCCAACTCGCGCTCCAAAGCCATCCGTTCAATCAGGCAGGAAGCGCGAATATCCGCACCAGATCCAAGGTTTTGGAAGCAGTGGAAATTCCCCAACCAAAGTCAACCAACAACATCCTTGACGTCGAGACTCAGGACGCACTGCGATGCCCGGTTTTCTGCCTTTTTGCCTCCAGCCGCCAGCCAATGGTCGGGCGGCCGTCTGATATATTCTATTGGCTGGGCCGACCCCACCGCCGTTTCCGGCCAGGCTGGAATTCCTTGATCTCAGTCTCAGTCTCGGTCTCAGTCTGTCGAGGCCTGGCTCGGCCCTGCCCAACTAACTGCCACTGCCGCTCTCTTCCGTACCGCTGTTGTCAACCGCCCAGGGCTGCCTTTCGACACTCCGGATGGGGAATAGTCGGAGTCTTCCATGCTTATTTACTTGCAAAGTGACAAGCACGTGTATGTACACCAGCTAACTCCGCGTCTCAACCAGGACGAACGCGATGCCCGTATCTCCGAGACCACTCGTGTACCTCGCACTCTAGTCCGCATACAAGACTTCGGGGGCGGGCACGAGCGGAGAATCCAAGATACCGCATCGGGCAAGATGCAGCACTCGCGCCGCCCACCCCACCATGCTACCATCCCACCCGACTCTCCGGACGGCTGCCTCGTGGCCGTGAGTCGTGACCCGTGAGGAGTCAGGTCATTCATTCTCCAAGTTCTAGGTTGCTCGGCTGGAGCCTGGGAGTGAGTTCCGAAATTGTAGCAAATATACATGGAGCACGAGTTGAATTGCAAGTCTTACGTATACTGGACCTATACGTTAGTAGACTGTGGTAACCGAGATGAATATTCTATCCCAAACGCTGCATTCCATGGACACGTTGGGGGCGGGGAAGATGTACGGAGTACACTCGCTTACGGATACAGTGTCGGTAAACAGGGAAGTTGGAAGGCACTTGCAGTAGTGGTGCCATCCCTCCTCGTAACGGTCGTATAAGTTAGTTTAGTAGTTAATACTGGACTCCTGCTGCTGCTGCCACTTCGGGTGCGAGATTAAGTCACTCCGTATCTGCTAGATTGCACCGCGTACCCCGGTGGATTTACACTGTGGGTTACCTACTGTAGAGCGGACGAGTTAATTAGTTATGCCGCTGCATAACTAACTAAGTTAAGCGACTTGATGATCTAATTCTAGGGTCTTGCCATCTGCAGATGGAGCTGGAGCTGGGGCGATGGGCGGTTTCCCGTGTCTCCCCGCCATTGTGTCTCAGATTAAGTGCAGGTTGTTTATCGAGGATCACCGATTCATCTGATCAGGATTCATCGGGATTGTTGTGGGTATGCGTGGCGGGGGACTTTTTGTCTAGATCGGACTACGATTTATAGTTTTATAGTAATTGTGTTCAGGCTTCTTTCTTTAGAGTTGGAGTTAAACGTGATTTGTATTGTTTTGCAATTGTTGCTTGTTTGTTGGAGTTATGACGATGTTCTTCTATAACAAGACGGATTATTCTTCTTCTTTCGCTTTTGGCATATGCTTCCGACTTTTCATGAATGACGGCATATATCGAGTGAGTCACACTGGAGTCACTATTTGTTCCAGAACTTCTAGAACCCACAAGTCGGCAAGTTTCTGTAATGTTTAGTTGTTGTTTTGTTGTTGTTTTGCCTTGTCGTGTTTCGTTTCGTCTCGAATGAGCACGTAATCGTCCTCATCGCTTAAACGATTGCATCCACCTCAATCTCCACGAGCATTCTCTCGTCCACGAATCCATTGCGCACCACCAACATCGTCGCTGCTGCCCCGACGCCCGGCTGGCTCTTGCGTCCTAGGATTTCCGTGAACCCCTCCCCAACAGCGGTGCAGTCCTCGGGGCGACTGACGAACATTCTCACCCGCACCACGTTCTCAGGCCCCTTGCCGCCGAGGGCTTGGACTGCCTTGATACATTCCTCAAGTGCCACGCGCGTTTGCCGGCGTGCGTCGCCAGGGTAGAGGATTTGCGGGGCGTCAGCTGGAGATGCGGGGTCGACTGCAGTGGTTCCAGACACGAAGACTTGCTGACCATGACGAACCGCTCGATAGTACCCGATTCGCTCCTCGAATGGGGATGGCGTCGAGTAGAACTGCTTATCGGCGGATGTTGGGTTTGAAGTCATATTGGGTGAGTTATGCAAGCTTCGGAGCTTGGGTTGCTCTTTTGCTGGCCATATTCCCCGACTTATAAGCCTTTGTGAGCCAAGTCGATGTGGAATGAGTCATAGGCTATTAGCCTGTTACTTAGCCCCTAGACCTCGTATAGCCAAAGGTTAACACTAGGAAGAACCTTGGAATGGTGTTAGAATAGTTCAATGCCTCCGTCGGATGGAGACATGATCACCGGGATCGGCTCACGAAGTCACTGATCGGCTTCGAGTGTCAGCTTCCCGCCTCGTGTGAAATCTCCGAGGCCGCTCGGCCCAGTGTGACTGCAGACACCGGTTTGCAGAGAGCTTTGAGCGTTGCTTCGAATCGGTCGCATGCCCAAGGGGTAGCTGTGAGCAATCGGATGCGCCCAGAGGAACCGGATGAGCTGGCAGCGACTGAGTTGTATCACGCTGAAACCGAAAGTTTGCCTTGTACGACGTGGTCGATTGCAAACTGTGTCGGTCTAGAGTAGTTTGGAATTCCAGGCATTGCAGCGACAGCAGCTGAACGCCATTGATGAGCGAGCATGCCCGATATTCAATGTCGGGCCAGCAGTCAGCGCCCCAGAATGGATCCTCGCGAACTGCCATTTCGAGTGCCTCAAGCCAGAAATTAAAGCTAGGCAGTCGCCGACAGGAGTTGAGCAGGCCCGGGTTGAGCAAGTCGTCGGACAGAAGACACGCCACGGCAACAAAACGGATGGTGGGCTCTGAATGCAAGACGTGCAGGCCGATGCAGGCGGGGCAGCGTTCAGTCATATACCAATCATGCTCCTCACTAAAGATGCAATGCAGCCAAGCATAAGCATCGCGTGCTTCACCTCGAAAGGCTCGCTCTGACTCTGTTGCTTTATGGCCGGACAACATGCTGACGGCGACGCGAGACGCTTGGTTATGGAGAAGGAAGAGGGGGAGGAGGAGGGTGTGTATTATATCACGATGCAGGCGAAACGACTCTTTCTCCTTGTCCGAGCACGAATAGTGGTGGGATGCGCAAAAACTAAGAAAGCAACAAGGCATTGGTCAGCAACATGCCGCATACTCGTGGTAAGTGGTTAAAGGGGACTATGCACCTTGGGGCTTCAGAGCCGAGCTCCTGGCGCCTGAGATTCTCTCGAATTGCTCGAAATGCTTCATTACGAGCCAGCCGATCGCTCGCAGTCCGCGAAATGCGGAATGGACAAGGGGTAGACATTGCTGCAGCAGCGGTCGCAGTTGTCAAGACAATGGATCGGCGACCGACAGTGTAGAGGATTTAAAAGGGCGATTCGAGTGCGCCCGGGACAACAAGCTCGAAACAATTGTGTTGAACTCGTACGTATTCGGTGACGTCGAGTCTGGATGGCGAGAGCGCAGGGGCCAATCAGCGACACTGGCAATAACGAAGCTTCCAGTTTCCCAAGATAGTGACGTTTGACAGGCGCAGAGCCAAGGGTCACATGGTCTGGACAGGTCAGATTGACTGGGGTGCGCCGGGTAGGGACAGAGTCACAGAAGGAAGTTGAGAACGAAACCATTTAAGATGGAGAAGAAATAAAAAAGGGCTTGAAGTAGTAGTGATAAAAGATTGCGCGAGTGCAGAATGCAGCGATGTCACTTTGGGGGACGAGATGAAAGCGGGCATCTGAGTGGGCGACGGAGACGGGGCAGGGGGCCATCCACGCAAGCTGCTGTCGATCCTCTTTTGCAACAAAGTCCTGCTCATTTCTATTCGGGTATTCGACATTCCTGGATTTTCCTTGTCGACTGCGACCTGCGACGGTTTTGTACCTAGTTTCCGTAATTCTGTGCTCACAATGCTGGCGCTTCCAACGTGGAATTGTCGGCGTTGTCTCAGTGCCCCTCCTGCTCAGGCTCTACAGGCTGCCAGACTGGGAACTCTCGCTCCAGCAGATCGCAATCGAATTGTTGTCTGAGTGGAGCCGGAAAGGGTCTCGATCGTTGCCCAGAATCAGATTCGGCCTGAAAGCCTGGAAAGCCTGGAAAAGCCCGTGCATGACGATATCTGCCGATTTCAGGAGCAAAAGGGGCCGACCGTGTTTTTTGCAGTTATCGTGACTGGTGAACAATGATCCAGGATCAGAGCAGATGCAGCAGGTTGATGATGCCCGCTGCGTGTCTTAATCTCGCTGCCGACTGTTCGAAACCCTCGTGGTCGCAGGGCTGAATCGGATCTTAGTTTTCCCATCAATCTTGTCTTTTCTCGTTTGATCTTCTCTTCTGATCTTCTCTGTAATTTCTTCTCGGCAGTCGGAGTGTCCCGAAAATCAACCACCTCAACCTCACAACTGCCAGACCACCTGCCACAACTCCCACAGTTTGCTGCAATGACGAATCACAATGTCCCCATTGCGCCTCAATGGGGACGTCCAGCTGGCCCATGTCTTTAACGTCACTTGCTGATTGACTCGTGCAGCATTACCCGCGCAAGAGATCGCATTGTCGTATTGAGTGTCACCAATCATTTCCCTCTCTATTCGCCATCGCTTCACTGGAAGCTGGATCTAAGCTGAGTTGAATGGATTCTCAACGTGCAGGCGTCAATCACTGTGGTGAACACTGTCTCGGCTATAATTAGGGTGCTTCTGAGTCTGGTCTCCATCTCGGGCAGCCACGTTCCTCGGAGGGAAGTCTACTCAACCAAATTCAACGGTGGAGCTTATACGGAGCCCCGATGGTGGCATTTCGAGGCCTTGGTGGATAGGCCGTTTGACTGTCGACCGGATTTATTAGGGCACCGCTACGGACTGCTTCCAAATTCTCACAATAATGTGTGAGACTGTGGTTATCCACTTTGGTAGCGAATGCGGTCTTGGCCATGGCCTTACTACTGGGTCCGCAGTACAAAGCACCAGCAAATACAATTGCTTTAAAATGCAAGGTAGGATATTTTTGCATTCCCAAAGACTGCTTCATTTAAGTGGATGTTTTTCCCGAAAGGCAGCTCACAAAGAGTTCATGTTCATTCAGTCAATTGACTTTGGTTAATCAGGGCATCCCCTATGCAGTGAGATACAAGATATCTGCTAAATTAAGGCCGAATAAAGAACCTCCCTGTTCAGGAACCAATATGATTCCTGTCAGAGTAAAGTACATAGTAAACATAGCGGGGGTAAAATTAGATTCATTGCTCTCCAATAGCTTTCACTAGGCAGGTTTGATGTGAAGCATTCAGTCTTCATAGATCTTTATAACACATTCAGCCACTACCAGCTCCGGAGGCTATGCATCTCACTTCATGTGTCCTGCATAATTCATATATCTGTATGGCCGAGGCTGTTCCATCGCCAATGTTTTCACTGCATCTATAAATTCCCAAGTCAGTACACTGGGCTGTCAAAGTGAACGCCCTCATTTTCACAGTGTCGAGATTAGACATAAATACAGAGATCAGTCCGAAGACACTTCTCATCCTCCATCCCTCCATCTCCTCAAGGTGCAATTGCAATTGGTACTACCTACCAGCCTCGCATCAAGATGCCTTCTCTAATCCTTCTCGTCTCCCTCCTCTCTCTCTTCTCCCTCAACACCGTCACTGCCCGTGAGTCCATCGTCGGCGGACGCCCAACTACATCTGAGGATTACCCATACCAAATCAGCCTGGAACACCTCGGCCAACACATCTGCGGCGGCTCCATCCTCAACGAAAAGTCCATCCTAACAGCCGCCCACTGCACGCACGAATACCCCAATAACCTGACCATCCGTGCAGGCACCTCAACCATCGGCCACGGCGGCAGCGTCTACCAGCCGTCCAAAATCACGACGCACCCCAAATTCAACCCCGAGACAGGCGACTACGACGTCGCGGTCATAACCCTCAGCAGCGACATCGCCCTTGACGCCTCAGCCCGCCCTATCACACTCAGCTCTGCGACCCTACAGCCCGGCCACAACTGCACAGCTACCGGATGAGGCTTCGACCGTGAATACGGCAAACTCTCCGAGCAGCTACAAGCTGTCAAACTCGAGACAATCGCACGGGAAGAATGCAGCAATGACTATCAGGGGGTCGCCTCGATCACAGACCGGATGATGTGCACTTATTCGCCGGGCAAGGATGCCTGCCAGGGTGACAGTGGCGGCCCGCTTGCGTATGATGGTATGCAGGTTGCCGTCGTTGGGTTTGGACTTGGCTGTGCGAGGCCCGGATACCCGGGGGTTTATACGGATGTTGCGAATCAGGAGATTCATCGCTTTATTGTGGAGAGTATGAAGAGTCCGGGGTCGCCGCAGCCACCTGCGCAGCAGTCGGATTCGAGTACATCTGTGCCATCGAGCACGGCGCTCATATCAAGCTCGACGTCCTCTAGTATAGTACCGTCGGGTTCGAGTTCTGTGTCATCGAGCACGGCGTTGATACCAAGCTGGACATCCTCTAGCATGGTGCCGTCGATTTCGATACCATCAAGTGTGATGCCGCCAAACACAGTGCCGTCAGTTTCAACACCATTGACTACGTGGCCGAGCACTACGCTGCAACCGACCACGCTGCAGACGAGCACCACCGCTCAACCAGTTGCAGGGCAATCTGGCGTCCAGAAACCGGGGTCCTGCCCCCCAAAAACTAAGTGATGTTGATTATGAGATTTAATACCTATTGAGGACGCTCAGTTCGCCGAGTTGAAGGCACAGTACAAAGTCTTTTTTCTACCTTACTGTAGATCTGAGTGTCTAAAATACAAAAACAAATTTATTTATTTCCCAAGATAATTTTCGTAGCCTAACATCGCTTGAGCAGTAAATCGAGTATCCTGTACTAAGACTGGTGGTTATTACCGTCCATCTGGAGTGTCGGATCTATGCGCAAAGAAAAAGGTCAGTTCAGGACATGGACGGAACTACGCCGACATACGATCTCTTAATGGAAGAGGGAGGCTGAGCCGTAAACTTGGGGGCAAAAGACGTTATACGATATTTCATATAAATGCACAAATGTCCATTCCGAAACCAGACCGCCGTACCGTCGCTTCATATTAATCGTAACAAACTAAATCAAGATCAGGGCGTAAAATTGCAGAACAAATATCAGTAGGAGATTGAGAGAAAATAATGCAGACTAGTAGTCTTCGAAAAAGTAGCGGGTAGAGAATCATAAAGTACAGGCTGATTAGACGAATAA
Organism: Aspergillus puulaauensis; assembly: GCF_016861865.1. Lineage (NCBI taxonomy): Eukaryota > Fungi > Ascomycota > Eurotiomycetes > Eurotiales > Aspergillaceae > Aspergillus > Aspergillus puulaauensis. Next base: position 867,986 of record NC_054859.1, read on the forward strand.
GGTTTCTGCAATAATGGGTATATGAAGCGAAAAGAAGTTAGGGCTAGAAATATCAAAGATGTTAGTTTTTCAGAGCTACCCATGGAATTGCGTAGCCCCAGGATGGATCATTTGCGAGTGCAGGATTCGGTCCTGCATCTGGAGACATGCCACGAACTATGCTCGACTTTTTCTTGCTTTGCTTCCTGTTGGATTGTTTGGACTTCGTTTTTCGGGTCTCGCGATCTGACTCGCTGGTGGCATAAGATTCAGTTTCAGAAGAACATAGGTAAGTCCCTGGCGTGGATGGAATGGTTGGACTTAGGAGGCCGTTTTCATCTTGGATATAGGCTTCTGTCTGGTTTTGGTCTTTTCTTGGGCTTCTCGGAGAAGCAGATGGTGATCGTGATCCTATCCTTGGTACGGCTACTCTATCATCTTTAGCCGATCTCATACCGTCCGGGCGCTCTCGGTGGCCAGAATACAGGCTTGATGAGCAGCAGAGTGCAACCTTGCTCTCTGCTCTTCTGATAGAACAAGCGAAAAGCTGCTCTACTTGAAAGGCAGAGGGCCGATTGCCGGGGTCTCTGCTGACCATGTCTCGCGACATTGCGAGCATTGGTCGGACAGCTTGGAACACGGGGTCTTTGCGCTTCTTCGCGTCGCTGTCAAGAAGGGTAATCCACGAGCTCACTTGGCCAATATTCCGGTCCAGATGAAAGGAACAATCTGCAACGCCGCCACCACGACCCGCTGTGCGATTCTTTGCACCACGATGGCTGGCGAATGCGGATATTTTTCGCTTGCACAAGTACGTAAAAATATCCAAAAGTATGGCCCCGAGGGAAAAGATGTCGGATGCTTCTGGATCGGTTTGCCGAGACTGCCATATCTGGACCAATGCTCCGCCACTGGTATGCGCAGTGGGCACCCCGACGGAGTTGAAAATCATGGAACCCCGCTCTTCCGAAGACCCTGAAGAGCTAGAAGGAGTTATAGACGGAGTGTATAGTATGGGGCGTTTCATCGAGATGCCGTGCCTACGAATACTCCCGTTACTAGACCCCGAGGAAGAGGAAAGGCCCATGGAATATCGAGAAGATGGGTCTTTCCGACCAACATGAATAACAGTGCCATGAGAAGCGACCGACTCTGGAGGTGGGCTCAGTGCCTCCGGATCCGATATGTGCAGTCCCCTCAAGCGAGCTAGGTTCAATCCCTCTGGACGTTCTCCCGCCTTACGACCAGAACGCCCTCCTGATGGGAGTGTGCTGCTCGTAGGGCCGCTGTTCTGGACACTGATAGAGCGCACCCACCTTTCCGGTGGGCCATATTGATAGGACTCAACATCATCCACCTTTACTGGTGGAAGTAAGGTATCCAGAGCTTCGAATTGACCAATGAAGATTTTAAAGTTTGCATCAATTAGGATATTGGATGGGCGAATAAGGCCATGAACTTGGCCATGGGCATGCAGCCAGAATAGACCATGTGCAAGACAGTGTGGCCAATTGATTAATATTTCTCGTCGTCGTTCTTTTGCGAGCTTTTTGAATGATTGAGGCGTATCGGTCAGGAAAGACATGAGAGTTCTTTCATATACTCCCGAGAAGAGGATGCAAATAGTGTTGTCGGCGAAGTATGATGCGTAAATGGAGTAAACATGGTCATGGGCCAATCTCCTCATAGAACGAACCTCTTCGAGAACTTCGTCTTCGTCGAAGAAATGTGGCGCGCCACCGATGGTAACTTGGGTCCGCAAATAGATCTTGCAGACCGCGCCAGCCAGGACGACCCTTTCAATGCCCTCTCTCACCAATACAGTACCGGTATTCAATAATTCGACGGGAATGCCTTCGTTCTCGGTATATTTGACATGCTCGCCTTCGCCAATGCCCCTGACGATAAAACGCCATTGGGCGAGGAAAAACTTGGAATCTAGTTCAGAATTTAGATCCTGAGCAGAAAGTTGCAGCCGGTCAACGCTATGGGCAGCAATTGGGAGATCCTGGTCGTCAAAGGACTCATCGACCAGGTGAAATATTCGGCCCGGAATACCAATATCAAGTAGGATAAGAAATAGCCTTCCTGCTTTGGCAAGGATCCAGTCGAGGTAGGTCTCGCTCGTCAGGCCCTCACCCCAAGGTAGGGGGGTAACAAGACGAGGTAATGTGCTTGGAGGAAGGTGCTTGAAGACAAAATCAGGACAGATAGTCGTCTTGACACGGTCCTCGGGCCACCAGACAGAAGTCAAGACGGACATGCTGAACTCCGCGGAGGAACCCGAAGCAATAAAGCACGGAAATGGGAGGGAGATTCAGAGCGTCGTAGGAACATTTCTATGCAAGGTTAAAAAAGGACGAAGGGAGGAAAATAAAGACGTAATAAATACATGTGTAAGTGTCAGCTATTAGTGAGACCGGGGGAATACCTATGGAGGAGTAGTTTGTCTCTGAATGGGTAGACACGAAGCGGCTTATCTTGTGGCTGTAGACCGAGAGGCCACCATCCTTCAGGCACGTCAATAGTAGCAATGAAGGGTGACGTTTTGTGATCCGGGAGGGGCATTGGCCAAGAAGGATTGAAATGGTTCTTGGTCTTGGACGAGGTTGAGGGAGATCATCAGCGTGGCAACGGCGCGGCCAAGCATCGAGAAGGAATGAAGACCGTTAAGAGGCGCGATAGATCAGAAAGACAATGCAGCGTAGCGCGTGCATTATTGGGCAGGCAACATTGGCAGTGACAATCAAATGAAAGGCAATTTCTGCGCAAGCTGATAAGAGGAGAATTTCATTGCATAGGCTCTTGTGATTGACAGGAGTGACAAGTGAGATGACTGGTCACCCTGGCCCAATCGGGAAATATGCTTATCAGTTGACAGTTGACTGTCACTTTTCCGTAAAATGCGCTGATAAGCCGCTTCCTCTCGTCCATTCTCTGTCTTCCCCAGTCGAAAATCGCTGACTCGATGTTGAATCCTTCAGCGAGCTCGTCCTTGAGGTCTGCGGAGCCCCCTTTCTGGCAATGGAGCTGCGATTGGATTCTAACTACTGCTCTCTTAGTTCCCAGCTCCTAGGCCACATGTGAACCGCCGTCAACCGCCGTCCGTCAAGATGTGTTCTTATCTCTTGCGCCGGAGCCCCCCGTACTCATCAATCTGCTGGGTCGAATCAGTGTCATGACGCTGGCCGTGCCGTGGAGTCGCCTGATAGTCAAGTGCCACTGGATTTGGCAGCCAAGTAGAAGGGAGCCCTGGGATTGCCGGCTATTGTCCAGGCCAACCACTTCTCTTTTGCTCAGAATTGATGCTTGACCAATCACCTCCCTGTAGGCAAAATGTGCGTCAAGAGCGTTTAGGTCGAGAAGCCTCACCTTTCGGACAGGCATCACTCCATTAACATCATTCTTGGATTCCTGGGGAGCGCAGTACCCCAGACTGCTATCTCCAGATCCGTCAGCACAGACACGCCAGCGTCAAAAAGCCCACAATAATAGCAAACAAATGTCCTGGGTTTCCGCATTTACGCAATTGGGCTTTCTAGGCAGTTCATGACCTATATTACAAGCCCCATCTGTGTCCTTCAGCAGTCGCTGATAAGACTAGTGCCTAAAACGCCTAGTTACATACCTTTACCACCCAAGCTTTCGCGCGGAATAACAGGTCAAATACACAATTTCCTGAATTGGCACTCTCGATTACCTACTGTTGAATCCATAGTTACCTGGTACACCGGCCGTGGAGACGGCACCGCCCATGATAAGAAGACATGTGGGAGGTCATTCCCTGGTTGACAGCAGTTCGTCGATCATGAGGCTTAAGCTGACACGTACGCACAGGCATATCTACGTCTGTGGGTATAATCTTCTTTACTTAGAGTACTAGTAATTGGGTGGACCTAGTTCAACCATGCATGGTAGTCTAATGATATTGGTTCCGGGTGCTGATATGCAGTATTCACATTATTAAGGCCCACACAATCCCATTCTCCCTTGCACCCAGTACCGGTGGACTGGATGGTCCCATCTACCTTGTTCTATTTATCAGCAACTTCTTCAAATTTGGTCCTTGGAGTGCCCCCAACTCGTATAGGGTGGGTGGAATCTCTTGACAATCCCTCTATTTCCCACCTTATCAATCTCACTTTTCTACGAGATAAGTTGCGCTCCACCAGGATTGACACTCCTACCTGCACTGACCAAGTCCATCTCCGTTCTCCGCACCCTTCTTGGCATCTTATCATGCTGACAGCTTACCCAGCTCATCGTCCAGTTCAGTTCAGTTTAGTTTCTTCCCCTAAGTTTCCCTAGTCGCACCGGCAAGCTCGCCCTTCGCTGTCCCGGGGTCAGTCGTTGCGGCCGCTCTTGCGGTTGATCCTGCTCTGAGCGCCTTCGGTTTCGATCCCAGGCTTTGCGAAAGTGGTTCTGTTCGTCACCGATGTGTTTCGCACGATTGTTGAGAAACTCCTCGTGTGCTTCCTTTTCTTCGCTTAATTCTTCAATCTGTTTCTGTCAGTATCTTTCATCTTTTTGCCCCCTAGTTTGCTGGATTATTTCGAGCGATGGTGCTGATCTGATTTCGATTTAGAAGACGCAGTGACCTGTGTATCCGACTGCGTTCCCATTTGGTCTGGTCTATACAAAAGAAACTGCACCAGCGGGCGAGAGAAAACTTACATATTTCAGCCAAATATCCTGCTCCGAGCTCCATGCTTTCTGGCATCTAGCCAGCTCAGCTCGTGCATGTACAAGCTGCTTCTCCTGCTCAATGGTCCATCGATTGCTCGCCAGATCTTTGACGTCGCCCCAACTGACTAGTCCCTTCCTCTTCCTAGTAGCAGCAGAGCCAGATGAGCTAATGTCGACAAGGTCGACATCTTCATCGGACTCAATCTCTGATTCAACGTCTGGTTCATACTGCACCCGAACTGTGTGGGGGACACTCGCGTATAACCCTTTGTCGAGGTCTTCTCCGGCGTCTATATCCTTCCCTTTCACGTTCATTCGCTTTGCCTTGAGAAACGAAATCGGAAGACGGAAAACATACTTGGACTTGACGCGTTGGCTGACTCCCATTTTCACTCTTTTGCCTAAACCCGAGCAGTATAGAAAGACATGTAAGGAGGGAGGAGGACAAGGTAAAAAAGAAGTATGTATGCCTATCCGCAGGTAAGCCTATTTATATTTGTAAAGATGAGGTCTAACGAACATGAAAAAGCCCGAATGAGGTCCTGCTTATATACCCAACCAGCCCATCCCTCTCCGCGCATCAATGCCATCGAAAGTTTGCCGCCCCATCCTCAGAAATACCCAACATAGACCTATTCCCCAGTCCGACGCCCGATAATCCGTCCAGTAGTAGGACCGTTACATCTCTATCCTTGCCGCCACAAGCGTTCCGACAAACGCAAAAGTCAAAGCGCCAACCCCCTCTGTGCTCCATGTGCCCCTTCTCTCCAGTCTCCACACAGCAACCGAGATCACCGTAAAGCCGCGGGGAAACGCCGTTCTTCTTCCTTAAGATGGTTCTAGAGCCTAGAACCCCTCATCTCGTCAGCGCTGGCCACTGTGTGTGGCTGCTTTGGCCCTGGAAAACCTGCAAGATGCAGGCTCTGAGTGCCCCAGTCTAGACTAAAATGGAGCACTAACACAAGTCTGACGCTAGCAGTCTAGCACGAGACCAGCTTCCCCGAGTTAAGGCGCCAAGGGCGGAGAGGGAAAAGGGCTTGCACGCTTCTTAGCACGGGGGGGGGGCAACTCTTTTGGATCCCGGGTCTGGGGTCTGGAACGGGGACAGGAGCCCATCCGCAGGGGTTGTCAACGTGGCGGCCGGAGAGTTGATCTGGTGCAGGGGAATACGTAGACTAGTCTGTATCCTGGGTACTGCATAGGTACGGTGAAGATACAATGACGTTGTGACATGCTTGAAGCACTTGGAGGAAGCCCGTCACGGACTTGGGGTTATACAGCCTTGATCTCCGTATCAATCATACTGACCACACCCTATACTCAGTCGTAGAAACAGACTGTTATGAATATAAAACAAGGCAATGGCAATTGGTCTCATAAATGCTCTGTATGAACAGCGGGAGAAAGAAAGCAACAGAAAAGGAAAGAAAAAGCAAAAAGAAGGAAAGCTAGTTGGGCAGCTGACTTTGCTATGCAAGCCCCAACATCCAATCAAAGTTCCACCCCCAGAAAAGAAATAATAACATGGACCCTTCCAAGTTGCCTCAGGTAAAAGTCTTCAAGAGAAAATAATCGCCTATCATCCAACCGCTAGAAATGACAAAATAACAAAAGATACATTCTAACAGCTATGCAAAAGGCAATCAGAATCAGCCAAACGCCATCCACGTCCAGGTTCGCCAGCACCGGAACGACCCGATTAAATGAACCCTGACATCAAACTGCATAGGGGAAAAAAGATTTTCTTAAAAAAAAAAAAAAGAAAGGAAAGAAAGAAAATTGGACGTCACTTCATATGCAATAAACACTAAGCCCTACCCACCGCAATGCAAACCAAAGCAATCAGCCCCGCTGGATAATACTCCTGGGCTTGGAACGCGTCGGCCTCAGATCGTGGACGTTCTTCCTGTCTTCTCTGATTTGCTCGCCGATGATGACGCTGACCAGTCGGCGATGCAAATCAGCGTCTGTCCAGCCAACCCATCCCGTGCCTCCGGACTTCAGGTCCTCTGCGGCTAATTCCTGCCTAAATCGGTACACGATGGCAAACTGCAGCTCCGTGACCGGGACCCCGTAGGTATTGTCTGACGTCCAGATATAGTCACCGATAATCCCGGAGTGAGAAGAGCTAGAGTGGTAAGTGAAACTCTCAGGGGATTGTTTAGCGAGGCGGTATAAACGTCGGAGGAGAGTATAGTGTGCGTTTGAGAAGTACCCAGACGTTGCAAGACGCCGTGATTTCTCTGGCGACTTCTCTGTCGTCGTTAGGTTTGGTTCTTTCTTCGCCGTTTCTGAAGTACGTTTGGCTTTGGGCTGAGGACTAGGAGCCCAAATTTGATCAACCTCTGATTCCGAAAGGGGATCGGGCTGCGGTTTTTGGGCTTTCCTCGAGTTATCTTCGTCCGGAGAGTGCACATGATGTTGTTGTTCCTCTTCCTCTTCCTCCTCCTCCTCCTCCTCCTCTTCTTCTTCTTCTTCATCCTCGTTGTCCTGCTTCCAATTCTGCTCCCTATCCTGCTCCTCCTGTTCTGAATGTTCTGACTGCTCCTCAAGACTTGGTTCTTTCGAATTCGACCGATTAGTCGGCGGGCTTGAATGCTTATTCTGGGGACTTGGGTTTTGGAGCGGAGCCTTTAGCCAGCCGGGTGTGAGATTTGTAATCCTTTCATACCAGGATGTTGCTTGGCCGCCTCTATTGGCAGGTGCTGGATTCTTGGGCGTCGACGTCTCTTCATGCACGGGTAGCTCATCGCCTGCATCATCCGAAATGCTAGCATTATCAGCAAAATCTGACGGGTAACGTTGCATCTCGCTTTCGTGTCTGGTGGTCGGATCAATTTGGAAGGTCTCATCTTCTAGGTCTTTCTCTGGGCTGAGGTCCAGATAATCTGCTGGCTCTTCTGCTTCTTCTAGTTGACCCAGCTCATCCTCGTATCTTTCCACGTGTTTTTGACGATGAGATGCCGCAGACGATAGCATGTTGTGTTGTGGGGAATGTCCTTGAGCTGAGCTCAACGGACTACTCCTCCCATAATAGTAACGGGCACGGTTTGGCGTGTCCTCCGCACGGAGCAGAGCAGATATATCAACTTCCTGTTCTCGTAGTTCACGGACGCGCGATTGACCCAGGGAAGGCACCTTTCCCTGCCCATCTACCCAGTGTGTCGGAGAAAAAGACATGCTGTAACCCCGGTCCGCAGGAGTTGAGCCACCTTTCTGAGGACTTGACTGTACTTCGTCCTGAGGCTCTAGCATAGATTCTCGACCCGAGTTTCCTTCATATTTAGCCTGGACCTGCCAAATATCCTCATACCCATCATCCTCATCGACATCGGCATAGTCCTCTTCCACCACTTCCGAATGTTGATCTTCGTCCAGCCTGGGGGTTCGGGAATTTTGGCTAGCAACGTAATCCGCTCTGCCCTTCTCGACGTCATGTTTTTCCTCGTCCGCTGCTCGCTGGTGTTCTCCTTTTCGCTTTGGCATCCAAAGACTTTGGTCATCATCATAATCACTCCGCTGTGCCTGGTTGCCGTAGTTATCCTCTTCCAGCCCCCCCTGTTCTTCTTCTTCTTCCTCTTCTTCTTCCTCTTCTTCTTCCTCTTCCTGCCTAGGTTCTCGGGAACTTTGGCGAGGATTGTAGATATCCTTTTCCTCCTCATTGTCGTATCCATCCTCTTGCACCTCCTCTTGGTGAACTTGGTTCCACCTTGACATCCACCGACTTTGGTTCACATCGGCTCCTTCATCCTCCTCTAGCTCCCTCTGCTGTTGTTTTTCTTCCTGCCCTAGCTCTCGACGATTTTGGTTATCATCATAGACATGCCCTTCCTCCTGGTTATCGTAATCGTCATCTTGCACCTCCGCGTGGCGCTTTCTGTTCCATTGTGACACCAAAGGAGTTAGGTCCCCGACATCCCTCTCGCCTGCGTTGGAATTCGGCGTACCAACATCACTATCGATGACGATAACTTGACTTGAATTCGCCATTTGTATTGTGCGGCTGACTGCGTCCCTTTCTCTCTGCCACTCCGCGAATCGCTGCTTCATATCCGTATCCGGGGAAGAGGAGACTGGAGAAGGATCCGCTGCACCATCATATTGTCGATTTGGAGTTCTAGACACTTCACGTCTGGTGTATTCAGAGTCCAAACCAGCATGGTCATCCTCATCTTCTAGTTCTTCCGCAACCAAAGCTCGCCGTTGCGGACTCCTGAGCTCCATCATTTTTCGCCTGATTGCAAGTACTTGCCCAAGTCCTAGAGCTGCGCCTAGGACCCGTTGTGATTCTGGATTCAAGTCACTGAATATTACTTCTAGCCGTTGTCTGGGCGCCATGTAGTCAGGAACAGCATTTCCAGGGCTGTAAGGGGGGTTGGAGTGGCTAAGAACGCGTTCGAGAGCGATTCCAGCCCTGACTAACTTGGCCAGGCGGAGTAAAGGCTTGCGCTGGGGTGCTGGGGAGAACCCTTTGGTGGGTATAGGAGAAAACGGTATCCGTTTTGCAGCCGAAGACCGGATACTGCCGCGCAGCTGAGGGGAATCAAGATGTCGCTCTGGAGACAGCGCTGGGTCGGGGCTTGGGCTTGGAGGAGATGCCACCTCGGATTGGTGCTCCGGAATGGTTGTTTTTCGCCTCAGAACGCCGTTTGTTTCCCGTTCGATGAATGGCTTGAGAGCACCCTTGGCTAGCTTCGGATTGCTTCTCAGTCCATGCTGTTGGGCTGAGGGTAATGTATCTAACGAAACCATACTGAACCCTTCACTCTCTATGATAGAGTCGAACTCTCTGTGTTCGTTTGTAGGATCACTAGAACGAAATGCGCTCGGCTTGGAAGAACTCGCGGATAGTTCACGGGAAAATCGGTTGCGTTCTGGCTGTTCATTGTCTACCAGAGACGTTGAAGCCGGTGTCGGGTACGTACGGGGTGGCATCGGCGTATGGCCCGCATGTATACTATTCTCGGGAGATACGGTTGGAAGTTCGCGGGTTGGCGATGGCATTTTGGAGGGAGTTGAATGTAACTCATCATCTCCCTGCCGGTAATTAAAGCGGTCTATCGCATCACCATTAGGAGTATCGTACGTCGGTTCGATACTTGGTTGCGGGTTAGGATCCTCAGTAGGCGGTTCGGGCTCCCCGAACTCGGTATGGGCAGGGGCCTCAAAGGGTATATCCAACGGCTCATTGTCGTAAATCCCATCGTCCGAATCCGCGTCACCAGCCAGGTTCAATGGGCTCCAGCTGCGTCTTTCCAGCTCCGTGCCAGCCGGAGCAGGATCCATCATCTGCACATCCCCTTCAGGTTGCTCGTTATTCTCGATAACGTTGTTTTCAGTGGCGGCATCAGATTCTGGTTTATGCTTCCTTGGCCGACCCCTGCGCCTCTTTTGTTCACTGTTCGCTGGGCCTGGAGTGTTACCGGGACTCCCAGCAACCGGTGTCGTATCGGGGGCGCCAGACTTTCTGGGGCGGCCTCTTCTTCTGGGTGTCTGCTCCGAGCTATCCTTCAGCGGGACCTTTGTAGTGGTTGTTCTTTGCTTGGGCCGTTTACGCGACGGGCTGCCTTGGTTTTCCTGGTCGTCGTCTTGTGTTGCCTCAAGTGTGACGCGAATCCGCCAGGGACTAACATTTCCGTCAGCATCTGCCTTGTCGGGAGAAGCAGAGCGTTGTCGGCCATCCAATTTCCTTGTTGGCGAGCCTGGGAGCACAATATCGTCGAAGCGAATCGAATGTGCACTCTTCGCAGGACTGAGGCTAATGCGCGACCGTTTCCGTTTCGCGGCACCGGGGGTATGGAGGATGCGGCGGTTTGCGGGCGACATGAGGCTGCTTTGACGACCGGGGAATGGTCTGAATGGCGAAGAGATCAAGTAGTCGGCATCGCCAGGCGGCGCAAGTATGTCCGGGGAGGAACTTTCGCTATGGGTGGAATGGGAAGCGAACATTGAATGCGGCATGCGAGGGAAACCAGAGCGACCGAGAATGAGCCTGCCAAAGTGAGTTTAAGCGCGTCAACAAGCCAATCCAAAACACGTCATTATCCTGTATCCTGAAGTAAAAAGACAGAAGAATATAAACAATTGAAATATACAAGCAACGACTTATCGCACGTAGCGGGGGAGACTAGCTGGAGCAGCGAAAGACGGAATAAACACGTGTTCCCGATCGGGAAGGTGAGAGACAAGGCCGCCTCAGGCACAAAAAGTATTATGTCAGCGGTCATATGATGGTCATGCCATGCTGCTTCCCTGGTTGGGATTAGTCTTATATTCTGATTGCAGTGGACAATAGGCTCCATCCCACCCTCAGACTCTCAGACTCTCAAAGTCCTAGACTGCAGTCACGCAGCAAACCGTCGACGCTTGTCTTTGGGGGCCAGAGCCAAACGGTCAGACAGTCACGGCCCGCTGAGCTGCAAAGTTAATGCAATTGCACTCTCGCGATCTCATTTGCGGAGCGCACATCACTGCCCAGAGTGGTATACTTCCGGAGGCCGCTTACGTCGTTGGTCAGGCATCCTTCTCCTGCGAGGCTCCTGGGACCAATTGATGGAGATTCGCTTTGTTCCCCCCGCCCTTTCTCCGCACGATGAGGTGACATCCGCCGGAGATTCATTCCTTGCACTTGGTGGACTCACTGGACTGGTCCGATCCCCAATCCACGATTCAGTCGCGCAGCAGTCCATGGCCATTCCCGGGGAAACTATAAAAGAGAAAGCTTCCCCGGCAATGCCCTCGCCCTCGCCCTCGCAGCTTAGGTTCCTGGTCTGTCCCGCGCGTTTCTCTCCTCGCGTCGCCCTTTTCTATTGCTACATCTTTGTCGGAGTGTCTGCGCTCTTAACGTACGTTATGTATTTCAAGCATTCCACGCCAGCCTTCCTCCTTGGGCTTTTGGCCTCGACCCAGGATGTCGCTGCGTTGCCTCAGGCCAGTTCAACGCCTCAGCCCCCCAGCGCAGACGCCTACAAGGTCTACACCATCAGCGCCAACAATATCACCGCCAAATTCATCCCCCATGGCGCGCGTCTGACTTCATTGCTTGTTCCTGACCGCGATGGGGCCCCTCAGGATGTTGTTGTAGGCTACGACGACACGACCAAATACGGCGCCGACACGAATTTCTTCGGCGCAGTCGTCGGCCGCTATGCCAACCGCATCAAGAACGGCACCTTCACCATCGATGACAATGAGTACCACATCCCCAAAAACGAGAACGACGGCCTCGACACTCTTCACGGCGGTGACATCGGCTATGACCAGCGCAACTGGACCGTAACTGCCCAGACCAACTCCTCGATCACTTTCTCCTTCTACGACAAGGCGCTGCAAGGCTTCCCCGGCGACGTGCTCACCCACGCAACATACACCGTCGACAATGACAATCCTACGGGCTCCCCACAGCTCACCACCAAGCTCGTCTCTCTAGCCCTAACCGAGACAACCCCCATCATGGCCGCTAACCACATTTACTGGAACCTCAACGGCTTCCGCGATGCCAACGTCCTAGACGACGTCACTCTCCAGCTGCCCCTCAGCTCCCGCTTCATTGCCACAGACGGGATCCTCATCCCCAACGGCAAAATCTCCACCGTGGATGCCTATGATGGCTCTCCAGACTTTACCTCGCCGAAACTCGTCGGCAAGGACATCGATTCCGCCGTTGGCCTCTGCGGCACCGACTGCACGGGCTACGACAACTGCTTTATCGTCGACAGGCCAACAGGGTACTCTGCCGACGCGCTCATCCCAGCCGTCCACATGTCCTCCAAGAACACAGGTATCACCCTCGACGTCACAACAAACACCCCCGCGATCCAAATCTACAGCTGCAATGGGCAAGACGGGTCCGACCCCGTTAAGCCATCGCAGATCCAGCGCGTCAAGGACGCGGGTTTCAATGGCCCCACCACCCTCGACAAGAACGCTTGCGTTGTTATCGAGACCGAGGGGTGGATTGATGGCATCAACCAGCCTGGTTGGGGCCAGACTGACAACCAGATCTTTAGCCCGGGCGGTTTACCCGCCGTTAATTTGGCTGTTTATAAGTTTGGAACGGCCTAATCTCCGGGCCTAATCGCGTCGTAATGTAGGATCAAATATCTGGAGCTATGTACCCCATTTTCAGGTACTATATGAAAGTTATCTAATTAATTAATTAATTGGTTTTAAATTGGAAATTTTCCGGCGTATGCTATATGTTTATTTGCTTCCAAATAAGGAATGCAACCAAACTGTAGATTATACTGTAGTATTGGGTATCTATTAACAACCACATCTATCCAAACATAATCGCAAAGGGTGAAGACACCCTAATGGCTGGTGATATGAGACATCACACCATCACCCCCATCCCGCCAAAGTCCAACTAGATCTATCTCCAGCCCGCAGCGAGCGCCGGTCAGGAACACCCTCTCTGTGACTATTGGCAAGTTCCGACTCTCGACTGGCACCCGCAAGGCCATGCTGCAGGTACTTTTCGCGCTCAATCTCCACCAAGCCCCGGATCTTTAGGCCACTGACAAGGCTGGCACCCGCCCATGGTCCGAGGGTCTCGACTTCCCGAAGGGTCCCATGGAAAGAGTTTATGACATCTTTTTCGCGAGTGCGGAGGAGTTTCTGTTCGATTGGATCGATTTCTACCTCTGCTTCATTTGTTCCCTCTGCTTCATCCGCGGTTTCGTAATCAGACTCATATGAGGTGTCGTTCGCAGCATCGGATGAGGCTTTATTTTGCCTATGGGATGCGTTAGAGGGCGGTTCCGGCTGCTGGGAGAGCTTGAGTTTCCGTAGACTCTGTATTTGTTTGTCTACAACTCTGCCACGTACGGGGCTCCAACCGTACAGCTTGACTAAGTGAGCCACTTCGTCGAGAATCCGGTGCCGAACACCTGCGATATTAGCCCCCCCGCCGACAAACACGATGCGCGACATGCAGATGCCCCGGGCATCCGGTGGGAGACTCAAGAGCGTGTTGTAAACCACCAACGGAATCGGCTTTTCTTCGTCATCTAAGTCATAGTCCGCCACTCCTTTGGCGAGAAGCACCTTTTCAACAGGCTCTGTGAGTTTAGAGAAAGGAAGCTCAATGTCGAAAGACCCAGGATTCGACGGAGACGGTATAGAGACGGTCTTGTTTTGAATGTCAGCCAGTGGGTCATCCGATGATTTTCCATCCTCGCGCGGTCCTGAAGGCTCGCACCACAGGAATCGACTGGCGACTTCCTCGCAGAACTCAAAATCCACTGAAATTGTATCTCCTGACTTTGAGTCCCCTCCCAAAAGCTGTGACAACATTTGTCCTGTCTCTTGCAATAATGACTTCATTGCCCTTGTACTCCGCCTCGTAGCAATCTCCCGGTATTCGTAAACTCCGGAAACGACTGTTTCCGCCCAACCGATGTCAACCACCAATGCCGACCGCAGTCCAGCTGCCGTCGCGGCCATTGCAGCACTTGTCAATAATGAAATGCTGGGTATCTTCCATCGATTAAACAACGTCGTCAAGACCGAAGACAGCAAGGGGTGCGGTATCACAGTCGGTAGGACAAGAACCAGTCGTGCCGAGCCAGCGTCCGTCAAAAGGTACTTGTTGTAGGCTTCCCGAAACGTCCTCTCAATCTTATCCTCAAAAAGTCCCATGTCAACATCTCGTAGGTCCATCTTCCATAACTCGTATGGTCTCAACCAGTCCTCCGGTTTTGCTGGCGGCAGCGGTAGCGTGTCGTCCGCAATAGGTGTACCCTTCAACCATTGCCTGTAATCTCCGGCCCTCCGTGAATCCTCAGGTCCGAATCCTATTATGCACTTCGGTTCGCTCTCGCCCTCAAATCCGGCGCGCAGCCATCGAGCGCCGAGTTCGAATATAATTGCATCTTCTTCGACGCGGTATGTGGAACCGGAGGACGTACTCGCGAAGGAATTGTTGTTTGAGCGCAATTGGTGTTGCGGAGTGCGAGGTGGTGACTTTGAGGACTGGCTATGCCGTAGACTCATTGGGAGTTTGATAGCAGGTGTTTTTCGTCAAAAGTTGTGTAGATTAGAAAGCTGCGTTGGTGTAGCTGTTCAGGCTCAGGGCGGGGAAGGATCGGGGTCGAGTGGTGAGGGAATAGCAAGTCATGCTCCCCACAACAACGCGCACCCTTTGGTTTGGTATATCCAATTTGTAGCGAAAATGGTATTTAAAAGAAGTTCAGGGGAGAAATCTGCTATAAAGCGGTCATAGTAGTAAGAGTGTCACTCCTGGGCCATTGGTTGTGATGCCAAGAAGGAGCGATTAAAGGCCGGATATTTGTCGGCCCGTGACTGCAGTTGATGTCAACAAAACAACCTCATGTAGCCTTCCACACCGTATGAAATCCCCCGTTTTTGTCCTTTTGGTTTTATTTTGAAGCCTTTCTAAATGGGTATTCCTGGGTAAGAATAACTTTTTCATTCTCATTCAACTTTTGGTTGCTGCCCCCTAAAGTGGGGACGAAAACATAGAATATATATATCCTCACCATCACTATTATACTTGAAAATTATATCGCTAATATACAGCGGCAGGCTTATCAATGCACTCGGAAACGGGGAGCGAATTTCCTTGTCTAAACTGGCAATAACTCATTTGGAACGCACATCGCGACCTATCAGGATAGCTGTTGATATCTCAATATGGCTGTTCCAGGTACAAGCCGGTCGCGGCGGCAAAAACCCAGAGCTCCGTACACTATTCTACAGACTGCTCAAAATATTGGCTTTACCAATCCACCCGCTTTTCGTCTATGATGGCAAGGATAAGCCGCCCTTCAAGAGAGGAAAAGCTGTATCCGGGCGGAGCTACGGGAATGCACCGATCATTCAGCTTTCGAAGATTTTGATCGATTTGTTCCGGTTTCCACGTCATGATGCCCCTGGTGAAGCAGAAGCAGAATGTTCCAGGCTTCAGATGGCCGGAGTCGTCGATGCGGTCATGAGTAACGATGTGGATGCACTCATGTTCGGGTCGGAGTTTACTATCATGAACTTCTCGAAAGAACCCGGAAGCAGCTCTGGTGGCGCAACACATGTTACTAGTTACAAAATGGGTGGCGATGACACATCCAACGTGATTCTTGATCGTTCTGGAATGATTTTATTCGCCATGCTGAGCGGAGGCGACTATCTACCATCGGGTGTTCCAAAATGTGGCAGTAGACTCGCCGCGGAAATTGCGAAAGCGGGGTTCGGCGAAGACCTACTAGAAGTGTTAGAGGCAGACGGAGGTGATCTCGATACACGACTCAATGAATGGAGAGAAAGGCTTCAGTACGAACTCGAGGAGAACGAAAGCGGATATTTCCAGACAAAGCACAAAGTTGTTCGAATCCCAGAGGAGTTTCCCGATCAGACAATTTTGTCATACTACGCGAAACCTGTTGTTTCATCAGATCGAGATATTGAATCTCTGAAATGGCGCCTACAGAATGCATGGGACAGAGAGGTGGACGTTTGGCAACTAAGGCAATTCACGGCTGATGCGTTTGAATGGAATTATCGCTCTGGAGCGAGGAAGGTAATAAGGCTCCTGGCTGAGCCTCTGGTCTCCTACAAGCTTCGTCTCGGACAACATCCTTCGACATTTGGCAGGCCCAGATTGTCCAACAGTAATGCTCGCGTCCTACAGAAAGTATACAAAAGTCGAACGAGCTTCAACACGGATGGACTGTCCGAACTTCAGTTCGATATGATTCCAATTGATATTGTTGGCCTGGATCTACTGAGCGAGGAGCCAAATCCCCCACTGCCTTCCCAAGGAACAGCAGCAGCCTCTGGCGATGAGGAAGAAGAAGGAGAAGGCGAGACGGGAGTTGTTCCACAATCACCAACCAAGAAAAGAACTCCAAAACGGTACGATCCTTACTCTACCGAGAAGGTGTGGATTTTCGAGACCCTGGCTTTGATGGGTGTCCGAGATGCCGTGGAGGGTTGGAAGAAGGAGCAGCAGGCAAAACAAGCCGCAAAACAGCCCGCAGCAAGAAAGACGACAAGCCGGAAACCGGGTCCCAGAAGACGGAAAGAGCTGGATCCGGGCATGAAACAAGGAAGTATCCTGAAATATGGTACTCTCAAAAAAGGGCGCTCCGACATGACGGAATACAAGAATGCGCAGCTGTTCGAAGCAGCAGTTTCCACGACATCTCCATCCAAGTCCCAGCCACTTTCAAGCCCTGGAACGTATGGACTAACAATGTCGACACCTCCAAAAATTGGCCAGCGTGCAGATGGCTTTGACTATCTAGTTGATCGGTTTGCATCGTGCAGCCTATCTGGATCCCCGGTTAAACGACGCCCGGTTACGAGATCTACGAATTCTCGACGTACGGCTCTAAGCCCAGGTGGTGGTATGGAGATAGTTGAAATCGCAGACGAGGATTATTCTCCGCCCGCGACACCGAGAATCCGTATGAGCTACTCAAATACCAGCTTCAGGGAACTACGCTGCCATGACCATTTCACACAGCCGTGTACAGTCACACCACCAAGTTTAAATAAAGGGAAATTGTCGTCGGAAATAGACAACCTTGAAAACGCCGTTGCATCTCTGCAGCTAGATCTGCAGTTGGAGACGCGTGATGCAAAGACTATAGAAAAATCGCCCAATAAATCACCGAAGACGAAACCTAAGAAGCCACAAGCCGATTCCGAAATGGTCACTCCTAACCGAAACATTTCGGATGTTCACGAGGAAGACCCACAACCAAAACATCGAGCGAAATGTGTCAAAGATGAAGATGCTGTTTTATCTGCGAAAGAAGATGCGCAGAGTAAAACAGCCTACCACGATCTCGCCGATACTAAGAAAACCCCAACTCACATTGAATCTGTCACTGTATGTGGGGGATACTGGAACGTGGATACTGAGCCTCCAAATGAAGAGAACGAAGATGAGCATGCTCAAGATCTCGAAGAGACAGACAAGGGCAAAAAGAAGACGAAGAAGAAGCGGATTCCTCGAGTCAGTATTCTGGACCTGACTTGATCCTTCTCACATCATTACCACATTTGCAGCGCTCTTGCGCATGTTCTTCCAGCGTATATTTGATTTGGGATTGCAGATATTACACGACTTACTACTTGGTAATATTTTCTGGTGTTGGTGCATTGCATATCGTTATTAGTGCTTATCTATCTTTAGACAGGCTGGCTATAAAATCAAGCAAAAGGATTACCTGTAGTACATCTTTTTATTGCGTTCCTTGTTTCCAAAAAGCACACTTCCCGTCGCATTTCCCAGAGTTCCAGTACTTTTGAAGGTCACTACGAAAAGGCTCTAAAATAGTTTCATCATAGAATTGGTAATCAAACACCTCTGGTAATGGATACTGGTGAATGCTAAAAGATGGCTGTTTTCAAAGAGTTCCAGAAAGCAGGTAGGATATCCTGACTTACAGAAATAGTATAGTATAGACTGGCTGTATTGGTCACCACTTTGTAGGACAAGAATAAATGCTTAAGAACGGTTTTTGAAGAGGAATCACAATTGATCGCTGGTAATGGATATAGATGGTTAACAGATGGTGTCCATGGTATGAAGTTCTAATTCGAAGTAGGACTTTCGCCCTGTCCATCTACGAGCCCAAGAATCTTGTGGCTACCGACCTCATTTTGACATAAAGATCATCTTGATATCTATCTAAATATACCCAGGCCGCTGCTCTGTCTGCCGCCTTTCATTAAATTGAAAGCATTGAGCGCGGCAGCTCGGGGTTCGATTCCCCGTATCGGAGTCATGCATTGTTAACATTGTTATTATATATATTCCCCGTTTCGTTTTTATTATAAGATCATTTTTATTTATCAATCTCTACAACTGGGCAAAGGCGATGATTACCGTTATTGAGGTCGGGATGATGCTCTTGAGTCGGCCTTAGGTAGCCCGCATTTACCCTGCGGGGAGAATCCCAGCCAACCGATCGAGGGACATGGTCGGGGCTTGACATGACTTGTGCAAAGACCTCCATCTGCAGCTAAACGTAGGTACTGGGGTCCAGCCAGCTGTCCCCTTTACCGCTTCTTTGAGCCAATCCCATTGCTGGGTTTCTTGCAGTAGGTTGCATGTAGATTGTACCTAATTTTGCTCTTTAGCGCGGAGGGCTGAGCCAAAAATAATGCAGTTTCATGACATGCCATCCCTGAGCAGGGGCCAGGAAGTGATTCCTGTTTGTCACGAGCGGCTATCATAACAATCTGCGAGCTTTGCCCACCTTTCTTTCTGGTACGGAGGAGCTTGCTTGCCACTTGGTGGGGAATGGACCGGGTAAGAAAACTCGGACTTGGACGACTGACTGTTTTCGGAGGCGAGTATTATCCCGGGCGAAGGAGAATTCAAGGAGCAAAGGTGAATGAGCGGGTGCCGAGGCGGCGCCGGGCGGTCGCAGTGAGGCGCTATGGAGTGGTATTTTATTGCAGTTTGAAACCGCTAAACCAGAAGCAAGACTAGACTACGTACCGCGAAGTAACAATCCATTGCGAGTCTCAAAAATTTGCTTCCTCGGTCTTCCGCCTCAAAAGAGTGATTTCTTTCCTCTTTGGGAGCTGAGCGCCACTGCGTACATTCTCACTGCCTCCTGAAGAATTTGAACAATGCAATTTTTTTTTGTAGAATCTCCCCGCTTGAGTCGCCTGCGCTTGTCCTCAGTCCAAAATCCCGAATCTGATCCATCACTCGTTTCCCCAGGGTGATATCAGAATTGTACAGGATGAGTATGCAGAGCACGGTCCAGAAACTGCCCCTCACATGGTTAGATTCTGTCATTGGGCGTCAGGCGTGATCTGCATTTGGCTGCATGTCAATGATCTCTCAGTCTCCAGCAGTGTCCAGTCACCAGTGTCCACTATCCTCTCAACGCCATCCGGATTGTGAAGTAGAGAGCTTTCTCTGGTGAGGTAGACAGCTAGAGTCATGCAGCTTCGCCAGATGAGTCACCTCCAGCGATCCGACCATGGCCGGGAATTTAGTCTGATATCGAAGCAAATCAGCTTGTTGCTGAGAGTCATGGGCAGATTGATTGCTGGAACGTGTCTGGACGATCGAGCACCAGCCGCAATTATACCCAACCAGATGGGACTGCTCCCGACTGGAGTAAGCCTGAGGTCCTGGACATGCAGACTTTTACGGCAGTTTCGCACAAGACACCTAACACATGTTCCTCTTGAGTCAACTGTCCTCGAGACTTTTGACTCACTCTATACACCCAATCCCTGGCAATAGCTACGTAGTTGCCTTTGTTCCGTCGCAGACTGGCAGTCTTGCATTGCGATACCTCTGTAATTTTATGACGGCCTTCGAAAAAGTAAGAAAAAGCCTTTGCGAGTAGAAAGACAAAATGCGGTGAACAGCTGTCCACCAATTACCATCCACGTTTATACAGTATCTATCCAACCACAGCCCGTAAAAATCGACCAACGGGTACAGACTCCACCAGCGCAGGCAAACGACTCCACTGCAGCGAATGCGAGGCGGGTGTGGTATCGAGGCGTGACAGTACGGTACAGGATCTGCTCCCTGGTCTCTTTTCCCATAATAACACCGATCGTTGCTTCACCCCTCATTCTTTTTCTTTTCCTTCTGCTTTCTCATCCAGCAATCCAGTCCCGTCCAGTCTCCATCACTTCATTCAAATCTATATTATCTATACCCATTCTCCAATATACCAGATATCGTCAAGAGTTCCCGCCGCCATGGCTTTCGTTGAGCTGTAGATTCCTCGCTGGGGAGCCTTCTCCCGGCTCCCCAGTCCAGCAGCTCCGAGTATCTCCCAATTTGACTTGACGATATTTGTCCCTCTTTCGACGCAACTGCCAGGAGCGTCGAAATTGCCCTTCAGTACTTTCACGGAAGAAGCACTTGGACGTCCGGATTGGACGGAAAGGTGTTCTTGTGGCTATTAACAAAATCTTTTGCTCCCTCCTCCCTCTCTTCGATCCCGATCCTGCCATTCCTCCCATCCTCCTAACGACTTCATACGGCTACTCCGATTCTTTTAACGCTTTTACGATAAAAATTTTACCACGACCGAGACTTCCGCGGTCCTCCTTACACCACTCCGCATCCCCCCCTCTAAAGGCATTGACGCAATTGACCTATTGCGGGTAATAAAGTTTATCAATTTCCAAAACATTTCACCTATACCCCCACTTCCGCTGCGTGCCGCTTGTCCTCGAGCACGCTCTTGACTCGAACCTCACTTAATTACAATTCTATTGTCAATCGGAACAATGCCGAAAACCGTTCATTCCAAACGGGCCTTGAAAGGCAACTCAAGCCCCCTAGCCAACTCCGGGAAAAAGTCGAGCAAGTCAGTATCACTCGGTCAATTGAGCTCAGATCGGAAACGGAGGGCTTCTTCATCAACCGTCTCCAGCCTTTCTTCGGTCACGTCAATGGAAGGCCTGAGCGATGAGGATGAAGACGCGAATGATTCAGAAGATGCAGATGATGAAGATGATCAACCGATTCTTCTTACCTCGTCATATGTGAATAGATCTCATAAGGCGAAACGTGCGAAGACAAAAGCTGTACCGGACGATGACAGCGAACATGAACTTAGTGACGGGCCCGACTTGGAAGACAGCTCTGATGATGTCTATGCTGCCGTTGATTATATCAGTGATGGCGACGACGAGGAACAAGATGTTGAGATACTTGAAGAACTCATGATTTTAGAATCAGAAGATGAGCACGATTTATCGAGCGGGCCTAATAATGGTGTTGGAAACGCTCATGACTGGGCTGGCCCCAATGTTTTCGATGACGACATGTTATTTTCCGGGGCACCATTTTTCGACGAGCAGCAGTTATACAGTGCCATGGAGGCCTTTGGGGAAACTGATGTGGCAAGCGAGACTGCAGTGGAGACGCCTGTGCCCCGTCGGGTGCATTTCGAGGAAGACTCCGATTCCTCATCCGACAGCGACTCATACACCGAGGACGAAGTCCCCAGTGATTTCCTCCAACAGGACAGTCTCGACCCGCAATTGCGTCGCATGATTGAAAGTGACAACAATGAGGTCAGCCGTCGTTCGTCTCGCCGACAGTCTGATGAGATATACGGAGACTCGGACTATGGACATTCCAATATCTACCACGTCGAGTCCGACGGTGCCGCTTCCGAGGGGGCCTCGAGTGGCTATGAGAGTATGCACAACACCGAAATTTCCAGCCACCTGTGCCCTCGGTTTTTGCTAACATCCTTAAAGCCGATGATGGCGAGACTACAGATGAAGACCTCCCACCTCCAGCAACCATCACTCACCCACGATCTATTCTCCGTCGCGATTCCTCTGCTTCTTTGGTTGGCGGAGTTGAAGAGAAAGCCGAGCCTACAAACCGCCGAAGGAGAGGGCCCATCATGGGCACCTTTGTTGCTGACCCACACAAGCCGGTTGCCCTAGTTGATTGCAGTGGCAAACATCTTGTAATCATTCCCGCGTATGCATCCTCTCGACATGACTGGCTCGAATCTACCGCTACCAGCGCCTGTGGAACCGCAAACAACAGCCCACGGGCAACTACCATGCACCTTATTGATGAGAGCGATACTGACGCTCTTGTGTCTCCAAACGTGGATCTCAGCCCTATGCTAGCATCTAGTGCCAATCTGATGATGACTGCTCTGGGTAATGATATTGCTCCTGGTGGTCAGGTTATGGGTCCTCCAGAGGCGTTTTATCCGGCTCGCGATTTCGCCATTGACAGTTCCTTTGAAGAGGATGACGAAGAGGATGACCCGGAAGCTCAATTGAATGTAGATGATTTTATTGACTTTGGAGATGGCTCATCAGATGAAGAGCTTGACAAAGAATTTGACGAAGAAGCTCTGGCATCCCCGATGACGGTGGCGGCCCGGGGTAGCACAAACGGCACACCTACCCCCAATCGCGTAGCAGACCCCCACCAAAACAACAGCGCAGAGCGATTTTTGAATCACCTTGATCAGGGCATTGTTACTGCTTTCCGTCAAAATCACAACCGATACCAAGCACTGTTGCGACTCCCGCAACACCGAGAATTCATGCCGGCCAATTCCCCCTCCCGACCGGCCAGTGTGTTTCGACACGCCCGACATGCAGACCAGCGTACCCCTACGAGAAAACGCAAGGCTAGCTATGCGGGCGGGGAAGCAGTGCGGCGAAAGCTTATGAACGCTCAACGGCAGAGTCAGGTACCGTTTTAGACGAGCGATGGGTATTAGATACATAGAGTGTTTCGGCTGTTGTATCAGCCAAGCCAGCCCTCGGAGGGGGTTTCGAACTGCATGCACATGGACCAGGGTCGTGAAGGATTCGCGGAGGAATCAAATCCATGACCAAAAGTTTGAGTTTGATGACGATGATTATGAAATTTTTTTTTTTCTCTCTCCTTCCTCTCTCTTTTTCCTTTTCTGTGTTTGTTTTACAATACCTGGAGTCGGAGTGGCTTTCGGGATATACCTCATACCTCAATTCTCGTGTTGCAGAGACGGACTTGTTTGTATTTTTGTGGATATTCAGCAAAACCAGCTAAATAATTGGTTCGTCATATTAAATCAAGATATTAAATCAAGAATACCTATTCTTGGAGCACGTAGTCGATCTTCTGCAAAGACAAGCTGGGCTGACGAGTGAGGGCGAGTCCGGGAGCTCCGGGGTCGGCGGTTAAGCACCTTCCTTCCCTGCTCTCTCGACTTCAAGTTCTCAGGCACCACGACTTGGCACTCACCCCCCCTCCACCACTCTTCTTCTTCGCCTGCAGGAACAATCCCCAGCCTGACGACCCCGAACCGTCCATGGACCATCTGGTTCTCCACACCCCGTCACTGCCTATCATGTCGGCCCAATATATTAATAGCCCTGGCGAGACGCTTCTGCAGGGAGGGCGGCTACACTGAAACGGCCATTGATTGGCGATGGCTTCGCGCCGCCAGCGTTTCTGCAACGAACCAGTCGAACCAGCCTGGCTGGTCCTGCAAAGGACTGGAACCTGCGACAATGGCGCTCTCACTTTGTCTTACTTGCTCTCGATGTGACATTCTTTTTGTTGCCCACTTGCTTTGGGGAGGCAACCCCATTGCCTTTGTTGTTGCCGCCAGTGTCTCATGATGAACCCTTTATAAGGACCCTCCCGTCTCCTGCTCCTCCTCTGGCCCGGTTTCTATTCCTCTGCATCGCTCTGTTCTATTTTCTTTTTGCAGTTTCAGGCACAGACACTCGTTACTGTCTTGTCCTTCTTTTCCTTTTACCAGTCGTTCCTGTACTTCTTATACTTGGTACTCTGTTCCTTCTGGACTCTCTCTACTATCGCTGGTCTCGATATTATCTCTTGTATCTGTTATTTATAGACATCACATTCTTTCACCATGAGGACCACGTCTTTGGTGTCAGTCCTTCCCTTCCTGACCATGGTTCAGGCCACTGGCTTGGTACGTATCGTATCCATTATCTCTATGATACTACCCATGCAGTACTCAGTGCTAACCGTCATCTGCAGTGGTGGGGTAGTGATGAGTGTTACACTGCACCTGACACCATCAACAATGAGTGTACAGAAGAACAGCAGGCGGGCTTCAATTGGGACAGTCTCGACATTGGTGACTTCTCCTCGTACGGTGGCTTGGACTTCTCTGGTTTCGCCTGCAGCAGCGGCTTTGGTGGGCTGCGCACCCGGACGTTCAACGTAAGTGGCACTTCCCCACTACAAGATTTACACGCATAGATACCAATGTCTTTTAGGAAAAATGTATCACCGGAAAGGTTGGCAAGGCATCAGCGGAGAAGACTTCGTCGGGCCCGTCTTTCTCCTGCGGTCAAGGTCAATCTGGGTTCTCGATTGATAAATTCCATCTCTTCACCTCTATAGAGGCTGACGTGACCATCTCCTTTGGCATGCCCGACGGGTCTACCTGTAATAAGGTCTCCAAGTGTTCATCCGCTGGTACGGAGGTCACGAATGACCAATGTGGTGGTGCCATCTCCGTCGGCTTCGAGTTGCCAGACCACAATGAACACGACGACTGTGACCTCGGTATTGGAAGCATTGGCTTTCTCTGTGGTCCAGGCAAGCCTACCTTCACTCCTCCAGCTGGAACCCCGTCGGATACTCCTACTCCAGGCCTTCCATCGTCCACTCCGGAAGCGCCTACAGGCACTCCTATTGTCTCCACCCCTGTTGTTTCCGTTCCTACCCCCACTGGTTCGAGCCCCGTCACGTCTACTCCAGTAATCCCTCCTACCACGTCCTACCCTCCGGGCAGCAGCTCCGTGCCGTCTACAATCTCGACTGTGTACAGCACCAGCGAGGTTACTATCACGCAGTGTGCACCCACTGTGACGAACTGCCCTGCGGAGTCCACGCAAGTGACCACCTCGACGATCTTTGTGTCCACCACTTGGTGCCCCGTGACACCCACGGATACTCCCTCGATCCCATCCGGCCCCGGCGAGAGCACTGAAGTCCCTCCACCGGTGGAAACCGAGTCATCAGATACTCCGGCTCCATCCACCCCTGTTGCAACCACCCCTGCTCCAACAGAAACGCCTGATGTTCCTGGAGCCACCACCCCGGTTATCCCAACCAGCGTCGACGCAGGCTCATCTTCCGTTCCTCCATCAGGAGACATGACCACTACGATAATCACTTACTCGACCGAGACCTACTGCCCGATCACCGACACCGTTACTTCTGGCGAGTCCACGTTTACCACGGTCACCAGTGGCTGGTCTACCACCACCCTGACCATGACGACAACTGTCTGCGGTGGTTGCAGTGTAACGGATATTCCTGTTCCAAGCCCGACTGATACTCCCGTTGCGCCGACTGATACTCCTGTTGCGCCGACTGACACTCCTGTTGCGCCGACTGACACTCCTGGTGTCCCAACCGGGGTCAACCCCACGACAACTCCAGTGGCGCCAGTCACAACCCCAGGAGCCTCGTCTCCCCCTGACCAGACTGTCACTGAGGTTACCTACGAAACTGTCACTACCTGCCCTGTCACCGACACCATCACCACTGGTGGCTCTACAGTTGTTACTACATACACAACCACCTCTACGGCCATTCTCACTTCGTCTTCAACTATCTCTGTGCCAGCCGCTACCAACCCAACCTCAACCCCAGAGGCACCGGTCCCGACAACCTCTTGCCCTAACGTCGTCCCCAAGTGTATCAACACCTGGCTCAATCTTATCCCCGACTGCAAGTCCAACAGCGACATCACCTGCTTCTGTCCCTCGTCCGATTTCACCGACAAGGTCATCTCGTGTATCCAAGCCTGGGGAGCCTCCAGCGACGAAGTTCAGTCGGCTCTGTCTTACATGGCTGGTATTTGTGCCAACTATGTTCCTGAGAACCCGGGTATTATCACAAACGTCCCCTCGACAATTACCCTTACGCCTCCGGCAGCACCAACCCCCACAGACGTGAGCCCTGAGCAGACCGAGAGCCCTGCACCTACTGCACCTCCCTGCACTACAATCACCTACTCGACCTTCACCGTCACCGTTCCCCAGGTCTCCTTCTCTACTGGAACCGTCACGGAAACAGCTGGTGCTGAAGCTGGAGGCAGCACCGGTGTCAGCCCCGCTACCGTCGACCTTATCCCGCAGGCTCCTGCAGACACAACTCCAACCGGTTCAAGTGGAACTGGCTCAACAGCCATCCCCAACCCCTGGACAACCCTCAGCACAGGCACTCCTTCCCCAACTTCAAGCCCCTCCCCCTCTCAACCACTATTCACAGGCGCTGCCTCTTCTTTCCGCGCGCCCATGACCTGGCTAATGGCCTTGGCTGTGCCAGTGCTAGCTCTCTAAAGCACCCCTCAATCCACGTTCCATGTTTCTATCGTTCCTTCTACATTGCCCAGTTCATAAATTTATCTGACGCATTTATTATTTTCATTTGATTGGTAAACGTATGCCCATGTTCTCACGTTCATCCCTGTCTAATACATACACCATCTAGGATGATCGGTCAGTCAATGGCCTCCCTAACAAACACTCCTTATTTGGCCCAACTAATTCGGATCGGATTCCGATATCACATCCATCCGCATGTACAATTGTCTAAAACTGTGTTACATAAAATTCATCCAGACTAAGAAAAAAATAAACTCTGTTTAGTTTTTACCTTCACAACTGCGCCTACTCCAGAGTGACGTTGTGTTGACCACTGCCTTCTCTCACTTTCTTTCTTGACCTTAACACATCCTCTTCTCTCTCCCTCACCATCCTTCTTAACCTCAACACATACTCTTTTCCTCACCATCCTTCTTGACATCTACACGTCCTCTTCTATATCTACTCTTCCTCAAACATCTTCTCCATAGTAAGTCTCTGTATTCCTTTTTCTCGACCTCTCAGTTCTTGTAACAGCTTGTCATACTGAACTGAATCTATTTTTCACAGGCCCACACAGGATTTCTGCACAATTTCGGATGCTTCGATCCCAAAATTGAGGGGCGGACTCTTGAAATTTCTCGCCCAAGACGATTTACTTTCTTTGCTAGTTACTAACAAGAAAGTACTTGAGCTAGTATCTCCGGTTATGCTTATCTCCGAACCAAGAGGATACAAGACACGACCATGGCCTCGGACACTGAGGTCAAGGCTGTGCTGCCTGAAGAAGAGCAACAGCCCCAGCAATCCATCGACAAAGACCCGAGTCTGGTACTGTCACATAGACAGTCGCAGTTGCAGCGAAACGACCGTTTCGTTTGGAGGATTTCGGTCATGGTCCAAATGTGCAAGACCCGACTGATATAAGGTTTTTTCTACTGCCAGACTCTGATCATATGATGACAACACTGATGTGGGAAAACTGAGAGCAAGGTTCGCCACGGCTTATGGAATCCTGGGCTAGTGGGACAGCCATTTCGTATGTCGACTACTACGATCCAAATGTGGAAGTCCCCTAGTCATTGGCCAGTTACCGTCTACCCTTCAGGCTGTGGTACATTTAATCGCCCATTGCATGGAATCGAGTGGCCACCTGCCTCGGGTAACCACTCGTCGCCTTATTGACCTTTTATGATCAGGCTCTTCTCTATGCGGGCATCCTTTGTAAGTATCCAGCTTGCTTTCCTTTGCATGGTCTAACTTGTTTAATAGCCTTACGAATACCACCGTTCCTTGACACTTCCCGAGGCGGAGACACTAGTTTTGAAGACACTGAAGCAGGTTGTATAGTTGGCTAGCCACCAACCTTGCAAGATCTCTTGGTTATCAGGCTATTAGCCCTTTACATACCAGAGAAAATTAGGCTCTTCCCCGCTGCTTGTCTGATCATATCCCGTTTAACTCGTTGGTCAACCTCTTGTGCACAGACACTGCCCACGTTCAACCTAACATCGCCTTGTCTTCTGCCGAATCCCTGAAGGCCATTGCAAAGGCAATCACATGCACAGCAAGTGACGATGGGGTTTGCAAGATTCATCTTTAATTTTGATGCTAGGTACTCATTTCTACTATCGGAGCCTCCACAAGAAAAAACCCTCCTGCTCGAATCCGGGAAGTGAAGAACCAATGAACAGCTTCATGGCTTGCGGGTTTAAGCCCTGTTGGAAAATTCCAACTATACCAAGTCCTGGAATACAGGTCAGGATATTCACGGCTATATCCTATTATCTCCCAGGGGTTATTTCTTTAATTCAGTTTCGGAATGACTCGGGAGGCCCCTATGGGACATTTTACCTCCCATACACAAATATGAAAAGTTGTCAACAACTCTTTGATGGTGAGTAAGTCCCACCCAAACTGATTTGCTTTCTAACGCTGGCCCTATTCCGGGCAACAGTCCCGCGTCGAGCCAGTTGAATGGAATAGGCTTGGGCTCCAAATTAATGGACTGCCCACGAATCACTTCTTTTGCTCGTACTAATAATTTAAGTTAGTACGATGCCTATCCTCAGCAACAGTTTAAGAACCGCACCGGCTTAAAAAGCATACAAAAGGGATTCGGGTGTGATGAAGGAGCTTGATATCCCATTCAATACATGCATTGCGACGAGGAATGGCCACCGAGAATTGGAATGTGGCCTTTTGTCAATGATGCTGCGTGACAGACTGTCCTTTTGACTGACCGTGGATTCATAGCCAGTATACCTTTCAGATTTAGACCACCAGAAGATCGTCTTCTTGTCGGAGTTCTCGATCCAGTGGTGTGACTCCAACCCATTTGAATTATGTGGGCGGCTACAGTAAAACCTCTGCTGTTGCCTGACGGCTGGCACTTTGTGTGTTGCCCGTCAAGATAGCTTCCTGGAAGTTTCGCGTGGGGGTGTGTGGAGCGGTCGAGGTGTGCGTGCAGTACACCATATGGCTGAAAAGTAAAAACCCAACTGAACGGATGGTAATTGAGTTTGTGGAGATCGACCACGTCCGAATGGAACGAACAGCATCACGACTTGCGGGCTTAACGGAAATTGGATAACGATCGCGGTATGGTGGAACTTGAGGTGTCGTTCAGGGCACATGGATACTCTAGTGTTTTTGGTACAGCAGGATGTTTTTTACAGAATGAATGAGAAACATTTACCTGGCACGAAGCGTAACAAGCTCAAGTAACTATATGTTTTCCCGATTGCCAGCCCAAAGCATACTTACTGCCCTTTCGATGTCTCTACGAAAAGGCGAAATCCACTGTATTACCCAAGAGTAGTCACTTATAGTTATAACCGCCTTGTATGCGTCTTACATCTCCTACCCAAAACAAGCTCGAGCAATGGGAAAGCTCAGAGTAATGATATGATTTATCTGTTGTTCCCCGGTCAATTGAAGGTTTTTAGACCATGGCCGTTGTCAATACGGCAAAGCTCAAGCCTATATATAGCAAACAGTACCGCCGCCTTTCATTAAATTGAAAGCATTGAGCGCGGCAGCTCGACTGTAGTATGTATGAAAAGGGTTTTGTACAACGGGAGTACCGGTAGCTGGGCAAAAAGGCGCCTGTTCTACTGAGTATCTAGATTCATGACATTGAACCTTACGTAGGAATCAAATCTGAGAAAGTGAAGGCTGACTGACTGACCAGTCACAACTTGGAAAAAAGAAAAGAAAAAAGAAAAGAAAAAAGAAAGAAATATAGGACTCCGATACGGGGAATCGAACCCCGAGCTGCCGCGCTCAATGCTTTCAATTTAATGAAAGGCGGCGATGTTAGCCGTTACACCATATCGGATTAACTGTGAAATTACGGTCGAATTTTAGTTATATTAGTGTAGCCCACCAATGATGGCCACAAAGTCCTTGGTAAATAAGGCAAAGTATATATAAATTGCGGTGGGGTACCGGAGATATTATTGGAAGGAATAACCCCGAGCCAATAGAATGGTCACACTCCACTGGCTCTAAAAGTGATAGAAGGCACTTTAGGAAGGCGCGAAAGGACCATGTCCAAAACAATCATCTGGTAACTGTCTGTATCTGCTACCGAAGGCTGTGGGTTATCATGTCTGCAGGGGAAGCTATCCTGAAACCATTCGTGACTCTCCCATATATTAAAAGTGTCGCCTTCGGCCTGCATGCTTCAAGGCTCCTCTTGTATCTTGGACGCCTGTGCAGCTGACCAAAGCAATAGACCCTGGTTCATTGGCGCCCGAAGTGGCCGGATGAAAGCAGATTCACAGAATATGAGAGCCAAAATATAACGTTGACGAGAACATGACGAAGCCAATTCCGGTCTTGCCATCGACTTAGCAATGCTAATAAGAACCGCAGTCGATCGACCCATACCAACTCCCCCGTAGACAGCAGTGTCTACGGGCGAGTTGATGACCTGGCCTGCAATCAAGCCTTGGCATTTCCAGAGTCTTCCAATGCGATTCTCTGCTAGCTTTGTTGTAGACCCGGGTTTGACGACGTCAACTCGATTGGATCAATACAGGTATCATTGACCTAGATTCTAAGAGACAGTGTTAGTACAGACCAGACATATTTGGACATGAAGTTACTTGAAAACCATCTTGAACTCTATAAGAGAGACGGTAGAGTCTTGAAGTAGATGAGAGAAACTCGAGGTCGATGATAAAAGCGGTAGACAGAAGTGGAAGATAGACGTGGAAGAGAGAGAGAGAGAGAGAGAGAGAGAGACCATGGACGGGGGGTGCCAATCTTAGAAGAGGGGAAAACAAAAATCATTCCAAAAAGGCAGTCGCCTAGGCTCGCCCGCGGGCAGGTACGTTCCAGCTCCCACTACACCACTTTTCTTCTGGTATCAGCCTTCCCTTTGCTGGGGACAATTTCGTCGAGATCAGTTCATCAAAGCTTTCGTCCAGCTGCAGAATCTCACCCACCAAGAAAGATGGCGATGATGATAACGATATTTATTGATTCTTCTAAATAATTTGCTGAATGCTCTGACAGCACATACTGTGCTATCCTCTACAAATGCTCTATCAAGAATGTTCTTACCAACACCCAGCACTACTAAGCACCCCGAAGGAGACCGTCATAGACACTGCTTGGTCTCGTTGGACCTTACCGTCTACCGCGCAGATATCGATATCTAGGTGCCGTAGCGAAGACTTAGTCTGAAGGATATCTCTTCACTGCTACCATTTTATGCCGTAACCTTTGAATAAATTGTCAGTAATCATAGACACCCTTTTCTTGCTGGCACTGCTGTGCTGGTTTTGGCCGCTTACCCGTCCATGGACCGTGGGCCAGCTACGTGACGGGTACATCTGCGTGGCGTCTTAAAAACAACCATATCATGATTGTAAGTGGTCTCAGTAAAGGCCTAGAAGATCTCAAAATCGCCCGTGAGCTCACTGGATTTGCTTGAGGCTCGTGACCCATTTAATACAAAATGAAGCTAAATCAATAGAATGTATATATTTCTTAGTATAGCAGATCAACGCATTTCATGTCTCTATTCCGAGCGAGTGTGGAATGTGCCTGTCCAGGATAAATTCCGAACAGTAATCCTCAGAAGCTATCTGGTAGTGGCGGAAGACAATATGGTCATCCAAGTTTGTATAAGACTCAGAAATCCGAGTATAGAAAACCCAATAAACACGACATGCGCCGTTAAGACAATCAGAGCCATCGGTAAATTGTAATTGGCGTTTTTCTGTAGCCTTCGCAGCTCGAGTGGTCGCGGAATCATGGATTGAACCAGACAGCCAATCCCAATTCTGTCGAGACATCAGCCTGCTCATTGTGTGACAACTCAAACATTGCAAATGTACTATACTACTATTCATATAGGAAGGAGAGCTGGAGCCCGAGACTTGCACTCTCCTTTTTTGATGGATCCTGCCCGATCCCGGATACCTTCCTTCGCCTTTCGCCATCTTGACAGCCAGTCACAACCCCGCCAGTTCCAGGCTGCGCTCGCCACGACTGGACTGTGCATGATTTCCTGCAGCAGCTCACTTGTGACTGTCCTGTCCCCTGCAAAAGGCGACCTCTTTTCGCCGGGCACCGGCTGAATACGAGCAGATACATCCACAGGGACGGCACAGTGGGCACCAGCCGCGAAGAAGGTCGAACTGATCGAGAAAAGGTGGATATTTTATTGGGCTGAGGTTTGCTGTCAAGAGTGAGTTTATCGGGGTTGCATTTTACGTTTACACCTGAATTACCACTAATGGTAATGTTTAATAGTGGCAAAGTCCCAACTATAGACGACGTTTGCCGGTTCCTGATGGCGCATACGTTGGTTCTGAGCTATTCGACGTTTACGTCCATGGCCTTTCTCCTTGTCAAACTGCTACAATTCAAGTATCGCCAGCACTACACGATAAACTCTTTCGATGTCCAAGTCATCCACAATATACTTGATAAGCTTACAATTTGCTTTCCAAAGGCATTTGGCACAAGCCAACACGATTATCCGAAAGATGCTTAGAGGTTTGCTAGTGTCTGCGTCGAGGGAACAATGCCATGGGACCGAACCCTCATGTTTGCAACTGCCTTTGCCCTTCAGCATGCCCTTGGTTGCAGGTCTGGAGAAATCGCTCATAGTATTTGCGTCATTACACTACGAGCTGCCAAAAACACTATAAGTATACCACCCAACCTTGTCTATTTCGTTCAAGTTACTAATTCTTCTTTTTGTTGACTAGGGGCCGAAAGAATGAAGACTATGAACTTTTTTTCTCTTCTCCAAACAATATAGTCGATCCGATACTTGATATAGATTTGGTTTGGTATCGTCCATGGTACGACCATGGACCCAGTTCTCCGCCACACAGCCATACCCGATGCCATTGTCCAATGGAAGAAGCCTGATAACCCCATATTTTGCTCTTTGAAGAGTTGGACAAGTCTGGCGTTCACTCTATACAAGCCTCTCTGTGTCAATAGTCATATGAAGCGTGTGAAGTTGATGGCAACCAGCGTTTGCCTTGGTGAGAATATTACCTCTCATTCCCTTGGATGAGGAGCAATGCAAGACCTTGCTAATGCCAAGATACAGCCCCATGCTATCAGTGGTTATTCTGCTGCAGTATTGGCGGGACATTCAAAGGCCGTCAGAGACAGGGGAGTTACTCGACGATACAATTGCCATTCGGAAAAAGAAAGCCTTTTGTGAGAAAGTGGGGGTTACCACCAGCAGCGATTTATGACACACTTCACATTTCACCTGGGCATGGTTTGATTTTACAAACTCCCAAAGGATCACGTTCCTGTTAAAAAGCACATTTTCCCTGTGATGTGAGTATTATTGGATTTTGCCATTTGACCATGGTCCCTCTGAGCAAGAGTTAAGTTTGACTAATGCAGGGAATGATAAAAGATTAACAAAACTTGATCCATCTATCTTTTTAATAAATTAACTTGTAATATCTGACATGGTGTAACTCTCAATGGTCTTCATTTGGTTTAATTTCTATTGGGGATCCTTATGGGGTCCATTATCATTATTGCTATTTTCCCTTGTATAGCTAAATTGAGAGTCGAATTTACTATAATCCTTATCTCTATTCCGACTAATATTATTTGGTTCTGGTGCAGTTGGCAGCTTAATCGTTCAAATTCAAAGTTGGGCGGCGTCTTAAAAACGACCCAACACCAGAGTAAATCGTGAGACGATATGACCATGGTCTAAATTTACCAGGAGCTGACATAAAATATACGAACGCGGGAAGGCCCATCGAGTTTATACAATTCTTTACAAAGTAAACTTCATCTCCTGGTCAAATATTATATTCTCTCCCGGCGGCCTATTTTCAAGACCAGGTAATTGGTACCATAATCAATTTAACGAGTGGAGATGGTACAGAAATGGATGATAGTTGGCAGTCTCTTTCAGTTGTACAAAACACAAGAAAACCAGATTCGAGGAAAGCACATCATAAGAAGCAAGTGAGTTGTGATGTTTAACGCGGATGCAATGCAAACAATCATAGCGTCGCTGCGGTTGGCCAGCCCGGGAGCTGCGAATGGAGTTCGGCTGTTTAAATTAGACAGAAACTGTTGCATCTGTTGTTTTGGCATTCTGGTTGTAAATAAAGTGCTTTGCGTTGGTACAGAGAATAATTTTTTTTACCGGATTTTCTGTTTTCTGAATGTTGTGCATCATGTGGATTTTCATGGAGAAATTATCTCAAGCTGAAAGCAGTTATGGCTGGCATTAGTAAATGGGGTAGAGGTTGAGATTACCTCAGTTCTCCAAGATCATCCATATGGTTGCACATGGCAACAAACAGATCAAAAAAAAACTTGTGTCCCATTTCCATCTCGAGTTGCATGGTTCCACTGCGCTTGAAGATGTCGCGGGTACGAATCATCATGGCCAGGTAATGAGCACGCAGTCGGTACTCTGAGTCCGGAGTATTGTCGTACGCGTACCGCGCAGACCGGATAATGATCTCAACGGGGATCCCAGTCTGCAGACCCTGCTTGCGGAGAGCAAGGTCCTTGAGCTCCTCCAGACCATATTTCTCAGCCGCGCAGTACATGGCAGTATCCCGGAGAACGAGATCACCCACTCCAGAGTGGAAGATCGTCGATTGACTCAGGCCGCTGCCACCGGGGTGGTGGTCGTCCAAGAAGCTCTCGAGTTCCCATGTCTTCCGGCTTTTGTTTCGTTGCAAGCGCGGAGTATAGTCGCCTTTGTATAGAAACTCGAGAACACAGGACAAGACCTCTGGTTCTCTGTATTGTTTTAGAATGACAAGTTAAAAACACAGATAAAACATACTCGTCTGACAAGATCAAAGCCTTGTTCACGCTTCCGATGGGAAACTGATCCCTTAGCACGAAGTCGAAGAAAGGAGACCGGGACAGAATGCTTTCATGAGCTACGAAAAGACGCTGATCCCGGCTCACAATCAAAGTGACTAGGGGACTTAGAAGAGGACTGTAGATAATGTCAGTTCCCAATATTTCCATACACAGGTCACCAACTCACTCTTCCGTTGAGCTTGTCAGAGACTCCTGCATCTTCATCTTCGCATGTCCATCGAAGGACTTTCTGGGGGCCTTGGTAGACTTAGCCACCTTGTCCCTGGAGAAAAACGAGCGTTTAACAGCCATGGCGTTGTCGCTACTATCCATCCACTTGGCCAGGAACGAGACGAGAGACAGCCACGTGTAGAGGCAAAGGAGCGACAGAAGAAACCAGAAAGCGGGAAAAGAGTGGACGGCGTAGTCGGAAAAGAACGACGCAGCCGAATCACGCACGTTGCATGAGAAGAGCCCTGGAAGCCTTTCCAAGACAAGATCCGGCTCGTAGTTGAAGGCCTTCATTGACGTTGAAAACCGACTACTGGCGAGCGAGAAGGAACGAAGTCCTGGAAAGACAGCTTGCGCGGACGCGCATCTACTTATTTCGTCTAGAAATAAGATGTAGATGCCCGCAGCGTGGATTTGTCGACTCTGTGAAGCGTGAAGAGAGAAAAGAAAAGAGGAAGCGCCGACGATGACGATCAGATACAAGGCAGCAGCAGCGTCATCATGTGATGATTCCAACAGGCAGTCATGTGCGAGAGATCGTTTCTTGATAGAAATATTCTGGATAGTGGAAGATGATTGGAGGACTAAGAATTAGTTGCTCTGTTATGCATCAAGATTTGCCCAATAATATGCTGCGAAGGCTGGCTGGCGGCTGTGCGTTGTGAGTCAGTGCCAACGAGCCTGTACAAGAGAATAGACCATGGACGGATGGAGCACAGTCTATTTATGATTTATGCATAATATAAAATAGCTAGAAGAATGTGCACAGAGAAAGTTTGTATGAACACTAACATGAGATTCAAACACCATAATAATGACATGGTATAAAACAGACCTGATTACTACTACATATTAACGAGCATACATACACCACAAACAGAACTGGCGAACTCCATTGAATAAGAATAGGGACACAGCATTGTAAGCTCGTCCAAACAAAAGTTGCAAACAACAAACAACCCCTCTCGTACATACTCACACATACCGTACAACACCTCGGGATAACGCTCGATGAAAATGTTCGAAATTCAAAGAAAGATATCAAGTAGTCTTCTTCTTACGTCCACGCTTGGGCTTCTCCTCAGCAGGCTCAGATTCAGCGTCGTCATCGGCACCCTTGGCCTTTCTTCCGCGCTTCGCACCAGTAGTGGCAGCAGGCTTCGATTCTTTGGGCTGACGGCCCCGTTTCGAAGCCTTGGCCTTTGGTTCCGGAGACTCGGGAACATCGTCATTCTCATCTTCATCTTCGGATGAGACAGTTGCTTTCTTTGTAGCGCCTGCGGACTTCCGCTTAGGTCGTTTGGGCTCCGCGGTCCCTGCGTCCTTTGCATCCTCATCAACCTGGGCATGGCTACGCTTCTTGGTCTTCGAGGACTTGGGTTTTTCCTCTTCCTCAGTTTCTCCGTCCTTTTCCTCCTGTATACCGGATCAGCTTCTCTGTTCGTCCACTCGTTACGGAGCTAAAAAGAACATACCTTGTCTGCGGCCTTGGAATTCTTTTTGAGTGTCCTTACCCGGAAGCCATTCGACCCGGGTACATTCATTTCACGGTCCTGTACGGCGTTAGTTAACTCTTTCTTCCTTTTCGTTTTTTAAAGAACGTGCGCCCGCTCAAGGCCGACGGGTGA
The DNA here is from genome assembly GCF_016861865.1 of Aspergillus puulaauensis. Taxonomy (NCBI): domain Eukaryota; kingdom Fungi; phylum Ascomycota; class Eurotiomycetes; order Eurotiales; family Aspergillaceae; genus Aspergillus; species Aspergillus puulaauensis. The sequence goes on from NC_054859.1 coordinate 904,681, forward strand.
AAGTAGTTAGGGGAATAAGGAAGCAACTCACGCCATTCCAGTCTTCATTATCAACGTGACCCTGGTCCAGGGCCCTCTCAATCTTCTGTTGGATCTCAGGTGAGAGGTCCTCGTAGCCATCAAGCATATCGAGGTCTTTGTCATCACCTTCCCCAATAAGATCATTAATATTGCCGACGATCTTGGGCGTCACACAACCCCTAAAAACAAAGTCAGGGGACGAATCAGCTAGGACAATTGAAGATCTCACCAATGTCTCCAGAAGAACGCCTGAAATTTGCCATTGTCGACCCAAGAGCCGAATCGCAACTCGCCCTTGGGGATTTTGACCTTGTTGTCCTTGCATTCTTTGTTGGTGCAGCCTGCACGGCCAGTAGAGGCGAGTTCTATCTTGGTTAGGGATACATTTCGATTAATCGGGCGGGAATAGACAGGGTTCTCTTACCTATGCGGTAGGATGGCATGACGCGACGTCACTTACCACGTGTTTAAAGGGTTGTTTCGAATCAACAAAAGAAAAATAACCAGGAGTAAAAGTAATACAAGAATATAATTAAGTCGATTATAGTAAAGAGTGGATTTAAATTGATGGGAAATGTGAGAGGGTGGGAGGATGAAAGAAAGGAAGAGGAAGAATTTATGAAGAGTGAATGTGAGAGAAGCGCCCAACAGCAAATGAACGGAGCTCGCCAAAGACCAAGTCTGCAGGCACCTCTTGTTTGCTGCCACGCGCCGCCTTTTCTTTTTATTTGAGTATCAATTTAGTTGGAACTACTAGATTCCTTAATCCAGTATAAAAGCGTTTTAACTGAGAATTAAAAATAATGTTTTTGCTGAGACCTTCCGAAGCGCGAATGCCGAAGGAATAGATAGGTACACGAAAACCTACCAGCACTAGAACTGCCAGAACGCACCCACGACTTATAATAAAATCTGAATATAAGAGCGATACGAAGCAAATAAATTAGTTACCAGGCCCCTTGGCCGTTCCATTTCAAAGGAGAACCATGGACGCTGGAGAACCTGTTCGGCTAACGGTCTCTGTCTTCTGGGTTATGCTTCAACATCATCCGAAGGACTTCAAGGCTCTATTTCCCTTCCTCAGAAATTTGATCCCTCCAGAACTGTCTACTCATATTTCTAAACCCATTCCATTTCCTCCTAGTCACCTGGGACATCAGTTCCCCCCTAGCCGCCTTAGACGCACCCAGTATCACTTGCAACTCCAGGTTTTTCTACCAGGATAGACTCCGGTGCAGTATATGGAAGCGGATTAATATGATAAAGAACAGGCATACTAATTGTTTTCCCCTCACCCTTTGTTTGTTCTCTTTGCCAAATGATTTTATGCAGATCGTTCCTGCCTCGTTCGAAGAATGAGGGCTGCAGTGCTTTTCCGTGATAAACTGAGAATTGACTCTTATTGAACCAAGGTTGAGCTTCTATACTATCCGTCAGAGCTTAAACCCGGGATCCAGGCATTTAGCATCGGGATCATGGTCGAGCTGTGAGATAGAACAAGGATCTAGCAAAAGGTTGTTTAGCTTGTTTAATAACGATTCGCATGTAAGTCTAGCTGCAGGAAGTGTTGGAATTATCTCTGTTATGCTTTTTCTGAAAGACTTTAATTCTATAGATAATATTAGAAAGTACCATAAATCCAAAAGTGCCCCGCAATGACAATTTGCCCGAGGCTACGTAGTACGCGAATGACTCACTATTGTTGCATGTCGATCTCGCTAAGCCTACGACTTAAAGATGATGGGACGCATAGTACTAAGAGGATAGTTGAGTTGTATGACAGCCTTGAGGACGCGGCTGCAGAAGGCCGGGGTTCATCCTAAAACCCCTCAGCCTCGCGGCGTCATCTATCCCACCACCCTCACAAAATCGTCATAGTCATCACCATCAAGATGGAAGCAAAACGCCGAAAGACTCATCACGAATCTGATGTTATCTCGGTCTGTAGCACCGAGTCAGAGACCGTTTGTTCTGACCAGAGTGAATCCGATACTCTCTCCGATTACAGCAGGAGAAGCCATCCTCTGACCCCCCATTTCTCCGTCAGAAGATCATCCACCTTCCTCTCTCTTCCCAAAGAACTCCGCATGATCATCTACCAGTATGCCTTTTCATCCTTCTCAAACTCGAATGAGCTTATTCACGTCACCGTTGAGCGGGATCACCTAGTCCACCGCACCGGCGTCATCTTCAAGCCTTCCCGTCAGATCACGCTGAAGTACACCCGCAGCCCAGCAGCACACCTCCCTGTCGCCCTTCTCATGACGAACCACAACATCTACGATGAAGCACTTCCTGTTCTATACTCTAGTGTATCGTTTGGATTTGCATCCAACCCGACTTCTTTAACCTTTCTACTCGATCGGCTCTCCAACACAGCGCGCGATAGTATACGGTACCTGCGACTTTACCCCGCACCGCTATACGTCCGCAATGGCCCGCTGGGTGAACAGCTATCATGGGCTGTACTTTGCGCACAAATTGCTCGTTTACAATCACTGAGGCGAGTGAGTGTTTTATACAATCGCGTCGATGATCTGAGGTTGAATTCGATCGAATCCCAACGCTCGCGATATGGGAAATCACTCGCTTTAATTCGCAGCCAGAAAGAACCAGAATTTATGCAGCAAGATGTTACTGCCGTTGAATTGGACCAGTGTCGTACTCGTTTTCGTGACATAACAGCGTCTGCTGACCTGGCTGTTGAGTCGTAACGAAGGCCTCGGATGGGGTGTCATGATATCTAAGGTTCTATATACAAATCTTGCATACCTGTTTTTCTGCCTCTCGCCGCCACACCTTACCCCAATACTCATCTTTGAGCCGGAAGACTGAAAAGCATTTTTCCAGCCACTCATCCGCAACTTGGGGCAACTCGTACGCATCGGTCCCAGGAGCTGGGGGCCCTGCTAGGTTCCGCAAAAACTCCATGTGCTCCCTCATCTCCTTTGTCACGTCATGGAACTTATAGCCATCACCCTTGAGCTCCAACTGTCCTATTTCCCAATCCTCTTGGTCCTCTTGACTAGGCAGCTCGCCCCCATTCCCAGCATAATAACGGGCCACGGCTACAGCCTCATATTCAATCATACGGAAGAGCAGAGGTGCTCTCACCAGGCCTATGACGGCCATGGACGGATCACCAAATTTGAAAACGTGCTGGTATATTCCAGAGAGTCGGTCGGCAACCAGGATATGTTCAGGGGACAAGAATGGGAAAGACAAACGATATCCTGTTGCGAATATAACTTTGTCGATGTCTTCCAGATGAGATCCATCAGAGAACATGATACGGAGTTTAGAAGAGAGGTCGCCGTGAATATGGCTGATTGTTGGCTTTAGTGCAACATTCGGCAAGTTCCATATTTCCGTGACAAAGGGGCTGTGAGAACTCTGGGACACATATAGCGGGCCTTGTACAAGCGCGTATATGTCACCTACAACATCTCCTGCTGAAAAACTGCCTCCAAGGACCACCACCTTCTTGCCGGCATAATGGTCAGGAGATCGAAAAGCATTCACATGCTCCAATGCTCCTGAATGCGTCTTGACAACCTCGTCCAACCCGGGGATTCTCGGGAGAAAAGGCTGGCTATATTGCCCTGTGGCAACAACCACCGCATCAAAGTCCTCCTGCGACCATGTATCACTGGCCTCGGTACCATGAGCCTCCAGTTGTCTGAGAGTCAGTCGCCATTTCCCGGTTATTATCTTCTCCACAGATACCACCGTGGTATTGAATGAGATATTTCCATGATACTTCTTCACCAAATCAGAAAGGTACTGTGCAACAACATGATATGGGCGTGTGGCATTCCCAGCTCCATAACGCTCTATCGAAATGGGTGAATTCGCATCTGGAATAGGCGTGTGCGTGAATGCCATCAACTCTGCCGGAACATTGGTGTCTAGCCAACTATACATCGCTGTTGGTGTCGTGGCATCAGGTGGGGTTGCTGGTGATGTCTTCTCTGGGAATGTAGATGGTTTCTGAACCGGTCCATCTCGCCCTGAATACGTCCCCGGAAACTGCTGAGGAACTGCATCATAATTCCAAGTTCCGCCGGGACCATCCCTTCGCTCGAAAAGTCGGATCGTTTCGAACGCCTTTTCGTCATGGAGAGCTTTTAGGGCTGAAATGCCCGCCGGACCGGAGCCTATGACGGCTACTGAGGAATAGCGCCGAGTCATTCCCCCCCCTTCTTTCAACTATTTTATTTTGTTCTTCTTCGGGAACTCGGATCAATTGTTTGGGTTTTGCGGGCCTATTTTATTGTGAGTTTTCATTTATTATTATTTTTTGGGAGTTAACATTGTGAGGAAAGCTTGTGTAGTATCAATGCGTGATGATGCTATTTTGCGGCGAAAGCACGAATCGAAGAGGAGCACGGCCTATCATCCGCATTCACTTAGGGTACTTTTGCAGCATCCTGCTTCTTGGGTGCTGAGCCCTCATTTTCCTTAGTGATCCAAGTGTTTACTTATTCTTGATATCGCTCATTCTGCCCAAAATTAATAATAAAGATATGATTGTTATTAACCAACATTCGTGGTCAGAATACGGTGGTCTCAGGTACCAGTGCAACCTAAAATCGGGTGAGGAAGCCGCCGCAAAAGTCACAATTAAACCGGTCGAAAAAAGCTTGCTATATATTCCATGTGACTACCATACCGAAATTAGAATTACTATCCTATTCCACCAGCCTCCAAGGATCCATCCGTCCATGGCCGGGACCTGATGGAATACACTCCCGATATACGGATAGTAGCTTAGCCAACCAATCACGATCTTTAAAGCCACTGTGGCAATGCTGTGGCTAAAGCGGGGCTTGTGGTGGGTCTCGACACCCCAGGCAACGAGTGATATCATCGGCGTCATCTCAGATCTCCGATCAACACTCCATCTTGTTGAACTCGCCCCAGAACAGTTCAACACGATACATATATCAGATAATATATTTTCCATCCTATTTTACCTCTAGAAACTGTTATGCGATAGTACCGTCTAATACAAAATGCAACAATTCAACACATTCTTCAAAAACAAGAACACCAACAATAACACCAACGATTCTCAACCCCCTCCAGTCCGGCGCAAATCCCATGACCCCATCCTATCGCCAGAAGATGAGGCTTTCCTGCGGAATGTCACGTCTGAATCCCCATCAGCAACAGCACAAGATTCTGTGCCCTCTGAGCAAGCCGGTGATCAACCATCGTCGCCTTTGTCTGGCGACGCCCAGGCGCCGGCGCCTATTTCGCCGGTAGAGGAGTTCGGGAAGGAGCTGGGTGAGCGAGAACGCAGGAAGTCCCTGACAGAGCACCCTACTAGTAATGAGGAACCAAGTGCGACTGGCACTACGGCAGAGCCTTCAGCCAAGGCTAGGCCATCGGGGAGCCCGAAGAAGAAGAGACCGTGGACCATGTTGTGGAAGAAGAGTGATAAGAAAGTACGTTATCCTTGCGTGGCCTGCTTGTCAATTACGAGTGGTATCTAACTTATTTTTCTCTCTTATAGGCACCAGAAACCCGGGAACCGGAAACAGCTCCAGCGCCAACGACTGACCTTGCGACCACGGAAACTCCTTCCAGTGACAAGGAAACGAAACAGGAAAACGAAGATATGACCGAAATTCTCGATAAACTGAACCTTGCGGCGGATAATAACCGTGTTTTCTCGATCTCGGACGAAACACAGGAGCTTCTTCGGAAATTTAAGCTTATATTCAAGGACCTGATTAATGGTGTTCCGACGGCATACCACGACCTCGAGATGTTGCTCACGAACGGCAACAGACAATTGCAAGACACATACTCGGGCCTGCCGAGTTTCCTCCAAAAGCTAATTGAGAAGCTCCCCGAGCGGTGGACTGAATCACTAGCTCCTGAGATGATCGCTGCCGCTACAGAGAGGGCCAGCAAGAGTGGTGTCAATGTTGACAACTTCGGCAAGGCGGCTGCGGCTGCAAACAAGATGGGTCTTCAAGTTCCTAGCTTGAAGGAGCTGGTTGGGAAGCCTGCCGCGATCGTAGGAATGTTACGGTCTATAATGGCCTTCCTTAGGGCTCGGTTCCCGGCTGTACTAGGGATGAATGTTCTCTGGTCGTTAGCACTATTCAGTGAGTTACCCCCGTAACCATCCGCTCGACTTTGTTGATCTAACCGCCCCGATAGTCCTCTTATTCGTCCTCTGGTACTGCCACAAACGCGGCCGCGAGGTCCGTCTTGAAAACGAGCGCCTCGTAACAGAGGAGGAAATCGAGAAGATGAATCAAGATTCCTCCGACGGAGCAGGAACGGAATCCCAGATCCGGAGTACTGAAACCCTCACGACAACTGCCGCACAGGGCGCCTCCGCTTCTGAAGTCCGCGAGGGCATCAAAGAGGCACAGAAGGCTCGTGAGAAGAAGACTTCTTCCATTGCGGGGGAGCAGACACAACCTCAGGCGCAAGCACAAGAACAGAAAGAGAACGAGAAAGGAGACAAGCCCGTCCGGTTGGAGAATGAGCCTATCAAGCCAACAAGGTCTAAATCGATATTATCCATCTTCGGCAGATCTGGCAGCACAAATTCGACTCCTACTACTGCTAGCAAGGTTACGCCGTATCCGGGAACATGAGTGGTGACCATGGACGAGTTATGATGATCACGATCCACATAATACCTTTTGCTTGATGCTTTTTTTTTGGGGTTTCTTGATTGACGATGTGACATACCAGGGGTGTGTTCGAATATAGAAAAGAAATAATGCTACGTGCTAAAAATATATTTTGATTAATCTTAGATAAAAATGAATATTCCCAACACTACAATTATATCGAGATACCATTCGACCAAAAGTCTTTTCTAATAGGGTTTAATTCCTCGCTATCCAGTAGTTTTAACTAGGTTCTTAAGTAAACTATCAAACTAAGGATAAGGCAAAAACCGTAGGATAAAAAGTTATATATAAAAATTTAAAAAATTCAAAACTCCGATACGGGGAATCGAACCCCGAGCTGCCGCGGACTATGCTTTGATTTAGCTTGAAAGGCGGCGATGTTAGCCGTTACACCATATCGGATATTACATGTTAGTGCAGTCCTATTACTGAAATAATAAGTGGATCAAGTTTCACTAACCTTCAATGTTCCCTGGGTTTGTTAACCCCCCAGGGTGGAGCTATTCCTACAGTCTGGCTACAGATTCTCCCAGGTTACCAGGCCGGACGGGCTACCTACGACATTCTACCTAAATGTAGTTTAGCGTACTGGCCAAACCGAATAGGCATTTTTGGAGGGTTTAAATAGGTAAAAGACTTTAGAAACGGTTCTTCATGGATTATCGATAAAATAAGACCTCTGGCAAACGGTACTAGCTAATAACGGATGCTTGTTTAAGATGATAGAGTTCTGATAAAGTAGGTAGAATATCAAGCCAGTTCGTTTCTTCCGCAATATGCCCATAATGATTCCACGAAGGATTCGAGCGATGTATATTGATCGATGGCCAGCGGCCCACTTGGTATTCAGTATAGGAATTTAAGAATGGTTAGTATCTAGATCTTAAGACTAGTAGCAGGCATTATTAGGAAAGGGATATTCAGCAAGTATCTAGCCCCTTTTCACCCTAAAACACCTCTATTGCCCTTTTCTCTAAAGATAATGACGTGTTTTAACAGTAGACTGCCGTTTAGAGCGATTAATGGGCGGCTCAGAGGAGGTTCTCGGAGAATTTCACGGTATTCATAATCAGGAACAACCTCAGGGTTCAGGTAGAGTTCCTAGTATAATAAAATCTAAGAGAAACAGCTTTAAATTAGTAAGTTCTCGGTAGTAAAAGGGTCTCAAGGAACAGGCAGTGTTAGTGGTAGAACCAGAGGTAAGACAGGATCTCCTCAATCCCTGCATCAGTCACCACTTTGAGAGGTTGTAAAATAAAGCCTTTAATAAATGATTATTCACGAAATATTGATGTTAAGACCATTGATAAACGATGCTAGTTGGTGATGGATAGTTGTTGACAACAGAGAGCTCTACCGAAGCAGAAATAATATAGGCAATGACTCCTCGCTCCTTCCACAACAGTATGTGATTCTCACCCCATTGTAGGAAACTACCAGGTGCCAAAAAACTGTTAGCTAGCGCAAAGCACGACCAATCGACGCGCGGTATCAAAGTATACACACTTGATTTAACCCTTGCTAAGAGGGACCATGGTCAAATGGCAAAATCCAGTATTCTCACATCGCAGGGAAAGGTGCTTTTTTATAGGGACGCGGTTTCTTAACCTTTTCCCCCAATCCATCCACGGATAGAATACCTTCCAAGCCCTATGGCTAGGTACTATATCTCGTAATTAATAACCTCACTTCCAATCTAAAGCTGGGCCCTTCCTAACCCCAATAAACCAATGAGTCCAAAGAAGAGGCCTTATGCACAGGGTCTGCCCGCTCCGAAACTCCCATTTGGCAAGGTCAAGACCAGTTTGTTCAACCAGTTTTTCTAGTTCCTTAGTTGTGCGGGTGCGGATAGTTGAGACGAGTGCGTCAACAAACATCATGAGCGGGATCAGCGGGAGCATATACGTGAAAAGGAGATGGACTGGGGAGCGTCTATATGTTGGTGTTGCAAGGGTGAATATGAACGGGTAGATGAGGGCTCCTAGGGTGCAGGAGAAGAGGGAGCTGAGGTCGCGTTGGGCGCCCTCTTGTATGCTGTGGGTGGATAAAATTTTGTTAGCATTTGTATTAACTGTTATATTGAGGGCGTTATAAGGAGGAAAGGTGGAAATCGTAGTCATACACAAATGCATCTGCTTCGCTAATCACACTTTTCAGGACACCAATAGCACTCTCATCATCGAAATGGTGGAAAGAGGCATTGAACATCCGACACTCTTTCTGCCTAGGATCAGGTGAAATGCGTTTGCAATCTCGTGCATCGAGTGGTGTCTCTAGGAATGTGATGCTGGTGCTATTCTCCGTGATTGCCCTCCATTGTTGAAGAGAAGGGTACAGGTCCGTCAAGACAAACTGCGCGGTGTCTTTGCCCTGTTCTGCGAGGGTGGTATTGAGGAGCCGTTCGATTATTGGCGTGGGACCCCCGGCGCCGGCACAGAGGTCGACAAATGTAAAATTACACGCATTTGGAAAATTCTGGATGATGATCTCGCTGACGGAGGTGGCAGGCGTATGAAATGTGAGGCCTGGGATGTGGAGATCCCACAGGCCTAGGAGGAAGGTTTGAGCATACCCCCGGAACCAGTGTGGGCACCATGGCTGGTCTATGAACTCAAAGAGGTGGAATCGGGGAAAGAGAATCATTGTATCTGTGTTATGGCTTGAATGGCCTACAAAAGGTGGCACATAGCTTTGAGAAGTTTGTGGTATAAAGTTGAATAGGGTGGTTAGGTGATCTCGGGGATTTATGATCGGTGATGTGGCCTGGGTGTTGGCAGATGCCATGAGGCTATTGGTTTTGTGTAACTGCCATGCACATTTCGACCATGTCCAGCTCGGGAATAAAGCTCGGGCATAACGATTGTTACAACTATTGTAATCGGGCCCGGCCTAGGTACGTTTGTTTGTCACTCGTGCTCGTACAGCATAGCATAAATGATGGGTCGGTGGCCAAGTTAGCAAAAAGTAGCCGAAAAATGGTTGACTTTCGAACTCGGGAATGGAAATGCCATGTGGTGACCACAATTTTACTCCAGGAATACTATCAGCCGGTTTCAATGGAGGATTCTTCATGCAAAAATATGAAGATGATTGGAGATGGAGTGGAGTGGATGACAGCCGTGATTTTCTGAGTTGTCCAGAAGACTGTTATTTCAAAGGCACATCAGTGTTGTCAAGGCCATGGTCGAATTGGATTCTCAAAAGGAAGGCTGTCTTTAAGCGCCTCCTAAACGAGCGAAGCGAGTTTGACCATCTTGCGGAAACTAAGCCAAATAAAGACTATTGATAGCTGCATGAAACTCTTACCTACTCAGACGGTTAGATCCAGCTCCATCTTCTCAAGAGCCACAATATGTTTTCGCAACACCATAACAGCACCAAAGCTAAGTCGGTGGCAGAAGACCGAAGCTTCAGATCCCTGTCCAGTCTGCTCCGATGTGCAGTTATGGTGCTCGATCATCGCCAGCGCATTTTCAATAACTTTACGCAACAGCCGCGGACGAGTGGAGGACGAAGACAAAATGGGCCGGTAATGCCAATCGAGTACATCTTCGAGCCCACGTACGCGGTGTTCCAGTGCATGCAGAATGAATTTGCGCGTCATGAGAAATACCTTTTCTGTATACTTGGAAGACTCGATGCGTCTGTCATCCTCTGCGGCGAGGACTTCAAAGCCGGCTTCGTCTGGGAGGGGCTTCTTTAAGTATAAAATATCAAACAAGAACATAAGGTAAAGGAGTAACCTACTATAAAAAGGATTATTGACCAGGACAAGTCCCATTATTGAGACTAGTACCTGCAGTAACGTGGATCTTCCAGGTGACCAGTTTTCTGTGGGATTCCGACTCGGCCATGTTCCAAGAATGCTTAGGCAGATAAGGCCATCTTCATATAGGTTGGGGCTGACAGGACCTTGTCCATATGTCCATGAATGGAAAGACATCGTAGGAGATTCATAGGGATACCTCGAATGGAGGTGCATATCAAACACAAATGGAGCATGCTCATACGGCGTCCCCTCTGGACCTATTATCATTACCCGTAAAAGATCCATATGTGACTCCCATGATCGTACAAAGATTCCCGGCGGTAACGAGGTTTTGAGTATCTTAAATTCGTCTCGAATGCATCTCGCACGATCAGCAATCGTGTTTGAGGTCTTATTGTTTATAAAGCGATGATCCGACGGTGGTAGATCTTCTAACACAGCGAAGCCTGGAGGAGATGACTCTGGCGTTGGTGGAGGCAGAACTGGTGGTACGCCGGGACTTTGAGATGTAGAAATAGGCAGGTTATCAGCGGTAGCATCCTTGTCAGAAGACGGAGGTGAATTATCAAAAGATATCTCTGGTAAACTCATCATGTTTTCTTCCAGCTCCTTAAGTTTGAGCCTGAGACTCCCATCTCGAACATGAGTATATCCATCAGATTCAAAAGAGTCATCGCTCTCATCCTCAACAATCCAACCACCACCAATCCTATCAGAATCAAGATCATCATCTTCATCTGAATAATCATCCGCGCCAGGGAACACTGGGGAAGAGTCAATCACTGTCATAATTCGCTCAAAGGGCACTTGAATATCATAGCAGCCGCTAGAACTCGGGAATCGAATAGTAATGGTGCCACTGGTATCCATTGCAACAATCTTGCCAAAAAAATCAACGGGAAACGTAGTTTATATCGCCGACGTAAAGGAGGGTTTCGTATTGTGGTTGTATTCTTGAACCAATCAGATGCAATCATTGCAGACTTTAGCATTTGAAGATGTATTGACCAGTAAACATATGCAATCATATTGTGCGGGCGAAAAGGACTGGCGGTTGTACCGCCCATAGGAGGTGAAACCATGATGGATTGGTCAACGGATGTTGGGGCAACAACGACTAGATCACCCTTGAACTTATTTAGAGCAGGGAAATTTGCAAGCTCGTAAATAGACACAGGTGTAATCGAATCATCTAGTTGGCCCATGGTCGACCCTGGGTTTAGCACATTTCCCCCATGCGTCAAGTCAACAGCCGAATTTTGATACCAGCGAACAAAAGCTGTTCGTTCTCTGTTTTCAACTGTTTGGACGATTCCAACTTGTTGTAAATGCATTGTCCCCTTCGAGTGGAAGAAACGTGGCACAGGACCACTGCTTGCATTGGCGGGCTTGTCGACAGTTTTGATGCCGTCCTTCAACGCAACTAGATCACCAGGACACAGTTCGCGCACCCAACCGTAGCCTACCTGCAAGCAAGTGGCACTTTCAGTGGTACAGCTCCCATCTTGCCATTGTACAATGGCCTCCGTTCTGGTCGAAACAATCTTGAATATGTTCATGTCGTACCCAAAGGTCTGATAGTTTGGGATGCGCCGATACTTGGGATACCTTTCCGCGGCACTTTCATTATGGAATCGGACCCTATCCCCAATACTAAGTAGAGAAGTACAGCTACCTACCATGGAGTCCTGATTTGGTGATCGCGAAAAATCGCATTTTATGGCATCTGCCTTCAATGTTGATGCCCTAAACATCTCAGTGGCAAGGATATCATCTTGAGGTCCGGGAGAAAACACATTGGGACATAGCCATTGGACGCGGACATCCTCCACAGGAGTCGCCAGCACATAAGTCTGGACCAATGACTTCTCACTCCCAAAACGACGACCGATCCGGCCGAGACTCGCTTTTTCCGCCAAAACTGATTGACCGGGAAAAGAACTTGACTCTGAACTCCAGAGGTAATTTTCGTCTTCTATGGCCCCTGTTTCCCGGCGGGCTAATGAGAGCAGATCCGCCGGGTTGGCACGCATAGGAACCCCTAAGGCAATTGGATCGAGAGGAGTTACAACTTCTGAGTCCGGAAGGAGTACAGTGATACCATGGTCGACTCTAATGATTATTCCTAGTTGCTGGCGATAGATGATATAATCCCCTACTGTGAACTCGTTGGCATTGCAGAGTTCCGATTGCGGGACGTCGTAGAGCAAGGAAGGGCTAGCTTGTGGAGCCTCAGAAACGGGGAAGCCTTCATGGCTGCCAACAGGTCTCTCTGTGAACCTCGGTTGAAGATGGTCTCCCGTAATAGGGTCGACTGGTTGATAAACAATCGGCTCGAGGGTGCATTTCGTTGTTGCACTGATCACTGTGCCATGCATCGTGTCATTTAAATCCCGCTTTACCGCCTCACCAAGCTCGAGGGAGCGATCAATGAGCTCCAGATCGTTTTCGTGAACGAGAGCGCTGCCATGCGAATCTTGAACGAAAACAATAAAAACATACCCCCTCGGCGGCTAGAGTTGTTAGAATGCATATAATGGAAAAAGGACAGAATATCCTTACGGTACCTGATTCCCGAAAAGCAGTAATATCTTTCTCGGGTACCGGAGTATAGCGGTAGATTGTGAAATTGGCCAGGGTTCCAGGTTGCACTATCTTTGATGGAGTTAATCCGCAATATCTGTTATGTTATCAACATAGGCAGCCAACATACATCATAGGGTGTTCTCTGTTTGATAAAGTTAGTTTGGCGGACGATAGTAGCTCTGGCCAACTTACAGCAACATGTCCTATTAAGGAAGGATCGGATTTGAGACAACAGAGGTCATTACGGTGGAACTAAATCGCCGTATTAGCGCAGTTGTGCCCACTGACAAATCGAAGGATGCACTCACTTTCTCATTAATCTCCATTCTAGCTATTCTAGCTTGGGCGTCCATGGGCGAATTGGATTGCAAGTCCATTGCACTGGTGGGGTTGCCTGTGTTATAAGAGCGGGCTGGATAGTATACCGTTACCAGTATCTTCTATACTACTCCCTCAGCTCAGATATATGCCGTTGGTGCTAGTCAATTGAAAAAGATAAGACGATGCAAGCTGGCTTCAAGCCTGCAGGGCCAGTAGATTGGAAATGACTATTGGTGTACCTAGATGAACATACAACTGTCGGGTAGCAGTTGGGGAAGTGACATGAATATGCCTGGATCTACCAAGGAGAAGGAAGGATACAAAAGTTGCATTTGCAGACAGAGGTGATAGGGAGAGCACGCAAGACTGCAAGAACCGTGAGGGATACATCATCAAGAGACCAACGGAACAGAGCGGCTGTCACATGCTAACTAGCTCCTTGGCCGGATTTCGCATCGACGCGAGTCTCGATCCTGAGGTCTATCGAGTTGTTTTTGAATTTGGCCATGGTCAGTTTGTCCGTTGGAACCCGCCGGAGACGACAGCTTGAGAGCGATTAGCTTCGACCACTGACGCCGCCGAGACTGCAAGGACCACCTTTTTTTTTTGCTCCTCCCCTACCACCACTTGCGCACCATTCTCACCATCACCCGCTGCCCACATACGGAGTACCTTGGAACTGCGGTATTTACTACCATTTCAAACTCTCCTTTTTATTTGGCCCCACGTCTTGATTCCATTCGGAACTTTACTGTGTCCGTGGTGATCCGTCTGATCTCGGCGCAGCCGCTCTTGAACCGGCCTTTCGCAACCACCTCATAAAACGCCCTCCCATCACCCATCTCAACACCCCAACCATGTCTGAACCCGGCCCCTCCTCAATCCCAACAAGTGCCGACCCTCGCAGTCAGCGCCCAACGAAGCGCCGCGCCGTAAGCCCCCACGGCGAACAAGCCGACGCCGTCGCCTCGCTCTTCCGCGACCCAAGCAAAGAAATAAGGTTACCGGGGACATCCACGCAAAAATCCGCGTCATCGCTTCCCGCGCCCCCGGAAATCGTCGCCAACGTGCAGGGTTCGTCGGCTGGTGCGGGGTCCGGCGAGTTCCATGTTTACAAGGCCAGTCGGAGACGGGAGTATGAGCGGCTACGGCTTATGCAGGATGAGGTTGATCGGGAGAAAGACCAGGATGTCTGGAAGAAGGAGCAGGAGGAGGTGAGGAAAAGGGACGAGGAGAAAACGGAGAAGAATCGGAAGAGGAGGGAAAAGAGGAATAAGGCGAAGGCGGGGAAGAAGAAGAATAATGGGGGTGCTGGGAAGGAGGATGATACAATGGACACTACGGCAGAGGGAAGAAGAGGTCCGACAAATGGGTCAGGGGGAGGTGATGACGGGGAGCAGACGGGGGTGGCTGTTGAGACACCGAGTGTTATTATCCATGAGGATTGAGGATTTAGGGGGGCAAGGAATGTACAATTTGAAGATACCCATTGTAATTTTAGTCTAGGATATTCATACAAATCAAGAGATTCATGGCATTATGTACGCATTTTTATTCCCATAGCCCTAACGTTTATTCATCGCCACCAGCGGGGGCACCCGGTTGCTGAGCAGTCTTACCACTGCAGATATCGTCGACGCGAAGTAGCAGGCATGCAGACTATTCGTGGTTAGCTAAAGTAAAATGGTTATATGAGGAACGGGATGCTTACCTCAACAGCCGTCTTGATGCTCTGAAGCTTGACGGCTTCCGGCTCCCAAACGCCGTACTCCTTCATGTCAACCAAAGCACCAGTGTCGCCATCAAGACCCCATGTGGTGTGTCCTTCGACGTGCTTGGCCCTCATACGGGTGAGAACTCGGATAGGGCTGGCTCCAGCGTTCTGTGCTAGTGTTCGGGGAATAACCTCCATAGCATCCGCCACGGCCTTGTACGGCCATTGCTGGACGCCTTCAATGGACTTGGCCAGCTGGCCTAGTTTAACGGAAACAGCCATTTCGATGGCACCGCCACCAGGGCACAAACGCGGGTGGAAAATGACGTTACGCGCAACGGACATGGCGTCCTGGAGGTTACGTTCAATCTCGTTGATGATGTCCTTAGATGGGCCGCGGAGGAGGATAGTGCAAGCCTTGGGGTTCTGGCACTTCCTCAGGAAAGTGAAGTATTCGTCGCCAATCTTCTCAATCTCGAAGAGACCGCACCCAGTTCCCACGTCAGATTCCTGGATATTGTCCACACGGTTGACAATCGTTGCACCCGTAGCTCTGGCGATACGGTTGTTGTCCGTTTTCCTCACTCGGCGGAGTGCTGTGACGTCGGCCTTCATCAAAAAGTGCTGTGCGAGATCTATACACCGATGTTAGAACATATCACCACTAGTAATTCATTGTAACGCTTACCAGAGACACCCTTCTCGGTGATAACAATATCGGGCTTCAAAGCCAGGACAGCGTCGCACATGTGCTTGACTTGCTCCTCCTCAATCTGAAGAATACGGTTCCAGTCGTCTTCCTTTGAGATTTCGATGTTGGTCTGCGACTCTCCCTTCTTGTACTCCAATGGGCAATCCAGAAGGATAACTCTGGGGTTCTCGATTCTTCTCCGCATCTTGGGGTGGGTAATGTCCTTGTTGACCATCACACCATCGATAACCTCGCTGTCCTCGATCTGACCACCGGGAATCTTCTCAATACGCGCGTAACGCTTGATGTCGACTTCTCTCTTTCCACCACCGGCATCGAAGGATACAGTGCGGACGGCTCTCAGTGCCAGGTCGCACATTAAATCAGACCATCTCGAAACGAACTTAGTCCCAATGGATGATTTAATGAGAGTGTACATCGCTTTGTCATCATCAATATCCACGGGTAGCGCGACCTCCTCAACGATTGCAAGTGCGTCTGCGAGGGCACGCTTAAAGGCCGAGATAATGACAACGGGGTGGATATTACGTTCGAGCTGAGGGAGGGCCTGGGCAAGCATTTCGCCAGCTACAACAGTCAGCAACATTCCATATGAGCCAGGTTGGCCAGATCATAGATATGAAGAAATACCGAGAATAATAACAGTGGTTGTTCCGTCGCCAACTTCCTCGTCCTGTGTACGACTGAGTTCAATCATGCTCTTAGCGGCGGGGTGCGACACCTCAATTTCTCTGAGAATAGCGTGTCCATCGTTCGTAAGAACAATTCCTCCCATGGGATCGAGAAGCATCTTCAACATAGCCTTGGGTCCCAGACATGATCGAATAATATCCGCAACCCTGAATGATACACGTTAGGACGGAAGCGGGGGGGCAAGTGGATTGGTCACGTACGTCTTTGCAGCAGTAATATTTGACAACTGGGCTCTGCGACCGACCTGTCTCTCACCAGAGTTGGTGTCTGATTCGCGTTAGTTCTTGATACAGTAGGGGGGTCAACTTTCTCGAAAACGTACTCATCACCACCACCGGAGCCTGCATTTTGGCGGTGTTTTTGGGGATGCAACGAGCAAAAGTGAAAGAGCACAACAGGTACCTGGGGCGACAGATGAATGGTATCCAATTCGAGGAAGGAAAACCGTCAAAAAGTCGTGTTCCGGGGGTAAAGGTCTGGAGATGTTGTGCCCGCTTCACCATCAAATTTACAGCGCCGCTCGAAGTGGGATTGCGGACTGGGAGCTCACCGCCACTATTCTACTTACGGACTAGTGTCTACTTCCCCTGTTCTTAAATCTTGCTGCCTCAGGAATAAACTAGTTATTCTCCAGGGTTCGGTTCAATAACTTCAGTCTTATTTCGACTAAGCCTAATATCAAATCTGCAGACTACGTAGCTCAAGGGGAGGGAAAGAAACCTTAACTCCATACCAAATACCCTAATGTGCCTCGCTTTCCCAAATTCCACATAGAAAATCCAAACGCTAATCAGCACTCCGAATTCACAATCAATCCAACAATGCATTAAGTGATCCCAATCACTTCTTGAAGATTTGTTTAAGGTTTCGGGTCCTTTTTCGAACTCCATTACACACCTTTGAAAGCAACGATGGGGTCTTTTTAGCAAAATGCTTCTCACTCTGGCCACCTTTTTGAAGAGTGCTAGCCTCCAGCTCATAGTACGGCCCAGAGCACCTCCACCACATATACTCGTCGTTAGGACGGGGTCGAAAGTAGTCATTTTCAACGACTGTCTCCGCTTCAGACATAGGAGATGCTTCGTGGCTACCAATGCCACACAATCTAGTGCGATTACCGGGAGACCTGTCCTCCACCCCATCTCCATCTGTAGGTGTATTTTCCTCTCCATTTTCCTGTCCAAAGTAAGCAGGAACCCACGTATGCCGTACCGGACACCAAGTCATGTCTTGCGGAGGCCCCAGGCTATCCGCGTTCGCCCCCTGTAAGACCCTCGCATCCTGCTCCCTTGTGGCCGCAACCTTCGCCATCATGTTCTTGAACCACATTTCCACGTATTTGCTGCACTCATTGTCCCTTGGTTCAATACTCAATTCAGGATCTGCTTCCTGCTTTTGCTCTGGCTTCTCGCGTTTTCGGTGTAGATAGCGGAGTTGACGCTCGCGCTGGGACTGCTTTCCCCGGGATTTGTTCTCCTGCCACCGTTGGACTCGTTCTGCGTGGATTTCACGCATATTGTTTTGAAGATGAAGTGGGAGTAGTGAAAGAGCCTCTTCGTCGAGGTCTGAGATAATTTCCTCTTCGGAGGTTGTGTAGTTGTCGTCGTCGTTGTCATCCTTTTGCTTCGCGGCTTTGTCGCGACGATAGAAACGACACTTTCTGGATTTGGGACGTGCTTTGGTGTCGACCTCCTTAGATGAGGGGGTCTGCGAAGCAATTGGCATAGGGACGACGTATCCGGTTCGATGGTGCCTTCTGGATGTTGTGCGTGTTTTGGCGTCAGTTCCATTAGATGAGCCCGGCTGGAAGAACGCCAACATGTCGAGGCCGTATCCGTTTTCTCCGTACCTTCTCGGCATTTTGGGCTCAGGGTTGGATACGTATTTGTGATGTGTAGTTTGTGGCTTGGGTGTTGCAGAAAGGACAAATTGAAGGTGGTTTACTTGTGCAATTGTGGTGTGAGGAATAGCGGATTTGATCTGAGAGAGGAGAAGTGGAGTATAAAGGGGAATGGGGCATTGTTAGTTTTATTTATAACCTACTTTAGTGCCATCCATCTGAGTGACTTGTGTACACAAGTACCTAGAAGTGAATTGGCCATGTTTAATGTGCTGTGGTAAGTCTCCATAGCAATCTAGATCAGTGAGAAGATTAGGTAAAATTGGAATATGAGAACATCAGAAACTTGCTTATTCACTAGCATTGCAGGTGAAGATAAGCATTAATAGACGAGGGTATCTAGTGGGGTGTTCCCAAACATCGTTACACAAATGTATCTGGCAGCCAGTAAGCAGCTCAAGAGTAGACTATAATACATGAAACAACAGTGGTCGCGCTAATGTAACCATTCTATCTTAAAATTTAAAACTCTCGGCTCTCACCAATGTCACAGATATCGAACACCCCAGTTTCAGGGATCTCATGTTTCTTCAATGCCTCCTTGAGCTTCTTAGGGGGCTCGAGGACATCCTCTTCAGTTAACACCCAGGTACCCCAGTGCATGCCCAGAGCTTGTTTGCACTTGGTATCCCGGAAGATCTCAACAGCGTCGTGAGGGTCTGCGTGCATAGGACTCATGAACCATCGTGGCTGATACGCACCAATAGGGATCAGTCCAAGATCGAACGGGCCACGGAACTCGCCCACTTGCTTAAAAGCAGGGCATGAGGGAAAGTTGTATTCCGGGGCGTGGTCATCGACATCATTTGGAAGTGTTGGCACCGAGCGATAACCAGTGTCTCTGGGTGGAGGACTCCTATTAGCCGTGACATATGTGAGAAAGTATGGTTTAGAACTGCTTACCCAGCGAAGTAAACCCTGCGGCCGCCGGACTCCACGTACCACGAGGCCCAGAGGGTTTTACATCGGTCAAATGGTGTTCTGGCGCTAAGATGCTGGCAAGGTAAACAGCCGATCCGAGCAGCAATATCGGCTGGTTTCGAGATTGTGCTTTGATCGGTTGTCTCCACCTGGGTCGAGGGTTGCGACGGAGAAAGGAGGATGTTGCGCTCATCCCACCAGTCAAGTTCTGTTGCATTCGATATTCCGGTCTTGTTAAACCATTCCTTGTTTCCAAGAGGGACAAAGAAGTGGCAGTTCGGGTGTCGCTTATGAATATCCTGGACAGTCGAAAGACACAAGTGATCATAGTGATTATGGGAGATCACGACTGCGTCGATGACAGGGATATCCTTGATCTCACATGGCGGCTGGGTATAACGCTTTGGTCCTAACCATGATAGTGGAGAGCATCGATCCTCGAAAACTGGGTCGAATAGTACTCGCAGTCCGCCAGGAAACTCGACGTAATAGCAAGCGTGGCCTAACCATGTCGCTCGCAGAGTAGACGTCTCGCGACTAGGTAGAAACTCTGGTTTCTGTACAGGAACAGTTGGAGGAGTGGTGTCAGGACGATTGCCCTTGCCAGTCACCATGTGCCTAACATTGGTGAGGATTTCATTCGTATGTCTCGATAACTAGGCCTTGAGCCGACTCACCATATAAACTGCCCCTGTTTGTCAAAAGGCGAGGTAAACGAGCTAAGTTGACTAATCAGTATAGAGCGTGGGCTGAAGTAGTGGCCAAGACTCACTCCCAAGGATTGTCAAACCCATTTTTGACATGATGCGCCTTCTTACTGGCATCATCTGGTGCGGAGGAGCCCGGAGAGGCAGATAATGTCAGGGCGTAGAGAGCGGCGGCCGTCGAGGAGGCCATCCTGAGCTTTGTAGTAGGAGTGAAAGTCCGAGAGAAGGGGGGACTTTTGCTGTATGAGCGAAAGGAAAACCAGCGTCGCAGATGCATGCCGGATACTACGCCGGGATCGCGGTCCTACGGGCAGAGAGGGAATAATATATTGTTCTTTGGTACATTTTCAGGTAGGAATCTCGCAAAATGGAACCGTTTTCTGGCTGATGGAAGCCACCGTTATTGCCGATAACCCCGAGTAATCCCTCCGGTCGCATCTCAGACTCTTCCGTGCTTCAGCCTTCAGACGGCCAAGTCGGCGGGTCAATTCCTCCGAATAGTTTTCAGACCCTAATTCAGAACTAAGTAATACCGTACGTACGCATTTGCCGAGTGGTGCTGACTGGGACCAAGCTAAGCATTAAGTTGTGCAAGGCAGCAGGGTCGGCATGTGTCAGCGCCGACCCCGGGTGATTGGATGGCCTAAATCCGATCTGGGCCGCTCTCTCCAGGCTCACCCCGTCGACTTGACTGAATGATTCGATCTTGATGGTTGGTATGGACCAAACGGGGTCAGATTCTCCAGTGTTGCCCTCGCCGGGGGCCTCGCTTGCCCAACAAAGGAATGAGGCGATTCAGGCTGCTACGCGGCCGACCGGAGACGGTGGACTGCTGGCCCAATTCACGAGCAATCCTTTTTTCACAGCGGTAAGAAAAGCTTGGAGCTCGAGTTTATGCGCGATTTGGACGACAGAAAATCATCTAATAAATCATTTCTGCTAGGGATTTGGTCTTGCAGGCCTCGGAGTCGGCGCAAGAGTTGCGCAACATGGCCTTCGACGTGGCGCGGATTTGATTCGGAGACGGATGCTTGTCGATGTCGAGATTACACATAAGGACGATTCATACCCATGGTTTTTGAACTGGATGACAATGCATCAGGGGACTCAGCTTAATGCATCTCGATCCGGGGCCAGCAGGTCTGGCTTTGTGGACTCGCTCCTGAGCAAAATCACCCCCAGAATGCACCATTATTCCATCAATACCAAGAAGATCGAGCACTCCAACGGATCCATCGACACAGCCTTCGCATTAGTCCCGGGGCCGGGTCGACACGTCCTACGCTATAATAACGCATTTATTTTCGTCAATCGGATGCGCGAGACCAGGACTCAGGATTCAATGTCCGGTAGGCCATGGGAAACTATCACCCTAACTACGCTATACTCACAACGCCATGTATTCGAAGAACTTTTTACGGAGGCACACGCGTATGTTGCCGAGGCACACCAGGGTAAAACCACGGTGCTGCGCGCCGATACTGCAGCGTGGATGCCACTTGGACCGCCCCGACACAAGCGCCCATTGAACTCAGTGGTCTTAGACGAGGGAGTGAAGGAACGCATTGTGGGAGACGTCAAGGACTTTCTGTCAAGCGCACAGTGGTACCATGACCGTGGAGTTCCCTACCGCCGAGGATATCTTCTGTATGGTCCACCGGGTACTGGCAAAAGCTCCTTTATCCAGGCACTGGCAGGAGAGTTGGATTATGACATCGCTATTTTAAATCTGAGCGAACGAGGGCTAACGGATGACCGACTCAATCGGCTTTTGACCATCGTTCCCAAACGAACTATTGTACTCCTGGAGGATGTGGATGCTGCCTTCTCGAATCGTCGTACCCAGACCGACGAGGATGGTTATCGCGGCGCCAATGTAACCTTCTCTGGCTTACTGAACGCCTTAGATGGCGTTTCAAGTGCCGAAGAGCGGATTGTCTTCCTAACGACAAACCACGTGGAGCGTCTTGACGAGGCCCTTGTACGGCCGGGGCGGGTGGACATGACAGTACGTATGGGCGAGCTCACTCGCTACCAAGCGATGTGTTTCTGGGATAGATTCTACGGTGATCTGGACACGACTCGTTCCTATCAACAAGCCTTCCTCTCTCGGCTTGCGGAACTGGGACTTGTTGAGGATGAGAACGGCCAGAAAGCCGACCCGTTGCGGACCACAAGTGCTGCGGCTCTGCAGGGTTTGTTTTTGTATAATAAAGGGGATATGGCCGGGGCCATTGCGATGGTTGAAGGGCTCACTTATGGACTCCATGGAGGCATGGTGGACTCTAGGACCTGAATCATCTGTATATTATGTGTCACGATAGATTGTTCGATAGACGTGGAGAATTAGAAAGTGTACAATAGGGAAAGTCTGCTCTCATTGAAGGTCTCTTGCTCTGCCTTGACGGCTTTGCCTTGATGAGTTGCAGCTTGGCCGTTTCGCGCCTGCAGGGTCAGCCACGGGCAGGCTTTCATCACACCTCTTTTTTCTCATCCACCGTACCATCAAATCACAGGAACCTCATGCGTCTATCTTTCTGGCATCGGGGGGGAAGCCCAGTCAGCTCCAGAATGCATTGACAGCCCGCCAGCCAATCTGATCTCTCATCCGTTCTTCACAACATGCAGCCATCTGCATGGGGCCCCTCGTTACCTGGATACGTGATCCTTCAGTTGCTCGGCGCTTGGACATCAGCAAATCAGCGGCTCTAATTTAACATCTTCTAAGCGCTGTCACTGCAAGCCAGCCCCCCGCTGTGATAAACACCGACAGCCCGCCGGCGGACCATCGAGATGTCGGCGTTTAGCGCCCGCGTGGGCTCTCAGCAACATCGCACAGGACAAATGCCTGTTCTTCACATCTGCAGGAGCCTCTCATCGTTCAGGGCCTTATTCCCCACCGAGATAACTTTGTGACCATTCTTAAGCCAAGATATGGCTGGCGCGCAGCTGGTTAAAATCCATCAGCGGTTAGCCTCCTGCAGCTGGCGATGATGGTATTTAGCAATGGCTGCTGTCCTCCCCGTTTTCTCAATCAATATGCTTCAGAGTAGGCCGTCTATGCTCTACTCTGCTGCTATCTTACTTTGTTGGTTAAGTCGCGAGGTTGTGTGTATGCATCAACGCGACTGCTGCTCAACTCCATCTAAGACGGCTGCCAGTTGACTCCCATCCTCTGTCATTGCATCGAGCAGATCTGGTTGATCACAAATCAAGGTATACTGCACAGCCATGACCAATGCTCAATTCCAACTTTTCCCACCCCCTGCTCCCCAGGGGGTCCCCAAAAATCCTTTCCGAAAGGGCACCAGAAGACCATCAATTGACACTCACTCGACATCTTCAACGCCACTCGAAGACCCCAAGACCACAGGCACTGAAGCGAAGGCCGTGGTCTTTCAAGTCATCGAGCCGCATAGCATAAAGCCCCCACCGAAGGCACATGTACCTGCTCCACCACCGCAGTCTGTTACTCCCGAACCAGAGCATGCACCTTCCACGGAGTCGCTATATAGTTCCAGCCCGCAACCAGGGAGGGGCGGGACTCCAACAAAAGAGACCAACCCATATCCTAGCCAGGGCGATAGGGGTGATTCCGAAGGACTTGGAGCTACCCAGTGCTCTCCACAGTCGTACATCTCTCCGATTGTTCCCATAAAATCGATGTTTCCGCAGTTCAACCCCAACGTGCCACTCAGCCAAGAACAATACAACAGCGACGTCTCGAACAATTTTTCGCGACCCCGTCACCGACCCGCTCGGCTCAGACTAGATATAACACCGGCTCCAGAGATTGATCGAGCACTTGGGCCGAATACCGTGCCAGCCGACATCCATGACTTCCCTGGCGGCATCCTCTCGCCAGCTGGCATTCAATATTCAGATCCCGAGCAGCTCAAGGCGCTATGGGAAACCGCAAATGGACAGAAAACCGATAGCCTCTCGAAGACTTTCAATCTTCGGATGGAGCGGTAGGATTTGCCCTCACTTCCCTTTAACGGTCTACTGGGCTCTACTAACAGACTTTGGCATTAATAGCCTCGACCCTGCAACATTCGTCTTCGGTGACCCAAACTTACCATTCTATACTATGCAAACGTTCTCTACGAACGAAGTGTCCATCACCAGAGGGAATCCCTCAATTCCTAATAGTAACATACCCATCATGATGCTCCAGCTTGAGGACCGGCGTCGTCGTGAGCCTCCAAACGATGGCCTAGTCTCTCACCTCTTCTCACGACTTGCCGCCATGCTCGCAATTGATCAGGCAACAGAACTTTCAGGCCAACACCAACTGTCACCTCCCGATGCTGCGGAAGTGGAGGCAAATGCTCTGAGACGAGCAGCCGCGCTAGAATCATATAAACTCTTATGGAACGCGATGAATGGGGTTTACGAATTACGCCACCCATCTTTGAATAAACAGTCTCAAAACCAACCATCCCAACCCGCGACACCACCCTCTCTAGTCGGCGCAGCAGGAATCCCACTCTCTCCCAGCCGGCCTCAGCACCAGAGCGGTGGTGCTCTACACATCAGCGTTTCAACCCCAACAAACCAAGGACGACCCCAAGCACCGACAATCGTCGTCACGGCGCCACTCCCGAACAATGCAATTGACGTCGCTACTGTGGCATCACCACGTATTTCTACCCTCCCCCTATCAGGGTCCGAGTCAGAATCAGACGAGGCCCTTGCCTCCCTTGACCTCCGCACAATGACCCTCTCGATTTCAGCACCGGCAATTAATAGAACCATCCCTTCCTTATACGCTATTGACTCGATCATCGCCGCTATACTTGCTATAGCAGTCTCGGACGTTTCCACAAACCCTGTGCTAGCTGATATGCCGTTGTACAATGCCTCCAAACCACAAACGCGGGTGCCGACACCACCAGAACCTACTTATACAAACGCGGCCACCAACAGACCCAAGCTCTTCGCAACCCTTGCAGAGCGCGAAGACAACGACGATACCGCTGCCCCTCCGCTCGCCCTCCCGTCACAAACACAACCTCAAATTCCAACAAAATCCCATCGAAAATGGTACTCGTGGTCTCTTCTCCGCTCAAGAATCTCTGAAATCCAACACTCTCGCCGCCAGAAGAAAGCGAAGTCTAACCAATCACCAACGTCCCCGGTCGTCGAAGAAATCGATCTAGAAAAGTACGGCATCGGGCCAAAAAGCGATAAAAGAAAAGAAGAAGAAGAAGAGCTACCGGGCCCCGCCCGAGGCCTCGTCAAACTTTTCTGCTGGGGCTTCAAGATCATGTTCTGGGCGTTAACGGTGGCGTTCAAGATCCTCAGTTGGGTGTTGGGCGTGGTGTATAGACGTGTAACAGGCGAGAAAGCCTCGAGCTGAGTACACTTGATTGATACTACTCTTCTCTGCTCTATCTGCTACCTGATTTTGTTTCGTTTATTCACGATTACATACTGGGCTAGGCGTCTGGTTAATAGGATGGAATTAATGATAACCATGGCTGTTATGGGAAATAAGACGGTTTATGTTTCATGTATTTTTGGATTATTTGTTTAGATACCTTTTTCTTTTTTTTTTTTTTTTTTGTGATCTGATTTTGTTAGTCTGCTCTGGAGTAGATCGTTCTTGCACTGAACATCGCGTTATGATATATATCTCCGAAATGAAGCATTACTCCACTACAAACTTAACAATTAACAAAGAACTAAACCGTAGAGAGGATAGAAAAAGCTTAATTCACGATTTAGTTACAGAGGTTAGTAAATATCTCCAACTTCAAGATATGTCCTGCTTGGTATACAAATTGGATGCCAAGAAAAGCGTCTGGAAGGCCGAGAGAAGATATCCTCAATTTAACTGATGCTAAAACTGTGATTTAACTCATTCATTAAGCTGTAAACTGACTTTTGCCTCGGGCTGGAAAAGAAAGTAGAAATACAGGTTTCAAATCTCTGATTTGAAGGGAGAATTGAATAAAAGAACAGACTTATTGTTAAAGTAGCTGTGCTGTTGTGCGCCATGTCCCATGCGAGATAGAAAAGCGAAATGTCGAAGCTTTACCGCATATCGACAAAGAATAGATACCTCAGTCTGATCTGCGCGACATCATACACAATGTACTCGTTGTACATAAGATAACCCTGGTTGGAGTCATGATTTGCCGTCCCGGAATTCGTATCAGGCACCTGGATGCCTTTTAGGTCCGGATGAATGCAGCCGGCATCTTTCCACCCAGCTGGGACAGTCCGACCTTTACCCAGAGTCGCGATCTGGCCCTGCTTCTTTGCGTTCTCACCAGCGTTGTAATCGGAACTATAAAGCTCGTTCATGGGGTCGCCCAACTCAACATCACCGAGTAAGAGCAATGCCTTCTGGCCGCTGTTGTAGCTGCAGCAGTAGTTGGCGGATTTGCTGGACATATCGGCGAAGTAGACACCCTTTCCAAACATGTATCCACTGACAGGGGCTTCAGGAGGTGCAATGCGGAGGCCCTGGCTGAGGATACCACCGTAATTGGTACTGCGAGAGCCGTGCCAGAGTAACCGGCGGTTGCTGTTCTGCATATTGGCGGATGAAGATGAAATGAATCGATCATATTCTCCTTGGCGCTCGATTCGGAAGATATCAATCACCTAGAAAGGTATCAGGATGACTGCGTGGACGGGAACAGCATGTGAGAAAACTAACCTTGTATCTCAAGCCGTGTGTTGATCCTCGTGATTCTGAAAGATATTTCTCCAGTTCCTGGAATTCAGTAGAAGTGCGATCCACTATCGATGATTAGCTTCAAGGTAACACGCGCTGGACTAGGGGTTATCTCACGTGGAGTCATCTCTTGCATCCCAAGGCCTGCGTACTGGCTATCGATCGGGTTAACATCTTCCATTTTGGTTGCATCCTTTAAGATGCTATTGGTAATCTCCATATCGGTCAAAGCCTCCAGAAGCTCGACTTCCTTCTTAATATAAGTCTGGTTATCCAAGACTGGTGGTCGGTTTCGACCGAAAACGTGAGGAATGGTGGTGAAGTAGCGGTTGCTCAGTAGTTCCAAAGCTGGACGCAGCTGCATCTGATATTTCGAGTTTGCTAAGGTCGGTGTGGCTGCAAGCTCGGCCAATTCTTTCAGGGTTTCAAAGCCCATCATCAGGGTTCTCTTGCTCAGTTTGCCAAGTGGCAGTTTCTTTGCGTCGTAAGACATTTGCGCCATGGTCTCGAGGAAGTATGCTTGGTTGAAAATAAAGCTGATGAGGCTCTGGATAGCGGCTGGCAATTTGCTCTCGGGGACGGTTGACGGGCCTTTTACAATCTTGCTGTCCGCTTTTTCGCCTTCGTCCTCGCTCTCTTCATAGTTGCGCTCGATGAATGTATATTTGTTGTGCTTGGGGGTGCTGAGTCGGTCTTTCCATGCGAGACCCGACTTATCCTTGAATTTCTTCCCGAAGAATAATTTGGCGCTGTCGAGTGTACCGTCACCCAGATGGGCAGACTGGCCATTCTCCCCAACTCTGCCCCAGCGAGTCCAGACCTGGTACTGGGCACCATTTTCGGATTTTAACAACTGAAGGCGATAGAACTTGTTGTTATTCGCGGCTGACACAGTCTGGTTCAGCGTAGCATCCCAGATGAGGCCGGAATCATCAATGTAGACGCTAGGAGCTGTTTCTTTGGATTAGCATTCATTATAGGCGTATGGACATAGGTAGGGCAGATTACCTCTCCACACAGTTTCGTTGGGCCAATAAAGTTCGTCAACTTCCACCTTTGTCTTGTTCGCTTTGTCCGCGGTAATTGTTTGTGCATCGCCAGCAGCATTTTTAGGTTTCTTGTTGGAGTCATCCGCGTCCGCATCAGCATCGTCTACAGCTTTGGCGCTCCGCTTCTTCTCCTTTTTATCTGTCTTAACGGGGGCACTGTCAGTCTGGCTGTTGTTGCATGCACCAAACTGATACGGCTTTTCTGAGACCGGTTTCTTTGCCTTGTCCGAATCGAGCAGCCAGTCAATGGACACCACCTCACACTTCTTTAAACCGCAGGCTTGTTGGTCTGGTGTGATGTGGTGTGTGAGCAAATGACATACGAGTAAGATGGCAGCAACGCCAACTCACATTTGGTGCCGTTCTTTTCGACATCCTTCTGGGTGGTTATAAGGTGCGTACAATCCGAACCGAAGGATGAGCTGAACGTAGCACCATGGCTTTCTACAGTCATTTTCAAGTCGGCTGTAGAATGATAATAACGGGTCAGCTCAGGACTTGTATACGGAGAAAAGCTCCGAAATTGGAACCCAGAGTAGACGCAAGGTGGGGGTCGACCTTGTTTGTAGCCAGGAAAAGTGCCGCTCACGGCAATGACGAGTTTCTTAAACGACCTTGGAGGCATTTTATTATGCAATTGACGCCAGTGGGATGTTTGAGGATGGAAAAGCGTCAACAAGAGGAGAATGATGTTAAGGAGAGAGACTAGACGAATACGAGAATCCGCTAAGCTGAGGCTGACTCGCTAACGCCGGGGCCGGATCGAAAAAAACAAACAAAAGAGGCTCAGTAGGGAAAGCAATTCTAAAATTGGACTGTAGATGTTGTGAATAGTATGTGAATTTGGGAGTGTTGGAGCTTTAAGAGGTGAAGCTGTAGAAGGTGTACCAGACTTCATTGCCTGATCGTCCAGGCTGCCGCAGTCCTGCCTAAGTCCTGCCTAGCAGGCACAGGCAGAGGCAGAGGCACCACACCAGGCACCAGGCACCAGGCAGAGCCCCAGCAAGAGCAGCAGTTGGTCTCCATTATTTGTCCAAGACCTTGGCCAGAAGCTTCGATAACTGCAACAGAGTGAAAGAAAATTGAAAGCAGTTTATCTGATTTACTGTCGGTACAGGCTTTTGCCTCGCTCGACAGACATTAATAACTCATTGCAAAGCTCAACTCAATTGAGTCGTCCTAGCAATGTTTCCATCCTTTACCGTTGAGCCACGAGCTTATCAACAATATTATTGCCGCTTAAGCCGGTAGTACGTAGCTGGCAAGGTAGTTGGTAGTTCTTAAAACAAGCGACCGGCGAACTGATGGGCCAGCCAGAAAGAACACAACCACACTCAGCGACGGTAAACTAGGAAAGGTAAACAAGTACTTAATAGTGACGTCTAACGACGTCTCAAATTGAATTATTATTGAATGCTCGTGTAACTATCCCAAATATGCAATTAATATGGGACCGGACCGGTCGTACTTCGGATATTGCCCCGTATTCTAGAAACTCGACCTGAGCAATCGCAATTAAACCCTTGTCGCCAGTCCCTGAATAGTTATCCGATCCTGATTGACCTCGACGGTCGGCCGTGGCCAGTGGAATCAGGCTGGAACACTCCACTCGGAGACGGCCGCGATTCGCGAACCGCCTCGAACGAAGGATTCAAACCTGGTTGCGACCGCCCACCAGTGAACGGAGCTGGGATAAGCGCCAGGAGCCCAGGGGAACAGTTTTGTTGACATCATGTCCCGATCAGCATGGTGCTAGAGAAGATCAGCGAGGATAATTTTTGGCGCCGAGCTAAACGGCCAGTACGGAGTATGTAGTGGTTATTGATATTCAAGCCGCGCGCGAGGAGTTGTCAGGCTTGGGGAGAGGAGAGCTCAGGCGCAAAGTTCTGTCGGCAATTGTCAAACTCTGGAGCTGCTCCGGAGGAATGGAAGTATGAGATGCAGCTGCATCAGCGCTGCAACTGCCACAGCCCACAGCCAGCGGCCCAGCAACCAGGTTGGGGGACGGTGAAAGTGAACTTCCAGGCAGCTCTGGCGGAACGGCTCGGACCCACGCCTCGGTGCCGTGGATAACGGTCAACAACACCTGTTTGGGGCTGACCACGGTTCGCGTTCTCGTGAATCGAGACCGCGATGGAGACGATACGATCAATCAGACGATGGGGGTAACAGCTGCAGGCTAAGCGCCGAACAGAGTTGCCTCTCAAGATGACCCATCACAGCGCATCGCCAACCCAGCAGGGGCCCCAGCTCCAATGTTGCTCCAAATCAACACTTGTGATTGTGAATAATTGGTACGACAGGGCGAAGACAGGGTGGCCCCGTCTGATAATTAACAGAAACAAACCCAATTGACCTCAAAGGGCAGAAGGCAATGAAATTGGGATCCCCAGCAGCGCCGAGCTCAGCGAATGGATGGAGAAACTCCGACGCAAGGACGGGCTGCAGGAGGGACGCTGTCAGACAAGAAGCAGAATATCAATCAGAAGACAATGAAAGAATAATATTATTTTGAAACATCATCAGCACCATCGAGGTGTGGAATCTGAGATCGCACTAGGGCGTGAACCAGCTAAATTGAAGGTGTTGATTTTGATTTTCTTTTCCCCTTTTCAGCATCCAGTTCCCGCTTTAACTCTCTCCCTCTCTCTCTCGCTCGTCTTTTCTTCTTCCTCTTCGGACTTGGACGATGGAGTCTCATTTTGACCCTCTGGTAGGATCGTGACGTTGCTTGTTCATTGATTGAACTGTTTTCTCGCGCCGCCCCCGACTCTCGTTCACTTTTCCTTGGTTGGTAGCTAAGCTTACCCGATTTTCCCGACACTCGTTTACTCAACGCGACTACAACAACACACACCTCTTGACCAGCAAGTCTCGTCTCATACAGTTCGATTCCATTTGTTTTCCCAGACCTCTTTGAACCTAGAGTCACTCCAACCATTTATTTGCCCATAAACTATTTGTCGACCAATGTTCAGCCCGCATTATCTCTTTACCAGTCGTGGCAATGGTCACGGGAAATGGAGCTCTTCGATACCCCCCGCAGGGTCCGATGGGCGACCAAGATTTTCCAGCACGCCGCAGAGCTCCCAATCCCCTTCATCTCGACCCTCTAAGAGCCAATCCTCCTTATCCCCGACCCTCAACTGCTGATGGTCCTCGCCCGCCACATTCCTATTACCGTTCTCCTCCATCTCCGCATCCTCCACGCGCTCCGAGAAAATATCCTGCATACCCCCATCCCCCACGAGTTGATTCCGCTCCACGCGCCGTTTCACCTGTCCCCCATCGACCACGCCCCAACGATGGCTCACCCATACACCGACCGACATACCGTAACCCACCATACGCATCACCAGTCACTAAACACGAGTGGGCGAGGAGACCGCCTCCAGAAGCAAGCTTTGAGGGCTTGCCCAGCCAAACGACACCCTCGAAGCCGACAGACCAACCACTTTCCATATCTACAGCGAAACTCCATAAGAAACGCTCCAAACCTCGCCTCGCACAAGCCTCTAACCCCCACGGACTTGTACTACCGCGCAGTCCCTACAACAGTCGGCCATCTGACCCATACGGCGAGGATGCACTCCGTTCTAGCGTGAACTCCGCCAAGACGTCGCGCTCCAGCATCGAGCAAGCGAGTGGGACAGAACGAAGTAGCGTTTTGACTAAGAGCAGCTCCATTACCGATTTATCTCCGGATACGCCAGATGGTTCATATGAGAAAGATGAAGGAATGAGTGTCGAAGATGCCATTTCCATGTACTTGGACGGGTTTAGTGACGTGACAGAAGAGCCGGCGTCACCAGATTTTATAGAAGACAGCAAACTTAGATCGTTGAGTCCGCTACCCCCGGCGGAGTTTGTACTAGACGACGACCGTGCTCCCAGCACTGAACCGAATTTGCATTATATCAGCGATTTTCCACCAACACCACCTACGATTTCACAGTTGAACACACCAGACAATGATGTTTTGCGCAAACAATACTTTGAAGAAGCGCACGAAGAAGAAAATCCGCTAGACCCTCCTAATGGGCCTATAGCCACACTTCTGCAGCAAGCGCCAGCACCAAATCCCTCACAGTTGAACCCACAAGGTCAGAACTTGTTGGACAAGCAATTTCTAGGAGAGGGCCGTCCATATGAGAATTCGGTGGATGAATCTTTACATGAGTCTCTAGATGAGCCTATAAACGACCATTTGGACAAGCCTCCCGAAAAACCTCTTGAGCCGACCTCTCCAACTCAACCGCCTCCCACACCTCACTCCGTTGAAACCAAGGTCGAGCTCCCAGGAATTGTGCCTCCGCCATTGGCCATCGCCACGGAGACGAGAGACTGCTATGGGTTTCGGAAAGCCACAAGTTACGTTACTATCCAGCAGTACGAGGCCTGGAGCGCTTCGTACGCCGACTTCGCTGCTAATCGCCGAGTAAAATGGGCTGAGCTATTTCGCGAAAACGGGCTACCACCTACCAACCCGACGACCTTTCCACCAAAGTCGCCCAAGGTAAAACGTTTCGTAAGGAAAGGAATCCCTCCCGAGCTTCGAGGCGCGGCGTGGTTCTGGTACGCTGGAGGCTTCGAGCAGCTTAACCGAAATCCGGGGTTGTATGACCAGCTCGTCCAACAAGCGATGGAATCTCCAAGCAACGACGACAAGGAGCACATCGAGCGTGATTTGCACCGAACTTTCCCTGACAATATTCATTTTAAACCGGAGCAAACTGGACAACCTGGCCTTGACGGTGGCAGCTCAGGGAGCTCTGTCACAGTTGAAACAGAAATGATTCGATCTCTGCGGCGGGTGCTCTATGCGTTTGCCCTTCATAACCCCCAGATTGGCTATACGCAGTCACTCAATTTTATCACCGGGCTATTTCTGCTTTTCCTGCCCGAGGAGAAGGCGTTTTGGATGCTACATATTGTCACATCGACATATCTTCCCAACACGCACGAAATCAGCCTTGAGGGCGCCAATGTAGATCTTTGGATTCTCATGGTTCTTCTGAAAGAGTCGTTACCGAATGTTTACAACAAAATTGCGGACACGGGAACCTCCAAAAGAAGCGCTCCGCTTTCGGTGAACTCACGACTTCCTGACATTACTCTCGGCCTAACAAACTGGCTAATGTCTGTCTTTATTGGCACGCTACCTCTCGAAACGATGTTGCGCGTGTGGGACGTGTTCTTCTACGAAGGATCTAAAACATTTTTCCGTGTCTCGATGTCGATATTTAAAGCTTGCGAGAAGGATATAATGGCCGTGTCGGACCCAATGGAAGTTTTCCAGGTGGTACAGACAGTGCCCAAGAAATTGCTGGATGCCAACGTTTTACTCGACGGAAGTTTCACAAGGCGGAACCGCGTTGGTCAAGGTCGCATCGAAGAACTGAGGGCAGCTCGACGGGCGGCAGTTCGGCAGGACAAGCTGCGACGATCGCAAGCTATGACCAAGGGCCAGCTCCATGCAGCAACAGACGAGTGGCCGACGCGATCTCGGACCCCAATCCCTGGAATCGAGCGCACATTCGCTGATTCTTGGCGCCAAATGAGGAACCATGCATTCCGGTGACGCACCGACCCCTCTTACGCCCGCCTACGACCTAATTTTTAATTGCAAAATACTTGGCCTGACCGCTTGAGCAGCAGATTTTGAGGAGGATATCGGACTACCGAGTGGAGTGTCCTGATGATTTTTCGTGTAGATTTTCGATTGTGATTCCCCTTTTAGCATACCAAAAGCGTTAGACTTGAGAGCCTCGGTAGCATTTTCACTTTGCGCTATGTACATAGAACCAGAATTGAGTCCGACTCAGATCCAATGATTTTGCGTGATTTCCGATCTGTGGTAGGGCTGAGTGGAGGTCCGATCCATGGATCGACCGCACGAACAGCAAATCGTGGCCTACCATGACGATTACTGCCTATTTCTCTTGAGTAAAAGTTGGTAACTTGGTTCAAGCCAAGGTTCACCAGTGCGAGCTCTGGACTGCTGCTCGTGGAAGTGAATTCCCTGATGCAAGCCTTGCCTGTGCCCCTGTCTTCATCCCCATCTTGAATCTTTCTTCCCCTCTCCTCCTCATGCTGCCTCTCCCTGCCTTCCGGCGATAATTTACCACCACCATCATGAGCGGACAGGCTGCCAGCTACTACGACCAAAACCAGAGCTTCCAGCCTGGTTACGGCAATGGCTATCCTCCTCAACAGCCTAGCAACGGTTACCCTCCCCAGCAGCCGAATCCCGGCTACGGCAATGGCTACGCTCCAAACCAGCCAGACCCTGGTTACGAGCCAAAGCAGCAGCAGCAGCAGCAGCAGGGGCCTCCCCCGACCTACAACCAGGCTGTATATGGCTTCGACGAGGCGTTCAAAATCGAGAAGCCCAAGTGGAACGATCTCTGGGCAGGTCTCTTGGTAGGCCTTTCTCTTGGGTCTGGTACGTGACAGCGAATGCTAACTTTTCTAGTTGATCGCCGTGTTTTTAGGTTATGTTGCGGTCTCTGGTATCTCGATTTATCGGTATTCTAAGTACAAAGGCTTCAGTGGCGATGGCATTTACGACTCGGTGAACAGCGTTTCTCTCGATACCAACACTCTCATCCTGCTCATATTCGTTCTCTGCGTCGCACTCGCGTTCTCCTGGGGTTACTTCCTCTTAGCGCGCCATTTCCCGAAGTTTTTTATCTGGGCGACCGGCATCCTAAACATCATTTTTGCCCTTGCGACAGGTATTTACTACATTGTGAGAAAGCAGTATGGCGGTGGCATTGTCTTCCTTCTCTTCGGAGTTTTCGCCATCATTTGCTTCATCAGCTGGATTCCCCGTATTCCTTTTACGGCCTTCATGATGAAGACGTCTATGGATGTTTCTCGGAAATATGGGCACATGTTTGTCGTCAGTGCGATCGGAGGAATCGTATCGGTTGCGTTTGCAGCTTGGTTCTCGGTCACCCTGGTCGCGATCTACGTTGCGTACGAGCCAAGTAGTGCCGATAGCAACCCGTCTTGCTCTAACGGGGGCTGCAGCAGAGCCCGAGTCATCGGACTCGTCGTCTACGTTACCTTCGCCATGTACTGGTTCAGCGAGTGGGTCAAAAACACTGTTCACACAACGATTGCTGGTGTCTACGGATCCTGGTACTTCTTTGTTAACTCTCCTCGTGGCATGCCCGCGCACGCGACTCGCAGCGCTTTCAAACGTGCGACGACATACTCTTTCGGCAGCATCAGTTTCGGCAGTCTAATTATCGCCATTATCAACTGTCTCCGACAAGCATGCTCCGTTGCCCAACGTCACGAATCAGCCCAGGGCAACCTTTGCGGAAGCATTGGGTTCTGGGTCTTGGGTTGCTTCGTCTCCCTCCTCGACTGGCTAGTTACTTTCTTCAACCGCTACGCATTTTGTCACATCGCTCTATATGGAAAGGCCTATATCCCCTCTGCGAAGGACACCTGGACCATGATGAGAGACCGAGGAATTGATGCACTCGTTACAGACTGCCTGATCGGGCCTGTAATCACTATGGGCTCGGTATTTGTCTCATATCTTTGCGCGTTGCTGGCGTACTTGTACCTGCAGTTCACGAACCCGGGTTATAACTCCGATGGTAACTTCACCGCTGTTATTATGGCTTTCGCGTTCATTATTGGTCTGCAGATTTGCCAGATCCTTATGACGCCCATGAGCAGTGGCATTGAGACCATCTTTGCGGCTATGGCGTGGGATCCCCAGGTCTTGATGAGCGAACACCCGGATCTGTACCAGCAGATGGTGCACTTGTACCCTCGCGTCCAGCAGGCTATTCATGCCTAGAATACCCACCTCACAGGCCTTTCTCTCGGCCTACTAACATGAATCGGTACCAATACCGATTTTATACGTCAACCATTTGTCTCATTAGTAGTAATTCAGGATATTAATAATATTTATCAATTGAATCTCAAACCATTAAAGTATTAGAATCACAAAATCAAGCCCCTAAACCAACAAGAATGAATCATATCAATATTATTACAACAAAACCAACCCACCAACAACACCCAAGACACCAACAATCATCACACCCTTCGAAACGCCATTCACCATCGCACCACCTTCATACGTTTCCCCGCTAGGACGAGCACTATCGCTTTCATTCGGCCCATTCTGCCTCTCCCCGTCCACTCCCGTAGGGACAGGCGTGGCTCCAGCATCATTCGAAGACGCAGCGCGCACAGTTGACACAGCATCTCCAGTAGTCTCGGCCGCAGAGGACTCCACACCCTCCGTCTCATGCATAGCACCAGACGTCGGCTCCGGTGTCTCGGCTTCGCCCACTGCCGAGGTCTCAGGCGAGTGCTCAGAGTCGGGTGCAGCAGTAGCCTCTTCGTCACACGCGCATACGGTCTCTATGACTGTCACGACGGCGACGGCTGCATTGGTGTCGACCTCGTCGTTGGTGGCTGCATTCCGTTCTTCACCATCTTTATCATCGCCCTTGTCTTTGTCCTCATCGTCGGGCTCCGAGTTATCTTCATCAGACTTTGTATCTGGTTCAGGGTCGTTCTGGGGAATAAGTAGCCTTGCTGAATCAGGCTGTATGGCGCGTTTTGAGGGTGTGGTTTCTGGTTCATCACACCCCCCGTGTTCTTTATCCGAATCTTCAGGATTTTCAACATTAGGTTTCTGTTGTTCTTGTTCTTGTCCCTCTTCTTGCTGTCCCGATAGTCTCACCATAGGCGTGCTCCCTCGTCTCGGAGAAGCTGGGACAGCGGTGTCGTCGCAGAGGTATTTAGTTATTTCCTCCCTCGCTGTTTGATGATGCCATTAGCCTATTGGTTTTGTCTTGCTAGAATGTGGGACACGGTGAACATACGGACGCCATTCTCCGCACAAACGTCTTCAGCTCCTTGGGTAATCTGTAAGCGGGCTGTAGAGCCATGGCCGACCTTCAGGGCCTCGCAGAAACAGTCGAGTTTGTAGCTTGACTTGCATGAGGGGAACTCGGTTGATTGCGCGATGGCGGACTTTTTTTGGTGTTAACTTTTGGTTTACTTTCATTGTCTCGATTGCATGGGATTTGGACAATAGCGGATGGACTGTTGGCAACATACAGCGCATTTCAAATATCCCAAGTCGAGGCTCTTTTCGGCCAGGGTGAAGCTGAGGCTTCCCAGGAGAGTTAGGGTTTGTAGGGTGAGATGCATTTTTTTTAGTGATGTTTGGCGCCAGTTGCTGTGTCAAAGTCTGTCTAGGGGATGTCAAATATGTCGGCTACCAAGTTGTCGATGTCTTTAAGATTGAAGTGCGCACCACCAGTGGCCGAGAGGGCAGTAGATAAATATTCATGGTTATTGTCTTCTTGGTATCCCTACATACCTAACTACCGAACCTCTGGGGTACATCGGGGGTTCCGATGTTGATCAGGGGGTGTGGGTAAAGATTCTACGCGCCCTGTCTCTTTACTGGGAGGGATAGAGTAGTATTAAGTCCATATTTTAGAAGACCATTTGGTGTGGTGTGCAAAGAATGGACGAGGAATGTGGCGATGGATGGGCGAGTCTGAGACTAGTTTTTATCACAGAAAGACTGTTGATAGCAATTAGCTTGGCGATTTGATAGAGTATTTGTCCATCACTTCACCTAGAGATGGTGCGTTGGGCAATAATTGTTGGAGTTGTGCATCCAGTGTCGCAATTGAGTTGGTCCATTGTAAAACCGACAGTCCGATACAGTGTGGAATGTATGAAGTCAACAGCGTGCCAACATCCAAGCGAGCAGCAGGTTTAACCAGAAATTGACCTCATAGAATGCCATTGCTACATCCAGAGTATGCAAGTAGATACACTGCCTCTGCAGACACATAGAATCATAAAGACCAGTAGCCTCGCACCACCAGTTATGCAACCGTAGATCCTTGAAGGCCATAGCCAATGCAAACCCAACCAATACGTGAAGCATAACTCATTGGAAAGATAATAGTCTACCTAACCTCCTATTCGTCTTTCGTCAAAAATCTCCGGTAGTGCACTATTCCCCCGGCACAGCCCAACGCGGCCGTCCAGCGTCCGCACCAAGCATACTATCACCACTGCCACCCCTTATCCCATTCCGAACCGCTTTATGACGCTGTGGCATACTTTCTCGTCCACTCCCTCGCGATCTCCTCATACCTTGCCCTATCCTCGCGGTACTGCTCTGCGATCCGCCCTTCAACGGCGTCATCTGGCATCGGCTCCTCGAGCAACGATCTGGCGAACTGCAAAACAGCAAGTAGTTTTGAAGAGGGCTTCCATTCATCGGCCTTGAGCATACCCAGACACATGCTTCCCTTGTCGTCGTTTGTTACATTTGGGTGATAGATCTTCGTCACGAAGGAGACAGTTGGTGGCTTAAAGGGGTATTCTGTCGGCAGGGATAGTTTGAGTTCGAAGCGGCCATTCTATAATAGTTGTTACCTCCGTTAGTATTTGATTCGATTCTGTGGTGATTTGGGAAATATGGGGAGGAAATCCATACGTAGAAAGGAGACTCCTCAGGCCCGTCCATGAAGACCTTCCATTGGTAAAGGTCAGATTCGTTCGCGAGCTCAACCGAAATACCCTCCGGAGGGGATTCTGTGAGTTCGGCGAGTTCCTGGAGGCGACAGTGTTAGCTACCTAGCTTGCTTGTCGCGTCGGAATTGGTGTTCGGCGGGGTAGGGACAGGGGGTTGTACCTTTGCTATCCGCTTTTGACTGCCCATCTTGTACGCTTAACGAGTGGGTTGTTTGAAGATAGGTAAAGAGGGAAGGGGCCCAGGTATATGAGAAACCTAGAAAGAAAGTATGACTCTGGTAGTAGTAATGAGTCAGGAGGATGTGCCAGTAGCAGCGCCGTTGGCGGGGCGGATTAGGCGGGGCGGAACGCAGCTCAACGTCAGCCTTGGGAGGCCGGATTTCACTGCCATCTTTGGCTTACTTCTAAGACAGGGCATGGTTCACTACGATATGATAACCTAAAGGTTACAGTTTCAGATAAGTTTCGACAGTCGCTCCCCTCGTAAATTTCCTAGGCCCCTTGCTAATAGGATTAAGCCTGGCATGGGCCCAATCCCGTTCTACATCGGATTTTGTTCATTGCTCCCGCTGCAGCATCACCATCAGCCCCATTATCCCCAGAAGCACGCTCTTCAACCACGGGTGCTCACTTAACATGATTGTCACATATCCAACCATCGGCATATATCCTCTCACACTCCCCACAATGTCCTCCTTGCGGTGCAAGAAATCCTGTCCGCGCGCATAAAGCTCGGTATCATCCGCAAGGTTGTTATCACCCTTGGTAAGAAGCATGTTTGGGGGGATCGGCGATGACCTGATACACGCGTCGAGCCTAGTTAGCCAAAGCAAGTAAAATAGCAAAATAAAATTGGAGCAAAGGTATAACGTACTCGGGCACTTCCTTGACCGTCTTCTCCTTCTTCCCCTCCACCTCAGGGAACGTGCGCACAACTCGATGCACAATCGGGATATCCTTGCCCTTCACGTTGTAGACCACGATCTCGCCGACTTCCGCGCGGGGGCTGCGGTTCCACAAAAACAAGAGGTCGCCTCGCTGGAAAGCGGGCTCCATAGATCCTGAGAGGACTATAGCAATTTCTTAGTACTGATGCGATGAGAATGGTGCCGGGGGATTCTGCTTCTTGTCACTAACCGACGACGATCGGCGATGAGGATGCCGTCACTACAGACAGGCCTTTCCAAAGCATAAATGCCGTTGAAAGAACGAGCGCAAAGTTGAGTACTTGTGCGAGTGATTGTCGTGTATTCGACATGCTTGACCCTAGAAAGGAGAGCATGGCGGCGATGAGGTGGTGGTGAACCGGTAGATGGAGATGCGAAGGGAGGAGTTGCGGGGAATTCGCGGAGCGCTGGAGTTGTGGAGCGAACAAGATTGGATATTTTAGTTATTTCAAAGGGATAGCTAGAGGTATATCGCGAGAGTGTTTTCAAAAATCGGGGTAGTCAACGCGCAACGGCGAAAGGAAAGGTGGTTGCTGGCGGGAGGAGAGGAAAAGTGTCCTCCGCAGGCCGCAGCTCGTGTTCGCCGCCTTGCTCGATGTATAGATCGCCAGCTAGTACTACACTGCATTTCAACAGTCTTTAAACCCTTTAGAACAAGTAATAATAACAATCACAATTTATACTATATACTATCGAAACAAAAAGAACGGTCTCGTAAAACGCCTAACAACTAAAACATACAAAACTGTCTATAAGCAAAAACGAGAGCATCATACATTACACGCGGGCTGGACAACCTCCTTGTCACTCTGCTTTCCAGTTGGGTGCCCAGCCTCCTCAACCTCCCAATAATTCTGCTGCTTGCCTTTCTTGCAGAACAACGCGATCAAATCGAAGGGGTCAACAAAAGTGACAATCCAAGGACGGGGGTCCTTGAACCCAGGTCCCTCGATCTCTGAGACACCATCTTTCGCAAGGTAAATCTTGTTCGACTTGGGCAAGCACTCCATTGGGTGGAAAATGTTGAGCATCGTGGTGTTGGCATACATAATGGCGACCTCAAAGAACCAAAAAATCCATTCATTCCTGATGATGGGGTCGACATCATTAGGGTTGTCCCAGCTGTTCTGCCCAGCTGCAGAGAAATATTCCACGGTTCGGAAAACCGTGCGTGTGGTGATGAGCACGCAGCTGCAATATAAGACGGTGAGAACGCGTATGAGCCTTTTGGTGAGAACCCCAGCACGGCGACATCTGCCATGGAACGTAGCCGTCAAAGATATGAACCCGACCATTAGTACAAGTTGCAGAATCAAGGCAGATTTGAGCAACGCCTCTCCAATATCACGGCGATTCTGAGTGGCCTCCGTATTCGCCACGAGTGCTGCTCCATTCGCTGTCAGAACCTCGACGAAGAAGAGCATCCCAATAAAGGTTGAGAATACGCGGCCGGGATGTATAGGCGAGAGGTAAGGAATGTAGTAGAGTATACGACCAAGGATCAAGAAGTTCGCACCTTCGTAAACGGGTCTGCAAAGAGTTAGACCAGAGCCACATCGGATTTCGGTTTCGGTTTCACTTACGGGCCAGCCAAAAGGAAGACGGTGCTCGAGATATAGATCTCTACGTTGCCCCACTCGCCAAAAGCACCTACTGTCCGCAAGATAAAGCCGATTGTGAAAAGAAGGGCGGACCAGGGTAGTAGCCCTGTGACTGTCCAAGACTTATGCTTGCTACGGAAACATTAGTCATAGTGGTAAAGGATAAGAAGCTCGACTTACTAGGTCTGATAGCCATGCATGATGCCGGATATTGCGAAGAGAATTGCAAAGGCAATAGGCGCGCCTTTGTTGGGCGCATAGTACCAAATGCTCCCTTCCTCTAGTATATGTCAGCGCATGCAAAGGTTAACCAAAAGACAGTGTGACAGAGCATACGGTATGGATCCCTCTTGTCAAGCATTTTGTTGGCTTCAATAAAGTCGTAGAAGGTGTGCAAATGGGGCTAAGATAAAAGGCTCGTTGAAGGCGCTATGGATAACGGCGCACGATGTTGGCAGAAATGTGTCTTGGAGCCCATCCTGAGGAGCATCTGGGCTCTATATACCTTTTCCCCAGCTCCTGAAGCCATGGCTGCGTTGTCGTCGCAGAGGCCGCAGCCATCTGGTAGCGAAAACGAGATCCCGATTAGGTAGCTCGTATTTGGGCTTGAGTACAGGAAAACCTTAGCGCCACCCACATCGTTCGTCCAAAACGCGCTTTTCCTAATCCATTGCTCGTATTAC
This sequence comes from Aspergillus puulaauensis, assembly GCF_016861865.1. Lineage (NCBI taxonomy): Eukaryota > Fungi > Ascomycota > Eurotiomycetes > Eurotiales > Aspergillaceae > Aspergillus > Aspergillus puulaauensis. Next base: position 946,200 of record NC_054859.1, read on the forward strand.
CCTTGAGTGGCAGTGAACTGCACGAGGCAGATACGAACGAGGCGCAGACGTCACGATGGTGGACTTCTTCAGGCTCATTTGCGATAAACTTCTGGAGCCTTATCGACGCCTGACAGACCAGGCATCGATACCAATTTCCCTTTTTGGCATTGTTGTCGGGACAACGTTGCGCCAACCCCAATACGGCAAATTCATATCTCGTGATTTCTGGAGACAGCACATTTATTGATCACATTATCCTATCGACATTACCGGTCCTTGCATTACCAGTTCACGGAATCCACCATCTTCCTGCATCTGGCTCCTAACGTGACGGCAGATACTGAGGATCCTGCAGCTATGTCCTCGACAAATTCCCCGTCGTCCCTCTTCCAGGTGTACCTCCGCCTTCGACCTCCAATCTCCCAACAACAGGACGATTTGCCTGAACGTTGCCTGACTGTAGAGGGGCCCGACGCCTCACATTCGATCAATAATGGCCCCAACGCAGTGGCCCCAACTCATATCACTTTACAGCCCCCCAGTGATTCCCGAAAGCGCGGTGTCGAGAGATTTGGATTTACTCAAGTATTCGACGACTCAGCATCGCAACTCAATGTTTTCGAGGACACTGAACTACAATCGATAATCAAGGGCGTTTTGATTGAGCAGAGAGATGGGCTGGTAGCAACACTAGGGGTGACAGGAAGTGGCAAGGTGGGAACTAATTTGCCCTTGACATGTCGCCAACGCTAAGAATGTATAGAGCCACACAATTCTAGGCTCAAAGACGCAAAGAGGAATCACTCAGATGAGTCTTGATGTGATCTTCAAGTCTTTGGCCTCCACAATCAAACCAGCCGACAACACCATTCCTCCCATTCTTTTAGCTTCCGTGGCTGCATCGGACACATCCGAATCGCAGATGTTCGCAGCGCATACTTTTCTTGAGGCTGTATATGGTGAACCCGGCGCCGACCGTGGAAGAAACTCCAGGGCCCAAACACCTACTAGTTCTGGAAGAGCTCACACTCCAATGGCGGTATGGAAATCACCTCTCCCAAACCCACTTCAAGGAGCCCCAATATTATACCCCCTTGGATCATGGAGTATATCCCAATACTTCTATAAACCTGCGCTGTTTGCTCAGACCAATACAAGCACCCTAGGCACCAATATCACGCCTCGAGCAAAAGCTTTGAATGGGCCTAACACCCCACAAGCAGCCAGAAATGATCGATCCAATACCGTTGACTTTCAGTACGCTAACCTAACTTCTCGAATGGTAAAGGAACCCACGCCCGCTCTTATCTTTCCCCGCCGCCATGTGCCTATGAGAGCTAGCACTTTGCCACGATCACCGGATGTGAACCATTTAGCACTCGAATTGAACCCCCATTCCGAGTACATCGTTCTGGTGTCAATGTATGAAGTTTATAACGACCGGATATTCGATCTTTTATCGCCAGCCATTGTGCCCGGCCAGGGAAGTGCCGTTTCACGCCAGGGAGCATCATCTCAGAAGGATCGACGGAAGCCTCTGTTTTTCAAGCCAACTGAGGGATCCCCTGACCGGAAAGTTGTTGCGGGGCTGCGAAAAATCGCCTGTAGTGCCTATGAAGAAGCATTGGCAGTCCTCGAAATAGGCCTTACTGAGCGTAAAGTGACGGGAACTGGCTCCAATAGTGTCAGCTCACGTAGTCATGGCTTCTTCTGCCTGGAAGTGAAACGAAGAATGCGAAACAAGCGGACTGGCGAGGAGACTTGGATAGGAAATACCCTTACTGTCGCAGATCTTGCAGGTTAGTCTAAGACCAGGTTGTATTCTCGTGTGGTACTAATTATACCAGGATCCGAGCGAGCAAGAACTGCAAAGACCGCCGGTTCTACCCTCGCCGAAGCGGGCAAGATCAACGAAAGCTTGATGTACTTGGGCCAGTGCTTGCAAATGCAGAGTGGTGTTCAGGACGGAAATAAGGTGCGGTTTACAAAATACTATATACCCTTTCAGTGCACTAACTCTAGATCAGGCGGCTATGGTTCCTTACAGACAATGTAAACTTACGGAACTACTCTTCTCCAACTCTTTCCCATCAAACAATTCATCAACCATCAACCGGAACCCGCAGAAGGCTATTATGATTGTAACTGCGGATCCATTAGGAGACTATAATGCAACTTCACAAATCCTACGGTACTCAGCCCTGGCACGAGAAGTTACTGTTCCTCGGGTGCCGTCTGCCGAGTCGGTATTATCAAGCACTCTCGGGTCACGAAAGGAATCCGGTGGGCGCCAATCGCCACAACCTGAGTTGGCTGAAGGGCTGGAAAAGGCGTTGGTCGAAATCCAGCGGCTCACGGCAGAGAACGATAGACTCAATCTACGGCTGACAGAAGAGGAAATATTGCGGGCTGAGACAGAAACTGCACTTATCGTAAGCGAGGACAGATGCCTTCTAATTGAGCAGGAAGTGCGAGAAGAATGCTGGGTTGAAATGGATGAGAGAATGGAACAGGAAAGAAAGAGATGGCAAAGCGCGTGGGATGAGCAGGTGAGCAACATTGCTACTTACTATATTAGCTGGTTGGTTTGACACTAATCTGCCTAGACCGGCCGCACCGATGACCACATAGACAAGAAGATTGAACTTCTGTCTCGAGGTTTCCAGAGTAAGCCAACACTATATCCAATGAGACCCATACCAGCGATGTTAACGGTCCTATCACCAGTCCACGAAGATCCGCAACCTTCCTCTGATGAACAAGTGGAAGAGCTCGAGTTCGAAAACGATCAACTGCGCAGCAAGATTACCGCACTGGAGCGTGAATTGAACTGCAGATCGCCGTCGAAGAAATCCAAATCCAAGAAGACTGCACTGGAGACTTCCCGCAACGCTAATTTCCTCGGCCGCGAAAGCGACATTGAAGTAGCGCTGCGCAAGATGGACCACCTAAAACTGGCGGACAGCATGTTCAAGGGTTCCCCTACTGCTGATTCTCCCGGGAAGAAGCAGAGGAAAATTTCAACTCGAAAATGGGACCTTGCACCGGAGGACGACCTCGAAGAACTCCGGTAGGCTCGGTCAGCTTTTAACTTGACGAACCGGAAAAAGCCTGCGTGCGCCATACAGCCCCTGGATGGAGTTTTTTGTTCTTATTAACACTTAGTTGTCTCCTGTTCTGTACATGACCCGGGAGTTTATGGTGCATCTTGGGTGGTTGTTTGATTGCTGATATGTTTTTTACTTTAATATGTTACGCTTATACCCATCACACACATGCAGATGTCTATTAGAGCCGGTCACTCCTCACTACCTACCCTCTCAATACTTAAGCGCCCATAACCCCATAACGTACTTTAGAAAACACAATAATGGTACAAGACCTTTCCCATGACCCACGTATATAAGACAGAAGGGAAAAAGCGCCCACGCAAATGCATACCCGTCGCAGTCGCACACTAATGACAATGACTCTTCCACTTAAAGGGCCGCTGCGGCCTCAGATTCATCAGCGGCCTCATTCTCCTGCTCGCCATCCGCACCTTCCTGCTCAGGCGCATCGGTGCCTTCCATAACAGTGTCTCCTTCACCTTCGTGTCCGCCGACTTCTTCCTCCATTTCAGCATCATCACCCTCGCCCTCACCCTCGTATTCAGCTTCACCAGGTTCCTCGCCATCCTCAATCATGGTTTCCCCTTCCCCTTCCCCCTCGCCCTCGCCCTCGCCTTCCCCAAGCTCAAGATCGGGGTCCTGACCAGCCACGCCTTCCTCCACCTTTTCATCTTCATCCAATTCCCCCCCGTCATCATTTCCGGCGTCTCCGGCAGCACTAGCCTGAGCAGACATCTCAGATTCCGGATCTGCAGACGCTCTTTCGTGAAGGTTAGGGAAAAGCCTTTTCGGATCAGTACCGAGTTTGGAAAGCTTCTCTTCATCCAGTTCGCTTAGCTCGCTTTCATCATCAGCACTATCATGCAGACTGTTGGGGATGTCGCTTTGTTGGCCTGAGCCGCCTTCTTCCACGGTTGCCTGTCGAACTGTGATTTCAACCATTGATTTGGGACCTGCTGAAGTTGTAGCACCGGTTGAATCGGCTTCCGCCTGCGCGGGGGCTCTGGCAGTGGGCGCGCGGGGCGGCACCTTGCGGCTTACGATTGTCTCTGCTCGCTTTTGGACGTCTCTTCGGGCTATTCCTTTCGTGCGACCTCGGGGCGCAGGTGCCTCTGAGGCAGGAGCTGAGGTTGGTGGGGTGGAGACGTCGGCTGCCCCGTCGGTCGCCATGAGAATGTGGTCGACCTTCATTTTTTCCTTGTTTACTTCGTTGACCAGCTCAATGACCTGGGGCATGTTCACCTCGTAAAGGCGGGAGTATATATCGGCAATTAAGTCTTCGAGCAAAGCGACTTTCATCAGGTTGTTATTAAGCTTTTTCAGCTCAATTGCATCTCGAAGAAGCTCGAGGAGGGATGAACTTTCAGGAGCGAGATGCGAGAGCTCCTCTAGACGAGCGGTATTCGCGACGAACTCTTCCCACCCAATTGGCTTGAAGACGCCTTCCTCATGGCCCTCGCTGATATGGGCTGCTCTACGTATGACGCGGGCGTAAGTGAGGCACATATCCTCCCACAGTTTAGTATGGTTGATAAAGTCGCCTTGCTTTTTCCGTACCCGGCGGAGTAATTGGTCGAGGCTGGCCCGATCATCAAGTTGATCGAGCAGAGCAACAAAGAAGTATGCATATCGCGTCGTGTAAACAAAGTGCCTACCGGGACGTTCATACTCGGGTTTCCAGACCTGGATTGTCATGGTTTTGGTAAATATTTGTTGCGTTAGTTCGCCCCTAGCCGCGGCGGCAGCAGTATCATCTTTGTCGTCATCGTATACAATGCGTGCAGCCTGTCAGGTGTAAGTTTGCGCAAGTAAAGTCTGTTTATGGGGAAATAAAATGTCCTGCTTACCCTGACGGCCATGCGGTGGTGCCAATTTGCCTTGTCCGCATTCTTGAGGTTCTTAATCACCTCAAGTATGTACTTCTTCCAGGACCCAATCTCCTCACAAGCCTGGACCTTTCGAGCCCAGGGCGTTGCAAGTAGAGTTTTGCATGCTTCCGCAGGCTACGCAATAGAATGAGTAAATCATGTAAAATAAAGATTAAAAGGTGCCTCTTACCGTTAGAATTTCTCTCTTCACAAGCTTATGCACGATCGAGACAAGCTTATAATGAGGTTCAAAGATCGGTTCTGACCGAGAATCTTTGCGTTGCGGCAGCGCATCAATGGTGTCAAGGTGAGCGTCCAAGACACTATCAAGGCTGATGAGACGCACCGAGCCCCTCACGGAATCATCACAGGTGAACATTTTCCACAAGCATTTGCTCAGCATATAATGCGCCCTGATTCGAATATTAGTAATTCTTCACATACTCGCCGGGCGAAGGGGTAACGTACATCCAGTTCCTCGGTTTGTCGACTATTGCACGCCTAAGAAGGTAGCTTGCAAGTCTCCAGACAGTATAGACCCTCATTTCCTTGAATGGTTGGCCCTCGTACATCTGCTGGCTTTCCTGATTGTTGTAGTGCCGAGTGAAGTCAGCAACGCTGAAAGCCCCCATAGAAAGGGGCTCTCTGGAAGACGAGTATAAACGAATTCCGAAATCCGTATAGAGGTCCGCTAGAAGTGCTCGGGTCTCTGCATCTGGCTCGGCGGCCTTGGCAGCCGTGGCCACTGCCATTGCGTAACAATGGATCGCATTGCGTTGCCAAGTAACCAACTCCGTCCGATTGTTGTTGATCTTGTCTGCAGACCATGTGATATCTTCCTCAACCTTTGAATCCCATGTCTGGGCCAGCCGGTACCAAGTCTCCCATCTTGAGGTCCCGTGCTCCAAATCCTGTCGGAACCAACTAACAGCCTCATCAAGGTCGGTGGTTGGAACCGGGTTTAGGCGTTTTTGTGAGCGGAATTTGGTCAAGGCTGCGTAGCCTAAAAGGAAATACCAGCCACTTTTGGCGATAACTGCGGTTTGACTCGGTACAGGTATCAATGGCAGGTCTGCCACTCCTCGAATGGCGCGGACGAGTTCGGATGGATTCATGGGCGATTTCAAGTAGGCATTGAAAATGCGGCGATTATATGTCACGGGGGGTGACGCCTTGGTTGTTCCGATAGACTGCTGCATTTTGTCAATCGTATTTTTCAGCTCTGACTTGGACAAATCCTTGATGTTTATCTTCTGCGCCTGCTTCATTACAAAGTCGATCATCATGACAGCCGTCGAACGGTCGAGCTTTTCAGAAGTGCACCCATGGTCACTGAGTAGGCCATCATTCGAACACAACTTGACCCCGTGGACGTCGTAAATGATTTGGCAGATGTCAGCCTCTGTGTCTTGTTTCACATCCAATGCAAAAAGCTCAGACTTGACCAGTTTGAGAAATTGCTTGTGAGATCGTCTGCAAAGCTTGCGAATACCGAGAGCGTTGTGCACCGAGCGCAAGTAGTAGATGCGATCCTCCAAAGGCTCGTCAAAGATCTCTTGATTCTGGGCAATAGCTTCTTTGAGCAGGGTGTATAGCAAGATCCAGCAACGGACCCACATTTCGCGCAGTTTATCCTTGAAGTTTTCCAAGGATTTTGCCAGCGACCCTCGCAGGTCTGTACCGGAAACTTGTCCAACACGAACAGAATCTTCGTAGAGAATGAAACTGTAGAGTAGTCTGAGGAGAGAGGCGACGGCTGACATTGACGACTTCACATGCTCCATATCAAAGCATTCGTAGGCCTTGACAGACTCCTGCAAGACTGTTGTAACAGTTTTGTTTAAAATGCCATCAAGCGATTTTAGCCATCGCAGGAGAGTCGCTTGACGATGCCCACTAGGCTCATCAAGATAGCCCGAGCTCCATAATTCTTTGATGACTGTTTCGATGCTCCTCAAATAGCAGGATACCACCTTTGGAGGGTAGTCGATTTTTCTATAAGCGTCCTGGAGCCGTCGCCATAGAAAAAGCCTTAATGTAGCGTCGCCACGGTCCAGAAAAGAGCCCATTTCATGCCGTTGTAGGCTTTGTTGGTCATCTGTTCCTTCTTCGATAAATTGTACCGACGATGGCTCGACAATTGGTTCAATTGTTTCAATAAGTCCAAGAGCATCTTCAGAATCTGGATTGAAAATCCTCATGAAAAAGTCCATAGAATTCAGCTTTGAAATCTCCTGATCGACTGCGTCACATGACAGTTCAGACATAACAGAGTTGTTGGGGAGCGACAGCACTGGGTCTTTGAGAGAGCTGAAAAAAAGTTTAAGGTCCTGGAGACAGAGTAAAATATGTTCCCGCTGGGCATCATCTGCCATATTCGAGTGGAACGTTGACGCCCAGATATGGCGGAGGGTTATTTTGCCCCGGCTAACTTCCGGGGGGGCGTGGTCAATGAAGTGAGTCAATGCAGTGCGTGCTAGCGTACACCATCTTGTCAAGCGATCTTGTTGAAGGATCCTCGTTTGTTCATCCGTATCACTATTTGGCGTATTCATAGGTGCATATGTATCAAGATGAAGTTCAAAAACAGCCTGTATCATCTCCAAGTCTGCCAAGTCTTTCACAGAATATTGAAAGATTTCCCCTGGTTGGCATTGAAGGATATGGCGTTCTAGGGATTTCATTTGCTCTTCCAACATGCCGTAGATGAACTCGTCCTCGAAAGATAAAATCTGAAGCACAGTATCCTTGAGCACGCCAGACCATTGGTAAGCGATATAGGACGACTCGACCACTGACCAGTCCTGTATCGTGTTGTTATGGACAGCGAAATTGGCGTAATCCGGCCTCAAAATGCATCCCAACCATTGAAATGCAACATCATGAAGTTGTAAGCTGTCATAATTGACAGCTTTAATGAAATCAATCAATTGATCCTCGCCAGTAAAAACATGTTTCATCTTCAATTTATGGGTGGTTTTCTTTGAGTGCTCGAGGAACACAGCGAGGCCAGACCTGCCCATGCCTTGAATGTCCTGCAGCCCGGCCAAACTGTCGCTTTGTTGCATTACTTGGGATTTGCCGTCGTCCCAGTGAACTATAATATCCTGGAGATCTTGAGAAAGCACATTATCAGACTTAGCAGGGTTGGCCGGAGTATCGGGGGAGTCTTTTCTTTCGCTTGCCGAGGCGACTTGTTTCCTCAGTTCTTCCAACGTCCCCAAGTCGTCGACTTCCAGCTTTGACAACAACGGGCCGACGGTACCAAAAACTCCTTCATCAGTTTGGACGTAGGGGTCTAGGAGGTTTTCATAATATTTGGTTTGATCAAAAACCACTTCGTCCGTTTGATTTGAAGTCTCAGCGAGAGAATCCCGCAGGCGGGTTCTTCTACTTTTTACCCTTAGGCGTTCTGCTTGATCTTCGGCAATGGCAGAGGCAGATGAACGTTTTCTGCTAGGTTGCTCGGGGGATTTTGCATCGACCTCCTCGGTTTTTATATCATCATGTTGCTCTGCATCCTGCTGATGATGCGATGATTGGATTTCAAGGGATTCCATCAACTGTTTTTCTGCGCGTTGGTCGACCGATGATTGATCGTCACCATGTTCCGCAGTCTGCTCTCGCCCCTGGACTCCGTTGGTCGATCGCGCCCCTGTACTTTGCGCATCATCCGCCATCTGTATATCTTGCGGCTGATCATCTTCACACTGCACCTTTGATAGTCGCCTCTGCGCTGTAGTCGTGGTCGCCTTCAACTCTGGGCTATTGGCCGGTAGAGAAATGGAAATTGACGTCCCAGGGTCAAGTTCAGGGGCTTTTTTATCGGTATCGAGCAAGCGTAAAATGGCTTTCCCAGTAGCGGCCCATGTCAAGGCGTCGATTTTGGCTTCATGACGAGATGGGCGGAAAGCAAGCGGGCTTCTCGATGGGCCCACATCTTCCAATTTATCAGGCAGTGAAGGCAAATAGGGGTATGGATCGTTTTGTTGCTTGAGGAATTTGATAAGAGCCTTCTTCGGCTTCTTAATGGGAACAAGCGACACGGACAGGCGGTCTTGTACCGATTGCAACGTTTCTCTGAGACCTTCTTCTGCGAAAGTCTCCTCCAGTCCCAACTGTTGTGTCCGTACTTCCAAGCGATTATCGTCGTCCGCTAAGACGCTTTCTAGACAGAATCGAGCAAGTCGGTAGCTCTGTAGAGCACTGGACAGCCTCGCGCTTTGTCTCCAAAGATTGAGGTCCGTGTCATCTCGTTCTAATGCCTCCGCAAATTGTGACAGCGCCGTGCTGGTGCGCTCGGTAACTTCGGACGAAAGATCGTGTGCTTCTTCGGAAGATTGCTGGATTTCCTGCAGCGAAGCACGTAAGGCATCGAGGATGTATTGTCCGTGGTTCTTGTACGAGAGGTAGATGGTTTGTTGTAGTGTGCTCGAGGTAGAGTCGTTGATGCTGAACTCGCCCAGCGCGACAGCAGTATCCTCGTCTGCTACATCGTGTGACGCCCCGCCGAACTGGAGCTCTGAATTCTGAAGTGCGACTCTTTTATAGTCGGAAATCGACTCCGGGTATTTGAATATCTCGGAGTTTAGGAGGGCTTCGTATGCGTCCTCGGCTTGGTCATAGTACTGCGATCCTTGGGAGTGAAGCTTTAGCGCGTTTTGATATAGCTTGAGAGCTTCCTCAATCTGAATTTCTTTCGTATCATCAACCTCCTCCTCGATTGCCTCGTCGGGCTCGATATTGAGAGCCACCCATGTCGACATCGTGCGGGAAGTATTCAGGCCGCGGAAGCGAATTCTGACCGTCGCAATAGAGTCGCAGCTGTCGCAAACATCTCAGGGCGGAGGAAACCAGTTCCTATAAGCGGAGAAAGGTTGTTGTTCAGTCTGGGAAGATGAAAGGTCTCGGCCAGCGACACCCTGTGAACACACCCTGTCACGCGTTTGGCTCCGCGGGATGGGATCTCCCGAAGAGGAAAGGACTGGTGGCCTCACTGCCTCAGGAACATCGACAGGGAAGAGTGACGACGACTACACCCACTGCCCTTCTGTCATTAAGGGAACAATCCAATCGCCCTGTCGGATTCAATTTCAACTTACAATTTGTCTCTTCTTTCCAACCTTCTTTACGTTAACGTCTGCGCAAGGCTTCTTGCGCCCCTAAGTGCGCCATGGTCGCGCCAGCTGTTCCTGAGTATTTGTTTCCCCCTCGTCCTCGTGCTCCTGCGATGCAATTGCATTGCCATCCGCCATGAGAATCGGTGACTGATCTCTCGGTTTACTTTTAGGATTTACGAAGAGGACGACCTCACTGCTGCTGTCGATGCGCGTACGGAGTCGCTACAGAACCTGAGAGAATTAGGTCCCCCAGACTTGGTGTACCTAGTCAAGCAGCCAAAGGCCGGCACGACTCGCCAGGTAGGTCACCATAGCGGCGTCTCCCATATCTCAGTGGTGGGATAGCATTGGATCAATAGTTAATGAGCTTGTGGCGTTATATAGACAGGCGTTTACCACCACGTCACTGGTATCGATGCTTCCTCCTCCGCAAGCTTGGCCGCCTACGTGAACACCTTGGTGTCCTCCCCGCTTGACAAGACAAATAAAGTGGTATCTGGAATCTACTGGTCAGACTACCGATGATAGGTCAGCCGTGGAACCATCTGAGTTAACTTTGTACAGTTGCTACAATGCATTTTCCCACCTTGACATGCGAGTCGAAGTTAAAATCCCCGGAAGCCTCGAAAGCTACTGTATCGACGAGCGTGGAGATAAGCGTGTTGCGACCGACGCATTATGGCTCGAGACCTTTCTGTGCGGCGTTCTGAGAGCCTATTCGTATGCAGACGACGGCAGTGGGGATGCAATCAGAAAGATTGTTGGTGTTCGTCGGTTCAACCCTGTCACCAACACGGAGATGGAGCATAGATTCCTAGATGCTGCTGAAAAATTATTCTTTTTGGGTAAGCTTTCCTGTCTCAGTGCCGCTTTCTGTTCCGGCTGACAAGGACACTCTAGGAAGACAACTCAGTTCCGATCCTGAAACCCAGGTCCCAAATACCGTGAGCAACCATCTCACGGCCGGCCTTCTCAAGTACATCCATACTACGGGGCGGTACGCGTCTGGTATCAACTTATTCGAAAAGTTGCGCACGAGAGATGTAGAAGTATCTTCTCTGCTCGCTCAGGTCTATAGAATGGCGGATGAGGAGGTTCAAGCTGTGCGACTCATGTACGACGCTCTACAAGATGTTCCGATGGATTATGCGCTTCTCGATTGCCAGTCTGCCTTCTGCGCTAGTAAAGGAGAAGGTGAAATGGCTCTGGAGTGCGCCAAGCGCGCCGTGACCGCTGCCCCTAGCGAATTCAGCACCTGGGCTCGACTGGGCGAGGTTTATGTGGGTCTAGAGCAATGGGATTTGGCTCTTTTGACATTAAACTCGTGCCCGATGTTCACATACCAGGATAAAGATACACCTCGGATGCCTCAACCGTCCCGCATCATGCTCCCCATCCTAGCTGAGAGTATGTTGGACGAAATTGACGAGGGACAGCCGAAGCAGGGAGACCCTCACGACTATGTGCACCCCTCGTTGCGAAGGCTACACGCAGCTACATACCAGGGGACATTCTTAAAGGCGTACAACCTGTTGACCAAAGTCGCCGCTGCAATTGGATGGGATCAGCTCCTTAGGGTTCGCAGCGAAGTTTTTGTTATGGAAGAGGAATATCGCACCGAGCGCCAACACTCCACGCCAAAGAATTCCATCCACACAAATGATGATGCAAGCCCCGACGAGACAAATGGTAGTAGCGAACAAGAAAATGGAGATCATGGTCCAGTAGACACCGTCACTGAAATAACTGCCAATGGGGATGATCACCAACAAGCCGACCAACAAGCCGACCAACAAGCCGAGCATTCGATCGAGAGGCCTGAACAGACAGTGGCATCAGAGGTTGTCAAATCCGGTAAAGAAGATGTGAGTATCAACCCTTTTCAGGATGTACGCGGCTTGAATGCTGATTCACTCTAGCCCGACCCATCACACTCATCGTACACGCAATTCAGGAATAAACGCCTATGTGAAAGATGGCTGGACAACCTTTTCATGGTTCTCTACGAGGATCTCCGCATATATACCATATGGCGCACGGAAGTGGCCCAATTCCGCCAGCAGGCAATGGAATACAAGAAATCTGCCACCGAATGGGAGATCCTCGGTGAGCTGGCGGAGCGGCTACACCACTTCGATGAGGCCATTGAAGCATATCAAGCTTGCCTATCAATTCGATTTTCGCCGAAAGCCATGCGCGGAATACTCAAGCTCCACGAGCAACGAAATGACACAAGGGGAATGCTTAGTGCTTTGATCCGTCTTATTGCCTGGCAATATCGATGGTATTCTGAGGTTTGTCTTCCCGCCACCAAAAATTAGAGGAAACTTTGTTAACAAGATTTAGTTCTCCCCGGATCTACTATTCATGATCCGCAAATTAATTGAAGACGAAGGTGCTGTCAAGGTCCGCAGCATCGTGCAGGCTACGAACCTGGCCCAGACTGTTCTTGACCTCACTCACCAGTACTGTCAATTGTGCGCAACATTCCGCAGCAGTGGCAGTGATGGCTAGGGTGGGTAACATATCTCGTAACGTCGATTATACGAAGAATCAGGCCAAAACAGTCAACCAACCCCCCTGTGAAACATTGTCGTAAAACCTGTATGAGCCTACTTACTACGCTGTACTTAGATGACTTCACTGGGACGCCCGCTCCATCATACGCGGACGATTCTTCCCCGTCAGTTTCTGCTTTTAATCTATACCTAATGGTCGTTTTTTTCCCTTTTTCTCATGGCTCGCTGTCTTGAATCATGCTTGTGTATAGTTTATAGAATATGGAGTCTTCCAATAAACGTCGTTCTTTAAATCCCGCATATCATCGATCTCCTTTGCTGTTTCAGATTTAAAAGCGTGTCTACTTCTAGCAACAGTTATTTGATTCGATCAATAAAAAAACAAGACTTAGTAGGAAGCAAAGAGTGTGAGTGGGTGTAGGTTGTTAAGCAGATGTCATTCCCAGGACAGCTGACGTCCCGAGCAACTACCTAGTTAAATCCCTAAATAAATAGATAGATAGATGTAAATCCCTTGAAAAAATGAAGCACGCCGCATTACCAGACTCTTGATTTCTTTATCGAATTCAGTCAAGCCTTCGCCTCCGCAGTCGCCGTGGCCTCCTCCGCGGGAGCATCATCCTTGACCTTGGCAGCGGGGACACTGGTCTTCGCCGTCTCGTCGGCCTCCTCGTTGTCTTCGCCTTCAGCCTCGGCCTCGGCGTCTTCATCTTCTTCCTCATCGAGGCCGTTCTCGTCGGCTTTGCCGTTCGCCTCGCCTTCTACCTCATCTTCTTCACCTTCAGCCTCATCCTCGGCTTTCGGTGGGGGGGCGGTCTTTCGCTTTTTGGTGGCGGGAGGGGCTATTGGTAATGGGAAGATTATTAGAATTGGGTTTAATTAAGACGGTATTGGATTTGCTGGCGGGAGAGTCCGCTGTGCTCACCTTCCTGTTGTTCTTCTTCCTCCTCTGGCTCTTCTTCGGAGGCGTCTTCTTCCTCCTCGCTTCCTTCTTCACCTCCGCTTTCGCCTAAATCGGTGCTTTGGTATCTAGTTGCGTGGGACTTGTTAGTTATTGGTTTCGAGTTTGGTGGTAGGAAAAGGTTTGGAGAGGATGGTGGCGCGTTCCCGAGCGGATAGAGTTAAAATGACGCAACGAGATAGCGTAGGTTACGTGAAGAGCAGATGAGTTGTGAGAATGGGGATGACGAGGATAATCAAATGCTAATCACTGGGGTTATGCGCGCAGCAAAGGCGCAAATCGCGCAAAAAGAGAGAGAGAAGTATACACGGCGCAGAAATAGTAAATATAGATAAGGACTTACTCTTCCTCTTCCTCACTCTCATCGCTAGGGAGAGCTTGGAGCTCCTCCTCCTCTTCGAGCTCTTGCTTTCTCTTACGGGTGGACATGTTGGATAGTAATTTGAGGTTTAGAATTGGTAGATAGGTATGAGAGAAAAGAGATGGGGGAGAGGCAGAATCGGATCAATGGGTTGAATTGCCAACGATCCTGGATGAGGAGAAAGGATGAGAAGAAGATGGGAAAGAAAGAGGGAGAAAGAAGTAAGGGGAAAGAAGATGTGAGGGGAGGAGGGCGAGATTAAATGGGAATCGCAGACCAGGGCAGGCAGGGAAGGGAAGGGAAGGGGAATCTGGGCTTAGTACGACGACTACGAGCACGACCAGCCAGCCTTCTCCTCGCAACCGGTCGAGGGAAGGGGGGCAGAGACGGAATGGGTGAGCATGAGCATCATGGACCGGATTACTTCAGCTGCGGAGGTCGCAAAGTCAGCTCAGCATTGACCCAGAGACCAGATCGCGCAGCAGAAAAGCAGGAGTCTGGGACGAGAGCCGCTCCGGCTGGTGGTTGGTGGTTGGAGGCGGAGGTGGGAAAGCTCTGGGGGAGCTTGGGATTGGGAACGCATGCACAACCGAGGGCGCTGCGTTTCACCCGGGGGTCTTTATCCGCACTGCCTGTCGCACGCCAAAGACGACGGCCCCTCTTCAGTTGCAGCCTGCAGTCCTGTCTGCTCGTCCGAGGCGACCATGGCCCTGGAAAGGGGGAGGGGTTGCGTGGACGACCTTGAGGGATTCTTGCTTTTCTGTGGCGGAGTTCGGACAACCTCAGTTTCAAGGTTCTGGCAGACCCTCGTACTCTTTCGGACGAGGATGGATCATGCTCTCAAGCCAACCGGTCGGAGCCTATTCCGTTTGCAACTTTGCATTGTGATAAATGGCAGGGTTGCTGAGCAGTGGCTCTGCTGAGTGCTTGTTGAATAAAGAGAATCAAAGTTGATCTGTCAAATTCGCGAAGTTTGAGAAGACGAAGGTGTATGGTAAAACTGTTACGAACATCTGCGGAAATGCAACGAGTTACAGCCAATAAAACTACCTTTCCTTTGACCATCACGCAGCTTCGTGGTATTAAATTACAATACGATACGTCATCATGCTGAGGAGCGGGCCGTGCACCGAGAGTGTCAGATGCGTGGCACTGTATCAAGTGGCACTGTATCAAAAAATCGTGATGTCAATAACCTAATGCTACGTAGCTTGCCAGGAATCGCGTACTCTGCCCTTTATATCATGGTAGCACCCTTCGGTAGCATAAGAAATAATTATCTTAATCATATATATTATCCTATATCACGATACTGCTATCTCAGAAGTCCAGTCTTCTTCACGTCACTGCGCCAGATATTCAAAATTGGCCATACTAGGATCAAGCAAATTCTCATCCAACCCAAATCCGTACGTCCCTACCATGTCGTAGATCAGATCTGGAGGCGGGAACCCTTGAGCCATTGCATTCGCACCACCAGGAACGCCGCTCCCTGGACGTTCGCCCACTGCACCTGCGACTCCTCCATTAGCCATATCCCAGGAGTCAAACCGCTCCAACATCTTGCTCAAACCGCGAGCGATATGTCTTGTCAAGTGTCTCTCGCCTGCGGAGACACAATTCAACAGATCAATTACTCGCTCCACCAGACTCCGCACTTGACCACTATCCAGGCTCAAGTATGCCGAGTTCCAGTTAACAGCCACCTTCAAAAGAAAGACAGCAGAAAAGGTAACCATAGTATGTGTGAAAATAGGAACTCCAACAATTGCATCACGAATGTCTTGTTCCTCCAGGACCATGTTTAGACAGGCCATGGCAGACGAAATCGCAATATTGGCCGATTCCTTGCGGTCCATGGAGAAAACTGGCGTATTGGTTGGAGATAGGGCACGTAGAGAGAGGGAATTGAGCTGGAACTTGGCAAAGTGGTAGTGAAGGACTACTCCTTTCGAAGGATAGGTTCGAACATAGGGACTATCGGCTATAGAAGAGCGGTTAGATATTTATGTTCTGTTTTTGTTGTTGTTGTTGTTTTTTTTTAAAAAAAAAAAAAGAACAGGTTGGATTCCGGCTTACCAGATCGCGGTTGCCATAGAAGTCGCCATTGATCTATGGCGACATTGTAGACACGTAATTGGCCGAAGTCCTCCTCCGTCAATGCTTGTTCGGTATCGCTTCCGAAGGTTCGATATGCCTCCGTCAAAATCATAAATAGAGCCACCTGTGCTAACAGTCGGATATCACCAGGAACAACCATTGGTGCCTGGAGGAAATTTTCGTAGTTTTTGATCGCCAAGTCCTCGTGAATGACAGGTGGTCGACCGTAAGCTATACTGAAATGGTGGTCACAAACATAGAGTAAATACCATAATTGGGCTCTCTCGTATTGATCAGTGTGTCCACGCATCATCTTCTGGTAGCTTTGGTGAAGGCCTAACTCTGTAGCTATACGCACGGCATGGCCGGACAACTTCCAACTCAACTCAGACAACCAAAATGCCCCCACGCATAGCGCTCGAACATCGTCCAAAGTATGAGCTCGTGTCAGTGACATGCTTGATACCAGCGCCACATACTCGCTATAACATCGATTCAATGTCTCGGTGCGGTTGGGGATATGCAGCGCTGCCACGGTGAGAACTGCTGCCGCCAGCAATGTCGAAGCCCGTCGCACCGAGGTGAGATCACGGTGTACGAGAATTATTCCACCCCATAGTAGTTGGTTCATTGTCCGGCTGAAATATGCGAAGAGCTCCTCAGCCTCCTGTAAGGATATAACGCCTCGAGAAATGAAGTCTTCCTCGAGAAGCGTCAACTTCGGTTGCTCAATATGATTGTGGCGCAGGTCACGTAGCTTCGTCACCTCATAGAGACTCCGCATGGGGGCTGGCACCAATTCTCGGTCCTGTAAATCCGGCTCCTGTGAGGGCTCTCGCGTCACCACAAGCCCCGGTCCATCGGGTTTCACATCCGATGGTGAATCGTTTATCAAAGGGCGATTTGCGACATAATATGCAGGCGCGGCTGGGGACGGGCCACTGGGGCTGTCACTAACTCCGTAGGTTGAGAGCTCTGGGAGCCCTCCTTGGCGAAGAAGATGCGACACGGCTTCTTGAAGTTGTTGGATCGTGGCTGATGCTTGCGATTTCCATCTGTGGTGCCGAACATCAGCAACAGGTTCATCACCAACTGACTGTCGAGCCTCCAAGAAACTCAAGGTTACTTACACCCCATCGTCATCAACAAACTTCTGCGAGAAGTCATTCACAACACACTTGATCCCGCTGCGAAGACATTTCGTGCAGCTTGCATCGCCTGCTCTGAATTCGCATCGTATCTTGTGGCGTTTACACTCTGCACCTGTATCGCTTAATCATTTAGAAGCTGTCCGACTAGACAATATATCCCCCCCCTTCTTCTCTCAGAGCTAGTAAGCTCTATCCTGCCAAGCAAGGGAAAACACTCACAGGCGCGGGCTTTGGATATTTTCGGCGGAGTTGGCCGGCCATCAGACACAACTGAGTGGCGACGGTCTTGGGGACGGGCTTCGAGGCCAGCATCGAGCGAAGAGCGCTTCATGACTGCGGAGATTGGGGAAGTCGGGGATTCTCCGGTACCATGCAGCGAGCACGAGCTCTGTTTGCGACAACCAAGATCGGCGACAAACAAGAGGATCGGTAATCCCCCGCGACTCGCTTATAATCCGGATTGGATATCAGGCAAGGTCCTCGGTGGTGGATAAGAAGCAAGGCGCTGGACGTCAGGAGGGAGAGCAAGTGGAGGGAATCATGAAAATTGGGCCAAGAATGTGGGAGCGAGGAGAAACTGGGGGAGGAGAAGGAACCCCGCTACGGTAAGGTTGGCGGCATGACCACTTTAGTTTTCATTCTTCTGCACCTGTGTTGGCAATTGCATGTTATCGTCACAGCAGCCTCGCCACGCAGGAAAAGGCATCTGAACAGTCATTGCTAATTTAAAAACAATGGAATACGCATTAGAGAACGAAGCAAGGCAGATAGGCCCAGTCGAAAGTCCTTTTGCCAGTGGTGACCCGCCATAGAAACTGCCCTCCTCCCACTCCAAATTCAAGTCTCCCATCAAACGCGGTCTCTTCGCCGAAAATCTCATGCTGCATATCAAATTTGCTTCTCCAATAATAATCAACTGGAGCAAATCCGGCACAAGTCCGGTCGCGGAGAACATCGGACTTGATGCGAATGTGGAGGGCCTGGAGGCAAATCCGTTCCCCACTATACTGATGGTGAACTGTGAGTTGGTACTGGAAAGCATTTTATCAAGGCCAATTCTCCCACAAATTTGGGGCCAAGATCACAATAAAGTTGTGCGTTATTGCCTGTGTGTGTACATTCAAAATGCACATTCTCATTACAGGCGCTGCTGGCTTCATCGGCCAATTGCTTGCAAAAGAGCTTCTCAACGACCCTTCATATACACTCATCCTGACCGACATCAATGAACCACCAGTTCCGGCCGGGGTCAAATATCCCCAAAATGCACGCACCATAACGGCGGACCTTCTCAAGGGAGCTGATGCAATAGTGGAAAAGTCCTTGGATGCTGTTTACGCATTTCACGGCATCATGTCATCTGGGTCCGAAGCCAACTTCGATCTGGGCATGACTGTCAATGTCGATGCCACTCGCAATCTACTCGAAGCCCTTCGCGCAACTTGCCCTGGTGTCAAGGTGATATATTCTTCCAGCCAAGCCGTATATGGTCTACCACTTCCTGAAGTAGTGGATGATACAATTATCCCCACGCCTCAATCATCGTACGGTGCGGAAAAGATCATTTGCGAAACACTTATCAATGAATACACACGACGCGGCTTCATCGCAGGTTTTACTCTCCGATTTCCCACCATCTCCGTTCGACCTGGCCGTCCCACCGCTGCCGCTTCCTCATTTCTCTCCGGGATGATCCGCGAACCCCTCAACGGTGAGGAGTGCGTCATTCCGGTTGAAGATCGGTCCTTCAAGTCGTGGCTCTGTTCGCCTAAAACTCTCGTCCATAACCTGATACTCACCCTTTCATTATCCGCCAATTCTGTGCCACTTCATATTCGCCAAATCAATGTACCAGGGATTTGTGTCACCGTGCAAGAGATGATGGATGCATTGGCAAAGGTGGGAGGAGGAGAAAAACTGGTCCTACTAAAAGAAAAGGAGGACCCTACACTCAGACCAATTCTAGACTCATGGCCGACATGTTTTGATAATTCACAGGCAATCTCTTTGGGAATGAAGCGTGACACCTCGTTTGAGGAGGCAGTCAGGGATTACCATCTTTCTGTCACCCAATGATGCATCTGTTTCATAAATATACTAGATCTCAGAGGCTGCTTGTTTCGGTCAATTATGGGATTCCGCATTTGTACATAGCATAGCATAATGGAATTGTCTTGTTAGAAAACGAGAGCTACGAATCGTATACTACTACTACTACCGTAATAACTGAAGCGGCATTGATACCTGACATTTAAGGCGATCATTCAGGTATTTTAAACCACGTGACCTCGTGAACCATCAATTGGGGAATACGCGTCAGTCGCGACTCCCGAGAGACATCCAATCCCAATTTATCGGTGCACAGGGACAGCCCAGAGCAGAGATTACGACATTCGCATTCTAATATCATCAATGCTGTCGTGGGAAATGTATTGGGATGTTCCTGATGGTCTGAGCCTTGTTTTGCGGAATCTAGCGACATCATGAACGACTCCGATTGTGCAAATCCCCTGCTCCTGGGATGGATCAAAGAAATTTTGGACCAGGCTCGGGAGCGTAATAGTAAGGGAACTACAGTGTGCGTCCACCTTATGAAACATATTTTAATATAAACAAACCAGCTAACATCCATCGAGGTACAAAAAGGCATACGAGTCGATGAAGGCGTGCCCTTTGGTCTTCCAGCACCCTTCCGAAGCTCAACAGCTCAATGGACTTGGTCCTAAGCTGTGTGATCGTCTCACAGGTAAACTAAGGGATTACTGTGATGCAAACGGCCTACCCATGCCTGAGCACCCACGTGCCGGTGAGTCTCGTCAAGTATTTGCTCTGCAATCTAAATTAACAGCATAAATAGTGGCAACAAGCAAAAGAAAGTCCTCTGATGGCATCACCGAAAGCCAACCAGCAAAGAAGACCCGGAAGCCGAAGACCTATGCGCCCGCTTTACGATCTGGTCCTTATGCCTTGCTCCTTGCCCTCGGTGGTCTCGATGAGAATTCCAATCAGAGCATGACCAAGGCACAGTTGGTTGAAGAAGCTCAACCGCTTTGTGATAACTCTTTCACTGTGCCTCCTGATCCGACTAAACATTTCACTGCATGGAACTCCATGAAAACTCTAATCCAGAAGGAGCTTGTTTACACTCAAGGGCATCCATTGAAGAGATATTGTCTAACTGAGGAGGGATGGGAGGTTGCCAAAGCCATCAAGAAGACGGCCAAGGGATCAAACCAAAACACACTACAATTTGATGTGAATCCAACCGCAAATAACAGTGGTGATGCCCAAAGAGAAAATATTGCAAATCGCAGAGATTTCGAGAACCTGGCTGGCCGAGAGCTCCAAAGCACGACGGGGAATATCTTGGATGAAGATATCACAGATGACTCAACAGCCACACCAATCGCTATCCCACCTGACAGTTTCACTGTCGAATTGATACTTGACACTCGAGAGGTCCGGACATCCAAAGACAGGGACTACATCTCCAATGAGCTGATCAAGAAAGGCATTACCCCCGAAGTCCGCGCTCTTGAAGTTGGAGACACAATGTGGGTAGCGAAGTTTCGCGACCCGACATTCCTCTCGAAGTACGGCGAGGAAGGCAGTGAGATAATGCTTGATTGGATAGTCGAGCGTAAACGCCTAGACGATCTAATTGCCTCTATCAAAGATGGCAGATTTCATGAACAAAAATTCCGTCTCCGCCGATCTGGTATCAAAAACGTCATCTATCTCATTGAGGAGTTCACTGTCATTCATGAGGGTAATGCCGCAATGGCAGCGAAATACAACGATATGGTAGCATCGGCTGTTGCTCAAACACAAGTCGTGAATGGCTACTTTGTCAAACGAACAAAGAACCTCGACGACACTATCCGCTACCTCGCACGCATGACATTCCTTCTCCGCAATATGTACAGCGCCGACTCTCCGTCACCATCCTCCTCCCCATCCCAACCCCAACACCGGTCCCCAGCAACACCGTCCCACACGCTCTCTCTCCTTCCAACCCGTCATTTCTCCCCATCAAAATCCTACACTGAGGCTGTCGCTGACCTCCGCGCCCAAAATCCCAATGTAACATATGGCTTGACATTTCCCACATTTTGCGCCATTGCATCAAAATCTGAAGCCCTGACACTCCGTGACATATTCCTCAAGATGCTCATGTGTACCAAGGGTGTCAGCGGTGACAAGGCACTAGAGATCCAGCGCCAATGGCCGACTCCTCAGACTTTTGTTCGGGCCTTTGAGGCGCTTGACCCGAAAGATAGAGAGACGATGGTTTCTGATCGCATGACACATTTGATGGTGGGAAGAAAGAAGATAGCGAAGATCTTGAGTAAGAAGATAGCAGAGGTTTGGGGCGAGGTGTGATAGCTTGATAGGCTTAATGTCGTTACGTCTTCGAAATAAATAGTCATCAGTCCTAATATAAATTCGTAAATAATCAAGTATTTGGGTATAAAATAAACAACAGGCGTCATCGCCATGAATTAATATATCATAAGAAGCATGATTGCATCGGAAATTGAGAAAGATGCTAGTCCAGTTTGGTCCTTTAGCAATTAATTCCCACGTTCCAACTTAGCCGTCAACCATTCCCAAATCCTAACAAAGGATCTCTTCTCAATCGCCAACGCCAAACTACTGCAGACCACCGAAATACTGCTCAGAGCCATCGCGAGCGCCGCCCAGACAGGGCTCAGTCGCCAGTGCGAGTCGACCATAACCATCTCGTCTCCGACCATCTTCATCTTGTGTCCACTAACGATGGGATAGAAGACTCCTGCTGCAACAGGCACAAGGCAGAGGTTATAGATAACCGCCCATCCAAAGTTCATCTTAATGCGATTGATCACACGACGGCTGAGCAAGGCGAGTTGGAGAATCGTGTCGAGCTCCGAGTTTAGGAGGATGAAGCTTGCTGAGTTAATGGCTACATCGGACCCCGAAGCCATGGCAATGCTCACATCGGCCGCAGTGAGGGCTGGCGAGTCGTTCACTCCATCGCCCACGAAAGCGACAATTGGTCGGGAGCGGGATGTCATGCCTTTATTCTGGTATGAGCTTGTGAGGCTCTCCTCTGGTGCAGGATATTGTCCAGTTTGTACTTGACGGACGAAATCCGCTTTCCCAGCTGGCAGAGTGTTGGCAAGCACGTTGGTTCGAGGAATTCCTATCATGTCGGCAACAGCATGGGCAGTGGTCTCGTTATCGCCTGTGCACATGAACACATTTATCTTGCGTTGTTTTAACTTCGAAACAACCATTTCTGCGTCCGGTCGAATTGTATCGGAGATTGCGAAGACGATGGCAGGGAAGAAGTAGGTTCCCGCTCGAGATTGGGTATCATTTTCGGTTGCGTTTATCTCTCGCAGGGATAGAACGGCGGTTGACCTGCCAGTTGCCTGGTACTTGGAAAGGATGTTAAAGAGGTAGTAGTGGTCCTGGTCGGGGGAAGAAAGGCTTTGGTATAGACGCTGGTTGCCGATGGAGGCTTCGAATCGGCGGGTTGTCTCCGTTTTATCACTCGAATCTGAGATCGATACGCTAAATCTTCCTTGCATTCCCTGCCCCAACTTTTCTTCTATCTCGGCACTGGCAATCGAAACTGCGGGCTGCGTTTCACAAAAATCGGCTATGGCACGGGCAATTGGGTGGTTGCTGCTTTCTTCCAGCTTTCGTGCAACGGCCCAGGCAACCTGCAGTTGACTGGGGTCGGTGATTAACGCTTCATGATCAGACACCCGAAGACTCCCTCCTTCCGTCAGAGTGCCAGTTTTGTCGAAGACAATTGCGTTAAGGCGACTTGCCTCTTGGAAGGCTTCACCTCCACCTTTGACCAGGATACCATATCGTGCAGCCAGCCCTCCTCCAACAAACAGCGCTGTTGGAGCAGCAAGTGCAAGACCACAGGGACATGCGACAACAAATACAGCAATGGCAAATTCAAGACTCCAAAAAGGCCAACCGCCACGGTTCACGTCAAGATAGTCCGCCGGCAACGTTCCAGAGACGCCAAGAGAAACCCAAATCACGAACGTCAGAACAGCAATGAGCGTAATGACAGGTACGAAGTGAGCAACGAGCATATCTGCTACACGTTCAAGCGGGGCGCGTTTACTCTGACCTTCTCGCACCACGGCAATGATTTGATCGAGCATCGATGACCCGCCGATGGCAGTGATCTTGAACTCGACCGGTTGTCCGACGTTCACAGACCCAGTATAAACCTGATCTCCAGCGGATTTGTTCACCGGCCTTGATTCTCCCGTCAGTGAACTTTCATCAAATTGATATGATCCCGTTCCTGTAACTCTACCATCCGCCGGGGGCGAGGCACCATGCGGAACTCGGACCACGTCGCCAACCTCCAGCAAGTCGATATTGACTCTCTGGACCTGATCCGGGTCGGATAGGTTGGAGTTGTTCATCACAAGCAAAGCCTCGGACGGGCGCAATTTCCCAAGGGATGCAACTGCATCACCGGCCCTGCCCTTGCTATATGCCTCCATATATCGGCCGGCAAGAATGAACAAGGTCAAAAAGACGACGGTGTCGAAATAGTTCGAGCTATGCATATCAGACTTATTTTCAGTCATGGCATCCATGATGAGGATAGCCAATGAGGAAACATAGGCTACCAATGTTCCCGCAGAGATTAAGAGATTCATGCTGCCGAACCGATAGAATCTTCGAAGGAAGGGCACGCGGCTTCCAGGACGCCACAAAGAGATTATCTCCTTCGCCGCACGCACGTGGAAGACATCTGTTCCGTAGAACATGACCGGCGTAGTCATGATGAAGAGAGCCCATTCCATGCGGGACACGCTACCCGACCACATTGGCTGTTCTAGATATCGTCGGACATGGTTTTCAGCCGAAACAAGGCTCATGAAGACGATTCCAATTATGAATTCAGGAATAGCCACTGCCAAAACAAACAGAAAGCGAGACAGCAAACGACTTCTTTCCCGGCGCTGCATTTCTCGAGATCTATCCTCGACACTCGGAGGCCGATAAACAGTCGACTTGAATGCATTGTGGGCGCTCTCAATCTTCTGGCGTATGGACCTCACTGTGAGTAAGGGAGAATTGGGGGTGTAAGTTATCTTCAGAATCGGATTTTTAACGGATAGCGTGTCATCGAATTCAACGTCAGGCATCTCCTTCATCAAATTGTAGACTTTGTCAGGGCAGTGATGGCAGAACATGCCCTCGATACGGAAAGATACCGTCCTTCTTTCCGCCACAGTCTCACGCTCAGCGGCCTTTGGAAGTATGCTGACCAGTAAGGCATCGTATCCCAAGTCTTCAATTTTTTCGACGATCAAGGGCGCATGATCCTGATTATCCAGTTCGACTTGAGCACTGTGAGATATCAGGTTCACCACGGCATCAACCACGAATGGTAACCCATTTAAGCTTTGAGTAATAGTTCCGGAGCAAGAGCCGCATGTCATACCACCAATTGCAATTTCTGCAATGTATCTTCGGCTTTGTTTCTGCGGCGTCTCGGCGTCGATAGGATTGACTTCGTCCAGCGAGGCTTCAAATCCGATATCTTCAATATGCGCGATTATCTCGTCAACCTTCGACCGGGGCCCCTGGTAGACCACAGTTGCACTGTTCGAAAGAAGAGTGACGGTTATATCATCGATGAAGTCAAGTTGGCGGATTTCGTTTGTGATGGAATTAGAGCATGAGGCACAGCTCATTCCCACGATGCTTATGCGAGCGTGGAACTTCCTTATCTGCTCTGCTGAGGGTTCTAACCTCAGTACCGACTCACCCCCAGTTTCTAAATCTTGAGGGCCTAGGAGATGTTGAGATTTCTCATCCAGTCGCGCAACGGACTGTTCCAGTTCTTCATTCCTGCAGGCATCGCAGTTGGCGAGGTGCTTTCCCTTGTCTTTCCAGCTTGTGAGCGAGGGGCTGGTGGTGAAAAGGGTCGAGTTGCGAGACAACCGTGATTCTATATCAAAGTCGGAGAGAACAACGCCTGTTGGATCTCTAGTCGTGACATGGTGTACTTCAAATGCGGCATGAGCTAAGATCCGAGCTATGGAGGAGGGGCTTGTTTCCGGTGTATGGACGACAAACACCTCGTGGGTGAAAATAGAGACGTCGACATCTAGTATGCCAGTGATACCCGACAAAACCTGGTTGATATAGGCGACGCAGGAAGAGCAGTGCACATTACTAACGAAGAATGTACTGCGGCTTCCTGATCTCTTAATGGTTTGCGCCATGGTGGGTGGCGATTTGCGTTGAAGACGTGCTCAGGTCGGAAACACTGAAGAGCTGAGGTATCAGGAGTAGCGGTAAGGGAGTTGTAATGTAGATGAGAGGAAAGCTTGTGTTATTCGCGATCTCTTTCCTTCCGTTTCGAGCGCTTCCGGCCCTGTCGGTAGCAACTAGCAAGGGGTATGGAAGAAAAAACACAGGGAACAGCGATCCGAAGCTGGGGTGGAAACATCTTATAAATACCACACTCGATTACTGCCAATTTTACTATTACTCAATGGATAGTGCGCGATTGGACTGGAATGCGGGTTTTGTGCGGGTGATCCAGAAATATGGTGGATGAGGCTAAAACGCGCACAATTCGCGCAGGCCGCAGACCCCAGCAGACCGCAGATAGTAACCGACCGCCACCAGACACGGAAAGTCAAAGTAGACTTCACAAAGGCATGCTGCAGAGTGGTAGCCAGTAGAATCATCAAATCATAATCAAGGTCCTTCCTTCCTATTCGTTCACTGGAGTCATCCGGAGGAAATAGGAAATCGGAAATTGAAGCAGAGGGTGAGGATCGAACGGGCGATATGGCGGCCGCCACCACGTGATCTGCCCACTCAACCACCGACAGAATTTTCCGCCCGCCGCGTCCGATCGCAGCTCGCGCCGCACTCACTTCCTCTCCTCACTGCTCCTCCGTCCTCATTCATCGCTCCCCATCCGATACATATCGAAAAAAAAAAAAAAAATACCTCATTCGTTAGCTATTCCAAAATACAGTCTCTCTTTGTCCCTGTCTCATACAGTTATCGATCCAGTACCGCAACGACGTTTGTCGACCTAACGCCCACCAGTGAGGTGTTGGAAAAAAGATTACCTGCTTATCTAATCGACTACAACCACTCCAGATCTATAGATCCCTGGTCCATTCAGGCTGTGGATGTAATCCCCGTTGCGCTCAACAGGTTATCAACACAAAATGACGATATAGCGAAGCTGTACTCTTGTGAAAATATATTCGTCGATGCAGCAGTTTTCCACAGAGAAAAACAAGCCTACTATATTATATTAATACGCTATACCCTAATATCGCAATCATCACCATGTCTGCGAGACCCGGAATGCGCCAGCCCGTTTCCCCAAGAACCGGCCCTAAACCGCCTGTCGGCCGCTTGGCCAGTCTCAAATCTCCCGGTGCAACCGCCATCAAACGCCCTCAGCCAGTTGCGCGGCCTCAACCGGCTCGGCCAACTACCCACCCCAAGACTACAACGTGCCCTAACCCGAGCTGCCCTGCCCCTCACATCATTGAGGATGATGGCCAGAAGGTTTGTTCCGGCTGTGGTACTGTTGTAAGCGAAGCAAACATCGTTTCTGAAGTCACTTTTGGTGAATCTGCCTCTGGTGCCGCTATCGTTCAAGGATCCTTTGTCGGTGAAGATCAAACCCATGTACGCAGTTATGGCCCTGGGTTCCAACGGGGTGGTACTATGGAAAGTAGAGAGATTACAGAGCAAAATGGTGCGTAATTAATCCTGCGCATCCAAAGCTAAACCGCATATACTAACGGGCAGTAGGAAATCGTTATATAAACCAGTTGGCGCGCGCTTTGACTATCCCCGAGAGTGCTTCCAAGGCTGCAGGACAGGTCTTCAAGCTCGCTGTGGGCCTTAATTTCATCCAGGGACGTCGAACTAAGACGGTGGCTGCTGTGTGTCTCTACATTGCTTGCCGACGGCAAGACGGCAATACTGTTATGTTGATTGATTTTGCAGATGTGCTCATGGTAAGTACCCCTTCTAAATGCAAAAATAACTTCATCGCTAACAATTCCTCAGATCAACGTCTTCAAGTTAGGTCGTACATATAAAGCGCTCTTGGACGAACTCCGACTGGGTGGTAATGTTTTCTTGATGAACCCTATCGACCCGGAGAGTTTGATCTACAGATTTGCCAAACAGCTCGAATTCGGACCTTCTACCATGCAGGTGGCTAGTGAGGCTGTGCGTATCGTACAACGCATGAACCGCGACTGGATGACGACGGGTCGACGTCCCGCAGGCATCTGTGGAGCCGCCTTGATCCTTGCAGCTCGGATGAATAACTTTCGCCGCACTGTCCGCGAGGTGGTCTATGTTGTTAAGGTCACCGAAATCACCATCAGCCAGCGTTTAAATG
This sequence comes from Aspergillus puulaauensis, assembly GCF_016861865.1. Classification (NCBI taxonomy): domain Eukaryota; kingdom Fungi; phylum Ascomycota; class Eurotiomycetes; order Eurotiales; family Aspergillaceae; genus Aspergillus; species Aspergillus puulaauensis. The sequence continues at coordinate 973,798 of NC_054859.1, forward strand.
AGTTCAGCTCTACGGAGAGTGGAGAGCTAACCGTCGATCAATTCCGATCTGTGCAATTAGAAAATACCCACGATCCGCCCTCATTCGCTAGGGCAAGGGAGGGAAGAAAGCCAGTCCGGAGTGTTAAGACGAAGGCGGCAGAAACAGCGGCAGAAATTGAAGAAGATGCAGAAGGACCGGAAACTACTCAACCACGACGTGTTGATGCCGATGGTTTCGCAATCCCAAGTCTCCCCATCGACCCGGCGTTGATACAAGTAGATAAAGACAGCCAGCAGCCGTCGTCGACATCCACTGCCACCGGAGAACGAGACCTCACGGCAGGTCATGCCAAAGAAAATGGCCATCCGAAACCGCCCTCGCCATCACCTGAGCAGTTAGCTTCTGAAGAAGCGTTAGAAACTGAAATGTCTGAATATTTGGCCAACGGTTCTAAGATGGTCGAAAGTATCGAAGGTGGAGCAGCTCCGCCAAAGAAAGTCGTCGTCTCAGATAGTCCCGAAATCGACGAAACGGAGTTTGAATCAGACCCCGAGGTTTCTAACTGCCTCCTGTCCGCGCCTGAAGTTGAAATCAAGGAGCGCATCTGGGTTCATGAGAATAAAGAATATCTACGTACACAGCAGGCCAAGGCCTTGAAAAGGGCTCTGGCAGAAGCTGACAGTCAGCCCGGTGACCGGAAGCCGCGGAAGCGTCGCAAAGGCAGATTGGGAGATGTACGGTATCTCGAAGGCGAAGGGGAAGACGGAGACGGGAGAAGCACACGAGCATCAACACCCGCAGAAGCTACGCGTCGGATGCTGGAACGAAGGGGCTTCAGTAAGAAGATCAACTATCGCCTCCTCGAGACATTATTTGGCGACGAAGAGGACGAAGGCGCTAAGGAGAGTGAGAGCGGCGGCCGTAGCCGCAGCCAGAGCGTTGCTTCCAGACGCAGCGCCAGTATCGACACTGAGGCAGGCGCTAAGCGCCCAAGGTTCCTGGGGGGTCCTACCACACCCTCAAAGGCCGTTAGAGACTCTCCTTCGGCCGCAGCTCCCAAATCTGGCCCCGTTGAAGACCCAACACAGCGCATGGTCCCGGCCGCAAAAGTTGATAATAAGGTTCCCACGAATTCCACAGAAAAAACCTCAGGCTCAGCGCCAGCGGATCCAGAAGCTGTTGACCGTGATGACGAAGCTGATGATTATGACGAGGACGAGGGGGATGAAGATGACGGCGTCGATGCCGCGTTCTCCGGCCACTACGGAGATTACTATGACGATAGCAGTGATTACGGTAGCGACTAAGGTATTTGACTTAGATAAGCCCAAGACAGCCCATGATACTGAGAATAGATCACGTCAAGCTGATCCATTGCCCTTATACTCAAATTAGCCTAACATGGGCCGCCTAGAATTTATATCCCTTGACAGACAGCAAAACCAAAGCGCTGCTGTCACGCCTCTCCAAACTTAGTTTCGTACTTGATCAGCAGTTCTCGGATCGCGGTTGCCACTCCCACCAGCTAAGGGGCTAATCTCAACTTGGATATTGCAGTGTCTCTCAGCTCTCGCCCACCCATGTCCTGATACAAGGCCATGATTCACCTGGCAAATGTGATAGCAACGGTTCTCGTGGGACCCAAGGCAAGGGGCGAATTTACTATACCCGATTCTGGGATGCCTATACCATGGCCAGTTTACTGCTGAGTGATTAATGCGATGGCTCTCTAATCGTGGGAAGCGTGATTGTTGAAGCTGAGCCTCCACTTAGGACTTGCACTATCAACAGATGTGGGCTTTTTCGGTCTCTATCCTCTGAGAGGAAGCTCGTCAAAGTTTAAAATCTCGTGCTTGAACGGTCTTTCAGCTCACTCCATGTTGGACCTTAGGAGGAATGTGCAAGGATGGCGTCCCACTATACAGAATGCAAAAACAGGGCCGTGAGCCCGTGAGCCCGTCCAAACCCTGGCAGTATCGGCTGACTCTGCCTCCTGGCTTCGCGTTTTTGACCAAGGTAGTATTCCTTCCCGGGTTACCCGCGGAGGCTGGTATGAAGGACAGCCTCAGTTAGCAATATCAAGGTATATTGCTTCTCCGCCGCTGACGAGCGTTAATATGGAGGCCAAGTTCCATGGTCAATTGCAGTATACGCTGCAGATCTTCAGTTTGATCTTTACTGCAGTAGCCCTATGATTGCTTTTTAAGCAGCAATCCGGGAGCTGTGCGTATATTATATTTCCTTTCCTTCTTTTTCTATCCTGATTTACCACCAACGGGAGGTTTCGAGTACTGGTTTCTCGATACAGCTTAGCTGCCTGATATTCATCACCAAAAACTATGGCGAAGCTTGAGATGTACGGCAGGGGGCTAAGCCTGCGGATGGCTATTCTGTCTACCTGCTTCATATCATTCGTTCTGTTTGGTAGGGGACTAACCCACGGGAAGAGTTGAGAGGTACTGCAAGCTAACACGCATTTTGCGCTCTCATTTAGGTTACAACCAAGGGGCTCCCGCAGGCATCATTGGGAATGAGAACTTTCTCAGTGTCGTGGATCATCCTGGGTCTGCAGTCCTGGGGTTTATAATCGGCATATACAACATCGGTTGCTTGGTGGGCACAGCTGTGGCCTTCTTGACAAGTGACCGTCTTGGATTTCGCAAGTCCATGTGGATTTCAATGGGAATCCTAACAGTGAGTCAACGTTTTCTGTTCTTATCTGGATCAGTGAGCGGAATTTTCTAACTTTGGCGCAGGTTGGGGCTTTCCCCCAAGCATTCGCATATTCCAGGGCCCAAGTGCTCGCGTTTCGATTCGTCAGCGGAATTGGGACTGGAATCATGTCTTCGATAGTACCCGTTTACCAGTCCGAGCTTTGTGAGGCGCGGAATCGAGGAATGTACGTGTGCAGCCAACCTCTTGCCGTTGGTGTTGGCATCTCGGCTGCCTACTGGTTCGATTATGGAATGAGCTTTGCCCCTGGATCAATTAGTTGGAGGCTTCCGATGGCTTTCCAGGTGCTCTTTACGATCATTGTGACGATTCTTCTTGTGGGGTGAGTTTGATTATTGCATTCCGGTCAGGGGTTGGATCCCAGCTAACAGCCTGGCTTAAAGACTACCAGAAAGTCCCCGATGGTTGTGCAGGAGAGGCCTGAATGACGAGGCCGTGCGTGTCCTGTGTGACTTCTATGATAGGCCAAAAAATGATCCCAAAGTCGTCAATGATGCGGAGGGGATCTTTAGAGCCATTGAACTTGACAGTCTCCGGGGCGAATACAAGTGGTCCCAACTACTGAAAAAGGACGAAATACAAACTGGCCGCCGAGTCCTACTGGCCTATGGGCTACAGTTCATTAATCAGATGGGAGGTGTCAACATGATTGTTGTGAGTGGCTATATTTTCCCACAATTTTGAACAACCCTTTATGTCTAACAAAATACGCGATAGTCCTATGTCACACAAGGTACATCAACCCCGGCTTTCACGAGCTCCGGGCCCTCACTAACAAGCCACTAGTGTTGGAAGTTAATGTGGGTTTGGATCCAAAAACGAGCCTACTTCTAGGGGGGGTTATCCAGATCATGTTTGTCGTTGGTAGGTCCTACCTCTCCCGAGTCCTGCCTCATCCAGCTATGTTATCCCCCAGCGCTTTGCTAAGCGGAAGAATTCTCCTAGGCTCTTTCTATCCAACTTTCTACTCAGACCGGCTCGGCCGGAAGAAGCCAATGATGTGGGGATCTTTCGGACTATTCATCTGCATGATGATGATCTCCATTCTTCTCTCCTTCAGAGGTTAGTACTCAACCTTATCGTGGAGCCCGCCAGACCAACCAAGCCCTAACTTCTCCGTTATCAAGGAACTGCTGAGGAAAAAGAAGCCGGCAGCGCCTCAGTGGCATTCTTTTTCCTATTCATGCTCATCTTCGGAGCATCCACAAACTGCGTACCATGGGTATACGGCCCAGAGCTCTTACCCATGCATGTCCGGACGAAAGGGTAAGCGTGCAAGCAAGCCGTGCTTCGTCCCTCCACATCTCCTCCCGATCCCATCCCACATTCCTGAGCCTCAACATCAGCCCCTTGCAAAGACGCAGCATGACACTCAACGACCCAGCCACTGCTCCGGAGTACGGATTTAGGAAATAAGCTAACTTTTACCAGAAATGCCATCGGAATCTCGGCAAACTGGTTGTGGAATTTCTTCGTCGCCATGATCGGTCCCACCCTGATCACCGATCTCCAGTGGAAGGGATATCTAATTTTCATGTTTATGAATTTGACTTTTCTCCCGGTACGTTTTGTCCTCTCTCCTCACCATCTAGACCTATGCCTACCACCACCTATAATGTTGGTTAGGTCATACATACATGCCCCAGCCACCGGGGAATATCCCATCCCATTTCATCTCACAACCGACCGCAAACTCCAGCTGAGTCTAAGCGAAGCTGACGAATATACCCTGAATAATGCAGATCCTCTACTTCTACTACCCGGAAACCGCAAATCTGAGCCTCGAGGAAATCGACTCGCTCTTCATGGTCAAGGGTAAGACTGCACATGACCATAGCCATGGCTCTAGTAGCGGCTCGCCTTCGGAAAAAATAATCACTACTTCCTCGACACAGGCTTGGGAGAGGGAGAGGAGCGGTATTCCGCTGTCTCCTCTATAAATCGCTACCTACCCTATCCGCCTAACGCCATTGGCAATAGAGACTAGGTACTGAAAGCAAAGGCGGTGACCCCACCAACCTAGTACCTGTGAAAGAAAAAAAGAAAAGCACTTCCAGGTGGGATGGATTAGCCCTTTCTTTTGAGGAGCAGGAGTGGTTTACACAGTGTTCGTTGGGTTTCTTCTCACGAATACGTGCAATGGAGGACTACTTGGCGGGGGAAGGGAAGGGTCGGGTAGGTAAATTGTAGCTGGGATTTGGGGTTGAGATAGCAGTATCTCAGTAGTTTAGGTATATTAGTTAGCTCATTGAGAAATTCGGTGCCCCTCTATGGAAGAATGAATTTGAGGTGAATGGGTGACTTTGTAGTGGCTATAATCAGTATGCAATATTCTACCTATTACGGGTGTGTTACAGCTTTTTCCAGAGATGTGGTGTATTAACCTAACCCTACAACACTAACCTACCTGGACAACTTTGCATCGTGTACTCTGTAAATCTACGTCGAGGTTTCAAGAGCATTAAAATAGAAATCCAATCACAGCCCAAATATTTTTTTCCTTTTTCATTCATAAATTCTTTTCTTTCATGTATGCATAGCTGCGTTTGCACTGCTTACTCATGGAAGCAGGACTGATAAATAAATATAGCAAAAAGCTCCTATACCAGCCCACTAAGTACCAGCAAAATGGAAAGGGAAAAAGGGTAAAACAGAATCGTAGGAGAAAAAAAAGGAAAAAGAAAGCAAATAAAAGAAAACCCATCCCCAAGCCCACCACCGAACCGAACCGTGTCCATACTTACGCCAAATGCAAACCCCGGGAGGAAATCAAACAGGAAGAAGCAGAGAAAAAAAAAAAGACATGGAAAAGAAAGAAATCCACAAACATTTTGTCGACATCTTTCGAAAGAGAAAAAGGTTACGAGAGCGAAACAAAACGAGAAAGATACTGTCAAATGTTGAGATCAGTAGAAGCAATACGTGGCAGAAATGAGCTCCAAATCGCGTGACGAGTTGGCAGACAGCGTGACGTTTGGAGATTTCGAGAACTCGCATTTCGTCTAAATTGGGCGCGATATATTAAGGCGTTTCGTTGAATGGTGAGCGACGTATTGGACTGAATGTTCGGAGGATAAATGGCGTTTATATGTCGATGTCCATTCCCGCTTCCTGGGCCATGCCATCGTTCAATCCAACACCAGGGTTTGAGGGCTGGGCAGTGAGGGTTTGGAGAAGAGGAAGTCCTGTTTCGGCGGGGTTTGCTCCCAGGACATTCTGACCAGAGCAGGACGGCCTGTCCGAGGCGTTGAGAATCTCTGTGCCCTCGAATAGAACAGGCGACGATTGAAGATTCCGGAGGCAAACATCCCAGGATGAAGCCACGAGTTGACCTTGAGTTAGGTCATCATTAAAAAGATAAAAAGCAGGCATCTGGGCAGGTCCTGCAAAGGGGATCATTGGTCGGGCAGAAACAAGGTAGGCATTGAGAGCGCGGTTCTTCATGAGGATCTCAGCATCGGCGAGGTATTGAGAGAATTGTCGGTCGATGCACTTCTTCCAGCCACGGATGGCAGCAGCCATATCGGCATCGTCGGCTTGAACACGTTGCCAGCTAATCCCAAGAAGGCGGGTGGCATCGTCAACCAACGGTTCTTCGGATGAGAAAGGGTTCGAGCGAGCTGAGGAGGCATTGAGGATACGGCGGTTTTCGTCGCTGTCGTTATCTTGAAGTTGTTTTTGGATTCGAGAGGAAGCAATGTCGTCGAGGCTAGGGGCTGAGGGATCGAGACGTTGTGACTTGCGGCTCGCTTGAGACGACACGTGGTTTTGAGACGCGGTAGGTGGCGGAGCGGTCATGGAATTCTCAAGAGCCTCCTCGTACCAGGTCCCTGTTTGACTTTCTGCAGAGAGGGCCATCCCGGTGCGAGGGTTGAGCAGAGTCATGCCCTCTCCATAGATAGGCTCCTCCTCAGGAGGAGCCGGCGGCGGGATCGAGGCTTTTGGAGCATGCTCACTGGGGGTTTCTTCGGCCGTGACATCATCACGCGATCTCTTGCGAGACGGCTTGCTACCGGCAGCAAGGCCCAAAGAGGCCGAAGGCCCAAAGGGGTTCACCCCAGATGAGAAACCGTTTGTAAATGGGAGTCGAGAGCTGACGCCAGGAGATGGTTCCGGCTTCTGCTGATGAGGGAATTGAAGGAAGGCATGGTCCTGAGGAGGAGATAGGGCCATTGTTGGGCCGTCTCGAAGGGAACTGACAAGCATTGGACACATGGTGAAAGCAAATCGTCGAAGGGAGGATTCGGACGCGGTCAGCTATTGGAGAGATGCGACACGCACGTGAGGTATCCGATCTGTGTAGTCAAGTGAGCTAGACAACAAGTTAGAAGCACCTATAAGTTGTATGATGTTGGCTAGGCGGATGTGACGGCTGAAGGTCGACAGCAAGGCAGGTGGTGAAAAGAAACAGTGAGGTGACGTGAGGTTGGACAAGGCAATGCAGGTGGGAAGTATAGATAGAAGGAAAGGAAACAGAAGAGAACAGAATAAGGCGAGAGAGGGAGGTAAGGTGAAGAGATAGGTCTCGTGAGGAGCGAGGGTGAGGGTGAGGAGGAGAAAAGAGGAAGAGGCTGACGGATGCGGACGAGACTTCGAGACAATTGACGGCCGTCCACTCGCGCGGAGCTTGATGCGATTTGGTGATTTCACAGATGAGCTGCAGAAGCGCAGATGCGCCGGCTGGTGCGGAGTGCAGCTTTTCGCCGTCTCATTACCGAATATTACCGAGCCCAGCCCTCGCAATTTGCCGTTTCCCCTGCAACCCTTCTCGCCCGTATACCATACCATACTGTATCATCAAGTGCCCCACAGGCTCAGATCGCCCTGCAAGGACTGTTGAGTGATTGGCTTTTCGAGACGGGGCTGCATCTCATGTTGAAGTTTAATTGGTTTAAGGGTAAAAGCCCGGTCCGCGCGTCGTTCCACACTGGAGCTCCTTGGAGCGCCACCGCCGCGTCTAATTGGTTTATCCGACAATCAAAAGTCGGAAGCCTTCCTCAACAGTTCATTGGCCATTGGTTGAGATGCCCCATTCCTGCAAGTCAGCCGGGACGATGCCTGAGGCAAACAGACTTGCCAGGGAAATTGGGGGGCTGGAAATGCAACCTTGGGAAGACTGGAGCAAAATGAAACAGTCAACGACTCTATTCTGCTGGTACATAAGCTAGTGACTAATAAGAATAATGAAATAGTATGGAGGGCTGCCAGATGATGAAACACCAGAACCTCGTGCTAGTTAACATGACAAATGTTCATTGAGCCAAATCAGACAAGACAATAACCCCTTCGGATTCGACCGCATAACCAAGTTTAGTAAAATGTGGTACAAAGTGAAAAGTTAAAGAAAATGAGAAGTCCCGTCTGGAGCCTGGTGCTCGGTCACGTCACACATCAGGCGGGCGATGGGCGTTCCCTAGGCACAAGCTGCATTTCCTGCATGAGGCCGTACCTAAGGCCGCTCCGGTTTCGCTTCCAGCCGAGGGCATTAAGTTCGAAGTAGAAAAGGGCCTTGGAGTCTATGGAGGCCACAGAAGCGAAGAAATAAAGGGCGCAAATAGTATAGGAAAATTTTGTCGTTCAACATCTCAACTTCGCCAAAGCACACGTGTACACACCCACGTATTCGTGTTTGTTTTGACGTGTCCCAATTGGAACATGAGTACACGAATTCGAGAACCCTTTGGGAACTGGGTTTTGGTATTCAGCCTAGACTTTAAGCATTGCCAGCAGTGGCTCCGCCAAGGACGCCCTTGACATTGGCCACAGACTCGGGGGCGTAGCTGGGTGCCATGTATCCGACGAACAGGAAGAAGACAAGGAGAGAAGCACCGATGATCACAAACCGGCGCTGAGCAGGGTGGGTGGCACCATACTCAGCCCAAGCACGACCAGTCTGGCTGGTGTACTCCTTGATCTTGTCCGCACCAAGCTTGTAGTAAACCAAACCGATGAGAGAGATGGAGTATCCAAAGAACTGGAGGGCAGTAACGGGAGTGCTCCAGATCATCATCGAGGCGGCGACAAGGAGAATATCCTTAAGAACACCGCAGAGGGTCATGACCAAGGACGAAGTCTTTCCGATCTAGAATTGATTGTCAGCGGAACTGTAAAGGCCATTTGGGGTCATAAATTTCCTTACCAAGAAAACGACGGAAACGTTCAACAGGAACGCAACTACGGCGTTCGCCAAAAGAGTCCAAACTCCAACGTTGTAGATGTGACCCATGGTGAGGGTAGGAACCTCAAGGAAGAGAGCGGTAACACCGTTCATCACAGCACATACGGGAGCAAAGTAGTAAAGAGAGACAAGAGGGTCCATCTTGTACTCGGCGGAGCTGAGTAGGCGTTGCACCATAACCAGGCGGGTGGCCTCGAAGACGATACCGGCAATCTGGAAGAGGAAACCAATGAAAACGAACTTGATTTCACCGAACGAAGCGATGACAACACCAACGACGATTATAGCCACGTTGGTGAGAACCTTGAGGTTGACAGGAGCCATTCCCATACCCCAAGTCGCAAGCAGAACAGCCACGGGGGTAGTCGCCTAGAGTATTAATGAGTACGCTGTACCGCATCCAAATTCGATCGTCCGATCATACCTTAAGCATTTGAATAAACGCAACAGAGAGATAGAGGTATGTGACGTTGCCACAGATCAAACTCAAACTGAAGAAGATACCGATAGGAACAATAGCACGGAGATATACACGGCCAGTCATCTTGACGGTCTTTCGGCCATCAAGGAGGGTTGTGGTGCGAGCGAGAACCTGGGTCATGAAGGTCGCGAAAGCCAAATGCCATGTTGTAAGAATGATAGGGAATCCTGAAAACCAAGGCGAAAGCGGATTAGCTGTGTTCTTTGCACATACTAAATAAGTTCAGGACAGGCTGCACTCACGGAACTGGGCGTAGTCAAGGATGTGCTTGTTGAACAAGATAACACTGGAACTCAGGGTAATCCAGGCACTGATATCATCGCGGTCTTAGTATGGTTTGTTTTTCCAACGTTCTTGACTTGGGCCCGACTCACGTAACATAGACCGCCGGGTGGAAGGTAGCCTTCGGGGGCTCCGACTTCTCAGCGGCAGGGTTGACAGTCGGCAGAGAAGGCTCCGGGCGAGAGGTCTCGCCGGAGGTTCTCGCTTTCTCTTCGGCGTTACTCATTTTGAGGATGCGCGTTTGATCAGATATGAAGCGTTGAAAATCGAAGGGTCGCGGCCTTGAGAGGCTGCTTTGATTGAAGCGTGCGGAGGCCAGGGGGAAAACGTGTCTAAAAATAAAGTGGGAAAAAAACAGAAACGCGAGGAGCGATGCAGAGGAATTAGGAGGACGGTCAAAGAAGGGCTAACGAGCGTGTGTCTATAGTTGGACGAAGCGAAACGAAGCAAGCAAGAGAGATGTGGCCGGAGGGCTGGTGAGGAAGGTGAGGGTGAAGAGGGTGGGAGACGGGCAGGGAACTTTTTTGGTCGAAGAGGAACACAGCTCAAAAGAGGCTTGGAGGGGGCGAGAAACGGCCTTCAAGAATAATCTCCTTTCGTTGGACCGAGCGCGGCAGACAGTGGGTTTGCACTTTGCGGGCTGGAGCTAAGGGAGTTCTCGAAGTGGGCTATTTTATTTGTCGGGATGGGGGATTTGGAACTGCGAATTTGCAAAAAGCTGAGTTGGAAATAGTCTGGGAAGCAGAGAAGACGAATGGATTAATGGAAGAGCAAAAGAGGGTCGGGGATCCGCACCGCCAGGGAAGAAGACGCCTGTCCTCAAGGAGATCGAGTGCAGGTGGCTGAGGATGATGAATTGATATGCTCCTCGTCTCACGACTGGCCGGAAAACACGCTTTGGCTTTGGGGAATGCCGCTCAATCCTGATGCGGGTTGCGTACGACTTTCCTCCCTCCTTCAAATTCACTTTTCCGGGTTTTCAGGCCGGAACCAGTCACGCTGCAGCCCTGGTTACTCAGTCGTGAGGCCCTGGTTTCGGTCTACGTATGCACCGTTTAGGGGGGTTATTATTAGACTTTTTGGGGGTTGAGCCATTCAGCCTGCCTGGGCTGGTCACAACTGGTGTGAAGCCTGGAAGCCTGTTTCGAGTTCTGGACTGGGAGACCTGGAGGACTGACAGGCTGATGTGTCGTGTTTCGCTGTATTGTATTGTTCCATACTGTCCGCTCATCGAGATCTGTACCTTATCTCGAGTAAGCCCACCCGCGAGAAGTTTACACAAGGCTGTAACGTATGTTACAAAACTAACACTGGTCATCTCGATGACCCATGGGCCAGCACAGATTGGCTCACGCTGAGGCGCTCTTGACACAAATTCCTTGAGCGCTTGTCCTGTCGAATTTCTGTTTCAGTTCCTGTTTCTACGGTGGGTCAAGCACCCAAGGCAAGTCCTACTCAGAGTAGTCTACGTATTATTTTAATGGGCATGGCGCTCGTGGCGAGTGTCAATCCAGGTCCCCACAGTGAAGTTGGCCTCCATCGACCCCTTTTTCATTTGATGCTGGTCCAAGCCTACGTCGCCCAAAGGACCTGGATTCGCCTCTGGACCCTGGAGATGGTTCCAAGGAGATGTATCTATCGCGTTCCTGCCTATCCAAATCTACCTGGGCTCGGCATGAGAGAGCCGACCAGTTGAGCTGTTCAGGATTGATCACAGTGTATCAAGTTGACAGCCAGCAAGTCCGCGGGTGCTGATCAGCATTTAACATATGGACACCGCCTTATTTAGCACAGGGCGGCTTACGCAAGCTCGCTGGAGCCAAGTGCTCCGTTACCCGCGTCCACCGGGCACTTGTCCCATAGTGTCCCCGCCACAGTCCCTTGTCCAGTGGAGATTGCGCCAGCGATCTCATAGCTAGGGCCTTACGCCATCACCTCGATTTGATGGCGACGGTTCTCGCAAGAGCAGGGGTCATCCAAGCTTTGCATCGGTCCCGCGCGTCGCTTCCCAAGTTTGCGCGGGACTTGACAAACTCCGTCTCTGCCATTCTTCAGGGGATATCCAACAGCGATATCGCGTCTGGATGGAGGCGGGTAATCTATGTATCGGAAAGATGAAGAGATCGCCAGCTCCGATCTTCGTAAGTTCATGGGCATGGCGATTATTACTTTTCGCCAATTCGCCATCACCTGCTACGAAACGGCATCTTTTCCAGTTTCTGCTTCTCGACTGGAGATCACCCTTCTCTTTCCCTTATTAGCAACGACAATCAGTGGACCCTCACTCAGGATTGTGCTCCGCGCCCGCCGCCTCACATCCAAAGTCCCAAGCCCAAGGTCCAATATCAGCCCTGGGAACTGGCACTGATCAACTGTTGCCGTGAGGCCCGTGACAGAGGGGGTACGTACCCTTACTCCATACCCTACAATGTATTGTTAATTGTACAGACGGAAGAATCCGCCTCCTACTCGTTATTATAGTCGGTTTCAAAGGACATGTGTTCAGAATCTCAAACATCTCGTCGATCTCGACCTGACAAGATACGGAGCACACCGTCCGGCATAAGGCGTCAACTCAAGCAACCAAGGTGCCACAAGACTCAAGTATATGTCAATCGTCCGTTGTCTCACAACTCATGCAATGATTCAGGATTGGCTCAGGCGAGTCAGGAATCAATACTCAAAACAGGGTCCATCTCTTTGTACTTGGAACTACCCAATAGGGATAAACATATTTCGTAGGGAGGGCAAGGGTTTAGCCTCTCGAAGCCAGGGGCCACTGGACTCTGCAAGCAGAAAAATGAAGCGCAATCGTGACTCTTAAGATAGTTCGATGAGGCTGGTTGTCATGTGTTTGACAGCGGCCGTTGCCCAGAATACGTACTAACTATAAGCAGATCGATTTTGCTGTCCAACGCAAGAAGCGGCGACAATCCCCGGTTCGCCAACTTGGAACATTCCTCCCAGCCACCATCGAGTTTCCCCTTGGGATCAATCTTCCAATGTTCTATCGAGGGGTAGTTGCATCGAGATACGACGATAAGCATCAGGACCCTAAAAAACCAATTATAGCCCGAATGCGGCGGATCATCCAAGATCGCATCCGATATAATTTCCGCTCGGACAAGAGAGAGCAGCACTGCAGATTTCACTTGGTATAGGACTGTCCAACAGGGTCCCAGAAGAAGCGCAGCTGGTGCCGCAGAACAAGGGAAGAGGCTGATGGTTGGCCACCGACGACGTGGCTGTTGAAGAAACCAGAGATGAACCTCCATAGACCCAGTTGGCGACTCCAGAATCCTGGGCCCTTGGGGTCTGATTTGGCCTCCCCCTTTTTCGGCACTCCCCTTTCCAAGGCTCTCACGCAACCGTCGTGGGTGGTTGAACGGCCGCGAATCATCATAACCGATCTCAGACTATTATATCTTAATTTTAAAATTAATTTTGCAATTCCATTCCAGAGAAACGTAAAAGCCGGCGAGTCTTTCGCACTTGGGGTCGAAATTTGAAACGAGAGACCAGACCCCCACCGCAAGCTGCGTCACGTTTTTGTGCTTTTCCCGACCGCCGCCCCAAAAGGTTAATTATTATTACCAGCTGTACCTTTCCGCCCACCTTCCCTCACCGTCTTCTCTTCCCCTCCCCTCATTCCCGCCTCTTTCTTAAATACTGCAGAGCAACTGCAGTTTTACTTTCGTCTATGCTCAGTCTAGCCCGCAAGACTTTGAACCGCGTTCCCAGCTTTCAGGATATCCTACAAGGCAGGATGACCCACCCCGACATGTAAGGAGCTCTCTGCGATGCCATCTCAGGGGTTGGACGACGAGGCTGACCATCATGCTCTCGACTACAGCTCAGTTGACGTCCTCGTCATTGGTGCTGGCCCTACCGGTCTAGGTGCCGCGAAGCGTCTGAACCAGATCGTACGGATTGTCCCCTCAATTGCGCACAATACAAGCTTCTAACTCTGCTCCAGAACGGCCCCTCGTGGTTGATTGTCGACTCCAACGAGACCCCCGGTGGTCTTGCCTCTACCGATGTTACCCCCGAAGGCTTCGTATGTGGATTCACTCATCTTCTATACCAGGAATATTGCCCTTGAAGGACCATCGAGCTAACACAGTTGCAGCTTTACGATGTCGGTGGTCACGTTATCTTCTCCCACTACAAGTATTTCGATGACTGCATCAACGAGGCTCTTCCCAATGATGAGGACTGGTACGAGCACCAGCGTATCTCCTACGTCCGTTGCAAGGACCTCTGGGTTCCCTACCCCTTCCAGAACAACATCTCCATGCTTCCCAAGGAGGACCAGGTCAAGTGCATTGACGGCATGATTGATGCCGCCATTGAACACCGTGTGGCCAACAACAAGCCCAAGGACTTCGATGAGTGGATTGTCCGCATGATGGGTACTGGTGTCGCCGATATTTTCATGAGACCCTACAACTACAAGGTGTGGGCTGTGCCCACCAACAAGGTGAGTTTACCCCGCCCTTTTTTTCTTCTTTTTTCCCCCCAGAATCTTCGCGATCGGCCCAAATACTAAAATGCGAACGCCTTTCAGATGCAATGCGCTTGGCTCGGTGAGCGTGTCGCTGCTCCTAATGTCAAGGCAGTGACCACCAACGTTATCCTGAACAAGACCGCTGGTAACTGGGGCCCTAACGCTACTTTCCGTTTCCCCGCCCGCGACGGTACCGGTGGTATCTGGATTGCTGTTGCCAACACCATCCCCAAGGAGAACACCCGCTTCGGTGACAAGGGCAAGGTCGAGAAAGTTAACGCTAAGAACAAGACCGTAACTCTGGGCGACGGCACCGTTGTCGGCTACCAGAAGCTTGTGTCCACCATGGCTGTGGACTTCCTCGCTGAGCAGATTGGCGACCAGCAGTTGACCAGCCTTACCAAGGAGCTCTTCTACTCTTCCACCCACGTCATCGGTGTTGGTATCCGTGGCACTCGCCCCGAGAGAATCGGCGACAAGTGCTGGGTAAGTCAATGTTTGGTCTATAAAAATATTGGGCACCTCTTCTAACGTTATTACAGCTCTACTTCCCCGAGGACAACTGTCCCTTCTACCGTGCCACCATCTTCTCCAACTACTCTCCCCACAACCAGCCCGAAGCCTCTAAGAAACTCCCTACCCTGCAGCTTGCAGATGGCTCCAAGCCCAGTAACACTGATGCCCAGGAAGGTCCCTACTGGTCCATCATGTTGGAGGTTTCCGAGTCTTCTATGAAGCCCGTCAACCTCGACACTCTCCTTGCTGAGTCCATCCAGGGTCTCGTCAACACCGAGATGCTCAAGCCCACCGACGAGGTTGTCTCCACCTACCACCGCCGCTTCGATCACGGATACCCCACACCCTCTCTTG
The DNA here is from genome assembly GCF_016861865.1 of Aspergillus puulaauensis. Taxonomy (NCBI): domain Eukaryota; kingdom Fungi; phylum Ascomycota; class Eurotiomycetes; order Eurotiales; family Aspergillaceae; genus Aspergillus; species Aspergillus puulaauensis. Next base: position 988,831 of record NC_054859.1, read on the forward strand.
AGCGTGAAGGCGCTCTTACTCAGATCCTGCCTAGACTGCAGGAACTGGACATCTGGTCCCGTGGCCGCTTCGGTAGCTGGCGCTACGAGGTCGGTAACCAGGACCACTCATTCATGCTCGGTGTTGAGGCCGTGGATAACATCGTTAACGGCGCTGTCGAGCTCACCCTCAACTACCCTGACTTCGTCAACGGCCGACAGAACACCGAGAGGCGTCTGGTTGACGGCGCTCAGGCCTTCGCTAAGAACAAGGCTCAGCAGTAAAAAGCATGCAAATTTTCTGCTTGAACGCTTGATGGCCTTTTATAGAACTATGTCGAATTTAATACTCAATGATTACCATTAAAGGGGGAATGGGGGATGGATACAGGATTTAGATAAACATCATGAACGTTAACGGCTTAAGGCCTTTTTTGTCACTTGCTTTCTCTTCTCTTCTCTTCTCGGCCTTCTTCATATTGATCCTCCTATTTCCGAAGCGATCCCTTGGGGAAATGTTAGCATATTTCACGTACCCTTTTCACATATATTTTAGATAAGGGTTCCAATATAACGCATACTGTTTTGCCAGTAACTTATTCAAATGCTTATCTATTGGCCATCAAACATGACCATGTTGTCAAATCTTAGCGTTCCTTGATCATGCTACGTCGTTAGGTTGCTGGGGTGGTGTATCCCCAGCGCTCCAATATATACAATGGTGGCCACACGTGGATTGAAACCCCCAATATTCAGGATCAGAAATAGGCCTGTCCGTTCTTTGGGTATTTAGTGATGTTGTCATTGTATCCATGCAAGGAGATAATTCTTTATTTCTGAACCCTTAACCCTTGTGGTCGAAGTGGACTTGCAGACACCAGAAGCTCCAGAGGGTACGCCGGCAGGTTTTCTTCAAGGCTGGCAAGCAAGGAGGTCCGCGGGGGCATATGCCCACTGCATTAAACTATATTCTATCAATAAGTATACTACATATGTTTCACATTTACTGCACTATCTGAACATTGCTCTCATTTCTGATGAATTATTGAGCCTTTCATGGCATAGTGGGCCTTATTCTGCAGGAATCAATTGTTTGAGCTAGGCCTGTAAACTAATAAAAAAAAGGCAATTCATGGTAATCGTAAAGGAGAATTGCTAGACAGTTTCCGTTATCACCCGAATATCCCAATAAGCTCCTTACCCCACCGCCGATTCCGACCATGTGTGTCCAGCCTGAACGGATGTTGCCTAGGACATTGTTTCCAATCCATCAACCAAAGGGGCATTGGGCCCTCACTGCGCTGCCTTGTCATGAAAGAGCTCCGAGGCTTTATTGTAAATTCACGGTGCATGATCGAGCTCCGCGATCAACTGAAGAACATATTCCTGGAAAGTAGCGGCATCCACCAATGTTGGATGAGGGAGTTGTCCGAGCTTTTTCTTATTTTGTAAGCGATCAGTTTTTCTTTGATATAATCCTGGGATTTAACGCACCACCCCGCGTTGATTACGGGCTACCCTTCCCCTGCCCACTGGTTGGCTGACTCGTCTGTGTATCCCTCTGTCGAGCTGGTTCGAGGGGTCATACTCATATACCGGAGCACCGGGCTCTGCGAACATTGTCGTGATGAAAGGATCCTGCCATCGTCGTTCAGCAGGTTGGCCTGGGGCAAGATTTTCTTGTCTTTCCATGCTACTCTGCTTGGTAGAAAATGAAAGTGTTTGTGAGCTAATCTGCCAACCGTTGTATGGAGTATCGAAAAGGGACACGTACGAGTATGCCTTCATTGCCATAGCGCTCATTGGTCCACTCCAGATCTACATCAGTCTGCGTAGATCGCGAGACGGTGTCATTGCCCGCTAAGTGGCCAACGCCTTTGGAATCCGGGTCTGGGCCCCTTCCTGTGACCTTTCTGTCCACCGGGTCCTCTGTATGGCAAGTTTCCGAGATGTCACCTATCACTTCAGCAGGTGAACTCGAGCGCCTTCTGATTGAGCGACACCCAGAGGCTTCGCGTGACGAGAGCTGGAATGGTGCATTATCAGGATTGGGGGTTGTTTCAGCCAGACAATTTTGGGTACTGGCTCCAGGAGTGAGAACCCCGCTGGGCTCCGGTTCATCCGCTTCTCTGTTTGCGAAAGTCAAAGTTGTATGGCGGGTGCACTTCATTTCTAGTGGTGGTGAAGGTATAAGTTGTATTTGAGGTAAATTGCTCGAAGGAGGGTCGTGGGCCTTTATCACTGGAGAGGGTTTTACATCCAAGCTCACGCAGGCATCATGGAACAGCCTGTTGGAATACAGGTGAGTTTTGCGGGGGTTCTCTAGGTGAGAGTGTTGTGTTAGTACAATCAATAGACTGTGGCCGAGGGATCATTGTGCCGCTACCAAACAGCCCTACATCACTTTGTCGCCCAAAAATTCTGACGGGAAGAGCAGTTATCGACGAGAAGAGTCTCGCAATATTGGCATCCAATACAACTTCAACAGGCCGAGACAGCCTTGGGCTGGGCACGCGGGGTTCGCGGTCGTTGTATTGCGAAGTAAAGCCACCCCTCACTCTGTTCCAGTCTGTGCTCGAAAGCAGCGCCAATTGGAGGGGTAAAGGAAGGGAATGAGGGTCTGATACAGACTGTATGGAACACATTCCTGGGTCATCCAGCGGTCTTCGGTTTCTGACAATGACTTGAGACAGTTGAGGGTCACTGTCAGCGCCTGGGCTCAACGGCGAAGACTCAGTTGAAGCGAAACGCACGGAAACTGGACCGCGACGAAGTGAGGAAACGCTCGCTCTGGTGTGTATTTGGTCCAAGGCCTCCTGTGGACTTCCCTCTGCCGTCATCCGTTGCTGGGTTTCGTCGCACTCCGACTCGAAAAGAGTCTCTGACTGAGAAAAGGCGTCCGAGTCCAAGAAGAGACCATCTTCGTCGTCGTCCCCATCGTAGCTGTTATCAGAGCCGGTGCGCTGCCGGTGCAACTTAGTGAGCTGATCGTTCCGAGAGAAGATGCTGTCGATGTGGTAGCAGAGGTCGTCCTCGGTGAGAGCGACACGGGTGGGGTTTGATCGGAGCATCGTAGAGAATGCTGTCGAGACTCTACGTATATATTGGACAGGCCCTACAAACAGAAATAGGACCAGGAATAGATCTACATGGTGCCGGTACAGATTGATGATGGCGGTAGTTCCTCCTCTTGGATGGGAAGGAGCGATGGGATTTCCCGAAAAGGAAGTTGTATGGGCCATGCTGGAGGTGAGGTTCGCCTACTGGCTGCCGATTTGGCACTCTATACAGACTGAAGTGGTAGGATCTTGGGTTTTATTAAACATTTTCAAAGTTCTTCACCCATTCCTTCACCAAAAGTCAAGACAAGGTGCTGCAAATGGCAAACAGTGGAGTTGCCTAGTCATGAAGTGACGAATGCCTCTGCCTAACTAAGAATAACAGCAGGTTCATAATAATGCTAGTAAACCCACCCAAGTACCCAGCTGGGGAGTGCTGCGCAATTCAGCCATAGCATCATGCTGAGAATAATGCTTAGTCTGCATTTCATGTAGTTTAATGCTAATAATAACCTGTAGCCAGCATGGCTGATTCTCCAGGTGGTTATTTGATTTAATTATCTCTCCGCCTCGACAGCTCCTCCACTTCTGTCTCTCTCTCTCCCTCTTCCTCTTTTCTTTCGCTCCGCCCCCTCTCACAGCCCATCCGCTTCGTCTTTCGCTCGCTTTTATCTTTCTTTTTTTGCCCTTCTTCTCACATTTGTGCCCTCTGTATATCATCTTTGCAGTACATTATCGCGCCGGACTCGTCCTTCGACTCCTTCTCTCGCGTTGCCCTGGATCATGCATTGTCCGCCCCGTCTCCGACCGCCGCCATAGTCCGTCGGTCTACACTTTCCTCGTCCCTACAATCGGTACAGGGGACGTGCAAATTTCCCTGATCTTCGCTATTCCTCCCTTCTTCGACCCAGAGATTTCTTGTTCTGGGTAGTGCTGTCTAAACTTCAAACCACGCAATATAGCTCTTCCGTTCCACCTTCATCCGCCGTCCTCCCCACATAGCCTCTCCCTTTCGGTTCGACCATTAACCCCTGAGCTGGCCTGTCAAAATTACCTTATAGAGCGTTTGGATTGTCGCGCCCAACATGGATGGGGATATCAGCCTCTCCCAGTCTCTGGGCGGATTACGCATAGCGAACCCAGATAATGCCTCACTACATTCATCCGAGGACGCCTCGACTCCCGCTGCTACCGCTGTTCCCCCAGCATCTACAACGCCAAATGCTACGAAAGATGAACCGACAGTAACAGAACAGCTGGCCGGCGTAACATCATCGCTTCCTCCAGCCGACCACCGACTCTCCTACCAGTCATACCACCCCGATGCCCAGCAGCAACCCGGTTCATATTACGGCCCCCCTTTCCCCTCTCAACCGCAACACCCTCCGTCTTCGGGCTCCTCCCGCCCCGTATCAGCTTTGTTCGCAAATGGGGGCGCGCCAGTCTCGACTACCTCTCGAGAAGGACCATATCGTATTCGCACGGACTCTGCCGCGTCTTCTGCTTCCGAAAGCTTAGCTCGCGCCGGATCCCGCGGAGGTTCTTCAGCTTATCAGGCTGGGGTACCCATCCGCGATAATACTCATAGCGACCGCTCCTACCACACGGCACAAATACCGGCGAATGGGGCAGCAGTGATGCGTCAACCGTCTCGAGCACGGACTGCGGGCGTTCCGCAACTGTCAGGATCGCCTTATGGGATGGAAAATGGGCCAATGTCTAGTAGTGATGAATGGCAGGAACGTGGGGCAGCCGTCACAGTGAGACAGGAGATTGATGCTAATGGGAAGCCCGTCGCGCGGTACATAAAGAAGGGCGTCCGAGATTTCTCCTTTGGACAGACTCTCGGCGAGGGGTCCTATAGCACCGTCGTGCTGGGGACAGACCGCCAAACCCTCAAAGAATATGCAATCAAGATTTTGGATAAACGACACATCATCAAAGAGAAAAAGGTCAAGTATGTAAATATCGAAAAAGACACCTTGAATCGCCTCACCGACCACCCCGGCGTCGTCCGATTATACTACACCTTCCAGGATGAACGCTCGTTATACTTCGTCCTGGACCTTTGCAAAGGAGGAGAGTTGTTAGGCGTCTTGAAGCGAATGGCAACATTCGATGAAGAGTGCACTAAGTTTTATGGCGCTCAAATATTAGACGCGATTGATTACATGCACAGGCGCGGTGTCATCCACAGAGACCTGAAGCCGGAGAATGTTCTGCTTGACAGCCAGATGCATGTCAAAGTTACTGATTTTGGCACGGCAAAGATACTCAAGAGCCGCCAAGGCTCTCTGAACTCAAGCGGGATTCCGTCGCTTGACTCGGATATACCTGAGGAAGAGCGTGCCAGCTCCTTTGTTGGTACGGCCGAGTACGTTAGCCCCGAATTATTAACGGACAAAAATGCTTGCAAGGCGAGCGATCTGTGGGCCTTTGGTTGTATCATTTACCAGCTTCTGGCTGGGCGGCCACCCTTCAAAGCCGGAAATGAGTACCAGACGTTCCAAAAAATTGTTGCGCTGGAGTACGAGTTCCCTCTGAGCTTCCCCAGTGTCGCTCGCGATCTCGTCGAGCGTCTCCTCGTCCTTGACCCCGCTCGCCGTCTGCCGATTGAACACATTAAGAACCATGAGTTCTTCCAGGGTATAACTTGGGGTGTGGACCTATGGAAACAAAAAGCGCCCCGCCTGAAAGCTTATAGCCCTCCGCCACGCGAACCTATTAAACTTAATGGGGGCTCTGACGGAGACAGCTTCCCCCCGAGTATCAACGCGGCACCTTCAAACACGAGTTCCCGTGTGGTGCCCAGGTTGATCACCGAATTGCCCGCCCCCAGTCAGCTTGACATCGAGTGGTCTCCAGTATTAACGAAAAATAACGAAAGGATCCTGAAGTTGGGAAACCTAGTTGTCTTGTCTTCTCCGGCGTCTCATAGTCCTGTCTCTAGACATGGTGAATATGAAGCCCCAAGGAAATTCTCTCGTTTCTTTGGGGGTAGCACAACTAAGAAGCGACAACGATTGGTCATGATCACGTCATCTGGTCGGATCATTATGGCTGCTGCTGGCGGCGATGAGAAAAAGGCCAAGATGGAGTTGTCTCTGCTTGCCCCAGGGACGCATTATCGCACATCTACCGACGCTAAGGGGGTGTCATGTTGGATTGTGGATACGGTGAGAATTTCCCTTTTCCACCAGGCAATCTAGTTTTCTTTCGACTAACAGATGCACGTGTAGCGCGAGAAACACTTCGTTTTCGAGGATCCCAAACCGTCATCAAGCAGTGCGGGCACAACCGCTTTAACTACGCAGGAGTGGTTGGACACCCTCGACCGAGCTCGAGAGATGGCTCTAGCTCAACAAAATAACGGGCCATACTCTGGGGATGACGCATTCCGTGATCTATCCTCTGGGTTTTCAAGCCACGCTAATACTCTAGACCGAGCTGCGGAAACCCCCCACGAAGCAGGACCGCCACAAGGACGAGCTACGCTCGTTAAGCACCAAGGAAATGACTCCGACTCAGTCAAAGGGAAGAAACGTTTCAGCCGGCGCCACTCCAAGAACGGTCTTGCTGCGGTCTTTTAGAACAGCCATTGTGTCTTGAATGTTTTCCTCGACGATATCCCCATTGGTTTTGCTTTCCAGTTTATTGACAAGCTCTTGCACCTCTCCTCATTTCCTTGCTTCTTTTCCTTCTTGGAGTCACGATTGTTACGGCGCAGGACCGCAGTCTCCCGATCTCGCCATTTCTTTGAAATATACATGAAACCCTTTGTTACATATCCCAATGCCAGTGTTAACTCTGGCATGGCCCTGCGTGTTTCCTGGTGGGCGGTTATGGGCGGGCATCAATTACCCGCATACTTCCCTATCCACGCACACTGCATTGTTCACCAACCACAGATTACTCCCTTGGATCCATATTCCACCAAACTTGTTGATATTGGCGGGTTACATCTCATGAACTCGAACCGAGCGCCGTCATTTCCTTTGTGTGTTTAAATTTGCATCTATAACTTGAAGGATCCCCATTTTGTGACGCGATTTAGTCCTCAGCGCTATTTACCTAGTCTTGCATCTTACAATCATGAGCGATTTTCTTTTTCGTTTTTCTCAACTATGTCCTTCATACACATTTTCCTGTTCTTTTTATTTATCAATTCCCCAGTTTCGCTGTCGAGACATTGCTTGCTGCATTTAGATGGACGGAGTACCTATGCACGTTTATATCCCTTACCTGACGTGTTGTGTTGTCTTTTACATTTGGTCTGTCTTGTAGGTTTTCTTCACACTACCCTGTACTACTCTTTTCTCTACTGCTCCGATATATATATTTATTATGTGACCTTCTATTCTATTCTTTGGTTGCCAATAAAATGGAATAAAGGCGGAGATGTTTGCTTACGAGTATCTTGTGAATCTGCAAATGGTAACTGTTCAACCTCACGCGATTTCCCTGCAAATCTACCAGATGTAACAGGAGCTTTAGGTTAGAACTTGAATGGAGAAAATAAAATATAAAACATAAAAAAATTATAATCATATTTACATTGCGAGGATATTATTATGAACAAAAAGGGTTTCAAACTCCAGATATAGACAACCAAATCTCGTTAGATAAAGAGCCAATCGATCCTGGAATCATCTAACTCTTGAACCCAGTCGAAGTCGTCATCATCGTAATAAAAATCGTCACCAGGGCTTATTGGAGTCGTAGTGGAGGGAGTAGTGACCGTTCCCGTGGTCGTGGTAGGGGTAGTTGTGATAGAAGGTGATCGGGAGGTGACAACGAGAGAGTCAATACTATCCTTGTCTAGATTTGCACGAAATTTGGATCTCTCTTCGCGTCTGAGGTCGCGTTTGCGCCACATCATGGTCAGGACCCACGCAGCATTGCGGACGTTGACGCTTATGAGGTGAAAATACAACTTGCGGAGGATCTCGAGCATAACTGGGCGCTGAGCAGGGTCTCTACATTCGGCGCCGGCAATGAAAGAGGGCCATATGAGACATTTGAAGTGCGAATCGGAGGAGGGGATAAGGGAGAGTTGTTCAATTAAGAATGTTGCGACCTCCCCATGGTCTGGAGGCAGGCCAATAGTGGTCGAAATAGATGTGGCGCCGGGTCGAGGGCGAGAAAGAACCCTGGTAGCGTAGAGATAGACAGCTGCCTTGTAAATGGTAGCGAGGGTCATCCGCATGGAAAGGTCTGGAAGGAAATGATAACTTTGGAGAGACTCTGCCCACGCAACAGGGTCAAACGCCTGAATGTGTTTGGGTAGGCTCTCGGGGCATTGGAGCGGATTTGAGCCCGCTGGGAGATATTCAGACGGGAAAACGGTCCGTGGCTGTGAGCTTCGGTCATTGTTGAGGTCAAGATCAAAGAACGCGTGGACAAAGAAAATAACTTCTAGTAGATAGGCGGGACAGCCGACCCATGAGGTTTCTTCTAAACGCCTTAAGACAGAGGCACCAATATCAGAACAATAAAAGGGCTTTGATAGAGTGCCAGGTCGGGCCAAGGTAGCGCCCATTAGCTGAATTCTGAAACCCAGAGTTAATTAAACTTTGTTGCGAGATATACTATCAGCACAGAAAGACTCACACTAAACACCCATCGGCAGCAAAATCATCGAGCCAGTCAAGTATTGTTTGCGTTTTACTTGGCTTGTCGTGCTCGCGACTTTGCAACAGTTTCTTGGCGCCTTCCAGGTGATATTTCCATGCCCCATGCCCAGATTCAATGGCGTCCATCAAGGCAAGAATCATTATCGCTGCTAAGGTCTTGTTGTCGTTTCGCAAAACGGGATCGGATATGTCCCGTGACAACTGGTGTAATGCGCGTTGTTTGAACCCTAGAAACTGCTCGTAAATCTTGGGAGACGAACGCCGAGACAAGGAGCTTAGTTCGGCCGGTCCTGCTTCCTCTGGCGGGGAGGGATTATCATTGATTGATAATGTCTCTCCAGGCCACGGCATGGGCGAAAAATCTCCGTTTGCCAAAATAACATAATGCAATGCACCCATGGCCGCGAGGGAATGAGAAATGACGGGAGAATTGCCAGCCAGTGGGATAAGGTCTCGGAATGGGTTCCTGACATCGGAATATAGTGACAGATATCCCGCAAGATTCTGATGGACTACAGAGCAGGAATTGGTTAGATAAGACAGCCTCGTGGGCCTAGAGCGATCAACGTACAATGGTTGATATAAAACCTGGAAAGTCGACTACAATCTTGAAATAGCGGGTCCACAAGCACCCGTGGTGTTGGAAGCATGGGATTTGCAGGTACAATGGCCCCCAGGGAAGTATTCTGCGCCGATGCTACGTCGTCATTGTCGCGAAGATGTTGTGGGGTATTCGCCGCGTCGCTAGGCAGATTGGCTGCGGCGGCGGCGGATTGATCAAGCCCAGTGTGATTCTCATGGGCATCAGGAGATTCTTGTTTGGCATCGCCGAAGCTGCGACCCATCATCTTACCCCGACTAGCCACTCCACCCTTGACCCAAACGAGCGGTTTTTGATACCCCAGACATTCTTTCCCCGCATCCCGACACTTCCGACACGTGGGGAGTCCATTATCGCAAATAATGCGGCGGCGACGGCAGGTATAGCAGCCTTTGCTCATGACGTTGTGCCAGCATAGATGGATTGAACGGAAACTTCTGGACCATAGTATCCGAGTATGACACCACTCGCCATCCTTGGAGAAAGACAGTTGCGGAAGGAATAGGAATATCGTTGTTAGAAGAGGGGACGCCAGATGACCAGGGAGAGAGGAGCTGCAGCCATGAGAAAAAGCAATGAAAGGACGAGTCAGAGCAGTGAAATCCAGAATCAGCCAGAGCGGTCGGTCAGCACTGTGGAAGCAGGTGCCTCAGATAGGCAAATCACGTGTGGGGTAGTGATAAGAGAAGGAAGCTTATCTTCACATGGTGCGGGCGCATACGATACGTTACATACGCTCCCTGTACTGATACCGCCACCGATCTCGTGACCGAAGCCGAGTCGTTCTCACCACCACCACAAGAAGTCAACAACCATGCTTCTCCTTTTGAAGCGAACCATGGATCTTCTTTAGCTGGAACCTCGGAGACTCCCGCTTCGTAAGTCATCTTCCTGGGCCCCTGTGTTGCTGTTTCATTTCCATTTCGCGATTAGTTATTTATCTAGCAGTTACTAATGGCAACTAGTTATAGTTTGGTTCTGCCGTTGTTGAGTTCGCCTTCCTCTCTTCTTGCCTCTCTGGCGGAGACCCAGCGCCCTTCTCCCCCATCCTCTACATTACTGTGTGCTACGTCTGTTTGAATGACGCACACAGCACGGCTTCTGGTGTTTGATCACCGCGCGCTATATTACAATGCCAGCGAGGTCCACAACGCCGTCTGAAATGGTTTCCCAGGCCCAAGTCCTCGATCGCTCCATGCCCGCGCAAAGCGCCCAATCGTCCGTGTCGCGTTCTTCTCATCACAGTCGCCGACATCGCTCGAGTCGTTCTCACCACGGGGGACATGTTCATCAGCCCCAAAACGACTTTCCGATCTTCACCCATACCGGCGATGTTGAACTAGTGATTCGCGCCGGTCGCCAGGAGAACCGGTACCTCTTGCACCGGCTCATTCTGGCGCAATGCTCCGGTTTCTTTGAGACTAGCACCCAGGAGGAATGGTCGGGACAAATTGCGATGCGTCGGCAACCCAATAACAACCCGGACCCGGGGACCTTGTCGAGAATCAGCGAAGATGCCTCATCTCTCTCAAACGGCTCTACTCTGGCGCAGTCCGACGCGGGCTTCACTCAATTATCGCCCGAGAAAAAGCGATGGCGATTTGAACTAGATTGGGAAAACAAGGCAGAGGATGAGGAACCAATATTGGTCCAGAAGGTATGTGTTTGCCCTTGTGCATGGCAGCTTGACCCCAGCTTAAACCATAATCTAGTCTCCCAGTGCTTCTGGTACCGTCGCTAGCGAGTTCGGACCGTATGCAAAGCCAATGACAAAACCGTCAAGCAATCATACGGGATTCGCTCGCTCTATGGCAAACTTGGCGCATCTGCAGTCCGTTATCCAGCTGCCACATAGGTCGAGTGCGGTAGCCGCGGCTGCAGCAAACACGAACCCGTCCAATGAAAGAACGATGGATCCCATACTCCGTGATTATGACAACCTGTTTCGGTTGTTCTATAATCATCCGCCACTACTTAACACCATCAACATCGCTACTGCATATGCAGAATGCAAGGCCCTTCTAGCCCTGGCGGATATGTATGACGCCTTACCCGTCACTGGTCCCCGCGTGGACCATCACCTTTTGGGCTTCGGCTCCCGACTCTTCAAACAAATTGCAAAGTACCCACCAAGCTATCTCAAGCTAGGATACCTTGCGCGAAGTCGTGTCATCTTTTCCGAGGCCCTCATTCATGTCGTCGGCCAATGGCCGGCTGGACAATCTCACCTCCGCAGCGGACCCTATTCTCCGCTCCCCCCTCTTGCACTGGATATTATCGAGGACAAATTCGAGGACCTCGAGGACCTTAAAGCTCGTATTGACTCCAAGCTTCTGCGCCTTACCCTAACTACTTCCCGTGGAGAGCGTGTCACTCCCCAGAACGCCTACTTGGACTGGCTTGCTGTTTCCCTCTTCCGACAATGGCTTGTTGACAGCACTACCCCACCACCTGCTCCAATCCTCAAGAATAGCGCGAACCCTACAAACCAAACCAACGCTAGCCGCGCAGCATCTGCAGCGACATCAACGACCGTCTCTGCATCCCGACCGACGGACAGCACATCGCCAGCCACGGCAGCAGTCGCATCCTCTCGCGTCTACCGGCTCATTGGATCTTCCTTGACGCAGGCCTACCTCTCGCATGAGGAACTTAAGAAGTTTCTCAAGGTTCACCCGACAGCGTCTTCAGAGTCTCTGTACACACGCGAAGTACTTAAACGATTTGAGCGCAAAATGGACGAAATCAAACGGCTGGCCCGTGAGATCGTCAAACCTCTCATGCGAAACTTCCTTGAATTGGATCTGAAGGGAGGTGAATTTAGCGACACCATTCCATATTTGACATGTGTCAAAGTTGAGGATGACGATATTCCTTGGGAATGATTTTACGACCGAACGACCGAAATGACAATGCTCGATACCCCAGCATTCCATAACTTTTCACTCATCACGATGCTATGACTCCTTTATGTGATTTTACTTCATTGGCCATGTTATATACTCTCTGTTATGACCTTCACATCTCCTGCTCCAATTTATTGACGTGTTTTTATGCCAGTTTGATGAAGTGATGACTTTCGTTGGCTGTTTCCTAGCTCTAACCCTGCTGTACAATTAAGTCTACGATTTCGGCAGTTCTCATTATATTGGGACATTATAGTACCGTTTAGGAGGTCAGAGTTAATGTGCAAAAACACTTAAGAGTGCCTTGTCAACCACCAGCGCTGAACCGCATATTGAACAGTCGTAGCAATCGCACTTTTAGGCAAACCTGCTAGTTATTCAGCTGCAGGCTGCTCTGCCGCCTAAGCGCGGTGTAACAGCAAGGCAGCCAACGCACGGGCAAGGCGAAAACAAGGCAGGGGACCAGTTCCTCAAGTCAGGTACAGATATCCTACACCCTTGATAAGCAAACAAATCATCGTTTGCCTCGTATATTACTTACTACCAACTACTATACTGCACCATCCAACCATGCCTGAGGCCGATTCAACACCCTGCACAGCATGTGGCTGGACCCAAGAGCGCCAAAACCATGGCGGATACAAGAGCCACGTCAAAATCATCCACGACGCGGGCAATCGCGCCCCCTGGGCTCTGGGCTCAGTACTCATTTTGAAAGATCGAGGCCCTGGTTCCCCAACTTACGAAGTCCGCAACCTCCAATTCGTCCGCGACAACACAACCATTCCCGCCCCTGTCCTTGTTGATACCTGGGAAGAAGAAGAATACGATGATGACAAGGGGGAAGAAAGACGAGGAAATATCCCTCGCACCTTCTTGTTGACGAGACGAATCCCTGGCGAAACACTCCACGAGGCGTGGCCGAAGCTCACTGCGGCCGAGAAAGCAAATATAGCGAGACAGACGGCGGAGTTCCTGCAGCAACTGAGGGGGTTGACATCGCCAAAATTAGAGGCAATTGGTGGGGACCCGATCCAAAGCCACTTTTTATTCATGCAGAATAAAGAGCAGGGGAGGACCTCGGATGTGCTTTGGCCGCAGGGCCCATTAGGCTCAGACGACGAGCTTTGGGCAGCGATGTCGCAGTGCTTGTTGCTGGGTGTCCCTGAGGCAGCGAGGGTACGACTTCGGAATCGATTACCGGCTGCGGGGCCGTATACGTTTACGCATGGGGACTTGACGGACGTCAATATTATGGTTAAGGATGGTTCTATTACGGGTATTATTGACTGGGAGAGGGCTGGGTTCTTCCCAGTTTGGTGGGAGTACGTGGGTACTGTGATTGGGGATAGTCCGGAGGATAGAGAGTGGAAGACCTTGCTGCGGGAATATATGCCTGAATATAGCGCTGCTTTGGAGTGGTGGAAGGATTACTATTTCTTGTGTAGGGATTTGGAAAATGAAAGGGCGAGCAGATTTCTCGAAGAAACTGAGACTGAGAGTCGCTAGGGTTGGCATCGGGAATAATAGGTACATAAGTATAGTATACATTAGGAGTGTGGGGTGTCTACTGGTATACAGGTTTACTCCCCAATAACTTCTTGACCTCCCATCCAAGGTCGCAAAGCTTCGGGAATGACAACTACCTTGCGTTCAGGATCCCACCCATTCTCTAGAATCGCGGCGATCACCCTCGGAACTGCCATCGCGGTTCCGTTAACAGTGTGTGGGAAGCGAGACTCTTTCGCTGTATTTCCGCGCACACGGGTTCCCAGTCGCCGGGATTGATAATCTGTGCAGATGGATGCTGAAGTGACCTCTCCCCATCCATTCTCGAGGTCATCGCCACGCATACGGGACGGGAATAGTGCCTCAATATCACGTTTGCGCGTGGCGCTGGCTCCGAGATCTGAGGTCGGCATCTCAAGGACGCGGCAGGGAAGTTGGAGAGAAGTTAGGATCTCTTTCTGTACTGTCAAAAGATCACCGAAGAGATCATCTGACGTTGGCAAGGATGAAGCAGGCGTATTGTCTGCCCAGCCAAACATTTCGACCTTCGTGAATTCGTGGACGCGGTATAGACCCTTTGTATCCACGCCTCGAGAGCCTGCCTCAGCGCGATAGCAGCGGCTGGGCCCCACTAGCTTGAGTGGTAGACTAGATGAATCGAGATCACGACCGGCGTGCATAGCAGCTAGAGGGATCTCGGCTGTAGCGGCGAGAGACCGCTGGGGCTTAGTTTTGTCCTTCTCCGCTTGCTCGATAGCCCATATTTGTTGCTCACTATTTTGATCGCGAGGTTGGAAACCGCAAGCATCGGCAACGTAAGAGTAGACGATGGATGGTGGTGAAACTGGAACCCAGCCGTGGCGGCGGGCAACAGACAAGGAGTATTGAATTAGGGCTTGTTCTAGGATGGCCCCCTCGCCAGTGAGGAAGTACCAGCCCCAGCCGGTAGTAGTGGCAGCACTAGCAAAGTCGATAAGACCAAGTTCAGAGCCGATGGCGACATGAGAACGCGAGGAGTCAGGCTGGTCGACCCAGTGAGGCGGCGATTGAGGGTCGAAATTGAAGTATTCGATTAGAGTAGGATCCGAGCCGATGGGCGTATGAGAGGAGGAAAGGTTCGGTAGGGAGAGGGCTAGTTCATGAATTTGTTCGCTGCAGGATGTCTTTCGGTTTGTCAGTGTGAGAGTTTCGTCTTTCAATTGCTGAGCCTCGCCCCGAAAAGCTGGTTCCTGCTCTTTTTCTTTTGGGTCGGTGGCCGGATTCTGAAGTCTCCCAATTGTTTTCTCAAGTGCTTTTATTCGAGAACGAGACGGCATAAGCTGTTGATCAATCCGGCGGAGTTCTTCAGAGAGCTGTTGTATCGTCGAAGGGTAATCCGCATGCGCAGGGTAATTTCGATCGCGGCAGTTCTGCGCATAGAGTTCGGGATTCTGACGGATATGTTTGACATCGGGGGTGGGTTTAGGAGCCGTTGGCGGACGCACAGCGGACGCGAAAGAGCGGCGAGATATTTTGCAGTAGATGCATACTCTTTGCGGAAGGGGTCGCATCTTGGCCCTCGATTGCTCACGAATTGGACCCAATTGAGTCGAGTTGAAGCTATCTAGGAATTGATCGGGGAAATCGGCGGATTTTGCCGCTATACACCGCATTATCACGTGAGGCTAGGCGACTTAGGCCGTAATAACGTTTCAATACAAATTGTAATGATACGCTATCGATTCTCCGCTACTTATTATCTATGTGATCTTCAGTAGGCCTTGGTTTTCGCAACTACAACTACACTTTAAATACATCTATGCATTTTGAGCTATTTACAACATAAACGACGAAGGTCAGCTGAAGCTGGCTCCATCACTTTCCCCCCATTTATTTTGCAGACACATCCCGTTTTCCAAAGACACGGAACCGCTTCACCCCTCCATCCGGGACGAGCGTGAGCTTGACGTGGGTGAAGGTCCTTGTATCCTCGCCTCCAGCAGCAAGATCCGTTCCTTCAAAGATATGTTCTGTATCCGCCTAACATGGCTTGTCGCCTTTGATGAGTTCCTTCCAGTCCGCATGGTCGTGCGCGGGGACCTCATCACTGCCGACAGAGCCGACGAGGAGGCCGTGGACTCGTACGGCGCGGGGGAAGTTCCCACGGAAATCTTTGGTGTCAACGATAATCCTCGAGGCAGAGCCGGCAAGTCCGAGCTTGACAGTGACCCAGTCGACGTGACCTGGGGTGCGAGACCGGGCAGTCTCCCATCCGTCGCCCATGTCCTTTCCTCGGCCGGGTAGGAGAAGGTTGCTGCAGGGTGTAAAGTGTTGATCCGAGGCGCCGAGGGCGAGACCGCCTAGGAGAGCGGAAGAGAGTTCTTCGGAGGGTAACTCGCTTTGGACTTGGGATGTAGATTCGAGGGTAGGTGGGATAGCATGACCGTATACCCGTAGTCGACCGAAGCCGCCATCCGGGTACATCAAGAGTCGGACACGCGTGTATGGTGTTGGGTTTGCGGGGTCATAGTTGTTACTTCCATGCGCGCCGCTGTTTTGGACCACATGGTTGCGGGGGTAGAATGGTCGTCCAGCCTTTGTAGTTGGCGTCCGCGACCTCGGTGTCTGGTGCGCCGGGAGCATATGTTGCTTGCAGCTCGGCCTTTTCGCCGTAGTTGCCAACAAAGAATCCCGTGTCGACCTCGACACCCTGGATGGAGCCGCTGGCAACACCAAGCTTGATCACGACCCAGTCGTATGGCTCTGGGTTGTGGCGGCGGGTTTCCCAGCCATCGTACCAGGCCCCTGTGTGAACAAAGACACCGGGACGGTTGATGGGGGCAGTGGGAGTGAGGAGGTTCGATGCAGCGGCAAAGTAATCATTGGAACAGGCGAAGACGTGACTGTTGAGGCCGGAAGAGGCGAGGTTGGTAGTGTGGGCGAATACGCTGTCAATTTCCTCAGCAGGCACGAAGGTGATGTTGTTGTCGGCCATCTTGAGGGTATACCGTAACGGATCGCTGTAGTTCTCTGTATCCCTTGTAGAACGATACACCCAGTAAAGAAACAGGAAGGAGAAGGCAGATTGTACAAACCGCTAGAGAAGGGCCTCTTATAGCAGGAATGCAGACGTGCGAGTGGGTGTTGCAGATGATGTTATCCGTCACTTCGATAAGGCCGATTCACTGATTACTCGATTGTATTCCCTCATCCCCTCATTTACCCTTCATCTTTCTCTTCCCCAGCACATATTCACCGAATTCTCTCCTTGAACACCCGTGTCCATAACATCGTCCTCGCTCCTGACTCGTCTCTTGGGTATTCATTACCTGATTATAACCATCTTCCTCTAAAGTTCCTGCTGCTGCCTCCTGCCCCACAGGCCTTTATCGGAGTTCTCCGATAATCGCATTCTCCCGGGCAATGACAAGATTCAATTGCTGAAATATTTCGATGCAATGTCTCCCATGGGGGATCGAGGCGGCTATGCTTTCCGATTCCCTCGCCTACCCAAGATCAGGCATTGATGAGGATCAACATTAACCGCGAGGTGGCCTCCTTCTCGGTTACAACTTGGATGGTCACCGGCTGCAGTGTAACATTGTGACGTCTACAAGGCATGGAAGTCCAGGGTTACTATGCTATTCAAGCCTGAGTAACAGTCAGAACATTGATTTACCTCGTTGCAGACGAGGAGATGACCAAGAGGCAGATGGGAAGAAACCACAACATTGTATTCGCAAAATATAACAGGAGTGAAGGCAGAGACCCAAGCGAGAAAGAAATTTTCAGAAAGAAATCCGTGCAGGAGGTTGATTCTAAATCTAAACGAGGAAGAAGGGGAGGAATAAATCAAAAAAGGTAAACGCCCATGATGCGATGCGCTGCGCTGCGATGCGATACCACCCTAGCTTGAAGCCCGAGTTGCTGTTGTCCTCCGCTCCCTGATCACCTGTTGCTTTTGGTTGCGAGCTCTTCCAAATTTTTATACCGCCACTCATACTGAGACAGCTGCTTCTTTTCCCCCGGAGACAAACTCTTGCCTTTGTCTGTCATATCCTTCTCCACCTGCTTCAGCATTTCCCAGCGCTTGATAATTCTGGCCTGGTGCTCGGAGATAGACACGAGATTAGTGTCGTTTGAGGCGAGTCGACTGTCTATTGTAGCATGGTATGATAGCTTTGCTCGAAAGAGGGCCATGTCGGATTCATCATATATAAGGCCTTGGGGTTCGGGAAGGGCTGCCTTGTGGGAAGATTTGGAAGGCATTTTCGGTATGTGTATAGCTGAGAGCAACTTCGAAGTCTAGCGCAAGATTGGTTCGTATGTCTTCAGACCGATGGTGACTATTCTGTCGTCCAGATGGCTGGAGCTGATACAACGGTTCCGAAACGGGATCAGGTCTTGCGTGGAAGACAATCGGTGCCCAAGAAGAGGAAACAAGGAAGGTTATGATATGATAAAGTCTCTGAAGACTTACAAAATGTTCAGGAGGGACTGTGTCCCTCTCTTCTAGGACCTGAGAAGAACCGGTTTATATCATCTCCCGTGTCTAACGACAGCAATCAGGGTGATACCAAAAAGGGCGCCCAATGCAACTGATGGAAGACATGACGAACCGAGTGCAATCACCTTTCCTTCACCGTATGTGTTGGTCTGCCAATCCGTTTCCGGGCCGTTTGTGCCAATCGTGTTGTGGCTCCTGCGAAGACAAGTCTCTTCTGGATAGGGACAGCCTCGTTTGTTCCCAAACTGTCACACCATTATGACAACGCCGGCGCAACCTTGATGTCGGTCTGGAGATTAAGTTGTCCACTTTCGTTGTTTCTGGGATCTGCCGGCAGAGAGACGAGTCGGTGATAATTTATTATCTGTGAGCAGAAAAGGAGCAGGGTATGGGCAGACATCAGACACCAAGAGGGCGGATCCTCTTTCGATGCGGGCATTCTGTGTATCTTGAGCAGGGCACAAACGCACATGAGATTTGCCGAGACATCTGACAGACAAATGCAGACATGCCCGAGGCCATCTGGCCATGCGACTTGTTCGTTACACACGCAAAAATTGAAACCGAGAAAAGCGACGGAATTAGAACGGGCTTGACTGTGTGTCTCCCAGAGTCGATACGGAACCAGTTCGGCCAGCCGATAAAGGCCCGCTTGTTAAGTGTCCCGGAGACGACAGCTGTGAACGAAGACCGGCGCACATTTCCGTCTGTTGTCCGTCACAAACACAGAGGCCCATGTGCGAGAAATTTCCGTGTTAGAGGCAGCTTATTTGAGCACCACGGAGGGGCGCATTTTCTTGACCACCCGCCTCGAAATTCCCCCATTCGTGGACCGTTTCCGAGTGCTGCACGTAGCCGCTGGGTACATTGGTGTATTACCGTTGCTACGCGAAGGTGCCACTACAGCTAGACGTTCCATTCGCATATTAAAAAGCCATGCGTGGGCGTCTATTAGCATTCCAGAGAACCGAAAAAGCATAGGAGCCCGTGACCGACGACTTTTCCGAAACGGGCTGTTGCTATCTGCCACTATATGATACATAGGTACAGCGCCACCATGTCTCCATCCGTTGCTAGGACGGCAATACTCATCCTTTTAATCTCGTACAGAATGACTTACATATCCACGTATCCATGGGTAGGTCTTTCACTGGTCCCCTCTACAGCAACCATGCATTTCCCCTGGGCCGATTGAAAATCCACTAGTAGTCCCTGGATTATCCCCCCCCTTTTCTTTTCTTTTCTTCTTCTTTCAATCTGCAGAAGCACCCAGGGGTTCAGAAAAAGAAAGACTATAAACTCAGTCACCCGATTGGAGTTTCAGATCGATGTCTCAGTTCTTCTCAGGGCACCGGGATCAGACCAGGGTTTGTCTAGAGGTGGCTAGTGTAATGATCCTCACTCACGCACATATCATCCAGCTATAGTGGATACGAAGAAGATCAGTGTTGGCAAATCAAGGTCTATGCGGACGGGGACTAGTTATTCGACCATGTCCCACCAAACCAAAGTACCTAGCCTGCACCGGCCAGAAGACAGGGAGTGGCTCCAAAACAAACACCTAGTATTCTATTACCGCTACGCAGATAAAATTAAATGTGGAATTGAGTAATCGACGTTCAATTGTTTGCTCAAATCCAAACGCCACGTGGCCACGTGATTTATATAGACCCTAGTTCGAAATGCAAAACCACTGAAGCTAGAATCAGGGGATAGCTCCAGCACGACTAATCTTCTTTGCATTATAGATGTCGTTTGCCATTTTCACAGGCCTTATTCCAGGGGTTTCAAAGATGACATCAATTTCCTCCAACGATAACCCCGACGTCTCGGGGAAGATGAAGTAGGAGAGGACCAGCTGGATCGTGTTATATGCGATATACACAACCCACACCTTGTAGCCCAACTTATCAATTCCTACGCTTATCCCGTATGACTGGACGGCCCCCGCAAGCCCTTGTATTGCGGAGAACATTCCCATTCCCTTCGCTCGAAGCGGCAGAGATAGGACTTCAATAGGGTAGAGGTTATGCATCGTCGCAACAAAGGTAGCGGAAAAGGTTTGATAGAGATATATCCACAATATAGTGAGTCCCGCGGCTGCTCTAGTTCCATTGATGTCATATTGCCAGGAAGTGATTGTCGTCGTTGTCTGGAAAAGAATCATTGTAGCCAGGCCGGTGAAGATCATGGTGCGGCGACGGAACCGATCTATGATGACGGCGCCAACACCCGTGAAAACCAAGTATACTGCTGTTGTGCCCAGCTGAATCCCAAGCTGCTGCATGTCACCGTCGACTCCGATTGTTTCGAGGGCTGGGACCATCTGGGTAGTTTAGTTAGTACATGGTCACGTCTCTATTAGGTATACTCACGTAGTAAGTGATGATGCCGCCACCATTCCACTGCTGGAAGATGGAATATAGAACGAGGACTAGGAGACGGTATCGAACGGTGCGTTTGAGAAAAACCGAGTAGTCCCAGAACTTCTGATGGCCGGCGCGGTCGTTCTCGATGGAGGCCTCCATTTGGGAGACGATAATGTCGACGATAGGCTGGTTAATATCTCCACTGGTAGTGTGGTACTTCGCGACGACGCGCTTGGCTGCATCGCGTTTCCCACGCTGGACGTAGTAGCGAGGCGATTCAGGGCACACGACGTACATTAGGAGGCAGACGATGACGGGGAATATCATGTTGAGGTAGAGCGGGAGACGCCATTGCAGGTTTCCCTCTATCTTGGTGATTCCAATCATGGCGGCTGTCATGCTCAGACTACCGATTTGGAAAAAAGCGCCGAAGATACCGACTAGAAGACCACGAAGATGCACGGGTGAGATCTCGCCCATGTATTGAGAGCTTGAGAGCATGGCGGAGCCGAAACCCATGAAGAACCGGCCGGCCATGAACACCTTGAGGTTTGGTGAGGTGGCTTGCATGATGGAGGCGACGATGACGAGGAGGTTCCCAATAAAGTTGACACTCCGGCGACCGATGATATCAGATAGGGCTAAGAATGGTGCGCCGCAGACGTTCCCGATATTCATCAAAGCATTGAGCAGACCGTACGTGCCGCCTGAAGTCCCGAAGCCGAAATAGTCATGCCAGGAGTCGTAGGCGTTGATGCCACCGATAACAGCCCAATCGACACCAAACCCTGCCTGGTTACATCCTTGGACAAACAGAATGAGACACAGGCGCACTCCTGTCCACGACCACATGGTCAGCGATTCCTGCGAGAGCCTCCAGACATCCTCCTCCGTCAGACTTGCGAGAACAGCCTCCTCGACGTGACTGGCACTTTTGGCGGGAAGAACCTCCTTCGCAGTCTCTACTGGTGTTTCTTCTTTCTTCTCCGACATTATAACTGAGTGGCGAGCAAACGAAGCAATTGTGGGTTCCCTCGTGAAGGAACTTAGTGCTACCCACAGAGTGGACCAGGGGCTTCGGCCAACAATTATATGCAAAGCTCGAGCGATGTCCTTTTCTCCGGAGACCAGACGAATGGTAAGGGTATTCTAAGTCTGGATTCGTCTATTGCCATCCTTGAAAATGCTAGGGCGACAGATTAACCGGGGAATAATAAGCATCAGCGAATCAGCTCCCACTCTGGAGCGCGGGACCCCCAGGCTCAAGAAGACGCCTCCTCTTAATGGTCAAGCTCCTTCA
Source organism: Aspergillus puulaauensis (assembly GCF_016861865.1). Taxonomy (NCBI): domain Eukaryota; kingdom Fungi; phylum Ascomycota; class Eurotiomycetes; order Eurotiales; family Aspergillaceae; genus Aspergillus; species Aspergillus puulaauensis. Next base: position 1,010,672 of record NC_054859.1, read on the forward strand.
TTTGTGCCGGGGTAGATGTCTCGTGGTTTGACGGAATCATATTTGCGTGGCGTGCTTGTACATAGTTAGGGGCCGCAAAATCGGACGCAAAGGGCGAAAAAGCGACGCCGGATGGAAACAAAGCACGGCAAATTTCCGCGAATCGGAATTTTCCAAAATGACCGGAAAAGTAGAACGTCAAATCGTCGCCAACTGAGCTTGCGTTGGACTAAACAGCGATGCTCCTCCGTTTTGGTCTCGGTCAACGGCCCGTGTCGGCCGCGATCACAGTTAAAGGCGCCAGAGCACGTTTCGCTCGCTTTCATAGAATATTGCCAATTCGAGATGAACCATGTCCGAGCTTTGGTACAAGAGACCTGCCGCCGGGTGGGATGAGGCCCTACCGGTGGGAAATGGGCGTTTGGGGGCCATGGTCTATGGGAGAACCGATGCTGAGCTGCTTCAGCTGAATGAGGATTCTGTTTGGTATGGAGGCCCGCAGGATCGCATTCCAGACGATGCTTTGAGAAACCTACCACATCTAAGGGAGCTGATTCGACAAGGCGCTCATACTGAGGCAGAGGAGTTGGTTCGTCGCGCGTTCTTTGCATCCCCAAATAGCCAGCGGCATTATGAGCCTCTGGGGACACTGTCGTTGGAGTTTGGGCATCCATTTGATCAAGTGAAAAGCTTTCGACGCTCTTTAGATTTAAAGACGGGCATTTCCCATGTGGACTATGAGTATGATGGTGTGCAGTTCCATCGTCAGGTACTCGCCAGTTACCCAGACAGTGTGCTGGCCATCCGAGTACAGGCATCAAGATGCACCGAGTTCTTAGTCCGCCTCAGTCGACTTAGCGAGCTGGAATACGAAACAAATGAGTTCCTGGATGATATTGTGGTGGAAGGACAGTTTATAACGATGCACGTCACCCCTGGTGGGAGAGACAGTAATCGGGCTGCCTGCAAACTGACCATTCGTTGCGAGAGTGACAAACAGGGCCCTACAAGAATCGAGAGAGTGGGCAAAGCTCTCGTCGTCAATGCGAGCGACGCTCTTATTCTGATAGCAGCTCAGTCGACATATCGATACAAGGATATCGACCACGCGACCAGGGTCAACTTGACATCAGCCCTTGCCCATTCAACAGACACTATATGGAGTCGACATGTTGCGGATTATCAAGCCCTATATGGTCGTTTGGAACTGCTGTTAGGGCCAGACGCAACAGACATACCGACAGACGAGCGGATCCTCAACGCGCGAGACCCAGGCCTCATCGCCCTATACCTTCATTATGCTCGCTATCTGCTGATATCCTGCAGCCGTCCAGGCAAAGTGGACGACTCTGACCGTGTTCTCCCCGCCACGCTGCAGGGAATCTGGAACCCATCATTCCACCCGCCCTGGGGCTGTCGATACACACTCAACATCAACCTACAGATGAACTATTGGCCTGCCAATGTAGGCAACCTGGCTGAGTGCGAGCAGCCTCTGTTCGCCCTGCTTGAGCGCCTTGCCGCCACTGGTGCTGAAACTGCTCGCAAAATGTATGGCTGCCGCGGGTGGACGGTGCACCATAATACCGACCTATGGGCAGATACAGGGCCTGTGGATCGCTGGATGCCGGCTACGTTGTGGCCTCTTGGTGGTGCTTGGCTGTGTACTCATATATGGGAGCATTATCTTTTTAGTGGCGATAGACGTTTTCTAAGGCGGATTCTCCCAGTGCTAATAGGCTGTGTTGAATTCCTGCTGGACTATTTGGTATACGATGCCTCAGGTCAGTATAAGGTAACTAACCCATCGTTGTCGCCTGAGAATACGTTCCGAGATGAGAAAGGTAACGCGGGAATACTCTGCGAAGGCTCAACAATCGACATCCAACTAGTCCGCGCTGTCCTGGAGGCATTTGTTGCAGCGCTAAGGGTACTCGACGTTACAGAGAACAAGCTTTTACTCGAAGTGCGTGACACTCTACGACGCCTGCCACCTCTGAGAATCGGCTCAGCAGGACAGCTCCAGGAGTGGATGGTCGACTATGAAGAGCTGGAACCCGGCCATCGGCACGTCTCGCACCTTTGGGCCTTATATCCAGGGTACGACATTAATCTGGTTACTACGCCCGAACTCGCAAAATCCTGCGCAGTCACTCTCAAACGACGACAATCAGCCGGGGGCGGCCATACGGGCTGGAGCAGGGCGTGGCTACTCAATCTGCAGGCGCGTCTGAGGGATGCGGATGAATGCGCAAATCATATAGAGCAGCTTTTGGCAAAATCAACTCTTCCAAACCTTCTGGATACACACCCGCCGTTCCAGATTGATGGTAACTTTGGCGGAGGTGCCGGGATACTGGAGATGCTGGTGCAGTCGCATGAAGACGGTAAAATACGATTGCTCCCTGCCTGTCCACCCATTTGGAAAAGTGGGAGACTGCGAGGAGTTCGGGCGCGTGGTGGTTTCGAGCTGGAGTTTGGATGGGAAGATGGAGCGATATGTGGTCCTGTTATAGTGAAGTCAGAGCTGGGTCTTAGGGCTATAGTCCAGTATCCCAACGATGGGCCGCGTAGGATTGTAGAGGGCATGGGCAGTTTCATCCTCAACGGGGACGATTGAAAACAAAGATTATCCCATACCAAATGTATATCCTTCAGCCCTCTTCGGACCATAGTCAAATTTCGATCCGGGAGTCCAACAACGCTTAATCTGGTGGCGCTTTCAGGAGCTTCGAGCTCCATCGCCAAAACAGCCAACCCCCTCCTGCACCCCCGCCGGAAAAATGCCCAAGGCTGATTTCGAACAATCACCGGCGCTCTTCTAGGGCCAAGGCCACATTTATCCGAATAAAGGCCCGATGCTCATGGGCTATTTGTTTGAATCGTCGGTGGCTTTGAAAGCTCCTCCATGGCAGACCTCACGTTAGGACAAGCCAACAAAGAACGAGACATAACGAAATAGTGCAGTCAATCATGACAATGGACTTGACTCCAGTTCAAGACCTAAAAGGCGCTTTACGTAGCGACTTCTTCCACGGATATGCCACCGCAGCGACACAGATCGAAGGCGCCTGGAACAAAGATGGCAAAGGGCCTTCGATCTGGGACACCTTTGGCCACCACAATCCAGCAAAAGTTAAAGACAAGAGCACGGCCGACGACACGGTACGGTCCTACTACCTGTACCGTGAGGACGTGGCTCTCATGAAGTCATACGGTGTCAACGCCTACCGCTTCTCGCTGTCCTGGTCACGTATCATTCCACTCGGTGGTGCCGATGATCCCATCAACGAACAGGGAATCAAGTTCTACCAGGACCTCATCGAGGAGCTGCTCCGAAATGGGATCACGCCGTTTGTGACCCTCTTCCACTGGGACGTTCCCCAAGCCCTGGAAGATAGGTACGGAGGCATGCTGAACCAGGAGAGGTTCGTCCCGGACTTTGTCCGGTATGCGCGTGTCTGTTTCGAAAGACTAGGGCCGAGGGTTCGGCACTGGATCACCTTCAACGAGCCTGGTGTCTACTCGCTGGCTGGGTATGCAGCTGGTGTCCACGCGCCAGCGAGGTCCTCTTATCGAGACCGCAACGCAGAGGGAGATTCCTCTACAGAGCCGTTTATCGTCGGCCATACAGAGCTAGTCGCTCACGGGCACGCATCGAAGCTCTACCGTGAAGAGTTCCAGCCGCAACAGGGAGGAACAATTGGCATTACTCTTCACGGCAACTGGTCCGAACCATGGGACATGGACGATGAACGGGACCAGAAGACGGCAGAGCGAGCCCGGGAGTTCGAGATCGCCTGGTTCGCTGACCCCTTATACAAGACCGGAGACTATCCAGCCTCGATGCGTGCTCAACTCGGTGATCGTCTACCACACTTCACTCCGGAAGAATCAGAGCTCGTACTGGGGAGCTCCGAGTTCTACGGCATGAACTCATACACGACTTTCTTCGTCCAACATAAGGATTCGGCCCCGGACATCAACGACCACAAGGGCAATGTCATCGTCCACGATACGAACAGTAAGGGTGTCTCTCGTGGTGAGGAGTCGGACACCCACTGGCTACGGATGGCACCAGCTGGATGGCGCAAGCTACTGAACTGGATCTGGGACCGCTACCATATGCCCATTTATGTGACGGAGAACGGCACGACAGTGAAGGGTGAGACCGCCCCGACTCCAGAGGTGCTCAATGACACGTTTCGGATGCGGTTCTTCGAGGGGTATGTTGGTGGATTGGCCCGAGCTGTTAAAGAGGATGGAGTTGATGTCCGTTCGTACTTTGCGTGGACCTTTACTGATAACTGGGGTACGTCCAAGTCTTCCAAGATTCCACTTGTTTGCAAACTGACGGGATGTAGAATGGGCCGCGGGCTTCACGGATCGATTTGGGAGCACTTTCGTGGATTTTGACTCTGCAGAGAAGACTCGGTATCCGAAGCAGTCGGCGTATTATTTGAAGGCGCTATTTGAGCATTTGATTGCCGAGTAGACGTAAAAACGAGGTAGCGGTAGAAAGTTTGGTTAAGGTCACTCCCGGATGACGCTCACTTCTACATGTTTATCATTAGCGCCTCGCCTATTGTGCGAAATATCGCCAATCATGCTTCTGATTATCGTGACATAAATAGAATCGTAACTCGATACAGCATCGCAATCATTAAACCGTTCAAGAAACCCAAATACAGATGAGAATGGAAGTGATATTGCAGGTTAAAACAATAACGCGACTTAGTAAAACTCCAATGGATATCAAAATGCAGAATCGTCGCCAAAGATCTGAAGTAGGAATATCTATCTCATTATACAAACGAATAGGAATAACGCTCGATCTCCACAATCAAAAGACACACATTGGGGGGGGGAGGTAGTAATACGGTGTTAAAAGAATAGCAATAGCAGATTAGCAAGACGAGCTCTTGGCTCAGTTATGATTGTTGCCCTCTTCTGGAGCCACATTCTCATCGGAGCTAGACGATGGCATAGGTGAGGCGACGCTATTCGACGCCCCCGAGTCAGCGCTTACACTTCCTCTTCCCCGCACAGCCAGTCGTGTTCTTGTAAACGTTGGCACCGGCGCGAGGTAATTGTCTAACATATCGCTCAGGATGTTCGATCGAACCGGCTTAGGGAGGTAATTGTTCATTCCGGCTTCGAGGCATTTCTCGCGGTCACCTTCAATAGCGCTCGCTGTCATTGCAATGACAAGGACCTCATTGACATTGGGATCTGAGTCTCGTCGGATTTCACGCGTCGCGTTATATCCGTCCAGAGTGGGCATTTGGACGTCCATCAAGACGACATGGAATGGATTCCCCTCCTGTGAACGCGCTCTCAAGGCGTCGACAGCCTGCTGTCCGTCGCTGCATGCTTCGCATTGTAGACCGAGTGATGTCACGAATCTGACGGCGATCTTTTGGTTGATTGGATTATCTTCGGCGATGCAAACTCGGATCTGGTCTCGAGGGATTATACTCAGGTCCCGCACCACGGGCCGAGGAGCAGTCTTGTCGTTCAGTGTTGCCTTTGACCACGGCGTCTTCCCCATCTCACTCTTGACCTTGTTGAAGGACAGGTGGAATGTGACTGTAGTACCTGCACCAGGAGTCGAGTCGAGCCAAATAGCGCCACCGAGGACGTCTTCGATAATAGCCTTGCAAATGCTCAGCCCAAGACCACTGCCACCATAAGATCTTGCTGTCGAACTATCTGCCTGCGAGAACGGCCTGAAAAGTCGGGGCTTTTGCTCGTCGGGGATTCCAATACCCGTGTCAGAAACCGAGCATTCAAGACGAACGCGGCCCTTGCCTTCTCGAGATACGTTTGCCGAAACAGTTACAGATCCTTTCGGGGTGAACTTGTAGCTGTTACTTAGGAGATTCATGAAGATCTGGTGAAGTCGAACAGGATCACCAAGCACAACAAGGTCGGGTGGGACGTTATCTAGATCTTCGATCGTTTCCAGTCCTCGGTCTCGGTGAGTGTAGCGGAGCGCCCGGACGACTTCTGAAATAGTCTCCCTAATGTTCAATGGAACAGTAGAGATCTTCATCTTTCCCGCCTCAAGCTTGGAGAAGTCCAGGATATCATTGATAAGAGTAAGCAATGTATCCGCGCAGACACGAATCGACTCAACGTATTCATCTTGCTCCTGATCCAATTTCGTTCCCTTGAGCAACTCGGAAAGACCAATAACACCATTCATTGGCGTTCTCAGATCGTGCGAAATGTTGGCAAGGAATATTGACTTTGCCTTGGCGGCATCCTCCTTGAGCTTCACGTTGTGTTTAGCTTCCGCTTCGGCCACTTTGGATTTTTGTTCGGCCTCTCGAGCCTGCGAAAGAGCTCGCTTTTGAGTTTCGACCATCGAGGCATTAGTCGCACTGACTTTGCGGATTTCGCGGAAGAGCAGCGCATTCGACAATGAGATCCCGATTTGATTGCACAGGAGATGCAGCACGACGACGTTTCGTTGAGTAAATGAGTTCGGTTTTCCCTCAACTTGGATAACCCCGAGAAGATGCTCTGCTTGCATGATGGGCAGTGCAATCACAGACCGACTGAGAGAGTTTCGGGCTTGGTAGGCTTCAGACACGTTGGAGAAACGCTCGTCCTCTAGAACATTGTGAACAAGGACTTCTTCTCGGGTGCGCATGACATAATGAGTGATTTGTTGAGCCATCTTGTCTTCCATTTCAGAGAATGGCAGGCCATCAACAAACGATCTCTGGCCCTTTTCAAGGTCACCCGCAGCAGTAATTGTAAAGTTATTATCAAAATTGGTTGCAATCACAGCGAAGTCAGACCCGTTGCACGACTCCAGGACAATTTCGATCATCTTTGTCAGAAGTTTGTCAATCTGAAGTTCAGAAGACATCACTTGGCTGGATTCAAGTATGCTCGATAGATCGATAATGTCTGCTTAGATGTTAGCACAAATGCAGTGAAATATGGGGTTTCAAGCCTTACCAAGTCCAACACCTGATATATCAAGCGAATGCTCGCCCGGTGTAGCACCGCTTTGCTCAAGCCAGCGATTTTTCCGATCCTCCTCGTGCATAGGTTGAGTTGCCCCGATATGCTCCTGTGCAACGTCCTGATTGATTCCAAGGAGCGAATCGACTGTTTGGCAGCCAACATCAACGGCTCGGCACGATGTGGCTGTTCTCAATAGCCATTCGTGCTTTTCAGTTAGTTGAGCTGCCTTCCCGACGGCGCTTATCGCGGCCCAGGCATTGATAGCATCCTGCATGACGGAGCGAGCTCCTCTTTTTGCTCCACGACGGACCAGGAACTCTCCTATAATTGACGTTAGCGGAAGAGAATATCAAATATGAGTGAGAGAAATATGTAACACGTACCATAAAGCTCCAGTGCAAGAGCTTCCTCCATCGGGTACTGATGAACTTGACAGTGGTCGATTGCGGCCTGGAGCAGTCATGTTAATCAACAGGAACAGCATTGCATTGCTGCCAACTTACCTCAAACGTCTGGAGCGCAGATTCGTGGTCATTATGAACCTCATATATCAACGCTTCCAAAATCAAAGACCACATTCCATAATTCGCATCGCATGCCTCCCGCGCAAAGTCAATTTCCGCTTTGTACTTGAGCACTGTCTCCAGCTTTCCGTCGAGATAGCATTTCGTCGGATTGTCATTATGCAATGTTAAATGGGAAAGTGCTGAGTAGAAATACAAAAGGTAGGAAATCCGAGAGGACCAAAGTCTGGATATGCTATCGTCCATGTGCGCGGCCAGCTCTATGGCCCTCTCATGATGCCCGTATAGATACAACGGGATCATCGCGAGGGCATTATAGATGTCGCGCGGGCGGTCAGGATTGCTGGCGTTCGTTTCCAGGTACTCAAGATATTCGGCGGTGTTATGGTTCTCGTCATTCATCACTGTATCGGCCGTTTGATATTCAGTCTTCCCTTGTAGAGCCCGCGCAACTTGTCTGCAAAAAAAGAGTGTTAGTTTAATGCTTACAATTCCTTTCAAAAGTAGTCTCTGATCGAGAATGCCTTACCTAACAGTAACAAGAGTGGCCCCGCCACGAGTGTCAGCAGCCCAGTCATTGATTTCCTCTGGACTTTCATTGCAGAAAGCTTCAACCTGGACAAGGTCATGACCAAGGAATAATCTCGTCATGCCCATCGATGAGATGGTAATTAGCGCAATGTATGGATCGCCCAAGGTAAGCGACGTCTCAACGGAGGTTTCAAGAGCCGGGAGTGTAGCTGCCAGAGGTCCTCGCAAATGGCCAATATAGAAATTATAAACAACAGATCCACGGCTGCGAGTCCATAACTCAGGGCATCGGTCGAGCAGGGAAACGGACAGTTCGCTGAGCTTTACAGCTAGTTTAAGATCACGGAACCTGCTAAAGGATATCATAGCAAGGTGGGAGCAGCCGATGCAGATCTGGACAAACCCTCCTCGGAAAAGGTGAAGATTCATCATCTCAATGGCCATTTTGTAAAAGGTTAGGCCATCATCCCAGAAGGTTACCGACATTGCCTCTGCCATCACTATCCCGATTGTGATCGTGTTGATATCCTTGCTAATAGGCTTGCGAGCAATCGCCATTATATCCGTTTGGTCGAGATGGCCTTTAAGCTGGCTGTAGGCAGCATCACACTCTTCGTAGCTTGTTGGTCCTCGTAAATGGATGCCGAGCTCTTCCAAACATGTAAGTAGCGAGTCCATAGAACGAGGATGGTCGCCTAGCTGGGCGTATATCTTTGCTTTTATAATCCAAGCTCTTGATTTGCAAACCGCCGTTTTCCCATGCTGGAAAACTTTGTAAAGCAAGTCGAGAGCTTCGTTATTGAACCCTTGAGACCAAGCCATCTCGGCTGTAGATATATGAAGGCGTAACGTTTCGTCATAGTAGACATCAATGCAATTGTCATCCCATGGATTATCCTGGAGAAACGCGATACAGTGGCGGTAGTACCAGAGAGCAGTAGGGCGCGCCCCTGACTGGGAGGCAGTTTGCGCGGCATCCCAAAGGATCTTTCTGTACTCAATCCTTTCGACAACACGAGACTTGATGATTCGAGACCCCAGGGCAACATGTCGTGCCATTGAGTAGCGGCTTCGGCCATCGTGGTAGTATTTCCTCATTGCTTGAGATATGATAAAATGCATTTTCTCAACATTACGCCCTTCGGTCAACGATGACGCAGCTTGTACGAGCCGATCATTTGCAAACCTACGATCTCTAATTAGAATATGGTTAGATAACAGGTTTAACATCTGGCACATACCTGAATTCATCGTCAGTACGTCCAGGGTTGATGAGGTTCGCTTGTACCGCGTATTGCAATCCAACAACAATATCGGCCTCAGACTGTCGGATGAGGTTCGCGTTTTGGGGGCATGTGAGGTCCACCGCCTCATCATCCTCACTAGAGTATAGGAACTCGCTCGTGAGAAGCTTTTGCACCAAAGAAAATGAGAAAGGACTGCCCAACAAAGCACCCCAAACGAGGATTGAGCGTGCCGCCGGCGGAATCTCTTGTAAACGTTTGGTGATAAACCCAATCCCCAAACCTTCGCCATATCTGGGGGCCACGAATTCAGTGAAAATCCGGTCGAGATCAAACTCCCATATCGAGTTTTTCCACGAGTACCAGATACAATTTTTATTATAACAAGTTTCCAGCATCATGCGCACATAGAAAGGATTGCCCACGCTCTTTTCCTGAATGACGGCTGCAAGGGGTGTCAGCATTGGGTTTGGAGGCTGATGCATCGTAGCCGCCACGATTTCCATCACTTCTTCTTCAGTGAGTGGTTTCAGTATTATCCGTGTCACTGTGGGGTTGTCATCTTCAAAGAACGACTTTATCGCATCGGACTCGAGTTCCGACCTCCGGCCCGTAAGTATAAGGGTACACGGGATTCTGGCTTTGACGATGTTGGTTATCAACTCCATAGTTTCATCGTCAGCGAAATGCAAATCATCGATGCACACGCAGATCAATCTGAATTGGGAGAGCGTTTTTAGAATTTCCAAAAATGTTTCCATTAATCGCATGTTCTTCGAGGCGGCGTTCGTCAGAAAGAAGTCCACAGAGCTTTGCCCATGGTCAAGCCGTGGGAGGGGAGTACGCTTCGACGGCTCACCCCTCGTAATGTCTCTGAAAATATGCTGGGCTGCAGTACATTTAGGAGACACCTGTTTTTCGGTGGTTCCTGGTGACATAAGTTGTTCTGGAAGCTCCAAAACTCGATGTAAAGTCGACCACATCGGTCTTAGCGCGCAGCGGACAGTGTTGTGGTAATCTGTGGTCACATCCCGCTCGGAGAAAATCTGACGAAGTAGGCTAGCAAGGACCTTTGCGAAGGGCTCGAAAGGGACCCTTCGTGCCCGGTCCAGCCGGGCAATGCCGATATAGCCTAATTTACGTATTGCTGGTTGGATACGATTCAGTAAATCAGTTTTCCCGATACCGGCCGCACCACTGATTGTGATGACTTCACATTTTCCATGCCGAAGGAATTTGTGTTGAACTTTATGTCGGTTGACGGAAACGAGGGGGCTTTCATGCCCTTGCGAGCTCGTTACAGTTACACCAGAAGAGTGCGTTTCCTGATCTCCGTTGTCCCAATTCAAGCGTGAGTCCGCGGGGCTCCTTGCTTTGTTCGAAATAGGTTTTGGCGTGGAAAGTGATGACTCGGTGCTATGGAGGGATTCGTGGGTGGACGCACGTCCAAGGTTGGTATTAGTTCTGGGGTTTAACTGGAATGAGCCAGAGTCACTCGAGACTGACGCGAAATCAAAGCTGTCAACGCGTCCCTCCGACAGAGAAGAGTTCGACCCAATTCTACCTGAAAATTGAGTGGCAGCCTTTGAGTAGGATGACTGCTGGCGTTTAGACACTTTTTCAACCACGCTCAATATTTTATCATATTCCCCTTGACGGCCGAACATCTTGGTTGGAAGGGTGAAAAAGGATGAGACATCACGCTGAGCAACCTGGAAATCTTTCAGGGCTTCACTGTCACCATCACCGAGCAGCTGAGAAATCTGAGAAAGATCCCTTTTGACGGAGGATATGGTGTGGTACCGCTCATTGACCGCCTTATGGGTCATTTTCTGAATCACTGCTGAAACCGCGTCCGGAATATCCATTCTCTTGGCTGAAACTGGCGACAGCTTCTTTCCGAGGACATTCTGGACGACTTCGACTGGATCGGTACCAGTAAATGCAGGCTTCCCAACCAGCATTGTCCAGAAAAGAACTCCCAGAGCGTAGATATCGGTTCGACTATCGGGTTCGGTTGGCATTCTCCCCGTCTGCTCCGGTGCAATAAACTGCAACTTGTTTTTCACTCCAAGCTCCCTCGATATTGTAAGCCAACCCTCGCTGAGCACATTGTCGAAAGCTTTGGCGCCATTCCCAGTATTCATCAATTTCACGGACCCGGCTTCTCGATTGAAGTGGAAAGCATCTGGTCGAATTTCGCCGTGAACAGTCTTCAAACCGTAGTGGAGTAGTTCTAGGCAGTCACACGCGCCGGTTGAAAAGTCAAGGAACACTGAGAGAGAAACCTGCTCTCCGGGACTTGGCTCCACGCTGTCACCTCTGCCACCAACCGCAAACCAGGCGGGCCCAAACGCAACCAACTCTCGTAACATGTTCTGTCCCGGAGACTCGAAAATTGCCACCAACAGAGGGCCTGCATCGCCAGGGTCTGGAGGCAAACGGATGAGGTCAAGCGGCCGCATAGTATAGTTGCAGTCCGGATCTGATGTTTGCACGATTGATCTCATCATATGGAACTCGCGTTCTAACCTCACGATGTGCGACGAGACTCTGGCGATCACCGGAATCCATATAAATTCATGATCCACACGAGAAAGCGATAACTCGCTACTAGACTCGCTCAAACTGCTTCTCCAATGATGACGGAAGGGAGGTCGTGAGTCGGTTCGGGGGGAGCTGCGAGCTATACTCGACGGTCCGGACGACGTCGCAAGCGGCGTGGAAACTTCGGGGTCCGCAGCATGTCGGAGACCAAGGACATGCCAGTGATTATATGTTGAATGGACAGGTTCAGAAGACTGGTCCCATGTATATCCAGGCAGTTGCGCGAGCCTTTGGAAAAGCCGCGCCGGTGGGAGGGGCAGGTCCTCACCAAGGATATGGCTATCGTCCATCTCCGCCGAATGGGTGCACAAAATATCCTCGTTAATCCAGCCACCCCTCACTTATACAACCACGGCCATAGGTAACTTCGGATTATAGAGGTCGTCACAGGAAAGAGTCGGGAACAATACGAGGATCGAAAAAGAAGCTGACTGTCATCAGGACGACGAAAGCAGCCTCCGCCAAGGACGGAGGGGGGAGAGGTTTGCCCGTGCGACGAACCAAAAAACGGCCCACGTTTCAGTCTGCAGGACAGCCGCAGTGTTAACTTCAACACAGAGGCCCGAGGATAAAATGCAGGGGGTGTTCACCTAACGTGTCATCAACCAGAGTGCAAGCCACGGACAGTGCTGGACCTCAAAGGGGATGTTCTGATCAGACCTCCAGGCCAATTTCAGCCCGAATCTGGACCATCTGCGACGGGGTGTTGGCTTAGTCAGCTGCCGCTTCGAGGATCACGGGCTTGGGCGCGGGAGATCAGCTGTGCAGAACACTTGGGGACGGAGTACGTATAGTCGTACACAGAGTATAGATTGTAGAGGAAAGATGGTCGTCATCCATCCAGATCAAGTCGGGAGTACGAGTATATCTACTTGGGCAGTGTTTTGGGTTTTGGTACCCCTTTTCCGAAGCACCCGCGTGAAGAATGTCTAGCATCCAAACTGCGCAGTCTTAGGAATATATTTCCGGTCAACAGGTCGTACAACAATTTACATATGAAAAACGATTTGATATTCAAAGTGCCATAAATATGTCTACCGAGTAAAGCTAAGGTTTTCCGCCCTGCCATATGGAGTGCAACAATGAACGGACTTAAACAGAGGATTATTCCTTCGGTGAAAGTCACCACAGTATCCCCATTGCTGATTTTGAGACTTTAAACTGGGACTGGAATATAAGGTAGAGTTAATCCATCATGACGGTACGTACCTGTTGCCAGATTCGCGGATGAAACTTGAGCCAAGTCCATCGGATGAGGCGTTCTTGGCAGCGTTGACTCTCTGGGGTACAATGGAATTGTCAATTTTGACACTCGGAGCAAAGTGTGCGGTGTGCACAATCCATAAAAGCAATTGTACGATAAATGGTTTCACATTGATTTTTAGGCAACCCAGTAGCCCCAAATTAACTGTAGAGATTGATCCTCCAACGTTTGACGACTGTCTCAGTCATGTATTAATATTATCCAAGGACTGAATTCTGCATCAAAATTCGATTTTACTAGCATCACTGATATGTTCTGTGGCCCGATGAAGAGACCGCTGAAACCCAAGACCGCAGATCTAGGTTTATTTTATCTTACCTTTTAATTTTCTAATTATTCGAGGGAAATAGTCACATGTTTTGGACCCCCCTACACCGTAAACAATCAATAATAATTATCTGGAAATTGGAGTCATGTCAAATTGATTCGTCATTTAGGACGGTTTGGGGAGGGGAGTGTTTCAAACGGCCTGCTTCGGTTTGATGAAGCCCTGTTGGGGCGCAGTAACCTCACCGTACCGTAATCTTTGTCGGGTCCGATCAGGATCAACGCGTGCCTTGGGGGTCGAAACGCGGGGGTCGCCGACTAACGTTAACCAAGGCCATCGAGAACTTTCTAGTGAGATGATAGAGTTCCGTTAAACGGGGCGTTAAGTGAGTGACGACATCGATTCACTGGACCGTGGAAGACGACGGGAGTAAAATTGGACCCCAGCGTTTTTCACCTGGCAGAATCTGTATGGGCTTTCCCCCGAGTTCAGCTTCGGTAGGCAGGAAAATCCATCTATTTTCGAGGCGGTTGGCGCGAGTCAATCGGGTTCGTCAGGCCACCTGGTGACCTGAATCTCAATCCCGCCCCTAACATGATAGAAATATGTGGCAGGGCGCCCGACCGAGTCGCGAATGCTGACCAAGTGACCATCGGATGCGTGCGCACTACGCAGTGGAGAACAGGAGTTGGCTAGCAATGATTTCAGCGCCCTAGTCAAGCCCATTCCGTCACAGTCGCTGCTTGACTCTGTCTCCCACTCTCCCTGATCTTCTCCTGTCAATCAACTCCGAAGCGGCCCCGGAGAATACACGATCGTTACCAATCTCGATGAGGGCTCTTCCTAAAGGGGCTGGACGATGGAGGGATTGTCACTCCAGTGATGCGACAGCCAACTATTAGCCCACTATTGCTGTTTCTATTCCAAGCACATGGTCAGTGCCCTCTTCCGAGTCTGCTCCAAGTGACCTCATTGACCTTTTCAGGGGCACACCCTGAAGACCACCAGGTGCGCTGCTGGTAGGTCGATAGTGGAAATAATAAAATAAAACACTCCATCCATTGGCCTGTGGCCTCTGGCTTCCAGAAACCACGCAGCAGTAGTATTAATAGCCGGGATTATTTATGGAGAGGAGAGTTAGTTAACTAGTGCCAAGTGATATTACATCATTCATTTCATTGTCTCGAGCTTGAATACGCTCCCCACTGTAATAATTAAAGGCGCACCACGTATCGCCGTTTCCCCCGATATAAAATAAATCAAAACAAAAACGGCTGCCGCTCTGCTGGGAGGATCAAGAAGAACAGCACCCTAGTCCGTAGAAATACGTACCTAGAGTCTCAGCGGGTATTCAACTTTCGGGAAGCTGCAGAGGAACTTGTATTTTTCACCATCGACTCCTGGGGGTTCCCAGTTCCCACACGAGGACGGGTCCGATATCGTGCAGGCCATAGACCCCAATGAGAGGAAGGCTCCCATGAGGATGGCAAGGATCCTTCGTCTTTGTTCTGAGTTTTGACTGAAGCGCGAGAAGATCCATAATTATAATAGTAATAATACGTATGTTGACTCGAGCCGTCCCAATAGTAGCACTGCTTCCCCAGCCGTATGAGCGCCGTACCTCGCGGAGTATCCTACTTCCCTTCCGAATTTGACTCCATCGTGACCTTCCACTCGGCTTCTGCTTCTTGCACCTCAATTCTCAGGGCGACCCTACTGCAAAGCGTAATTCCTCCTTCCCCGTCTCTGTGCGACGCGTCGTCACTGCTGTCGCCTTGAATCAGCTCCCCACCCAGCCCCAGCGTTCTTCTGGAACAGATACCTGTTACTCTTTAGCTGTTACCGCGGTTTCGCAGAAACCCCAGGGCCTTGCACTACGTCATAGGCTGGAGGAGCGCCCCAGAAGACGGCCCATTTTCCATCCATTATTCCTTTCCCACCTCAAGAATCACACTCGGAGTCGCTGGCGATCTGTAAGAATATTCTTGCCAACTGAGCACCGGTCATTCCTCGAGGTTTCAACATTGCTCCCCCAGCGAAAAGAAGAAAGGTCAGTTTGGTTTTCCTGCTATCTCCCCGTCGCTTTGGGCTGTCATCACTCTGCCGACTTTAACTATACACCGCTTCAACTCCTTCAACTCACCCTCCCCTTCGGTCACCTGCTCTTGCCCTTTCTTGCGCTTGCTACTCCTCAGTGATCCTCTCCATTCCCGCTATTTTCTCCCTGGTACCCTTTCCTTCTTCTGCCCTTTTATCTTTCCCAACCCCCCGGTTCGGGTTAGTTACATGCTTCTTCCCCTTAGCCCTGTCTGACTTATAGACAGGCTTTTTTGTGGTCTTTAGTTGTCACTCACCTACCCACCCCTTAACCCTTCACCACCCCTCTTTGCTCTGTGGCGTGCTACCCTTGTATATACACGCATATATCTCTGAAAAGGGATATATCGTTGTGGTCTCTCGTATCCCGATTCTGTCGCTCTTTTTGGTTTGGACCTGCGCCAAATCCTCCCTTCCCTGATCGCGGGCCGTTTCCGTCCGAGCGATGAGTTCCTCATTCACCTCTGTGGAGTTGGACTCACTCAGGAGAATTGAATAACTGTCCGGCGGTGGGAGGAAGTGTACCATGGGGGAAGTTTACAGCATGAGAACGCCTCCGCTTCCATCGCCGGCTGAGGCCCCTTCTGTTGCCGCTCCTCAACCCCACCACCATTTCTTTTCCCAATCATTTTCCAGTTTTGCCCACGATGAAGATGGTCCATATGCAGTCGGTGGAATCTATCATTCGAAAGATGACAATTGGAAGGCTAACTCTCCGCATTACTCTGCGCTGCTCGAACAGACCGCGACTCAACACCAGTTACCCCCCTCAGTCGAGCAAGAGAATTTGGAGAACTTGGATGCGAGAAACGGATTTGAGGAGGATCTGGGTCGAAACCAGCCAACCCTGAAAGACCTCCGCCGGCAGATGGAAGATTTGCTTGCATACCAGCAGATGCGCAAGTCAGAGAACCAAGGCTCTTCAGAACCTCAGGAAACCGCTCCGTCGCAGGGTTCCATTACATCCGTTCCCCAGGAGTCGACCAAGAAGAGACGAATTTCAAATGTATTGTCGCCGCAAGTCGCACCATCCCTCACAGGAGCGTCCGATTCAGCCGGATCCAGTGGCACAATTCGAGGCACGGATTCCCAAACAACCCCTGAAGCGTTACCCGAGAGAACCCCGTCGTACCCGTTCCCAGAGATGCCGCCGCAAACAACGAAACAGAAGCTTTTCTCCCAGTTGAACAACGGCTCCTTCAAGCTGACTCTACCCGCCGACAAGCTAAAGGGTGCTGCCGCACCGTCACAAATCCCGGTCGAAGGAAAAGCTACCCCGGGGGTACTTCCAGCTTCTAACCGGGCCTTCATACCGCCAGATCATAAACCCGTAGCGGAAGACCCGGCCTACCCGAGTCCGAACCTCTATGAGCTCACATTGCAGCTTAATGCGGACCCAGGACTCGATGCCTGGTGGACCAATGTTGTTCAGATACTACGGACCCATTATGGTGTGGAGCGGGCATCACTTGCTGTACCAGGGGACTCAACTGATCTTGAGAACGTACCCTGGGGCCAAAAGGCGATCTACAATGAGCATATTCCTGAAGTCGATGAATCGCATCGGGGGTTGAATGATACAGACACAGCTGAAGGGGCTAACCCGAAGGTTTTTGTCCATACGGACAAAGAGAAGGAGGTTCCCGTTGTGCCGGATACGGCAGCTGCCCCCGCGACACCAGCTAGTTCTCTGGCCCGGCCGCCACTCCTTTCACGACATTCCTTTGCTGGGTTCGGCAAAGAGAGACAAGCGTCTCGCTTGAAAGATGGGAACGCCTTCCTTGGGGCAAAGAGCCCACTCAACAAGCCGGATACTACACCAAAGAAACAAGATAGCCAAAATCCAACACCCGTGCAAACAGCTCCTTTGGATATCTTGAATGCGCACCCGCAAAACGACCGACTCGCTGTCTTCCCCACGTCTAGGGCTCTTGAGGTCGAACAAGATCCTCTTATCAAGAGAACTGGCGTCGTCAAACTATTTGGGCGCACGAAGCCTGTAATATTGACTCGAGAGTACTCCCATGCCTCAGCATCCAAACAGCCTCATGATGAACCCGTTCAAACCCTTGAAGACAAAGTTCAAGTAACCCCAACGGCTGAGCCTTCCCATGTAACAGCTTCGAGGGCCAGATCCATTTCAAACCCCGCCGCCGCGTCTGCCCGTCAACCCCAGTGCCTTCCTTTCATGGAGTTCCTTGATGAATATGAACAGATTCCTCCATCTCCTTGGTCGCAGTCTCCAGCACCTTCTCCGGCGCCTCGCGCGCATCCTGAGCAAAACCCTTTCTTCTCAAACCATACTGTCGACGAAACCGCCTTCGCCAAACATCCTCCGTTGCATGACTATTCCAATCCGGATCCCTTGGAGGCTATTGGTGTCGATTTGGCGAAATCTGTTGTTCACATCCCATTGTTACATGCTGGGCCTTCAAAACAATCGGCTTCATCTCCGTTAAGGTTTCCTGTCGCGGTTATCTCGATACTATCACCGGCAATACCTTATCCTTCTAACCTAAGGCAGTCTCTCGCCTTTCTCATGCCTCATCTCACGACTTCATTCTGTTTGGCCCAACATTATAGTCAGCTCGAGCGACAGTTTGCGTCCCGGCTTGAAGTTCCTCGTTATGGTAACCTTCTCGGACTCGGTGGGACATTTTCTGATGAGAGTAGTGAGCTAGAACTTGTTGCAGGTCTTAGTGGTCATGTCAGTTATACGGTAACGGAAGACGGCTCTCTGTCTGCAAGGGCCAGTTTGCCCAGTCCTGATGAGAGAGCAAGCTCGGCCAGGTTCAGTCCTTCACTCTCAGCGTTAGGTACCCCCTGTCTTGATCCGAATATGGCCGGTGGATCGTCCTTGAATGTATCTGAATCCCCCGGGCTAGCTGCTCGATTTTCCGGCAAAGAACCTTTCGACAGCTATTTTAACGTTCCACGCTCGAAAACTTCCCGCGATGCGGCTAGTCAACCTAAACATCGTCTGGCAAAGATGAGACAGGCCGTCGCCTCCCCTTCGGCCATTTCACCGGGAAAGACCTGGGAGCCTCCCGCGCAGGATCAAGGCTTAGCGATTGCCTCGCCCCACGAAATCAAACCCCCGTCGGTCGTATCACCAACGCAGGCATCCTCGCGGAACCACTCTAACAACCCCTTTTATGCCCAGCTCCAGCGTGAGCTACCACGTCCTTTTACCGACACAGTGGCGCAGCTTATGTTGAACTCGGTCCCTTTGCATCTTTTCCTCGCGAAACCACAAAGTGGGGAGGTCATTTGGACCAATTCAAAGTTTGATGCGTATAGGCGAAGCCAACCTCAGGAGCAAAAGTTGAGGGACCCTTGGCAAAATATCCACAACAGCGAACGTGACCATGTGGCTGACCAGTGGGCAAATGCATTGCTTACGGGCTCACAATTCACGGAACGAGTTCGCGTCAAGCGGTTTAACGATGAGACGGCCTATCGCTGGTTCATTTTTCGGGCCAATCCATTACTCTCCTCGACGGGAGAGGTTTTGTATTGGATCGGCTCGTTCCTCGATATCCATGAGCAGCATGTCACTGAGCTGAAAGCTGCCCAGGAGAGAGAGAAGTTTGCAATTGATGCTAAGTACCGGGCATTTTCAAATTCGGTCCCACAGATTGTGTTCGAGGCAACTGAATTCCGCGGGCTCATTTTTGTGAACGAGCAGTGGCATCTATATACCGGCCAGAATCTTGATGATGCTCTTAACTTTGGATTTGCGAAGCACGTACATCGCGACGATTTGGAAAAGTGTGGTCTACTCTCACTTTATCTTGCTTCCGGATCTCAGAAAGTTCCCATGACAGCTTCATCATCAGAAGGGTCGTCTGAAGCCTTAGGAGCAAAAGCAGAATCTCAATCTTCGCGTTTTGACAATCGTGTAACTCCGGCTTTAGATGAGCTTGTCAAGCGGGGTGTGGCTTCCGTCCAGCAAGACGAAAATGGCCGTGTATTCTATTCGACAGAAATCAGGCTTCGGTCAAAAGGCGGCGATTTTCGATGGCATCTTGTTCGCTTGGTTAGGGTGGAAACCAGTAGCTTCGGAAGTGGCGAGGCCTCGTGGTACGGTACTTGTACTGATATTAATGACCGCAAGAACCTTGAAAGGGAGCTCAACAAGGCAATGCAACAGCTCAACAACCAAATGGAGTCGAAGACCAAATTCTTCAGCAACATGTCGCACGAAATTCGCACTCCGCTTAACGGGATCCTTGGCACCATTCCATTTATCCTTGATACTTCGCTAGATACAGACCAGAGGCGGATGCTCGATACGATCCAAAACAGTTCGACGAATCTCCGGGAGCTGGTTGACAACATTTTGGATGTCTCGAGAGTCGAAGCCGGCAAAATGTCTCTAGTCAGTTCCTGGTTTCATGTGCGATCGGTAATCGAGGATGTGATCGATACAGTCTCCTCCAGGGCCATCGATAAAGGCCTTGAAATGAATTATCTCATGGACGTGGATGTACCTCCGATGGTTATTGGTGATAGGTTCCGTATCCGACAAATTCTGATAAATCTTGTTGGCAATGCGGTTAAGTTTACTGCGCAGGGAGAAATCCACATCCGTTGCTCAATCCGTCATGATGGCGATCTTCCGAAGCCAACGGAAATATTGTTGAATTTTGACGTTGTTGACACAGGGAAAGGATTTAGCGCGCAAGACGCCGAGCGGCTCATGCAACGGTTTAGCCAACTGGGCCAAAATGCATCGCAGCAGAATGCGGGGAGTGGACTTGGTTTGTTCTTGTCTAAGCAGCTGGTCGAGATGCACGGTGGCCGGTTGACCCCGAGTAGCAAAGAAGGACAAGGAGCTAAATTCTCGTTCTACGTCAAACTCGATGCCCCGCCGCCGCCGGCTCCTGGCGAAGGCGCCTTTGCACGAGAAACACGTGCTCCTTCGAAAACGACCTCGTTCCAAAAGTTGCTTTTTTCGTCCAAGGATGCATTGGATCCGAAGCCCGCGGAAGCTGTTGACATTCCACCAGCACTAGAGTCCCCGCTTTCTCAACCTCTAACTAGTTCAGACCTTTCTGCTCGCTTTGGCCTGGGGGCCTCATCAGCACGCTCTTCTTTCTCCTCTCCCCTGCCGACCCCTGATATGCATAATATCGACCCTATGACTAGAGTCGACACTTCCAAGTCACTAACTAGCCAGCCTGATGCACCAGCCACCCCATCTTCCGGCGTCACGACTGAAGTGGAATCGAAGTTGGAGACCTTACAATGTGAGGGCACTTATTCAATTGTCATCCTATGTCCATTGGAAAACACACGCGAAGCCATTACGCAACACATCGAGCAAGTAGTGCCGCATGAGATTCAACATTCAATCACATCATTCCCCGATGTTGAGGACTGGAAGGATTCAACCGACTTTGATTCAGGCTCTCAGGTGACTCACCTAGTGGTTAATCTGCCTAGCGTTGATGAGGTTATGGAGGCTGTCAACTTCGTTGCGGCTTCCGAGCTTGGCAAGGCGCCAACCCTTGTCATTATCTCGGATCTCTACCAAAAACGACAAATTAATTCCAATATCAAGGAGCTTTCTTCGAGCGGACGGCGTGTTTTCACCGTACCGAAACCTGTCAAACCCTCTGCATTCTCGCCGATTTTCGACCCAGGAAATAGACGCGATCTCAGCAAGGATCGGAACCAAGACATGGCTCGCGAGATCAACAATAACTTTAAGACCATGTCTAAAATGGTAAAAGAGGTTATTGGAAATAAGGGCTACCGGGTATTGCTTGTTGAGGACGATGAAACAAATCGCATGGTACGTGAATTGGATGATTCAAGCTTTCTCCAGCAGTGGTTTCTTCTGTTTCACACAAGCCTTGCTGACGATTCTTAGGTTATGATGAAGTATCTCGACAAGATCAAGGTCATGGCAGAAACTGCAGGCGATGGCCAGCAGTGCACGGACATGGTCTTCTCGAAAGAGCCAGGATACTATTCCTTGATCATAGTGAGCATTAGAGTATCTCTGTCCGTAAATTTACACAACTAATTACCATATAGTGCGATATTCAAATGCCCATCAAGAACGGCTACGAGACATGCCGCGAAATTCGTACATGGGAAATGAAGAATCATTATCCCCAAATCCCAATCATGGCTCTCTCTGCGAATGCAATGACCGACCAAATTGAAGACGCAGCGCGCGCCGGATTCAATGATTACGTTACGAAGCCAATCAAGCACAATGAATTGGGAAAGATGATGATGGGCCTTCTTGACCCCGCCCGACCACTGCTCCTACTTCGAGACCGACTCAGGGAAGGAAGCGAGGACAGCCATCGCGCAGGGTAAAGAGCTCCTCTGGTGTACGACTCACTCTTGAGAAGCCTGTCGCTACTTGATCGGGGTTTGGGATATGCATATACGCCTTTTCAAATGACCTGCCCAGAATCATGCATTCACGGCTGCGATGTTCGTGCAACACCACTTTTCTTGCTGACTATTGCTCTGGGATTTTAGCGTTGATGGATATCGTCGAATGGATTGCGCATCAGGCTGATTTCAAGTCTAACACTTTACTTCAGCCCGTTGTCCTTTTAACCTAATGATTGTGGACTTGTTTTTTTTTTCTTTCGTTTTTTTTACCCTCGTGCATCTATCTGCATTCGGCTTTGCGTGTTATGGATACCAATGAGCATCAAGGGGGTTTGCAATTTCAGGAGTCTTGTTATTTTGGACCTTTCAGCTCATTGCATGGCGTCGGCTTTGATCAGGGTTACTTTCTTTCTTGGGCAGTACCTATACCTTCAACTTCGCGCGCCGTCGTCCAAACTGTTGAACGACATTTTACACTACACTACTTCATTATACCTTCATACTTTTACTTTCGGAAATTTGTATTCTCAGACACCCACTTGTTTTCCCCCTCTTTTTCTTCTTTTTCTTTTCTTCTTTGCTACACATACGGCGCCTCCCTCCACGCATCTATCCTCCGAGTCCTGTTTTCCTCTTTCTTTCTCTGCCGAAGTAAAATCAAAAATTTGCTTCTATATCATTGATTGGTGACACATGTGCTGGGAAGATTAGATACGGGGGCTGTTATAGTGATAATTTTGAAAGGATACCCGCCCGAAATAGCAATTCGATACACTGCTTGAATATGAATTCATGGAATCTTCATGCTTATATAAACATCTACTGTATGTATGACTATGCGATGATCGGGTTGTGTATGAGATGGGAAAGGCCGAACCCTCGCAAGGGCCGGTTTACTCTTAGTACTTATTGGACATACTAGTAACACGCTGCTTTTAGTTAAATAATATCCGTTGGTATCGGACACCGTATTAAGATCGAGGAATGCGAACGTGATTAAGAAAACTACTAAGCTTAGGCAACAAAACTGGCAAGCTTTGCTTTGGAGGGGGAATGGATATCAATGATCACTTTCGTCGAGACATCCATCTGGTTAACAAAGCGCCGGCTCAATTAGCCGAAGAACCTACGGTCTTCGTCGCAACTTCAAAGACACGTGTAAAAAGATGTCTTGAGCTCCGGGTAAAGCCAACTAGGTATATGAATGGCTCAATGTTAGCATTGGAATTCATCTTTGCCGGAAGGAGAAAACGCTGCATGTTCTCCTACTCCATCCTGGCTATCAGGCGACTCGATTGCGCGGTTCTTTGGTAGGAAGCCAGAAAGAAGGCGCAAACGGGATAGGGTCCTGTCTCTGGGAGCTAGTTCTCTTTCGACGGTCCAGTGGAGGAAAAGACGGCTGGTTGGCCTGTATGAAGGAGGCAAGTCACTGTTGGGTTTGCATGTGGCGGTGAGAAACTGCGCAAGAGCAAACGAGCGATAGGCGAATTCGACGTAACCCCACATTCGTTGCATCCACCATCTGCATTCATGGCCATTCAGAAGTCAAAAACAATCATCGCTCTCGAGGAGGAGAATGATGGTGCTGATGATCCTGAATCATGGGTACTGGAAAATGGGTGACACTGGAGTTGATGTTGTCTCAGACGAACAAAACGAAAAAGTGCAACGACCATAGAACTGAGTCATTCTCATACGATAGGATTCCCGTCTTATTGTGCAATTTGGTTGGGCTTTATAGGGGGAAAAAAGAAAAAAAGAGAGAGAGATGAAAATGTACCAGAAAGGTGCGCGATTGATGATGGTTGAGCCGATGCAACATGGGCAAAATGTCGAGCAGAATGGTGCATAAGGCTACCCGAGCAAGAGGAGTACCAGGAAGTTCCGTGAGCCGCTAGACTAATACTCGGAGCCAGAATACCAAGGGACTGCTCTCGCCTTCGTGGCTCCAGTGATCTGTTGGGACCTGCGAGAGCCTGCGTCAGATAGCAGCAGAAGGGAGTGTCGGGCCAAAGATTCCAGGACAAGGAAGCAGTCGAGACCATAGATGCCGTGAAGATCCATGACTTCAAAGAGTTACCCTGCCCAAATCCTGAATTTTGCGTTTGGTATTGTTGGGCTTGTGTATTACCGAATACCCCGGTTAGGCTCATGCGTGAGGATAGAACAGCGTCATCTTTTCGCGGTCAATCTGCGAAGCTTTTTCTGTTTGGAGGAGTCCAGGCGTCTTTCGAACGGGAGGAAAGGACTGGCCAACGGGATAAGGCGACAATTGTAACGGTGCGAGGCAGCAATCATGCAGGGCGTTGGCAACATTTGGTGCTTGCATACGAGGCCCCGGCAACATGGATCTCAGTGGTTTCGGTGGATTACCAGAGGATGTTATCGTGAGAAAGCCCAAGAGCCTGAGTGGCGTTTGTCTATCCAGCCCAAATCAATGGTCCAGTTGAAGACGAGCAGACCTGCACTCCCTGTGTCCGAGACCACGCCCGAGACCGTCATGTCATGTCATGTCATGTCAGCGGATGAAGTTGGGAGGTGGTGATTTGTGCCAAATGGTGAGTTGGTTTTCTTTCTCCACTCCCTGCAGGTCTGCTGCGGGCTTTTCTCCGTCCGAAAGCTCAGAGCAGCAAAAGGATGCTCGCCGTAGTGCCGTCTTCGGTCCTTGTTTGGCGGCTGAGTAGGTACACAGGCTGCCTGTTCCTGTACATAGGTCGAACTAGGTCCACCTGAACGAGTTCCCCGTCGAGCAGGCTATTCTGGCCGCGTTTAAAGCGCTTGCGGCCGTTTGGTTTTCTGCAGCTTGACCTGGTCGCCCTTGTGTGAAGCTGTTTTCCGGGGTCGCGGTCCAAGTAGGTAACAACCGCCGAAGTGCGGACATCAAGAAAAACTCTGAATGCCAACCCATCGGACGCTCCTTCCCTCGACCAGGGTGGACGGCCTTTTCCCGTTACACGGTCACGGTTTCCCTCTCGAACACCGTGCCACTTGGTCGATTTCAGGCTGTTGGTACCGGCGCGGTACGAGACAGACCTGGGGCCGAAAACAAAGACATTTGGCGGACTCTTGGGCCTCTCTTCGGCCTCAGCTCATGCACTGGTGTCCAACTGCCTTGGAGTTTGATACCTGCCGGCACTTTCTCATATTCCGAACTCTGTGATTGCGTCAGCCCCCGCATATCACACTGTATCTATCCATCTGCCGCGGATTTGCAAAAGAAAAAAAGGGCATCGGAAGGTATTGGGCACCAAGTCACAGGCGCGGACTAAAGTTCCCATGATAACACACACGACCTTACCTCAATCACTCACCCCAACATTCTCCCACAGAAACAACGAGATATTCCCGGTAGAACGGAGAACAAACAGATATTCCTTCTCATACTAAACAGAAGGGCAGCCGCGTGCCAGTGTGAACGACAATTTGGCCGCCACGTAATTCGGTGCTTCTTCATAATTTAGCGACCACGGCCGTGTCTGTTTGGCGCTCTGCTGCCCTCTTTCTTCCCCCCGCGGGCTTCGCAGACTTTCACATTTCCCCAGCCACCCAGCCCCCTGATATTGGCAGAGAGCAGGCCCGGGGAACAAGTAAAGCTGAGAAAAGAATCGTGAGACTCAACAAAAACGAAAAAAAGAAAAAGAACATGCCGACATGGGAGGCCAAGGCTTGGGATCTTCCGGTGGAATAGTAAAAGGGCATGGGAAGTCGTGAGGGAAGCAAGTCGTCATCGGCGGCCGAGCCTCTATCTATAAAATTCCCAAGCAGACAGACGTGCCCTATCCGGCGTCAACTCTCCTGCCTTTATACCTTTCTCGCAACCTTCCCCCCCCCCACCCCACTTCGTCCAATTCCTTTTTCAGCCCGACGAAAATGAACATGGCACTTAGACAAACCCAATTCTCGAGATCACCAACTTGCCACCGGGGGGTGGGCTTGTGTCCCAACGAGGGCTGGACCAGTCTCCGGCCATCCATTTGGCTCTCTTAGTTTCTCGTCTTCCCACCCAGAGCGGGGTCAATTCGGGACAAGGAGCGAATTGGCGGCCAGAAATTGGCGGAGGGGCGGAAATGGGGGGTTGGGTCTGAAGGGAACTGGACGGAGCAGGGTGATCGGGGGTTGAGGGGGTACGGGAGAAAGACCGCTGTGATAGTGCCTTGCCCAATGATTGACCTGCCCATCACATCCACCCCCTCCTCTTCATCCTTCCTTGTCTTCCTCGTCGTCCTCCAGGGGTGGTCCGCCGGATGGAAGACCCTCCGCTGAGGGCTATAAAAGCCCTCGACTTTCATGCCGGCCTACCCTTTCCTCCCTCTTCCTTTCCTATCCCTCAGCTTCACTCTGCCAGCCACTGCATATCATCACTACTTGTCTTGACAAGTCTCTTCATATCATACCTCCGGTTCAGAAGACTTTCCTTCTTGTGCTCATTACCCGTTCGGGCTATACTATCTTGTCACAATGGCGACTCACCACTACCAGTCCCCTGTTCTTCCAATGAATGTTCCCTCAAAGACCCCAGGACCCGCCAATCTCTACCCCATTAGCCGGGTGTCAGGCTCTCCGCCAGATCTTTCTGATGCAAGCACAACCACGGGCAGCCGCACCTCCGCTGGATTCAGCTACAGCACCGGAAGTGCTGGCGGCGACTATGAATCCAGCACGGGGTCATTCTCGAGTGTGGACGTCGTTGACGTTCTCAACGACCGCTTGCAAAATGCCTTCGACCCGACTCCTTTGGACAAGGGATTAGCTATGCAAGCACAAGCGTAAGTGTTCCCGCCTAGTCCCCGGAGAGGGTAATCTTCTTTGCGTGGGATACGGAAAAGCAAAACCCGGAGCAAGGGAAGCAGATTTAACAAGCAGTGCTAATGACGCCAAACGATAGATCCGGTCAATTAAATGCCAAGCAGCGCGAACTCCTTGAATTGCAGGCTCTGGCCCAGCGACGTTTGAAAGGTGTGCGCACAAGCTTCGCGGACGGAGTCAAGGTCGCGCGGGAAACTAAGCGGGATCTTGAATGGACTCAGAAGCGCGTAAAGTGAGTTCTCTGCCGCCCTCTTGTCTGTGGAGTCTGCATTTGCACCGGTGATGGTCGTCGGATTCCGCTCCGCCGAGAGCGAGAGCGGATATCCGCCGCGCTCCGCCGTCTCATTGTGATTCTTGGCGACTGGTTGATGGCAGTGCGGCTGGGAGGCGGCTGGGGAGGGATTTGCACTCATTCAGTCTGATGTGAGCAAGCTGACAAGTTTCGTAATGACAGTACTCTGAAATCGAAGGCCGAAAGCATCCACCCTGATGAATACCGACGAGCATCGAAGAAATACACATTCGACGACAACTAGTCGCCGTAGGAACGGGTACTCAGCTCCTTGCATCGCTTTCCTCTTTCAGCTCTCCAGAGGATTCACGTAAAACCTGCGTAACGAAACTGACGACGTTTTTATTTTGTTGTTTAATATGGGTTCAGATGCCCCGGCTATCGGGCATTTCAGGGTTTGCTTTTTCTGCTCTTGTTTTGGGCTGGTTTGGGACGGTTCTCTTGCTTTCTGTGTAAAATCGTGTCTTTGACCATTCTGTTAGCGTCTTAATTAACCGAATATGCTCGTTTCTCTGTGTCATTTCGCGTACCCTGCATGTGATATGTAGTAGCTGCCCATAAAGCCCAGGCTGTCGCGCCCCCTAATGCTTACCTCGTCATCCGCAGCAACACCAGCAGATTCAAGCATGTGCTCCTGGCCCGTCACACCATGTAGGGCTTTGCCACCCTCGCATCCTTTTCGCCGGATAGCATCCCACGCGTAGCAGAGACGTACAGAGGGGTAGGTGTACATAGTTTACACTGATGGTGCCACGATCAACGCACGCCGCACGATCGCTCAGATGGGAGGAGACATGATCTCGACCACCTAGTCTGCACACCCGAGCCGAAAAGAGGTCACCCCGGAGTCAGACGAGCCATGATACACCATGACGCTGTAGGTATAATCCCCCACTGGCGCCTCACTCAGGACAGACGGACAGCGTGAGGCTGTGAGCTGGGCCCTAGCCAAACATCATCGCTCAATGCACCCGCTGTTTCAGCATGACGCCTCCGCCCCGCTCCTCTCATTTCGGGGAATCCACCTGGCTGCTTTCGAAATCCCGCGCTTGACCCGCCAGGTCCTTGGGCATCCAATGCGGAGCGGACGTTCGGTGCCCAAGAACTGGAAGAATGGGTGGGTAGGGGGCGATGTAGACATCACGTGATTATATACCGAAAAAGGAAAGTGCCAGGCTAGGCTAAGCTGGAGATTCCAGGGCATGTAATAGCATGTGATAGAGTGTAGGTAGGCTTTGAATTTTTAGTCATTGGACCTTTTGCCTGCTGAGCTATACATTGCAAATACTACTCACTTATAGGATTCTGTCTTATACTGTTTTGTGGCCGACTCGCCTAAGACAATATACCCCAGCAGGAGCACCCAGGACATGGATTTTAGCTTGTTTTTACAATGGTGAGATGGTTTGTAGCCTAAAGGTCATATTGGTATCTATGATATTGGTCCGAGGTTAGCACGATAAGTCCTCTCAATCTTCCTTTGAGGAAATGAGAAGTAACGAATAAAATCAGCCGACATGAACAGTAAACCATTAACGTCCTCCTTTTCATATCCACGAAAATGTAATCAACAAACTCCTTTCTTGGCTCCTCGATTCCAACATAAGATGAATAATTGATGTGACCATGCTGTCTAGGATCTGTTCTTGAGTTCTGCTGGGCGGATACATGGAGACGGCTTCATATCCTTCCACGGATCTTCTATGAAGCAAGGGAGGAAATACACCACATCCTTGCCTTTGAGTTTGATTCCAAGAGCCAATTGTATCAGCTCGTCAGTGTCGAACTGAGTGCCGTTCGGGGCCACGTAAGCTGGCTGTTTCTGCCCTCTGTCCTTGGAGTGTTGTTGTTGGCGCCCTGGGCCATCTTGTTTTCTTTCTCTCTTTGAGGCCTTCTTCCTAATAGTTGCCGTAGGATTGATAGAGGGGCCACTTTGGGTACTTGAGAATGGAACAGAACTAGGGGTTTCTGAAAGGACAAATTACAGTTAGCGGCACTTGATTTTGAGCCTTTGTAGTTATTGTGTTAAGCACACTTACCTGTATTAATGCCGTCGGCCTTGGTTGTTGTCGGCTGCCGACCACGATAATCATTTGTTGGCTTAGTCCTCGCTTGAGCATTGTGTGTTTTAT
Source organism: Aspergillus puulaauensis (assembly GCF_016861865.1). Taxonomy (NCBI): domain Eukaryota; kingdom Fungi; phylum Ascomycota; class Eurotiomycetes; order Eurotiales; family Aspergillaceae; genus Aspergillus; species Aspergillus puulaauensis. The sequence goes on from NC_054859.1 coordinate 1,039,757, forward strand.
CAGGTTTTTCCCCCAATGGTCTTCTTGCGTCGCCGGAAGTAACACCTCCCTCTGTCTTGTTGTTTTGTTTTGGCGTGGTTGTAGGAGAAACAGCGAGCTCGTTGGGCTGCACCGGGTTACGCAAAGCGTTAGTCTTCCATTCTTCAAAAAGAGAGGACGACCGCATTTGTGAGCGTCTGTTCGGCACTCGGCCTTGGACCATGCCGGCGCTGGTTGTTTGAGGTTGATGTTGCTGTTGTGGAGGCTGATGCTGTTGTTGGTGCCGTTTCTGGTGGACTGTTGCTGGCGTAGGCCTACCAGAAAACACCTGGTAATCCTTGATAGTTTCAGGCGCCCATTCCTCCCGGTGGTCGTATTCTCTCTGTGAGATTTGTTTTTTCTGAGGTGTTTGTTTGGGTGCGACCTGGTTGGACATGATGGTGGTGTTACTCGTTTGACTGGCGTCAGGTTGTGTCCTTGGCGAAGGAGTGGGAATTCTGGATGAAGATAGGTAGGATGCGGTAAGGAGACTCAGAAGCTCATGTGGAATGAAGGAAGATGAAGTTAGGGAAATGGGTGTAAAGGATATTACGAAGTGAGATACAAGTTGGTTAGGTAGTAGCGAACGGACGGGTGAAAACAGCGCCTACTACGGCCACCAGCCAACTGGACTGGGAAAGTAACACTACCGGACCAATTGAAGGGAGTAGGATAATTACCTGCAAATACCTAGCTAGCACTTAAGTAGTCTAATCTAATTTATCAAGACTTTTATGACCGGGAGATTGTCTCAGTTGCTGGTAGTTAGCTAGTTAGTGTCTTACAAAGATTAAAAGTCTTTAAGCACCTATCGGCTTTAGAATGAACTCCTATTTAGCTATCTAAGTATTATCCATCAACAGACATCTAACTGAACTCAAATTCCTCAGCGGCTTGGACTCTAGGTCCCCTGGTGGCCAATGCCCCCTCCTGGACAGCACTGTTGACGAAACGCACGAACTGGTTCACCAGTTCTGTCGGTGTTTTCTTAGCAAGCTCGATTCCATCGAAGACCTTCTTGATACCGACACCGAAAGTGATACTATACGCGGTTTCTCCCTTCAAAGTATCAATACGTGCCAATGCCTCCGCAATCTGTTCGTTGGTGAATACTCCAGATTTTGCCATGACGTGGTTCAGTTCTTCGTGGCTAGTGACATTTGGAACATCGATGTCGGAGTTGAACGAAGTGTAAATATTCAACTCCTTCATAAGTGCTCGCTGACTGGTAGTCGCCAGAACAAGAAGTCTCCGGTTCTTTGGTGGACGTTTCTTGAACAATACCTTGAGCGTCTGCAGGACGCTGTTGCTGAAACGAGGCCCAACAGACACATAGTCAATAATAGTCTCGATGTCATCGACAACGACAACACTAGTCTGACTTTTGTAGGCATCATTGAAAACTCGGAGAATATGTTGAATCTTAGCCTGCTCGCTAAATCCAGCTATATCTTCAGGGCAGATCATTTTAATGAAAGGCGCCCCCGAGTCTAAGGCAATCTGAGCTGCAAGAGCAGTCTTCCCACTCCCAGGCGGCCCGTTGAACAAAACAGACCACAGCGGTGTTTGGTCAGGGTGACCAAGTCCTTTCGCCAGGGCCTCCCCGTCCTTAAGAACACCGCCAATTTTCTCTGAATAAGTGATGATGCCATGCTCGATGCATCGCTTGATTTCATCCTCGGACACACCATATGCTGGTTGAATTTCATCGAGTGCATGAATGAAATCAGAATGGTTGACCTTCATTTCCGCTGCATCGTCTTTGACCCTGACTGTTTTCCCGGAATCAATGTGCCGATTGAACGCGAACGAGGTTGCCGCTTTTACGAGACCTGCAATTTCAGCACCCGAGTAATTCTTCGTCAGGCTGGCGAGTTCTGCCACATCGACACTCGGGTCCAGCAGATCACTCTGGCTCATGTTCTGGGTGTGAATGCCGAGAATTTGGGCTCGACCGGCCTCATCAGGAAGCGAGATTTCGACATGTACTTCGAGACGACCCGGCCGCAGCAACGCATCATCAATCATATCCTTCCTGTTGGTCATACCAATAAGCAAAATATTATTGAGCTGATCAACACCATCCATCTTCGATAGCAACTGGTTTACCACGCTGTCACCGACACCAGTACCGCCGCCTGCTCCACTGCCACGCTGTTTACACACGGCATCTAATTCGTCGAAGATGATAATGTGAAGCTCACTCTCATCGCCCTTCTCTTTATACTCCCGCTCTGCATCGGCGAAAAGTTTCCGGATATTCTCTTCTGACTGTCCAACGAACTTGTTTAGTACCTCCGGACCGTTGATGATCTTTGGCTCCTTTGCATTCAGCATCTTTCCGATTTGCCGGGCAAGCAACGTTTTACCGGTTCCTGGAGGCCCAAACAGTAATATACCTTTTACGTGCTGGATGCCGAGCTTTTGCACAATGTCAGGTGGGAAAATGCGAGACGCAAATGCTCGGCGGAAGATGGTGTGGAACTCGGAGTCGAGACCACCAATGCCCATCTTCTCGGTGTTGAAGTCGGGCTGAATGATAGCGTTTGCCGCTGGCCGATTCTTTGCGGGTTTGATCTGGATGTTGCTCTCAGGGTCCTTGAAGAAGTTGATCATTGTGTGCTTCGTAAGAATTCCCCTAGCTGTAGGATCCGTCTCTGGCTCTTTACTAGTCTCTTTCTCCGAGGTCAGGCTGACTCGCAGAATAGTTTTGACTCTCAACTGGAGCGGGATGCCGCGATGATCCATTAATACCGGCTGGCCCGGGGCAAATAGCTGGCTTTCAAAGTTCTGGGAATGTTAGACAGAGTTGCTAGAGGCTTAGAAAACAGCAAGCGTACCTTGATCACGGAGGCAGCAAGATCATCCTGATCATACAATTCATCCGTCCTGGATTTTCCAGCAAACCTCACCTCGATGTCGGCAGATCCGAGGTACGCTTCTCCACCCTGACGGAAAGGGTCATATATTTGTATTAGGAGTTCGTCTCGGAGTCCAGCGCCGGCCCACGGTCTTTGGACGCCGGAAAGTCCAATGTATCCAGGGGGAAATCCATCAGCAGGGCGCGCGGTGAATACATTGCGGTTATTGACAATGATCAAGATGTCTTCTTGTCCGAACTGGGCACGGGGGAAATCTTGTGTCGAGAGCGCAACACTGCAAATTGATTAGCACCCAATCTCTAGATTACAGACCATCCATACTTACAAGTTCCTGAATTGGTATCCTTTATCCGCGTTCTCCATGACCTTCAAGCGCCACCCTCCTTCACTTGGTCTTCCCCCCATCGGAGCTTGCGGTAGTGGGCGACCACCCGGTGCAGGTTGTCGAGGAGATGGCGATCCATAGCCCCTAATAAAGTGTAAATGTTAGCGACATACAAGTTTGATATAAAAGGTTACCACAGGGGTGTATTCATACGGAGCTCCCTGCTGAGGCGGATAACCCTGAGGTGGGTAGCCCTGCGGGGGCCGTGAGTAGCCCTCTCTTTGGGGATTATTAGACCCGAAGGGACTGCGACCACCGAACATCCTGTATCATAAAGCTAGGGTGCAGCTAGCAGCAAGGACAAGGTCAATGATAAGCTTGGTCAATGCTGCCCGCAGCGTTGTCTCGTGAACTGCGCGAAGAGGCGGTCAAATTACGATAAGCGTCTAGCAGGGAAAGTTGCGGCAATATTAGACTCGAGTATATAGGTAGAAAGATAATTGAAGTCGACAGCAACGGACATTGATGTTTGAAAGAAGCGCAACGTGGCGTTGAGCTGAACCTCCGCAGGCAGCTCTGATGGGGCAAGTTGGGAATCTGGAACCGCTGAGTGATGAGCCACCACGGGCGGAGTTCGTTTTGCCGACAGCCACCAACCAACCGGCATCACCTGGGAATCCGGGATGCCTGCGAGTCGCGCTATTTCGCAGTGAGGATTACTATTTCCGACATTTTGACCGCCGTGGGTCTCTGGCTGTTTTTCGCTGCCTACAATTTAAAATGCCTCTGTAAGTCCTTGCTCTGCCGTGTTGCATCTTAAAAGAAGGATTCTCATACGTCATCCTCATTAGGCACCTCCTCGGAAAGAAGTCATGGAACGTCTACAATCCGGAAAATGTCGCGCGTGTCCAGCGCGATGAAGCGCAAGCCAAGGCGCAGGAAGAAGAAGAGGAGCGCCGCATGCAAGAGATCGATGCCGAGCGAAGAATCCAACTACTACGTGGTGAGCGACCTCCTACCCCTCCACCGCTGCAATCCTCCACGTCGCAACCAGAAAAGGAAGATCGCACCAACTACATAGGAGGTTATAAAAAGCGGAGACGTTTGGCGGGAGAGAATGATACAGATCGAGATATCCGATTTGCTCGAGAAGACGCGGAACTTGCGCTGGTGAAACGGGAGGAACTGGTACATGCTCGGAAGGGCAAAAATGATGCGCCACTCTACGACGATGATGGACACATCAACCTTTTTCAGAAAGATAGCGGTCGGAAACGAATTGAGAAGAACGCGGAGGCTGAAAAAGAGGCAGCCGACAAGCAGCGAAGTTACGAAGACCAGTATACCATGCGGTTCTCCAATGCAGCGGGTTTCCGTCAAAGTATTGGCAAGAACCCCTGGTATTCGGCTTCTCACGGTGCTGGTATAGCTCCCGAATCCATACCTAGCAAGGATGTTTGGGGTAATGAAGACCCCATGAGGAAGGAGAGAGAGAAATCTCGCATGGACCTCAACGATCCACTAGCTGCGATGAAGAAAGGCGTTCGCCAGCTGAGGTCGGTTGAAGGAGAACGAAAGAAGTGGAATCAGGAAAGGAGTAAAGAACTAGATGCGTTGAAAGCAGCTGAGAAGACCCGATCGCGCCACCGTAGGAAACGGTCCCAGTCGGAGGATAGCCTGGGGGACTTTAAACTCGATGGGCCATCAGATAGAGATCATAAGTATAGGGACCGGAATCGCGAGCTTGCCGGCGACAAGTCATCGCGCCGTTCGCACAGGCGGCGTTCGCGCTCTACATCTCGCTCGCGTTCTCATCGTCATCACAGCCATCGACAACGCCACGACGACAGGCAATATAACCGACGGAGGAAGGGAGAAGCTGGTTCAAGACATCGCATATAACGAGATACCCAGGAGTATTAATTGGCAAGGGCGGGCCCGGCCGTATATTGCAAATTCTGAGTTGAAGCATAGCTGTTACACTGACAAGCGGTGTGTTCACGAAGCAAACACAAAACTTTTTATTCAAAAATGATCTCTATTGTAATGCCCATTCCTGAGAACCTTTCTCTCCAACCTGCGCATCATAATCGATTGTGATATCCAGGGACCTGGAGTGCGCGTTCCTCTTCTGGTATCTAACCGTTCCCTTTATTGTTTGGCCCTTCTTCATTGCAGTTGGCTTCTTTTTACCATGATCGATGAGGCAAATGGTTTGCTGCCAGTGGGTCTCCTTGCCATCCGGTCCTGTTGTAAACGCCACGATGCCCTTCTTCTGCAGATCTGATGGAATGGCATTGGATGGAAGCGTTGATTCCCTGGATGGTATGAAGAAGATGTCAAACCAAATAGACCAGCCGTCGAGCGAGTCAACATCTTGCTTCAAGGTCACCTCGAATTCTTTCAAAAAGGATAGTTCCTCAACAGTGATGGTGTGCAGTGGCAAGGTGGCGAAAATTTCGGATTCCCCTGCCATAGAAGAGGATGGCACACTGCGGACAAGTGCTTCATCGTAGATACCAGTGAGCATACTCTTCATATTGAAGCCATAGATATCGTGCCAAAACCCGACATGGGATGTGACCAGGTCTGGATCAGCTAGCGGCGCAATGCGAAGCGTAGCGTGCGAGGGAGCCATAAGCCCATCCGGTGCAAGGTAGCGGTCACGGGCGTATATAACCGAATCGAACATCGCTTCAAACAGCAGGCCGTAACCCATCCATTCAGAAATGATGATGTCCACTTGCTTGACAGGCAGGGTGACTTCCTCGATCTTGCCCCGAATACATCTGTAAAGCCAAAGTTAATCACTAGCCCAAATACCCGCCGTAATGCGATGTACATACGTTATAACATCGCCAAACCCATTTTCATAGACAATTTCCTTCGCCCTATCGATGATATTTGAATTGTCCACGGATATCACCTTTCGGGCACCCGCTTTCGCGCAGAACATGGACAAAATTCCAGTCCCACAACCGACATCTAGAACAACTTTATCCTTGAATATGTGCTTGTTGTCATAGACGAAGTCCCGGTAGGAATCAGTCCGAATCGTATCTTTAAGCATAGACTCATGAATGCCTGCACTGCCAATTAGCGAATGAACTCCCTCCAACGTGAGAATAATCGAAGCACCATACCGTTATACGCATAGGAGGAGAAATAATCTGAATCAATTTCTTCCGCTTTGTTGGAAGCGCGAGTAGCAGACGGGCCAGATGTCGAAGGGAGTTTATCGTCTTCCCTGGTCAATTGGTCATCCAACGATTTCTGAACCGCAAGTCTATACTCCGAGAATTGGAGTTGAAGACGTTCTAGTTCCTCCTGGAGCTCGACTACCTGGCGTTCAGCCTGGGTGCCGCCAGCTTCTCCCGACTCCTCATCTTCAATATCGTCCAGACTGTATAAGAGTGCGTCGTCCTCCAAAACGGGTTTCAAGTACGCCTCGTCCTGGAATTTCTCCTTAGAAGATACGTCGGGTGACGTGTTACCATCCTTCACCGAAAGCCGTATGTAGTTGACGAGCTTAATAGTATCCAGAAAATCCAGGTCTGACGATTCAGAGAGAGATAAGTTAGCAAATGTCCATTTCGAGATGCCATTCAGCGAGATGTACACTCCAATGCAGAGAGTTGAATCAGTTGGCTACACACCAAGCTCTTTTTTAATCTTCCTTAAATCAAAGCCATTCTTGTCCTTGCTTTCCTTGAGCATTGACCGAACATCCGGATAGACTTTGTCGGAGAAAAGGCCGATGACCGGCTGTGTCTCGTCATCGGGTTCGAGATCTTCCCAGCCCTCCTCATCAGTGGCATCCGAATCGTCAGAGGTAACGGAATCGCGTTCAACGTCCTTTAGGGGGCGCTCTGAAGGAATTGGGGCAGACATGGCAGCTACTGCGGGGTGAAAGGCAGAGCAAAAACAGTTAACGCCAAGGCGGCACTGGAAGCTTTATACCGGATGCAAATCAGGTGAAATCCTCTCTAGATGAGTTTATATCACTTCAATTGACCCAAGGCTTCAAATTGACCGGCTCTGTCGACCTGCAGCAGGGGAAGAAAATTTACCAAAAATGGTTGCCCCGCCTCCGTTCAGTGGGTTTGTTTGATTTGTTTACACTGCTGATAAGAAATCGCAGCCTCAGGCAAGTCGCTTCCCCGCCAACAATCATCACCGCTTCCCGAAGCAACAAAGCACCAACATACATCCCCACCCCCTCGAGTATATCTCCCTCGGAATTCATCAGTGACTGCTTGTTCTATATCTTAATGTCGTGAACTTTCTTCTCTTTTCTCCACAGGTTTCTGAGGCAGTTCGACTCCTTTCCTCCCTTGAAGCTCTGCCATTGATAGGATAAACAAGCATGGCTTTCTTCTTTAACCGCGGCCGATCCCGCCAACCATCCGATGTTGTGAGATCAATTAAAGATTTGTTGGCAAGACTTCGTGAGCCATCGGCTGCTCCTAAGGTTGGTCCAATGTCCCGAACTTATTACGAACGATTGGAAACTTACTAACCTCCCAACCCACCGCTAGGTTGAAGATGAGTTGGCCAAGCAGCTTTCGCAGATGAAGTTGATGGTGCAGGGAACTCAAGGTTCGTACATCTTTTGGGAACCCAAGTACGACATGCAAGATTGTCATACTAATTGGACGTGCGACAGAAATTGAAGTCTCAACCGATCAGGTCCACGCTCTGGTCCAGGCTATGTTACAAGAAGACCTCCTTTATGAACTCGCGCTCGCTCTTCACAGCCTCCCATTCGAAGCGAGGAAAGATACTCAAACGATATTCTCACACATACTTCGCTTCAAACCCCCTCAAGCCAATTCACCGGACCCGCCCGTCATCTCATACATCGTACACAATCGACCCGAAATTATCATTGAGTTATGCAGGGGCTATGAGCACAGCCAAAGCGCTATGCCCTGTGGCACTATTCTGAGAGAGGCCCTTAAATTCGACGTGATCGCTGCGATCATTCTTTATGACCAGTCCAAGGAAGGGGAGCCGGCCATTCGACTGACCGAGGTCCAGCCCAACGTTCCTCAACGCGGAACCGGTGTTTTTTGGAGATTCTTCCATTGGATTGATCGCGGCAGCTTTGAGTTAAGTGCAGATGCCTTCACAACTTTTAGGGCATGTACACCAAAGGATCATTCTGTGAAGATAGTCAGTGCTAACTTTAGTTTGCCTCTAGGAACTCTTGACGCGCCATAAATCCCTTGTGACCGGGTACCTAGCGACGAACTTTGATTACTTTTTCGCGCAATTCAACTCTTTCCTCGTACAGTCTGACTCATATGTCACCAAACGACAAAGTATCAAGCTACTGGGTGAGATCTTACTAGACCGCGCCAACTACAGTGTGATGATGCGATATGTCGAAAGCGGAGAGAACCTCAAACTCTGTATGAAGCTCCTGCGCGACGATCGTAAGATGGTTCAATACGAGGGATTTCACGTTTTTAAGGTATGCAAAGGATCCTACGACTGTGAACACTGAGTCATGCGGTCATGCTGACAAGGAATGCGGCTAGGTATTTGTTGCGAATCCAGACAAATCAGTGGCAGTACAACGGATTCTCATCAACAATCGAGATCGCTTGTTAAAATTCCTACCGAAATTCCTGGAAGACCGTACAGATGATGACCAGTTCACCGATGAGAAGAGCTTCTTAGTTCGACAGATCGAACTTTTGCCCAAGGAGCCCATTGAACCATCACGCCCTGGACGTGAGCCATCTCGCTCAACCTCCAACACCGCGACCGTAGCATGAAAACGAGGGTCTGTTGACAATTTGGCTGCAGTACATGCCAGTCCGTCATTGTTGCCTCTTGGCCCTTATTACTACTCTCCTCACCATTATTCACCCTGTCCAGTGCCCACCAACTCTTCCATCCTGAGCCTAAACATGCCAGGGAAGCGTCGGGGCGCCGCATGTACTACACTGTGCATATGGTTTTGCATTTATGGCCAGCTGGTATCTGGCGTTTTGGAGTTACTTTTTTGGAGGACTTGGGACGGGACACGTGCACGGTTTATTGCCAGGAGCGCTGCTAGGGTGACAACAAAGCGCAAAATAACAGGGAAGAAGAGCGATGATGGAAGAGAAATTTTGAAAGTCCTTACATCGAAAAATCAGTTCAGGTAGACCCTGGAGTGTACAGATATCCCGATCGAATGAATCTCTTGATTTGAGACAAGGAGGGTAAACAGTTAGTATATAGCGGGCTCCCTGTTTCAAGAGGCACACGACGCAGGGACCGATAGATCGATAAAAGCCGTGCCACTATTGATAACCAGCGGCGCATGACTGAATACTTTGACGTCAAATCCATTTTCTCTGCATGACAATCCAAACAATTGCTTTGTTAGGCACGCCCTGCAAACCATGGAATCGGCCGCCCAGGTGGATTCCAGTTTCATCATCCCAGTGAACACTGAAGAACAGGTCTGATGGCACCCCAGTTTCTTAAATTCGCTGTATTTTCTCCTACTTGCTTCTCCAAGAATGAGACTGTGAATCGCTAGTGCGCCGAGACAAGCGACCGGGCCCGTCCTGTTGAAAACTTAAGGCTGGCCTTAGTCTGTATATGAATCCCCCAAGTGGATCGATTCGTAACCCCCTTCGCGATCCCTTCTTCTGGTTCCAACACTCGAATTCCAACTCCCTTCGCTCTCTTTTCGTGGCTTTCGTTCTTGTCTCTCCTTACTTCACGCGGACACCGTCCTCACTTCGGTCTGCCACTTGTCTCCAATCGCTGCCTGCCCGTTTAGAGCGTTGAAGCTTGTCCGTCTGCCAGGTGGCAGTGAAGAAGCCGCGGTCCAACAACTGGCAGCCTCGATCCATTCAAGGTCCCAATTCTCCCCCCGTTCTTGGGCATCGCACCCCTGGGGACGGTCATGTTCAACTGCCCAGTGGATACTATCTTACAGGTGTCTTTCGCTTTTACCCCTTGGGCGTCGTACTATATATCTTAGGTGCGATTAACTGGCGCGACGTTCGTGCGACGATTCGATCCTTTGTCCCCCAAAAATTATCCCCCGCCGCTCTCCCTTCGATCCCATCCGCAGAAACGAACCGGAAACAGTAATTACGAATTTAAAAAGGTCGTCAATTAGGAGTTGCCGGTAAAAGCACGCTGCGCATTGAAGCCACAAAGAGCTCTAGGTGCAAGTCATGCCAGGGTAATGGAAGACACGCGATCCCCCTCAGCGCCCGTCGAAATGTTGGAGCGTCCCTCTACTCCGGGAGAAACAGCCACCCCAGACCCTCCAGCAACACAGCCCGCCTCGCTCCCACCTCCAGTCGATCCCTCGCTATGCACCGAACGAAAGTCCATCGCGACAACCTCCTCGTCCAGCGGGCCCGATCAATCAACACCTGCAACCCCGACGCATCAAGAGGTAAAGCCAGACCCGGGACTTGCGCCTCCTCCATTTTTCGGGAAACCCAAGGAAATGGCACCTCCCCAAGAAACCGAACCTTCGACCGTCAGCCTGCGCTCTTTGCGCAGCATTCCCAGCATTGTCGTCAATGAACCCAAAGCTCGGCCTAGTTCTCGCCCCGGTTCAAGACCCGGTTCGCGACCTGGCTCACGATGGTCAGAACGGAAATGGTCTACCTTGAGAGGCAAGAGGTCAGGGGAATTTGGTAGGGAAGAATCTCCGCCACCTGTACCGCGGATAGAACCCCAATTCAGCGGCATTGCCCTGGACATTCCAACTGGGGAGCTAGACGGGCTTGGAGCGCAAACCATGAGATTTTCTAAGCGTGGAAGTCTCATCCAGGAGGAAGAAAGACAACAACTGGAACGCAAACTCAGGGAGCAAGAAACAGAAACCGAAGCAAAGGGGAACCCTCAGGAGCCGAACACTACTCAGAGGCCGGGCACTTCGCAGGATCAGAATACTCCGCAGGTTCAAAACGGCTCTGTCGCGGAGAATACTGTAACACCCCGAAGCCGTCCACGACCAGCGTCGTTGCTTCGCGTCAGACGAAGCAGTATTCCCAGCAGAGCTATCTCTGCGGATGAAGATATGCTATCTCGAAGAGTCAGGTTGATGTATGCGAAAGGAGAGGAGAATGTGTCAGACTCGGAGGTAGCGAGATCGCTTGCCATGGAGAACGGCACCCTTTGGGAGGAACCAACCCCTACAAATACGGAAACCTTCGAAAGCAGTGCCTCTGAGGCCGACACGAAACCCGCTGAAACATCCACCGACCCGGACGATCCATCAGCAGCTCCCAAACGGGAAGCTAATGAGTTAGCGGGGGGTATTGAATACTGGCAGAATATCAAAGCCGGAGATGTGGATAGGTATGGGTTCATTCGCGCATCAAACACCAACGAGGGCGCCGCCGAATTCAGCCCTATCCAGCGAGTTTCTACTAGTCTCTTGCTGGCCTCGGAAACGCCCCGGCGAAAGCGCTCCATCCGACCGCCCTCTGCATTAGCAAGCAACCGCTCATTTACAGGTCGATCTCCTTCACGACAGAACTCCGAAACATCCATGCGCCCAGCTTCGTCTCAAAGCATGTATAGCTCACCTCTACGCCGGTCAACCTCACGATTCCGTCAAGCAACAAACCACCTACCCCACAACCGCAATCGCCGCTTCAAAGATGAGGCTGGAGATATGCTCACACTCCCCACAGAATCTGCAACTTTTGACGACAGATTGGATAGTGCCGTTGCGCGTGCGGCAAGGAAAAAGGAGTGGGAACGGGAGGACAAGTGGACGAAGATGGCTAAGCCAATACGAAAGGGCATAGATGGAGGCGGAATGACCTTTGACTTTGACACCAAAAGCTCAAAGCTGATCGAGCGAACATGGAAGGGGATACCTGATCGATGGCGTTCCTCAGCGTGGTACTCGTTCTTAGAAACGAGCGCCAAGAAGCACAGCGATAGCCCTACAGAAGAAGTTCTCATTGAGATTTACAAAGAATATCAGGAAATGTCATCTCCTGACGACGTGCAAATCGACATTGATGTGCCGAGGACGATCTCTAGCCATATCATGTTTCGGCGACGGTATCGCGGTGGTCAACGCCTACTTTTTCGCGTCTTGCATGCGATGTCCCTCTATTTCCCGGATACGGGGTACGTCCAGGGTATGGCGGCATTGGCGGCTACATTTCTTGCTTACTATGATGAAGAACATACATTTGTCATGCTTGTTCGACTGTGGCAATTGCGAGGACTGGAAAAACTCTACCGCTCAGGGTTTGCGGGACTCATGGAGGCTCTAGGTGACTTTGAACGAGAGTGGTTGGAGGGAGGAGAAGTTGCCTCGAAACTGGTATGTTGGCCTCATCTTGACACAGACGCACACACCCTGTACTGACTGATTTTCCCTGTGCAACAGACCGAAGTCGGCATTCCTCCTACAGCATACGGCACCCGCTGGTATCTTACTCTATTCAATTACTCCATCCCATTTCCGGCACAACTCCGAGTGTGGGATGTCTTTATGCTCCTTGGTGATGCTGATCACCCCCCGTCGAGTGCAAACAACGGCGACAAAACGGAGGACATCGGTTTCGGCAAGAGTTTAGACGTCCTCCACGCCACATCGGCCGCTCTTATTGATGGCATGCGAGAAATTATCCTCGAGTCCGATTTCGAGAATTCGATGAAAGTTTTAACTAGCTGGATTCCAATCAAAGACGTCGAACTGTTCATGCGTGTCGCTAAGGCTGAGTGGAAAGTCCACCGCCGAAAAAAGTCCGGTTAGATACGCACTGATATTCTCTACCGTACGATCGTGATGGTCGCTTATATTCCTTTTATTACTGCAGTGCTTTCGACACTGCACTCAATCATAATATCCCCCTTTTATACCTCGAAGAGTTAGATCACTCTTTGGGGTAGCTCACGAATGATTTCCGCCTGGATGATTTGCGATGACTGCACAAACGTCGTTTTGCTATCACTACAATCACAATTATTATGCTTACGGCTGATATTTCGGTTCTGTCCATATCCGTTTTGTTTTCGTTAACGGCTTCGAACAACTGTCAACGACACCTGTCGCCAAGGGGACCCGTTCCGGTCCCCGTCAAACCGACGGTTTCCTTTTGCAGTTGGAGATTGCTGGGAAGGGAATCAATTGTCACTGAATACCTTCGTGCTCCCCATTGCTCAGAAGCATCCCGCAATGGAAGAGGCGGTATAACTTAATTCCTGATGTCTTCCATGCAGCAGCACCCACAGTCATTTGCGATTTTTCTGCCCCCGGGCTGTATTACATTATACCCTCACTTCATTATAATGTTTCTATACCCCCTCACACTCTCCCTAATTCTCCTCCTTATTTCTTTCTCCTCACCACTGTATACGATACGACTCAAGAGCTTTCTTATATACCAACTTATCAACCTAACTTTCTTCCAGAAAGTCCAGTGTAATCGTGATCCAGTCCTAATTCTGATACCCTTTCCCTTCACTCTTGTCACACTTTTGTCCCGTTTGATACAGTTGTTACTACTATTTTTACTGTCAGTACTCTGTACGTGCATTCCTTCGCCTTTTCCTTTCCTGTTTTCGGATTGTTACATAGAACAAGCCTTGCTCTCTACATAATACTACTACCCAATTCAATCACCGTTACTATTGTCATATCAATATCTAGGTCTTCTCCGTAAGTTTGAGTCTCGTGGGACGTATGCTCTTCTCGAACCTCTAATTGGACGGTCGTGCCTTCCTTGGTTAGCACAATACCAAGCTACTACAGTGTAGGTAGACTGTCGCCCTCTGAGGAAGGAGCAACTGACGGTTTTATATCACTTGGGAAGGAAGGGGTTCCAGGGAGTATTTACCATAGGCGTTAAGTTTATATAGCTCTTGCCTTTTACATCCCTTTCGAAACCCCTCATTTGTATGTGTATAGCCCAGCTGTTCATTACTTAGAACCCGCAAATGAGCCAAGTCCGTACAATATCTAGTTCCAGGCCCTGCACTCCAAAGTGTTTTGTACAACCCCTAGCATGCCAGCTACCAGGGGGTCTCCAGCAGAAGACTAAGGTAACTATGTACAAAGCTGTATGCCAATCGAAAATACAAAAAGAAATAAACAAGGGACTATAAATACCCATAAAACACCTTGCGACGTGGGAAATTTCCTCCAATATTCCTTCATATATATGATGTATATGGCCCCTGTAATAGGAGCCCCGTTGTCTCCGATGTCATAAATGAGGGACAGCTCTAGTGAGGTGTGGGTGTGGGTGTGCATATGTATATCTTATCGGGTAAAGACCCTCAGCAGCAGGGTGAAGCAGATTTACTCTCTACTGGCGTCGCGGAGCTGAGTAGGCGGCAATGGTGCTTCTTGCGCGGGAGAATGTTGGGTATTACCCTCGATGGAGGAGTCGTGGAGCCTAGTCTCTGCGGTAGAGGCACCCGGACCCTGAAACACTCGCGAATAGTTCTTGTCAGAATCAGATATAGGTAACGGATCATCGCTGCGCTTCTGGCCCGCTGAATCGTGGCCCGTCGAAGCATGTCTGGGAAGAACTGTGGAAATCTGTGATGGGCTCACCTCCCCGGTATGTTCCACTTTAATGTCCTCTAAATGATGACCTGAATGAGCGACTGACGTAGCACTAAGTTGACGGTGGTGGGCAAAGGATTTAATTTGCTGTCCATCATTCTGAGGAGATCCCGGTCGTGATGTTTGGAACAAGCCGGGGAGGGACTCTGATGGACGAGAAGACGGAACTGGAGGGGGCTGATGAGGACCAGGGGCTTTTCTTTTTCGCCCTGGCGAAGCATGATGTTCTGAACGACGAGAGTTATTAAGCAGTGTAGGTAGTTCCTGGTGGGGTTTCCCAGGCGTTACGCCGGATTGTGGCTGAGCTGGAGGAACCCAATGGTGGAAGTAAAGAGACGGAGGTGACCGGCGTGACTGAGAATTAGGTCTCCGTTGGACCTGGGAAACTGGAACAGACGAGCCAGGAGCATACTGTACATTGCCCAAATTTATCTGGCCCGGCTGGGGTTGCGCTCCGCTGCCGTAGTTAATCCATGGGTTTACCCCTCCGCGAGAATCAGGGGGTCCTGTAGGTAACGAGCGCGCTCCAGGCGCCTGAGGGGTAGGAGGGGCACTCGTATTAGGTGGTGCATTCTGAGATAAAAGAATGTTAGGAGGGGGAGGGGGAGCTGCTGCATGCTGAGCTGATGACTGAGGAGCATATGAACTGGAGAGGGAACCGGAGCGAGAATCCCGGCGGGTATGCATAGACTGCCGCCGAGAGTGGGAATTGGAGTGAGAATGCGAATGCGAATGCGAATGCGATGGAACTTGAGGAATAGGAGGGTTTGGCGTGCGGGCACCCGGAACCTGTGCCAGATATTGCTGCGCCAATTCTATGACAGGCTGAGGCAATCCGTTCTGACAGATTCCGAAGAAGATAAGCGGAACTATATGAGGAGGAATCCCGCCGTTTAGGGAATCGCGAAGCATGCTCTGTTCAACCCTCCGCTGCTCCAGGCGCAAAGTCTCCTGGCGCGTCTTCTCCTCCTCTTGCTTTCTCCGGTCCTCTTCGGCTTTGGCTCGGAGCCAATGGTGCATAGCGTCATCAGAGCTCTGCCACTGCGAAGGAGGGGGTGGCAGTTGTTGGTTCGTCGTGCTGGGAGGCATGGTCGAAAAGCCGACATCTGGCGGAGGCAATGTTAGGGATGAAGGGTGAGGTAGGCTGCTGCGAGAGGAGTCCATCGAGGAGTCCGCTGGCCTTGATGGCGGTGCAGATGCGGGATGCTCAGGTGTAGACGGTGAGGGAGAACGTAGTGTGGGGATATATTGTCGGAATCGCGAATGATCATAGGGTCGTTGGATCCCATTCTGGGAGGTAGGAGTCAGGGTGAGCAGCATGTCTTTCAACAGCAACGACGCAGGTTGACAGAGAGCGATGAGCTATTTTCATTGCAGCTGCATCTTGCGGGAGCTGCATGCGATGATGTCGCAGGCAGAAGGCATTGGGTCAAGAAAGGCGCAATTGGAAAGCTAACTCATGATGGAGCAGGACAGGAAGAAGATGGAGGAGGGGAGAGGGAGAAGGAGAGGCAGAGCGGCAGTGGCAGTGGCAGTGAGAAAAAAGTACTGCAATTCACGGTCTGAGTCGTAAACTGAGCAGTTCATCTCCCCAGATTGCCAGAACAGGAAAGCGCCCAAATGAGGACCCATGCTTACCATATACAGAAATGATCTCCAGATATCTAGTCCAGATCGGGAAATAACAGGCGGTGCACGGCCACAATGCCTGAGGCTGCGATGTTTCTGCCTGAAGTTAAGGGTGCGAGCCTGCAAGACTGCAGCCTGCAGGTGAGAAATGAAACGGCTTTGAAGCTTAAAACAGGAGCTCAGGAGCTCTTAGAGGGGAGCGAGGTAAGACGTAATAATTCTGGAACCGGCAGACGAAGGCGCGCCATTGCGTGGGCGGGGGCTTGTTGATGACGACGAAGTAAACGAAACGTGTACCGCCAGCGAAATCTAGACCTCTGAAAAAAGAAATAAATGATGTGAAAAAACAAAAAAAGAAAAACTCCGAAAGGTGCCAGAACGGCCCGCTCCGGTTATTACTGACTGTCAGTGTCAAGACTGAAGAGCCGGAAGTCTCAATACCAGAGATTTAGATATAATAATATACACTGTACAAGTAATTGCGATGCATGCCCCATGTTAATTTGATCTCCTGCCTCCTCCCGCCAAATGCTTGTTTCATCTAGAATGACAAGGCTTTGCTGCTCGTGTGCCCGTCCGTTTGGAGTAAGCTTAATGATTATCGCTATCAAGCGTAATTGTCTCAAGGATCTTCTCGGCGTACCCGAATATCAGGCGATCCAAACGCCAGATGCATTTCCTACTTTTGGTGGGTGTACTCTAAATCGTCCATTCGTCGCTAATATGAGTGAGAGAAGAAACATTATGCACCCCACACACTCCGTGGCCGCTTTACAAAGACAAAGTAGATAGTAAGTATATACTCGAATACATCCTCCCCTGGCTCAGGCATCACGGTCAAATCGTGTCAGTACTTCTGGCGGGACTGTCGGGATGTACTTGCGCGCCCGTTCTCGGTTGGTCCCGCCCCATCCTGCACCGTAACTGATCAGCATGTCCGTGCTTGTCGGTAAGGAAAAGGGAAGAGTGAGTGCCGGGTCCAGGAAAACTGTGGTTGCACTGCTACGTTCGTCCACCCGAGAGCTTGCTCCCAGTCGCGGGGACGCAACGCTCGACCCGGGTGATTTAATGGAAGCCGCAGCGTTGGGCGATCCGGACACAGAAGATGCAGAAGGACCACGCTCTTGGCTTGGAGTTCGCGGACGACCATCCTCGGTCGGTGCTGATGTCGGGGCCAGGGAATCGGCTTTTATCTGAACGAGCCTTAACTGTTCCCGGAACAACAACTCTGGGTCGCGTTGGAGCTCTACCAGGAATTTCATCGCGGCTTTGGGAAGCGTTTTCTCTCCCACTTCTGGCCGGTAAGACTTGACCGCATGAAGAAGCTGGGCCGGGCTGAGATCCTGCAATTGAAGGAGGGTATGCACAAGGGACTCGAAGTCCTCACCTAGCGAGGAGAAGCACTGCAGCCACTGCAGAAGCTGAATAACAGGCGCCAGGTGTTTACGTGCGGAATCCATCGTGCTATCCCCCGTGCATGTGGTTGATCCGTTCTCATAATGTTCCGGTTGACGATTGTTGGTACGAGCCCAATCTTCTAGTGTCGACACGTTCATGCGAATCTGCATAGCCTTGGTTCGCGCGAGGTATCGTTTTGTAGAGAGGATCCGGTTGAAGATTTCTGCTCCCAACCAGTAGTAGAGCTGTGAAAGTATTTGTGTGGTAATGACTGAGTGCACATCATAGAGGTCCAAGACAAATAGCGTTGATGATAGGAGAGAGGTGATGTTGCGCGGTGAAATCTGCGCTCGGCGTCTTGGAGATGGAGGTCTGAACTTCTTATCAGCCGGTTCCGGGGCCTTATTTTTGTTTTTAGAGCGGAAAAGCTTCCATTCGTTCTGGAAAGGGATGTCATCGAGTCCTGGGATAGTTTCGTGGTCTAGCATCGCCGCATCCAGAACTTTGTTCATCCGGCGTTCAGCGTCACGGATAATCAGAATAAAGATCTCGTTGATAAGTTCGGCTAAGTGGAGCTGAAATTCCACCGTTGACTCGACCAGACCCCCATCTTTCTTTAGGTAATGAAGGAGAAGAGTGGCATTTGAGATCCAGAATGCGAGAATGGTCATGTCCCACTGATACCGTTCGACAACGTCATTTATCTTGTCAGTTGCCGAAACCAACAATGTTGCCAGTAGTTCTGGGCTAGCATGGTAGTGAGCATAGCGCGCGCTGAGGAAGAGCAGATTTGCTGGAACTGGTTTCTGAGACGGGGATCGCTGCGGAGTCATGTTGGTGATGATGATATCGAGTATTCGCTCTAGCTCATTCTCTTGGAAGACGAACATCTGGTCGTTCAAACATCGATCCCATATAAACTCCTGCTGTTCCTCCTCCGTTTCTTCATCATCCTGCGAATCGAATTTCTCATCCAGCCCCAAACTTGACAAATCAACCTCTAGATTAATCGCACTTTCCTCCATCATCATACGCCGCTTCATTTCGTTTTCTGCAAATTCCTCCTCGAAGCGGCCATGTGCAAACCCCGAGTCGTAGAAATCGTCCTCTATCGCGCTCGGTCCAAAACTATAGCCGTTCTCATGAAGGTACTCCGATATCTCACTCCCAGGCTGAGCAAAGTCGAACGCAGTGCCTCCCGACGAGGACTTAATATTAGGCGACGCACCGTGATCCAGCAGGATTTTCGCTATCGTTTTGTGACGATTCGTCATAGCCCACATCAATGCACTCCATTGATTTCGATCTTGCTGATCAACATGGGCTCCTGCATCAAGGAGCGCTGAAACAACATCTTGGTGTCCCTACCCAAAGTTAGCTTCGAAAGTCCAGGGTCGGAAACCAAACAACAAAAGTCATACAAAACAGCTAGCATAAATCAACGGCACTGTTCCCTCCTCATCGGAGATGTTCACATCAACGTAATCCTTCGCCTTCCCCTGTACCAATTTCCTTACACGCTCAACATCACCATTACTAGCAGCGATATTCAAACTCCGTTGTAATATTTCCCTTTTCCGGTCCTCCGTCATCTTTTCATCCGTTGCAATCGCCTCTTCATCCGCATCCAGTGAATCCACTTCGCGATGCGCAGCCTGCGCGGCAAGCATCTCCATTAACCGGGCATCGCTGTCTTCCAGCCGAGCTGTGGTTGTAGATTCGTTGTCATCATCTGTGGAACGCACGAAACTGTGTCCGTATTGTGCGTGCGTCGTATGGTCGTTGTCATGCGAATGATCATCTAAAGCGAGGCTGAAGCTGAGGGGTTTTGCGGCGACAGGAGTGAGGAATTGGGATTGTCCTATACAGGTGCGATCAACGATTGAGCGACAAAGGTCAGCAAAAGCCCTATAATATTCCAGAAAGTTTTTATGTATATCCCCACAGTCACTGCCCTTTCAGTCACTTCCCGCCGACAGGGCCGCCAAGTGCGTGTTTCATCCAGAAATCATACGGGGTTCCATATTCCCGCCCGCGACAGAGAAAACACCTTTGACCGCTGCTGTGACGGAAAGAGAGGCCAGAAGGGAGAATGGAGGGGCAGCCGGAGGGGGTACAAAGGAAAGTATCTGCGAACCTTGCCATGCATCGTACATCTCCGTTTCCTGCTGGATAGCCGGAAACGAGCGACGGTCGTCCAAAGACTTGGGTAAGTCATCAGGGAGCTTCTTGGGATCGTTCTCGGACGAGCTTGAGCCTCTGGGCTCGTGGTCGGAGCCAGCGGGAGAATCCCCGCGGGGGGAATCCATCGTGTGCTTAAAATGCAGCCGGATCAAGAGTCAACGAGGGGCGGGAGACTCGACGAGGGGAGCACTAGCTCCATGGGGAGGATATCCAGGAAATATGTCAGAACCGGGCGTGAAAACCCAGCAAGGCCGGCGGAGTTACGTGGGAAGCACGGGGCGAAAGAGAAGAGGGCGGGCGGAGGGCAGAGACGGTGTTCCTGACGATGATTGACTGACAGCGACTACGTAGATCAAGAGTGCCAGTGATGCAATTCCCGGAACAACTCCTCCACTGCCTCACCCAAGTTTCATTACAGGGCCCGTTGTTTTAATTAGTTAGTTATCTGGCCGCTCCTTAATAATAATTTCCTTAGGGTGCAACACTGGAAAAGAAGGTAATTTGAAGCCACGCCTTTTGTCTGCAAAAGGCAGCATCAGAAACAATTTGGTACAGCGTTGAGAACGAATGGCTACTATTATATATTAATCCAAAACTAGAAAACCCGTCCATATTTGCAAATAACAAGTTTACCAGGGATATCAATCGCTAAACGCCAAAATATCGGGAAATATAAGGGGGTATTATGCAGGCGGTATATACCGAAAAACGAAAAAAAAATATATATAGTAAGGAGGCAGGTAGGCCTGCTAAAGAGAGTTTTGTGTATGGTCACGTTCGCCCGTAAATCGTTATACCAGGAGCTTGCTGCGAAATTGAATTTGCTCCTCAGAAAGCGATGCGATCCAAAGCGCACGCTCAACGATGCCAGGGATCGGTTCGACGTTGTATTTTGTGCTCGCGTCAATTAGTCGAAGGAGATTCTTGACAATTCTCGCCGTTGTCCGATAGCGCTCAAAATTGATCAATGGCTCGCCCTCCTGGGTAGCTGCCACCTGCGCTGGTTTTTGAGCGTTATATGTAAGATCATGGATGTAGAGTCCTATAAATTCCAGTTAGTATATATCGAGCGGGTCGTGTTAGGGCTCGAGTCAGAAGGAACATACCAACAAACGGGATGCAGCCCTCTTGCACATTAGCAGTTTCCATCTCAACACGAAGATCATGGAAATTGCGGACTGGCTGAATGAGCAACTCCATGTCCTTCAGCATCCGGTGATCCTCGAGCGACACTATAGCCCATGTGCTTTCGAGTCGGGAGCAGTCGGTTGAAGTGAGTGCAATGGCAATCTGCAGCATTGTAGCATAGTTGCATATTCTCCGAGCATGAGCCGCGATGTGAATGAATTTAGAAACGGTGCGCGCTCGCTCATTGATATCCAAGGTAAGAACAATCTCCGACAAGACCCATTTCACCATCAGATTGAAACGTCCCACTACGAGGTCGATGCCTCGGCGGTCATCGTCCATGAGAAACTGTACCCAGCTTGTGGTGAAAGGAGGCCCGCTGTTCCACTTCATATCAACAAGATCTCTCCAATCCACTTCACCAAGGGCAGCCCTCTCGACCAATGTGAATTGTTGAGCCAGAATATGGGATTCGCATGAGAGAATGAAAGGTACGTGCTGAGCGCCTGGAGCTGCTATAAGAGCCGAAAGGTGATGGTCTGCTTCCGACCGACAGAGAACATCACTAGACACTTGTTGCATATCCAAAGACGGGAGGTTTGCTCTCTTCCCACCTTTGTTTATTGGCGACGGATCAGGGGTCAGAGGTTGCGTTTTAGCAAGATCTGGGTTCAAGGAAGCTCGGTATGAGTGTACAGAGCGATGGTTCTGAACTGTCATCGGTGGCGAAGGCGGGTGCGCAAGGGGATGAGGAGGTATCGTAGCAGACGACTCATTAAGGCTACGTGTATCGAACGATAACCGCGCATCTGCCGCTTCCGTCGAGTCTATTACGTCGACCGAAAGCTCCGACGATAGGCCAGACAGGCGAGATACTCTGCTTTTATGATGAGGCACAGGTAGAGTTGACCCCCTCGGGATAAGCTTCATACTCTCCGTTTTCTTTACCATGTCAATAGAGGGATGCGATGATTCTCTGTCGGATGGTTCCCCAGTCGCTGCGACGGGACGGGGTACGGCATGTGGGCCAGATGCTTCATCCGGTACCTGCTTCTTCATGGATTCATCACTTAGTCCTCGCTCTAAGAGCGGGATAGAGCTGTAGGAATCTTCCGAGTCTACGATTGACTCTGAGTAAGGTCTGGAATTGAGAATCCGTGCTTGAGCTTGCGTGTATGTCAGGTCGTAGCCAAGTCTCTGTTGGCTTTTTGCGGCCGTGCTAGAGCGTGAGTAAACATCACAGGGAGCTATCCCTTCGCGTACACGACCCAGGTTTTTGGTGCGCTCTTGGGACTGACTTGGTCCAGCAGTAGTATTTGTCGCATTATCGGTTTGCTCACCCTCCCATTTGCCTTCAAGTTTCAACAAAGCAGATTCAATACCTCCATCCTCGTCGTCGGGAATCTGGGCAAACCGTGCAATTGCGGACTCGAAGGAACGGCGAATAAGCTGGGACGAGTTTGTTTTCAAGAGAGAAAACCGAGGCTTTGGGGGGACAAGGCTTGTTTGAGGTCTTGAAGCCTTCTCCGCGGTTTTAGCTGCACTGTCGGCTACGGAGCTTTGGTAGGTCACTTCAGACCAAACTGAGGCCGAATCGGGGATTGATTGGGCATCGACACTGGTTTTCATCTGGCGCAAGTCGCCTCCAGGTCGCCTCCGAAGTATAGGTCCAGCAGGTTTATTTGCCAGATCAAGGACGCTTGAACCACCTGCGGAGCTGCCAGACCCGCTACCTAAGGCAGGGTGATGCCTCGAAAATCCACTCTGAAATGAAGCATATTTCCGCAAACGCGTAGATTGAGAAGAATTTTTCCAAAAAGAGGAGCCCCTGTCAATGGACATAGATCTCCGCGATGTAGTATTCCCAGAACGTCCATAAATCATGGAGCTTTTCCTTAACTGTCTCGTGCTAGCTTCGTTGTAATAAATTGGCAGTGAATACTCATCGGGTCCGAGTGTAGATCCTCGGGACGACGCAAGGAACGTACGGGCTGTAGGAGTGGTAGGAGAGTTTTCCGCAGTTAGGAACATAGGGGCCCTGTCAAGACCTACACCTCCCGACATAACAGGTATCGCCGGGCCTGTGTCATCCACAATGACTATGGATTCACTGCCACCCGTTAAGCGACTTTGAGTTTTGTTATTATGCGGAGGAAAAAGGAAGGTTTGCGGCACTTCAGGAGGGTTCTGTCCAAGAGGTCGCTGGGCTAGCTCGTTAACTGCCGGTGAATCGACATTCTCGCCGGATGCCCGACGGTATTGCCGCAGGGCTTCGTCGCAAAGAAGGTCAATTCTAGCCGGCTTCTTCGTCGGAGCAGCAATCCTTTTGTCCCGATATAAATCGGACCGGAATGCGACATTTGTTGGGAGTGCGGAGGTCTTGCCTCGAGTTGACAATCCGTTCACAGGGCGTGCAGCGACACCAGGTGCTGGGTTCTTACCGTTAAAGGCTCGACGAATAGAGCCAATAATCGTCTTCACACCCGAGCCCGAAGAACCAGGTTTCGAGGGACCATCCGTATTTCGGCGGTCAATATGCGTACCAGTCGACAAAGATGAGAGAGGTGGAGAGGGTGGCGCCATCATCGTCATGTATGACTCCACAGGAGGATATAGCTCG
This sequence comes from Aspergillus puulaauensis, assembly GCF_016861865.1. Lineage (NCBI taxonomy): Eukaryota > Fungi > Ascomycota > Eurotiomycetes > Eurotiales > Aspergillaceae > Aspergillus > Aspergillus puulaauensis. Next base: position 1,063,507 of record NC_054859.1, read on the forward strand.
CCGCGTATCAAACCGCCGAGGTAACAAGGCTCTTGCGATGAGAGGGAACTATTGTTGTCAATATGTGGTAGCGAGATCGGGGCTCTGTCGTCTCGAACCGAGTCGGAGAAACTCCCACTGCGCTTGTGTGCATGACCGTAGCATGGGATGCGCCTCGCACTAATGGGCGACAACGGGGTTGTAGGAGCCTGTAACGAGCCTATTGGCCTGGGTATAACAGGCACTGGATGAGGCGCATTTGAAGAGAAGGGCATGGAATGACGCTTGGGGGATTTGGATTTGGGCGGCAATGAACAGGAGATTGCAGGAGCGCTCCAATCACTGCTAGCGGATGCCGGCATACTCTTTGCGGTACTAGAGGAGTTGTTTCGATCGTGATGGGCTAACAACGGCCGGTTTCTAGATTCTGACCCAGGCATTTGGGTGCCATGTTTTGGCGCGACGTTCTGCAAGTCGTCGCCCACAGCCGGTTCATCATCACCAGGATCAATAGGGCGGTCCGGACTATTATAAGGGACATGACGATCCGGTATATCCCAATGATTTGAGCACTTGCCATGCCAACATCGCTTGAGATCAATTAGAATTTTCAGGTCACTCATTCCACCGCCCTGGCGAGCCTTGACACTGTCGTATAGACGATTGATAGTCTCACAAAAGTGAGAGCGCAATTTGAAGTCCGGAACGAAGTCATCAACGAAGTAATTCAAGATCCAATGGCGCAGAGCCGCAAATGTGCGAATTCTGATTATCCTCCCATCTTCTTGGAGGCGATTGATCGCCCATTGGAGACGTGCTAGCAAAAGAGAGAGCAAAGACCCAGCGGAAAGGTAGGAACGGAAGGTAAGAAAGAAATCCGACACAAGCTCATAGTCCATAAAGGACTCAGAAGATATTTGTGCAACAATGCGCGCAGGTGTAGCAGCACTAATACTCCTAGTGCCAGGGCCGTAACGGACGACCGACTCGTCATCCATCACCGTTACCAATTTCTCGAAAATTGATGGCTTGATTGTGTCGCCAGGATCGTACACTACCGGGTCGGGGCTAACGGCAGCACTTCGGCTTAAATCCATGGCAGATACACCAGAAAATATAGAGGGGGCAAACGAATGAAGAACTCCGTCATGCAAGTAGGTGTTGTGGGCAGTTCTAGAGTTCCATGTTTCCATCGAGAGCGTCGAGTTTTGTAAAACGTTGTTCGCCGTGTTAAACCGCGTGATACCCAAGTGATAATTCGGGATTGGAACTTCTAGGTGCCGAATGGAAGACCCATCCGCTGACTTGGGTCTAGCATCTGGCCGGTCGATAATAACCCGAAGTTCCTTGTTCTCCTCGGCGCGCGATACCGACCGTTGCTCCGAGATTGTAGAGAATGAATGGGCCCTTTGAAGTGCAGGCTGGCGAGTCTGGCGGTGCGATCCAGACAGAGACATATTCGAGTTTATCGAGGCAACGTCCCCGTCATTCCCTCCACTTTCGAAGCATAACTCGGACAGTTGTGAATTGGACCATCGCGAAGGCTCATGCTTCCTATTACCACCTGGGTGTTGTGGTTGAAGGTATTCCGGCTTCGATTGGTTACCTGATGGAGCAGTTGGCGTACAAGGAGAATCTTTGCGAGACAAATTCCGAACAGGCCTGAACAGTAAGAGGTTAGCGTTTGCTTAGGCGGCTGTGATACCAACAAATGCACACGGAAGAAGCAGGGCGCGGACCATACCTGAGAAATATTTTACCGTTTTGGCCTACATTTCCGACAGTGAAATGACTGGACTCCCTCGCTCCAAAAAAGGTTTCACGCGGCGCCTTCTGGGAATCTAGTTGTTTGAAAGACCGTCTCCGTAGTAGTTCATGGCTGTCTTTGGTATGAATCAAAGGAAGAGCCGCTTTCGAGCTAATGTTTGTTTTCTTCGCAATATTCTTCCCTTGTGCAACAGTATGGGCACGTCGTAAAGCAGATGTGACATACGGAATTTTGGTGGGCGCATTCGACTTGGAATCCTTGCCTGCTGGGACCGAGGAACTATTGATGTGCACCTCCGACTTTGTCGGGCTGTCATCAAGGCCAGCTACACTGGGTCCCATGGTGCAGCACTATGTAATGCAAAGACCGCAATCCGGTGGTCCCAAAACAGGGACTCTTGTCCCCCTTGCAAGCTGACTTTTTTTTTTTTTTTTTTTGATTCACCAAAAAGGCTTGACGGTGATAGGATACAGGGGGGTGGACAACCCAAACTGGGAACAGAGTGTGTGCCTGTGCAACGACATGACCAGGCTCAGGAGAAGACAGGTTTTATACGCAACGAATCGCAGGCATGGACGCGGTTCGCTCGGCGCTGTCGAAGTTCTCCGTTCGAAGCTCGGACCGACAAGAGGCAGGGCGCGTTTGACTCGCGGTAGGATAGGAGTCGAAGCTTGAAGTTGAAATCAGGCGGTCGACGGATGGTGTGACGGCAAGAACCAAAGCGACGGCCGAAGGGGTTAAGAATCTTAGGACACGAGAAAGCGAAGGGAGCGAAAGAGCAAGAGGCCAAGCAGCCGCGTGATGAGGAGCGTGAGGCGAGGCGAGGCAAAGCGACCGCGACGATGCGCGAGGATCAGTAGTCCGGACGGAGTAGCGTCGGTAGGATTTGTTTTGTTAGCCTGCGGAACGGCGGTTCCAGGAGAGCGGAACCAAACCCACAACAGCTGGATGGCTAGGACTCAGCTCAGCCGGGGAAACGGTGCGAAGGATAAGGAAGCCTAAATGTCTCCAGCAATTCGACCCATGGCACGAAAGCGCGGGAACAACGAGCAGATCCCGCCGATTTTCGACAGGGAGGGGTGAAGCCGTGGTCGCCTCACTCAGCTTTCCGGCCTTTTCTCTCAGCACAAAGACAATGGCCAGGATGTCCTTGAGCAAACTACGAGCAGCATCTTGCTTTCCCATCCAAGCATCAATCACACTGCAGACTAGCTATCAGCTGATCGGGTCCATTTCAAGGCTGAGGCTCCACCACGAGACAGATTGAGCAGAAGATCGGTCAAGGAGGAGGAGTTGCACGGAGCGCAGGCGCCAATCATCATTACTTCACGCTCTCGTCTGGCAGTCTCGCGGGGCAAACACCTCCTGCAATCCCTGCGTCCGGTTACTACAAGCAGTAGCGACGACGGTGGAATCTCTCGTTATCGACAGGCCGCGTTAGAAATCGCGAGTCAGGCTGGGGAGGCAGCTCCCAACCGCGGGCGAACCGTTAACTGCCAAACGACCAATTCGGTAAGGGCAGCCCCCGACAAGGTTTCACTACTGATTCTTTAGTAGAAAACTAAATCTCCAATTGAAGCTCCAATCTCCATCCCGTTGCAATCAGATCGAGTCGTTGTTCAAGGACAATAGTCAGTCAATAACCACCCAAATTTCAGTTCCCAGTGACGCACTCAAAATGTCAAAGAAGAATGATACATCACATTGCCCCCTCGGTTCTTTCGGAGCTGACGAACGTGCCACCGAGCCGGTTCCTTTCTCCTCCAAGATAATTACTATTATGTAGGTGGGAAGAGTTTGCCCCATATTTGCTTTTCCCGCAGAATCCGATGGAGTTGGAGATTTCGTCATTGGGTCCAGTGGGTGGCCCCCGTGCATTCCACACCGTATACGTATACGACTCACGAGTAAACTGCGGCGGCTATCCGGATACGAAAGTCCGCAAATTCAGAGAATCAAACTGGCAGGCGCCGGTCGTAGCCTGGCCTTGGTTGGAGTGTCTTTTTTAGGAAAAGTAGTACCAGGCTCCCCTACCTACCTTAGGCTTGGCATCTACATAATGAATGAGGCTCATACTGGCCCTGGCCCGGTCTCGCTTTGTTCTCGCTGGCAGTCTATCGGTGAAGGTCACTTTAGTTGGTCGATCCATCACATCGCAGCCACACTCCTCCAATCGCAGAGATAAACCAATCAATATTCAATGATAAGATGAAAGAGCGAGCTGACTCGGTGACCCGCCTCGTGCAACGTGGGTCTACCTACCTACATCCCACAGTTCTGGACCATGGTTCACCGAGCACGAAGTAGATCAACAATATCCAATGATTCAGCCAAAATGATAGATAATTCCAAGTAAACCAATCCCTGTATGCTACGCAAAAAAAGACACCCTGCATCGATTTTCAACTACCAGAGCTTGCACCTTGGTTTCTTGTTCGGGCAGTTGAACGCCTCCTGGAACTCAAGAGAATCCGCCATTGTTCCCTAACGAAAAAGGTCAGTTTTAGCAATATTCAAGTGTAGCAGGAATAGTGACTTACAATAATCCTCGCGGGTTTAGGAGGGTGGGGGTCATTATATATGGCCTCCTGAGCAGCCTCGGGGGTTGTCTTGCTGCACCACCAGTTTGCATAAGAGATGAAAAAGAGCTGCTCTTTGCTGAATTCGGAGAGACCAGGTAATTGGGGATCAGAATGGGCCTCATCTCGCTTAGACCAAGCGTGAAATGCCGCTGAAATTCCCCCACTGTCAGCAATGCTTTCTCCCTGTACCAAACGCCCGTTAACACGAAGCTCAGAGTCTTTCCCATGGACGGTAAACTCTGAGTATTGGTCAATAAAGCACTGTGCGCGATCCTCAAAGTCCTTCACAGTCTTCTCATCCCACCAATCAGTGTAATTTCCTCTTGCATCATAATGTCGCCCGGTCGAATCGAAGGCTATATAATCTTGACGTCAGTCTTGCTCTACAGCCGGCAGCACAAACACAGATCGTGTAACTTACCGTGAGAGAGTTCATGTCCACTCACCGCTCCAAATGCTCCGTACGTCAAGTACAATGGGGCATTTGGTCCATGGAAAGTCGGTGGCTGCATGATCCCAGCAGGGAAGACAATTTCGTTGCCGGGAGGGTTGTAGTATGCATTAACAGTGGGAGCTGTCATTTCCCACTCGTCACGGTCGGTCTTCTTGCCCAGTTTTGCCCAGTTTTGCTCAGTTTTAAACCTCGCAACGACAGCCGCGTTCTCAAAGAACGACTCATTCGAGATAGATAGGCTCTGGTAATATCTGCCCACATCCGCCGGGTCCATAAGATTGGGGCTCTTTGTCGGGTACCCAATCTTTTGGATGATATTACCAACTTTCTGTATACCTAACTTCCTCACTTCCGGTGACATCCAGTTAGTCTGGTCCAAGGTAAATACGAAGCGTTCCTTGATATCAGAAATGACCTGGTCTCCAAGCTTCTTTGACTCCTCGGAGAAAGAGTCCAGAACATAGAACCGGCTCAGGATCCATCCTAGACTGTAGTCCAATTCGCCAATACACTTCCGCCATCGGTCCTTCTTAGCTTTAGGATCTTTTCCAGCAAGTACATTGTTGAACTCAAGTAAAGGCTCAATTTCGGCGCTCTCGATGTACTCTGCGTAATTTTGGATAATCTTCCACTTGAAGAAGTGCTGGACGGTTTCTCGTGGAGTCTCGTGTAATATTTTCGACAACGATTCCATGTACGATGGAGAACCGACAATCAGACTATCAGTTTCATAATCCGAAGGAGATAAATCCAAAATAATATCAGACAGTAGAATCTGGGGCAAAAGTGACTTCGTTTCCTCAATGCTACGTGGGTTGTAGTATTGGGTGATGTCCTCTTGGCTCTGTGTAGTCGGTGTGACATCTGCCAATTTCGATTCGAATGCCACAAGGTCCTTAAAAAGATGACTCTTTTTCTTGTGCTTAACGAATGCTCCGAGGACCTTCTCAACAACCGTAGTATAATCGCTGACAGTCTGTGTATCATTGTAGTACTCTCTCGCAGGGAGCCCAATATTCCTAGGTGGCGTTACAAAAACCACAACATTATCCGGGTCACGGTCGTCAGGCTATATCAAAATGTTAATTTTAATACGAAATAGTCATGGTTGATGGGGTAACTCACTCCAACAGAAGGTTCGACAAGAGCACGAACGCCTGACTTAATAAGATGCAGCACCGCACCAGTTAGGCTAGCCTCGGAGCCATCCGAACCCGGTTTCAGGCTATATATCTTCTCAAAATCTTGTAACAGCTTTTCCAATGGCTCATTGCCGCGCTTCTTAACCCTATCTTCGTCAAGACATGCATTGTAGCCGGACTTTAGTTTATCAAAGATATCCGAATCGGCGGGGTCTGAGGGACTAGATGTCTCAAGTAGATGGCGAAGGCGCGCCTGGGAAGCCTCCTGCATAAAAGTCCCAGCAAATATCGCGCCTTGGTCTGACCGCATATCGTGGTTCTCTCTCCATCCACCACAAACATATTGGTCAAAGTCCGTGCATGGATCAATATCGGCGTAATTCGGGTCTAGGTTACGAAGAATCTCCGAGGCAGCGCTAACACATTCGGGGGTCTGACAGATGGTGGGCGCCTCGGTATGCAGGGTCTCGTTATCTGAGGGTTCTTCTGCGGAATGAGAGGGCACGTTAACAAGACAGAAGAAAAGGGTGGGCTTGGAAATGACATACCCAACATAAATGATGCAAGGTACCCAGCAGTCGTGAATAGAAGAGCGCCCAATGTGAACAGTATAACATAACAACCCGTGGAGAGCCATGATCGGCTCGACTCGCTCCCACGCGATCTTGAAGATCGATGGCGAACGTCAACGGAGTCTGAGTTTTCAAAGAAAACACGACGTTTCTCATGCTCGGGTTCTTGATAGTCCCGAAGAAGAGATGTACTCTCTGAACCCAGGTCGCTGCAGGAGTTAGCATTCGTCTCTCATCTTAGATGCTGCTGTAGTGGAGCTTGGAACTTACCTCTTGGGCGAGGCTAGCAAAGGGTTCTGTCCCTCCATTCCGTCAACTAGCATCCCACCAGCTCATTTACTGGATTCCTCTGAGATATGAGATATGATACAGAAAGTTTGATCCGCTCAATGCCCTTCGATGTTGGACGTGAGGGATATGCATGAGGCATCTCAGCAAGCTCGGCGTCTGATCGGCCATGTTCAGCTGATGATGATGTAATCACAGATGGATCCACTGTTGCTTTGCGGGGAAACATGCTATCAATAGTACCGTGCTTTGGTGATATTTTGGCCTCTCCAGGAACAAAGAATCGAAAGGATGGGCTTGCTTTGGCTTTAATCGTATTCGACGATTCGCGACGTTACTCCATTGTACAACGGACACTTTAACGCTGTCGGCTCAGGAGATCGACGCTTTTCGGTACCGTAGGTACTGGTACAAAGAACATGCAACTGCACTGCGCTCATTGAAAACAGACTTGCTTTGACAGCACGAAATACTGGATAGTGACGAATTATCCTATTGATCCTATTGACGATGGAACCCCGTCGCTCTATTGAAATCAAAAATTTCGTCTTGGCCATCGGAGCTTACATAACAGTGTGCAAAAATATATAACTAACTATAACTATTGTGATCGAATCTAACAAGCCGAGTCTTTGGTTCTCATTCACATTTTATGGCCACGAAACAAGGGCCTGTAGCCCTTAGTAAGGCTGATCCATACTAAGCTGAAATATTTCGTAGGTGCATACCGTACAGTGTTGATAATAGCACGTGGGTTGCAGCAGAACCGAGATAGAAGAGTTCAGACAGAAAACGTGAGCTAAACCTGACATTTGCCTTGAAATTGAATGCCTAGAGGTGTTTGAGTATCCAAGCCCAGATCATCAACTCGATACTGACTCGGTTTGGTTTGACCATGCACCTCCATGCGGGCCACGGTCTGAAGAAAAGGCAGACTACCGAGACTTGATTATGCTCTGATGACTACATGTGAAGCCTCGCTGTCCCGTCTTTCCTGGCCCCTGAATGCCTTGACCAGAGTGTCAAGAATAATTAACTTGCTCGTGGCCCTTCCCATTTCCAACTTGAAACGATCGTATTATTCAGTCATATCGCTTAATGAAGATCACCAATCGTCATTCATGAAGACCCGTTGTGACTTTGCATTGGCATTAGATATAACCTCCTCAGATCATTGTGATATGGGTCTGTGCTGAGTGACTGGTCACCTTGACACATCACCTTCTACCCCAGTTTAAAAGCGTCTTGTGGTCTGTGGGCGCTCTGCTGCTCTGTGTTTTGCGTCGACGATAGATCTTAGGAGGTTGCTTGCACCACGAGGAAGAGAGACAACGACCGGACACAGGGAGTTATAGATTCGATCATGCTACACAATTGCATTCCGACTATGCTGGGGTCCCTGGTCAAGAAGACAGAAAGGAGTCTTTCAAAATCCACATTGGGGAGGAGTTTCTAAAACATAGGCAAGAGTCTTTGGCTGGTTTCCGGCTGCCCAGCGAGAAAAAGGTATGGGGATTGGGGAGCTTGGGCGTTATCTCTGTCAACCGAGACGCGGAGACTTTGGGCCGTGCTTCAAGGCCCGGGCCAGGGTTCACTTTAAGGGTGGAGACATTGGAGCCATCCAACTCACAACTTCACAAGGACCAATAACTGGGTCAAAACATTGAAGAGACAGATTTCAGACGACGGGAAAAAAAAGATGAGGAGTCCTCAGCCTGGAATAAAGTGCCCCAAAAGCATCCACTCAGCAGGAAAATGGGGCTTTTCAATGCAACAGACTGATTATGTGCCCCGACGAGCCTTTATACTAGGTAGATTCGTACGCTTCCCCATCTTGACAAGGCATCGCTGCTGATTGGCGATTTGCGGCTCGATTGTAGATGTCCACCATAGACCTCAGAAACCTGGACCGTTGAAGTTTATAAGTGCCTTCAGACCGACGTCCAAACCTCAGGTTGCATAATCAATGGTGCACCGTTGTTGCCTGGCCCTAGCCTGGTGCGACATCCTTTGAGGTCGGACTCGCCGAGCTGTAAAGGGAAATGACAAGTCATGACAGTAATGTATTTCTTTCATATATACCGAAACGTACGTATACAGCAGATATGAAGCCCAGACTCCAGAGGCTTATAATAAAAAAAAGCAACCATGGGCTAGGGAGGCTTGGAAACGCGGGTGCGCCTTCCGAAGAAGTTAATCCTTGAGGCCAATGGCGAGAGAGCTAACCGGCATCTGAATAATGAACGGAGCAATCAGCAATATCACTCTCTCCCTTGGATTAGCATTGCCGTCGGGAGTTGTTATTTTTGGCATATGATCTGTCGTGAAAAGGAGAACGCCACGGATGCTGTGTTGCCATATTGCAGCAGTCGCATGGCGCCTTGGCCATTTCAATGGACAATAACCCCGGAATGGCGGACTCAAGGCTAGACTACCCCTGCCTTAGCGGCAGGACGGTGTTTTTGTCCGTTGGAAAGATGAAACCGGCTGGCCGGAAGGACCGATCCACCTCTCGTTTCAGAAGGAGCTCATCATCACCCTTGCCCTTGGTGATAAAATATGTTGACCAATCTGTGAATTAATCCTCTCAGAGTATTATTATTGAGCTGGGTTAGTTTGATATATTTTCCATGCACAGCTGGCCTGCTGCCTTTTTTTGCTTAGTTATGGCCGAAGTTAGCTGAATAACCCCACAGTCCTGTCACTTCCAAATGGTACTTTGGCTGGGGGACGGGCGGAAACACTTTGACATAGGGCGGGAACAGAACTGGCAATCTGGGCAACTGTAAATAGCCAATGATAATAATTATGCCATATGGGGCCAGAGAACCCAGGTTTGCTCCACATCCTGAAAACAGCCGGGAAGGACAGGCAACTTCTCAACGCTCCAGGTAACGCTTGCGATCTTGAGGGACTTAAAGAAGAGGGGAGCATCCGGACCCCCAAGAGGTGAACGTCTATTGTTGCAGAATTCCACTGCAGGAGGATGATGGGCCATATGCGCACTCGACATCTTCCATGCACAGTGAAATTAGCACACTTGTAACTGTAAGCCGAATATATGCCGATCTGTGTATGCGAGATGCGACGAAGCCTAGTAACCTCGTGGCTTTGCCCCTCTTGGCAAATTTGGCTATGTGTTCCAGGGAGGTTACTCACTGACTCAGATTTGGTTTCTTGATCCCCCAAGTCTGACATTATTTGGAAGGGCATGGTTAATCATGGTTCCTTCCTATTATTGACAACAATGGTTATTGTCTTTTATCGCCTTATGAAATATGGGAACCTGGTGAACTTGGTAAAGGAGAGATTCCTGACTCACACGATTTTGGTGGAATTATCCAGGAGAGATCAATCCAACATTAGCAAGTTCAAACGTGGATGACTATGGGGAATTGGGCGGCGGGCGATGGAGTCGCATTTACCGTTCGTCCCGCCATGCATGAACGAGAGATGAGTCTGTGAGATCTTGTCGGGTGCTCGAGTTACCTGCCTCTTCGGCCTCTTGAAACATTGGCGTCGAGGACCACCGTCTGTATTATAAGGAAGCGGGCGAAATAATAAGAATCCCCTCCCCATGAATCGGGATGCGTGATCGCAAAGGATCCCGGTGAAGATAGAATTCAAGCTGAAGACCTCGGGGTGGAGAGAAGCAGCAGCTGCCGAACCATCCATGCGAGGCAAGTTGCTTGGGGGATTGGCTTCCCGCCATCCCAGACTAGCTCAGCACTAACAGCAAGCTAGCGGCGCCAACTTCCCCCATAGCCTTCTTCCTCGGCCAATTTGGCCTGCTGCACTGCTCGTCGTTGGCTCGTTTGGTTCCTGGTTTCGTCTTCGCATGAGTCGAATTTCCTGATTATTTTTATTTTAATATTTGGCTTCCCTTGCCCTTGGACTCCTGGCGCCGCTCACAAGAAAAGAATCCACCGAGGATGGCCAGTCCTCCCTAAAGCTCCAAGTGCTCCGTGCTTTGTGTCGGCTTACCACAGACCAGGGCGATGAATGCCCCCCTCCTCCGATCGGACGCATCAATATAACTAACAAATCGCGCGACGCTCTCACACTTCTCACACTCCTTCTTGCTCCCTGCAGCGAATTTTCGACGATTCATTCTCGAACCCGCTCTTCCTTCCGCACTCCTCCCTCTCTTGTTTTGTTGTCCTCTGCTGGACATGCCGCGCTCTCCACTGCACTGAGCTCCAATTACCCTTTCTCCCCCTCAGCGTGCGCTTTGCTACTCCCAGGCCGCTAGAACAGCAACCCACCGTCCGAAGAAGCTTCAAACGCAACATTGAACATTTCACTGTCTGAAAGCTTTCTCTATTCAATCTTCGAAACCCCCGTCTTTATTTTGAGTGACCTGCGTGTACTCGCTCTCACTGCCTGAGACGTCCTCGATCAACCCCCCGGAAACCGCCTCGAACTTTGCGGCCTCGATCATCCCCCCGACTTCGTTGCCTTGGTACTATATTAGTCGCGACCTTTGGAATATACTGTTCATCAGAGCCGATCATTGTAACGCCGCGCATCGAGCATCTGCCCCTTTATCCGACTACGGTAATCCATTTACAAGGCAATAACTGGCCGTTGGATCTAGGGCTTTGTGCGCTTGTAAACAGAAAAGCTGCCTTGGTAACCGCCTTTGCGTGTTCCTGGACCTCAATAATAGACGTTTATCCGTAAGGCTGGATAGCGCTTGAGACGGGATTGGATTGGACCCTCGTTTCGCTATTTCTGTGATTTGGTTGGTAGGTGTTTTTTTTTGTTATTTTCTTTTTTCCCCCTGCCATGCCTGGTTTAATACTCAGGCACGAGGGCTAGAAGAAACCAGGCTACTCGATCTTGAGATTCAGGCCAACTTACGATGCATGTCTCAATGACCCCTCTTTATTTGGCTATCTGGCAGCAGTTTGAGCATATATTTGCACTGCACATCGGCGACTGTTCGCATTGCTGCTCGAGTCATAACTGCGCGTATACACTGGAGATCCCAGCTAACATAGCCGCTATTTTTTTTTACTAGGGCTTGACTTTTGGAATCCCTGCTCATTCAGGTGCACCCGCCAGTACACAATGGGCTGCATGAGTTCGAAACAGGTCGATGCGGCGGACGACAAAGACGCAATTCAGCGGAATGCTCGGATCGACAAGACCCTGAAGAATGACAAAAAGGTGATGGACAGGACGATTAAGATCCTGCTTCTTGGTACGTCCATTGCAATTCACCGCTAGACATGTACTTATCGATTTATCTTAGGTGCCGGTGAATCGGGCAAATCAACCATCATCAAGCAGATGCGCATTATCCACTCCGGAGGATTTCCTGAAGATGAACGCCGCCAAACACGAGCGGTGATATATTCAAATATTGTGGTTGCTTACAAGGTTCTCTTGGAAATTATGCGGACTGAGAACATCGATTTCAAAAGCGATTCAACAAGAGTTAGTCCTATTCCCACTTGTTTATTGGTTAAATGGAAATGTTAACGTGCACTGCACCTTCAGCCGCTGGCAGGTTTTATAGATAACCTGGAAGCCGATGTGGGTGTTGAGGAAGCATTTTCCGATCTTAAAGTTCGGGATGCAATGAACGAGATGTGGAGGGATGAAGGAGTCCAGAGGGCTGTTTACAAGGGCCATGAGTTCGCTCTTCACGATAACTTGAATTAGTGAGTTCTGCGACGAGTGACCGCTGCAAATATCCTTATGCTGACTTTAATGTAGCTTTTTCAATTCGCTCGATCGAATATTCGAACCCGGCTGGCTTCCAGACAACCAGGACATGTTGCAGGCACGTTTGCGAACAACAGGTATCACAGAAACACTATTTGAACTGGGCCAGATGAACTTCCGCATGATGGATGTTGGTGGACAACGTTCCGAGCGCAAGAAATGGATTCATTGTTTCGAGGGCGTCCAATGCTTGCTCTTCATGGTTGCATTATCCGGATACGACCAATGTCTTGTTGAAGACCAGAATGCCGTAAGTGGCCATTACCCTAATTCATTTTAACGTGGCATTTCTAATCTATTATGCATAGAACCAAATGCACGAAGCAATGATGCTTTTCGAGTCCCTGGTCAACGGGGAATGGTTCAAACGGAAGCCCATCATCCTATTTCTTAACAAGATTGATCTTTTCAAAGACAAACTCGATATTTCGCCGATATCGAAACATTTCCCGGACTACAGCGATTCGAACTCTGACTTTGATGCAGCAGCAAAATACTTTTCTGATCGATTCCGGGGTATTAACCGGATACCTGACCGAGAAATCTATATCCACTACACCAATGCCACGGACACAACACTGCTGAAGGCTACCATGGACTCAGTACAGGATATGATTATCCAGAAGAATCTCCACACTCTCATACTATAAGTTACCTTGGATCGCACGACTGAATTTGGATTTCACGAGGTTTCCGGCGGCCATGAGATTTTCTATTGCATCTGATCTATGATTTCTTGTTGCATTCTTTTGAGCGTTTGGCCTCCGACCCGCATGTCTCATCGGCCCTTTACGTTCGTTTGCTTGTCTTTCTTGCATACATACTTGCATCTTGTTGATTGGGCGGTAGAAGCCTAGCCTGCTTGACAACTTTCTACTTCTTCTGTTCAGCGATGGGCTCACTTCCTATATAATGCTGATTGATACCATTTTTCCTTTTTTTTTTTTTTTTTCCTTGTTAGGATACCCTGACATTTCTGACGAATTTTCTTTCTTTCCCACATCCGGAGATTCTTGCAGTGCTACTATTTTATCTTGCTTTTCATTTAGTCACCTAAATATATGCTGGTTAATGCTTCATATGAAGCTATCTAAGCTTTTATGGAAGATACTTTGGCAGCTTTACGCTGATTTCCGAATCAGTTTACCCAACCGGAAGTGGGACAATCGGCTGAGCTGATCTACATTGGAAGCTGATGACTATTGGGTTCGAGACAGATCCGTTGAGATACCAAATAGGCGTCCTTGTTTACTATTTTGTATTTTAGCTACATTAATTGGAATGGTTAAGTGATTAATTGCCCTACACCGTACACTCTCGTACCTTTGTTCTCTGGGTTGATAGTACTTTCATGCCTGAGGCACGATGCCGAATTTCGGCTTTCGGGAGTTACCTAATCCGTTCCGCATGATCGGCCTGACTTGGATTTCGCCTCATGAGCACCGTCTTTGCCCCGAACAGCCTGACTCCCCTCGACTCAACACCTAAACATGCTATCGTCCTCACTGCGTCGGGCGGCATGGGCGCCAATAGCGCCAGTTTCTGGCGTCTGCCGCTCTTCTAGCCAAGGCCTGGCGACGTCCTCCACTGGCATCGTCCGTCAACGCCGCTATTCTTCGTCATCCTCCTCCAAACCAAGCGACGGCTCGAGGAGGGTCGAAACCTCGTCTCAAACGCCCGCGAAAGAAGTTAACTCTGGAGAGAAGCGTGACGGCAAGTCCTCAAAGCGGAGAGGAAAGGATGGCAACGGTAGTGGCCGCAACGGATCCAAGTCCAGCCAGCCGAACGCCTTTTCGAGACTCCCAAGTGTTCCTTCGACGCAACACTTGCAGCCGCATGGTAAGTGGATTGAACTTTCAATTTTATGCATGCTGTTCGGACACTAATGACCCCTTTCCTCCTTAGATGTTCAGCTTGCGTCGTTCTTTTCTATCCACCGCCCCATCTCCGTCTCTACTACCGTTCCTCCTACATCAAGCCCGGAAGCATTTGGCTCGATATTCACCAAGCAGGCCTCGAAGAATGATGCGGGCGATGTGATGTTCACACTTTCTTCCGCCGTCGACTCTATGGAGAACGCTGCGCATCAGTTTGCCGAGAACGACGGCGCTTTGGGCGGCTACGAGGCTGAGAAAGGCCAGTTGGATGCACTGGACATGTCCGAATTGAAGGTTTCTGTGGAGGAAATGACGAAACGTCTTCGTCCATTCAACCCCCCGCCGCCTCCGACTCCTTACACGGCCGCTGCGGAATCCGCGGATCAACAACAACCTCAGGGAACCTCGAGCTATTCCACTGTCTTGACCATCCAGGAGTCCACTCTCTCTGATGGAAGCAAGACCTACGAAGCTCACACAACCCCGTTCGTCCAAGGCCGCAATATGGAAGCTCCTGGAGCTGGAGAACCCGAAGCTGCTATCGACACCCCTCAAAACTCGCAGACCACCTACATTGAACGTCTACGAAACAACCGGACCATGCACGCGATTAGCACACGGAGACGGCGCCAGCGGAAGATGAAGAACCACAAGTTTAAGAAACTTCTGCGCAGGACGAGAACACTGAGGCGGAAGCTTGACAAGGCCTAATTGGGCCATTTGCATTTCCTATTTCTCTCCTTGCTGTCTCTAATTCATTTGTGCATCCCTCTCTCTGTAAATCTCAACCACTTCAATCGAACCGAATTCGATACATCGCGCGCTGCTCTCATAGCATATCAATAGAACGTTGTATCTTTTATTCCAATCTTTCACCTGACTTCTTTGGTTATTCTCATCCCTTGTCTCTCGTGGCTTTGTACCTACTGCATATTTTCATGCGTCACGCATCAATAGACAATATTGTTCATATCTATGTTACACCTATGGTATTTATTAAGGAAACTTGTAAGGCAATTACTTGCCCAGTGTTCCGAGCATAGACTCAAATATCAACTTGGTCCATATCTAATATAAATGTCTTTTCCACGAGATCCTCGTCAATAGTTGCCCGTGATGGATCCTGGAGCAAGTTAAAATCAACTGCATCCTACCAGGCGAGCCCGCCTCGGGGCTGGAGTGCCGCCAATTGTCATTGTCAACAGCAGCCGCCGCAAACGATATCGGACTCCGGCCGGCACGGGTCTCGGTATTAACTGCATTGCTGCCACGAGCTAGGAGGTCCCGTATGATATCCACGTGGCCACCAACAGTAGCCAGGGTGTTCGGTGAACATGGTCTGGGGTATCGATGAAGAGACCACGCGGGGGAGTGTTGGCCCCAGGGTCTTCGGTTTGGTTTATGCAGTCAAGATACCTGTACATAAACAGTGTGATAAACAAGAGGAATTTGTAGCATGCATAAAGACTGAGTACTATAGCTAGCAAGGACAAAACATATAAAAATCCGGTTTTCTAGGATCGCAGCAAGCAACTCCCATAAAGTACAGTTTCCGCAAATCATGCAATGTATCTACGATAAACTCCCCACCTCTGACCTGGCCTACAAGCATGCAGGCAAGGATGGTTGCGTTATAATTGTCAGGTGTAGAATCCAACAGCCCCCTCATCCTCCGATCAAAGTATTGAACAGCTTGACTCAAGGGCAGTCATGACTCCCTACTGGCCAAGCGCAAATGACATGTCGTGTAAGGTACGTTCACAAGTCTGAGTTCAGGTGCCTAGATGCTCCATATACGAGTCACCAGCGTGAATTGTCCACGAGGGCATTCTCTAGGCGCAATTGGCGTCAAGGGTAGCACGGGAGTTCATGAGAAGAGCGACAATGAGACCGTAAAGACCTGCAGTTTAAAATTTCAATAGTTAGACATTGCTAATCGATATTCCTGAGTTTCCTGAACTCACCTAGAACTTCAGCGAAAATGAGAATCAGAATCATGCCGACATAGAGCCTTGGCTGCTGGGCTGTTCCGCGAACACCAGCATCTCCGACGATACCGATGGCAAAACTGGGTATGACGTTAGCTTGAGATATAAGGACATGACAATTATGGGCGAGCATACCCGGCAGCCAAACCGGCAAGACCGACAGCGAGACCGGCTCCCAACTGAACCAACGCTGTGTAGAGGGGAACCTTCTGGCTCAGGTTGTTTGCGATAAGGACCGACACGACGAGACCGTAAATACCAATAATACCAGCCATGACGACGGGAACAATGTCTAAGAAGTCGGTTTAGGATTATTTCTTATCAAACTCGCGCAGAAAATAACGTACTCTTAACGATCAGGTCGGGGCGGAGGACACCCATGGAGCAAACTCCGACACCAGCCTTAGCGGTGCCATAGGCAGCTCCGAAGCAGGTGAAAACGATGGCTGAAGTGCAGCCTAAGGAGCCGAAGAACGGCTGAGAAAAAGCAATTATCAGTTATTATGTCGCTATTTCACAAGAAACCATCGCGCCGACACAGAAACCGAGTCGCTTGGGAGTTGGGTCGGGACGTCTGGAACAGGACGGTTTACTCACCGCGTAGACGGGACTGTAGACATATATGTTAGTAAATGAAATAAAAAGCAATCAAGAGTTCTAGATATCATCGAAGCGCGAGTGCAGCTGCTCCAGTACGGGAGAAAGGAGAAGCTTTGTGATGATTACGTACCAGAGCTCAGTGGCCATTTTGAGAGTTGAATGGAGCCAGGAAGAACGCAATCAAGCCAAAAAATATAAAAGCGACGGAAAGAAATTTATATAAGGCAGGTTATCGCTGCAGCGGAGCTGTTGCGATGATGATGTGAAAGCTTGACGATGAGGGTCGGATATGGAGGTTGAAGGCGAACACGCTGGTTGCTTCGGAGAGGCTGAAGCACCTCCCGTGCCGTCACGTGGTTTGGCTTGGCAATAGCTTGACAGTTGACTACACATTCACAGCACAACTACGCCATGGACTTAATTTACGAACTTGGCTCACTCAGATTTTTTATTTTTTTTATCTCTGTTATACAGCTATAGTATACATATGTAGATACAGTCGCGATTGGTCTAGTACCCAGGTTCACTCGAGTACCAAGGTAACCCGTGATCCAGGAACATCGATCTTCGTACGAGATTCGAGTATACCACCTGGCCCAGACTTGTCCATTGGATGTAGGTATGTGATGGCCTTTTCGGACAATGCTCCGAAATAGTTCGGTATAGTCGTTAGGGTTTTGTGCTTTACAGTATGGCCTAGAAACGAATCGGCATCCGACAGTACTCCAAATGAGCAAGTCAGACTTGCTTCTGAGGGTTCAGGGATGCTATTGCCCTCCTCGCATAGCCCATTCTCTTCGACGGAGGCGAAAAATTGGACGTAGTCACCGGGCTCTGCAGCCTGCGACAGGGTTGACAAATCCTGCATGGACATCGGCGGCTCGGGAGGGGAAGTTAACCCGTATACTGAGCTTCTATTTTCAGGCGAAAGAACCCCACTGAGGGGTTTCATACCCTCATTGCTGGACTGTCCAAAGCTCATTTCTGGATCGAGTGACAGGAGGCCCTGCTTCTTCCCCCATCCACCCCCGCCACTCATGACGCGGTGAAGCTTGGCGCCCGTTTGAATTGCGCTTGCAAGGCTACTCTGCGAGTGCTTTGATTTAGTATACGGACTTTCGGCTGACGTTTCAATCAAGGCCCAGACAGAAACCCTTTGGTCGGTAATTTTGTTTTCCGCGATATACCGCGGGAGTTCCTTTTCAAGTTCAGAAGAAGCTGGTATCGGGTCATTCGAGTTACCGTCGGTGTGTTTCGCTATTTGACGCAGAATGTTTCCCATACTCGTTATGACCTTCCTTCGTTGACCGACAGGGTGCAAGGGGAGCTTGAGTGAGCTGGAAATGCTGGTTGGGGTCGTTGTCACCGAGCATGTCGAGAGATCGGCTGATTTATCCAGTTTAAGTCTCATGGAAGACGAATCGTAAGCCCAGCGAGTCCCTAGAAGTGTGTTTTCCTTGCCGTTTAGAAATATAGTGTTTGCGAGCTGTAATCCAATTTCGTGGACGGGCTGGCGTATGGCGTTGCTACCTCCAACCTCCTCACGGAAAGAGAAAAGCAGTGTTGGCTTTTCGGTTTCCGTTGAGCGGATTTGGCGCTGTGTAACAGCTTTGCCCTGGATGTTCTCCCCTCGAGCGAATAGAATCGAAACTCCCTCGCACTCTGTCTCATCTCCCAGTATACTTCCACCATTCTGTGCAATGCGCGGCAGGCGATCGATTATGGCAGTGATCGCATGGATAGCAGTTTCCGGGGACCGACCTAGCGCCTCGCGGTAGAATCGACTCAGGCACTGCTCGACAAATGCGCTTTGTGTATCAGCCCAATGGGCGAAGGCCGGAGTGAAGAGAAGGACCGGGATGTATTCCAATGCCGAATTGGGCGCAGCGTTAGGGAAGCCGGATAGAATGTCATCTGGAGTCTTCTGGGCGGTTAGCAAAATGTCGAAGTGGTGATTTCAAGGACGCTCACCAGCTGTTCAGGCGTCGTCGTTAGCCATGTAGTAGCTAAACATTGACCAACGTCGACTTCACTTGTTTTTGACCCAAGCCACCTGCGAAGAGGAGGACGCGTCTGAGAACAAGTTGAGCCTTTACCCCATCGGAGCATTTGGCGTTGGAGGTCTGGCCGAACAGCCAGCCGCGCTGGCAAAGAGCGCGGGGCGAACGCAAGTGTTACCGACATGAAAGCATTGGTAACAAAGCGGCAGTAAAGAAAATGTCAAAGGAATGGAGCTGCCCGTGTGGTGTTGGGGAAGTATATTGCCAAAGAATTGGGGAGTCTAAACATAGGGAAACTTTTTGGTCAGCACTCAGCAGCCATTCGATTCCACTGCCAAGCCTCCCGGCTCTCAGGAACATTTTCCTGCACCTAGAGAGGCGAGGGCGAGTCAACTTTTTCTGTACCGTTTACGAATGTCACTGAGCTTGGAAGCGATATGCTCGTCCGGTGTAAGATTGTAAAGTGTTTTGAATGAAAAGACTATTGCCGCTCATTTTAGCGATTACATCACTGGGTTGCGCTGGGTTGCGCAGGGTTGCCAATTTCCATGCCATAAATATCATCATTGGATCATTCAGGGCTTGCCGCTGTCCCTGAAGCATGACTTATTAGTTGCAGCTAGGTTGCCTTCTTTATGTTTCAGTAGTCGACTTATTTGCGACTCATTTCTTGATTGTGCATGCTGCTAAAAATGGACGACGCGCGATGATATCATCCATTTTTTGAAGGCCGTTTGGGGATCCATAACGTGGCTGAGATAGGCTCTGGACCGATGGGGCTGTAGGGCTGGACTCCATTGAAGAGTATACGAGGCCATGAATGGGAGCTGGCATTTCCCATTTGCGAAGGATTTTAGCTGGCCTTCGAGGCGAGCCTTACGACTACCGAGCGGCTGGTCGCTCTGGTGATGCTGGCGGCTACTAGCGCACGATCAGCCAAGCCTACACCTTCTTAGGCAGCAGAATTCAAAGTAAAATGCGATCAACATAGCCGAATTTGGTGTTTTTTTGGATGGCGGACGAACCATAAGGATACAGGGAAACAATCGGGGATTGCAGACGACCTCAAGAAGGCGAGCCCCTGGCTGGAGGCCGTGCTTGAACCGTTGGCAGCATCCTGAGCGATCAGCCTAAATGACATGAGCAAAGAAGAGAAAAGCCAATCAGGAGAATTGGCCTCGTCATGAGCCACACAGTGGCAGCGCCAGCATGACGTAGCACAGGCTCCTGCTCCAAGCCCCCAGGCTTCTCAGTTCAGAGCTGGCGCAGGCGTTATTGGGCTCAGGTGAATCAATTAATTCGTTTGAAAGGACGGGACGAGGTGCTCTTTTCTTTGCCCATCTGCAAATGATAATCACCCAGGCTACTCCCAACTAGTCGTGCCTTTGCCCCCGCTCAGCGGATTTTAGGATTTAAGAACCGCCCATCTCGCCCGCCCTTCCGTCCCTGCTCTTAGTCTTATTACTTTCTCCTGCTTCCCTCTGTCTCCGTCCGCTTTCCAACATCACCAATCGTTGATAATCGAGACCACTCCCATCGCTACTTTGATCTGTTCTATCGGTCCATACCGTCAACAAACTCACAATGCCTTTCACTGCCTCGTATGTCCGCGCTGTCCTCCCTTCCCCTTCCCATCTGGATTGGCTTTCCTGGCCCCCCGATCGCAATCTGCCCTGGTGGTCGAGGTCGCTCGATGTTTCTGCTGGACCCATTCATGGAAAACGCGAAATCCCGAGTTTCAACAGTATTGCTAACCGGTGCTATTTTACAGTGACATTTGCAAGCTTATCTTCGCCTTCATCCTGCCCCCTCTTGGAGTGTTCCTTGAGACAGGGTGCGGTGCTGATCTCCTCATCAACATCTGTTTGACCATCCTTGGTTGGATTCCTGGTATCATCCACGCAATGTACGTTTACCGTCGGGCGATGTTTGCCGAGTCTGATAACTAACGTTCCTTCAGCTACATCATCTTCAAACACTAGACGACCTAGTAATAATATCTGGACCTGCGGCGCCACCTATCGCTGTTTCTCGCCATCTTCACAAAGGATGAAGTTGAACACGCGATCCCCGTTTCGTCAGCTAGCTTCCGTGGAGGTCCGGGCGGGAGGACTGAGCTAGACCGTCACCGTTTCCTCCTTGGCGTCCTATTCCCTCGCATTTCTTCGGTCTCTTTTAACGATAGTCGCATGCTGATGACCGGATTTGGTTGATGTATCGCTGGGTTATAATCTCTGTTGCCATGTCAGTTATGTCGGTTTCATGCGTCTATTTTTTATGATACCAGCCCATGTTGCTTCTGGGCTTTGTTTTGTTCTATAGTGAATGGATAACTTCTATAATTGATATATATTCGTTTGCGATCACCTTCTGGCTTACACATTATATTAACTGAGAAACTCTCAACTAGTCAACTTGCGCGCGGTACGCAGTTGTCGTGTCAAAGCGCGCTTCGGCGAACTTGGTAGGTTTTGACGTAGATCTCGTGTTCTGCGTCATTCTTCAAGGGAATTTTAAGTTTAAGTTTGTCACCTGGACAGGGTTTGATTGATGGGGAAACTTGATCTGGGTGCTTCGATGCCACTCATTCTGAGCCTTCGTCGAAGCGCCTGGCCCAAATCAGCTGACGGCGACGTTGATTGCTTCGTCCTACAGCGCCGGCGCTAACTAGGGCGCCTATTCCAAAAACCAGCGGATACGATGTCTTTGCCCCTCCAAACAAGGCGCTTCCTCGCGCTCAGGCAGCCGACTTCCCATCTTCGTATGCTGAGGCCCTGTGTTTCATCACGGCGCGTACAGGGCCCATATGCGCCCTGTTTCAGATCCGGACGAATCTATGGACCAGTCAGTCGCCAGGACCTCTGAAGGAGGTGATCTCCATTTATGCTCCAATAGCAGCAAGATGGCTGTAGGCGCCGTGAATCTTCATGATGTCTTCCTCCCGCCCTAGTTGCCGGTCGTCTGGCTGCTCTGGTGGGATAATACCTGAATTTCTACCCATCCCTCACCTATTCTATCTCACCTTAGCATCTTAGAATGATATACAGCACGTACTAATGACTCAGAGGAACGAGCTCCTCTGTAGCTCGAAAACCTGGGTATGTGCATGCCTCCTTCGCGCACTATTTCAGGCGGATTTGGAATGGACTGAGACGCTGACTGGGTATCGCCAACAGGCCACCGCACCATGTTAACATATTCCATTAGATGGGTACCAACAGCAGCCGTTGTCCTTGTATATCTCACGCAATGCACGAATACATCGACTGTCTCTTTGCTCAACCTAATGCCGAAATGCGCTTCGGAATGTGTCGAAAGTTTTATAAGCACCGAATATCCAAAAGACGCTTGCTCGAAAGGCTGTGACCTGAATTATCTGTGCAAGAAGAATACAACGAGCGGGTACACTTTGGGGGAAGCCGCCTTGCGATGTAGTCTGTCATTGTGCTCATTGGAGGTGGCAATGAGCTTCGATACCTACAGCATCTGCAATTCTGTACCGGGAGCCCTGCCGCAGACGCACCCTACGATTGTTGCTACAATCGAGTCGCCCCCTAATCCTACTTCTACGACAAGGCACACTACAATCCTCACCACACATGCAGAAACAACAACCACGCATCCGACAACAGAGTCATCAACAGAATCATCAACAGAATCATCATCATCATCATCGTCAACAACAACAACATTCGAGAATTCAACATCGGCCACGGACAGTACCACTCACACTTCTAGCACGGAGATCGAAGAGCCAACACCGACAACGTCAACAAATTCGTCGCCTAGCGCGACCTCCGATGAAACCTCTGGCGCATCTACGCAAGGCAGTAGCCTTAACTCTGGCGCTGTTATTGGTGTCTCCGTCGCGTCCGGCATCGCGGGCTTTTTCATTATCGGCGTCATCATTTTTTTCTGTTGTCGAAAGATCAGGAGGAAAGCACAAGACCGAGAATTCTTTGAGATTGGCGGGCACATGTCAGAGCCTCCAGACTTCAGTTTTCCACCAAGACGTCCTCCAATGGGACCTCGACCATCACCTGGAACACTCAATCCTGAATCTGAGAGCGCTAGACTCGTCCCTCCGGAGGATGCTGAATACCAACCCCCAGCTCACTATCCTGCAGTCGTTGTTACCCAGCCGGGAGAAGACTATGGATACCGCCACACGTCAGCAAACAACACAGACAGGACGGGCGTCCAGTCTCCTTCCAATCTTGATTTTGATGCCGCCTCGATTGCCTCCTCTAGAACGGTGTCTGATTTGCTTCCAGACAAACCAACATATGAACTCTATCCCAGACCACTTCGGTGGAGCCAGCACAAGAAACCCAGACCCTCCAGCGGGGCGACCTTTTCTGAAGAAGAGAACTACACAGGGTCAAGAAAGCTCCCTAGTCCTCCACTGCAGAAATCCGGTTTTGCACCAGAGAATGGGAAGGGCAAGAATCGGGTTCCGATGGCAGGACTACCTCCCAATCCACGTGCAATGATGTATGGGTTTGGGGGACCGGGCCAAATGGCGGCTACGAAAGGAACCAGCATTGGTAAAAGACCGGTTTATTCAAATGCCAAAGAGAATCTTCAGCCGTCTCGGCAACCAGCTCTCCAGGGAACACTCCCATACCGGCCAGGTCATATGGATTATGATGACGATCTTGATGGATACTGGCAAAAGTCCGACGCTGGTTTCGTTGGAGCTAAAGTGATTCAACCTCACGGTGCAGCGCGGCGTGCCGGGATGGATCAGAACTCTTCTAGCCATTATCCGGGGTATGATTTTGAGTTCGGGTTTGGTGACCACAACAACATCGGTTCAGATTCTCGCCGGGCATCGCGCTACTCTGGTGGTTTCCGCCCACTAACCCCTGTACGGGAAATTCGTACACCGATGGGCGAGCTTCAGGATCCAATGAGAGAAGATTCGAGTGCTCGGGGCAACTCGGTGAGGTATCCTGATGGGGATCTCAATAAACAACCTCAAGAAGTCATTTCACGGCCCCGGATCGTCCGACAAGATGACATCAAACGAGTTCAGATACGACGCGGCAAGGTATCACCCAAAGAGGTGACTGTTCCTTATTGCCCCGACGACTACTGGCTGGAACAGAGTAATGAGCAGCCAACTGTATACAACGCACCTAGGAACTCTGGCGAGTACAATAGTGCTCCGAAAGGAAAGCTGGGCATGCCTAAGAAGAAGCCGTCTCCTTGGGAGCGTAACCTGACACCATCGCGAAAGGGCGCAGACTTGATCCTCCAGGTGGAATAATGGCTGAACTAATCAGACTATCTTTCTTTGGTGTATAATCTATATATGTGACGATTGCATGTCTGACTCATTGAGCGTTTTTTATATTTCTATCTATACATACTCCTTTCTTTCACCGTTACTTTTTTCTTTTTCCCCCTTGATGCATCGAGCGTCCTTGATGGACACGGATTGGCGCAATTTGTCTCTACTTAGAATTACTATATAAAAGTAATACTCAACCATCCAAATATTTCTCCTGTACAAAGTTCTATGCGGGAATTGTCCGTAGTTTCGCCAAACCACCCTGTCAACTATGTCCCGCAACCTTAAACTATGACAGGCAACAGCATCAAAGGTTACCCTGCCTGGATTCTGGATGCTGCCTTGCAATAGAAGAGTCATTCTACCATGAGCCTCACTACCATAAAGTGCAGCCACTGACTGCTGCCTTGATGGCCGGTGGTTCCGACAGAGGAAGCACACCGTATCAGAGCATGAGGACTTAAGAGTAAACTTGGTCAGTTTAAGCCATGGCATCAGCCTTTCCCCCTTTAGTAGTGTCTGTACCATTGGAATGGGCGTGGATTCCCCCTCCATGTTCCTTGCTCCAGTTCAACCCCAGTTACCCACCCATGGGCCGACTGCCAATCTCCTGAATCTAGACATTCTCGATCTCGTTTCCAAAACCCATGGTGGTTCATCATATAATCAACGAGTAAGTGGTGGTCGTATTTCCCGGTGATAATTTCACATGCACGACATTGGGATTTCAAAAGCCAAAAAGCAACCCTACCTTACCCCGGTGAAGGGGCGCAGCGCCCTCGCCAACCGCTTCTGCAAGCCTGTTCCGTATCAAATACCGCATCTGGATCTTCATGCATGCACCAGCATTTACTAGGCTCCCTTGTTAAACCATCCGCTGATGAGTGCTGTGCTTTAAAGGATGCTCGGTGGCTTTGTAGGCCCAATCAGTGCTGCAGACGCCGCGCTTTGGCTTTGGGGATCGGGACGCCGGACTAGGCTGTTCCTATTCTATTTCGTGGTGGTGTCTCATTTGGTCGGGTTGGGCGTTTTTTTTTGGCGACGAGTACCTTAATAAGAGGCGTGCTATATAGTTGACTAGCCAGGGCTCCTTCCGCTCGACCTCGTGTATACTCCCGTGAGGTTGTATGCAGAGGTTGTAAATTACATGCGGCTGGATTCTCGTATCGTCTGGTATGTAATGAGTGACGTCGTGATAGGTTGGGCTACACTATGGCACGGATGCCGGGCCCACCTATGATGTCAGAGGGTCGGCGAGGCTGTGATGACCAAAGCGACAGGTATGGCGAATCATCTCTGGTTTTGCCTCTGGTCTTGTCGGTTGAGCAGACCCGACGGTGATTATTCGGGGTAGACTATGCATCCTTCTCGGTCGGCCGTCCAGATAGTGTGACTTTTGGCATGAACCCAGGCGCCAAGGCCCTGCACAGAGGGTTGATGAGGCGCTGCGTATTGGCGGCGTTTCGTGACGGGTAAGTAATGGAGGTGACCGTACTGGGCTGGCACCTTATCAGGTTTTCAAGCAGTCCAATGATTTTCCCTCCACTTCCTCCGTAAAGAACATCAAGCTTCCTTTATCCCCACGATGATATCAATCAACCTCATCATTGCCTGCGCGTCTTCCACCACCGCCACGCCCAGCCCAGCCCACTGAGCCCAGCGCTCTGGCTTACCCGAAAACTCGCTTCAGCTGCCTCTAACCGCAGCCGGCATGAAAATTGGTTTTCTGGTTTCTGATTCCCTCTCGCTCGAAGGGGACCCCACTACGTACTGCACGTCACATCCGATGGCTCCCTGATAGGCCAAAAGCCCGTCTCACATAACATCCGCCTCCATTATCGCTTCGTGGTTAACGGAATCCATGACATACCCGCTGCACGCAGAAGGAGCTAAACTTTCGACTGGTGGAGCGGATACCAAGACCGACGACTGTTTGTCGTTGAACCCACCAGGCTGCCTTGTTCCATACAATGTCGATGACGGAGCCAGGGGCTGGCTCGGTGGGTTACGCTCTGCTCTACCAGTCTCCGATTCTACTATATTAATGTGGTGAATCCGGCCTTCAAAATCTCTCAAATCCTCCCTTCATTCCCCCATCACTTCTCATCGATCTTCACCTGCAATCTCCACCGCTAAGAATCACCTTGCTTTAGACTGAACTCTTCGCCCACTTGAAGCCTGAGTTTAAAGCTATTTTTGCATCTGCTACTACTTAGATCATCACCTTACATTGAGACGCCTTGCCCACCTACTGGAGACGATCTCCACCCTACATCTATACTATCCTTTCATATCCACACCTACTTTAGAATGTCTGTCAAGGATGCTGTCTCGAAGGGCCATGCCTATCGTCGGCTGTCCAACGAGTCTGCCAAACGGGCAGACTTGTTTGGCGGACCGAATGTGGTTATGCCACCCAAGCACTTGATGGCTTCGTCCGACGCCGCGGACTTTCCCGTTGAGATGGAAAGAGCAAAGGAGCGCCTGGACAGTGATACGTCCGTCTCTTCAGACGAGAACTCTCCCCAGGCTGCCTCGCCAGCTACGTCGCCCTTCATCCCTGCGGCCAGTGACAGAGTCACGACGGATGAGTTTGCTCTGGCGTTCGACATCGATGGTGTCCTCTTGCGAGGAGGGAAACCGATACCCGCCGCCGTTGAGGCTATGAAGTATATCAACGGGGAGAACCCATATGGCGTCAAAGTGTAAGTTTGCTGCAATGTAACCCCTTTGGTTCTTCTGATCCGTTACTAATCTCCAAATAATAGTCCTTACATCTTCGTTACGAACGGTGGTGGGAAGACTGAGGAAGAAAGATGCTTAGATCTCAGCCGTCAGCTTGAGCTTGAGGTCTCCCCTGGCCAGTTTATCTGCGGCCACACCCCGATGCGGGAAATGGCGGAAAAATACGACACTGTTCTCGTCGTCGGTGGCGAGGGCGAGAAGTGCCGAATTGTTGCCGAGGGTTATGGCTTCAAGAATGTTATCACCCCCGGCGACTTCATCAAGACGAAACAGGACACCACTCCGTTCCGGAAACTGACCGAGGAGGAGTTCAACAACTCCAAGTACCTTGATCTTGAGAACCTCTGCATCGATGCCATCTTCGTCTTTGCCGACAGCCGTGACTGGGCTGGTGACCAACAAATCATTCTTGATTGCCTGATGACAAAGGGTGGCAACCTACAGGAACGGTCCAAGACCTTCAACGAGGGTCCACCCGTTTTCTTTTCCCACAATGACGTTGTCTGGTCCACTTCCCATGAGCACTCTCGCCTCGGTATGGGTGCTCTCCGCACTTCTCTTGAGGCGATGTACCACGCAGTGACCGGAAAAGAACTGAACACGATTGCCTTCGGTAAACCACAACTCGGTACATATGAATTCGCTATGCGACTTCTCCGCCAGTGGCGAAAGGATACCCACGGCATCAACAAGCCTCCAAGCACCGTCTACTTCGTCGGAGATACTCCCGAGTCGGACATTTGTGGCACGAATAGTTTCAACGAGGTCAGCGACTCGCACTGGTTCTCCATCCTCGTCAAGACTGGTGTCTACCAGGAGGGCACCATTCCTCGCTATGCGGCAAAGAAGACGTGCGAGACTGTCCTCGACGCTGTCAAGTTCGCTGTTAACCGGGAGCTCGGTATGACCTCGAATGGTAACACGCAGCCTGTCGCCAATGGAGACGCCCGTAACTGAACTGGATTCTTCACGGAGTCTCCTTGATTTTTTATGATTTATGTTTAAGATTTATGATTCGTGGCTGGCCTATTGTTTCACAACTTATATTTTTTTTGCCTTGGTGATTCCCCCATGCTCATGACCTATTTATTTTCTTTTGGCAGAAGCGACATGCTGTTATGCACTTTGCATCGTCTTCTATCTTTTTTTTTTTTTTTTTCTTTTCCATTCTCGTCGCTGGGATATGATACTTTTTAGACTACAAAGTCTGCATGCATCCTTCCCTCGACATTCTATATATTATCATTTTGCAGAAGTTTACACTACTATAGAGCCGATCAGCTACCTAGAAGCTATTGGCCACTTGAACTATTCTACCTATATTCTAGTATAACTAGCACAATACAAAGAATGAATAATACAACCTTAGTCCTGACCGCTATGTAGCGCGTACACCTTTCGTAATGTTTTGTCTATTCCTTAGTAGTCTTAACCCCGGCGCTTTAAAGACGCCATAAAAGCGCACTGACAAGGACCTGCTCCTACTAACATGACACATACCACGCTATCACAACGTACAAGCATCCCATCCTAGCCTATCCCGCCTATCCCATGCTCGCGCCCCGAGCCATGTCCACGCCCATACCACCGCACGCCTAAAGCAAGCTGAATACGAATGCGCCATGACGACAACTGTATAAGATTCCGCGCAAGCCACTTCCGGATAGGCGACAGGGTACAAAGTGCTGGCATCCGGCCAGTCAGCCGCCCAAAAAAAAAAAAAACGCACGCCAGCTGGCCAACCAACCAACCATACTGAGACTTGCTTATATTTCTTCGGAGTAATGGACGCCTGCCACACACACAGTGCACTCACCCACTCACTTAACTACTCAATACTAATTATTAGTTAGTTAGGAATTATCTTAATGGTGCATGGATTGGGCACGGGCGGGATCTCGAGGCTGAACCCGATGTCGCCACCCCGAGGTGGACTCGAGGTTGCAATGTAATATCGTAATGCTGAAAAGTAAGAAAGGTATGTTTCGACCTTAATTGCGGCGACCTCCGATTCGAACAAAGGGTGCACCACCCATGGGTATGTTGTTATATTGGACGGATTATGGATGCCTGCGAATAGGATCGAAGCGAGAAAGAGACGGAGGGCTTAGCCAGGGAGACTTGGAACCGGAACCTTGGTCAAACCCCCAGGCTCTGGCTAACCTAACTCACAAACCCAACCCTCCTCCCTAATTTAGAGTGTGCCACGCCCGGCCCGTCCGTTTATCCTGGTGTCATATCAGTGGTTGTATAGATGTGTGTGCTTGTGACTGGTTCTTGGGACACGAGGAGGGGGCTAAACCGGGATGGATGAAATGGGCAATTCCGTGAATAACTAAGTTACTGAGTGAGTGGAAGGCTCAGTTAGAGTTAGGCCAACCATTCTTGGGTTGGCCAACCCTTGGTTGTTGTCTTGTTCGGCCTTGTTCTTTATGATGCTGGGTACGGAGAATATATTATTTGTTGGGTCCTGCTGGGCCTGGCAAGCCCTACTTTTTTCAGTGTTGCTGCCATGTGCGACGATGTCAGAGCGCGGGGAAATAATACTACATCTGCAAGCTGCAAGCATGGTGATCAAATTGATTGATCTATGCCAAAACTCTCTATATCTCAGTTCTAGGTAGGTGATCGTGTGTAGAAAAAAGTAAATATAATATGACGAGATGAGTTGAACGTTCCGTCTTCATCACATGCAGCCGTGCTGCACCTCATGAAATTACTGAATGTGTCTTCTACTCGCATGGAACACGGACTACCTGCCCTCGCAAACTTGACAGCTGCGGTCAATCAGGAACCGAGGATTGGGTGCGAAAGGCTGCCGGGGCTCTTAGGAGCGGGGCGGGGATCCGTACTCCGTCCACCAGCGGCTTTCACTCTCCCTCTCCCTCCCCCTTCCCCGCGTTACCCCAAGGATTCGCTTCCAGAGTGGGACCTATCACAAAGGCGGGCGAGTTTCCGTGGTTCAGTGGGTTCCTGTCAAATGTGTGGTTGTTGCACTTGGATTGGGGTAGGACAGGGCACTGGTCGAGTTTATAGCACGCACTTTAGGTCTCCAGTGCCTCAGCGCTTCGCGGCCAAGATGAATGCGGGAAAGCGCTGTATTTGTCTTGTGTAACTGGGATCGCGGAAACCGTAATACGCTGTTTTCATAGTTCGAATTGATGGTCAAGCCAGTGCTGGATTACAATGTGACCTTCCTTCCATTCTGGCTTGTCAGACCGAACTATGATCGCCGCGTGAGTCCGTCTGTGGTTGTGGATATAGACTGGGTATTTGCGGAAACCGACGGCGTTGAGGGACTTGATCATGGAGAATTGATCTGGCGTAAGGGCGAGAGTGGGTCGCTTTCCCCCATTGACAGTGCCGTCAGTCGCAACCTTTGCTATTCCGTTCGCATGGTCAGTTGAGCCTTCTGCAAAGGATGTCCCGGTTGATTCTCCCCCCGCTGATTTTGGTTTGTCGGTAGGGAGTTCTGGCTGTCCCTCCAGGTCTGAAGGTGCCGCGCTCGAGGAGAGATAGTCAGGATGCTGCCTTGCAGCTGCGCCCTCAAACATTTCGTCCATCGCATTTTGGACCCTTCTGACGGCAACAGGCATACGGTACCGCCGGAAAGTATCTCCAGTGCCCTCTTCATGTACATGTATTCGCTTTCGGCTGCGGAAGGTTTGGAATACGGCATAAATGAGGAAGAGCGGTATTGCAATGATTACAAAAAGGGTGAAGAAGAGCCAAAACGGAAGTTTGTCGAAAAAGTTTCGAATGCTCTGCCACGCCCGAGACAAAAGAGGCAGCTGTTCTTTCTCTTCTAATGGAAGGGTATAAACGTTTGGATCAACCACGACTGGGCCGTACCCTTCCACATAGTTGGGATTCACGTTCTCCGGGTCTGGAAAGTGGTCGACGCTTGAGAAAATCGTGGTATAGAACGGCGTGGTGCGGTCATTAATCACATTTCCATAGACAGAACGGTGCCTGAACTTCGCCAACGCTCGGATAAAAATGCTATCCGGGTCTGCTAAGACACGGAGCATTGGCTTTCCTGAGTCACGGAAAGTATCAGTCAAGAACAACTGCTTCCCAGAAACCGATACCGTCCGAGAGCCCAACCCGTTGAAGAATAGACCCTGTGCTCCCTTTACTGGCGCCCGAACTCCGAGATGCGGCGTCGCGAAGGTCGTGAAGTTGACTGGCTCAATTTCGTCCAGCCAGTCGCGGGCGTACAGCAAACCCAGCGCGTATCGGGCTATCAAACCTCCAAGGGAGTATCCAACGACGCTCAGTTTCCGAATCTTGTGCCCATCGGCTTCCAATTGACTCAATGTTTCCTCGATCTCATGCGCGAGTCGCTCTCCGCATACCTCAATCCCATCGTATGTGAGATTGCCTGAGTTGCACTCCGCAACGAGGATGTGTAATCGATTCTCGTCGTATCGTTCCCTCAAAGCGGAAGCGATGGTGCCCATATGAGAGGGGTTTCCCCAGAGCCTGCCGGAGAGCAAGACGTTAGATATGTCTTCTATTGCAAAAGAAGGAGTAGCTTACCCATGGGCTAAGACACAGAGATGGTCTGCCTTCGACGCTGTCATCGCAGGCTGATCTGGCTCCATTGCGAGCGAGCGCTGAACGTATGTAATGTATGTTGTTGAGCTGGATTGATAAGACACCCTTGCTTCATTTAAACTACAAAATTGAAGAAATGCATGCTAACATGAAATTAGGCAGCATTATGGCAACGCAGCTGAGCCCCTTTGTGTCTCAAGCTTTGTTGTCGTCCGGTGACACCCTGACGCCGGCATTCGGACTTGATGATGACACTGCGCTTGACTTAACTCCGGCTGACTCAGCTCGGAATACAAAGTCCGCTCCGTTCTCCGTAGCTTCTGTATACATTCTTTACTACTCTCACTATCGTCGTTACGCTCTACGCTCTACACTCTACCATTTGTCGGACACATTCAATTTTGGAACAAGATGAAATTCACTTTTGATGTTTTAGGCTATTCATAACTCCTCAGTCTATTCACTTATCCATCGCCATGATGATTCAAAACCATACCCGCACAAATTACAGTCAATCAGAATGGGTTAGGCTCTGGCCCGTGATCCAACTTGAAATATCCGGGCTGAAGTTTCTGGTAGACCCCCTCAGGGTCGTATTTTGACGCAATTGACTGCAGCTTGGCCTTGTTGCTTGCGCCATAACTGGGGATCACGTCCTGGAAACTACTCGCATAGTTCATGTAAATGAAGTCATGGTCGAGATCCCGCTTCTCCGCCTCGGAAACAGCAGTGGCGAAAAAATTATTGATAAAGCGGTAGATCTTATCATCATCCGAAGTACTGTTCCACATGCCGAGGACGTGCGTCAAAAGAATTGGGCCTTCTGTGTCGTCCAGTCCCAAGGCATTTCCGCCGGCTTGGGACATCTTCTTTAGAATGGGATCGGTGATGACCTGGATGGTTAGAGCTGTCATGCTGCCGGGTATGCCAGAAACACGAGGAAGAACTGAGAACCAGTTCATGACCAACCAATTCGCGAACTTCTCGTCCAGCTTGAAGGACCGGGTCCAGAAAACCTCACGCATGCCGTAGGGGTCTTGAGCGGCTATGTCATCACAATATTTGGACAGGGTCCGCGTGCTCGTTGAATTCGAGATTGAAGGGATCGAATAATATTTGTTGAAGATAGGGGGGTTGCTCTTGTCCTTGGTGTAAGTCAACTCCGCGGAGGCGATATTCGTTCCTTGCATATTTGCAAACAGGACATATTGCTGAGCATTTCCGTCATCCTTTGCCTGTTTCGCCGCATCGACGAAAGCACCAATGACATTGGAAAATTGATCTTCACTGTAGACCCGGGTGCCGCCCCAGAGTAACGAGCTGGGGATTGTGTATAGATTGAACTTGGTGACGAGACCGAGGTTGTTTCCACCCCCGCGCAAAGCCCAATAGAGGTCCGAGTTTTTGGATTCACTCGCTGTGATAATGTCGCCTGTTTTTGCGCTTACAACCTCGAAGCTTTCCACGTTATCCAAAGCCCAGCCATACAAGTTGGAGAAATAAGATATGCCACCACCGGTAACCAGGCCTCCAACGCCGATATCTGACAAACGACCACCCACAACGGCGAGGTTATCGGGTTCCAACGCCTTGTAAACCTGGCCCCACTTGTTGCCAGGACCAATGGAGGCAACAGATTTGTCCTTGTTGAGAGTGATCTTGTTGAGGTCGCGCAACAGTATCGTGACTCCTCCCTGGATGCTAGATGCCCCGGCAAACGCAGCGTGACCACCACTCTTGGCAGCAAACGGACATTGTGTGAGTTGAGAAATGAGGACGGCGACCGAGACATCAGTATCGACCTTGGGGACGAAGATGCACGATGGCTTAACCTCTCCTTGCTGGGCCGACCAGTAAGACCCAGTGACGGTCTGATAGTCAGAAGTGCTTTGAGCGATCAACCTATCGGAACCATAAATCTCATTCAATGCTTCGCACTGGAAAAAAGGATGTTAGTATTGGAATCTTGCGGCGTATGGCGGTTGAGGAAAACTTACAGCACTCTGGCAGTGGTTGTCTGTGGAGTTGGCCCCCAACTGGGGAATCTTGGAGGCGTCCACACCCAATTTATTGAGAGAGGTTTGTATCTCTTCAGCCCGAGATTTATGAGGCAAGGCCACAGCTTGGGATGCTGCGCACCCGGCGAGAACGATTTTTGTCAGGAACTTCATCGTCCACACTTGGTAAGATAGCGAGTGATATCGAACTGAAAGGACAACAACCCGAGTTATCAGGAAGAGTAGGTTGAAAAAGTATGGATGAGAAGATGAGGCTCGGGAATCTTGAGATAGCTTTATACTGACAGAAGTGCTCCAGATTCATCATGCTTGAAGTGAACAGTGAAGTCCGACTTCACATCGTGGAATACATCTATGAAGGGGATATTTATTAAACAGCCCTATTTTTAGTGAATGGCACCATTTTCACTCTCTTAACAGGCAGTAAATAAATTTATCTCAGTGGGTTTATCCCATCAAACAGGATTTACTAGTATTGCTAAGTGTTGGTGAGTGTTGGTAAGTGTTGGTTCCATAGCCCTCTTTGGCCAATTAGCGTGCTCCCTAATAAGGAATTTGTACCTGCCTGGGTACTCCATCCGAACTGTCACTTCTGTCACTTTGCATGACTCCAATTCACGAACCAATGGCCTCATTGCTTGCAACCACTGCCAAAGCTCGTGGCCGCCCAGGGATGACGCCCCGATGCCACCTGCCGAGACCAGCCCTAGTCGTCATATTGACCAAAATGAGAAACAAGTGAAGGGCAAGGCAATTGAATTAGTGAAAGAGACCTCAAAGCAGCTATATTCCAGACTGCGCCCGCCTACAAGATCGCGCTTAGTGACTTCATGGATCTGGCCACACTTGTTAGTGAATGCAAAAAAAAAAAAAAAAAAAAAAACATCATGTGAAGGTGCCTTCAATCTTCTTCCCGATAATCGATCGGGCTATCAAATCGAGGGCGAGTCACAGCTCCATGTTCACCAAATCGGACACTGTATCTGAGAGACAGAACAATTTCATTGAGACTCTGGAGAAGGTGCGAAGTATCTTGCACCGGTAAGACGCCCATTGCAAAGTCGAATTTGACAAGGTTCTAGACGAAGGATTTCGATTTTGTAACCCTAGCTCCATATATCTGTCCTCTCTTAGAGAATTCTCGGCATCTTTTTCTGTCTGTTTCTGTTTCATTGGTGAGAATGCGTACTTCGCAGTTAGGGCTTATTCTGGGCGAATACACGCCATGCACTCCCACCTGCAGTAGAGCTTTGAAGTTAGCTTGGTAAAGGGAAATAGGTAAAGCACGCATTCTATTGAACTATATTTACTACCCAGGATAAAGCAATCTCTTCGCTGGTCAACAACATATGGACATGAAGCCATGAACGCGACACCAAATCTACCTCGAGCTTTTATACTTCCAGTATCTCATAGGACGTTCTGTATTATGCCACTGTTACCAGCCATGTTTATTCCAATTCCTGAAGTGTATGAAAGTTAACTATTCTTGATTAATCGTCCGGAGGCCCGCATCGTATACCAAAGGATGTGTCTGACCCTCCGCTTTCTTTTCACGTATCCAACCAGCCATAGCAGGGAAGCACCAGCCGGGATGGAAGACAGTGAGAGACAATGTGGCCAAGCATATCATGACACTTTCTAGAATGATGAATTCGGTCTCATTCTTCATCAGTTCATTGCCCCAGCCCCCAATGAGCTCCGGGATTCGGTACACGGATCGAATAAAGATAGTTAAGAATGAGAGAATAACAGCCCCCATGAATCCCTGGAAGCGGCGCGATCCCAAGATTGCGCGAGCCTCGGTGCCGAGTTGACGGCGATGTCGGTATACACGCACAAAGTATTCGATCAGAAAATAGCCAAAGAAGAACAGGACAACGACTTGAAAAATGACACCACCAATCATGATATCTGTGCCTCTTTTCAAGTCCGAATCCCCACTATCTGCACCGCCAACTACTCCACCGCCACCGCCCTGGATATTTAGGGAGACGAGGTCACAGAGGATGAAGATCCAAGTGTACCAGTTTGCCTTGAGACGGGAGAATCGCGGGTCGATATTGAGCACGATGTGTTTAAGCGTTAGGTACACGCCAGCTGCTAGGATTGAAGGACCTAGAATAAGACAAGTAATTTGAATCTGGAATCCGGCTTTGTCCCAAACATTGTAGTGCATCATTACACGGCCGATATAACCGACGGCTTCGCAGAGGCAGCCCAAGGTTAGGACTACCATAAAGGACCAGGTGTGGTAGTAGATCCCCGCAATGAGGTGAAAGACTGTGCCTAAGACAAAGAATACAGCAAAGAAGATGTTTGCTGCGAGGTTTGGTGCGTAGCCATATAGGTGTGCGTCGATGGGGCATTGGGGCGTGACATGGGTGCAATTATCTGTACTTGATGTTGATGGCATATTGATCCGTAATGGATATATCAGAGGATGGTTAGATGAAGGTGTATAACGTATAAGAATCGACTTGTTATTATATTTTGAGGCATGAATCGTAATAAGAAGCGATGTATTTAGTTGTCTGCTATTTAGGGCTACGAGAATATATAGAGCACGTATGCGGCGACTTTGATTAGGGGCTGGAATACATGCTTTCTATTTTGCTAACACAACAACCCAGCCCTTAGCAGGCAGATACATAAAATATATTGCACTTAGGTAACGTATTTTGGAGATGACAACTTTCAATTCGTGGTTCACTCTTTGTATAGGGCTTGTGAGATCCTTCCCGGGCCCCGAGGCCGCCGGAGATCACCTGATGAGCGGGCTTGGCAAAACGTGCGAGTCGCGTCGGAGAATCAATCTTCCATCAGTATATGCAAACACGTCAAACGGCATTCATTGTTTCACGCGGCTTTCTTGTGCTGCCATATTACGGATACTCGGGGGCTTCCTTTCTTTCTCGCCGCCCATTGCCATTCTCCCTCTCCATTCCGAGGACGGAGTACACTGAAACAGGACACTCAAACTTGTATCGACTCTTTGTTGCTTGTTTGGTCGAACCGATGCCTTGAACCAGGACACATCTGTCGACCGCGTCTTGAAGCTTTGCTGGGTCGACAGCTCATGCAAATATGTTTACCTTTACTCCATTACTTGGTGCCCAATCGTCGGCTTCCAAGGCGTCCCAGTCAGTTTTGGAATTGGATGATGGAATAAAAATCCTTGTGGATGTCGGTTGGGATGATACATTTGACCCCCTTGACTTGGTGGAATTGGAGAAGTACGTTGTTCAAATTACCTGCGTGGAATATGGAGTATTGACTTTCTTTCTCTCTTTTAGACATATCCCTACTCTTTCACTAATTCTCCTGACCCACGCGACACCTTCGCACATCGGTTCCTACGTTCACTGCTGCAAGACCTTCCCTCTTTTCACCCAGATCCCCGTATATGCGACAGGCCCCGTTATCGCACTGGGTCGCACACTCCTCCAGGATTTGTACGAGTCCGCGCCTCTCGCTGCGACGTTCTTGCCCAAAGCCTCCATTTCTGAACCCGGTGCTTCAACAGCCGCTGCGTCCGCCGCATCTGTGACAGAGGTGGATGGGAACTCAGAACCGGTTAACGCTGGTCGCATCTTATTACAGCCCCCGACTACCGAAGAGATCGCGAGATACTTCTCCCTAATCCAACCGCTGAAATACTCTCAACCACACCAGCCCACCCCGTCTCCCTTTTCACCACCACTCAATGGGCTTACACTTACAGCCTATAATGCTGGTCACACAGTGGGTGGGACAATATGGCACATTCAACACGGAATGGAGTCTATTGTTTATGCCGTTGACTGGAATCAAGCTCGAGAAAGTGTCGTGGCAGGTGCGGCATGGTTCGGAGGATCCGGTGCGAGCGGGACAGAAGTGATCGAGCAATTGCGGAAACCAACGGCATTAATTTGCAGTACTCGCGGCGGCGACAAGTTTGCCCTTCATGGTGGTAGGAAGAAACGCGATGAGATGCTTTTGGATATGATCCGGAGTACTCTTGTCAAAGGCGGCACAGTGCTTATCCCCACAGACACAAGCGCACGGGTGCTTGAGTTGGCATATTCATTGGAGCATGCATGGCGCGATGCTGCTAAGGATACTCAGGATGATGTTCTGAAACGAGGCGGACTATTTTTGGCTGGCAGAAAAGTCAACACGACCATGAGACTAGCGCGGAGTATGCTGGAATGGATGGACGAGAGTATTGTGCGGGAATTCGAGGCAGCTGAAGCTGCAGATACCATCGGTGGCCAACAATCAAATGCCGATGGGCAGCGATCCAACGACGCCCGCCAGGGTAAGGATGGCAAGGGTCTTGGCCCCTTCACGTTCAAGCATCTGAGGACGGTTGAGCGGAAGAAGAAACTTGAGAAGTTACTTAGCGATCCCACACCGAAAGTAATTCTTGCCTCCGACTCATCGTTAGACTGGGGATTTGCGAAAGAGTCTCTGCGATTACTGGCTGGTGGTGAAAACAACCTCCTGCTGCTAACGGATCCACTTCACCATCGCAAGTTTTCCGATAGACAAAATGAGTCTCATCGGCGGACCCTTGGTAGCATGATATGGCAGTGGTACGAAGAAAGACAGGATGGAGTTGCTTTGGAAAAGGGATCTGACGGCGAGATGCTCGAACAGGTCCATAGTGGTGGAAGGGAACTGTCATGGACAGATGTACAACGTGCACCGCTTGAAACGGGAGAACAACTTCTATATCAACAATACCTTGCCACGAAACGGCAATTCCAAGATACGGCCCAAACAAGGGGTCAAGAAAACCTTGATACTGCTGCTGATGTCCTGGATGACCGCTCCAGCTCTTCGTCGGAGGACTCGGATCCTGAACAGCAGGGAAGAGTGCTGAACTTCTCCACATCTATAGCTCATGCGAACCGCAATAAACTGGGATTAACCGACGAGGACCTTGGTATCAACGTCCTACTTCGACGGAAGAATGTACATGACTACGATGTCCGAGGAAAGAAGGGTCGGGAGCGAATGTTCCCCTACGTGGCACCAAGAAAGAAGGGCGATGAGTACGGAGAGATCATTAGGCCTGAGGAATACCTGCGTGCGGAAGAGCGTGAGGAGATCGATATGCAGCAGCGCAGAACCGAATCGCAGCTGAAATTGGGCCAGAAACGCCGATGGGACGAAACCCAATCTGTCGGTGGACCAGCAGGCCGAAAACAAGGCTCTGACAGTGCAAACAAAAAGGATGCAGAGATGCTCGATAACTTTAGTCTGACTGAAGACGGCGACGACGCCGACGCCGCAGCCCCAGATGAACCGGAGGAACGAGCATTCGAAGGTCCTGCAAAGGCTATCTATGAAAAGGCGACACTCACCATTAACGCTCGCCTTGCGTTTGTGGACTTTACTGGAATCCACGATAAGCGGAGTCTGGAGATGTTGATCCCCCTCATCCAACCACGAAAGTTGATCCTCGTAGGTGGAATGAAGGAGGAAACGATGGCTTTAGCGACTGAATGCCAGAAGCTCTTGGTTGCAAAGACTGGTGCAGACGTATCCTCTGCAACGACCTCGGTTATATTCACACCTGCCAACAAGGAAGTCATTGATGCCAGTGTCGACACGAGCGCCTGGACAGTCAAGCTAAGTAATAACCTCGTGCGGCGACTCAAATGGCAGCACGTCCGGGCTCTCGGCGTTGTCACTTTGACAGGCCAGTTGAAGGCCTCCGAGCATATACCTGCCGAGCAAGACACGAGCGATTCACCCAACAAAAAACAGAAGCTCGTCGAAGACACCACGACCGAGCAACCCACACCGCAAACCACGGAGTCGCAAGGGGCGGGAGAAAAAACCGAGGTCCATCCGATTCTCGACGTCCTTCCAGTGAACATGGCTTCGGGGACAAGGTCGATGACGCGCCCACTTCATGTCGGTGACCTTCGTTTAGCGGATCTGCGCAAGCTCATGCAAGGTGCCGGCCACACAGCGGAATTTCGCGGCGAGGGGACTCTTCTCATTGACCGCATGGTGGCCGTACGGAAGTCCGGTACCGGTAAAATCGAGATCGAAGCAGCTGCTTACCCAGCCTCACCGAATGCCGCGATTGCCCAGGGAGCAGGAAGTTTTCTTGCGGTCAAGCGGAAGATCTACGAGGGTCTTGCTGTTGTGGCAGGGAGCTAGTCTTGTTTACATACGGACATCTATCTAACGAATGGGAAGATGATTCCCTGTCAACCTCATGTACTTTATATACCTCTGTGAGTCTATTCACTTCATGAACTAAGATGTACTATCGATGACAATCTTCTATGCACATCCACATTAGCATTACCGTATCCAAATGTATCCCATCTTCGCAAAGCCAATCATTCTATAATCATGTAGACTTGGTATTCCCATCCATGGAATTACTCAATAGTCCCGTAATCCTCCGGATAATCTTCTGTGGGAATTTCCTGCATATACTCACTCGTGCGCGGCCCGGTGTACTTCCTACATATCGTTAGCATCCATCTACATAGTAAACCCCAAATACAGCTAACAGAGCGATTAAAGTGAGATGGGATTTAGATATACATACCCTCTAGCATCAACCCACCACCATACCAGGGCAAAAACGGCAATAAAGATCCCAACACAAATCGCATAATTCCTATCGCAACCAGGTCAGCACAAACAACACAGCACAATACAATGGAAAAAGCGAGGGACAATACATATTCTCCAGCGTAATCGGAACCCTAGGCGGGAAGAACAAGACCGTGCTAATGAACAGCACCCAGAGGATCGAAACCCAATTGACATAGCTCCTCCACCGTCCCAGCGTAAACGGGCCCTCTACGAAGCCGACTTGGTGCTTGTAGATTTGGTGCGCAAGGATAACAGAGACGTAGGAGAGGTCGAGTGCTGGAGCGGTGATGGAGAAGATTGCTGTTGCAGTTTGCGTGGATCCGATTGCGATGCAGTTTAGGGCTATGCTAAAGAGCACGACGAACCAGACGGCGTTGACGGGGGTTTGCGTTAGGGGGTTTATTTTGGAGAGAGTACTGTGTTGGATTAGTTATGTTCAGTGCGGTTTTTGATTCGGGGAGAAGAGAAGCGTACGATGAGAATGGAAGTGCTTCGTCACGAGCGAATGCGTAGGCCATACGGGTGTCCGCGAGCATGGCCGAGCACCCTGTGAATAGCTGGACAAGGACAGCCAAGCCCCACATGATCATGCCGCCAGTTTTACCCCCCGCGTTGAGGAAGATTTGGGCTGCAGGGATGCCGGTGGGTGTGTTGAGGATGGCATCGAAGTCCGTGAGACAGAAACATAGGGATATAGTTAGGACCCAGCCTAGGGCACCTGAGACTACGACAGCAGATTGAATGGCGATGGGACCTAGGGTTGCAGCATCGTGCGTTTCCTCGGACATACTGGAGTTGCTCGTTAGTTGCTTGTTAAAGAATAACTGGTGCTGGATACTAACTGTGTGGTTCCATCGTAGTCGGTCATTGTCCAGGCCACGGATATGAATCCGAGGAGAAAGGAGAAGAGCTTGGAGCCCCATCCTGAGCCGTCGGTGACATGGGTGAATACCCAACTAGCGGGTTGTTTCTCGGGGGTGTTATATAGGAGTACAAGGCAGATGATAACCGTCGCAGTGACTAAGAGTGTAAGAGATATTAATCGACCGAACTATACCTGGAGAACATACTATTGATCGGTGCAAACCAGATAAAGATGCGGTGCAACCACTTTGTCGTCATCGAGCTGATCACACCAAGAAATATCAAGAGTGCGATAGACAGGCGCACAGTATCCCAAGCGGTTCTTCAAAGAGTCAATAATTGCAAACCAGATATCCTTGTGACCAACATACGGTGTATATGAGTAGCCGCCATCGACAAGCTTGGAGTTCATACTAGCAGCAGCGAGTAGCATTTGGCTTACCGTGTAGGCTACACTGGAGACACCAGCAGTTTGACCCAGAAGATTGCACCAGCCCTGGATCCAAGAGAATATCGGAACCTGGTCCTCAGGCACAACGTATTTGGTGACAAAGTACATCCCCCCTGCCGTGGGATAGGCGGAGACCAGCTCCGCAACTGAGCTACCAATGCAGAACGCCATGACAGAGCCCAGGAACCAGCACCAGACTGCAGTCGCAGGACCCCCGGCGGCCAGCGGGGCCCCAAATGTCGCTGGAACAGAGCCCAAGACTCCCAGAATAGAAATAGCATAGGAGACAGTTGACCATTTTGAGAATTCTCGCTTGAGTTCCTGTGATAAAATTATTAGCCGCAGAACCGCACCGGTTGGGAGAGCTTTTCGCACCTGTTTGTAACCAATACGAGCTAAGAGGCGCTCATCGTCGTCATGGACGGCAGACATTCCTCGGCTCTGTTATTTATACTCACTCGGCAGCTGAAAGCTTATCTATGGCGTTGATATAGGGCAGCGAGAAGCCGGGCAATTGGTGGGAGTCAACAAAACCACAACAGTTTACCCAGAAACCAGCACCGCCGGAGAGTAGTGAAGCACAAGTGAAGAGCATGATG
The DNA here is from genome assembly GCF_016861865.1 of Aspergillus puulaauensis. Taxonomy (NCBI): domain Eukaryota; kingdom Fungi; phylum Ascomycota; class Eurotiomycetes; order Eurotiales; family Aspergillaceae; genus Aspergillus; species Aspergillus puulaauensis. The sequence goes on from NC_054859.1 coordinate 1,105,632, forward strand.
AAAAGAACCAAGGCCAGAATGGGTGCCGGAGCACGCCAGTCGGACTCGCTGGACACCGACAGAGAGGGACAGCCGGAGATAAGTAATTCCGAAGATTTGTTTGGGATGCGTGAAAGGTGGTCATTTCACCCGTCCACCATCTTCGCTCTCCTGCCGCCAGCTTCCCCGCGGATGCTCCTCTCTGTCGCTGATTCCTGCCGTTGACTTCTCTCTTTAGTAATGGCCCGGATCTGAGATTTCGGTTAACCCCAGCCCTTAGTTTTCGTCCTCCGGCCTCCCCACCACGTTATGGACCAGAACTACTATCAATCCCCCGCCCAGGGAGTCGCTCCTGGCGAAGACCCCTCCAATCCCAATAGATTTCCACCTCAGCATCCCTATCCAGGGCAGCACCCTGCCGGTTTCCCTCCCGGTCCCTCCCCTCCTCAGCCCGGTGCCTATTATGGAGCTGGTGCACCCTCCAACCAACAATGGCCGTCGGCCGCCGCATACGGCTCCCCGCCTCCCCCAGGGCCACAACAGCCTCTACAACCCCCAACCCAATTCGCATACAATACTGGTACTCAACCCGGCTTGGCAGTGCCGGCCGCAGTGCCCACTGATCCATCAATGGCCGGGCTGAATTCTCAGATGAGCGGGTTGGGTATAATGGGAGAAGGGGTGCCTCGGAGTTCGAAAAAGAAACACCGTCACGCACATCACGACATTGGGGCAGCGGCGCCAGCGCCAGCCCAGCAATTCGCAGCTGCTCCAGCGGACGCCCTGCAGCAATCCTCGTCCCAATTCTTGAATACTGGGTTAAACCAAGGCCCTCCCTCCGCGTCCCCAGCCTTGGGTTCTTCGGGGCTTGTTCCTCAACCAACAACACTCGGTCCTGCACCAGAGCCCGGCCATGGAACAGTCCCTACCCAAGGGGGAATTGACCCGGAGCAGATCCCTAGCATACCACGCTCGCGCGATATTCCGGCACAGTACTACTTTAGCCATGTCTATCCCACAGTGGAACGGCATTTACCTCCCCCAGCGGCCGTTCCGTTTATTGCCCATGACCAAGGCAACTCGTCGCCGAAATATGCCCGTCTGACGTTAAATAATATCCCCTCCTCCTCCGACTTCCTTTCCTCTACTGGACTCCCGCTGGGAATGGTTCTGCAGCCGTTCGCGCGCCTCGACGAAGGGGAGCAACCCATTCCTGTGCTCGATTTCGGAGACGTGGGACCTCCTCGGTGTCGCCGCTGCCGGACCTATATCAACCCTTTCATGTCGTTTAGAGCTGGTGGGAATAAATTCGTTTGCAACATGTGCACGTTCCCTAATGACGTCCCGCCCGAGTATTTCGCGCCGATCGATGTTACAGGGTCGCGCGTCGACCGCATGCAGCGCCCAGAGCTTATGATGGGGACTGTCGAGTTCCTCGTGCCGAAGGATTACTGGAACAAAGAGCCTGTTGGTCTCCAGACGTTATTCCTGATCGATGTCAGCCAAGAGTCGATCAACAGAGGATTTTTGAAAGGAGTGTGTAAGGGTATCATGAAAGCCCTCTACGAAGACGAGCCATCAGAAAATGTGGATGAAGCTGAGCCAGCCCGGAAACTACCCGAGGGATCGAAGATCGGAATTGTTACTTATGACCGCGAAGTGCAATTCTACAATCTCAGCGTATGCCCATTGTCTCTCGGCGAGTATGCAGGAAATCGCACTGACATCGTTTATAGGCGGGACTTCAGCAAGCCCAGATGATGGTGATGACGGATCTACAAGAACCGTTTGTTCCTCTCAGCGAGGGATTGTTCGTGGATCCATATGAATCAAAGTAAGTTCTACACCTTCGAACTATTTTCGGCCTGGTTTGCTTACAGTTGCATAGGGATGTTATTACCTCACTTCTAAAACAGATCCCGACTATCTTCTCCCGCGTAAAGTCCCCAGAGTGTGCTCTCCTTCCAGCTCTCAATGCAGCACTCTTCGCATTACAGGCTACTGGTGGTAAAGTTATTGGTGCAATATCGTCGCTGCCTACTTGGGGCCCAGGGGCTCTGTCGCTTCGGGATGATCCTAAGGCTCATGGAACCGATGCGGAAAGGAAACTTTTCACGACGGAAAATACCTCCTGGCGAGAAGTCGCAGGTAAAATGGCCGAGGCCGGTATTGGTTGCGACATGTTCGTAGCAGCCCCTAGCGGGACATATATGGATGTTGCTACTATCGGTATGTTATTTTCGAAATTGTTAGCCGATACCTTATCGGTGCTAACGTTTATTAGGCCACGTTCCTGAAGTTACTGGAGGTGAAACGTTCTTTTACCCCAATTTCCACGCTCCAAGGGACATTCGAAAACTCTCGGAGGAATTGGCACATGCGGCAACGAGAGAGACAGGCTATCAAGCGCTGATGAAGGTCCGTTGCTCCAACGGATTGCAAGTGTCTGGCTACCACGGAAACTTCGTGCAACATACTTTCGGCGCTGATCTTGAAATCGGTGCAATTGATGCGGACAAAGCTATTGCTGTCCTCTTCAGCTATGATGGCAAGCTTGATACTAAGCTGGATGCGCATTTCCAAGCCGCCCTATTATACACATCGGCGAATGGGCAACGTCGGGTACGCTGTATCAACATAGTGGCAGCGGTTAACGAGGGCGGCTTGGAGACGATGCAGTTCGTTGACCAGGACGCAGTTGTGAGCATAATCGCTAAAGAGGGTATGCCCATCCTCCCACCAACCCCTCACCCCCTTTAGTGAAGCTGTATACTGACGTTGAATAGCGGCCGCGAAAACCTTGGACAAGAACCTCAAAGACCTTCGAGCGAACATCACGGAGAAAACCGTTGATATCTTCAGCGGCTATCGTAAAATCTTTTCTGGGTCGCATCCTCCTGGTCAACTTGTATTGCCGGAGAACCTCAAGGAATTTTCCATGTACATTTTAGCCTTGATCAAGTCGCGGGCCTTCAAAGGTAAAGTTTATTTCTCGAATGAAAAGACTTTCAAACTGACACTGTTTGTCCAGGTGGTCAAGAATCATCAGACAGACGAATTCACGATATGCGGATGCTACGATCGATTGGCTGCTCTGAATTGTCACTATACTTGTACCCTCGAATCATTCCTATCCATAATATGCAGCCAGAGGATGGATTTCCGAATGAGCAGGGCTACCTACAAGTCCCACCCGCCCTTCGGGCTAGTTTCTCAAAGATCGAAGAGGGTGGAGTGTACCTGGTCGATGATGGACAGCAATGTATCTTATGGCTTCACTCGCAGGTATCTCCTAACCTCCTAGAAGATCTCTTTGGCCCCGGGAATGCATCATTACATGAGCTCAACCCGCAAACATCATCAATTCCGGTGCTTGAAACACATCTCAACGCACAGGTCCGCAACTTGCTACAGTACTTCTCAGGCATCCGAGGGTCCAAGGCGGTAACAATCCAACTTGCCCGCCAGGGGCTAGACGGCGCCGAGTACGAATTTGCGCGGTTATTAGTAGAAGACCGTAACAGCGAGGCGCAGAGCTACGTTGACTGGCTAGTGCACGTTCACCGGCAAATCAACATGGAGCTTGCTGGACGTCGGAAACGTGAGGAAACGAGTACGGAGGGATCACTGGCGGGACTAACTGGGTTACGAGCACCCTATTGGTAAAGAGCTATTCCAAATCTAATTCTCTTGTTTTCGTTACATTGCCATGCATTTGTATTTCTTGGGACTCTTTGATTATCAATATACCACGGATGTTTGAGTTCACAACCATTATGCTTCATTGACTGCATTTTGTCAGCCAGGGCGCCAAGTTCGTCTAGAACAACGGTCTAGAACACCTGGGCAACGGAGTCCAGCAGCCAGAATAGAGTACGTGCTAACAGCAGGCGATCGTCGACGGCGTCTTGGGGCCAGGCATATTGGCGGGCGCTACTCCGCCGGATCTGGAAGGAACCACAGCTCTACAAAGCCTTGCAATCGGGGCGTTGTCGCATGGCCCACCGTGAAACAATTGGTTGACAAGGAGATGGCCAGTCTTTGCAGCGCATAGCAGTGGTTGAACAGGGGACCCGTTGCCTTACCCAAGAACCGAACCGGCGCGCCTCTGGAACATCTCCGACAAAGAACCAGGGTCCAGGTCTCATGGCTTTCCCCATAAATTAGCCGGGCGGTGGCTTTCGGCAAGTTCCAATTCTTTGGGCTTCTTTTTCTCTTCGAGCGAACCATGGTAGTATACAAACTTTGCCTTTGTGTGAGCCAAGACTCACCATGGCGGGATTGCTACGTCCACTGAGAAAGGACTGGTTATATTTCCACGACCATTCAGGTACGGCTGTGTTCTTCCACGACCGACCCCATAATACCACGGCCGATTTAGCGTCTGCCAACCGGAGGCAGTTCGGGGACAAAATGCCATGCATCGATGAACTGTTGGAACGGTGGGGCTTGACTATGCCAATCACTGCAACGTCCTTAGCAAGCTCTTATAGGTCTTGTCCTCCGAATATGCACTGTGGCGTCAAGTTGTCAGGTACCACTCAGGCCCCGCCAGGGGTTTTGCGCAAAATCCACGTTCTACCTTGTTCATGGTCTGGATCGTTGTGGAGTTCTTTTCTTTTTTTCTTTGCAGGACTCCATTTTGCCTTCGAAATGCCTCGCATCGCAGGTGGGAAAGGCGGATGTTCACCCGATGTCCACCCGGTGTCAAAGCAGGGGATCTCAGGTATAAGAACCCCCAGAGGTCCGGCCCATCGATCTCTTCTGCATCAACAACGTTCTCTTATCAAAGTACAGTCTTTCAGTCATTCTTTGACTAGTCTCTCTCTCTTCCGTCTTTAGGACACTTTCATTCTCTTGAGTACATACTCAACCACATTATACAATCTCTCATTCAAAGACTTCGTTTTTGTCGACCTCTTCAGTCAAAATGATGTTCACCAAGGCTCTCGTTGCTGCTACCCTTGCTACCCTCGCGGCGGCTCTCCCTCAGCCCTCCGTTGTCCGACGTGATGGCGGCGGCGGTGTCACCATCGTCAACAACATGGATTCCGACGTCTACGCGTGGTCTGTTGCCAATAGTGTTAGCAGCATGCATACCCTCTCTGCGGGCGGCGGATCCTACACCGAATCCTGGCAATCCAACTCCAACGGCGGTGGTGTCTCCATCAAGCTTTCTACCAGCCAAGACCAGACTGATGTGCTTCAGTTTGAGTACACCCAGGGTGGTGAGACCATTTTCTGGGACATGTCCTGCATCGACATGGACCGTGACGCTTCCACCTTCACCAAGAATGGCTTCGACGTTTCTCCCAGCCAGACCAGTGACAACTGCCCCGCTGTCAACTGCCATGCTGGCGACGCTACTTGTGCCGAGGCCTACCTCCAGCCCAAGGACGACCATGCCACCCACGGCTGCCCCATTGACACCAGCTTCGTCCTCACCCTCGGGGCATAAGCATAACCACTATATCCTACTCTTTTTTTTCTCTTCTTCCACTCCTTTTATGAAACATTTTTTTTTTTTAACAACGACCACACTCATTTTTACGATGATTCACTTCATGATATCCACACGGTTACGTTTTACGCTCGGGGATTAACGATGGGTTATGGGATTGGTATATGGGGTACAGGTGCTTTTATCAGGAAGGATATTTGGAAAAGCCTTGCTTGAGGCAGACTTGGTGTTATTGATTATTTTACCTTCATGTTCATAGACCGATTGCTATTCGGCTAGTTGAGTATCTTCGTTATGGAAACTATAGATGTATCGAAGACTTGACGCTTTTGACATGCGAACACGATTCAGTGATAGATTATGATTCTTATAGATTATAGACTTTGAAATCATTACGATCTTCAACTTCTTTTCTGAGCTTGCCATTTCCCCCTGCCATCCAACCCTCCCACGTGCGTTTCCCGACTTCAGTATTTGAAATTCCCCATTAGATTCCTTACCCTTCCACCTATTCCTCAATGAACCACAATCATCCTCTCCAAATGCGGCCTACCCCTTACTTCCAAGCTCGACTCCCTGCCAAACTCACGCATACTCCAATTTCACGAAGGTCTAGACTCCCAATACCAATTGTAAAGTACCGAATTCTAGAAGAAAGAGAAGTCAAAGAAAGGAAAAGATCCCCCCCTCCTCTTCCCATAGTGTCCCGAACAAACCCATCCAAGTCCCAAAAACCCCACGCGCATCCATCCAACGTGGCACTGGTACGTAGCCGGGACGAAGGCAACGTGGACGCCGCAACCTAAAAAAATTCATGGAAACCCAAATGCGGAAATGCGGTAGTTTCTCGGGGGTCTTCCAAGTTTTACAAGTTTTTTACCCTCCAACAAACCAAGTCAGCCGCTGAGGTCAGATTCAGCAGCTAGAAAGCCGCTTCGGTGACTCAGTCTCAATGCGTACCAGGTAGCAGTGACGTCGGCGCAAAAATTCGAAGGCCCCTCCTCCGGGCTTTTCCAGGCTTGCAGGCTCCAGCAAGGCGGGTGGAAATTTCGACCCTTCTCGCCAGCCACAGTGGGGTTGCTCCGTTGCTGTCATACAATGAGATCGATTGATTTGCTTTGCTGTGGAGGCTTATTGGCGAATGAGACTGCAATTCTGGGAGAGATCTTATGTAAGGTACCGCGATCTAAGGTGTGATTGGGCGGAGTATGCTGCTGGAGTCGATAACCTTATTCCATTGCAGCATGATTGGATTGTTGTACAAAGAATCTCAGCCAATCTACTTAAGCTACTGCGACCCACTTACAGTTGTCAGTGAGTGGGCTGGAGGATGAGTGGGAGTGGTGGGACTGTGGAAGAATTCGGAAGAGGGGATCTTTCTCCAACGAACGAGAGACCCTTAATGCTCCATTTCTTTTTTTGCACAAGGAGTGAGGCAAGCTGACGCACTACCAGACCCTCTCCGTCAGCCGCCTGCCTTGCTGAATTCTCACGAACTACGCTGCCTGTCGGTGACTCGGGGATCTAGATCCCCTCTCCCTCAGCTCGCTTGTTTTTCTCTTCATGGAAGGGTGTCGTATGCTTATTTGTGGCGAGAAAACAGGTTTTTTGAATCAGTTCAATATGAACCCTCCACTCTACACCGTATGGGTGTTCATGTTTCTCCACTGTCACTCTGTCAAGGGTGTTGGCCGTTGACAAGGTAAGATAGTGATGGGTGATTTACTTCCTCACCCTCACTAAGAGCCCTTTTGGTTCCGCGATTTTCAGGAACTAATCTCAAACTACGTGTTAGTTTGCCTTAGAGGGTAGGCTAGTTGTAGATAATTTATGCATACTTTGAGTAGACAGACAGAATGCACGAGTCTGCTGCTACCCGAGTGCAGTCCGTATACACCGGTGTATCCCTGCAAGAGACACAGAATTATTGATTGGATGGCAGCGTCCCCACCACACACTGCCCTTTCTACCCTCCAAGAATACCTTCATCTACACCGTACTTCATCGCGACACCCCCACCCCCGCCACCCGACATCGGCGGGGCCCTCTGCAAGCACCGGGAGAGCCGGGAAAGATCTCCCCCATCCAGAGAATCCCAGCAGCTTAAACAGACTGCCCACCCTCCCTGCCCGTTTAGCAGACCATCCGCTGGTTGGTGTTCGTTATTATCCAGTTTGGGACAGATGTGCACCGCCGCGTCTTCTTTCTACCAGCAACCGAAGTTCGCGATGGACAAAGTAGTTAGTTTGGTAGCGACGACGGAATACCTGCCACCAGAGACTTGACTGTAGGTTTTGCCTCCAAATCGCCGGATTTGGGCATTCGCGCGTTGCGTTCCAGCGTCCAACGTCCAGCGTCCAACGTCCAGCGTGTGGCGTCCAGAGTGTGGCTAACGGCTTCTAGATGCGGCGCATGTTATTCGTCTAGATTCCCGAGTTTTGATTCATGGCTGGACTTTGGTAATCCAGACTTGGGACAGAACGGGAAATGCTTGTAAATTAGGGACGAATACTAAGATCTTAAGCGGCCGACTGTAGTGCGAGATTTAACCGTTCGTGAGCTACTCCGTATACAAGACAAAGTCACCGGGACTGATATTAGGCAACCAACCCAACATAACATCCAACCTATTACTGTAGGCAATCGTAGAGTCGCTCCTGCTTCTTTTGTGTGTATATACCTACTGGTCCAACCTCTTGATATATGGAAAGAGCGCTCCCAGTCGCACCTTCCTTATTCATATATGTGTAGTCGAACCCTATAATAAAGGAAAGAGCGCTCCTAGTCCTCCACCCCGAGTTGCGCCTTCTATCTTAGGTTCAAGTCAACTACTACCTGCCTATCTGGACGATCATGTTTGTTGGAGTCGCTCTTTCCTGTCATGATCTAACTTGTAGTATCATCTTGTCTTGAAGTAGAAAGAACGATGGACGACAGACACTCGCCACATGGAGCAAGTACTAATGGTGAGAAGAGTTTTGTCCTCTAGATTCGTCTACCTGACAACTAAATAGAAGTAAACTGAGTATTCCGCTATCTGTGTGGAAGAAAAGAAGTTTTCACACTGATGATTTATCTTTATCAGGAATATGGACGAGGTTGTTTAGGGCTGAACACCTAGGTGAGGACAGAATGGTATACTATACAACATAGAATAAGTATGAAATACAAACTATACCTAGTGAGTAATATACATCCTAACGTATCGTATATACCTAATAATGCTCATACTGTACTTCCAAAATATTTACATCTGCTCGTATAAACGGTCCAAGTATATGAGCGAAAAGAAAAGAAAACACCGTATACCAAACATATACCTAACGAGACCAGACCGGGCCTGCACCTGAACCTCATGACATGACAAAAATCGTCGCCGCGTACACTCCATCAATCAATATCAATATAAATACAAGCCAAGCCAAGCCAGATCAATGCATGAAAGAAGAAGAGGATGATAAGAAGAAAAGAAGATTGAAGAAGGAAAGAAAAGAGCCAGCCGATTCTCCGTCCCTCCACCATCTTATTTTTAGTTGTTGTTGGTTTCGAAGTTGTGGTTAGTATGTATATACCAGTATAATGGGACCTCTTCCATTGACGCCGCTTGCTTCCCTTTTGTTTGTGTTGAAACGACGGCTTATACCGCCGCTTTTTAGTGGGCGAGGAACACACCCCAGATAACCAACCGGATAACATAACGAACCAGATCGCCAAACATGATGTGATATCGAGCGCTGTAGGAAGAAAAAAAAAAAAAACGAAGACGTAAAAACGTAAAAACGCCAGGTCACCCTGGGGATAGTAGAGTGTGGATATATAAGAACTCAATCAACGGAGCAAACCATGCAAAATTCGTAACGAGCATCCCAGCTCTAGGTGATGAGGAAGTCCATGTTCATCTCCTTGATGATCCTCTCCCAGTCCCAGCTATCCTCAGTCTTCGTATCCATGACCTCCCAGACGCGCTGGACAACGGTGAATGCGGGCTCTATGTTGCGGAGGTTCGAATAGGCCTTGAGCGCATCGAAGCCCTTTCGGATTTTCTCGCGCTGCCGGGGTACGAAGGCGGAGCAGCCAAGCAGGAAAAGAGGCATGAGGACGATACTGAAGGCGCCTGCGTCTTGAGGGAGGAGGTCTAGGAATTCTAGCCCGTCGTCGACAACCTGCGCAATCTTGTCGCTTGGCCGAGATGGGCGGATCGTGCGGTATAGGTAGACCCAGGTTGATTGGCGGTAGAGCTGGGCGAGGTAGTAGTTGGGGGTGTTTGGTGGGTGAGAGGTCTCCCATGTCCGAATTGATGTGTCGATCATTACCGCGTCGCTGAGGATCTGGTAGTCGACTGCTGGCTCGTAACCTTCGCTGAAGCGCTGACGGATTCGGTCGCGCAGTCCGGTCACCTGTGAAATGTAGCGGAATAGACCATCGAACACACCCAAGAACATCCCGGCCTGCGCGTGCGGTACAAAGTCGGGTAGCCGCAACTCTCCATCCAGATGGGCGGGTCGGCGATCGAGCGATGTGATTGAGTTGGATACATCGTGGTATTGGAAGAACTCGACGATGAACTGGCGGAAGTTCTCGTTCCGTGGTTCCTGGGTCACGAGCAGATAGCGAGCTGCATCCATGTGTGGGCGGTACTCGCCATTCGTTTCTCCTTCACAAATGGTGTTCAGACTAAGCGCTATCGTTGAGGCGATGATTGGGTCCTCCGATAGTAACTCGGGCTCCTGCTCGGTCATGTTCGTTCTCGCAGTGATATTCGCCTTTAGGTCTCGGATCGCTCGGTGGAAGTGGTAGTATTTGCGCTCCTTCACTCCTGGCTCTGGATTTAGCCCGGACAAATGCGACCCCGACAGACACATCAATGAATGCATCAAGCCTCGATGTTGGGTCGCCATCGGCAGAAGAATTTCTTTAAAGGGGTTCGAGTCGTCATTGATGAGGGTCAAGACACGGCTGAACCCGTAGACGAAGTGGTCGAGCAACTTGCGGTCCATCTCTGTTTCGATGCCGTCAATGAGGATAGGGAGCGAGCGATATACCACTGGCGTCTGGGTTCGGGCTGTAGCAAAATGAGTTAGCGCACGGCCCTGGAGCGAACGGATATTGTGTAGAACAATCCCACCATCTTCCATCTTTTGCTTGCCGCTCTTCCATATTTCCTTGGGGGGATACCCTTCGCAGACAACAGCATTCTTCTGGCAGTTCTGGCAGCTAGAGAGTGGAAGGTCAGCATGTCCCCAGCGCAGCCGCAGGGGTTCTAGCTAGCAAGCACTTACGCAGGCTTTGTCTCGTCGCATTTCTTCTTGCGGCGTCTACAAGTGATACAGCCGGTTTTGGAGCGGCCCTTGGTGATCTTGACGTGGCCGCCGGGCACGGGCAGAGGGTGTTTGCGCGGGCGGCCACGTTTCCGTGGAACAGTGACGGGAGCAGCCGCGGGACCTGTACCAGACTGAGGCGGTCCTGACACAGACAGCCCTGGCGTCTCCACCCCTAATGGTTTCAACCCCGGCAGTTCGTCATTGTCATCCAGCTCCTCTACTTTCGGGACTACGTCCGGCTCTGGCGACGCAAGGACATTGAACTGGAAGACGGTGGATGGGCCGATCATGGTTGTTGGGACCTTGACGCCGCCGCCGCCCGGTGGAGAACTGTCCGAGGGGTCGTCGCCGTCCCAGGATTCGGGCGAGTCGTTGGAGGTGTTGTCAGTGCTCACGCTGTCACGATGGGAGAGTGAATCGTCCATGGAGAAGTCTGGGAAGGCGAGCGGTTCGGCTATACTCGAGCGGCAGTCGGCGGGCTGGGGGTGCGACAGGTAGCCATGGGAAGGGTTACTTTCGAGATCGGAGGACGGAGGGAGGGCGAATGATGGAGAGTGTTGCATGGACAACATTGACCATGGAGCGACGACCCGGGAGAGTCAGCGCGGAGTCCGGGGGAGGGAGGAGTTAAGGGAGAAAACCCCGAGAGCGACTCGTCGAGGGCGTCGGAGGAGAGACGGCGAGAGGGAGGAGGAGAGAGGAGAGAGCGAAGACGATGGAAGTCGTGGTGGGAGAAGTGAAGTCGAAGTGGGGGCGACCAGGTGGAAGGCTTCTTGGCTGCTGAAGGGCGAGAGAGTAGTCTAGTAGTAGAGACTAGAGACTGCCAGACTAGAGAGTCGAGAGTAGAGACTGCGAGAGGCCAAACAGAGCAGTCGGGCCCAGGCGGCGCGGCGGAGACGAGGGTCTAATATAAACAGCGCCAGGCAGTTCCCAAGTGGAAGTGATTTGAATAAGAATGAATAATGACAATCGGGTTGTATGACTGGATGGCCCTCAGCAACCCCCAGAGCGCGATTGGGTGCGAGTGCTGAGGATCAGTGGACCCCGAGCGAGGGCATCGCTTCCAGGCAACTTTGCGACAGTCTCTTCCCATTTACGCGCATTTAATCATGGCCCAATTTGCCTTTTAACCCGGGAATGCGGGGGGATTGCCAGCAAGAAACTTCGCTAGAAACTTTGCCGTCGTTGCTTTTTCTCGCCTGGCTGACTTTCTGCCGCCGCCGACGCCGGAGCAGTGGATGGGCAAAGCAAAATGCTGTATCGAATGAGAGAACCGAGAATCCAAGAATGATGTCCAACCGTGTCCCTGCCCTCACCACCGCGCGATGCATGCGTGACGACGGCGGATGATCCTCTCCTCGCTGGTCTTGGTGGGTTTTTGATCCACGCAGGTCGCCAACCGCTGCAGCAGTCGTCTGGGGAATCCTCTCCAGAATGCAGTTGCTTTTCCAATCTCCGTCTTTTTTCTTTTTTCAATTTTTATTTCTTTTTCCCCTTCCCCTTTTATTACGAACTGCAGAAGATGATGGTCTCGGAGATCAAGCGAAGACTGGCATAGTTTTAGCTGGCGCCCTACGCAGTACTAACTGCCACTTATAGTCGCCCGGCGTTTCGTCCACCATCAGCCATTCTTGTCTCGGAATCACCGACGAGCCGAACAACCTCTCGAGCAGCCTTTTTCTGAAGCTCGAAAGCTTCAATATACGAGGTCTGGAGGCGACGGCATTCTGGGGTCTGGATTACGTGCATACAGGATGACACGGCTGGCTCAGCTGGACGCTACACCCCACGCTAGGTGCGCCTTGGAACTCGTCTCTTCCGACTTTGACCGTGCGGAGAATCTGAGTCTCAGAGATGGCCAGATGCTGTGACGCTGCAGACCACTTTCCTCCTGGGGCAGTGGCACTGTGGCCCTGCATTATTGGCGACGCTTTGTGACCAGTCGCTGCCCTGCCGTCAGCCTCTCTCGTTCTTCGCTTCTTCTTCCTTTCGTTTCTTTTTGTTGATTCTCGGCGTTCGACTCTGGAGTCTCGACGCCTTCCCGTAGACCAAAAAATCTTCACTAAATTAATCCCATTTCTGTTTTGTCGCAGATTGCACCATAATTAAGAATTTGCACAAATGATGCAGTGAACCCATCTGAATCTGGGGAAGTGGACCAGGGCAGCAGATCTTCTCATTCCTATCCCCAGCACGGACGCTGCCAGGGAAAACAGCACACCAACCAGAAACATGAAATTACCCAGCATCCAGATGATCAGGATCAGGATCAGAACCAGGATCAGATGATGGGCCGCAGGGCCAGAGAGGGAATGGCAAATCCAATCCGGAGAAGGTTTCGAGCTCTCTCTTCCTTCGCAAAACCTCTACGGAACTGTACACCGCGAAGGTATTATTTCCAAGGCAATCGCCTCGCGACAGTCCATTTCTGTTTCTGCTTACCGACACGCTTAACCTTCCTTCGAACTGGGGGGCTACGATTGGACAATAATAAGTCCGAGTGCTTAGGCCTCGTTAGTCGGGGCTTGCCTCGAACGAGGCAATCGAGCATAATCGTCTGTCAGACGACAGCCTGAGTTATTTTACATTGGAATGTGTACTCTTTACACGCACAATGAGATATTTGTAATGGGCAGCTTCTATCTGGCTGCCTTGAGCCTTGAGTCTTGACTGACTTGGCTTGATCGTCTGGCAGGATATGCGACCATTCCAGCAGAGCATGGGGAAGAAAGCGAAGCCCAGCTCTCGTGCCGGACTCGTGTTGGATGATGACGGCTTACCCAGTGGGGAAACCCGCAGAGGGGCAGGGCCAAGTCAAGCCTCAAGCAAGGAAGGCGAGTCTGGACTTGTCAAGAGCAGGGGGGAGTTCGGACCCCTAATTTCAAGGAGAGATGACAGTGGACGGATAAAGTCCGTTGAGAGTCCTCAACAGTTGGTGGAAGGCCGAATGGTGAGTGTCCAAGGTAGACCTCCCGCACTTAACCTGACACAGGAGAGCTGCAGAATAAGCATCAAGGATTCACGGGCTGGTGAAACGGCGATTTCATGGTGACACATTAGTGACGACCCCAAGGACGAGCGATACATGCATATAATTTAGCGGGGTAACAGTCGATCTTAAGCCAACCCTGCTATACTTGGGGTTGAACTGGGAGTCTGGGACAATGACATGTGGAGCCACGGGAGGGAGCTCCCGTACCAGTTCCATACATCGATACGGAGTATACAGAGCAGATAAGATGACATTGATGTTGATGTTGTACACTTCCAACAGTACTCCGTGAAACTACCCCAGACGCAGCACTCCTGGAGTTTGTACAACATTCTCGTAGCGAGTGGATGCTGACCATCCTTGCATAAGCGAGCGAAATGCGGAGACGACAGGGGCGGAGAACAGCCGGCCTGGTACAGAGTACGGAGTACGAATACAATATGAATTGGTCTCAGATCCCCTCATCTTCACAGGCTCAGTCACAAAACTCTCGAGTCAAAGCTGAGCCATAGTTAAGCCTGTGTTCAGACCCCGACCGACTGCCCACTCTCAAGTCTCAACTGTCTAAAAGTAAAACCTAAAGTCGTTTCTCGCCCGAGTCCAGTCCAGCCCAGAGCCTAGACTCCAGGCCGCCAGCCTATAATCGGCCGTCGAGCAGGGTTGTCGAGCGCACCGCCCGCCAGAGGAGGAAAAGTCTCGGACGCGCCAGAGTCGTCGGCCACTCACACAGTCACCACATGACCCTCTTCGTATTGTGGACAGAAGGTATGCCGAGGACACCGTCTCGCGCTCCCAGAGTCAGAAGTCAGAAGGCCAACGTCCATCCTGCGTCTGATTAGCCGTCATGATGACACCAACCGGCGGGGGATCTGATGGACAGTCGCTAGACTCGCTACTAGTGAGGCACGCTCTGCTTCTCCTCTTCGAAGCTCCCAGAGGCTGGTGCAGACGGAGAACTCGGAATCTTTCTTCCTTGTCCATACAGATTCTCGTGATTTTAAAGCCTGCAGGTGGCTTTGTGAGACGGGTTGGCTATTCGCTGCACTGTCCACTGTCTACGTAGACTACGCGCTTTTGCATTCGATTTGCATCGGGTTCAATTCGAAGCAGTTCGGTGGGTTTCCGTGCATCGTGTTCATATTGTGGTACTCCGTATTGGTAGGTGTAGGTGTACTTTGGACATCGCCAACAGCGCTTGAAGAGGAGGATCATACCAAGAAAGGCAAGCAAACCCGCTGGTCCAAAGATGTTCAGTTGCGCTGGCCCCTCTCGTCTTGAGATTGCATCTCAATTCTCATCCCACGATGCAAATGATGGCCTGATCGTGTTGCTCCACCATCTCCACCGTGCCCAGCGGTCCACTGCTCCAGGAACAAGTCAAGATTCGGATGGAGTAAAGCTAGGCGAGGCATCGCACTCCTTCCTATTTAGAGGGGGTGTCGCTTGTTTCCGACGATATCATCTTCATATGTCCGGTAGTTTTCTGTTTTCACCACGTACTATTCAGGATGTAAAGATGCTCATCCAGGATGTTCATGTTCATCAGCCAAGCGTGCTCGGATCTCTTTCTCTGCAGATGCGGTGACCATGCCAGTGACTGCGGGGTTATTCAGACTTCAAAGTTCAAAGTTCAAAGTTCAGGGAATCTTGGAACCTTTCCGTTTCGGTCCTTTCCGCCTCTCCACTTGACGATGTTTGTGCCTTTGTTATTCAAGCTGAAGCCCTTGCTCAAGCCAGTCTCACTCTCACTCTCACCCTCACTCCAAGAATAGCCAGGCGGCTTGAATCGTAATTCCGTGACTAACAGATTCCACCTGCCGTTAAAAACTTGAGTCTTTTTGATACAAACTGCACCTGTTATAGTGGCAGAAGCAGCAGTTTAAGTGGGTAGCGACTAGCGACTTTACTTGGTGGCTGTCTGATCTTCCAGCAGCGCTGACAACAGCGCTGCTCCCATTGGACGTGCCCTCTCACCTCCTTCTCCTGTCCTCGCTGGCTTCGACTGTTTGGGCAACTCTCAACGTGCGCAGTTTGCTATCCCAATTCCTAGCGCTCTGAATGGCGGTCGGGGCCGCCGTCAGTCCCGTTCCCTGGCTGGGGGGTTGGGAGTTGGGACGGCTGGTGCGGAGCACAAGTGGCCTGCGGCTGATGAGTGGTGAAGTTGAGGCATTTTATCGTGACCTGTGACAGTGGACAATTGTAATAGTCGGTCGGGGGTTGGCAGCTTGCGAGTTGCGGCACTGCACAGGGCCAAGGCAGCAGCAGAATGTACGAGGCTTGCTCCAAGCTGGATCTTGGAAGTGCGAACGCGTAACCTTTAGCAAGGCCGTTCAATTCCGAAAGTAGAATCGCGACTTTCCAATTTTCAGGTGTCGAGGCGTGAGCCTGAGCTGAGTCTCCCTTCAACAATCAACATCAATCTACAGAGTTGTCAGAGTATGACAGGCACAGACCCAGCAATCTGGGTCCATCTGAACTTTTAAGCTTCAAGAGGCTGAATCTTGCGATGGCGACATCTCTGCGCGTGGAGTGCTCATAAGGTCCTTAATTCTGGGGCACAGGTTCGTGGCCTGGACTGTTGCGTCGCCCGCCGTCGGTCGGGCCAGACGCCTGCGCGACTCGAATCGAGGCTAATCATCGTTCTCCAGGGCTCGTGGCAAACGAACCATCTTCATTGCTTGATCATGATGTGAGTTGAGGCATAGATTCCTCATTTGACGATGACCGGGATAATCGCTGGCGTTCAATAGTCGTCCCTGGGCTCTGGGTTCCCGGCCGATCGGTTCGCTTGACGGATCTGGTGCATGGTCGTTTCGACAACTCTTGTGGGTTGACGTGATCGATTGTCTTGTCCTCTCTGCCTGTCATCTCTTAAGGTTGGGGCCATCTGGCGTGATACTCCTTGATCGACGTTCCGCGGAGTTGCAGGCGACGGTGGAAGCTCGACATCGACCTAGGTGTGATGATGAGCTCCCTCTGGGTTGCCTTCTTTCCTTCGGTACTGTGAAGTACTGTCGCTGGACCTGGGTTCGTGGTGGCCGATAACCCAGGCTGCTGGTCAGCACATCGAGTATCGAGATACGACTCCATGACCTCGATAAAGATCAAGCAGGGAGTCGGGGTATAAATATTCCCAGTTTCCCACCACTCAGCAACTGAGCAACATCCCATTTGCTATCCAGTCTGTTATCTCTTGATAAGGACTATGATAAGGCTGGCCTGTCCAACCAGATGACAAGGCACCCTATCTACAAAGGCAGCCTCAGCTAGATAGTCACCCCCTCACAGCCAAGGGTTAGAAACGGCGACCTCAGTAATAGACCCACGCGCCATCGAATCTCCCTGCAGGTCGACAATTGAGGTAACCGCCCTTTTCCTTTCTTTTTCCCAGATAATCAATAGCGCGGCTGCTCGTTTCTCTCGGCC
This sequence comes from Aspergillus puulaauensis, assembly GCF_016861865.1. Taxonomy (NCBI): domain Eukaryota; kingdom Fungi; phylum Ascomycota; class Eurotiomycetes; order Eurotiales; family Aspergillaceae; genus Aspergillus; species Aspergillus puulaauensis. The sequence goes on from NC_054859.1 coordinate 1,122,811, forward strand.
GGGATTCACTTCGGGATCTCTCCAAAGTTCACACTATTTAACTATACCCAGGCATTCGGGTCCAATCTCTCAGCTGGACGTAGATCACTCGTGGCCCTGCGCTCCCGGACAATGTCTTGTTTTTGAGACCGAGGTTGCCTGCTTTGTTCTGGCGAGCCAAATGACTTATTTGGTTTACGTAGGGTTGACCAGACGAGCATGCTCTAGGCAGCTAGTGAGTCTTAATCAATAGCATGGTGTATGTATGCTTAACGATATCGTCAAGCCATATTCAGAATGTCACTGTTGATGTCTGAAGGCCTCGACTCAACTAGTATTAGTTTAGATCCCTCGTAACGTACCGCTGCAAAGTGTCTGTCTGAGCACGTATCTCCAGCTTTATTCATTTTATATCAAAAACTTGGAATCAACTAAGTCAACAACTCCCTCTTCAAAACCCGATCAACGCCCTCCAAATACATCCTGATATCCTTCGGATCCTGATACGCCTCATTAAACTGATACACAAGCCTCAGCGTCCCGCGAAACGTATAGATATGAAACGCGGACATCCCAAGAATAACATCACAGGCAAGCTTCCAATCCCTAACAACCACCTCCTCTTCATCTCCATAAGACCTCTGCAGATGCTTCTCCACAACCCCAAGACTACTAACCAACGCATCCGTCGGAATCGGCGCCTGCTGGTACTCCGGCGTCTTCACGCACTGCTCAAGCGCACGCGTGAAGCACCCCTGGAGTTCCAGAATCTCTGGATTCTCTTGAAGCGTCGAGCGGTAGTACCTATTCAGCACTGCACAAGTCTCCTCAAACCCACCACCACCGCCATCACCTGGTAGCTTCCCCAAATCCATCGTAAACGGAAACGTGATATAATAATTCGCCGCCGCAACACCGCAATACGGCTGCTCCAGGAATCCGCGCAGATTAAACTCCGTCGGCGATGTATACCGCTCCGTGTTCGACTCCTGCGGGTCCGCGTATTCGCGCAGAATGGCAATGTAAGCAGCATGCACGGCAGAAGTCACTGTGAGCCCGCGCGCTTTACAAGCCCTGATTAGCGCCGCCGTGGTGTGCTCGTCGAAGATGTACTCCATTGCCTGGCATGCGCCGGCGGGTACTTTGCCGAGTTTGGAGGGGAGCCCGATGGCGGGGAGATTGTGGATGTATTTCATCAGTAGGGCTGTTCCTTTCTCTTTCTGTTCAGGGGTTGGGTTGTCTAAACCTGAGCCTGGTGGTAGGACAATGTCTAGTGAAGGCGCGAGACGGACGTGCTCGGCACCGAAAGTGATGTTGTGGTTTGGACTCGATACAGCGCGGAAGAAGCGGTGCCAGAACATGATCATGCCGATACCGTCAATGGTGGCATGGTGAGCGTGGAGGACAAGCTCCGACGATTTCGGGAGGTAGTACAGCGTCGCGGGCTTCGATTTGCGGCCGAGCCGGTACAGTTCTTCGCCGTCGTGGGTGTAATCAACAATGAAAGTCGAAGCGAGCCAGTTCTCCTCGATCTCGGCGTCGTTGAGGACATCGTAGACCTTCTTGCCTGGCTCAAGGGTTGTTGCGATATCTGGCTCTTCGTGCCGGACTTGTTTCCAGGCGTGTCGAAGGGCGGATTCGGGGTTGGGGATGTTGAGGTCGACTTTTACCTTGGAGCAGACGGTGTATTGCTGGCGGCCGTCGTACTGCGCTGCGGTGATGTCGCCGATGAAGACGAAGTACTCTTCCATCCCGGTTAGAGCTCGTTCCCAGCGGGTCGCCGAGACTTGGGACCAGGCCATGTTGATCAGGTCGATTATTCTGAGCGACTCAGATTATACTTGAAAGAGAACCTCTGTAGACTGGCACTCAAAGTATTTATACCGAACGTGAGGTCATTGCGGCGATCAGGGCTGAATCAAAGTATAAGCCCTTGCGACCCAATCATTGCAGTAATCTCTTCATCTTATGGCGTAGCTGCGCAGTATTTAGCTTATTCCGGACAGACACCCGTTTTCCAAGATTTGTTGCTTGGTCCATCCAATAAACGACGTTGATCCCCAAGATCAGATTCAATGGATAAAGGAAGAATCCATCATCCATGGAACCGCATTGTAAGTTCCGTTCCGAAGACACTCTGTAATTCCATATCTTTAAATAAAGCATGTTCTATGGTATAAAAGGTTAATGACAAAATAAAGGTTCTGCTGTACAACGGGGCTGTGCTTTGCCACGGCGCCAAAGCCGCGTATACAATCCTTAGTCTGCTTGCCCAATACAGTTAAACAATGCGCTTCTCACCACTGTCACTGCTTCTGTATGCTTATCAGAGAACCACAGCTGTGGTTGTAGTCAACCTAGATTTATATGTTATATAGGTACTAGCTACGAGGTTAGTTACCTTCCCATATGGAATTGCGATATAGGATGCATTTTAGAGTCACCTGTTCATTCGTAAACAAATAATCAATCTCCTCAAGCGGCAGATTCGATGTCTCGGGATAGAATCTATATCAAAAGAATGTTATCAGCTAGTTGAAACCATCTGTCCAAGGCACTTACTACTACAGAAACGGAATGAGCGAAAAGTCCAAGCACATGAAATCGGATACAACTTCGATGTGATTATCGACGTGATCATTGCAACGAAGAAGTCCAGATCCAGATTCTGAATCCTGTAGCTAGAGATGCCTGCGACTCGGATATCTAATGGCAATATTTCGGGGACGCATACGTATGGCACGCTCAGTCATGTCATGCCGAATATCAGGTTATACTAGTATTGCCAGCAGCGTACCAAGAAGAGACTGTACAGGGCCGGAACAAAAGATCCAAAGAGGAACATTCTGGATACTCACTAAGTAAGTACTACAGCCGCATGAAGGGCCTTCCACTCTACTCCAGTAGACTGGATTTACCAACCACCGACAGTCGACGATATCGGATACTCCATGCCCGCATTCTGTTGGGCGACATAAGAAGCGCTGCTTTTGTGTTAAAGGCGGTTGTTGAGATGAAGCCTGTTATTCGGGCTAATGCGATGAATCTAATTGCGAATACTGAGGACTTTGTTGATACGGCTGGCCGTACTGGAGATTCCAGTGATGAGGGCAAGACCTTCAACGTCCGAGTATGGCTCAACTATTTCACGCTGGACGTGATTGGAGATAAGGCGTTCGACCTTCCTATGGGCTTCCTACGTGCCGGATCAGATGCCAAACCAGCCCAGTTGCCCTCTGGAAAAGAGTATACTGTGCCCAGCATGATCATAGCTCTATACCACGGCGTCTTGCACAGAGCGTCCAGTACAGCATTGTGCTTGCCCAGATAACCTTGTTGTGTCTGCACAGCCTCATCGGCTCTCTAATCGGCTGCTCTCGCTATCTATCTCCCGCCTGAGCATCACTGACAGCGTCGACTTTGAGAATATCTCCCGCTATGATCGCAGGCCATCATTTCCAGAACGGCACCGCAACCCAACCATATACAAGGACCCCGACGCCTACAAGCCTGGAAGGTGGTTCGACCCCGGGCAGGGTGCGAAGGGCGTACAATATCCTGTTTAGTACCGGGTCGCGGGCCTGTATACAGGTACATTACGATTGTAGAATTGCAGATTCTGATATCGACGCTGGCGTTGAGGTATGATTTGCAGCTGGAGAGGGATGGCCAGGAGTTGGGTATTTTTGAACAGTTTAATGCGAAGCCGGGGACGTTGCTGGTGAGGATTAGGAGGAGAGATAAGTCGAGCGAGTATTGAGCAGTCACTCAATAAGTAAAGAATAGAAAGATGCGCTATTCCGTAAACTGACAAAACCCTCCGCCGGTGGAGTCGATCGTGGAGTCTGATACGCCCGACTTCTACCATGGATTCATTCGCCTTCTCCTCTGCTCTCCTCACCTGCTGCCTGCTGTCGACCTGTATTCTTCTATCGACATGACGACAAACCCAGAATGCAGCGCAAAGCCTGCGATCAATGCCACACCCGGAGGAAAAGATGTCTCACGCCCCCAGCATCTTCCGCATGCACACGATGCGAGAAAGCATCTCTCACCTGCACCACCAGCCGCCAACAACCGCGCGTAGGACGCCCGCCAAAAGAAGACCGCGGGCTTCCAGGTGCCGCGAAAGCATCACTGGGGCTGTGGGACTGCACTACTGTATCAAAGCCGAGCGAGATACCCGCGGCCTCAGCCAACCCGCAGCCCCAGCCCGATGACCACCTCGAGTTCTATCTCCAGCATGACATCTACATGATCGGATCCACATTCGCTAGTGACTTTCATCGCGCCCTGGAGTACTGCCACAGCCACTCTGCACCGCTGCTAGATGACATCTTCCACGCCTGCAGCAGCTCGCTATCATGGGCCCGGTTTGGCGTGCTGAGCGCTGACCAGGTCGATGTAGCGAGCGGTGCAGCTTCGGTTGAGAAGCTTCGGAATGCAGTCATAACGCATACCCATGACGCTGCTGCGGTTCTTATGCTCGGACAGGCACTCGCTGCATTTGATAGTCTGGTTGCGTCGACAGCGACGATATCGATCCTCCGGTATACGCTTTCGCTGGTGCAGCCTTGGTATCCGGATATATTGGGCAATAGGATCCTTGAGTCCGTTGCTATTGCGCCCATCTTTTGGGATACGGTGTGGTGTTTGCTACATCGTGAGATTCCTATTGTGAAGCCCGTTCTTGCGCGGGAGGGGATTGTTGATAGAGTCGTCGGCCTCTGTGCTTCCCTCCTCCCGATCCTCTATGACCTCAGCGTTGTCAGTCACAGTCTGGCCAACTCATCTATCTCAGAGTCCGAATCCGTGTCTCAATGCGAAACACTCAGCATAATCGAGAACAGAATCCGCACCTGGGACCCTGAACCCATATTATCAACCTCCTCCCCTTCCACCAATACGCACTACACCCCCCTCGAAACCCTCTCCATGAAAACCCAAGCATCCATGTACCGCACCGCCATCCTCCTCCTAATCCACCACATCCGCACGTCCTCGCCGTCTCCATCCCCAAAGCATGAGTACGACACCGACACCGAATACGGCCCAACCCTCGCAACCGAAATCCTCAGCACACGAGCAAACTTCTTCGCCCTCGCCGGCCCCACCGCAAAACTCCAAAACACGTGCTTCCCGCTCATCCTCGCCATGCTGACGATTCCCGGGATCCCAACGGAGGGGGTGTGGGAAAGTTCGACGCGGCTGCAGAATAGACCGGCCTGTGTGGAGAAGTTATCTGCGTTTGGGGAGTATTTTTGGATGAGGAGGAGGGTTGAGGAGAGAGAAAAGAAGAAGAAGAAGAGTACTCTTTTTGAGATTGTGTGTGACGAGTCTGGGCCTGGGTTTGTGCCGCTTATGTAGTGTTCAGTTTATATTGATGTCCATGGTATTTTTATTAGATTAGTATACTCCTTCAATGAGCGGGGATGCATTTCCGATGGACTGCTTATTTGGTTCACTTTTTATTCTGTTCGCTATTTGGTAGCCAGTCAGAGCAAGTTCCAGCACGGTGGTTGGCACATGGACGGGCTCATGGGCAGTATATATAGAACGGAAGTTTATTTATTTAACCTCCTGCCAAAGTTGGATGAGCCAGGGTTGACAAAGTGCTTATGTGGATGAAAATAATACCAAGTAGTACTCTACGGTAATAATATACTTATAAAGTTAGACTGCAGACGTTCGGTATTTTGATAAATTGTCTAATAAATTGAAACAAACATAGATAGCATCAAATAGCTACCTTGCCAGGAGCGGACAAGGCAAAGAGAATCATATCGTAGACCGTATCGAACGAACCGCCAATATGCCGATGTAAATGGGAAATAAATAGCAACAGCGGCGTGGAAGGAAAACAGGACGAATGAAAAAAGACCCCACCCATGCAGCATGCTCCTCTTGTATAACGCCGACCAACCTGAACCGGGTGCGAATAAAACTTAGAAAATATAAAAAGAGAATAACAGAAAGAGGATGTTGAATGGATGGCAACGAGAGCCCTAATATCACCGCAGGCTCTATGCATGCCATGAGAGGGTCTTTGTTCGCAAAACAGAATGTAAGATGAAACTACGCCTTGAAAGCCTTGTCAAGCTGGCGGAGAGCACGCATGTCCTCGTTGCCGAATCCGATCTTGTCGCTAGGAATATCACGTGGCCCGTCGGATGGTCGCCCGTTTGCGGCACCCGAGCCAGCGGGCGCAGGGCCAGGAGCTGCTGCTGAAATTGATGGTAATGAACCTCCTGCACTGTTGTTCATGAGAACATTGATGCTTGGGACGGTTGTGCCGCTGGTCTCGGAGGGGGGTCTGGACGGGGGATTTGGAGGCGGGATGCTCAACCCTGAACCGGGCGGGGGAGGCGGAGCTTGGTTGACGACTCGCGGGCTCCGGACGGCAGGGATGGGAACTCCATTGACGTGAGGACTGGAATGGGCAGCCTGCATGCGTGGAGACCCTCGGTTTACGATGTACTCTGGGGGGGTGGGTTCGGCCATTACGCGAGGGGACCGAGCGGGAATTAAAACTGGTGTTTGCTGCAGGACATGCGGTGGGTGTCCAGGAGCTTCCATCGGATGGACTGCACGTTCGTAGCCCGGCGGGATGCCTGGTTGTTGTTGGGGCGGTGGTGGCAACGGGTGATATTGTTGTGGGTGGTGCGCAGGCGATATGTAGGGGTAGTGGATTGAAACCGTGGGAGGCGTGCCCATCGGCGTGGGTGGCCAGCCGTATCCAGGAGCATACGACGGCGGATGTCCAGGTGCACCAGGGCGAGAGTACGGGGCCATGTGGTGGTGAGGAGGAGGTGGTGGAGCGGGGACGGGGTGGTAAGGGGGACCCGTCATCGGACCGCGAGTGACGACGGGGAGGTTCTGCTGGTCGTTGACGGTCGACTCTGGATAGAGACCCTTTTGCGGGCGCACGCTTCGCAGCGCTGGGTCATTAGATGGCTGTAAGAGATTCGCGGCGTTGGGATGCGACCGGGAGTAGTAGCTTATGAGGTGGAGATGCTGGCCAGTCGAGGTTGTGATACTGAACGACTGCTTCATTAAACCATCGGGCTTATATCGATATCCATCTGGACCATCATCGGGGCCCTCTCCCCGGTCGTCGTCGCTGCCGCGGGCAGAATCTGGTGTTTTTCCAGCTCTTGGAGGCTGGGTGGGAACGCTGGTGCCTCCACGCTTCCCCTCCATCTCACGATAGGTGAGGAAACTCCCAGAAACACGACTGGCGCTCCAGGACTTCCCATCGGTCCAGCGTCGCATGCCAGCTTCCCGCTCATCCCAAACAAACACAGAGCCGGACTGGATGAGTTGTCGCTCCTTTTCGGATAGCCGGCGCTGGACACGCGGCAGCATACCAATGCGGCATGCTTCAAACAGAATGATTGCGTCCGCAGGAGTGCGGACGTGACCGTGATACGTCTCCATCCAACTTCGGTGGTAGGACCCCGAAATTGTGGAAGGTTTCAGGGCCACGGGGGGTGAGTGGTAGTCGAAAATTGTGAAGAGTTGGGAGACTAGGTACAGGCGGGCTCTATTGAAGGTGCCTGGGGAAGCATGCAGTATTACCCGAACAGGCAGGTCGGGGGAAACCGAAGGGACTGGGCCGGTTAGAGTTGGCCTGAAACGAGAGAGAGGGGGCCGGAAATCCGGTCGGAGAAGACTCACAGGGAAAGACAAGCGATGGAAAGTTGTAGGGGACAAGGGCGGGGAGGGACCGTAGGAGGAGGAGGAGAAGTCAGGAAGTCAGGAAAAGGTCGAGAAAGCAGAAAAGGCCGAAAGATGACAGAGAGGCCAACGCCTTAAAAGAGACAAGAAAAGTAAGAATTCAGGTAAGAATTAGAGCGGGTGGGGAACAGGACCCCACTGCTTAGCAAGGCTAGTTTATACAAGACTCTCACTGCTCAGGCTGGCAGGTCACCAGCCAAGTCAAATCTGAACGGGCCAACAGGAAGCGGGCAATGCAGTGAATGCCCAGAGATGAATCATGGACGGACTCGAGCCCAGAGTGCCTTTGGCCGACCTGGAGCGCGATCCAGAGGAAGAAAGAGAGGGCGTAAAGTGGCGCCAACCAAAAGCGATTAGAGCGTGACTTCTGAAGCTTAAGCTTAATCCAACACGAGGAACCTTAACTCGCTTACTTAAATTACGCCTGATTACCGGCCCATAAATTACGCCCCACGCTGCAACCACAAGAATGTCAACTTAAATAATAATGCTCCCTGATGTGCGCATAATTATTGACTGTCGTGGCAAGTGCCCGCGTATTTTGCGGTAACTGTCCCCCCTCGCAGGCAAAATAAACGAGCAGCCAGCCAGCCAGGCACCAGCAAATGGTCCCATTCCAGCTGAAAATTCCGCGGTCCAAAGCTTGTCGCGCTTGCCCAATGACTCGCAGCTGTTGTGAAGGATCAGTCATCTGCCCCTCTTTGTCTGGAAGTGAAGCCCACTCATGATGCACTCTGTTGCTTGGCCTCTTGGGGCTCACGTAATGGCAGGATGCTGGCTCCAGGATACAGCTCGGCAGTGTCGCACTAATTCAATAATGAGAGAGTGGCAATATGCCTTCTTCAAGTTACGACTTGCCAGAGTGATTATTATTTATGACTGACTCGGTAGCATCGTGCGACAAGACGCCAGGATAAGCGTATCGCCAACAGAGTCGGCCCAAATTAGTTGGTTCCTTGGCCACGCAGCTAGCAGTCTGCTAAAATAAGCTAAACAGCGATGCGACTCTTGATTGACGGGGGGCCCGTATTTGACGGAGAGAGGCGTTTGGGGGTGGGAGAAGACAGATCGCCTGAGCACAGCCATCAATCACATCATTTCAAGACAGGAGATTGAGAAGGGGACACATGCCTCTTTTTTCCACAATCCAAGATCCTTCCTTGCATCCCTGATTGAGGGATCTGATGTAACCTCTCGCCTGGAATCTTCGGTCAATAATCGTCTAATAGGCTGCTCGCTAGCCTGCGTTGGAGAAGCAAGCAGAACCCAAGCTGATCAGGGGTGTTGTGGAACGTTTCGCAGGCTTATCTCCACTAGCATAATTGGTTTAAAGTATGAGACAAGCCAGGTTTCTTTTTTTATTTTATTTTTTATTTTTATTTTTTTGAGGGCAACTCGTCAAATTTCCGGGCTGGGGCCAGTGAAGGAACAGGTTACAGGCTCCAGGTCCAAGCGTGCAGCTTGCATAACACCGACGGTGGTCACAGTAAAATACCTCAATTCAGATATGCTTAACACCAGTAAGGTTGGCAACTTGGCATTCCCCCGCGTGGGCTCCACTGGCTCTGTTCTTTGCCTTCTTCAGCCGGAGCCCAACCTCGTCCGTTTCTTGTCCTTCTTGGCGGTTATTAATATTATTCTTTTTTCGTCTTTTGCCAGTTTCGCCCTCGGAGCACCCGGAAGGCCCGGAGTTCTTGTACTGGCCCAGGTAAGACACTCCATAATCCATATTAATCACATTCACATGAGTGGACTGGCCACTACCCCAGCGCCCTCCAATAACAACCGAATCCGTCGCTCCAGCAGCCCAAGAAGCTTACATTAAAGTAATCCGTTCCTGCCTCTCCACCCGGTCTATCTCGCATAAATCCTCCGTTCTGGTCCTTGTTAGTCACCCCCAAGCAGTTCCAAGCCTTTTAGCGACTGCGCGATGGAGAACTGCGCCCAGCCGAGCCCTGGGCGCTGAAACGCCTCGCTCGTATCGTCGCTCCACTCCATAGTGCAGTCCACTCCTCCTGGATCTGTCGGCTGTCTCTGCCCACAGTCACACTCGTTTCTGCGTCAGGATCAGGAAGAGGCAATGGTGGCGACCGGTGAATATTATTTACCAGTCACAGACTCATATTCTAAGCTAAGCGGCTCACACGGATATATTACTACCACCTTACTCGGAGAATTACCTCTGCCCTGGTCAGCCTGACCTTTCGACATCCTGACACTGGCCAGTGGCCAGCGATGACGAGTCTGAGTGCTTTGGCCCCTCGTTTACTTTCTCGAACAAGTCCGATTTAATAATTGATTATTCTTCACCGTCAAAGTCAAACCTAGACAGTAGACAGCACGTGCCCCTCCTCTCCCAAAGTCTGACAGTCAGCTTTGCGGTCTTGACTCTTTATACTCGCCCGATAAAGTTTCGATAACCTCATCCCGGTCGGCTAAAGCGGCATCGAGAACTTTCGCCCACGGAGCCCCATGCCTAACGCGGTAATCATTATTCAGTCAATAAAATAATGTCATTCATTGTGTTGCAATTAATAATATGTTAATAACACATTGGTTTTTTTTTAAAAAAAAATAGACTCCATAGAATTAACTTCTCATGGTCCAGCCAGCCATACCTTCGGATACGTACTGTGTCCTGTGCGGAAGTAATATTGCGGACTGTGCCGACAACGACGACGACGACGTGGGCCCCGGCGTTGAGAAGTTATTACTTATTGGTAATGGACCACTAATGGTGTATCATGTATCAGTATGAAATATGAATGATACATGCTATAAAAATTCGACCATGCCGCGATGTAACATGGATCCAACGTTAATATGCTGATCGCGGGATCTTGACTTGGATAGAATTACTGCTACGAGTCAGAACTACTAGTAGTGTTTTATCTTCTACGTTCAGTAGTACTAGTATTCAATAATTGGCCTGTGATTGTGGATGTGACTTGACTTGACTATGCGTTTCTGCCTTGCGGCCTTGTCTTTCTGTATTCAGCCGAGACATACTAAATCGTTGGATTCGTTATGGAAATGGCAGTTGGAAAGCCCTCTGCTATGCATTATTGGGATGGCTCCGGATATTCGAATGGGATAGCATATACGCGATGTATATTTTTAGAGCGTCAAGATTCTACATATACTATACAATATAATTACAGATCGCTAGCAATCCGCCCGACCAAAATACCTCGGGAACGCAACTGTATCCCTTATACTCGACACTCCAGTCAGATATCCCAGGAACCGGTCAAACCCGAGTCCGAATCCACCATGCGGCGCAGTCCCCCACCGTCGCAGGTCAGCATACCACTGCAAATGACTGAGGTCTTCTCCTGGGAGAAGGTGGGGATAGTCTTGCGATTCTGCATTCTCAGACGACGACTTGATAAGCCCATGCTCGCGCATGTTCTTGATGAGCTCTGGGAGACGGTGCTCCCTCAGCGAGCCGCCGGCGACTTCGCTGACTTCAGGGAGGAGGAGGTCGAAACAGGCGACTGTTTCTGATTCTGCGCTGGCGTTGGCCGACGGGCCCATGTAGAATGGTTTGATGGCTTTGGGGTAGTCTGTGATGAAAATGGGTTGGCCGTCGTTGATGGCGTCGACGAGGTAGCGTTCATGTTCGAGTTGCAGCCCGCCATCCCAGGTTGGGGCGTACTCAAAGGTCACATTGCCTTGGGAGACGGCTTCCTGGAGTGCTGCGGTGGCGTCCGTGTAGGTAAGACGACGCCATTTGGGTCCGTCCATGAGATTGAGCCAGCGCTGCCGGAGGTCCAGAGTTGCATTTGGCTCAGAGGATTCCGGGTTGGCCTCGTGCTTTATAGAGAGGATTTCCTGTCCTGCTGGTGTTTCGTAGAGCCGCCGTGTTAGGTCGCGGAGAAGGTACTCCACCACATCTGTAAGGGACTCGAGATTGGAAAGGAAGTTGACCTCAGCTTCAAGCATGTAGAATTCACTCAGATGACGAGGCGTATCGCTCTTCTCGGCCCGGAACATGGGCGCCAGCGTCCAGACATTTCCTAATTCGGCCGCATAGGCTTCTAGGTGTAGCTGCGAGGATACGCTTAGGTACTTGGGCGCCCGGAAGAAATGCTCATGTTCCTTGTCCGGAAGGCCCGTCGCCAGAGTCTCGCGCGGAATTACAGCAAAGGTCTCCCCAGCACCCTCGCAATCGGACGACGTTATCACCGGTGGGTGGACCTGTATGAACCCGCCGTTTGGAGCAGCGCGAAAGACATTCCCAAGCTGGTATAGGCATTCAGATCGGAAACGAGCAAGGAGGGAGTTGAGAGGCGTTCGGAATCGGAGGTGCGGAATCTGCCGGAGGAATTCAGGACTGTGGTATTTTTTCTGAATAGGGTATGTCTGTAAAAAGAACCGCCTGTCAGTCGATGTCGTATAGGAGACCATGGTGTGACCAACCTCTGGGTCTGCCTTGCCCACAACGTCCACTGCCGTCGCTTGTAGCTCATGGGTCTGCTCCTTGCCAGGCGGACAGGCCTTCCATATGCCTGATATCTCAATTGCGGTCCCAGTTGATAATCTGCCATGTAAAACCAATTAGAGAAATCGAGAAAACTCGCATAAAGATGCGACATACTCAGCCGCTTGTGCAGGCTTCAAGATCGCCTGTACAGCATCCACGGCAGATCCATCGGAGATCTCTGCAAACGCAAAACGTTTCTGCTTGCGGACAGAGCGAATGTAGCCGTGCAGTTTGATTTCCTGGTCTTCGAGACTGCAGGGCTTTTGCTGGCTGTTTCGGAGGACTTGGGCGCACCGGAGAAGTGTCGGATTTGCGCCTGTTGCCGGGGGGTTACGATTCAGCCTGGCGAGAGACGTGACGAAGGTGCGACGCCATGTCAGCATTTCTGATCAGCGCGAAACAAACAATTGGCTTTATAAAACGAGTGAGGCTGTCGCGATTGTTTTTGAGTTGAGTCACGGGAAACGAGGATGATTCAGCGGAGATAAGATCTTATCGATAAGACCACCCAGCTACTCCCAGCATACATACAACTACTCCGCTGATATAACGCTCGAGGGTAATATGATTTCTATTCATCTTCTAATCTGGGAAACACTTTCGCCAGTTGAACCAGAGACTGTCTGCGAAGGGATCGTCTCATAGGAAACAAAAGCTAACTAACCATTCACTACACGCCGCCTACCCTCAAGATCATGGTCCAATACATCATCAAGGACAGCTTCGTTGTCCCGCTTAGCCTTCAGGCGAGCAATCTTATGCTTACGTGTATCTCTCTCCGTTTGGCGAGTAGCCCACCAAGTGTACGAGTTCGTAAGTCCGCAAAGAGCTATAAGGCCCATTGCGAGCCCGAACGGCAGCTGGTACCGCGGCTCGTACTTGTCCTGGAACATCTGTGGCCCAACTGCGTCACCGACCTGTCCATAACTGTTGACGAAGCCGATTGCAAAGGCGGATCCTGTAGCTCCATTCACTGTCTGAGAGCGCCATGACCACATCATACTGTGCAGCGTTAGTGAGTTGTGTCGTGTGTCAGATGTCAGATGTCAGAGCTGGAGGAAAGACTTACGGGAACCAAGTAACAGATGCGGCATTACCGATCATCATGGCGATGTAAACGCCAATGTCGTTGGGGTACGCCACCAGCACCGAGTAACAAGCTATGACGATGACTGTGCACGTAATGGGAAATACGGGAAGCGGGACTGTTGCTCTGTTGGATGCGAATCCACCGATGATGATGAACACGATTGTCAGAACCGACATGGGGATATTGAGGATCTGAGCTGTCGCGATGTCGCTGAAGCCCATGTTAGCGATGATAGTCGGTTGGTAGAATTTGACGCCACTGCTTCCGCTGGTCATGCAAGCCCAGGTGAGGGTGAAGAGCCATAGTCTGCGGTCACGGAAAGTTTTGACGACTTCCTTGAAAACGAAATTCTTCTCTGCTGCCCGTGGGGAGTTTACCGGTAAGCGTGCTTGGAGGAATGCCCTCTCGGTTGGAGACAGCCACTTGGTTGTAGCAGGGACTAGGAGCTTGGTTAGAGTTGATATCCCATGTCCAGATGGGAAACATACAGTCAGGCAAGCAGAACAGGACCACAACTGCTAATACAATGGTCACAGCACCCTCAACGATGAACAGCCTACATACGATAGTCAGTAAACGAACACTGATATGGGATTTGTGGATTTGTCAAACATACCATTGCCAGCCAGATACGCCACCAGCGCCAGAGGCGCCATTGAACGCATACGCAAGAACTCCTCCTATGATGCCGGCAACATTCCCAACGCTGTCTACAGGCTGTCAGCTGCATCCTCTGAGGATAACCAACGATAATACTTACAAATCCAGACCAATCTCACCGCAATTTCGTCAGGCCGGTACCAGTAGGTAAGTTGCAGAATAATAGCGGGAAACATCCCAGCCTCAGTCTAGACAGTGTTAGGCATTCTCCTTGATGAAACTGGGGTTGGTCGGGAATCACCAATCCGAGCATGAACCGCACGGTATACAGGCCAGCCAGGTTCGTGACTGCAGCTGTGCAAGCCGTGACAATGCCCCTTCGAAAGTCAACTTCAAATACCGGCCAGAAGCGATATGAATCTCACCAGCTGACCATAATCCTAGATTGCCATCGGGATGGTCTGACTTTCTTCAATATCAAATTGGACGGAATCTCAGCTAATATATACGGCACCTGGAAGCCGAGTCAGTGTTGTTGAGGGTTAAGGCAGCATGCTATTCTGCTCCACTCACAGTATACAAGACGGTGACCATGCCAAACTGATCAGACGTGATTCCTAGTTGCGTTAGGATATTGCGATCTGTTCCCTGGTTCATGATTCTCGCATTCGAAGCCTGGATCTGTCAGCAGTCACTCTCATTCTCACCGTTGAGAGTGGAGTGCTAACATTATTTTCATCAATCTTCTTCATCAGGTAGAGCATGCACAGCAGAGGGACCAGACGCCAGTCTACTCGACGAATAAGCCTCCGCTCTTGGTCGACTGTCAGCGCAGTAAGGGCGGCCTCTCGGCTGATCTCATCATCGCTACTAGGGTGCTCGGCATCCTTTCCTGTACGCTTTGCCGTTGTGAAATCATGCTGGGAAGATGGAGCTGTGCCGTAAGCTGTCACCGATATGTCATTTATTTTGGTTGAAGTCATTGTGAGCCGTGGACATGTCCGAGGGATCCAAGGTGTATTATGGGACTCATAGATATATATTCGCAGAAAACCAAAGTCCTTCCGACAACTCGAGTTATGCATTTATCATATCATCACCACGAAAAGCACGTTCATAGCCTCTGCCAACCAATCTTAACAGCAGATGGCGAGTGGTGGGGATAGTACAGACTTGGAGTTGGAGGTGCCAAGGTGGTTGGGATGAAAGATAATGGAACAAAAAGAGATTTAGAACTAAGGCCGACAAGAGCATCCAAAGGGACTTTTCAATCAAAAGAATAGTCAGGAAGGGGCATGTTCTAAGCCGGTACTGGATATTCGGAGCTCAATAGAGCAGCTCCACATCTACAAAACAGTAACATAGTGTTATTTACTCTCAGTACACATATCCGAACCCTAAGTCCACTCTTATCTCTGTTAACCAAAAGTATATAGAGCACGTACTCGAGGTGGGGAACCTTGGGATAGTAGACTGTACTATGCTTCAATGGTATCATCGGCACCGAAAAGCACGTATACTTGGAGCTAGTTTATACCAGCCCGCGCTTTCGACCTTGAATAAGACGATCAGAGGGTCTAGTTTGAGCTGACCACTAACAGTGCAGGCGTTACTCCAACTGTCGTACTTTTCAATATTGGTCAAGACCGCGAAGTAAACTTACTCCTGGTTGGCGCTCCACCAGCAGATAAATACCCCTCCTCACCAAGCTTCTACAATAACCTGGGACACTTCAACCACATCTCCAACATGTCGACAACAGTCACCTGGGTCACCCCTCCCGCCGAGGCCCCGCCGCGTCAGCCCGATATCAACTATGCCCCAGACTACGACAAGTGGCAGGCCCGCGCTGCCAGACGGGTCGCTGCTGGGGGGCTTCCCACCAGGGTCCCTGACGGCTTCCCCGAGCAGCTTACTGGGGATGTAGTCTGGCAGGGTGAAACCCTAGCTGATACCTATGACTGGACGTATGTTCTGAGCCCTGAGCAGCTGGCCGAGATTGACGCCGCCCTGGCCCATTTCAAATGTAGGTCGTGACCAGCCCACTTGTCCTCTTAAACTGCTAAATACAGATACACAGCCCTCGATCTCCATTATGGCTATATCACCCAGGAGACATTTCCCCTCCCAACCCTCCACGCGGAACTCCGCCGTCTCTCCAACGAGCTACACAGCGGACACGGATTCTTCGTCCTCCGCGGCCTCAAGGTCGACGAACACACGCGCGAAGAAAATATCATCATTTACGCCGGTGTATCCTCCCACATAGCCGCTCAGCGAGGCCGGCAGGATCACAAATACAACGGCGCCCCGGCAGACGTGGTGCTCACACACGTCAAAGACCTCAGCCGCTCTGTTGACAATAGCATTATCGGAAGCCCCGCTTATACAACGGATAAGCAGGTGTTCCATACCGACTCGGGGGATATAGTCTCGTTGTTTGCTCTCGAGACAGCATTGCATGGAGGCGCGAGCAAGCTTACCAGTACATGGCGTGTGTATAATGAGATTGCACGGACAAGGCCAGACCTGATACATACCCTGGCGGAGAGTTGGGATATGGAGGTGTACGTTATCATTAGCCCCAATCCCTCAGGCTTTTGTCTCGAAGTGCTGCTTTGTAACGATATGCAGGTTCGAGAAAAATGCACCAAAACAGTGGACAGAGAGACCTCTTCTCCATCTCCTCCCGGCAACGGATACCGTCCCCCAGAGAGTCTCTCTCCAATATGGGCGACGCTATTTCGTGGGGTTTGGTGCTCTCCCACGCAGCCCTAACATCCCCCCTATCAGCGAAGCCCAAGCGGAAGCACTAGACACACTGCACTTCATCGGCGAGAGGTTCTGTGTGAATACCGAGTTCCAAAGAGGAGACATCCAGTACGTGAATAACCTGGCCGTCTTCCATGCGAGAGACGGGTTTGTGGATAGTGCAGAGAAGCAGTAAGTTTTGTTGCAATCAATCGACCACCTCAGCATAGAGCTTGATGCTGACTTGGTTGCCTTGAATAGACGCCACTTGCTACGTCTCTGGCTACGAGACCCCGAGAATGCATGGCATACGCCTGAAGTATTGGCACCCAGATGGGCTCAGATCTACGAGGGGGTATCGCCAGAATCAGAAGTATTTCCGGAGGAACCTTTTATTCGCAGTGCGGGAAATAAGGGCCGATGAAGGGTGCTGTTAGATATTCAACTTTATTGCTGCAATTGCCATTTCTAGATGTGTAGACTATAGTATCATGCACGTGCCCAGTGTTTAAAGTGCGTACATTCAGTAGGGAGGAGCGGCCATCGTCACTTGAACAGGAAGGAGCAACCACCTGAATAGGAAGGGACAGCAACGCATAGAATGGCAGGGGCAACCGGCTTCATTGCACCTGCTCTGGAGGGAATTTGTGGGATATATTTTAAAAGAAGGAGCGATCGTCTGAGCAGAACGACCACAGTAGGAAAGTACTACAAAGAAACAGGCAACATAAGAGCCCTAAAGGGTTCATATTGAATTCATCAAGACAGTTTGTTTTATATTCCAGGCAGACATATGAATTAGGTCAATTTCGATCATTACGCCAAATAAACTTAAGGGGATTGGTCGTTAAACAGTAATAAAAACACAGAACAAAGTAAAGGTAAACGCTATCCTCGTTGTTCGTAAGCCTTGCGTTCCTCCTCGATCATCTCAATTGCTTCGACGAGCTCGCCCTTGGCTGCGGCGGCATAAATTGCCAACCTCTGTCTGCCACCATCTTCTTCGTTCCCGTACCCCATCTGAGACAACGCATTGATGCATTCATCTATCGCACGTTGCTTCTGTTGCTTCTTGACTTCCTTATTTGTCACATACGGAGCTGACTCTTCTGCATGCGCGCCTAGGGGCTGTGTCCGCTCGGGTGCTTGCTCTTGCGGCGTTTGTGAAAATTGATGGAACGAAGCGCGGTGGCGAGGGCCCGCATGTCGACCATTACCCCGAAGCGAATGGCGTTCAGTGGCCCGTCGTCTTAGCCCCGGCTGAGGCTCGAAAGGATCAAAGCTCCTTGGGTCCGGCCCTGGCAGCCGTACGGTTGCTGCACGGCGAGGATGGAAATGATAATGAGCATGGCGGCTATTGTGAGGCTCGCGAACCCAAGGAGTTGGACCGGCTTCTGCGGGAGTTTCCCGAATAGGAGCATTGTATGTTTCTTGCGGAAAAGAGCCAGGAATATGATGGGGCGGGACAGCAGTACTTCCTGTAGCAGCATCCACAGCCTCTTCTGCGTTAGTGGCATCTTTGATTTTTGGTGTGGTTGATTGGCCTGCTAACATGTGCGCATCTAACTGCGACACAGGTGGGAATCGGGCTTCCGTTTGGGCAAGCAACCTATCATGTACCGTTTCGTTGTTTGGCTTTGAGCCGCTGTTGTTGTCACGCCCAGTACTCGGGGAATCATCAGCTGTATCACGACGAACAACACCTGAGGTCTGAGGCGAGGAGGCAGTGTCAGCATTTGAGTGCTCAGTCGCCCGGTGCGCTAGTGACGTGATCGGGGTATGGTCAACGTATTCAAGATTGATACAGTGTCCATCTATAACGGCCCCTTGCAGCTCTATTAATCCCGACGTAGCGGCATCATCCGTAGGGAAGGTCAGATAGCCAAACCCTGCATGTTTGTTGGTCCTGGAATCCAAAGGAAGGTAAACATCAACCTCGAGACCTTTAGACGTGAAAACATCCTTGACCATCCTCTCGGTCACGTTAAACCCAAGATTACCAATGAAGAGTGATCGGGACGGGATGGGTTCAAAACTGTGCGGTTCCGACGATGGCAGATCAGATGGCGGTTGAGGTACAGCGCCAGGACCGGGGTTGGCAGTGAATGGCAGTGGTCCGGGTGCATACCAAGACATTGGGAATGGGCGCGGATAAGGTGGGCCCCAGAAAGTGGGTGGAGGAGCTTGTGGTGGGATTGTGGCCGGGGATGGTATCGACCCGAATGGGAAAGCAAATGGTGAAGCTGTGGCATCACGGGGTTGAAAGGGAGTTGTTGTAGGATTACCCGGACCGCTTGTTGGGGGGTTGTTGGACTGGGAGGAGTAATTAGGGAAGCCAGTAAAAAAGCTCTCCGGTTGCCCTGCCCAGGCGCTTCGAACACTCGACTCGAAAGTGTCGAGTAGGCTTTGTCCTATCCCACCAAGCTGCGCACCCATGTCGCGGAATCCATTTAGTGCCTCGGCGGGTGTAGGAATCTCTGGGAAGCGACGAGCATTTCCCGGGCCATTGTCCCGCCTAATAGTCTCCGGCAGGTTGTTGAGGGCTGATACCATGGCCTTGACCTGGTCCTCGAATACCATGAAAGCATTTCGCATAGAGTCCGTGATATCATTGGGAAGAGCCCTCCTAGCATTCTCCAGATGCCTTTCGAGCTCCGGAAGTTTCGACCTCACCCCGGAGCTGATGGATTCTGCCGCTTCGATAACACTCCGTATAGCCGAAGCAAAAGCTTCCGTCGTCTCCCGTGGGAGATTAGAGGATGATTCGGTTTGCGGGTTCCTAGACGAGGTGTTCGCCGTGGGATCGTGCCGTGTTTCGTTCATTACCCCGGCCATCGCTGCCTCAAACGCGGAGAGCAAAGACTCGGGCGCATCGTTCCCAGTCGTATTCGTCTCTTCATTGTGGAGGTCCAACTTCTCCTCGCAACTCGTATTGGGTTCCGGGGTTGCATCACGATCATTTCGGTCGTCCACAACAACTTGGGCATCTGGCGATTCAGCACGTTTCGCCCTATCATCAAATCCGAACCTTTTCCAAATATCCGTGATAGACTTCCTGCGTTTGATATCAAATAGATGTATAGTGGTAGGGAAACCGGTATCTGTAATTTGCGGGGGCGGCTCGTCAAGGCGCTGGGCGAGTTCAAGGGATGAGCCGACCTAGATGAACTATTAGGTGACGTGAAACAAATTGATTGGGATATGGGGTAAGTACCGTGATGGTTTCGCCATCATCCTCATCTAGATAAGTCAACCGAGCCTGCGGGTGTATATAGGCGATTTCATCATAATCCTCAGCAGCTAACTGCACAAGCCCATGTCGCCGCTGAGGGCCGACGCTCACATCCGTAGCATTGTACAGATCGGAAGCGGTATCTTCGATGATGTCGGGTTGTTGGGAATCTTCCTCAAAATCCCTTATCAGGAACGGCTTCAGCATCTTTGATAGGACGGGGTCCACTTGGACCGTCAAGATTTAGTTTTCGTCAAAGAATGACAGACTCCAAGCTGCGCAAGCGAGACAGGCGAAATAGTGATGGAAAGGTGAAAGTACGAGATGAGGACGGGCGATGTAAGCTTATGGAGGAGGTAGAAAATGCTCGTAGGAGAAGGGGGAGAGAGGGGTGGCGCTGGCGATAGGACTGCTGCCTATGATACCGAAGGCTGTCGTTGGTCTCGTAAAGCTCCCGCTCAGACGGCAGCAAGAGGCAAATTATCGGAGCCAGTCATCGTCACACAGGGTGAAGGTGGTTCACAGGTCGGAAACGTCCAGGCAACAAGATAACTAATCTATGAAGGAGCTTTCAGGAGCTTGAATGCATCGGGAAGAGTTCCTCCAGTCCAGTTCTGCGAAGCTTCGATAATTAACGACGATTGGATGTACCCCGCGTCTCTATTGGCCACTGGTGGATCAACTGATCACCGATGCTTTTCTGGATGCCTGAAAAGTGAAAACAGCTCAACACACTTGAATAGTTAGCATGTGCATGGCGGCTTACTTGTGATGCAGGGTCCTTTGAGACCAAAATTCTGGGCATTTTCTCGTACTTCGCTTGATCGGTAATTACAGCTTCAGGAGGCTGCTAGATTCTTACCGCATCTGCATCGCTGCTTTTACATGGAAAGAATATTCACGTGACCGGAACTAAAAGCAGCAAGACTGCTCCGCGCATCGGAGCTTGTACTGCGCCTGCGCGAAATCGCAAAGCACTTTGACAGACGCGGTGCAGTGTTCCATTATGGCAGTTTGATCTGACCAGAATCCGCACTTCCACTCGTTAAATACCGTACTACATCAATCGCCAATGGACTCACCTCAAGATCGTTCCTCCCCACGAGTTCTTATCCCAACCGCGGGACCGACTATACTGCTTAAACGCTTGATACACCGAACTCCTGCCCGTCGCCAAAAGCGAACTAGAATCATATTCACGCCCAATGGCGGCTGAAGACCCTCGTGCACAATCTTTGACCCGCAACGTCCAGCACGTCGTTCTTGGCAATCTGCGTTTCCAAACCTGGTACCAATCCATCTACCCAGAAGACCTCGTAAGCAAGGACACAGACACGCTCTACGTCTGCCGGTGGTGCTTTCGGTATGCATGCGACATAGGCACCCACGCAAGCCATACGAAACGCTGCCCTCACCGAACGACACCCCCCGGGACAAAGGTCTACGACCACGCAGGCTATTCCGTTTGGGAAGTTGACGGCGCAAACTACAAACTCTTCGGGCAGAACCTCTCCCTATTCGCGAAGCTCTTCCTCGACCACAAATCTGTGTTTTTTGACGTCGTGTCCTTTCTCTATTATATCCTGGTATTCACCGATCCGAATAACAATGACCCGAACGAGACATACCACATCCTCGGCTTCTTCTCCAAGGAGAAGCTCTCGTGGGACGCGAATAACCTAGCTTGTATTCTCGTCTTTCCACCATACCAACATAAGCAACTAGGGAAATTGCTGATGGGCGTAAGCTACAAAATTAGCGGCTGGGAGCAGGATAGCAGCCTAATCGGTGGCCCAGAGCGGCCGCTGAGTGAAATGGGGCGCAGGAGCTATAATCGATTCTGGGAGGAGCGAATAGCGAGATATCTTGTTTCTCATTCTTCCAGTGCGAACGCTGCCGGAGCGGCACAGTCAAAAGAAACCAAGACGCAAAAGCCCACCGCGAATAAGGGTCGTAAGAAACACCCTCACGAACTTATGACGGTTCAAGAGATTGGCCTGGCTACAGGCATGTTAACGGAAGATGTCATTACCGCATTGCGTGGTCTAGGGGCTCTTGAACCGGCGAGCCCCTCTAAAACACGCAAGAGGACACAATCGGGAGCAGGAGAGAGTGATGCGCCTCCCGTTGTTGTTCGAAAGTCCAAGGTCCTGGAGTGGGCTAAGGCCCATAAAATCCCCATACGTGACCCTGTTAGACCAGAAGGCTCTGTTCTGCGTAATTCAGAGACAGCGGAAAACCGGAAGATGGAGATTTCTGGTAGTGATGATGACGAGTGATGCCATTGTTTCCACTTGTACGTTTGGCATAGCATAGGCAGCGTCATTATCAATGATTTAAAATTATATTTTTACGAAAATACTAGTTGTCTGAATCGTCTGTCTAATGATATGGTGATGTCCGCTCTCGCCAACTTGCTGCAGGCCCTTCTGGACCCTGTAGAGCTCGTTTAACGTATAGGCAACAATAATGATTGTATCAGAATTAGATTGGTAGTGTTATTTACCACTATTGAAGTTATTCAATACATTTTAGGCAGAAGCTATCCTAGAGACATCTCCTGAATGGTATGATTTTTGAATCTATATTTTGTGCGTGACGTCCTTACTCCATGCCGCCGGGTCCACCTTGTTTGCCCATCTGCCTGGCCTTGAGGAGCTCGTCACAGAGGAGGAGGTTCGAGGCGATACCCGAGCTGGAAGCGACACAGTTTCGCAGGACACGGAACGAATCGAACACACCTTCCTGCACAGGATCCATAGGCTCACCCGTAGTCAGGTCCAGGCCGACGATGTTGCCATCTGCCCGCTCCTGCTGCAGCACTGCCAGAGAGTCCTGGATGTCGTGGCCAGAGTTCTCGGCGAGGATCTTGGGGATGATCAAAAGAGCATCGGCAAATGCCTCAACACCCCACTTGGCCTTACCCTTGACGGATTTGCGAAATTCGTCGGAGGAAAGGTGAGCGTGGCAGGCAACCTGGAAGGCTCCAGCACCAGGAATAACGCAGCCATCGACGATTGTGTTGTACACTGACCGGAGACCGTCCCGAACGGCTTCCTTAACCTGTGCGATAGTGTGACTGTTGGGGCCCTTGATAAGAAGAGTCACGGACTTAGGATCCTTGACCTCCTCAACGAATGTGTACTTCTCCTCTCCGAGCTGGTGTTCGTAGACAAGCCCAGCCCACCCAAGGACATCGGGGGTAAGATCCTCCACGCTGTTTTGGGCGATACCTCCGCAAATAAGCTGGAGACGCTCCATGTTTCTGCGCTTAGCTCTCCGAAGAGCCATGATACCGTTCTTCACCAGGACATCCAAGCTCAGGGGGTCAATTCCCTTCTGGTTGATGATAACAAAGCTCTTCTTAGGGTCATCTCCGCAAACCTGCTTCTTAAGTTCCACAATCTTTTGTAGTTTCGAATCCACGAATTTGCGCTCACTTTCCACAAGCTTATCCCTCTGCTCGGCGGATGAATAGTAGAACCCGGAGTTAATCTCTGACTTCTCGTACTCGAGACTGACGTTAAGGGTAAGAATAAAAGCATTTTCAACTCGCTTCGGCATATCAGGGTGTCTTGCGCCGTGGTCTAGTGCTAGACCACGGATAAGCTGTGTGTCGGAAGAGGTACGGTGCTGCATGGTCATGATCTCAACCATGTGCAGGTCGGGCTTCTCCGGTGCTCGGTGAATGGCAAGTACGGCATCGACGATGTCAGGTGTGAGTTTCTCGGCGAGCGCGCCATTCAACTTTGTGCTAAGCGATGTTCGAGCAACGGAAAGAAGAAGTTCGCGGTCAATTGCCCGTTCGATCTTGAATTTGTCGAGGAACTGTTCACCAGATCAGTTAGTGTTGCCCAAACCACCGGTATGACCATCCTCCTTACCTTCAAAGCTTCGTCCTTCGCGATCTCATAACCGTCCGTGATAACTCTGGGGTGCAATCCTTCAGAAATGTGACGGTCCGCCTGTCTCAGAAGTTCGCCGACCAGCAATACGACTGAGGTCGTTCCGTCACCTGTGATATCATCTTGAGCGGTCGCAGCACGAGCGATCATAACCTTTTTGATAATTAATATGGGAGAGCGTCGGCAAAAGAAGAGGAAGGTCTTACGGCCGTGGGGTTTTGGATTTGCTGTATTTGTTAGCTACTTCATCAAAAAAGAAGAAAACCAGGGGCTCCAAAAATCAGCTTACCATCTCTCGCAGCAGAACGTTTCCATCCTTTGTCAGCTTGATCTGTTTGTGGTACTGTTAGAGGTTGTTATTGTTTCCAATGGGATTGATAATTCGTACACCACCAGCACCATCCACCAGCCTAATATTTGTTAGCTTAGAGCCAATTTGGAAATTGGAGCTTTGAGACATACATCTTCAAGGTCCCGGACGGACCGAGATTCGACTTCAGGACATCCTGAAGACCCTCACCAGCACTGATGTTCACCTTCAAGGCCTCCGCTCTCCGCTGTACCCTGTTAGTCTCTGCACAGGCACTGAGGGGCATCATTTCTCCATACCCTCGACTCCGCCTTGGGGTTCAGCAGCTGCGTTGCCGACATATCTGCAGAAAAAAAGAAATAAGAAGCAGATATATCCAGGAGAAGGTTACAGAACAAAGAGAACGAGAATAGATAGAAAAGGGCTCGCTGCTGCGAAAGTGTAGCCGCACACCCCGTAGTGGTAGCCGTCGAATGCGGTGAGCGCGTGATTTTGGCAAAAAGCCCACATTCGGGAATCTTACTAGCGCCGGGTGTGAAAAAAAAAGAGCTCCGACATTCGACTCTGCAAATCTACCCTCGAGGCACATTTGTCAATTCCCACGCCGGCCGAAAGCAGGTCTACAGCCTCAGAGTTCTGCGAAAGTCAAAGGGGGATCCGATTAAACACATCCGATCGTGCTATATTTTTAGTACTGAGGCTTTTACCCACTTTCGCAATGGCCGACTTCATTCTTTTCGAGGGCCCTATGGGTTTCTCGCTTTTCAAGGTCGCCCACAAGGGTGATTCCGTGGGACATAACCTGAAGGAGGTTCAGGAGGGTGTCGATGATCTGGCTAAGTTTGGCAAGATGGTTCAGCTTTCCAGTTTCTTGCCCTTTGAGTATGCTCTTTAGTCTCTCGCTTCTGTGCGATCCACGACTGACCAATCCGTAGGAACAACAAGCAGGCTTTGAGCGAAATCAACGATATTTCAGAGGGTGTGGCTTCTGAAGCGCTTGTCTCTTTTCTCGAAATGAATCTTCCCAAGCCGAGCAAGAAGAAGAAGGTTGTTCTGGGACTCGCGGATAAAAATTTGGCCACCAGCATCAAGTCAGCATTCTCTTTCGTGGACTGCGAAACCGGTGATACCAGCGAGGTTGTCCAGGATATGCTCCGCGGCGTTAGACTTCATGCTAGCAAATTGCTGAAGCAGCTCCGAGAGGGCGATATGGACACTGCCCAACTAGGTCTTGGTCACGCCTACTCTCGCGCTAAGGTCAAGTTCTCTGTTCAGCGCGACGACAACCACATCATCCAAGCCATTGCTATCCTCGACCAGCTCGACAAGGCTATCAACACTTTCTCCATGCGGGTGCGAGAATGGTACTCTTGGCACTTCCCGGAACTCATCAAGATCGTGTCAGACAACCAACGATACGCTCAGCTTGCCCTTTTCGTCAAGGACAAGAAGACTCTGACCGACGAGAGCCTGCATGATGTTGCCGCCCTTGTGGAAGATGATGAGGGTGTTGCCCAGAGCATCATCGACGCCGCTAAGCGCAGTATGGGCCAGGATATCTCAGAATCCGACATGGAGAACGTTATCTCATTCGCGCAACGAGTTGTCAGCCTTTCCAAATACCGCAAGTCTCTCCACTCCTACTTGGTTTCTAAGATGAATGTGGTCGCTCCCAACCTTGCTGCTCTGATCGGAGATATCGTTGGTGCTCGCCTTATCTCTCACGCTGGAAGCTTGACCAACCTGTCCAAGTACCCCGCTTCCACTGTTCAGATTTTGGGTGCTGAGAAGGCTCTTTTCAGAGCCTTGAAGACCAAGGGAAACACTCCCAAGTACGGCCTTTTGTACCACTCCTCCTTCATTGGTAGGGCTGGTCCCAAGAACAAGGGCCGCATTTCCCGTTTCTTGGCCAACAAGTGTTCCATCGCCTCTCGAATTGACAATTTCAGCGAGGAGCCGACAACAAAATACGGTGATGCTCTCAAGAAGCAGGTTGAAGAGCGCCTTGAATTCTACGCGTCCGGTGCCCCACCCACTAAGAACGAAGTCGCTATGGTATGTCTACCTACCTTCTAATCAATCCCCTTTTGCATATCCGAATCAGTAAGATAACTAATCATTACTAGAAAAACGCTATGGACTCTGTCTTGGCTGGTATGGACGTTGATGGCGATGAGAGCGACGCCGAGGTGAAGGAAAAGAAGGAGAAGAAGGAGAAGAAAAAGGAAAAGAAGGACAAGGGCGAGAAGGAAGAGAAGAAGAAGAAGCGCAAGTCCGACGCCGGCGAGTCGGAAAAGAAGAAGCGGAAGCACGACACCGATGCAGAGCCTTCCAAGAAGAAGAAGAAGGTCTAAAGACACTATTTCTTGGGACAGGAGGGCGTCTTATCGCGGCGTTGTAGGGTTGCTTTATTCCTTTTTATTTGGTTTTCCCATTGTCTGTTTCAGTTTGCTCCTATATGATCTGATGGGCTTTATATTTCTGTAAATTATGCGATTTAGGCCAACGCCTTCCAAAAACTTGGGTTTCAGCTACAGAATATTACCTTTGAATCTTCTATTTTTGTCCCACATAAACCTGATTGCTAGCAGCCCGGAACGCTTCTCGGGCGGAAAACTGGCGTCCCCTCTTCGATGGAGACACACCCTACTTGTGCCTTCCTTGCTTCCTCACTGAGCTTACAATGGCGAGACTATTCCTGTCCCTGTTTCTTTACTCTTTGTAGCCATGTTGTTACTTATTGAAAGACACTTGTAGGGGGTGAAGTTGCGCTTAAATATGATGCTCGTCTCATCAGTGCCCCTCAGCAGTCTCAGCCCCGCGACGATGATGGCACCGAAGTTGTCATTGCAGTTCAACTCCTCATTTGACGGGCAAGAATCGCCCGAGGTGCTGAGTGACTTTGATCAGTCCACGTCCCCAGAATCCAGTCCCTCCGCCGTCAGCCCTCACGAAACCAGGGCCCAAGACTGGGAGAGCCATGGGAGATACAGTCCTCGAGCGGTGGTAGCTAGCCGCTTTGGTGAACTGGCAATACGGGGCGATTTCCAGCTCCACGATCGCAGTCTCCACCAAACCAACCTTCTTCCTTTTTACCAGCCAAACGGCTTTTCAACACAATATTCTGATCTTCATGGCGCTCATGACATGAACGAGTTGGCCCCTTCAGCAGCAATACAGCGCTATTCCCCACCTTCACCTTCGCTTGACGGCCATGCTCCTCCTACCTCGGACTCAGTCGCCAACGCTGAGTCCCATCCCCAACCGGCTGAACCAGTGAGAAATTCAAGACAACTGTCTACAAGCCCCCGAAAAAATAAGCGAAGTACGAGTGTTCCTGCATCTATAAAGGCGGCAAGAGAACGCGGCTCCAACGACTCACCATCACTTCCTGGAGATCCGGACCATAGTTTACTTACATGGAGCGACTCTGAAATAACCGGCCACATTCCAACGGATCCTGATGATGATGGATATGGGATCAACGGCATAGGCTTTAAGCCCACCGCAGCGATTGCTTGGTCTAGATCGCAGAAAAGACAGAAGCAGGTTGCAGAATGGAAAAGCCGAGAAGCAAAAGAAGCGCGGGAGCGGCGAAGAGAACGGCGGGTTGGCAACGACTTGGATAAGTTGCGAACAGTTCAGTCAGGTTCTATACAGAAGAAGGTTAAATTCGACGTCTGAGCAAACTTTTCCACCGACTTTTTTGGGCACGGTTATTTCTATCGTTTCTACATCCAGCGGACTTTTGGTATACGGTACAAAGGCGTTCAACAGCGGCGATACTTGAATCAGTCAGAACGGGAGCGGGCTCTTGAATCATGAATTAAGCAGATTGGCGTTTAGGAAATAAGGGCTTATATACAATATAAAAGTACATCCCAACATAATATACAATATGGGTCAAACTCCGTGACTCGATGCAAAGTGCAAAAGCTCTACCAAAACTTGTAGTTTGCTAAATTCGTCCAACTCTGGCGTTTCCTCTCTTCTTCCGCTAAGCGGGCAGCGTCTGCAATCTGCTGTTCCTTCTCACGCTGCTTTTTAATCTTCAAATCCTTCATCAATTCCACGGCTTGTTTCATTCCGTCCAATTCTTGTATCCGGCGGCGTTGGCAGAACTCATGCGCGGCGAGAGACGTAATGGCGAAGATACCGACAGCCCAATTACATGCAGACCATATAGAACGCGTTCCTAGACAAATTTAAAAGTTAGACTCAACCAATCCAACTCATATAATAGCAGTTGGGTATATATACCTCCCAGAACACCCCTCACCCCGCCAACGCCGAAACCAGCGCCAATGCCGAGTAGCAAAGAATCGCGCGCACACGGCGCTTTGTAGAACGAGGCCGCATCTTTCATCGACATTGATTTCATAGCCTCCGTGACCGAAACATCATTCGGTTTCTTTCCAGACGCCGTTGGTAGCATGTTCGCTGACTCTTCCGGGTTTCCAAATGCTTCCCATAATTTCCCAACTTGCGACTGTGGGCGCTCATACTTTGGTTTCGACTTCGATGGTTGCTCCGAGGGTTGCTCGCCCGCATTTTGGGACGGAATAGGTGCTGTAGTTTGTCGTGTATCGTCAGCCATATTGAATTGTGTTGTTGATTGCGGAAAACACCGGCGAGATCGATCGATATGTACTCTCTCACCTTTTTGCGGGAACAATCATGATATTGCGGACCATTGTTTCTCCGATAAGCTGTCGAGCTGCCCGAAACGGCGTGTTCCGCCGGCGGTCACGTTACTGCAGCCAATCATACGGCACGCGTATAGTAGAACGCGAAACGCGTCGGTCTTGCCGCGGAGGCCCTTTGATGGAGTTCTGCATGCTCCGCTGGACGAAATCGAGACCCATTAGATATTGAGGACCACTCTTTCGCTCATTCTCTCCAAGCCAAAGCCTCTCGATACCTGACGCAAGTTCCTGGTCTCTCGCCTTTTCGTACCGCGTTCGATGTTCCACCAATTCTCGCCCTTCATCCTGCAGTGATCCTCAGCTGCTGAGGCGTTTCGCAATGCCTTCGCGAAAACCGAGCAAGTATGGCAACAAATTCCGGTCAGGCGGCGCATCGTTCAACCCGAAGAGAACGAAAACCGTGGAGTTTTCCTCCCTCCGATCCTCAGAAGCAACGTCACAAGATGAAAAATTCGAGTCGATCCGGCTGGCAAACAGCATCGATGAGACGCTGGGCTTCCCGCGCTTCGAAGCCGGCGAGAAGAGAGCCGGCTGGCTCATCAACATGCATAGCACGTCAATAGAGGACCCGAATGTCCCGGGAGGGCGCGCAGGCGTGGATTACTATTTCCTCGAGGACGATGGCGGCAGCTTCAAAGCGACGGTGGAATACGACCCATATTTCCTCATTGCGGTCAAGTCAGGCCACGAGGCAGAGGTTGAAGAATGGTGCCGGAGGATGTTTGAAGGACTCATAAAGAAAATTAAGAGGTTAGAGAAGGAGGATCTCAAGCTTCCGAACCATCTGCTGGGACACCAAAGACCCTTTCTTCAGCTGGACTTCGCCAACGTCAGCCATCTACTTGAAGTGCGAAAAACCCTTTTGCCTCTGGCGGAGAAGAACAAAAAGAGCGTCAATATGATGGATACTTATGTTGAGATCTCGAAGTTGGTCTTTCGGTACATTCTATCTTGTGTCATGGGCTAATTTTGTCCAGTGCAAACTCTGGATTCGATCTCTTTGATGACGAACTAACTAATGATGCACGACCTAATGGCAACACTAATGCGAGTGATTTTATAATTGATATGCGAGAATATGATGTCCCATACCATGTTAGAGTGGCGATTGATAAAGGTATGCAACCCTCCAACTATATGCGAAATAATGGCTAACAGGTCTTGCGTATAAGATATACGGATAGGAAAATGGTACACGGTAGAGGCGAAACACGGCGTTATTTCATTAACCTGCTTAGAAGAGCGACTTACAAGAGCTGACCCTGTGGTTCTCGCGTTTGATATTGAGACAACAAAGCTACCGCTCAAGTTCCCCGACTCTGTGATCGACCAGATTATGATGATATCCTACATGATCGACGGCCAGGGATTTTTAATCACCAACCGGGAGATAGTGTCGGAAGATATTGAGGACTTCGAGTACACTCCTAAACCCGAATACAACGGACCCTTTATGATCTTCAACGAGCCCGACGAACGGGGCGTTCTCGAACGGTTCTTTGAACACATACAGCAAGCCAAACCGACAGTCATTGCCACATACAACGGTGACTTTTTCGATTGGCCTTTCGTTGAAGCTAGGGCAAGCGTTCTAGGCATCGACATGTATAGGGAGATTGGGTTTCGGAAAAACAGCGAAGATATCTATGTCAGCGACCACTGCGCGCATATGGACTGCTTTGCATGGGTCAACCGGGATAGTTATCTGCCACAAGGATCTCGTGGTTTGAAGGCCGTTACCGTTGCGAAGCTCGGGTATGACCCCGACGAACTCGACCCGGAACTCATGACACCCTATGCAAGCGAACGACCCCAAACACTGGCTGAATATTCAGTTTCCGATGCCGTCGCTACGTATTATCTCTACATGAAGTACATCCACCCCTTCATCTTCTCTCTTTGCACGATCCTGCCCTTGAACCCGGATGATACTCTGCGCAAAGGAACTGGAACCCTCTGTGAAATGCTTCTGATGGTCCAAGCATATAAGGGTAACATCATCTTGCCGAACAAACATAAGGACCCGCCGGAGGCTTTCTACGAGGGTCACCTTCTCGAGTCTGAGACGTATGTTGGTGGACACGTCGAAAGTATCGAGGCTGGAGTCTTTAGAAGTGACATTCCTGTTCCTTTCAATGTCGACCCAACAGCTGTGGACGAATTGCTTCGTGATCTTGACGCTGCCTTGAAGTTTAGTATCGAAGTCGAAGAGAAGAAGTCTTTGGACGATGTCGCCAACTATGAAGAAGTCAAAGGACAGATTGCCAAACGTCTCATCGACCTGCGGGACAATCCTCAAAGAAGCGAAGTCCCTTTCATTTACCATTTGGATGTCGCTTCCATGTATCCAAACATCATGATCACGAATCGACTTCAGCCTGATTCGCTAATTCAAGAGTCGAATTGTGCTGCGTGCGATTTCAATCGTCCTGGTAAGACATGTGATAGACGTTTGCCATGGGCTTGGCGAGGTGAATTTCTCCCAGCAAAGCGTGACGAATACAATATGATCCGGCATGCTGTCCAAAATGAACGCTTTCCTGGGAAAACGAAGAAAGCCCCGATGAGGGCGTTTACTGATATGAGCGCCGATGAACAGGCGGCCATTGTCAAAAAGCGTCTTCAGGACTACAGCAAAAAGATCTACCATAAGATTCACGATAGCAAGACAATGGTAAGGGAGGCCATTATCTGTCAACGAGAAAATCCCTTCTATGTGGACACCGTGCGTAGCTTCCGTGATCGAAGATACGATTTCAAGGGCAAGCAAAAAGTATGGAAGGGCAAAACCGACTCCCTGAAGTCGTCAGGTGCGCCATCCGTGGAGGTGGAAGAAGCGGGAAAGATGATCGTTCTATACGACTCTCTGCAGCTTGCTCACAAGGTTATCCTTAACAGTTTCTACGGCTATGTCATGCGAAAGGGTTCCCGATGGTACTCTATGGAGATGGCCGGTGTCACCTGTCTGACTGGTGCACGTATCATTCAAATGGCTAGAGAGCTTGTTGAACGGATAGGACGACCGCTCGAACTTGACACAGATGGTATCTGGTGTATGCTTCCAGGAACATTCCCCGAGAATTTCTCATTTACACTCAAGAATGGCAAGAAGCTGGGAATCTCTTACCCATGTGTTATGTTGAATCATCTTGTCCACGGAAGTTATACAAATCACCAATACCAGGCGCTCTCAAACCCGAAAACCTTCAAGTATGAGACGCACAGTGAAAACTCGATCTTCTTCGAGGTCGATGGGCCTTATAGAGCAATGATTTTGCCTACGTCCAAGGAGGAAGACAAGAACCTGAAGAAGCGTTACGCTGTTTTCAATGACGATGGCTCATTGGCGGAGTTGAAGGGTTTCGAGGTCAAGCGACGAGGAGAACTCAAGTTGATCAAGATCTTCCAGACCCAGATCTTCAAATTCTTCTTGGAAGGATCAACCCTTGCCGAGACTTATGGTGCGGTAGCTCGTGTAGCTGATAGATGGCTGGACGTACTCTATGAGCATGGGTCTACATTAGCTGATGAGGAACTGATTGAGCTTATTTCCGAAAACCGAAGCATGACAAAAACGCTCGAAGAATACGGGAATCAAAAGTCGACATCCATCACAACCGCGCGGCGTTTGGCAGAATTCTTGGGAGAGCAGATGGTCAAGGACAAGGGTCTCAACTGCAAGTACATTATCTCAGCAAGACCCAGGAACGCACCTGTCACGGAACGGGCTATCCCAGTGACCATCTTTTCTGCCGAAGAGAGCATCAAGCGCCACTTCTTACGGAAGTGGCTCAAGGAAGACCCTGGTGATATGGACCCTCGAAGCGTGATTGATTGGGACTACTACCTGGAACGATTGGGATCCGTCGTACAGAAGCTTATCACAATTCCAGCTGCTCTTCAGAAAATCCGTAATCCTGTTCCTAGGGTTGCCCACCCAGAGTGGCTGCAGCGAAGAATCAATAAGCAGGACGACAGATTCAAACAGGTAAAGATGACCGATATGTTTGGGAAATCCGAAAAGAACCCATTGACCGATATATCGGCCAACATCCTTGATCATCGGGTTCAACATGCGGACAACTTGGATGAAGCAATAGCGAGTTCAATGGAAAAGCTCAAGTCCTCGTCTCCGCACAAACTGTCCGGAAAGCGAAAGCACCCCGAGAGTCAACCAAAGACATCTCTGGATCCGTTTGCCAGTCTTCCAGCAAAGATGCCGTCCATGTTAGATGACTACGTTGGGTTCTTGAAGTACCAAAAGCAAAAGTGGAAGATTCAAAAGCAAGCCCGGCTTCGTCGCCGACAGCTCTTTGGTGAAAGGGCCAATACCGGAGGGGATTCGCTGAGCCACCTCTTCAGAAACCAGGCTGAGCTGCTGTATATCAGTACGTGGCAGGTTTTACAACTTGCTGAAACGACCAGACCCGGGATTGTGCGTGCGTTTGTTTTGATCGACCGCAAAATCCAGGCTCTAACAGTCAAAGTCCCCCGATGTGTTTACATCAACCTGAAGCAGGATTCGCTCCCCGATGCTGATGTTCCAGAGTGCGAGGTTGAAAAGGTCAATCACACATTACCGAACGGGCACCCTTCAGTCCATTTGTTCAAGCTTACTCTGTCGGAAGAAACTTTCCTACGAGAGGCAGAGAAAATCGACGCTCTCTTGCAACACCCGAGTGTTGAGGGAGTCTACGAGAGAAACATTCCTCTAAACCTTCGGGCAGTACTGAAGCTCGGCAGCATTTGTACATTTGATGAAGGACAGCGAGGTGTGCTTGGAGAAGGACTGGATCGCGGATTCGACCTCTCGACATTATGCCGTACGACTTCGGAGCAGACATATCTCCAAGACTCACCTCTGGCGTATCATTATCTCTATCATGTTTCATCTGGCGATAAGCAAATCTTTGCTATCTTCTCGAGCACGAAGAATGAAGCGCACATTGTCATCCTTAACCGTGCAAGAGATGTCCAAGGTCTTCCGAATGTCGACAAAATCTACTCGGAGCTTCTCTCCCGCAAGATGCAAGACAAGTCAACGGATCAGGCCGATGGGGCTTTCGAATATCAAGAGAAGATTCATTTCAGAACTACCCAGATCACAACAAGAAGAAAAGCGTACTTGGAAGTGGGTGATTTGATCAAAAAACTACGGAGCGATGAAACCCTTCCAGCTGTTATGATCATACAATCTCAGCAGAGAAGCCGCCTTTGTCATGATATTCCGATTTTGAAAGAATACCCAATCATCCCGGTGAAGCCAGAAGTCTCGGATATGAATCTCCCCCCACTGGGGTGGCAGTCTTTTATCGCCAGGAGACTGGTGACGCACTATCTTTACCTATCGTCCTGGGTGCAACATCTCACAATGCTCGCTAGATACGGCGATGTTCCTCTTTGCAACCTCGAGAGTGACGATCCACGGTTCCTGATTGATATTTCATACGCTAGGCGGCTTCAACAAAGCAATGTTGTTTTATGGTGGTCGACAAACGCGAGGCCCGACCATGCGGGATATGAAAAGGATGACATTACCGGCCCGCTAGAAAGGGTTAGCATGCCATCCATCAACGTTCCGGGCTCTTATACCACCGTCTGCGTCGAGCTAGAAGTTCGTAACCTCGCCATTAACACCATCCTCACTTCATCTATAATCAATGAGATGGAAGGAACCGACTCACTTCTTGCACCGTCCGAGCCATCGGCTGAAGGTAGCGGCTCTGGTGTTCTTTACTCTGAAAAGGCATTTACCTCAGCTGGTGCAGGTGTGCTACGCGATATGGTGAAGCACTGGTGGTCCGAGGCCTGCCAAGGGAATAACATGGCAGACATCATGGTGCAACATTTGATTCGATGGGTGGAGAGTCCAGCGTCATGTCTCTACGACCGTTCGTTGCATCAATATGTGCGGATGTTGTCGAGAAAGTCTTTCCAGCAGCTCATGGCTGAATTCAGACGCGTCGGCTCGAATGTCGTTTTCGCGAGCCCTACACGTCTCCTGCTCCAGACTTCGAAGACGGAGGTAGGGAACGCCTATGCGTACAGCCAGTACGTGCTAAAATCGATTCGGGGAAATCCATCGTTTCACTTCCTTGACCTTGACATCAAGGAATACTGGGACTACCTTGTCTGGTATGATGAGTACAACTACGGCGGCAAAGGGTGTCAAGAAGTTGCGGAGACGGACGAACAGCCGCTGGAGACCGTCATGCACTGGCAGCTTAGCCGGTTCCTGCCAACACCCATGCAAACCATATTCCATGACTGGGTTGTGGAATACCTCGACCTGATGCACGGCTTCAAACGACCAGAAACCGATGATTCTTCTACCCCTCGCATGACCCAAATCCCCCTCACACGGGAAAACGGCGAAGTGAATGAGGAACTCTCGGCTGCTCTTGCAGACAATTTCTCCAAGCCCCTGAAGAAACAGATTTCTGGTCTCATCCGTCGTCAGCGGGAAGAACTGCTACACCCCGAACTAGCTTCCGATTATGTCTTCCCGGAGCTTCCAGGCGTTTTGACAGACCCCAATGAAGAAAAGCGCAACCCCGTACTCGAATTAGTCAAGCTTCTGATGCAGGTGTTGAGTCTATCCAAGACGACAGCGCTTGAAACTCGTCTATTACGGCGCGAGTTACTCGCCCTATTCGAAGTCCGAGAATTCAGCAAAGAAGGGCGTTTCGAGAATTCAGGAAATAGTCTCAAGATCCCGGAGCTTACGTGCAGTGCCTGCTGCTTGATCCGCGATCTGGACTTGTGCCGCGATGAAGACGTGCTGCCTGAACCCGGAACAGATAATACAAACACGGTGTCGAGACCATGGCGCTGCCCGTTCTGTCAGACCGAGTATGATCGTCTGGCGCAAGAAGAGATGCTGATCGGCCAAGTGTACGGCATGATTGTTGCCTGGCAGACGCAGGATCTCAAATGCTCAAAGTGTGGGACTTTAAAGGTCAGCGAATTCATGGAGCATTGCTCGTGCAGCGGCAAGTGGACAGAAACCATGGATCGCGGCGATATCGAAAAGAGGCTGCGTGTTCTGAGCAGTGTTGCGAAGTTCCACCAACTCAAGCTGCTGCAGAATGTTGTCGAGGGGGTCCTCAGTCAGGTTTAGTCCCTGTCCTTTAGCTAATCTGGCGTTGAATGTGTTCATTTGTATAGCATGGTTGGCGGCACTGGCGCACATTGTCATGTTACTTATGTAGTTTAGCCGGTATATAAACCTCAATTTACTGGATCTTGAATTCAGCCGTGAAATCTACGACTTGTACAGTAACTTTAGGGTTGTGATCCCAGGTACTGGAACCCGGCAGCATTAGGGCATGTATAGCCCGCCCATTACAAGAGCCATCTCCGACTGGGCCCGTGCCAGCTTCTAGTTCTTGTCCGGCATTTCTTTCAAACGTACTAACTGCGAAGACATTCCACCGGACTCGGAACTTGACCGCTTCAACACTGGAAACACAAGGCCGAGGAGATACAGAGAAGCCATGAAGTGGACCACGGGGAGCACGACATGGGCTGTTTGGGGCTGTCTCGTTTTGCCGAATGCTATAATTATACGGATTTCGCCTCTTTGCAGGTTCTGCTGGAGGCGGACGGAGTGTGAAGGAGACCCTTGTGGGCCCTTCTCGTTCATATCAAGAGCTCACCGGGATTAAGTGGCGACTGGGACCCTTCCTGTCAGTGTCGAGTAACTGCAGTGTGTGGACTGTGTAATTGGTATACTGGGGTTTGATCCCTGCTTAGCGTGTTCCCAACTAAGTCTATACTTGATCAGCTCAGTACGTAACAGGAATCCGTCATAGCACATTCTAGGATTATTTATTTACCTGGATATAGGAATTATGCTGGAAAAATAAACGACATCAGCAGAACAGAATACCGGTTCTGGCGTTTTCTTGCGGATTCGCGTTCTCTCGTGGAACTGTCAAGTGGACGTGCAGCTCCTGCAGCTCCGCGGAGATGTACTCCGCAAAACACGATGGTCGATTGTATTGTCTGGATTTAGCTCGTCGCACGCCATTATATACCTCCTAGTGTATGGTATCATCTGCATGCATTTTTACGTATTCAATTGCCGGGGATAAAATGCGGCAGGGTTCGCTATCCAAGATGCTTTGGCAATTGCACGGCAGCCTTCGAAATCATCATGGCAGAGAAGCCAACTCCCGAGGATTCAATCACGTCCAAGGACCAGGTCCGGGAATCGGTCTCTGAGAAGCTGGGAACCCAAATATTGCAGCATAGGAAGGGCGATGCGTTTGTCGGCGGTGGTGCTACAGAGCTGTATGAGCCGATTCCTGAATATGAAGGGAGACATCGGTATGATCCCAGTGCTGAATGGACGGAGAAGGAAGAGAAGCGGCTGGTCAGGAAGGTTAGTATCTTTATCTCTTTTCACTACACATCGAGCTGATAAGTCTTGTAGCTCGATTACCGCATCTGTTCCTGGGTCTGTTTGATGTTCTTCGCTCTGCAGCTTGATCGGGGCAACATCTCGCAGGCATTGAGCGACGGCATGTTAGACGACCTCGGACTTACAACAAACCAGTATAACTATGGCATGATGATCTTCTATCTCTGCTTCCTCTGCGCTGAAGTTCCCTCGCAGATGATTTCCAAGAAACTCGGGCCCGACGTCTGGATTCCCATCCAGATGATGACATGGAGTGTGATTGGGATATTCCAGTGCCTGATATCCGGCGAGAAAAGCTTCTATGCGACCCGCGCTTTGTTGGGCCTGGTAGAAGGTGGCTTTATCCCGGACGCACTGCTCTACTTGTCCTATTTCTATACGAACAGGGAGCTCCCGATGCGCGTTGGCCTTTTCTACTGCTCATCGCATTTTACGTTCATTCTTGCGGCGTTCTTCGCTTATGGTATACTTCATATGCGCACGATTGGCGGCTGGGAGGGTTGGAGGTGGTTGTTTGCCTTGGAGGGGGCCCTGACAGCCATAATCGGTCTGGTATCGTGGTTCTATCTTCCCCCAAGTCCGACTCAAACTGCCAGTTGGTTCCGGGGTAGAGATGGGTGGTTCTCAGAGAGAGAAGAAGTCATCATGGTCAATCGAGTCCTTAGAGATGATCCAGGCAAGGTACGTCCATCTATCAGATTATCCATGTATATTGATCGAAAACTAACTCGCCATCCAGGGAGGAATGCACAACCGTCAAGGACTGACTCTGAAGCTGCTCTGGGCTTCGCTCACCGACTACGACCTATGGCCCTTGTACGCAATCAGCTTCACCCTACTGATTCCAACAAGCCCTGTCTCGGCGTATTTGACGCTCAATCTGAAAGCCCTTGGGTTTGACACCTTCGAAACCAATCTCCTGACAATCCCGGCATACGTGCTGTTCCTGATCCAGCTTGTGTTCTGGTCCTGGGTCTCAGAGAGAATCGACAACAGAATGGCGGTTGTTATGTTCTATTCATTCTGGTGTTTGCCTCTGCTGCTGGCGCTGGAATTGTTGCCGTCTACTGCAAGTCCCTGGAGCTGGTACGCTGTCACTGTGCTCTTGATTGGTTTCCCATATATCCATTCCATCAACGGTAAGCCAACCACGTCTTATAAATGTCTACATTATTCTAACAGCGCCTCAGTCAGTCTCACATCGCGCAACGCCGGTACAGTGCGGACGCGAACAGTCGGCAGTGCACTGTATAACATGATCTGCCAGGCGAGCTCCATTATTTCCTCGAATGTAAGTAGTGGCTATACTTTTCTCGGCACCACTAACTCAATATTAGATCTATCGCGAGGACGACAAACCCCACTATAGACGAGGAAACAAGGTCCTTCTTGCGCTTGTGGCCTGGAACATTGTCATGACGGTCTTCATCAAGGTCTACTACGTTTGGCGGAACAATTCTCGAGACCGGGTCTGGGATGCGATGAGTTCTCAGGAAAAGGATCACTATCTGAGGACGACGAAGGATGAGGGGAATAAAAGGTTGGACTTTCGCTTTGCTCATTGATGGAATATACAATGATGCTATATATAGACGACAGTGGGTGTGCGAACCGAGGCAGACCGAGATTATATATATATACAACACCTATAAACTGATAAGAATTGAGATATCTTTCTAGCACAACATGAGCCAAGTGACTAATAGTGAATTAAACAATCCAAGTTTTAAAACAGCCTCAGTATAAAGGGTGGGGGAGTTGCGGCGACGATCAATGGCGCACTCAGCCCGGTCCCGATCACTTTGTCTGGCCGAACTTCGCTTCTCCCACTCCCTCCGCACCCTCCTCCTTGTCTTTGACCTGACCCTGTTCTGGCCTTCTCTGTTCTTTTTTTCTTGTCACTCTCTGTAGTTTGTGACTGGTAGAGGTTCGAGACCGCGAACCGCCAGTCCGGACTGTCCCCTCGCATCGAAACCCCGCAGTCGCTTGGCCGATCCGATAGCAAAGTCAAGGTAAGCTTCACCGAAAATCCTCCACGCTCTTGAAACTCTCCCGTTTGCGCCTGTCGATTTATAGGCTAGGCCTTGGAAACCTTGACTCTTTTCTTCGCACAATTCTGAGCACCCATCGCGACTACTGCGTTCCTGTGCTGGTTGCGCCATTTATCCCCTTGAATCTGACCGGTCACTTTGAGACAGGAGCGCGCACAATATATCCTCAGTCTGACCTTTTTTTCAAAAACCGATCTCTACTGCCACTCCTCCAAAATGGCCACCCAATCCCAGCCGGGCCAGAAACCTAAAGTCCAACCATGCCGGTACAAGACCGGAAAGACCCTAGGAGCGGGCTCCTACTCGGTCGTGAAGGAATGCGTACACATTGACACCGGCCAGTATTATGCCGCGAAGGTGATAAATAAGCGACTGATGGCTGGACGTGAACATATGGTATTTTCTTCGCCCAAAGGCTGCCGCTCATGGCCGATTGTCCAGGGCCGATAATTGCGGAAGAGCTCGAGAACGTCGGCTAAGGCGGATATAGGTTCGGAATGAGATCGCAATCCTGAAGAAGGTTTCCATGGGCCACCAGAATATCCTGACTCTGGTTGACTACTTCGAGACGATGAATAACTGTACGGCTCCCACCAGTGCTGGTTTCAATATGGTTGCATAGATCCGTGCGCTAACGGCTCGCCTTTTGCTGCAGTATACCTTGTCACGGATCTTGCATTGGGCGGGGAGCTATTCGATCGCATCTGCCGTAAGGGAAGCTACTATGAATCCGATGCTGCTGACCTGATTCGTGCCATCCTGTCTGCTGTCGCATATCTGCATGACCATGGCATTGTACATCGCGACCTAAAGCCGGAGAACCTGCTTTTCCGCACCCCCGAGGACAACGCAGACTTGTTAATCGCAGACTTTGGTCTATCGCGAATCATGGATGAGGAACAATTGCACGTTCTCACAACGACATGTGGTACCCCGGGATACATGGCCCCCGAGATCTTCAAGAAGAGCGGCCACGGAAAGCCTGTGTATGTCTCTACCGTCCTAAAACCGTTAATACCGTACCCATGAAGTGGCAATGACTAACTTCAATACAGCGACATTTGGGCAGTCGGGGTGATTACCTATTTCATGCTCTGCGGATACACTCCTTTTGACCGTGACTCCAATCTCGAAGAGATGCAGGCCATTCTCGAAGCTTCATATTCATTCACGCCCATCGAGTACTGGCGCGGTGTTTCCGTCGAGGCCCGTGAATTCATTAAAACCTGTCTAACAGTCGACCCACAAGCCCGCCTAACTGCCCACCAAGCCCTGCAACACCCCTGGGTGAACCCACCATACGACTCAGAGGCACAGAACGCCGCCCAAGATCTTCTGCCAACTGTCAAGAAAAACTTCAACGCCCGCCGCACCCTCCACAAAGCAATCGACACCGTCCGCGCTATCAACAAACTGCGCGAAAATGGCGGCCTCATGATGGACGGCATGATGAGCGTCGACCCCAAGCCCGAGCAGGTTAACGGGAGCGAAGTTACAGAGGATCGATCATCATCCAACACCCCACAGGGTAGCGGAAGCGGAGACCCCATGGAACTCGACAGCCGCGGAAACGCCCGCGGCCAAACAGAGCACCAGATCCGAGAACAAGAACGACGAGTCAAGGCTACTGTTGCTGGGCTGTGGAGTAAAACCGCCAACCGGGGTGACCAGTTTACGCGGCGTCGATGATTTACATACAGTATATCACGAGGAGAAATCCCTGCATATGGAAATGGAATAACGATACCCTTGCCCTCTCTCTTATAAACCCTTTCTGTCTATCTATCTGTTGGCTGATGGTTGATATCTTTTCTCTCCCGGCGCCTCGCTATCGACTGCACTGCCGTCTATTTGAGCTTTGGCCTTTTTTTCGGTTGTGCATGATATCGCGACATATGATTGTTGTTTGGTCTTGTTCATTATACTGGTTATGAATAACGGGCTAAAGATGACCGCTTCGGGATATTGATTTGTCACCTATCTACTTGCTGTATTGCTTGGTATATACCTAGCATAGCACTGATATATATGCATTTGTCGATAATGTTAAAACAGATCTAGGAGCTTTCTATAAATAAACTTGATATGGTTATATAACACTCTAGCCTCTGCCGATTACAGAAATACGAATGTCGTGCATGCTTCCATTACGAAGACTATTGAATGAATACGATATTGCATTCTACATACCTATTATAATCCCGGAATGTCTTAGCCAATTGAAACAAATAACGCCGATACCGGATAAAACACCGGTCCATTTATCATATCCATCGTGGAATGGTTGTCATAGAACATAAGTCGTACCCCGTGATACTATTGACCTGGTGACCCCGACATGGGAGTGAGGGCAAGATTATGAGGCCAACAACTTCTCACTCCCATCATCCAAGGACAGCACCCATTCACGCCATTCTTGCCATTGCTCATAATCTGCAGACGACTTGAGGCCCTGATACTTGACGGTTCGGAAGTCTGAGACCTGGTCCCATGGCTTTGAAGAGTTCGGGTTCTGGCTTGTGCTGCTGCTACCCCTGAGAAATCTCCTCGTCGAGCTTTCATACGGAGCGTCCCACCCAGCTTTCTGCATTAAGCTCTTCACGGTCTCTTCTTTGGTCCAGCCTTGTTCAACGGGAACGTCGGGGAGGTACGTTGCGCCGAAGCGGCGGCCGCGATGAATGAAGGAAATACGGATCCCGTGGACGCCGAGCGTCCAGTCTAGGGCGTTTGTGCAAGGTTCGAATGTCCCTAGGAGAGTTAAAGAGCAGGAGAGGGAGGGAAGAAGTGATTCTGGGATTGGAGAAAACCGGGTGTCTTCAAAGGCACTGTTGTTGGTTAGTTAGCTTGGGTTTACGGGGAATGGTTCGAGGGCGGCGGTAGCGATGCGTGGTAGGTGTACGTACGATTCGAAGGCGTAGTGCTTCAGGCCACGAGGAAGTACCTGGGGCTCAAATGTGCCGATACACCCACGCAAGGATTTACGGCCGCTCTTCGATAGTATGTTCCATGTGACGAACAGGGGATATTTCTGTTCGGCTAGCCGCTGTGCTGCGCTTGGAGTATCTGACTGCGAAGACATCGAGCTGGATGTGGTAGCGCTCGAGAAGACCGAGCTTGATGACTTGTTAGACATTGTGGATGGTGTTGTAGATACACTAGAATCAGATGCCTGGGTCTGTAGGCGGTCGATACTCGGGAGCTTAATGGTCTGAGGGCGTGAGAGGTTCTGCACTCCCTGACCTGATTCTTCAATATCGTTTACAGGTTGCTGCCCAGGAACATCGTTCTCACTTGAAGGTAACGCTTCGCCGTCTTGAAGCTCGGAGAGTTTCTTGAACTGTTCGTGTCTTTCCCATAGCTCTTCCACAGCGGCAAGGCTGATAGAGTCATTACCCTCATACGAGGCAGCCAGGCACTCGAAGCAATAGTAGCAATGGGCAGCAGTCGCCATGACCTCGATGGGGATACAGAAATGTCAAAAATCACCGACAGACAATATAACGCATATGTTGCTTGTGACAGGAATGTCCGGTTGGACACTTTATGAGAGCAGCACGGTATGTCATCCACCACTTAAGTGTCTCCACCACCACGGCTGACAGTGGGCCAGATCTTTTTAAACTCAGGGAAATCCAAAGACTGCGTAGACGGAGCTTGAACTGCTGGAAGACTGGAAGTCTGGGAGAAAGTTAGACTTTCAGAAAACGAATGTGACCAGCAGCGTATTGCACAGCCCGAAGTTTATCAGGATTGGCGCCGTGGTGGGGTGGGAAGAGGAGGAAGAACCAGGAAGGAAGCGGAGAGATCGAGAGGGGAACAGCCCCGATAAGCAGCAGCACGTGACCGATAACGTCTATCTCCGTGGTCTTCCGGGCTTCCAATCTGGAAAGTATACTTTTCAGCACGGGCTGGTTTTCAGTGGATTAGAAGACATACTCCTTTCTATCTGATGCTGTCCACTCTATCTTCAATTTCAGTATATGCACCCGCGCTCCTGATAAATGCAAAACATAAAGTCGTTACAACGCCGCCGAATTTTGTAGAGTAGATCACCGTTCGCGATCGTCTTTCGGCATCGGCACATTCATCATGGAAAGTATGTTCCCTGCTGGACCCGACGACCCTGACTGTCCCTGAAGGCTCTCCAAGAAGTTTTTCACGAGGTTGATATTGATGTTGTCGCCCTCGGCTTCCGCGCCCCCATTTGCCCTTTCATTTGTTTCTTCCTGAGACACGGCACGTTTGCCCTGAGATACGTCACCAGGACGGTTCAGGTTGAGAACTCCTGTTCCTTTCAACTCAGCTTCCATTTCTCTTGAAAGCTGCTGTATTTGTTCAGTGTCATCCTCGGAGTCGGTGTCCAGTTCCTCCACTCGTTTGGACGGCTTCGGTGGTGCAGACGGTCCGCTGAGACCAGGCAGAGAAGGCGGCATCGACGGCATGCCCATCATCTCTTTCATCATTTTAGAGAATTCTTCCTCGTCAAAGGATGCGTCTTTGTCCTCCCCTTCACTGTCCAATTCTTCTTCCTCGTCCTCGTCGACATCTGAATCTGATCCGTAATCGTCAATGAAATCGGCCCCTTCGAAGCCAGCTGATTCGTCGTTTAAGAATTTCTCAAACTGAGCAACTATACGTTGCAGATTTTCTTGTGCATTGGAGTCCCCAAATTCTCCCGCAGACTTTTCCTTCTCTTTACCCTTCCCCTTAAGCTCCGTGTCCAAGTCCTCAAAGTTTATGTCCAACCACTTTTCGTCATCTTCACGCTTCTCCCAAGTTTGAATTTCTTCATCAGTGGGAAGAGATTCATCCCCAGTGTCTAGATCCTCGAGTATGAGCTTCATCTCTCGCACCAGCGGCTTATCCTGATTCTGGGGGTCTGTGAGAAGCATTTCGAACCCAGAAGTAACTTTCATACCCGCATCGG
The DNA here is from genome assembly GCF_016861865.1 of Aspergillus puulaauensis. Lineage (NCBI taxonomy): Eukaryota > Fungi > Ascomycota > Eurotiomycetes > Eurotiales > Aspergillaceae > Aspergillus > Aspergillus puulaauensis. The sequence continues at coordinate 1,167,010 of NC_054859.1, forward strand.
CGCGGTCATATAACTTCCGATCCTCGATAGAAGGTAATTTGCCGACCCAGGATTTGGGAGCCGGGAAATCTTGGCTCTTAATTTGCGCATAGCCGGTCCGTGTAAATCGGGTGCTCACTGTAACGAAATCCTCAGGCCTGAAAATCAGGTCTCCTGCGTCTTTACCTCGAAGAGGCCTCAATGCGATAGGATCCCGAAGGTAAAAGGCTTCGACAGCAGGAGATATATAAGCGGGCTTTTGATGCAAGAGGTAGGCCACCTTGCGAGGGATAGTAACCAAGGCCGAATGGAGGTTCTCACTAATCTGCTTGGGATAATTCCGTAGTCGGTAAAACGCCTCTTCCTGGATCATGGCTGAGCGCATAAGCCGCTTGGGGTCCTCTTTTATTATGTTCCTCGCCTCCGGTAGGGATATCGTTTCCGTGACCCTGCCCTTCTCACTCTTCGGTTTGATGACAACAAGTTCTCCCTGGTGCAGCCAAACCTAATGCGCAATTAGCGTATGCGATAAAGTTGAGTTTGGGAGGCGAATAATACCCTATTATCTGCTATTTCTGGCTCCAGCCATGAAGGCAACGCACCGGCAGCCTCTGCAAGGAGGAACTGGCCATCATTATCTGTCACTGTAGCCCAGACATCTTGGTGTTTCTTTGTCAACTCCCGCAACAGATACACGATCACCCATTCATCTTCAACAGAGTCTCCAAAATTCGTTCGACCGCTTAATATGGTTGTTCCTAAGACATGATCTTGTTAGATATGCTCGTGAGACAAAGTCGCATGGCGAACCGCAAACATACCGTCTTTTTTGGTAATCTCAAGGCGGAATGCCTCTCTTTGCCATATATAGTCTTTTAGTAGTTGTTTTATCAATTCAGCAGAAGATCTCTGCACCTCCATCAACCGTGTTCGTGTATCTGCGACCTCATCGACAACAGCGGGGGCGGGGTTGGAAGGGATATATTGTAACGAGTACTCGATGCAGTCGTCCGGCAGTTCAGGTTTAGGAATGGGCCGAAAGGTGGACTTGAACCACTCGATATCTTCCTGCGACATGGGCGCCATGATGATCCGCTTCTTAGAAGCTCCCTAGTTTGCACAGGAACTACCACGTTTCTTTTCGCCGCAGGTACAAAATCCAGAGGCTAAAATTACCATCGGTATGACTTCATACCGACCGAAACGCGGATAATCCCCGGTCCGATATGTGCCGCCGTTCACGCTAAGCCGCTTCGAGCTAGATGTCAACAACTCCCGAGCATTTACTTTCACCGCCCAAAACACGTCCATCATCACCAATGCGTTTTGCTCCTACCCATTGAGCCCAACTCTTTTATCCCGCGTTGTCGGGGATGTTTGTGCATCGGAGGACATTGGAAATTTGTTGAATCTACTAACTACAGCAATTTCTCGCGCGATTCAAACCGAAAATGGCTTACCCATACATCGACACCCCGCGCACCGAAGTCGACGGGAACGCGACTTACCTAACGAATGGCTTTCGCAGCGTCGGACGGCACAATCTATCGGCCCTCGACTCCGTCGAAAACTCATTCCAGACACCCTCAAAAGATGAGGATGTTCTCAAGGTTCTCGGCGACGGGCGCAGACGTAGCTCTGCAGGATCGAAGCTCAACACACCCCGGGCGACTGGCGGCCCGAAGTCCACGAGGAGCGCGTTAAATTCACGGCAGCAGCTGCCTACGGCGGGTGTGAAGGGTGAATTCACCCCAATGCTGAAGAGCGCCATGAAAAATAATCACATGAAAAATATGTCAACAACGCGAGGAGGGCCTAGCGCGCCGAAGACCCCATCTTATCTGAAGCCAGGTTATCGGAGTAATGGAAACACGCCCGGATTACCTGGAGTGGATATGACGGGTATTGATGAGGAAGACGCGACGGTCGAGGACCCGACACCTGTCCCGCAAGTAGCTAGCAGCAGTGTCCAGGGGACGCCGCTCCCGGGGCTTACTAGCAGAGACGGAAACATCCTCGGCGATGGGAATAATATGACGTTAAAAGAACAAGAACAGGTACAAGAAAAGATTATTAACGCATTGTCTTATGGATGAAGTGCTGACTTCTGCAGATAATCGATAAACTTGACAAGGACAACTTCGGGCTCAAATTGAAGATCCACTTCCTCCAACAACAATTAGAAAAGGCCGGACCGGCTTACAGCCATACAGCGCTCCTGGAGAATACAGAACTCAAGGTCTCGAAATTGACGATGCAACGCGATATCTCACGGTATAAGAAGGGTCTCCAACAAGCCGAACGCGACCTAGAAGCCTACCGCCAACAGTTTCAAGAGATGAGTGAAAAGATGCGCAGAAGATTTACAGACGAAACTGTACAACGTGAGTTGAAGTCGATGCGAGAGGAACTCGATAGCAGGGACGAGCACGTGAGGGAACTCCAAGAGCAACTGAGGGAAGCAAAGGGCTCGCAGTCGGAGGAAATTGACAAGCTTCGAGATGACATCGAGGACTTGGAAATGTCCCTCAGGGAGAAAGACCGGACAATTGAGGAGCGCGAGGAAGAGATCGAGGAACTGAAAGACAAAGACGGCCAAGAAAATGATGCACTGTCTGAGTTGGAATCGGAGCTTCGACGAGCTAAGGAGCAGCTAGAGGAGTTGCAGGACTCTCTTGACCATGCGAAGTCGGAAGCCATCGAAGCACGAACCTCTGAACAGCAGGTCTTGGAGGAGAAGGAACGAGCCGAGGAGAACCTACAGGAGCTGCAGGATGAGATGGCAAACAAATCTTTCAGCACTAAGGGTCTTGCCCGTCAGTTGGAAGAGGAAGTGAAGGAGCTCCGCCAGAAGAACAACGAGCTCAACGAAGAACTCGAATCAGGAGCTCAACGAATGACTAGCCTTGAAGAACAATCTCAGAAGTCTCGCCAAAACACGGACGACGAACAACAGAGATTATTAGAAGAGCTCGGTCAAATAAGACGAGAGCGTGAGCTGGCCTGCCATGAACGAGGCAACCTAAACGCTCAGCTTCATGAAGCGCAAGATGAAATTCAACGCAGGAGCGATGAAAAGGCCCTCCTTCATACTCGACATCACGCCCTGACGGACGAGTCCGGGAATCTGCAAAGCGAACTTGCTAAAGCGCAGTCTATAATCCGCGAGCTCCAGGAGTCACTCGACGCCGAGAAACATAACGCCACGGAAGACGCGGAGAATGTGCGCTCCCAGTACTTGGAAGATATTGAGCGATTGCAAGAAGAGATAGAGTCCCTTCACCACGAAATCGAAGATAAAGAAGGACATTTCGCTCTTGAGCAAGACAGATGGGAGAGCATGAGGCGCAACCTACAAGTTCAAAAGGACAGGGCGGAAGACCAAGCTGCAGGTTTCAAGCGGACTATCGAGAAGCTCGAACAAGTGGAGCACACGCTGACAGGAAAAGAGTCTAAACTGCAAGACGTCATCGATAGCGAGAAAGCGAGGCATTTTAATGCTGAAGCCGTTCTTGGTCGACAAGTGAAAGAATTAAATGACGACCTGTCTGCGAAGCGAGAAGTGATCGACCAGATCCGGCATGAGTTACTTTCTGTCAAAGAGGAGCTTCGCCTATCGAGACGCGCGGAAGCGACACTCAAGGAAAGAGTACAGTCTCTCGAGGATGAGGTGGTTGTTCTCCAGTCAAACCTGGAGGAAGAACAAGAATACGCCAAAGAACGCACAGAGAAAGGACCCTCTGAACAGGATGGCCAAGTGCAGAAGATACTTGCTGATAAGCAGAAGCTTCGCGATCAACTGGCCAACGCACACGTTGAGTTACATGACTTGAGAACAACAAAGGTTGAGATCAAGACGGAACGCGATGAGCTCCAAGCACAGCTAGATCAAGCCCAGAATCAAGTGGGCGACGTGACCAAGTTTGATAAGGAAAAGGTTGAGCTTCGAAAAACATCACTTCGGCTAGAAAACGAACTTAAGAGGCTCAAAGAAGACAAAATGTCGCTCCTGGAGACCAAAGACTCCCTTGAGAACCAACTGGGAGGTGAAATTGAACGAGCTGCTCTGGAAGAGAACCGTTTGTCTGCCGAGATCGACCAGCTCCATGACAAACTACAGTCGGCCTCCGGTGGAAAAGAACGAGAATTGGCGTTGGCTAAAGGCAAACTGCAGCGATTCGAGAGGCGTATTCATGAGCTGGAAGAGCTTCTCGAGCAACAGCCCCCTGCGGACTACGAGCAGTCAGCCAGCGCAGCAGATCTATCGGTTCTGCGTCATAGCCTGGATGAAGTGCGGAAGCGAGAGAAGGCATTGATTCAGCGCGAAGCCGGCCAGAAGGCTTCTATCCGTGCTTACAAGTCGAAGGTTGTAGAGCTCGAGAGGGAACTGCATGATGCAACGATCAAAAAGCTCGACAGCCAATCCCCTTCGTCCTCACCCGCTAGTAAATTGCACGAAGAGGTTCGGTCTCTTAGGAAGCAGCTCTCAGACGCGCATCGTGCTTTGAGGGAACTGAAATCAAAGACCCATAGTCTCGAACGAGCTGCAATGCGGGAGGAGGACCAGCGTGACCTGCACGAGCTACTTAAACAATCTACCTTGGAGGCTGAATCTTTGGCCCTCCAAGTCTCCGAGAAAGAAGCCCAGTTGAACGACACCGAAGCTAGGACCCGCAGAATCCGTGAAGAACGTGCATCCTACGCTCGCAAGGCTAACGCAGCAATCAAAGAGCTCGATTCTCTTCAAGACCGTTACAAGCAGGCCATGGAGAAGGCAGGAACCAAGGGAGAGAACAGGACCAAGCACGAAAAGGAGATGCTCGGCCTAGGCAAGGAAATCCTCTGGCTCCGCGCCCGACTCAAGAGGGAGCAGAAGTTCCGTTGTGACCTGGCGTGGAGTAAGGGCCTGATGGAGCTCGGGGAGCGTGTTCGCGTTGCTTGGTATGTTATCCGGCTGCAATTCTTCCCCGAAGTAAATGTACTGACTGATATTCTCTGTGTAGCAATGAAGCCGACCTCCGCATGATCTCCGAGATGGGCGTCAAGCCCCGTGATCGCAACAATGCCCGCACTCCAACCGAGAAGCTCAAGACGGCTGTTTCCATGGTCAAGGCCATCGTTCGAATGCAGAAGATGGGCCGCGAGTGGAAGAAGACGACAAAGCTAGGCGAGGGCCTTAAGCGGGCTAAGAATGAAGTTATGAAGAGGAGGGAGAGGGAGTCATTAAAGGCATAGAATTGCACTCTGTTACTCGTGGATTTTTGGAAGCTCTTGTCCCTTTTTGTTTATATTAAATAAGTGATTCCCCAGCGATGATTGTGGCCTTTGTTGATTTTGTCTTATCTCCGAGCTTTGCTTTCATTTACATGTATTGGAGTTTTTCTGGGGTTGCATGGATGTCATGACTTGGTGCCGTGCACTTGGTTTAAGATTTAGTTATCAGTCGCATGAATACCTATTACCAAGGGACTTCTTTGGATGTTTTTTTTTGCATATTCAACCGAAAAATGTTAATTGTCTACCTTCCCCAGCCCGCTGGCATGTAGTTTGCTATTGTTACGTTGATAGATCGATATGGAGGCAGCCATACCATCTTGACCAGGGTGGGAAAGGGTAGCAAGTAGGCGGTTGTACAGTGCATATAAAGTCTTCAAATTTAGATTGTTGGTTGTGTTTTGGCACTAGATTTAGGTACGCTGTGAATTGAAGAAACAGTTGAAAGTAATGTAACGCCTTGCCTGCCTAGGTAGCCTCATCCAACAGATAAAAACGCTTAACACCGGTATGTGAGGAGAAAAGGGACATGGACCGCATCAAAGGTCAAAGGTAGTAGGTGAACGAGCAATGAGTGGATCAGGGATGACTTCGTGATGATGATGGGAATGAGGGGAGCGGCGCGCATAGATATAACCAACAAGATAGGTGAACGTTAATGTCGGCGTTATGTATAGAGGAATGGTCTATCGGGTTCAACACCGGAGATGAATACGCAGAAAAAGGACCCAGAGACGACACATGTAGGATTAAGCACCCTCACTGCCGAACTCTTCGGTCCATTGCGTATTCCTCTTTAGATCATCTTGGCTGACTGTTGGCCGCGAGTTGCGGACGGCCTTGATGAAGTCTTTGAGTATGAGAGGAGGTTCTAGAAGTTGCTCGGCCTCGACGTTCTCCCACCTCATTTCCACCGCGCCATTATCGCCGGGGGAACACGGGGTTAGTTTCTCTTGGCCTTCATGTAATACCTGTGAATTGAGTTAGCGCTGGTCCGACTGAATTTGCTAAAAAGAGGTTGGCCGTACCTTTTTGTAGTGTGTTGCTGTCTGGATTTTGCGAATGGGTTGCATAAGTGCATCTTGGACGGCGATACTGATATCGCTACCGGAGTAGCCCTCGCTCTGTTCTGCGAGTGACCGGTAGTCGGCCTGTGTCATAAGACAGGGTGTTGAGCCCACTGCTAGCATGAACATCTTCATGCGCGCGTTGACATCTGGGAGACTAATGTGGACTCGTCGTTGGAATCTTCGGCGGATAGCAGCATCTAGCTGCCAAGGAATATTCGTTGCGCCTAGAATGAGGACGCCTTTGGAGTCATTTCCTACTCCGTCCATTTGGACAAGCAATTCGGTTTTGATACGGCGTGACGCCTCGGAATCATTCTCTCCACGAGCGCCACAGAGCGCGTCGACTTCATCGATAAATATAATCGCGGGCTTGTTCTCTCGAGCCATGTTAAAGAGCTGTTTCACGAGTCTGTAGAGAGGTGTCAGTTCTGGACAGGCACGCCACATAGATTTCGGAAGTTTACCTTTCACTCTCACCCATCCATTTCGAAACCAGGTCACTACTACTGACACTGAAGAATGTGCTGTTTGCTTCTGTCGCGACGGCCTTGGCGAGATATGACTTTCCAGTGCCCGGAGGTCCATAGAGTAGAATACCCTTCCACGGTTGTCGCCGTCCAGTAAACAAGTGTGGAAATTTTATAGGGAGAATGACTGCTTCCTTCAAGGCCTCCTTTGCGCCCTCAAGACCCGCAACGTCCTCCCATTGCACATTCGGCTTTTCCGACAAGATGGCACCAGCAAGGGCGGACCGTAGCTTTTTCGAATCGGCGTCTTCACCGTCGTCCTCTTCCTTCCTATACGACAACAAGAAACACGAATCAGTACAAGCGACAGCCACGATGGAGAATAGAAGAGAACCTACCCGCCTTTCCCACTGCCTTGCGACACCTTGCCGTTGGCGCCTACCGCACTTGGCTTTTTCCGACTATCCTGCGATGCCAGATGGTTCTTCAGCTTCTCCGCGCGATCCATGTACTCGGCCGTCTTTGCGCGGATCATCTCCTTGGACCTGGGGTTCTTCTCCCATTTTAGGGCGAGCATGAACAGCTCTAGTGAGGAGTAGTATTGCTGATAAGCTTTCTCGTACTCGCCTTCATTGTCGTTCTCGATGGCTTTCTTGACGGTGTCAATCGCACGGCCTAGGAAATCGGTGTTGCTCATTCTGGCGGCAGATTTCCAGAGGCTTGTTGGCTACTTCTTTTTCGGTTTCGGGGAGCGATTCGATCAGGTACGGCTGGCTGAGAGGCAAAGAGGGGAACTCGAAGGCGGGGAGTTGGAGGGTAGCGAAGGGTTGCCTGGGATGTCGTAACGCGGTAAAACGAGAGATTCGAGGATGGAGATTTCTCGGTACGAGGGAAATATAGACAGGACGAGAAAGGCAAAAAAGGACAATACGAGCGCCGAGTAAAGAGCAGCAGTGTTGTTTTGTTCGCGGGGATCAGATGGAGTGGAGAGCGAGGTGATCGGTCTCTCTGGACAACGCCGCCTTTTCGGTGACTCTCTTGTGCCCTGGATGCTTTTCTGCCGCTCCATCATCAGCCATCAACTTTTCCCCTCACACCTTTTTTTTTTCCCTTTCGATTTTACCTATATTTCTTAATTATGGCAGACCCACAGAAACAGATGCAAGCTCTGTCGGAGGAATACCAGACTCTCCAGACCGGTACGTCTACAATTGCGTCCTTAAAAGCGGAGCGGGGCATCAGTGAACCCCGTCTGCGATCTATTATAGTAACCCTCTATAAGACGGAACACTAACAAGAATACCTTAACAGAGCTTGACGGCCTTGTCGATGCGCGCCAAAAACTCGAATCTCAACAGCAGGAGAACAAGAGCGTCCAGACGGAGTTCACATCCCTCGACGATGACACCAATATCTTCAAGTTCATCGGGCCGGTACTGTTGAAACAAGATAAGAGCGAGGCATTGATGGCCGTTAATGGACGTCTAGAGTTCATTGAAAAAGAGATGTATGCCTACGCCCTTTGATATCGTCTATCCAATGTGCAGAAGCTAGGGTCGAGGAACCGAGTAAGGGCCTTTGCTTATTATGAATTCGCAGTAAACGGATCGAGGGCCAAATAACCGAGAACGAAGAAAAGACTGATAAGAAGCGGTCAGATGTAAGTTTCCGGGGTGCAATCCTAAAGGTTAATCCCGAACTAATTGACGATTTAGATGATTCAATTCCAAAGCCAAATCCAGCAACAGGCTGCCGCCGCCTCTGCGTCTGCGTGAGCTCGGGCTTGCCTCAAAACCGTCAGATTAAGGGCCGAGACTATGCTGTTTTTTGGGCAGGGGGGGGATAGAGGAAATTGATGGAGTGATACCCAGTTTATGAACGCCATTCGAGCTAGCAATTTACACTGTGCATTCTTTCCGCCTGGTGGCGGGGAATTGGAGCCGGTGATTGTCGCCGGTGAGAAAAGCCAATTCGGATCTGACAGGGAGCCCTGGGGAAAGATGGAAAGATTTGTGGTATGTCATTAGTATTGGGCTTGCCTATCTGCTACATTAAGCGCAGGGCCTAAGGCGGACATTTACACCTGGCTGCTACTGGTATTGCTTGTCTTGGCTTGCCATGACATTTGAGAAAGATATTTGAGAGCTACAGTATATGCTCAATTCAAAACTCCGTGACTATTCATCTCTTCATAAATAAAGCTATTTCTAGTTAGCGTGAAAGAAATCTATATTCTTTATTACTTTTATGCCTTGACCAGCAGGTTTTCTCCGGTCATTTCCTCGGGTTGCTCGATGCCCATGGCAGCAAGGACGGTTGGTGCAACGTCTCCGAGGACACCAGGTTCTTTTCGAAGACTCCAGCCCTCAGGGGCGTTGGCCATGATGAAGGGAACCTTGTTCGTGGTGTGGGATGTCTTGGGGGTGCCCTTTTCGTTGAGCATCTCTTCAGCGTTTCTGCGAGGTGGTTGCGTTAGCTTGCGTTGGTTTCGGGTAGGTGTACATGGGATGGCAAAACTTACCCGTGATCAGCGGTGATGAAGAGTGTGTAGCCGTTCTTCTTGCAGGCTTCGTAGATGATTCCGATGGCCTTGTCGGTGGCTGCGACACCCTTGATGGCGGCCTCGTAGACACCAGTGTGACCAACCATGTCAGGAGGAGCAAAGTTGTTCATCACGAACTGGAACTTGCCTTCGGCGAGACGCTCCTCCATCTTCTTCCCGACATCCTCGGCGCTCATCTCGGGGTCGAGATCGTAGGTGGCAACCTTGGGAGAGGGGATCATGTCGCGGACTTCGCCAGGGAACTGCTTCTCGATACCACCGTTGAAGAAAAATGTGACGTGGGCATACTTCTCAGTCTCAGCGACGTGGCACTGCTGGACATCCTTCTTGCCGAGCCACTCGGCCAAGACGTTGCCCATGTGCTGAGGGGGGAAGGCGACCGGGAAGGTGTAGTCGGTCTTGTACTGGGTCATGGTAGTGATGTGGATGTTCTTAGGGTAGGCGAGGTCGGGCCTAGGCGAGCGGTCGTAGTCGCCGAGGAGCTGTGTGATCTCACGGACACGGTCGGAGCGGTAGTTGAAGAAGAAGAGGGTATCGTCATCCTGCACACGCCTGTCCTTGCCACCAACGATGATAGGCTTAAGGAACTCGTCCGTCTGGTCCTGAGCGTAGCGGTCTTCAATGGCCTTGACAGGATCGGAGCTCTCCTCGCCTTCACCGGAGAGTATGCCCTTCACACCAACCTCAACACGCTCCCAGCGCTTGTCACGGTCCATAGCATAGTAGCGCCCGACGATGGTGGCAATTTCACCAATGCCGATTTCCTTGGTAGCATCAAGCAGCTGCTGCATGTACTTGGCGGCACTCTTGGGGTCGGTATCACGTCCATCACCGAAGAAGTGGATAAAGACCTCAGGAACCTCAATCTCCTTGGCGACCTTCAACAGACTGATAAGGTGGGTGATGTTGGAGTGGACACCACCATCGGAAACAAGACCTAGGAGGTGCAGACGGCCATTGCCATCCTTAGCACGCTTGAAAGATGCAGCAATGTTTTCCACCTTGATCAACTCTCCCTTCTTAAGTGTCTGATCGATGCGCACACTGTCCTGCCAGACGACACGACCAGCACCGATGTTCAAGTGACCGACCTCACTGTTACCCATCAAGCCCTCGGGCAATCCGACGGCGAGCGATGAAGCGTCAAGCTCGCTGTAGCCTTGAGCCGTCTTCGAGTTGGCTTCAGCGAAACCGGACATAAACGGGGTCTCGGCAGCTGCGATAGCATCGCCATCTTCGCGAGAGTTGGGGCCAGCGACACCCCAACCGTCGATGACAACTACACGTCCGTATTAATGAATGTCATATTGTGAGATTTTGTTGGGAATGTGAAATTGCATACTCAGAGCAACCTTCTGGTCAACCTTGGCCATAATGAATATCTAGCTCGTAGCTGATCCTGGAAGCAGTCAGTTAATATCAGGTCACGATGATGGTAATGGCTGCGGAATTGCAGACCATAGAGAGCCAATTGAGAGGAATGTGGTACTCACAAAAATAAAGTAAATAAGCAAAATATATTGATGATCGAGAAGAAGTAGAAGAGAGCGGGAGAAAAAAAAACGTGAAGTCGAGGCAGTGGCCGGTGAGAGCAAGAGCTGGAAAGAATAGTATGGAGGGGGAGGGGCTCCGGTGACGCTTTGGGAAACCGGCGCTTTTCTTTTTTTTTCCGCGATTTCTACGTCACTTTTGCTGTCGCTCTTCCGTTCTCGACCGCGTTCCGACTCTTCCCTAAACAATTCCCCAGCTTTCGGGAGAGTCGACATTTTTTTGCTATCTGGAGCCCCATTATTAGCATTTTCTGACTTCCGGTTCGCTCTCACGGGATACTCACCTCGGATCGTTTTCTGTTCGCCTCCTATTTCCCCCTACCAACCGCGATGGCTTCCAGGTCGCCTACCGCCGTAACACCAGGCCCAAAATCATCTGCACCCGAAACTCCAGCGATCAACGACTCGCCTACAACGCCGCAGGCCTTCTCTTTTCCACCTCCGCAGACCTTCGATTTCATCCCCCCGTTACATGGCGTGATTCTCCGACTGCTTGGCCCTCAAGCAAACGGGGAAGGGGCCGCCAATGCCGGGAATGACGCTGCTCCTGGAGCGGATCAAAGCCAGGCGCAACAGCAACAACCAACTTCAGCGGTCGGCAATGATAATAACAGTACTGAACTGCTAGGAGGCGTCTCTGCCTCGGGTCCTGGCCCTACGTCCGCGGCGGCTGAGATCGCAGCATTGGGGTCAAACTTGCCTCCCCAACTAGACGCCAAGAACCTTCCGACAGAGGTCAGCTCGATCAAGATTCGGATACAAAAGGCACAAGGCGTGGTGGAGAGCTTACCTGATGTGGACCGTACGGTTGGTGAGCAGGAAAGAGAAATTCACGACCTTGAAGACAGGATAACAAGGCTTAAATCAGTGATTTCCGATTTTGGGAGAAGAGCAAACAATACTGGATCTGAAAAGACCAAAGCACTTGGTCCTTGAAGCTGGGGAACTTAGTGAGGACAGTGCAATTCTTCTCATACGCAGGGAATGGAGTTGCGTTTATATGGCGAAAAGATTGCCATGTTATTCTCCCAGTGCTTCGATTCTCTGTCCTATACCAGGGTGGGGGCTAGTGCCTGGTTAGGAAACTGGGCGAATCGTGTTGGATTGATGCTTGGGTCGCTAGAACTCATTGAAATATTAAGGCGAAAGCCGTCAACTGCTTTCTGAATGTGGAATATCAGGGTTGAATACCGACGAGTATTTTCGGAAGCCTTTGAACAGCCCAGACGCCCTCGAGTACCCCTGTCTTCGACGGGGTGATCCAAAGCCCAACAACAGCTTGGGCGATTATCATCATCCAGACCGGTTTAATCTGGTGCTGGCACCGCTCAGCCGTTACATACCCATCCCCGCCAGCGCAAGATGACGCTTTAGCCCTCAGCCGTTGATGGCCAGCTAATATCAGGACCAATGCTGCTTCGGCACTTGATTCAGGCCTTTATACTCTCGATAATCAGTCTCACAGATGGTTCCCAGGGTAATGGACGCCAGATGGGCCTGAATTGCAGAATCCGAACTCTGAATACTTGGGGGGGCGGGGGACAGAGGGTACACGAGTAGCTAGAGCCACCGCGGTCCTCATTACTGCCGGTGTGCTACCATTCTACGTGAATAACATGCGCTTAATCTTATCCCATAAATCGAGCCCTTTGCGTATTATGGAGTGTAAAACAACTCATAGCCCAATTAAGGCTCACTTTCTCTGACAAGTGTGGGCCGGTGAAGAAACGTAACTCCGATGTCGCGGTCTGGGTCACCGGTTTTACTGACAGACCGGATTCCTGAGGCAGCCATTGATTACCCCACCACTTTTTTTTTCTTTTCTTCTCGTCCTCCCACCTTCTCGCCGTCCCCGTTCTCTTCTTCATCCTCCAGCTTCTGTTTTTCCCTCTCATCCTTACTACCTCTTTACTCCCTCTCACAATGGCTGCCTACGCTCTGTCAGATGCCCACCGGGCTGTAAGTCATCCATTGAGCTTTGCGAGCTTTAGATCTCTCGAGCATGACTGACTCACCGATGTAGCAAATGGAGGATCGCCTCGTATCTTCCGACCCCGAGGTTGCTAAGATCATGGTACGTGGCCCTCCGCAGCTTTCTGCTCCCATAGCTATACTGCAGAGGTTTCTCTTGTCCAACAATCAATTCTGACCTGGTTGCCTCATGTAGGAAAATGAGATCCAACGTCAGCGTGAATCCGTTGTCTTGATTGCCTCTGAGAACTTCACCTCCCGCGCTGTCTTCGATGCCCTTGGTTCTCCCATGTGCAACAAGTACTCCGAGGGTTACCCCGGTGCTCGTTACTATGGTGGAAACCAGCACATCGATGCCATTGAGCTTCTGTGCCAGGCCCGTGCTCTCAAGGCTTTCAACCTCGACTCCGACAAGTGGGGTGTTAACGTCCAGTGCCTGAGTGGTAGCCCGGCCAACTTGCAGGTCTACCAGGCCCTCATGCGTCCCCATGACCGTCTCATGGGTCTCGACCTTCCTCACGGTGGCCATCTGAGCCACGGTTACCAGACCCCCGCCAGAAAGTGAGTACTATAGTCAACCTGGGGTTCGGGCTTGTAGCTTACCATATTGCCCAGGATTTCCGCTGTCTCTACTTACTTCGAAACCTTCCCCTACCGCGTCAACCTCGAGACCGGTATCATCGACTACGACACCCTCGAGGCCAATGCCGAGCTCTACCGCCCTAAGTGCTTGGTCGCTGGTACTTCCGCCTACTGCCGTCTGATTGACTATGCCCGCATGCGCAAGATCGCTGACAAGGTCGGCGCCTATCTCATTGTGGACATGGCTCACATCTCCGGTCTGATTGCTGCTGGCGTTATCCCCTCTCCCTTCGAGTACGCCGATGTTGTCACCACCACTACCCACAAGTCTCTCCGTGGTCCCCGTGGTGCCATGATCTTCTTCCGCAAGGGTGTACGCAACACCGACCCCAAGACCGGCAAGGACATCCTGTATGACCTCGAGGGCCCCATTAACTTCTCCGTTTTCCCTGGCCACCAGGGTGGTCCCCACAACCACACCATCACCGCTCTTTCTGTTGCGCTCAAGTACGCTGCCACCCCTGAGTTCAAGCAGTACCAGGAGCAGGTGATCAAGAACGCCAAGGCTCTTGAGGAAGAGTTCAAGACCCTGGGCCACAAGCTCGTCTCCGACGGTACCGACAGCCACATGGTTCTCTTGGACCTTCGCCCCAAGGCCCTGGATGGTGCTCGTGTCGAGGCCGTTCTTGAGCAGATCAACATTGCTTGCAACAAGAACTCCATCCCCGGTGACAAGTCTGCCCTTACCCCCTGCGGTATCCGTATCGGTGCCCCCGCCATGACTAGCCGTGGCATGAGTGCGGAGGACTTCAAGCGCATCGCTCACTACATCGACAAGTCGATCAACATCTGCAAGTCCGTCCAGGCTGAGCTCCCCAAGGAAGCCAACAAGCTTAAGGACTTCAGGGCCAAGGTCGCCTCCGAGACCGTCCCTGAGATCCTCAACCTGCGCAAGGAGGTCGCCCAATGGGCCAGCTCCTTCCCTCTCCCCGTTTAAATGGGCAAATATTGGGCTTTAACCCCAAACTCTTGGATATGATACCAATTTTCTTTTGTTTTACTTTTGTTTTGTTACATTACTCTTGTACGAGTTCAACATCATTGCGCATAAAATCGGGTCGCGGAGTGCGTTCTTTGGGGTTTACGGGTCTGCTTTTTCAACCTTACGCGGGTCACGGGATATGGATATGCATGAGCAAGTGATAAACATAGCACTGGGATGGCTTCTTCAACACCTTCTTCAACAGGAAAAGTTTACCCTTTTCAAAGGCTTCAGTCGCCTTTTTTTTTGGCTTCAGTGCCGTTCTGTCTTTATCAACAGGCAGTTACATTTTACATATTAATGATATGATGAATCAACTGACATCGTCAAATATATGCCATCTTACTATCTTTGCTATTTTCCATGAATATTTGTTAAGAATAACGCCGTACTTCAGTAAAATTGAAACCACGAAGCAGATGCCGTTGTTCACGAGACAGGACAACGCTGTAGAATCAAAGCTCAGCCCTCCCATCCTCTTCCACGGCAGGGGAATCGTCCAGCCCCCGAATCTCGCCATCCTCATCCTGGTCGAGCCACGAGTGCGACATCAGTGCCGCCACATTCTTCCCCATAAGCGCGCTTGTCTCCATTGTTGAAATGAAACTCTCGATTGCACCGGTATACCAAACACCGGGGGCGAGAATCGGGTCTTCGAATGTCACGCGCGGATACAAGAACGGGTAGGGATGCCATGTTTTCTCGTGGTACCAGCTTACATCTTCCTTACTGAGGTCGTCGATACCGTCAGCTGACCCTGTGGAGGTTGATTCTTGGTCTGGTTGGTCGATGCCTAGGATGTCTTGCATGAATTGGGCAGTAGGTCGCTCGGGCGAGAAGATCTTGTAAACGTAGTGTTGCTTTTCTGGTTCCTCTGGGGAAGTTGAAGGTTTGGTGACGGTGCGGAGGGTGCTGATACTCCAGAACCCGGCTGGGCCAACGCCTTCCTCGGTGTCTCCGAGGTCTGTTCCACGTGGTAGGGTGGTGAGGATTGTTTCAGGAGGAATGTCGGAGGGACCCTTGAGATTGAAGTATTTCCAAGATAGACGATGTGGTGAAGAGAAGAGGGTTACGTAGAGAGTGTGAAAGGGAATGGTGTCTGGGGTTTTCTCGGGAGGTGGGGAGATGGTGATTCCGGAATACTGGTAGGGTCCAGCGATAACGACTTCATCGAATTCGGCTTTTCGTTGGGCATGCTCATCTTTGAAGTCCAGAGTAATTGTGCTGTCTTTGTTCCGATTGATGGATGTTACGGTATGATTGAGTCGCACATCCGCACGCGCAGCTTTGAGCATCCCGTCGAAGATTTGCCAGTTCCCTCCGTCAACAGACACAGCACCTTCAGTGGCCATGCAGACCATTGATTCAAGGCCGTGAATTAAAGGTAGATTCTGCCCGTAGTTGACCCGCGTACTTGCTTGGATCACTTCTCGAGAGAAGTCCGGCGACACGCTGTTCTTTTCCAAGAATGTAGTTCCGGGTGTGGAGGTGGCATCCAATAAACCTACCGAGGCAGCAGCAGCAGTAAGAGACTTGAATGGGAAAAGCGGCTCTTTATAGAGTTGGAGGAACTTGTTGACGGTGTTCTTCATCAGGTTCTGGGTCCTGATTGGAGCCAGACCGTACCGCCAGATGATTTTGGCGATATCCCACCAGCTGCCAGAGTCCTCCATTACAAAGACGAAGCTCTTTCCATCCCAGACGCCAAGGGTTTCACTTTCCCTGCGACGTTCATGGCTGGCGCCCGTGACGTTAAGACCAAGCTCCTTTGACGCATTGACTAAGTTGTAGTTGACCTCGACGAAGATTGATGCACCCAGCTCAATTGGGTATGTCGGGTCATCAAACACATTGACCGTCGTTGAGCGGCCTCCAACATAAGAAGAACGTTCAAGGACAGTAATATTGACAGCGATTCCATTTTCATCTGCATACTTGCGTAGTGAGTACGCAGTAGATGCCCCAGCTGCGCCAGCTCCTGTCGAAGATGTTAATGCACGGTCGAGCTTCTATACAGCGGAAGATCTTACCGATTATTGCGACCTGTTTTGGTCGCGGTTCAATTGGTGGAAGGGGCGTTTTTGTACGGCCAAGTTTGGGGATGGGTATGAATGCAAGAGATGTGGCATATAGAAGAGCCCACACCCATAGAAACCATTTTAGACCACCACTTCTGGAGAAGAACCCCATGATGGAAGATATGGGGGCTTGAGTTTAGCGTGATTGCTAGTCCGGCTGTGGTACCGAGTAAATGGTCTCTGACTTCCAGGGGTGGACACCAGCTTCCAGTCCAAGAAACAGAATATAGTATATATGGATAAGTTTGAATTAAGTTTATTGATGCATCCGCTTGATGAGAAGAATTGCGAGGGATGATGGAGGAGTTGTTGATGAGGTGAACTTGACGCTGTATCAGGCTGCTGGAGCTGTCATCACACGCTAGTCCAGAATGGCACTAGTGTCGTACCTATCGCTTATCGCCCAAATCTTTAAATTTTTTCGTGTATACAGCAGCGAAGATAACTACCACCACATTTACACTGCACTGACAGTTGAGAGAGGTTCTTCATCGCTGACATTGAAAGTATCGATTTCAATTGTTTGTTTTTTACCCACAGTCAGACCATCGCCACAATGGATCCCTACGATAGCGACTCTTCCGGCTTCGAGGATGAGGGGGACTATACTGAGACCGGAGTCGTGCTGGGATACGCCTCGGAGGAAATCATTGAGGATTCTGTTACCCACATAGGTGGGTGGCCAGTATGTTGAATGCAACCTGTCAAAAATTCCTTGAAGTCGCCCATGCTGACCCGTTTCAACCCAGACATGGATTGACGGCTCTACCCCGCCTCCCGGTGATTTTGCCAAATGCAAAGTGTGCAGTGGCCCAATGCTGCTTCTCCTTGAACTTGACGGCGAGCTATACGAGCACTTCCCAGATGCTGACCGGCGACTATACATCTTCTCCTGTCCACGAAAAGCATGTAGCCGCAAGTCAGGCAGTATCCGAGCCGTGCGCGCGACGAGAAGACACAAGAGCCACCAGCCCCCGCAGAAGGTCGAAAAGCAGGAGCCCGAGAAGAAAGAGGTGGAACAGCCTCAAGCACCCAAGCCGGATCTTGGTGCAAGTCTATTCGGAGGCGCAAGCCTTGTAAACAGTGTCTCCGCGAACGCAAACCCCTTCTCGTCGAAGCCCGCGTCCAGCCAACCAAGCAACCCATTCGCTGGCCCTGTCCCTAGCCCAGCTCCCGCGCCAGCACCAGCACCAGCCAACAACTCGACTACGGAATCTCAAGAAGACTCAACTCCCAATATGCTAGCCGAAACATTCGCCGACAAAGTTCGCGTCTCCGACCCCGCGCCATCTACCCAAACCCCCGAGCCATCAGGCCCTCCTGTCCCCTGGCCAGAACGCTCAGAGTTCCCCGAACCCTTCACAAACTTCTACATCGACGCTGAAGGCGAAAACATCTCACGCGCGCCAACGCCCAAGATCCCCGAAAACGTCACAATCGAGACCGAGGATGCCGAGGGCGGCGCCGGCGGCGCAGACGTCAAAGACGCCTTCGAGTCCGAGCTCGACAAGGCCTTCCTGAAGTTCTCCACCCGGCTCGGCCACAACCCCGAGCAAGTGCTACGATATGAATTCCGCGGTACGCCCGTCTTGTATTCCCACACTGATGCTGTTGGGAAACGACTTCACGAGTCTGCTTTTGCGAAGCTTGGTGGTTTGTCGACGGCGCCGAGTGGTGAGAGTCGCATGCCTCGGTGTGAGTCTTGTGGGAGTGAGAGGGTGTTTGAGCTGCAGCTTGTGCCGCATGCAATTAGTGTTCTTGAGGATGGGAGAGAGGGTGTTGGGCTTGGGAAGGATGATGCGGGTATGGAATGGGGCACTATCATTATGGGGGTCTGTAATAAGAACTGTGGACCCGCGGAGGTTGGTGTTGTTGGATACAGGGAGGAATGGGCTGGTGTGCAGTGGGAAGAGGCTGCTAAATAAATGTGATATTCTAGAGTTACTACGCGGTTATGTCCTTATGTTGATGACGAATATAGACATGGTTTTCTTCCTACTACCAGTAGAAAAACACTGGCTTCTTTTGTTGAGTGTTTGCTATCAAAATTGTATTTTTGAATCGTTCAGCGGGTGCCACTCGCTGATATGTTCAGACAGGATATCTCTCGGGCTCTAGTAGGTAGTAGATACATGGCAGAGGAACATCGGGTTGTCCTAGGTATAGAATGATGAAATTATGAGAAGCAAATTCACAACGCCAAATGCGCCAGTCCTGACTTCCCGATCCTCCCCATGCTGGTCTATTTCCGTCATCATCATTTTAGGCTTGAACTCATCTCGTCGATCGATCCGAACTGGACAGGGTCCATGCTGTGGTCTTCATAGACGGATACATGTCAAGATCTCCACATGACCTTACTCATTATTTTGAAAACAGGAAACAGAAATTTGTTTCATTGGCTTATGCAGCCTGCTCGAATCCTCTCCGGATGACGCGGCCGAACATATCGACACCAACACGTTCGCTCTTGACTTCACTGCGAGCCTCGTTCTCCTTGTTTGTGGGCACCTTGATGACGGTGCTGGAGCCAGACTTCTCAACCTCCCAGGTGCACACCTCGGTAACGAACTTCTCGAGAGCCTCGCGGTTCCGGACGTCAAGCCATTGCTCTAGGACCTCAGCGTTGATCTCACGGAAGGCCTTGCCAACCTCAACGGCAATGCGGATGCGGACGAGCTCCTCGAAGCCGGCAACGTCGGCAACAAGGTCGGCGTACAGGTCATCGGAGTTCAGCGTTGACCAGAACTGAGTATATTGAGCGGACTCGAGGAGAGAAGATAGACGAGCGAGCTTCTGGACGGATTCGACAAAGTCGGATGTCTGGGCGGCCTGGGCCTCGGCCTCATTTTTGGGGAAGGGCTGGGTGTAGGCGGGGAGGAGAGCGAGGCAGAGGGAGAAAGCGGGAGATGGGAAGACGGTGAGAGCCTTGACGAGGACGTTGGTCACAGTCTCTGGTTGGAGGAGGTGGGGGTTGAATTGGTAGCTGCACCAGACGGTTGGTTAGCGGGCGCAAAGCACAAATTGAGGTCAAATAATGTGATTTAGAATGGCTTTTTTTCAGAGAAACATTGCTCAACATGCCCAAATTTGGGTCTCAGGTAATAGGAAACGTGATAATAAAGTAAGATTTCTACATCATATGAAGCCAACAATAGCATTCCAGAATGGATCGGGGCGGAATAACGGTAAAAGTGTCAAGATCTCACTCACAGCTTCAGAAGAGCAAGGTTGGCATAGCAGTCGAATGACCGGTCCTCGCACTGTTGAACCACGTAGTCCTGGAATATTGTGGTTGTCTCGGGGTTATACCGGTCGAGGCCGCTGAGGATGGCCTCGATGTGGGCCGGTCGTGTGTCAACCTTGTCAAAAGTGACAACCATCTTGGATCGGAGCAGGATAGAGAAGGTGGAAAGGAAAAGAGAGAGGAAACCGGGGTGGGTTCGAGGCTTGATCGGTCGTGCTGCTCAATGCGGGACAAAATTGATGGGAGCAATTTTCGATTGTGTTGCTGTGCGGCTGTCCCGAGCACCGGATTAACTCGCAAAACGGGAAAGTTCCGCCGGCTAGTAGGTATGTTGATCGCCCGAATTGCTTCTTCTGTTTGGTCACTCCGCATTCTACCAAGAACTAAATCGCCGACGTTGTATTGATGCTGAGGGGAAGGTGCCGTTGCAGTGCGGAGTTGGAATCCAAACATATTTAAATAATATGCCCCTCCTTTGGTGGTGTGAGCAGCATCTCTTCCTCAACCAAACCCAACCATGCGGTTTCTAACTTCCTTTGTTGGTAGCGCCGGCCTTTTGAGTCTTGGTATAGCAGTCGCTGCTGAAGTCGACTATTCTCAATATGTGAATCCCTTTATTGGGTCCGAAGGACCCTTCCCTGGTCAAGGATACGGAGGAGGCGACATCTTCATTGGTGGTGCTCGTCCCTTCGGAGTAGTTAAGGTCGGAATCGACAGCACTGCAGCGAACTGGAGCATGGCTGTGTTGAACGGAGGCTGGACTCCAGATGGAAATGTGACCGCAATAAGTATGCTCTCTGACTTGCAATGGGGAGCTTGTTGTAACATTGGTTCTAGCGATGATGCATGAAAGCGGGACTGGAGGCGCCCCCAAATATGGCCTTGTTCCACAAATGCCCTTGACGTCGATCGATCCGCCGGTGAACATACTGGACAATTTGACATATAACCAGCCGAGGGTATTATCTACGTAGTCTTTATTGTTTATACTTACTTATACTGCTTAGGTCGGCCAAGATCAAGCCAGCGTAGGATACTACAAGACACAGCTGCAAAGTGGCGTTGAAATAGAACTCTCAGCTTCTCGCCATGCCGGAATCATTCAATACAATTTCCCCGCTGGAGAGAAACATGTGCTGGTTGATGTCTCTCATGTAAGCATTTGGTTGCCTGGTAAATACTGGAGCTAACCAGCATAGTATCTTCCAGGAGCACCCACAGATTCCAACGGTCAGTATTACATTGCCGGGGAGATCCAGCTTCATGAGGATGGACAAGCTTACTCCGGCTATGGAACATATGTGGGAGGGTGGAACAATGGTAAACATATTCTTTAGCCCAGGAAAAGACATATACTCACTCGCTTTAAGGGGCCCCGTTTACCGTCTACTTCTATGGAGAGTTCGAGACGAAACCGCAAAATGCTCGAGTCTTCAAAGGGCCAAATACAGATCCGATGCGAGGGTTTCAAGGTCTCTCAAATGGACAGCCCAGCTTCCCTGTCTATGGTAACCAGAGCGACTCTGCAAAGTCTGGACCGATGAACGATCGCGTTGGTGGGATTTTCAGTTGGAACTCGGACGAAGAATCGAGCGTCTCCTCAAGGATAGGGATTTCTATGATCTCCACCGAGAAGGCGCAGGCTTATATCGGCAGTGAGCTCCCATCATGGAAGCTCAATGACACGGTAGATGCGGCCGTCGAAGAGTGGAACAAGGATGTTTTCAGTAAAATCCAGGTGCCCCTCGACGAGACTGCAAACTTGACTCATATTCGGTTGCTATACAGTTCTCTCTACTTTATTCATTTGATGCCTTCTGATAGAACTGGCGAGAACCCGCTCTGGGAATCGGACGAGCCATCGTGGGATGATTTCTACACAATGTGTTAGTTGCTGATAATAATTGCAAAAGGCTTGCCGTCACTGACACAAACAGGGGATATATTCCGCTGCACCGTCAGCTTCTACCACATCTTCCAGCCCGTTTACTACGAGTCAATGATCCGCTCGCTAATTGACATATGGAAGTAAGGTTTTGCTACAGAAACAAGGCCAACAACTACTAACACTCTATCAGACATGCAGGATTCCTTCCCGATGGGCGCTCTGGAAACTGGAATGGAATTGTACAAGGAGGCTCAAACGCCGACAATGTACTCGCAGACGCATATGTGAAAGGGCTCCGCGGAGCCATCAACTGGACAGAGGGCTACGCAGCGATGAAGACGGACGCAGAGGTCATTCCATACAACACGCGTGACCCATTAGATCTGACAGCAAGCACCAAAGAAGGCCGCGGTGCGCTCACCGACTGGCTAGAACTAGGCTATGTCTCACAGGACCGAAACACGCGGTGCATCTCGCGGACGGTGGAGTATAGTTTTAACGACTTTGCCATTAGCCAGGTCGCAGCTGGTGAGAAGCCCGAGGACCAGGAGAAGTACCTCCGTCGGTCAGCGGGATGGCAGAATATTTGGAATCGTGATGTGGAAAGTTTGAACTTCACGGGGTTTTTGGCACCGAAGTTCTCGAACGGCACGTTTAATAACTCGGGATATGATCCGCTCTATTGCTATGGCTGCAACTGGGCTGATTTAAGCTATGAAGGGACACCTTGGGGTCAGTTTCTCGATACTTCTCTTACCACTTTGACGCTTACCGCAGTAGAATACTCCTTCGTGGTGCCGCACGATACAGAAACCCTAATCGATCTCATGGGCGGGCCAGAGACATTCGAAGCCAGATTAGACCTAATGGTACTCCTCCCAATAACACGGCGACAGTTCAACAAGTCCAATAAACTAACGTCCAAAGTTCAAACCAAACACCTCAGTCCAAGAGCTGGGCCCCAACGGCGCGGGCATAACAACCCTCATGAACATCGGGTGCGTCCTATCCCAAACACGAAGTAAACCAACTAGTCACTAACTGATGACCGTTACAAGAAACGAACCCGACTTCGCGACACCGTACCTCTACCACTTCCTAAACAAACAGCACAAGAGCGTCCAGCGATCTAGAGAACTCGCCCTCCAATAGTAAGTCACTCTACCAGCGGTTTAACCCTACTCAACAAAACATATCCCCCAATTCTAAGACACTAACTAAATAACTAAAGTTTCCACGACACGGCCTACGGCATCCCCGGCAACTCCGACGCAGGCGCAATGAACACCTGGCTCCTGTGGTCCATGCTGGGCCTGTACCCGCTCGTAACAACGCGCACCTACCTCCTCGGCTCCCCCTGGTTCAGCGACCTAAACATGACGATCAACGGGAACAACACGCTGCGGATCCGAGCGTCGGGGCTGGAAAAGGGGCACTATGTGCAGAGCGTGAAGATTAATGGGGAAGCCTGGGATCGGAATTGGTTTGACCATGGGGATGTTATGGAAAATGGTGGGGTGGTTGAGTTTGAGTTGGGGGAGGAGGCGGTTGTTTGGGAGAGTGCGGAGGGGCCGGCTTCGCCGGGGCATGTTGTGCTTGAGGACTGAGTAGGTATAAATAATACTAGTAGTTAGGGTAGCGGGGCAGTTCTACTAGTGATAATGGACAATAATGAAGCGAGCGAAATATATGCATTGGAATCCTGGACGCCTTGCATACGCGAACAGACCCAGTCCTCCTAGCGAGAGGAGAGCGCGAGTGAGATCTATAGTTATACAGGTACGGGTACAGACAGAGAGGTACACGAAACAACCGGCGCAGTCCGTCCACACAACTATGCTGTGCTCGCTGTCTTGAGGAGAGACAATTAGTTCGAGGTTGGGCGATGGACGAGTAAACTTGCGAGGGTGTATGAGGCCCACCAGGAAAAAACGGCATACAAGTTGGAAAGGGTATGTACAAAGAAGAAAACCAAACAGCAGCAGCAGCAGTCGTGAACCAAACCCGACGAGAGGATGGGAATATGATATAAACATGAACAAGGAAATTGAGAATGAGATGCGGAAAGATTGCGCCGATGAAGGAAGAGAGGTAGAGAGAGAAGGCGAGGGAGAGAGTCGTGATGCGACGTCGGGTTCGACTAGGCGGTTGAGCCTTTGAGGTGGGCAGTGGGAGCAGCCCTACGCAAGGTTCGCCTGCGAGGCGCAGGGGAGATTGGGCTTCATTTAAGACGGCGACCCTTGCAGGTGGAGCCTGGTCGAGCCTGACGTCGGTGAGGGAGAGCGAAAATGTCTGATACATTGTCGAGAGCAAAAAGATGATGAATGATGGATGATTCGTTTTGTTTCGTGGGTCGCAGCAAGGGATGCGAGCATCGTCCTCTACTGAACAGGCTAGTCCTACTGAACAGGCTGGTAACCCCCGTGCTTCCATTCACTCTGCTTCCAGTTGTCTTGGAAGTTGTTCATCTCGTTGCGCTCGTTGTTGAACTTGTTCTCTCCGAGGGCGTGCTCGAGACGGCCCTTTCTGCGTTGGCGGATGAAGAAGAAGATAAACAGGGCCAGCAGGACAGACCCGCCGGCGGCAGCGCCAATGTAGACACCGGCTTTGGCGCCGGAAGGCAGGTCGTTCCATTTATCGTTGAGCGACTTTGGTGGTGGCTTGTTGATCTCCTCGACAGCAGTGGAGTTACCTCTGATGGTTGTTAGTACAGCAAACCAAGCCAAAAGTTAAGCAGTAACTTGGTAAACTTACTCGATAACATTGATGCTCTCCCAAGTGCCAGAATTGTCCCCATACTCATACTCCTTGCCGGTGTGGAAGTCGTGGACGCGCACATCCTTGACCACCATGGTGTACGGGCCAGCATCGTAGTCGACCTCACCACCAGCCCATTCGATCGTGCCCTGCGCATTGTCGGGGTCACCAGCAGGCCAGATACCAATGCGAACATTGCTCGGCGTCTGCGGAAACGCACTATCGGAGCCATTCTTCGCTTCGTCGTAGGTCAGGGTCCGGAGCAGGTTGTTGTCGACCCACCACTCAATCTTGTCCTGGGTCCAGTAGGTGGTGTAGTTGTGGAATTCCGTGTCGGCGTTGTCGATCTTGAAGAACTCGCCGTTCTCGTAGTCGGTGACGCCCTTGCTGTAGTAGTTGGTTTGGATCTCGGAGGTGTTGTAGCCAACCCATTCCCAGTCGATCTCGTCCAGATCGTCCGACTGCAGCACCGCACTACTGACGACACCAGGGCCTGCAGCCATCTTGACGTGCATTTCGACGATGCCGAAGAAGATGTAGAAGGTGGACTGGATTGTGGGCGAGTCGAGCTTCTTGGCGATGGTGAATTCGGCGCCCTCGTCAGTGTAGGTGATTTCGCCATTGGTGGTGTTCCAGATCTTCTCGTCGAGAGTGCTGTTGAAGGACCAGGTGTGGTTTGTTCCCAGCGCTGCGTTGGGCTCGCAGTCTTCCTTTGTGGGATTGCAATGAGTCCATGTCTGGGCAACGGCTGGCCCAAAGCAGGCCGCGAAGAGGGCGAGGTGTCGAAGGAGAGTCATCTTCGAGGAGTTCGCTGTGGGCAAGAAAGCAAAGAGCGTGGTACGACAGCAAGCCGCGATTCAAGAACAAGGCAATAAAGGCAATAAGGGGCAGATAGGCCAAAAGAGCGACAGGACGTGGGAGCACAAAAGAACGGACGTGCGAACGAAGCGCACGAGGAGGGATTGAAAAGCCCAGCCAGCGAGGAGGTCGGAGGTGAAGATAACGAGGGGAAGAACAGTACAGAAGGGGAAGAGAGGAAGACGAGGGCGACAGCGAGAGACTACACTTGGCACAGAGGGCCGTTTGGTTGGCGGAAATTAGGGCATCATGGCAGTTGGATTATTTTAGATTAATTTGAACCTATCAGACCGGCTGCAGGGCGTTAGCTGCATGGCCGGAGGAGCCATCAAGGCAGGATGGAGAAGACTAGGAGGGCTAAACAAGTTGATGCTTTTTTTCGGTGCAGTTTTGTTTGTTGCTGATTTTCTGCAGCGGAATGGCGTTCAGGGGTTCGCCCAAACAGGAAGCTTCCCTCCATAGGATTAAGCTCCTATTGGCTAGCGTGTAGTACTTGGCTCTGCGCTAGGCCGTTCTAGTCAATGCCAGGATCAGGAAGCCAATCACAGCGCGGTCCAACAGTCACCCTGCTACCCTACTGATCCCACTGATCCCACCGACTGAGACATGAGCAGAGAGCAATAATAGTAATCACTTCTAAGTGTAACCAGCGAGAGTCAGTCAGACGACGAATACCTTCAGGCAACAACCCCCCTCCGCTCATCAAAGTGAAACAGTGGGTTGCAGCTCCTCGGGGTCAAAGAGCATCGCCAGTGATTGGCCCGATAAGTCCACTGCCAATCCGCCTGGTCTGAGTGGGCAGTTCCTTGGCCCATTTTCCAAGAATCCAGGCAGGAATCCAAGATCGGTGGCGACTTTGAACGGGCAACAACATACGCAACTGCTGTCACTGCCGGATTCCATGCTGTCTGGTCCGGATTGGCTGGTTTGTCACCGCATTCCATGTCTATCACAGTGAACCCGAGTTGCACTACAGTATTCATCACTAACTTTGGTTTTCTCGAGTGGCAACTTGTAGTTCGATCTCATTGCCGAGTGCTGATCCATGGCCAGTTCGAGGTCTTTGTTGATCTGTCGATCCACAGACGGAGCTCCCTCGCCTATCTCTCCAACCTCGAACAACCACCGGGGCAAATTCTGCAGCGGTGGCGGACTGCTGACTGGCTGTAAAAGACTTCTTTCTGATCCTTTCGGTCTGGAGAAAACTTCAGTTCAACGCCTCAGAGTCACTGGGGTCACCGCCATGGGAAACTGGGCACTGTCTCGCCCACTTTGTCTCAGGCGGTCCACCGTGACCTCATCAACAATCTGGGACTCGCCATGGGAACTGAATATTGAATAACAATTGTCAACTATGGAGTCCAAATTGCCCATGTGTTGGCAGGCCAATTTCTCTTATCAGCCGGGGTTCTGTTGTGCTCCCTGCGTCTCCCTGAGTCCCTGCTCCCTGCCATCCCTGAGTCGGCCCCTTTTCCCCTGTAAGGGAGATTATTCCGATCAGCCAACGGACTCTCGACTGCGAGTCTAGTTAAAGCCAAGTCAAAAATAACTCCTTATCCACTGGTTCTACGGCGTATAATCTATTTTCATCCACAGTTGCGAGCGACGGCTGCTCGGCTTAACATACGAAGTCTGTACCATTTAACGTACTTCCATTCCATTAATTACTCGACATAAACACCAAGACCTTGCAAAAGTTGAACAACTGGCCACTCTTTCAATCTCTCTCAAGCAGCTTCATCTTGTGCGCCAACATCAGACAGCGCGATGAGAGATCGCCGTCCACTTCGGCCCCAACCTCAAGAAGGCGTCGCTGCCAGCGCTCCCAGTTCCTAATGTTGAACATGTTCCTACACCGAGTAAAAAACCTAGGGTGAGCAACATTGGGTTTGTAGAAGTTCCTGCGCGCTATTTGCAGTATCGTCGCACCGGCATGGGTAATCCATTCTTCTCCCAGGGCCAGATCGCGCTTGAGATCACCCTTGAGATATTGTTGGCCGTACTCCCCCCCTATATGCCATAGCTGGTGAGAGGCTATATATTCCAAATCCCAGACACCGTTTTCTGCATCGACGAGGCCGCTTCCTAGGAGTCTTGCTGCGAAGGACATCAAGTTAAGCCACTCCCTCTCATCGAAAGGCTCGGTCCAATCTGTATAGTGTCAGTTGTATATTCAAAAGGGGTATTGTTTAGATACGCACGCCAGGTCCCTTCTAACAGATACCGCGTAAGACAAGGAAGATGTCTCCATCTCAAAGGCCCATGCTTTGTGTTCACATCCAAATCCCCGCTGATCTGGCACAGCGCATCCAGCATGGAAATCGCTCGCGTGTGGCCTAAATGCTCGGGAGGCACCAACTGCATGGCCTCAAAGAGCAATTCCCAGAGCTGCGTCATGAAGTTCTCAATAGCCGGTTCCATACGCAGTTTCCTCCGGCTCCCGTATCTGCCAGCTTCCCGGAATTTTGGTGCTAGGTCGTCGATTACCGCCGCTGCTTCTGTCGGGTTGAGGGATGCATTTGGCTGTAGCACTTCTTTTAAGATGGCGATGAGCTTCTCTTTGAGATTTGAGTCGGGGTTGGGGCGCTTGCCCTTGATGGATTCTAGTTGAAGGCGTACGTCACTCATGGTGTCGATTGTATGAGTTTGTTGTGCTGGATGGAGTTAAGGTGAGTAGGGCTGGCCCATTAAATATCCGTCTTCAAAATGTATTTCTTTATTAACTCCAGCCTGTGTTTTATTCTTTTAATTCTTTCTGCCTTGAAACATCTCCTGCTCTTTCTTCTTTATTGTATTCAGTACGAACAAGGCTACTTTGTTGGTGAATGGGCTTTGTTAGGGCTTTCCCCTCGTATCCCCGATGAACAGCCCAGTAACCCTAACCAGTCAATGTCTTCGTATTTGACAAAGAGAGAATCGAAGTCTTCGACGCAACAGCAAGTGCACCGTATCCATCATCTTCATTTCTTCAAAATTGCATCCAGCCTGCAGTGCCGCCACCAGTAACTGGCAATTCAACGACGACGCGCTCGTCAAAATCAGTGAATCAGACACCCAGCCCGACGTCTATATAAACCCCCGTTTCCCCCGCTCAAAGCCTCTCTCTTCCAACTCCTCTCCTACCCTCTCATCTCCCCCAGCACTTCTACACTTCTACATCTGTCATTGTGCATATGCAGACAGACTGAGATTAAGGTACGTCATCGAGGCCTGAACTGGTGCACCTGACTTAGTTGAGGTCGCCGACCTTCTCGTCTTCCAATCTTGGCCCACTTGACACGGTCGATTCCATTTTGTCATCGAGGCCATACCGTCCTTTATGGTACGTACACCTTTTCCCGACCCAATATCCGTGGATGGGTGGGGTCTTGTTATCTTCACCGCGCATACTGCCCTTGAAGCATGCCCGTCGAGTTATCCTCGCCTTTTTAGCGTGTCGTCGAGTTATCCTCGTTTTTAAATCGTGTCGTCGACGGCCCTCGTACGTAGCTGTAGATTATCGGATCCGATGTCTCGACTCCATCTCGGCTGGTTCCTCGACTCGTCTTTATTGCGTGTGTGGACGCTGTTTTACAGTCCATCACCACCTGAAAGGTATGATGCCTACCGACAGTTCCAACAAACACCCGGATTCATTTTGATATCCTGTGTTGAAGGATGATGCCACCAAGGACTCCACCAGGTCATGGACTGTGTACGTTGACAAAGTCAGGGATTCAAAAAGAGGCTTGAGTACTATTTCTCAAGCTCTTTCGGACATCGATATCAATGTATCCTTGACCAACTTTACCCTCACAGCAGAGCAGAGACTTGATACCTACAAAAGGTTCCAACAGACGCCGGGCTCTGTCTTAATCTCATGTGAGATTATGCTTGGTGGAATAAGAACTAGGACCACTACAGCTATTTTTGTCGGCACAACAGTCTTTCACCGATTGGCCCAGGCCTGCTGTAAGCCGGTGAATAGAATCGTGGTGCTATACGACAAGCATGAAGAAGATCAGAAAAAGTGCTTCAGTGCGGGTGTTGATCTGTTCTTCAGTGGGAAGTTTAATTCTCTGGATCCTAGCCAAGCCAACGCAGGGTTGGTAAGACTGTCTACTCCGACCTGCATGGTAAAACTTATCCAGTTGCCACAGAGGACAAGCAGAGCACAGGTTGTCGAGCTTCTCTCCAAAGTTGACGCCCAACGCCTCGCAATGAATACGGATGCGAGATACTTCGACCAGAGCATCAGATCCGATGTCTCGACTCCATTTCGGCTGCCTCCTCGACTCTCTTTAGTTGCGTGTAGCAACTGGAGAGTGGACGCTGTTTTACAGTACGCTCTCGAGTCGCCGACGACGACATGGCCACCGTAGTAATCTGCCCAACATATGAGCTGAGGTGGCTTGTCGGTTGTGCTTGAGCCAGAAACTCCTGCAGGAGTGCTGTATTTGCCACATCCATCTATGACACGGCGCTCGTTTTCGCAGGCCCTCATACTGGTTCCCCTGGATATCTTCCCAGAAGCATCGACATCCCCAATGAAGTCCAGAGCGTGTATTCGCAGTTGGTGCATGACCGTTCGCAGGCACTCGGACGAAAAGACCAGGCTGAGAGCAAAGCAGCTCTCGCAAAGGAACGCTCGGCTTGTCAGCAATTGGGACTTCGTCCGTCAACACTGCCATCATTTACGCCGGTTGATTCTCTGCATGCTTAAGCGTGCTATCTACAGCCGCAAGCACGGAGCTGACGGCTCTCTTGGTCTCTGAGTGTGGATGGGGCTATCTCGCCCCCTCGCAGTATGGTGGCCTTTACTACCCCTGCGCTGAATGGTTGATGATGCTGAAAGCGCGGTTGATACCCATCACTTGGATGGGCTGCTCGTGATGTTTCTTCCGAACCACACTCAGTAGCCGGGAATCAAACTGCAAGTTCCACGCTGGATGCACTTGAGTTTAACGCAAGTGCCCTTGCAAGATCCAAGATGCACGGGGAGACTCTGCAGGCTCTGGCAGCTTGGAATGACTTCCAAAGCTTTCTCGACGCATCGGGTTGGGAATGTTGAAATCGAACAGTATATCGTGGTGCCTCGCGCAGTTGTGCAGATTCAAGAGGCTACCCTGGCAATCCGCTACCTGCAGCTGACGGTAAGAGAGAGACGAGAAGCCTATGGTTCGTGGTTTGGCAATCAGTCTAACGCGGTTCCTGGTATTCTGCCGGGAATCCCGTGGACAGGAGATGAGCACCTCCATGGCTAAATCAACTCTTGGATGACTGCTCATATAAGCTATGGAGCATACTGCACCTGCGTACGCCTTGGCCGTTGGACAGGCATTTTGTTGCTGGCTTCAGATACTCGGTGGTTCCTGCTTCATCTCAGAAACCAGCGGCTGTTTTTGACAATGCTGCTCTAAAGCTACCAGAGACTTATGGCTGCACTCTTCACGCCGTGGGCAGAGACTCTTCCGCGGAATAATATGTTGAACCTTTCCCTCAAAGATCTGGGTCTGGAAGGGACGGCCCTCTATGAATCCAGGACACAGAACCGGGATGGCAGATGAGATGTGCTTCATGTGCGATCACTGCGCGCATGTCATAGCAGATGCTGACCACCTGGTCTTGTTCTGGCACTGTCTCGGCTGTATGGGGGTTGATCGCCATCGAAGTTGCGAAGATCATCAAATGTCTGGCACGATTCTCTTGTCTTGCACCGGGCCGTAAAAAGACCACACATTGTGCGTGTCGTGTCTGGCACAGCGAAGACAGGGAAATGTCTGTATCTGAGCCAGAGTCTCACCATCCTTAAATTACTGCAAGTCAGAGGTTTGTCGATGAACATCATCCGAACAACACGACTGAAGGATCTCAGGTGTCTCTGACAAGTCAGTGTGGAGGGTTGCTACCCATGGACAGCCCACGGCTTTTTTCAGTCGAGGGCTCCTGATTCAGGGTTGGATCTGAATCGGTCTAATGACATCCACTTCGACGTCGATGTCTTCCCTTACACTGGACACACACACCATCTCCCAACCCCTTTCTGAGACGGCAGTCTGTAGGATTTGGGTAAGTAGTGAGTTCTCTATTGGATATCACCACTGCATACCCTGGTGTGCTACTGCACATCACGTTGATTCAGCGTTGGATTTTGGGCTGTCTGATATCAAATATCCACACAAACCCAACATTCCGGAAAGCATCAAGCAAGTGCTTATCAGGATAAGTCTGTCGGTACAGGTGGCGCTGGTAGGCAGCAAGCCCACAGAACTGCGCAAACTTTACCCAATAATCAGGTATTTTCTATTTTCGGGCAGAGTCATCAAGGCCCTGTCTCACCAACGCCCCTCTGAATGTTCCGTCCCGAAAGGCAAAGGCGGATGTTCTACAGTATGGAATAGGTTTGCGAACCATTTACCAGCTGGGATTCTTCGCGGTCACTTCGAGACAGCGCCATGGAAACTGCAGCAGTCGCACACATCCTTTGTAACCATCACACCCTTGCAGTCTGGAGGATAGCGGCATTCTATCTCTCTCCAGGAGGTAAACAATAGACATGGCTCAGGCCTTGATGTCAGGTCTCCTCTGCTGGGTTAGTGGCAGACCTCAAGAATTTAGACCGCTGCCCTCCTGGCCTGCTGTGCCAACATCTCACAGATATGAAAACCTTCATCCCAGACTGCCCAGTTACCGTGCCAGCTACTGGTGATGCGGTGTGGGGTTGGCGTATGAAGCAGATACTTGGAGACGCTGTGCTACCTACTTCTCCATGCTCTTGCTTAACGTCGAATACATGGAACCCGTCGGAATTGGAGGATTCTGTCAGGCATTTGTGGAAGAATAAGATCCGACAAGCAGGGAGCTTCAGATATAGATGAGGGGGCTATCCCTTGCCCAAATGACGAACGAAGCAAAGGCTATTTCCAAGCTGGCGGACACGCAAGGAAAAAGACAGCGTTAGGTTTGAAATTGTGCCAGTAACTTTACGTCCCATAGCAACAAACCCACGCAAGTGCTCAGGCAAATGAAGCCTACACGATTACAGTCAGAGGAGCGAGGGCCTTTTCCCTATTCCCCTTGGAACTAGAGAGACAGCTACACCACTCGACATCAATGTGGAGCATGTCTACAAACCTCCATCGGGGCCTTGACAAAGCCATAGAACAGCCATGGGCCCTGGCGGCCGCAACGCAATCCTCCGGCCTGGCGCTGTCGTGGGTGACAGTCACCCCAGTCGTCAAAACATGCTGGCCGGTGTTTTTCTTCTGCTTTTCCTTATTGACCCCTGCGTTCCTATCTCGTTCAATTACCAGCAGCCCGTGCTGTACTGTCGTGGGTAGCCGTGGTCAAGGCCCACTGGCATGCGTTCTTATCTCGTCCTACCACCCCTAACCCTAAGTGGTATGCTCATCCATTGCTTTGGTCTTGGTTGGTCTTGGTTTAGACGTGCTTGTCGCCGGTGTGGCCACCACGGCCATATATTGTCGAACTGCTTCAGACTTTTTAAATGTAACTGCTCAAGTATTCCAGGCAACCTGTGGGTTTGACATCAGATGTCGGAGTGGGCACGCTTTTTCAGAATGGCCTTCCGTGTAGGGCTGCTATTAGGTACGTCGTCGTGCAGCATCGACCACGAAGTTGAAGCATTGGCCGCGGGCTCAGTGCAAGCCAGAGAGGCTAAACTGGTCATCTAAGAGGGCTGTCTGTTTTACAGCTTCTCTTCCGATATGTCATCTACAGCGCGCAACAACCGCACTACTGTGGCCGCTCCTATCATAGAAGCCGTGGCCTTTCGGCAGTGGTTGTCTTAGTGATAAACGGCTGGGATGGACATAGCGCCTTGACCAGGCAAAAAAGCATTACTTCTCGATACTCTCACGACAGTTATGCACATAACGGGTGGGATGTCGACGCTAGGTACCTGACCATCCGATTCCCATCATTTCATAGGTAGAATAGAACTGTCAGTCCATACAAGGAGGAAACAGTGGTTACTCGACGACTCGGCGTTGAGAACATCCTTGTCCCAGCAGGGCGCCTCAATGGATAACGACTTATTGAGGGCATAGCATCTACGTTTGTGCCAATGGTGAGACCGCCATTGCCGGTGGCCTTGTACACAGCGATGTCGATTACCTGATGCTGATTTATATCATCTTGATTTGTATACAAGTCGCTGAGTGGCCTTCTCGAGCCAGCCGCCTCGCATTCGACGCGACAATGAAGGCAGCTATGGAGTCCACACCTTTTTGCATGGTCTATCAACTTCACGAATGTGCCATTCGGAGTTATACAGAAGTGACACATTTATTCGGCACGAAAGGCGCAACGGCAGTCCAGAATCACGAATACACAAACGCCAGCATTATGTCTACGACAACATTTGCTTCCTCGAGGCAGCCGTCGTGGGATCCCAGGAGTAGACAGGACAAGGATCACTGTCGCGACATTGTGTCCCTCACAGGTTGTCCGCCTCCAGGTATTGGATCGGCCAGGATAGCAACTGTCCTCCCAAGCAAGCAGGAAACGATGATACACCATCCATCCATAAGTGCTTGGTGGCGTGAAGAAGTTGAGCACGAGCGTCGTGCCACTTAATCCAAAAATCGCGAAACTGTTGAATAGAGTGACCACTGCGACCCAGGCTGATAGGGGTTCATCTGGCTGTCCGACATGGACACACTCGAGGGTCGTGTCAAGGAACTCATGGCCTTGTCTGAGAGACTCAAGGAACCGAGCCCTATCCCAAAGTCCAGATTAGATCTCACGACGGACCATGGCGGCTCCCTCTACGTCGTCACTGCAGCCCATGCCCATTATCACGAGTCTGTCGGAGTCATGCTTAGCCCTAAGTCATTCTTCATCTATTGTGCCTGAGACGCTGCTAGTAGTACTCTGCCCTTGCCTGCAATTCTGTCCAAGTCAGGGATCTCCACGGAGTACCAGCAAGATTCCTGCACACTAACACTGTGCACTTGGTGCCGGCAGCATGGTCCATGAATGCCAGGGGTTTCCATGGCATAAATAACACTTTGGCCGCCCTTTACCTGAGCATTATATTGTGATTCTTGCAACACCGCCATGACTAGGGCGGAATTGCAGGCAGGATGCTGCCGACCACTAACTCACTCCCGAATGGTGCCATCTACGACTCAGGGGTGCATTTCTGGGGATAGGAGAGAAGCTTAATGCTAGTGTCGGTTTTCTACCAACTCCCAAGTATTGAGCATGCAGGGACTCCTGGCCGTAAAGAGATATCTGAAAGGCCATGCTGAAACAGCAGCAACGGGGGTAACAGGCACCAAAGATTTGACAGCAGTCACAGTTGGCACCAATGTCAACTTCTTCACGTACAGCAAGACCTGTCTTGCCTTTATGGGCAAGATTTCATTATCTGCTTCCCCCTGGGCGGTTTTGTGGCCTGTCAATAACTTCAACAGCAAGTTGCTCTTCTACCATGGATATGGAAAATGACTACTACGGTTTGGGATTTGTTGGGCCATTTGGGGTTGGCCGGTTGTCCCATACGCCTCCTTGTCGCATCTTCTGACGAGAACCAAAGAACGTCGACTGGCCATTATGGCTAAAATAATGTTGGAGATAGCTGGATCACCACCAGCCTTGCAAGGTCTTTTGGTGTAGTGGTCTAGCGTCTCATCAAACAATGCCTGACATACCTGGATGGTTGGAGGGAAGAAAAGGAGCGACCACCATTTTCTCCTCACTATGGGGGGGTTCTTTTTGTAACTGCCTAGACTGGCTGCAAGTACCACACAGCATCTTTGAATGAAAGATAAGGGACTGTATAACAGTCCGTCAGCGTCTTCTGTTGACTTCCTAACATAAAGACAAAAGACACCGACAGAGGCCAGACAGTATAATCGGATCAGGTGCTGCCTTTGACAGCGAATTCTGAAGATATACCTGGCCAAGCAACTTATGTCCTTGCTGCCCGTGTTGGCGCCATGTGGAGCGTCATTCTGGCGTCCGTGTTCCCGGTAACAGAATATGCATGAAACAATAGATCTACGGGCTGTTCAATGCTGCACATGCAGAAGCGGGCTTCCATCTTGTTCCCTTGGTATGTGAACCAGCCATACGTAAGACCGAACCACAACCAGAGAATGGAGCGATAATGATACCAGTCCCAAATTGGGGATGATGGTTTTATGTCTTCTTTTCTAGGCATAACAAGAATCTGGTGCTGGTCGAGCCTACTGGACTGGCTATACCGCGATAACCTGAGGTCAGGTATTCAAGCTTATCTATTTGAAATACTGTTCTTTCTTGACCTTTCTACAGTTTATAAAGCGCCTGATAATGGATGCCACCGACGCAGATCGCCCGCCGTCAGTCGTGGGTATTGTCTCTGGCTGATATCAGGATCGAAAAGCACTAAACTGGGGCGATTTCTAAATCGATCCAGAAGGATGAAGACTGATCCAATGGGCAATTCTACTGTCTCGATGTATGACTTTTGAATTAATCTTCTCAGTCTTCATGTCGACCCAGATATCGTGCAACTTCAAAGTAGTACAAGATAGACACCCGTAGCCCTATCAACATCAAATTAAAGAACATCACCCTTCTTCCCCCTCCTCGACAACCCCCCAAGCCACCCCCTACTCGTCCTCCTCCGAATCCTTTTCCCAGCACACCAAAACACCACAATCATCGCATTATTCACCACCGCCACCGCACAAAACACCCCCGCAATCACAACCGCATACCCGCGCCCCACAATCCAATCAAGCAGATAACTGCCCATCCCAAACGAAATCGCCTGCTTGCCCAGGTTCATGGCAATCAGCATCTCGCTCACGTCCGCAAAGTAACTATCCACCGCATACGCCAGCGTGAACGTGAAGAAGAAGTATGCCCCGAACTGCACCATCGCGACGCCTGCAAAGAAGCCCGTCCAGTGGAGGGACTTTTCGGCGGTGATACCGTAGACGATCAGACCCGCGGGTGCGAGGAATACGCCGGGGAGGAGCGCGGGGAGACGCATTTCGGCCTCGCGGATGTTGCCGTTGCGGTGGGTGAGTTTTGCGGCGATGAGGTCGGATGTGGGTGTGAAGGGGAGGGCGAGGGCGAAGCCGATGATTGTGGCTAGGGCGATTAGACCTGAGGAGGTCTGGGGCCAGGAGTAGGGGGGTTCGGTGATGAGGAGGGGGAAGGTGTAGTTGAATGTGAGGGCGCCGAGGCCAATGTAGATTCCGAAGCTGGTGATGACCCAGAGCACGGCGGGGACGAGGAAGTAGGCGAAGGAGCGGACGATTGTTGCGAAGAACTGGGCGTCGTGGTCGATCGGGGCCCATGGTCTCAGCGTCTGGAGGAATGCCTTTCGTGCTGGGACTGGGGGGACTGCCTCGACCTGCGTTGTGCCTCCGTCTTGCTTTTCGTTCTTGTCCCACGGCTCAGAATCAGATACCTCCAGGATCTCTGGTCGATGAAACCGAGACTCCTCAACTAGGAAGAACGAGGCCACGAGCAGCGCACCCGCGAACGCCGTGAGGACATAGAAGAACAGGCGCCATGAGTATCCCCCTGCCAGCATGTATCCTGCATATAAAGGACCAGTAGACCCGAGACAGAGGCAGACTAAACCTGTCAGTATAGCATTTAAGTCGAGTGTTAGATGAAGATACCGGTATAATACCCAATCTTCTTGCCTCGCTCATGCAGATAGAAGATATCATTGACCAGCTGCACAGGCAAAGACTCACACACCCCACTCCCAAAGCCATGAAAGACGCGCGCGGTCATGAGTCCAGAGAAGCTTGTTGCCCTGGAGGCACCAATGAGGCCAGCGACGAACTATACATCGTATCACATTAGCCCTGCGCAGTAAATCGCCCTGCACAGTAAATATCACAAGACCATACCGTCGCCATAGACAAGAGCGTAACAATCCGCCTTCCGAATTTCAGATACACTGGGACCAGAATCAAGCTGCCTAGAAAGAATAATAATCAGAAATATACACCAAAACCGACACCCCAAGGACTAGAAAGCACACCAAACCCAAACGCCAGATTCGGATACGAAATCAAGCCCGACGCATCGGCGTGCGAAATCCCAAACTCCTCAGCATAGATACTGATGTACACCGACGGCCCAACGAGCGAGCAGTTTCCCAGGAAGGAATACACCGAGACGATGACGAGGATCGCGTTCTTTTTCCATGCTGGCCACTTTTTTTTTGTCAGCTATGAGCGACTTTCTTACCGGGTGAATGGCAAAATACTAGAAGAGGATCATTGGGATCATCGGTGGGCACAGGGTACAGCGCCTGGCCGTAGCTTGAACTGGTTGCTTCTCCTTCAGCGGCAGTAAGGTCGACTGTCCCCGGGATGGCGCCTTCGCGGGCGTGACTCTGGGGTGGCATTTTGGTGAATCAATGAATCAAATGGATCAAGGGAATTGGATTGGGGGAATATCTCTTCGTCAAGGAGATTATATACGAACCCACCGGAGCAGCAGGGCGGCCGCCACTTGCGGGGCTATTTTGTGGGACGGGGTCTGTCATATTGAGCCCTGCAGGGCATTCAGGCAGAAGAACTCGATATTATTTGATGAATTGATGCCGTCCTGACCGGTTGAGGCCGGGGTCGATGTGGAGGCGGGTCAGTTTGCGGGGAACTTTTGGAGTCGCGAGTCAGATTTGGCACGGACTCTCCTGCAGCGACAGGCTGCGGCCCCACAGACTAGGCAGTTAACCTGCTTTAGTGATTACTGAGTCTGGGAGTGCATGGACAGAACAGGTGGTCTATAAACTGCAATCGAGTTGTTGCTACTGGTTAGGTGGTTATAGGAACAATTGACCATGCATTAAGCTAGATACATTCGTGCCACTAGCCATCGACTTGGCTGACATGACCAACTCTATCTGCCACTCTCCTCCACTAATCAAATTCAGATTCCTTCCTGTCCACCAGACCATAACCCAACAACCGACCGGCAGTGTTGTTATACATGTCGGGCGTGTGCTGTTCGTACGCTCGTCCGAGGCCGAATGAATCGAGATTCATTCATCCCTTAGTTGCGGAAGGGGAAGCCGGTCGGGGTAGGGAACGGCACCGAGCTGCTGGGGGAGCCGCTTGGGGTAGGGGAGCCGGTGGGGGCACCAGGGCCGTCAGGACCGCCAGGGCCGAAGATGCTGGTCAACCAGTCCCAGCCAGGGAAACCGCCGTCCTGCTCATCGCCGAACTGACGCTTCACGAAGCCAGTGGGAGAGGGGGAGCCGGTGGGAGTCACACTAGCACTGCTGGTGGGGGTAACGCTAGCACTGCTGCTGGGAGTAGTGGTGACCCAAGGAGGGAGCTCGGTAGGGAAGCCAGGAGGGCCACCGGAGCCGGGGGGAGGAGGCGGCAGGAAGCCACCACCCTCCTGCGGAGCAGGAAGAGCAAGAGCACAGCCGACGAGACCGAGGGAGGCGACGAAAGAGAACTTCATCTTGAAAGGTTTGTAAAGAATGGTTTTCTGGTTGGAATGTAAAGGACTGACAAGACCACGAATACCGGATTCGTTCAAGTGAGTGGAAGTGGTTCAAACTTGATTGAGAAAGTGAGTGGATTAAGCAAGGTCAACACCAAGTTGTCGAGGAGATGGCCGCGCTCTTTATAGCTTGAGAGAGATTCAGGAGCCGGGTTGGGGGCCTAGGTAGTACTCTGGACTAGCGTAAGGAACGGAGACAGGGCTCAGATTTGGCATAGCTTGTTACCCACATGTTATCAGGACAAGCACTTAAGGTTGGATACGGATGGAGGTTTCTGAAACCACCATTTGACGCCTGAGACCGAGCCGTCCGGGACTTCAGCATGCAGAGTGGCCGGTGCTAGTGGCCCTTGCCGCCAGGGACCAGGGTGCTTGCGAATCCTCGCTCAGGGATCCCGCCAGTCGAGAATCGAATGGCGTGCCCTGCTTGGTCGGCAGTCCGAAAGGCTCTTTGGGCCTTGGAGTCATGCCGAGAGCTCTGGATGCAGTTCTTGTCGAGTAGCGACGCCATGTGGGTGCAGAACCGTGGCTGATTGTTACACACTGGGTCTATCAGTGGCCGAATCAACAGACGGATACGAGAGATGTCCCTGTGGCGTTACACCCTTTATCCGGCTACTCCATCCTAAACCCTTATAGGGCCTAACAGGGCTGATCACCATCTGCTGCCCCGGCCAACAGTATTGATTGATTAGATCGTTAACCCGTTAGAGGCGGACGCAGTCCCGCAATGGCTAGTATTTGATATCCAAATCGCTATTCAACGTTCCCTAATCACGCGAAATTTCGACAGAGGCAAGGATGGCCAGCTCATGGCAAGAGACGAGATCGTTGCCACAGGCGCACGGAGAAACAGTGGTGCGGCCGGCGCTCGTTGCTGAGCGCGCAGGGCAAGCCAACCTCCCGTGTCGCTGTGGGGAAGGATCTTCACGGCGTGACGAATCCTGCGCTAAGAGGTGCTTGATCCTGGCGCCTGAAACGCCGTGTGTCACGTTTAATTCGACCTGCCAGGCCCTGCAGCTCCAGTCTGAAGATCGACGCTTTCCTTAGCTGTTCCTGTGCGAACAAGAGGACTAGGCACGGCGTGCCCGAAACACACCTCATTCGGCCCTGCTGGGCCCGATGGTGGGAGACTCACAAACACACGAACGGGCGCAGCCTGCATACCCTGCACATCGCTCGCTTCTCATCTTCATCATCCTGACAGAATAAGACGAATGATGCAGGCGGTTAATATTCCATGGTTTATTCCATGGTCCCGCTCCCTAACGGAAATTCCTAATCCGGCGATCAGCAAAACCCACCAAGTCTAAGCCCAGCGGCGCTGCAGTTTGCAGCTCGCAATCGCTGGCTTGGTAGCGAAACCTGATCGGCCACCCACCAGGAACAATCTCGCCCGTCACACTTGCTGCCTGCGCTGATCCGTGAGGACCTGCAGTGCTTGGGTTGCGATTCAGATTCGAGGTCTGAGGTCAGATTATTCCTGCTCTTAT
This sequence comes from Aspergillus puulaauensis, assembly GCF_016861865.1. Taxonomy (NCBI): domain Eukaryota; kingdom Fungi; phylum Ascomycota; class Eurotiomycetes; order Eurotiales; family Aspergillaceae; genus Aspergillus; species Aspergillus puulaauensis. The sequence continues at coordinate 1,207,305 of NC_054859.1, forward strand.
CTCGACAGTGACGTGTCTCGGTCAATTGTCGCATTGCGCCGTGGTTCCCGCGTCTCCAGAAATTTCGCTGGCAATCCAGCCCCCTGTCAACTACGGGTTGTTGAAGAATGGAACAAGGGCCAGTTCGTCCGTTCCCTGTTGGGGCACAGACGGAGGGCTAAAACGGCCGGCAATATTCCGTAGTGAGTCTGCCCTAGAGGCTTGGAAAGGGACCTTCCTCGTCGCGACCTCGACGAGACATCCTCATGCAGACAAGATCCGCAATCGCGATGGTTGAGGGCTCAAAGTGGAAACCGCAGTCCGTGACGGAACCCCCCTGTCAGTTAATAATCTTGTCTCATCTCAAGCCTGAACACGCAAACGTCACAGGGACGATCGTTTCCATGGCGTCTTCTGGCGCACAACGTGCCGTGCCCCAACGCCGCCGGTGGCTAAACCACCAAGCTAATTGTCAATAGTCGCAAATAGTCTAGACCTTGTAGGGTGACCAGGGTCGAGAGTGGAGAGATCAGTCTAGCCTCGCTCCAGATGACCGGAGCCCTACCAGACATTCCACTTTGTATCTGGTAGATGACGGACTGACGAGTCGACGACTGGGGAAGAGATTCCCCTCTGGGCCGTGCTACCCAAGCGAAGAGAACCCCAGCTCAGCAAGTTCAGCCTAATGACTGGGGCAGAGCTCATACCACCCGGGTCTCAGACTCACAGGTACCGAGACGAGGTCGGGAGTCTGGACTGTCGACCGTCTCACAGTTGGGGATGATGACATGTACTCGGCTTTCTTTCTCGGACAACAATGTGGAGGAGCAGTTTGAGTTGAATTGCATTGTAGTGTACTCCGTACTATGTAGCGACCGGATTAAGAGCCGCGATTGTGTTGTTTCAGGTAGATCTCGGAATTGGTCCAGACAACTCAATCTCGAAAACGGGGAAGAAATTGGGGGAGGGTTGCGACTTGCGACAAAAATATTCGAGGTGCTCATCCCAACCTCTTTTTCCGCTGTCAAAGGATAAAGCCGTGGACGAATTCTCCCGGCCCGTCCGTGTTCTGAAACCGAACACTCAGGGGCAAAGTAAAAGTTCTGGAGACTGGTGTTTCGGATGAGTGGCGGGAAGACAGCCAGGTCAATTGCGTCATTTGAAGCAATCACGAAGCTCAAATTTTGGAATCTTCAGAAGACTCGACTGCTCGAGGATTGAGAGTTGACTTTGAGAGTTTACCTCGAGGCCTGCATAACATGCATAACAGAATACATTGCTTGTTTACATCATCTATGTTTGCATATCTTATCGGCCGATAAGATAAATTACCAGCGTACCACATTTTCAACAATATCTATACCAGCACCCACGGCAGCATACACGAACACCACAGTCTCTATGGCCAATTCCAGACCACATGAGCCATCAATATACATACAAAGAATCATCTTATCCTCTTTTCCCGCACTGAAACCCATAGCCTAGGACCAGACAGCGACGACCAACCAACCAATAAGACCCGCGAATCCCAAAAATACAGCCAAAAATGATGTGATTTGAGCTTCAAATGTGATAATACCCGCTAGCGGTAACATATCCTCCCCATCCACCAATCACAGCAGCATCTTTGGCAATGGCGAAGAAACGGCGACGAAATGGCGACGAAAAATCGAAGATAAGGCCCGCCGGCTCGTTATCGATCGATGATCGCAGGAGAAGCTTTAAATAAGGCAGTGAGGGGCGCTGCGCTGCTTCTGGTCTGTGTGTGCGGGGTGAGCTTGCTAGGTCTGAAATTCTCAGGCACCCTATACATAGTCTTACCGTAGAGAAGCCTCCAGCTTGAGCCACCATGTCCCCTACGAAGCGTGTCGCTGTCATCGGCACAGGGCCGTCTGGCGCTATTGCAGTGGATGCACTGGTGCAGGAGGGCGCATTCGATGTTGTCCGAGTGTTTGAGCGGCAGGAGAAAGCCGGTGGTAACTGGTACCTACCAACTCCCAAGCCGTCTGAACTGAATGTATCGGGTTTTCTAACTAACTTGCGCAGGGTATCGCGAGAAACCGAGCAGGCGGAACCACTAGACATTGACAGCCTCTCAACACGCACAGCAGACAAGCCCGTTGAGATCCCCGCTAATCTACCGCGGTACACGCCCTCTGTGACAGCGCACCGCTACACGGATTCACATATCTACCCGGGGCTGCATACGAACGTGGACGCCTCGGTCATGGAGTACTCTGGAGCGGAAGAGCGGATTCCTGAAATCCGCTCAGACTGGTCTGTTGGGCTTCATGGGTCTGATACGCCGTTCCGGCATCATGGGGTGATTCGCCAGTACGTCGAGGGTCTGCTCAATCGGAACGGGTATCAGGATCTTGTGGAGTATAACACGACCGTTGAGCGGGCTGCTAAGGACCCCGAGACGAATACGTGGACTTTGACGCTAAGGAAGCCTGGGCAGACGCGGAAGCTGGACTACTGGTGGACTGAGACGTTTGATGCGCTGGTTGTTGCGTCTGGTCATTACCATGTCCCTTTTGTACCGACGATTCCTGGGTTAAAGGAGTTTGCGGAGAGATATCCCGGTTGCGTGGAACATGCGAAGCAGTATCGGGGACCGAAGAAGTATAAAGGAAAGAAAGTCATAACTGTCGGTGCCTCTGTCTCCGCCGCGGACACAGCAGTCAGCCTGATCGACTCTGCGCAATCACCCATCTACGCCGTTGTGCGTGGCAAATACAACGTCTACTTCGGCGACGAAGCATTCAAGCACCCCAAAATCGAACGCCGTCCGCCAATCGCCCGGATCGACAGCGACAATGGGGCTCGGACGGTACATTTCGAGGATGGTACCTCCGTTACAGACGTCGATCATCTTATCTTTGGCACCGGGTTTACGTGGACTCTACCTTTCCTGCCGCATATTCCGATCCGCAATAATCGCGTTCCGGATCTGTATCTACATGTGTTCCATCAGTCGGATCCGTCGCTGGTGTTTCTGGGCGCGGTATGTCCTTTTTCATCTTTCTATTAATACCTGAATATAACTAATGGGAACAGGTTGGCGCCGGTCTAACATTCAAAGTCTTCGAATGGCAAGCCGTGGCCGCAGCGCGCGTTCTCGCCGGAAAGGCTACACTGCCACCGCTCTCCGAGCAAAAGAAGTGGGAAGAAGACCGGATCGCGGTAAAAGGTGACGGATCAGGGTTTCTGATGGTGTTTCCTGACTTCGAGCAATACTTTGAGCAGCTCAGGGCGCTGGCTGGGGAGCCCGCGGATGGAGAGCCAGGCAGGAAATTGCCAGGGTTTAACCAGGCATGGCCGGGTGATTTTGCTGCTGGGCATTTGCGGAGGATTAGAATGTGGAAGAGGGCAAACGAGGCCGCCATCGAGGCTGGGAGGGGCTGTTCGCTTAATTAATGGATATGGGTGTATACCTGCTGTATCCCGACCATAATATACCTTAGTATACCTATCCTCCCACTCCCAATATAGATGAAAGGGCTGCACCTTCCCAACTTTTGAGACGTATTTGCACCTGATACCTTAGGCGTATATCAAATTGAGCAGGTGCGAGTGGCCGGTTGTTCCTTCCCCCATCTGTATAGGGTCGTGCTTTCCTTATATGGCAGCTTCTATCTCACTTTAAATGGAAGGTACACGGTTTCAAATACACCAAGTCTCGGTATGCTAAGGGTTAATTTCTACTCTATGTCTATCTTGGAGTCATCTATTCTATAAATTCTATAAATTCTATGCCCATGATCCGTGGCCCGTTTCCAAACTCCTAACAGCAATCCAAAATCGTATATCTCATATAGCAAAAAACGCCATCAAGCCTGGAATATTAAACAAGGTTAGAAACGAACGCCAGACACAGCGAGGAACCACGCAACGAGGCAAGCAATCGGAACGATAACGATCCAGCGTCGGCGAATTAATCCTTTATGTGCCAGGACTCCTAGGAGAATACACGTACACATATTTGCAAGTACCGGGGCCAAATAACGGGGTAAGAGTCTTGTATCAGAGCTCTGGGGCTCTCTGTGGGTGGACGGATCAGTGGGTTCAGGTTCAGGTTCAGGGTCGGGTTCAGGGTCAGGTTCGTTGTTGACTTGGTGTTGCTGTGGTCGTTTGTCGCTTGGGACAGGCCATCCAGCTACGTAGTCGAGGTAGTTCCAGCCCAGTTGTGCGTCCTGGATATGTTAGAAAGGAAACGTCAACTTTATGTTTGGGTCCTTACCTTATGGCGGACGCCAATGGTAGTGTTCACTATGACATGTCAGTGCATTTATAGGACTAGCAGCAAAGTGCAAGACACACAGTAATGATAGAATAGAATGTCAGAGCCGTCATCACTGCCGGACAGAACGCCCAACCCGCCGGGGGCATACACTTCTTTGTGGTTCGAGCCGTATACAATGGAGCCGCCTCCCTCCAGCAGCTTCTTACCATCCCGATCAACGAATGGGCCGTGGACGCTCGTAGACCTTCCAACGCGGATATTATACTCATCCCCCTTCCTCGGGAATCCCTGGATATGGAAATGGCAGCATTGCCCATGGCTGAACCAAGTATAGTAGTACGGAGCCTTGTAACTGAGAAACGATCCCTCAATAGGTTTGCGCTTCTTATTCGGCACATACGCCAGATGGTCCGCATTCGGCTTCTTTGGGTTCGCAATAGATAAACCATCTGTCAATGGGATCTGGAATATACCCTTCCAGTAGCTGCCATACTGCAAATACGGCTTACCCGACGCAGGATCCACGAAGAACGCCGGATCGATGGCATTCGTCACGCTATAAGGATAGATGCCAGACAGACGGCCCTTGCCAGTATTGAACAGGGCGCCGTGGTCAGTCCAGGACCCCGGCTCGATGGAATCCGACGACGCAAGCCCAATGGCGCTATTCCGCCTGCCATTTTTGCTAATAGAGTAGAAGCAGTAGAAGCGGCCCTTCCACTGCGTCACCGTTGGTGCCCAGGGTCGCGAGCGGTTCTGTTTCCTGACGACGCTTTCGCCTTCTAGCACTGTGCCGATCTTTTGCCAGGGTCCCGAGAGCTGGGAGGCTTTGAATATGGGAATCCTGACTCCGCCCTTGAACATATAGTAGTGGTCGTCATGGTATATGATGCTGGGGTCGTGCACCGCCACATTGCCTAGGTTGGGGAGAGGGTAGTCTGTTGTGTCGGAGAAGACGTCAGACTCTATTGGCTTTGCCGCTGCGAGACACAGCCAGAGGATGAGCCCCAGCAGTGTGATATGTGCCATTGTCTTGGACCCGGGGTATGGCGGTCCCAGGATGAGGAAATCGGATCGATCAGGACGGTCGGGGGATTCGCAATTCAAAGCATACGGCGCAGGGATGTTACAGCTAACGCAGCCATCGTCATCGCATGCAAGATTGGTGCCAGATCAGAGCTGGTGAGTTGTCAATCGAGCAAGGGGGATGTGCACTATCAGGCAGAAGAGTAGATGTATAGGCGCTCAGGCCGCAACAAGAGCACCAAACAACCAAACAGCATGCCAGGGGCACACCATGACGCAGATACACGCTCAGCCGCGCAATCATAAAAAGGATCAAGCAGGAACAATTGGATTGATCGGAGCCAACGGTGGACTTGTCCAGACCGTGAGAATCTGCCGATCATGATCGACCAGTGTGATATCATGATTCGCGTGCTATTATTATGCCAACGGGAAATAACAGGGGCGGCACATTCACATTCACATTCACGTCTACTTCACTACGGTGTATAGCACTGTTCTATTCCATCACATCGGAACAAGCCTCATCTCCTCCTTCGTCCAGTACCGCCGCATATTCTCCGCGCCCAGCGTCTCGACCTCCTGGTCCAGATGCATCCACAACACCTCCCTCCACGAATCAATCTTCTCCCGTAGCACCTCCACCTGCAGGTCCTCCTCGCCCTGCGAGCACTTCTCCAGATACTCCCTGAACCCGTCCAACCCGGCGTGGATCTCGCGGTGGTGCCGCAACAGGTCAGCCTGCTTCCGCCCGCGCCCCGTCCTGAACTCGGGCATCCTCTTCGCGAGAAACGGGAAGACCATCGTCTCTTCGATGTTATGGTGGGTTTCTAGATGGTCTGCGAACCGCAGGCCCTCCGCAATGAATTGTCGAATCGACATCCCGTTGGGCCGTCGGCCCGTCGTGCAGGCGTTCCACAGAATATTCCATGAGCGCCGCAACATGCCGTGCTAAGGAGCGGTCAGTATCTGCTCCATATACTAATTAGATGAAGCTCATGACTCACGAAGAAATCCATCTTTTCGGCCGCGCTGTTGTACACCTTGAAGTCCTCATTGGACAGTGGGGGCGGGCTGTTCTCTCCCGGGCCGTCCATGTTTCTGGTCTGAGACAGCGGCGGTCTCCCACGTTTATGATGGGAACACGGGTTGAACGGTCGGAGGAGGGCTCCTGGCTAGGACTTTCCAGGAATAGATCTGGGCGAAGCCATATCCAAGACTGGAGACGCAGATTCGGGCCCTTCTTGTTCAGTCAAATTCCTTGACTGCATTATATAACGATGACTAACTGGCGGGGCGAATCATTCGACAAGGATTAGTCATATGGAGTATCTACATTATAATACAATTAAGCGATAACTAATTAATGTCTTTTCAGTGGGAAATTGCATAAGCAGGAAGGCTAAGCATGCTGTGGCCTGGTTATAGTAGTCCATGGGCGTGGGCAGAGAAGGTTTACGTTAGCCCTACGTTCGACAGTAAGAAACCATAATATATACAACTGGATAATCTATTCTCCAAGCCATTAATTAGATATTATTGCCAAATGAAACACAAAAACCAAAAACATCAAGAAACCATCTCCCCGAATAGCCCTAAACAACAATCACAGCCCCAAATCCAACCAACACCCCGCCCGCAACAGCATAGATCGTCCCAGCCTTATACAAAGCCCCAGCTGCTCCGGTGAACGCCGGCCCATCACCCCCACTGCCTCCTGTCGACGAAGGAGAACTGCTACTACTACTACCACACGGAGTAAGCGAGCCGCTCCCAATTGGATGACTCGTGCTCCAGCCCGGGGTGGGACTCTGAGACCACCACGGAGGAGTACCGGAGCCGGTTGGGAGAGTGGTGGATGGTGTCTCCGTTGGCGAGTCGGGTACTGTCTCGGAGTGTCCGGGGAGGGTGGTGGCCGTCACGATAGGGCCGTCTGGGAGGGTTGCGATAGACTCTTCGGGTCCTGGGGCGGTTAAGGCTGCGGAGGTGCAGGCGAGAATGGAGGCGAGCGCGAGGAGTTTGTACATCTTGTTGGTGGTGGTACTTGGTGCAGTGGCTTTTTGCTGGAAACGAAACGAATGTTGGCGTTTGGTTATCGTAGTAAGTAACGACTGGAATAACGAATGTGGTTTGCTTGAGGGTGGATGCAATTGTCGGAGTCCAAGCCTCAATATATAGATGACTGGCGGACCCAGTATAAACGACATGCTTTATAAAGATAGGAAACACCCAGGTGTAAATATTACATGGCCTAAACTACTAAAAATACCTCCTTCTACTAGTTACAAGCCCTGAAGGATGATGGAAGGCCTGAAAGATGGATTGCATAGGCGGCCGTGCGGGCTTCAATTAGCTGAGCTTGCGAAGTTAGGCGCCTTTCCTGGCTAACTCCCTAAATTACTTTGCGAGTATGCGCTGCTTACGTTGACCTTGAAATTCCCACATTAGACGCCTTAGGGATGCTCGTATAGAGGCGGATGATTGAAGCCACGACTCGTATGGTATCAGAAAACTCAGGCATGTCTTAATATACGTATTATTAGAATCTTGCGAGGAGTTAGGTGGAACAGTGTCTTATGCGTCATCAACATAATCATCTCATGACGGTAGAAGTTGTCAATGGATGAAAAGTCTTCTATATACAATGAAATGTACAGATAATAAACTGGTACCTTAATCCAACCGTTAAGACGCATAAATCATTAAACGTTGAATCACAACAACGGAACCCATCAGCTCGTTGGGCAGTCTCTATTAAATGGCCGTGATGCCGTAAATTATGGTCTATTCAAAAGCAAACCCCGTCATATCGCCCCAGTCAAACGCTTCCATAAAAGGGTCTAAATCGCCAGGCGGCTACTAGTCATTAGTAACAATAATAGCAAGTGATCTGATATCAAAACTTACCATCAGCCCAAAGTCATCTGGCAGAGCGACACTAGGTTCGGCCATGAACTGCGAAGGCACTGCGTGAAAACTATCCAAACCAGGCACCTTTATATGAAATCAAGAAGTTAACAAGCGCATCTAAACAATTGTTGAAGATATACACACCTGGTTAGTTTTGAAGCTCCCCATCCCCAGTTCTCCCAGGTGGGCGCAATTGGCGTGGCGCGTGAAAAGTGTCTGAGCAAATAAGATGACACGTTGGACCACCTCTTGCTTGTAGACGGCTGCTTGCACTGGCCATATTTTGGCCTTCGCCAGTGCCAGAATGGTGGACATGAAGAAGTAATCCTTCGCGCCCTTGATTACCGAAAGGAGGTGAGTCTCCATACAGGCGCGAGCCACCTCCACCAAGGATATCAAGGACTCTGGTATCCCAGGAAGTGTATTAATGAGAGAAACGGAGTTGGTGCCTGTTGTATCGGTTAGCGACATGGCCGTAATCATTATCGGGGAACATACTACGAATAGAAGCTGACTCATGTAGCAATTGGCAGACTGAGCAATAAGCCTGCACGGTCCAATCGCCGAGGTTACTGAGAGAGAGAGGCATTGATGTCTCATGAAGTCGTTTCTGAGTCGATAAAATCATAGTCACAAGCTCCAGCCGCGACCTGGCAGATGGAGCAAAGAGAGGCTCCCGTGCCGCTTCGATTGCAAAGGGGGTGTGTATGGACAGAAGGCTAAGCCCGATTTTGTTCTCCAACATGTACTTTGTTAAAGTCACTTTGTCCGCTGTTTGAATATTGCCAAGATCGGGGACCTGCCAATTGGGTATTTTCGACATATACCGGTTTAGTTCCCAATCTAAGCGGAGAATATCCTCATAGCGACATCTGATCCGTGGCGAGTGCATCAAGGCACAAGCTTTCAGCCGCAATGGAAGCGACTGCGATAGGGCTGCCTGGAAGGAACAATCGGTGAATTCTTCTAGTGGGCGCTCTGCAGGCAACTCTTCCATGGTTTCGTGGAGGTCGATGTCGTTTACGTTCAAGGGGGCCACCGTGTCATAGTCCGATTCTTGTACTGCTGGTGCCATGCCGCGCTCAAGGGATACCTGAAGGTCCAGTTCCACGATGGTAGTCCATATGCGCCTGCGCATTTCCTGGTTGAACGGTGAGATCTTGGTATACATGCTGGTGTCCCGATGATAACCGGCCAGCATGGCCCGTTTCACAAGGTTTGATGTGGTGAGCCATGCCTTGCTTCGACACATCCCGTGGGCCTTTTGCGCAGTGACCAGAAGCACATGCAGTCGAAGGACCATGATATCTGAGCGTTTGATGTGGGCGTTCTCGATCCACTTGTCCGCATACATGATCCATTCTATAGCAGTATAACACTTGAGGCTCGATCCATTCTTCAGTTCCAGAGTAGAGAAATCTGCAAGATTCCACGCACACGCAAGGACGAGGAGCAGCTGCACCACAAATGCCGGGGACACAAGGCTAGGGTTAGATTTCTGCTCCCAGAAAATATCCAATTCCTTGAGGAATGTGGGAATGTGTAAGATCCTATGTATGGACTCAACATGCGTGAGGAACAGAATCACCAACTCATCAACAGCCTGTCGAGACGGAAGCAAGGAAACTAAAGACGCCGCACTAAAGTCTTGAACAGGCTGGTTCAGGACTCTCACTTTCCAGAGACCCCTCGTAACCCTGGTCAGGTCGAACCGAAGAGCTGAAAGGTGAGGGCTAGAAAGCCGGATTTCTTCTGCAAACGATCTGAGATCCGGAAACTGCGCAGAGGTTAGCGGTTTGCCCTAAGTTGTAGATAGTAGTAGTAGTAGTAGTACCTGGGCAATAAGGTTCGCAAATATGCCGGATCCATTGAAGCGAGTCTTGGTATCCTTCCCTCGCATCATGATCCTAGGCGAAAGATCCAGCGACTGGGATGGTGATACCGGGGGCTCATCGTCCTGCACCGAGTCGGCCTGCGAGTCGGAGTTCGCAGTATGATGTCTGTTGCGGTGCAAGAGTTCAGCACCGTTCACGAAATCCTGGTTGACCGCGGCTTTCGGCGCCCCCAGGACGGTTTCCAGGAATCGATCGCGTTTTTCCTCGCCAGGATGTGCAGTCGTCGAATTGGTTAGTTGAGGCCGAGCCGACGGCTTGCTTATCGCCGAGTCTGGGGTCGGGTGGGCAGCAGCCGGCCGATCGGCCAACTGCATCTGTGTCGCAGCTGTAGTGGCTGCAGGCGTCCGGTCGGGGAAAGACGAATCCACCGTGCTGGGTTGCTGCCACAGAAAGCCATCTTCGTAGGAGCATTTGGTGGGCGCTTTGCTCTTCAGGCACCGGCCGCACGTCGGATACTCGCGGTCACACTTCAGTTTCCTGCTGCGGCACTGCGAACAGGCAATCGTGCGCCGCCTTCTCTTGCGCACGCGCTGCTGCTGCGGGGGCTGGATGTCCGCCATCGTCCGCTCGCTAAGCCTGCATTGCCATCCCGGGTGGACATCGGGCGTGACTTTTGACTTTGAGAGCGAGCGTGGTCTCTGTTCAGTTCAACGGCGGCTTACGTGTGTCTGTCGGCCCGGCCCTCTTAGCCTGATCGGGAAATACTGTCCGTCGCGGGCAATCCGCAGTCCGACGGTTCCACCTCTATCAACATACAGGGACAATATATACTCCGCGTTGGATACCATTGTGCCTTGATGGTGTCCAGAATTGCAGTGCCTACTTACTGTTAACCACTATCTCCGCGTGGTCAGGACTGCCAATGTCGGCCCATGCTCATGCTGTCTGCCGAACTAGGTGACCTTCGAATAAGCGACTTTGTACCCAATCTACCCAGCAGATGCCCGAACAGCTCTATACAGAGTATGTATAGGCCTCTATCTCAGCCACGTGAGTCCTGTATATCTGCAGGCTGCAGCGGCATAAGTCCGGCAACAGTTACTCCGAACAAGACAGTGAATGAGAGAAAGAAAACAAATTGATAACGCCAAAAGTAGGCAGAGATATTCACTGCCGTTTATTATTGGAACACTCTTTCGCCCCAAAGCTTAGGCAGAAGCTGTACTTCTTTCAGTCTTGCCCATTGTCTCGGAGATAGTCCTCGGGGTATTCGGCGTTAGACAGCCCCGAGGTATCGCTAAGATATATAGCTTACTTTCCCGTCAACAACGGTCAGATTCAACAAAACCTTTAATTTTTACTCTGGAATATTATCCGCTGGCACAGATAAGTAATATACTCGACACTCTTCCGAAAGCAAGGAGCACCGCACAATGTTACGGTCACTTCTCTCCGTAACCGGCCTCCAACGCGACAACTACATTTTCCCCACTGTTGACTTAAAAGAAGATGGGCCGGACTGCAAGAAAGACTGCGCCGACTGCACAATAAACTACCCATCCAAAGTAAAGGTCGAGACCTCGCGACCACTCTACGGCCATATCAAAGAGTTCCACACGCACGTCCTAGTTGCGACAGGGCAGTCAGACTGGAAGGAGAAAGTCGAGAATGAACGTGGGAGCTTAATGGAAGCTTTCAACGACTCCCATGGGTCTAAGCATGGCGTAAGTACCTGATGTTCGTGCTTTTATTGCCGTCGGCAGTATTAACCGCAACCAACAGCGGATGATGGTTTCTGCGTCAAATCTGAGATCGCCAGAGGACGACGGAGGCAGCGATACTAAAGGGCACGGAGCTTCCGTTCTTCTTCTGCCGTCATTTACGTTCGTGGATTCGGTAGCCACAGGCGATGTCACAGAGGTTATTGACCGTTTCATCGACGCCCCCTTATCGAAAAGTTCTTCAGATGCGACAGTCACCCAACTTCCCGACTCCGGATTGAAATCCCGGCCGTGTGAATATGATTACGTTGTGCTCCTCTGCTCGCATAAACGGCGAGACGCACGGTGTGGAATTACAGCGCCTTTAATAAAGCGCGAACTCGAACGGCATCTTCGACCCCTTGGGCTGCATCGTGACGCAGATGACGAGCGGCCTGGAGGTGTGGGTATTTTCTATGTTTCCCACGTCGGCGGGCATAAGTTTGCGGCGAACGTATTAATCTATCGCAAGAAAGAGCAGCAGATGATTTGGCTAGCGAGAGTTCGGCCTGAACATTGCGAGGGAGTTGTCAACTATACGCTTTTGCAGGGGAAGGTGGTGCACCCTGATTCTCAGTTGCGAGGAGGGTTTGATCGGCTGAAAGGGTTGACAAGTTGGTGAATGTGGAAAGTGGGAAAGTTAATTGGTATTATCTACTACATTGGATACCCAGTAGTGTTATAGAATAGTCCTAATGCTACTTAGCGAGAATTCATGGATGGCATCGGACTTGTTGTTCGGCGTAAGTAATTGCTGGTGCTCTATGTCAGAACAGATATGACTATAAGAAAAGACAATAGAAGGAAGGCTCAAACAAATAATTTGGAAAAATTTCCAAGCAAAACGAATTATAGATAACTAAAAGGTGATGGCACCTTTTTACGTCTCAGACATAGGGCTCGGCTTAACCGGCTCTTTCTTTCCGTTTTGGGAATAACCGACGGAGATAAGAGCATCTCATCCTCCAGCTCATCGTCATCTCGCTTCCCTGCTACATCTCCCCCTCAAATATGCGGACGCGCATTCAATATTCATTTTGAGATGTAATATTCATCATAATGGAATCGGTCATAATCGCGCCGGAGAAGCAGCGCAGGCGGCCAAAAGTCTCATGTATTCTCTGCCGGAAGCGCAAGACCCGATGTAATCGAGAAAGACCCTGCAGTAGCTGCAGACGCTCTAGAACAGGGAACTGTGTTTACGAGGACGTCAGCCCTTTTCCTTCCAGTCCAAGACATTATCCGACTCCTGAGTCGCAAGGACCGATACGCCTCGGTGATGTATCCAGCTCTTCAAGCCACCCATCGCAGACACAGGCGACTAGCTGGTCAGATGCATCGAAGTCTAGCGAGAACGTTAGTCAAGATTACGAAAAAGCGCAATTAAAGCGCAGAATTCGACAGCTTGAGGATCAACTGTCCCATGCGGTTCCAGAGCCTGTCAATGATCCAGCTCCGGATTCCAACTACACAAGGTGCTTCGGCCTGGCGGGAAGAACCTTCCGTCTCCTTTACAAAAGAGGCGCACCGGAGCAACCTGAGCCTATTGCTCATAATCTTAGTCACAAGTCGCGTCTATTTGGTCAAAGCCATTGGGTTGTTAGCGTTGCGTATCTGGTGAGTACCGACGCCGGCCCAGCAAGGACTAACTGACAAGCAATCAGATTCTTGACTATTTCAACATACTAGATTCCTATGTACAAGACCAACGATCGGAAGGTTGGGCTGGTATAGAAAAGTGCAAATTAATAGCCAGGCGCATTAAAATGCGACGGGCACCTCCGTGGCCCTCACCACCGACCTCCGAATTGCCCTCTCGAACCATTTCTGATGCGTTGGTCCACCAATATCTCCAGAAGACCGAGTCGCTCTATCGGATTTTGCACATCCCTACATTTCGTAGGGAATATGAGGAATTATGGGTTCCCGGGAAAGCGAGAGACATAAATTTCTTGATTCAATTGAAGCTAGTGTTAGCAATCGGCGCGGTTACTTATGATGACCAGTTTTCGTTGCGGACGTCTGCCATCCGATGGGTATATGAGGCTCAGATTTGGATATCTGGACCAAAATACAAGGCGAGGCTGAACTTTCAAGCCATGCAGACCAATCTGCTCCTTTTGTTTGCGCAAGAACAGGTTGGAGTCAGTGGGGATTTACCGTGGATCTCTGCGGGTGCTCTTCTTAGAAAAGCAATTTATATGGGCCTACACAGAGACCCAAGTCACCTACCCCAGAGAACGTTGTTTGAAGTTGAGATGCACCGACGGATTTGGAATACCATTCTTGAACTGAACATCCAATCCAGCTTAACTTCCGGGGGGCCCGTTTTGATTTCCCTTGACGACTTTGATACATCGCCTCCCCGTAATTTCGATGACGATCAGCTTGAGGTTCAGAACCCAATACCAAGCTCGAGTGAAGAAATGACACAGACGTCTTTTGCAATAGCGCTACGCAGGACCTTTCCCCCACGCGTCGCAGTGGTCAAGTTCCTGAACGATCTCAGTTCTCATGGCACCTACAAGGAGACGCTTCAGCTCGATGCAAAGCTGCGCACAGCATATAGGGAGCTTGGTCGAACTCTCCGAGCATGCAAAAAATCAACCGGTAGTTCATTGTCTTCCCACTACGAAACTAAGGCAGTCGATTTTCTTATGCACCGATATTTTTGCGCTCTTCATATTCCCTATTTTGGCCCAGCACTGCGCGGAACGACTTATGCCTATTCACAAAAAGCGGTGGTTGAATCGTCATTGAAGTTATGGAGAACCGCATGGCCGGCATCAACTACTCATGCCAGCGATACAAATCTCTTCGATGATAGCGATTTCCCTAGATTAATTGCATGCAGCTCGGGCTTTTACCCAAGTGCCACCATTCATGCTGCGGCTATTATTGGGTTGGAGCTCCGGTCACAACTGCAGGAGGACAACATATGCCCGGCTCCCTTGCGGCCAGACCTGCTTTCTGTGCTGCAGGAAGCCAAGGAGTGGTGTCTGAAAGTGATGGAGGCCGGCGAGACGAGCGTCATGGGTTACTTGCTCATAAGCCTTGTCGCAGCAGATGTCCAAAGGATTATGGGCGGTTTTGGAGAAGACAAGATACCAGAATTGTTAATCAAGGCTGTCGAAGAAGTAGGAGAGAAATGCTTGCCGATATTAGAACAAATGGAAGCTATCCAAGACCAGTCAACGGATTTAGCAGATGAGCTTCATCGTGCTACGCCGGCGGACATAACTGAGGACTGGGACTTCATGGTGAGTATAATCGCTGTCTTACAAATTTTCGTTCTTTTGCTCATGGATACACTAGACCTCTGATGCGTTTCTCGATCTCGGCGGCACCGAACCGATGAGTTGGATATTCAATGACGACTTCAACCCAGGCATGCCATTGTTCTAGTCCGCTGTATCCGAACAGGGATGTTCGATATATGATTCGGTTTTTCACGCAGGCAGTGCCAGCTTTCCACTGATTTCTCACCTACTCTGCCTTCATGGGCCTCCGTAACACAACTCTCGAAATGCACAGGAATATCTCGATGCCTCCTCGAAAACATCCAGCCTTGAGCTGAGTTGAAACACTGTGGAGACTCACGTTCCCACCCCAGCAGGATGCTGCTCGTTTCCTCCATATATAATAACAAGCGACCAGACTTTACCTCTAGACTTAGTGTCAGGGCTAGAGGAAACTCGATTTCACTACTGCACAGCCCGTTTTGCGGATTTTGGTTTAAATAATAATTCAGGGAAATCATAAAAGTTGAAGATCTATTAAGTTGTAAGATAAAAGTAAGGTATAGGTTGTGCAAGAGCTCGACGCGCTACGTCACCCACGCTAGCCACCCGCGTTAATTGATTTCCACGCGATCAACAACCAGACCAAACTATCATTGCGACACCAGGGTGCTTCTCAGCTTTCCTAAATCGCAAAAAAAACCGCTTTAATAATAACTATATTATCCGGCGCACTGTTACCCCGAAATGCAATAATGGCCGCTGTTGCTGTCTCGGAGATCGCGGCACACGCGGCAACCCTGCGCGCGGAACTGAAGGAGTGGGAGAGGGAATTTGCAGCAGCCAACGGAGGCAAAAAGGCAGGACGAGGTGATATCAAAAACGCTCCTGAAATTGGTATGCTACTATTGCGCGTTTTGCACCCATTTTAGAGCTCATAAACCTGGCCTAACCGTGTCCAATCCAGCCGCAAAATACAAGGAATACTCGCGCCTAAAAGCCCAAGAATCGTCCTCGGGCAGCCAGAAGGAGAACGAATTACCGGACTCGAAAAATAATGAATCCGGAGAACGATTGAAGAAGCGCAAGCACTCCTCACCTAATGGACCAGAGCATGGCCAGGGCCACGGCCAGACTACGTCTACGCCGCGGAAAAAGGGAAAAGACATCTTTCAGACACCCTCAAAAGCGAGAACAGCACACCCCGCGAATGTTGACCCTTATGACTCTCCCTCCGTGCTCCGGAGACTCTTCAGCCCCTCGACGCATATGCAATCTTCGTCCCCGTTAAAGACGGCCATCGGACCAACCCCGCAACGAGATGGCAAAGCACTCGGTCTCTTCGATCTCCTCTCCGAGTCGGGAGGCAGCACCGCGACGCCTTCCGCGACCCGGATAGCAAGCGTCAAGGGTATGTCGGCGCAGACGCCCTCAAAGAAACGCAAGACAATGGATACAATCGCGGAGGGAGAGGAGGACGAGGAAGAAAGTACACCGCGAGGGGAACGCACACCTGCTTCATCAGGGAAGATATACGATCTCTCGGCTCTCTTCGCGACCCCGACGGCTTGGAAATATTCCTCTATTGTCGAGGATGAGGCTTCAAAAAGCGCATATAGGAATAACAGGGCGAGTCAGTCAAACCCGCAACCTCCTACGGATACCGACCCCGCGAACCTCGAGACTCCGTCTTTCCTTCGACGATCTACGTCCGGTATTTTCAGCTCGTCGAACCCCAATGCCAGCGCAGGCGGTCTAAGCCCGATACTCGTCCGCAAGCCACAACAATTCGTAGGCAAGGGCCTCTCACAGATCGTCCAGGGTCTACGCGATATGGAAGAGGAACGACTAGATGATGACCTAGACGCTCTTCGCGAGATGGAGAACGAGCAGCAGGGGCCGGGCGTCGAAGTAGCCGATAGTCAGATTCCAGCGGATCCAGCTGCGCAGGGCCGTACATACAAGAAGAAGGGCCAGAAGCGCACGACCCGTCTAGTTCGCATGAAGCCGGTTGTTGCGTCAAAGCCGGTAGCGACAAAATCTCGGTCTCAGTCTCAACCGCAGCGCCAGAGCCAGCGCCAGCCTCGATCCACCAAGCCGTCCTCCTCTACTCTAGTTCGCGAAGACGGCAGTGGTGGCACTGAACCGGAGGAAAGCGATGACGACCTCGTGGCCATAGCAGAAACGCAGACTGATACTGCCTCGCTTCGCCCTAGGAAAGAACACGACGGGAACGTCGCAGAAGAATTCGAAGAGGGCGACTGGGACTCTCTCCATTCGATCTCCGAGGCTGAAGCAGAGTCAGACATGGACTCCGATCCGGATTATGACGCCGTCTCGAAACCGCTGGGTCGGACGAAGAGTTTTTCAGAGAAAATGAAGGAGGCTATTGGGAATGCGGGTGGGCAGTCCAGGGGCAGCCATGAGACGAAACAGCCACAGCAGCAGGAGAAGGAGAAGAAGAGGAAGGAAAAGGAAAAGGAGAATGTTGAAAAGAAGCCGTCGACGAGGAAAATCAATCCTCAGGCTCATGCAAATTATCGGTCGTTGAAGATTCGGAATAGAGGCGGAAGCAGAGGACGTGGATTCGGGAGGTTCCGACGAAGGTGAAAGAGTTAATAGCGCAAGGCCTTACATTTTATATGAGAAATGAGCATTAGCATTAGATTCTTATCATTATCATAGATACCATGTTTTTAGCGAGATGATTAGTCTATATTATATCTATCTATACATGTCATAACTTCGCTCGGACTGGAATCGTTCTAATCAGTCCGGCACATAACGGTCCCGCGCATGCTGTACTCTTCTGGCAAGAGAATCCCGAGCTCTGTCTTGATGCCGTGGACGACGATGGTACTGCGGCTTGCCAATTCGGCCACGAGAAGCCCGTGCGCCGCCTCTATAAACTGGAGTAGGCGTCCGATGAGAAGCCGCGGAGTCCTGACGGGTCCTTTGAGTGCTTGTATCTACATCGCCATACTGAACGTTGCGGTCCCAATCTTCCAAAGAGATAAAGGGGCTTCTTAGCCAAGCCTGGAGCTCATGCAGAAATAAGGACGCATTATCCCGTCCTACAAAGTCCCTGAGGAGCTCCTCGGCCTGCCCCGCGCTGCCTTTAATATCGACGGTACGGAGAATAGCAATGATATACTCGAGAAGAAACTCGGCGTTGTTTCCACGGCGGTTTTCAAGCCGCTGTTGCCCCGGTCGAGTCACAGTAGAGGAATCCGTTTGGGTGTCAGGATGAAGAAACTCGAAGACCAGAAGCTCTCTTCGGATCCATTTGCGCGCTCGCGAAACTAGCTCTTCATCCCTGTTGAACATCTCCGGTGTGAATTCGCGGTACTGCGAGAGGCGATTCGAACCAACACGGAGGGAGTAAAGGCGGTTGCGGTAGACTTGTTGTCTACGGAGGAGGGGGTCATCTGGGGCTCGTCGCGGGGGACTTCGCGGGTGTCGCGGGCGACGGGGATTCCGATGGTGTAGTCGGCCATATGGGTTAATATGCCCTGTAGAGGCTACATTTTCCGACGACCGAGGGAGATCTGGGAGCTGGTAGGTTTTTGGGCCGTCGGGATGCTCGAGATTGTATTTGACCGAGGAGACGCCACTCTTACCTAGAAAAACAAGTCAGGAACGAGCTTTGAAAGAGAACAGTCACGGGGATCCGTACAGAGAGGACAATTGCGACGCTGTTCCAGCCAGCTCACAAGACACAAAAAGTCAAAGTTTGCATGATTGCAGGACACTGCGACAGCAGGTTCTGTGATGGGTTCCAGGCAAATGACGCATGGGTCCGATACATCTTCCTGCTGGTGCTCCTGTGCTACCTCTTGCAGGGTTCGCTGCAGAATCCGCTGTTGAATATCGCCATCATCTGTCATTAGTTGAGCGCGGCGCAGTACTGGAGTGGGTGCTTTCCAGACTGGAGGGGACGTTGAGTGGTGTAAGACAAAGTTGGCAGCATAATTGCTGTTCCAGCGGGTCACGTTGTCTGCGGCGGCAACAATTTTCGGAGCTCCCCAAAAAGCAGGAACTGACCTGGAACCTCCCCCCAAAGAAACAAAGAAACGCTCCTTGCTATAATATTAATCCTCAATCTGAGAAAATATCGAATTTGACCTTTTGAAAATAACATCTAGGCTTTTAGCGATATCATGTCCCTCGGACTATGATCAAGAGATCTGCCAAATCAGTTGTTGACGCAATGGCGCGCGGAGCACAGAACGGTGCTGCGATGGACAGCCAATCTTCATCGCGGACAATCACTGGATTAAGGCGGTGGTCTATCATAAACAGAGAGTTGCCAGGTGAGGCCTTTGTCGTGTCTCTCGATGCTGTTAGCACAGGCGAGTGACTAACCTTATTTGTCTACATTTCAGGAGCGCCGCAAGTGAAAGCGATCCATGTATACGACTTCGATAACACATGTAAGATTAGTTATTGAAGTTTGGAATCTCGAACATCGCCGGGTTAATCGATTTATCCAGTATTCCTGAGTCCTTTGCCAAACCCGCAGTTATGGAACGGCCCGAGTATTGGATTTCTACAAGCCTACGAGAGCTTTGCGAATGGGGGATGGTGGCATGATCCAAATCTGCTGTCTGCCACTGGCGATGGCATAGACAAAGAAGAGTCACGCGCCTGGAAAGGGTGGTGGAACGAACGGATTGTGCGAGCTATACACACAGACTCATCGGACGTTGACTAATTACATATAGGTACAATTGGTTGAGCTGAGCATGAAGCAGAAAGACGCACTCACCGTGCTCCTGACTGGGCGAAGCGAGGCTGGCTTTTCTGAGGTCGTCAAGCGTATTGTTAAGAGCAGGAATCTCCACTTTGATCTCATATGCCTGAAGCCTGAGGTTGGACCAAATGGCGAGCGATTTCGGTCGACGATGGAGTTCAAGCAGAACTTTCTCAGAGATATAGTTCTCACTTATGAACAGGCAGATGAAATTCGGGTCTATGAAGATCGTCCGAAGCAGTGAGTTTGATGCAAACCAATCTGCTGATTAGATGGGGTTTCCCATTCTGACCCGTCGCAGTCTCAAGGGCTTCCGCGACTTCTTCGAGTCGCTAAACCGGAATTTCCAAGTCATGAATGGACCCGGCTCACGAAAGGCAATCACCGCGGAAGTTATTCAAGTAGCTGAAGGGTCTGTGTACCTGTCCCCTGTAATTGAAGCTGCTGAAGTGCAGCGCATGATCAATTCCCACAATGTTGCTTCTCGCAACCCGGCGCTGAACGCGACCAAATCACCTTATGGTCGGCTATGCATAAGGCGTACCACCTACTTCACAGGTTATCTTATCCCAAATACGGATTCCGACCGCCTGATCAGACAATTATTGAACCCGCTGTTACCACACGGGCTCGCTGACTCAAATGACCTGAAGTATATGGCTAACAGTATTTTGATCACTCCCCGACCCGCTAGTCGCTCTATATTAGACAAAGTCGGCGGTATCGGCAAAAAGCTGAGCTGGACTGTGACTGGAACTGGTGTCTTCGAGAACAAAGTCTGGGCCGCTCGACTGCAACCAGTTCCGGGCACGGAAAGATATCACACAGAGAACAAAGTCCCCTTTGTGGTCCTAGCGATACGCAAAGGAGCACGTCCCATTGATGCTTCAAAAATTCACAATTGGCAGCCCGTTCCCAATGATAAAGCTCTTACTGTCGAGAGCGTCGTGGGCGAGAAAGTCGTCTTACGCATCGAGGAGGATGGTCAAGGCGACTATGAAAGTCAATTTATGAACAAGACTGGCAAGAGGCGCCATCAGCAGGAGCGGGAAGATGATATTCTCTACCCTGGGCAGAGTAGCGCGGAAGGACCACAGGGTCGTCATCATCATTATCCGTCACGCCACGGCGGGAACAACCGCCATGCGCACGATGATGGACCTCGTCGTGGAGGCTATCGCGGCCGTGGTCGTGGTGCTGGTGCGCGAGGTAGAGGGTACAATCCACATCGTGGAGGTGGTCGCGGAAGAGGCCGTGGTCGTGACGCAGGCCATCCGAACTACAGGTCTCTGGATGATCACTCTGCGCATGAAGTCGGCGGCGGCAGCTATGACGAGAAACCACGGACAAGTACCGGAGGAGGTCCGATCATGGATTATTAGCTTCGCAAAAATTCTCATTTGAAGCCTTGTATGTCTTAACTCGTTCAGGGGGCGTTAAAACGTGGTATGCGGAACAAGTTTAAGTTTCTCTTTTTCTTCATGGGTGTACGTTTGGCATGGAGTGCACAGGCGCTGGGGCTTTCTGAGTCGACGGACTTTTTTCGAGTATATCATCTTAAGCGGCCTTTGTTAATGAAAGGGCTCAAATGAAAAATAGAGTGTCATGAAGCTTTGCTATGGCGTAGATGGCCTATTATTTACTTCCGTCCAGTATAACTATACAATCGAGTCACGAGACCTCAACCATCAGTCCGTCGAAAAGAACGCAGGAACCGCACATGTCCCAGTCATATTTGGAAACACTGTCAACAAAGGGGCTTCCCAAATCACATATTCATCAAATAGTATCCGGGCTGGATTCGACGGGATTCAAGAGACCCTGTGCATCAGCACAGCCCAAGCCCTAAGAATGCTCGACTCGGGTATCCTTTCATATCACCTCAAGTGACCTGTTCTCGTCCTTTCGGGACGACGAAATGATTACCTACCCGAAAGTTGAAGGCGACCGCACTTTCCTATTTTTATGACTGCTTGTTGACGAAGGGATCAGGCAGGAGCAATGGTGCCGGTAGGTTGCTCCTTCCTACTTCGTAACCCTAACCCTTCCCATTAATGCACTGTGTACCTTCGCCTTCGAGGCAAGAACGACGGTGCCGACGGCGGTGCTTATTCCCTCAAATTACGGCGGCACTTGTCTTTCTTGAGAAGGAAAGTGCAATCTATGGACTATCCTCGCCGGGCGTACCTTCCTATCGGTATGCTATCTGTGAGGCAAGAGCGGTGCTCCTGGCAAAGTCGGTCCTTCTCAAATAAGGTATCTATCCTGCTCTGAGAAAAAAGAGCATTACTTTAATTGGGTAGTGAGTCATACAAAGTTTGCGCCTTCCTACTCATGTTGTTGTGCCTTTCTAAAACAGCAATACATGTGTGCACGCGCCTGGGAGGCGCGATGAAAGAAGAATCTCAAATCACTTACAGCTTTGTTTACTACCGCAGAACCACTTATACGAGATATTACGCAGAAGCATCGCCATCTTTTGATCAGTTGCGTGAGTTTCATGAGATTTATTCATTCCATTGACGTATCCATATTGCGCGTCAATTCCATATATCCTAACCATCCATCCATAAAATAAAAGATCCCATCCTAGTACCCATATCCTAATTGTCGTCACAAATTGAAAAGAGCAAAAAAGAAACTTTGGAAGAAAAACTCTTTATACATCACAGAAAAATGCAATCGATGAGCATAAATCGCGGGGGAATATACATGTGCGATATGGCGATGAGCGAAATAACACAAAAGTCAAACATATGTCGGAGTGTAGTGATAAATGTTGAGGTCGGGCTGTAGCTAGGCTGCCCTAGACTGTTCTAGGGCTACATCTAAACCGACCGCTTTCCGGAGTGTAGCGGGTTCATGTGGTATTATTATTCATGAGGCGTTCGTAGTAGTCATGTTGGTGTCGTGGGAATCGAGGTATTGTTTGTGCATCGAGTTGAGAGGTGAAAAGAAAGAAAGTAAAAAGGAAATGAACTTTTCGCTTCAAGGCTCGTCATCGGTCAACTGCCTTAATAGTCGCAGGTTTAGGATCATGACTAGCAATCCTATCGTCACAATCACCATCAAAGCAAATCCAAACCAACCCAGGACCATTGCTGAAGTCCCGACACCGCTCTTGACGCTTCCATTTCCGAGGTCTTGAGCTATTGTGCTTGCACCGACAGATGCTGTATGCTGCCATAGTACGGACACTAGCACAAAGACGGCCGCAACGAATATCAAAGCCAGGGCTACCTGTGATACAGGGCGAGAAGGGAACGGTTTCACTTCAACTTCAGACCCGGTAGGGTCAGTCTCCTCGTGCCATCCGGGGAAAGTTGCGAGAACAATGAAACAGAAGAAAGCGAGAATGACGGCAATGATGCTAGGGTTTATTAGTCAAATGGGCGCCATGTTTGGAGCGGATTAGTGTGGACTCACATCAGGTATGGGAAAACAACGGCATCCTTGAACGTTGATGCAACCCAGACGAGGTTTAGCGGATCTTGGTCTATTGTAAGAATCTCTGCTAATGCGGTCGCATTGTTATTGCAGATGTAGGATCCACCGTCAGGTTGGACACAAATTCCGAAATATCCCACGCGAACCTCCAGCTGAGCCCCTTGCACGATGTTTGCTACGGCTGAAACGGTCTTTGGTTGGACTTGAGCAAGATCAAAAACCGGGTCATAATGCTCATAGTACATCGAGATGAGGAAGATGGTAGGTATTTGCGGCGATGATGACGAGCACCCCGCCAACAACAATGCTGAAGAACCATGTTAGTTAACCACACTCCAAACACTCATAAAGACAAGCAGGAAGTAACTCACAGAGAAGAATAATGACAACAGCGATAATAAGCATCAGCACGTGGTGGTATCCGATCATCGGAATGAACCCTACATTCCAGCTGTTAGTTATAACTCAAGTCGAAATAGCGTGACCCTGAGGATAGGATACATACGGGCAAAGCCGGCTCCAAATCGCGGCATCTTGGATGTCCAACAGCTCGTTGCTCGATTTCTTTTTCCTTAATATCCTCACTCCCAAAGACTCACTTCTCGGGGCTCCGAGAAGGAGTGTCTCTAGTCCTGCACACCTTTCCTAACAGCAACGTTCACTCCCGTACAACCGGAGGAAACAATTGTCGCACTCGTCAAGCTCGATCGTCGAATACCGAGTGCAAATTCCCGGAACAATCACAACAGGAGTCCACCAAAAGGAATGTAGCAGTATTCGGGGAGGAATGCGGCGTGGGCAATCGAGATGAGAGGAATGGCGATAGTAGATCGAAAGAATGTACGAGATGACCTGATTTATACAGAAACGTCAGATATGATGATGCAAAAGCTCCGTCGCCGAAAGTCTCAGTTGGAATGACAATGGCCTCGACGAGCAGTTGAAGACTGTGGTATAGTGAGAGGGAGAAAGATGGAGAGGGAGAGGGAAAGCGAGAGATCGTAGCTGAACAAATCCACAAGTGCAACCCAAAGGCACCGATTCTTTTCCTGCCACCAAATTTTGCAAACGAGAGAGCGTCACTGGCAAAGATAGCAGGTGGCTGGACATCTGACGGTATACAACTGGGTCCTCCGCACTAAATCGAGAGGCTGGGCCAACGCCCTTTGTTTACAGCCGTCGGTTCCCCGGTAACCACCCACACCGCCTACTCTTCCTAGGCCGTCCCGGCAGATCGAACGACTCCAGATCGGGTTAGCACGAGGAACATCTCCGGGCCCACGAGTTCCATAATTAGATGAACTCAACCTAGTCCCTGTCACTCCAGAGTCCAGAGTCCAGTGGCTCCACGGAGCCGTAGGCCCATCTCCGCACTTCGGACTACACCAGAAGCATTGATAGTATCGCTGAGACTTTTTCCGTATTCTTAATGCCAATGCCAAAATATAGAATATTAACTCAATACAACGCCAAAAGACAAGCAACCACCTGAACACCAGTTTCCATTTACCATCCGATAACTCATCCGATAACTCATCCAAACTCCAATAATGCACCACTCATGACCAAGGTGCGATGATAGGCCAACAATGTACGCTCTATTTCGTCGTAAAAGAGAATCGCTTGAGATCCAAAGTTGTCGCCCGAGATTGGCCAGCCATGTCATCGCCCGTGCCCTCCTCCTCTTCCTCACTATCAGGAACTATGAGGTCCTCGCTGCCTTGACCAGAACGAAGACTAGTCTCGGATTTAGTATCACCAGGGCTTGCAGTAGAGCTGTTATCGAAGCGAGCAGGCGCCCTCCAAATCAAGGGGGACGCTGGCATGCTATTCAAAGACCGCGATCTAGCCAAAGCGTTCTGGCCCAACCGTTGCAGTGGTGTTAGTCGTTGTTTGGGTGGAGAGCGAGGCCCGGTACTTTCACTATCCGCTTTTTGCGCCACTGTTGGCTCTGGTCCGGCTCCATTGACACTAGCTTGGAAGGAATATTTTGAGAGGATTGACGAGTTTTGTCGTTTGACATGGTAGTCAAGCACCTGGTGAAAGACCTCGGGCTCTGAATCGGGGGTCACTGTCTTAGCCGGCGCCACGCTTTCATGGCTAGGGTTGGGAGTCGATTCCTCATCGGGGCGCAAACGGTTGGCATTGCCCCCAGCTTCATTTGCGAGGTTTTCCTCGCCTATTGTGTCCTTAGAATTACCGTTTCCACCAGAGTCACTCATTGCTGGAATCCTTTCCTCCGATTTATCATCCGCTTGGCTCGGATCGGGGATCTGTGACATGATATCTTCGGCCATGTCATCCGAAAAGACATCTAACGCAGACTTCCGCACTTTCTTATTTCGGTTGAACTTTTGCCCTCCGCTGGGTGTACCCTGATTTGAACCAGCCGCGAAGAAGCGGCTGCGGCAGTCTGGTGTAGTAACCGGGCTGACTTCATCTGTCTCAGAACAGAGCCTTTGGCGTTTAGTGGGCTGCATGTTTGACAACTTTGAAGCGCGTGCTAAAAATGACGAGCGCTCCGCACTTCTCACGAGTGGACTCGGAACTCGGTTAGACATACCATTGGCAGGAGCGGACCTACCAACAGATGGTTGGTGCGGAGCAGGAGAGGGTTCCCACGATGTATTTGCATGGCGTTGAAGCAATCGTTGCTGACTTGGCGACGGCGTGAGACTGTTTGGATCCAGCTCGGCAAGTGGGACACGTTTCGGGGTGAAAAAGGAGTTTATTGGCTTTGATGGCTTGAGTTCGGAGAATGAACTTATAGTCTGCCGTCGGTTCAACGAAGGAACCGATTTCTTGTGTTCCGGTTTGCTCACATTCAGCGGCTTCACCACAAGTGGTTCTTTGGATGTCGGGTCCAGATCGCCATGTGCAACCCCAACTGCGATATCTGGGTCCATATCATCACCTATGAACGAAAGTCCGTCCAGATTAACGTCACTTTCTGGGAGCGTCAAGGTAACTAGCTTGCCATCTCTAGGACAAAAAACTCTCTGATAAAGAAAAGTCAATTCAGCCTGTTTGAAACTTTGGATGTAGTCTGCCGGAACGTGGTACTGGCCCTCGAACTGGAGCATCCGAAGTGCCCTTTCCACGTTTCTGTACTTCCGAATGCTTCGGTATGCAGTCTTCAGTCCGACACGACCTATGTTAGGCAGATAGTCGCAACCACTCAAAATGCACATGCGTCTGAAGTCGGCGTCCGTCCAACCAACAAAACTTACTTCTCGACACGCAGTAAAATCGGCCCGGTTGATCTCGACGAGATCTCCATGTTGGTCAAGTTTGGACAGTAGCCGTCTAGCGCCGAATACGAGCAAGTCGGAATCTTCGGATACGATGCCGTCAATAAAGCCGTGCTGTTCCAGGTACACAAGTTGCGCGTCGGCCTCATATGGAGCGACCACATATTGAATATTCATTTTCTTCAATTCCTCAATCAAATGACGCGCCATCAGTGGCGTCACATCCACGGCCTTTTGGAATTCTTGGTACGCCTCTGCAGTTCGTCCTTTGCGAAGGAGTTCCAATCCTAGCTCTTTGCTCTCTTTGCGCCTCTGATGTCTATCCAGCTCAGTACCGGACTTGCTCGGTAGGTTGTCGCCATCAAAAACTAGGTACGGTTTTACGCCGAAATACAGAAGCATACGAACCCGGCCGAGGACGAAATCAATGTGCCTAGTTCATGTCAGTATAAGCAAATAAACAGATATACCGCGGGCTGAGCCACGTACTTCGCCGTCGGTCGATCCAACACTAGATCAACGGCACAGGCCACCGTACCGCGATGTAACCACCCATATGCGTCCACCCCAAGTGTCTGTCCGCTAAACTTCTTCAGGTGACATGGTTTCTGGATTGACTTGAGAAGGCCATGGAGTCCTTAAGAAATGTCAGTATAAGTAGCGAATCACAGTCGTTACGTTTTACCTTTAATGCCCATCGTGGACACCCTGGAAGAACGAGGGACGCCTCGTGTTGTTTACAAAACCAAGGGAAGCATCAGTGAAATACTCGGTGAGTGGGACAGAGCAAAGATGGGCGAACGACATGAAATTCACGTCTTGTAGGTCGAAAGATGGAACGAAGTTTCCACCCAGGAGTCCATCAGACGAGTAACAGCCCCGACAACAAGAATGGAATGCTTGACACCGACTATCTGTCTCGTAGCTCCCCAAAACGCGCAAGGCACGCGATGGTAGTCCGTGGCTCTGATTGGCTGCCTCGAGGCGGCTCTTTGTCTCACTAATTGACACCGCCTTGTGATTCTGCCGGTAAAAAAAGAAAATTCCCCGAAAAAGTCGGCTGCGTGAGGGGAAACTCGAAGACACAAATCTTATCGAAAACTAACTAGAGAAATTCAAAATTCTCATAATACGCCCCTAATGCCGAAATCTATGAACAAAGTCCAAAAACACATTTCCAAAAAGAAAGGAGCGCTTGAGGCCATGCACGAGAACAGCAGAGACGCAAAGCTACTGCGGAGGGCTGGCGCAAGAGACGATCGAGTTGCGCGGGTTTCAGCAAGCATGGCTAGGGGAAGGCAGTCTTACGGTAATTGAACTCCCGATTTTATCTATATTGGGTTATCAATTAATATTTAAGCACAGTGGATCGCATTACCTTTTTTCAAGAGGCAATTCCGGAGGGAGCGACACCCTTCTCTGATAAAGACTTGTCCGATCTCGTCACGAGGTTCGCTCACTCAGACGCAGTTATGTATTTACAACTTGAGCGCATGCTAACATTTATCCTTCTTAACAGATTTATAAATCGCAGTGTGCCTGAGATCGAACAAGAACAAAGTGAGCGGAGAAAGGGTCGCCCGCCGAGCAAGAGAGAAGAAGCGCTGGTGCAACGAACAGAAGTCGAGGATAAAGAGTTCAAAACGGGGTTCTGGATGCCTGATTTGACACAGGAAGGCGTCGTGCTAGCCCTTTCCAAGTGGAATGGAAACTGGTCTGGGCTTAGCACCGTGAAGTTCATCCGTCTAACAAAGGATGGGGAGAAGCAAGCTTCAACATTTCCACCTAAGGGCCTATCATGATACCGGACGCTCTTTTTTTTTTTTTTTTTTTTTTTCCTCCCTCCGTCACTTCTGCTGCAAATCACTTCAGACTCTGGCCCTTTATGGTATAACGGTGTTACGACAATACATATATTTTACTCACCATCTACAACCCTATTCCCACTGGGTGCGCCATAAGAAGCCTAAATTCACTGGAAGGGTCTTCATTCTGCCATATATTCTTATCCTGAAGACAGCGCGGGTGTTGTTCATTTATTACTGGTTGAGCATGTGGCAATCGTGTATAGTTCAGAAAATGACCTTAGAGGTGAGCTAGATGGGGTCATCCTGCCAACCAGAGATTGTATTTCTCAGGACTCGTCATATTTACATGAATTTATGCATAATGACAAACAAAGTAGTTCACCCATGCCAATTCTCTCAGTTGGGTTGATTCAGTTAAACAAACCAGAATTGGGTAGAACATATATGTTTGCAGCAGAACGGAAGAACAGCAAGATCGGCTGCAAATTGCTCGCAGGTGGCGATACCATCATTGATTGTCATTTACAGTACAGCCCTGCATAAATAAGTATATACGGCATTCAAGGCCTTGTTAATTCAGAGGAGTTCGATGAGCTTCAGCTGAGTCGGTTGGGATCCATAGATGGTAAACTGCCGAAGGTCGACAAAGTAAGAGCTCCGCGGGTCTTGGCACCGCCTATCCTCATTGGGAAATGTTAACATCATCCGTCCCAAATCTTTCGCGCTTCTCATCGACCCATCGTTCTTCATACCATCACAGTCTCTTTTTCAAATCATCATTTCACCAACTTCTACTCAAAATGCTCTCCATACGCACTCTCGCCCGCACAGTGCCTCGCACTTTCTCGCGATCAATCGCTTCCTCCCGATCTGCCATCCTCCGCCCAGTCGCGAACCTCCCCAAGACGAGCTTCATCCAACCCTCCCTGAAGCAAGCCATTAGACCCTCACAAGCCGCTTTTTCAACATGTAGGGTGTTCAGACAAGCTGAAGGTAAGCATAGTTGCAAAACAAGGGAAACTGAGAGGATTCGGTCTACAAAATTTTATTTGCCTCGATGTGCTTTGGCTTCGAGCTACATAGAATCCAGACCCCGAAATTTCTACACGAATAATACTGATCGAGGCATTTTTCTCCATTAAATAGGTGATGCCGAGCTTTCCGCTAAACTTGAGGATGAACTGAAGCACGAGAAATCCTCGGGTCTCGAGGACTTGGAATCTTCCGTCCAGAACATTCAGTATGTTCTTCAGAACAACTCTTGGGAGGTATGTGTGAATAAAAATGCGCGTTTATTAGTTTTTATTGGATCTAATATTATCCCATAGGTCAAAGATGTCCCTGGAGAACAGGAAATTGTTCTAACGAAGAAGTTCAACAATGAAGAGTATGGGACCTATTTTTTTTTCTTTTACGCATCTAACTCATTGGCTGGCAGCGCCTACTTTTCGTTTGCATGCTAACATTTTTGCTTTCCTCAAGGATCCGCCTTACGTTTACCGTTGCGGACCTTCAGAACTTGAGCGAACACGATGACTTGGACGGCCTTACCGATGGAATGGATTTCGAAGGCCACCAGCCCGCCAACCAGGGTGCTAGCGGAAACTTCGCTCAACACCCTGAGGACAGTATCGCCCCTGCCGACCGTGAGGAGCAGGACCTGGAACCTAGCTTCCCTGCGCGCGTAAACGTCACCATCGAGAAGCCTGGAAACGGTGCCCTCCTTATTCAGACCCTTGCTCAGGACGGCTTGTTCCAGGTTGAGGAAGTCTCCTTCTTCTCAAAGCCCGACTTGGCCCACGCTATCACCGCCGAGAAGGACTGGGCTAGGCAGAGTCTCTACGCCGGTCCTCCTTTCGAGAACCTAGACGAGGACCTGCAGACCTACCTTGAGCGCTACCTTGAGGAGCGCGGCATCAACGCCGAGCTTGCCAACATGATTCCTGACTACATCCAGGTCAAGGAGCAGAAGGAATACGTCCGCTGGCTCGAGAGTAAGTTATCGCCGCCTGTTCGTTGAGAATGTTAAATATCTAACCATGTCTCCAGACGTCCGTAACTTCGTTTCTGCCTAAGCGCACAAATAAGTACCGTTGACCTTGATTGAATCTCTCTCAACTCATTAATCATTACCCCATGAAAGTGTTTCAACTTCAATCCCTCATCTGTTACAATATTTCGAGCTGCTATTTTGGGGGGAGTGGGGCGACTCCCTGAAAGTGGACAGGATGCACATGTATTAATATAGAAATGAATTAAGGCTTTCATTGTAATTATGCCATTGAATCTTGATTTGCCTCCTTGCATGGCAAAAAGCCTTCTCATCAGTATTTAGAACATAAGTACTCGAATCAAACCGAGGACATTCGGACCCTCTATAGAGGAATGTGTCGTCATGAGCATAAACGGTGGTCATTTAAATAGATTTAGGAAAACATAACTCAGACGCCATTCTCCAAGCCGCAGAAACAAACCTGAACCAAAACCCGCTCAAAAATACTCAAGAAATAACCAACGAATTATATGCAGGCTCAGAGGTCATGGGTCGATAAGACTTAGAACTCCATACTCTCAGATTTAACCTCAGGGGCGTCTTCGTGGCGCTCCCGCTTGCCATGGCGCTCTTCCTTGTTAAGCCCTGCAATGAACGAACGAAAGTAGTCAATGTATGGCTTCAGGCTTGTTTTCTCGTAGTCCTGAAGCTTGCGGCCGCCTCTAGCATCGGAATCATGGAGAGCGCTCCCGTCGCCCTCTGGGCCTTCTGCGGCACCATTGCTGGGGTTTTCCGCATCCCACGAGTCGATTTCGGACAGTAGTTCTGTGACAGTGGGCACGGAGAGAGGGTCGAACTCCTCTACGTTGCGGATGTCGATGGGAACACAGACACGACCGGTGCCCGGATGAATCACGAAGGGGCTCTTCAGCAAGTGAATCATCTTTTTGCTGACTTCGGAATCGAGGCGTGGGTAGGTATACTCAAGGACGATATCTTGCTTGGCATCACGCAGGGCCGTGGTATTTAAGGTTGAGCTCTTCCCCGTCTTTGCCAGGGCATCGATGTCGGCCCATTTGCTTGTGCTTGAGCGATCAGGGGCCGAGTCCCATTTCCTGCGCAGGGACTCGTTGAGGCCCTTATCTGGGAGGAGGGAAATTAGGCGTTGCGCTTGCTCTGTGCTGGCGAAGGTGTCTTGATCCACTAGAGTGGTCTGCGCAAAGTATGGTTTTAGGATCTCGAGGCTGCGATTCATGTGCGGGTGGAGTGGCCGTTTGAGGTTGACGCGTTTGCCGCTGTTCGAGCCGCCCCTGATCAAATCCAGATAGCCTGCGATTCCCCTTCGTCGGTCGTCCGGAAGATTTCGTGCGCGAGGATCGCAGACCCAGGCGTGAGCACCACGACGTCCCGAATATACCCATAGTATATGCTCAAAACCGAAGTCTTCCCGTAGCGCAGTGTCTACAACTTTGATAGACATTGTCACAAAGGCCCAGCATTTCTCACATATATTAGCCTTTGTGCAGCAGGTACGGATGTCGTCGTAATCTGTTAAATCGATATCGAAGACTAATTCTTTGGCAAGAGGTTTCAGTTGGCCGCCGCCTAGCGTCTTTCGATCTCGCGGATTCCTATTATAGACGGGCCCGATTTCGAAACGAGAAGGATTCATCTTTAGGATATCCTTGCGGAATCTATGTAGATACGCGTTAGACGACATGGTTACTATACCCGCTTGCGAGCGAACTCACAGATCCGCAGTCGGATATGATTGATACCGCAGATAAGCATCGTTTTGCAGCGTTAAAGCGAACTCTCGGTTCCCGAAGTCAGGGGAGGGCACAACTCCGTGGTTGAGCCATTGGAATAGATAGCGAAATGGGAATAGGCGTTGGTAAAATGCTAACATGGTTTCCGTATCGACTTGGGCAGGCGCTGGCCCTGGTGCACTACAGTTGATGAAACTTAGTGCGGTCCTTTTCGAGGGAATACTTGGTATATCTTACTCCGTCGACTCGTTTTTAGTTTCAGCAGGCGCATTGGAGGCTGGAAACTCGTTGTCATCGTCCTCTTCATCGTCGAAAAGATCTTCCAGCTTCACACCAGTTGTCGCCTTTTCCGTGCCATTACCACTGTTCTCGCCAGGGTTGGGAGAATCTGCGGCTGGAGGCGCGTCTGGAAGAACTTCGTCGTCCTTGTGGGAGGCATTTGACCCTTCTGAAGCGATTGAGTGCGGCATCGTGGCAAATTGGTGGTTGTCAAGTTGTCTCCTGCTATCACCCTGCTGCAGCCATTAACGCGGTTACGCGACTCTGGCGACGCGTCGGGCGCGCTCCCAAAATTCGACCCTAAGCCCTAAATCGGGATCGAGATAAGATAGACTTTCACGTGATAACACGTGATGGAACACTGTGTCAGCCAATCATGGCCGCAAACGGCAATCACCTCGATATACGGCACATCAATCCAACGTCCAAGCTCCCACGATCCTACCCAACACCTGGTTCCTCTCGGGCCCTGCAGGGACATGTCAGCTCCCAATCGCTGCTTGCGGAAACTCTACCTTAGTGGAAAATTTCTCCCACCTGTTGGATGACACCTACACTTACCATCTCCCCTTCCCTGGCCCTGCGAACTAACCCACCACTGGTCCCGTTTTGGCTGGAGCGACCGCTGGGTTCCATGATCTAGGGTCGTATACAGCCTCTTTGCTGTGTACCATCGAATGTCGCAAAATGCTATTCTCCACCGTGAAGTCATCACTGTTTGCCCTGAGCTCCAATTTCCTTGATTTCTCTTCGTTACGGTTCTGGGAATCGACGTATTCGGGGGCTTGAACTATCCGCAGGTGCCAGTCACATCCCATTCGCTTATTGAAGCCAATCGATCTCTTCTCACGGGACCAACCCGAACAATTGCCTTGCCTCTTGACCGCTTTGGGCTCATTGCTCATCCTTTTGTGCCCTCGAGCACGGTTCTCGTTGACGTGGTAGTGGTAGACGGCTCCCGCTGGCTGGTTCCACATTCCTCAGCGGGGGCGGAAGATTTGCAATATGCCCGATAGAACGGTACGAAACCCAGCAATGACATGCTTTAATGTGCAGTGTTAACAACCTGCAGATTATGGTCGACTAGGGTTATCCCCCCCGGCTGGGCGGCCCCTACGGCGGTTTTACCGCTCATAGCAGACACTTGCACTTTGGCCAATATGCCAATAAGCTCCAGGAACGAACTTGCACTCACAGGGCCATGGCTCGTCTGTATGAATGGCTGGGACTCGTCCTTCAGATATTCATTGAGTCCCATGACGCCACCATCATTGGCCAATTCGTCCAAGTCCTCACCCAATGGTGCACATCTTATGTCCAGGTGGATCTTGTGGAGCCCGCGTTTCTAATGGAAGTTTAATGGAACCATGAGATGTCACTCATGTCTTGGAGTAGCATATTGAAGCTTCTAAAAATTGCTTTTGCGTTTCCTTCCCAGCCCAGCTGTTCCTCTGGCACCCATGGTACAGGATCTGTGTTGGAGTTTTCACAGCCAACCAAGCTTCGTTATTGCCTAGGAAGGCTATGTTCCTTTCCCTGAGCCATGAATACTACTGTGGTATCTTGTCTCATCACGACTAATTGACGGTTCATGATTGCAAGCGGCAAGCGTCCCTGCAGTCGGAGGGATATAAACTCTGATCTTTTCGCCCTCTCAGCATTCTTTTTTCCATCCACGCTAGATTGTGTCAAGCACAAGTCCATTCGCTTTTATCTCACTCGTTTCACTCAACTTTGTGTTTGACGTGTTATTTTTTCTACTAGTTCTCTTGTGCTAGGCATCCTTCGAGATGGTTAAGAAGGTTACCGGTCTTCTGGCTCTGTCAGGCCCGGCGTTGGCCGGTCTCGCCCACCAAAAGCAGCCCACGGTAAGCAAAGAGTCTTGTCATATTTTGCTTAAACATCTCAACTAAGACAAGTTAGGGCACCGGCACTGGCGGCACCACTGTCACTGTTCCTACTCAGGTGACTAAGACCACCACATTCACGACTACCGAGTGCCCCGTTACTTCTTCTGTGGTGACTTCTGGAACGAAGACTCTGACAGTCCCAATCACTTTGACCAACACGATTACTGTCACCACCACTTGGTGCGAGGATGAGACTCAGCCGCCTACTGGCCACCCAACTGCGCCGACTGGCGGAAAGCCTACTCTTCCTACTGTGACTGGCGGTCCTGTTCCCACTGGCAAGCCTATCCCAACTGGCAAGCCTATCCCAACTGGCCAGCCTATCCCAACTGGCAAGCCCATCCCCACTGGCCAGCCTATCCCGACTGGTAGCCCTCGCCCGCCTGTCAGCAACGGCACTGTTACTCCTCCTTTCCAGAACAGCACTGCGCCTCCAGTCATCCCACCTACCCAGCCGCCTGTTGCCCCTGTCCCTATCCCGAGTCAACCTGGCCAGCCTGGCACCCCGGGTGTCCCCGGCCAACCTGGTACCCCTGGTGTTCCTGGCCAGCCCGGCACTCCTGGTGTCCCCGGCCAGCCCGGTACTCCTGGTGTCCCCGGCCAACCTGGCACTCCCGGTGTCCCCGGCCAGCCCGGTACTCCCGGCGTTCCTGGCCACCCTGGCACTTCCGGTGTTCCTAGCGTTCCCGGACAGTCTGGTGTTCCTAGCGTTCCTGGACAGCCCGGTGTTCCCAGCGTTCCCGGACAGCCTGGTGTTCCCAGCGTTCCCGGACAGCCTGGTGTTCCCAGCGTTCCCGGACAGTCTGGTGTTCCTAGTGTTCCCGGACAGCCAGGTGTTCCCAGCGTTCCCGGACAGCCAGGTGTTCCCAGCGTTCCCGGACAGCCAGGTGTTCCCAGCGTTCCCGGACAGCCAGGTGTTCCTAGCGTTCCCGGACAGTCTGGTGTTCCTAGCGTTCCCGGACAGCCTGGTGTTCCCAGCGTTCCCGGACAGTCTGGTGTTCCTAGCGTTCCCGGACAGCCTGGTGTTCCCAGCGTTCCCGGACAGTCTGGTGTTCCTAGCGTTCCCGGACAGCCTGGTGTTCCCAGCGTTCCCGGACAGTCTGGTGTTCCTAGCGTTCCTGGACAGAGTGGTATTCCTGGTCAGCCTGGTCAGCCCGGTACTCCTGGCGTTCCCGGCCAGCCTGGTACCCCCGGTGTCCCTGCTAAGCCCAGTACTCCTGCCGCTCCTAGCGCTCCTGGACAGACTGGTGCCCCTGCTCCTTCCGGCGTCTCTCCCCAGCAGCCTGAGGCCCCCACTGGTGTCTCCCCCGAACAGCCTGAACACCCCACTGGCGTCTCCCCAGAGAATCCAGAGTTCACTGGTGCCGCCGCCAGCGTCCGCCCCGCGGCTGGATTCCTCGCTGCTCTCATGGGAGTTATGGCCCTCCTCTAGACAGTTACAACACAACTATCCTACCGATTCTGTTGCTAGAGACCATGAAGGATTGTTTTCTGCTTTGCACTTGAGTTTTAAATAAAAAGAAGGAACGTGGAGTTTCGGACTTTGTCTCACGAGGTCTTCTCTGTTCTTTCCCGGTTCTAGTTCTCATTTTAAGCCTACCAGGTTTGAAATGAGGAGAACGGTTCCGGGCTGGACGAGATTGGTCTTATATATTAATTAATTTTTTTTAGGTGGTTGGAGGTTATAATAGTTTTAATAATAAAAGACTTGCATTTTCACTTAATAAATTTGCCGTTTCAAACCCTAATGACTGCTGTAGAAGAATCCACCCAGCACAGGTTAATTCCTTGCAGAGTCCAAAGCCGATGTACAAGTTTCTACCTATCGCACGGAACACTATTTGATACGCTTCATGCATTCGAGCAGCACAGAAAGCATTCTTTCATAAATATGGGCTCTATAATTTCACACAGTCCTATGATAAGAGGAAAACGGAGTTCAGACCATCAACGTAAAGCCTTTTTGTTGCCTGAATTGATCAAGTGAAAAAAGGTTAATGCGCGTAATTTCTATTGAAAATTTATATGTACTATGAAATCTAGCGCCGTCCCTCAAGCTCCTGCTCAACCTCAGTCTTGACAATCTCGCGCACTCCTTGCCACCCGGAACCAGCACGGACAGGTGTGACCCTGCTCTCACGCTGCTCAAGGCCAATGAATTCCTGGGGTAAGACTTCCGTGAAATCATAGCCATCCTCTGCACGAAGAGCTAGGTCAACAGCGCTAGCGAACTTCGCGGGGTGGGCAGTTGAGAGCGAGATGTGTTTCGTGTTGGAGTTGCGCTGGATAGAGCGCAAAGACGCGGCAACTCCAACAGCTGAGTGAGGGTCGAGGATGTAACCCCCCGTCTTGGAGGAGGTGGCGCTGCCTGGAGTAAGGTTTTGTGGGAAAGAGGAATTGTAGGTTGTCCGGATCTGGGCAATAGTTTCGTCGTTGCTGACGCGCTCGCTCTCAAATTCGGCCTTCGCGCCTTCGACGACGGCTGGGGGAACGGTGAAACCACCATCGGTCTTCAACTGGGTGAGCCATTGGCTGACGCTTTCGGAAGCTTGCTTGCGTCGCTCGTCCACAGAGCCAGATGTGATTGACCTGAATGATAGGAACCAGAGGAGACGCTCAAAGTTACTGCTAACTAGGATGTCCATGGCGGGGCTATGCGTCTCCTTGACGCCACTGCCCTGGGAGTCGCCCTTGGTGTATTGACCGCCAGAACGGAAGAAACGATCGAGGATGTCGTTCTCGTTTGTAGCGATGACAAGTTTCTCTGCAGGGAGACCCATCTGCTTGGCGAACCAACCAGCGAGAATGTCTCCGAAATTGCCAGAGGGCACGACAAAGCGAACCTTCGAGCCATCGGAGCCAGTTTTATTTAGAACGGAAAAGTATGAGTAGAAGTAGTAGGTTGCCTGCGCCATTACGCGAGACCAGTTAATACTATTGACGCTTTGAGACGGTTAGCACAAACTAGTAACGCCCGGTGATGAACTACTTACGCAGCAAGGTTATGCGTGGAGTTGATATCGGGATCCGCAAAGAGGGCTTTGACGATATCCTGGCAGTCATCGAAAGAGCCCTCAACGGTGAGGTTGTGAACATTAGGGTCGAGCACAGTCGTCATTTGAGCTTGTTGAATAGGCGACACCTTTCCGGTAGGGAACATCATGAAAACAGAGACGTCCTTCTTGCCTCGAACCCCATAGATTGCTGCACTTCCTGTGTCACCTGAAGTTGCTCCGACGATCTGAGAAAGCGGTTAGTTTCGGTATACAAGAATCGAAAGCGAATACAGATCCAATGAGTGGCCAGGAAGCGGTATTCATACAGTAAGGTGGTGTCTGTCCTTGCCCTCCTTGCCCTTGTTCTTGCGCACAAGAAAGTACTCAAAAAGATTCCCAAGAAATTGAAGTGCAACGTCTTTGAAAGCGAATGTAGGGCCATGGAATAGCTCTAGAAGGTACAGGTTCTGTTTCGGGTCAAGCTCGACCACGGGGGTACGTTCGGGGTGGCGGAAAGTCGAGTACGAGCGGTTGATGATGCCCTTGAGGTCTTCGGCGGGTATCTCAGATGGAGAGACATACAGAGACATAATCTTGAATGCGAGTTCCTCGAAGCTCAAATCGCGCCACTCCGTCTCCCATCCGGCGGGGAGGGAAGGGATTTCCTCGGGGATGAAAAGGCCGCCATCTGAGGCCAGACCTTTCAGGACAGCTTCCTCGAATGTGAGCTATAGCGGAAAATACATAGTTAGCAAAATTTATATAACTCCAGTAATTTTCTGCGAGAATTGCGCTATGACATACTCCGTAGGAGCCACCCCGCGTACTGAGATACTTTTGGGATAGTGTATGCGACATGGTCGATTGACCGGCAAAATGAACGGTTAGACGGGGAGAAAAAGAGCAATGCCTCCGATGAAAATGAGACTTTCGTAACACTGTCACGAACAAATCAAAAGAGGGACAAAAACCGCTTGAAAGTAGTGAGTCAAGTCTTTGCCTTCATCCAAAAAGAATGACCGCGGGGTGCCCCTTACCCCTCCAGGACTAGCGCCTCCGACAGCGGCGACATCAATCACGTGCCGTGACGGTTGGCCCCAATTGCCCGTGAGATTACTAAGTAAATACTAGTCGTCTCATTCGTCATCATCACTCGTTCATTTCTATTTTCATTTCTATACATTTCTATACTTCATCACTCATAACGCGATATCTGTGGCTCGTCTTTCCTATTGTTCTTTGTTCACCAGGACGTAACGGTACCGAGCCTTGCCTTCGTGCATATCAACAATTGCCTTGTTGGCGTCCTTCATCGGAACCTCTTCAATCCATGGCTTTACGCCTTTCTCTGCAACGAGAGCAAGCATTTCCCTAATCTCATCTGGGCTTCCAACGAGGGAGCTTTCCATCTTGAGGCGGCGCTTGAGATTTGCAACAGGTGCGTTAAGTTGACCATCCTCTGGTAGACCAACCTGAACAAAGCTTCCGTTCGTTGCAAGGAGACCCACGTATTCGGCCATAGGCATCTTGTTTAACAAATTAGTTTTCATAAAAACAGCCAGCACCGAGGACAGGCAACGTACCTGAGTCGAGGACACGGTGCAAACAATGAGATCCAAAGAACGGGCGTACTTAGTTGCCCAGTCCGGCTCGTCATCAGTCGCAATGTAGAGATCAGCACCCATCTTAAGTGCGTCTTCACTCTTCCCAGTCTTGCGTGAGATAGCAACAACCTTATCCGCACCCAGGGCTTTAGCAAAGAGCACACCAAAGTGGCCCAGACCTCCAACACCAATGATACCCACACGCTTTCCAGGCCCGCAGTTGTTATGCTTCAACGGACTGTAAAGCGTAACACCACCACATAGCATCGGTGCCGCTTCAGCAGAGGGGATAG
Source organism: Aspergillus puulaauensis (assembly GCF_016861865.1). Lineage (NCBI taxonomy): Eukaryota > Fungi > Ascomycota > Eurotiomycetes > Eurotiales > Aspergillaceae > Aspergillus > Aspergillus puulaauensis. Next base: position 1,246,406 of record NC_054859.1, read on the forward strand.
CATCTGGAATCTTCACTGCAAAGTGGGAAGGGACGCGGTTATACAGCGCATACCCACCGTAGGATTTCCCTCCATTGTAATGGACACTGTTGTAAGTTCCAACGAATTTGTGCGAGCAGTAGTTTTCCCAGCCCATGGCACACTCGGGACAGTCGCCGAAACGGCCCACACAGGCATCGCTCTGTGCGCCGACTCCAACACGGTCTCCCACCTTAATACCGCCGACGGCTTTGGAGCCAACACGAACTGCGGTACCCACGATTTCGTGGCCTACACAGCAGGGGTACATGGCGGGTCTCTGTGAATATGCAATATTAGTTACTAGGCTCTCGGATGGATTTCCAGCCATATCTACTTTCCCCTGTCCTTTACTCCGGGAATCCGTAGATAACTAGGGGTAAAGGCTTACCCAACCACTGCGAAGAGTGTGCAAGTCAGAGCCACAGATACCGCAGTGTGTGACCTTGATATCAACGTCGTTTTCCTCCCAGGCCTTGGGCTCGAACTCCTGCCAGACCATGTTCCCATCGGCCGAGTTTTTGTCGAGGCCCATCCATCCTTCAAACTTGTAATCTTGCTGCACCATGTTGATATGATGGAATTGTCTCAGCACACGATTGTAGTATTATTGAGGGAAGTGGGAAAACAGAGATGCAAAGATAACGTCGAGGAGTTACGGGGTTATTTCTCGAGCTGGTATGGAATCGGCATTCGGCTGCCGTGCTCTTCGGTCCCACAATTCCCGTTACTTTCGAAACAAAAAGAATGTTGGAATTTCGGCTTAATAATAGCAATTGGAGGCATTTGGGGAGAGAAATAAGTTCAAAATTCGATATTTATTGTTAGCGTTAATGCGTGGTAGGAGAAACGCGAATGGCGCTGATAGGGTGTCTATCCGACACTGGGTGGGATTTGAGATAGATAGATCATGATTTAAACCTCACAGAATACTCAAGTAACAAGTCTATTTTCACATGTCCTGCTCAAGACACCGCAGGGGGGAGTGATGCTGAAAATAAATGCGATATACATGAACAATACATGGGGGGCGGGAAACATCAAGAGCACCATAGATGGGATCATACAATCGAATGGAGGAGATTAGGTGGGCAGTATTTTGGATATACCAGAATACTTTTACTCGTTGTCACATCTCCACTGACGCCGTCTTATCCAGTATGGAGCTTCTATTCCCAATTAAAAAAAAAAGAACGCTCAATTTTGCGTGTTCAGAATAATGACATAATGTCCTCGTTTGTTTTCTTTGGCTGACTCGATCCTGGCGCAGGTGGCGGTGAAGACATGCCATCGCCAGAGAGATCCAGGCCAGAGAAGCCATTTAGGAGATCCGCCCCTGCACCACCAGTGGGAGGAGCACCTGCACCTGTCGAAGGCGGGGCACTGCTATCTCCGAACACACCGAGGAGGTCATCCAGATTATTGCTCCCTGAAGGGGCGCCGCCTGCAGGAGAATCAACGCGAACAGGAGTACCAGCCAAGCCTTCGAGCCCGGAGACACCACCGTCGGCCTCCTTGTGAGCAGATGCGGGTGCGGTGCCATCGAAGTCGATGTCCAGTAGGTTCTCCACGTTGCTTTGCTGCTGTGGAGCCGCTGTCCCAGTAGCGGCAGCGGCTGCAGCGGCAGCTAATGGGTTTTCTCGAGCATTTTGAAGTTGTTCCCTAGAAACACGTATTAGTTCATGTCATTATAAACATTATTAACTGAAGAGACATACTCGATAGCCGCCTTCTGAACAGCATCGGCACCGAAGCGGCCCTGGCCAACAAATTGCTCCGGAGGCATATGGTAGACGGAGGCGAGTGTGGAGAGTTCAGATAGAAGTTGTTCAAGAAGAACAGGCGGTAGGGAGTTTATCGTAGTGACGATGGGGGGCTTCTTGGAAAGCACGATATTTCTGGCAGCGTTGGAGTCGCTGGTGTTGGAAAGTAATCGCCAGTAGACATAGGCTCGGTCACGGACATCAGGATTGTCGTTTTCTGCCGTTGCCGCCTGCAGGACCTTTTGCACCAGACCTTGAGCCTTATCGGGGCGTTTCAAGAATAACTTCACGACAGCAGTCAGGATTTGTAGTTGAGTCTGTAATCGTCTGTTAGCATCGCAACTGGCACCTAACGCGATGGATTGAGCAAACCTGAGGCCACTCTTCGCCGAAACCTTCGACAAAACCGGCCAAGATATCGCCGGCGTTGCTGATTTTTTCAGCGTACTCTCCAACGATCCAAATGAGTGCAGCCCGAGCATTGGGCTCATCCAGTTCATCAATGCACTTGCAGAGCGCAGGGATAATGCCTTCATAACCGGGGTATTTACGGAAAATGTCTTTGATCACCACAATAGCTTCTTGCACCACGTAGTTGACCTTGGTACCGATAAGATCGAGTAAGGTGTTGACACACTTTTCGCTGGCGCTTTCAATTTTGATCGCGACCTGACCAATAGCCTTAACTGCACGGCGTACGAAATCCATATCCACCTCCAGTGCGTATTCCTTCAGTTCAGCCAACAGCTGGTCGAAGTTCCGGTCGTTGGCTATGCGCACCATGATTTCAAGCTTTTGGAACTTGACATAAGGTGGATCGTTGTACTTGCAGAAGAAAACGCGAAGCTCTTTGTTGAGAATATCCGGCTGTTTCTGGAGTAATAAATCAATGTTTCGTAGAGCGACATATTGCACTTCTGGGGCGGATGACACCAAGGTGACTGAGGTAATTTGTTAGCAAGAAAACAGTCATTTTGAATAAGAGTTCGAGATACCTAGTGGAGGAGCCATTTTCTTTAGATAGGTTTTGGAAAGCTCTGGGTTCACTAATTTCATGTGGAGGAAGACTGTTTTGACGGCAGCTAGCACCACACTAGGGTTCGCATGCTGGAATTGAGGCGCAACACGTTCGCAAATCTGTTCTGCCTCATTCACAGCACTTGTTTTATACTCCGACAGCGTTGTAAGGATTGTAACTCGACCCCATTCAGTGCACTCATTCAAAGCCATCAAGAGCTTCCGGAGCGTATTTCCGGTTACCTGGAGGGCTCGGGTCTCCGGTGCAGCGTGGTGAATCTCCGATAGAGCGGTTACCGAATTCGCCACGACCATCGGGTTTGGGTCGGCAATCATTTCTTGAAGCATCTCGAGGAAACCGTTTTCTAAGCACATGGCGGGCCCCAAGTCGAAGAGTTTGGCCACACAGATGGCAGCAGTTTTGCGAACGTACGGCGACTCATCCCGCAGTGTTTTTCGAAGTGGTTCCTCCATGTAGTCAACCATTTTATCCACCCGAATGCACCCCATTGTTCGGACTGCGAGCGCCCTGATAAGCGGGTTTGGATCTTCCGAATCTTGCACAAAGGTGTTCACGGCGAGAATGCAGAGGTCAGGATGTGATTTGGCGTAGTTCCTAATTCGCGGGATCCCATATTAGTCGACAATTTTCTAGAAGGGCGGAGACCTGGTCCTCACATAAGATAGAGATATACTAGCTTCTTTTGCTCTAAGTCGGTAGTCGCGATATTTTTGAGGACATCGGGGAACAGAGCTGATACATCCTTGCCCAATGTCATGGCCATAATCGTCTTTTGGATTGCCTCCTTTCTGCAATAATAATCAGCCACCATCCTGTGTGCCGGTCCCGAGTTTACACAAATCGCATGCGGGCGTGACATACCTCTCGTAGGCGTACTGTGATCTATGTGTTTGTCAGCATTGAGGTTATCACTGAACTGTAGGGGAGAAATCCATACACAAGACCGGCTCGCAACTCGAAGGTCTCTCCTTTCCTAGGCACCGCAAAGGCGCCGCGGATTCTGCTCATCGCCATAATGGGTAGAAGTGAGCTTCAGCGACGACGAAGTCGCGCCTCCGCAAAATTAATACAGACAGAAGAAAGAAGTCGAAGTGAGGACGCTGCCAACCGCTCGCTGCGGGGGAGTTTGGCAACGGGGAAGTTCGCTTCAGGGATATGTGGACCACCTAAAGCAAGCGGCGAGGGATCCGGACTGGGGAGCAAAAGCGTGCGGGTAATTATTCAATCATTATCCCCAGGTACAGGGTTTCGAAAAGGATGTAGACGGGAACCAGGAGAAGGGACGCCGGTAGATGGAGCTGGGGGTAGTGAAGTTGGTCTGGACCCAAAAAGAGTTGTTGTCCACAAAGCGGCTGATCTCAACCACTCTTGAAGCCGCTTTCCTCACCTCCGTCCCCTTTCCATACTCCAACCCCAATAACCAACATGGTCAGTAATTTAACCTGCCCAAAAGACCACTTTCTGTCTGAAAATTAAGGACTCCCTCTAATACTGCTTACAGGCAAACCTTCCCAACCTACGGCGCCTCTTTGTTGAAGCTAGATCTGAGGCGGAGGAGAATGAATACTCCCGAACTGCTGTACGCTTGCCTCTTAATTAAGGTCCGAAAGCAACAATACTAACTGAAATTTGTCAGTTCTATAACCTCGTTCTTTTCTTATCCTCCGTCGCCGTTTTTAGCCTTGCTGCCCAACGCATGAGTGGGTCGAAACTGGGGAAATGATACCACGGCTATCAATGAAGGCAGGCCAAGTTGGATGCGCTTAGCAGTTCTTACATTCATGCGGACATTATATCATACATATGGAGGGAGATGTTACATATCCCCTATCTACAAACAATAACCATGTGCTACACCGACCAAAGCGCGTGGTTGCGCAGCATCAATCGGTTTCCTCCCCTTCACTATCGAGGAAGGCCAGGGCCTTTCGGCCTCGATTTAAACGTCGACGAGGTTGACCATCGCTGTCTTCCCCTTCGGTCGCTTTCCCCCAGCGCTTTGCCCCCTCCTGCACCATCTCGAGGTCCTCCCGAAGTTCGCGCTCCTCCTTGATCTGCTTGGCCTTCTCTAATGAGTATCGTCCCTCCATGCCCGCCTCTTTCAACATGTCTTTGAGGTGCTTAATTTTCGCCTTGGGCGTATCGTACGGAGCCAGCTCTCGCGCCCACATCTTGCGAATGCCGCATTTGATCAACCACCCTTGCAATCGCTTGATTTCTGCCTGGTTGGGGTCGGCGTCTGCATCCTTTGCTTTCGCAGGCGCCTTCTTCATCGCCTTTCCAGAGGTCGTTCCGGAAGTCGTTCCTGTGGACTTCTTCTGTCGCTGACGCTTGGGCTCAGGTTCTTCATCCAGGACAACTGACATTTCACTCTCCGAATCGCCGGCTACTTCTTCCTTTTGCTTGAGTGATTGGGCTCCCTGCTGCTCTTTGCTGCCATCGGAGTCGTCTAGAATTTCCGCGTTGGAAACCTCGGGTTCAGATTTGGCTGCTTCCTTCGGCTTTTTGGTTCTTTTGGTTGCCACTTCCTCACTATTCTCATCACTTCCACCACTATCCACATCGCTCTCTGTGCTGGTCTTGCGTCGTTTACGGGACGTCGAAGGTGCTTTTGGTTTGGCTCGTTTTATGGGCCTACTAGTATTCGTCGGCGGTGTTCCTGCGCTCTCGTCCTCGATTCCATCGGCGTTTGGTTCCTGCGCTGCAGCATCCTGTACTTCCTACCAATGCATCAACGTTAGCCACCGAATTAAAACATTGGCCCCAAAGGATAACATACCACTTCATTCTTGATGATCTGATCGCTTTTGCCTTTCCAATCTCCATTGGATCTGAAAAACCCCTCTTCAACATGTAATGACTTCTCAGCCGCAAGTCGAACTCTCTTAACCGTCAATTCCTCTGTCTTTCCCGCTTTGAAGATTTTCGCGACTGTATCGCGTAGAGCTCTTTCTATTTCCTTATCAGAGGGCTGCGGAGGTGCATCCGACCCATTGGGCTCGGATTCGGAAGCAGAATCGGCGAGAGAATATCGCGGAGCCATTGTTTTGATAATTAATTTTCTTTGAATAGATTCGTGGTCGTCTAGTTGGAGTTGCTTCCAGAGGCCAAGGATTGGGAATCAATATCAAGGAGCGGAGGTTCCAGAGCGCGCGCCGGACCGCGACAGACGCGTTGAGTTCGATTAAATAGAACTTATCAACCAATAGAAGCGGGACTTGAAATTATTGAATAAATTATTGACCATAAAGAGCTTGCAGTTAATGCGCAACGCGATCTCCGGCTCTCGATGCCTACTCGTTCCTCCACCCAATGCGGTTCGGTTCGAATCGGCGCGCGCTGACAAAGCAACTGATAAGTTAAATTCCCCGAATTTAGAGGCGCATCTATAAATGTCCGTCTGCTGCTTGGAACTTTACAGTGTATTTTTATTTGGCTATAGACACCGCGGCTGTGATTTAATAGACAAAGGCTTCATACCAACAATCTCACTACGTGAAGAATCGACCCGACCTGCAACAACAGCGAGCTACCTATACACAAACTATGGCGGACGAGCCGCAAGTGCAATCACAGCCGAAACTGCCCAAGGCACTCTTTCCTCATAGCTCAGCGCATGCCCTAGCGAGTTCCTCGTATTCGTCGGAAACAAAAAAGAATGATTCGACAACATCAAATCGCTCAGGCGGGTCGACGGTCGATCAGGATGGCAAGTCATACGTCCTAGACAAGAATGGGAAACCGTATGTCCGACCCAATCCCCCTCTCGCCTTGAAAACGACCGCGGAAAATGAAAAGGACTGGGCTAATATGAGATATATACTCTATACAGATGCCGCCTCTGCACCTCAGCCGCCGCATGGCGCAATCTAACAAAACAATCCAAAGCCGCAACCGCAACCTCAACCTCAACCGCAACCGCAGCCTCTACTTCTACAAACCCCATCGCCCAAGAAACCCAGAACGACACCCGCGACTGCCCACCGGACGTTGAAGAGCTAGGCCGCTCGACCTGGACCCTTCTCCACAGCTTAACAGCAACGTACCCGGAAAAGGCGTCCCAGGGTGAACAATCCGAGATGCGGTCTTTCCTGACGCTGTTCTCGAAATTGTATCCGTGCTGGGTATGCGCGGACGACTTTCGGACGTGGATAGCAGAGCCGAGTGGGAAGAACCAGCCGCAGCTAGGCGGGAGAAAGGAGTTTGGAAATTGGATGTGTGAGGCGCATAATGAAGTGAATCGGAAGCTGGGGAAGAAGGAGTTTGATTGCCGGTTTTGGGAGGAGAGGTGGAAGGACGGGTGGAAGGACGGGAGGTGTGATTGATTAACCCTACATTGGCATGTGTTAATTCATTGCTGTTGGAAAGGGGACTATATGTATATGTATGTATGAATGACCGGGCTCTCCGCTCTAGCTATATGGGTTTTATGTGAAATGTATAAATAGACAGACTAGACATCTCCAATTCACGGTTTAACATGTATAGCATTCGCAAAAAAAGATATTATACTAACATCGCTCAGTAATTATTGAAGACAGGCAACAGATCCATATGTCTATGTAACAGGACCTCAGGACCGTGGGCCCTTATGAAGATAGGAGTCCTCTTTTTCTATCTTAAAAACATAACCCATCACACATCGTCATGGAATTAAAATTGGCTGGGAACAAACAACCGCAGTCCACTCGCCGGAGCACCAATCTCAGTAACCTCAGATATCCGGTCCACACTGCCCTTATACTGTTCATGATACTTGGCGCCGGTGAACGGATCTGAGACGCTGGGGGATCCGCTATAGATGGGCGTGTGAGAAGCCGCGCAAATATCGAATTCAGCAAACTGGTCGAATTCAATCTCAATCTTATCCTGAGGGTTACGCTCACACTGAGCCTTGATCTTCTTTGCCTGTTGAATATGTTAGTAGATATTGGTAAGGAGGGGATACATGATACTAACCTGATCCAGAAGCTTGGCAGATCCACCGTTGGCCAGCATGCGGTTAGCAAAGCTGAGACCTGATGAGTAGTTCTTGTTGGCGAAAGCGAGCTTCATTGCTGCCATGAGGGCAAGTTGCCTGTGGGCAACTTCCAGCTTAGGAATCGTGAAGTAAGCGGAAAGCTCGAGGCTTCTCTTCAGATCTTCTGGAGACTCTGTTGAGAGTGAACGGCGCTCCAGCTCGATGGACATGGCGAGTACATATTCTCGAGCAGTTTCAATGATCTTCTTCGCCTGGTCGACTTCCGCCTCGGACGAAACAGTGTTCACAAGGACCGCGTGCAAGATGTCCTTGAAGATCTTAACACCATCCTCCAGTTTGTTGGCTCTCATTGCCGCGTAGCCCTCTTGCAGGTCAACGCTAGCAATGATCTCAAGGTCCCTGGGGATGGCAGGCAACACTTTGCGGCTATCGGTTTCATCAACAGTGCGTCGCACATAGTTGACAAGAGGAGGAAGGCCGGGGGTGGCAGAAAGGTAGGTTTTGGACGCTTTGAAGATATCGAGGAACCTAGGCTTGAGAGGTGCGAAGTGAACAGCTCCCACCTGGCGGTTAAGGAGTTGCATTGCAGTGTCAAAAGAGCCAGCAGCAACATGGTCAGCCGCCAGAGGAGAGTTACGGGCCCAGAGATCAGCTTCAGTGCTGCCAGCGCCTGCTTCAGCGCTGTCAACATTGACAAAGTCGACGTCCTCCTCGACGTTGATCTCATCGCCCATATCCCAGCCAGCAGCATCCTCATCCTCATCTTCTAGAGCTTCACCCGCAGTAACCGCACCGTCCTCTTCCTCGGGTTCAAAGCCGAGCTCGGGAGCTTCCTCATCGCCTGCGCCAACTTCCCCAAGCAAGGCCTTCTCGAAGGAAGAGTGTGCAGCAGCCTTGACGGGCCAGCTTGCCTTGTAGGTGGGAACAATAGTTTTCGGTGCCTTGGAAGGTGCCTCTATCGTCGGGAGAGTGATCTGGTCTTCTGTTAGGCCGACCGCCTCGAGAATGGATTCCGCTTCCTCGGTCAAGCCATGGGACTTGGCAGTGAGATATGCGAGGGGATCTGTAGTCTGTTAGGGAAGAACGGCTTAAGTGGGGCAGAATGGCGTTTCAACGTACAGAGATCAACCTCTTTGAACATTTGGATTCTATCCTCGACATCTCCTCGGTAAATGGCGTTCTGGAAGCGCGACGTAAAATCTCCGCGGTGCTCTGCAATCTTCGCCATTCTTGCGAGTTTTTCTTCGTCGCCAGTGGACAAGTATAAGAAAGATAGCTTATCGAAATTGCGCTGCTTTTGGTAAGCCATTTCCACGATCTGGTGGTTGCCGTGAGCCAAAGCCTCTGTGCCGAGTCGACTCCACAGGTTGGGGCGATCTAGTTCCCTGGCCATTTCAATAGCAACATCCAGGTTGCCGCACTCCAAGGCAAGTTCGAACCGTGTTTGAGGGTCCTGCACGAATTGGAGTGCAATTTCGGGGTAGCCCTTCTTCTGTAGATAAGAGATGATACTTTGGCCGACCAGGCTGGACGTCTTGATGATCTGGAGCATCTCATCATAGTTTCTCTTAACAAGAGCGAGCTTGAACCGATACTCGGTGGGATCAATCTCCAATGTCCTTGGCTTGGCGTTCCGATCCAGACAGTATACACTCCGGCCTTTAACCTTGACCAAGTAGACCGTTTGGTCAAGGGTCCGGATGATACCATTGTCACTACAACGTAATTAGCATTAGTCACGTCATCTCAAGTATTACGAGCCAAACATACCCATTCAGCAGAGAGTACTTCACATGGTTCAAGGTCGAGTAAAGAAGGACGCCAGCGTCATCCCAAGCAGCGCTCTTGATACGAATTGTCTCGTGTAGGCTGCTCACTTGCTCCAGGGTCTTCGTGACGATAGTAACATTGTGCTTGCTAAGCAAGGCTGCGTAAAGCCCGTCATTTGACCACACAACATACTTGACACCGCTCACGGCTAACTCTGCCAATTGTTTCTTCTGCTGAATATCGAACAGAACAACAGAGGTCGGCGTGATGAAAAGAAGACTACCGGTTCCGCCAAAGTAAATATCGGTTGTTCCGGCAGGAGGTTTGATGGACTTCGTGGTAGAATTGCTTAGGTCTTTAATGTCCACCTGTTGGTTCGCCTGGCTGAAGACGGCGAATCTGTTGCGTGCAACGAAGACGGCGGAGGATGCTTGGCCACGCTTAACATCCGTAGGTTCAATAGCTCCAGTAGCATCTCGGGGAAGGTTGATCAATTCGTACACGCCTCCATCAGTGGGAGATGTCACGAGGACCGCACGCTCGGCTGGGTTGTATGAGAGTGTGCGGGGAGGCACCCAAGGAGATCCCAATTTCCGCAACGACAGCATGGATGGAGATTCAATATTCTTCGCAAAGTCGAAAGACTTGACGTGTTTCTCCTTTGTGATATAGAACAACTGGCTCTGGTACACGGCGGATGCGGGGCGTTCCCTCTCGAGTTTGAAGACCATAACTCCAGTGTCATGGCCGGCTGCAAACAGATTGATTTCGGGGTGGGCAGCAATGACCCAGAATCGATCCACATCCCGCTTGAAGGACTGGACGGAGGTCCTTTTATTCAGGTCCCAAGCACGGATTGTCTTGTCTTCGCCGACGGAAAGGATAAGGTCTTGGTGGGGGTGGAAGAGACAGGCGGATGCATTCTGGAAATGGCCTCGGCAGGTATCGACTTCCCATGCCTTGGTGTCTTGAACAATATTAGACCCGCTAGCTTATCTTCAAATGGCACTTGTAACTTACCACTCATTCTCCAAAGCTTGATGAGGCGGTCATCACCTGCCGAGACGATCAGGGGCAGTGAGGGGTGGAAAGCAACCCAATTGACACCTCGATCGTGACCTTCCAACACGAATTTCACGACCGCATCAGTGTTCCCGAACATGTCGGCCTGTGAAGGGTTGGACCGCGCCATCTGGTCCTCAAAGGACAGGGTGGTCGGCGCCGAGTGCTTCTTTCGGAGACCCGAGATATCCCAGATACGAACAGATTGGTCCAGCGAGGCGGAAGCGATAAGGTCTTCGGTCGGGTGAAATTGCGCGCACATCACATAGTGGTTATGGCCCGTCATAGTACAAACTAGGAGCCATAAGTCAGTAGTAGTCAGGACAGGTGGCCAAAGTGTGACATACTCAGCGACCTGTTTTGCCAGTTCCAGATTCGGATTGTTTGGTCGTCGGACGCGGACAGAATCCATGGGAGCTCAGGATGAAAGAAAACTGTTCTGACATAGTCCAAATGGCCGTTTAATGTGAAAAGACATCTCCGGGTCTGGTAATTCCAGACTTTAATCTTGTAGTCGTCACCTCCGGAAACGAAGAGGGGCTGGGTTGGATGGAAGTCAACGCCTCGAACAGGGCCATCGTGCTCTTCGAATCGGTCAATGAGCGTTCCCATGCGATAGTCCCACAGCTGGATCGTCGACGAATGTAAAGACACGAGAATCCATGGGCTGTACTGGAGTTAGTACGCCTAATGCGACGAGTAGGGGGGAACCGATTCGACTGACCGCTTGGGGTGAAAGGCAATTCCCTTCGCACGAGAGGATTTCGACTCAAACTATTCAAGAAAAGCGATTAGAAACTGTCATTAGAAATAACAAGCTAGAAGAATGGTGGCTGTACCTTAGTGAGCATGTTTGGGGAGGATTGCATCTTGAAGGAGGGTTGGCCGAAGCCGCACCATATAGATATAGAAGCAAGCTCCGCGCACTGAAGAAAGAGGGATCACAATTGCGACCACCTCATCCACTGCACAACAGGAGGAATTGGCAGAATAATAAAGAGACGTAGCTTGGGGAGCGTCTCTCTAGTCTATTGACAGGCTGGAGTCTGGACAGGACACCTTGGATGGCGGTAACGTGGACTTATTTAATAAGCGAGTAGTGCTGGCCAATAATGCGGAGGGCGGTGAGAAGCTGCATCGCCCGCGTTGTTGATCCTTAGCAACCAGTGCCCACGGCATAGTTGGTACCAAGAGGCTGAGAATGAAGAATGCTTGAAGATCTTGACGTTCATTCGAGCTACTACTCTATATATTATGGAGTGTATATTGTTACACCCGCCTGACACCTGATATGAGGCTGAAGTTAGGCCACCTGCCTATTATCACCATCTCTACAACACCGCAGCTAAAATTACCTGAGCTTGGGTACTCAACAGTTTCAGAAGAATATGAGAGACAACGAACAATCCACTGACTGGCATTGCTACTACTCGAAGCCGGACGAAGTCGACCCAACATCCGCTCGTCAAGCCGACCGGGATCAGCCAAACGGAGGGACTGCGGCAGCCCATGAGCCGGAGATATACGACATTGAAGACTTGCCCACAAATATACAAGGAAATTGTTCCGGTGATCAAACGGTGAAGCCATATGCCATCGAGGAACCGGATGAAGAAGCACCGTCCGAGCCCAAGAGGCCAACTCCACCACGGCAGGGACGGCCCAAATACTGGGAGGATTTGATTGACTCAATGGAAGAATTACACTGTGAATCCGATAATAGCAATCCAGGTGCAATGTTTTCAAGGAGAGGTAGGAAGAGAAAGCCTACGAATGCCCCGAGCCTCACTGGACTCGGCCAATCTAGCGAGGAGTCTAGTCCAGCCTCGGATGCGCAATACGAACAGCTTACTTTGAGTCCAAAACGACCGCGGAAACAAAGTGAACGCCGCAAGGATTCCCAGAGAAACATAAAAACTGCTCGAAGGCGTGGAGTTGATACACTTCGAGAGTCGAGTGGATCGTCTAGTCCTTCTACCTCTACGGATACAAGCGGCGCTAATCATACCAACGGATCCCCTGCCTCGGACGCCATGGACCTTGACTAATATGGGCATGGGTCTTTTATTTTTATTATTTCTTAATTATCAGGCATCACTCAAGCGTGGTAGATTTCTAAATCCAGCTGATGGTCTTCGATTTCATGTGACGGGCTGTAGACAGTGATGACGTCAAACCATCCTCACCTTTGGAACTCTGAAAGCTCGACCTCGATTTTCAATGCTCTCCTTGTTTAAACCTATTGTACGACCAGGAAGCTTCCTTCCCGGCAACTTGTGTTACGACATATTCAATTGGAACGCTGTGATTATGGCAACCCGCACCTCATCTCGTCACGCTGCGCAAAAGGCGAAAGAGGCCATGGCAGCTGCCCCAGATACTAAGAGAAGAGTATCAGTTGGCACAAAGCGCAAAGGCTCTAATGAGAAGGCCCCTGAGCCAAAGAGGGAAAAGAAGGAAACAGAGAAGAAAGCCGAACAGGCTGAGGGCCTTCAGCAAGTGCCTGAGAGAGTAGAAGCTGATGAGAGTAAGTCGTGCTGAAGGACATGATCCACTTGTAAAACTAAACCATGCCCAGAACCGGAAGCACAGCCGGAAGAAACGCCTGCAGCGGCCCCTGATGTAAAACATGAGGTGACACTTCAAGAGAAGCCGGAGGAGACACAAAAGGAGAAACAAGAAAAGCCCCGGGACGAACCAGTGGAAGGACCAACGGGAAAAACAGAAGAAAAGCCGGATGGCACTTCAATCAATGGAACAGAGGCTGGGATGACGAAGACTGAGGAACGAGAGGACATCGTTCCTTCGAATGTCATCGAGAAAGGTCTAATTTATTTCTTCTACCGCAGCCGAGTGAATGTCCCGGAGGCACATAGTATGCAGGATGTGGCGCGAAGCTTTTTTATCCTACGCCCAACACCCCTGGGATCAGCCGTGGACCGTGAACAGGGTGCAGCGGATACTGGTGCGACGTGCCGGTTGTTGATGTTGCCGAAGAAGAAGTACCCACGCTCAGGAAGGGAGAGAGAAATGGGATTCGTCGAGAAAGCCGGCATTTCAATGAAAAAGCTGCAGGACACCTTTATTCCTGGTGATTCCTACGAGACGTCCACTCGCGGCACACGAGAAGTCCCAGAGGCAAAACCCTATGCGGAGGGTGTTTATGCCATTACCACTACTAAACGGGCAACTCATCTTGTCTACCACATCACGCTCCCAGAGAAGGCTGGGGAGATCCAGGAGGATTTCGGACTCAGTGATCGTGGTAGCTGGCTCATGCAGTCCAAGAACCCTAAGCTCCCAGGCCCGCCCTTTGCCCGTCTTCCGCAGGAGCCTGAGTTCCCTGAGAGGTTGGTAGTCTTATTTTATCTCATATGTGAGTTCATACTGACCGAGAAACCGCTGCAGCATCCAACAGAAATTCCGAAACCTTCGCTGGATCCCAACCGAACCTGAGTTACTTGACTACCCGAATGCACAGTTTCTGATAATAGGCTCATCAACCGGCAACCTTGGAAAAGCAGCGACTGCAGAGCCAGGCGATAAGCGACCAGAGGAGGAAGAGCCTGGAGAAGAAATAATCAAGATGGAGGATGAGAATGAGGACAGAATCGAGGCCCTGGGTGGTATGGCATATTCCGTTTCTTCTTGCGGGCGTTGACTTCTGTCTTGAGCTCTGCTAATCCCCACCAGGTGATCACGCGATCTACAAAGATCTAGGGTATCATGCCCAGGAGAAATATTCCAAACTGGAGACAACTTGGGATGTAAAACAGGAGGAATAACAAGACGTGGGGTATCAGCGACCAGGTCTGATCTGTAGTGCAGTGTCATCCATGGTGGACGAGTAATATTGTAGTACTGCTCAATGTGCGAAAAGAAAAACGAATGTCATCTTGACTCCGTCCCTTCAGATTAACGTCGTAATAAACACGGCGTAGTCCGGGGGCCCTGCCTGCCAAGTATCGAAAGCTCCTAAAATCTGCGACTAAATCCATGGCCTCGTCTTCGCTTGCAGCGCAACAACTCATTGGATCTACCCCAGGAGCCACTCCAACACTTCAACAAATCAGAAGCGCTACTTCCACCACGTTGAATGCCTTCATTTCTGCCGGGCAACAGCGATCACTTCCAGAACACCACGGCGAATCTCAAATATCCCGTCTCGCGGTAGCTAAGCTATTTAAATATTCCTCGAAACCCGCCGCGATGCCGCCTGATCACACCTCTTTGAAATCCAAAGGTCCCTGCAGTTTCGCAACTACGCTCGCCCTCCACCAGTCATGAAGTGGTCCTCTTTGATCAAAGCTCTGTCCTTGACGGCGATACCAGCTGTTGCTGCTCCTTCAAGCGGTACCAATAACCCCGCAAGTGTGGTCAACAAGACTACCTGCGGAGGCACCACCTACGCTTACACTGGTTTGGAGGGTTATGGGTATATCGAGTCCAACGCCCGCGACAAATACGGTGATACCCTGGCTGGCATTGGTAGCTCTGCCACCCTTGAGAGGGGCTCATGGCGCAAGAATGGCAATGGCTCGTACTCGGGTATCTTCTATCTTCTTCCAGACCGTGGGTGGTATGTACATCGCTAGAGCTACGCCGAATCTGGACTTTGGATAACATGTATCAGGAACACAAATGGAACCCTAAACTACAACCCTCGTATTCACAAGTTCGAGCTTACACTGGCACTTGCACCCCACGCTTCTGCGAAGAACCCCTCTCAGCCGAACTTGGGATTTGAGTATCTCGACACCATTCTCCTCAGCGATCCAACCGGCCAGCCATTGACAGGCCTCGACGCAGATGTAAAGGGCTACGCCTCATTTGAGGAGCTTCCTCCCCTCCCTGTGGCAACGTACGCTGGAAACGGTTTTGGTGGCTCTGGTCCTGGTGGCAAGCGCGTCTCTGTCGACTCTGAGGGGCTGGTAATTGACAATGAGGGCTACTTCTGGGTCTCCGATGAATATGGTCCCTATGTATACCGATTCGACAAAAGCGGAAAGATGGTCCAGGCCATCCAGCCACCAGACGCATATCTCCCCCGCCGCAACGGCACAATATCCTTTAATGCTGCATCGCCACCTCTCTACGATCCCGAGCATGTGACGAACCCCGAGGACCCTAAGACGGGCCGCAACAACAACCAGGGCTTCGAGGCTCTCACACTCTCCCCTGACGGGAAGACTCTTCACGTCATGATTCAATCTGCGCTGAACCAGGAAGGCGGACCAAAAAAGAAGAACCGCCAGCCTGCGCGTGTTCTCGAGTACGATATCTCCAACCCCACCAAACCTCTGTACAAGCACGAATACGCCGTCGTCCTCCCCAAGTTCGTTGACTATACCGACGAAGATCTAGATGAAAAGGTCGCTTCGCAGTCCGAAATCCTCGAGCTCCCAGGAACCAGCGACTTCCTCATCCTCTCCCGCGACAGCTTCGGAGGAGGCTCAGGGGATAACCTCTCTGTCTACCGCCAAGCTGACATCTTCTCGATTTCCAACTCAACTACTGACCTAAAGGGCGCGAAATATGACTCTGCAGGCGGCTCCATCGCTGATTCCAAGGGGAACTTGAACAGCGATATCACCCCTGCCGAGTACTGCCCCTTCCTCGACTATAATGTCAACTCCGAACTGGCTAAGTTTGGTTTGCACAATGGTGGTGAACAAAACGAGCACTTGTTGAATGAGAAATGGGAGTCTCTAGTCCTTGTCCCTGTTGATCCTGAGATCAAACACAAGAGTAAGGGTGAGAAAACGGAGTACTTCCTCTTTACTTTCAGTGACAATGATTTCATTACTCAGGATGGGGCTATGAATTTCGGCCGTCTGCCCTACGCCGATGAATCCGGCCTCAACCTTAACAGTCAGGCTCTCGTGTTCAGAGTAGAGTTCTGAGAATTGAAATATTTCTTTAGTAAACTAAGTCATTTCCGGGTCGTTAACTTGTATATCAATTTTATTTCCTACAATCGAACTGTATATAATAATACAAGCCATCCAACAGCTCATAAATACAGATCCAAAAACGCCAGCAGGACTTCCAGACATATTCGTTCCAATAAATAGATCAAAGACAGATAAATAAATACAATGCCCTAAAACGTGTGACGACAGTCCAGGGTCCGGCCATAAAAACTTTCAATCATATGCGTGCATAACTAGAAGCCCACTAAGACTTAAGAATATTAACGGCACGTAGAATCTCATCTGACGACCAACAGGGTCCACCCGGGACAATCTCAGTCCAGACTTCCTCTGGAACCCCGGAATCCTGGCCCAGGAGGCTCCAGTTAGGGCTTGGCTCTGACTTGATCCATTTGAAGTCTTCGACTAGGTTCCAGCGATCTTCGGCATCGAGGCGATCGTGGTCCAGTGTTTGCTGTTGGGACGCAGCGGTTAGTTCCATTTCTAGTCGAGAAAGAAAGCAAAATAAGGGTATTTCATGAATTATGCGCCCAGAAACTTACATATGCCCGCGGGATACGGCCGAATCGGATATCAACACAATCTTCAATGATCGGATTGCTTGACGAACTCAGGTAAACGTCCACGTTTTTGCAATCGTGCATGCGGAACTGCCGGCAGTTGACCACGATGATGCTATTCCGGACGCCGGTGAGATGGGCAGGTCCATCAATCTGGCCACAGAGGAGGAGGGTGTCGCTTACTTTTTTTACCATTAGGCTGGCATAGGGCTGCCCGTTGGCGGTTGGGATGGACATGTCGACGACGCAACGGTCCATTGACGTGACAGATGCCGGAACCGACGCAGTCGAGCCTGAGGATGGGAGCATGATGTGTATTCCTTTGTGGTTATTTACCGAAACTGACGAGACAGAGCTCGCCGCGAAGCCCGTACTTCGTTGTTCCTTCTTTAGACCCTCGGATACGTTATCGACGGTTACCTTTGGTGGGATTGAGGTTGGGACATTCGGTCTTAATAAGTGAAACTCTTTATCGGGCTCGTTCAATGGTGTATTTGGGTAGTTTGGTGTTCCTGCAGCTGACGACCCAACGGAAGAAACACCGGGAGATGGGTATCCTGGGACTCCAAGCTGGCCCTGAGCCATCGCCTCTGCTGCATCAGGTAGCGAGATGGCAGGGGCTGGGGAGTTCTTTTTATTCTTGAAGCTGAATTTTGGCCTTGGCTCAACCGTAGCTCGGGTCTCTGCTAGTTTGTCTTGCAGAGCTTTTATAGCCTGTTGAAACCATCAGATACTATGCCAAACAGAATAGATATATATCATGCACGGAACGTACTTCTGCATATATTCGCTGGTCATAAGTCGGAATATAACTAGCCGCATCCTTGACTTCGTTGGACAAGCGCGCAATCCCCGCGAGGCAGTGATCGGTTGCATCCGTTCGTTCTCCCCCAACCAAGGACGTATCCGCAAGTCTGTCCATCTGTTCCTGCAAGGCTACAGCACAACAAAACAGGCGTCAGATCGGCTCAGGCAGTGAGCACATAGCAGAATGTCGACTAGACCATACCAGTGATTTCATGTTGGAAGTAGCGAAAGAAGCGTTCCTTCAATGGGATATCCGAGTTCTGGACGGTTTGGTTTTCGGACATGGAGGGCCGGCGGGCCTGCTCGAACCCGGCTTGTGACATATTGGAGATAAGTCAACGAGGTCAATAACAGTTGTTGCTAGGAGTACGGAAAAAATGTCCTTTGGACGGAGCGCCTGTCGAGGTTTGACTTCGGATGGTAGTAGTATGATAGGTATTGATGACGTCGACATAAAATGCGGATTCCCCCGCTGAAGCTCAACTACTCGACACAGCACGATATTATATTGTCCACACGGAGAGATTCAAGGTTAAGGAGAATCTAGATGCATGGATTATGTTGTGTTAGCCAAAAGTGAAAAATGTCAAAGAAAAAAAGGTCAACCTTTGAATACAAAAGATGGCGGGGAAGATCATCAACAACACATAGTAGAACCGCCAGGAGTGTAGTACAAGAAGAGATAACGGGCAAACAAAACACACCAATTCCTCTAAGCCCTGAATAATACTTACCTCCAGTAATGTTTCCGCATCTCTAGTAGAAAATACTTCTACAGTGGCATGCTGCGTGGAACAATATGGATGACGTCGGTTGATCATCAGATCTCGGCCCCGGTGTATCTATTGGCCGTGACAATATATAGTCTAGCCAGTTTAGGAAGGATGTCACTTTTTCCAATCCAATCCACCAGGTGGTGGACTGGAGAGGGAGCTGCAACATTCTGTATTATTACTTGCTGAGGCAGAGCTCTATTTTATGGACGAACTATATACATGTGATGGACAGAAATCCGGTTCATGCTAAAAACGGGCTTCTAGATGGCCGGTAATTCCGGGAGATTCGGCCTAGGGATGGACTGAAGCCCTTCTATTTCCGAATCAACCTGCCGTGACAGTGATGATGGCTGGTGACGCGGCCTGTGGAAGTCAGTAATAAGTGGACGTTCGGCTATCAGTCGGTCGAATTCTGGCCGTAGGTCATAATCGCTGACGGCCTCGCCGCCGGTGTGCAAACTGATCGTTCTGAGCATCAGCTTACCCTCCTTCGCCCAGAATGCAAACACCTCGTTTTCACCAGGGAATGAAAATGCCAACTGGTCTGGCCGAAAGGCTGAAGGGTTTATTTTAGATATGGCCTTCTTCATTTTCGTTGGGATGAGGGACCCGCTAGCGGTTGCGTCGCACAGATACATCTGCTTCATACCGTTTGCCATAACAAAGCGTGAGCCTGAAGGCGATTGGGCAGCGTGTACAATCCTGGGGCTAACCGGGTCACTGGTAAATTTGTCACCGGAAAGAGAATATGATATTGGATATTCTCTCCCGATGAACGCTGTGAGAACAATAGTTTCGTTAAAACTGTCATAGAAAACGCAGGTAAGATCTCCATCATCGCTTGTCCACTAGAGGCTGTTAGCGGTCTGCTACTCCGGCGTTAGGATTTGGTGTATCACGTACAGGTGGGAGCTTAAAATATTTCGAGCCACCTGGCTCCAGCTTCCATTCTTGTTCAATACAATTCCATATATCAACATAAGCGTATTGGTTCCCGAGGTGTGTCGCGACAATGAAGCGTCGGCCATCGATGGAGAACTGCAGCCTTGTGGCAATAACTTCTTCTGTGCTCCTTTTATCTTGACCGGTTGTCTCCACCTTATGATTGCCATTGAGATGTGGTTCTCTGGTAGTATTGTCAATGGCATAATAGTCTGTTTTACCACCCAGTAGAACCTGACGGATGCCAAAAGCGCCAATCTCATATACTCGAACATGGTCTTTGAGGGTAAAGGCCACATATCGATCATCACGAGACATAACCATGCAGCTAACGGGCGAATATGGGTGGGGCGTCTCAATAGTCAGGTATGCTTCAGGAATAGCGCTTTTGTTTCGGAATATCAGGAGCTCGTAATGCTAGTTACAAGTCAGTAAGGTACGGATCGGAGGTCACGAGTGAACATATACTACCTCTGCTGCAGAAGCAATAATAGCACATAATTGATGCCCCGCTGCGGCATGTTGCACTCCGGTTACATCGTACCGGTGGCATCTAGCCTTTATGCCATCCATGGTGTTGATTTCAAAACGCATCACATAGCTGCTGGCTGGCTCCCAGAGTAGGAGAGACTGTCCTGATGTCGAAAAGCAAAATTTGGTCTGCCGAGGAAGGTGGTGCCCTTTCGATGAGTTTCTCCTAAATAGTGAGGTACTCCCCGTTAGAGAAAGCGTCACACTCTTGAGATCTTTTGATAAAGATCTGATCAACTGCTTCTCTTGCGGTTGGCCTGTTCTAGGACGCGTCATGAATATGTTTGTGGTATCAGGCATGGTAGGCGAGTGGCCTTTGCCTGATAGTTTAAAAAAGGATAGGCTCTGTGAAATTGGTGACACGGGGCTTCTCAGAGCCTCAAGGGAATCCATACGCGACAACCGATCCGTAGAATTGGTTCTTGAGCTCGAACGGGATGCCGTATGCCTGGATACTGAGTTTGGGAATGAATAGCGTCCACCACTTTCAGAGTTGGCAAAATTTAGAGCATCCGACACCTGCTCAAGCGGTTCGATCATTCGGGCGTGCTGTATCTTGACCCTTCCGGGGCATAATGGACACAGTGTATCTATTGTGAGAAATTGGGACTTTTCCTGTAATTGCTTTTAAACAGTTAGCCAAGAGCGCAATAGTTATTGGGAAAACAGGTTGAAAGGCGTAAATTTCCTACTTCATACGCTTTTCTGTCAGAGCTTCTCAGTTGTTCCTCTAACAAGGGCTTGGGAACTGGATGGACTGCAGGACAGTTAACGACGTACACGGCACTGGCATTTCCCTTTCTAGTCTTGGCCGGGAAAGGTGATAGCTGCAGCCAATTCGCCAAATGTTGTTGATAGTCATGAGAGAAGGCTGCTGATTCTTCGTTGCAGTCCCACATTTGAACCCTGCGGTTGATAAGCCATCTGACCATCATTCCGAGGGCCGAATCCGTGGACTCTCGTAACGGCGCACTTTGATTCCATGAATCTCTAATCCTTCTGGTCTGTAAAGGGGCCTGTTCACCGGCAGTTTGGCTCATTATAACAGTCGCTAGAACTTGCAGAGATGGTGTGTTAAATTCATCGTCAAAGGCCGCCAAAATAGTCCTCGCTAGTTTTTTCCGGTTATCCTGAGTCTGATGGAAGGCCTCGTCGACTTCAAATGCAGCATCACTGGTGTATCCCTGTTCTTGAGAAATTCGGCGGCGGTCCATGTAATACTGAATAAGGGCGGATTCAGCTGCCCACAGAAGATCGAAGAGGAGACAGAAAGATGTCAGTTGATCGTCTTTCTTTCCCATGAGTGCAGTCAAGAGGTCTGTCACGAGAGTGTCCGGTGTGCCGGGGAAGGGATACTATGAATATATCAGTCACTGTGAGGGATTGGTAAGAAATGGAGTCGGAAGATATACAATTCTAGAAGAGAAAACAGGAATGTAGGCCTTGCTCGAGGTGAGGAGTGATTGCTGCGCGTGAAACAGATCTTGAGATCCAATACTGGCAATCGCCTTTGGGAGCAAATCGTTAATCAGGAAGCTTTCTGACGGTGACAGGTCAGGATGTTCCCATGCCGACCGCATCGCCCTTTCAAGCCTAAATTTCGTCTCTGAAGTCATAGCATCGCCACGCAGAATGAGAAGCCGTATCCCCACGAGGAAAGTGTGCCCCATGAGATGTCGGTACCGCAAAAGCTCGGAAGCAGTTGGTTTTGAGCAAGGGAAAAGGTCCGTTTTGACCTTGGCCAGGTACATCAGCGTCGAGAAGATGATATCCGATGAAATTAAACGATTCGCGTAGTAGGGATGGCAGTCTTGCGGGGTGGCCAGGCCCTGGAGCTGTGTCCGTTGCCTATTGAAGAGGGTCTGTATCCATAGCACGGACTCTGTTAGGGATTCTATCGTCGAGACACGGTCATGTTGTCCCGAGCTCAAAGCAAGACTTGCTGCGTGCTCTCCGATAATTTCGTGGAGGATATTCTCGAGATCCCGGCGGTCCAGCTGTTCCCACACCGCAGCCACGAGCGGATGTGACATGGAGGTGACGGACGTGACAGCTGGGGGCTGCGACCAAAAGAACAATGCGAGTGCATACAATGCCCCTTTACGTCGGAGACAGCAGGGCACGACCCATGAAACAGAAACAGTAAACAGGACAGTCAGCGATGGGATAAATCATACGGCAATAAGATCGGTTCGATGAAGCTTTTCGGAGGAGAGTGGAGGGAAAAAAGATGCTCTGGGCCGGGCGGATTGCGAGGGGGAAACAGTCGGCCTCAGCGCCCGATTATTTGGCAGGCGGCGCTGCAAAGCATTGGATAGTGCTTTCAGCTGATGCAGGCCTGCGTGTCTTGTCTTACCCGAGTCTGCTGCGTCTGGCCTGCGATTGGCACGAAGATCAGCCCGACGGATAACCGCCAGGAAAACAAAAGCGCCATGATCGCCAGCCTAATCCCTCATAAGCTCAGAGGTCCAGGCTGGGAGGCTGCAAGCCGGCAGTCGACGGTGGAGCCGACTGCGAAGGAAGGGATTTCAAGGGATGGCGAGGCGAGGCAAATTCACTGTCTTTCTTTGTTATAATTCCACCGAGTCTGTCGCCAAGATCGGGCATGATACAGGTCGAATGGCCCGGCTTAGCATTGTTTGTCGCAGGCATCACAAAGCGACTAATACCTATGGATAGGGCTAGTCTGGTTAGTTCCTGGCTAAGGTGCGGGGAGTTGATCCACGGTGAACACTATGTGGGGATCCGAAACAATTAGATGGATGGGCCTCGTATATAGATCGGATCTGGTGGTTCCTCTTCCTCTTCAACAGTCTCGAGGGCAGTAACTTATTCCGTGACAACACAAAGTCTCTGCCAAACTCCATTGATTCGTAAGCATTGTATTGTCTTGATATTGTCAGGTTCATTTCAATCATACGGCCAATCACTGCTTCCTTTAGGGTAAGTAACTTATCCCGACTCTCGTCTCGTCATCATCACCACTTAGTAGTACAGGTTTGTTCTAGGGCGATCCTGTTTCAGAAAACTGGCAACGTTTTACTTGCTAGATCGGTGCCTAGGTACATCTGACCATGTAATGACCATATAGATTCTTCGCAAACCGCTCGAAGGATACCTATCTTGTTGTCTTCACCGGGACTATTATACCGAGCAAACGGTTAACTCGGCAATGAGTCGTTTGTATTGGTCGTAGGTCGTCCAAATCTCCCGAACTCCTAAATGCTTGCACAACAACGTTGTTGGTATTTTGAGCCCTCGTGAAGATAACGGATTTAAGTCAGTTCTAATACGTAGCATTAATACAACTCGGTCCCCAGAAGAAGCTTAGGAAGGAAATGTTCAAGCTCTGGTGTGTCGCAACCTGTTGAGAGCCCGGCAAATATGGTTAGCGCCACACTTTGTTCAGAATAAAATTGGAGCAGCCTCGGAGAGGCCCCGCGTTTGATTGGTTCTCCTTCTCCACTCCCTTACTCCATCGAGGCATCAATACATTTTCCCTCAATAAAAAACAACAAAGAGACGTGAAGAATGCAGGTTCAGTCCAATGATGCTGGAAACACCCCCAGGGGATTCTCATCAATTCCATGGTTTGGGCTTGATCATCACGATGTTTGCTGGCGTGGATATTCGTACCATTGGCCATGGATTACTTCAAGTGCCGAGTTCCATTATCATTTGAGCCGATGCTCATGGATTACAAGAAGGACAGCCATGCCATAAACCTGTTGCATTCCTTCTCAAGCTGGCTGTTATGTGAGCAAATAAATTCTGGCTCACCTTGACGCGAATCCTACACTCAGTCCTGACTGAACGACGGTTAGGGATGAGCTTTGGAAGTCCTCCCTCGATTATTGATCTTGTGGTTCCTTGAAGTACACCTCTAAGCTCCAGACCAGTCTAATTTGATCTCTATCCCTCTGGTGAGCAAGCATTATATCTTTCTGTTTTTATACATAACCGCCCAGACAGCTCAGGAACGTGCTAGAGGTGAAGTGCCCCTTGGACCGGGTGGTTCAATTGCAATACAAAAAACGCGGCTCTCCTTTGCTGCGCTACCTTGGTATCGAGATTTTACCTATTTATTGCTCTCTTTGCCGCTTCAGAGTTCCTCATGGTTTCCTTCTCCGTTCTCACCAGGGTAATTCCCCTCGTTGCCTCATGTTTCATTTCCGCCGTGGCTGGCGATGCTAGCTATGTCGCCGTCGAGAAACTCCAAAACGTACCAGTTGGCTGGCTAAAGGGGCCCGCAGCACCCCCGTCAAAGATGATGAAGTTTCACATAGCAGTTCGTCCGGAGAAGGCTGCCGAATTCGAACAGACGGTACTTGATATGTCGACGCCCGGCCACCCCAATTATGGTCAGCATATGAAACGTGATGAGGTCAGGGATTTCGTTCGCCCTTCAGATTACACAATGGAGCAGGTTCTATCTTGGCTAGATTCGGAAAATATACTCAAGGAGTCCATGAAGATCCGTGGGAACTGGGTCGAAGTTACGATGCCCGTATCCCAAGCGGAGTCGTTGATGAAGACCAGGTTCTATAGGTATACCCACCGAGAAACTCGTAGAAATACGATCAGGACACTCGATTACTCGGTACCACGAGAAATGCGCCCATATATTCAGACAATCCAGCCGACAACTCATTTTGAACAGCCTAATGCACAGGTGATACACCCAACCTTCAGGCCAATTTCTATGACTCCTTCATCGTCACATCGTGAGCCGCCAGTGAACTGCTCGAGCCAAGTGACTCCTGGTTGTCTCCGCGAGTTATATGGCCTCTATGACACGGAATCCAAGCCTGATCCTCGCAACCGGCTCGGTATATCCGGCTACTTGGATCAGTATGCACGCTACAGCGATTTCCACAAGTTCATGGGCATGTTCGCGCAGAACAGGACAGACGCCAACTTCACCGTCGAGACCATCAACGGAGGTCTTAACCTTCAGAACTCATCTATTGGTAGTACCGAGGCCAGCTTGGATGTTCAATACGCGGTAGCGCTTGCATACAACCCGTTAACAACCTACTATACCACGGGAGGTCGCGGCCCATTCATCCCGGAGGCTGGCGAGTCAGGAGAAAGCGAGTCTACCAATGAGCCATACCTCGAACAACTCCACTATCTACTCGATCTCTCGGACGACGAGCTTCCTGCAGTTCTGTCGACCTCATATGGTGAGACGGAGCAGAGCGTTCCCGAGTCCTACTCCGAAGCGTCCTGCCATCTATTCGCCCAGCTTGGTGCGCGTGGTGTCTCCGTTCTCTTCAGTAGTGGTGATGACGGCGTTGGTGGCTCATGCTTGACAAACGATGGTACCAACAGGACAAGATTCCAACCCATATTTCCCGCCTCATGCCCTTTCGTCACCTCAGTCGGTGGGACATATAAGACCGACCCTGAGATAGCCGTTGACTTCTCCGGAGGGGGTTTCTCAGACCGATTCAAGCGCCCGGCTTATCAAGACGCAAGTGTTGGTAGTTATTTGGAAAAACTTGGCAAGAAATGGGAGGGACTGTATAACCCTGAAGGAAGAGGAATCCCTGACGTTGCTGCACAAGCGGTCAACTATATTATTGTCGACCATGACAAGACGTATGAAATTGGAGGCACCAGGTATGTCGCACCTCATCAGCCTGTCGACTGTTTGCTAATTGGAAATCTTAGCGCGTCTGCACCCACGTTTGCAGCAATCGTGTCGCGACTCAACGCAGAAAGATTGAAGGACGGCAACCCAAGACTCGGCTTTCTTAACCCCTGGCTCTACTCTCTGAACCAAACTGGCTTTACTGATATCGTTGATGGACGCTCGGCTGGTTGTGTGAACTCGAACATCGGAAGTGCAGATGGTTATGCTACTTGGAACGCAACAACTGGGTGGGATCCTGCCACGGGATTGGGCACTCCTTTTTACAATACCCTGGTGAAAGTAGCAAGAGAGCTGTGATTTAGTAAATGGTGATTGTAGATAATTTAGCTGCAATAAACATATTTGGTGGTCTGCGTTCGTCATCCTGTCTTCTAACGATATAGTAAACTAGACCGAAATAGCTACCTCTAGTCGCCTTGCAATATAACGTTATAACCACATACCCCAGCTGTTTTGAGAAAAAAAGAAAGAGAAAAATTCGATTAAACACTTTCTGCTGGCAACCACTTCACCCCACAAGAGGACGTCCGGATAGCAGCCTCTTGTTGTACAGGGTTGCACTCCGTAGTCTGTTTCAATATTGATATCCAGCGGGATACACCCTGTTTGACCGCGAATGCAGGGCGAGAACTGTTTACGAGTTTAGGGGTCTGGCGCCGGAAATATCGCCCGTCCCGTTCTGAAGATCAAGTTATACAAGACTCCACCAGGGCACCGCAGAAGTGCAGATAGTGGAGTGCCGGGATTTTTCACTATTTTGACTCCGGGCAAGCTTCGTGCTTTCCAACCAATCAAGGCAGGAAGGAACGTGGAACCTTCACATATTGTGTCATGGACTCATGGATTGTTGTGTGGTCTGCAAAGCCCATTTCTCATCCAGGATCCATCCATTATGCCCTTCCTTACTGCAGGTCGGTGACAAGCTGTGTCAGGGCTCAGTTTTTGAGTTTGTCACTGTTGGCTTCTCTGGGTCTGCAATATTCTTCGATCTGCCACGTCTTTGGGATCTGTGGGTCGATTGACCGTGGGTTGACATCGAAGCGCCCGACATCATATCTATCAAACTTTCTGGTTCTGGTGAATGTCCTAAATCCACAAAGTCGTCATTTGTAGGTGCACCTATGATCCCATGGCGCATGCTCCACTGCTTCCCGTACCACCACTCCCTGAAGTCCTGGTGCCTTAACAGTGAAAGTTGAAACAGCCTACCGTCGTGTGGGACAGTGAAGTTATTAGAACCTTGGACTCTCCATGTGTTGAATTTAATCTGTCTTCTGGAACCCGTCACTCCTGTCAAGCCTGTTACTTCACACATCATCACTCATAAGCTCGACAAACTCTTTCCTTTACCCCTAAAAAATCACTATCTTTCGATGATTCTTGTGACCATTGCCACCTGAATTATTTGACTCCTTCGCCCTCAGCAATGTCCCCCGCGAGGGCATCGTTCCCTCGGCCACTCCGATTACTATCTCAAGCGTTGCTTATTGGTGGGTTAGTTTTTATTGCATGCCAATCAGTCCTTCATATTCACACTCGGTTAAACGAGCCGCCGCCGAAAACACTTCGCCCTGGTCCGTTGTACAAGTTGGACCAAGCTCAACAAGGAAATGGAGTCGAACAAAACGGAGACCTTTCTGCACCGGTTTGCCGGACATTCCCCGCTGCTGCCTTCGCAGAAGATGAGATCCAAGTGGTTTTGAAAATCGGGGCAGCCGAGACCGACAGGGTGATGACCTCGCACGTCAACGGTTCAACGTCATGTATACCGAACCTTTTAGTGGTATCCGATATAAGCCAGACGCTTGGCCCATTCTATGCCCACGACGTGCTGGCGGATGTCATCCACATTCTATCGGAGGGGGACCGACAGATTTACCAGCATCAGCGAGAATCTTATTACTATTGGAACACGGGACTGCAGCCTAATCAGGCGGCGCGGAACCTGGACCGATATAAGTTCCTCGCCATGGTTGAATATGCCTATGCCCAGAACCCGAATGCGAAGTGGTATGTGTTTACGGAGACGGACACAACGGTGCTTTGGGAAAACATGGTACAACTTCTGGAACGCTTCGACTGGGCTGATCCTGTATATATTGGATCACCCAGCCCGGGCAGACGGTGGGAATCACATTTTGGGTCACGGCCTACATTTTTTGTCTACGGTGGATCTGGAATAGTACTCTCTGTCACTGCGATAGAGAAGCTACTGCAGGGAAGTCGGGGGGGAAGCGGTGCTGGCGATTTCACATCCCGACTTTTGATCAATAAGTACCAGGACCTAGTCCGAGATGACTGCTGCGGAGATTCAGTCCTGGGCTATGTTTCGTTTCAGGAAGGCGTCAAGATACAAGGGCAGTGGCCAATGTTCAACCCCCACCCCCTGCATAAAACACCTTTAAGTAAAGCTTATTGGTGTCAGCCCGCCATCAGCTTCCATAAGAGCGACTATATCGCCGCGAGAGAACTCTGGGACTGGGAACAAAAGTGGTGTCAGGAAAGAGGGCCAGAACAGCAGCAGCGCCCGATCTTATACCGCGATCTCGTCGATTTCTTCGATTTTGCATCTACCCCCGTCCGTAATGACTGGAATAACGTCGAATTGGATGCCTTTGATGCACCCACAGAAGAAGCCCACGAATCGTTCGACTCCTGCAAAGAAGCATGCCAAAAGCACCCGGAGTGCTTCCAATTCACCCACTACCGGAAGCGGTGCCGTATGTCGATTATCATCAACTTTGGAGTTCCTGCGCCGCCAAGCAAGTCCGACATGGCTGAAGGTGTGCATTCAGTAGCAGGCTGGGATGTGAACAAGATCCAGAAGTTCAAAACCGATCATGACTGTAATGAGGTGGAATGGCCGGAGCCAAGCATAGAGCGGATATACTAACTTAATGTACATAATTTTTTCCCGCATGTATGATGGTGTTACGAAAACAGATCACGTCCAGTGTTGTGATATTTTAGCAACCCAATGTTGACGTTTGATGATCCTCGGTATGAAGAAATAGTTTAAATGCCCTAAACCTCCAATACCTAGCGATCCAAATCATAACTAGTACGTATAGAGTAAGCCTGTTCTTGGCTGAGGGCGGCTTTATACACGTGACCCCTGTTGCCAAGACATGCGGCGAAGCTGTTGGAAGGCCGAAGTCAAGCTCCTGCGGACAACGTCAACCACCAAAGCTCTCAACCCATCAACACCCGTCCTCTCACAAATCTTTCCCAAGTCTTCTCATCGCTTCAAGCTTGGCTTTATCTCACTCTACTATTCTCCGCATATCTCTCTGTTTCCCAACACTATGGCCAAAGAACTAAAATCGCTCGTCACCGAGCTCAACAACGCCGTAAACCGGAAGCAATTCGACAAAGCCAACGACCTCCTCAGCCGCGCAAAACGCACCCTCCTGCTACAAAACGCCCTCATCCCGACTCCCTCCACATCCCCCGACCTCCTCGTCCTCGCACGTGAGATCCTCGAGCTCGGAGCCATCGGCGCCATCCGACAGACCGACGCTCACTCTTTCACCCGATACTATCAGCAGCTACAGCCATTTTACGATCTGGAGCGGGACTCTTCAAGTGGGAAGAAGATTGACGCGAAGTCCAGCCAACGCAGCAAAATCACGGGTCTATATCTTTTGCTTCTGCTGAGCTCCGGCGATGGCACAAGCTTCCATACAGTGCTCGAGGGACTGGTTGAAGAGGCGAGTTTGAAGGAGAAGTCGGTTGAGGATGATCCTTATATCAAGTACCCGGTTGATCTGGAGAGAAATTTGATGGAGGGGAGCTATGATAAGGTGTGGCGGGAAACGAACTCTGAGAGGGTCCCTTCGGAGGATTTTGCTCTGTTTTCGAATGTATGTTTTCCCCCCGTTATTTGTGTTTTTTTCGGCCACTTTAAATTTGGTGTGGTTGGCTGACTTTCTGTTCTAGGTGCTCGTTGGAACCATCCGCAGCGAAATCGCAGACTGCTCCGAGAAAGCTTACCCGTCGCTCCCGATATCCAACGCCAAGAACCTCCTCTTCCTTGAGTCCGAAGGTGCTGTTATGGAGTTCGCCCAGCAGCGCGGATGGACCCTCCGCGACGGCCGGATATACTTCCCTGTTGAGCCGGAGGCGGCGACGCGCTCGGAGAAGGATATCCTTGTGGCCAGCGGCGCGATCATCGAGAATGCAATTGGATACGCTCGGGAGTTGGAGACGATTGTTTAGATTTACCATTTACCCTTGTCTCGGTGTGCTAGTCGACCAGATGGTATATGCTGCATCATGAATCTTAGAGCGTTTATAATTAACTTATCTTGTCCTACCACACGGACTTTGTCACTTCGTTATCTACATCCGAACCTTCCATATACAAACCCTCCTATCGTAGAAACTGCTCGACACAACCCGCAGCTCTCCAGTAGCCTGATCATGCGGTCTCCAAACATCCGACGCATAGTTCATACTCTCATGTTCCGTAAACTCCACCAACACCTCAATACCAGCCGCAGCCTCCTCTCCTCCAACCACAACGCGCACAACCCTCGTCCCGCCATGCATACAACTAGCAAGAACCAAAAACGTCCATTTCTCCCCTCTCTGGGGAGCCGACTTTGCAGTTTCAGTCCTCGTACTGCTCAGAAGCTGCAGCCGCCAAACACCCCCGCCCAGCCCAGCCTCCGCAAGGACAACCCCTCCTCTCGTAGCGTGGTATACCCGGAGATTCTCATCGTAACTACCCGTAAGTAACAACGGCTCGCCATTCGTGAGAGGATGTGAGAGCGGAATTGGTAAGGGGAGGATGGAAGTTACGCCGGCCGTATGGTGACGAGCTTTGTCGTCCGCGTTGAGAAGTAGAGAGGGCAGCGGGGTGTCTTCAGTATCGTTCTCCTCATCCTGATCTTCCTTTTCGCCCGTTTGTGTTT
Source organism: Aspergillus puulaauensis (assembly GCF_016861865.1). NCBI lineage: Eukaryota > Fungi > Ascomycota > Eurotiomycetes > Eurotiales > Aspergillaceae > Aspergillus > Aspergillus puulaauensis. The sequence continues at coordinate 1,277,163 of NC_054859.1, forward strand.
GGGCTTGAGGTTTTCTAGTATCCGGGAATCGCCGCGTGTGTAATGAGCCGAAGTCATTCCCAGTGAATAGATACGGCGTGTACGTCCAGTCCGAGTCTCGCTCCGTGTTCAGAGTTTCCAGACTCGGATACGACGCAGCAGCAACAAACCAAATCTCAATAGGCTGCCTCGCTTCGAAGTTTCCAAGCTCCATAACCTGTTCGTCCCCATCGACCTTGTTAGTAGCATTAATACCAGTGGGGTCAACCCCAAAAACACCCGTCCGCCCATCACTAAACGTTACCGCAAACCCGTCCTTGGCCGCAGCAGAACCTGAGGGATCCAGCCAATTCTCTGGCAACCATGCCAGGAACAGCGCGGGGATAGATGGGTCCTCGTGGACGTTCTTGGTCCAGAGAAGCGTGAATCCAGTCTCGGAGACGGCGAATAGAGAGACAGATGCATCGCTTGTTGCAATGGCGAGGATGTTGGGGTGGCGTGGGTGGAACTGAAGGTCAAACACTGCCGCATCCAGGGCGTGCCGCGATTTTTGGGATCTGATGATGTTTATTAGCGAGATTTGCGCATTACACTTTGACATCCGTGCCATATCTTGTGGGGTTGGATGGAGCTGAGGTAGTACGTACAATGTATCAGTTGCTGGATCCAGATGCCAGAGCTGCAAGGAGCCGGTTTTTGATTGCTGGATGGTTTCTGTACCATCTTCTTCTGTGGATTTGGTTTCGGAAAGGAGGTATGTGCCGACTACAAAGTTATTTTGGGATGCTGGGCAGAATTGGAGGCAGCTGGGGGGTTGATCGAGGTAGGTTGTCGTCGTTGAAGAGGGGTGTTGGGGCGGCATTTTTAGTCGGTTCGATGAGGTTGGATGGTGCCTTTGTCTAATTTGAAGTTTATTTGATGGGATAAGACGATTGTTTATTTAAATGATATTGTGAGACCAGAGTTGCAGAAATATAATTTGGTTCATGTTGTGGTCTGAGATTTACAATTGCGGAGTCTTGGCAGGCCGCATCTATAACAAGAACCCAACTTCTTGAACTACATTGTTTGTATTTCCAGACATTATAACTTTGTCACTTGGTTATTTACTTCGATGCAAAGCCAGGCCAAGCTTTGGACAAAAACTCCGCCAAATCTTCTTTCAACTCCTTGGGCCGCTCAAAAGCCGCGAAATGCCCACCCTAGTAAATATGAGCTTTAGGTCAAACCACAGTAATATACGAAGTGCTTACCTCTGTGTGTTGGTTGAAATATACCAAATTCCCAGTTTTCTCAATCCAAGACTTAGGAACCGGCATTAGCTCCTGAGGGAAGTACGAGAACCCCAGGGGCTTATGTAGATAGAGCTCCTTTGTCATAGCTAATGGGGCTGAGCGAGGTACCGGGTTAGACTGTAGCTATGATCAGCAACTTGCACTTTCAGTGGTATCTGCATAGAGGGGTTTACCTCGCGATAAGGGTATATGGCTCTTGGGAACGATTCAGTAAACCAGTAAAGGGTAATTAGTTCTAGAATGGCTTCTTTTGACAGAGGGGCATCTGGCCATTCGAGATACTTCTCCCCAACCCTATATATCTTGATCAGATGGGGCCCTTTCGTGAATGATATACGAGCTTACCAAGCAAGCAATGCCAATGGGCTGGAAGCTAAAACATGTCCGATTGTAGCTGGCCTGGTACCATGCTCTTCGGCGTATGCTTTGCCGGAGTGCAGAAAGCAGTTAAACCGCTCTAGTCCGCGCTTCTCAAGGTCGCTCAGACCCTCATCAGATACGCCCTCGGGCCGAGACGTCAACGGACAAAAGTTCACTTAAAACCTATGGTAAGCTATGTAGAAATGAAATTCGAAAGTCTAAACTTACAGTGAACAGCTAGCAGAGTCAGCACTTGCAATTTGAAGCTCAAGGCTCAAGGTACTGATCGGAGACTCACCTTTACAGCTGTCGTAGTGAACACCTAGTAGTCTTGCAACTCTGCTTCCGATATCGCCGCCCTGAGATACGTATCCGCTAACAAAACCCAGGCCTTTCATCAGCTGGTCGATTATGCGAGCAGAATCATCATTGGTGAAGTTCTTGTCGAGCGGAGGCCCGGAGGAAAAGGCATATCCAGGTAGCGACGGAACAATCAAGTGGTACGGTAGAGTACTAGGGGTGTACTCGTCCTTGAACAATTGAAGCATTGGAAGGAACTCGAAGTAGCTCCCTGTGAAATTGCATCAGATCATGGTCAGATATGTAGTTGACACGCTTTACCAGGCCATCCGTGAAGCAGTACAATGGGTACCGCATCTGGTTTTTCAGAGAACAGGGCTGCGAAATGGATGGTCAAGCCCTCGATTTCCGTGGTATACTGGGGGAAGCTATTGGCACGCTTTTCAATTGATCGCCTGCGATGGTCAGTGCCAGACAGCTATAAAGCATGCTGGTTCAAATACCAGTCAAATTTGTTCAACCACTCGGCCTTCATCGTAGACATCCACTCGTGGGTGACTCCATACCGGCCGTCTGTCTGAAGGTTCTCGTAAGTCTGCGGGGCAATCTTGGAGAGCTTCACTAGAGTCTTGAAGTCGGAAAGTTGCTCGTCCGAAATCGCAATGTGAAATGGCGACGGGCTAATCGACGCGGCAGAAGGAAGCTTGGTAAACGAAGCGGTCATCTTGAAGTAGGGACGATGTTGTTTTCTGGGGCTGGTCTCTGATTGCGTTGAGGGGTATATCAGGACCCGCTTTATATAGTTAGACGGTGAGCTTGTAAGTGTATTATTAATGCTAAATCTCCCAGTGTCCTTGATGAGCTCTAGATCTGCCCATTGTCGTCACCTTGCTATTGCTGCCTATCCAACAGTCGCGTCTGCCTGGGGAGAGGTCGAAGATCGACACTGTTGCTATTGAATACAGTTGGTCTGAAGCCAGTAGCATCAAATGTGAGTCAGAGATGCTTCGTATCCCTGGCGACGAGAGTGCATTAATAATGTAAGATGCAACTCTCGATGACGTCTGGGGAGATCGTGAAATAATGCGGGGTTGAGATATCCTGCACCTCAACAAACAATAAGCTCTTGCGGGAACTATCGCTCAGGTGTATGAGCTTTAGTTACCTACTCAAGCCTCAGATTTTAATATGTTTGTCTATTCGGAGAATGTCCATCAAGCACTTCGCGGCTTCGGAAATTCGCCGGCATCGTCCGACAGAGTGTCACCACAATAGACGCTTTCATGGACGATTAAAGTAGCGACAGAAGACATTTTATCTCGCATCCCATGTCAAATATTATTCCATCAAAATGAGTTTTAATGCGAATAGCTACCCCTCTTTCGACTCTCTCCCCGTCGATGAGAATGGTCCTCACGGGAATGCCTGGGGACTTTGGGGTCCTGATGATCAACTGGGAACGCTGAATCTGCTGATCGACGAGGTTATACAGAAAGCTGCAGCCGAGAATATTAGGACTGGGACAACGGTGTCACTCAAGTAAGATCTTTGCCTATCACAGGAAGAAAGCCTCTACAGCGATGTGTATAGTTGGTCCATGACCGCCGCCTCGAACCCAAAGTTCGCTCGCAAGCTTCTAGATCTGCGCTTGATCAACAAGGCACCACTAAAACACGCTCATGATGACGAGGTTGAATCTGGACCTGACTTGCTGCATTTGATGAAAAGCTTACCATTATTTTGCAGTGGACATTCAACTCTCAGTGCAGTTCCCAATGGGACGGATTCCGTCATTATGCATATCAGAACGAGGGTGTTAGTATTCACAAGAGCATTTGCTTCACTTAGATGCGGTATAAGTCTGACAGAAACCAGTTGTACTACATGGGCCGCACAGCCGAGGATTTCGCAGCATCTGACGTCCCTAATGGCATTCAACGTGCGTGACGAATGATCCAATCCAAGCCCGTTGATTTACATCGAGAAATAACAGCATATTATCTAGACGTTTCAAAGAAGGGTATCACCGGCCGCGCAATCCTCATCGACTGGTACAGCTGGGCACAAACCCAAGACATGTCCGTAGACGCCATGTCCGCGCACGAAATTCCTTTCTCGGAACTCCTTGCGACTCTCGCGTACCAGAAAATCGACCCATCAACCTTCCGACGAGGTGACATTCTCGTTCTAAGAACAGGGTACCTAGCCCAGTATGCCGAAATGCCAGCGCACAAACGCGAGCATCTGAATGAGCTCTACAAAACTCAGAAGCCTGATAACATCGGGCTTAAACCGTCCGAGGAGCTACTACGGTTCCTATGGGATACTAAAATTGCTGCCATTTGTGGCGATTCTCGCTCTTTAGAGGTTTGGCCATGCACGGAGGAGAAATGGCATATGCATGAGTGGCTGCTTGCCGGGTGGGGGATGCCGATTGGGGAGCTGTTTGATTTGGAGGAGCTGACAAGAGTTTGTCGGAAACTTGGGCGGTATACCTTCTTCCTATCCAGCTCACCAATGAATGTAAGTTTATGCAATACTATGCATTTCCCTGGGTAAACCAAGGGCTAAATATATGGAATAGGTTCCCGGCGCCGTTGCCAGCCCCCCGAATGCGTTGGCACTTTTCTAGACAGAATATTGTGAGCCGCGTTGAATCGAACTAGGCATAACTTCACTCAGAAGAGAATTGGAGTCATATGTTTTAAGAGTAAACCATCTTGGATACCCGAGGTTGGAGGCTGGAATCCATAGGGCTTAGTTCAATTCCATTACCGTTGTCCGGAGCTTGTCCGAAGGAGCCTTTGGAAACGTCTCCGAGACGCAAGATATCTCCAAAATTCAAAAATCATCTCCAAGTCGGAATCCTTTGAATAAGATTTCGCTAAGATTGCCTTGGCCCTAGGCTTATGCTCCCCGGAAAAATGGAGAAATTCCGACGACCTGGGGTACCCCAACGGTGCCCCAAGCAGCAGGGTGGGCTGGCCAACAGGAGGTTTATGCGCATCCTTGTACTTTTATAAAGGGCTGCATATGCCTGCCTAAACCAGTGCTTGTCAATCGAAGAAACGCTGCAAATTGTACAAGCCTTGCAGCACACCATGGCCGAACTCGAAAAGGCTAACGACAAAATCGTCGAATATGCGACTCAGCCTTATGCCGGGTTGTCGCCTGAAGATGCCGATTTCATGCGCCAATATGAGGGTAAGGCTGGTAAGAAAGTAGTCAGGAAGGTAAGTCTTGACGCAATATGAGGCGTACTACTTTCAAGAGGGTTAACCAAATACTTTATAGATCGATTTCCGCCTTATCCCCATCATGGCAATTCTTTACCTTCTTTCGCATATCGATAGAGGAAATATTGGAAACGCTAAAATCGAAGGAATGGACAAGGATCTGGGTTTGGTTGGCAATCAGTATAACATTGCCAGTACCATTTTCTTCGTGCCCTACATCATCTTCGGTGCGGTTCTTCAAACAATCAACCACCTTATTATTACTGACGGTTCATAAGAGGTACCATCCAACATTGTCCTCAAGAAGGTCCGGCCTAGTATTTGGCTGTCCTTCTTGATCATTGCTTGGGGGATTGTTATGACCTGTATGGGTGTCGTCAAGAACTTTGATGGCCTGATAGCCTGCCGAGTTGTCCTGGGCGTATTTGAGGTACAGTGACTGCCCTATATTTCCATTCACATAGAGTTAACTAACAAAATTAGGCCGGTTTCTTCCCCGGTGCAGTTTATATCGTCTCAACCTGGTATCCTCGCCATGAACTTCAACAACGACTCGCGCTCTTCTACACAGCCTCCGCATTCTCAGGCGCTCTCAGCGGTCTTCTTGCGTTTGGTATCGCCCGAATGGATGGAGCCCGAGGAATCGACGGCTGGCGTTGGATTTTCCTGATCGAAGGTGCAGTCACTGTAACCGCGGGACTCGTTATGCCCTTTCTGATCATAGATACACCCGAGCGCGCAAAGTGGCTCTCGGACGACGAGAAGCGCTTCGTCGACCTTCGCCTTCGTCTTTCTGGTGTCCGGGCCAACTCCGACGAGGGTGACAAGTTCTCATGGAAGTTGCTCATTCGCACAATGGTCGACTGGAAGATATTCCTCGCCATTTTGCTTGCGTGGGCAAATTCGGTCCCCAATGCCGCCTTCAAGTTCACCATGCCGCAGATCATCAACCAGCTAGGATTCTCAACAGCAGAGTCGCAGTTGCTCACAATTCCGCCATACGTCTGCGGTGGTATCTCGGCTTGGGTGACTGGGCGGTTCTCTGATCGATTTTCCTGGCGGATGCCGTTCATTGTCGGCCCTCTTTCTGTTCTTGTTGTCGCGATGGCAGTCCTTTTCAAGTACTCCGAGAATGTAAAGGATAATGTTCCGGCGATGTATATCGGTGTTGTCCTCGCACAAATTGGTATATATCCTCTTCTTCCAGGCATCAGCGCCTGGACTGGGAATAATCTGGCTCCATCCTGGAAAAGATCCATCGGCCTTGCGTGGGTTCTTGCAGCTGGCAATTTAGGAAGTAAGATACCCTTAACCAGTGACCATGCTCTTGGATAGAGCTGACAAACGTCTCTTCTACATAGGCATAATCGGAACGAACGTCTTCCTAGACCGCGAGGGCCCACGGTATCCCACCGGATATGGGACAGCTCTCGGAGTCATCTGTCTCGGTGTTGGGTGTGCCGTGGCTATGGAATTCTTTTTGTGGCGATCAAACCAAGCCAAGTCTCGACTTTCAGAAGACGAAATTCGAGAGCAATATACGCCGGAACAGCTCGACGCCATGGGCGAAAGAAGTCCATTGTACAGGTATACCTTGTAATTAGGAAACAGGAAGGAAAGATATATCAATTTGGCGGGACAGATCATGGTTGTGATAAAGACTTTCTCCAGAGAAGGGAATTACATAAGTGAGAAGACGATGTCCAGAGAAGGGAATTACATAAGTGAGAAGACGATGTCCAGATACCTATCAATCAAATCGTGTAGAAGACGTGCAGGGAAAATTGTGGGTTATGGAGGGACCTGACGATTAGGTTGTTTCCGTTTCTACTTCCCCACAATCACAACACCTACAACGGCCTAGAGCAAGTGTCATGACATAGAAACCCTGGAATGGTACTTATTAAGCAGCCTAGACAAAGGTACGATGATATTCTGGGGCTTGGCCCATCCTATGAAAAATAACAAAGCCCCGGGTGGGGTTAGCTTTTCTGCGCATCCAATACAAACAACTGAACTGTGAAGATATCACACAACCATTTCGACCCATATAGACCAACACATCCATCAACCATGGCCAAACCTCTAGATATTAATCCCGAAGACATTTTATCCGATGAATCTAGTTTCTACGGTACACTACAAGATAAGGAGCAGCAAATAAGGGTACCGAACGTTGACAACCCAGCAGGTGACGAATCCGAGACAACACAGCTTGAAAAAGAAGCGGCTGAATACGACCCAAAGGAATACTGGGCAACCATCCATCCCCATATCCTCTCTACAATCCAGTTTCAGAATCAACAACGAGAGCGTGCCAAACAAATTGAAAAAGAGAAAATGGCTTCGCTTCCAATCGAAATGGACATTGACACCGACACCCCGCAAATCATCCCACGGGATAAGCCCAGCAAGCATGAGTCCAGCGCTGAATTTCTGAAGCGTCTGCCTGCGTCATCCACCAAAGCTGACACCATCGGGCCCTGGATCTATATCCACACTCCGCACATCGAGCAACTGAACGATGATGTTGCGGAGTTCAAGAGGAAAGGACGCGAAGCATTGTCTGCTTTTGAGAACGAAGAGGCAAGGCTACGATACGAGAATGACTGTAAGGGCGGGAGTGCAGTTACGTTGGCTAGGAAGGTGAGACCGCTACAGCGTGAACTGGAGGAACATATCTATACGCTAGCGCGGGAGACAAACTGCATTACCGGGAAGTGGATGATGTTTATCACTGCGGACCGGGTGGATCGTTACTGGAGTGCTGTTGCGGAGGCTACAATGAACGGGCATTTGGGGATTGCCGCGAAGGTGGCCACGGATGATGGGGGCGCTGGAAACAGGACAAGATTGATTGCTGTTTACACGAGGGACTATGAGGACCGGCAGGACGTGAAGCGGGTGTTGAAGAAATTGGTCGAGTTGAATTTGGTTAAGAGGGGTGAGAGGCCAATTTACTACAAACGTGATGCACTCACATACTTGGAGATCATGTCGAATAATAAGTTTGGCTTGAAGGCAACATCGTGTTCAAGTGCAGATGTCTTGGCTGGGAAATTTTGACTTGGATATTGATATGTACATTAATGATGTCTATAGAGATAGGTGATTAACGAAATGACGACTTATGGCCATTGTGGATGGTATATATGCATATTGCGGAGGTCCTGCTCCGCACTTCCATGTCCCCCGTGGGATATTGGCCTTGGAATGGCTTTTGGATACCCATTATCATAGGTCTCGACATGAGTTTGTATGGTGTCCCCAGAGTATTGACGGCGTCGTCACTGGATGGCGAGGCGATCCTCAAGGAATCGACGCGGCGGACGGGGAGTATCAGAGTGACTTTATCTTGAGTAAGACGACTCCTGAGCTTTGTGAAGACTGATACCAAACCAGAGCGTCCTCAAGCGCTTTCATCGTCCTTCTCCATGGCCTTCTCACAGGCGTCACGAACCTCAGCCACACCCTTAACCCCCTCCCATTTCTCAAGCAACTTGCGCACCTCATCCCAGTCTTTCTCGGCCCCCTCCCTATTCCCATCTGCGACAAGCCTGTCCAACCTTCGCGGGGCCTCAAGAACCCACCGAACAGTTTCCTTTTCCGCCTTCTTATCCTGATCCGCACCCGGCTCACCACCGTCCTTCATCCTCCCTCTTATCTCTTCGCCATTGTGGATTAATCCCGATGCAGTCTCCGCCACAAATGAAATAGCCGGCCCCAGCGTCTTCGTCATCGTCAATGGTGTGCCACGCTCATCCATACTCTGCCGCATCTTCCCAATCGTCTCCACCGCCCGAATCAGCTTCGAGTAGTTATCATACACCAACGCCTTGCGCTCGCCATCAAGCGTACGGATATCGCCAACAAGCGTATTCTCCGCCTTTAAAATGGTCGATAGTGACGACGTAGCAAGGAGGTTGTTGACGTAGCGCTGGGGATCGAAGTCCGGGCTGTCGAGTTCCGTCCCGGCGACCACGACAGAGGGGCTCGAAATGTCGCCGGCGTCGGTGTGTCGGGGAACGCTCCGCGAGCGGGCATTTTGTGCTTCGGAGGGCTTAAGATTATAGTAATCTCGGAGTGCGGCGCGGTTACGTCGCGGGTGTAGGGAGGGAGAAACAGCTCGAGCTGTTGAGGGCGTGGATGCTGCGCTGAGGCTACCATTGATGGAGGTATTCAGGGCGTCGAGGGACGGGCGCCGTGAGGAGGCGGGTGTTGGGGAGTGAGCTCGGGATGATGCGATTGAAGGGCGAGGGGAGGATAGCGCAGACATTTTCGTTATTTAGAGGGTTGCAATAAGGGGAATTTGAGGATTAGGCGTCGATGTCAAGGAGGGCGAAGATGACAGTTCCGACAGACTCGGGCGGTTTCTTGGTTCCCCGGATTTGTTCCGCGCCAAAGCTTCACTTTTCCAACTTTCACCTGGTCTTTATTTTACAGCCTTACATACAACGAACCTAACTTCTACAGCTTGCCTCTTGGCTAAATTCGAAAACTGAAACCATAATTCATGGCAAACCCCAAAGACCAACTCTCCGCCCAACTCCAGAGCAAATCCCTCCCGGTGTCCTCGACCTGGCTAAACAACTTCCTCGCGCACCAACGCAACATCCCCATAACAGCATTAACGCAGACAGCACTCTTCCGGATCCTCAACTCCGATCTCCGCGAATCTCTCAACTCCCGAAACCCGAACTCCATACTCCCTGTCGACATCTTTGACCCCAATGTGCAAGAGCGCCGACTCACCGACTCCATACCGGTCCAAGTCCTAGACATTGAAGACATTGGCACTAGCATTTGGAGCCAGGTCGAAGCTATTGAACGCGTGGAGCGTGGAGAGGCAGTACGAGGCAGGGAGATTGTGCGGACGGTTAATGTAGGCGGTGATGAGGGGGATGGTGGTGCGAATTCTGGTGCAAATCCGAATCCGAACGAGAGCAACGGGCCGCATCGGTTGATTCTCCAAGATGCGAAGGGAACAAAGGTTGTGGGAATTGAGATGACGGGGATAAATGGGATTGGGATCGGTAAATTACCCATTGGGGGGAAATTGCTGTTGCGAAATGCAACAGTTGCTCGAGGAATGGTTCTGTTAACGCCTGAGAGTGTTTCGCTGCTCGGGGGGAAGATTGAGGCGATGGATCAGGCTTGGAAGACTGATAGAAAGGCAAGATTGCTGGAGAGGGTTACGGGCACCGGGAGTTAATGGGTTTAGGTATGGACTTTAGGTGAGTTCCAATGTTTGAAGTTCGTTCGTTTCTGATGCGTTATTTCTAGTTGAGATTTCTATGTACCACGCAGGTTCATAACTAGGTGGTAGATGAAACTACATGGCTTAGCTCCTGCCAGCCGCCCTGCATCCATGGTGCGACCATGATTGCCCTCAAGGCATCGCTGGCCTTTCCGGTTTGTGAATACGCGGCAGATAAATCGGTAGCATCGAGATTGCTCCGAGGAGGAACGCTCCGTAGGGCTGTCTTCACACCCATCTCCGCAGGGTACGATTCCTGGGCGGCTGACGACAACTCCATCCAGCCTTGAGGGTCGTAAGGCGCCCTCATGACCGCCGCTGCGGCCTCTCCGATGCGTCTCGTTTCATCCGGAACGCCCGAATCATCCGCAATACACGAGGATATCGCAGTCGAGAGCTTGACTAGCCTAGCCCTTTCATGGATCCCAATATCGTCTCTGGTGATCATGTTCTGGAGGTCAGACTCAACGGCCTCTATGACGTCCTTGTCGTCATCAAGGAGCGCAATTGCTCCTAGGAGTGTAACTGCTCCAACATGATCTGGGTGGCTCTCAACGCATTCAAACAACTGCTGTCGAGCAACGGTCCTTTCCTCTTCTCCACCCTTCGCCCATAGTACCTGTGCAAGAAGACAAACGACATCTGGCGCATTATCCGCCTCTTGGAGGGCATCGCGGAACATGTCGATTGCATTGTCCATAGCTCGCATGTAGTAGTGCGCAAGACCAGCGGTCAAATGTGCCGACAGGCGCAGATTCTTGTACAGCTCAGGCTCAAATTTCTCGGCGTCCTCCTCTCCCGACAGCATAAGCGCAGTTTCTGCCTTCTCTGCGGCTTCTTCGTATTCATGGCGTGCTAGTAGAACACGGGCGATGTCAGCGTTTGCTTGCGTGAACTTAGAAAGCGAAGACGCCGATTCAGAATGCTCATATTCAGCCTCGACATGAGCACTAAGGCTTCTTAGGCTGGACTCAGCATCTGAGAACTCGCCGATTCTCTCAGCTAGGAGAGAAAATAAGTGAACAAAGGGTAAATCAGACGGGTCCTGGCTAGTGAGCTGATAAAGTGTGAAAAGTGGTTGGATGAGTTGCGAGACCTCATTTGACGCTAAAGGATCCGCGACAAGGTGGTCGAACAAGGTCAAGGTATACTGCTGTTTCGGCAGTTTCGATGACGACCGAGAGATATCGAAAGCGTGTTCGAACAGCCCTCTAGCCTCTCGTGAATCACCGTACAGAAAAGCTAGGAAACCTTGACCAACCCACGCCTGCGAATAATCGGGATCCGTCGATTGTGCGCGAGTAAACGCTTCGTTGGATAGTTGGGTATCGTTATGAATGAGATACAGTGTTCCCAAGTTGGTCCAGACTTGTGCGCTCCGGTCATTAAGGTGCAAACTTCTGACGAATGCGTGTTGCGCAACTCTCGGGCTCATGCTTGTAGTCACCACCCCAAGCGCATTCCAAAACTCAGAATTACCAGCCTCTAGTTCAATGGCTCTCTTGAAGCACCTCATTGCTGCCTTTAAGAACTTGCGAGCTTGCTTCTTCTTCTCGCCATTCATTCTTATGCATCCAAAGGCTCTGTATTCCGCCCATCCAAGGTTATACCATGACACTGCCTGTGCATGGACGTCTTGCAGCGAGACATGTATAGCACGCTTGTACGCCAGGATCGAGGCGTACATGCATTCGTTGGCTAGGGTAGAAAAATCTTTCTCACCCTCTGGCGCTCCTAAATAGGCCTCTCCTACACCGTCCACATCTGTTAGAATGTCTAGGGCGGAAGGTTCGAGTTGAGTGGTGAGCAGGCCCCGGACTTCCTTCATCGGAAGTTTGCCTGCTTTTGATTTGACATATGAAAATATCGCGCTCGCATCACCTACCCCCTTCCATAGATTGAAAATGTCAACTCGTTCAGTAGCGAGCGATTTGGCCAGTATGATGACCCTTCTAGCCAGCTCAGCGCAATCATTGAAAAGTCCCGATTCTAGGCACTTCCAGGAATTCTCCGTGAGTGTCTGAAGTAATGCTATCGTGATGCCGAGCTCATTGGGTCGGATCTTCAACACCTCTTCATATCTCGCGATAGCATCGTCATATTCACCGAGCTCTCGCTTAACATTCGCCAGCATGTATCGAGCAAACCAAATCTGTTCCTTTTCGGCTTTTGACAATGTAGATTCCAACTCCTGAGCATGGTCGAAAGCTTTTGTGGCAGCGATGTATCTTCCGGAATTATGATAACTCTCACCTAAGCCAACCCACGAATGATAATCGCTTGGCGAGATTCTTAGAGCGGCCTGGAAGGAAACTATACTCTTTGGGTACTGCTGCTTGTTGATCTGAACGGTACCTAAAGCTGCATACGGCCAACTGTAGCCCTTTCTTTTCGATCCTGGCGCAGGTTTGGCTTTTCCGGAGTCAACAACACGTTGTGAGACAGCCTCGACAAGGTCCCACTCCTTTTGGTCCGCAAATGTTCGTGCCAACCTCTCAGCGGCTAGGATCTCGGATGGCGATAGTTCGAAAGCTTTGTGAAAGCATCTTCGTGCTCTTGTCTTGTCCTTCTTATAGTCGGCATAGTATAGACCCAAACTAGTATAAGCTGGTGCAAAGTTTATACTAGCTTGGATCGAAGCGAGAAAACTGGCATAGGCGCCATTCCGATTTTTGCGCGCGGAAGATGATGGATCAATCTCCCATTGACAGTATCCAATACGATAGAGTATCTCTCCCTTGAATTCCCGGCTCTCGTGCTGCGAGCTTTGCAGCTCATCGAGCACATCTTGCAGCCCTGAAAGACCCGACGGAAGATCCCCATTCAGCGCTTTACACCAAGACAGTTCACCACGGACCTTAAGGTTTCCAAGGTCCCGTTTCAACGCACGCTCCAGAAAATTGACTGCTTCCGGGTAGTCTTCGTCGACCTTCAGAATAAGGCCAATTCCAAGGAGACAGCTGGTCGACGTAGGGCGTCTTTGCAGGATATCGTGGAAAAGCCTATGGGCCTCGGGGTGATGTCGTGGAGATTGGTAGTGAATAAGGGAGTTTGCAAGAGCTATGTTTAGAGCATCTGCGGTGTTCTGGAGGGTTATTCCTGTTCTTTTGATGACGTCGTGTAGATTATGAAGCCCTTTACGGCAGACATCGACGACGCTTTCGTATTCCTCGAGGAATTGATACAGTTCGCCCATAATTCTGTGGGAGACAATCGACGTTGAAGACATTTCGAGGCCCTCCACCATCAATATAAGACGATCCTGGGCTGCCAATTCGTTGTTCTCTCCATTTCCATTCTCGGCTTTTTCACTTTCTTTCTCGCCCGGTTTAGCCGATTCCTTAGGAGGAAATGGGGAGATTTCGCTTCCCAAGAAGCCCTTGAGAACCTTGGAAAGATCATCTTCAGGAAAAAATTCGATGAAGTCTTCAAGGAACCCACGGTCCCACTGGGAAAAGTCCTCGATATCTTGCCACTCCAGTACAATCTTCCAAGCGAGTTCAAATGGGTGTTTTATGATAACCATATCACGAGCGGCTTGCAACACCTCCTCCCTCTTCGCATCCTTTTCATTCGTGGAGAGGACAACAAGCGTATCATAGGCCCTCTGTAGCAACTTTTCCTCATATGTGCGCCGGACTTCATCATCGTGCGACCAGTTCACGATTCCACGATATAACTGTTCCAGTTCACTCCGCTTGTAGGCTTCTCGTTTTACTTCGAGCGTAACTTGGTCAATTCGAGAACCGAGTCTAGTTCTCCGTTCCCCAATTTCCCGATTTATGAACTCCCTCTCCTCCGCTTCCGTTATTTCTATGAGACGCGAATAGGTATGCGAGGGGTTGGGGATGCGACCTTCAAGGTAACTGTAGAGAGGGCTGGTGGGTAAGTGCAGCTCGAGGGCTCTCTTGTACTGCAAGCGAGTTCCATTCTTCTTTGTGAATGCGACATATTTGTCCAAGGCATCTTGACACCGGTGTTTATCATCTCTGTGGAGTAATTAGCAATTTGTTTCCAACCACGGAATACCCAACCCTTTACGTACAGATCAGCAAACACCTGCGCGAGGTTTATGACCGCCTCCCTATATTGTTCTAGCTTTTGGTTCCCTTGTTTCTCGTATAGGCTAATGAGTCCCTGCCACGCCGGTTTGTCGTCACCTTTAATGCGAGTGGCTGCGAGATATGCTCTTTCGGCTTCAAGGAAATGGTTCAATTTATCTTGTGCCAGACCCAGAAAGACATTCCTAACATTGAGTCGTTAACAGAGGGCAGAGCGCAGGTGCTATGGCTCACTCACGCATGATAGTTTTGCGGCTGCTCTTTGACCAGATCTTTGGCCTTTTCGGCAGCAAGCTCGAAATCTTTTGAGTCGAGCGCCGTTCGCACTTCCTTGAGAGCCGACTTGCTTGACATCTTAAAGCAGTCGCCTCGTAGGCTTGTCTGGAGAGCGCTGGTCCTGGATCGGCGAGCTTCCTGGAGGTGGGAAAATGCTCTCGGTGGGGAAGCCGAAGGACAGACTGCGTGGGCAGCGATACGTCAGAGCCTAGCCGCTTATCGGTCATGAGGTAGCGCCGTTTGTCTCCGCATTGCTGGCTGCTGTCTTTCCTCCTTCCTCACCCTCGACTGGCTTAGGTTGGTTTCGGGACTTCCTATGATTAAAATTGCGGTATATACTCTCTTCACTTCGATAGTAACTGAAGGATTCTCTCATCAAACACTGTGAATGCGATAACTTGATTTTGTTTGAATCCGAGCTTCCATAGGTAAGTAGCTCTTATCAGCAATTCTCCAGGTCACAAGCTAACTTCTAAGATTACAGCTTTAGGATTTATTTTCTCACGCGATACAGTAGACTATTTGCACCGCCGCCTGTCTTTCCGCTAACCCTATCCTCTAAATACTTGCCGGTGGCCACCGATCTCAACGTCAGCGCAAACCAGAATGACGTCTCTCCGTCTTCGAGTCGATGGAACAAGATTCAAGGATTCGCAGAATCGCGAAGTTACGGTACGAGGTATAAACGTTGCTGGCGACGCCAAATATCCGAAGACACCTGGTGTCCCTACTAGTGTGGGTGATGGGTTTTTTGACGCCGATAATGTCTCCTTTGTCGGACGACCGTTCTCGCTCGATGATGCACATACACACTTTTCAAGACTATGGAAACTCGGATATAACACTATTAGATACATTTTTACCTGGGAAGCGATTGAGCACGAGGGACCGGGTAAGTATGATGACGAATGGGTATCCTTCACCATAGAAGTCCTCAAGATCGCCAAGCAATATGGGTTCTACGTGTTCATGGACCCGCATCAGGATGTGGTAGGTTGTCGGCATGCTACTATGTACCTTACAGATATCTAATTAGGTTCAAATAGTGGTCAAGGCTGTCAGGAGGGTCCGGTGCACCTGCCTGGACACTTTACGCCGCAGGCTTGGATCCACGAGGTTTCAAAAAGACACAGGCCGCCTTGGTCCAAAACACATGGGATGATCCTGCTAAGTTCCCGAAAATGATATGGGCCACGAACTATACCAGACTTGTGTGTCAAACAATATTCACACTCTTCTGGGCTGGACGTGACTTTGCGCCCAAGGCGATCATTAACGGCATAAATATCCAAGACTACCTCCAGAGCCACTTTATTGCTGCGTGTAAATATCTAGCGCAAAAGATCCATGATGCTGGCGACCTTGAGAATGAGGTGGTAATCGGATGGGAAAGCCTTAACGAACCCCAGAGAGGGTTAATTGGTATCCAAGATATATCAGTCATCCCCGCAGAGCAACAGCTTCAATTGGGAACTTCGCCGACTGCTTTTCAGGGTATGCTTACGGGCTCCGGGCGCCCTTGTGAGGAGGCAGTATGGGGGTTCGGAGGGTTTGGGCCTTATCAAAGTGGTCGGGAGCTTGTAGACCCCGAGGGCGAGACCGCTTGGCTGCCAGTGACCTACGATGACACAAAGTACGGCTGGGTGCGAGACCCTAATTGGAAGTTGGGCCAATGCTTGTGGGCACAGCATGGTGTTTGGGATCCTACGACCGACGAACTGCTACAAAAGGACTACTTTTCAAAGAAACCTCGAACCGGAGAACCTCTAGATTACGACAAATTCACCAACACTTACTTCATGGAACACTATAGAGCATATACGGAAGCCATTAGAAGCGTATGGCCTGGTTCAATCATGCTATGTCAACCCCCGGTCATGGAGATTCCACCTGACCTCAAAGGCTCCAATGATGATGACCCGAATATGGTTCATGCCATTCATTATTATGATGGCCTCACACTGATGTCGAAACATTGGTCAGTCTTTATCTTGTTTGGACAATTAATATTTATTAACACGTACAGGAATCGGCTATACAATGTGGACGTCATTGGCGTTCTTCGCGGGAAATATCTTACACCAGCTTTTGGCGTAAAGATTGGAGAAACAGCAATCAGGAACTGTTTGCGCGATCAGCTGAAATTCCTAAGGGATGAGAGTTTGAGATACATGGGAAACCATCCCGTAATATTCACCGAAACAGGGATTCCCTACGACATGGATGACAAGCATGCGTACAAAACTGGGGACTACAGCAGTCAGATCAGTGCCATGGACGCAATCCACTACGCACTTGAAGGAAGCACTTCGAATGGATTTACGCTGTGGGTTTACACGACGAAGGTAGGAAACTCCAAGACTTAATTATAGGATGTTTTGTTGTTAACTGTTTTAGAACGATCATGAATGGGGTGACCAGTGGAATGGGGAGGATTTGTCTATCTATTCGGTCGATGATCTCGAACTCCCAAGTGGCAAGTCTTTGGATCACGAATTAAACAACCTGTCAGACCACCAATCCCCTTCATACTCATCCAGCCACAGCAACAACCCCAACCAACAAATAAACCCTAGGAATCTGAAAGATGCCGTCAAGACACCCTCTATATCGTCGGAGGTTTCTCAACTTGGCGAGAGTAAATTGGGGTACCGCGCAGGGGAGGCTTTCCTCCGACCCAGCCCTATTGTCACTAACGGAGTGGTATCGGACTACGTATTCGATCTGCGAGAATGTACTTTTACAATGTCGCTTGTCGGTAATAAGGGAACGGCAGACACCCCGACAGAGATCTTCCTACCGGATTTCCATTTTCCGGAAACGGATACAGAGGTGAGCGTTAGCTCTGGAGATTGGTCGATTGATTACGTAGAGGTCAAACGCGTCAGGGTACAGCGGCTTCAATGGTGGCATTCCGAGGGCAATCAGGACGTCAAAATCCAGGGGCTGAAGCGCAAAGGTGGTGCTTTGGCTGCCCCGTCAGCGGAGGATTTGAGCTACCTGGAGCAGTGTCAAAAGGGAGAATGTACGGTGATGTAGTGATGGTGATACTCTATCCTAATTTTACGACTTATAAACTCTATGGAGCTTATTATGATTTTGCAATGATTCTGGACGGACAAATACCTTCGAGTTGACCCACTTAAACACTATGATTAGTATAAGCTGCATTCTTATCACCTGGGGAAAGAAGCAACCTATATATAGACAAAGCTCTAAAATTAATATTATAATGTTAATCATCATGTCTGGGTTAGGAGGCAGACATATGAGATCTAATCATGCAGTACGGAGTAGATCTTGGGTATATCATACCATGACGTTAGTCTCTATTTATGCTGTTTTTATCTGATTGCTTATCGATAAGGCAGAGGCGGTGAGAAACTGCCCCTCCAAGTCGGTGTGGTGTGGTCATTGCGGCCGGAGCGCGTGGAAAATTCTCCCTGTCCGCGGAGTAGGTACCGCCTTCTCTTAACTATTCATCAACAACCTCCCACTCCCAGTCGTCAAGGCAGCAGATTCGGCTCTGGATTTCAGATCGCATTTTCGGGGAAGGTTGGATAATCCCCTTCCCCATTACCCGCAAGGACACGCTATCGACCCGTTTAGGGAAAGAATCCCGGTCTCAGCCGCAATCTTCGTTCCCTGCCTATTGCCTAACCAGACCGTTGGCCGTGCTGCCTGAGTGTTTGCCGTACTGTCGTTTGTCACTACGCGGTTTGCTTGCTGATATTCCTGCACTCTCCACTCAACAGGGAAAACGCAAATATTGAAATTTGCCTTTCGTCACCTTTACGACAGTTTAAGAGTTAGAAAACAGACAAGAATCCTCCTGGAAGTGGTAGTGGATAACAACAAGCTTGGGGCAGCAATCCCAAAGGTTCAGGCTAGTAGTTGACATTTCACTCGTGGACAACTGGCACACACGAAATCATGGCTGCGGAAGATGGACTGGCGGACGGGAGGATGGCCGATATCGTTCGAGCGCTCGAACTCATACACAATCCCTCGTCAACGAATGAACTTCGCCGCGAGGCACTCCAGTTTGTGGAATCGCAGAAGGGGAGCCCATCCGCCGCTCGTAATGGCTTTCTATTAGCGTCACGAAGAGAAAACGATGTGTTGGTTCGCTATTTCGGGCTAACTCTTCTCGACCACGTCCTGCGCCATACTTCGTTCACTGCTACGGATGAGATTGTGGGCTTGAGGGATATCGTTTTGAAGCTTGCCGAGACCATTCAACCAGAAGACCCTGCATATATCCGCAACAAGATTCCGCAGTTATGGGCTGAGGTGGCCAAGAGGAGCTGGGGCCTGGATTGGCTGGACATGGATGAGCGCCTCGTCCAATTCTGGAATGCAAGTCTTGTGCATAAGGAATTGGTCCTTCTCGTTCTCGAGACACTTTCGGAAGATATATTCTACCGCGAGGATACCGTTTCGTCGTTGCGCGGAACCGATCTAAACCGAAATTTGGTGGAAATTTACACGCCCCTGGTTGTATTCGAGCAAGCGCATCCTGAACGCGATAACCACGTAGAAATCCGTTGCGCGAACGAGGGTTGGCTGGCCCGAATCTGCGAATTCCTTCAGGACTGCATCGGCAATATCCAACATTCGAAACAAGCAAAGGATGCTGCTCTGAAGGCTCTAGCCAACTTCAAGTCAGTGCTGGTGTGGTCAATACCTAGGGCTATTCATCTCTCGGGCTGTGTTCAGAGCATTGCCAGAGCTTTCACTTGCAACGATGAGCAGGTACTGTTGGTAGGTATCTGATTGACATTCTTGAGGCCCAAGACGCTCACAAATTCTTTAGGCTGCGGTCGAGGCGTTACATGCGCTATATAGCAGATCAGCATACGACAGTGAAGGATTTCAACCTCTAGTACATATAATGTACGAAGCAGAGTCTCTCAATGTGATCTTAAAACTATTCCAGTGGTCGGTTGTTGGCCCCGAAGATATCGACGATACAAAGTACACAATATCCAAAAAGCTTTCTGAGGTATTGCTACCATCCGGTTAAAAGTAAAGGATTACACTAATGTATCTGATAGGTGGTTTCCTATGTTGCGGGTTTTCTCGAAGAAAAAGGCTTTACTATTGAAAGTTCACCTGGTGTGGACTTGCCATTCTTTTTCCATCTCATGTTAAACGTTGTTCAGCATCGCAGTCTCACTGTGTCGATACCCGTTCTGCATATTTGGTCAAAACTAATTGCATCCCCAAAGGTTGGGAACCTAGAAGTTGTGGTGAATCTCATCCCACCATTACTAACCATCTGTACTGAACGTCTTGTGCATTGGGAGTCCCTCCCTGCCGATTCGGAGGATCCTACAGTAATATTTCTTAATGAAGATATTGACACTGTTCCGGAAAAGCATGCATTCGTCGGGAATTACCGTCGCTACTGTTCGTCCATTATCGAGACGATCGTACAGAAACGGCCCGAAGAAGCCATCCCCCACATTCTCCTTGGAGTTGATGGCAACCTAGATAACCTGTATAGCGGGGTCAAGCCATTCACTGGTAGGTTTACTACCTCTGGCTCAAGATTGCTGAAATTGGACTAATAAAGTACAAGCGGAATCGTTCTCAAAGAACTCAGTGCCTTTGATGCGCGCGGATACGCAATTTGCAGTGGTGGATGCAACCCTAAAGGGTTATAATAAATGGGTCGCACTTCATGGACGCATGCCCCAGCAAGATGTAGGCTTCTTCGTACGCGTGAATGGGGATTCTACTAACAAAAAATAGGAACAAAGGCGCGCCGAGTTAGAAAGTGTTCTAGAAACTTGGGCATATAAGTTGATGCAAAGAAGCTTCGAGGTTTGTTCAGTTCCCACTTTCGCATCATACGCGCAATTGACCATATGATGCAGGATCCTGTCTTGAAGCAGCGCATCGTGAAACTTGTCGTCGACATATCCTCCAAAGCGCTTGATAAAACACCCAGTTTTGCGCTCAAAGTTCTGGAGTACACTCTCATGACACGTCTACCCGACCAACCAGAGTTTCCAGCTTATTCAGAGGCCGTAAAAGAGCTCCATGGGTTGGCTAGTCACGAACTACGTCGGCTTGCAACTCGCTATGCTGACTACTTTTCTGTGAGGTCCTTTATTTGATAATGGGAAGCTCTACTAATAAATGCATACAGACCTTCTATGACCTTCTAGAGCCTAAGATCCAAGAGATTACCTTGGCCAACCGAGTAGACGACAAGCTTCATATGGAATTCACCTCTATCCTTCTTATTATCATGTATGGTGTACCGGTCGTTCTATCTACCGTCCGACTACTGATCACTTTAGGCAACGTGCGAATAACATCGACCCTTACCTGCGCCAGTCGCGATTGGCCTCGTTTTTGGAGCCGATTCAGCAGGCCTGGCAGGATGACGAACTCCGCAATATGTGCTCAACCTTTGAAGGATTTTGTAGCATGCTCGGGTTGCAGAATGTAGGGCCATACATGCAATCGAAACAAGCTCAAAAGCTGG
This sequence comes from Aspergillus puulaauensis, assembly GCF_016861865.1. Classification (NCBI taxonomy): domain Eukaryota; kingdom Fungi; phylum Ascomycota; class Eurotiomycetes; order Eurotiales; family Aspergillaceae; genus Aspergillus; species Aspergillus puulaauensis. The sequence goes on from NC_054859.1 coordinate 1,298,426, forward strand.
CGGATTGGTCAGAAGTGACTCTTGATGCGGAGGGCAAACAAGTCCAGGAGGAAATGACCCAGAAATTTCAGGTGATAAGCCCTTAGAGCCGAGTTCTACAGTTACAAACTAACAGGCAATGTAGCAACTACCTCTGAGGGGTACGAAGACGATGTTAGCGGTCTCTACGGACAAGCTCAAGAAAGCGGAACCGCCATACGACATTGCCTGTACTATCTGGCATGACATAATCCCAACGGTCTTGCCAACTCTTTTGCAGCTTGTCAGGTAAGATTCATGGTGGCAACTGGACGTTCTGAACTAATACCCTGGCAGCAACGCCCATGCGTTTCACAACCCAGAGAATTGGGCCGGTCTGCCTGGTGACATGCGGGGTATCGTTGAGCGGATTCTAACGGATAGATTCTGGCAAGCTGGTATATCGACTGGAAGTCGAGATGATTTCTACGCGAAAATCACCGCTTCTCGGGTGTCCCTTGAGGGCTTCGCGTCATCGGTGAGGGGGAAAATCAGGGCAGTTAGAGAATCCTGCTACTCAATGCTCTTCAGTATGAGCAGATTGCGCGAGCATTTCTACGGGTTTGCGGAGCTTCCTGGGCCGCTATCCCAAGCTCTTTTCAAAGACTCCCCTTATCTCTCCTCCCATCAATTTTCGGTCCTTCTCAACATCTCTAGGTGTCTAATCGACGACTGTCCTGTTCGCTTCCGAAGCCAATTCTTGCCCCCAATGTTGTCCACCCTATTCACCAATATCGACCGAAAAGTCACGTCGGAATGGGAGATCATTGAACAACGCAAAGCAGGACTGGGAGACGGCGACTTAGCCGATGAGATGAAGTCAGAGAGCATCCTGCGACAGCTGACATATTCAACTGTTATTATGGTGGCAAGCCTTCTGGACCCGCAACGAGGAGGTGCGAAACACAGCCCAAGAACAATCTGCTTATCCACCAAGCTAATCCCTGAATCTATAGACCCTGATGAGGAACCCGCGGATCCAAGTGTCCCCCTCCCGCCACCAGCACTGTCAGACTCGATCAGACACTTTGTCCTCTCTTCCACTGAAATATTCGAGCCAGTAATGCTTTTCTGTACCCACGCATTACGTATGCGTGATACACGGTGCTGTAGCATTATAACACGGGTCATCCGATCCATCCTGCAAGACTTTGCTCCCCCCAACAACTCACAAACAGTCATAACTATCCGCGAATTCATCTCCTCCGAAGTGCTAAAAGCATGTATAACGTCAGTGCACGAGCCATACTTCGTCGATATGCAGAAAGACCTGGCGCAACTCATCGCATCCATCTGGGTCTTGTACGGCGCAAGCACACCAACACCAAAGGCCCTAATACTCAGCCTTCCCGGCATGACTGAACAGTTAGTAGCGAACACTGAAGCTGCTCTTGTGCGCTCCACATCAGCACGCCAGCAGCGAGCCTTGGTACTTGACCTCCTAGAAGGGCTCAGAGGTATCAGCGTTGCCGAACAAGGCAAGATTCTGGGATCTCGTGAGGAACGCCGCAAAGCACGAAGCGCTCTTCAAGAGAGATATATGAGCAACGAGATGGAAGGTCAACAGGGCCACAAGGTTGATATAAATGATGGACCAGACCTTTCCGGTGTTGCGGATATGTTTGGTTGAATGTGGACCCTGGCTTTGTATATTATGATCTCACTTGAGCGTATAGTTGGCATCCGGTGGTCTAGAAAAGAAAAATAGATATTCTTCGTTTGGGCTTAGATATTATAATGCCTACATCTTATGCTCATGATCAACTTCTTTACCCCTGCATATGAAGATAATGCCTTATGTAGGTTTACAAGAGTACAGAATAACGACAGTGGAGAGAAAAACGAAAAATTGTTGTGAAACTAGTCTGCCCTTTTTCCAGACGGTATATCTACAGTGTACATTGTTTCTCGAGCATTCAACCTCGCCGGGAAATCCGGTAATCGTCTTCGACCTCCGCTCACGCAATTGTATACCCTTCATCTAATATTCGCCAGAACCGACAGCTCATATGTATTCTGACTCTTCAACACCAAGCCATTCACAATTCCTTAGTTCATGACCTTTGACGGCGTGTACGCATATGTAGGACGAACGAATCTAAACCCCCCATTGTTAGCCAGGGCCATTCCCAAAAAAGGCAATTCAAAAACTGGCGGTTAATAGGCAACGCAATACATACCGGTCAGAGTTGTAAACCTTCGTCTCGCCTCCCAGCAGTTGCTGTTCGCGCGCCTTGTCGGAGAAATATCGGCGGGCCTGGTCGCGGTCTTCCTCGGCTTGGAGGAGAGGGAGGATGTGTAGACGACCCCAAATCTTCTCACGGGCGAGTTCGCTAGAACACGAAATTCGGTTAGTTATTTTCATTTAATTGCGCTCGACGTCTCGCAATTGCGATATATTGAAGCACGACAGGGAAGGAAACGTACTTCTGTTCCCGAATACCGTGGAAGAGCTTGTAGTATCCGTAGGCCATGAAAAGGTGCATGCCAACGAGGTAGGTAATGGGTCGGAAACCACGGGCGGGTACGTTGCGCTTTTAATCGGTCTACTTGTTAGCTCTCAATCTCATCTCGTAGTCGAATCGTGGATTGGTAGTGTGGTGATTTGACTGTTCTTTGGCGGACGAAAGGGAGCAATCTGGCGTACCTTGTATTGCACTTGCCGGTAGCCCCCGGCCGGGGGCATATCCTGAGGCATGTTGGCGACTGAAGAAATCGGCAGCTGCCTTCAATTAGTGTAAAGAGGGGGCGTCGTTCGAAGGGCAGGTCTTCGGTGATGATGGAGTTGGCGGAGAAGTTGGGTTTCTGGTCACGTGCCGGAGCCTTGCGTTTGGTAATGGGTGCTTTGTGTGGTGTGATTGGTTGGGCTTTCTTACTGACGGCCGTCCTTCGCGAGGGAGCGCATAGAAATAGTATCTACCACAGTACATTTGGATACACTCGAATATTTTACTATGATCGCTAATATGGAGTTATCTGAAGTATCTATAGAAAGCTAATTGATCTAGACAGAAGGTGTCTGTGCCGCTGGTATGAAATCACCTGACAGCTAAAGCAGCGACATGGACTTGCTCGATGTGGGGCTTGCTTTCACCCGAAGCCTTTTTTTTTCCCCGATTCGAAGGAAGCTGGTCAGGTTAACACCTCAACACCTTGTCATTCACTCGAAATCACACAATGGAGGAAGAAGAGCGGCCTAGGAAGATCCAAAAGGTGGATGTGACAGAGGCTCATGAGTCCGAACCGCTCATGACCGGCGCAATTGAAAGCCCGCAAGACGATTCCTCCAAACACAACGATGCGACGCATGAGATCCCTGCTGCGACCACAGAGAAGGAGTCGGAAACTCCAACCCCTGGCCCAGATGGGTCTGAACCTACCACACAGAAGTTATCAAAGAGACAGATGAGAAGGCAAGCGCGGCGGGAACAATGGGAAGCGGAACGAGAGTCGCGCAAGGTCATTCGCAGGCAAAGGGCTGCAGATAAAAAAAACCGAAAACGCGCAGTCTGGGACGAAGCAAATAAACAGGGCAAAAATCCGTCAGAAGAGGTGCGAAAGCTGTTCCCAAAGATCGAGCGACCCCGAAAGCCAACTAGACTTCCACTTACTCTGGTTATCGATTGTGGATTCGATGACCTTATGATGGAAAAAGAGAGAATTTCCCTGGGCCAACAACTTACCCGAGCATACTCGGAGAATAACAAATCACCATATAATGCTCATATGGTCATGTCATCTTTCGATAAATTGTTGAAAGAGCGTTTCGAAACAGTCCTCAACAGTACCCATGAGAGTTGGCGGGGAGTTCGCTTCTTAACAGAGGATTGGTTTCATGCTGCGAACCAGGCGGCCGAGTTAATGCAAGGGCCGCAGGGTGGGGAATTGGGTGGACCGTTCGCAGACAAAGCTGATGCGAAACCGGAAGATGGAGAAATTGTATACCTCTCCAGTGACAGCTCGGAAACACTGACCGAACTCAAACCGTACAGCACTTATATCATCGGCGGCCTAGTGGACAAGAATCGGCACAAGGGGATCTGCCACAAGCGAGCAATTGAGATGGGCATCAAAACCGCGAAGCTACCGATTGGAAGTTATATTCAGATGGCTTCGCGCCCGGTCTTAGCGACGAATCATGTCGTGGAAATTATGGTTCGCTGGCTACAATTAGGGGACTGGGGAGAGGCATTTATGCAGACACTGCCGCCACGGAAAGGGGGTGTTTTGAGGAACAGTGAAAAAGATCAGGGAGATTCGACGCCACATGATGACAACGGCGAACCGTGTAGTGAGGAAGAAGCTGCGCCTGAGACAGTTGAAACTGCCGAAGCCAATAGTAATGACGCCGCTGAGAGTCACAACCAAGCTGAATAAATACACATCCAAATGACGGACTACAAGTTCAGTGCTCTCAGTTTCGCCGTATACTGAAGGGAATAGTATCAGCATAGAATTTTTTAAAAGACTGATTGCTTTAGATACAAAGTAATTGAGCAAGTAGAAGGTACAGGTATTTTCAGTCACTCAGTAAACATAGACACCTGCAGGGTTGATATGCTTTATAATGTATATATATTTTACAAGGGTATTCGATTGAAGTGTAGGATTTTGATTCAGATACAATATAAATTAAACTAAACAGGTCTGCAATGAATAACTAATCCATTCATATATTCAAAAAAGAACTGGGGCAACGAAATAAAATCTCCAGATCCAAGCGATAAGATAATAGCATTGCACCGCCACTGACTTTTTTAGCGCCACAGCATTGCCACATAGTTGCCACTAGGCGATGACATAACCTAAGATCGGTGTTAGCCTAGTTATTTGTTATGGACCCTCAAACAAAAGTCCAGCATATCATCACTTTCTCCTAGACGTGAAGGACAGTTTTCTGGCAGCATCTGGGATACCTCCTACTGGGTGATGAAACCTGGCCTGCTGACTAAGTCTTCATCTGTCATTTCGCCCTCTAGTTCCTTCGCCCTGTTCCTTTTGTGATCCCTGCTTTGGGGCCACCTTCCTTCCGCAAAAACAAACAAACTGAGCTATCAGCTGTTGCTAAGCAGCCAGATATTCCGCCAACATGTTCATGCTCCGTAATGGTATGTCACCGTGCACCTAACCTGCTTTCTCTCTTGTTCTCTTTCTATGTTTCATTTTTCAGTGTCTGTTTGTTGTTCTTACCCCGCGATCTACCCCTCCTCATACCGCCTCAGATTGACTTTCCACTTTGCCACCGGGAAAGAAGACATCGCACTAACTATTGCTTGTGACAACAACTACAGTGAGCAAATTCATCTTTGGTGATAGCTCCAAAGAATCCATCATCGACATACCGCAAGGCCAGCTGTACCTCGTCCGCCCACTATCGCCAAAGGGTTACTCCGAGCTTATCTTCAAGGACGCTGCTGCCTCAATTCGACGCACCGGCCAAGAGTTCCAGTATCAACTTGTTATCCAGCGTGCCTACGAGGAAGGGGAGGAAGAGCTTGCCGAAGACGACGACGGTCAGGGAGCTAGTGATTCTTTGGACAAAGACGAGAAAGCTTTCCTTCTCGATCAGAATCTCCACTTCCGCTCGGAGGTACGCGAAGGTGGTTCGAAAATTCTCGCCTGGAGAGACCTAAGTGGCGACGTGGGTGACTTATTCGAGTTTGTCTGTGACCCTTCTGTTCCGTCGGACAAGGTTGCCACGTTCGAGTTGGCCGCTTTTCAGTGTCAATACGAGCGTAAGTATCGCCAAAGCGCCCAGAGAGCGACCGAAGAAGAGCTCCAGGAATTCTCCTTCCAGGAGGAGAGACCTATCCCATCTGCAAGCCCTATCGCGTCGCCAACTAAGACTCGAACGCATTCTGTGGCGTCTAGGGACTCCGCCATGGTTCGAGACGCTGGATACACTCGCTGTAAGAAGCAACTTGCTGCGCCAGCTGTGACTGATGAACAAACCATCGCACCGCCCTCTGCTGCCCAGCCCGAGGCCCGGGAAGTTTTAACTAAGGAAAGGGCGGAGTTGCATCTCTTCGATTTCCAAACTGGAACCTTTGTCCTTCAAGATTCTAACGTGACTGCTACCGTGACTGAAGTTGGTGACTGGAAATATTGGCTTCAAATCAGCGGTGAGAACAAAGATTGGTTAGGACAGGAAGTGGTGGCAGATATCAACCCCGTGTTCAATTTTGAATACTTATCGTTCATCTTCAACCACTATGATGACGCCGGATCGGCTTATTCATGGCTTTTGCGCTTCAAAGACCAAGAAACGGAGGAAAGGTTTCAGCAGGGCTTGCTTCAAGCGCTCTGGGAGCAACTGAACGAGGTCAAATGGACCAAAGTGAAAGATAATGACAAGGATTATGTCCTGGATGCTTTCCAAGACCTCACCATGGAAGATGCGGAGGAGGCGGAGAAAGAAGAAGAAGACGAGGAGGAAGAGGAAGAAGACACCAATGATGGCCAACGCAGCGAACACTATGATTCTGATGAAGAGCAGGACGATGTTGTGACGCGTGATGCCGACGGAAATGTCAATTCTCAGCTCGCCGTCGGTTACAAACATGATCGCTCCTTTGTCGTCCGTGGTTCAAAGATTGGAGTCTTCAAGCACACGCCGGACAATAACCTTGAATTTTCAACCAACATTTCCAAGGTCGAAACACCCAAGGGCAAGCTCTTCAGCCCTAAGAAGGTCATGCTGCACGCTGAAGACTCGAATCTAATTCTCCAGAACAACGATAACCCCAACTCTCTCTACCGGATGGATTTGGAATATGGTAAGATTGTCGACGAGTGGAAGGTTCATGATGATATTCCGGTTGAGACCTTTGCTCCTGAGAGTGTAAGTATTTCCTTATATACCTAATTATTGCCGTGCTGGTACTGATCTTGGCAGAAATTTTCTCAAATGACTTCTGCTCAACCATTCGTTGGAGCGTCTAACAATGCACTTTTCCGTGTTGATCCTCGTTTGGCTGGAAACAAGTTGGTTGATGCGGAACTGAAGCAGTATGCTAGCAAGAACGACTTCTCTGCCCTGGCAACAACAGAGAAGGGATATCTCGCCGTCGCCTCCAACAAGGGCGATATTCGTATGTTTGACCGTCTGGGAATCAACGCAAAGACACATATCCCCGCACTGGGAGAGGCCATATTCGGTCTAGATGTATCTGCTGATGGTCGCTGGGTTCTTGCTACTTGCCGCACCTATCTCCTTCTCATTGACTCTCTGCAAAAGGACGGTAAAAATGAAGGCAAACTCGGGTTCGAGCGTTCGTTCGGCAAGGACTCCAAACCACAACCCCGACGGCTCGGTCTAACGCCTGCCCACGTTGCTCAATTCCAACACGAAACAAAGAAGCCAATTTCATTTACCCCTGCTCGCTTCAACACTGGTGTTGATAGTGAGGAAACCTCTATTGTCACTGCCACGGGTCCGTTCATCATCACCTGGAACTTGAAGAAGGTTGTTGCGGGCCGCAAGGACCCTTACACCATCAAGCGCTATTCTGAGGATGTGATGGCCGACAATTTCCGCTTCGGTTCAGACAAGAATGTCATTGTTGCGCTCCCCAATGAAGTCAACATGGTTGCGAAGCGAGCTTTACAGAGGCCAACCCGCGAGAGCATTGCTGGCCCCGTCACACCCAGCCGTCGCGGCACTCGCTGGGGCAGCCGGCTTGGTAAGGATGATATTGTCAATTCTCCTTATTAGATTTCCTTCTTTGTTTCTTTTCTTACGTCGACCATGTTTTGACGATTACGTGAATTTTTTTTTATTTTATTTTTTGACATATGCATACCCCTGTTGTTTGTATTATCTTACGATCTGAGCTATTCCTGATTCTAATCATCCGACCTTGATTTTAATTACTATTGTAATATTCACCTTTTCTACTAGTGATTGGTCGCGCTTGGTACAACGCTCAAACTCACGTTTAATATGCACATAGGTAGCTAGGTAGTAGTAGCTAGTAATAAATGACACAAACAAGAACATCACTACTAAGCCTATTATATTGTGAATACGGGATCAGTTTCTTGAAAGCAGTAGCCACACCAGGATGATTCACACAGCCAGACAGAGGTTGGGTCGTACGGAAGCACGACTTCCAGATCAGGAATCGGCTGCTGAGGCCCCAAATAAAAGTTGAGGGTGAATGGTGAGCTATTTCCATACCCAAGCTAGAGATGTCGCCCCTGGTTTTCGAGTCATCTTCCCGTGACATTGCCCAAGAGTACCTGCCCGATAGAGGACCTTTTATAGTCACGGGTCACATGTCTATACGTCATCCTGCGACAAGCACAAACTACCAGTTAGTGCTTATCTTTACGCTCAGTTCCTTTTTATCGCGGCTATTTTGTTCAGGACGAATTTCTTCCAGAGATTTCTATACCTTGCATTTGTATAGGTTGGTAAGGTGGGCACTTGGCATCCTACATCTCTTGTTCAGCCCTAGTTGGGACGATTAGTCAAATGGAACTAACCGCTGCTAGATCATAAAACAGCCATGATGTTTCCTTCGGAGAACGTTATGTCCAATGCCTTTCCCTCCCAGCACCCGTTGAAACGGCACCCGCAGACGTCCGGTACTGCGGAGTGGAAGCGAGAACCATTTCCCGCTTGGAGTGTTGTCGAGGATACCAAGAAGAAGGCAGATGCTCTCGGCAAAGAAGCTGCGCGCGAATACAACATCGTGAGCCAGAAGGCCCAATCTAAGACCGGCAAGATCGAGCCATGGACGGCCAAATATTATGCGGCCTGTACCGTTGGTGGGTTGATGGCTTGCGTAAGGGCTATTTGTTCACTTTGGTGGCCTCTAATTAACTAATGGTGGATTAGGGCTTTACTCACACAGCTGTTACTCCATTGGATCTCATCAAATGCCGACGCCAGGTCGACTCATCGATGTACAAGAGCAACTTGGATGCATTCCGTAAGATCCGCGCCGCTGAGGGCTTTAGGGGTGTGTTTACCGGCTGGAGTCCCACTTTCTTTGGCTACAGCGTAAGCTGAACATGCTACTGCGCCTAACCTGCAGATGGTACTAACGGGGTGAAAAGGCCCAAGGAGCCTTCAAATATGGAGGATACGAATTCTTCAAGAAGTTCTACAGTGACCTTGTTGGAGTTGAAAATGCGAACCATTACAAAACAGCTTTGTACTTGACTGCCAGTGCTTCGGCTGAGTTGATCGCCGACATTGCGCTCTGCCCGTTCGAGGCAGTGAAAGTCAGAACGCAGACGTCTATCCCACCCGAGTTCCGCTCTACGTTTGGCGGAATATCTGCCGTCGTTGCGAAGGAGGGAACATCTGGGTAAGTAGTAATGTGGACCGCGGCCATAGCAATACTAACTATGTCAGGTTGTACAAAGGCTTGTATCCTCTCTGGGGCCGACAGATTCCCTACACCATGATGAAGTTTGCGTCTTTCGAGAACATCGTCGCGGCCATCTATAACTACCTCCCAGGAAAGAAATCCGACTATGGCAAGGGCGCGCAGACTGCTGTTGCATTTTCCGGAGGTTATCTCGCCGGTATTCTGTGCGCAATAGTTTCACACCCCGCCGACGTTCTCGTTTCCAAGTTGAATGCCAATCGACTACCCGGCGAAGCATTCGGTGCCGCCACTGGTCGAATCTACAAGGAGATAGGCTTTGCAGGTCTATGGAACGGTCTTCCTGTCAGGATTGTCATGATCGGAACCTTGGTGAGTTGGTCATCTCCGTATGCACCTTCTAGAGTTTTGAGCTGACGAGTGATCTTAGACCGGTCTCCAATGGATGATGTATGTTCTTGCTTACTTTTTCCAGCCCACCTAGATCGAGACCCGGAAATTTCCTGCATGCCATGTGCTAACCTTAAACAGCTACGATTCGTTCAAGATCTTCATGGGTCTTCCAACCACAGGAGGAGGCCCAGCGCAGAAGGAGCAGAAGTAGCTTGCCGCGTAGGGTGAGGCAATGCCAGGGTAAGATCGCGCCATCTACATATGTAGCACGATGACCATGCTGCTCTCTATCTTACCGTCAAATATATCAGTTTATGTGTCTGTATAATTGAAATAATCGTTTGCTGATTTCATATTTACCTTTGTGCTGTCGAGGTTGGGAAATAAGCGGCGCAATCCATTTCTCACTATCAGTCAAAAAGTTAGTCACTATTTTAGGTTTATCTTATCAGCTCGGCCTCATACTCCGGCTTGATATAGATCTTGGTTCCTTTACCTATCAGTCCCAACGTCATTAGCCTCGTCCCACTAGTTCTTGGATGCGCCGCAAGGGCAAAGTCGGGTCTTGATCATGCCGTACTTTATTTATCCCAGATTCCCCTCTTATCTTACCCCCTTCCCCTGATCCGATCTTTACGACCTGCTATACACAACCCTACACAACCTAAACACAGCCCAACATGGTCGAACACAGCGCGCCCATCGTCTCTCACGGCCGAGGAGGTTTGTTTTGTTTCTGTTCGGGCTACACCATTTCTGCAAACACAACTGACATAGCATCGCAATCAGGCCAGGGAAACATCGGCCCAGATAGTAACGAGTACATGAATCCCACTACCAAGGCGCGCCAAATACTAAATGGGTAAAATATAGGTACATCGACGGTGGCATCGTCCGCGAAGGACCCATCGGTGACCAAGGCGACGGCGCTTATTCCGCGGGTGTATGTACTTCCAATCCCACCTTATCTACACTACTCTCTCTCTCTCTCTTATTATTGATTTTTTCAGCAACATTTACTATATAACTAACGACATATTCTCTTCCAGCGCGGCGGCGCAGGCAACATCGGCTCCCCACATGTAAAGCCAACAGCCAAGATCCCACACGATGCGGAATTCATCCCCGAGATATCGGTGCGCCAGTCCATGGAAGGGGATTATCATACCGGTGTACGTCGCGCAGTTCCTCTCATACTACCTAAACCCGAAACCCTAGCTGGTTATATTGAGTCGCTAATAAATGTCCGTTCCTTGATGTGGCGTATAGCGCGGCGGCCAGGGTAACGTCCACCTAGACCCCGAGCAACAGAGAGCCAAAGACGAGAAGAAGGAAGAGAAGGCCAAGGCGAAGGAGGATAAGAAGGCTGAGAAGGCGGCTGGTGCTACCCCTGAGGGGCTGGCGGATAAGTTGAAGTATAAGATTTTCGGCAAGAAGTGATCTATCTATACCTTACTCAGGGACATATCCTGGATTAAGATTATCCTTGGGGCTCGAGGTCTTTTTTTGGAGTCCTATCTATACGGTATTTGCTATCATACAGTATGCAGGTATCGGTACTGACAGGATGAAGTTCGCGGAATGATCTTTTGGCTTTTTTGTCTATTATAGTATTGTGATTCCCTCTATAATTGTTTTTGTCAGGTTTTGTTTGGAATTTGACTACCTCTGCCTAAGACCCTAGTGCTTCGATTATAAATACAGGAATAGCGCTGCGAGCAATATATATGGAAATGTCTGAATCAAGTACAGAAGGTGGTACAAATCCAATAAGTCAACGTCAAACCCAGAATCGCTTCTTGTATTCTGGTTCAAGCCATAACATCAAAACACAACCCGCTTAAAACCAAACAAAACTGAAGTGAGGTGTTGCCATAATTTCATATGTAGGAAAGGGAAACAAAGACGTGGGGACCCTCCATAGATTGTATCGTAATCTCATCATCCATCAATAGCCCATTAAATAATCCTGCAAGCAAATATCGAATAGTAACAAAGAGAAAATGCCAAATCCTGGATCCACCGCACTCCAGCGCCCTAATTAGATAAACGCCGTTGAGTATTACATCCGCGAAAAGTAGAGTAAAAGAAGCACGCTGAGATAAAAAAGGGCCGGGGAAAGTAAGGTGAACTAATTTTTGCTGAATCTTCGCTTGAACCAGCTTTTTCGCTTCGTGCTATTGTCGCCCGCGTCGGAAGAGATGCTTTGTTGCTGTACCGCTTTGCGCTGTAGATGGCGCCGACCGGCTGCAAGTGGTGCACCACCAACTGGACCGCCGGCATTCGGATCATGCGCTGGTGGTGGCGGCGCTGGGGCTTGATCGTACCGGGCCTTTCCGGCCGCACTGGACATAAATGCTTGATCGTTGATATTTGGCCCGGCGTCAAAGCCTTGGAAGCCGTAGCTCTCAGTAGTAGCGTGCTCCTGCTGTTGCTGTAGTTGCTGCTGTTGCTGGAATTGGTCAAGCGAGCTGTTTATTGAACTCGGGTCGGTTGAATTGGCCCATTGATCGGGAGTGCTGCCGGAACCGGAGGGCGATGCCACAGTGATATTGTCCGATGATTTGTGGTAGCCGTTTTGCGCGTACCCATTCTGGGCATACCCGTTTTGCTGGCTTGAGTACGGTGGTTGCTCAGAATATCCCCTGGCATGTGGACGCGGTCGCCGCGGCCCGTTTTGGTTATATGGATAATAGCTCTCCGAGGGTCCTCCGCCGTTATAGTAGCCGTTGCCGTTGTCAATGTAACTGTTCGGTCGCGAGTAGTTCGAACGTCCGGGATATCCGCGATCAGTATATTGCCTATGCTGTCCGTTTGAGTACTGGTTATAGTAGCTGCTCCGTCTGCTGTAATCACCAGGAGTAGAATCCTCAGCTGTATCTAATTAGCGACCAACGGCCGATCAGAGATAAGAGTACCTACCCGTTTGTGCGTAGGACCCGGGGCGACCAGAATATTGCCCATAAATAGCAGCCTCGAATGAGCGAATTGTGTCTAGAGGACGTTCGAATCGGGGGCGAGTAGGGTTTGAAAAGTCAGGGTCAACTACAGCCGTCAATACCGAAACAATACTTCCAGAAACAAAGTTGTGATCGCGGAAAACGAACCTATCACATTTCCATATTGGTCTTTGTGTTGAAGTTCCCTAAGGCTACCTATATTCGACTTCTCCAGAGCAACCAAGTCTGCCGAGTCCGTCAGCAAGTGTCAAAAACTAGGGTGGGCCTTGAGTGGCACCTACTTGGTTGCGCCTCGTTCATGGCAAGCATTGGGTCGGCCTTTGTTTGTAGACTGCGTCTATGTTTTTCTTCAGCAGATTCGGTGAGGTGTACTTTATTGCCAGAACCGCTGGAGCGATGGGTTTTTTCTGATCTTTCGGACCTGCCGCTAGAGCTGAAACCACGACTGCGTCTCGGAGACGCGGGCTGGGGGGAGGCCATTTTTATGACGAAAACTATTATTTAGCGGCCGATTAAGCAGGCTGGGAATTGGAGCTTTGGACCCGTCACGATCACCGTTGTGGAGTGCGGCGATTCGGATAGTGGAAACCGCCAAGGCACAGTGGGTTGAATGACAACGACGATTAGCCCAGGTGTATTGAATCTGTGCGTTCCTTGATGGAGTTGTGATATGCACGGTTTGGCTCGTTTCAAGAGAAGGCAACTAGCGAGAGCAAAGTGCGCGAATATCGAAGGTCGCGGGCGGGAAAAAGGTTGCGTGATTATGATTATCAGGCTTCAGGAGACTATACGCGCGATATCTTTACAGAGGGGCTTATGACGTTTGTATTGGATAAAAATAGTTGAGAGCGAGCGACAGCGCCAGCACGAAACGTGTGGGAATGTGGAGGCAGGGAATTCACGCTGCAACGGATCGTCAGCCAACGAGGCCCAAAAAAAAAGATGGTTGGGGATCGACGGTGAAACACGAACAATGGAGATGGCCGATATTGCTATCGCTAGTTAAGAACCGGTTCGCGAGCAAAGCGAAGGTGAATGAAAAGCTGCTGGCACCGATGAAGCCGATGGGGAGAGGGAAAGAGGAGGAGAGTGGACGATGATGCCTTTTGACTGAGCTGGACAAGCAGTTGACGAGTGCCGCCACGCAAGCACCGCCATGGATGGATTGGATCTGTTAGAACCTCTCCTATCAGCGCCCCTCCGCGTTTCTTTTGCCTTCTTTCTCTTTCAGATGACCCATGTTTCAAATCTATCCATTCAATTCTCTGACAGGCGTCCTCGGTAATGGTTACGACTCCCCCTCCACAGCCGCTCAGGCAATTCCATGGGACGGCCGGCCGCCGTCGCGTGCGTGCCAGGCACCAAAATACAGATTACACATGGCAACGGGAAAGCCAAAACATGAGTCTGTGTCTGTGTGTTCGCCACGCATTGCTCGATATCTGGGCCCTGCACAATATCAGGTTCGCTTGTTTTTCAGCGTCTTAGCACCTGAGCACTAGCGGTCGCTGGGTGAGACAACTGTGCAACCACCATCCAATTATCATCCCAACAACCAATCCTCACTCGGTCTGGTTGCATTATTGCTGATTGTTTCCGGATCCTGCCGCCGGCGCCCAGGATAGCAGACACGAGTGGACGGCAGGCGAGGGAAAACAGGTCTTCGACACACTCTGCGGCGACACGGGCAGGGGTGATTCGTCCGCGGAATTCCAACTGGCCATTTGCCACTTCATGGCTACCAAATTGCCATTCTGGACCATACGGTGAAATCACTGCATCGCCAGATCACTCGCAAGGCGGGTCTATTATGCGTTCTCTGTCGGCCGACCTCAGCTGCTCGTGAAGCTTAGCCTTATGGACTAGGGAGCTGTTGCTGATCTTCGACACATGAACAGCAAAGTTGGGCCTCACGATGACGGTTGCAAACCCAACCCATCACAGACTCCCAAGTCAATCCTTGGATTTTCATCTATTCTTCTTTCTCCCCATGACTTCTTGAGCATCTCATGGTTTCCAATCACACTCCACCTTCTCAACGTCCCTCCACTTGACTTGACCGTTGACGATCTCCATTCCAGTACCCGGTGCGGCGGTGGGTCATTACGGTGGGGGATGGCGCTTACCTTAATTCTCATTAACTCATGGCCTCTCACGCTCGTCGCGGCGTTCCATGCAAGGAGTCGAATCTTCTCCAGATTTGTGGATTGATCTGCTTGAAGCCTTGAAGGCCAAGAACCAGCAAGTACTAATTCAGCTGCTCCCATTCGAATACAGCGACATGGGCACTTTTAAGTGGATCCCTTCGCTAACCGCTCTTGACAGCGGTTCTCAGAAAAATGTTTAGGCTCCTCTGGTTCTATAACATCTATACAGCCGATCAGGTGATTCTAATTCTGCCATTGAAGCCCTCTGGAGAACTTGCCTTATAGATAGCACGCTTATTCAGTGGTTGAGATTAAATTACTCCGTACTATATACGAACAGGTATATATATTCTTCATCGGGTCATCCAAATCCAATCTTTATATGGTTTAGGTTTCCCAACACCCTCTTATGTCTCTCAGTTATATATTGCCAGAGTATGGCCGCCTTCGCAATGCTAATTCTGTCCTGGTATCGACTATCGAGACATTGTTGCCGATTCTGGGTAACTAAATCGCTAGCAACCCCATTACTGTCTTTTATTACAGCAGTATCTCAATATACTCCGTACACTACAAGTTATCAAAGCACCCACTAAAAATAAACAACGAGTGCTATTTAATGGAATCACACATCCACAAGCTTAAATCCCTAATATGAGCGCCTGTAGTACTGACAATCCTAATAGTACTGCAAAGGAACCTGTGCTGAGCAGTGAACATGTTGTCTTAAAGTCGGAACACGCCATTTGCTCATTTTATATAAAATAAAGCCCATGCCGCATTTTTCTAATGTGTACATACCATTTATATACTATTTCATCATATACGTCCAGAAGCAAGCGTAGTTAAGTTGAGACCCTGACTTCAAGTAACAGTCCGATAGCCTGCATAGGCAGTCCACTCACGTAGTTCACTGTTGCAAGAGACCGAATACATATTCCAGCCGATTCGACAAGCCCCTAGGCTTTTTACCAGTTCCCTACTGGATGAACAGTGAGTTGTAGGTATCGTACTTGAACAGTTTGCCAAAGTCTAGCATCGATATAGTAATTTGTTTATATTTCTATGCCTTACGGCAAGAACAAATCAAACCAATGCGCAGTAATGTGATTGCCCAACGTCGCAATGGTGGCCAATGGCTATGGTCCATGATTCCTCCACCACCATAGGCCAACAAGCCAGTGACAGTGGTTGATGCTAGGCCGGCATGAAAACGGCCTTGAAGAACTAGCTAATCTATTGATTCTTCGTATTCCATCGTCTACAGTTCTAGCCTTGTTGGGCCGAATCGGATAGAAGATATGACTAGATTTTGGATATTGATGGGGTCTAAATATCACTATCCAATAACAATTAAACCTCTTTACGCACATGTTCGCTTACAATCTTGGCTGTCTTTGGTAGGGATGCTACGGGTAATATGCTGTAGTTAACAGGTGTGGAAATAGCTGGAAATATGGAACCATGACTTATTTAGGTGGCTGGCCGGATGGGTTGCGTTGGGAGATGTTATCGGCCTGGGAGCACTAGAGGGACCACGAAGCGTGCCGGTACGATGTCGAATTGGGCGGGAACAAAGTGAACTCATATTGAGGGAATGGCTTAGTTGAAATGGTCTGGATTGGGTGTTCATGAGCGTCAAGTACACTGAAGTAGCCATCCATGCCGTTTAAGACATATCACGGTCACCTGGATAAAATAACAAGGTATGCCGGCTTGAATGTCTATAAGATGGAACAGTAACCATGTTGTAACGTAGACAAGAGATCCCATTTTATCTTTTTATTTTTGATTCGTTGGGCTGACCGGCCCTGCCTCTCCCACGATCATTATCAACCCACTAACTCCATCTCAACCTTGGGCCCATCCCGTCGACTCCTTGCCTGACTGTCTGTGCAAAGATTCCGGAGTTGTGCCGCGGATATCTGAAAAATAACGGGGACATTTAGATGTTGGAGGGGTAGAGCATAACACGGACGGTAGCACCGAAGGATTTGGCGGGGAGGTTGTGACGGAACTGTGCGCGGACAACACCGGAGTTGCCTATTCAAGTCGTTTGTCAGTTTGCCAGTCTCATCATGGAACATCATTATATCTATCCATCGTTTCGACACCGGAATGCATTTCCATCGCCGAGATTTATCACGTACCGTGAGAGCGGGTGACCTTGCCCCAGATAACCCGGATGTTAGAGCCCCGAATCTCGCGCTTGGCCCGGTAGACGAAAGCGACCTTCTTGCCCAGGTAGAAGCTATTGCCGTCTTAGCATTTGATCCATACATTTGATCCTGTAACCGGGACTACTCACTTTGCGCCCTCAGTGTTGTCAACACCGTCGATCTTGATCAGACTGTTATGACCCTGTCAGAAACCCATCTTCTTTCCAATATTCAGTTCTCGGATCGGTACCTTGTGTTGGGGTTGACAGCGCGCTTCGAGCGCTGGTAGCTCAGGTGACGTCCCCTAAAAGAGCATTCGTATTAATCCATCTGTCCCATCTGAAAATATCCCACGCTTCATCCGCGATTCCGACTCGAAAGCAGCTTCCTGACCAGATCTCGTTTCGGCGCGGCGATACGATGAAAAGAGCGCAACTTACTTGACGTAGACTATAAGCAGAAAATATGTTAGCATCTTCTTCTGATAGACCCTGATCACTGCGCATTCTCCATCTTCATCGTAGCCAAATCTCCAAAGCGTAACCACCAACAACTCCAACGCAAAAGGGCGTACTCACGTCTGTGACCTTGTTCCGCAGGCATTATGACGGTTATTCTGAGCGGGCAACACAACAAGTCGAGAGGTTGTCAAAAATGACCCGCAAAAGTCGTCCGGGTTGTCGTGGTTGTCGTCGCTTCGGTTGGAGTTCTGAGACGCACAATGGCCACCAATTCCGTGTGTTTGGCGCGGCTCGCCCTAACCCCTTTCGGGACGCTTAGCGAGTGACTCCAGCAGCCCCAGGGCTGCCCAAAGTCCCGTGATCCATATCACATGATTAAATGCCCTATGCCCTTTTCGGCTGAGGGCATGGCCTAAGCCTTTTCGGGGTATTTACGCAACATCTATTCTTCCATATTCCGAGATAATCAAGGCTTCTCTGCCGATGTTCTGGAATCGTGGCTTCATGAACCCCACCATGTCACCATTTTCCGTCGGGCTACTGTAGTCCGGGAACTCCCCAGCTGGCAAAATTACGGTATCCGGTCACTTCAGCCCGGCAAGTGAATATCCGTTCTCATGCAGCTTGATAAAGTTTTTTTCGGCTGTTATCCATAATGTTGTACCGCTGTTGCGTGCAAATTGCAATATAATAGAGACTGGAATATGTTCTTGGGATGAACCTTACTTACATGGCGGACTTCGATCTGTACTCCGGACCTCTCGCCTGGCGGCAACAGTGGAGCAACAACGCAGATTTGAACCACACTCCAAGGCTATCAACCGCCAACATCCTGGACATCAAGAGGATCAGACCGAAGCACAGATTCGGAAAAGTTGCCCCACATGGACTCGGCAACCGACCCTGAATGCTTCTCTCTTCCCCCGTGAAGCTTTGAAGCGTGCGCGCATCCTTATAGATCTGCTGGAAGTCGCGTACGGGCTCCGTAGCTGGTGTTCTGTTACACTGCAAAAAGAAAAGAAAAGAGATGAAAATGCCGATATACGGAGGTCCAGGCACTCTATGCGACTTTGTTTTTTGAAGATTCAGTCCAAGCTTACGGCTCTTGTTGATGATTCTGGAGTTCTGCAGCTTTTAACTCCGGAGGAAGCTGGCCCGAAGTGATGCTCTCGGTCGATCACGACGGATAAGTTTACGGGAAAATAGAATCCGTATCGTTCGTTCTACATGACAAAAAATTGCCGATCCATCCCCACGGAGCAAGACCAGCGGTTAACGGATCCTTGGGATATGTTGGATGCTATCACGTATCAAGTTATCAACTGACTCAAGTGTCGGAGTCCGGCGTTTCACGGTCATGAAGCATGTCCAACCCCTCAACGGTGAGGCTTCGAAGCAATGGTAGCGTTGCGACGTGATTGAATCGGGTAGCTGCTTCCACCAGACATGATGTAGGTTGCTTACAAGTGGTCAACCAATTGATGCAATACTTATAGTATGTAGTAGCAAGAAACCGGCGGTATCGTAACAGCCATGGTACCAAGCTGGGGAGATGCTCCGTGGAGACAACCTCGATACTCTCAAAGTACTTTTAACGCTAAACATATTGAGCCGTTGCCACGAACATGGTTCTGTTCTTATGTAGGCGTTCGAAGGTTGAGCGCTGATATTGCATCGTGCTAAAGAGGGGAAGTAGATTGGCGCTGCAGTCAGCTTGAATTTCCTATTCGGACGTATAAAGAGTAGTATCCTGTCAGATCTTAGCCTGAAAGGTAAGACGACGGCAAGAAAGAGCGAGCGCGGGGTCACCAGACCACGTACTCTTCGACGGAGTTGATGCGAAAGGGGAGAGGGTCATCTGTCCATGGAATGATGAGGGCTTGTGGTGGAGTAGCTACTTTGGTTGAGATTGCCTTGACTTGGCTCCTGCGCTCGGATAAATCGATTTGTAAGGTAAAGTGATGGAGAATATACCGGAATAGACGACATCGGAGAATACAAGTTTCCTCTGTGAGTACGTAGTGTTGAGGGGTAACAATAATAAAAATTCATGATGGTGCTTCTTTGGGAGAGAATGGAGTCCTGGATGGAGCTATGATATAAACCCACTGTCATCGCCGCAAGCAGAGTCGTCCGTAAAGACACCACCATGCAGATGGCCCAGATCCGGCCTCACAACCATCTCAATAAAGTTATGATAATCAATTAGATAATGGGTGATCGTCTGCAGCCTCCTCAACAGACACTAATAATGAGAAAGAATGGGGGTGTGTTAAGGAAAGGATGACGGCTACGGGAGCTTCGGCATCACCATGTCGAGGAACATTCATAATCATCACAGTGGAAGACAGCAGCCCGGCCACTCGCGCCCCACTTGAAAAGACTGAGAGTCACAAAGAGCCCATAATTATTCTTAGCAAGCAAGCAATCAAGCAGTAGTCGCCGCAACTCCGTAGCTCGCAGAAGCCCTCTCTCACGGTGTTTAAAAAGTACAGCTGCTCCGCCGGGCCTGACAGCAGGGGAATTTTCCAACAAAACCTCTTCTCATCCCCTTTCTTGGACCTCACCTCCCCTCGATACTATTTTCCCTCCTGGAGAGCGAAACATCTCTATTCCCCCTGAATTTTGAAGCTGAACACACTCCCACCGAGAAGATGTCCGCCACAATAGCCCGCACCGAGGAGCACCAGAATGGGTGAGTATTCCCGCTCGCATTACATCACTGCCCCTCCGTGCCTCCCAGCCCGCCGCCCCAGTTCACCTCGACTTTCCGCCCTCTCCAAAAAAGAGTCTCCCCCAGCACTCCCCGAGTTACTCGCTTTTTGCACTTCATTTTCACTCCTGGAATCAATTGAGAGCTTGATTGATTTCCCGTGGACTTTTCCCCGCTTCGACGCCTCCCCAATCACGCTCCAGCGTTTTCGATCGACATCCCACCAATAACCTGGTCTTCAGACCCCTGCCTGCGCCGCTGCTAACATGGATCCTCTACGCAGCACTGTCGAGCTCAAAGATGACACCGTCATCGTGGTACTAGGTGCATCCGGAGATCTTGCGAAGAAGAAGACTGTTCGTAATTCCTGTCTCGATTGCTCAGGACTTTTACGAGGATAGAACTGACTTCCGCGATAGTTCCCAGCTCTTTTTGGCCTCGTATGTTCATGCCGATCATCGATGTCTATCCTGATATCATCCAATTAACTATCATTTTCTAGTTCCGCAACAAGTTCCTTCCCAAGGGAATTAAGATCGTTGGATATGCCCGGACGAAGATGGACCACGAAGAATACCTTAAGCGCGTGCGCTCATACATCAAGACCCCAACAAAGGAAATCGAAGAACAGTTGAATGCGTTCTGCGAGCTCTGCACATACGTCAGCGGTCAATACGACCAGGATGACTCCTTCATTAACCTCAACAAGCATCTTGAAGACGTCGAGAAAGAGCAGAAGGAACAAAACAGAGTCTTCTACATGGCACTTCCTCCTAGCGTTTTCACCACAGTCTCAGAGCAATTAAAGCGCAACTGCTACCCTAAGAACGGTGTTGCTCGTATCATTGTTAGTTTCGCTCGCAACTCCGATTGGCGCAAATCGAGAAAAGACACTAATCGGTTTACCTTGGCTGTATAGGTCGAGAAACCATTTGGCAAGGACCTCCAGAGCTCTCGCGATCTCCAGAAAGCCCTGGACCCCAACTGGAAGGAAGAGGAAATCTTCCGTATCGACCACTACCTTGGAAAGGAGATGGTCAAGAACATCCTTATTATGCGATTTGGTAACGAGTTCTTCAATGCCACCTGGAACCGCCACCACATCGACAACGTTCAGGTAAGACTTGAAAGTTCGTCCCTTTAGCTCAAAGCGACTTGCTGAGATATCACTTTTTGGTATAGATCACATTCAAGGAGCCCTTCGGTACGGAAGGACGTGGTGGCTACTTCGATGAATTTGGCATCATCCGTGATGTTATGCAGAACCGTATGTTTTGAAGCGGCCTCTTACTGGGCGAAATACTGATTTAGTTCTTTTCAGACCTTTTGCAAGTCTTGACTCTGCTTGCTATGGAGCGCCCCATTTCTTTCTCCGCCGAGGATATCCGTGACGAGAAGGTAGGCTGTCCATCAGATATGCTATTCCACAGGCGGGGCTAATTAATCTTATAGGTGCGAGTCCTACGCGCCATGGACCCCATTGAGCCCAAGAACGTCATCATCGGCCAGTACGGAAGATCGCTGGATGGTAGCAAGCCTGCATATAAGGAGGATGATACCGTGCCCCAGGACTCTCGCTGCCCCACATTTTGCGCCCTTGTCGCGTTCATTAAGAACGAGCGATGGGATGGCGTTCCCTTCATCATGAAGGCCGGTAAAGGTATGGATGCGCAATAGTGTAGTTCGATGTGTGTGCTACGTACTGACCCCTCTCTAGCCCTGAACGAGCAGAAGACCGAAATCCGCATTCAGTTCCGTGACGTGACCTCCGGCATCTTCAAGGACATCCCTCGCAACGAGCTGGTTATCCGAGTTCAACCCAACGAGTCAGTTTACATTAAGATGAACTCGAAGCTTCCCGGACTTTCCATGCAGACCGTGGTCACTGAGCTGGATCTCACCTACCGCCGCCGCTTCTCCGACCTCAAGATCCCCGAAGCCTATGAATCTTTGATCTTGGATGCTCTCAAGGGTGACCACTCGAACTTTGTCCGTGACGATGAGCTTGACGCTAGCTGGAAGATGTTCACTCCCCTGCTCCACTACCTTGATGATAACAAGGAGATCATCCCCATGGAGTACCCCTATGGTAAGCACCAAGCGGACAAATTCTCTACTTGCGGGTCGGTTGGCTAACAGACGCTTCTAGGCTCCCGGGGTCCCTCCGTTCTCGACGACTTCACTGCATCCTTTGGCTATAAATTCAGCGACGCTGCCGGCTACCAGTGGCCGCTGACACACACCACGCCTAACAGGCTTTAGGTGTAGTAAATATAAAAGAAGTACGGATTCACAAGGACAAGAGCGTCTGGGTTTACGGCGTCTATATCTTTTTTTAAATGGAAAATGAGAATTTAATGTTAACACGACCGATATCTATCCTAAAGATGACATGACGGGGTGGGATTGGGCGGCTGTTAGCGATAGGCCTGAAATATAAAGCTAGACATACGCGACAAATCCGACACAGTGTAAAACTCAATTGAAACTAGGATCGTAACAGCACAGGCTAGACCAGGTTGTGACTGGTGAAGTGGTGAGGCTCAGACTGGTGATTGCGGTGGGTCTGGCACCCTGACAGCCGACTCAGTCGAGGCCAGAACGGGAAAAATAGTTGCGTCGGCCCGCATGCAGCCAACACCATCAACAACTCGGCGGACCACCTTTCTCCGGCTTATCTGCCTCAATTCCTTTCATTCACTCATTCCTGCTCACTTCTCGAGTCTCTACACTCGCTTCTACAGGCTCGCTGTTTCCCCAAACTAAAGGACGACGCCGTTTAGTATACCGCGCCCCTGGATTCGCAATTTCCCCGAAACGACCGTGCGCACCTTGAATCCTATCCACATTCTTAATCGCTATTTTTATCCCCTTTAAAGCTCCCCAATCGTGCGACAGCCGTTCAGATCACCTTCCCCCGGAATTCCATTGAGCAACCCTGCCCCAGCGCTGACGTCTCTATCTCCTGATTACGAAACCCAGCGACAACGGGGTTGGAAGCCTCTTGCGCAACGCTTTTTTCTTTCACCCAGCCTCATCGTAGGCACACGACCAAGTGAACCCTGAGATCCCATGGAAGGTTGAGGACGGCCATACAAACCATGCCACAAGCTGCAAGATGGGTGGGATCACCCTCAATCAAGGGACGGACGGAGTCGATGCGGATGGCACTGTTGACCACCAGCTTGTTGGGACTACAGTATGTACTTGCTGCCCCTCTCACCGAGATGCTTAATTGAACCATTGATGTGCTGAGTTCTGTTCGCGATAGATTTACCTGGGGCATTGAGATGACTTGTAAGCAGACGATCGACGAGCACTCTTCCTTCGAACACTCCTCTAACCACTCACTTCTTCCGCGATAGACTGCACCCCGTACCTACTCCAACTTGGCTTGACCAAATCGCGAACGTCGCTTGTCTGGATTGCCGGACCTCTCTCCGGCTTGGTTATGCAACCTCTCATCGGTGTCATTGCGGATCGGTCTCGGTCGAAATGGGGAAGACGAAGGCCATTCATGATCGGTGGTTCTATTGTTGTCACAGTGTGCCTATTGATCTTGGGATGGACGACGGAGATCGTTAGTGTCTTTGTTAAGGATGCGGATAAGGTACGGCTGGATGGCTGTGGTCAGCTTCTATTAAAAGGCTAATCTTTGCTGCTTTTCACAGGCCTCGCGGGCTACAATTGCTCTTGCTGTGCTCAGCATCTATGCCGTGGATTTCGCCATTAACGTCGGTAGGTATTCCGAACGACGGATTAAAATATTTGCTATTCTAACACCGTCCAGTCCAAGCTTGTGCTCGAAGTTTAATCGTCGATACATTACCTATTCCTTCGCAACAAGCTGGGTCCGCATGGGGTATGTTGACGTTTGCGCTATACGTTGAAAGATCTATGCTAAAACCTTGAAGCTACTAGAATGTCGGCTGTTGGTCAGCTAATTGGGTATGTCATTGGGTCTCTTGACATAGTCAGCATATTTGGGACTGCAGTTGGCGACACCCAATTCAAGCAGATGACCGTAATTGCTGCGATGGCCCTACTAGCGGCAGTGTCTGTTACGTCCTACTCTGTGAAGGAGAGAATTCTGGTGACAGCGAGGTGAGAGATCCACCGATGTCACACAGGTGCACATGCTAATAAGGGTGCTTCCAGGGATTCTGATGGGAAAGCCGGTGCTTTCCAAGTTCTCTCGCAACTGTTCAAAACAACCATGGATTTACCCCCACGTATCCAAGCCATTTGTTGGGCACAGTTCTGGGCCTGGATCGGTACTTGACCCAGTGGACCCATCTAAGGCTGGACACTAACATGTTTTCTCTAGGTTGGTTCCCATTCCTCTTCTACAGTACTACATGGGTTGGAGAAACGTACTTTCGGTATGAAGTCCCTAAGGATGCAGACCGACCCGCGGACATGTTAGGAGAAGTTGGACGAGTTGGCAGTCTCTCACTGGTTGTCTTTTCGTCTATCACGTTTATCAGCTCCGTTCTCCTGCCATTCTGCGTCCAGCCACCAGATAGCAAACGACCGAAATTCACCCCAAGGCCCCCTCCGGGTGTTGCTGCCTTTCTCAAGAGAATCACCCGAATACGCCCTGACTTACAGACAACATGGCTTATCTCCCATGTTATGTTCGCCGCGACAATGATTTTCGCTCCTTTTGCCCGCTCGCGAGCCTTCGCAACCTTCCTCGTCGCCATCTGCGGCATCCCATGGGCCGTAAGCTGCTGGGCCCCCTTCGCATTCATGGGGGTTGAAATCAACCGCCTCGCAATGGACCCCACGCAAGCATCCCGCCTCTCGGGCGTAACTATGATCACATCCTCTACCGTAGGCTCAGGCGCCTACGGCGACTCCAGCGCAAATGCTTCGGAAATGGATGTCCTCCGCCTCAACCACCACGACCCAGACAGCGACAGCGACACCGAAGACGGCTTCTCAAATCTCCCCTCAACAGGCGAGTTAGCCGGCATTTACCTCGGTGTGCTGAACGTATACACAACCTTACCCCAGTTCATGGGCACCTTCATCAGCTGGATTGTCTTCAGCATTCTTGAGCCCGGAAGCACAAAGCGCGACGAATCAGACTCGGACTCCACCTGGATGGACCTGGAGAAGAGCGGGCCGAACGCTATCTCGATTTGTCTTTTTATTGGCGCCCTGAGCGCCGTTATTGCCGTGGAGGCTACGAGACGAATGCGCTATGCTTTTTAAAAAACGTACTTTTTTAATCTCGATATTTGCCGTATTACCTTTTTTTTACTACTAATTAACAGGCGACGAACTTGTTTTGGTATTTGCTGTTTCTTTTCTTTTTCTGCTTTATACATTTTCTTCTTCCTGCCCAGCGACGTTTATAAATCGATACCCTGGATATAATGACCTTCTGCATGTTAGACTTGAGAGCATGTACGTATAATAAAGACCTGCACGCCTACATATAGGATTGTATTATTACTACTATTACTATTACTATTGCATTTTTTGAGAAAATCCCGTGTCTTACTTTAGTCAGGACTGGAGATCATGGTTCATATTAACCATGTGCGTGTAGCCACATTATCTTTGCGATCTAACCCGAACGACTCTCTCCGTAAACTTCATAGAGTGAAATATCACCCTTCCCACCTTCTGACTTTTGAAAAGGATAGATTCTTGTGGCAATGATTTCTACTTAGTTTAAGTGCGACAAGAGGATTTGACCCAAATATTCAATTCTTGTTTCTCTTTGATGGACGGGACAGAAAGCTAGAGGACACTAGATACATAGAGAGACTGCTGAGGTATATGATATCAAGTATAGATAGCAGATATAAACCACGAATATAGAAGCAAAGGCAGCAAAGAACAAAGACAAAAGGGGGAATATAACACTGGATAAAGAGAAAAACAATAGTAAGTAGTAGGTGTCACTGCCGCAGCGAGACCAACGGCCGTAGAGAAAGGGGAGGATTACAAGGCGAACAACAATCATAATCAATAAACGTGGATGGCGTCATGCATACGTCTGTCCTGAAACTGAGAACAGGTGAGGCTGAGCCATGAGATAGGATATCTCAAGAAAGGAGAGTAGATAGAATGGAAAATAAACAAACATCGGAGGGGAATATGGCTATTCAAAAAAAGAATAGATAGAAAAACTCAGCAAATACAAGTCTCAGAACTATCAGGAAGACAAATGAAAATCGGATAGACGGGTCAGGCGATGCAACCGACGGATTTATTTTCAAGACCGGTTTGCACCTTGCATGTTTCCGGTCAATTCAGCAACTCGTGCCTTGATACGCGCAGCGCGAGTTTCAAAGCCTGGAGAAAACATAAAGTTAACATCATACGCGATCTATTCAGCGGGTTTGTCCAGGTACTTACTTTCTTCCTCGCTAGTGTTGCCGTCTTCATCAGCAGTACTTGGGCGGGGTTCGACCTGAACTCTTTCTGCCGCATTCTTTCGAATTTGAGCCCAACGATCTTGAGATGCGTTGTCCTGGGGTGGAGAGCTAGGAGAGATCGGAGACACAGGTGGGCTAGTGTCAGTCTTGGGAGGTGTTTCTTCAACAGGCGAGTCTTCGGGGACGAATGCCGGCTGGTCCACTAGGGGTCCCTGGTCAAACCTCGAGAATTCGCGGTCCGCTGCTACTTGCTCGTTGGTATCGACTCGGGAAAGTGCATCGTACTCAGCCTCACGGCGGATCTGGGGATGGTCACTCATGGGCTCGTGAGCTGGCTCTGGAGCTTTAGGCTCGCTGGGTTGGGGCTCTGGAGCTGAAACAGCCGCTGGCTCAGGGGCTGGCTCAGGGGCCGTCTCGGTATCAGGTACGGCGGTCTTCGTAGGGGCTGTGCCTGGAACTGGCTTCTTTTTCAAGGTTGCGGGCCCATTGCGGCTAGGTGGTTGTTCCTGTGAGGCCTTTGCTTTACCCTCTAGCGCAGCGCGCGCAGCAGCAACAGCCGACCCTTCGGCTCCGGTTGGCTTCAAAGGAGGCTGCTTTCCCTCGGCGTCCTTCTTCTTGCTTGTTCCAAACATGCTCTTGAACCCGGTATTAGCTGCTTTCTTCTTCAGCTTGTGGGGCGCATCCGATTCTGCGGTTTCCTTGGGTGCTTTGGCTGGCGGTTCCACAGCCGGTGGCTCTGTATCATTAGTGCCAGTCTTTGTACCATCCGTGGGCTTCTCAGCCGTGTTTGGTACTTCTGTAGTGTGAGCAGGAGCAGAGTCTTTCGGCGGTGTAGGTGGCTGTCTGGAGCTAGTTGCCATCGACGGAGCTGATCGCTCCTTATTTTCATCGGTTGCAGTGCCAGTTCCTGCACGGGTGTCGCTCAGATAGGCTGCCCTGTAGGCGTGTTTGTCGTAGTTACTGGCCCATTTCATAGCTTGGGAAGCTTCATTCACGATGGATGGTTGCAGCGTCATCATGGAAATAGTCTTTTTCGGGTTAGATGCATCATCTTCAGCGCCTGTCTTGGTTCCGTTGGCGAGCTCCTGCTCCTCTCGGTGCTTTCTCTGAAGAGCAGCAGCGGCGGCTTGGATACGTGCGTGTTGATCTGGGGCTATGCTAGCCTTGCTATTCGGCCCTTGGTTATTGGGACGCTTGTAAGAATCCTCCACCGAATTAATCTTCTTTGCCGAGGACTTGCGGCGCCCGAGTTTGCCCCTTCGTGTCGAGAATCCGAAGAACCGCTTCTTCTCGACAATGTATGCGCCAACTTCAGGTTCTGGAGCAGCACCCTTGACCTGTTCCTCGAGGACCAACCATTTTGTATTCCTGATGACTGTTTCAAGCAATGCGCAACGTCCAAAGACCGCTTTCCGCGCGGTGGGCTCTTCGCCTGCTAGACTACTGATCCAAACCCACCAGAAAGAGTCATCTATGTCAAGGTTTGTGATACTAGCCAGCTCACCAGGATCCATAGAAGGCTCGTCATTGAGACCTCGTTTGTGAGATTGCGAGCTTTGGCCCCGTACGGTGGCAATTGGTGGCAGGACTTTATCGGGAGGAAGAAGTAGAGGAGCAACAGGGGCTTTGAAAGAGGTGCTGTCATCGCCAAAACCGGACGACATGAAATCAGCCCATGATGGTGTGGTAGGACGGCCGAGGTCGCCACCGCCAGAATAAGGTACAGATCTCATACTACCCCCAAATTCCTTTGGGGCGGAGCTTGAGTGAGCACCATTTTCTTCGAGTGCAGGTTCAATAGCGCCCCCGAATCCAAGATCCTCAAACCTGGACCATGATGCATCACGGTTTGCCGCAACCGGCTCCTCGGCTGCAGATTGGTTGGTAGATGAGATACATCTTAGAACACGCAGGCACTCGTCGGTAAGGGCCTTCAGTGGGTCCTCATAACCCGCGAATTTTTGGAGATGTTCATCGCTATCTCTATATTCGAAGTTCTTTGCACGGCGCAACAAGGCGAAGGGGGTCGGGGAGACTGTGTCGACAATCATGACAACTTTGGTGGTCGATACCTGGAGAAGCGTTGGTGTTTCAGGGGGGTATTCTGTGGCCTGGACTAATGACTGCAAGGCGATTGGTAGTGTCGATATGCTGTTCATGCCGCGAGGGGCATCAGGTGAAAGCGAACGTAGATAGGCAAAGAACAAGTGACTTGTTGCGTCGGCGGCGCTTTGAAAGGTTAGCAAATGATCATCAAATACTACCTAGCACATGGAATTTCAATGTACCTTGCCCAATTCTTGTAGGCCGCTTCAAAACCACTGCCAGTGTCACTATGTTCGAAAGCCCACCATCCAGCGAAGCGGGAAAGCTTCCGACCTCCCAGGCCATTGGACTTGCCATGCGCTGCAATGGCTGTCAAGAGATCGAAAAAGTCAAAGATGATTTTGGTCCGAGCGTCTGACTCTACGCTGATAGGTATGAATGTCGAGAATGCGTCACGAGCAAATTGAGAGTCTGTGTTAGGTTAGCCCGTGCATACTGTGCACCCGAGTTGCGCAACCCAGGATCTCTAGATCGTACCTTGCTCGCCAACCTTGAACAGTTCATAAGCTTCCCAGGTAACAACTCCCCCAGGGAGTCTGCTCCAGCACCATTTCAGCACACTGCATAAGACCTAGAACCATGTGCAAAAAAGAGCACACCGAGTAAGAGCCATGACCAAGCTAGATATCTGGGGAATATAGGCTGTGGACTCACCATCGGGTCGGTAAGCCGCAGTTCTTGTGCCAATTCATTTCCAGCAAAAGGCGAGCCTCTTTTTAGAGACTGATCGAAGTAATTTCGAATGAAGGTACGGGCCGTGACAGTATCGGAGCTCGGGCGGAATGGGAGCAGCATGAACGGGGTTTGAAGTGCTGTCAAGGAGGAACGAGGCAATGATCAGCACAAGAAGCAAGGAATCCAATTCGGCTCATATCCTCAAGGAGGGGTGAATCGACATACCTCGTACTTTGAGCTCTTGGGTGCAAGCTCTCAGCAGTTGTTGAACCTCTTCTGGTCCGACCTCCGTGCGCTGCCATGCATCGGTCCATGTTGGCTTCGCAGGGCCTGTGTTTTCCGCTGCAGGTGTTTTTGAGTTCTTTTTCGCAGCACTGGAGTCTTTACTCCGGAAGAAGCGAGAGAACGAAGGCATTTTGGACTCTGAACTCTCTGGTTTTTCTTCCGCCGAGAGACGCGGCCAACAGCAGCAGAGCGGAATGGTAATTGATGATGCCCGACGGCCGAATTAACTGTTTTCGTGGGCGGGTCGGGGAGCGGCGCGATAACACGGCTTGATAAATTGGAGGTCGGCAGGGAAGGCTGGGTACGATAGAAATACAAAGGAGACGAAAAGGCCGCGGGGATTGAAATCAGGGCAAATAATAGAGCTGAAAGGCAGGGCTCAGGCGGAATGGTTTCTGCAAAGGTTAAGGGAAAAAGCAATGGCCATCTGGGGGTGCCTAAGGATTGCCTGCAGCACAACACGTCGGACGTGCAGCAAGACAGGTAACGAGCGGAGCCACAGCTAGAATTGTGGTAGGTGGGGGGAAGCAATATGGAAAAAAGACGGGAAAAAGAGAAAAGGGCGACGAGAAGAAGGCAAATGCAGAGGAGAAAGGAAGAAGAGGCAGACGCAAGGCAGAAGGTGGTGGTGGTGGTGATAGGGATCTACTCTGTCGCTCGTTTCAGGGGTGAAATTTACTGTGACGATGGCCGGACGTCGCAAAATACAGTCTCCTGGAGCCGTGGTTGACCATTCCAGCCCACCCAGAGGCACTACGTACTCCCCGGGCAAATCAACGGTCGAAATAAGGGCACAGCTGGCTTCTGTCAGGCTCACGATCGTCTGGAAATACTTCAACCAACGTTATGGTTGATCCAGCCTGTCAGTTGCTGTGCTGTCAAACAGGGGTCTACATTCTGAGGGGATTGGCTCTCGCAGCTCCTTAGGAGCCTAGTGGATTCTGTTATTTCTGCCCTCTTCACAACCCCAATTGCTACGTAGGATATGAACAGATTGCTATCATGGATTTTAAATCCCATATGGCCGAGTTTTCCCACTGCGCTCTGCCACTTTGGTGGTGGAAACGAACTGCCCGATCAAAGCGACGGCTCATCGCCCATCTTCAGGCGGGCAGATGACTGGTCAGGGGCACCACCCAATCAAAACGCGGGCTGAGTTATGATTTTGCCCGTTTAACACAATCTAGCCAGGATTGGAAAGTGGCTCCCTCCCGCTATCCCGATGGGGAAGCCACGATCGCCCTGGTCGTTTTGGCCTCAGGCAGCGAGTCGGTTTATTGTGGTGCCTTCTGCTCGATCATATGGCCCAAGTTCTGCACGATCACATTGCACAGTCAGCCTGCGCAACTTGCCTGTTGTGGTTGTACTCGAAAGGGGACCCGGGCCGTCATCTGTAACATCCTGCTGGGGTCTAGACAAATCGGTCTCTCAGATTAGTTTTCACCTTTAATTTTAGCTTGTGGAGCTGTGATCAGGCCAGGTGCACAGAGCACTCTCGCTTGGCGGCACAGTGCACACAGACAGAGGCAGCGGCCGCAGGAAGCAGTAATAATGTATGCTGCAGTAAACGAACACTGCAGCTAACATTCAACAATGCTTAATAATTTTTGATTATTGATGAATAGTATAGTAACATTAGAATACGCAGGCAACGAGTGATACAGTACGGTAAGCAACCTGAAAAGGCTGTTTATTAGTAAGTTGTTGTGTTAGTTAATCAACGCGCAAGTAGAGGTGCAATGGCAATGACCAGGCAAGGCAGTGAAAAGGATGGGGCTTCAGCTTTGAGAGAATGACATAGACAGGGACCAGGACAGTTAATAACTTTGTCACTGAGATCTAGAATCTGGAGCGTCGGGCAGGTAAAAATAGCACGGCGGCTAAAGCAGCGGCAAGGCGGCGGTTATGGACTGCCGCCCTTTTAAGTCAGGCTATCTTTAGAATCTGCTGCGCGTCTCGACCAAGAATCATCCGTTCTTCTTCCATCCCTTCCAGAGTACACCCCATCTGTTCCATCCGAATATTGTTCCCTGTCGATCCCTAGTCCTCCATCTTCATCTCACCCAAGGTTGGTTACCTCAGGCTCTTGTTCTTGTCTTTGTTTCGCCCCGAAGTTGCCTCCCCTTTGTCTCGCCTTCCCCTCCCCCGACCGGTGCTCAAGCTCTCACCACCCTCTCTATTTATCCTCCAGCCCCCAACTAGCGCTCGTTCAATGCACCTCGTCTCTCTATCCCCTGTGTCTCGCTGATTCATAATTGTTTCGTCTACTCTGCTCTCCTCCTGCTCACTCCTGCTATTGGAAGAAGCCAAATTATCGCGTATCACGATCAAGAAGCCTCGAGTCTGACAAATGCACAGGAGCCTCCATCTGTCGTATCGCGCGCTCCAAAGTCGACCTATCTCACGGGTTTTTCTCTGAATTTATTTCGCTAATACGCGCGACTGCTTATCTTGAAAGAACGATTTGGTTTCTGGCTCGTCGCTTTCTTTTTCCCTCCCTGCAGCCTCGATAACCTACACGCCGCGTGCCTCACTCGCGCACCATCTCCCCCAATGGGTCGAAGAAAGATCGAAATCAAGGCGATCAAAGATGATCGTAATCGCTCAGTGTATGTTTCCGTGTTTTGCGTAATCTTTATGCGTATGGGAATTCGGATCGCATGCCTAACATCGTGATTATCTAGGACGTTTTTGAAACGGAAGGGCGGTCTCTTCAAGAAGGCTCATGAACTCGCGGTTTTATGCTCAGTAGATGTCGCTGTTATCATCTTTGGTCACAACAAAAAACTTTATGAATTCTCCTCCTGTGATATGCGAGATGCGCTTGCGCGATATCAATATGTTAGCTTTGCCCCATCCAAAACCCCGCTGCCACTCTCGAATACGAGATCTGACTTTAGTTTGTTAAGATCGGTCCTCCTCATGAACACAAAGGTCCGGAAGATTTCAACGGCAAACGCGATGATGATGACGAGGACGAAGAAGATGCCACGCCGGCCCCTGAAGACCTCCGTGCGCCATCTCAGAATCCTCAAATGATGGCCATGCCACCGCACCCAAGTTTTCAACATGTAAACCATGCACCCTCTGCGTCTCCCCCGATCCACAACGGCATACCTTTCGACCCGCGCCACGGCACACCACAACCACAAGGGGCGTCTAGACCCTCGTCAAGGAATCACTTGCGCCGTGTGAGCTCGAATCTTGGGGGCCCCCCTCATCTTGGGACCCCGCCCCCGCCTCCTCCCCCTCAGACCAACTTTTCATACATGCCTAATCCGACGGTATACAATCCAAATGCACCTCATAACATGGGCCAACAGGCCCCACGCCCACCACCTCAATTTGCGCATTTCGGCCACCACCCTCCGGGACCCCATCACCAACCACCGCCACCTCAGCACCAGCCTATGCCGCCACATTCCATGCCTCAACAATCGATGCCTGCTCAACCTATCTCGCAACACCCTCAACCGCATCCACAGCATCACCCGCACCACCCCTCTCATCATGCACTTGCGCAACCACCGTCGACCATGACCATGCACCCGCCCATATCTCATGTGAATCAGCCGTATTTAGCAGATCAACAGCACTCACAGGCCCAGCGGACGACATCCCTTTCTGAAACATCGTCTGATCAGGTTCCAACATTGAAAACGGAAAAAGCGCAGTCGCCTCCACTGATAAAGCCGCTTTCCAAGTCAAAGAGCATATTTACTCCAATTGACGATCACGGATCAATGTTGGCGCGCAATTTTTTCCACTTCGGTGAGAGCACGAGTGTGAAGGCTGAGTCAACTCAGCACGAACCTGAAGAAAAGAAACTACCGCAAAGCCATTCTCCCCCGCCGAGAGCTGCAACATCAACACCTCTTTCCAAATCTGTATCGGACATCAAGCCCCCTGTACGGACTAACAGTGCACAGCTGGGCTCCAAGCGGCCTCAATTAAAAGTTCAGATACCAAGTGAGAATTCTGATCGGGGTAGTGCGACCGCCGAATCCTCATCTTCTGCCGGACAGAAGGCTGCAACCCCCGTTAAGGGCAGCCTTGACCCCAGTCACCCAGGTGTGGTGTTACCACCGCCTTCTCCATCAGCTGGCGCAATACATAGTGCGGGTGCGCAAGGTCCGCCAAATCCGTTTGCTAGACCCCCGCCTCCAGTAACTGCGGCCGCAGCAGCGCAGAATAACAACGCCTATAATAATAACAACAACATAGAGACGCCAATATCTGCATTACCAAGCCGTTTTGTCTCCGATGCGCTTCTTCCGTCGCCATCCAGTTTCTTTCCCGCTGAATGGGGATTTGGGCGTTCTGGACCGGACAGCAATATACTCCCGAGTCCCCTCGTATTCCCCACTCCTCAGGTGCAAACCGGCCCCGGGTTTGGCCGGGAAGAAGAGCAAGAAAAGAAACGCAAGAGCCCGGATAGTGGCTCTAGTGGGGAAGGCGCCGCAAAGAAAGCCAAAACATAGCATTCGTTTTATAATTTCTATTTAATGATGTGATTCCCCGCCTGTGCCAAATGCACAGTCTCTTGTCCTCAGCCCCGTTCTCGTTGCATTCTCGCGGCGTTTGGAAATATGTTGGATTGGGAGTATGGGTTTATCGACTTCAAAGATCCTTCCTTCTGTATTATCCATCTTGCTTTGGGTTTACTTTCTCTTCCCTCACTCATCTTCATTTACATAGTCTTACTCTCTATACCCCTTCTCTGATGTACTTGCTCTGCGCCTTCTCAAAGTACCTAGTCTTCAGGATCAAACAAAACTGAGTCAATGAAATCAACTCCAGAATGTCAGGTTTGATATATTTCAAACTATTTGATATCGTGTCTCTTTTATATTTTCGTTCATTTTGTTTCGTTTATCACCTGGCGTTTCTCTTTATGTATTCCTATTCCGGGAGCCCTCTCCCTCTCTCGTTTCCTTTCCATCTGTCAATGTTTTGGATATAGGGCGGGTATTTCATTAGGTCCATAATGTTAGTTTGAATCAATAGGTAATGAATGTACTTCTCCTTCACGCGCACTAGCAGCCCCTGAAACTAATTTGATGATTAGTCGCTGCCTCTACGAAGCAGTTCAAGTCTACTAAACTATGGCTCTCCCCTCAGCTCGCTTATTCCACATCTCATCCTACACTTATCATGTTTAGATCAAATGAGTAAGTCTAGATTATCTATTATTTTGGATCAAAGTATCTCGCTAGTATGTACTTAAAAAAAAAAAAGGCCAGCCGTAGAAGAGAGGCGATTCAACAAACATGTACAAATTTACAAGGCTACACCTTCTCCTTGCCTTCAGACAACTTTGCAGCTCTAGCCCTAGCCTGCGCTTCCAGAATCTCCTTTCTCGCACGCTCCTGCTCCTCCAGCCCTGTCTTGGCAACAGTATGCGTCTTGCTGAGCTCTACGGGCCGAAGAAATATACAAGCGAGCATGCCAACAGCAGAAATAGCGGCGTAGAAGATCCAGATGCGGGAGAGGGAGAAATTAAAGGCTCCCAAGACGACGTCCTTCTGGTCAGTCGGGAGCGCGCGGATAAGGTCGTGGTTATTCTCGGAGAAGGCGTTTTGGAGGGCCTGCGCCTTTTGCGGCCCAACGGCTGCCATGATCGTGCCTCGTTTGTTGACGAGCATGTTTTGGTAGATGACTGTGCCGATGACGATGGAGATTGCGGCGGAGACTTGACGTAGGAAGGAGAAGGTTGAGGTTCCAGAGGCCATGTCGGATGGGTGGATGTTTGCCTGCAGGGCCACAAGGGGAGCTTGGAAGAGGGGTCCTGTGCCGAAGCCGCCGATGAGTTGGTAGATAATGAGGCGGGGCCAGGAGGCGTATGGTTTCAAGTCGATTAGGAGGCCGTATCCGAGGGTGAGGAAGACGAAAGCGATAGAGATGAGTTCGTGGTAGCGGCCAGTTTTCTTAATAATGATTCCGGTAACGGCGGACGTGAAAGAGAGACTGAGGACTAGAGGGAGGACGTAGACACCGCTGAGGATAGGGCTGACAAGGAGGACGGTTTGGAAGTAGAAAGGGAGGTAGTAGGAGCCGCCCATGAAGACCATGGAGTGGACGAAGCAGATGAGGAGGATGACGACGTTGTGCCAGTTGCTGAAGAGGCGGATGGGAATAACGGGGTAGCGTGCTATCTTCCATTCGTTAAGCATCGCGAGGACGTATGTCACTATCCCGAATACGATGAGGCAAATGACTGTTGGAGAGTCCCAGGGGTAATCGACGCCGCCGAATTGAAGGCCAAATAGGAACATAAGTGTGGCTCCAACAATAAGAAGATTACCGGACCAGTCGATGGTCTTGATACCAGCCCATAAAGGAGTCTTCGGCGACTCTATCTTGAGGAAAAGTACAAGAATAGCAAAAGACGCACCGCCAATCGGCACTAGTAGGATGTCAGTTTCGGCTGCAACACGCAGGCCATCCGTGATACTTACAGTTGATATAAAAACACCAACGCCATGTGACGCTGGTAGTAAATGCGCCACCAACAAGAGGGCCCAAAGCGCCTGCAATAGCCCATGTGGCACCAAAAAGAGCGTAGTAAACCGGACGTTCCCTGCAGACACTGTCAGCCACATGCAATCAATGTCCTAGTAATAATGTGACAAACCTAACACTGAATAGGTCGGAGACACAGATATTCGCTAATGTGATGATTCCACCAGCCCCGGCACCCTGGATCGCTCTTCCAGCTAGAACCATAGGCAGATTTTGTGATAAAGCACAGATCAAGCTTCCGATAAGAAATGCGGCGTTGGCGAGAAGAAGAATAGGTTTTCGGCCCCAGATATCACTTACTTTGCCCCAGAGCGGGACAAAGGCTGCGTTGGTCAAGGAGAAGGAAGAGGCCATCCACGAGTATCCACTTTCGGAAGCATGGAAATCAGCTGCCATCGTCGGCAGGGCTGTAGAAATAATTGTCTGCCAGTGTATCATCGTTAGTAACTAGTGGCCCAGACAAAGAGCAGGTAATCCCCCATACCATATCGAGAGCCGCAAGGAATAGGACGAGCTACATGTTCCAGGATATCAGTTAGCATATGATCCGACAATAACATTAGGGGGAGAAAGAGAGCATACGCAAAGTGCACCCATAACCACCGCGATCTTCTTCTTTCCCAGTTTCTGCGCCTGAGACGGGACCCGATCCAACGGGTTTTCGTTTGAAGTATCTGGCGCCGCATCGCCTTCCTCTTGTGTACGGTCATACTCTGTCGACAAAGAACGAGGTTTTGCGCCGTCTGACGATTCTTCGGGGGATGTCCCAGACGGTGCGGATGGTTTCTCAGTGGCGCCATAGTTTTCAACCCCATCTTGGGCGTATTCGCTCTCGCCGCGCGAAGCTTCAGGTACCGCCATTCTCGCAGCAGGGGGGTACGAGAGAAGAAAAGAGGGGATGCGAATAGGTCTGGGGTAGAAAAAAAAGTATCAGACTTGGCTTTTCCAAGCGGGTCGAGCCGACGGGTCTAGATCAGTCGCGCGACCAGGGAAAGAAACACAAGATGCATTTCCAGGAAAAAAAAAGAAATAAAAAAAAAATGTTGAGTATATAAACTGCGGGACACAGAAAGAAAATGATTGTCAAGCAGCGGCTGACTGCTGTGAATCCAAGTGCAGCATTAACTTATGGGAGACGCTGAGCGGGGGCCTCCGGCGTTCACGGTTGCGCTAAAGTTGAGTCAAAGAGTCGGCCGATTTCTCCGAGGCCGAGATGTTATTTCCGCATTCGCATAACGATTGAGCAAGGAGATAACAATACAGGGCTGGTCGCCGGGCCAGCAGTGTTGTGCTGCACTCCCGGAGATTCCATTTGGGGCAAGGGAGCTGCGGTTCTGACTTGGCCAGAATGCTTCGAAAATAAGCAAGCACTTGGATAGTTAATGAGACACGTAGAAAGCTTGGAAGTTGGAAGAGAAGCAACTCGAGTCGTCTACAGATCATTGCCTGTTTGGGAATATGGCCTCAGGCAT
This sequence comes from Aspergillus puulaauensis, assembly GCF_016861865.1. Classification (NCBI taxonomy): domain Eukaryota; kingdom Fungi; phylum Ascomycota; class Eurotiomycetes; order Eurotiales; family Aspergillaceae; genus Aspergillus; species Aspergillus puulaauensis. The sequence goes on from NC_054859.1 coordinate 1,336,070, forward strand.
GATATTATTTCTACAGAGCTTACAGGATCACAGCGAATAGTTATTGTGGTCAGGGTATAATATATGCTGTTCGCAGAATAATAAACAAAAGGGAATAATATACGCAGGGACCCCAAAACCCGACCGGTCTTTTGTGATCGCACTTGTTCTTAATCTTGTAATTGGAGGATCTCTGCAAGGTACACGTTAGATCTTATATTCAATTCATAACTCGCCCGGCAGACTTGACTTACCCGTTAGGAACTCTTCGAAGCTCAGCGTGATATATCCATCACGATCGTCGTCATACCGCTTAAACACGTCCGTCATACGCCGAAGACTTATGCATGCTTGAACAAACAAATCGAAGCTCATCCCCGACGGCGGAGGAGCTGTCGGAGGCCCACTAGCCACCCGCCCCTTCTTTTCGAATGTAGCAAAGAGCACTGTCACGAATGGCGGGCTGAGACGATACCCGAACGCTACCAATGCCTTCTCGAACTCCCGGAGACTGATGCGCCCACTACGATCCTCATCAAACTTGTCAAACAATTCTCGCCACGCTGCCAGGTACCGCCATAACGACACGAACTCGTCGAACGAGATCGAGTTGCTCCTGTTCCGGTCGAACATGCCGATCATCATCTTCACGGTCTTAGGGTGGAACGAAGTGTAGTCACCGTTTACCAGGGCAGAGCCCAGCTCCTGCTCGGTAAGCGCGCCTGAATGGGACGAGTTGGCAGCCCGAAATAGCGGGAACAGCTGCTGCGGGTCGTCATTGGGAACAGCTAATGGCTGCGGGGTTGCAGGAGGACGTGATGCAGGCGGGGGGCGATTGCGCACAGGCTGCGACGGAGGAGGTCCGAAACCGTAGTTCTGGGGCGGAGGAGAAGGGTGTAGGAGGCCGCCAGGCCGTTGTTGGCTTTGGCCTTGAGGCACGTTAGGTAGAGGTCGGTCTAAGGCTGAGCGCGGGGGACCTGTAGGGGGCCGATGGGGTGCAGGATATTGATGAGAACTTGGAGCGCTAGACGGTGCTGGCACGCGAGGTGGGACTCCGCCATGCGAAGGCTGTTGTTGTGGAGGTCTTTGTTGATATTTCTGGTTTCCTGGCTTAATCTGCATGGCACCGATCATTTGGGCTGCCTAGAAATATTATACAGTCAGATGTGGCCGCAATGAGCAGATTGGCCTGCCAACGTGGTTATCATACCTGTTCAGGCTCCACGTGCCTAATTCAAAGAATGCCTGTATTAGCATTTCATCATTCCCGAGTGTCCCGGGTCGAAGTATCACTTACGCTGGGAGCGCATCTGGATTGTAAGCTTTATTGTACGCCATGGTCGCAACGACTGACGTAGTGCGGGCGCAATTCAGAGGGGTTTAGGGTGAAACGGTCGAAGTAGGAGCCCTTTTCATTTAGGAAGAGCGAGCATGGCTATCAATCAAGGGAGGGAGGTGAAAGAGCGAAAATTGGGCCTGCAGAGAATAAGGAGTTAGGCTCGCACCATTCTTCTTCGCGAGGCTGTTGTTGTCATGAGCGGGCGGAGGCGTGGGTCGTCAGTCGGGGATTAAGGATTAACCAGCTGCCAAGAATCCAACAAAAGCCCTGCCTGCCCTCTTTGTATAACGATACGAAGAATGCGCACAAATTCGGGCCCTGCGGCATTAGCTGCTGTTTTCGCCATCGGCTCACGCAAAGGCATGCGCGTTCAGTGCCGTTGAGGCAGCTGTTCGGAGTTGGGAACTGGCGATCGAGGGAAATAGTGCGATGGCGATCCATGGCCAGTGGTTCCTCCACTGCTAGTATACAGTATTAATAGCAACACAACCAGGCGCGCTTATTTCTGACGACGACTGAATCGTCAGCTCGGGCTATCAGTCCCGACTCCAATGTGCTCTAACTAAATCTGATATCATATCAAAGTACGTATACATAATGCGGTCTCCTACCGATCAGATCCTTTTAATACTTCATCAAAACCGCCCGTCTGCTGCTTGAGGACATCCATTATCTCCTTCCACGCTTTGGCCTGGAATTGCTTTCCTTCCAGACCTGTAGTTAGCGCGGTTGATTCACTTGGGACACGAGTTAGCTTGTTCAATAAATATACGCGCGGGACCGACTTACTCCAAATATCCGTCACTTCGCCAACACCTCCCATGCGATTCCAACCCTTGGTATGTCGCGCTAACCAGTGACCGACTCCCTTGTTCTGCTGTGCGAGCAAAGAGGCTATACATTATCCATACTACCAATCGGTGGTAGAATCTGGTATATTGGCGCCCAAGCGATGACGCGCACAAGCCAGGGCTTACTGTGTTGATAATGACCGGGACTGTCCCGTTTTCGTTGCGCAAACGCCCAGCTACCGTCTTAAGAACATACTCCAAAAGAAGCTTCGATACGCCATATTGCTTCGGGCCATTGAAGTTCTGAGCGTCGTTCAGATGTTCCAGTAACGGGCCGTCCGTCTGGAGGCTCTTCGCTTGGGCCCGCACAAACTGCTGGCTCGAGACAACACTCAAATGTGTCGGGTTTGAATCAGAAGAACAGCTCCTCAGCTTTGGAAGTAGCAAAAGCGCCAACAGAGAGGTAGATAGCGTGTTAACCTGCAATGTCTCCTCCCACCCTTCTGGTGATGTTGTGAACTCCCGATTCCAAAGTCCAGCGTTCAGAAGAGCAACATCCAACTGCTTCAACGCATTGATGCGGGCTGCAAAATCCTTCACACTTCTGAAACTGTTCATTTCCAGCTCCCATACCTGTACTACTCCGCGTCTGTCTGTTCGCTTCTCAAGCTCCGTCTTGGTTGCCTCACCGCGCTGCAGGCTTCGGCTGCCGATGATCAATGATTCCACGCCAAGATTGAGAAGCTTGATAGCTGCCTCAAATCCCAGCCCGGAAGTCGCACCGGTCAAGACTACCGTTTTTCCCGCGAATGAGATGGTTGGCTCTGTCGGGGGGTTGAATTGCGTTCTGAGGAGTCGGATTAAGCCCGCCATGATGTATATGCCAACTCGTTGCAATCAATCAATGTGGTTGCTGTATCCAGAGTGTCGAAAGAGAGCTAGTAATGCTGCAACAATATATTTGTTGCTCAGAGTCCCCCAAAATGCCGGAAGATATAAAATAGTTCCTCGGAAATGCGCTGTAACTGAATCAGGACGTGGAGTCGGTAGCTCAGGAAGCAGAGTTTACGGTACTACCGGTAGGGAGTTGATTGCGAGACCCGCTTGGGCGTCTGGGCAACCCCGCTGTGTTTGGGGCACCCCAAAAGAGCTTGGGGATACGGATACGATATGGGCTGAGCATTCTGATGAAATGTTAAAACTGTCTTCAAAGAGGTTATCTAGTTACTAATGGATGATTGAGGTAAGTTGTTTTCAAAGACAACCTTTTAAAGCACCGCAATCCTCAGCTGGTGGACGAACAATGAGAATCTAGAGGTCGTCTCGATAAGAAAGCCCGTACGTATCCTTCAATCAAACTGAATGGTAATAGTTTCCGAAGATAAATCAGAGCCAAGTCCTCTGAATCATGAAAAACACCCGGTTGCAGCGACAGGTTATGGTGATTGAATCGTCGCCAACACTCATCCTTGTAAATAGCTGCCTTAGGCATAGATTACATACAAACACAGCAAACATTGATGCCATTTATGTACCACCTTTCATCACCAGCAAGGTGGGCTTGATGATAAATTGTATACCTCAGTCAATCTGCATTTTAAATTCAGCCGGGTAATTCGCTTTCGGTTACTTTAATTGTACATTGTAAGCTGACTCTCACAAGGAATTACCCGGGCAAGCATTACACTGGGGTTTAACACTTCTCTCATTCTGTTTTGCCCGCTTCCCGTTTGTATATCTCCCACTACAATATTGACTCATTTTGGGGTCTACACCAATAGACAACAGCCACCAGATTTGTGGCCATCAGCTTAAGTGACCGAAATCAACATGAGTTCCATAACCAAAGAGACCCAAGAGCCAACAGATGGCCGAACGTGGCGCCAGTACTTCCCCAAAGGTGATCTGTGGGTGTTTGGTTATGGGTGAGTGCTATTTGATTATTAATTTAGACGTTCGTCGAGTTGACCTGTCGATAAAGGAGTTTGATATGGAAGCCTCCACCTCACTATGGTACGTTTGGAATTCCGCGATGTAAACCGCAGACTCGTTCGGAATAGTTAATGAGAACTGCAATAGACCAGCGGGTCCCAGGGTATATTGATGGGTATGTGCGCCGGTTTTGGCAGGTTAGTTGCCCCTCTATGAATTTACCATGCTTTAACAATTGGTTTAATAAGCTAATATTACGACACATATAGGCTAGGTAAGCATCCATAGAAGAGAAGGTGGTCAAGCTCAATCTAATCAAGGTGCACCTTTCAGTACCGACCACAGAGGAACCCCCGAGCAACCAGGCCGCGTAGTAACAGTGATAGAGCGCGGCTTCTGGGAGACATTGGATGATCCAGTACGTACTACCCCCCCCATTAAACATACTGTGCCTGCCTGCCTACCTATTTGCCAACTAACACCCCTAACAGCTAGCCCACCTCGACGCCGAAACAACCCGCGTCTGGGGTGCCGCATACCACATTCCCGCCTCCCACGCCGAGGAAGTCCACGACTATCTCGACGTGCGGGAAATAGATGGGTACAGCGCGCACTACACGCCCTTTCACCCGGTGGCAACCACGGCGCCTACTAACACAGACCAACCCGACTCAACGTCGCCAATAATATGCATGGTGTACATAGGACAACCCACGAACCCGCAATTCCTGCGAGACCAGGCGCGCCGTGAGCCTCAGGATGTCGCGGAGGTTATTAGCCGCGGCCATGGACAGAGCGGGAAGAACACGGAGTACTTGTATTTGCTGGAGAAGGCGCTTGAGGGGGTTGGGTTGGGGACTGCGGATGGGCATGTTACGGATTTGGTGAAGAGGGTTAGGGAGATTGAGGGAGGTGGTGAGGCAAGAAGAGAGGAGGAGAAGGCTGAGAGGGATGTTCGGGAGGCGTTGGCAGAGGGGGCAGAGGGGAGGAAGGATGTGGATTTATCGGAGTAGGGACTCTAAATTAGATCGTGGTGGATGGTGGCTGTAGGTTAGATTGCATAGATGCTAGATTGGATTTAAGGTTTGTGCGAGAGTTTTGCAAAATGTTTGAATTCGAGAAGCGTAGGAAATTGTATGTTTTAATTTTGTAGAAACTTTCTTGCCGATGGTTGAAGGAGAAAGCGCAATAGATTCCCGTTTTCAGTCAGTATAAGAAGCTGGCACCACAATCAAGACTTGGTGCTCAGTATCATGACCGGTTGTTAGCAAGTCAATCGCTAGTGCGTGTATCTGGTATGGTCATGGACCAGAGCGGATTGTATGAAGGCGCTTGAAAGAGCCATGGGTAGACTCTAACGCTCTCCTGAAAAACGCCATCCGGGGTCGAATGTAGTAGAAAACCTGCGGGTGGTAAGTCTACTCTTTTCTACTCGTTGATAGATCGCCATCGTATGGGATGCCAGATTAGATGTCAACCACTAGCTGAAACACACCAAAAATTCAAAGCAACGTAACGCAAGTATTCATCTCGTCCAAAGGATCATGAGGATCAGCATTATTCATCCCATCCAAGCGTCATCAACCATCAAAACTGGGTGTCATAGATTGTATCATGTGTCGGCAGTCTGTATAACAAGGAAACTCAATCTTCAAGGCGCAAAACGACAATGTTCAGCCCCATCATTGGTTACGCCAGCCTGGAGAGAGTGTGTTAATGAAAGCCATGTGGAAAAAGATACCATGGATGGAGGCAACATACCACCGGCACCACCGCCACGGTAAGTTTGTCCCTCTGGACGGTCAGGGCGGTTGTAGCCGCCGCGACCCTGGAAACCGCCGTTGCGAGGGTTGGATCTCTCCGAAGCCTTGTCCACGCGGATAATACGACCGTCAAATCTGGAGGTAGGGTAAGTATTTAGATCCAACAGGGTCACCCAGCTGATAGTATGGTCTGGCACGTACTCTTGGTTGTTCATGTTATCCATGGCAGTTTGCGCCTCAGCTTCATTGGAGAACCGGACGAAACCGAATCCACGGCTGCGCAGAGTGTCATGGTCCTTGACAACGACCTGATATATGTGAATACTGGCTCTTCTTTCGCAAAAGGAGAGGGGGGAGGACGGCGTGAAGCTGGAACTCCAGACACGATACGTACAGCTTCTTCGATGGCTCCGAACTGCGAGAACCCCTCGCGTAGAGTATCATCGGTGGTGTGCCATGCGAGGCCGCTAGTTGGGTGGTTTGTGTCAGTTGGGGGCGTCATCGACCCGATGAAAAGGGAGATTCATTGAGGGTAGGTGATGACCAAAAGAGACGGATAGACAGACCCAATGAATAGCTTGGCCATATTGAAGTTCCGCTAAGTGGGTGAGCTGGAGGGGCAGTCAGTTGTCTGGCACCGGAGGCTGAATTCAATAGCTGCAATCACCAGATGGGCGCAACAGAGTTTAGGACAGAAAGCGAGAACAGCAGATCAGGCCGTGATGAGGGGATGGGAGAAGGAAGATGAAACTCCGGGAAGGAAAAGAATTTAGTCAAGAGGGGTGGCACTAGTTGGACTGGGGACGGAAGTGTTGTGTCAAGCCCACTTGCTCAATTATTTATTCACTGCGCTGTTGAGCGACGCGGTGCAGGGAAAACTCCGCCCTCGAATTACAACTTACAGTCAGTCGATGTCGGCGCGCGGACTGTGGACACGGGGAGGAAGCTACAGGAGGGTTCCGGCGACTGTCTGCAGTGCCAATCTGCGCAGGAATCGATACCCTCCACGGATGAGGCGAAAGGCAGACACCGGAGCACGAAAGCACAGTCCGGCAGAGCGGGGGAAGAGGATTGGCGGCACAGCGGCGCAAGTGCTGTGATGGGATGCAGAGATAGCCAAGTCACATCTTGGAGGGGTTGCTCAGTCCTTTTTCGCCAATAGCCTCAGAGCGTTTTGCCCAGGTGGCCTTTTTCCTGGCTCGCCGCAAGAACTGCGACGAATCGGCGGGCGACGAAGGGGGGATTTCTCATGTCTTGGTAGTAAGGCGACGTCGAGATAGCGGGGTTGGCTCCCGTTCTGAACCTCTGGCTGTTTCCTCTTTCCCCTTTTGTTCTCCGTGCTGCCACTGGCCGCCGTCGCTTTTCTCGGTTCGTCGTAGTGGCGCGCACTAGCTGCGACTAAGCCTGCACATGCAGCTCAAGTCAGATTTTATCGCTATCAAGCTGCAAACTTTATGCTGCCCAAATGGCTCTTGCTCCTGTCTAGGCCCTGGCGGGGAGGCTAGACCACGCTGGCGAAACGGCATTGCTCTCTGTATACAGCATATATTTCAATGCATCCTCACGTCGAAATTTCATAGATTTCACCTTCCCTGCCCATTTCCTCCCCGGATTGAGGAATTTGCGCAAAGTAAATCTGATTGATTGCAGAGAAGTCATGATAGGGTTCAAATCAACTCATCTAGCATCATGGAAAACAGCTCAATCGGGTGCAACCAGTCCAATGGCTGGAGGCACAAACAGCAACCTGTTGGTAAACAGCTCTTTCCCCCGTTCGCGTTTAGCACTCTCTTCTCACGCACTCTCTCATGTTCGCTTTATAAACACTTGACTCTTCCTGATTATTTCCATCAATCCCATCAACCGACATGCTGTTATGGAACATGGATGAAGCAAGCAGGAAGTTGATTCTCCAGCTCCTGATGCAAGATGCACTGGAGGAGTCCAACAGGCACAAGGGAAAACAGAGGGCTGGGGTGTTTACAGACGGTGAGTTGGCTATGCAAGAGTGGTCTGGTCAGCTCAACCAGTCCTCCATATTTATTCAGGATCACCAAATGGCGTTAAGCATGGCCAATGCCGTATCTGGAGATGGCGTCGCTCTCACTCTTGCAGCCCAGGAAGAGGACAGAGCGTTTGCAGACCGAAAGCTGGCTTTCCAACTCGCTGGCAAAACCCCGCCGGCACATGAACAGCCCTCGGCGCACGAACAACCTTTGAGGCTCGTTGATACTGTGTTCTCTGAAGGATTCGCTTCTCAGATAGATGCCCAAAACGAATTCTTGAGGGAAAACCACCCTAACAAAAGACGCTGCGTGGCCGAAAGTTCCAAGGCCGCCGAGAGTCGTCAATTTATTACTGTAGTGCAGGCTGAGTGCGCGGCTTGCAACGACAAAAAGGCTGCTTACGACATGATTCAGGCATATTGCCCACATTGGTTCTGCAAAGACTGCATAACTCACTTGGTTAAGGACGCCCTCAAAGACCAGTCGCTCTTCCCTCCTAGATGCTGCCGCATACCAATACCTCCATCAGAGTTGAAGAAACACATCGATGCGGGACTTGTCAGGAGCTTTGAAGAGAAAGAAATTGAAAACAATGACCCTTACAGAACCTACTGTTCAAACGCCCATTGTGCGAAATATATTCCACCTCCACAAGTGGTGGGATATGTCGGCAGTTGCCACACATGCCACGCGAGAACATGCACATTGTGCAAACGACTTGCCCATGACGGCCCATGTCTTGACGAAGAGACTGAAATAATGGAATTAGCGAAGCAGTCTGGATGGCAACAGTGCCCCAAATGCCATCATCTCATTGAATTGAATACCGGCTGCAACCATATCACGTAAGAAAATTAAGGGTACTTCTATAGTATTATACTAACTTTGCCTACCCGCCTAGATGTCGCTGCCGGTATGAATTTTGTTACCTTTGCACTGCGAAGTGGAAAAACTGCGGCTGTGCAAGGTGGGATGAGGACAGACTATATGATAGGGCTCGCGTGGTTGCAGCTCGAAATGCTGAGAGGCCACCTGCACAAGAAGATGTTAGGGAAGTGATAGAAAGGATAAGAGGGACACCCTGCCGGCATCAACATGCCCCCGTTTGGAGACGCGTCGAGGCCCCGGACATTGATGACGAGGATGAAGATAGCGGCGAGGAAGACAGCGACGACGACGGCTTTGAGTGTGAGATTTGCGGCGACGTGCTTCCGAATTTTATAATGGAATGCCCTAACTGTGAGCTCCGGGCATGCCTGCGCTGCAAACAGCACCGCCTGTAGATGCAATGAGATGCTGCTCGAACTTCGAAAACATCCACTTGCTAGGATCTGACTGGGGATGCTTGGGAGGCGAACAGAATAGCGACGCGATTTATATGTATGATTATCTCTCTTATGGATTCTGCTTATGGCAAGGCTTCATCTCGTTCTGGAGCGATGTTTTATACAATACTGGACCTGCCCAATGAATAAATAGGAAGTTCTATGGGGCCGATTATTTACTACTATCAATCGTAATTATTAGGAAAGGTTGGTTACTTAGGTACTTCCCACTTATCCGACGTCACTGCTGCCGTAACTTTAGTAGCCCGTACTTCCTTCCTTGTCTTTTAACGACCCGGTTTGTTTACATTCCCTTTCGCACCCCGCCCACGTCATTGCTGATATCTACCTACTAGTCAGTATCATGAGACGATAGATCAGCGGCCAATATAGCTCAAGTGTTGATAGACCACAGTTTTCGGCTTTATGGTTGTCGCCGACGAGAGGAGATTCCTTAGCTGGCTGTCGCAATTGCACGAAGCGGAGCCGGTCATTCCACAGAGCGACAAGCAGCCCTCTGCAAGATTCATTTATGATGGTACGCTCGTTCGAGTCCAAACGGAGGCCTTATTATACATTTCAGACCTCTTTTGACTCGCGTTAATAGGGATTCCCATTGAAAAGCAGATCCTTGACGCAAGCCTCATTCCTCAAAGGCGATCACCACGAGCAAGAAGATGGCAGCAGACCCGTATTGAGCTCAAGGACTTTGAACAGCCATATTTATCGAGGCCCACAACAAAATCAACTGAATCTGGGATTTCAAGAATAGAGAGGAACGGGTATAAACGCCTTCCAAGAGCGAAGACCAAAAAGGACCGGTACGAATATAAAGGCAAGAGTTTGGTGAAGAACGATAGAAGTACAACCGTACAAACAAAGAAGCCACCGAGACAAAAGAGGAAACATACCATCAACGAGGATTTTCAGGCTTCGAATGTGCCATCGAGCCGCTTGACGGTACCTACCTATAAGGCGATCTGGAAGAGACAATGTTGACCCTGGTTTAGCTTCATTCTGCTACGAATTTGGGGATTTTCAACAGGGGCAAAAGGTCATCTCCAGTCAAGACTCGCGGTAAGAATACCAATTTCAACTACGGGAACTTTTATACTTATTCATATGCCTGTTGTCTAGTGCCAGATCAGGGCTTCTCCGAGACTGAGTTCCTGAGCAAAAGGCCTATTGGCATACAAGCAAATGGCCTTCTTCACAATGAGAAAACAAAGTTCCTCGAGTACGACCTTGGAATAGAAAGTATCGGCCAAGCCCATAGTGAAATTGGAGGAACTCTTGAGCAACAGCCACAAGCTGAGAACATAACATTGGATTTTGATGATCCTGCTATACGATATGTGCCTGGCAAACAAGCAGAGACAAGTAGTGACCAACTATTCTGTTATGGGAAAGAGCAAAAAGGCCCCAGCGAGAAACCCAAGGTCTACCCCCCGATGGAACAGGAATCGCGATCAGCTGCAGACATCGTAGCTGAATCTAGCACCATGAGACTGTTAGACTTCAATATGCACTCATCGAATGCAAATGCTACCGCAAATCCGGAAAAGGTATACTGGACCCTAGAGGATCTCAAGAGTATTATGCAGCAAAGGATATCTTCATGGAAGTCAGAAGACGAAGGCAGTACGACGACTCCTGGTTCTCGGCTGCAGATAAGCTCACGAAAACGGAAGAATACCTCGTCCCAGGACAAGGAAAACATCCATGAAAAGTTTTCGAAAAGAAGAAAAACCCAGGGATATGGTCAGAGGTTCGAACTCGACCCGAGTGACAGAAGTACGTGTCCTCGAACGGCAGCTTTGGAACCTTGCTCATTTTCTGGCTCGTGCATTGATCTTCCTCTCGGGAAGCCTCTTCCTGCGCACGGGCAGACAGATTACGCCATGGAAGGGAACTCGTTTCAGCCTCAGCGCCCTTGCCCAGGCAGAGGAGTGGGTTTCGTCTACGGCGAAGATGCATTGTTCATTTCTCAAGCGTTTGATGCTGCATACGACGCAATCATGCGGTCAGAACCAGATGCACCACTTGATGCATCGGAATGCGTGCCGACGATTAAGGCCACTACCAGTAACAATGATGGGAATGTTCCACTGCATTCTCCTTGGGAGTGGGGCTTAAAGGACGAAGAGATGTTTAACCTTTCCCATATCGGGCAGGAGACGCTTCTTGCCGGTCAGGAAGCCAGCGAAACGGCCATTTATACACCAGCGAGCGGAAATTACGAGCGGTACCTTTCATATTCTGGGGGACCTTGTGCTAACCAGGAAGGTTTGCTTCCCATGGAGAAGGTATCGTCTATGGATTCGGGGCAAGTGCGAGAATGGAAGGGACCCGATGCAAACAAGTTGGATTATGTGACAATTGACCCAATGAAAAACTTTTGGCGCCAAAACAAACTATATTGAGCTCAAATGATGGCGTCCTGTGCAGTCTATGGCCGCAAGGAGAGTTGTACACTGTATATAGATTATTCTGCTTGGTAGGGCACAATTGTTGGCGGACTGATAGCAACAGCGTTGTCGATAGTTACACCTCATGAAGTTTAGGTAAGACTTGGTCATTGACCTTATCAGAGGCGACAAGCTAATGAATATCACCCTTGAAGGATTCAAGTCTTGGGTTGAGGCACGGACTGCGGCACCGACGCTCAGGTTACGAAGCAATGCTAATTCACCTTTGCCCAGAGAACTGCAAATATCCTCAGAGTATTTTGATCTTCATTTCAAGAGACTGGAAATGCCCGGACATCCTTGGCCCGTTCGCCTGGAACACCAGCAGCTACTGATTCGGTACGCTTACTGAAAGCTTGGGGCGCGTGAGACGGAGGCTGGAGCACGCTTGATGCTTATTGGAGTCTGTATATTTTGGACCCGGGCGAACGGTAGACTAATGCAGCGCACAGGCTCCCAAAGCCGTCGAGACTCGAATTCATTTATTTGCATGTTTGCTTTTTATCTCATTTCCCTCTTCTCTTCTAACCCCAGAAAGGAAAGAGACCAAGGACAGGGATCCAAATATCGGGGCACGTACTATAAAAGGGAAGTCTAAAACTTGTGGTTGTGTTGCTTATCTCATTGGTTTGCTCGCCGTTATTGATTGATTCCTCGCCCCCAGGGCTGAGTGTAGCGGGTAGCGCCCTTTAATATGCATTGGACCCAGGAACCTGGTTGTCGGGTTAGTGCCTGCCTAAAGTAGTCGTAGTAGTGCCCTTTGTGAAGACGAGCACAATCTCCAGCTGGCCGGTTCTTCCTTCCTGCAGCTTGGCTGAAACTCCGTCCCAGAACAGCCTACTTCCTTTTTTCCCTATCAGACATACACCAAGGCATGGATCTTATCCAATTGTCGCTGTCAAGTACACCGCAAGTCCGAGTCTAGACAGGAGTCTTGTTGGCGGGTTGAAGCCGAGAGGTAAGTGATTATCAATGCAATGGACCAGTGTCGATTGTAGGTACTTTTATCTCAGCTGGTCTTTTGTTTTCAGGGAGACAACAAGCAGGGAATCCTCCTGTCCGCACTGACCTTGGCGAGCTAGCCCTCCGGATGGTATGCATTGAGGAAATAGAATACATATAAAAGGAGCAGCGCTGACCGGATATTGCAGTGCAATTCAAATATTTTGTCCCGCTCTTTCTTGTTAACGACCTGCACAAGGGTCATCCACACTACTGAGACTCATTGACAATTAAACTCGCCTCCCCGGCTTACGATGAAATATGGCTACCGTATTTTCGAAACAGCCCTTAACCAAGCACAACCTCGAACAACACAGCCAGCTTCTTCCCGGTGTAAGTTCATCTGTTTCATTTCCCTTATCTGCGTTCAATCACGAGCTTGCCCTAACTCGAGACGTTGTTTTAAATAGCAACCTTCCACCGAGGCTGTCACTATGTGGTTGGAAAAGGTCATTGCAGAAGAACAGACCCACCGTTCATCTTCCCGGATGAGCAAGACCCTCTCCGGCATGCAACTGCGGGCCGGAGACGCTGATATTGACGACTATTTGGATTGTCTTGAACAAGGGATGCGGTCCTCTTTCACTGCCGCCACAACGGATGCGGATCATTTCAAGATGTTTGAGCAGCAGCGTCCTTTCATGTACATCGAAACTCCACTAGAGCGGTTTCTCACCCCAGGATCCAGCGACCCAAGTTACTTCAGTCGTCCCACTCTAGCAAACATGGGATTTCGATATGAGGCAAAAGAGAGGACTGATCTGGTTCGCGGTCATGTGAAGGCAACAGATGAGAAGGCTCTTCATGCGCCAGATCCATCGTCCAGGTAACTTCGAATGCTCAGGCTCATTGTGTTGTAATGCGCGCCGACATCTTCGACACTATATACCTATGGCAGACATGGCTGTTGATGTCATATCTGGCTTTACATTCTCTGCAAAAATTGAAGACAATTGAATAAATAATGACTATTGCATTAACTGGGTATAATTAGCGTAGCACGCTTGTATAGATGTCACTTCGACAGACGAGTCTGCCCTTTAAGTCAAGACAACGCCATTCTCTCTATGCCAAACCCTGCAACTGACCATCCGACAGAGTCACAGGCGCTTCAAATACCATACAACCGTAAGGCCTCTAGTCCTCCAAGCTTTCAGCACGACACTTGATCTAGCGACGGACCGCAGAATATTGCTGTATTTGAAACCATCCAATAATGCCGGCTCACAACGACGCAAAAGACTTCACGCTCCCAGCTCTCGGCCCAGACCCCTTCTCCACTACCCCATCAATCGGGTATTTCCACTCCATGAATCTCGTCCAACCTATTCGAACAGGCCGGGTTAGCACAAATCCTCAACCGAGCCCGACAAATCACAGTATATTGCAGGGAAACGAAGAGTCAAAGCAAGATAACATACTCCAATAAGCACATTTCCTCCCCAAAAACTTCCCAACAAACGGCACAATCACCATCGTGAGCAGGAGCTCCAGTTGCTCGATGCTCTCCTGCCACTCGGCCTCAGCATCGGAGTAATCAGAGAGCGTCTCGAGATCGGACGCAGATGTGGTTTCGGAGGGGAGCGATGCGATTTCGTCGCCGAGCGAGTCTACGCTGGTGTAGCTGAGGCTGCGGGAGCGCGGGGAGGGGGTGGATGATGTTGGGGTTGGGAGGATGTAGGAGTCGGAGGCGGAGGCGGAACCGGAGCTAGACATTTTGGGTGCAGTGTTATATTGCTAGGTAGGACTTAGGTTGGATGATTAACTGGGTTGATAACGGTGAAGCTGTTGAGGAGCGGTGATGTATTGCGGAGTTCAACGGGGGTTGTTGTTTTGTGATGAAGAGGGCGGATTTGTTGGGCCGGGGCCTGTGGTGGAAAGAAAACGAGAGAAGAAGATTGAGAGATCGAGTTTTCAAGCAGTGGCCTGCCTACCGCCTGAATGAGGATCACAGCATTAGATGTACGGGTTCAAGGAAGATGAGGTTCCAGATGGGCCAAGCCAAGCAGGCTGGAGGCAGCTTGTATGCAGCCTTGGTGCCTGAGGTGTGAACAAAGTTCAATGTCACGTGTGTGTATGGTGGTAATGCGGTTACCAGACTTTGAGTCATCTCCGCCACGTGACCTCCCTCCGCGATAACAGGCTTGCCATCGGACCCAAAGCAACTGCGCAAAGGCGAGATATCGACATTGCAAAGGCACTCATTCTTCATTTCTACAGGGTAAGAAACTACTTTTTTCTTTGACATAGGGGTGGTAGTTGCTATACACCACGTCTTTCTTGCCTTAAATCCCCCCACGATGGCGGATACTGTACGTCACACACCCTTGTTTTCTCTGCTGTACTTTTACCGATCGCCCACATTTTCCTGTGCATTTCCCAGTCGCTGACCGAGGGTGCTGCTACTTACTGTTCTGCCCAACTTCCGCGTGCTTGGCTACTGTTTCTTGCGCTGGAGGAGAATACTTTGCAATTCTCTCTTATTTCTTACACTTTCGCCCTCTGCCCGCCTTTTTTAATTCCTTGGCATCACTGGGTTTTTATTTCTTCCCCCACTAACGTGTTATCTGGACTGGCTCCATACAGGCCGAACCTACGATTCAAAAACAACGCAAGTCCGTCGCATTCAGTGAAGGAACCGTCATTATGGATACAAACGGCGAAGTCACACAGCAGCTGGAGAAGCCTATCGAGGAGCAAGGTACGGAAATTAGCGTCGAGACCAACATTCCCCTCCCGATCGGACATCAAGTCTAACACAATATCAACCCAACAGAAGACAAGGCCGTCGACGAAGTAACCGACCTATTCAAGGGTCTCTCAAAAAAGAAGAAGACCAAG
Organism: Aspergillus puulaauensis; assembly: GCF_016861865.1. Taxonomy (NCBI): domain Eukaryota; kingdom Fungi; phylum Ascomycota; class Eurotiomycetes; order Eurotiales; family Aspergillaceae; genus Aspergillus; species Aspergillus puulaauensis. The sequence goes on from NC_054859.1 coordinate 1,351,516, forward strand.
AAGCCCAAGGACAGTGAAGCCGCCGACGATGAGTCCTCACCCGCTCCCGGCGGAGACGGCGAATTCGACCCCACAGCCCTGAAGAAGAAGAAGAAGACGAAGAAGCCCAAGGACCCCGCCGACTTCGAAGCTAAGCTCGCCGAGGCCGGCCTCGCAGAGAAGGAAGCAGAGGACAAAGAGGAAGAGGTGCCCGAGGGCGACCTCGAAGCCGGCACGGGCATCTGGGCCCACGACGCCAGCCAAGCTATCCCCTACTCGCTGCTTGTCTCCCGATTCTTCTCCCTCATTCAGAGCCACCACCCCGATCTATTGTCGAGCGGTGCCAAGTCCTACAAGATTCCCCCACCGCAGTGTCTGCGTGAGGGTAACAGACGTACTATCTTTGCCAACATCGCTGATATCTGCAAGCGTATGAAGCGGTCCGACGACCACGTCATGCAGTTCTTGTTCGCGGAATTGGGTACCAGTGGCAGTGTTGATGGAAGCAGACGTCTCGTTATTAAGGGTCGTTTCCAGCAGAAGCAGATTGAGAACGTTCTCAGACGGTATATCGGTATGTTTTCTTCTCCCCCTTTCCTTTAATGTGTATCAATATCCGAGTCTAATTTGAATTAGTCGAGTACGTCACTTGCAAGACCTGCCGCAGCCCCGACACAGAGCTCAACAAGGGAGAGAACCGTCTGTACTTCGTTACCTGCAACTCGTGCGGATCCCGTCGTTCCGTCGCCGCCATCAAGACCGGTTTCCGTGGACAAGTCGGCCGCAGAAGAAGACAGGGTTAAACTGTGGGTTAGGTTTCGGTTCCGGTTTCGCAGAGGAGGTACTACTAAGACGTACGCCTGGGGGTAGAGGAGATAAGAAGATCTCTTTTTTTCCATCTCTTTCCTCTTTTCTATCTATCAATCTCTTGGCGAATGGAGGTATCTCTTCGTTTTCTCTTCTCTTTCTCGTTCTCTTTCTTCCATGTAAAGACACTTTGATCTTTTGATTGAATTTGGATGATGGTTGTCTGGGGAGATGGGGTAATATTGAGTTGGCGGGGAGAGAATTTGCACCCGCGGCGCGGTTGTACTGTGGTTGAATGAACAAAAAGCGGAGATGACGATATCATTAGAATGGCATGACTGACAAGTATATGGAATGATATGACGGTTTATAGTATTGTTTTTGTTCACCTCAAAATAAATTCCATTGTCCTTGAGACCTTTAGGGTATTGGAGTAAATTGCAACATGACGATAACCAAAAAGTATATTGACAGTGCATAAGACAAAGCACAGGATATTTGTTTATGCTAACAGAAAAGACAGATGGGCACACGCTACATAACTCATAGATGGAAGGCTATATAAAGGAATGTCATGATATACGGATGGTGGTCATGCGAGCCGTTCAACGTAACTTCGCAGCCCCAATTTGCATGGCGAACGCCGCCACATTGCGGGTTTGGAGATACACAGTGCCGGGTCCGATGAACTTACAGGCCAAACCCTCGCCTGCACTGATGTTGGAAAGGATACCACCGGAAGCCACGCGCTCGAGCTTGTACTTGCAGTTCCAAGCCACAAGATGGCCGTTGTTGATGAAATATGTTTCACCCTCCGCAAGCTGGATATACCAATCGGTTAGCAAACGAGAACACGGCCCGAGCGGCAAAAGGGAAAGTACTCACGTCCTTTTTGAGGATTGCCCCAAAGCTTTGCATCCAAAGTAGGCCAGTTCCATAGAAACTGTAGATCCACAGTCCCTCACCAGAGAAAAATGTTTTGGATAAGCTTTGAGCTTTATGATCGTACTTGACGCCACTTGTCGAGGCCAGGAATGCATCTCTGCCAACTTTCCAATTGCTCCCTTCCGAAAGTCGAAGGACGGTAACATCGCCGAGCACGGTTGGGGCGATCAATAGTTCGCCCGGCCCAGTGTATTCAGACATGGCCATCTCCCCTCCCGAGACGAGTTTGGTCCATCCAAAGGTGATTGTACCTTTGAGTGTCATTGTAGGAGACATGCCGATCATGACGCCTAGTCCGAGTTAGAGCTTTGAAAAAAAAAAAAAAAAAAAAAGGGATTGACGAAAGTCCAGAACAAACCTGGTTTCACACGAAGTGGGCACCCAACAGCCAGCTGAAGAGTAAGGACAGTGTTGCAATCGCGATGGCTGACACGATAACTCCCACCGTTGAAGGTTCCCACATCGTCTGGGGTTGTGGAAGTGACCCCAACGAAGGATCCTCCACCGAGTGACTGTGATGCTCCATGGGAGGCTTGAGGCGGCGTGGGTTGGGGAACTATTGACTGAGCGTAGGCCTTTTCGTTGAATGGAGGAGGTGGTGATTGAGGGAGAGCTGTGTTCGCGGCAAACGCTGCAGCATTTTGGGAGGAGTAGCCCTTTTCGTTTGGAGGGCTCACAGACGGGGGAGGAGGAAACTCTGTCTGTGGAGCTTGTTGTGCTGGAGGAGGAGGGTAACTGAAATTTGGCGGAGGAAACCCGGGCGATGGCTGAGCCACTGGGAAAGCTATAGAGAATGTGAGACATGGTTTTGTAGGTCTGGGGTCCCGGGTGCCGTACTTCCAGCTTTCTGAAACTCTGCAAGATGGTTAGATATCGATTAACAGAAACCTGATAAGAAGACAAACGTACGAGCGTATTGAGCTCCTTGAGTTGGAGGGGGAGGATAGTGCATTGGGTGCTGCGACATGGTGAAATAACGAGAGCTTTTGTAGGCACTCAATGCCCGCAATATCTATATCTTCTAGGCGCTGTTAGCTAAAGCCCAGTAGAAGAGCGCAAAGCACCTACACAACAGCGCTCGAGTGTTTTCCAGGAAAACAAAGCAGGGGAATAAAAAGGATGAGAGCGAGAAGAGCGTCCTGTCTTAAAAAGCTCCCAGTCTCGCCGTGGGGCCGCTGCTCTTGCTACTGCATGGTCCCCCCTCTGGCCGTCACTCGGCGCTTACACGATGCATCTGAATGGTAGATCGTACGCCAATTGGCTTCGGCGGTTTGGCGCCAGCGTCCAGGCCAAGGTCCCAAGCATGAGGAGTTGACGACGCTGCGATGGTGGGGAGGACTTATAGATTAAAAAAAGAAGATTGGTCGTTGACTCTGATGATTCTCGTTTCAAACTATTATTCCAATGTAAGTTGTCCCGCAATGTGCGGGCACCCGCCGACACTAAACACCTATGCAGCTTCCAAAATAGCTACAATCGATGCATTTTCGTGTTCCTTCGCTATGTCAAGCGCCGTCTTGCCTATATAATTCTTCTTTTCTTTATCGGCTTGTTTACCCAACAAGAGCCGGACAGTTTCTCCGTATTCTAAGTTTGTCGCTAACATCAGTGCCGTATTTCCTTGATGGTCCGTGGCGTTAATGTTGGCTCCCATGTCTATGAGGAAGTTGGCCATGTCCAGATCACCGCCAACAACCACCGAGAGGAGCGGAGTACGCCCGTCTGTCGCGAGGGTCTCAATATCTGCGCCTCTTCTGAGAAGTAGGGCAGCGCTGGACAATTGGTTCTCTGCGCAGGCGGAGTGCAGAGCTGTATAGCCAATCAAGTTACGAAGCTCGAGCTCTGCTCCATAGTCGACGAGAAGACACAGAAGTTCCTCCCGGCCTTGAATAGCAGCGAAACTCAATGCATTCAAATTGTTCGCCGCTGAGCATGAATTTACATCTGCGCCATGCATAAGCAGCTTCTTTGTCGCCTCCATATCTCCAGTCGCAACCAGTTCCATCAGAGCCGTACAACCTTCGTTTCCGATCGCGTTGATATCTGACCCAAGTCGTCCGAGAGTCTGAAGGACCGATACTGGGTTGCTTTTTGCTGCGCACACGAATGCCTTCATGGCCAGATGTGGCAGTGGCTGTCCATATTCCGCCCATCTGGCTAGAAGCCAGTAACGGAGAGCTGCTTGCTGAGATGAGTTAACAGAATCGAGGCATGCGGCCATAAAGCGCTCGTATCCATGCTGAGCTGCATCATGCAGCTCAACATCTATTTCCGGATCCAGAAATGCCAGTACCATATGTTGAGTGCTGCCCGGTTCACTTGAGTCGACATTGCTGGTGTTCGCTTGATAGATTGAAGCATTGGATAGGCCAATTGATTCTAGAAATTGTGTCGTCCCATGTCGGCCGACCTTATTGGCGAAGTGAAATGTGGCCCATCCAAGTTGTCTAGAAAAATTGGACCACCATGCCCTCCGGACGTGCGAGTGAATCCAGTGCGAAGGCCGCGGACTTTTAATGCCTCTGAAAAATCGGGATCTGATATCACACTGGAGTAGGAACTGGGCATTTTCGAAGCCTTTTTCTCGGACACTCCCAGTTCGAGTGAGCATAGCTCGTTGGCAGAGAAGACCAAGCTCGTATACGGATCGCTCAGATTCTTTCCCTTCACAGCGCTCACAGAGCCATTTAAGGATATCGAATGCACTGTCCCAGTTTCCGTCAGAGGTAAGCTTCTGTATACGCTCTCGGACAGCTCTTGTATCACCAGCAAGTTCAGGAAGAAGGTTCTGATGTTTTAGCACCGGCACAATGCACAACAAAGCATCTTCTCTTGAGCCTAGGTTCCCGGATTCAAAACAGCCCACCAGTTCATCAATGCTAGCGCTTTGTGCTAGAAAAACGTTATGTGAGACCGGAAGGATATCAACCCCACCGCTGAGAGACTCGATTTCTGGGACGATGCTCATGAGAAACTGGATGTAGATGTCCTGCGCAGCCATGACCTCCAGGCTGTTTTCAGTTTTCACAACAAGGATTTCCTTGCTATCCGGGCGACCGTCAGAGTAGTAACCAAAACTCTGCTCTGAGAAGGATATCATCTTGGATGACACCATCACAGCTTCTCTCTGGCGATAGATCCATTTGTGGAAATATAGGTCTGTTGCTTCGGCGCTGGCCTCGGCCTTGGTCAATCCCACGGCCCGTCCGAGGCCCTTCCCTAACCATTTTGGATCCGACTTCAACAACGAAAAGGTCCAAAGCCCTAATATTGCCTCCAGCTCGTTCTCGTTGACTCTCCGTTGGAGCGTATCGTCTGACCGTGTAAGCGCAATAGAGTACGTCTCCAGCGGAGAGCCCATAGACTTGTGATTGTGCTGGCAAGCGAAGGAAAGCTCAAAACTGCAGGTGCTACTGGGAGCCTCCTTCCATCTTGAGACGACCTCCATTGTCATTTCGATCGTGTTTGCCAAATCCTGAGCCACTTTCCGAATTGGGAGATCGTCCCAATCCATACTCGGGTGGCGACTGCAAGAAGTGAGCTTTGCCAACTGAGATCTGGTTCGTATGAGTTTTGCTCCAAGACCAGAAGTCTGGATTGATGTTTGCGAGGAGCTGTCCGTCGAACATGATCCAGACCGTGACCGCGCCGTGTGGTGCACGGGGCTCGATACTAAACGGAAGGATTCAACGTTCTCAAGCTGATACGCGAAGCAATCCAATTCTTGTTGATTGTGAGAGAATGCCTCCCGATCGTCCTTGCTAAACCGGTTCCCCTCTGAACCGATTCGCTTAGTTCTCAGTAGTGTGCGAACCGCAGCCATAAGAAGGGTAGATCCAACATCTGCAATTATGACGGATGGATGCAGGCCACGGAGTCCAACAAATTGCGCAATGAATCCGGTAGCAGTGATGCAGATTGTGAAGATGAGGAAGGGTCGTCTGCCTTTTGGTGCAGGGCCGCGAAAGGATTTTGTGTATGTTAAGTGCTGCGTGTTTGATGAGTATGGGCTTTCGTCAACAGCAAGGAAAGCCCCAAAATCCTGATCTCCAATTGACTGCCGGCCAGGCTGTAACCAATATATCTTACTTGGCTTTGTTGAGTATAAATAGCTCTCGCTTGATGAGCGTTCTATCAGAAAGGCACATAGAAACATGCCCAGGCTAAGGGATACCGACCCGTAAAGATAGAGCGGGAGAGCATAGTTGGCGGGCGAATCCTCATCGTCCTCAAAAATTTTGGAATACCAAAAGACCGTCATAGTCGCATATATAAGTGTACCTGGTTCCACGTTAGTAAACAGAACCGCCTTAGTAGTCAACGAAGAGACTGGAAGTGAGAACACACCTCCTTGTAGGGCTATCCCCATTAAAGCAGCAAGGTAAAACCATGCGATTCCCCTCCGCTTGATACCCTTATTCAAAGATAAATTCGGGATATCAAGCTCAGGGAGTGAATGAAGTCCTTTCTCATGCTGAATTTCTTCCCCCTCGGCGGACCAAGCACCATCTTCAAGGGCATCTCGCAGATGCCCAAATTTGTAAGAGCCCTGCTCTTCCCATACAACAACTTCCAAAATTCTAGGCCTGCCAGAAACCCTGGAGATACCGCCGTTATTAAATAACTCCGCCGTGCCTTCGGATACACAAGAGAGCAGCTCATTCTCTGCCTCTCCAGGCGCTTCGTTGGCCCTGCCGATGAAAGCTCGAAGAGACGCATTCCCGCATATTCGAATGAGAGACACCACGGCAGTCAAAATACCCAGCGGGCATAGAGCGAAGATTAAGTTGTCCAGAAGGCTGGTGGATTCGGCCAGGAATTGTTTTGTTAGCCGCTCGCCAAAGAGGGCGACCAGGGGTGCCTTGAGGGTAACCGAGCGTCAGCACAAATGGTAGAAAAATGATGCGGAGGAAGAATTGAGCAAATACCAAATCAGCAGCGAAATTGTTTTCGAAATCTTCCCAGCCTTCTGCTCGAACGCTCGTTACCCCAAAGAGCATGAGGAGCACAGTATAGTGCCAGACCATGATCGGCATTGTTTCTGGCCTAGTCCTCCCAGCGGACTAGATATGAGCAGAGTTTACAATGGACCATGAACCCCGTTACCACGAAGAAATATGGAGCGGCTAGATTTTTTATTATATATTGAACCAGGCCGGGGGCCCAGATCAGCCTTGGGACTTGGGGGTCGCCTTGCCGCAGCCTCCAATCCATTCCCTTAGAAACTACCAGCAACTTGACTGCGGCAACAAACCTGTAATGACCAATAATTATCCATGGACTCACCCAGCTGGGGCCCAGATCAAGAGCCCAGCAACGCAAGTTCGTGGGGAAGAGTCAAGATCTACAAGGGGAGACTGCCACGTTTGTCGGCGCTTAAGTGCAGTAGCGAATCTTAATATAGAACGACCAAACGGCGCCAAATGAAACAGAAACAGGAACCAATGCGACGGCGTCGAGGTAAGTCCGTAATGTCCATACAGGTAATTTCTGCATTAGCTAGTTTCTTTTCCTAAGAACATCATTGACCAAAAACGCCATTTTGCATGTAGATACCCTAGAAAGCCAAGTTAGGAACTTGATAACAGATAGACCCGTAACATATACCCTGAAGTGGACACAATTAACTCTTAGGGGCATCGTTTACTATGGGCCGGCCCTTCATGCACAGAATTATATGAAAACACGATCCACCAACGCCACCCCATGGGACAAAGGAGAGAAGTAAAAGATTGGAGAAACGCAATCTGCGTCCCGATTTCATTGAAGACACAGCAAGCCAGGCCATGCATCAAGAAAACGCTGGATTAGAAAATGCTATTAACAATGTTGGAACCGATCGTGGCACCAGCACCAAAGATAGCTGCAAAAAAAAGTTAGTTTCTGAATATGTTGGATGGCCGGATAGTATTTTGGTGACATACCAGCATTACCCATTTTTTTGCCAAACTTCTTGCCGTGCTCCTCAATCTTGCCGTGCTTGCCAGGTTCTCCAGAGCCACTCTGGCTGACATCGAGCGGCATGTTTCCGTAGTTAGAAGGCTGTGCGAGAGCCTTTTCGTCCAAGACATTGACATAGCTGCGGGGGAAGATACCCTCGAGGTTTGTGCGCTCGTTGCGACCACGCCACCCTAAAGCTGATTAGTACCAGGTCCCGTGGTTGTTTCTAGGAGGGTAAACATACAATCAGCATTCATATGCTCTAGAACCTGAACCCGATCATTTGGCTGCAAAGCCAGGTCTCCCGTATCCGTCGGGGTGTACGCGTAGAGAGCCGAGGCGACAGAAAGCACAACCGGCGCCTGCGGGTAAGCAGGGGGTGGGCTCGAGTAATATTGCTGAGGCGGAGGCGTGTTCACTGGATCTTGGTGCTTCTCATTCAATGAAGTGTTCCCAAACTGAGCAGTAGGAGGTGAGTATGGAGCGGGCGATGGTGTGGCCTGAACAGGAGCCGGTGGTGGTATGACTTGAGCAGCAGCAGGGGGTATGACTTGAGCAGCAGCAGGTGGCAGCTGCACCGGAGATGGCTCTGAGTGTACAGGCAGTTGACGTGTGCTCTCACTCGAGTCGGGTAGCTGTGACAGAATGAACGAAAGTTGCTGAGGGGTAATGACGGAGGCATCTGCTAGAAATTCCAGCTCCTGGAGGGCGAGTTATATTAGCATACATAGCGAACCTTTTCTCAATCATCATAGAAATTAAAGGGGAGGTTCATACCGAGCGGACTTTACGGAGCGACCGGTTGGTCAAGGCGGATTGGAACATCTCTTGGGATGCCATGACAGGCGAAACAGGCTGGGTCAGAAAACCGACTGGGGCAAATCCAGGTAGACGTATTTGGTCCGTTAAGGATGGCGGGCGTATAAACGAGGTATCCGAACACAGGATTATTGGAAAGTCGTTGACCAGCAATGAGATGGATGGATGTTGATGGATGGATGAATGGGGCCGAGCAGGGACGACACAATCGTTGGTTCCTGAGGCCGCCGAGACTGCTGCTAGGCTGAACAATTCCCATTGGTGGGAATGGTGGATTCGGTCGGGTTTGTTTCCTCAGGCATTTAAAATCATGAAATGAATATGAGACACTGCGGGCTTCGGGTGCTGGCAAGCCACAGCGGCCATGTTGGCTCGATCATCTCCCGCCATGGCTGCTTATGGCCCTGTGAATCAGTGGTGAATGTTTTTATCCAGAAAAGCCCGCCGGGCTGCCTACGATAAGGCACACGATAAGGTATCCGCCGGAGTTGCATCCGCGCATTTATAGCTATAGTAGAAGCTACTACTCCGCTAGAGTCTTCTCTCTATTCCGACTGGATGTTCGCCTTTTCGCCTTCGCCCGTCCAGTACCATGGACATTCAGCACGATATGTTCCTCTGTTCATGGATGACAGGACCGACATTTGCCTCTGGGACCGCTCTTAAAGTGACTCAAAAGGCTCAAAGCCCAATGATGTCAGCGCCACTAGTACATATCAGGTTAGCGTCTTACACCCCAATTGGGACTCCGCCATCAAAGGCTCGAGAAACTTCCAATCTGTGTCATCCATATAAATACGGTGGGCCACCGTGAGGCTTGAACATTCCTCTTTCAACCCTCACGCGATCGCGACTCTCTAACCGCCAACCTTCCTCACCCTCCTGATAGACCTCTATAGACAAAACACAGAATCACTCTTTCTACCCGATCTTTTATTTTACAGCAGTCATGAGCGAAGGCTGGGACTCCGTTACTCGCATTGGCACCAAGCACAAGGGTGGCCCCGCTCCCCGCGAGAACGTCGTCAAGGGCAAGAGCGCTCTGAACGCCGCCCAACGCCAGGGCCTCGTTGTTGGAACTGAGAAGAAATATGCTTCTGGAAACACAGTAAGTCATACTCAACTGTAGAAGCATAGTTTTATTTGTCCGCCACATACTAATTATCTTTAGGCTGGTCGCTCTGGTGCGCCCGAAGGCCAACATCTCACCAAGGTCGACCGCAGCGACGACATCGTTAAGCCCAAGACCGTCGGATTGCAAGTTGCAGATGCCATCAAGAAGCGTCGAACTGACGAGGGGTACAAGATGACACAGAAGGAGCTCGCCACCAAGTGCAACACCACAGTTACCATCATCCAGGATTTCGAGAGGGGATCAGCTACTCCCGACCAGAAGGTGCTTAGCGCTATGGAGCGCGTACTAAACGTCAAGCTGAGAGGCACTGACATCGGAAAGGAGAAGTTTCCTAAGAAAAAGTAAAGAGATCGGGGGTGAGCCCGCGACTTTTTCTTTGGAGGGGGACATCGTTTATGACTTTTTTTTTTCTTTGGCCTTCATGTCCCAGGCTGTTTCTCGGTTGTTATTTTATGCCCTCCATTGAATGATATGACATGTTTTATTCGGTGACTTGATTTGCGTTCATAAGCGTCAACTTGGTGTTGAACTGGTTAAGACATGGATATTTTCGGCGATTTAGAGGAATAAAACTCCGTCTTCTCATGCCATCTACAATCTTAAGAAATTTTGGTGAAGTAAAAGGTTCTTTTATTAGGACACGAAAATGATACCAACTCCGTCTTATCATGATATAGAGGAAATGTAGCTCACCACATCAATCACTCAGGTCTTCCTTGAATCCACCAAGCGTAGCTGTCTCTTTTCTGTGCTTTTGTTTTAAAAAAGTATATGCCATCACTTCATGACACATTCAAGAGATGCAATAAACTGGAAAAAGGAAATTCTACAGTCGTTTCAAACATCATGCACTTCACCGCCTCAACTGCTCCCTCTCAACCTCGTACATAAAGTCAAAGTAAGGCTTATCGAAATGGTGAACACGAACGTAACCATCCTCACCACCAGAAGCATAGGCCGTGCCGGCGGGGTGGGCGTGGATGGTGTTGAGAGGACCGAAGTGACCCTTGACACGGCCAATCTCGTCCTCAAAGACCTTGTGGTAGAAACGAGCCTCGAATTTACCCTGGCGGGCGGAGGTTGTGGTAACATCCATAGCGGCCTGACCACCTCCCAGAATAACGTAGTCTTTCTTGGCTGTGATCGCGGCGCTGTTCAGTGGGGTATCGGAGACGTAGGTTTTCATGATAGCAAGGTTACGGGAAGACATAAGCTGGATTGGATTAGTTATGATTTCTCAACACAGGTTGAAACTGCCTACCTTGGCGGACTTGTCTTTAGAGGCGGTAAGGAAGTGGCTGCGGTCGGGAGAGAATTGAATGTCGTTGATCTGCTGGTCGAACTCGTGCGCCTGGACGTTTTCCAGTTGTTCACCGGTCTATAGCAAAAATCTTAGCATATCCTGTGTCTTTTCTCATAGAATCCAGGAGTAGTATATCGTACCTTTCCGTCGTATTGGCTAACGCTTCCGTCTTCGTGACCAGCGATAATGTACTTGCCCAGATAACTCCACCCGGCAACTGTGGCCTTGCTCTCGTTGCAGGTGATTTTCAGGCTGGGCTCCTCAGCCTGGTTCGTGAAGTCGCCATCGTAGTTGACATCGATAACGACAATCGTACCCAAGAAACCCATACGCTTCTCCGTCACGGCCAGTAGTTTGCTTCCATCCGGACTGAATTCGACCCGCTTAACTGCTGTAGGGAACTCCCATGTCTTAACGTTCTCGCCAGTCTTTACGTTCCATAGTCGCACAGTGTTGTCTGCAGAGCCGGTCGCGAGGAGAATGGTGTTGGGGCTAACATCGACAGTCCAGATAGCACCTAAATGTCCGGCATAGGTACCAAGTCGTTCACCGTTGGCGGACCACCAAGCGCACACAATCTTATCCTTGGCTACCGAGAAAAGAAGGTCACCGTCGCGGTTGAACTTGATCTGGTTAAGGGACCGTTCCTGTAAGATTACTCGAGATTAGCGACTGGATTAGGCAGCTTGGGCCAGCGAAAGGACTTGAGCAGGCTCTTCCGAGATTGAGGGAAACGCACATGGCCCGCAAGCAAAATCGGTCTCATTTTGAGCAGCCAATATGTGATTTAGCTGAGGTCGCAAAGTGGTATAATAACTTGGAACACAGATGGATGCTATCTGTGACACCAACTGCGTGTTGAGGCTGATTGTCTGGCGGGGTTGATTGCGGCGGTCTTTCTTTAACTTCACCCGGCAAGATCACGAATTTCATCGCACAGTCCGCGGGTCCAGCGCCAAGCCTTCCCCATTAGGCGTTCTATATGACCCAGATCATACCGGAGACTTAGATGTTCCGGTACGAAAGTAACACATCATGTGATTATACTAGCCCTACAATCATTTTCACAAACGGAATAGCGTGATCGACAGCTGCCTCAGGTTGCTGACATCAGCGAGTCTGCGCTCTGGGCCAATAGAAAGCCGGCTATCTCGGAGCCGTTCATCACTCGGAGCAAAGGAAAATCATCATGAGGACGACCGTGTACGGTGTATACAATCGAAAGCCATCGGATTATTGAGAGGGTGCTGCGGTCATATTATTGTCCTTTGGTGTCTTTTCTGCCATTCAATTGTATAACTTCGAGCTCGTTATTCATTACCATTTCAAATCGACTCCGCTGGGTCGGCCATTTCCCTATCTGCATGCCCAGTTCTCCGGCGCGACGCACCCGAAAGGAGTAAATTGATGCCATATCCCCCCGCCCATTCGGCGACCCTACCCCGCTGCGCTGCTCGCGCAAACAGCTTTGGTCTCCCTCCGTGGGTTCAGCGTCGGTATTTCTCCTCACGCCCATATCCCTCCCCCAATTCTTCCTTCTTTCCATCCTCTCAACAGTGCTTTGGTCGACCGGGACTCTCTATTAAGCCTCGTCGGATACCGTTCCTTGCCCGACCCTCCTCGGGAAACCTCAAAAACTTTCCCGTTTTACTGTGTCAGACCCGACCATTTTCGAGCACCGACGTTGCGATGGCAGCCGAAAAGATCGATGGCACGCAGATCGCGAAGGATATCCGCGCGGGGTTGAAGGATGAAATTCAGAAGATCCAGGGTATCAACCCAAGATTCAAGCCCAGCCTGGTGATCTTTCAAGGTATGTAGGATCTCTCGAAACTACAAATATTGCGGGGGAGTACTGACATTGAACTATGAAGTGGGGGACAGGTCCGATTCGAGTGAGTCTGGCTACAGCGGTGTTAGATATCGGAGGGTACTAATATATCATACGTTCAGGTACTTATGTGCGCATGAAGTTGAGGGCTGCTGAAGAAGTATGTTACAATTTTTGTTCGCAAACCCTTAGCATCAGCTAATGGTCTTCCTCTGTCAAGGCAAACATCCTCTGCAAAATTGTCAATTTCCCCGAGTCTATTACACAAGCAGAAATTCTTCAGGAGATCAGCCAAGCCAACAATGACCCATCTGTACATGGCATCCTTGTCCAATTACCGCTGCCTCAACACCTTTCTGAGCACGCAGTCACCTCCGCTGTGGCTGACGAAAAGGATGTCGATGGATTCGGAGCAATCAACATTGGCGAACTCGCCAAACGAGGCGGCCACCCCCTCTTCGTTCCCTGCACGCCCAAGGCTGTGATGGCTCTTCTCAAGGCTAGCGGTGTCGACCCAGCAGGCAAGGAAGCAGTTGTCCTCGGCCGAAGTGACATTGTTGGGAGCCCTGTCAGCTACCTCCTCAAGAACGCTGACGCAACTGTGACTGTGTGCCATTCGAAAACCCCCGACATTGCCGGCACTCTGAAGAATGCGGATATTCTTGTCGCGGCAATTGGAAAGACCGAATTTGTCAAGGGCGAATGGTTGAAGCCAGGTGTTGTTGTTATTGACGTCGGTATTAACTACAAGCCTGATTCTACTAAAAAGTCAGGCCAGCGTCTGGTCGGAGATGTCGACTTCGACTCTGCTTCGCAGGTGGCTTCAAAAATCACACCAGTTCCCGGTGGTGTTGGTCCCATGACAGTGGCTATGCTGTTGGAGAACGTCGTCTCATCGGCAAAAGCGTACTTTGAGAAACAGAAAGAGAGACATATAACCCCGCTCCCGATCAAATTGGCTACGCCCGTACCGTCAGACATTGCCATCTCCCGCTCACAATACCCCAAAGCTATTACACAAGTTGCCTCTGAGATTGGCATTGCACCCCACGAACTGGAGCCGTACGGTCATACAAAGGGCAAGGTGAGCCTTGGACTTCTCAACCGGTTAAGTCACCGCCGCAATGGCCGATATGTTTTGGTCTGTGGTATCACTCCTACCCCACTTGGTGAGGGAAAGTCTACGACTACACTGGGTTTGAGTCAGGCCCTAGGCGCACATCTCAACCGCGTCGCCTTTGCCAACGTTCGTCAGCCCAGTCAGGGCCCCACGTTTGGTATCAAGGGTGGAGCCGCCGGTGGAGGATACAGTCAGGTTATTCCTATGGACGAGTTTAACCTGCACTTGACAGGTGATATTCACGCAATCACCGCCGCCAACAATTTGCTTGCCGCTGCCATTGAGACACGCATGTTCCATGAGGCTACCCAGAAGGATGCTGCTCTTTACAAGCGCCTTGTCCCCGAGAAGAAGGGCCAGCGCGAGTTTAAGTCTATCATGTTCAAACGACTGAAGAAGCTGGGAATCACTAAGACTGACCCCAACGAACTTACTGAGGATGAAATTAACCGATTTGCCCGTCTTGACATCGACCCCTCAACCATCACCTGGCGCCGTGTTTTGGATGTCAATGACCGACACCTGCGTGGAATTACCGTTGGCCAGGCGCCGACAGAGAAGGGACTTACGCGCGAAACTGGATTTGACATTTCTGTTGCCAGTGAGTGTATGGCCATCCTCGCCTTGAGTAGTGACCTTGAGGATATGCGGGAGAGACTTGGCCGCATGGTTGTTGCTACGTCAAAGCGGGGAGAGCCGGTCACTTGCGACGACATCGGTGCGGGAGGTGCCCTTGCAGCACTGATGAAGGACGCGATTAAGCCCAACCTAATGCAGAGTTTGGAGGGTACACCTGTTCTAGTCCACGCCGGTCCCTTCGCCAACATCAGTATCGGAGCCAGTTCAGTGCTGGCCGATCGGGTAGCGCTCAAGCTCGCTGGTACCGAACCCGAGGAGGACCACGAGGCCAAGACCGGTTTCGTCGTAACGGAGGCTGGTTTCGATTTTACCATGGGAGGAGAGCGCTTCTTCAACATCAAGTGCCGATCCTCCGGCCTCTCCCCGGACACTGTCGTTATTGTCGCGACCGTACGTGCCTTGAAGGTTCATGGCGGCGGTCCTGAGATTAGCCCGGGAGCTGCTCTTCACGAGGTTTACCGCACAGAAAATACCGAAATTCTCCGCAAGGGTTGCGTTAACCTGAAGAAACACATTGAGAATGCCCGGCAATATGGAGTCCCAGTCGTTGTGGCCATCAACCGCTTCGAGACGGACACAGAGGCCGAGATCGCAATTATCCGCGAAGAAGCCATTTCGGCTGGTGCCGAGGAAGCCGTTTCCGCCAACCACTGGGCCGAGGGCGGAGCTGGTGCTGTCGACCTAGCCAAGGCTGTCATAATTGCTAGCTCCAAACCCAAGGACTTTAAGCTCCTGTACGATCTGGAAGGCAGCATCCAGGAGCGTATCGAGCGCATCGGCAAGGCGATGTACGGTGCGGACAAGGTCGAGTTCAGCGAGCTGGCGCAGAAGAAGGTCGACACATACACCACCCAAGGCTTCTCCAACCTCCCCATCTGTATCGCCAAAACCCAGTACTCCCTGAGTCACGATCCGGCGCTCAAGGGAGCTCCGACTGGATTTACTGTCCCCATCCGCGACGTGCGGTTGGCCGTGGGCGGTGGATATCTGTAAGGCCCTTCCCCTCCCACCTCGGCTTCTAGCTTTTTAGGGGTTGACTAACCGATGGTTCTTCACTAGGTACGCGCTCGCGGCGGACATTCAGACGATCCCCGGGTTGCCGACAGCTCCTGGATACTTGAATGTGGATATTGACGCCGAGACCGGGGAGATCGATGGACTCTTCTAGAGCCCCTTCGTGAACATACTTTTTGCGGCATGATAAGTAGATGCCATTTTCTTTCTTGTTAAATTTACGACTAGCATGGTAGCATTGGGAGGGTTCATTTCAACTTGTCGAGCCCAGCGGATGGTATGGAAAATCAGGTTTATACAACTTCAACAACAGGATAGGGATTTATACATAAAATAGTTATACAGAGAATATTAATTATTATTCAGCTTACTGTGCATAACTTACCGTGGATAGCCGGCGCTCCGGAAGAGTGTACCAACTCCGTGGTAGGACAGGAAACCGGCTGGGGCTAATGCGACGCAACATCCGAAGATCGCAGGTTCGGCTTTGCGGGCGGCGGGAAATCTCCAGGGACCGCGGGAAAACGTTTGAGTAGCTCCAGGATGTGCCGGGATCACATTCGCTGCCCAGCAGCCAACGGAGATATTCTCTGGCGGTGATTTGAAATGCGCGCCGTTAGCAGCAGTCTAGCAGCAGTAAAATGACACAGTGTCAGCTATGAAGACACTCTGTGGACGGAGAAATGTCGCCTCCCAAGCCGCCAGCTGCACTCCGCAGTTCGCATGAACCTCATCCAAAGTCTGGAGTATGGAAAGTCGCCTGACCAACGTCACCAGCTTCTTATACCGCCGCTCGTGGTCGTCGATTTGTCTCGCCTCTCTGTAACCTGGATATCGCGGTTCCAAAAAGCTCGATATCGTGTAGCCCCTTCATTCGCATTATTGATTGTGTTATTCAAGACGGCCGGCTTCGGCGCGCACGGTGGGCGGAAAAGGAAGAGCTCCATCGCGGCCTCGTGGGGATAAGAAAAGAGTCTCCCTCGTCTCTTCAACAACAGCTCGCAGATTCCGCATCTCTCCTCCTGCTCGCCCTCCTCTGGCAGTTAATCATTTTCCGGCCAGCTCCGTTCTGCTCCGCGATACTTCAGCCTGTTCCGCCAGATCGCTGGTGCTGTCCCTCTGCGACTCCACCGTCTCTCCTTCCACCCGAGCCTCCTGCCTCAGTTCCCTCGGGTACGTCTGAATCGCCTTCTCCAAGGTTCACAGTGAAGGCCTCTACTTACCGATTGTCGAATCCGCTTCTAGCAGACCACGGGCTGTCATCCGCCCCTCCTCCACATCCTAGTATCGTTTATCCAGTTGCATTGATTGCGAAATAAGCCCAATTCCATTCTTCCACCATGTCGTCGGTTCGGTTCACTTCCGCATTGGCTCGCCGCTCCCTCAACTCCCCTCTCTCCTGCGCTGCCCCTCCTTGTTCCTCCGCTCTTCGCTCATTCTCCTCTGCCTCTTATTCTGCCCGATCTTCTTATTCTCCCTCTTCTTCTGCTTCCCCCTCTACCGCTCGCGCTCTTGCCTCGTCCTCTGCCCGCATCTCCCACCCCGCAGCTACTCGTGCTCTGTACCGCATCCAATCCCGCACCATGGCGACCGAAGGACCCAAGATCAAGGTTAAGAACCCCGTCGTGGAGTTGGACGGTGATGAGGTAGGTTCATTCCAGGCGTGGTCAAACGCGAAATTGAAATAAACTTCCCATTTTGGGCGTTGGGGTCCAGACTGCATGGTCTGGCCGTGCGCTGTGCGACGGCACCCTTATATCTTGGTTGTCTTGACCCTCGGAGCCGCATTTTCGTGGTGACCCTCCGTAGACGCGGGGGAAAACGGCGACATTTGCCCTACTTCCCTGTTGGACCGACGTTAATGCTCCGAGGGTCAAGACTCTGCAGCCAACAAGCGTGCTTCATCCTATTTACTATGTCACATGTCACTGACCTCCCCCTCCCTAGATGACCCGCATTATCTGGAAAGAAATCAGAGAAAAGGTGAGTCTTCGGTTATTGATCTCTGCTGCGTCATGTCTTGATGTGGCACCCGTTCTTGGCCGAGTTCAATGGCTAACAATTGCTTGCTGCTATAGTTGATCTTACCGTAAGTTGTGAATATACTCCTCGGCTTTGTTGTACCTTGGCTCAGACAAGCTAGCTTCCTTGACGTCGATCTCAAGTACTACGACCTGGTATGCATTCCATGGCTCCTCCTGCTGCATGTCTCCACCGAACTGACCTTTTTCCTGTAGGGCATTGAGTACCGTGACCAGACCGATGACAAGGTCACCGTCGACTCCGCTGAGGCCATCAAGAAGTATGGCGTCGGTGTCAAGTGCGCCACCATCACTCCTGATGAGGCCCGTGTCGAGGAGTTCAAGCTGAAGAAGAGTAGGCATTGAATGCCAACAGAGTGGGGAAACTGGCTAACATGTCTTCCCTAGTGTGGCTCTCTCCCAACGGCACTATCCGTAACATCCTGTACGCACCCCCGCCTTCACCTCTTTTGTTCAATTGTTGTCGCGAAGTGATAATTAATACCTTTTTAGCGGTGGTACCGTCTTCCGTGAGCCCATCGTCATTCCTCGCATCCCCCGTCTCGTTCCCGGCTGGACCAAGCCTATCATCATCGGCCGTCACGCCTTCGGTGACCAGTACCGTGCCACCGACCGTGTGATCCCCGGTCCCGGCAAGCTTGAGCTTGTCTACACCCCCGAGGGTGGTCAGCCCGAGTCCGTCAAGGTCTACGACTTCCAGGGCGGCGGTATTGCCCAGACTCAGTACAACACCGACGAGTCGATCAGTGGCTTCGCCCACGCCAGTTTCAAGCTCGCTATCGCCAAGAGCCTCCCTCTGTACATGAGCACCAAGAACACCATCCTGAAGAAGTACGATGGTCGCTTCAAGGATATCTTCCAGGAGATCTTCGACACCACCTACAAGAAGGAATTCGATGCCAAGGGTATCTGGTATGAGCACCGTCTCATTGACGACATGGTCGCCCAGATGATCAAGAGCGAGGGTGGCTTCATCATGGCTCTTAAGAGTAAGTTGGACTTGAAATAACAGATATTGAAGTTCACTGCTAATACCTTCTCCAGACTACGACGGTGACGTCCAGTCCGATATTGTTGCCCAGGGCTTCGGCTCCCTCGGTTTGATGACCTCGACTCTCATTACTCCTGACGGCGAGACCTTCGAGGCTGAGGCCGCCCACGGCACCGTCACCCGCCACTACCGCGAGCACCAGAAGGGCCGCGAGACCTCTACAAACCCCATTGCTTCCATTTTCGCCTGGACTCGTGGTCTTGTCCAGCGTGGTACGCTCGATGGGACCCCCGATGTCGTTAAGTTCGCCGAGGAGCTCGAGCTCGCCTGTATCGACGTCGTCAACGAGGAGGGCATCATGACCAAGGATCTTGCTCTTGCTTGCGGCCGCAAGGAGCGTGAGGCGTGGGTCACCACCCGCGAGTACATGGCTGCTGTCGAGCGCAGACTCCGTTCCAACCTGAAGTCCCGCCTGTAAATATACCATGATCTAGCGTTTTGTATATGATTTCCCTTACGCGTTTCAACCATTACGATACCTGCTCTAGCATACAACGATTGTTGGCTGGATTCTAACTAGATCTTGGGTGGCTTCATACGGGGTCCGACGCCTGGACTGCACGTTCCGGACTCGTAGGGATGAAGAAGGAAAAGTTCGTTCTTACATGGGAAGCGAACATGCGGAGCACGGCAAAATCTTCTCTTTTCATTATGTCTCATTCTTACCGGAGACCTGGAAGCGAAGGTTATCCTTACCTCGGTAGCTCTAGGTATGACGATCGCTTGCTGGACTTGCCACTACGAATATACAGCTTGGCTTTAGCTAGATAGAAATTATTTGTTACCTACCTACCTACCCAATTCTTATGTTCTCGCTTGTAGGCAGATCTTCAGCGCGGGCTTTTCTCGGCGGGCGCTTTCACCTGTTACCGTATCCGGCGAGTCATTTACATCAAGGCTGTCACTATACAACGTTCCAAGGTTACATGATTCCGACCCGTGGATCGGATCCCCCATCCGCGAAGTACCAGGGTCCAATCCTCCTTGGGCGAGTCTCGATTATGCAGTGCAGTGCGGTGATCTGGTTGGCCGCCACCACTAGTCCTTGACGCAATGGGCCATTTGGGGCATTGTGTGCCATCAACGGGCTGTCTCTACCACGCCCCCTGGCGGTAGGCGTAAATCCCTCTCACACATGGCTCTCTTTACGACTGTGATTCTAGCCAGGCACTCGCACCATCTCGCGCGTCGACTGCGCTGTCGAAGTACAGGATGTATGTCCTTCCTGTCTCGATAGTATTCATCTCAGTGGCCACCATAGTGGTGGCCCTGAGGCTTTTCACGCGCATTCATCTGCTTAATTCTCCGGGCTGGGACGATTGGTGTCTTCTGGTTGCCATGGTGTGTGTGCCGTTATATGGCTTCTATCACGGACTTTTGGGGAGTTTGAGGTGGATTGGTTGGACTAATTGGTTATAGATAACGGACTATGCATTCTTCGGCGTTTTGATAGCTGGTGCGAGATTCCGGATTCAATTGCTGGGTGTATAGAGTGTTGACATGGTTTAGAGCATGAATATGGCCTAGGGACGCCGGAGACGATGCTTCCAGCTGACACATATCGGAATCAACTCAAGGTGAGCATTGCAGTTTCTGAGAGCGACGACTAGAGTTATGTACTTACAAGTGACGCTTGAATAGATGTTATGGGTCTCTGTTCCCTTACACAACCTGACACTCCAGCTCACGAAGATTTCGATGATCATTCTATACATGCGCCTTTTCCCGACCAAAATCTACCGCATGATATTGATAACCGTACTGGTAGTGTTCATCGGTGCTACGATATACATGGTCATTGGCACCTTTCTCGTATGCGTCCCGGTCCATGTGTTTTGGGACACGGAAAACGACGATAGATGCAGCCAGCGCGCGGCAGTGTGGTTTGTTAATGCTGGCCTACAAATTACGAGCGATTTTATCATCGTCATCCTACCTATGCCCTTGCTTGTCAGGTTGCGGATCCCTTTCAGACAGAAGATCTGCCTGATGATGATCTTTGCCCTTGGTTTATTGTATGTTGCCATTCGCCCCAGATGCTTCTGCATGGTGTTTGGGACACTGCTAACGTAGTTGCACTCTAGTGTGTGTGCTACGAGCATAGCTCGTTTATATTCTCTGGTCAGTCTTGTAAAAACTGGGGGAAGAGATTACAGCCGTATAGTTTGCCCCTCCCAGTGTCTTCTTCAAATAGCACAACTAACAGGGTGATACCAGGCCATAATGGCCTCGTTGCAATATGGTCATTCGTTGAAGCCAATGTCGCCCTCGTCTGCGCCAGTCTGCCGACATTCAGACAACTCATCCTACACGTCTTCCCCCGCCTCCTGCCCTCAAGTGCTCGCAAAAATTACAGCCGCCGTTCGGAGAAAGGGTTACAAGACCCAGGGTGGACTTGGGGTCCATTCACAGGCCCGTCCAATTACTCTGCGGATGTTTCTGTAAGTGCGGACCAGGACTCAGCTTCGCACTGTGAGGATGGCATCCAGGTTGTGAGAGAGTTACGGTGGGAGACGGGTTCGGTTGCTAGTGGGAGCGAGAATGCAGAGCGGGAGAATAAGGCTGAACGAGGAGAGCCTGTTCGTATTCCGACTCCCACTATCCAATTTGAATAGACATTATATAGAGATATAATAAACGAAGATGTGATAACTATGATATACTACACTAGCCATGGCAAGCTGGAGTCGGACTCACCAATGGTGCCTTGGGCAACAACTCGCTCGGCTTTTATGGAAGGAGCACCTACCCAGGCAGGCACCTGTGCTGGGGTGCACTTTCCATAATGAGAAACGGGAATGCCTCTATAACAGCATTCAGGCGACTTAGATATTTCCTCCTGCATATTCCTTCTTGTCAGCATCATTTCAGTCTAATCACCACTTCATTCGTTTTATATCACATTCGTTTATCGTTCCAGCTTATTTAGCCCCATGTGGCAGCCATTTCCCAAGTTCTACATTGTTCGACCAGACGCCAAACAAGTACCCTTAATTCCTCTCGACGAACTGCCGTCGTGGCTCCAGATCGGTTTCCTCGACTGGAATGACCCGAACCTGTACATGTTCATGATTCCAGCCACCACCAGCATCGTACCTCGTGAAGGGGAGTACGATGTTATTTGCCAATATTGTCTAAACAGCGTTGACAACACTCTTCACAGAAGTGCATCAGAGTCCGGTAACGACGCCGGATCTTCAATCTGTGCAACGCACAATCACCAGATGGCAACCAAATCCCCCAGTGCTGCCGACATTGCGGCCCTTGTCCCGCAGACTGTCGATAACCATAAGAAAATTTCTGGCCTTTCTTATATACCTGGGTCCGACAAAGTTATCCCCAGTCCCACGGCGTATCCTGGCCCTCTTCTGCAACAACCGCCTTTCCATTCAGTTCTTCAACGTCCTATTGTTGGCATGTGTCTTATAAGGGTTGTGCAGTTTATGTGGGGACTCGTGCCAACCTTGACTTCGCAGCCGCCTTTGACCAACGGTGTACCTACAGAGGAGGAGCATGAGGGGCATTTGGAGGAACACGACGAGAATGAGGCTGGGGAAGAAGACCCACTGCTTCCACCCCTTGATACCAATGTAACAGGGCCTTTCCAGCCAAACCCGACTGCGGTGGAGCCAGCGGCGCTTACCAGTGCATTGTTAAGGTTACGTCGACAACGCGAGTCATCAGGATTTGAGCTCCGCGAGCCTGATGAAGAAGGTCAGCAGTCTCAGCACAGTCACCAAAGCCAACAAGGTCTGCCAGGGCCTCAAGGGCCTCAAGGACCTCAAGGACCTCAAGGACCCCGTGGCCCCATACGTCTGCCATGTCCTCCATCTGCCAGCGGTCCATCCGGCCCAGCGTCAGAGCAAAGTGATGATGAAGTCCCCGCCAGGATGCTAGATCCGGATGGCAATCCCTCGGACCTGGATTTGTGGATAGCTGGGGTACCCTCCCTGAGTGGCTATGATTCGGTTCGTCTACAACAGACAGTGGACTCTATGTTAGCCGGCGCGTACCACAGGGGATTACAGGATAGGGAAGCTGCTAAAAAGCGAGTTCTCGGCATCCACCACGCAAACGCTCAGCTACTGTCTGATTATTCCCCGTCCCCTTTGTCAAACCAGCAGACTCTGGAAAGCACTGGAATATCATCGGACACGCCTGGCTCGAAATATGATGATGAGGAGACAGATGTACCCGATCCTCAGAATTTGAAACCTCCATTAGATGAGCCAGATGATGATGGAAATGTCTCTGAGGATTCTAAAAAACAGCAGGACTCTGCAGATGAGGACGATAATGACTCGCAAATTTCGAACGACGCGGGAAATCCACGAGACCCTAAAGACCCCGAAGACCCCCAGGACCCTCCTAACCCTCAAAATTCTTCAAACAACGATGATTCTCAAGAGCCACATGATTCGCCGACTCAACAGGATTATGGTCATGATGAATCAAACCAGAAAGATTCAGAAGGATCTCACAGTGCACCAGATTCTCATGCTTGTGGAGGCGACTCGGTTTTGCGAGATACACCAACTCCACAACCAAGCAAGTCTAGTCAAAGCCGGAGTAATTACCGTCTGACACCACATCTTGCCCCGAGACCCTCCCGAGGTACAACTCCTCGTGGACACGGATCCGGTCGTTTAGCTCCTGCGCCGCCAGCTCCTCCGCCGAGGAGTCGAACAAACTCGGGAACTCAAAGGGGCGACACTTCGAAATCGAGGACTCCGTTTCAGAAAAATGTACCAGGTACTGCTGCGGGTGAAGATAAAGGTGTGGACAGTCCCGATATCAGTGGTGCCCTCGCACCTTCCAATCGAAACAGTCAAAAGCCTTCGCCAGGATCAAACCCAAAAGCGAATACCCAAAAGACATCCGTAACCAGTCGGATCAAGGGCGACCCAACACAATCCCAGGAAGACGCCCAATCCGGCAGAGTGTCGCGTCAAGGACATATAACGAAATCAGTCCGTTTTGATCTTCCTTCAGAAAATGACGAGATCAAGGTTGGGGAGCAGCTGAAAAGGCCGGTTTTGACACGAAGGAATTGTGGGGGTATTGAGAAGGCAAAATCATAGCCCATTGGGCTAGGATTGACAGTGGGGTGATGTGAGATGTCAAGGACATTATTTTTAGTTATATGATGCTCCTCGGAGCTCTTCTGGGAATTAGTATAGACAGATCGGTTAGACTTGAATAGATGGTTATAAATTGAAAATTGTCAGCAAAGCATGTCTTCACTTCGAAATACATATTCACAAAGTGAAGAAACGAGTGAGTCGGATAAAGCATTCTGAGCTTTGGCGCCATCGACGATGATTACTCCCGGCTAGGGCACATCCGCATCCGATCGAGATGGCGATCTGATAGACAGGGCATCACTGGGAGTCTCGAAATTGAAGGTCTGATGCAGTGGAGGCGCAAATGTTCTGTCATTGAGATGATAGCAGTAAGCCAGAATCTGGCCTCCCGTGGGGCCGCAGGATGAGTGTTGACAGTGTTCACCATAGATATAGTTACTACCATCTCAGCAGCCCAGATAGGCTTAGCGGGAATAGCTCTGCTTCGTATCCAGAGCAGCTTCGATCAAGCGGAGAGAGTTCCAATACTTTACCCCTGAATCGCTGAAATCTTTAATTTATATACTTCTTCAACAAGACCCTCGATTTCCGCAAGAACCTTAAGATGTGCCGACGTGAATTGAAAGAAGGGGATATGCCTACAGTCACTGGTGAAATAGCGGTGATGCTGGACGTGCTGGGGTACCGCCAGGGGGACAGCCGAATCCTTGAAGCCATTGTCCTAGTAGGCCCTGTGATGGAAGTCGAGGAGTTTGACTTTGACGATGGCTCGAAGTCGACGCACTTCAGCTTCAAGCCAACGGGCACGGAACTGGTCTTTGAGGATGATATCCTAAAAATGATAATGGTACGGACCCAACCGGGCAGCCAGGATGAAACCTACGGGCTGTATCCTCGACCAGCGGCGCTGGTAGATGGACTGTCCACTACTGCTAGCCGCGCCGAAGTCTCAGCGTTCCTAGGCGATCCGGAACATGTTGGGCTGGATTTCGACCGGTACATGGTCAACAGTCGCTATCTGCATTTCGAGTTTGATATGAACGGTCGAGTCACCAGAATCTCTGCCCTACTTGAGCCCGTCGGAATGGAACCGTAGGGGCGTAAAATGACCGAGTGTTACCAGATAAGGGGATAGTCCTGGGACTATCCTGAGACACTAATAGACCCAGGAGGCTGGGGGAAACCATGAGTTTGAGTTGCACAACATTAGTTCCTCAAGCCCTAGCGAGTGTGAAGTCTATTGATTCAACTTTGAGTTGATATTGATTGTTGAATAAATTGTGAATGTTGTCGCCGAGCGGGGGCTTACGGGTTCACGTGAGGTACAGCCAGGTCCCTTGCGTTGGAGCTCCTGACCTCATCCCAGCTCTAATACATCCGTCAACTTGTCTACAGCTGCAACACATTACGCTCCTTGCCTCCAACTCGTAATCTTACGCCCTGATATCCCCAACAACAAACAATGTCCAACCCAGGCAACCACCCAGACACCCCCAACATCCCCACCTCCTCCGCCGTCCTCCGCATCCAAAGCTCCATCCTCATCGACGCGCCCATCCAAGATGTCTGGAATGCACTCACAGACACATCAACCTACCCAAAGTGGAACCGGTTCGTGCCACGGGTGACAGTGCGCAAGCAGCCGGAGGAGGACTCGAATACCGACGATGCGGTCCTAAGAAACGGGACAAAATTCACCTTCCACGTTAACATGTACCCGGAGAAAAGTGACTCCCCGGAGCCTGATGCATCTGGGTTACAGGATACATTTCTCCAGGTTATTGAAATCGAAACGCCAACGACGACGACAACAACAAAGACTGGCAGTGCAGGTAAAGGGGGCAGGATTGTCTGGGCGAGTGATCCCGATGCCGGCGGGCTGGTTTCCTCGCTTCTCACTGCTGAGCGCGTGCATGAGGTTTCTGAGGTTGAGGATGGAAATGGCAAGATGGTGACGGAGGTGCGCAATTGGGAGAGCCAGGTGGGGTATCTTGCTTATGCAGTGAAGTGGATGTTTGAGGGGCGGTTGAGGGGGAATTTCAGGGCTTGGGAGGAGGGGTTGAAGGGGTTTGTGGAGAGTGAGGCGAGGAATGTCGGGAAATAGATCGAGTATTTACTGTAGTAGTATACGTATACGTATCGGGTGATTCTGCTCTTGTCGTCTTGGCAGCCTTATTCCCGATCCGCTGGGACCCGGATGATATCACGGTGCAGGACGTGGCTTGGGAAGTTGGAATTGCCATGGAAGCGAAGAATATCAGCAACGGCGGCGGGCCGTTGGAGCAGCGAAGATCGCCAAGTCTCGGCCAGTCGAACTGTCAAAAGAAACGTCGTACTCCTAGTAACACTAGCTGTAAAATAAGCGGGTCCACGTGGGTCGAGGATTGGCCCTAGAGCACTCCAGCTTCATTTGACGGGATGTTCGACCAAGTATAGGAGAGTAAAAGACCCTGGTTCTGCGATTATGTTGCATGGCATTTGATCCAGAGACCCTGTGGCCTTCTCAATAACAGCTTTATTGTAGTAAACAAGGAGTTACGTTGCCCTTATTATACTTTTACAATATAACTTCTCAAATAGTACCCACTACTGCCAAGATAGGATTATGATATATTGTTACACTGTTGGCAGAGTAAAGGATCGCGGAAATGAGAGACTCAGGAGATAGATGCATTAACAGATTCGAACTCACGGCCTGTTGAGGTGTATAAAATAAGGTGCCAAAAAAAAACTTTGTGCAGGCGTGTGGCAAATGCTATACCCAAACCATTCGACCACCGGGCCATTATGATGCGAAATCAACTCTTATTTATGGCTACCACGTATGACCTTTGTTCCTCGACTGTCGGATAAGAAGCCACACTATGCTGTTCAATTGACTTAGCATTGTTTTTTCTCAAAGACTCACAACCTGGAACCTGAATACTAAGGGGTACTACACTATTTGAATTAGAGTATATGGACCGTCTTTCTAGTACATAATTTGTTTTTCCTGTCTTTGCGGTTTGGAGCGATAAGCCTCAGTAATATTAATGGACGCCGCAAATTGAGACTACGGCTACTGTGGACTGATAACATGAATGAGACTCTGAACTATAACTAGGGCCAGGTTCATATAATTACTTAGTACGTACGTCTTAGTAGATAAGCTTGGACCAGATGGATCTCACTCTGGTCACTCTTGTGAATACCACCAAGCTTCTATCTCGTGTAAGATAGTTAGCTTCTTATGGGCGATACTTATTTAGCCCATATTAAAATTGGCTCGAACGACAGCTGTTTGGGGTGCAGATGGTACAAAGAGATATCGGGTTGCCGCATTTGTTGAGCCGGTCTGGATTGGGGCTAGCGCGGTAATCCCAGTGTATTTGATACGGCACCACATTTTGGACTTCATGCGGTTTGCGCCAATCCAACATGACTGCAACAGTGCAACCACGCCGTCCACGAGCCTGTCAAGTAACTGTGGTGTGTCTAATCCGACGTAGCAGTAGGACTAAGCGGCGGGATCATGATGCGCTGCTGTGCGACACGTAAGGGCACAAAGCGAGTTCCACGGTTCCTCCATGGCAATTAAGCTCGCCGTCGATCTCTCATTTTATTCTGGCGCGCCGTTTCCTTTTTTCTTTATCTCTCTCGCGCGCCCTCGCTCTTTTTTATTTCTTCTCTTCCCTCGCCTCTAATGTTCTGTTATTGACCTGGCAGACCCAGCCCCCTTCAACATGCTTCTCATACGCCTATCAATCCAACTCCGTCGCTTCTCTGGCTCGGCCACCCGTTCCTGACCACAGCGTTAAACTTTGCTTCGCTTCCGGAACTCGATGTCTCGCCACCAGCACTGAGTTCAAGCAAGAGTGTATTCTTGACTCATACCGGGCTCGGTTCAAATAGAGGCTGCTGCTCTGCTCTCCTTCATCCTTCTCCATCTATCTTCATTCTCTAGCACGTTCATTAAACCCAGATTTTCTATCGTCTCGACTTGATCGTGTTATCGATACGCCTCTCATTCCATACTTCTGCTACATATTTTTCATCCGCACACGACTTATCCCTCCTTAAAGCAGCTTATCTAGCGCTATACCGTGAGCCATGGCGACTCATACACCCATGATACTATCTATCTCCACCAAGCCCCAGAATGGCACTGCCACCGTGCCAGGGCTTGGCCTTACGCCTCCAGTAACCCCGACCTCAGACGACTGCAACCCCTCGGAAGCTTGCGCAGGCAGCTCCACGTCGCATGCTGTGGCGGACTCGAGTCCCCCGCAGTTTTCTGATGAGCTGGAATACCAGCGCGACGAGAAAGGTCGCCCCATCTCATTTGGTAGCGGTGCTTGGAGCGTCGTCTACAAGGCCTTCGCCTCGCCTCGTGCGAGTAACCCTACTCGCCCAATTACGCCCCCAGGCTCACCCGCCCCGGCGGGTCGCTTGGTGGCTGTCAAAACGCCAGGCAGAGGAGATGCGCGGCATATTCTGCACGCAGAAGCCGTCACCCTCACTCGCGCCAGCTCTGTACCCGACTCAGAGCATTACATTGTACCATTCCACGGCTACATCACGGACTCTGCTTCCATCGTCATGCCGGCAATTCCTCTATCTTTATCCACCTATATTGAAGACAAGGCACTCCTCGCCCGCCAAAACTTCAGCACAAGAACCATGCTTGATCCCGTCCTAGGGCCAGCCCAGTGGTATGACCTCGCCAAGAAGCTCATTACCGGTTTATCATGGCTCCATTCCAACGCACAAATCGTGCACGGCGACATCAAGCCACATAACATCCTCCTCCAGCCGCGTACGTCCCTCGACAACGACATGGACCCGGCAGAGTTCCCGTATGAACCACTACTTGCCGACTTCTCATCCTCCTACTCAATCACTGCCTCGAAAAAACCAACAGGCACTGCTCTCTCAGCCGTCACACCCCCCTTCACGGCTCCGGAACTTCTTCGCAACCTATCCTCGCCAGATGCCATCCCCACCCCGGCGTCAGACGTCTTCTCCCTCGCCGTCACCCTCCTCGCTGCTGCAACAGGCGATCTCCTCATCTACTCCGGCTTCAATGGCCCCCAGCGTCTGATGCGCGCAAAGGACGGTCACCTCGTCATCGACTTCGCCCGGTCCGGCAACAACGGCTCGCGCGTCCCTAAGAACGGAACAGTCGAGAATATCATCAAGCCTGCCATCGCTAAGGACCCCGCTGAGAGGGTAGTCCCTAGTGCGTGGCTGAAACTGGCTGAGTCTGTTGGGGCGTAGCCGCCTGCCAGAGCCGTCCTTCGACAAATATACGATCACGACCACCTACCTATTCTTGGTTAACGGACAATTTGTTTTCGCATATGGTGCTATATCTTTTTGCATCTTGGTTTGCATATGTACTCTACTATCATGTATACCTTGCTGTCTCTTTTATGTTATCTGACCCACCATGTACTCTTTCCTATTGCATTTTCCCTTCTCAAATCCCATTTCGATGATACCCTCTATACTGTTATTTTTAGACTGACGATTGCGAGGCTCTGTACTGCGCTGTTTGTTTGCTCATGTTTGCTCATGTCTGCGCATTCTTGTTTTTCCATCATATGGTGTGCCATATATATACCCTATAATCGGGTTTCATGTACTCCTCAATATGAGATGTTTCATCCACCATTGACTTCCTATATCGTAGTAACCAAGTACGTAGTTTACCATCCTTTGATCTATATAATTATTGGTAAAGCCCTTAGCCGGGTTGTATTGTCAAGCTAGACCAAAAGCAGCTTAATTTCTTACTCTCTACTGAGTAATATTAAAGAGGGAGAGGGACAATACAGTCTAAGCAGTAGTCCATGTTTGGTATTCCCATAATCTAGCTGTCTATCTATAAATATCTGTCTGTATCTAGTTATATGGTGCATTCTATACAGCACAATGCCGAATGCATCAGCGATTTGGCGCACGGACCTCCAATCACCCGAACTCCGTTTCCAATCCAACCAACACCAAAATAAACCAACCAACAAACCCACGCAAACAATGCAAATATCGGAATCCAATAAAATGAGAGAAGGGGGGTATATATAGTAAAAATACAGAATCACCATTTCTTCCTCGTCCCATCAGTGAGGAACTCTCTGGTTTGTGCACTTGTCATCGACCCCCCCAATAACCGACTCAGCTGCACAGCAGACGCGTCCGAGCCTGTGTCCGCGTACTCTATGGACAGATCCCAGAGTGTCGGGATGGAGAGGATGCGACAACGGACGTCGCTAAGATCATAGTCGAGGTTTTCCTGGTAGGAGGATATCGGGTTTGGTTGTGCTGATTTCGCCGATGCTGTTGTGGATTTGCGCTTGGTCGTTTGTAACTGTAGGTCTTCAGGGTGTTTGTCAAAGTCTGAAATCAGGGTCGTAGGGAGAGACTCGTAGTCTTTCTTAGGGCGTTTGGATGCGTATTGGGCGAGGCTGGGGATAGCCTTGATGATGGAGTTTGCCGTGTGGTTTGGAAAGAAAAGCTCCATTAGGGTTGGGACGGTGAGGAGGTTGTTTGTTTGTAGGGAGTTGGTGAAGGCTGTGAAGAACCGGGTTGCGACATCTCGTTTGATGTGGTCCAGGCGGTTCAGGCGCACTACTGCTGGCGGGTTGGGGTCTGCTTCGAAGTACGCGAAGGTCCGGTAGACTTCGCGCGGGTATATTTCGTCGGGATGAATGATAAGAGGTTGGAAGGGGCGGCGGTCGAAGAGGAGAAGGGCGTCGTCGAAGTCTCCTGTGTGAAAGGCGGCGCGTCGATCATCCATGAGATGAGGAAGTGCGCGAGTGATATCAAAATGCGTTTTGGACATTTCTTCATTCATTGATTGGCGGAGATTTTCGATTCTCGTCACCGTGCGTTCCAGAGCCCATAGTTTGGTATTGGGGTCTGCCGCGCGCCGCGAGATAGATTTGTTAAGGTCGTCGATTTCGTTTTGCTTAGCTACAAGGTTGGCGCGCTGGTAGGTCTGGCTATTTTCTTGCAGGAGCAGGGTACATGCGCGTCGATAGCCCTTTTTGAGCTTCTCGTAGTCGTCGTGTCCTGGGTCGGCATTGTTAAAATTTTCGAAAACCTCGACGTATCTCTCGTTCTGTTGGGTCTTGACGCGCGGAGCGTAAGGAGTCTGCTTTCGATCGGGTAGTGGACTCTCAGGTGCCTGTTCGATTGGTGGGTATGCTCTGCCTTTAGGGACAATGACTCTTTTGTTCGAGGCCCTCTTCTCGACGCGCGCCGTGCCGTCAACCAACACATCCCACTGCTTCTGAAAACCCCAAGAGCCCCTTGTGTCATCCACTAAGGATGCTACCTCGAATGTATGAAGTGCGACCTGCTCAGCTAAGAGTGACGGACGAACACGGGCGCTGATGTGGCGTGGAAGGACCGCTGACACATCCTGTGAAGACAACGATGCCAGTAGTCGTACGCTCCCGTAGGAATGAAGACCAGCCTGCCGCATACATTCCTCCAAAAACACTGACATCCATCGTGCGCCGCTGAAATGATCCTTCGTGCTCCGGGGACCCGGGGGATTGGCCAAGACTAGGAGCGTATTATTTTTTGGTAGGGCCACTTGGGACTTCTTTCTCGGTGGCCCTTGTTCGGGGAAATGTTCAGTAAGCACAGTTTTCCAATCTCGTACAGCGGTTAGGTCCGTCGAAGCTAGTTTGTAGCTTGGGCATCGTTCGGACAATGGTTCGAGGAAGGACTTGTGTAATTTAAGGTCTGGCTCAATGAGGACATGTCTGCGCGGTTTCAAAAGATCATTTATTTTGGACGACAAGAGGCCGGGCCCAGGCCATAGATCGAGGATATCGACCGGAGCTTTTCGCCGGAGGAACGGGGAGAGGCGCTCCACGATATCGTCTATGGATGATCGGTGTTAGTCTAATACAGACAGAGAGGGGGAAAGGATAGACTGACCACATAGACCTTCACTCACAATATTCGGTTTGTTGCCCCCCGCCTTGCTCCTGGGAAGGACTCCGTGAAGCTTTTTGGTGATGGGAAACTGCTTGACGGGCGCCCATCGAGGGATTATTGACATAGTGAAAGGCAAAGATGTAGAGGGGGAATTCAGATCAGCATCAGACTGAGTTCGATCGAGACTCCATCATCAAATGCGCTTCGCGGCTTGGGTAGTTGACAAGTGCGGAAGAAGCTTGAGCTTTGGGAGCTTTTTGCGACGCGGAAGAGACCAAAACCTCCGGAGCCCCGCCGACCTGCGACCATCATCCTCCTCCATCACCCCCTTCCCACGCGCCCCTCTTCGATGGCTCGAGATTTTCCTTGATCATTCCATTCCTCTGCGGATGGAATAGCTCTCTTTGATTATGATCCGTCTAGCCGTCTGTGACCTTACTCTCTGTCTGCTGCCTAACACCCCTCTCGCCTGACTCAATATTTAGTCTGCGACTGCCTGCCTCACGGTCTGAACCTGGCTTCCGGCTTCAAGCTCCCCCAATCGGACTCCATACTGTCATGGCATCTCTATCCTCGCCCCCGAACACTGGGGCCTCCGCTCCGCAGAGCGTGGAGAAGATCACTCGTCTTGCTCAAGATTACAAATTCAACCCTTCGGTTCCTCTGCGTTACTGGCTGAGGACCGCTGCTACGCTCGTTCGCGAGGTTTGTGGCCCATTTACTCTATTTTTCATTTTTTATAATGCTAACTGGTTATGGTAGGCACGTATTTACCTGCGCGAAGGACACGATGAACAGGCGTACCTACTCCTATTCCGACATGCCCAATTGGTGCTCGTACATTTGGCCGGCCACCCAGACTTGAAGGACGGGAAGGATGTGAGAGAAGAGCGGAAAACTTTGGTAACTGCTGAAAAGGAGGTCAAGGAGAATTTGGAGATACTGGAAAAACTGAAACCGAGAATCAACAAGCGGTATGAGCGGTATACGCAATTGATGCGTGAGCGGCAATCCCGCGTGTCGTCGTCCGCTGCAGTGAGCCCCGCTGCATCAAGTCAGCAGATACAACCTCCGGACCCTGCCCTCTCGGGCGTCACTGAACCTTTAGAAGCTGGGAAAGATAGTGATCTGGCTGTCAAACTGGCACGAACTGAGATCAGTCGAAGGGCAACAGCCAGGAACGCCATACGCCAACTGAGCGGTGGGGACGAGTCGAGCCGACGCGCCGCAGGCATATGGGGAGATTGGGAAGAAGCTCTGCAGCGAAATGAAGGCAAAGAGCCAGACGATCTGAGCCGGCGCATCCAAGAAGTGCGTCTCAACCTAGAAGCTCGACCGCAGACAGATGGTCGGAAAGCCAAGTCTGGAACGCGGCCGTTGACTGAGATCTCGTCTACATCCACCTACAAATACCCGACTGTTCCCCGACAAAAACCTCTTGATATCCTGCCTTCTGCGTTAGAGAAGCCGCGCGCTGAACCCCGCAAGCTCACGAAACCGCCGCCGGCACTTCCTCCGAAAGAGGGTTTCCAGATTATCCAACCGAGCGATCTAGATGGAGTACCGCCTCGCCCAGACAAAGTACCGCAGGAAATCTTGTCAGAAGCTGCACCAACAGTACCTACAAAAGTGGCTCCGGATGATAAACGTAAGGGCTTAGACCCCGCCAGTTTCACATTCAAACCATCCGCTTACCTTGAGAACGGCACTCCGCTCCGCACTGTCTTTCTCCCACCGCAACTACGATCGCATTTCCTTTCTCTCGCTGCATCCAACACTCGCAAAAACTTGGAAACGTGTGGCATCCTTTGTGGCACACTGATATCCAACGCTCTTTTCATTTCTCGCCTCCTTATCCCTGAACAAATATCCACGTCAGATACCTGCGAGACAGTGAATGAGTCCGCAATATTTGACTACTGCGACTCTGAAGATCTAATGGTGCTTGGCTGGATCCATACGCACCCCACCCAAACCTGCTTCATGAGCTCACGGGACCTACACACGCATTGCGGCTACCAGGTTATGCTGCCGGAGAGTATTGCGATTGTTTGTGCGCCGAGTCAAACCCCCAACTGGGGTGTTTTCCGCTTGACAGACCCGCCGGGGCTCAAATCTGTCCTGGGTTGTACTCAGACGGGGTTGTTTCATCCACACGCCGAGACCAACCTCTACACAGATGCCTTGCGCCCCGGACACGTATTTGAGGCCAATGGGCTAGAGTTTGAGACGGTCGACCAGCGGGTGAACCAGCTATGATCACGATTTACGCTCATGATCCTTTGCATTTTCGATACCTATTAGTGTTTATTCCCCATGTGCAAGCACCGAGTCTAGGTGATCCTCGATAACTTTAGGGATGGTTTAGAAAAATAAAAAAACAATTTAAGAAAGAAGCCATGTCGAGTAAGCTACGTAGTACATAAGCTATTTACCCAAGTAAGGTAGGCGTGGCATCAACGGCCGTTGGTTACTGGTTAGCCTTACAAGACGGACAGGAGCTTCAACCCCGCCGAACCAAACCCCAACGGCCAGCCTCAACTCCACCTCCGTCTCTCCCGAATTCCCAGTCTCTCGACTCCGTCCACTTTGGCCTCATTCGTCTCCGGTCTGGATCTCAGGGCCGATCTCCCCACCAATTGAAATTCAATTCCTGAAGAAAAGGAGCTCTCGATGTCGTCTGCCTCCCAAGGTGATTTATCCTCCTCTACTCCCACCCCCGCCACCTCAACCTCGTCACCGGGTACCGACCCTCCTCACCCCGAATCAAAAGACAACAGGAGCTCGAACGACGCTCACTCCCATCAATCTGCTGCCTCCTACTT
Organism: Aspergillus puulaauensis; assembly: GCF_016861865.1. Classification (NCBI taxonomy): domain Eukaryota; kingdom Fungi; phylum Ascomycota; class Eurotiomycetes; order Eurotiales; family Aspergillaceae; genus Aspergillus; species Aspergillus puulaauensis. The sequence continues at coordinate 1,385,982 of NC_054859.1, forward strand.
CTCATACCCCGTTACCCACGTAGTATCTGGCCTCTACCGTCGTCTAACCGACCCCCCAACCAGCAACAACGGCAATATGATGTCTCGTCTGCGTCGCAACAACCCCGATCCCTCCTCTTCATCCTCCTCCATCTCCTCCACCTCCCAGTATCCAGTCTTCACGCCCGTCCGCACGGTCTCCCCCTTTCAACCTCCGCCTTTGACTCCTTTAACGCTTCTCGCAAACGAAGAAAACACACCAATCCCCCTCGCCCCCCAAAACCAGCTCCTCTCACGCGCCCTCGCTGAAGAAATCCGTCTCCTCGTCCCGCCTCGCCTTCAACTAGTTGACACCTGGCGTCTGGCGTATAGCCTCGATCGCGATGGCGCCTCCCTCTCGACACTCTACGACAACTGCCGTGAGGTCTCATCTCGCAGCCCGAGGGCCGGCTACGTCCTCGTCATCCGCGATGCGTCCCCCTCAGCATCAACAGTTTTCGGCGCCTACATGACGGATTGCCCACACCCAGATGCACATTATTTCGGCACGGGCGAATGTTTTCTATGGAGAGCCAGCGTTCTCCCTCCGCCGCCCTCACTACTCAATTTCGACGGAGATGGTGGAGTATACTCCGAAGACGCACTTGAAAAGGCAGGCTTTCCCCCACCACCAAGCGCAGATACAACAAACGTCGGTCGATCAACGACACTAAGAGGTGAAAAATCACAGTCGAAATCGCTTTCCCCGCATATGCACGCCCTGGCACAGTCACGCCCTACAAATAGCGGAACTACAACCCCCGACAGAATCCGCTTCAAGGCGTTCCCTTATAGCGGCGTAAATGATTACATGATGTTTTGCGAAACAGGATTTCTCAGTCTAGGTGGAGGGTGCGTTCTCTCCTTCCCCTTTTTAACCCCAGCAGCCCCACAATAGCAATGATAGTCCAGAACTAATACTTGCTACCTTCAGGGACGGACACTACGGCCTTTGGCTGGACTCCATTCTCGAAAAAGGTGTCAGCGCCTCGTGCCAGACATTTGGGAATGAACCACTCTCTGATGAGGGTGTCAAATTCGATGTCCTGGGCGTCGAGGTTTGGTATGTTGGGTCATAACTCAACTTACTTGGAACTCTTGGATCATCTTTCCGCCTCTACTCCTCGGCTCTCCCCGCCGGTGTTTAGAATCATATCTATGGATTGAAGGGAACAGAAAGCTGCAATCTGGCACATATACTAGCATATAATAAAATACCCGGGCATGAAACGGCTGGTCTCCGTCATGTCTCTGTTCTCGATGCGGACTTTGTATATTGGTTGGTAAAATAGTTACTACTTGGAGGATAGTCAGAATACGATATCGGTTGTGAGTAAATCATTTACCAGCCAATTGTCCTTTACCGGTAGTGCCAGGGCAATAAGTTGTCTGTTTTTATCAAGTTCTATCCAGCAAGGAAAGGTAGACGGCCCTTTCATTGTTGACTTGATGTCAAGTAGTAAAAGCAAATAAAACTCGTCTATGTTTATCAAAAGTATAGAGCACAAAAATAAGCACCGCTCGTGGTGTGTTTGTCGCAGGATGACGTCTAGACATGTGACCCGTATCTACAAAAGTGAGTGGGTCGGTGTCACTGCAACAGCCTCGACCTTTGGTTGACAATTTCATCCGCTCAATTTCAACAACCTGCGCATAACTACCAGCCTCTCCGACGCGGCATATAGCGCCTCAGCAATATAACCAGATTTATCTACATTCCCGAAATTCCAATTTTCCGCGAAACCACCATCCTTCTCCTCGCTAATTCAACTTTCCGTCGCTCTCTCTCTACCCCTCTCTCAGCCCCGCCAGAATGGCCTCCTACATGAACGCCAGCGAAGCCTTCGTCCGCGAGAAGCTCGACGCAAACACAGCGCACGCGATTCCCGAATCATCATGGGCCAACAAATATCGTGGAGTGAGTCACTCGCCCAATCCCTTCCGGTGTCTCCAGCGGGAAGATCCAATCCGTTCGTCTTAGCACTAACGCCGCAACAAGGCCACAGTTGAAGACTTAGATCCACCTCCAGCGCTCTCCGTCTCCCCCAGTACCCCTATATCAGCGGCGCTCCTCGCAGCATTCGAACGCGACTACACACACCTCACTGTTACCTCGTCCACGCACCGCTCCCTCCTCGGATACCTTAGCATTCCGCGACTGAAGGAGCTCCTGGCAGCGGGGACGGTCAAGGAATCGGATACTGTTGCGGCTGCGATGCAGCGCTTTAACCGGAAACGCGGCACGTACGAGGTTATCACCATGGAGACGCCGCTGGAGGAGTTGCAGCGGTTCTTTGAAAGTGATACCGGTGCGAATGGGGAGAAGCGAGAGAAACAGGATTTTGCGGTCGTCACGGATGTGGAGCGCAAGTTTGTGCTGGGAGTTGCCACCAAGGCTGATTTGGAGGAGTTTGTCAGGAGACGGCCATAGTCTTTCGCGGTTGGCTGGCAGTTCTTTTTTTCCTTAGTTCTCCGTTATGTGCTGAAGTCGCGATGCATTTTCCCAGGCGCAGTTATTCAACATAGACTGGACATAATACTTAGTTGGGCCCAGCTAACGGATCGCTGGAGCTATAACATTCGGAATGCTTGCTGTATGGATACCAATCGCATATCTTGATCTTCATAACTGGACATACATACCATATAAAGCGCAATTATCATAACACTTTAATGCTTCACGTACACATGCAATACACCCAAACCGCCTATTCAGCCTTCTTCCCTTTCTTCTTCGCTGCCTCGGCTTCTCGTTCCTCCTTGTCCTCCTGCCATGCAACATAGATATACAGAAACAAGATAACATTAGCCATGACGGCTGCAATAATCCCAGAAACAGTCGTGCTCGCTTTCCAGTAACATCAGCATTCGCGCAGCCATTTCAGGTTGAACAAGGATGGAAAGTAGGTAATAAGATAATAAGAGAAGGAAAGATAAACTCACCCCCAAAGTTAACAGAAACAAAATACATCCCCACGGGTGTCGTGATCATAGCTATGGTAAACCCGACGAGTTTCCAGATAACGTGCCTGAATGGAGTTTATTAGCTTTGTTTCCAGAACTTACAGCAAAATAGAATAATTGTGTAATGGGACAGTATGCAACGGTATAGCCATGGCGCAAGTGGACACCGATGTATAGCAATGGACCACTCACATCGGAACAGCAGGCGAAGTATCAGAGTCAAACTCCGAGGGCTGCTCGCCCGGCGTAGAGCCGGGGGCGGCAGCGTCTGCGTAGGACTTTCCGGGTCGTCGGGAGGCCATATTTAAGGTATCAACTGTAATCTAGCCGTTCTCAGCCCGTGTCAAAGTGTCCGCTGGTGTTGTAGTAAGAATGAGGCAGCTATAACTTAGAGCTAGACCGAGTGGTGTTGTTGTTCATGTTGCGGAATGTGGAGAAACTGCGGATGAAATCATTATGGAGCGCCTTGGCGGGCTAGCCGGATTGGGTTCCTAGGGCTGGTGTCCTGTTTGTAGCTTCATCTGCATATCAAAGTAATATATAGTGTAGATTGTCCAGGTTATTGGCATGGGTGTGTTCTGACACTAAAATTTTTCATCAAATATGTCTTCATTTACCGTTTCTCTGTGTGAAGAACTATCAGGAACTATAAGGACAGAGTCGTCCTTATAGTTGCCAATGAAGGTATGGTTTAGCATTACCAGCAAAACCTGGAGCAATGAGAGTTCCTTCGGACCTGAATATTTTCTTATGCTACATAGTTCGATTATTGTTCGTAAAAAGTCGGCGGAGGCTCTATCCCCAAACCCATACACTATTTCGTTATTAATTTAGCCATGGCCATCTTTCGGACGCTTCATCTTAGGTTTTTCTTGTCTCCGACATAGATAAATTGAGTACAGTCAGTCAATACTAATGAAACTTTGAACCTGACTTCCAGTCATCTGCGCCGCTGCCTGCCTTTATGACTATCCAGGGCAAAACATACCACGTGACATATAGTTCTCCCGGGGCACCCCATTCAAGCAGTATTGTCAGCCACGTCAGCGCCAGATCTGATTTCCATAGTGTCGAAGTTGATGTGCTTATTGTGTGCGCGGACCTCTTCAACGTGTGCATCAAGCTTAGAGTCGCCGGGCTTGGTGTGCCAGGGCTTCGGTCCTCCCGGTGCGAACATCTCTTCAATCTCTTCAAGCGTCTTTCCGCAGGTCTCAGGGTATGTAAAGAAGAAATGTACGGCAGCGAGGATACACATGACGCCGAATATCAGAAACATTTTCCACGTCACATTCTGGAATCCGGGCGGGATATATAGGCCCAGGGCGAAGTTGAAGAGCCAGTTGCCAATCGCCGCGATACCCATACCATTGGCACGGGTTTCAAGAGACCAGACCTCTGCTGCGTAGACCCAGCACACGGGTGCTAAGGTCAATGCGTAGATAATAATAAGCAAATACGAAAATGCGATGACAGTATGGGATTTTGATCCCACCACTCGTATCAACACATTTTCGTCGCCGTCAACGCCCCCAGGAACGTATTCGCCAGATGAAAGAATACCGGCGACGACAAAATGGCAAGCCCCCATGAGAAGGGCGCCGTATATAAGGAGTGGCCGGCGACCGGTCTTATCAATGTAGAAGAAAATGAAAGTTGTGAAGATAATGAAAAGTGCGTACTGGATGCCGGAGGAAATAAGGTTGATGTTGCCCGTCAAGTTTGCCATCATAAAGATATACACAACATACTGTTTCAGGTTAGTTCAAAGATACAAGTCTTGATATATCAAAGGTCATGGCTTACATAGGTCATCACGTTAGCTCCCGAATTTTGCTGCCACATTTGCACTGTAAAGCCAGCGAGGGTTCGCTTCCACATGCCGTTGTACACGAATTTGCGCCAGCCGGGATAGGCATCGCGCTCCGCCTGAAGTACGGTCGTGATTTCCTCCCATTCGGCAACGACAAGCGGGTCGTCACGGTTACCACCAGCCTGGATATTGGCGAGGGTCTCGATAGCCTCCTCGGTACGGTTGACCTTGGCAAGCCATCTAGGAGAGCGCGGAAGAAATGGCAAGCCAATGATAAGGAAGACACAAGGGACGAATTGAATTCCCCAGGCAGTCCGGAAAGAGGCGTCTCCATCGATGTAGTGGCAGCCATATCCTACAAAATACATGATCAAAATACCCCATTCTGAGGCAGATTAGTCGGATGAACGAGAAATCGGATGGCCATGATGTTAGAACTTACCGATTGCCAATTGTTGGATGACAATGAGCTGCCCACGCTTCTCCTTCCTGGCGATCTCTGCAAGGTAGACAGGTACTTGCGAGCTAGTAATTCCAACGCAAACTCCGTTCAAGACGCGCCCAGCAATCAATGACCCAAAGCCATTTGTTGCCGTTTGGATAGCGGTCCCAGCAAGCCACCAAACACAAGCAAACGCAATTGAATCGCGGCGACCTATCTTGTCAGAGACAAACCCTGCCATGGCGGAGCCCACCACCGATCCCGCAGCGAGGGAAGAGCCGATAGCACCCTGGCGGAGACCAGCCGGGTTATCAAAATATTCTTTGTACTGATCCGTACCGATGATTGCGGACATGGAGGAAATATCAAACCCGAACAACATTCCACCAACGGTGGCGATAAACGCCACAAAGTACGTGTTGTAGATCTTAGGGAACTTCATGGTGCCGCTGGTCAATCTGCGCTTGGCCCCAGTACTAAGTTCTCAGGAACACAATCAGTGGAGATAAAAGCAGAGGGAGCAGAGGAAATGGGCAGTTCCACAACTATTTAATAATAATAGTTGAGAGCCAGAGTATGGACCGGGGGCTTTGTTTCAGCACCAACAGTCATTTCACTTGTGATTTGGTTGTCAAGAAGAGATATCGGACGACCAACCGCTTCTCTTTAGGCAGATCCCAGCGTTGTGCCGCCGGGGTTTTGCCCATTTCCAGGAGTTGCGAAGCTCGCCTTAGCCTAAACAAACCAAGAGGGTGGGAGGCCAAGAGGAAGGAATCCAGTTCGTGACTGTATCCAGCATCCCCGCCCCCGGCGCTGTTCCCAGCCAAGATCCCCAAGATGGCCAAGGCTGAGGGTGCAAGGGTCTGCGATCCACAACATTTCCATCAATCGTTCTGTTCCCTTCTTTTGTTGGCCAGAACTCCTCCGCCCACTGGATATTTGAGTGTCAGACGACAGCCCAAGCGTTCATTCGAGGGGGCATTGGCCTCGGCGAATCGGCCTATTTGTCTGCTGGCCTCTGCACCTCCTAATATCGGCTCCACGAAGAGTGTTGTCGATGTACTCCGTATTTTGTAGGCGATCGTGGGTCTCACTCGAGGCCAAAGATCGCGTATCCAAACAGGTCTGACATATCATCAAATGTAGGCATCGTAGTGAGAATTCTCGCGTGCAGAATGTCTTTCCCATACTTTAAAAAGTCATCATGCCACGGTTAAATAGAATCCTTCCCGTGCAAGAACGCCACATCAATTCCAAAAGCTATGGTTAATTAGTCATTGGGCTAAGAGTAAGCACTTCCGGGTTTCATTTGAGAGGCCCAAGCAGATCACATAGTCGGCAAAAAAACCGATGGGTTTGAGACTGCTCTTGCCGGCTGCTCACTCGAAAGCTGATTCTCGTAAAGGGGATCTGTCATTGCAGTTGGCGTCAGCCATTGGTATTGCGGTGTTTTGCCAATCCAGAGAAGCCCAGCATCATGTTACCACCCGAGCGACGACAGAGAAGGCAGAAGCAGAGCGTAGAGATGAATCGTCAGTTGAACCTCAGTTGTTAAGAAGGTGCGTTAGTAATGTCGCTGCCTTAGGTGTCAGACTGTATTGTTCCTGTTAGGGTTCCCAGTTTGCCATTCTACACCGTATACACAACTCAATTATCACTCTCAGTATTCTCCATCTTAACTGAGACAAAACTCCTTGAGAATTATGTCTACTATTTCTCACTCTTATATCTGTTTTTGTGCAGCTGAGTCGCAACAATGTCATCGGCATCCTTGCTGGGTATGATATCCACCGCCTACATTCTCAAACACCACGCTGTCAACGTCAACGGGTCAAGTAAGCCACCAAGTTGTCATTTAAGTCTCAATAAATGATAAGTTTACACAGAAAGTGCAAACAAACGCAGCATCGGCAGGATTCACCTTGTACAATGACTGCCTTCCTAGTTGGTCTTAATTGATTCGCGGTATCACGTGACGGGCGCGTCCAGCGCGATTTTGCGGAGAGGCAGAAAAAAGTCGCCTTGGAGAATCCGAACTGGACTGCTCTCTTTTCTTTCCCCCGAACGACCTGGAGGTGGAAACAGGTAGACAACCCATCTTGGGCACCCTTCAGCTTTCTTTCACTCTTTGGCTGCCCACCATGGAAGACACGGTCCCTGACACCCCCGTCAGCAACAAAAAAATCGTCCATAGCACGCCTCCTGCCAATATGGCCGACGAAGATGGAGATTATGAGACGATCGCCACCCTCCCTGCGAACCCTCCCCAACACATGCTTGCAACACAATCGTTGACACCCACAACACAACGATTTACACAGCCCACGCAGATTGTCGATGTTCCTTATTCCGGCAAGAGTGTTGTCCAAGTTGCAGCTTCTTCCCCTTTGAAGCCCCCCTCATCTCCTTCGCGCCCTTCGCCAGCCGGCCCCGGTCGTCTTTCCAATCTCATGGCTCCCAACGGCACTCAATTTTGTCCTCCCGCAAAGCGCGCGCCAGTCATTGATTTGGACGATGACGGTCCGACTTACCGGGGAGGCTCTTCCGATGACGACGCCTTGATGAGTACGGACATCAAACCAGCTATGTTTACCAAATCATCAAAGAGCCCGGAAAAGGCAACACCAATCGATCGATTCAAAGAGATCACCTCGTCCGCTGTTTACGACCCTTCGAATGCCAAGAGATCCGCTGCAGAGATGGACCCTACCCCGAAGGGGGTTGCCATGAAGAGAGCTCGTCAAGATGGCCCTTCGCGCGCCCAGCCAGTGGGCTCGCAATCACTGTCATTGCAGGATATTGATGACTATCAAATGCAGGTGAAGGTAGAGAGGATGTTAAAGGTTCTGCCGCAAAAGTCAGTATATGATTGTGTGCAGGCCCTCCTGGAGAAGAAAGGGAGGTTTGAAGATGCGATGGATTATTTGGCCAGCATCGAGGATCAAGACGGACATGCTATCTCATCAGAGGATGAACTAAGTATGAATAAGAAAACGTCGCCCATAGCTCCTGCAAAACAAAACATCAAAGCCCGGGGAAGGATTCAGGACAAATGGACGGCGATGAATCTCCCAAAGGGCCCGCCGCAGAAGCCTTCTCAACAAGTAGAGGAGGAGGCAAAGCCGCGAAAGCGGTTGATTCGAGGACCGAAATCTCGAGAGTCGCCAGTGCCGTTAAGTCCCACCCAGGACGAAAAACCAGCTAAGAAGAGCTTCGGTCGACTAGTGCAAGGACGCAGGCGTCCATCGCCCGCACGATCCGAGTCTCCTGAGGCGCCTCTGGTCATTTCTGACGACTCCGACTCCGCATTTGATGCTCAAGAGGGCGGAGGTCTAGAGACGAAAATTCTTGGTTTCTTCAACAAATGCGACGTCCCAAGCCTTGCTGATCTGGCCGCGATAAACGAGGACCTCGCTGAATACATCATAACGAAGCGACCATTTTCTTCTCTGGAAGAAGTTCGCGTCATCCCGGCTCCGCCTACAGAAGAAACAACCACCAAGACAGGCAGGAAACGCAAGGCACCTAAGCCGGTTGGTGATCGTATAGTTGACAAATGCCTTGACATGTGGGTTGGATACGAAGCTGTGGATTCATTGGTCGCTCAATGCGAAACGCTAGGTAAACCAATTGCGACAGAGATGAAGAAATGGGGAGTTGACATGTTCGGCAAGCGCGAGGGGGAGCTTGAGCTTGTCTCAATGGAACCCTCAGGCTCGCATGACTCTGGAATTGGAACACCCGCTAGTCAACGATCTGACGAGGACAGTGACGGACCAGGATCTCGATCTCGGAAAGCTCGTTTTATCTCACAGCCTGGGATTATGGCTGAGGATCTTAAAATGAAGAACTATCAGATCGTCGGTATCAATTGGCTGTCATTGCTGTTCGAGAAGGAGCTCAGCTGCATTTTGGCAGATGACATGGGTCTCGGAAAGACCTGCCAAGTGATAGCGTTTCTAGCTCATCTATATGAGAAGGGCATAAAGGGCCCACATCTTGTCGTTGTGCCGTCTTCAACCATTGAAAACTGGCTTCGAGAATTCCAAAAGTTCTGTCCGACACTTTCGGTGATGCCGTACTACGCCGACCAAAATGTACGTGCCCAAATTCGTGAACAAATCGAGGATAACAGGGACGAAATCAATGTTGTCATTACGACCTATACGATCGCAAAAGGCAAAGTTGACGCACATTTCCTCCGCAATATGGATTTCTGCGCTTGCGTTTTTGATGAAGGCCACATGCTCAAGAGCAGCACTTCGGTCTTATATGAGAAGTTGATCAGGATCCGCGCTCGTTTTAGGCTTCTTTTGACGGGTACGCCGCTTCAAAACAACCTCCAGGAACTTGCTTCTTTACTCGGATTTATTCTCCCTCAAGTTTTCCAGGATCGCAAGGACGATCTCCAGTACATATTTTCGAATAAAGCAAAGACCGTTGACGAATCACATTCAGCACTCCTTTCTGCGCAAAGGATTGAAAGGGCAAAGTCGATGCTCAAGCCCTTCGTTCTTCGGCGAAAGAAGCACCAAGTCATCGATTTGCCTACGAAAACCTCCCACGTTGAATATTGCGAGATGAACGCTGCTCAGCGAGGCATTTATGAAAATGAACAAAACGAGGTTAAGCAACTCTTAGAAGACAGGGCGGCCGGGAAGAAGACAGGTAACAGGTCGGCGAACATTTTGATGAAGCTTCGCCAAGCAGCCATCCATCCACTCTTGCGCCGAAGACATTACGATGATAAGATCCTTATGCGCATGTCCAAGGCCTGTCTGCAAGAGGAAAAATGGGCGCTATCCGATCCAAACACTATCTTCGAGGAATTGCAGAATTACAGCGATTTCGAATGCCACCAATTATGCTTGGATAACCCCAAGTCAATCGGAAAGTTTGCTCTTAAGAACAACGAGTGGATGGATTCCGGCAAAGTCGACAAACTGTGCGAGCTGCTCCGGCGATTCAAGGAAAATGGAGACCGCGCCCTCGTTTTCTCGCAATTTCGAATGGTCATGGACATTCTTGAAGATGTACTGGAGAACCAGCATCTGGAGTTCGTCCGACTTGACGGAACAACAAGCGTCGAAGATCGTCAATCTATCATGGATGCCTTCCATGAAAGAACCGACATCCCAGTATTCCTCCTTTCTACCAAGGCTGGTGGTGCTGGAATCAACCTTGCGTGCGCAAACAAAGTCATCATCTTCGACTCCAGCTTCAACCCACAGGAGGATGTCCAGGCTGAAAACCGCGCCCACCGAGTTGGTCAAACTCGTGAGGTCGAGGTCATTCGCATGGTGACCAAGGGCACAATCGAAGAACAAATTTATGCGCTCGGCCAGACAAAGTTGGCTCTCGACCAAGCCGTTGCCGGGGAGGAGGGTGCCGATTCCAAGAAATCCGAAGAAGCCGGTATGAAGGCCGTCGAGGAGATGGTTCTTGCGGATATCTCGCAGAAGGAGGGAACATCCTGATCATCTACCTCATTTATTCCTTTTCCGAGTTTGATTTTGATCTAGATTACTTGTTTATTAGCGGTGGGATCTAGTCATTGCATTTCATTTTGTGGTGTATTGCACTTGCAGCTAGTTAATTGGGGATGGTTTGTCTTGTTGGATGGGATGCATTCGTTGCACATAAGTACACTGGTCCTACTACTGGATCTAACCTGGGGGTGCGATTCTTGATATATTAGGGGCGTTTTCGGTTTTTGTTTCCCACTATACTTGGGCCCCATTATTAGACACAGGCTCATGAGCATTGAGACATTAACCTAATATTACATTTTGAAGTATCATAAAAAAGGATCATGCCACGGGTATAAAGACCTTCCTCCTCTTTAGTAGATTTCTCGGCTCTGTCTATTCTTAGTCCTTGTCCCCTTCCCCGTTCGTAGGGTTCTGAACCCTGCGATCCAGAATCTTATCCACGATCCCCAAATCCAGCGCTTCCTGCGCCCCCATGAAGTAATCCCGTTCCATCAACTTCTCAATCTCATCGATCGACATCTCCTTCTTCCCCGTTAAGTGCATTTTATAGATCCGGTTCAGCTGGTGCCGCACCCGCAGAATCTCCTTCGCATGAATCGCAATGTCCGTTGCTTGCCCGAAGTATCCACCAGACGGCTGGTGAATCATGATCGACGAGTGCGGAAGACAGTAGCGCTGACCAGCGTTTCCACCACATAGAAGCAGGGAACCCATGGAGGCAGCTTGGCCGACGCAGATTGTGGAGACGGGAGAAGCGATGTAGGTCATTGTGTCGTAGATAGCGAGGCCTGAGACGAATCAAATCAGATTAGTTCAGTTACTCCGTACGTGCGCATTTAACCCTTCACGGTGCTCTTAGTTGGTTGTTATAGAAGGAAAGACATACCGGCCGTTACAGAACCCCCGGGGGAGTTGATATAGAGGTGGATCGGTTTCTGTGGGTTATCGGCTTCGAGGAAGAGGAGCTGCGCGACGATGGACGCGGACATGGATTCGTCGACCTCGCCATTTAGGCAGATAATCCGTTCCTATTCTCAAATTAATATATAGCGCCAAGTTGAGCGAGGGTATAGAAAGGTGTCATGTATGTACCTTGAGGAGTCTAGAGAAGATGTCGTCTGTATAATATCTGTGGTTAGAGAGTGCTTGTGTAATTGATCGAAGGAATTCACGTACAGGTGTGCCAGCCACCTCCCTATAGAACGTTACTATCTATTATTCAATTGCGCGTAAGAGAAGAGAAATGCTTACCACTGTCTCTGTTACGAAGGGTGTTGGGGTCCAGCCCCGCGGAGGTTGCGCGGACGACCGAACTCGGAGGGAGCTTGAGAAGCTTCTCACTGAAGCGCGGGAGGCCAGGAGACCAAGTCGCCGTAATGAGCGACTTACATTCATGGTGATTATGAAGAGCGAGGAGTGGATATGAGAGAGGAGGAAGGAGAAAGGGTGTTGGAGGAATAGGGTCGGTGGATGAAGCTCCGCGGTGTTGGAGTTAAAGTTGGAGTTGGAGCTGTTAACTTTGAACTGCGGAGCGGAGACTAAAAATCGCAGTTTCCGCTCTGCATTTCCTCAGCTCTCCTTTCAACCCCCTCCATTTCGCCATGGAGCACCTTCACAGCCGTATGCCATACGCTCAATGGCGTCTTCGAGTGTTCCGCCAATTATTTCTTCCATCCGGTTCATTCAATCCTGGCTTTTTGTCCCGTCGCGTGCATTCTAGCAATGGCCGTGTCCAGGACGACCACGACGCAACCACCAGGAATCACAGCAAAACCCGCAGCAATGGCACCAATAGTGCTGGCTCTACGACTCCGCCGTCCCAGCTTCTGCCTCAATCGCCCCTTATAACACACCCCAATCCCGGCCGCGCTATCCGTCACCGCAAGAAACGGCTGCCCGGACGCGATGACCCCTCTGACTCCGATCTCAGCAACAACCCATGGGCCGTGGCACTCGCATCTCCAGTCCGCATGTGCAGCGCCACAGGAATGCGAATGCCCAAGGCCTTCTTAACAGAGTGGGGGTTGATAGAACAGCCCGCCTCCGCGGCAGGCTCCAACCTCGACCCAAAATCGCGCCCCGACACTCCCATCGAAAAAATAAAACAAGAAGGCAAAGGATTGTGGATCCTTCCCGTTAATCTCATAAAAGAGTATTTGGCAGACCCAGCTGAAAAGGGCAATGGAAAGGCGGCTGCTCGCCGTAGCCTCAGACTTCGCATGGTCGACCGCATACCCGTCCTCCAGAAAATCTCAAACGCGGTAATACGCAGCCGCAAGTCAAAGCACTCGCCTTTTTTGCCCATGATCCCTCTCCGTTGGAAATCTCCGTTGGGTCCCCTTACTTCAGCCTGTGAATCGCGTCTGGCCTGGCGGTTTGATATGCCCGATTTCGTGCTGAGGATGAAGCGTAAGGAAGTGATGAGGCAGTTAAAGAGTGCCTCGGACGGGTTTAAGAAGCGAGATGTGAATAACGTGTGGGTATCTTTTGATACTCTGTACCCGCATTCGGGAGAAACGCTTGTGGAGGGATTAACGAAGGAGGAGACAGCCCGAGGGGTGACGTTCGAGCGCATCGAGCGCGGTGTTTTTCTAGTCTTTGGGGATGGCACTGGCAATGACATTGATCCCAATACTGGCGAGGCGGCTGTTGCACCAGAGATCGTCACACTCCCGGGGATAGATAGGAAAGTTCCTGTTTTCGATCTTTCACGGCTCTTTTCCAAGGCCGAGTCTGAGGAAATTCGAGCTTATCATCCACGGTTCCAGAAGTCTGCGGTGCTCCTCAGACCATCTAACAAGCTTACTGTTGATGCAGTGCTGGGTTTATGGCATCTTCAGGGGTATCTCAGACCAACGCTTTCAAAACGTTGAATTTGTAGGCTCCAAGTTCTGGCATGCTCGCTGTATTTTTATATGTATACCGAACATATCCTCTATTTCTATATCTACCAATATTCACATGTGCATATATCATGCGTGCTCATTTCGCAGCGTGAAGAAGATCCGAAAGTTTATCCAGGTACACCGCCGGTCGAGTAGGCCCATCGACAAAGTCCTCCTTGCTACTAACACCTGTAAGAACCCCCAAAGTCCCACCTAGCTTCCCCTCCAGCCCGAACCGGATATCAGTATTCGCGCGATCCCCAACCATGCACGCACGGCTCCGATCAAAGTGAAACTTGCCCTCAATTGCATCCATCATCGCCTGGTTCGGCTTCCCAAGCGACACCGGATCCTTCCCCAGCATGAAAATCAATGGCGCACTCATAGATCCCGCACCGGGGAAGAAAGTCCCCGAATTCGGCAACGTCGAGTCGATATTCGTCGCCAGAAACACCGCTCCGCGTCGCACATAGTGGTATGCTAGCGAGAGCTTCAGATAGTTCAGGTGGAAATCCAACCCAACAAGGACGACCCCGACTTCTGGGTCCAGTAGGGATTCATCGCCTGCGGCGATACGCTTGTAATCCTCCGGGTTGATGTCTCGCCGGAACGAGGGATCTGTGCCGCCGATAAAGGGGACATTCTCAGAGTGGAGTTCCTGCTCGATGCCGGTTTCGCCGAGGACGAAGACCTTGCGCTTGTTTGGTGGGAGGTCGAGGATGCGGGAGATGTAAATCGAGGCGCTGTAGGAGGATGAGAAGATTTCTTCCTATATCATTAACTCCATGTTAATGTTATATTCTTCCCTATGAAGTTGGAAGTGATGGAAAAGGCGTATGTATATACCGTGGTAGCCGGAATGCCCAATGCCTCTAGCTTCTTCTTATAATCCGCTCGCGACTTGGTGCTATTGTTCGTAACAAATACGATTTGCTTTCCTGGTAATTGGGGAGAGGTTTATCAGTGATGCAGCTCCGGTTCGGCTCGTCGGAGTATAGGCATACCATTTGATCGCAGCAACTCTAGAGTCTCGACTGTCCCTGGGAAAACGTGATCACCGGACCACAGTACGCCTAGAATAGGTTATCCTCCCATGTCAGCGTCATTCTGTAAAGTGGTGTGGTCTGCGACGAAAGGCTGCGGGGAGATTGAAAATAAAGAAAACGGACCGTCGCAGTCAAACAGGAATACCTATCCCAGGAAAGTCAGCCATAAGCAAATACTGCTATAGATAATCAACACAAAAAGTCTTAAGTCTTACATCAAACTTATCCAAGAATTCGCGAATGCCCGCAGCATCGCCGGACAGGTAGCGGGGTACGGTCATTGCGGGGTTCCGGACGGCGATATGAAATCGAGGGAGGAGAGAACGGTGGGGAGGAAGAGAAGGGCAAGGATCTTTCTATAAAGGTGGGCCGTTTCTGTGTTGCAAGTTATTGTACCGGTGAAGCTTTTGGGTGAGAAAAGGCTGAGCCGGCGCAATGTTCATGATCGGACAGTTCGCCGTCATCGCTCGAAAGGCGGACACGGTCCCTTGTCGACCGGTGTCTTCACTCCGATGTACACCGAACGACAAACAGGTTGTGGTGTGTAACTTTGACATCTTGAATGCCTTTGTTATGTTATAACCATACAGTATAATCCCACTCATTTACTCCGGTGACATTTAGATGTGCTTAGATTATAGCGGGTATCTGGAGAGGCTATCCTACGGTCCCATACTGGCCAGAGTCAGTTCATACAATCATTATTCTAGATATGAGTCCGCTGCTAGCTTAATATAGCAAGTCACCAAGACATGTAATACTGTCCTCCGGTAGGATATAGTATTGCTCCCAAAGCGTTCAGTGAACGGTCGTGGCACTGGATTTCGCCAGCTCAAATGTACCTGCATGGGGGCAGGTTGCATGCATCCATGATATTCGAGAAGAGGAACTGTTATGGTAACAAATTCCCTGCAGTTATTACAGCTCTTTAGGATTCACCAATGATTCCGGAAATCTTAACAGCAACGTCAAGAATCGATAAATGTTCATCAGCACCGTCGACCAGCCGCTTGTCAATTTCTGAAAACACCAGCACGATCTTGTTTTTCTGGATATCAGAAATTGCATCATTGTAGATAACTCGTCGATAAAGCTGTGAGTAGTCAGTATCAGGCCTGGACAGTGGGCTCGAAGAATGTATACCTGTAAAAGAATCTGCGTCGCACTCCAACCGTCCGCCACAATGTCCGTGACCACTTTCGAAACATCTTCATATGATGAGCCAATCTTCTTCGGTTGCATTGACTGGATTAATCCATCCAGAACACTCTCAGGGACCACGCCAGCTATTTCCTCAATAGTTCGAACGGTGATCGTGTCAGACCCTTGGTCCTTCATCTCCTCATCTTCCCCGTCGTTCTTTCCAGTCTGCGCCGCTCCTATCAGCCTTGCCGCACTCTGCATGTATGTGATTGCACGTCGCAGATCACCATCGCTGCAGGATATCAATTTATCAACAACACCATCTTCAAGTGATAAGCCTTCCGTCCGCGCAATATCCGACAATCTGTCCCCAGCAGCTGAGTTATCCAGCGGTTTGAAGCGGAACTTGCTGCATCGACTAGCAAGCGGCTCAATGATTCGAGTAACATAGTTGCAGACCAAACAAAAACGAGTTATCCGACTGTATTGCTCCATCGTGCGGCGAAGAGCGGACTGTGCATCCTGAGTCATGCTATCCGCTTCATCGAGAATGATGATTTTGAAGGGAGGGCATGGATATTTCTCGAGGTACTCGGCATCAATCCCCGTAGGGTGGCTAAGCTGCACACGGGCGAAGCCTTTTACTTTTTCACGGACGATCCCGATACCACGTTCGTCTGATGCGTTGAGTTCGAGGATGCGAGATTTGTAGAGGGCAGGGCCGAAGAGGGATTTGGCGAGAGCGAGGATAGTGGATGTTTTCCCTGTCCCTGGAGGGCCGTAGAAGAGCATGTGAGGTAGCTGTATAGCCCATTGTTAGCATGGAACTTCCCGCGGGGTCCGCGCAGAAGAGGTGTCGTACGTTGGAGGCTTGCAGTGTCCGTTGGAGCACTTTTGTCGTGTGATCCTGGGCCGCGACATCATCTAGTGTTTTAGGACGGCTGATATTGTCAATGTCACCCCGTCGCAATCCTCAATCAGCGTGATAACATACTATTTCTCAACCCATGGTTGCAGTCGCGATTGCTCTTCCTTCCCTTCTGCTGGTTTTTGCTTTGAGCTGCCGGACCCAGCGGCCGCGCGGGCCTTATTGTTGAAGAAGTTAGCCGCCATGCTGGAATTTCCCAGTTTGGCTATCTGAAAATGAGTTCTGTTGCTGGACGGCAATAAGGCAAAGATTGCTCACGAAGCTTGATGAAGCTCGGGTCGCAAGGGCCATCAAAGAACGCGTCTCCACTCCAATACGCGTTTGCCAAGAAATCAATTAATCCCAATACGAACTCGATCTACAGTCATCAGCGGAATGCACAGTTATGCAATGGATCATTATTGAACTGTCTTTTTGTTTCATTATTGATATCGTAGCATATATTATCTGTCTATAATTCATCCCGTGGGCGCTGCACTGCCTCCGGGGTCGCTTCAAACATCCTCTTCTTGGTATTCGAAGGTATCTCCGCCTCTCCCTGCAGCTCCTCCGAGGTAAAATCGTCCAGGTTTGCTTGTTCCACATTATCCTCCACTATTTCGCCAATTTTATCGATTATCCAGTCTCGGTCCGCCGATTCCATTCCTGGGACCTGGTCGGGAACGTTATCTCTTCCAGCGCCATGGGCCTTGGCTTCTGGTACATGACTTAAAGCTGGTGTTTCCTGGATCAACATGTCAGTCGTACTAGTAGTCGCTGAAGACTCAACAGCTTTGCTAGTGATTCCTACAGCCCCCGAAAGACCAAAAACGACTCGCAGGATCAGTTTGAATGGCATCCATACTACCCACCAAAGCGGCCCATACAGGAGCCTTCGAAATACCAGCCAGGAAATTGTTCCAATTAGGATGTAGAACGCCGTTTCTAGATACCAGGTATCCGACTTTTGCGAACGGAGAAGAGAACCAACAAGGTTGCGTGAGGACGAGAGAAGTGTATCAAGGCTAGTATATGATTCCGATAGAGAAGATAGGGCAGCACCAGATTGTTCTGCAGAGGCCTGTTAGAGCAGTGTTTTTTAAAGCCGGGCGAGTCAAAAAAACATACCTAAAGTCTCCTGTGCGAACTGGCTCCGAGAAAGCTCAGCCTGCATAAGATGGTGCGTTCGCCTCAACGCCGTGGTGACATCTTGCGAGGCATTCTTGACAATATCATCCTGCGTCAGCTTCTCTTTTGCTGGGTTTCGCCTTTCGACGCTATCCGATCTTGAGAGGAGTAGTTCCCGTTCCTTGCGCCGAGCAACTTCAGCATTCCGCTTCGCTTGTAATTGCGCGTTGCGGAAGTCGCCTCGCGTCCTGTAAAGCAGTACAAAAGTTAGTGGTCATGTATAGAAAGTCCCAAGTTGGATAGGGCTACCTACTTTTTCAAATCATTCGCCAGCCGTCGAGCTAGCGCAACAGCCCGTTCCTTCTCCGTCTCCTTTTCGGAATCCATACCCTTTCTTCTAGAGTCTGTTTGCGTTTCTAGAGCGT
This sequence comes from Aspergillus puulaauensis, assembly GCF_016861865.1. Taxonomy (NCBI): domain Eukaryota; kingdom Fungi; phylum Ascomycota; class Eurotiomycetes; order Eurotiales; family Aspergillaceae; genus Aspergillus; species Aspergillus puulaauensis. The sequence continues at coordinate 1,404,242 of NC_054859.1, forward strand.
CGACATCGTCCTTTAATAATTCCAACTCATCCTCAGCATCCTTCAGTCGGGAATGGATTTCTCCTCCAAGCTCGAGTCGAGCTTCATCCCCCTGTCCAACAGTCACGCTAAAGGTGTGTAGCCGAGAAACAAGTGGTTGTATTTGAGTGAGAGCAGCAGATAGTTCTTTGAGCCGAGTTTGGAGTACGGAAATGGTTGACATTGTCGCGACGTTTGTAATCGTGTACGGTATGTAGGAAGTTCAGATTCAGTGGACGTCGCAGCCTCGTTAATCTCGCATCATAAAAGAGATAAACATATTTGTGTGAAAAGTAATTCAGGCGCTATGCGAGCTTTAATCCAGAATACAAGAGCATCCATGTGTCCAATTCCGTTGCGGGCCATCGTCATCGGTTCCTGAGGCCTGACGGTGGGAGTTTGCATCTAATGCAAACTGGAGGTGCTCCGACCACTCCAATTTGTCCGCGGATTTTCCCGCCCAAAAAGTGAATTGCGAGACAACAAGACAAGCCGTACAATTAGCGGATTTACACCCCTCAGTCCGGTTTAAATACCTTTATACACAATTTAGACTATCTCAAATACGATACCCATCTCTTTCTACCGGTTCGTTCCGATCCCTCTCATCTCTAACTCACCAATCTACCTCTACTAACGAACACCCCCCAGAAGCACATCGCGACCAACAGGTCCCTATCCAACAAGATGGGAATCCCTCTTCAAACAATAACCACCCTCCGCACAACGTTCAACCCGTTCGCCCGCTCCTCGCGGCCATGCCGCCTCATCCTCTCGCTCCTCCGCAATCCTTCCACAACCCCCGCCAGCAGTCCGACACATATCGACATCAAAGTCACCCAGCTACCGCGGACTTCCACGAAAGAGCCCGAGATCACGGTGGGGTTCAAGGGAGGAAAGGAAGTGAAGTTCGAGGTCGGGAAGCGCCAGCTGAAGATTGGAGATGTTGTTAATGAGATTTCCCGAATCGGTAGGGGTATTGAGCGTGAGGAGAGTTTACAGGGTTAGTTGCGACACATGAGATTATGGAGCAGAGAGGGCACGGCAATTGAGGTTTATTGCTGGGTCTCCGAGGTAGGGGGTTGGGTGTACTTTTATCTTGTATATTTACGAAGCACCTACTTTTCATTTGGTCTGGATTAGTTTGCGAATATATCATGTCTTCGGCGCTAGGATATTGGATTTCTTGCATTGAAATACTTTGTATATTTTAAGAGGGGCAGATGTTTCCAAGTGGCGTAAAAATGCGCCAGTTGGCTCTGTTAACGCAGCGCGGTTTCTACATGGCTTATGCAAAACACTCGCACGGGCATTTGCCTCAATGTGTATGTAATGTACTATATCAGCGCTCTCTTCGTCTCATATATGCCAATGGAACCCGTCTAAAGCCATGGTTCAATTATCGTACTGTAAATAAACCGTATTTTACCTCATGAGCAGGCAGTAGCGGTTCGGCCGGTTGATGGTAACCTTTTCTTCACAGGCATTAGTAGTGTGGTTGGATAGCATCGCGACCTAATTGCAAGACTTCGCAAAGTCTTTCCTGGTGATATTCCCTAATTACGAGATCGAGGATCTTTGAAGGCATGGAATACGGTAGACCAATTGCAATGTATTGTTTCTCTAACCGATGGGAAGTTATATGTTCAGTCGCTAGGCGCTGCAAAAACTTGAGATTTTATAATTTTTGCTTGACATAGATTTACACAGCAGCACCAGAGATGAAGAACCACTTGTCAATGGTGCCATCAACGGGAGCAGGGGGAAGGTTCTCGCCCTTGGGGATGCTAGCGAGCTTGGAGGAGTCGGCACGGTCAGCGGAGCTCTCGAGGGTGGAGTTTGCACTATCGTATGTGTTAGCATTCTAGGTTACGGGGTTTTCCAGGCAGGGCCATGACTTACAGGCTGATGTCGCCACGGTCAGACTTTCCAGTGATAAGCTTCTCCCAGGCATCGGCACACTCATGTATGACCTCCTCGGCGTACCTATAGATGGTTAGAGTTTATACGATTACATCACCAATGAAGTTAAATCTTACTTCTTGTTCTTGGCCTCACCAGAGAAGGCGAACTGGTTCTCGGGCTTGCCGTCGGGGATTTTGTAGATACGGAACCACTCGTTGGTGGCACGGAGGAGACCGGGGAGGTGGCGCTCAACATCCTCGATGTCGTGGAGCTTAGCGGCAAGAGGGTCGTTGATATCAATGACGATGACCTTCCAGTCGGTCTCTTCCTCATCGAGCAGAGCCATCACACCAAGAACCTTGACCTGCTTGACCTGACCGGGGTGGCCAACAAGCTCACCAATCTCGCAGACATCGAGAGGATCGTTGTCACCCTTGGCCTTGGTCTCGGGGTGGACGACGTTGGGGTCTTCCCAGGTCTACCACGGAATTAGAGTCTGGCGTGACACGGTGTAGATTTTTTTGCGCTTTTCAACGTACCTGGGGGAAGGCACCGTAGTTCCAGAGGTAACCCTTGTGGGGGAAGCAGTTGCGAACAAAGCGGAGCTTGCCCTTCTTGGTGTCCTGCTTGACGGGGTTGAGGAATTCCTCCTTGGAGATCTAAACACAATCCTTGGTCAGCGACTGTCTCCGCTGGCGGGGCTTCGAATCGCATACCTCCTGCTTGGCGTTGGTCCAGCGGGGGATCTCAACGATCATGTTGAGGACTGTCTTCTCAGCGTTGGCGTAGAGGGGGATATCGTGGAAGGGAGAGACAGGCTGGCCATCCTTCTCGATGTACACCCGGTGCTCCAGGGTGTAGGGCTGGCCGATCTTGCGGACGGTGTAGGACATTGTGGACGACGGCGGGGTAGCGGAGGTAGCAAAATGTCTAGAGACTAAGGCGGCACGATTTGTTACGGAAGTAATCGAACGATCAATTCGAGAGGCTGAAGAGGATGGCAAGGATTGGGAGGGGTTAGTGGAAGAGAGAGAGAGAGAGGAGGAGGGAGAGGAGGGAGGGGCTTGTTCAGTGGGGGGAGCCAGTGTTGCTGATGTGCGACGAGGCGCGGGTGAGCAGCGAGTGAGGGCGAGAGTCGGACAGGCGGTGGGCAGCAGTCGCCGGGTCAATGGAGCTGTAATACGTATTCCTTGGACAAGGATGGTTGTTCCCGCGAGCATCGAAGGGAGGAACCGACTCAGAGATGCAGAGACCTTGCCGATCAGGTCAATTGGACGGTGGAAGCTGGACGAGGCAAATTCGGGGAGCTTACCATAGGACCGGGGGCGATGCGCCGCTGAGGTTTATAAGGGATGGATCGTGGAAGTGGTCGGGAAGAAATTCGGTCACAAACCTCCCGAGGTTAATTCAAGGTCGTTCTGAAATCCGATAACAATGTGATTGTTTAAGTTCCGAGAACCTCTACTGAAGCTATCTATCGAGGTACAGCAACCGACTCAATATCGTCTTCTTTGCAGGCGCCGTTCTGAATCCAGATCCTGAGATAGCAATATGGCAGTAAAATTTGGCAGCTCGTTGGATGTAAGATGGCTCGGCCCGTAATCATTGATACCTGCAAGTTACACACTTAACGTACACTACTATATACTATCTGCTCACGCCATCAGCACCATCATTTATGGTATATGTATTCGCATGACTGGTCATGCATCTGCTGTATATGCACCATTTGATGGCCTACACGTATTTGCAGTCATCCCGCCTCCTACAGTCTGGACCGTTGAGGGGTCTTCCGAAAATTCCACCATTCATTATTGCGACATCGTGGGTCTTCGCTGTCAGAGAATTATGCCACGTGATATTCTTGGCAGGAACGGTCCATGAGGTTACGGGCCGTACGGTATCGAAACGAACCAAGCCTCTTATCACACGTGACGAGAATTTTTGATCTCCGCCTTCTGCAATTCCGAGTCACCATCAACATTATCCGGATCATTTCCCTTTGGGTGGACTATTTCCCATATCTTAAACCACTCTAGGCTGCTATTCTTCGCAGCCCCTTCCCCTATCTTCGGAACGCAAAGAATGCTATGCTCAGGTTTCTCCGCGCCGCGATGACTTCCTCCCCGAAACGAGTTCCCATCCCCGCCAACGGGGTCGACTACCGTGGCAAGGTTGTGCTTGCACCGATGGTGCGGTCCGGAGAACTGCCATCCCGTCTCCTCGCTCTTCATTATGGGGCAGACATTGTCTGGGGTCCAGAAACGATCGATAAAGCGATGATCGGTACCTCGCGGCGTGTGAACCCCCGCAATGGCACTATCGAATTCACCCGGATGCCGTCGAACAGCATCAAAAAGGAAAGCCCTCAAGAATCTATTATATACCGTATTGATCCAATACGGGAGAAAGGAAAGCTTGTATTCCAGATGGGGACAGCCTCGCCAGAACTGGCTGTCCAGGCAGGCAAGTTGGTCGCAGCCGATGTGAACGGTATCGATGTCAACTCGGGATGCCCAAAGCCGTTCAGTACGATGGGCGGGATGGGCGCTGCATTGCTACGTACTCCGGACAAACTTGTGTCTATCCTTGAAGCGCTGGTCAAGGAAGTTGGCGAGCCATATCAGATCGGCATTTCTGTCAAGATTCGTCTTCTCGAGACACCTGAACTTACAGAAAACTTGGTGTCGAGGCTAGTACGAACGGGTATCCATGGCCTCACTATTCATTGCCGAACAACACCAATGCGCCCCCGCGAGCGCGCAATCCGGGACCAACTCCGTATGATCGTCGAAACGTGCCACAACGCCGGCGTCTCCTGCGTCATAAACGGAGATGTTACCTCTCGCGATGGTGGGCTCGCCCTGATGCAAGAATATGGCGCAGACGGCGCCATGATCGCCACAGCTGCAGAGGCCAACTCCTCCTGTTTCCGGTCCGAAGCAGATGGTGGGCTCGCCCACTGGCGCGAGGTAGCTCACGCCTATGTCAAGTTCGGAATGGAGTGCGAAAACCGCTTCGGCAACACCAAATACCTCATGAACATCATTGTCCCTGGAAAAGACAAAGAATTCAAGGACATCGCCCGATCCAAACAAGCAAAATGCTACTATGATTTCTGCCACATCTTGGGCTTCGAAGACCTCATGCCCGCTGCTTTGAAGGTTGACGAGACCCTCAATCTTACCGACAAGTCGATCATCAAGGCCGGTAACGAACCCACCCGCAGCAAAGCTGTTGAAAATGCCAAGTCCAACAACAACGCTGCCAGGGCCGCGGGCGGAGCTCCCAGGTCCAAGCCCGCCTCCCCTGCCACTGCTGGCGGGATTGGACCTGTTCGAACAAACTCCATTCCTAAGCCCACGAAAGCCGAAGAGAAGCCAGCAGAGGTGGACGCATCCACTATCCCGGCTCCTCAGAGCCAGGGCCTGGCTGTCTAACAGCGTTCCTCTTCTCATCTTATTGTTTGTTAAGGGCATCTTCGGCGTTCAGATTTAGATAAGATATACATCTATGCGATACTCGGTGGTTTCTTTATTGTTTGCTTGCATTATTGGTGTTGAATTGACGAATCAGTGTTGTGCTCTTAGAGGTTCGAGATTCCCATAGCTTATCATGTCATATAATCCAATCACAGCTACGTATATATATATTACTTTGTTTGAATAAACATCATCTATTTAATTTTCGTTAAAATTGGCATTAGAGACTATAAGTACACCAAGACACCGTTCAGTTAGATTACAGAAATAGAAACCCAGAATAATTACGTCGTGATTCTCTCTAACCGTCCATTAGCCCCGACCTGGAGACCAAAACGTTCGCGCAAAAAGGTCGCCGTTTGGTCAGACGGTGCAAAACTATTTGGTCGCCGGATGGGAGAAGGACGGTATCGCCATTGGTCCCGAATAACATCGAACAGCCCCATGCGCACTATCACGGCTTCACCCGAGGAATACTCATCTAGGGCATGTTGGTGGTTTGTGTGTCCTCCGTTCTCTTCTGGGTCGGCTAGTAATCGGGTTCGTTCGAGCTCTTCCTCGCTGGGAGGCTGGGAGGCCTGCTCCCTGATCTCGTTATCGTCGTTTGCTGGCTGCGCTCCGGTCTCGGTTTCGCGGTTTAGGAGGCCTCGCTCCTCATGGTCGTGGTCCTGCGCTTGGGTGGATGAATCCTCCGTAGCCGTGGTAGTAGTGGCAGCTGCTGTGGTATCCCTCGACTCGGCCACTTTTACCCGCTCTACTATGAGGCCTAGCATGACGAAATTGAGGAACATGACGAGCAGGTCGAGGAAGAAGAGTCGTGTGAGCGGCACGGGGGCCTTTTGGCCGATGAAGTCGATGAGGATTCCACCATGTAAATAGCCGCGCGTTGATTCGTCGGCCTCGGGCTGACCGAAAAAGTTGTGAATGATCATGCAAAATAGATTACTTGCGAGGATGGCTCCGATAAAGGGCTGATTCCGCGTCGGGTCGAAAGGAGGTGCTTTGGGGGTAAAGAAGATCAGTTGTGCAATGGCCCGGATCGCGAAAAGTACTATTGAACAACTAATAATAATAATAAGTCAGCCTTTTCTGTGCTTGTGGGCGGGGCGACTGGGATCCAAGGCGATAAGAGTACTCACTCCATGTAGTAGAGCGCCGATAACTCGCAGTAGATAATGATGTCGAGATCGCGGAGTAGACGGTCGATGAACGCGAGTTTCGCGGCGGTCTGAAGCTTCTTCCTCAAGCGCTCATCCTGGATCGTAGGAGACGCCTCCGTGATGCTGCCATGTTGGATGCCGGACACGTCAGCGATGTATTCCGCATCTCGAAAGACATCCGGTGTTGTCATAGAGGGTCATCCGGGCATTGATGACATCTATGGTATGATAAAGGAACAGAGACCAGGCGCTGTTATTCAACAGCCAGATGGGGAATAAGTGCGGTCACTACAGTCTGAGAGCTGTGTGATTCAAGGTCGGGGAGATGAGAGGAGTGTGGAGATTAGACTGAGGGGGGAAGTCGATGGAGGCAGCAATCCCCGGGATGAGGAGACGCCGGACTCGGAAATATCTCGGTCCGATCATCAGCCATCCTGTAACTATATCGCTCTATTACTGGGAATTTCCTCAACGACGGTAAATGCACTGTCATTTATCTGATAATTGCACTTTATGCTAATATACTACCCCTAATCCACGAATATTGTCTGAGAAGTGCTAGCGTAATGTTGGAAAAAGTTCTTGAAGAGCCGAATGCTGTGGGCCACATCATAGGTTCCGCCAGTCTCCCGAATACTATGCATGCTTAGCTGGGGATTTCCTAGATCCAGTGTCCGAGCACCAAGAGCAGCGGAGAGCATGGGTCCAATGGTGCTTCCACAGCTGGAGTCATTGCGAACAACGAATAGCTGCAGAGGTACACCCTCGCCACCGTTCTCAGCAGCCTTGCGCGCAACTTCCTGAAGAAGAACAATACCGGGGGAATTTGTAGCATAGCGCGCGTTGGCGTTGATCTTAATCACTGGTCCCTTGTTGATCTCCGGTCGGTGATCATTTTCGTACTTGGCCGACCAGTTGGGGTGAACTCCGTGTGCCATGTCAGCTGAGAGGAGGAACGAGGTCGATAAAGTCTGTTCGTAGGCGGTGGACGCATCGGCTTCCCCAGCGCCAGATGGTAGGACAGACAGCCGGCGAATAATACCCGGGAGCATACTAGAATCCGCCCCTTGTGCGGTGGTGCTTCCAATCTCTTCATGATCAAACAAAGCGATAAGGCGAATGGTCGACTCATCATCCAGGGCAGAATCATCAGCCACAGACTCAATCAAACCTGCAGTAGCACAATATGAGCTGTTCAGGTTGTCCAACCGCGGAGAGAAAATGAACTCCTCCAGCAAGCCTCCAAGGGAAGACTTTTGCGTATCGAACAGGATCATCTCAAAATCAAGCACATTGTCCGCCTTCACGCCTGCCTCGGCCGCAATCAGCTCTACGATGTGCGGGTGATGACGCTCCGTGATGGCCTTTAGCGGAGAGAATTCCCCATTCTCCCCCTCTGCGGTAGCGGTCTTTTCAGCATCACCACTGGTAGCACTGTTGGACTGGCCGGTACGGTTGAGTTCAGCCGCAATCATGCCTGCAATAGGAAACAGTTGAGTCTCCTTATTAAAGGAGAAAGTTTCCTGTCGCTCCAGGTGGATGGCCAGCGTTGGGATACGGAGGACTGGTGATATTAGATGGGGTGGGCCAGATATATAACAAAGATGAACATACTTGGGCGGTCAATCTTGATCAGTTTTTGAACAATAGAGCCATCGTCGGTCCGGACCATCGCCCGGCCTGCGACACCTAGGTCACGATCGAACCCTAGGAATATCGTTAGCGGTTCGGAACTTAAATGCCATGATTAGCGCTTACATGTGTGCCAGATACCACCGCCGTAGGTCTCAACGCCGACTTGGATATAACCTTCGCCACGTTTGTTGCTAACTGGCTTGATCCTCAACACAGGGGAGTCTGTGTGAGCTCCGATCATGGAAATAGCATTTCCGGGCTGGCTCCATCAGTAAAATCGTCATGTTTTTAGCTTCATTGCACATACCTTCCATTTCTTACCAACTGCAAAAGCCACGATGGTTGAGCTATTGCGGGTCAAGTAATACTTCCCACCGGGACGGCAAGTGGACGCCCATGAATCTTTCTCCTGTCGATATAGTCAGTAACCTGAACATTATAGAAATGGAACACCCGGCTATTACCTTTATTTCCTGGAATCCCGCGTTTGCAAGGAGGCTTTTGGCGGAATTTACGGCATGGAAAGCTAGACTCCACGTTAGATAACGGCCGGATGTTTTGATGTTGGGAGACGGAAGACATTACGTGTGGGGGAAGCATTGACAAAGGACAGAAAGTCCAAAGCCGGTTGCTTGAGGTTCTTGGTCAAGTTTGAAGTCATCGCTGAGTACCTTGGGATGCCAAAAGCTGTGAAGGCAGTGAGCTCAATGCGAGGAGAAAGTGGAGTCGAAGCCTCCAGAACAGAAGGCTCGCGTAGCCTTCCATACGGCGTAGATCAGGCGGTGCTTGGCGGTCAGTCGCCAGCCCTCACTCCTTCCACTACTATACAGGATCCAAGCAATGGTTACGGGCGCCCGACAACAAGTATTATCTATACAAGAGAATAATTACCAATGCCAACAAGGCAACGATTCTATTTGTTGAACTTATGCCTAATCGAACGATCGCCAATCCGCCTAGTTCATCATGTGACTACCATCTTCGGTATTGAATCACGTGATATAAATAATAAAATAGTTATATAAACACGTAACTTTCTGTCTTTTTAGGCCGAGGGGGTGTGCGTGTAGCCAATCAGGGTGTGTGTCAAGCGGCCGAGCTTCAATTGGGTATAGGCTATCAATTGAACTCACCGAACTCTATTTATCTTATCTGTCCCAGTATAACGCCTACCGAAGAGCAGACAGTGTGAGAGCGGATGATCTTTTGCTGGTGGACGAGGGTTTACTAACCGTGTCAGTGGTCCAGGAACCCGTGTTTACGAAATGCAGTCTGGGTACCTTGAGGCACTTAATCCCTGCTACAGATACCCGTACATAGTGCATGGAAGTTATAAGAACTGGCAGTTCTTGAACTTTCCCCTGGAATGGCGGAGATGGACGAATGTCGTGTATTGGATGACAAACCGCACCCTCGAGTCAATCTTCCCGTCTTAAGAGACTGATGGAATAAATCCCTGCATCCAGAATGGAGCTTGTTGTTCAATAGAGCCTATGCCGGTATTCCTGCCCCCAAATTCTGCAGCGCCAAGCCCTAACTATGCATCCTTGCCCAAGTAGTAGTACCTCGCTTAACTACAGCTTCATATCGTTATTGGTCGCTCCAGCGGCTCAGCTAAAATCAGTAAGCTTTCGACAAGGGCTCTAGTCTCTGATCTTTGGATAATTAAAACTGTCTGGCTGACACTGCCCCTGGGAGCCGTATCCCGTGTTCTTGCATATTCCATTGCATCTGTATTTTCGTGTTTCCCGTAGTAATCCAACTATGTAATTATTATGATTTATATATACATATCTTAGTTTAGTCTATCCTAATAGTACCATCAACGATCATTCCTCCCAGCAGGAAGCTCTAAAGGCTGCGGCTGTATAATATCCGCCTCATGAACAGACTTCGAATCCGCGTGCTGTACCTCTCCCCCTGCTTGAACCACACCCATAGGTATATTAAATCCCTGATTCTGAATCTGCGCATATTTCGCCTTCATGCTCCGTCTGCCCCATAAAAATCCACCTCCTGCGCCTGCAATCATAAGGATGCCTAGTGGTACACCCACTCCGAGTCCAATCGCAGTCTTTGTAGATGAATCTGACTTCCCTGAGACAGTCGCTGTGATAGTCGCAGCAGCACCAGAGCTCGCAGAGGAACCAATTGGGACTAAGGTCGGGCTGACCGTAAACATCTTCGGGTCAGTACAGCAGTCGCTGGTGTTCCCGCAGCAATATTTCCCGTCGTTACAGGTGAAGAGTCGGGATGTGTAGCTTGAATCCCCGCCAGCCTATGAGGTAGGATTTGAGCGGTTAGTAGGAACCTTACAGTATGGACTTAGTAGATGGCAACGAGGGGGTGAACGTACATCATCATCGCACATGGTCTTCGGCAAACAGTTCGGGGTATCCCAGTCCTGACGTGTGCAGAGACCTCTGTACCATCCTGCTCTGCCCGGTTTGTCGCTGCCGCCGCCGTCTATGTCCTCCCAGTAGCAGAGACCGTTTGGTTTGCAGATGTCCGGATCGGTAGCGTTGAGTCGGCAGCACATGGAATCCATGCCGTCCATAGAGATACATGGCATGTACCTGGCATCTATTCGCTTGGTGTTGGGGGCGTAGCAGGGTGCCGCTTCGTTGGCTTGGATTCTGGGTAGGAAGGGAAGGAGAAAGAGAAGGACCGCTCCTAGGAGTGAGAGGCCTGAGCTTGGTGTTGTCATTGTTCTGATCATGATTGGATCCCCTGCCACGAGGCTTTACCAAAGGTGTAAGCTCAGAGCAGGAGGATCTTGGGAAGAAAAGAGTGTGAGGGCACGAGAGCCTCTAAATAAACCAGCATCCTAGACCACATACGGAGAAATTCTTTGGCCCCTGCTCCTTTGCCCGTGGTTCCCCTTTGCCCTGCAGACCCACAAATATCACATACATGCGAACGTTCATTCGATGGGTCGTGAAATTCCCACCGTGGAGATGAGATCCTGTTGGAGATAGCTGGCTGGCCACCAGCCTTGCAAGGTCTTTTGGTGTAGTGGTCTAGCGTCTCATCAGATCCTTCGGCTGGTCTTTTAGCCCCATTAGCACAGGCCACTGTCGTTGAGGCTGAGTTCATCCTGCGAGATTGCCTTGAGGTGCGATTTTTACAGTTTATATTGGCCCGAGTCTCCCCACAACAGGTAGTCGTGCAATCTGGGTCGTTCATCCCGCACTCCCGGATCGGATCCTGTCGGGTTTCCTACCTGACACAACATGCTGGGAAGGAAACATAATAATATAGTTTAAGAAGAGAAATAATCTGAGCAGGAATCACCTGTATCAACTTGCGGTGAGACTTTTGACAAGGCTGTTATTCTTATAGAACTTGTGAGCTGTGTTTTACTGTTCCCAGTAGATGAGCAGAGAAGAGGAATCTGAGAGTCAGTAATCTCCGGTTTCGACTGTTGGATCAAAGGTAACAATCTTGTCAATAGGAAGCTATTTTATTAAGTTCCTTCACTGACCAGGTGCAGAGCTAATCCCTTATTTATAGTTAATTGAATCTCATTATCTTTCTTCCTTTTTACTATAGTCTTTTCTTTTCTAAATTATCAAGAGAATACAATTCTCTAAGAATAGATTCTTAGAAATAGAGCCTCTATAGTGGTTCTCCTGCAGGATAGTATGATTATCAAGACTCTTTTAAGTTATATATATTGCGGCTCATGACTCAAAAATTTGGATCGAAATTGCTTCTCTGTACTAATTGATATCCATAGAATTTATCTTCCCGATGCACTTGTGTTATCCAGCTGTGTTCTACTGCCAGTGGTGGAATTTGCAATCTGCACGCAGCCTTGCGCCACCTGTGTTATCTCTATAGGCAGCCTTGACTAGGTAAGTATCGAGCATGACGGTGCATTTGAAACCTAGCTTATAGAATGAACTTGCCCGAACCTCGTTTACTTACCCCGCTCCGCTTCTCTTATGCCAGGGCATCAGAGCCCAATAGAATGGATCATAACGTGAAGCAAACAGTTTGACCTGGCCCCATGACTGTATCTGCCAAGGCGAAGAGGCCCCCGATTCCATGTTCCAAGTAACTGTATATTGTCTAATTTTAATTCTGCTTCTATATAATAGTGAAGGTTGCCGCTGCGGCATCTTCATTCTTTTCCTTTTAATCTCTCACAATCCTACCATCCAGTACAATCCTACTAGCAAGAAACCTGGTAACCAAGGCTCAAAGTATGTCTACCATAATCATCACTACTCGGCTCTAACTAAAGGTATTATTATACAGCAAATTTCCTACCTCCTTCCACAATGTGCTATAACATGATATCGTATACTTGCGGCCACACTATCAAGTCGCAGTCAATTACCTGCCCATGTGACACTCAAAAAAGCGACATGAAATCCAGCTTCGAATGCAAAGATGGATGCACGGGGTCGTAAAACCACGTATTTTTCTGGACGGTACAGGATTATCAAAATATTTGTATAAAGCATCGAAGGTCGATTGATGGGAGTCCGATGAAGGGGTGAAGCTAGATATATTGCTAATGTATACGGAGGGGATACCTGTTTCTACTGAGGGCAGTGTAGAAGTTTCGGGATCCAAAGTGTATTCAGTAGGAAGGATGTGAAGTATTGTGCCATAGCTATTTATTGGCCTGCTATCAATCCATTGCCTGTTTCTAGCAAGTGGTGGGTACCAAACACAGTACCGCTCATTTAGTACTAGGGGCTTAAATGTAAGAAGTCAGCTGTTAGACAGCTTCATCAACAAGTATAAGAGCAGTTGCTGAGCGTTAACGCTATATAGTTATATCGGAAGCAGCCAACTATATAATGCAATCCGGACTGGTCTGATTATTGTGACATGGTTTGCTCTTTTTCAAACATGCCTTCCCGGACACGTGCTCTTTCAGCATAAAAAGCCCTCCAGGACCAGTGAATTCAATAATAATGGCTTGTTGAATGCCAATGATGTATTTAAAAGGGAAGTGATTATAATGGGGATGCAACTACACCGTAGTAAAACTGGTAGTTTAGGGCAGAAAGCCTGAATTGTGAGGCAGAACAGCAACAGAGTAGGGTATGAAGAGGAAATTGATGATCTTTATAAATTTTCACTATGTATTATATAATAGTGACATGGTAACGTAAATCCCGGGCGGTAGGTGCGTCCCGGGCGGAAGGTAGTTTTTGCACCCGCATCAACGCGTTTCTTAACCTCAACTTTTAACAATTATCATGCCACGAAAAGCGCGTCAAACGAATCAAAATTTGGTTGAGCAGGAGGGCCGGATCGAATGCGCGATTCAAGACCTTAAAAATGGAAGATTTCAAAAAATTGCGCCCGCGGCGCGTGCCTACAATATTCATCCAAATACACTCCGAGGAAGACTTAATGGCCGATATTCTCAAGCAGAACTCCGCAATCATCAACATAGGCTATCCCTACGTCAAGAAGAGGCCTTAGTAGGCTGGATAGTATCACTAGATATTCGTGGAGCAGCCCCGAGGCCCTCGCGCGTTCGTGAGATGGCCCAACTTATCCTGGACGAATCCTCAACCCTATCCCGACTAATTGGAAAGAACTGGGTAACAGAATTCACCAAGAGGCGCCCTGAAATTAAAACCAGGTTTGCTCGAAAGATTAATCGTTCAAGAGCGCTCTGTGAAGATCCTAAGATAATTCGCCTATTTTTCGATGAGATACAAAGGGTTAAAGTCGAGTACGGTATATCAGATGAAGATATCTATAACTTTGACGAAACTGGCTTCGCTATGGGTCTAATTGCAACAACAAAGGTGGTATCTCGAGCAGAAATGCCAGGCAAACCATGGCTTGTACAACCAGGGAATCGGGAGTGGGTTACAACTATTGAATGTATCAATTCAAGCGGGTGGTCGATTCCATCAACGATTATTTTCAAAGGAAAGCGCTATATTGAGGGTTGGTTTGAAGAACTGTCTATTCCACCTGCATGGAGGATTGAAGTTAGTGATAATGGATGGACAACAGATATTATTGGGCTTTGCTGGCTTGAAAAATGCTTTATTCCAGCTGTACAAGGGCGGCAGAGGGGGGGGTATATACTTCTTATTTTGGATGGCCATGGAAGCCACCTAACTCCTGCTTTCGACCTTACATGCAAGAATAATCATATTATTCCTATCTGCATGCCTCCCCATTCATCTCACCTCCTGCAACCTCTTGATGTTGGCTGCTTTGGTCCTTTAAAAAGGCGTACGGATCTATGATCGAGAGCAAGGCACGCTGTGGATCTAATCATATTGACAAGCTTGATTTCTTAAAGGCGTACCCGGAAGCCCATAAGAAGGTCTTTACAACAGAGAATATTCAAAGCGGATTCAGGGCAACTGGGTTACTTCCTTTCCTACCTGCTGCAGTACTGGATAAGCTGCAGTTAAAGTTATCAACTTCTACACCCCCCCCAAGCAGAGGGACTGCTTTAATTCCATCCTCTTAACTTTGTACGCCTTATACGGTCCGCCAAGTACACCGAAAAGCTTCGTTAATTAAGAAGCTTCTAAAAGAGGGCTCTAACAGTCCACCAACCCCCTCCAAGCAGGCGCTGGATGAATTTGTGAAGGGGTGCGAGTTAGCCATATACAACGCTGGGTTGTTGGCGCGGGAGAATACGGATCTCCGCGAATTCGTGGCAGATAATATGGTAAAAAAGAGTCGTTCTAGGCATTTAATGACTCCTGCAGATGGCCTTTCATTTGCAGAAGCCAGGGACCTTATTTCATCAAGAAATAATGAAGTTCAAGTTAGTGGGGGGGTGTCAAGCTCTACTGCTCTTCTAACTTTAGAGAGACGTAGCCGCGCTCCACCAAAGTGTACGAATTGCGGAATACAAGGCCATAAGAGAACAAGCTGTCGTGTTTCTAATTATCTTTAGTTCAAAGAATTTAATTAAGAATTGATGAAGTTATTTAAATCGAAAGTTTGTATAGCAATAGGCGGGTGCAAAAACTACCTTCCGCCCGGGACGCACCTACCGCCCGGGATTTACGTTAAGTTAAGATTGTATGTTGGCGCTTAGATTAGAACGTTTGGGTGGTAGGCGGTAAACTAGACAAGACGTTGGCAAAGGCAGCAAGGCACTAGCTAACCAAGTTAACTACCTTACCAAGTATTACCTGACTCATAGTTAATCACTCCGTGGATCAATGCGCCCCGAAGACCAAATCTCCGATTACTCTGTAAACGCCGGTCGCCGGTCGAGAAGCCGAGAACGAGACAAGACGAAACGTGGGACAAGAAGATCATCTTCAATCAAAAACGCGGAGAATTAGAGCCACAGCTCTGAGCTTCCAAGTTGCAAATGCCAAGTGCAGCAGCTCGTTCTCACTCTCAGCCAGAGAAGGGGCATTCGTGGTCCGAGCGTCTTCGCGTTCCAGGGCGCGTGGAATGCGAGGAAGTCGCGAAACCGATCACGAACCCGCAGGAAGAAGGGAGGGCAACACCAAAACAACAACAATCCTCTCGAACGCGCTGACCCAATCACCTGGCGGGCGCTTCGCGTCAATAAATCTGGAACACCGTGTCTGACTCGACACGAGCTGGTGGCCGTGTGATATCATTGAGTCACAGGATTATCGAATGGTTCTGATCGACTGTCTCGTTCTTCAAGCCAAGTGCCGGGCCCCATCAACGAGGTGAATGTTGTTGCTGTTGATCGGGAGACGTTATCGATACTGGCCTGAGGAATCAACGCGTACAAGCAACTCCGGAGCAGAACAGCGCCAGGTTACAGATAGGGACTTGTGAATATTGTTGATTTAACAGTAATCTTGGTTCAGTTTGATTTCGTGTCTCTGTCTATTAATAAATACTCCATTGAAGAGGGCGTTCACAAAGAGAGAGGCCAAACAATCAACAGACAGTCCAGCCCCCCTGTATACCAAAGAGGACTAGCGCTCCCGACGCGTGACCGAATCTAGGGAAGTCCCCTTCCAACTGTGGTGGCCGTCACCCCGACAGAAAGAGAGGAGGGCAAGAGAACTTGCATCTCCATCATCCTCGCCAGACCCGTGGGCAGGTCTCTCTCCAATGACCTCCACGTCCCGACCGACTCGTTCCGTTTCTTCTTGCGTCTGGTGAGAGAACTATCGTCCTCAGCATCCTTATCGCCCAGTTTACTACTTCGTCGCTCCCTCAACCCGCTCCCGCCTGGATTCCAACCACTTCATTCGATTATTGTCCGGAGCGGAGCTGAACGCCCCAACTGCTGCATTCGCCAACTGCACGACCAACTCACGTCTGATTGAATGACAACGACCCTCTATTTGTTCTTCATCCTTACAGCTGGCCGGAAACGCCGTCATTGACATCTGATTTGCTCATTGCCGCCCGCCAGCTTGCGGTCCGACATTTGAGACCTGTCGCATTTGCTCACTCGACTTCGTCCGATCTTGCGTTCGACCGCCATTTGAGGCACCTCCTCTGAGCCCTTTCCTCGCTCCCGGCACCATGTCAGATAGCAACAGAGAGCCGGGTAATCCCACGACTCGCGGCGTTGCGAGGGGTGCAAGACCAGCAGCAACACATATTGTATCGCCGCCGGGTTCAAGAACACCCCCAAGCATGCCAGCGAAAACTACCCTTTTCTTCCCCGAGCCGACGGGTGCACAACACACCGGCCGAAATAGCTCCGGCGCAATCGATCCAAATGCGTTGACAAAAGCGCTGAGAGATTTTGAGGACGCTGGGCGCTCCCGTGAAAGGACGCCGGGTGCTAGCCCCAGTCGAAAGCGACAGAGGGTTTATGGCGATCGGTGAGTAAAGTCGCATTATCTAGATTTGTTGCACCTCATCCAGAATGATTGTCGCTAAATTCCATCCCACCTTTTAAGATTTATACCGAATCGGGAAGGTCAAGATCTTCAAGCTACCTACAGTCTACTCCACGAGGACGGCTGTCCTTCAACACCATCAAAAACCAAAAAGCGAACTCCTCACTCCGAACTTCATTTCCAAAAGAGTATGCTTCACCCTGGTCGCTTTTTCGGCGCTCCATGCTAACACCCCTCTAGCGGAAGAAGCAAACAGAACGTACTCGAGGGTCCTGCGCAGCGAGCTATTCGGAAATACAGTTCCTCAAGCCGACCTGGACTCGATATCTCCTGACCCTGTCCGCGCTTTTGCATCTGGGATTAATGATAAAACTCGCTCTCATACCCCACCTTCACATGTTATATCGTCCCTCCCACCCGCCAGTATCACCCCTTCCACCCCTCATAAAAACCTATTTAATTACGGCTCACCACGAGCCGGATCAGCTCACCCCACACCGTCCAAGACCCCGCGCAGCCAACATGGCCCTAATCTCAATGTTCGCTCAGAACTCTACAGCTTATCCCCTATTCGACAAGACAGCCATAGGATACTTGAAACACCGCGCAAACAACCGCGATATGTGAACAAAGTACCGTACAAAGTTCTCGATGCGCCAGATTTACAGGACGATTTCTACCTGAATCTGGTCGATTGGGGGAGCAGTAACGTTTTGGGTGTCGGCTTGGGAAACTCAGTTTACATGTGGAATTCACAATCGGGTAACGTAACAAAGCTCTGTACGCTGAAGGACGACACAGTAACCAGTGTCAGCTGGATCCAAAGGGTATTATTTGCACTTTGCCCCTAGATAACTCAAATCTTCTGCTAATAATGGTCAAATAGGGTACTCATCTTGCTATTGGCACGGGGAAGGGTCTCGTACAGATATGGGATGCCGAGCGCTGTCGCCGCCTACGTACCATGATTGGGCATACTAATCGAGTAGGCGCACTCGCTTGGAATGATCATATCCTTACCTCTGGCTCTCGAGATCGCCATATCTTTCATCGCGACGTCCGGTCCCCAGATCAGTATCTTCGTCGGCTTTCCGGCCATAAGCAGGAGGTGTGTGGGCTCAGGTGGAACACAGAGGATGGCCAACTAGCATCGGGTGGCAACGACAATAAGCTCATGGTTTGGGACAAATTGAACGAGACGCCTCTCTACCGTTTCTCTGACCATACTGCCGCCGTGAAGGCTATCGCATGGTCTCCCCATCAACACCATGTCCTGGCCTCTGGAGGAGGTACAGCCGATCGAACTATCAAGTTTTGGAACACATCTACCGGAGCTCTGGTCAGGGAAGTTGACACTGGTAGCCAAGTTTGTAACCTGGCATGGTCGAAGAATTCCGATGAAATCATCAGTACTCACGGTTATAGCCAGAACCAGATTGTCATCTGGAAATATCCTCGCATGGAGCAAATTGTGTCGCTAACGGGCCATACATTCCGTGTGCTCTATTTAGCCATGAGCCCCGACGGCCAAACAGTGGTTACTGGTGCCGGTGATGAGACCCTACGGTTCTGGAAGATATTCAATAAACGACCTGGCAGGGATAATGGCCGTGAAGGTAGCAAATTGGCGGAATGGGGTACGATTCGGTAACAACTTGACAATTACGGTGCTACGGCACTTTTGACGGCTTCCCATCGGAATTTTACATCATGCATTAGACGCGGCGTTCGGCTTTGGCGTTGGTGTTTCCTTTTACAACATTGGGTGAACGCCCAAGAACGGCCTGGGGTTGGCATTGTGGGGTCTAAATCGGCATCTGTGGCATCTTTGTGGGCTTCAGCATTTTTTCACAGGCAGCTTCTTAGGTGGTTTGTTTTCTCTGCGACTTCGATATCAACGGATCTTCGTCTCATGTACCGTTTGCTTTGCACCTTTCAGCATTACGCAGCATAACCCAGGGTTTCATTTGCGAGTCACCCATCTCCATGTTCTGCTGTTTTTGATTTTTTTTCTCTTTTTTTGACTCGACATATCAGACACAAGTCTAACATGGAAAATCCTTCCAATCCTCCTCTCTTCCCTCCAACCATGGGACTGGATGTAAGCGACGGCGCTGATGGTGTTGCTCAAGATGGACAGAGCGTGGCGTTGCTCATTATTTCACGGACAGCTTTCGTTTTCGTTTCACTGCGAGTCACCCCCAATTGGCTTGGCATTGTTGTTGCTCTGCTGCTTTACATTTGTTTTCTTTCCATTTTCCCAGCTGCTTCTTTACGCTTTCTTTGTCGCAGCATTGATGACGAGATGACATGCAAAACCTCGATGCCCATTGTTTGCGTTTTTTCTCTTGACCTATAGCCATACTTCCGAGGTGACGGAATTGCATTGCATTACTAGGGTGGATCGAATAATAAATAACATCACATTCAAAATTGTGTTTGCAAGCTGGGTAGTACTGTAGTATCCTTGACGGTCTGGATTTCTCTAGTAGATCATTTGGTGGGGTATGAATTCGTAGAGAGCCATTATCTATATATAAAAAATAAGCCCTAACTTATGATTTGTTTGGACAGTGCGTTAGGTAGGAGAAAATGGAAGTAGTCAATGGTACATAATGAATATCTTCTCGACGCTATTTCAGTTGTTACAAAGTAAAAATTAGGAGAGGAATGTCTATATAACTAGGCGTGCTGGCTCAATGGTCAAAAGAGTCTTAACCCGCTCCAAGAAAGTGCGGGCCCTCTTCTCCTCGCCCGCGGGAACGGTCAAGCTGAACACATTGAGAGCCTGCTCGGGTTCGAAAGACTCGGTTTCGACGATCTGTGGCGCGCGCTTCTTTGTGCTAGCTCCACTGAGGAAGTCGATGAGGTCTTCCTTCACTGACTGGGTGGGTGGTGCCTCGGTGGGTCCGTCAAGGGCGTTGAGCTCGGGGATGTATTCGCCGCGGGTAGCCTTGATAGTCTCTGCACCGAGGATTTCATCAAAGATCTCGCTGGAGGATTGTTTAGCGTTTGGTGAACGGGGGAGATCATCGTTGGCTAGGTCGGTGGCACGGGCGAGGAAGGTGGAGAGTGGGACTGTCACGCCGAGGGACTTCTGGAGCTTCCTCTGGACGTGAAGAACAGTGGCCAGGGAGATTGAGACGGCAACTGATATTGTGGGAGGTGCCTTTGAGACTGGCTTCTCGGCTGCCGGTTCTGGGGCTGCTGGTGCCGGTGGAGGAGCGATCTTGATGTTGCTTAGATCCAGGTGGCCGAGCTTCTCGATCCGGGATGCTTGAGAGGCGGGGTAGTCTGATGCAACGAGACCAAGATATGCGAGGATATCTCCCTTAAGGAGGCGGCCCTTGGGGCCTGAAGCGGGGATCTTGGATACTTCGGAGTCGGGGATGCCCTTTTCGTGGAGGAGCTGGGTAACAGATGGATAGAGCGGGTAGGCGGGGTTCTGAGTTTGGGGAGCGGAGGTGGAAGCGAGGCCTAGAAATGAATCGAAAGCAACGGATTAGCATCATATAACGAGGAATTGGAAAGAATCGATGCATAACGCAATCCAGTGTCGTCCGGTCCGTTGGGTTTTCCGTCGCTCAAGCTTCGGGGGGGAATACTCACGCCGCGAGGTGCGGGCGACGACACGGGGCTGGCATTTGGCCAGAACGCCCGGGATGTGGCGAATGGTGTAGTTGGAAGCCATTGCTGTATCACGGAAGGGCTGTGGTCTGCTACCTAGGGCGCAGTCCGTTTTCCGATTATGAGGAAGAGCTCGTCGAGATCGGCGGGTGAGGCAAACGAGGTCGAGGATTCGCGAAGATCCCGACAACAATCACCCACGACGATTAAAAATCAGGGTCGGCGATGGGACGTGCGATTAGCGATTCACGATTGAAATGCTTTGCGCCGGCCGTCAAGCTAAGACGTTGAGGTTGTTGAGACGTCCCGATTTGATCTCACCGGCGGGCCGGGACGGGAACATTTTTCTACCGGAACAATCCCGATTCAACCGTCACAACAGGATAGTCGTTGAGCTTCCCCCAGGTTGGGTTCCTTTTTCGTTTTCAGGTTGGTTCTTATTCCTACAACTGAACAGCTGTCAAGATGAGAATTGGGGGTAGGATATATGTCCTGCTGTGCCTTGAACCATTTTCGCCGCTGTATTGGCGTTCGTGAACCGCTGGCTAATCATGCAATTCATGTAGAAGCAGAATGTTTGCTAGGCAATTCGCATTCAGGGCGCTCGGGCAACCATGCCCCAAGTCTTCTATGCCACCAGTTTTCTATCCATCCAGTCCGACATGGCGATATTTCTCCTCGACCGCATCCCGAACGAAAGCGGCTACCAAGGTGAAGCAACCGCAGAAGAAAATACCATATCGTGAAACGAAACCTTCATCACAGCCTAAGAGCCCATCCCAGCCGGAAGAGACTCTGAAATTTGCCGGACGTCGGCCAATGGGCTTCGCAAAACTAGAACGAAAGGTCGCTAAAGAAGGCGAGATAATGCTATTCAAAGCGCCGTCGCATCGCAGCTACGTCCTCGGCGCCTACGGAATCGCGTTTTTCTGTTTCGCATACTCGGTGTACAATTCTAATGCTGTTTTTCGAGATCCAATTGTGACCCTACCCATGTGGCAGCAAGGCCTGGCTGGAGGCATTTGTGTTGTGATGAGTGTTATGGGCACCGTCTTTCTGGTCAAGACCGGAAGATTGATCAAAAGTGTCAAGGCAGTCAACTCAAATGGCCAGGCATATCTGCGCTTTACAGTGCGGCGCATGATCCCGTTCCGGAAGCCTATGGAATTTGACGCGCTACCCCGTCAAATTGCTTTCTCACGTCGTCTGGTTGTCTCGCCTGACGCACACCGCGCAGACCGAGCACAAGATCCAATAGGCTCGAAGAGCACTAGCTTCTTTACAGCACCCACAAAGAAGTTGAGCATGCTCCTGTATAGAGCCTTCCGCTCTGTTCGACAAATCTTCACGCAGGAGGATTTCATCCTCTTGGAAATTGAGGGCCAGAAGGGCTCGTTTCGGATGGACTCAGCAGGCTATGTCTCAGAAGATTTTTTGGTCGTAGGGAACCCTGTCTCGGTGAAACGCCCGAGTAACTAGGCCCTTTCCCTTTTTTATGATGACCCATCCTTTCGGGTGACCTGTATCACTATTACTCGTTTCTAAGCGCAATGTGGGATTGGCATTTATTATACCTATATCTTGTATTTATAAACTCTGCTTATGACATAGCATACTGTATGGCATTACTAGTAACTTTCATGTATTCTTCCACTCATGGTAAAGGACATATCCTAACCTATATATCCGGCTGCCGATTCAATGCTGGAGACTCGGTGCACACAATCCAAAAATTAACAAACTGGTTTATAGGCATTATCATTTGATATTCTACTTAACTACGAACATATGCACCTACTCCGTGAGTAGTAGCAATTATACATGCGTAGAAACTGGTTGGCGCTCTATAGATCGTGAAACTCACGTGACAACTACGCGTGGAGCGGTCCTCCACGCGATGGGCGCGGACCCCCTCAACAACACCACTCCGCATCACCGCCTTGCGTTTTCCCTCGAAGACTTTACCCCAGCGCCGTCGTGCTTTTACAGTCGCAGCGAAGTGCGACTTCGTAGTGGCAATATGGGGAAGCTAATTCGCTTGGAGCTGTACAGTACGTTGACTTCATCTCCGGCGTAGTCACGACCGCGACAGATAACTAATTACACGCAGATTTCAAGTCCTACAAGGGCCACCATGTGCTGCTTTTTGGTGATGCCTATTTCACATCGATTGTCGGACCCAACGGGTCTGGAAAATCCAACTCGTACGTCCGATGAATTTACATGATGCGGTTTGCTGTATTTGCGCTGACAAGCCTTAGGATGGATGCGATTTCATTCGTGCTAGGAATCAAATCATCGCACCTACGATCAACGAACTTGCGCGATCTTATTTATCGAGGCCGTGTCCTGCGCACATCTAAAGTCGATGCCGATGGAAACGCCGTGGATGGAGAGACCAACGGGGTTGAACCGACTCAGGACGAAAATGACGTGGAACAATCCCAGGACCCTAGCGGAACACACGATCCGAGGACGGCCTGGGTTATGGCCGTCTACGAAGATGATGCGGGAGAGGAACAACAATGGCGACGATCCATTACTAGCCAGGGAGTGAGCGAGTACCGAATCAACAACCGTGTGGTGACCGCGCAGCAGTATAACGAGGCTCTGGAGGCGGAGAACATCCTCATCAGAGCCCGCAACTTCTTAGTGTTCCAGGGTGATGTGGAAGCTATTGCCTCGCAGTCCCCGAAGGATCTTACGCGCCTGATCGAGCAGATTTCTGGAAGTCTGGAGTACAAGGCGGAGTATGAGCGGCTCAAGGCGGAGGCCGAGGAATCCGCCGAACAACAGACGGTCCAACTTAATCGCCGCCGTGCCATCAATTCAGAGCTCAAACAGTATCAGGAGCAGAAGCGGGAAGCCGAGAATTACGCGAGAAAGGCAGAGGAACGCGACCAGGCCGTCATTACCCATATCCTGTGGAAGCTTTTCCATTTTCAGCGCATGATTGACGATTCGAGCGCCGAGATTCAAAAGTATCAGGACGAGTTGAAAGAATACCGCCGAGGCGTGGAGAAGTATGAGCGAAATGTCGAAGAGGCAAAGAAGTCTCACGCCAGAGTCGGCCGCGACGTGGCTACGGCCGAAAAGAACATCGTGAAAAAGGAGAAGGAGATTGAAGAGTCAACCAATGCCCTTGTTCCGATTGATGAGAAGGTCGACATTACGAAGAAGAAGGCAGAGAGATTCAATTCCCGCATCGCTGAAATCGGCAAAGAACGCGAAACACAACAAGCTAGCTTTAAGCAACTGCAAAAGGACCTCAAGGTGGTTGAGAAAGCTCAGGCTCAATGGGAGGCTGATTGGCAAAAGACCCTGAGCAAACAGGGTGGTCAGCTCAGCCAAGCTGATCAGCAAGAATACAATAAGCTTAAGGAAGAAGTTAATAAACGGTCCTCTGCTGAACAACTCAAACTTGACAATCTCAAGCGCCAGAAAAAGACCGACGTGGAAGCATACAACAGCCTGAAGAGCAAATTCGAGAGTACGCAATGGCAACTTCAGGCGTTGGAGACCGATACGAAATCCTTGGGCGAACGCAAGGCGACTGCTAATGAGACCGTCAAAACAACTTCGAAAGATATTGAGAAAAAGAAGAAGGAGCTCAACGCCATCACATCAGAGCGGCTACGGGTATCGCAGATGCGAACGGAGTATGAAGAGAAGCTTCAAGTTGTTCTGAAGAAACTTCTTGAAGCAGACGATGGCAAGAAGCAGACGGAACGCGAATTCCGAGCGAAGGAGTTGATCTCGACCCTGAAGCGCATCTTTCCCGGTGTTAAAGGCCGTGTTAGCGACCTGTGCAAGCCCAAGCAGAAGAAATACGCTGACGCCGTGAGCACTGTTTTGGGCCGTCATTTCGATGCCATCGTTGTAGACAACGAGAAGACTGCCAAAGAGTGTATCCAGCATCTTCGTGACCAGAGAGCGGGCCAGGCTACCTTCATTCCCTTGGAGACCATTCAAGTCAAAGCTCCGAATTCCAACTTGAAGGGCCTGCACCGTGCCATGCGCCCCGCAATCGAGACAGTTGACTACGATGATTCCGTGGCGAGAGCTATTATTTACGCTTGCGGTAACGCTATCGTGTGCGACGACCTCGCGACCGCCAAGTACCTATGCTACGAGAGACACGTGGACGCAAAGGCCGTCACACTGGATGGGACCGTGATCCACAAGGGAGGTTTGATGACCGGTGGCCGCGGCCCTCAGCAAAATTCCAAGCGGTGGGAAGACTCGGAGGTGGAAAACCTCTTCAAGCTGAAAGACAAGATCATGGCAGATCTAACCAACCTACCCAAGGGTCACCGTAGGGGAACTGAAGAGGAGACATTACAGGGTGAATTGGTTGGTTTAGAGCAACGACTTGCCTATGCCCGTGATGAACTCAAAGCCCTTGAACGCAACCTGAAGGACAAGCGTACCGAGCTAGATTTCGTCAAGCGGCAGCTTGAGGACCTTCGACCCAAGTACACGGAGAAGAAGGAGTCACTGGATGAGCTTGACGAGGCCATTGCCACTTCCCAAGATTCTGTTAGCAGTGTCGAGGATGAGATCTACCAGAAATTCTGCAAACGTCTTGGGTACAGCGATATTCGCGAGTATGAAGTGCAACAAGGTTCGCTGCATGAAGAGGCTGCGCAGAAGAAACTCGAGTTCACAACGCAGAAGAGTAGAATTGAGAATCAACTCAGCTTCGAGCAACAACGGCTGCAAGCTACCACTGATCGCATTAACAGTTTGCAGACCCAACACAAGCGGGATGCAGATCTGATCGAGGAGCTCGAGGCCGAACAGGAGGAGGTGCGCAACAAGCTCGACGAGCTTCATGCTGAACTCGAGCTTCTCCGCGAGAAACTCGAGGAGGAGAAAGAGAGGTACGGTGGTTCTGCTGAGAACCTTGCTCAGCATCGGAGAGAGCTCCAGAAGCGCAGCAGAGACGTGGAATCTACCCTGAAATATATTAATGGTTTCGAGACAGAGATCCAGCGTAACTCATCCAGCCGATATGCTCTTCTCCGACGTTGCAAGCTCGAGGACATTGATGTTCCATTGACTGAGGACTCGAACCCGCTTGACCAGCTTCCTATCGACGAGCTTGTCCAAGGAGCCGACCCAGACGCGATGGACATTGATGAAGACACACAGGCAAATGGCGACTTCACTGTGCAGGACTACGGCATTGAGGTGGAATTTGACTCTCTCGGCGACACTCTTAAGGAGGTAAGTTTTTCCTGACTTTTTTTCTGGGAGGCTGGGTTCTAACAGAATAGGATTCCGACGAGAAACTTGAAGAAGAACTGCTTGACAAAGTCCGAAGTCTCAATGGCGATCTCGACAAGATGACGCCGAATGCACGTGCGATAGAGCGTCTCGAGAGCGTAGAAAACAAACTTCGAGGCACAGAAAAGGACTTTGAACAAGCGCGGAAACACGCCAGGAAATCCAAGGACGATTTCGAAGAGGTGATGCGCCGACGCTCGGAGCTCTTCAACAAAGCCTTTTCCCACATTTCCGAGCAGATCGGGCCCATCTATAGGGAGTTGACTCGTAGCCAAAATTACCCCTTGGGAGGACAAGCGTACGTCCCCCCCGCTCAGCCATGGAATGCCAAAACCCAAAGCCTAATTTGAACAGTTATTTGGATATCGAGGACTCCGACGAGCCGTACCTAGACGGCATCAAATACCATGCTATGCCGCCGCTGAAGCGCTTCCGAGACATGGAGCACCTCTCGGGTGGCGAAAAGACCATGGCCGCATTGGCTCTTCTGTTTGCCATCCACTCGTACCAGCCCTCGCCTTTCTTCGTCCTGGATGAAATTGATGCCGCGCTCGACAATACCAATGTCGCTCGTATCGCGAACTACATCCACGACCATGCGGCACCTGGAATGCAGTTCATTGTGATCAGTTTGAAGAACGGATTGTTCCAGAACAGCGAGGCCCTGGTCGGAGTTTACAGGGACCAGTCAGAGAACAGCAGTAAATCACTGACGCTTGATGTAAGTCTCCACCGCGTCGTTTGGTGCAGTAAGAATATGCTAACTGGATTGACAGCTACGCAAGTACATCTAGACTCGAAGTGCCAATGCGAGTAACGCAGAAGTTCCCCCATACTTCCTAATGATATGTAGATTAGTTATTTCAATCACAGCCCTCATGATTCACTTACACTTTGACGTCTGTTCCTTGCATAACGTAAACCGTAAAGCGAAACCGGCCTCCTTGCACTAAGGATGTCGGGGCCCCGGTAAACCACGGGGTTCCCGACGTCGCAATCGCACCGACTTCTGTTTCTGTTCAACTGCACGACCGCGGTTCGCCCGGCGAAGGTACACCCGCCGATCGCCCCCCTCGGCCGCCCTCCCTGACACTCCGTCGGCGCTGCCAGCAAATGAAAACCGCCGATGCTGGAGACAAGAAATTCCATGAGCTTGTCTATCAGTCTCCACTTCGGTTTCATCCCCAAGTGAGCATCCCCGTTATCAAATTCCCTCGTCTTACCTTATTATGTAACGGCAGGGCTTCCCCGCGATCGTGGTGGACCGTACACGCGATATGATGTGGTTCCCCCAGATAACCACTGTTGAGAGTCTTGCGACTTAAGGCGGCCTATTTCATAGCAGCTGCCCCCGTCCTCTGCTCCATTCAATTGACACTCCATCTATACCGCCACCCAGAAAAACATACTCTACACCATGAAAGACATCCCAGCGGATGATGACGTGCAATTGGCCGCCCTTGGGCATAGACCCGAGCTGAAGCGGAATTTTTCAATGTTGTAAGTGTCAAAATTCATCTGGATTACATTATTCTTGCAACAAGAATTGAATCGTTAATGGGTGTTCGTCATGATTTAGGTCAATGTTAGGGCTTGCCTTTGCCATTCTGAATGTATGTTTCCCAAGTGCCGGAGCCTAGGGAAAAGGGGGTTTGGACTACGGACGAATTGCTCACTCTTCGCAGTCATGGACCGCTCTATCATCCAGTTTAAACCTTAGTCTTGGGTCTGGCGGCTGTGCCAGTGTTGTATGGGGTAAGATCTACTCGTTGATATTCAGCGATCCTTGGTCTACAAAGTTCTCAGTTACTGATCGCTTTCTACCAGGTCTGGTTACGGCTGGTATTTGCAATATTTCCATTGCCGCGTCGCTTGCAGAATTCCTCTCTGCTTATCCTACGTGAGTTCGTAGTCCGATTGCTGCAGTGAATCGCATCTAATACTCGAATAGCGCCGGTGGACAGTACCATTGGGTTGCAGGTTAGTTATCCCCCCTTTCTATGAATTCGATGCTGTGGAATTATCTTACTGATGCGCTGCGAATGTTATAGCTAGTTTGTCTCCCTGGAAATTCTTGCAAAAACGTACACTCGCTAAACGATCATTCTAGTTTCATGGCACAGATGGATGCCAATCATATCGTGGATTACAGGCTGGGCGAATGTCTCTGGCTGGGTAAGTATGGGCGGTTCTAGGTCGAAGAATGTTGCTAATAAGTTCAGCTGGCTTTAACTGCCACTGGTGGATTGTTAGGAAGCACTCTCATTATGGGCATTGTTTCTCTGGTTTACCCGGTATGATACTAGTTGCTCTGCCTAAGACTTACACCAATTGCTGACTCCGAATGCTAGTTATTTGAGTTCCAAAAATGGCACCAGTTTCTCATATATATCGGAATTAACGTTATTGCATTCGTCATCAACGCCTTTATGGGCTCCGGCCTCCCGCATGTCACCAAAGGTGCCTGTATGTCACCTATTTTTCCTTGGGTGCTGTTTTCAGGAGCTGACATGCCTAGTCATCTGGTCTCTTAGTGGATTTGTTATAATCTCTATCACGATTCTCTCATGCGCATCGCCCAACTACCATACTGGAGAATTCGTATTTTCCGAGTTCATCAACCAAACAGGCTGTACGTTACCCTATGTCCTTTGGAAATTGACAGCGAAGCTCATACAATTTAGGGCCTGATGGTATTGCTTGGCTACTTGGGGTAAGACTGCTCACCTCTGAAGCTGAGGATGACTATTAACTCGTTAAAGCTGCTGCAAGGTGGTCTCGGTCTCACTGGATTTGTAAGTTACCCACGTTATATTTTTGAAACTCGGACTAACGGTTATTAAAGGACGGTGTTGCGCACATGATTGAAGGTATGGAATGCAAGGGAAACGGCTTCATGGGATTATATTAATCAGTGTCAGAAATCCCAAACCCCTCCGTGGTCGGACCTAGGATCATGATCGGATGCGTTGGAATCGGGATTTTCACCGGGTTGATCTTCCTCATCGTCTTGCTTTTTGTTGCAGGAGACATCAATCAGGTCATTGAGTCTGCTGCAACACCTCTCCTGCAGATCTTCCATGACGCGACGGGAAGCAACGCAGGATCGATCTGTCTTCTTATGTTGGTTCTCGCTTATCTTTCTCATAATCATGTCGTTTAATGCTCATGTATACTTCTAGGTTTCCGCTCATCTGCCTTATCTTTGCGGCCACCGCCATTATGACCACAAGCAGCCGCATGAACTATGCATTTGCGAGAGATGGCGGGCTGCCTGCCTCACCCTTCTTCAGCAAAGTCCACACAAAACTTGGCGTCCCTCTCAATGGTCTGTTTCTGACATTCTTCTGTGTTATCATATTCGGATGCATTTTCCTTGGCTCCTCAAGGTAAGCCCCAGCTTGTCATAGCATTATTCCGATGACATTTAACATTTTTTCAGTGCATTCAACGCCATTATTTCTTCATCAGTGGTCATGCTCGATATTTCGTATGCTATCCCGATTGCGGTAAACTGCATCCGTGGCAGACAGATGCTCCCTGAGAGAGCGTTCGTTCTGCCGCACACTCTCGGCTGGATCGTTAACTTGGTAAGCCCAACTACCCTGTGATTGTTTCTGGAAATGGCTGACAATTGTTACAGATTGCCCTTGCATATATAGCGCTGACTACTGTGCTTTTCATGTTCCCTCCGGAGCTGCCAGTGACAGGCAGCAATATGAGTAAGCACACCGTGAGGGCATAACTATTAGTTATTACAGACACTAATTCTTGATATAGACTACTGTGTTGCTGCATTCGGAATCATCGTCATTGTATCGACCATCCAATGGATCGTTGATGGCCGAAAGAACTTTAGCGGGCCTCGCGTGGATACAGAAGTATTGGCCGCGGTGGGCGGTGCCCCGAGTATTGACGAAGGTGCTGCTGAGCATCGGGAGAATAAATAAACAAACTCTCCTGCCGAATCATTTGGAATATTCTATATACTTTATACACAGGACTACACCGGTTGTTCTGAAGTTGCATTGGCCGGACCTTGCAGTGGCGCGCATGATAGAATAGATGTACATATACTTTCTGTCTTTAAGCATTCTTATTCATAGTGGGTAACTAGAACTAGACTACCTAAAGCACTATAATCCCTAACCCTACCCCCGAACAAGCCACAAGGCCATTGAGCAAACCCATAGAACCCTGTTGCTTCACCTATTTAATTCTCGTCCGTTTTCCTCCATAGAAGCCAGGCACGTTGACCAAGGGAGTTTACATACCACTGTTAACGTCCTCCTCACTGAGCAAGAGGTTCATAATTGTTATAGTAGAACCGCTTCTCCATGGACTCCATATCACGCGCCTCAACGGGCAGATAGTGGTTGTAGTAGAAGCGTTTGTCAAGGGACTCAGCCTCAGGCTCCGACTCAACATTGCGCCGCTCGAGGGGCGTGTAATTGTTGTAATAGAAGCGTTTCTCGAGGGGCGTGTAATGGTTGTAGTAGAAGCGCTTGTCAAGGGACTCAGCCTCAGGCTCCGACTCAACATTGCGTTGCTCGAGGGGAGTGTAATTGTTGTAATAGAAGCGTCGCTCAAGGGGTGTGTAATGATGGTAGTAGAAGCGCTTGTCGTGGGCGTCCATGTCCATGTCCATATTGGTAGTGGCAGGGTCCCACTCGGGTTGCATCTGCTTGAGACCGTTGATGCCCATGTTCGAAGTGCGTCGCTCGAGGGGTCTGTAGTCATTGTAGTAGAAGCGTTTCTCGAGGGGAGTGTAGTTATTGTAGTAAAAGCGCTTGTCAATGGACTCAGGCTCAGGCATCGACTCAATGTTCTCGATGGCCCCGTGGGCGTTGTTGATGGAAGGAGGACTGGCCATTGCTATCTCCCCATCAACAACAGTCGATGGCCCAGGCTGGGCATTGTTGCTGTCGATGGGTGCGCCCAAGGTAAGGGCGGAGGCCGAGAGGAAGGCGAGAACACAAGCGAGATGCATCTTGAAGGATTACTGCTGGAGAGACCAGGAGATGATGAGATGAGATAGAAAGGATGCTGATGGAGATGATGATGACTCTGCTTTATAGACATCAATGTGTTGTTTTTGTTCACATGCGTATGTATAGTTCAGATAGAATGGACAGACCCCATGTTTGTACAACAGAAGCAATCGTATCACTTCGACTCAGAATGTACGACGATACTCAACGGGCCTCACTCTGAGCTTATCCGCACGGGTGCGACCCTCCTTCACAGATGATGCAATGGAAAAGAGGATTGCACGATGTTCTCGCGGCCTTTACCCGTAACTCTCACTTTCAGCCATCTTCATCATCCCCACCAGCTTCAAACTGCAACAACGACAACAACAAAATCAAAGTCAAAATCAAAATCAACTGACAGTATCGAGACAAAATGTTTCTCACCGGTTTCTGGCAGCCCACTCCACGAGAGCACAAATTCCAAGCTGTCAAAACCGAGACTGACGATGACGACGAAATCGACTCTGAAGGGCTTATTTCAGCTCGAAAGAAGATGGGAAAGACTACTGTCTCCATTCCCTGGATCTTCTTTACGACTGCGAATCTCGTCATATTGGGCATCACGGTTTCCCTGATTCTTAGCGTGCAAAGCACC
Source organism: Aspergillus puulaauensis (assembly GCF_016861865.1). Lineage (NCBI taxonomy): Eukaryota > Fungi > Ascomycota > Eurotiomycetes > Eurotiales > Aspergillaceae > Aspergillus > Aspergillus puulaauensis. The sequence continues at coordinate 1,435,781 of NC_054859.1, forward strand.
CAGACTCACGAGAAAAACGCCATTCTTAGGCCGGTTTCATGGTGGTGTAAGCTGTCTATACCATATTAAATCTGCACTCCAGTTCATGAGCTCATATGCATTCAAGCGCCTGTTCTCGACGATATAGAGATCCCGAGCTATACGACGACTCTGAACGGGACACTCTTCGCCCTACCAGAAATTTCGATTGCCCGCGAGGAACCAGGCCCGGAGAACGATGCGATCTGGGCGCAGTTTGAAAAGGTCTTGACGCATGTTGTAACGCGCGAGGATGTCATCAAGCTGGGCAAAGATCCAGATACGGTGTCTCGGTTTGATAACGAATACTGGGGGCTGGGGGACGACGCATACATGGTCCAGCTTGATGTGATGCATGTAAGTTACCTGCTATTGAAGAAATAACATGAACTAACTATCCGGTCTAGCAAATACACTGTCTGAACATGCTGCGCAAAGCAGCATTTGAAGAATACCCAGGCTACGAGCCTGAGCTGGATACCAAGGACAGAATGTGGTGGGTCCATCTTGGCCACTGCACTGACATCCTGCTACAGAATCTGCAATGCAATGCGAACACAGAGGTCCTGACGCTGGCGTGGGTGGAGGACCGCCACCCCCCGTGGCCAGACTTCAGTGTGAATCGCAAATGCCGCAACTTCCAGACATTAATTGACTGGCAGCGCGACAATGCCGTTGATGTGGCCAAATTCGATAATATGCCGCTTCCCAAGGATGCCTTTGTGTGGCCGTCTCCCTGGAAGAAGCAGGACTCGGAATTGGGCGTGGTGTTAGGGCAACATCACCTGCAGGAAGGAGACGGTGAGTTGCAAGAAGGATCAAACCATACGCATTTCAAACCCCGTAGGTCGTTAGTATAGAAAGAATGAACGGCACATTGTGCTCTTTTCTCCTGTTGGCTAACCCGATGCTACGCGTACTTTGTTTAACACGCGGATGTCACCTTGTATATTGCCATGCTGACCGACGAGCCGTATACGGGACAAGGAGTACTTAGGCGGCAATTTCTCCAGGGCTAAACTTCGATTTTCTTCGCATCTGACACTCTGCTTCATCCAATCTCATAATGGCGACACACGAGATGTCCGAAGTTCCATTCCTCTTAGAGAGGCACACCGGCTCGTTTGATCAGGGCTCACCGGAGCCCCAAGACGACCCAGAGCGGGGAATATCAGACTCAATGCGCCGTCGTCTTGTCATCACATTGATTGTGATCCTGCTGGCATTCGAAATAGGCGGCCAACTGATTCCGGGGCCCATGGTGCGCGTGATCGAGAGCATCTCCTGCGATCGCTACTGGCGAGTACATGGCCTCAGCGGCCATATACCAGAGCACCTGTGCAACATCCCAACAGTCCAGACGGAGGTCGCAACAGTGAAAGGGTATTCTGATTTGCTCGAGGGCCTGCTGTGTCTGTTCCCCGCTGTCCCCTACCCCTTATTCTCAGACGAACCCGTCGTACTAACTTTGATCTTGGTTACAGCCACCATCTGTGCCATCCCGTATGGGCTGATGGCAGACCGATATGGCCGAAGACAAGCAATCCGCCTCACTGTTCCTGGATTCCTGCTCAATGCAATGATCACGAATTCGGCCCTGTGGTTCTCGAACACATTCCCGCTCAAGGGTATCTGGCTCGCCTCGTTCAGCTGGATCATAGGCGGCGGACCGGCGGTAGCACTAGTCGTCATCTGGACAATGCTGGCGGATCTCACGACAGACTCCAAGCGTGCAATGTTGTTTTTCCGTGTTGGACTTGCGAGTCAGATCGCTGGCTTCATTTCCAGCGCGACGAGCTCGGGACTCATGGCACTCAACCCTTGGATCCCGCTGCTGGTCGGGTGTGCGACTGTCACGGCTGGTTTAGGCTGTGCTCTCTCGCTGCCAGAGACGATGAATCTGGCCGTGAAGTCTCAGAATGCAACTGTTTACAGGGACCAGGGAGTCGAGTCTGAGCCGGTCAAGTCGCCTCCAAGATATGCTCGTCTTCTGAGGAAGGTTGAACGCGTCATCCATCCATATCGCTTCATCTTCAGCTCTCGTCTGCTGCTGCTTCTGCTCTCTTTCGCTGTATTTCAAGTTGCACACGGCTCAGCTGCATTCTTGACACAGTACATCTCTACGCGCTTCAACTGGACACTTGCGCGTGCCCAATTGCTATCTTCCCTCCATGCGGCGACTACCATTCCGGTCTTTGTCTTCCTGCTGCCGTATCTCTCGACGAAGGTCTTGAATCGTCTGCCTCTAGCATGGAGGGACCTCTACATAGCCCGTTTCAGTATCATCTCTCTCACAGTTGGATCACTCGGTGTCGGAATATCACCGTACATATCCGTATTGATCCCAAGTTTGTGCCTCCATGCTTTGGGTGCAGGGTTTGCATTAGCCATGCGATCTCTCGCAACGGCCTTGGTCAACCGTGAAGAAACTGCAAGACTGTATGCGGCAATTGAGATATTGCAGTCAATGGGCACTGTCCTGGGCAGCTTATGTTTCACGAATGCGTTCAAGTCAGCGCTGCTCATGAGCGGGATCGGGGCTGGGCTGGTGTGGATATTGAGTAGTCTTCTGTTTGCTTTTGTGGGTGTTACGCTTTTGATTCTGAGAGTTTAGCTACCTGCATACCTATCTACCTGCTAGTATAGCATACGAAAGACTTAAACGAGCGAAGAATGAATGATTGATATCCTACTCTCCCACCATTATAGCCAGAACATCCGCTAGACTCTCCTCAGGCAGTGACAACAGTTTATTTGCCCCCTCTTCATATCTCATATAATCCCCTCCATACCCTTCAGTACAGGTTACGTACCGCATCAGCATCGGAATGGCACCGTAGTCCCTCTTGGAGAGCTTCTCCAGCGCCAGCCGCTTTTCCTCCTCCGCATCCTGAAAGATCGCATTCCATAGCTTTTTAGTGAGACCCTCAAGAACAGCAAGGATGTCTTTTTGCGAGACATTGAACGATTCAATAAACAGGTACCTGTTCGCGGTTTCGGGAATGAGCAGCGCGTTCTTGACTGCGAGAGCCACGGTGCTAAAAGTTGTCGCAGACCAGCGGTGCGTTCCATCGTTAAGAATCGAGGCGTTCTTTGTACCGACGTCGAAGCCCAGATAGTGGAAAATAGCCCTAATTCACCCGCCCCGATCAGCACGACCATTGATGTATGTATGTATGTCAATGGTTGATAAGTAGTTAATTGCCAGATAAGAAAATAAGGCAGCGCATCTCACATTTCAAAAATCGGCCCCGTCACAAACGCCGTCCATTTCAGCCCTGCATCCTCCTTGCTCTGCAAATACTGCACTATATCCCTCTTCGTCTGGCAAAGGAACTCAGGCAGTAACTCCGCAGCGCGCTGGTTCCGGGTATCGTGCCCGAACTCCGATGGGATAAAGAGCTTCACACCGGCTTTGATTGCTGCGTCGATGATGGTCTTTTGCTGGCCTACAGCTCGCGTGGCTATTGCGCTGATGACTATATCCTGCCCGGTTAGGATCGAGATGAGTTGGGACTCGGTTTCATCGTAGGTGTCGCTGGGGATGCGGTGGATTGGGATATGAGGTGGGAAGTTAACACTATTGCAATTTGCCGAGTGTTGGCGTGTTACGATTGAGACTTGGAAGTTAGGGCCAGCGATGAGGGATGTTAGTATATGGCGTCCGAGATGGCCGCCGGCGCCGATGATGGTGACTTTTGTGGGGGTTGGTGAGGACATTGTCGGCTGGTTATGGCTGAGGTTTCTAGAACTACCTTTCAAGTTGAATACAAAAGTTATTAACTGGGGAAAAGTGGGCTTTATCGAGCATTGGCTTCATTGTCTTTGCCCTACCCTATGTACGGAGGAGATGGCCGTGTTTGTTGTAAGCCGACCCGGCATGGCACCTCGTACTACGTGGTATAAACAAGCCGAGCTCCTTTTCGCCTATACGAATAAAGGATATTTTATCCGAGTGCTACAGAAAAGCAGCAACCACATGGTGTCATGCCACATTACAGCGTGGCGGTTGTACACTTCTATGGAGGATCATTACGTCATGCGCCCCAACACTCAGCAGAGCTCTCCCCAGCTCTTCTTCCGCCTCAACCTTTGCTTCCATCAACGTTGGAGTCGCACTTGCACCCTCCAGCCCTGAGCTGATACTCGGATCGTCTCCCGCGAACGTACATGGGCATGCCAGCTTCATAGCCCGTTGCTGAACAACCAAGCTCACCCTCGTACGCCATCGCGCGAACCCACCCACCTCAACGCCAAGCTTTCTCCTCATCAACAGATAAGATCCGCAGTGCCATTGTGAGCTTGCACCATGCTCACGTCCGCCTTTTTGAGAAACCTGCTGCCCTGGGGCGAGCGGGTCGTCTTCACTATACCCCCTGTTGAAGCAGTTGAAATCGACACAGCGCACGAAAAGGCCGCGCGAGCCCTAAAGCACCTGCTTAAGCTCAACCACGCCAACAATGCGATCCTCTGGAACGAGCGCAGATTCCATAACCATGCCCCGCACTCGCTGTCCTCGTACTTCCTGTTGGGTGCTGATGCGGAGAATTTGAATCGCCTGTATGAGTGTGAGCTGAAGCCGCTCGATGGGTGGGCCGACTCGCCGGGGGAGATCAGTACGTACGATTGGAGGGATTATTTGGGCAAGAGGGAGTAAGCTACCTTGCTATACCGTTCTCTACTTTATACCACCGTGGAGGTGGCTAATGAAGATTGCTAGATACCAACGAGCGTATGTCGACTTCTTCGAAGACGAGCTTGTCCGCCATGGCTACGACTGGAAAAAGGTGGTCGCCAACTATTTATTCGAAGGAAAGGAGCCTCTCTTCAACGCCTTAGCCTGTGACCGTACGTCAACACCAGCTACACCTCTGAATAACCGGTTTACTGACCATTGAAACAGTCGGCCACCCCCTCATCCACCTCGCCTACGCCTTCGAAGTGTCTAGCCGCGAAGTCGCAATGGAGGCCCTCTCCCTCGCATCAGTCTGCTACAGCCCAACCCACAAATACCTTGACGACCCATCCTATTCCCAAGCCGAAGCCTCCTACTATTCACATTCCCCCATCGAAATCCTGACCAAAGTACGCACGGACAAACGTCTAACAAACCTCTTCACAACACCCGGCGACCACAATACAGAAGTCGTCTTCCGCGAAGCCGAAGCAACAATCCTCAATCACTGGAACGCATGGAAAATCCCCACAGGAAGCGACGCAATGAAATGCCTCCGAGAAAGCCAAGAACTCGCCGTCGCTCTATTAACAGCAACCCTAAACCCCGCCACCCCAGACCAGAAATACGACTTCTTCTTCGTCCACGTCCTCACATCCAGCTATGCCGTTCGCGTTCTCCTCCCGCTAATACCCGCGAAATTCCAAATCCCACTCGTGCGCCAGTGGTGGCTCCTGACCCTGGCTGTATACATCGGCCAGCTAAGACCGGAAATCCGCCTCGACACTATCCGGAAACAGGATATCACCAACAAGAGCTGGGATTATGTTAAGGATAAAGCGCTCCACGGCGAACATTCCACGGAGACGCATTATATCAAGGCTCTCCGTGTCTTCAGGGATATGGCAAGGACGTGGGGCGACCCCGATGGGTACTATTTGAAGGCTGCTGTTAAGTTTGCGGATGGGTTTACAGGATGGGGTGGGTTTGTATAATTTCCCACCAGTAACTTAAAATAATTCTTATAATGTTTCTTGTTTTGTACTCCTATATGGTTGGTTATATCCCTCTCTTGGCTAAAAGTAATTTGTGCTGTGGGTCTCATTTCTCACTTTGGATATTGGGAGTTAGCTAGGTGCTGCTGATTGGAGTTATATAGTGGTATGGATTTACAAAAAGAGATACCTCACGAGTTATCATGAGTTACTGCAATACTTATGGATATCTAAACAGTAGTCAATGCCTCAGGCAGAATCATCTCTATATGGTCACGTGGACACAACAACCAGTTTGCATTGTTTGCCCTATTGACCACCAAATCGCCTCGCACGCGAAACCAACACATCCTCTCACAACCACAGAAGCAACACACCACAATGAGTCCAGAAAACGAAGCAGGTCCACTCAGCCTGCATGCCGAATACCTGCCTAATATCCGCCAAGTCAGCGTCCAGATTTCTGCGCCCGCCGGCTCGCATCCTGAGATCGCGCTGTCCGAGTCGCGTCGCGCGGTGTCGGCGTCGCTTACCCTGCCTGAACCGGTTGGTTATGTTTCGGAGACCATTAAGTTGCCGGTGAGGGTTACGGAGGGGTCGAGGCGTCTTTTGAGCAGTACCAATGCGAATGCAGCGCGGAATGGACATGGAAATGGTGCTGGGCAGGATACAGGTCTCGGGAGAGAATTCTCGTACCGGATGCAGGTTGACGATGATGCTGAATTGAGGCAGCGGAGTGCGGTGGATGAGCCTATGGATAGTTTTGTTCCGTGGTCTGCGGGCGATATGGCGCCATCTACTAAATTACGATGCAGACGCTGCGAGAGGATTATTATTGACATGCCAACTGCAACAACCGCGTCTCCATCTAGTGAGAACAGTACGGTGCAGCCTTCGGGATGGGTGTGGAAGGATCTGCCCAGCGGGAACTGGGCTGAGATGATGGATTTCTGGCATTGCCATAAGCCGGATCCGCATGAGGACGACGCCGATGCCCATAAACATTTGACTGAGGATGAAAATTCCAAGGTCAAAGGTTATGGTGCCTCCAACCAGGTTTTGGCAACGCCAGGAACTGTGCTTGTGGACGTGGCCACCTTTCTTGTCTCCGAGATAGACTGTAAGGGCCTAAAAAAGGTAAGCCAGGGCTCATCATTTCCCCGTTATCTCCGCAATCCGGCGTTATTTTCCTTTTCGTAGGAAGTATGTTGTTGCACCAATATTTAGTTGCGCTTGGTGGGCAAAAAGAAGGAGACCTTGTCCCTTCCATGATCAGGCCTTCGATACAATTGCCCTATAACTAAATGTCTTGTTTTCGGTGCCGTTGAGCATGGATGGTGGTTATAACAATAAGACGATTAGGGTTTTGTGCAGAGTTATCCTCGTCAGATGGATTTCGCACTCTATTCCTGTCTATTATTGTTGTGACCTTTACATGCTGCAGGTATCCAGAGTGAGACTACGCCTCGTTGTTTCTCCGTTGTTTGATCCAGAGGGATGGCTTCAACGCGATTATGACAAGGTACATGCGGGGTCCCTATCAGATGTCTGTAGTCAAACGAATTAGTAGCTACGCCTCAATAGAACCTTATCTCGAAAATTTCCCTCCATTTGAATACATAGACGTCTCTTGATCGAAATGGCTGCTAATGTCCCGAATTATCAGGTCACACAAGAACGCAACGATGGATTCCTCTTGCCGCCTGATGAAGAGCTTTTATGTGACGGATGTGATGTACTGGTTGGTGTACAAGACACCATAGCTAAGGGGTGGAGACTGTTTAAAACGAGCCTTGATGCGGAGCTTCCATCGACTGGAGAATCTGGGAGTATACATTGGGAAAGCCACCCGACAGAGCTCGTGGTCGCTGCTCAGCTGCTGGAGCTCATCGAACGCGAGAGCGCTCGAAGATTCATCATCCACCGTGGAAAGAAAGATTGTATTTTGGTAAGTCGTCCGATTCATTTGGGACTTGATTCCTGGCCTAGCCGGTTGACTGGTGTGTAGCTGTGGGTTTTCAACCCTGATATGCGGTATTCCAAATCAAGCACGGAATATAGCATTGCTTCGCAGCGGGCTATGAAGATATTCTTCCAAACCAAGGATAATGCCGAGGCGTTGCTTCATCCTGAGCCTGGGAAGACATCCTCTCTGTCGTTGGAAGAACTCAGGCTTCCCGTGAGCACCTATGACTCTCTCTTAGCTGCGCTGGAGGCAAGCAACAGAATGCTTCCACAGTCAGCAAGAACCTTCCAGGAACACTGGAAAGTGGGGATTTTGCACCGCTTTGAGAGACTGAAACGGGCTTGAGGGAAGGCACGACCTGCGACCTCGGAGATAAGTGGGCTCCTTCCTGAACAGATTCAATGAGTGTTCGGAGACCGTGTGGCCGTAATTGGCTTATTCGCCTTTGATGTTGGTCACTCAACATTCTCATAACGAACGACATTATTTACAGAACCAGCATCACTCTTTTATTGAAGCTGTCACTGTCTTCCAAGACGCGCAGAGCCGTTGTGAGTGCCAAAGTTGTCACATCTATAAAACACTAAAAACTAACCATCGTTGCAATAGCTACTTTAGGGCATATTTACAGTCACCAGGATTTGCAACAGCTCCTAGTCACCATGGCTACAACACGTGCCACTCATCAGTCCATCGATTCAAGCGGGGAATACGAAGACGCCGTTAGCTGGGAACACATTGAGGATTCGACCATCACAACGAATCAACAGGCCATACTCGATCCGCTATCTGGTGCTTTCGCTAGACTCGATATCGGAGCGGATACAGAACGTCCGAATCAACCTGCTATCACAAACACGAACTTTACACCCTCTGGATCTTCGAATCGCGATGGGTCATATCATCCAGTGATGACTCCCCCAACTATTTTCATTACACCTCCCGAGGCGGCGAAGGGGTCTATGCCAAAGACTTAAATTATGTATTATCCTGAATTTTATTCCTAATTGATGGTCAACGGTTTCGGGAAAGGAATGCCCTTTTTGGTTTGGTGTTTGGGGGGTTTTTGTGGGCATATTGCCATTCGGCAGGTTGGGCGTCTACCCTTTCTTGTTATGGTAGAGTCGGCGTGATGCAGAACCGGTGCTACAGGTGTCTGGCGAGATGACGATTAATATCATTATTATTTGGGGCTCTTCTGAAGCGCCCTTTGCTGATGTTCGAATGGGACTAGCCCTAAGAAGAGAAGTGAAACAGCCTTCGAATAATTTCGTTGAAGTAGACTACTCTACAAGGTAGGCATTTCGCTATAAAACTTTTGGAAGATCAAAGCTGTTCATTTGTATTAATTTTGATATCCATGCTCTCTGCGTGGCAAGGGGCACAATTTAACCCCTTCAACCTTCGCCCCACATATACACTCTGTTCATCTATTTACAATATTTGCATGCATAGTGTCAACCGTCAAATCGTCAACGTCATCTTACTTCATAATTGCGGTATCAACCAACTAAGCCTCAAACGGAGTCTCATATGGCCGCTCAGCCTGAGGTGTGATTCTGGCCAAATGGCGTCTCTGCCCGTCGGCCCAGTCAAATAGGGCACTGTGGCAGGCAACTCGGTTCTGGAAGAAAGGTCAGTCCTTGGAGCTTTAGATTGACGGATATAATGAAGTAACTTACATCCCAAACGACAACTGTGCCGGCGCGCCATCTGACACGGGTCTGGATGTCCTGGGATACGGCGATGTGGTCGTAGAGGAACTTGAGAAGGAAGTCGGATTCTTCCTTCTTGTAGCCGACGATGTGTCGAGTGACTGGCACATACTGTTAGCTCCAATGTCTTGGAATGGATTGGACTGGAGCATACATTGAGGGTTCACGTAGAGGGCCTTCTCGCCCGTTGCCGGGTGAGTTCGAACAATGGGGTGCTCTGTTGTGATAGGGTCACGACGGGCAATGCCGCCCTTGTTCAGGCTGTTGTTGACTTGCTCGACACCGGAGTGCACAGCCTTGAGACCGTGGAGGCGTTTTTGGAACTCGGGGGAGAGACGCCTGTAGGCTGAAGCCATGTCTGCGAAGAGGGTGTCTCCGCCGGTCGAAGGGCCATCGAGGAGGTAAAGGAAGGTTGTGCCGGGGGGTTGCTCCTCAAAGGTCACATCTGAGTGCCAGGTGATAGAGTTGGTGTGGCCAGCGAGGAAGTCGGCGCCGCTGGTGTCCTCTGCTCCACGGTGCACGATGTGAACCTCGGGGTAGCCCTTTGGGGCACCGGAGGCTTGGTGGATATGATGGCGGCCGAAGTAGCCACCGAACTCGAGGGCCTTGTCGATGGGGAGGTGCGCAAAGTCCTGATCGCGGAATGCAACGACCTTTCTCTGGGCAACGAACAATGCGAGCTGGTCCTTGCCCTCCTTTGTCAATTGGCTTAGCTGGATACCGCTAACTTCGGAGCCGATGCTGGGGGTGAGCTCGTCCAGGTGGAAGTCTCCATCCTTGGGGAATAGATCCGGGAAAGTTGAGTCGGCGTCCCTTCCGTGGTCATAGTGCTCAAAGGGTTGTAGTGGTGGATATCTATTCAAGACTTATTTAGATATGTTCTTCTAGCACATGATTCATGGGCATACTGACCTTTCGGTTTCATTGTCCCAAACGGGTAGGTAGTTAGGGAATGATGCAGCCGAGTATTTGGTGGTACCCTTTATCTCGTCCGCATGCTTGTAGGTCTCCCCGTATCCAATCAGATTCTCCTTGTTGTGACCCCCATTTGTCTTAAGAAGCGACTTGGGTGGTGCGCGAAGGCTGTTAACGGGCTCAGCAAGAGATGGTGCCATTATGTTTGATTTCAACAATTGCCAGCTTTTGACTCTTTAATTCTTTGAAACAGCCACAGACATGACTGAGGACGATCGGCGAGTTATATACAGCCTTCCTCCCTTCCGGTTATCCGGTTCGCAGGCACTCTGGCGCAATTTTTGCGGGGTATGATTGATCCTTGTCCCTGGCCTGGATAGGCCTTGAGTCAGCAAGGCGGGGTTCACATCCCATAACTACACGAGGATGTTCGTACACATAACGCAATAGGTAATTGGAGTAGTAGTCATTCGGGCGAGAACAACCCGCAGATCAGATGTAAACGAGATGTTTTGTATATTGCGTGATGGGACTGAGCGATGAGCATTGTCGATATCGTCCGTGCATTTCATTCGGCGAACCCTCTGTCGCTGCCAGGGAGTGCCGTTTAGCCTGTTTATCAATCTTGAAACGTCAGTGAGGCGACTTGGCTTCGAAAGTTTGGATCCGTGGTCGGCAATGAAAATAGTAAGAGCCCAAAGCGTGGAGGAAGAAGTGGTGAGAGAGAGAGAGAGAGAGAGAGAGAGCAAGTTGATGGGCCAAGCATGGCGCCATTGTCGCTCTTATTTGCGCAAACGGAAGATTGCGCTTCTTCACCCCACCCAACTAAGTCGCGTCTCAAGACTCGAACAAGCCTCGCCCATTGATTCCACCCGCGGTTCCACTACAATTGCTGCGAATTCAAATCGTCCTTCATTTAGACGTCCTTTCTGTCAAATAGACATCGCCTATCCTAACGGTGTCCCTAGGGAAGTTGGGATTGGGATGCTGAAGGCAAGGCACCTCCAAACCCTCCATGAGAACCAAGGCTAATGAACTTGGTTCGTCTAGACATCCTAATTGATCAGGAAACAGTCGGGTACCAATCATTGGTTAGCTAGATGTTGTGACGATGGCGACGATGGCGACATATACTGCCGTTTCATGCCAATAATCTCAACTCTTAAGACGACATTGTCCAGCCTCAAGATAGCCGACCGAAAGTGGCTCCAGTCTGCACAAGACTAAAACAGACACTAAGGTGCATTTGACATTATCCCCGTCTCCTCACTCGTCTCTCATAACGCAACCACCGCATAGTTTGCGTGATGTCAACCCCCATGTAGCTCTGGACTGCCGCGGCCCAGTTAAGCATCTATGACTGGGCCAGCTTTGCACTATGAGGCATTCTCGACGAGAAAGCGTCTTCTTTGCCTCCTGCCTCCACGTCGGCGTCTATCCTGTTGCGGTTGATGCGGAGATTATTCGTGATCCAGAATTAGCACAAGCTGAACTTCCTCCTTGCTCGCCTTTTTGCCTATTATTATTGGGCTTTTCAGGTACTGCGTCCATTATTAACAAGCTTGTAGACAATGCTGTCGAGAACGGTTAGTCTATTTACCAATCAAAGCAATTTTTTTACGGCTCAAAAGGGAAAGGGGGCCATACTGTATTACTGTGGAATCTCGCAGGTGGGTAAGAAGGCCGCTCCCACGTTTCCTCCTTTTGTCCCACACTGCACTTTCAATCCACGATTGGCTATTGTTCTTAAATGTTACCCACAGTTATGTGGGCAGTTCTCGATCTCTTAGAGCCGTTGGCGAAATGGATGTTCAAATGGCGTGATGGAATGGGCGAAGAAGGAGGAAACAAAAAATAATCACCAACACGACAGACCGGGTAGCAGGACGCTTTAAAGCCTCCAACTGCCCGTCCTCCGCGGAGTCGTTCATACTGCCAAAATCCTTAGCTCACCACCCAGTGGCTCTGATTTGTCTCCCGCTATGGCGAGCTCGAACGACAAGATGGCTATAGATGATGCCACCGTCGTCAATGAGATCAGTACTACTGCTGCCCCTGTCGATGACGAGACGAAAAAAGGTCCAGATGCTATCATCGACTCAGATGTTTCTTCGAATCTCGAAGGCAAGGATCGCAGGCGCTTCAAGGAATTCAGCGAGTCCGCATTTGAGCAGACGGAGGACCCAAGATTCTATAAACCAATACCGGAATACGAGGGCATACACCGTTGGGACCCCGACTTCGACTGGACAGAGGAAGAAGAGAAGCGGCTCATCAGAAAGGTATACTCCACTCATACTCCAAATATCGTTACCGAGTCATGGAGGGCGCTAACTGAAGGGCTAGGTTGATTGGAGAGTATGCACCTTTGCGTGCATTACGTTTTTTGCGCTACAGCTGGACCGTGGCAATGTGGTTCAAGCTACATCTGATACCATGCTCACGGACCTTGGCATGGATACCAACGATTATAATACCGGGCAAACAATCTTTTACTGCGCATTCCTTTTCGCGGAGCTCCCATCCCAGCTGATATCCAAGAAGCTTGGACCGGACCGATGGATTCCCATTCAGATGTTTTCTTGGAGCTTGATTGCTGCTTGCCAAGCTTTTCTTGAAAATAGGACCGGATACTACATCTGCAGAGCACTTTTGGGATTGTTTGAGGGTGGTTTGTGAGTTAACCCTATTATTAAAGAGTTTCCTTCTCACTGACGACCATCAGCATTCCCGATACGATCCTATTTCTTTCGTTTTGGTACAAGTCGAAGGAACTACCAATCCGACTCAGCTTTTTCTGGGTCTCCTACCAAGGAACCGCAATCATCGGCGCCTTCCTCGCGTTTGGGTTCCTCCATATTAGACGGGATGATGGATCCGGAGGGTGGAGATACCTCTTTGCTTACGAAGGTCTGATTACTGGAGTTATTGCCATCATCGCCGCATTCTGGATGCCTCCTTCGCCAACCCAGACAAAGGGAATTCTCCGGGGTAAGGATGGATGGTTTAGTGAGCATGAGGAGAAGATCTTAGTCAATCGAGTCATCCGAGACGACCCTAGTAAGGGAACGATGCACAACCGTCAAGCAGTCACTCCCAAGATGCTCTGGAAAGCTCTTTGGGACTACGATATGTGGCCCATCTACTTGCTGGGTTTGACCTGGATGATCCCTAATACCCCGGCAACGAGTTATATCTCTATTCAGCTGAAATCATTGGGATTCTCCACGTTCCAAACCAATTTGTTGACCATCCCGGCTTACGTGGTTTTCATCATCAATCTTCTTCTTTGGACATGGATTTCTGAGCGCTTTGATGTCCGCTTCCTGCTCGGAATTGTGACTGAAGTCTGGTGCCTGGTGCCACTGATCGCACTCGCTGTCCTTCCAGACAACAGTAGTCCATGGGCATTATGGATTCTGAACGTGCTCCTAATTGGTGCTCCTTATGTGCATGCTGTTGTTGTAGCCATGACCTCCCGAAATGCGGGCTCCGTGTCGACAAGAACTGTTGCTAGTGCGTTGTACAACATGTTTGTTCAGGTATCCAACATTATCGGTAACAACGTAAGTGACCCAGCTGTTCCCCGCGTCACTTTGACCGGATTCGTATATCTGACTGGCATTTATAGATATATCGAGAACAAGATAAGCCGCACTACCGCGTTGGAAATCGTGTTCTTATAGCATTGGCAGCTTGGAGCTTGGTACTCTTCATCGGAGCCAAGTACTACTACGTGTGGCGCAACAAGTATGTGTACATCTAAGAGATAATCCCTGGCCCATTCATGCTAATACATGTTACAGGAAGAGGGCAGAAATATGGGATAGAATGTCGAGTGAGGAAAGGACAGCATACCTGGCTGCTAATGGCGACAAAGGAAACAAACGGTATGGGTCTCACTCGCATATGCACCTCAGCAATAACTAATTACCTCTTCAGACTCGATTTTAGATTTACTTACTAAAAGTCCGACACCGGATGTCAAGGACTATTGGTGTCCTCAGGCTATGCCTACCCTGTATATTTGCTCACGTTAATAGACCTACCAGATACCTCCGCAAGAAGGGTATATTTAGAAGACATCTCAAGAATATAGATGCATAAAGAATGTCATACAGGATTATAGAGAACAATTTATTATTCACCAATGACATACTCACACCCCTCATCCCCGATCCAAACCTCGTGTCGCTTGCCAGCCGGCACATCTATCCTCGCCCCTGTTCCAAAGGTCTCCTTCTTGACCTCTCCATTGTGCAGCTTAGCGTTATCGTCAGGATAAGTAATTGTGAAGGTACCCCGGCGGATGAGATGAGTTGTTAGGCCGCCATGCGTATGAGGAGGGTAATATGCATTGCTACCCTTGTCAGCAAAAATCACAGAACCGACGTACATATCTTCCAGCATATATAGTGGAGCGCTCGACTTACCTCCCATCTGCCCAGGTGAAAACATGCCGAAACCCCCAGTCCTTGACGAGGCGTTCGCACTCGTTGCGAGAGCCGATGGAATATATCTCTACCATTATCGTCGAGGTATGTATTCTTGACTCGATGCGCGATGGATTGGAAATACACTCCTCGTAAGTACTTGGTGGGGATTCAGGGCGATGACGTTATTTAGGCACAACAGCACTGCTGCCTTAGGCCTAAATGTGCCAATATTAATGCCTGAAACATAAGGCTTCAATAGCTGACACATTTAGGAAGGTGCAATGGAGAGCATGCATCGCCGTACATGGCAAATGTTCCGGCTCCCGCCCATGGACAAATATGACTTTTGTGTGTAGAAACCCAGTGACTTTTCCCATTATTACCTGCCAGATGCTGAAGCCTGGACTTTGTCTAGAAATACATTGGCCCATGATTGATCCATTGTCCCGTTCTCGCCTGTCTTCGTTGTTATGGCACAATACCCCTTCTGTATCATGCGCTCATTCCCCACCGGGTCAGCAGGCGAGTACCCCTCGACGCGACGAGCGTGACGGCAATTAGGATGTTTGTTTCGTCCATACCATTTTCCCGCATTGGGTGAATGCAAAAAATGCGAAAGGGGTTGCAGTTGCCTGTCTATTGAGGCGGCGAGGTTGGAGAGTTACTCCCCCTCGAGGAAACGAGTCCCTCTTTCCAGGTAGGGATTCGTGGTTTTCATTAAATCTGGACACATTTTGTCAGTCACAAATGCTAAAAGAACTAGACCGCACTTCAAGGTGCTGACTGCCTTACTTTGAGATGACCCTATCAGCAAGGAGTTCCACAAATATGACAATATTTGCCTGGAATGACCCAAACTTCCTTTCCCGAGCCTTGGCATTTTGGGCAGCGCACGCCGGGCATCTAAGAGCATGGAGTGTGGTTAGATGTGCTCAAGGTCGCGGGGCATCTGCTGTCTACTCACTGTCATTGTTTCATTGCTCTCCGGGCCGCTGAGCGGCTTCACGGACAGAACAACATGAGCCCTTTGGATGGGCTGAGAAGAAGGCAGATGGTCGAGGGCAGGATGCTCAAACATGGTCAACGTGATGCGATTGAATGTCAAAGTATCGGGGGCCGAGGATTTCTGGTTGCGATTCAGTTGCAGAGCTTAATCCCCTGGGGTTCCTTCCTTATATAGATCGGCTTGTGGTTAAATAGCCTGGGACCCGGCTGGGAATGCAGCCAAATCCTTTACAGTGGCCCCCCCGGGAGATCTTCACATTAGCTTAGACCGATCGATTGGGGTGACAATTAGCCTGGATTCAATACATCCAAAGAACAGTCGCATGCCGACCCCTCCAGCGCCTCCTCCATGCCCCGAACCCCCTGCTATCAAACATGTCATGTCAGCGGCAGGATTCATTCGGATTGTTCGGATCTTCCCGTCCATGACTTGCATCCACTCCTTGACAAGGCCAGTGGGTCGAGTGCGAGAGTGATAGATACCGGTTTGTGTGTCGCTTCGCAAACCCTGGTGGCTCCAAAAAAGCGAAACGCCTCGGAAAAGCAAAAATAACATACGGGAAAAATAGCAGCGAGATCGCTGATTGGGCAACTGGCAGTGGCACACATACTTTTTGGAACCGTTTACGCAACAATCAATGTGAATTCAGTCATCGGCAAAATCTAAGAATATACATGCAGATGTGACTGGTTCTCGAAGTTGTCAGGTCAAGAGATCTATCCCATCTTTACTGAGACTGAGCGAAGTCAGACACAAATCAACCCAAGCTTGTGATAATGATGTAGAGGCGAGAACCAGAAACTGCCGGTCGATGGGCCTAGCGGATCCTAGTGCTCCATTGGCCCCATGTGCCTCTGCTGTCACAGATTGTGGCCCCAGCGTTTATTATGGTCCCTCGCTTCGCCCGTTCGAGTGCAGTCAGCGGCCATGCTGGCTGACCATTCACCATATAAACTGTACCCAATCACAGGATAGACCGTAAGGCAAGATCAGGGAAGGTTGCGAGTTCAGGAAGAACGAACTCTACCAGTAAAAAATCGCCCGTCCGATACACTGCAGGGGAAGGGTTGCTCAGCGGCGCCACTGTTCATCCAACCCTGTTCCACAGGCATGGTATATCCCTGGAGCTTCTTTTTGGGCGTGCAATCCTGCGTCAAACTATCTGTATATTAATTTTGGGGTTCCGGCCCATCGGAGACAGTCGAATTAAGGACTATACCTCATTCGGGGGGCGTTCTGTTGTGAGTTTCTGAGTGTTCTCGGCTGGACCTGCAAGGCGCCATCCACACCCTTGCCACGGAGTCACTGGCGTCTCGATTGAAATTTGGTGGATGGGACGTATTCCGTACTCCTGCGAAGTTAAGGTATCTTCCCTGTCGATCACATACCAGTCGCCTCCGAGAGCTAGAATTTTCGAAACAAAGCTCGGAATTCAACGCATGCGAAAGCTTCGGCTCCAGTCGTGTTCGAAATGCTCCATTCTGAGTAGACCCTGTTCTTTGTGTCTCCACGGTTGAGCCGGGCCTGCATGCAGCACGGGTCTCAAACTGAGCAGTGGGCTGTGCCGCTGCTGAAGCTGAACTCTATCATGGTCTGGGGTAAATGTCCTGTTGAATCCTGCGCATCCCCACCTAGCACAGCGTCGATCAATTTATTTCTCAGGTCTTGGCTTTCGGCCTTGGAGTGACGCATGGAGGTTGTCACGCAGGCTCCTGTGAGATGAAAATTGATACATAAACGATGTGGAGCTGGCCACCTCCTGCGGGCTCGGCATCGGGTTTGATCCTTCTTTTCGGAACTCGCCTGAGGGCGATGATGCATAGCGATGTTCAAAGAATGCAAAACATGGTGTTCCCCGACGATGTCGGACATCAACTCACATCATAATCCCTGCTGCGTTTTGCATGGGAGATGCAATACGAGATGATCTGACTCCTAATAAGGAGCCATGCTCCAGACAGTCGACTCCCAAAGTTGATGCTCCGAATTCCAAATCGCCCGACACACAAGTCCAATCGTCAAAGACCCGTTTTCCACGCTAACTAGCGTCAGTCGCCTGGATTCATCATCGGAAAAGGAAAGACACTTGACCGTCGAGTTGACAACTTGATATCCATCTATTTGGAATGTGACAGGTCGAATTTTTGGGTTTGCAGCAACCTGCTCGTCAAATCATGACGATTTCGGCCTTTGAATTGGGAGAACCGTCTGCCTTCTCGCACCCCTCGATCAACCAATGGGTCTTCTCCTCTTTGCCTCTCCGCTCATCCTTTCCTTTGCGTGGTTTTTATTATTTCCTTTTCCTGCTCCCCAACCGTCTCTCCGGATCGGGAAAGGTGGCACGGTTGATAATGCAAGATCAGCCATCAGGAGCTCAGACTTTTCTTTCCTTTTTTTTTTTTTTTTTGAATCAGCCCCCGATTCCAGATTGTTCAATAAGAGCCGGAAGTTGGCAATCTCGATGAAGCTCGCAACGCTTCGGCGGAGCCGAGCTCCATCTTAACACACCGCTAGTCAACAAAGGCCATTCGGTGAATAGTGAATACGGAGTAGATCCATCACCTAGGGTCAGATCACCAGAGCTTCAAGTTGTTCGTCGTCCGCTTTGCTTCAGGCAATACGAGGTACACGGAAGCTCAAGCAGTCAGTTCGAGTGGAGACAATTCGAAAGACCAGCTCTTTCCAAATGAAGTATATCTACTTTCTCTTCCATCATCAACTCCCACTTTCACAGTCTCACCGTATGGCTCAGGGAGAAGATAACCCGAGGCTCGCGCAAGTTTCATTGACACAGGCACTGTCATATTCAACCAAGGATTTTCGGGCAAACGCCTCGTGCCGAACAGCTCCGTAAACCAAGCTGTGCCCCTCTGATGGGGCCGCTGAGCCGCTGAAAATCGTCATCGCGACTATCACCAGCCCCTCTTTTGCGGTCTCAGAAAGTATGCGACGATAAACGCAGATTCAACGCAGAACAAGGTTCAACTTATCTCGGCAAGACCGTGGTTTACTTGTCATTTGCATTTCTCAACTTTATTTCGCATATTCTACTGTACAGAGTATGTATGTGTGGCTAATCTACAGATGCGACAGGCGAACACAGTAACGGTCAATTCGGGCCGATGAAGCCTCCAAGAGAGTGCCGATCTAGACTCAGTGTCCAGCACCAAGACAGATCACTTCCCCATTATCTAGGCTGTCTATACTCTATACTGCCTTTTCAACATGTTCATCAGTCGGCGACTTCTCCGCTAGCTCATCTTTCGGAGCGCTTGTTCCGAATACACCAGTCGTTTCGGCGGTAAGGCGACGAGCGTAGCCATACTTCTTCCGCTCCTTGTGGATTTCCTTTGAGAGTTCCACAGCGCTCTGTTCCCGATTGGTGAAGAGATAGTCGATCTCCTCGAGGGTGAAATTGGCCGTCTCAGGGTAGCAGAAATATACGAGCGGGACAAAAGCGATATTGGTGCACATGAAAATGAGGTATGCCTTCCACTGAAGACGGTTGATGATTACTGGTGTGATCATGACGACGAAGAAGTTCTTCAGCACTTGTTAGCAAGCATAAGTACGCACTCGAGACATAGATACTACTTACCCAAATCCAGTTGGACGAAATTCCCACGGCCGTCCCCTTCGCGCGTGCATGGAGCGGTAAAATCTCCGGCACGTATACCCACGGGATACAATTTACAGATGCTCCAAAAGCGAACATGTAGACGAAGAAAAAGGCAATAGAGGCCGAGGACGTTGAATGCTCGTTTTCCTTGCCCTTGAAGCTGAGAAGAATCGAAACCATCATCATGCAGATCCCAAGCGTAAAAGAACCCCACATCATGGGTGCGCGGCGGCCAACCCTATCGACGAAGAAAGTCGGGAAGAAGCTGCCGAGAACGAACATGATCTGAACGCAGCCGCCAATGATCATGGAGAGATTATGACTCAGGCCGACGTTCTTGCTGAGAACAGTGGGGATGAAGTATCTGAGTGGAGGTGATTGTCAGTGGTTGCTAATTTGTAAGAAAGATCCAAACGTACACGATAAGATTGATACCGCCGACTTGATTCATGAATTGCATACCATAACCGAGGAGACTGCAGGAAATCAAATTAGTTCGGTGCCATTGTTTCGAGTCAGTCAACGTACACTCTGTGCCCGGTTGAAACCTGGTCCCTCTTGAGGACGTTCCTCCACTTGTACTCGCCGTGCTTTAGCTCGATGGCAAGGGCGTCGAGAATCTCGGTTTGTTCGGCCTGGATTTGCGGGTCATCCTTTGGCCTACCGTAAACGTCGCTTAGAATCTGAAGTGCTTCATCGTTGCGTCCTTTTTGGTAGCAGTATCGTGGAGACTCGGGGACTCCGAAGACAAGGAAAATAACGAACTGCATGAGAGAGGTGAGTATTCACACACCATGAAAATAAACCAGGTGACGCGAAACTTACAAATGCAAACAGCATCTGGCAGGCGATCGGGAGTCTCCATGCAATTTGCCCGCCGACAAAGCTCATTCCAAAATCGAAGAAGTAACTCCAGAAAGTTAGCATGACCACTTCGCAATGAAAGAGAGAAGACGGAAATGAGAGGACAAACCTGATGACGATGCCAACACCTACAAGCAACGGCTCACTGCAAACCAGTTTTCCGCGCTTCGACGCCTCGCAGAGCTCGGCCTGCCACATGGGGACAGTCGATGTTTCAATGCCTGTCCCGATACCTGCGACGAATCGACCGACCATCATGTGGGGGACGCTATATGCTGATGTTTGGAGGGTTGCTCCAATCTGGGAAAACAGGCTTGTTAGTGGTGCGGAATCTTTTCACAGTGTGCAAGGAATGGCCTGTCATACAATAACCCAAACCATGGCCACCCACATCGCGCGCCGTCGCCCGAGTTTATCAGCAACGCAAAAATTTATGACACAGCCGGTAAAACAGCCAAGGTTGTAGATCGAGACTATGATGCCCATAAGACTGTCATTAGGGTGGTTCATGTGCTCCAGGAAGTTTTCGTTCTCGACGATTCCGGAGAAGACGCCTTGGTCGTAGCCTGGAGAGTGTTAGAGCAAATTGGATGTTCGCCCGAACTGTAGAAAGAAGAGAAATTAATACCGAAGAGGATAAAGGCCATGCCACAAGCAGCCCAGATAGCGGCCTGGAGCGTGCGCCCCGTGCCGAACATGTTGATGTGAACCATTGTGGCGAATGTGTATAGAGTTGAATGTGGGGAGAGAAAGAATGCGGAGGGTGGAGTATTTATACGAAATGGCAGGGCACATCTCCAGTCGATTTACCCCAGGTCTTTCACTAGGGGAATGACGCCGTCTCCAAGTTGGATGTAACCACATGGGCATCCCCAGACCAGACGCCCAAAAACGGCATCTTGAGCCAACGCTTTCCATGGTTTCCCCAGATTCCTCCACAGGGGACTGGCACTCCATGAGGGGAAGGCGCGGAGGAGCGGCGATCAAAGCCACCTTCCTTTTTCTCCCCGATCCGCCCACTCACGTTGCAGCACCACGCTCTGTCCCGGAAATGTCTCCTCACTCCCGCCACTCATCGCAGACAGCCCCGGTCAGATTATGGCGAGCGGCGAGCCTCTTTCCTTCTCTCATTCACAGTGACGCCGGACTGAGTTTGATTTGCGGCCGCCCATGAGTCAGGGCCTCGCGACGTCTCGGTCTTCCTCCGAAAGGTCAAGAGATCTGCCTCCATTTCGGGAAATTTTGCCGGCGGCTTGACTCGAGCCGATTTTCACTTCCTGCCGTCCATCCTTTGTCTGCAGCTCCCCAACGGTCCAAACGCAGTCATGTTTGGCCTCGAACCGCCCTCTAAGCGACAGCGCCTCGATGTCGTTGACGACGGCCGTCCCCCGACAGAAACTGCAACTGCAACCGCAACCGCAGCCGAGGCCAAACCACCACCAGAGAGAGAGCGGGAGACAGGCCGCAACTCGACGAAATGGCACAACTCTCAGCCTCATCATCACCCGTTCGCGCCCTCAAACTACCCAGAACCAACTAGCTACGCATCGCCGCACTCCACAACAAATATAAGAACCGTCGAAGCAAGCAATACCGACCCCTTCCACTCCTCCCCGGGGAGTTGGTACCAGGAT
This sequence comes from Aspergillus puulaauensis, assembly GCF_016861865.1. Taxonomy (NCBI): domain Eukaryota; kingdom Fungi; phylum Ascomycota; class Eurotiomycetes; order Eurotiales; family Aspergillaceae; genus Aspergillus; species Aspergillus puulaauensis. The sequence goes on from NC_054859.1 coordinate 1,457,624, forward strand.
GGCTTCTCTCAGGACCCAGGCTTCCTTGCGTCGCAGGAAGAACTGCGCGCCATTCTCTTCACGCTTGCGAATTCGGCCGCTCCAACGCGCGCGAGTAGCCCCGAGACTGCAAAGAGAGAATTAGATCTAGACTCCAATGCGTCTCCGACTACGTCTGTCTCGCGGTCGTATCAGCGACAGATCCATGAACAGCGGAGGAGAAGGGAGTCTCCGCTCTCGAGTCGGAGACGGATTGAGTATTTGAAGAATTATGTTGCTGAGATTGCGCCTTGGGTGAGGACCGTCATTTTCCCTACTTATTCTTTAATATATAAAGCTAATATCTGCTATTTACAGCTCGATATGTTCGACTCCCACTGCACATTTCGCCAACAACTCCCTGCACTCTCTCACTCCTTCCCTGCGCTGCTCTACGCAATCCTCGCCATCTCCGCACGCCAAATGGAACGCAAATCCGGCATCCAAGACTGGTACGACAGTCTAGAGCTCTACCAAGAGGCAATCCGGCTTCTGAGCCCGCTTATCCAAGTCCGGGACCCGAAGATCGTCGCGGCTTGCGTGTTGCTTTGTTGCCTGGAGATGATGTCCGCCCGGGCGCAGGACTGGCATCGACATTTGGAGGGGTGTGCGGCGTTGTTTGAAGCGAGTGGGATTCATGGATTTTGTGGGGGGTTACTGCAGGCTGTGTTTTGGTGTTATGCAAGGATGGGTGAGTTTCTCAATTCTTTCAATTTTCTCTCATTTTCAGAGTGGTTTTGGCTAAAGGTATGAAATAGATCTCTGCGGTGCGCTGATATCAGATGGGACAAGGACGACTGTTCTACATCCGTCTAAGTGGCTTCCGATGGGATGCCAGGAAGAAGATGCATACATGTTATTTAAAGATGCGCGGACCCCCGACATGCACGCAAACTACGCCGTGTATTTGTCCGTGAAAACAACCGAGCTCGTATCCAACCGCACCAAATTCGTCGAACTCGGCGAAGACAACGGCTGTACGACCGAAGTCTTCACTTCCCGCTGGACATCATTATGGAGCGACCTCCAGGCCTGGCTCGCGGAACGACCCTCAGAATTGGTCCCCATTCAAACAATAAGCCGCAAACCGTTCCCACACATCCTTTTCGTGCACTGGTCAGCTATTTCTTCGAACCAGCTCTACCACACTGCATGCATCCTATTGCTGAAGATGATGCCCAAGGGTCTGCGACTGCCGCGGTCGCCGACGCTGTCTCTGCTATGGCATGCGCGCCGCATATGTGGGATTTCAACGAGCAATAAGCATCAGGGTTGTCTGAATAATGCTATCCAGCCGCTTTGGATCGCGGGACGGCTATTCAGCCACGTCTCTGAGCACGAGCAGATTGTCAAGATCATTCGCGATATCGAGGCCGAGACCGGGTGGGGTGCTTGTTGGCGTATTCGCGATCTGGAGGTTGCGTGGGGATACAGCGTTAGTAGTCGGGGGGAGACGACAATGAACCAGCATTTCTCGACGTCAATTGATCAGCGACGTATCACTGTCGGATGAGTGATCCAATACGATGCGATTGGCCACTGGGCCAGCCAGCTATCCATTCATTCATTCAACATCCATCGAGATACGACCATTCCTCGCGCAGCTGGGTGAGATACTCTCCCACACCCCATCCAGTAAGCGCCTGGATGCGGTCAAACCCGTGCACAATCTCAACCTGCTGAGACTCATGCGTCATATGCCGTGCCGCGACCAGGAACGACGCAAGCAGGCATGGATCCCAGCACTCGCGCCTATCATTATTCAGAGCGATACCGCAGACTCGCTGGGCATGCCATATCGGCGATAACACCGGCGAGTACTGCGGATGACTCTGGTTCAGAAGAGCCGCTGTCCGCGGTTTGCACTCTATCATGAACAGCATCGCGGTGTGATACAGCTGGCTGCATAGTGCGCCTGCACCGTTCGTGAACAGGAGCATCGGGAACTCGCTACCAGGACCTAGGGCATGGTCTTCGGCGCCGCCGTCGTTACTCAATTCCACCATTGGTTGGAATTCCTGCGGACGGAGGTAGTGCCACTGGTTCAGCTCTTCGAATAATTGTAGCCAACTATCTGCTCCTGGGACCTGGTGTGTGCTAGATTCTTGATGGTATGTTAGTAGCGCTTTTCCGCAGAGCCAGAGGAGGACCTGCGCGTAGTGCCCCACTCGTTCTGGGGTGCTTTCTGTGCGGCAGAGGAGCGCGAGACTCGGGATTGGAAGTGAGGGGAGGGGCATGCGGAGGGGCGTATTATTCGCTAGAGATTTGCCAATATCTGTTCTTGTTAGATTCCTCACCAGTCTTTCAACAGAGAGAGAGAGAAACATACCTATCCGCAAAAACATCCAATACACTGCCGCATCCATGTCCATCCCATAAGCTCTATGAACCATCGACTGCAACGGTCTGTATTCATTATACCCATAGTCATATCCATCCCCACTCCTCGCCCAAGCCCTTGCAAAATCCGAAACAAGACCCCTCAGCTCTTCAAACACTCGTAGCAGCACAGATTCCGTAGAATTTTCATGTACGTCTAGATCCAGATCCCCTGAAGGAGGTTCGGAATAGGCGCCCGACGCTGAATCGTCGAAATGAACCGCCTGGAGCCCGTACGTGTGAGAATAGACACGGCCACGCTGCGTCCGTAAGCACGCCTCCGAAAGACCCATGAGGGCAGGGAGAAGCCGCTTCGAAGATGAGTTCACAGCGATCTGGAGAGCCGTGATGCCGAATTTGTGCGTCAGGTCGAGGATGTCCAGCCACGGCGCTACATTATACCGATAATGCTGGAGAAGCTTCATCTTCCATATCTCCGAGCCGGGGCCCGCCGGGTCTGGAGTCGTATTCGAATTCGAATATAGATTTGGATTTGGAGTCCCGTTCCCGATGTCGAAATTCAGCACGGAGCTGTGCATGGCAGCTGGGGTGGACACGCCTAGTATACCGTTGATGAAGCTCGTTCCACCTCCACCTCCGTCTATTGTCCTGTTCGGTATGTCTGCTGCAAGAGGGGTCCGCGGTCCAATCCCCACGGTAGAGTCTGCTGCCGTAGTGCCCATTCCAGCGTTTGTGGCTGGATCTGGGATAGTGGATACCGGGCCCGGGATTGAGTCATTATCGGGCCCTGGTCCAGACTGGGTTCCCAGGGCGAGGAGTCCGCGCACGGCGAATTCGTCCTTTGCGCTGAAGGTGTTTGACCGAATTGGGGGTTCGAGTGGCCCGGGTGGGGTTGGGTCTGGGGCTGAGATATGATGGTGGTTGTGGTTGTCAAGTTCCCATGGTGCAAGGGCGGTACGCGAGTGCGGCTCGTAATGTGTGTGGTTGGTATCGTGCAATCTGGGGATTGAGTTGTGGTGGTTTTCTCTTTCCCTTTCTGCTATGGAGACGGAGGCAGAGTGCCTGCGACGACTTTCTTCTGTCGAGACTATACCCTTTCGAGAAGGAGATACAAGTAAAGGCGTACTTGAGATGGTGGATGTAGGAGAAGACGGTTGAGTTTCCGCCGAGAGGCCAGCAAGATCATCTATTGAAAGAGGATCTTCATTGACAAACTAGATCCCATGGGATGCCATCAGCACAGCTCACGCTGCATCGCCTCTATCTGATATAGCTCCGTACTCACCTGGATCTTATGATAGTTGGCGCTCCTATCTATAGCTGGGGATTGGAGCTCGTCCGCTGTCACAGTGATAGAATTCTTCGGGAGAAAAGTTACCTGCATCCCATAGTTGCAGTCGAAGTTTTTATCAATGCAGTTCTGGCATCGGGGTTTGCGTTCGTCGCCTGTTCAATCGAAAATTAGATAATCGACCATACACCCACGAGTTCTGTTCTAGGGATCTGAAGAGAAAAATGGCGTAGTGGTACTCACATTTCCGCCTCCGCTTCCGACATCGCAAACACCCTGTTCTGCATCGTGTGAATTTCATTGAGGAGCGCGCATCACCATCATTATCATTAGTTATTGACGCAGCGGCCAACTCAGCCATGATTGTAGCTCTCCAGACATCCAAATAAGCATTCACAAGGCAAACTCAATGTGAACAGTTGTGAGTTGATGCCGGAGAGAAGCTGAACGATCATGTGTCATGAGCTGTATTACCGTGCCCAGATGCGGTAATCCTAAGCGTCAGCCGAGTCGGTTGTGCTTTCCCGCTCCCCGCCCCGGAATGCGCTTCGGCCTGCCGTTTTGGGACCGCAGCACGCCCGACTCCTGGCCAGTAAACCTTGGTTTCCCCAGATTGAACCCCACGAGTGGCGTCGGGTGAATTTCCGCAACTGATCAGAGTTTGAGATGATCTCGTAAAGGATGCGATACCTTTTAAGCTTTGTGCCGAGAGGCCGAGGTATTTGAGTATCTTGGTGATGAGACTTGTTGCTTGACGGTTTTTCCGCGTTGAAGGAGGGACGTGTTTTGTGGGGTTGTTGCAAATTGGAATATCGGTGTATGTTAGGCATTTAATATATCCTCCTGTGGAGCCAGGCTGGGGTTTACACATATTGACCATGGAGTGGCCGACTACCTAATTGTCCCGCGGTTCAGGGTGCTAGGAGCGGATTATGTACTGTCTGTGGCTTCCCCTTCTAATGACCTCTATCGGTGCAATATCCGATCAACGAAGGACCAGGCAAGTGGATGTTGGATGTAAAGGTGGTCGTGGAGCTTCATTACCATACGCAGCGGTCAGCTGCAGGGACAGCGTTCAATAATCTATCGAGTTGTCTAGTGTCTTTGAACGCAATGGTTGGTTGCACTACGAATTCATGAGACGGTCTTCATGATCCGGACCAGAATATAGCCGCCAGTTTCTGATCCATCAGTCTTATAGAGACGAAGCACCCGGTAGCCTTCTTGCAACCGGGTCAGTCGAATACACGCCCAGGATGCCAATGAATCACGGCCAATTTCATCGTCCTTGACTTTGAATCTGCAATCAATCAGCAAATGCGGCCTGATAAGACAAGAAACAGTGACGAACCTAACGAAGGCCAGCTCTTCAACAACCCCAGTTAGAGTCGGGAATTCGAGTTTCTGGGATCCAAAATCCGGATTGCATCCGTTTGCATACTTGATCTCACGCTTGTAACTAGTTTTCTCGGAATCTGTGCTGTTCTCTCCGGTGGGCGTGGGCGCATCGTCTGGGGTCTCTACATGCAAATAGCAAGATACGTAGGGATGGAATCCTTTCTCACTCGTGTGACCTGGGGGTAGTGCAAGGTCCTGGCCTGCTAGGAATTCAATTGAGAGGTCGATTGTCCGGCGGGTAATTGGAGCGGACTCTGGTTCCGTGCTCCGGTAGCCCTGGGGTTTGAGGATCCAGCCCTCCTCGCCTGCGAACATCCCCTGGTTAAGCATCATGCCCTTGTCTCTGTTTTGCCAGTTAAGGGCTACAATCTGTGCACCACGACGCCAGAAGAAAGTGGGGTCTAGATTGGAAGAGTTGACGCGGAGACCATAAGGATAGATGCGCATAAAGTTGTTCCGGTTGTGTTCGAAGAAAGCATTGCCGTACTTTTCATCTGCTTGTCGGGCCGCTCGCTCAGAGAGGGAGAATACGTGGCCAGGTACTTTGGCCTCTATTTGACATTAGCAAGCTGTTGAATGTAAACCAGGTCTTTGGACATACCGGGTTGGGTGAACTGCTTAAAGCTGAAACCTTTGGTAAAAACTGCATGTTTGCTAAGAGAATGCAGGATTTTTGCCGGCTTTGACGGAGCCTGTGAAGCAGACTGGGTAGACGCTGCCGAATTGGTAGGTTCCAGTTGCTCTAGGTCATCCGTACGATCATCCACATCTTCCTGGTCCTCAGGGGTAGCGGGAACCCATTTGACCTTCACTAGAATCTTTCGCTTCAGCTCTTGAAGTGGCGGCGGAGTTGTGAATGCCTCCATTTCCGGGGTGATCTCAATCAACAATCCTTTAAAAGCATCTTCCATGATCTCTACCATGATCGCTTGTTGCTCGAGGGAGGCATGCACCTCCAGGCTCACAATTACTGGCAGATCACTTACGACAAAAGCACTATCACGGATCGCATAGCACACCTCTCGGAACGTTGTTCCCTTCGTGAGGGTGTGGCCATGGAGCACTTTAGGTTCCAGCCGTAGTGGTCCAACATTCGCAGCACCAGCGACTTTACCATCCTCGCCATGGTTCTCGTGGGATGACACTTTCCGGCTGATGAAATCACCTATTTTAGATTTAACTTTCTTCCGTTTTGGTAGCTTCGGCTTGTCTTTAACATTTTCGTCATCGGAGCTTGAGCTGCTTGAGTCATCATCGCTCTCAGACTCGGGCTCTCCATCCCAAACATCAATTTCGACACATCTGCACCCGCTGAGAAGGGCCTGTTTAATATCAGCAACTGCTGTTTCCCTCTACAAATCGAGTAAACAATATCTGGGGAAAGATAACAGTGTTCGACCCCCAGATAATAGTAGGGACCCACGTTTGTATAAGCATCCGCTGCCGCATCACTAGACAGTTGGTTCCCAGTCAGGTACGTGTTGTGGCTCGAAGAGATGAAATAGTCGGTGATCGGCGCAGTGATATCTGGCTGCCTAGCGGGTCGCAACGCAGACGCTGGAGGACTTGCCATGTATGCACGAAACGCATCCAGGGAGCTGAGCGGATCCGACTCAGGAGTTCCTGCCTCCTGCTCATCACGCTGAATATCCTTGGTGAAGTTGGTACTCTTAGAGTCGGTCAACGATTTGTATATCTGGTTGAGATGGGTTTGGAACGACGGCGAAAGAGCGGTCAGCGGCTTCATTGCTGGCGATTGAGACGAAGGGTCTATTGCGATTTGGCCGGTACGCTCGGCGAGCTCATTGACATTGGCCATGGTGCTCGATAACGCTGACTATAGCGGTCTGATCGACTCTGCGTAACAGAAAATTGTGCCGATAAGGTTGTCGGTGTGGACGCAAGGCTGATGAGGCGTGCTTCGAAGAGCCGAGGAAGCGGGAATGCTTTATAAAACGCAATGGTTATCGTCGGAGAAGTTGTTGAGGAAGTTGAGTAAAAAAAGGTGAGTTGAGACAAGACAACAGCTGAAAGGAGCTTTCTCCACCCATGCCGCGTGCTTGGCTCGGCGAGGGGTCGGACATGGCAAGATCAACATCAACCTATGATCACTGGAGGAGCCGACTGCCTGGGCATCATTCTCAACGTACGTGTACATCTGCTCGCTGGCATTGGAGCGGATTCTGGGTTGGTAGTGAATAAATTGGCGAGGTTCAGGTTCCAAGGTCGAGCTTCCTCTGCGGGGTAATTGTGAAGCTATTTAGATCCACATCCATAAGGCATCTAGACTCGATTGACGCAAGGCGTCTAGTAAAGGGTCCCAGAAAGGTACAAGCCGTATAGTCTCTATACAACTAAGCAAAATTCCCGATTCTCGTATTCTTATCGTCCTTCTTACTTGGCTGATCAATCAATCCCCATTTCCCCGCTTCCTCCGGATCACCACCAAAAAAAGTCTCCGAGCATGTTCTCTTGGTAAGCCCGTGAAGTCGGTATATATATCTCTGTTTGAGCCAAGTTATCCATGAAACTAATAAGCATCTTTGCCAAGATTCTATATAACGCTCGCCATGGCAGAACAAACCCCAGTGCACTTTTTTGACATCCTGTCGTCCCTACCTGGTATATATAAACATCCGTCCATGACTTCACGACTCATGCTAACATTCAGCTAGGTCCGTCCAAAGCGTGGTCTCCTAACACAATCAAAACTCGCATGGCTTTGAACTATAAAGGAGTGCCCTACACGCAAACCTACGTCTCCTACCCAGACATCGCTCCTCTTCTCCGTGGCCTGGGTGTTCCGCCTCATCCAGAGGGAGCCCCACATATTCCATACACCCTCCCAGCTATCTGGCACCCCTCCTACGGAGCTTTGATGGACTCTCTCCCAGTCGCCGCCCAGATTGAAAAGCAATACCCGGAGCGACCTCTTTTCCCGTCGGGTAACGTTAGCTATGCGCTTGCGGTCGCGGTCGACAAGATCATGCGAGGTGCTGCATTCTCGGCGTATACATTCATACTTCCGGCTATCGCGGACATTCTCGACCCGCGGGGCAGAGAGTACTATAGGACAACCCGATCGGCAAAACTGAACAAACCTTTCGATGAAATTCGACCCACTGATCAGGCGGTGATCCAGAACATGAAGAATAAGATGAAGGAGGAGATGACACCTATAGTGCAGATGCTGAAAGGCGGAAGTGGAAAGACCGGTCCGTTTTTCGAGGGTGATCAGCCAAGTTACGCAGATTTTATAGTGGAGGCGTTTTTGATTTGGTTCAAGTATGCGGATGAAACGATCTGGCAGGAGCTGATTGCCCTAGGAGACGGCGAGATCAAAAGATTGTGGGATGCTTGCTATCCGTGGGTTGAAGGGCAGGGTGAGAATAAAGAATGGGAAATCCCCAAGTAGGATTTCTTACCCCCGGGACCCTGTAAGAAACATAAAAAAAAAAAAAAAAAAAAAAAACACGCGGATAAGGAAATTGTGTTTAACCTTTTGTCTAAGAATTGAAGAAAAAGTATGGATGTCATAGAATACATGGTAAAGGAACTCCGGGTAGGTCAAGCATAATGTACACCCCAGCTTATCGGAACACTTATATAGAAACAATGCTTCCAAAACCAAACGCGCTGAGTAACGTAGGGGCTTAAAGTCCGCTCAAGAAGTTGGCCTCTCTGATGGCCTTTCTCCGTGCCTCTCTCGAACTCTTGGTAATTTCGGATCGCTTCCCTAGACTCTCGGCAGCCTCTCCCAGTATATCCTCGGGTGTCTCCCCATTGCGGTTGTATTGGGCGGGCGTGATATCTGTAGCCTGGTGGTGAACGGGGATCTGGACTGGTAATGTTGCGGCACGGGCGGCCATCTTTTTCTCGTAGCGTTTGCGTTGCTTCTTGTTGAGGGCTGTGAAAGAATTAAGTCAGTTATATCGATATGAATTCCACATCAATGACAGGAGACATACTGTTTGGATCAACACCACCCTTCTTAGCCTCCTTCTTCGAACTATCCAGTAATGACCACAGCCATTCGGGGTACTCGTTATCCTCCAGGGCAATGGGATCCGCCTTGTTTCTGAAGTAATTGAGCCCCAGCATTTGAGTTCCAGGAACGCAGGAACTCGGGGGTCGTTCCACGGCTGGTTTTGCAGCTTTCGCAGGCTGGGTCGGGTCGACATCAACGTGGACACCTCCCGGGGTACTCAAAGGCTGCGACACGCCAGGGGTAGCTGATGAGATTGCGGACGGGATGGTGATGTCGTCGCCGATGGGTTGTCGAGGCTTAGGTGGAGGGGGTGCAGCGGATACCGAAGGCTTTCCATCGCTGTAGTTGCGGAATTGAATTCGTTGACTCGCACCCAGCGAGGATGTGAAGGTCTGGTGTGGTAGTCGGGTCAAGATGCTCGACCGGCAGCGTTGGCAGATAGTTTTCATGATGGCGTGTGGAATTGATGTGGAGGAGGTTGTTGAAATGGAGCCAGACTACCGGTCTTCGGAGAACAAATCTGCGCAATGGTGGAAGTGAAACTCACGAGTTGCGACTGAGCGTCAAGAAATCTGCGGATGAAATTGATGCCAAGCCGGAGGTCCTTAACACGTGACATTACTATTTACATCATGTGACCTTTACCTTTTTGGGAACAATCGTCCTGCCCCCACAAGTCCTTCATGTCGTCATCTATCTATTCCATCATTTAACTACAACTACCCCTGCTGCAATGTGAGTCCACATGTGGTGTTGGGAAGGGGATCCCCTACCAACAGAACCGTTGGTAAAGAGGATTTCGTACTCATAAGGGCATGTCTCTTGCAAATGAGGTTGACAAATGTGGTCGTGACAAGCATCAATAAGCTCCAGAGAAACCTTGGCCATAGCCGCCATACTGCCCGGCAGCCTCGTTTTGGCTTTGCATATCCGAGGATCCTGCAGTTGGATCCTGCAAGGCACGAGTGTTGAAAATACAGACCAAGTGCCTGGATTTCCTATTGCCAGGCCACCTTTATATGGAACAGCGGCACCCGTTCACACAACAGCTCTTATATCATTCTGATAACACGGGCAGCGCTATATGTGGCACTAACTGTGGGGCCATATACATCAACCCTCGTGCACACGCTCTCTGGGTGTGCTCGCACAGCGTCACATGCATAAGATCTGCTTCAAGCTGCCAGCGAATTTCTCTCATCATTCCGTGTGAAGTTTGAGGTGACTCGACCTACCAGTTCGCAATCTATATGCTAGAATTGAAGTGGCGTTCGCTAGTGATGCATCTACAAAAACAAGGCATTGTCATTCAGCCTTCGAAAAGCCTAGTGCTCTTGGGGCAAGAACAAAAATTCGAAACCCTTGGAAGGGGGTTCAGCATCTCTTATGTGACTTTAGGTCTACACCTGTGTTAACAACTGGCATGAATCGGTTTAACATATCCTTGGGCGGAACCCATTCATACTGACACAGTCCAGCGATATACAGGAAAGCTTCCCACTAATTAGGACATCACGAGCGATGTAAAATCAATTGCGAACTTACTCATCAGTGACACATGCAAAAGCTATGCAGAATGATATTTGACGACGGCGCCTCTGGAAAAGGAAACATTTTCTATTATGCACGAGGGACAGGCAAAGAATCCGTGAGGTTGCCACATGATTAGGAACAAGCAAAAGAGGGGGGACCACCAAACGCCCACTATTATAAAAGACTCATACGCTCGATTTTAACACTCTGAGAATGATAGACCACTGATTTCCAAAAACTTACACAGGCTGCCACATGCATCCGCCAGTGTCTTTTCAGTTTTCCATTGGAGCTCCTGCTGCGACCTGGTGGCGACGGCAACACAGGAACCAACATCTCCTGGACGACGGGGAGCTGCTTTGACTGGGATTCGCTTGGAGGATACACTTTCCATGGTGTCGATTACCTCCATCACTGAATGTCCTCGTCCAGTACCTAGGTTGAATGCACGGAAGTTTTCCGCTAATTTTCTTTCGTTGGCGACATCAAGCGCAGCGATGTGCCCTCGGGCTAAGTCGGTAACGTGGATGAAGTCGCGGACAGCAGTGCCATCTTCGGTTTCCCAATCAGTGCCGAACATCTGCAGTTCCTTGTATTCCCCCGTCATTACTTTTACCACGACGGGTAGAAGATTCGTGGGAATCTGTTTCGGATCTTCCCCAAGCAACCCAGACTCGTCGCAGCCGATTGGGTTGAAGTACCGGAGCGCCACAATTGTCCATTCCGGATCAGAAGCTGCTAGATCCGCCAATATGGCCTCGCACATCCATTTTGTGCGTCCATACGGGTTTGTGATACCGGTACATCCAGCTTTGATGGACTGGCTGAATCCGTCAGCACCATGGAGGACTTCATCCTTGTGGGCGCAGAGCTCTTCTTTGAGCGGAAGACCGGAAGTGGCGAGCGTGCCGTAAACAGTTGCCGATGAAGAGAAGATGAAAGTTTTGATACCGTACTCGCCCAATGTTGTCGCAAAGTCAACAAGACCGCCCACGTTGTTCGCATAGTACTTTAATGGGCTTCTGATGCTCTCCTCAACGGCTTTATAAGCGGCGAAATGGATGACCCCAGCAATCTTGGACTTGGGGGAGCCCCATCTGGACTCCACCTGATATTGGTCAAGAAGTTGCTTCAGAGCGGCAGTATCCCGGTAGTCATGGGCATCCAGATGCAGGGCCGGCATTTCAGTTCCCTGCTTTTCATGGTGCTTTTCCGCCAAATGCTTGATACGGTCAAAGACGTTTTGGAAAGAATTGCTGAGGTTGTCGATCACGATGACGTTATAGCTGGCCTTGAGCAGTTCTAATGTTGTGTGACTCCCGATAAAACCAAGCCCGCCGGTGACGAGAATGTACTGACGAAGGGGGAAGTTACGCAGTAACTCGTCTAGGTTGCCGTCAAACAAAACGGAAGACTGCGTTGCTGGCGTGTCCACGCATGACGGAGAGCAGGGCTCCGCAGGAGAGCTTGCGTCGGACTGTCGAGGGCTAGGACTATCCATTGTGGACATTGAGAGAAAAGGAAACAGATATCTTGAACGAAACCAAAGAATGTGGCACAAGCGAATGCGGCTGGTCAAATGCAACAACGGGTGCGAAGTAAATGAGGGGATCTATCCAGTCAAACTTCGACGGGGCGTGGGTGACTCGAGATTGACCACCCGGGGCAAGGAGTTCACAAATTTTTATATCTCCGTCAAGGCCAGGCCTGCACAGTCCGTTGGGCTCTTCTCGATGTAACCGCGACGGTTTCGAGTCAAGTCAGGCGAAGCTATTGTGAGTCGTGACTCGCCTATTTACACCAGCACATAATCCTCAAAGCGAACGAATGCAAGCAGGGTAAGATGCGGCAAGAAATGGAAACCGAAGGGAAAAAGAAAACAAAAAAAAGATGGAGAATAAATTAAGAGCCGTCAGCTTTGTGCAATTGGATGCAGCGAAACGCTCTGAGAAAGGGCGCTGAATTTGCCCCCGGTTGGCTAGTATCAGACGACTTCTAGGCGCCTCCACTGGATTGCAGCACGGTACGCACCGTGAGCACCTTTAAGGCAGGGAGGAGGGACTATTCGCTTCGGTGACGGCTGTAATTACCAACAAGAGTCTTGCTGCATGGTTGAAATTCCGATCCACTCTATTTTGGGCGCGCGCAATTGACGAAAGAAGGAGGCCCGGTTCCCTACAGATCACCTCATCTTTTTGTAGGTTTGAGAGGGCCGGGGCTACTTATTGTTAGGCTATCTGACGTTGTTCGCCATAGCCAACGAAACCCCTACGTTTATTTACTGGGGTGTCCACTCTTTGTCGCATTATATTCTTGATGCGCTACTCGTTTAGCATTGGCCTTATTCCACCGCGATGGAACCTGGAAAACACGTGAGAGAAAGACACTGCCTCCGCAGCTGGCGGTCTCGCCTCGCTGTGGCCGCTCTTGTCTTTGTTGTTCTTCTCGCAATCATCCTCCCACCCGCAATTATAGTCAGTTCGCGCAAGGATAATAATAACATGGGCCCGAAAGCAAAGGTCTTTGTCCCTCTTTATGTGTACCCCGCTCCTGGTGCGTGGGATCCGCTGGTGAATGTGTAAGTTTTGTTTTGCCTAATTTGCTTCTATTACTTCTCGCTCTCGTACCGTACCCCTGTCAGTCAAACAGGATCATCTGGAACCATGCGAACGCCATCAGCCTCCTGCAAATGGATCAGCCTTCAGCGTGGGACGGAAAGCGCCTCTGATTTATGGAGCGCTGCAGCTAAACGCCGCTGTAGGATATCTACCCACCCCAACGTCAACTTCACAGTTGTTGTGAACCCTGGTAGCGGCCCAGGCCCGAACCCTTTGCCCGATGGCAACTACACGAAGGAGATTCCTCGGTTAACCGCCCACGGCAATGTTCGGGTATTGGGATATGTTGCTACGACGTATGCAAAGCGCAATATTTCGTCAGTGCGCAACGACATCGAGACCTACGCCGCATGGCCTACCATTAGCGCCAATCCCAAACTCACGGTTCGGGGGATATTCTTCGACGAAACGCCTCAACAGTACGATGAAGAGACCTTTGCGTATCTGGAAGAGCTCAGCAAGATCGTGAGAAACACCCCAGGGTTGGGGCCCGACCATTTCGTAAGTTTGTCTCGCCGTTGTGTGATGCCCACCACGCGAGGATGAGCCTCTGTCGGGGCATATCCATTATCCCACATCTACAATCCTATTTTCTTTTTCTTCTGTCTTTTTTGCCTCCTTGGTATCCTTGGCGGGCTGCGGATGTCTCAAACTGCGACTTGTTCTAGCCCTGGAATTGGGGCGGTCCCTTCTTCGGCATTGAGACCAGGCTCGACGCCTCGGAGGGTGCCGTGGAGTTTCTCGTTCATTGGATAGAGAAGATGCTAATTACTTTTGTGCCGCAGGTCTTCCATAACCCCGGAGTAGTGCCAGACTCTCGCTACCTGACGACAGCTGACTCGACCGTTGTATTCGAGGCAACTTATGACACCTTCCAGGAGCGCGATGGAGCCAGGCTGTTCGAGGCGATACCCGACAGCGACCGCAGCCAGCTTTGTGCAGTGATCCACTCCCTACCAGAGGGCGTGGAAGGGTCAGAGCTGCGAGAATTTGTGAAGCAGGTGCGACGAATTGCAGACGAGGTCTTCATTACCCATCTGAGCACGAATTACTACGCCGGTTTTGGCGGCAAATGGAAGGACTTTGTTAGACTTATGTCCCAGTAACTGGTTGCTGATATGGATATGGATGGAGCTGGTATAGATGAGTGTATAGGACTGTTGACTCTGATATGCCTTTGTGCCTTGTTTCCTGCGTGTCAATGCGTATGCGGTAGCCTTAACTGATACCTCCATTTACAACTGAATGACTGTCCGTATCATTAGTTTTGTTTTCTTTTTCTTTGCTGCAGCACTGAATCTTGTTTTGTTGAGGTGGGGTTGTTCAGCTTTTCGACCGGTGTAATTTTCATTACGGCCATCGGGGGTTTCCTGTCCCGCTGATTCATTTGTCCAACACTGCCGAGCAATCGGAATCAATATCTCAATAAATCGAAAGCAAGCCAGTCGGACACAGGCACTCAACTGGGACAGGTGTAACCAGGATGAAATGAAATCGGGGGCAAATATGGACGGGGGCCAGCGCAAGAGTCAATCGGTGGGGTTCTAAAACCTGCACAATAGACTGCGAACAGATGGTGCGGCCCACTCTGGAGAGGCCCAGCAGGCCAGTGCAGCGCTACTGGGACCAGCAGTGACTGGACCGGAGCTATATTGACATCCTTGCATTTTGCATGCCATCGACCCGTACACGGGGCTCTTCTTCCGGGCCCGATCTGGACTGGCTGGTCGCTCATGGGGGTAAGACATACATGATGCTATGAAGGCTATGTGTCATAAATAAAAGATCAAATAGTCAAGTACTCTAGAAGACTAGAAGAGAGATGGGCAACGGGGTAAATAGCGAAAGAGCGGGGTTTGAATAATAAGTTAATGGGTGGGATGCTTGCTGCAGATATACATCGATCTCGGAGTGCCTGTCCGGCTGTACGCTCGGAGTATTTGGCAGGCAACATGTTCCCCAAATGCCGCTGTACATCTCTAGGGTTAAGCAATAATGTCCGACCAATACTCCGAGAAACATCCGCCACAGCTCGTTCCATCCTCTGGAGATTGGAATCTGACGCCGTGATCCTTGTCCAAGTTGTCATCGGCCCAAACTGCCATTATTGTCCAAGACCAGTCTAGGCCTGCGCTCGGCTGACAAGTGCCTCTTTTCTCCGATATCGATCGCGGAAAATAAATGAAAAAAGGGCAAAGAAAGGCAAAGTCAAATGTAAACGCTGGCCGTCGCAGAGCACGAACCCTTGTCCGGAAAAGGCAGCAGTGCCACTTGGCAACTGGCAAGAGACAGTGGCGGGTCTCTGAACAGTGAACACCTTCAATCTCGCAGAAAGAACTGTTCAAGACGCAAGCACTGCCACTGTCACCTCCACCTAAACTACTGTAAACAAAGGCAGCTAGCTGCAGGCGGTGTCTGTGATTTGGAAGCGAAGCGCCAACGCACGAATTGACTTGCCGCCAAGAGACCAAGAGACCAAGAGACGGAAATGGATTCATCGATTCAGACTTGGCCAGCTGAGCACTCAATCAGACTCGTCGTTTTGTGTTTTGTTTTTTTTTGCGACCGCTGATCTGTTGACTCCAGAGTCCAACCCTAATTGCTAACTGAGCGGTTGAAATTTCCGGTTTCCTTCACGGACTGTTATTTGAGGCCAAATGGTGGGTGCAAGATCGGGGCTATGATCCTTCGCTCCAGCGTTAAGGTTGGCTCAGTCCTGACGTCCGTTGTTTGAAGGCTGAGCATGGACAGTGCAGTCTAGACTACTGCGGATCCAGTCTGTCTCCGGGTGTTCAGGAATCAGTTGAGAGCATGTACTTGTTCCAGCTTAGCGGCATGAGTCGTGATTCATCCCGTGCTGACTGAAGACATGATGATACATGGAACCCTGGTGGAATCAGAAAATAAATCCTCATCCTCATCCTCCCCGAGTATTTGGGTGTGGAGTTCCCTGCTAAACCCAATTTCACCGAATACGAACGAACACGTCCCGGTTTTCGAATGTCTCGGGGAGGACTGAGGACTCAGTGTGACAGGGAAATCTGACCATAACTCAATCTACCTGGTACTGCTACTTAATTTAGGCACTGGATGGTTGGGTTTTCTTTGACTGTGATACATCGATTGGGACCTGTATTGAGAATACGTACTCGGTACTTGGTTTAGTCGATACCTATACGAGTATCGTTTGTACCAGTACAACTACAAATATACTACAACATACTGTATGGACTATGGAATACCCTCCGTCTTTATTTACTTAAAAGCATCCTCGGACGACTCCTCACCATGACCCAAGAGTCGGCTTCGCCGAATAATTGCTATCCAAGGCTGATATGCATAATGCACTGCCAGCATACCTGGATATTGCATGCTTGGGGTGAAGTACCGCTACATGGGTATATATTAGCGATACGTGGAGTCGACTGCGGGGTGACGGGGTGTGTATGTATCATAGTAGTAGTTAGACGATATAAGGCAAGATCAATTATTGCTATGCTAATGCTAAGTACAAGACAGTAAATGGGTATGAAGACTCGACTACATCTGTATACTTCCTCAACTCAACCCAGACAGGATAGTGGACTAACAAGTCTGAATCCAATTATCCAAATCCATATTCTTGATAACAGTCGAAAAATCCCCCGAATCATCAAAATCACACGCCTGGTCCTTCTTCGCCCCGCGGACCATCACCTCATCATTCGTCTCGTCCCCCTTGGGATACTCAATATGAAAAACCGGCTTCCCCCTCTTCACAAACGGCGCATACACCTCACACTCCTCATACTGCGCACACTGCTCATTAACACTCCACTGCATGCGCCCAATAACCCGCGGTATAATATCCCCCGCATTCTTCAACCCAATCGACAAATTCCGCCCATGCGCCTCCCCCGCTAACCAATTCATATAATCCACCGAATCCTCCTCCCCCAGCCCCAGTCCATTCTCATTATCATACCCATCCACATTATCAGGATCAACCCCATCACACCCCTTCTCAGCCGCAAGATCCAGACGCGCACTCATGATATCGCGCACCCGGCTCGAGCGGATATCAACCCACCTCTCGCCGTCCCAGTCGGGGAGGTCATCGCCCAGCGTGTCCCTGGGGAACTGGGCCGCGTCCTCGCGCCAGTCTTCGTATGTGCCTGCGCTGAAATAGCAGATAACCTTCCGACCGTCGGAGTGGAGTTCGTCAAGCACACTTTTCTTGTTATCGTAGAGGTCGATGTCGTATACGTCTGCGTCGACGGAGGTATCGTTTAGCGCGTACCGTAGCACGATCTGCCATGAGGTGCCGACGGCTGGTTGCCAGATGTTTGTATTATTATCGGTGTTGTCGTCACCACCTTCATTCTCGTTGTTGTCGCTGTCGTCGTCGTCGTCGTTGTGTAGACCGAGACCGAGACCAACACCTAGACCGACGCCTAGCGCGATGATGAATATGAGGACCGAGGTGAGGAGGAGGGCTTTCTTTTTGGCGCTCCAGGATTTCCACCCGGTTGCGGTGGGGGGTTTGAGGGATTCCATTGATTTGGGAAAGATGAGATTATCGCAAGGTAGATGCGGCGGTAAGTATTAATCCGTAGATATGGCGATATATAGACCAGGTGTAAAAGTGAGGATGCAAGTCGGGCACAAAGGAGGTCGGAGGTTGCCTCAACTTGTGTAACGTGAAATGGAGTTGGATTGTGGATTGCCGCTCTGAATTGATGATGCTGGGATGCGATGCGACAGCGGCAGCGGCAGCGATAGAGAAGTGGGAAACCGCTGGCGACAAGCGCCTTGAAAAAGACTATTCGCAGTGAAGAAAGTAAAAAGGCGAGTGTGAGAGAGAAAGTCAGACGCCGGAGGTCTCAAGTCAAGTTCAAGTCTCAGCGAGTCAGTCCAGAGTTAGGGTGTCTTCATTCACAACTGGGGTGCCACAAAACAAGGCTGGGCCACCAGACTCAGAATCCAGGAGCCTAATTGTTAGAGCTGAAGACTATAGTCATTGCATCTTAGGGGGCTTTTGGCCTTTTGGGGCTGATGGTGGGATTCCGCGCGATTCCGGCATGGATGAAGGTAGGATAGAGTGGTGGTGGTAGGAGAGTTCCATCAGTGTCAGTGTCAGTGATCCGCAAGGGAGGGTAGTCCAGAACATCAGCTGGAGACAGTCGGGCACTCCCGAGTCCCGAACAAGCATAGTGTCAATAGTCCCTGGCGGCTTTTCTGCTCTAATTCGAGAATCGAGAACTGCTGGGCTGGGCGAGCTAGCCGGTTAGGGCTGAATCGACGGAACAAATGGGTCAGATCTCAAATACAATACACTGTATATCTGTATTATAAATACCGAGTGGTAGGTATTTTATTACCGGCTGGAGGAAATTTAGGGCTTGCCACTCCAAAGCCGACAGACACCATGACTCGCCTCATGCCCTGGCAGACCAGCGCAGTCTTGGCTGCATGAGGTGAGACCTGGAACTGTCCAATTTCTTTTTCTTTTCGCATCGTCTGATGAGAAGACTTGAAGTTGAGTGAGACATTGTATGCATTGTAGGCTCAGGAGTCAGCGCAGAGTTGCAATGCTGAAGTGGTTGGTTGCAATGGCTGTGCAGCGAAATGTTGAGACAAATGTTGAGACTGGAGTTAATATCGTGTTTGCTTTTTCGTCTGTTGTACCCCTGCCCCTGCCCGTGTCCGTGCCCTCTTTTTGCCGGTACCAAGTACCTCTACGGAGGACTGACTGAGATTGCGTCTGGAAGTTGCAGTGCTGTTGCTGTCTGCGATATCGACAGTAAGTGTGACTAGTAAGTGTAGACCACTCTACGAGGACTGCCTCAACAAAGAACATGTTTCAACCCGTCGCACAACGGAAAGGAGAAGGAAATATTAACCGACAGGGAAGCTTGACTATAGTTACAGGAGCTGTTATCTCCGTGCCAACGTGCCTTACGCCGGAGTCCAGAGCACGCACGTCCTTCATAATAGAGACCTTTCTCTATGCTTACCAAACAATAAGGAAATAACTAACTAGTAGTTAACTAACTAGTTAGTAACGCATCCATCATCGGATGAAAAATGGTCTGCTCAACAAGGCAATTCCAATATTCAATGGAATACAGGTTGCACAGACTCAGCCCCTCAAAACGAGAGGCTAAACAAGCAAGCAATCAATGACAGCTTGAGCCTGCGCCAATAATACAATGACAGCCAGTGTAGTCGAAGACGAAGGAACACCCCGAGGAGAAAACAGATTTGCCGTGATAGCCGTTATTAGGTCGTAGAGTAGAAACTACTGTAGGTAAGAGCATAAGTCAAGACAGTAATGCACTGCCAACAGCGCAGAGTCGCATCGAAGGAATCCTTATTCCTTGGACTTGGACTTGGACTTGGACTTGGAGAATGGAGAGACGTGGATACGAGGCTGAGGCGAAAACGAAAATGCTGCACAGGTGATAGGCCAACTAATATCGGAATCTGCTGTAAATTAGATGAAGTCTGGGGATGCTAAACAGGAACTGGAAGGCGGATGAGAACAGGCTAATAATATCGCCTAATAAGATGGCTGGAAAAAGTCGATGAGACATGCAGCATGGCGCCACCGGGACTTGTCTTTCTGGCTTGTTCCTTTGGCAGATTGGCTGAGGGGAAGTGAGACATTCTGATGTAGCCAAGACGCGCGCTGCAGCGATGTATACACTGGATATTGGATAATGATATTCATTCCGCTTTTACCTGCATTACAACTAGTCAACCAAGGATTAAGTACAGTACTAGAATTAGTTCAGTGCGCTGCTCCTGCTCCAGCTCCATGCGCTGGCAGCTCGCCATCCAACCAATCGTCCATGTCGCCGCAAGCTACAGCTTCAGCTCCAGCTACAGCGCGATAGGGCTGGCCAGCGAGAATGTCACCGGCGACCCAGAGAGCTGCGCCCACACAGTCACAGGGTCGCTGCCCAGCTGCTCGGTCGAGAAGCCGTGGGTGTCGGACGGCGCGTCGGGGAAGGTGACGGGGATAGTGGCGTCGCAGGAGTTTCCGTTGGCGGAGAGGGTCACGCCGGTGATGCTGTTGCCGTCGAGGACGTAGCTGAGCGAGTAGCCGCACTGGTCGCGGCGGTAGCGCTGGAGGAAGTAGTCGGACATCTGCGTTCGATGATTAGTATGTAGAAGACAAGTATAATAGTGGAGGTGGGGGGTACCTCTTGGTGAGTGGTGCTGACAACAGGCCAGTTGACGAGCCTGGTGAACTCGGCAACGACGGTCTCAACCCACGCCTGGAAGATGGAGATCTGGGCCGTCTCGCCGTTGACGGTTATAGGGTCGATGCCGGTGTTGCGCAGGTTGGCCTGGTGGAACATGAAGGGGTCGCGGTGGAGGCCGAAGAAGTGACGCAGAGTCTCAGCGCGCTCCGTCGCGAGAAGGTCGGTGAAGGTTCCGGCGCCAGCAGAGGTGTCAATCCACTCCTGCGTGGTGCAGGCAGGCGTATCGCAGTTGTAGTAGATGCGAGTTGCCCAGCGCGGGTTGACCTGGATGCCGTCGAAGCCGTCGCTGGAGACCTTGGTGAAGTACGGCCACATGGCGTTCTCGGAGTTGAGCAGGGCAGGCCGGGTGTTGTCGCCTACGCAGTTCGTGATGCCGTTCTCAGACCAGGCGCGGAGGGCATCGCCGTTGTGCAGCCCGGTGATGGCAGGAGGGATGATGCCGTTGGAGGTGAACCGCTGGGCTTCGGTGAATCCAACCTGTCTGAGCCACGCTTGGTTGAAGGAAATCTCCTTGGAGACATCCGAGTAGGTGGCGTTGTTCTGCTCCAGGTGGGTGAAGGTGTGCGAGATATAGGCGTAGTCGTTGAGGTGCTCCTGGAACCAGACGAGCAGGGAGTCTTGGTTCGTGCAGCTGGTCGTCCAGGTGTAGTTGGCCGGAGACGACGGCCAGAGATTCGTTCCACTGCCGAGAGGCTTCTGGAACTCGAGCTCAGTGTCCGGGGGCGAGTCGTATTCAATGGCACCGCCGCTGCAGGTGCTCTCGCCGGCGGACTCGACAGCAGCCTCGATGTTACCATTGCCGTTGTGGCCGATCTCGACGAAGTACGTGCTGCCAGCGTTGAGCTTGCCACGAATGGTTGGGAGCCAGCTGGTGATGCCGTCCAAATCAGCAGTGCCAATGCGGAAGATCTGGCCAGCAGGCGAGTAGATGTCCGTCTCGAGGAACATGTCGTCGATCTGGGTGTTCAGGTTGACCCGGCGGTGTCCTGCATACAGGCCGCGGGTGATCCAGGTAATCCATGCGTGCTGCAGGTAGTTGGATGTCTGACTCCAGACGGTGTCGAAGCCGATGAAGTAGACCAGCTGCTGGCGTCCATCGAAGTTGTTGATGACTGCTGCAGCAGACTCGCCGCTGACCCCGCCGCCAGCAGCAAACGAGGCGATCTTCTTGGTGGTGTTGGTGTCGCTGACGGTGGCAGGATAGTGCCACAGTCCCTCGGTGCTCACGCCAGCATCGGAACCAGTTCGCAGTCCAGCAGTCGGGAAGTCGCTGGTATCGGAGAAGTACACCAGCTGCTCAACGCCATCGGCACAGCAGCCGCCGTCACCGACAGACGAGGCGCCGAAGTTAGGGCCGGGGAAGACATCGTATTGCACCATGCGCACACCATACGCTAGCTGGTAGGCATAGAGCTGGTTCCACTGGTCGTCCGTCAAGGCACTGCGCCAGCTGTCACTGCCATAGTCGTAGCTGACCTCGCCAGCGACGACGATGCCGCCAAAGTTTCCACCAGACGAGGAGTTCAGGGCAGGAAGCTCAACACCGGCCTGGGGGACGAGAAGCGTAGTGTAGGGGATACCGTAGCCATTGAGACCAGAGGAGGCGACATCGGCCTGGGTAGAGTCGCGAGCAAGGATCAGGATGTTGGCAGCAAGGGTGCCAGTGGCCGCAGGAACGGCGCTTGTAGTGACGGACATGGTGGTACTACTACTAGTAACAGTAGTGGGAGAGGTACTAATAGTAGAGGTATCGGGACTGGAGACAATCGTACTAGAAGGAGGAGAGTCGGAAGTAGTCGAATCAGAAGCAGAAGACGAAGGCAGAGTCGTCAGGGTCGTGCCAGGGGGGACAGTTGGCGTAACAGTGACAGGAACACTCGTATCTCCCGAGGACGTAGTAATTCCTCCGGTGGAGGTGGAAATGCCTGAACTTGGCGTCTCAGAAGGCCACGGAGAGACAGACGGTCGTCCTTCAGGCCAGACACCACGGGGAGTGTCGCAGATTAAGAACCCAAAGAAACAGCCGAGCTGGAGCACTATCGTGGGCGCGACCATTGTGAACTGGCCGCGACAGGCAGTCAGGCACAGGCAAACGAGCGACTAGATTGAAACCAAACGAATGACAACGAGGTGGAGCAAGCAGGGCGCTGATCGGTGCTGAGTTGATCGCTCGATTGGACCTGTTGACAATGCAATGCCTTCACAATCAACATCCCCAGCTAGGGCTATTTATGCTGCCCTGCTGTCGCCCTCATTTTCCTCGTCTCACCTCCAGCCGATCCACCACGGGATTCTTGCACGCCTGAACCACCTGAGACCGGGCCTGTCCATCGTGAATCTACCCAAGAACTGCTCTATCGCAAAATGGGGTGGTCGATGCGCTGGTGAAGGGCTAGTATAAGCGATACATTCCACCTCGTCAGGCTCGAGCCTCGAGCAGTCGCCTCCAACTTAGTCTGCAGTAGTTCCAAGTGGCGCCGAAGGAATCTATTGAACCAACTCGGGTATTGAAGCCAGGCATCAAAGCCACGGCGCTATAATCGACAGGGCAAACAATCCGGGTTTCCAGAGCAAGGCCTAGGAAGCGAGATCGAGGATTCTCGAGACGAAAGTTTGGGGATGTCAATCTTAATTTATTGAAAGGCGCCGCCAGGACCGTCCTTGTGCAATGGAAACGAGGCACTGACAGCCACTGTCGTGCAGTCAGTCGATACTCGAATAACGATGCAGGGGAGCAGCAGCAATTGGGGTGACTGCTGAGCCTGTACGGTATGTAGCGTATGTAATGTACTGTCGCTAATAATACCCGTGTAACGTAGCCGTATTTGTAAACCGCCGTAATTCTCTTCTCTGTCCCTTTTTGGACTAGCAGCATCAGACCTCTCATGCTCTTTCAATCTCCATCACATCCACCCGTCCTCCACTCGGTGAAAGAAGGCGAATATTCAGAATTCGTGGCAATGGCCATTCTGATTGGCCCTGCCGTGTTTCATCGCGCGATATACTCCTGGAAACGGCTGGTCGGTCTGGGAGCGCACTGGACCATGCAGGCCGATTCCACAACATCTCAGTTCTCGTTCGTGGCAACCTGTAAACACCGACCTGCGTTTGGCTTTTTCGTCCCATCATGGCCGGCCGGATTGTCCTCTGGGCTGCCGGTGCCACGCTGCTTAGCGAGCTCCTCCCAGGTTTGTCGAGTTATCTTCATCCTGAGGCTGACGGAGACATTGCCTCAACAAGCCAACATATTGCGCTTTGAGACCTAATACCCTAGCGCTGGTCTAGTCTATAGAAGCTAGAAAGGTTCTCTATTTTTGTCATTATACTCGCCCGCCGGCGCCCCCGCCGTCCTGCACTTTCGACACCGTCTCGGCGGTTCCATACCCAAACCCATCGGCAAATGGACAAAGCCCAAAGACAATTGATGACAGCTCTCGACAGATCAAATGACTTGAAAGAACGCTACCTTGGGACAAGAGGTCTAAGGGTCTGCCATTCATATTTTTATTTGATGAGCTGGCGCGGTTAACTGCTTTCGCCGCCGCAGAGTTGGACGCCTTCTACCTGTTCAATCACACCCTGTTTCTTTTATTTTTTGCCTTTCCTTCGCTTTCTGCTTACTGTGCCTTACTACGACTCGCCCGTGGTTTCATTGCTATTCCACTTATATACCCAGCCAGCGTATATACCTTCCGGGCTGAAACAATGGTCGTCTCCTAGAGGCCATCACCTATTTACCCATCCGAGACGTCCACCCCTTATAGACAACCTCATCTCGTTGTCCATGTCTTTCGTTACTCTCTCACGGCCGTCTTAATAATTAATAAGGATGACACAAATCCTCCATGTCTCGCCCGTTGGGTGGGCGCATATGAAAAATGAATGGTGGCAGTTCGTAAGTACTCGACGCATCTTTTCTTTTCTTTTTCGTTTGCTAATTATCACAGGTTTTGATTGGCATTATATTGGGTAGCATTTCACTTGGTTTTGTATACCTTGTATATTCTTCAATATTAAGATGTATAATATATTTCGAGGTAACAGCCTTTCCAATTATATTAACATGTGCATTGCTAACTCCATACAGTCGCGGCAACATCCAGAAAAGGTGCCAGCTGCTGCATCTGCACGGATTAATGAGCTGTCGCGGAGACAGCTTACGCTGGTAAACACTCAGTCAACATGGCAGAAGCCGTCATCCGTCGGCGTCTACCTGGGCCAGTTCGACGAGTTTCTGAGTGAAAGCCAAATGCGCTTCCTGCGCGAATGGGATATGTTAATCGTGGATCCCTATAAACCAGGGGTAGTCCAAGCCGTCGCATCTGCTGCAGGGAAGCAGATTCTAGGCCGACTTGACTTCCAAGATATAAGCCCTAAACAGGACATGACCATTGCGACGATCGACAGAATTGAAAAGGCGCTGAGCGAGGTCTTTGAGGGCTCCGCATTTACCGGGATCCTGTTCGCCAACTGGGAGGGAAAGCTTGCTTCTGGATGCTGGGCTAGTGTACTAGAAGCAGTCCAACGGTCCGGTCTGTCGATATACCTGGAGACAGCACCGCCAAACTTCCTACCGGACCGGAATGTGCTGCAGAACCAGGCCATCTCGGGACTTGTGGTTAGGAATGCAAGTATCCTGCCTAGCGGCCAGAAGCGGGATTACTTCCAACTCGAGAAAATGAAAGCCACGATCAAGGCATTCGTGTCCGAAGCGTGCATGCGAAACTTTGTCGTGGTGGCGTGGGAAACTATCGACGACGACGCCGCTCTCTCGAACGCAGTGGTTCGAAGGTCTCTGCAATGGTGCAACTTCTACAGCGCCATCCCCTGGATAGGACGCAAGGCTGCTTTGGAGAATGCCAGTCTGAACACTAAGTTACCAGAGCCTCTTTCGTCCTTTGGATGGCTGAAGGAGCCCGAGATCATGAGCGCGCACGAGACATGGAGATCCAACTCTTCTATCAATAATGAAGCCAGTGACTCCAGCGAAGGATGGGCCAAATTAACGCCGTTCTTCCCAGCTCTGCGCGAGCTCTTTGCATCCATGGAACAACACGAGCACACACACGAGGGTCTAACAACGGCAGTGCGTGATCCGCCAGAATGGGTTTCCCAAACAATGTCTCAGAGTAACCCGCTGTCCACCTCCATCGGAGGAGTAGAGTACAAGGCCTTTGGCTGTTTCCCGCTAGGCGCAGAAGCCACTGCCAGCTCGTTTGCCGAAATCCTCAGATCGCAGCAGCGGCTGAGGTCTCTTGGGCTGCTTCATCCAATTCCCGTGTCCAAAGTCAATAGTCTAGGCGTGCTGCTGCGGCAGTTTCACGATGGCTTTGCACTGTCGAATTGGGGTTCATCTGACCAACTTACTGCCCATGTGAAGGAGCTCTATACGCTGGCTTGTAATGACCAGCTCCGCGTGCATCTTGGGCTGGATTCTGGATTCCGCAGGAACACGGATATACGGTTCTGGTCGGTGTATCAGATGGATGCAGATGGGGCTGATATCTTCATTTCTAAGAACGTGCAGGGTCTGGCAGGGACTATTCTCCATACGTTTCTGTCTGCCAAAGGCTGTCCTCGACATGTTTGCTTTGGAGCAGAAGTTGCTCTGGCCAAGTTCTCAAAGGACATTGTGGACGAGATTGGCTTGCCTCGTCGTTTGGTGCAGGATATCGACGTGCTGAGCCCTGAGGAGAAACTTCTACTATTGCAGCACATGTCATTGACAGACGCCACGAGTGATCTAACCAAAGCTATCTGTGCATATGTCCAGAAGCAGCTTGTAGAAGAGACATCCTTACAGCAATTAAAACAGGTCAACACGGTCTCTTATCTGGAAGGCTCCGCGTCTCCTGACACGCTGGTGACCTCTCGCATCAAGTGGTACCGTGAGCAAGGATGCACCTATCCCTCCATCTCAAAATGTCTCGCGCTTTTCCGTGAAGTCGACTCCGTCTTCCCTCAAATACTAAAAGAGCGCCGCGAAGCAGACCTTGCCCAGATCTCCCAAGGCTTTTGTCAGTTGATGGAAGGACAAGTCGACGCCTACACCGATACCATGGCCCTTGCATTATTCTGCGCTGCTCGAAAAGGCGCCCTGGACGAGATCTACGAGGAGGTGACGGACCGGAATCCTCTGTTCAACGCTCACTCCGATCAAGCTGCTGCCTTTGCGGAATCCTTTGCCCTTGGTTCGCGCTGTGAAGCCTACTTCGACATCTCACCCAGTGCGTTTGGAAAGCTGCTATCGGATCGTTTCCGCAGGAATTACTCTGATAAAGACCTTCCGGACTGGATTAATGGTGCCCCTGAGATGGCGACATCGTATGCTGGTGCACAGATCGATGTCAACCCCGACGATAAAGTCAAGCCGATGCGTGGGTACCAGCGATTCACGTTCCTCAGCGTCTTTGCCCTCCCGGCGTTGATCGATATCATTCTTCTTACCATTATTGGGCGTGGCCTGTATCTGTCTGCCTTTATGACATATGAAGAGCAAACCAGCGCCACCACTGCCTTGATGATCTCGCTGCTGTTGTCTGGAGGTATCGGGACCTGGATTGCGTGCGGTGGTCCCTACTACCTGATTTCGATGGCGTTCGCCGCGACAAACATGTTCATCCTCATAAGACTCATTGCCGGATTGGCATTCACTATCGCCGGTGGACTGATCGGATTTGTCGCGGTATCTGGCGTGAACGGCCCGCGAGCTGGGATCGTCTTCTACCTGTATCTCGTCGCCCTCACGACCTACTTCTCCGGCTTCGCGTGTCTCGCCAGTTTCAGCTACCCAGGGTCATCCTTCTTGTCTGGCCGCAAGATCATCTTCGCCTGTATCCCGATCCTGTTCATCTCGCCAATCGTCACAACATTCACCGGCCACGACTCCGCTATATACATCGCCGTCATCTACGTCTTCATCGGCGCTCTAATCCTGGGTCTTCGAAGCGTCGCTGCAAAATGGGTAACCTGGTACCAGAACCTGCGGAGAACCGACGACACCGAAATCCGGAAGTGGTACATCGAGACCCACGCCGACGGCGACGAGAAGGTATTCGGAAATCTGAGCGACCCGGCCGTGCTGAAGCTATCCAGGGAAGCGCTTATCAAGGACGTCTCTGCAGAGCTGAACCGCTGGTTTTTCTCGCGACATACCACGAAAAATACACTTGTTCTTGAACTCGCGAGGGACTGGGATGCGACGAATTTCCTCTTGGATTGGTACTGTCGGTACGCTGATGTGCCTAGGCCGATTCCCTTTAGTTCTGGGTGGAATACACAGACGAAGGTCGCGCTGGAGTCGCTCCGCAGTGCCCAACGGGGCATTCGGCTGCATAATGCGTTTATCCACTGGCGGCAGTCCAGCAGGGAAATCGGCTGCGGGGTGGTGTACTTTGTTATTGCGCTTCTGGATAAGTGGGTGGAGCTTCTCAGCGGTGGCCATCTGATCGGTCTGTCGGCGTCGTTGACGTCGGCGTATCGCATGGCTGTTGGGTTCGCACTGGCGTACTACCTGATCGGGGCTGTCTTGATTGATACGAAGGCCCAGGAGCTTCATAGCCTTGTTGGAAGCCATAAGCCGCAGGCGTTGAAGACGGCTAAGGATATCCGGGACTCGCAGAAGCGAGATGTCCGGTTCAAGAGGAAGGTCTACTGGAAGACACTGGGCAAGTTTCTCATGTGGCACTCTTGGGGCCTCGCCTTCTCTGCAGCCCTTGTCTGGACATTCCAGTCTCGACTCGAGGCTATGATTATGTTCCTTGCCTACGTCGGGGCATACACCGGCCTGCTGTGGTATCAGTACACGAAGATCTTCACGGGCCCGCATGCATTGAAGCCGTTGATGATTGGATCTCTCGTCGGGCTGCCTATCGGGATTGCGCTGAAGGTCTGCCTTCCGCACTTCCTGTACTCGCAGGTTATCGGCCTAGGAGCGGCCACATGGACTGTGGCGTTCCTCTCCATAATACCGGCGAAGATGGGCATGCCCAAGCGTGTCGACTCGCCTGTAGAGCTGGGGAAGACGTTCCATGCGTACACCGCGCCTTGGGAAGACCCTGACTGGAGCCAGCAGGAGCTGCAAACTTTCTACGAGAGCATCTCCCTCACTCCCCCGGACGCCCGTCTCAAGCTCAACCCAGCTGGTCATCCAGGGACTGAAGTCAAGCAGATGCTCCTCTCGCGAAGACGGGAGCCCAGAGTCGAAGAAGCGTTTCCGCACTCACAGGAGCTTGTTGAAACTGCACTGAAAGCGTGGGAATCCGGAGAAGTCCTGATCGAGCTCGTCCCTCTCGGCTCGATTGGCCCTGGTATTCACGCCCTGAGTTGCAGCGCCAAAGACCATTTGAAGCTTGCCGTCGCCGTGGGGAGAGGTCTGAACCATCGAATCGACGTCAGCGCCAACTGCCAGGTCATTGCAGAGACCCTCCTCCACGCCGTCGCGGAATCTGTCATGCAAATCCCGCACGAGCACGCAGTCCTGGCCGAATCGCTTGTGTCTGCAGGCGTGACGGAGACCACAGCGCGCCAGCTCCGAGACGAAGCCGACACGCCGCTTGTCGTCCGCTGGGCCAAGAGAGAACTCCTCAGACAGCTGTGTCTTGGATTCGAATGCGATTTCCACTGGGAGACGCTGCCCAAGGCTGTAAGGAAAGCACTCGTCAGCCGCTGTCTCGGCGAGCCGTGTCGGTTAGCCGAGAAACATTACCAGTTGCTCGAGGAGAGTATCTGCCAGTTTGATATCAAGGACTTGGCGGTTCATATTGCGCGAAGCAACCTCGCAGCTGCGGCGGCTGTCAGTATTCTGGACTATGCGAGATATGGCACTGGTGAGGCGGGTGCTTTCAAGGACTCCGAGACACCCCCCTATATCCCATACCTGCCGAAGCAGCTTCCGACGATTGCGTACTTTATTATGAAGCCGCTGTTCTCGGTTTACTACATTATCGGCTCGGCGCTGAAATTCGTCGTTGTTGCTATGGTTGCGGATCCGGAGTTCCAGAGGGAGTATAACCATGTCATGAGCCACTATCCCACTGTACTCCGCGTGCCGGCGACGTTTGCATTGAGCATTGTTTGGAGGTATGGCAAGGCAATGCAGGATATGGGCCTTTCGTTCTTCCTCTTCCACGGCCGGGACAATGTCAAGCAGCTCTGGAACGAGACGAAGGGCATGACCATCAACATCAAGAAGAGCAGGTACATCGTTCAAAGTCTTGATGGGACATTCACGGCCTTCCGGCATGATCAGCCAAATGGGGGCTTCAAGGTCTTCTATTATGCCGGTACCCCCAAGACAGAGCCCCAGGGGACAAAGAGCCTCAGCTGCGTCAGTGCGTATTCCAAGGATCTCCTGCTTCTTATCCGCCAGGAGTACAAGGGCGGCAACGTTATAAACGAATACCACTATGACTACCGGTCTTCACCTAAGAAGAGTCTCACGTTGAAGCTGTCCGAGTCGAAGATCCCCATGGGCCGACGATGCGTCCGCGGAGAGAACCACCTTCAAAGCGTGCAGTACAACCGAAAAGGCCTGATTGAAGCCGGATCATATATGAAAGACGGCAACCTCATCCGCTTTAAATATCACTACCGCAAGAACCCCCAATTCGGTGATGAACTTCTCCGCGCCGAGTTTGCTCTATCACATATCACCTGTACTGTATCCTGGTGCGCGCCTCCCCTCCGGCACCCCGAGAAAGTCGAGCGCTGGATCCCTCACGCAAAGGTCACCGAGGCGACATTTGTCCAGGGTCCAGACGTCTACGAGGCTCGCTGGCTATACGACCACAAGTTCCACCCGACCATCTTCACCACGCTTAACGGGCAGAAGATCCAGACGCCGCCGATGATCGAGCATGATTTCCTCGAAGTACTCGCGAAGCCGCGATTCACTAGCTTCGTGCACGATAACCCCCTGTTCTACTGCGAGAGTCTCAGCTCCAACATCCTCACCCGGCTGTTCGGACTGACGAGGAAGCGCTTCCCCGTCTCGACATCGCGTGCTCGCTCCCTCATCTGGAAGGCCTGGAAGGATCGCCCGGACTTTGACGGTATCATTGTCCGCTGGATGGACGAGCGGTTGCTACGAAGAGACAGGACACTATCACCGTACTGGCGCAGCCGTGACTGGGGCGATCTCGCATCCGCGAAGAAATACCTAGAGCTACGCGCCGATACCATCTCAGCCAGCGCGGATCTCGATGACGGAATATCCAGCTGGACCCCGCTGGCCGTGAAAGTCAGCGACTTGTTCAATTTTGGGCCCGGGGGTGATGCTGTTGTCAACACACGGTCTAAGGACTTTGGGTCTGATACGGAGAAGTCGCTGCATGTTATGGCTGCGGATACGGGGACGTGGCCGAACGAGGGAGGTGGTGTGTCTGCGTGTCGGAGGGACATGATCAATTCGCTAAGGACGATTAAGTGGCACATGATATGCGAGTCGGCGAATGACTTTGGGGTGCCCAAGCATCAGACGGAGCAGAATATCCTCTCGCTCAAGGTGATTCCGCTGTGGGGGATGGACTTTCTCACGCCAACCCACGGGCTGTTCAGGAATAAATTGGACTCGGAGGTGGAGAATGTCACGTCTGCTAATGACATGGACATCAAGATGAACTTTATTCCTATTTTGACGGCGCTGGTCAAGGGAGCTCGTGCCGTGCATCTCTCCAGAGCAGATATCCGCCAGGCAACTAGGGCTTTGGTCAACCTGAACACTTTCTTCCAGGATTCGCGACACTGGACACAGATCTGGAACAGCAGCATCGTCAAGGAAAGCTGGAGAGAGCTGTGGCTTACCCAGGAAATGCCAAACACCATGCCATCTTCCGAGTGGTTCAGCACTGACCTGCCTACCCTGGGTACTCTTGACGTCGCGCTGGAGCTTTGGTTCCGCTATCTGTTCATCTTCTCGATTCCGATCCCTGAGAAGATCCCCAGCGTGTTTCAGGCATCGCATCACAGTGTCAGTGCTTCCTACGGTGTTGTCTGCAAGATGAAGAGGAACTGCACCCTGCAGATCTGGGACCACGCCATTAGCTGGCGAGAGACAAACCTCTGCCTCTCGTCTGCTCTTTGCAAGCTCTCTCCCTTTGTTCGCAATGCTCTCCTTGGACTTATGCGAGTCACGTCCGCGCTCACTCTGTACCATGCCGATATCATCTCGCCGTGCGCCGACTTCTTCAACCCAGGATGGGAAATCGAGATTGGGACGTGCCAGGGAACAATCGAGCACCGCAATGTCTTCCGTCGCAAGGTCGACCCGGTTGTCAATGGTATCACTGATATGCAGAAGTTTGCCCCGGTGAAGGAGATCAAATCGGACCGGCCTACAGTAACGATGTTGTCGCACGTCTGGTACGCCAAAGACATCAAGACTGCGCTTCTCGCTGCCGACATCATCATCAACCAGTGGAAGTTCGACGACTACCACCTCGACATCTACGGCGCAATCGACAAGGCGCCTACATACTCGACCGAGTGCCAGGAGATCATCGCCTCCAAGGGTCTCCGAGGAAGAGTGACTCTCCGCGGCACAGCCGATCCGATGAAGGTTCTGGAGAGCACCTGGCTGTTCCTCAACTCGTCTCTCTCCGAGGGTCTCCCCCTGGCTCTGGGAGAGGCAGCCCTAACTGGCGCCCCGGTCGTCTGCACCGACGTGGGCGCCTCTCTACGAGTCCTCAGCGACCCCGACGACTTCTCCCGCTTCAGCGCCGTCGTCGCCCCCAATGACGCCGTTGCCCTAGCCAGAGCGCAAATCTCCATGCTCGCCCTCCTCGGCGAATGGAGCCAGTACGCAGACGACACCACACCTGCACCAGTCCTTCCCTCGTCCCCGACCCCCGAGGACGTCGCCAGAATCACCCAGCGCATGTACGACAAGTCCGACCACCGCCGCAAACTGGGCATGATGACGCGCAAGATCGTGCAAAAGTCCTTCAGCGGTGACCGCTACCTCCGCGAGCACGAGCAGATGCTCTGGATCGGCAAGTCGGCCAAGATGATGTCCTCGCGTCTCCCGGGAATCCACAACGAGCCTGCAGACATCGCAACTGCCATCCAGCAGGCCCTCCCCATAGAAGAGGAAGTCATCACCATCCCCCGCAGCGCCGTGCACTCGTGGCGCTCTTCTGCCGCTTCTGGTATGTCAACCCTGTATAGCAGCTCCGTTTCCACCCCCTTCCCAAACACCACCGCCACCAATGCCAATACAAATATCAATACCAACCGACCAACCCACCTCCGCAACAACAGCACCAACACAACAACAAACGCACGCCCCTCCTCCCTCTACTCCAGCTTCTCCAACGCCTCAACAGACGCCTCCTCCTTCCTCCCCCTCCCAAACTCCCCCCTCCCCGTCTTCGCCCCCCGCCACTCCCTCCAAGGCCCTCCTGCTTCCCAAACCCCCAATTCTACTTCCAATACCACCTCCCGACCCACGGACCGCCGCTCATACTTTGGCGGAGGCCGTCTATCTCCCCGGTTTACGCGCGCCAGTGCCAGTGCAGCAGGACGCCGGTCTCGCTCGGCTAGTCTTTCCACGGGAGGACGGGAGCAGCTCCGCGGGCTACAGCGTGAGGATTTGCAGCAGTATCGCAATTCCGACGTTAGCACCATCATGAGGGAGGAATTTTTCCAGTCGAGTGTTTTTCGGGGGTTGGAGGGACATGGGAATGCGAATGTGAATAATACTTCTATTTAAGTTGTGGATGGATAGGTCGGTCTAATTAGGGTTGCGGGGAAGGTGATGGTGTTCATGTGTCTTTATGCAGCTATGTACCTTAGAGACTTGGTTTGATTTATTTTGTTTCTTACTTAATTTGGTCATGTATCTATCTATCTATCTATCTATTTACCTTGTTTGCCTTGATTTAGTTATCCAGAACGTTGGAATAACTATAGAATCCATTTGAATGAGTATCGCAAAAAAGATCTAAAATGAGAATGTCCTTCATAGTAAAACTACCGAGATATCAAGTGCTCTAAATGTTGAATATATCCACTAAAACGCTCCAGGTTCCAACAAAACGCTCATCAAACAGGTAAACATCAGAAAGAGGAAGAGCAAACCCGAAATAACTCTCCGTTCACCATCCATTCCATATAGACATAAATATATTTGCGAGACCTATAGACATAGACAGATTTAATGTGCAAAACTAGGCAGAACCCTCTTCGTAAGCCGCTCCCACATCGAGTCGTCCGGCTTTGGGTTCGAGATTCGATGCCATTCGCCATTGAACGCATTGACGAGCCAGCTCGAAAGGCCTGTTGTTTGTCAGTCACCTTTCTTTTCTGTTCAAGACGAAGGGGGGAAGGCTGGAGTGGAGGTGGACTTACGTTCATAGACCATGATGTGGGCATTGTGGAAGAATATGCTATGGTCTGAATCAGGATAGAAATGGACGTCGTAGTTCTGGACGCCCGCGAGATCCAGGTTATCGATTAGGGTGAGCGTGTTCTGGATGTGGACGTTATCATCCGAGGCGCCGTGGATGACGAGGAAGCGGACGTTGTTCTGGAGCGCGGCCATGTCGCTTATGCTGGTGTTGCCGTAGCCATCTGGGTTGTGTTGTGGGGTGTGCATGTAGCGCTCTGTGTATACGGAGTCTATTTACCACGTTAGTTGGTGAATAGGGGACTAGGCTGGGTGCCTACCATAAAATCGCCAGTCGGTTACAGGCGCCACAGCCATTCCGTATTGGAAGGTCTCGCCGGCGTCTTGCTCGAGTGTCTTTAATGTCATGAACCCACCATAACTCCAGCCCCAGATCGCAATTCGGGACTCGTCTACGTATGGCTTTTGAGCCCACTCTTTGGCGGCAGCAATCTGGTCGAGCGCTTCGTAGTACCCGATATTGCCTCGAATGATGCATCGTGCTTCTCGTCCAATGAAGCCAGTGCCTCGTCCGTCGACGGTGACGACAATGTAGCCGAGGCTCGACGCAACATACGTTTGGAAATCCACACTAAACTCGCGGTTCACGGTTTGAGACCCTGGGCCTCCGTATAGGAAGAAAAGAACAGGGTACTGCTTCGCCGGGTTGAAATGCGGTGGCAGTCGTTCGACGACTTGGAGGGTAAAGCCGTCGACGGTGATATTCTGGTACTTTTCCGTCGGAAGAGCGTATTGGCGGATCTTGGTTTTCAAATCCGCGTTTTCTTCAATGGTTTTCAGTGTCGTGGTCTTGTCGCCCTCAGTACTAATGACGGTTTGCCACGGGACAGAAGGGCCCTTGTAACTGAGCACTGCATACCCAGCTCCATGCGAGAACGAGGCGCCGTAATAGCCTGGCTCCGAGGTGTCAGTCAGCGGCTGTAGATTTGATCCGTCAAGTTGGACGCTGTACAGATGGCGCTGGGTCGGCTCCTCCTTGGTAGCTATGAAATAGACCAGACCCCGTTTCAAATCCACAGTAGTAGGCGCACCTACGACCTCCCACTCGCCAGAGGTGAGCATGATAGGCTCTGGGTTGTCCAAAGGAGTAAAGTATCCTAGATGATCATATCCTTCGTGGATAACGGTGTCGATATAGCCATCATACGGGCGTCCGTTCTCCGGATCGGCAGGGATGAATCTTGTGGACTGGGTAGGTTCTACCCATCCGCCGTCAAGTTCGGACACATCTTGTATCCTGATAAGCTTGCTTTCCCGGAGTTTAGTGTCAATCAGGAAGATCTTAAAGATGTCGCTTTCTCTGTTCGTCGTCCGCACAAGCACCTTGCCTTCGTTGGCCCATACAACCTCGATGATAAGCCGGTCGTCATCGCCAAAGTCCTCGGGCGTTTCAACAGAGAACACTTCATTCGCGTCAACATCAAAGAACTGTAGGCTGACGAATGGGTTGGGAGCGCCGGCCTTTGGATACTTGATCTCCCGCACCTCCGGATAGTTTTCTAACCCTGGAGGTGGCGCCTTTCCTGATGGCCGAGACAGGTAATATTGGACAGGAAATTCGGGGACGGCCGACTCATTCGTCCGCATAAAGGCAATCTTGGAGCCATCGTCAGACCACCAAGTGACACTGTTTCCTGAAAAGACTTCCTCTTCATATACCCAGTCAGGGGCGCCATAAAACAGTTGCTCGCCACCATCCTTGGTAATGGGCACAACGCCCTTGGCAGAAAGTTTTCGAAGATACAAGTTGTTGCCGCGGACAAAGGCAATGGCATCAGACTTGGGCGACCAATGAGCTAGCTGAATTCGCCCATCAATATTGTCAGGGTCCAGAGGTTCGGCGGTTTGAGTTTCCACGTCAAAGATCCAATATCTCCCGGTCGACGAATGCCTCCAGTTCTTCTCCATATGAGATACAAGCAGTACTTTCTTCAAATTGGGACTCGGTTGCGTACCAGAGGGTGAAATTGTCTGTTCGCCAACTTTGACAGTACTCTTCTTCATCAGTACTCTGTTCGTTTCGCCCTCCTTGCTGTGGATGTCGTTGATTCGCAGATAACCATCATCACTCTCCCCTCTTTCGACCAACAGCCCATCTTCGCCATCAGGTCCAGCAATCCAGGAAATCGCGTGACCCCTAGGCGCGAAATCTCCTGAAAGCACCTGTTCCAACTTCACGGGTTTCCCAGCGTTTACACCAGGCACATTAGGACCAGGCTCATGCACTTGGAATATATCTGATGAGCGCTGAATATCAGAACGTCCCCTGAACACAAACAGCACGAACGCGAGCACCCATCCCCCGACGCAAAGTAGAGCCAGCAGCCAGATAATTCGACGCGAACGGCTGCTTGTTGAAGATTTCGTTTGAATGAACGATTCGTTGGTTTCAGTTTCTCCATCCTCCTCATCACGATATCTTGTTCCTCGGGCACCTCCTAGTGTATCGGTCGGTGCGACATTGTATTTCTGTTCTTCGAAGGAATCAACGGAGAACCCGGAGTCATCGGTGGTCGCAGAAGTAGCGGAGGAACGGCGGCGATTCATAGGAAGCAATTCGGACTCCTCGCGATCTTCGGAGCCATGCATGATGCCTTTTTGGCTCAACGGGGACTTGAGGTGATGTAAATCGAGATCGAACGAGGGTCGGAGATCAGGCACGACGCAGATCACGGGAATGGCGCTTGACGGGGTTAGGGAAGGGCAGAAGCGCAAAAACACGCCTCAAAGCGATAAATACAACGAGAAAAAGCTCAGACCGATCAAGCCATCTCAAAGGTTCGCAAAGAAGGAGTGAAAGGGAATGCGAGTGTGAAACATGTCAGACAGGCAGCGCGGAGGCGGAGAAACCTGAGGAAACAATAATCACCGCCACAGTCTATTGATGCCTATCTGGGACCGGCACCATTTTCCAATCTACGTACTACGAGGTGCGTTTCAGCCGAGAGTCAAGGTTCCGAAATAATCACTTATTCTCGACTATTTATTATTAACTGGTTGGTGGTTCAGAACCACATTTGGCTTATCGCTTTGGAATTGCGAATTGCGAATTGCGAATAGCGTCAGCCACGCTGTTCATGAGTGTACCCGCAATTCGCACGCTTTTAAATAGAACACGATTCAAAATTTAACATGGACTTTGAAATTTCATCGTTACCTTACCCTTCCTAGCCCTTTAGTTAGTCAAGTCTATAATTCCCGGCAGAGTGCTATGTAGATAGTCCAGACCGGTGGCGGTGCATCTCAACGTGTAATCCACCATTGGTGCATTTGTAGCTCATCCTGGTCGACCAGCAAGATGTCCATATCAAGTCAGTTGGCTCGACTAGCTCCATATGAATGAAGTGTGACCGTTTAGGCTGGGAATCTCCACCATCACCTAGGAGAGTTTATACTTTATGGTATGTGATGAGCGCAAATGCATCATCCTTGGAGATTCGTGTCTGACAACAAGCAAGATTGGCTCAAGAAGCTGGAATTTGGATGCCTGCTGTGTAGGGAGTGCCCGCCAAGATCGTGGCATGTCGTGGCATCAGCCATCGCTATCCATTGGCATGAGAACAGCCAGGATGAACAGGCTCTCGTTGTGAATGCGTCTTGACGCCTTGTCGATCCTTCTGCCACGCCAGCGGGGCTACAGGGCTGAGGCACGCGAGAGACGACTCACATATTCGCAGGGGGCATAATGAAAATAAGAATAGAAAATGGAGCTTGGTTGGCGAATATTATTAGCCGGGGAGATATGGGGAAGACAAGAAGGTTGAGTGACGCCAACCCCATTTTTTTGTCTCCAGGTCGGTCGTCATCTCCTTTTCGCCTTCTTTTCTTCCTCTTCTTCCCCCAACTTCTCCTTTCATTCTTTCCTGGAGTTCCCTCAAGGTCCGTCGCTTTAGCTTTAAACGTCTCTGGAGTCATATTGAAAACCGCAAACCTTTGATAGTCAGCACCTGAAACAGCCGGGAGCTGCCCGAGAATAGACGTCATCGCCCCGGCCCACGCTAAATAGGCAGACGGATTCCCATCCTTCGGGCTGAACCAGTCGCGACCGATCCGTGTGCTTAGCCTCAATCACGCTGCGGCTTGCTTCTTTCATCACGGATTTATATCGGTATTTGGATTTACGCTTCAGCCGGCTTACTTATATAAAATACCCAGCCCCGCCGTCGTCGGGGGCCTCTCTTTTCTCGACACTTGTCTGATCGATCAATTGCGCACCATGCAAACGAGCAACGGGGTGGACTCAGCTGCCCCTCGCCCAGATGGCGACCTTGGTCACCAACAAATCCTCACTGGAAAGCAAGAACACTGTCAGTCTCCAGACCCACCTGTTGTTGTAATGGGCATCTACTGACTGCAACAGACCTTAAGCGCGAACTCATCGCCCAGCAGGTTCAGCACGAAATCTCCGAACTAAACTCTCCAACCGCCCTTCGTCGTTTCGGTGCACCCTTCAGATCGGAATTCGGAGAAGTCGCGCCCATAGATTCCGAACTTCCTATACTCCGATTTATCTTCGTCCACCATGTTCGGGATTTCCCCTTTCTAGACCAGGCGCGGGAGAAGGAATTTTGGCAGGACAAGTTGCAGGTGGTACGTATACCGAGAATTAGCGGCCCGACCTTGGTAAAAGGCGGAACTAACAAGAAGCGCAGTTCCTTGAATCCTTTGCGAACAAAAATGTATCGTCATCGGAAGACCGTCTGGAAGAGACAAAGCGGAGAAAGTTGGCCCGGAAATGCGAGAAACTCGTGGAGCTTATGATGGTATCTGGAATACCTACTGCATCTGGATATGAAGAGCGTATCCAATTTTCCGAGATGGAGGTCGTCGATCGTGGAGCCAATGAGAAGGGGCTACTCGTAAATATGCCCGAGGGAAACGCGATCAATGGGTGGGATATCAACGTCGCTGCTGTGAGAGTCACATCCGTACGACGCACAGTCCGACACCATCAACATGCGGTATGTCAAAAAATGTTTAGTTCATACTACGCCAGACTAACTCCCGCCAGGAATTTATCATTCGTGTGAAGCGGGGCGGAAAGCCAGATATTTTCGTCGCTCGGCGGTTTGGTGACTTTGCTAAGCTTCAGAAGAGGCTGCATACCGAAGTTCCTGGCAAGGCGCTACCGCCTCTCCCGCGAAAGAACAAGTCATCAACAACTTCAAGCTTTTGGTGGGGTGGCGCGGCTGCGGAAGATGATGAGTCTTCTGTTTCCTCTGTCTCAACCCAGGATACAGGCCTCGTAGAAGAGGCACGGTCCTCCCGAACCCTAGCTCCATCAGACATTGTTCAACGCGGCCGATCAAGGTCACGGAGTTCTGTGAGAAAGTCACCCAGATCTTCTGCAGAGCGTCCCACGGAGACGGTGCTGTTCCGGGAGGAGCAAAGAATTTCACTCCGCGCGTACCTCCGTACAGTCTTGCAAAATAAACGGTTAGCCGAGTCAAAGGCATTGGAAGAGTTCTTGACGGCAGATCCATTTGTCCCTGGTCAAGAGGAGACGCTTGACATGGGAAAACGAAAAGAAGTAGATGCTATTAGAATAGAAGAGCAAAAGCGCTTCTACGAGATTGCACGGCAACGTGCCGCAGAGCTGGACGTCTATATGGAGAAGTTCCGGCGAGATATCGTTGAGAGCAGTGAGTTTGCGAGAATGCAGATCATGGGGTATAATTACGCTAACAATGTCGATTTCAGATGGGTTGACCAAGCTGTTTGCCGAGATCAAAGAGAAGCCAACTGTCGAAGATCTAAGTCCCCAGTATCAGAAGTTTGCCGAATGGCTACGTATTGAGTATGTGACAGCCGGTTTCTTCATGTTTTTTCTTAGCTCCTACTAACCCAACTAGGGTCGCCGCTACTTTGTACCACCTTTTCCTGGCCGAAGACAATTCAGCAGAGCTTTTCGCGCAGGCGAAACGGATTCATTCCTTGGTGCCGTATACTTTGTTGAAGAATGTGATTCGAATTGCCAACCCCGCTGCTGTAATGACAGGGGTTTTGGATCTCTTCCTCGCTCAGCCTTTCGGTTCTCGATCTCTTTTGCAGCGGATATTCTCCATGACCTTGAACGATGGCATCAAGGGATTCCAACGTTCGATTGATGCTATGGCTGCTAAAGTTGATGACCCTGTCGTGGCCCAGAGGCTGAAAGCATTTACTGAGGCCGACGAAGATGTCAAGAACGAGATTCGCCTCGAAGCTACTGAAGACGATGTAGACGTTGCTGTCGCTATTCTTCGATCAGAATTGATTCCACTCGAACTCACGACGGACCAGGTTGGCAAAGTCTTCAATTCATATGTTGCCTGGAATCACGCCGTGGAAAATGTGGACGAGGAAATGCGGGAGGGCGCAGACTGGTTCGCCAATGTGAAGCAATTACTCAAACTCTACACAAGGCAGGCAGACAAGGCCAAGATGCTGAACATCATAGAAGAGCCAGTGACGCTGCAGCTTTTCCGCGACCTTTTCACCATCTTCTACGAGCCACTAGTTCGTGTTTATAAATCGGCGAACGTCTACAACAGCATTACGGATTTCGCCAAGTTTGCTGACGACGCTATTGCTGTGATTGAGAAGTGTCAAAGACAGGATATCTCTGCCGATCCCAACCAAACGGTTCAGGCATTTATTGATCTCTGTGAACGACACCAAGCCAGTCTTTACAAATTCATCCACGAAGTGCATCTTCACGACAACGGGCTTTTTGGATCATTGATGGCCTGGATTGAAAACATCCTTGACTTCCTTCGCAACGGCCCAGGTGGTGGCAAGCTCGATATGAACGCTTTGTTTAGCGGAGGCAAGGACGTTGGCCTGATCAACCCGAATCTTGCTCGCGAAGAAATAGATAAGCTGATCAAGTGGCACGAGGACCGGAAGCAATGGCACCTCAACAAGACTCGGCAGAAGATGGCCGCCGAAGGAACAGCGTCTTCCCCCTTCCAAACCAAGTTCAAGGGAAGCGACTTTGGATTGGACGAGGTATGTTATTAATGGCTCAATTCAAAGCACACTCAGACTAACCCTGGACAGGGCGACCTCGAAGCACTCGCTATCTCCGACGAAGGCTCCGACGCCTCCGATGAACTTGAGGCCGAAGACGAGGCCGAAGAGGTAGACCCGATCGCTGTGGAACGGAAGCGCCGCTCCCGGCAACAGGTTCAACTGCGCCGTACAGCCGGCGAGCCCATCAAGCCCGATATTCAAGAGATCCTCAAGTTGTCCGACTCGTTCAGCATTCTGCTGCGCCAGGTACTTGCGGATTAAACCAATCGAGGCCGTTATTCCGTTCGTTACGATACCCATCACATTTGTCCGTCCCCATATTGAAGATGCATATTGTGTTGTCTCGGTTTGATACAATACTTACATTGCATGGTTAGAGTAGAATATTGGTGTTGTATTTTATAGATATTAACTAAGACCTGATTCTGCTGGGCTCTATTACGTCAGGTAATGAAGTCGTAAAGATCTCACATGCAAATATGGTTACTAGTCCAAGGATATTCAGCTCTTCGCCTTTACATCACGAGTCTTAGTGAGGATATAGTGAAAATATAGAGTGAAAAATAGATAGTAAGACTCGACATCACTTCTAAGACAATAAACTTAAATTCTTTAAATTTCATTTAATCATCACTCACGATTACTTCAAATTAAAGAATCCATCCTGCAAATAAACTACACACTAAAAGCCCCAGTCGCATCTGTGGAGCTTCCGACCCAATCTTCCTTGTGCGTGGCGTCCCGGCTCCCGAATGACACCCCAGTTTCCATAGCGACCACCACGCGCATCATTCAATCCATCCGTCGTAGGTTCACTTCTCTATCTCATTTATCCCCAACCAGAAATGTATTCTTTCATCAATGTCTCAAATGAGATATCATGATAACTCCATATAAACGCCGTCGTGGAGTCGGAGGTGGCGGGGAAACACCCAAGTCCCCTCGCACCGCTGTGCCCACTCGGGGTCTTTTACTAGACGGCGTATGGCGATGCAATTGTCCGGAGCGGCCACCGGCGGTGAAGCTGCAGACGAGGAATCATGGTGTTAATCATGGGCGATGGTGTATTACTCTCTTTTTCTTTGATGATTTCCTGCTTCGCGGTGGTCCAGAAAAGTGGACGGCACCTTTGGAGACATGTCATGAACATACTTACAATAGCTAACTAATGCTTCCCTGAATCAGTCTACACCTGTCAGAAAGACCACCAGCAGCGCTGCAAATTCTTCCTATGGGCTAACGACGCCGAAACCCGCGAAAAGTTCACCCTGCTCTCGAACTCCCGCACCGAGGCCCCATCACCGTCTACAACTCCTCAAACCGCCTCGTCGAAGACCGCATCCGCGCAACAGAGCTCAGGCCTTCTAACACCGCAGACCGGTCAGCAAGATAGGTACGGCGAGTCGCGGGCGCGCAGGACATCGACGAGCGGAAGTGGAAGCGCAAATGCGAAAGCGCGCATGATGACCGAAGACACCGATGAGTTCGAGTGGGATGATTCAATGGACAACGAGATGGAGAGGGTGCTTGAGAGTAGCCAGCCGCTGCGGCAACCGGAGTTTGGACTCCCAGCGCGGAAAACGCCACGTACGGAAGCTGTTATGAGTCCGGGGAAGAGAAAGCGGTCGTTTGATGATGACGGTGCGGAGGAAAGAGGGAAAGGGGCGCCCATTACACCGGGTGGTCTTGGACAAGGAACGCCGTTCCTCACGCCTACGCCGGCCAGATATAAGAA
This sequence comes from Aspergillus puulaauensis, assembly GCF_016861865.1. Lineage (NCBI taxonomy): Eukaryota > Fungi > Ascomycota > Eurotiomycetes > Eurotiales > Aspergillaceae > Aspergillus > Aspergillus puulaauensis. The sequence goes on from NC_054859.1 coordinate 1,500,214, forward strand.
TGTTATTTCCGGGGTTGGGGAGTCGCCCCTTGCAACGCCGTCGGATCTAGCTGTGCAGGTTTCCAAAATATTAGAGGGGCATGGAGTTGATGTTCCCGTGGCGGCAAGGGCCGAGTTGAAGGAGTTGTTGAATCGGCATGAGTTGAAGGCAAAGGGGATCCTCCGTGGACGAGATATCTCGTGGAAGGCATTGAAGAATAAGGATGAGCAGATTGAGAGGTTGAATGAGAGGATCTCAATGCTGGAATCGCAACGGGAGTTAGATCGGACGGTAAGAGGAGGTGATTAATCTGGTTTGATACCCTGTTAAGTTAGCGTTGGTTTTGATTCTTCTGCTGTTCTTCGAGAATATATTTAGTTAGTTTCAGATGGCTTTCAATCCAGTGACATGGCATGTATAAAAGAAAGTGTTCATCGAAGCGGTTTTATAGATAGCGCGCACGTGATGGGCCCGATAAGATCGGCGAAAAATAAAAGTCCAGCAATGACAAAATCTCCAGTGACAATTCCACAAGCACTACACAAACACCAAATCGAATGAAACAAGCGCGTTATACTGCCGAATAAAATTTCTCCAGTCACTGACATAAACGTCTTCCATGGACCCTACTATCGAAAGCGACAGCTACAGTCCGCTCCGCAGCGAACTCCCCGAGATGTTTCGACCCCCCGTGAACCGCGCAATGCGGGCTCTGGACCGATCATTCTTCAGAAAGACGATACCGCTTTCTGCTGCGACTGTATTCAAGAATTCGGATATCTCAAAGGTGCGGGATAAGCTGATTAAGAGCCGGGATCAATTCGCACTGCCGCGTTTGAATAGCGTCAAGGAAATCAAGAAGGATGATATTGTGAGGAAGTGCTTGCTGCTTAAAGAGGAGATTAAACACAATGGTATGTCTGGGCCTAAGTGTGCTACGAATTGTGGTTGACAAGTTACAGACATCGCGACGTGGTCGCCGACTGTTAATGAGTTGGTCGATAGTGGGGCTGTTGGGCTGGGGCCTTATGACTTGACGCTGGATTATGATTATTGGAATTATTGTGGGTTCTATACTGGTATATTTAGTACAACGATAACTGACTTGCTCAGCCGATATTATTGCTGCGATCCTCCCAGAGGATATGCTTGATGAGGTACCGCAGGGCTTCACGCAGGTTGGACACGTCGGTAAGTCAAACGCAATGCTCTCGTACGTATGTGCCGCGGGTCTGACCGTTTAGCCCACTTGAACCTCCGCGACCAGTACCTGCCATGGAAGCACCTTATTGCCCAGATCATCCTCGACAAGAACCCTACTATCCGCACCGTGATCAGGAAGACCGAGGATGTAGGCTCGCAAAGCGAGTTCCGGACATTCCCCTACGAGCACCTAGAGGGTGAGCGCAACATGAACGTTATTCAGCACGAGCAAGACTGCGAGTTCCACTTCGACTACTCTCGAGTATACTGGAACAGTCGTCTGGATACCGAGCACCGCAGACTCGTAGACAAATTCCAGCCCGGCGAAATAGTCTGCGACGTCATGGCCGGTGTTGGACCATTCGCGGTTCCCGCGGGTAGGAAGAAGATTTTCGTTTGGGCCAATGACCTCAACCCGCATGGGTACGAGGTGATGCAGGATGCTGTGAAAAGGAACAAGGTGCAGAGATTTGTCACTCCGCATAACCAAGACGGAAGGAAGTTCATCCAGTGGTCCGCGAAAGCCCTCCTGGAAGAGGAGCCCGTTACAGTGTCTATACAACCGAAGGTGAAACGATCGAGGAACGCCTCAAAGGAAGAGCAAGCACCTGCACCCCCGCCGGAAGTGTTCAACCGCCCAAATGTTTTCGACCACTACGTGATGAACCTCCCTGGAAACGCGCTCGAGTTCCTGGATGCGTTCATCGGCGTCTATGAAGGCCACGAGGACCTGTTTGCACCGCACACCGAAAGGGCCCTCCCGATGGTTCATGTATACTGTTTCTCGGGTCACTCTGAAAACGAAATTGACGACCACATCGACATCTGCAAGCGCATGTCCGAGAGACTAGACTACCCCATCAGCACGGAGGATCGGGTCGGGGGGTCTGGAAATACAGAACTAGAGCTTTCCATCTACAACGTGAGACTGGTTAGCCCTAACAAGCAGATGTTCTGTGCTAGTTTCCGACTTCCTCGCGATGTTGCGTTCAGGAAGAAGTGAGGAATGGCGAGTTTCTGGGTTGGGCATTAGTTTTGGGGCTTGCATAGCATACGGCGTTTGGGAAAACTCTTCTCCATATAGAATATAAACCGCTTGAACATGGTAATAATCTGATTTGTATCTTGGGTAGACACATTCTCACGACAGGGCTTGGTGCCTTGGTGCCTTAGTAAAAGCGGTGTTGGGCCGACCGCCCTATTCGGCCGCGGACTTCCTGGCTTTGTACCTGGAGAGTTTTCCCGCGTCCGCATCAGATACGACTTCAAGATCAGCTCATTGACACGCCTTTGCTCTGAACACAGTCGCATCAGCGCCCCTAACCCCTGTCGCTCAATTAAATATTTATATACCACGAAAATAATACATACATGATGAGCGGCGTCACCCTTCCCCCGGCTACACACCGCCAACGCGCCCTTCCCCAAGGCGAGCTCGAAGCAGCCTCAACACTCAAGCTCGGCGCGGACCAGAATACGCATACGTTATCGCTTTCGGAAGCGCGTCTTGTCATCAACAAGGTGCTTGAGAACAAGCGGAGGGGCGGAAAGAAATACGAAGAGCCGGAGTGAGTAGCAGTGGCCCTGCCCCGCTATCTTACGTGGGACTTGAACGAAGCTGCGCTGTGATGTGCTGGGCGATAATTAATCGATAACTAATGTATTTCTTGCGGCATGTAGGAACCTCGCTAAGACATTGGCGTACCTTGAGCAGTTTGCCCGGTTCAAGGAAGAGGAGAACATTAAGGCTGTTGAGCGGCTGTTAAATTCGCATACAGAGCTGGAGATGTTTGAGAGGTCGCAGCTTGGTATGATTCTCCATTATCTATCATCCTCAGGCTTAGGGGTTCAGACTCTGATGCATTGTTGTTTCAAACATTAACAAGTAACAGGAAGTTTATGCTGCGATAATGCGGAAGAGGCAAAGTCGCTTATCCCCAGTCTGCAGAACAAGATCTCCGATGGCGAGTTGCAGGAGCTGTTGGATGAGTTGACGAAGCTGAGAAATTTCACGGACTAATTGCCTTCTTTTCTCTGTTTCTTCAATGGTTGCCCTGGGTTGCTTTGCTATCAGGGCTGTGCATTTGTGTATAGTAGCATGGAGTTAGGAGTTATGCGTCTAGAGGCGAATGTCATGCTGACACGCACGTCGAGCCATCATGGGTTTATCCAATCGCTGCCCATAAATTCATGGCCTATGAGCAGGCATGGTAACAAGGTTGATGTTTCGTAAAAGGCAAGATCATGTAAGGGTGTTCGATATCGACGTTTGGTACTTGATATCATAGGACGTTGAGGGACAAACCACTACATTTAGTCATAATCAATAGTCCGGTAAATGTCCTTCGCATGTGAATGGTGTCCAATTTATGAGTACACTGCGAATATGGATGTTGTCGGTAGCTTCCGGAAGTCCAAATTGGACCTGTAGCCCTAATTCCGATATCGCCCGTTGAGTCATACATGCTTTGTCCATTCACATTGGCCATGACATAATTCCACCAATTATTGAATAGGATACGGGATTAACAGCAACATTCTCAGTAAGGGGTGAAGAGAGGAATCTTTTACCGGCCAAGGTCTTGACTTTCATCTGAGTAGTTCAGCCGAAACTTCCCCAAGGCATGTCAGGTATGAATCCCGCAGGAAAAGGACAGGCTAGATTGATTAGTCTCGCAGTGTGGCGGAAAGCAGAGCACCATTATCACCTGTTATTATTGCCTGTGCATACCGCGATGCCCGATATTGCCTGGTGTTTGCTTGTTGGTCATCTTACATGTCCCTGCACACTACAGTTCGACTGTTATCTTCAAAATATACTATAATTATCTTCCTGTGTAACGCGATATCTCGGGTCAACAGAACAGAGTATCTCCAAATAAAGGTAATTAAGGCCAGTTGCCAAGACATTCGACAATGCGACACCTTTTCAGAAACGGAGCTCGATACTCCGGCGGGCGGGGGCCACATGCAAGAAGCGTAAATTTTCCCCAGAGACGGGATTCCGAGTTTCTCCTACGTTCCTAACCCATGTTTAAATTAGTAATGGGAACTCTGCACGCGTCGCCTCCATCGAACCAGGGAGCTTGCAGGTCAAGGTCAGCATCGGAGTGATGCCCAAGCCCCGAGCCAGTCAAGTTATAGCTGGGAACTGGAGCTCTGAAGTGTGGGGAAACGCCGCAATACTGTAGGGCCGATCCCCGTTGCCGGTTTGGCACTAGTCCCGATTCACAAATCGGGAGCTCTGTGATTGGGCCGCTGATGGTGTTATCGCGAATGCTGATTGGCTGGGAAGGGGATTAGGTAATGGGTCGGGCGACGGGCTGCCCAGTCGGGTGGTTCCAGATTGAAATCAAGTTCCAAACCAGCGAGCTGGAGTGAGGTCATGCAGGGTTCCTCGACTCCCCTATCTCCGCGACTTTTGCGAATAACAAGAGGACAAACTGAGGGGGGAAATTCACAGTGGCAAGTGATCATGCAAGCCCAGAAGCGCAGCGCTGCCGCATCAGGGTTTACTTCAGCGTTAGGTAACGAAACGGCCGACTGGGAAAACCAGTACGTAATACCAAGCCCGTTTCGGCAGCGGGCGAATCGACGGCCCAATCAGGCGGAAGGGGCTTATCTCTGGCCTTTGAGGGCGCAGAAGCAGGAACCGTCAACAAGGCCAAACGAGTGCTTTCTGTTACGTGAGGAAATCAACCTCACTTCACCTGCTTTCAGGACAGTGACGACCGCGGCGACTATTATATCATCCAGCTTTTGGGGTCGGGGAGGAACAGGAACGAGTCTCAAAATCTTAAGATACCCGGCCTTTCTCTGTAGCTCGAGCTCGAGGCGATAACTTTTGTAACTGAACCTGATACATACCTATCGCCAGAGCCTCCGATTCCGCTCTGATAGATCTCCGTCCCTTTCCTGTTCCTCTCCCTCCATCTCCGCCTGGAGATACCTACCATTCCATTACGTCGGTGATTATCATTATCAATATCATTCTCCTCACTCGCTCGTCCATCGCTTCTGATAAGCTCCTTCCGGCTTCGACGTGGCCGGCTTCGTCTTGATAGTATCTATCGAGCAGACGATAGATCTCCTGCTCTCTTCCCAACCTATTGGCTGCTGCCCCGATTCCTGCCGGCCCTGGATTGTTCTCGATTGCCTGGTGGACTGTGCTTCTTGCATCCCCGGCTGTCTTCCGAATCTCGCCCATCGTCTCACGGTCTCCCAATCTCCAACCCCAGTAAACCCTCCTGGGGTTTGTCTGGCGGATTCCCGGGGACCCAGTTAATCGACTTCGTTACGTGACGGAATCGCGTTGATTCCGTCCTATCAATCTCCTGTCTAGCTTTGGAAGACGATCGTCTTCGCCCTATCTGTGCCAGCCCTCTCTCTTTTTTTTCTCTTACTCTATCTACTTCTATCGCCCCTCCTGAATGGCTGCTGTTATCACTATCCAGTCGTCCTCGACGGCTGGTCTCCAGCAATCCTCTCCTTCAGACCGTCATCTTCTTCGTCCACTGGTGCAGAATAACCAGCAACAGCCGCTACAACCACAACTGTCCCCCTCACCACCCGCCCCTATTGGCACTCTTCCTCGTCTCTCTGCGCAAATCAGAGATGGACCCAGTTGTGACGCCTGTCTACGCAGAAAGAGTCGGTGTGCAATGAACGAAATGGTCAACAAGTGCTACTCGTGCGACTTTCATCGCCAGGACTGCACCTTCACCTTGTCATCTCCCGCCCCCACGGCCAGTCGCCCAAATACCGCGGACCACCCTTCAAAAAAGCGTAAACTCGAGGAAATTGTCCTCGGTGATGCAGAATCTCCCAAAAGGTAATTCCAACGCAGTCCCTTGTTGCGCTTCAGCAGCCGATCTCGGATATGCATTATCAGAGTCGAGACGCTAATTTTTGCTTGCCAGCAGGCCATCGACCGTTTCTAAACCTGACAGCACCCATTCGTCTTTGACCGAACACCGGCGTCTCAACACTGCCTACTGGCACCAGACGACTCAGCACATTGGCCTCACTACTGAACTGGAGCCCGCCCTTCTGGCACATCTGCCGGTAGACCAGAACGACGAGAGCTTCGTGGCCGCTTCCCGCGTGAGGAAACTTGGCGACGACGGCACTTTTATGCGAGTTGTAAACACGATGTCTCAAGCAGACAACCCGACTGCCACGTTGGATTCTATTGAGAGCCTGGTTGCTCCTTATGGGTCTACCCTGGTAGAGCAGTTCTTCGAGCGCATCCACCCAACCTTCCCAATCCTATTGGAAGATGTCTTTCGCCAGTCATACAAGACCAGAAACGGCATGTCTCCGCTCCTACTCTCTGCCGTCTATGTTCTGGCTCTGAAATTTGCCGATATTGGTCCTGCGTCACAGTCCGCACGGCGGCCTGATGCAGCTCGCCTTGAAGCCACTGCTTTGAAGCTTCTCACCGAATCGCTGCCATACGCATCATTATCGACAATTCAGGCCGGTCTATTGCTTATGCAGAGGTCGACGCTTGCAACTGCACCTCTGAATGCGCAGTTGGTGACTGCCGGATTCGAGCTCGGTCTTCACCAGGATTGTTCCGATTGGCGAATGGAGACCTGGGAGAAGGGACTCAGGAAACGTCTGGCATGGGCGCTTTACATGCAGGATAAGTGGTCAGCGATGGTGCACGGACGACCCTCACATGTTGTTTCCTCAAACTGGACGGTCCAGGATCTTGTGGAAGATGACTTCACCGATGCATTCGCCTCGACCTCATCCCAACCTGAAGACGCGCCTGTGGGCCATGGTCCGCTTTTCTTCTGTCACCTGGTAGCTCTTACCACGATTCTTTCCGATATCCTTGACCGATTTTACACTCTTCAATCGATCGAAGAATTCAAAGCTGCGGGGGACAACCGAACGCGGCTGATCTTGGAACGCGCCAAACCCGCTCAGATCCGTCTCAAAGACTGGTTTGCGCACCTCCCTGCACCACTGAAATTGGATTCAGCTACCGACATCTTCGAAACGATCACCGAAGAAAACGCCCGAAACGGGGCACTACACCTTTCCTACTTTGCAACCGAAATCACCCTTCATCGCTGTATTGTGCGATCACTTTCTCCCAATGCCACCGACGCATATCTCTCTCATATCTGCCGCTCTGCCGCCAAGACTCGACTCATCTCTGCGATGGACTTTGTAAACCGGCTTCGACCGCCTCACCTACGGTCTTTCTGGCCGGCCGCATCTCGAACGCACTTTGCACTGATCGGGTCTTTTGGCGTCCTACTTCGTGTAACGGCACCCACCAAAGAGGAGGCCGAATTCTACCGCCTCCGTCTGTGCGAGTACCGGTGGACACTGAGCGTGAGCAAGAAAGACGCCGAGTTCCTAGAGTTCGCGCTCGAAAGCCTCGACAACGCAACGGATCTCGACCACCACGTTCCCACGAAACCAGGCATCAACGAGTTGATGACTTCCTCGTCCAAGCCTGTCACGCAGAAGCGGACCATGCACGAGGAGTCTATGCTAGACCTAGACCCTCAGCAAGGCGCCGGGTTTTCCGGACTAGCCTCGCCTGCTACCTCGATTAGTGAAGATAGCATGCACGATGGTGCTATGGCGATATAATCTCATGACTATTACTTACTCTCACGCGTTAATGACCTTTCTTTCGATCTGGCTGCCGATTACATACGGTTTATTTTGTTAAAGCCAAACTCATATTGATACCTCTTACGATCTGGATGATCGCTATTACTGATGAACGACTTCCCTGGATGGATGGACGAATACTTCGATTTGACACCTGTACATATTCACGATGGTATATAGATTGGATGGGATAGATTATACATAACAATATAGTCTCAATTACTGTATTATGAATATAATCCAAATTCATAAATGATCCGTTGTACTTGACTCAATCGTACTTATAACTATGACTTCCACCACATCCACCAAAAGTCATAGATATGGCTCTTTAGCCCTAATTCAGTACTGTTGAGATAGTACTCCGTATTGTGACAATTAAGCAGATATGGTGCAAGCACTAGCAGGGATTCCCCAGAAAGAAATCACCACTACAAAGACTACAGATAAGTATACAAACAAACTAACATCTCCTCAAAACAACCATCTTCCCACTGCTGCTCTCCCCCTCAACAATCCCAAACTCCTCAACATCCGCCCTCACCTCCCCATCCTTCTCCAGCCTCTCCACCTCAGCCCTATACCCCCCATCCTCCCAAACACCCCCATGCACCGTCGCAACCACCAATCCCTCACCACCCCCCTTCACAAGCCTCACAAACTCCTTGAAAACCGCCGGCCCAACATGCCCCTTCGTCAACGTCCCCACACAAACAACAACATCATACTCCGCGTCCTCCCGTTTGATCCCATTGCGGACATTCAAATCCGCCGTCTCAAGATCCCGATACACGCCCTTCGCCCTCGCAACATCCAGCATCCCAGTGCTGAGATCGACCCCGTCAATATCACTGATTTCACCGAGGGGTGACCGCGCGAAACATTCCCCGACAAGACCCGTTCCGCACCCTGCGTCAAGGATCCTTAACGTTTTGAACGAGTTACTAGTGCTATTCTTGTCGTTTGAACCCGAGGATAGAAGAGATGATGATGATGGCGTTGATGAGAGTGCTCTGAGAACAACCTCGACGCACCGTCGCGGAGACGCGTAGCTTGCACTGTTGAGGTCCTTGTCGTACCCCGCGGCCCATTCGTTGTAGAGGTCTTGGGCGGAGGCCGAGGAGCCCAGGGCGAATGCGCGTTGGAGGTAGAGGTCGACGGGGGCGGGGGCGGGTTTTGACATGGTAAGTATTGATTGATTGAGTTGAATAGGTGTAGTTGGATAGATGGTTGTTGGGGAGTGCCGACTGTTGGAGATTTGGATGCGGGGAAGTTACTTGGAGTCCCTGTTCCACTCCGGCTGGACCCGATTATTTGTATACACCCTTACTACTTGTATCTCATCCTAATGCAATTCCTGAGGTGTGGAAAATTCACAGTTGGGAGATCTGGGGTACTCTATGCAGGATGCCAGAACAGTCATAAGAGTGAGGGTTTGAGTTTGTCGCTCAACGTTTAACTGTGACGCTTCTAGCTGGGTAAAATCGTGAGTTGCTTGTCACCAGCATATATTCGGGTTCTATTGAATCGAGTCTCTCAGTAGAAATAGATCTTGGTAGACTCATTTTCTTGAATGGGTGTCTAGTGCATTATGAGTCTTCATGGTGCATGTCCATGCCACCACTACAAATCACTCTGACTAGCAAATTCAGTCTAGAGTTTATTATCCAGAGCTTATCTGAAGTCTGACCTATAAATACGTTGACCAGGCCAAATTCTTCCCTTTAACCTACGCTTCTGCTCTAAGTTCCTTCACAATGTTCCCCAACTGGAGCCCTAAAGAATGCGCCAGATGGCAAGGCCGTCTAACCAACTGGTTCAACCAGCGTGTTAACGACCACGTCGACGCCCGAACACGACGCGAGTTTCAAGCTCTCATGGATTCGTTTCCCATGAACAGCCTGAATTTCGAACACAGCTGCCTAGATGCCACATTTGGGATCCGCCATAACCCATCTGGTAATGGGGTCTGGGAGTTACGGGACAGCGAGTTGGTGCCAGTGAGCCAGTGTCTCCTAGGTACGTATATCCATCATTCTTCCATCCACAATAACTAATTTTAACAGCCTTTGAACAAGACACCATCGACCCCAGCACCGGCTGGATCCCCCGGACCCCCTGGAAGAAACCCCTTATCCGCACACGACTAAACAGCATCCTGCAATGCCTCTCCGAGATAAACGACGGAACCGTCTCGATCGTCGCGGACCTCAATGCCGGATATTGGATGTTCGAGAAAAGCAACACCCGCCGGTTGGTCACGTACAAGGGCGCCAGGGTGTTTCTGAATTGCACGACCCATTACATGCTCTGGCATGGGGGTGCGCAGGAGCTGGATGTTAGTCTTGTTGTTGTGGAGGCGGCGAGGGAGGGGAATGCGTTTTCTGCTATGCGGATGGCGCTGCCTTCGATGGGTATTTATTCTACGGTATCTTCAACTTATGATGAATGTCTGACAATGATGATATAGCAATGACCCATCGGGCGAGAAAGGATGCGGATAGACTGAACTGTTCTGTGTTTGGGATCGGCACGGACGGACATCAATGGGTGTTTGCTGCAATCGATAATAACTCTGAGGTACAGTCCCCGTCTATTTTCACTGTGCATATGCATTCCTCGCTGACAACGGCCAGTACTCCTGGATTAGCATAGACTGGGACACCCTCGAAAACCGGACTCAAATAGTGAGCCACCTGAGCCGGATCATGCGACGGGCAGCCTTTCTGGCAACTGGGAGCAGCAATATCCCAGGACCCAGCGTCAGTCAGATCACCGGGTGCACAATCACGAACGAGGCCATGGACGACGAAAACTAGGGTTACTCTGCTACCTAATTGATGAAAGGGTGCGAGGTATAGGTAGCCGAGAACGATCGGCCGAGTGTGCCATGGAACCAACTGCGGGCTCGAGCAGCCGGGCGATACGGAGTGTCTCCGGCGTTTAGGGTATTTGGCTCGAGGGCTTGGGGTACCAGCTCTAGACCTAGTTGAATGACTATTAATTGCTGTAACGGGTCGCTGTTCTGATTTGGAATCGCTGTCAATCGGCCTTCTCCGGCTGACCTTCCATGCTGGACAGGCCTTTGTCTTGGTTGTGATTTGGAATCATAAGATGTCCAGCTTGGGTTTGGATACTAGACCACACTTTGCAAGCTGTTCCATTCCTTGGGATTTTGATCGTTAAATTATCTGAATGAATTTGATATGAATGACTTAAAAGTACGCTAGATGGACCCGACCGCGAGAGATGCCACGATGGTCGGGATTCCCGCCGAGTTAGGGCTAGACTACATTCAATCACTCTATACTCTATACAAGCATGCTCAACAGTGATCACCACCTCACCCCAGGGATCCTAGAACATCCCTCATTCCTGGATGGAAAGTTCCGTCGCGCACCCCGGTCGAAATCGCCGAGCCAGAGCCAGAGCCAGAGCCAGAGCCAGTGTATGAGGCGAACCATAGTTCGTCCGCTTCCAGTCCTGCGGGAATGTCACCTCGCGCACCGCTCTCCCCAAAGACCACCGTCATTGCTCCCAATGGGCTTAGATACCGCGGGTCCACATGAGCTCGAGACGTGGAATGCCAGCAATTTTAAGGTTACCCTGCATGTTTCCCAAGGCTGAGGCCGCAGTCGCCGCCCCCAGAACCAACCACGGAATGATCATTGCGCAGCCTTTCATTGTTCATTCGGATCCGAGTCTTTTTCTCGGTCGGAGAGACGTGATGGATTTGTCGCAATACTTATATCTGGCCTCTGCTTCTTTGATGCGATCGGTCGACTTTTGAATTCGCACTTCGACTCCAACCTGCATTGCCGATATGTGATCGTTGACGACACTAGACTCCGAGTATGACCTCGACTGCAGACAAGGTCGTCGACATCGATTACAGGATCTGGATCGGCACTGTCGTCACCGTTGTGCCTGCGACTATCGCCGTGGCGCTGCGTTTCGTGTCGCGCCATATTGCGAAGGCTGGCTACTGGTGGGATGACTGGGCCATTGTAGCTTCACTGGTATACCTCACATCTCACCACTATTTGAGCAAGGCAGAGCTAACAAGATAGATCGTCAATTGGGGCATGGCAGCCACGCGCTGGGCACAAGTCCTCGTATACGGCTTTGGAAAACACCGCGAAGACAACCCGGTCGAGAATGTAGTCGGATATCAAAAGGTATATCACCCATCCCTCTATGTATCTATATATGTACGTACTAACAGCCGCAGAGCTTCATGGCCATCCAACTAGTCTACTTCACCAACGCAGTCCTAACAAAAGCCTCGCTCCTCCTCCTCTACCAGCGCATCTTCGGAATCGTCAAGACCTTCCGCTACGCCCTCTGGACCTCCTGGGTCCTGATACTCAGCTACTTCGTCGCCTGCGTCATCGCCTCCATCGCCGGCTGCAAACCCCCTTCCTACCTATGGGACCGCTTCCGCAACCCTGATACCCCAGGAGGCTGCTTCGACGAGGTCGCCTTCTTCCGCTGGAACGGGCTGGCGAATATGCTCCTCGACGTTCTGATGCTTGTCCTGCCCCTGCCTATGGTGTGGCGCATGCGCATGAGTAGACGCCAGAAGTTCCTCCTTACGGGCATTTTCTTGATGGGGAGTTTGTACGCCTTACCCTTACCCTACCTACTCACCACCACCACCATCACCATTTCGATGTAGAATGTAAAGTATCTACTGCTAACTGTATTAGCGTCTGCATCGTCTCCCTCCTCCGCATCGTCTCCTTCGACGCCGCCGACCGCCGCGACCCAACATACACCCAAATCCCCTCGTCAACGTGGTCGTCTGTCGAGCAAGGGACTGGCATCGTGTGCGCCTGCCTACCGACCCTGCGTCCGCTGCGCCGTCTGTGCGGCGGTCGGTTCCGGCGCGACTCGTGGAAGTGCAGCAGCAGTAATAGTGCGTCGAACGAGAACGAGAACTCAAATGAGAACTCGAACTCTGGGTCGAAGCGCTCGTCGGGGTGTGAGCGGATGGGGATGGTTGGTGGCGAGGGTGAGGGGAGGAGATGGGCGGATTATGCGGGGCCTGGTCCTGGTCCTGGTCCTGGTCCTGGGTCTGAGCACGGTCATGGTCTTGATCCTGATCGAGATCCTGTCGGGGCTTATGCGCACCCGGGCCTTTGGGGAGAGATGAGCGGGGTTGATGGTGGGAGGGGCAGTCTTGCTGCGAGGGGGGAAGTTTAGATGTTGAAGTTGTATTTATCTAGTTATACATATATTAATGACTTAAATATCGAAATACTGTTCGACCATAAAAACCACTAGCGGCATTAGGCCGTCTTTCTATTTGCATTATATGCCAACATTAAAGTAATGTCATGAATGATTAGAATATATATACAACACTACTATGAATACAGCCTAACATTATATATATGTATAACTTACCAAAGTCCTAGGTCTAGGGTTTCAAGTATCCTGATGCTGAGAATACCATGACATATTATGTTGGAGATAGCTGGCTAGCCACCAGCCTTGCAAGGTGTTTTGGTGTAGTGGTCTAGCGTCTCATCATATTACGTGGTACACCACTCAATTATAGCGTATCCCTTTTCTCATGATTATCTGGTTGCAAACTAGATAGAGTGTACTTTCGAGACGAGCCAAAACCTCAGGCACGGGTATGAGTAGGGTGCCTGGAAGCAGTCACCCTCGAGTCTCGACATTCGACATTCGACAAGACCAAAATACCGCACCGATGTTCCCGTCACCCGCGGTTCCTCGAGCCCGTCTACCCTGAGTTACTCCGTACGGCGTACGAGGAACCTCTGCACTAAAGACGAACTATTGGTATCCCTTTCGGTCGGACGCTGCAACAAAGGCCCCTTGCTTCAGGACTTCCAGGTGGCAAATATTTCCGGCCAAATGACTGACCGTGAAGAAGACACTGCAGCTCTTCCATTGTCCCGGCCATGAACGCGACAACGCGTAAAACGTAGAGACTGCTTCGTCAGTTGTGACGTGCAAGCCCTATGGGGTCGTTGCCCCTTTCAACATGAATCGTTATTCATTTGCCGCCCCCGGAATATACGACGGCAAACGCAAGCAATATTGCAGCGGAGCTCTCGCAAGATGCGAATGCGTTTCCCATCCGTCTTCCCGACGGCGACGTATCAATTCGCCATTTGCCGTTTATCCAGGGTGGCCACTCGAGTCGCAGGGATGCCCTATTCTAGCTCTGTGATGTAACCATAGGGACATACTTTTGTGGCAAAGGACGAGGCGCAAAGATCGATCGGGGTTCCTGATCGCAGTTCCTGATCGAGTACGCCGATAGCCCAGTTCAGAATGCACCGCCAAAAATACCCCCCGGCTACGGCGAGTGGAGAGCTGAGGTTTTGTTGAGAAGTGACAGGCGTCAAATCTCTCCATCTTCCGGGTGGGTCATGCTTTCGCCTTTGTATGTATCAATCCCAAACCAGGCCCCCGGAACCACCGCGGGACATTCATTGTTTGACGCCTTTCCTATCCCAGAGATCTAGGCTAAAGTATATTAAGCCACATGGGGAGAAATGGCCGGAAGGTCTGTGAATGATCCGCGAGCTGTGGACTCTCTCCCGGGAGGGAAAAGCCGCCAGAGCGTAATGGGGGTTGCGCAAATCAGTGGGGTTATTTGGTGTTCCATGGAGTCTGGCACCCGATACATAGACAATTGCCAAAGTACAAACTCTCTTTGGAAGCAAGATCCTGATAGTGTGCTGTGAGACAAGGAATATTCTGCTGAAAGTAAGCGTGCGTGCATATCATGGCAGCGGCTGGAACCAAAGCAAACCTCACGTTGCCTGTGGTTGAGCCTGGTTCATCCTCGTCAAGGAACGAATCGATCTCATCGTGTCCAGATACACGCAGGAAGGGTTTGAGCTTGAAACGATAACTACGGAGCCTAAGGTGTGCGTCATTCGCCGGTCGATTCATCTATTTCTGTCCGCGTTCGGGCTGTTTCTGCGGGGCTGTTCATGAATGAGATAATGAGATTATACTCGTTGAGTCGTTATCGTCCGATCCTGGTGCCAAACCACGGTTCATCGGTTTCCCAAAAGCAAAACATTCTCTAACAGGCATAAATGAAAACTCTGAGGGTCTCTTGTGTGGGGGTCGCTTGCGTATCAGGAAACCGCAAGACGTTGGCGCCTGGCCTTATGCGATAGGTCAAATTCATACGTAGATTCGTCGTTGCTCGGACCCCTGCCCACAAGCCACATCTGCACGGTTTCCTGGCAGCTGGTATCCTCTCACACCCACCAGCAATTCGGCTGAAGTTCTGGCATCGTTGAAACTTGATGGATGATCATAGGCAATCATGCGAAAAAGAAATTATACAAAAAGCAGCCCCGTTTCCCCGCAAAATGTGAGCAGTTTCGCCTCCCTCCCAGTCGCGACTTGAGGATTTAGGGTTCTCGCACTGCACTAACAGGCCAGTGTCGTCTGCGACCAGGGTCTGTGTGTTTCTGTCCAAATGCTGCCCTTCTTGATGCGGGTGCCCGATAAGGCACTTCCTGGCTTACTTGTGACGATCAATAGCAGCAGGCAGTCCAATCACCATTGCTGGATTCAAGATGCGCAGCTGAAGAAACTGGCCTAAAATTGTGAAGCTCAACCGTGGCCTCAAAGGAAAGCGACTGGGTGTAGCAAAGTAAAATCGCGGATCTTCCAGGATGGTTCTCGCTCAAGTAAAAAATAAGCTCCGTTCCTGAGGGCACTGACAGTAGACTTTGAGAACCATGGTCGAGATGTCAGTGATCAGCGGTCAGCAACGCACGGATGTTGCGTCTTTCTCCAGCTTTGCCAAAGCGGTATGTCGTTAAGACTCTCCAAGGAACAGTTCCCACTGGTGGATATGGTTTCCATACGCAACTGACTATCGAGCGGGTCAGCGCGGCTTCGTGTGGATGTGCATGATCATTGGTTTTCTACGTTGCCACTCCAGAAGAGACTCAAGACAGCTTGCATTGTCTCTGTGCTCGATCCCCGATCAGGTTGTGGGCCACTGAATTGCGAGTCAAGCTCGAAGTAGCGCCTTGACATGCCGAGATGCCTGGGATGCTCCTGTTGACAACCCAAGAGAATCCGGTAGCCCAGGGCCGGGAATATCCAATATGGCATTTCACTTTTGGAAATTGTGGCGATTGTCTTTCCCATCTCGAGCTGGGATAGCGAGCCGGCAATTTTGACCGTTCCTCATGCGTCCAGACAACTCCATCAGCATCTGCTAGGCGATCGACATCGATACAGCGAATGTGGAACAATAGTCGTCCAGAAGGTCTAGATTAAGCTACTTATTTTCCCAGATTTTCCCAATATAGCCGCAAACTCGGTGCCATGGACGGGGTTCCAGTTCCGAAACCTATTTTGACAACATCTTGCCTGCGTATGAACCGCGGGGTTACAACCATGAAGATTCATTGCTCAAGTATTCTTGTTGAGATGATGATCACCATAAAAAATAAACTTCCCAGATTGTAGGCCATACGACTTTCTCAAGTCATTGCACAGAAGAAACAATCCTTGTCAAGAAAGAAACGGACGGGGATCAAGCGCCCAATGTCCCAGGATATGGAGACTTTCGGTTCACCAATTGGATGATCTTTCTCCAGCGGCTGGACCTTTTTGTTCTGTATGTATTTGTTTTCCTTGCATTAGCCTGAACGTCATGTCAGCCACAAGGATGTAGTGACAGGACTTGCCAGCCAAGAATCCTAAGGACGTACTTTTTTTCCCGTTGCACTTTGGTCGCTTGACCCAATCAGAGCACCACTGCTGTTGGCAGAAATGATATATTTGGGTTCGCCCAACTCTCCTCGGTTGCTTCAGGCCAAAAGTTGAACCAACAGTCTGCATCTGGTTACTTCCAAGCCTCTCCTCACTATTTCATACCAGCACGCACCCGGAGTCAATCGAAGATATCAGAACTCGAGTCGGTGTATCCCACCAAGCATGACAAGTCCAACCTATAGGATGGACCCATTGGGGCAAACCGGAATGGTCAGGGACGAAGAACACCGTCAGATGGTATCGTACCACGATATGACTGCTCAGTCAGGGTCGAATGTAGGAACTGCCCTGCGCCTGAACCAGAGTGATGACCTGTATTAATCATTGCCCCGTATAGGACTTTCCTTGCCATCAGCCCACTCAATTTGCGCTCCCATATTCTCACTTTGCTATCATGTACATCGACCACCGGGGGGAACTTCAGGCCGAAACATCATCATCCATTGCCGGGTACGAGAAGGCAATTTTTACAGACGAGGTGCAAGACTGTTTTTTGAAATTGGCGAATGGTGAATGGCAACGCAATATGCAAAACAGTCACTCAGGTAAGTCGAGAAAGAAAGAGAAGTTCAAGTTGTGCGAAGTGAAGGAAGCCGGAAAAGCTCACTTTTTCCCAAACAGGCATGGCCTTGTCCAACTCTACTCCTTCCTGGTACCACCCAACCCAGCCACGGCCCGTTGGCCTCATTCCCTGCGAATGGCAGTCACTCCAGAACAAGCGGCACAGGCGCGGTCTGCGACGCGTTGACTCGGGTTCTGGACACGGATGGGAGCCCCCTTCTCCTAGTCCGACCCTTAAGCGATCAACACTCCGGGTCGGACAGACGAAGCTTCTAAGGGCGTACTACGAAAAAGCATTTGATTGTTTCCAACAACTCAATTGTCGCGTGATTGCAAAGGCTTTTGTCAAGCTGGTCGAGCCCCGAAAACAAGTCCTGCATCCGTACAATGGTCGAAGAACAGTGGCTGGATCCTCCCAAGAGAATGACCCAGAAAAGACGAAGCCGAAATGGTGGCCCACCGGAGTGACTCATAAGGAGCCTGATCACCTGGGCAAGCCTGGTAAGATTCTTGTACCTGTCCCTGTGCCATGTCTGTTGGTTGTGCTAATTGAGCCTGTCCTTATAGAACGGATTCGGTTGCTGGTCCACATCCTATGTGAGCTGAGAGAGAGTCATGGGGTCACTGCAGAAAAGCTGAAGGATGCTGGACAAGATGTAAGACGGCAGATCGTACCGGCAATGCGCCTACAGGTTCTAGATGAGATTTACTATGTTCGCGGGATGGAGGAACTTTACTTGGATGGAAAAATCAGTATGACTTCTCCCACTGAGATTCAGATGGACCAAAGCGCTAACGTCTTGTCAACCTACCAGGTGGAGACACCACAATC
The DNA here is from genome assembly GCF_016861865.1 of Aspergillus puulaauensis. NCBI lineage: Eukaryota > Fungi > Ascomycota > Eurotiomycetes > Eurotiales > Aspergillaceae > Aspergillus > Aspergillus puulaauensis. The sequence goes on from NC_054859.1 coordinate 1,518,222, forward strand.
CATGTGTCCAATGTCCATATGGAGGAGGAGCTACAAGGGCAAATGATCAGCGATAGTGCTTGCGACCCGCTAGCCACGATGCCAGCTGTACAAAGAGACCAACAGCCCGTGCGCAAATCACAGCGGGACATACCAATCATTTCAGAAGACACCCATTATCCAACCATGAGAAACAACAAACGACCAGCCGACTCTGATTGCTACCAACCCATATCACCCGCGTCATCCTCGCCGTCAGTCAGCCGCAAGAGTTCCTTGGAGAGGAATCTCCCTGCCTACTCATCCGACATAGACCCGGCTATACTATCGGGGCCTGAGCCTGTCAGAAGTCCGTTGGAGCCCCAGGGCCTCCATACTGCAGGGCCTACCTCTATACCCGACTACTTTGCCCACCAATTTGCAGCGCCATCTACAGCACATAACACTCATCCCGGATACTGGGGCACATTGGCGGCACCTAATGTACATCCGCAGTTTGCCTTTACCGGATATTAAACATAGACTGCTGGCTTAAGACCACAGATCACACGATCTATCTTTCTTATAAATATTTTTGTTTCTCTGTCATTTGCTTTTGTGCCGTTATAGCGGATATTTGGTATATATTGGAGCTCTTATGGACATATACATTAATCATATTTCCTTTCGGATTGCCCAGGAGAGCAACAGCTATTTTGAGAAAACTTGAGCAATATTTGGCGTTTCCTTACTGTGGTGCCCCGCAATTGTGTTCGTGTGGCCAAAATGTATATATATCCGGTTTGACTTCTCACTGTGTACACTATAAATTCCCGAAACTACGGCATGAAATAATTAACATCATTGAGAAATATGGATACCGTAGAAGTGACCAATCCATCATCTGGGCGTCTGAGTTATCTTATCAATCACTGGAGTAAATGCAGGCTCGCTGCGAGTCACTCAGTGAGACATACTCTGAATATTGATGCCTGAGGTGTCTGTTGCCACCCATGGAAGTTGGAACCTCATCAGGCCCCGCTATGGTGCAGATCCCGTGGCCAGACCCCCCGGCCAAGCTTCAACCAACCACAAGCTGCAACGCGTGCACACGCAAAACATCGTCACTCCCACTTGTTCCCAGCTTCCCAACATCCTCTCTGCAACTTCGTGAACCCTCCCACCTTCGCCGCCCCGTGGTCGCTTTCAGTCCGTCCGATATTCGTCCCTCCCAAACACTGATCCAGTCATGCGCCTTGGACGTTAACGATCACTGGTGCATTCGTGGTCTCGATTCCCCAACCTATCCAGAGTTCGTCCCCTGCTCGCGCCGCTGAGGGCCTGATAACCTAGTACTACATCTAAAGCGGAAGGTATGTCCCTACTACCCCCCACCTCCAAAATCCTTTGCCATGAGTCAATAAAGGCCTCCGTTTATCTGCTCTATCTGTCCCTCCCTTCGTTCTTTTGTTTTCTATCCGCTCTAAACTCCCCCGCCTCGTCCGCGAGTGCTAGCGATCTTGTTTACTTCTTCGTTGCGAAACCGGTAGACGAACGATGGGCTTGCTAACACTCGCGCGTTTTCTCAGTCGGCCATACCCGCACGACACGCGTGGCGGCCCTACGATATTCTCCTTCCAACAGAAACTGATCATGGACGAAGGTGGCCCTTATCAGCGACGAAAGTCGGATGCGAAGGGCGGAGAGACGCCTGAGCTACAACCTGCGAATATAGAAGATATATTGGACTCGGAGTCTGAATATTTCTACTCTCCGCCGGGGTCACCGAGCACCAGACCTCGACTCTCGCGCAGTTCTTTCTCCTACCAAGATGACTGGGAAACGTTTCCACCCCTCGACCAACTCACAGTTTTTGACCTCCTCGACAATCTATCATTGTCTCAGAGGCTCGAGAGAATACAACAGTCTCTAAGCTCGCAGAGAGAGAAGGTCAGGAAACAGCAAGAGAAGCTCAGGTCAACCTCGAAGAATGCCAGGGACCGTGTTGTGGGCGAATGGAAACGGAGAGTGCCCACTGCTGATGAGCAGCTGGAGAAATACCGTCGTCGAATGAAGACCGGGGTTGAGCGCTTGTCTCGACGGTGGAACGCAGCCTCTGCAGTCACTCTGCGTGAGAAGATCTCGTTCATAGCGGGTGTTCTCAACATTTTCATCAGCGGCTATCTGCTTGGATCGTACCCCGAATACTTCTATATCTGGTTCAGCGCGCAACTCGCCTACTTTATGCCGATTCGGTTCTACAGGTACCGCTCAATCGGATACCACTACTTTCTGGCGGACCTCTGTTACTTCGTCAATTTACTCTGTATGCTCTCCTTGTGGGGTTTCCCGAAATCAAAGAGACTCTTCATTAGCACCTTCTGCTTGGTATTTGGAAATAATGCAGTTGCGATTGCCATGTGGCGGAACTCTATGGTCTTCCACAGTATGGACAAGGTCGTCAGGTGAGTATTCTTGTCTATACCCAGTTTATTTTGCAGCATCACTAACTGAGTGCCGTAGTCTCTTCATCCATATCATGCCCCCTGTGTCCCTCCACTGCCTTGTTCATATGACGCCACTGGAAATGTTGAAGGAGAGGTTCCCCGCGATTTATGAAATTAAGACGAGCGAACCCGGTTCCCCCGAGCATTTCGGGCTCGGGTCCATGGTGATATGGGCGACGGTTCCCTATATTGTCTGGCAGTTGTCTTATCACCTGTTTATCACCGTCCGCCGTGCAGACAAGATTGCGGCAGGGCGTCCGACGAGCTTCACATGGCTTCGCAAGTCATATGCAAAGGCTTGGATCGGCCGAATTGTCCTTAGCCTTCCCGAATATCTGCAGGCCCCCGCATTCATGGTGATTCAATATCTTTATGCGCTCTTGACCATGCTTCCATGTCCTCTCTGGCTTTGGTCGCGGTGGGCGAGTGGAATCTTCATCACCGGTCTGTTCATCTTGAGTATCCACAACGGTGCTACGTACTATATTGATGTATTCGGCAAACGCTTCCAAAAGGAGCTTGAGGAGTTGAAGAGGGACGTCGCACGGTGGCAATCTAGCCCCGAAGGAATGGCTCCAATGACTCCTACAATGGGCGTCACCGTTGGTAGTCCCGAAGTTAACCAAGATACATCTTCTCAGGACAACAATTCGGAAAAGGCCAGTATTGAAAAGATCCCTCTTCTAGACTCCACTGGAGTCTCGACGGCTGTTGAAAGCAGCACGAAATAAACCGATACCAAATCGGAACCAACACTACACAACAACGAACTATATTAATATCCCCTGGTTTATCTCCCTTTGGAGTATTGTTTTGAAATTCCTGTCGCATTTGAATGGTCACCTCATGATACCCAACTTTTGATCCGGTCGCTCCCTTGCTTATAGCCTTTCGGTATCCTTATATTTGCCCCATATACGAAGACATGGCTTTTTGACTTGCTGATTTTCTGTTGTTGCTTATTATTGCGTGCTTCCCATTTGATTAGAACTTATTAGATTGATGGTCTATGTCTCTCCAATGTCAATAGCCCATAATATGTTGCTTTGAATATTAATTTTGTGCACTAAAATATTTGTGGTAGTGGCTGTTACACAGTTTTAAGGCCTTTTTTAAGGCACTTTTTAAGGTTGCTGATGCCAATGCTTGGCTCGGGGGCGAACCGGGGAAAACACGTAACTCCGAGATCACGTGTGCACCGCCCGGCTCTGCTTGCGGACTTCGTTGCAGGATGAGATGGCGCACACATCACCTCCCGCCACTCATTGCAATTCGATTCATCAATATTGACCGTGCCAGGAATTCTTCTGACAACTCCTTAACCTTTTGCTAAAGTTGTTGTGCCTATTTCTGTTCTCGCTCGCTCTCTCGAGCACCCTGAATTCTACTAGGCTTCCGCCATGTCCGTCACTATGAGGTCCGCCCGACTGGTGCGCACCAATCCAGTCCTTAGGCCCAACTTCATCGGTGAGTCCTTCCTTCGCTGGATCCTTCTTATTCATGTCCAAATTTATCTTGCGCTTTCACAATTCTTGTGCTCATCATTCTCCTTATCCAGGCCGGCCGCGTTATTCCGGGGCCCTCGGCGCAGTCAACGCAACAACCCTCCGATTGACTGGAAGAGACTTGCCATCCCAAGTATCGGCTCTCGCGATCCTAGTCCCGAAGAGAGGATACGCTACAGAACAATCGACATCTACGTCTAGTTCTTCGGACCTACCACCTCCCGGCTTCAACGCGGAGCAAGCCAAGAAACCCATTCCGGCCGATCAAGCCAAGTCCGCGAGCGCCAAGGCAGGCCAACAAACGAAGCCCGAGGGTGCTCTTTCGGTGCCAGCGCAGAATGTTACACAGAATAAGGGCAAGGAGGGTGATTTGATAACCAAGGCCGCTGCTGGGGAGGCTAAGAAGGCTGGGGACGAGCCTAAGAAGGAGGCAAAGAAGTTGACAGTCGGACAAAAGATCAAGAAGGAGGTTCAGCATTACTGGGATGGTACGAAACTTCTTGCCACTGAGGTGCGGATTAGCTCAAGGCTTGCGCTGAAGATGGCGGGTGGATATGAGCTCAGTCGGAGAGAACATAGACAGGTTGGTTTAGCAAGGATGCCAGTTCTATTTGGGATTTACTAACAGTCTCTAGTTAAAACGAACTGTGACTGACCTTGGTCGGTTGGTTCCATTCTCCATGTTTCTTATCATCCCGTTTGCTGAGCTGCTGCTGCCTGTCGCGCTCAAGCTGTTCCCCAATCTCCTACCTAGCACATACGAGGGCAATTCTTCCCGTGAGAAGAAGGCGCTGAGTCTAAGCTCCACCCGGAAGGAGGTTTCTACGTTCTTGAAGAACACACTGAAGGAATCGGGCTTGCCTGTAACCGCAGCGACGGTCAGAAACGAGGAGTTTGCCGAGTTCTTCAAGAAGATCCGGAGTACCGGGGAGGCGCCTTCCAGGCAAGATGTCATCAAGGTCTGCAAGATCTTCAAGGATGACCTCACTCTGGACAACTTGTCCCGACCTCAGCTCGTTGGTATCTGCAAATACATGAACCTCAACGCCTTCGGAACCGATGCCATGCTTCGGTACAACATTCGCCACCGCATGCGCCAGATCAAGAGGGATGACCGTGCGATTTTCTACGAGGGAGTGGAGTCTCTCTCTGTTCCTGAGCTGCAGATGGCATGCGCTTCTCGAGGTATCCGTACCCACGGCGTCTCTCCCGCTCGCCTGCGCGAAGATATCACGCAGTGGCTCGACCTTCGATTGAAGCAGGGCGTTCCCTCCACCCTACTAGTCCTCAGCAACGCATACGTCTACGCGCAGGGCGGTAAGGAGGCGGAGATGTCCACTCAGATCGAATCTCTCCAGTCTGTTCTGTCGAGTATCCCTGAGGAACTCTTCCACGAGATCGAGCTCGAGGTGCACAACGCCGAGGGTGCTGCCACCAACAAGCAGCGCTTGGAGGTCATCAAGGAGCAGCAGGAGCTCATTGAGGAGGAGAACCAGCAGAACGAAGAGAACGAAGAGAAGGGTGTTGCCGCGCCCAAGGACACCGAGGACATTGACGAAGAAAAGTACGACGCTAGTCAGTCCGGAGAGGCGTCGGAAGCTTTGGCGGAGGGTGAGAAGGCCGAGAAGGCTGCTGATATTGAGCCTTCGGTGGAGGCTGAGAAGAAGGAGACCAAATGATTTACCACTTTCCTTTTGCTACTAACCAACTCTACCTTCTTGTCTTGTGTTATGTTTGTACGATAGACTTTGTTTCCCGTTTCACCCGAGGCAACTCTTTCTCGCCTCGCACACTCACCATTACCAACTCTTTATTTCCTTTTGTTTTTCAATAGATGGGGCAAGCATTATGGACTTCAGAACAAGACTGAACGTTGGAGTCTTGTTGCGGTTGGCCGGATACAGGATGGATTTCTGCGATTGGATATGTAACTAAATACAATATAAACTGTATATTCTGACTGCTTTCACTTTTCACTGTTTTCGCGTCGATCTACAGCCCCAATTCTCCGGGCGGACATACTCCAAAGTCCAAACGTGTACGAACGCGGTTCGGTCCCACCCACAACAACCTCGGCAACCCATCTCTCCCAGAACAACCTTGGACCGGACGAGCTCCTGCCATCTCCATCCGCGCCCAACCGTCCAGTTGAATTACCCCGGGCACTTGCTTTGTTTAGTTTCTCTACCTAGGTCCCTTCCCTAAAAGCATGCGAAGAGCGCCCTTCCTCCGCGCCCTTCGCATCTCGTTCTCACCCCGCCATTCCAGCCCCAGATCGTATCCCGTACTACTGAGTGATCTCCACATCCGGCGTCATCAATCCATTGCAAGCTCACCCAGTCTGCATCCAGGTAGACCTAGTTCAACGGCAGACATGCCGCGCCTGAATCCTATTTCGCAAGTAAGTTACCTACCTATTGCGTTCGGAATGGATAGATAGATTGGAACCACCGCGCTCCACTCCCGCATAGCATGCCCATGAAGTGAAATAAATCAGCGAACATATCTAACTATAAACAGGCCGCCATCGACCGGCTACGGTCCTTTAAACCCCCAGTCACAAGTTATGATCTCGTGCCGGTCTCGCGCCGGGCAGCGGTCCTACTCCTGCTTTATGCCGACGCAAGGGGAGACTTGCGCGTTGTGCTGACCATTCGCGCCAGCACGTTGAGTTCATGTATGTCTCGAATCTTGACTCTTCTCCATGGACTAGCCGCTTCTCAATGCATGCTACGGCAAGGAGTATACGATCTGGTTATCTAACGGCTCTTCCTCGATTTATAGATGCAGGACAAGCTGCTTTACCTGGTGGTAAGTTCCAGCCACCTTATGCATATGCATAACATACACGGACGAATGTATGGGGATAGAGATAGATATACTAACACAACCGACAGGAAAATCCGACTCCGAATCAGAAACACCCCTCCAAACCGCCCGCCGCGAAGCACACGAAGAAATCGGCCTTCCAGGGCTGGACTACCCCCTCCCACCCCCTTTCACGGTCGAGCACCTGTGCGAGATTCCATGCTCACTGGCGCGCACCGAGCTCGTCGTGCGGCCGTGCGTCGCGCTGCTACACACCTTTGACGAGGCGAGCGGGCGTGACGCGGATCCTGAAACAGAGCTTATCCCGCGCTTGGATGCCAGAGAGGTAGCAGCGGTGTTTACGGCGCCGTTTCGGGATTTTTTGTTCCAGCTGGGGACCGGGAGTGAGGGGGATCAGGAGTGGTACCATGGGGTCTGGACGGAATGGTGGGGGACGCAATGGCGGAGTGAGTATTCACCTCTGTCTATCTATCTATACCTGCGTCTGGTTTATATCTCTTTGGGCTAATAACACTGTGCAGTGCACCAATTCTTCGTCCCCATCGACCCAACGAGAGTCATAAAACCCCGGGCTCACGACCACGCGCAGTCAGAAGCCGTGCACAAGCTCAAGGAGCAAGAATCCTCCGGCGAAGTCACGCGGTATCGAGTCTTCGGCATGACAGCGCGGATCCTGGTCGATGTTGCGCGCATCGCGTATAACCACGAGCCGGACTTTGAGCATAATCGCCATACCGCCGATGAGGACTTGATTGAGCGGTTGAGGGGGAGGGGGAGGCTGGGACCTAAGATTTGATTTGATTCGATTATCTGTCTAGGTATTCATGATTTATGTAAGTATGGCTTTTAAGTTACAGAGGGAGGAATGGTTTTTCGGTATGGTATGTTGTATGGATATAGATCTGTATATAGTATATACGGAATGGGATACCCTAATTTTATGCATTAGAATACTATCCTTGTGTCTTTTAGTTCGGATAATGCATGCCGGACTCTGGTAAGACCAAGAATGGGGTAGAGCAAGGAAGCAACAAGCATACCAACCACCGTCGTGCCGTCCACGAGACACTGACAGCCATCAGCGACGATCGGATCATCGAGGAATGTCAGGGTCGTCCACATGGCATGACATGGCAAGCCTCTATCCAATAACGGCGCTGCTGCCCTAATAAAGTTCTCTAATAAAGTTCTCTGGTATGTGGGCATCAACCTAACTGACCGCTCCAGCGCTCGATGATCCACCCCACTTCCTCTCGTCAAACTCGTGCCCCAGCCGCTCGGCTGGAAAGAGCTGAGGCATTCTAAGTATGACGGATCCTACCAGTGCCCTGAGCCCCAAGGCTTCGGACTTCAGAGTCCAGAGTCCAGACTGTCCAGAGGCTGGGGATGGGATGGGGGGGAATTCCACCTAAATTCCAGTCTCTCGGCTCGCCAATCGCAGTCAACAACTGTTGGCTTGAAAACTCTCAAATATGCAAGGCAATTGGCTCATTCGGTCTGACTGACCAACTGTCAGGGCCAAGGTTATCATCCGATTGGGTTATGGAGAACAAAGAAATGAAGGTCAGAATAACCGCAGGGATGCCGACCGCTTCTTCCCTTTTTTTTACAGTTTATCTCTCTTTCTGCCTCATTCCTTAAGTAGATAACTAAGCGAGCTTCGCAAGTAGCTCGGCCAGCCGGGAAGCCTTTTGCCCGGGCCAGTAGCAGGGCGAACCTCGAGGCAGGTCGATGACTCGGAGAGATTTAGGTTGCACGGTTGCGGACTACATACAGATGGAGGGCTGGGGGACTCGTATTCTGGGTTTGACGCTGGGGTATGTATGTGTGTACGGGCCCGGCTGATGGACGATATTTGCTTCTTTAACTATATTGTTTGATGATGCTGGGCGGGCGATAGGCAATAATATGCAAGACAGCGAGCTCGGCGATGTCGACTCGATTGTAATTGTCAGGCATGGATGGGGTTGAGCGTGGGGGATACCGATAAGACCAGGCTCCCTGGACATGAGGCACTCGGGTGCAGATGAATGTAGGTGGGTGCGGACTTCATACATGACACTCGCAGAAAGGATTCTGCATGCTTAACGAGGCACTGGCAGAAGGCAAGCGGGTGGCGGGTGGCGGGCGCAAAAGCGACACGCGCAATTGCATCATATATTCTCCGTATATTTCAAGACTCAGAGAAATCCGGTTCTTAGAGGGCGTTTCAAGGTTAGGATTCGTAATGGGCATGGATTGAGGATCCCGGTGCGGTCAGTCACTGTCGGTGTGGATGTGATGGGCCGGATTGGGGAGAGCTTGTTTGCCAAATTGATTTTGTTTGCGGAGGCAGATCCTGTCAATCGGTCCTTCGATCAAGACTGGACAAGTGGGCATGCTAAGTTAGTTTGTTTTTCCCCCTGAACGGGTGCCCAGTGCTGAATCTGACGGGCAGTGCTGCTCTCCAATGAGTCTGCGCCAAGGGCCCAAAATCGGGCATCCTCGAGGCCAGGCCGGGTGTTCGTGTTCTTCACGGATAGACACGTTACTGCTAGCAAGGAGTGCCTGGAGAATCTGGCCAGGGGAGAGAGTTTTGAGGCTTCTGGTTCAAGACAATGCAAGCGATGGTGGAGAAACAGACGAACAAAAATGATGCATCACTTTGGCCTCCCAACCGGTTCAGGCCACGCGAACGCTTTCTTTGTTCCAGTTCGCTTCCAGAATCCACATAGACTTTGGGGAATGAGACAGTCGAGCAGAAGTTTGCTCTCGAGTCGAGTCCGTTAATTGACGATCGCCAGCGAGCTCATACCTCGTTGGAATGATTAGGACGGATTGAAATGCGCAGCCGATGAAAGATGAGGATGGGCCTCCCTTGCATCTGTGTTACCTCAGTAATCAGCTCACCTCATGCAAAGGGATGCTATTTCTATCTTTCTCGGCCCTGGTCTTTGTGCCTTGTCTTGTCTGCCGTCGCTCTTGCTGCCTCTTGTCCGTTTCAGCTCTTTGCTTGGGCGTCCAAGAGTCCCAGTTCTGCCCGTTGCTCCGTCTTTGATAGACAGGCAGCGAGTGCATCGAACTGCAGAAAAAGAAACGCAGCCGCAGACGATTTAAGAGCCCGACGGTCTGATTGTCATTTGTCGCATTTTTGGTCCACTTCTGCTTCTGCTTGTGCATCCCTGTCGCACAGCCTGACCTTCACTTGACTTATTAGCTCTGCATCTGCTTCTCTTCTTCTCTCGTTTTGCTTCCCCCTCGTCGTCAGAGGGGGATTTTCTCTCGGGCTTCTTTCGTTGCAGCCCATACTCATCATGCCGTCGCCGTCAGCCTACTCGCTCTTGAGGCAGCCTCAGCCTCCCCCAGTACGGCCCTCCAGGTCTCTCGAGGGCCTGGAAAAGGTCATTCCTCCCAGTTCTCCTCTTCCTGTCGCCCATACTTGCTCTCGCCTGCACTTGGACAAGCCGCTGCCCGACATTCCTGCAAGGTCAGGCACCCAGTCTCCAGCTCACTTCGTCGGCTCCACGGCGTGGAGCGACGACAGCAGCACCGTCAACAGCTTCGAGGACAACGACGACGAAGACGACCTCAGTTGCCGCCGCCGGTCCAGCATTTCGACAGAGAGCTATCCCGTGTTCGTCCGCTCCAGCTCAGACGATCCAGATCTAGCCGGCTTCGTCGATCATCCTTCCGTCTCCACGCTGGACCGCACTGACGCTCCGTCCGCGGATCCCTACGACAATCACCAGAAGACAGCAGCAGCCTCGTCGCTGCCTGACATTACATTCCTGGCGGACGAGCGCTATACTCCCCCGCCCCCGCCGCAGCAGCACTGGAATAACCACGTCGGTCCCAACCACTACTTCCGCGAGAAGAAATGGGACTTCTTCCCCGAGCTAGCCACCCCGTCAGCCTTGCCCCAGAACTCGCCCCACAGCACCTTCACTCCACGCCCTCGCAAGAAAGACACTGCCCGCCGATGGATCCCCATCCCCTCCGACAAGGGCGCTGCGTTCGCCAACGATGTCCGCAACTCAATCCGCTCCATCCAACGCCGTCTCTCCCGCAACTCCATGGACAAGGACAAGCCCAAGCGGGGCCAAACCGACGGCCGGTCTACTACGTCTCCCATTGAGTTCGCCCGCGGTCTGTATAGTTCGAGTACTAGTTCTCCGCCACCACAACTCCAAACAACACCCTCCTCGACAGGTGACTACTACTTCAACCACCGAGTCTCTTCAATTCCACAGACCCCAATCTACACCAGTGTCGACGAAAAACTTACCCACCTCTCTATCTCCCCCACCGGCTCCTCAATCTCCGACCAATCCATGCTAGCACGTGAAGCACTCTCGCAGACCCTCTCGAATACATATTCTCACTACGAAAAACCCCTCCCTTCCCCGCTAAAACCGAAAGACAAACAACTTGCCGTCCCTATCTCTCCTTACCAGAAGTACGGCGCGGCTATCTGGGATAAATCCGGCAAGGACAAAAAGCAAAAGCCAAAACACCAAAAGCGCCTCAGCCACCAGCATCACCGACAGCAACAGCGGGTGCGTTTCCCCAAGTATCGGAACCGGAAGCGGAGGGAGTCAACCCAATTCAAGGGGAACAACAGTACATTCGTTTCCTCCACGGTGCCGCCTAAGTCATCTGGTCGCAAACAGACACGCACGCCGTTACGGCAAGGGACTCGCTACGCGGTTAGGGCTTTGCAAGATGGGACGAGCCAGGTACTTGTTGCTATTGATGGGGCGAGGAGGAAAATGGCCGGGACTTCTCCTCTTTCTTCCAAGAGGTCGGGGCTGGGCTCAGCATCAACATCGAAATTGGACTTGAGAAGGACGCATCTGAAGAGTCAGATTCGGCTTGTTGGGCCGGTGAACCCGTATACCACTACTCATCGGAGGGATCAGTGGATATGATTATTATGGCTATGGAACTAATTTTGTTACGCTTGACTACCTAGTTTTCTCTTTCTTTTCTCTCTCTCTTTTCCCTCTGTTTTCATTGTCATTTCTAGCGTTCCATCACCCTTCCCTTACTTTTCTTTCTTACTCTGTTACTTACTTGATATTGATACCTATTTGAGCTTACTACTATTACGCAAGGTTTGGTGTTACGGTGTTGGAATGGGCACGACGGGATGGATAAACTCTACTTGGTACCAGGATGTCTACTATATATTGCATATCGTCAACGAAATGAATACTCAGCTTCTTTCTCATGGTCTAATCTCTTCCCAAATAAAGAAACCCCTAGATGACTGCATGTTCCAATCGTAAAATAAACCCAGAGTCTGCAATCACGGTAAAATGTCGGAATTTCTCCCTTGCTGATCGTAGGCACAGCCTTGACCCCTGGACTCACCATCCCCATCCGCCATTTCACAGCCTGTCAACTCCGCCACGCGCAATTAGTGACGCCATGAGACTGAAATGAGATGAGATGACGAGGACTCGTCTGTGACTGTGAGACAAGGCAAACGGGAACGCCCAAGATATTGCCTTGGGGCCCTGTGTGACGATGGATCGCCGGCCCTTAATACTCCTGTAGACTGGGCTGCGGCAGTGCAGCTCCGGTTCGAGATTACGATGTCCACGGCATCCAATCCATTCGCATAGGACAGACTACATACATTAGACGGGGACGTAACGGAGCGACGCGCAAGCGAGATTAGATCAGGCGAGACATTAACAGGGATATCCTCGTACCCTTCTCCTCCCAGCTTTGTGTTTCTGGGACCTCCGGTGCTGGATTGTAGCACGACAGGCCGTGAGCTTGGATTCTCCGGTGGACTGTGACGCGAGTGTGTAGCAGGATCTGAAACGGGCATGTTGTGCAGTGGCTTGGTTGTGAGACTTGGATTCGGGAGTGTGCATGGTGCATCCTTGATCGATTTGCCCTGGTCTACTTCCGGGCATTGGTTTGTATTTGCCGGTTGAAGAAGGATTCAGCAGGCTGCCCTATTTCCATTCCTAGTATCTCCAGGTGAGGTTTAAAGTGGCCTGTTCATGGGTCATTCTGGGTTAACTAACCCTTAACTATCTCTCGGTGCTAACCCCAGCCCAATGTCCAATTTTACTATGTGGTGTCTAGCGCTTTGGATACCCCCATCTCCATACTGTCCCTGTTTACTAAACAGTGTCATCCTTCCTTTCACATCTGAAATAATCCCAAAGACAAGCATGAACCAAGTCTTCGTGGCCCACAGAAAACCCTGCCAGCTTCTTAAATGCTGTTGGGGAAGGAGAAGGGCTGCTGGGCCGTTGTTGCCTTTAGCAGCAACAAGACGGGCCCGTAAGTACTGATTGTTGATACGGAGCCCGTACTCTGCTACTGCAGCAGTTAATGGTATGGCTTCAGTATCACTGTACAAATAATGTATCTTCGAACATTTAGGTCATAACATTTACTAGTACCGTACCCTCTTCGTCAACTCGAATTAGGCACCCCTCTAAATAAATATATAGCTTCAAAGGCAAGCTTGTATATCTATCTATGCGGCTCTATTCAGTGGATAGTATACAATTATTGCTTATTTTATTTTCTACTTTTAACTCCCATATAATTCGGAAAAGCAGCGACAGAATCGTCTTGGCTACCTGGGTGCCTGAAGGAAGACAGGTGGTGTGAGATTTCCCGGGGAATTCTCCGCATGCAACCTCAACGTCACAGGTGACTGCCCCGTTCCTGGGCTCTTCCTTGCACTGCGTTCCCTTCCTCCTCTTGATTTATCCATCTCTCGATGTGTCCCCTCTCTGAGATCATCCAACCTTATCTCCTACCCGTTGAGTTAGTTCTTTGCCAGTAGTTGATACTTTTACTTCCTGCCTCCTGCTTCCACCCCGCAATCATGGGTGGAGACGTTCTCCGACAAGCTCCCAGCTCTCTGCCACGCGCGCCCGATGGCCCCGTCGGCCAACGCATCAGGAGCATCTACACAGACCGTCTAAAACAGTTTACTTCCAAGGGCCAGTACGAGAATCAGAATCTAATAGGGTGAGTTCTACCGCCTGCCCGATGCCCACTTCCACTTCACCCCCCAATTCTTGAGGTGTCGGCCTTCCCCGCATGCGAATGGCTCCGCTCACACCAACTTCCACAGGAAGCTCTTCGAGGCCACCAACTCGGACAAGGACCACGTCAAGCTCTCAGTCTATTCCGTTCCAGACCTCCAACGCCCGACCTTCAAGGACGCTACCTCCCATGACTTCAAACCTACCCATATTGGGGCATCTTTCGGCCCTAGTTGGTCGACCCACTGGTTCCGAATTCGGTTGACCATCCCAGAAAATTTGCGGGATAAGGAACGACTAGAGTTCCACTGGGATGCGAATAACGAAGGCTTAGTATGGACCGAGGATGGTCGCCCGTTGCAGGGTCTTACCGGTGGTGGGGAGCGAGTCGAGTGGATTATCCCTGACGCTTGGCGCGATGGGAAAGAGCATGTCTTTTACATTGAGATGGCATGCAACGGGATGTTTGGAAATGCCCCTGGCTCAGATTCCATTCAACCACCGAAACCGGATACGTATTACACCCTGAATACTGCGCGGATTACTGCGGTCAATCTGGAGGCGCGAGCTTTGTTCTATGATTTCTGGATCATATCTGGTATGTCAAGCTAGGGTTCACCCTCCGGGTGCGTCTTGCTAACAGTGGGTAGATGCCGCTAGGGAATTTCCTGCTGAGGGCTGGGAGTCTCACGAGGCCAACGTGGTGGCCAATTCCATCATCGATGCTTTTATTGCGGGTAATGGAAGCTTAGGATCAATCAAAGAAGGACGCAAGATTGCGCAGAAGTACCTTGGAGACAAGGTAGATTCGGCAGAAGTATACGAAACCGGCACTCAGCCGATTGTATATGGCATAGGGCACTGCCATATCGACACCTGCTGGCTTTGGCCGTGGGCAGAGACCAAGCGTAAAGTCGCGAGATCGTGGTCGAATCAGTGCGACCTCATGGATCGCTACCCGGAGCACCGTTTTGCTTGCTCTCAGGCCCAGCAATTCAAATGGCTGAAGCAGTATTATCCCTCGGTGTTTGACCGTGTCAAGGGTTGGGTTAAGAAGGGTCACTTTCAACCAATCGGTGGTAGCTGGGTCGAGCATGATACCAACATGCCCAGCGGTGAATCACTCGTTAGACAGTTCCTCTACGGACAAAGGTTCTTCGAAAGCAATTTCGGGGAACGCAGCACGACTTTCTGGCTTCCAGATACTTTCGGCTACTCCACGCAGATCCCACAGATTTGTCGACTAGCAGGCATGAGCCGTTTCTTCACACAGAAACTTAGCTGGAACAACATCAACAACTTCCCACATACAACCTTCAAATGGGTTGCGCTCGACGGAAGCCAAGTTATGTGCCATATGGCCCCGTCGGAAACATACACTGCCGATGCCCACTTTGGAGACGTAAAGCGCAGCGTAACCCAACACAAGTCTCTGGATACGGACAACACATCGCTTCTTGTTTTTGGTAAAGGTGATGGTGGCGGTGGGCCTACATTTGAGCACCTAGAAAAGCTTCGTCGCTGCCGTGGCCTCAGTGACAAGACGGGTTCGCTTCCGCGAGCATCGATGGGCGGCTCTGTTGATGATTTCTTCGCGAAACTGGAAAAGAGATCCGCAGAGGGTACACCATTTCCAACGTGGTACGGAGAGCTCTACTTTGAACTGCACCGCGGTACCTACACCACACAGGCGAACAATAAGCGCAATAACCGTCGAGCTGAGTTCTTACTTCGAGAGCTGGAGTTCCTGGCGACACTTG
The DNA here is from genome assembly GCF_016861865.1 of Aspergillus puulaauensis. NCBI lineage: Eukaryota > Fungi > Ascomycota > Eurotiomycetes > Eurotiales > Aspergillaceae > Aspergillus > Aspergillus puulaauensis. The sequence goes on from NC_054859.1 coordinate 1,533,782, forward strand.
CATCTGTGACCCAGTCCAACTATGACTATCCTAAGAAGGAAATTGACGAGATGTGGGAAGGAGTGCTTATCTGTCAATTCCACGATTGCCTACCGGGTAGCTGTATTGAAATGTGCTATGACGATTCAGACGAACTGTACGCCCAGATCTTTGACACCGGTCTGAAAGCACGAGAGGGAGCTCTCGAAGCTCTCGGGTTCAGCAGAGATGGTACAATTCCAGTCGCCATCAATACCCTACCATGGGACAGGTCCGAGGTGGTTAAGCTCCCCAAGGGGATGGCCACAACCGGGTCCAACCATGCGCCGATGAGTGGAGGTCTTGGTGTCATCCCACAATCCAAAGCCAACTCTAGGGCCTCTAAAGTCAGCGTGAACGAGGTCAAGCCCGGAGTGTTCCGCCTTGACAACGGAAAACTGCGACTTGACGTGGAGAACGGCATCATAAAATCACTATATGATGTTGATGCAGACCGCGAAGTCATCGCCCCAGGCGGCAAAGCCGGTCAGCTAGTTATCTTCGATGATAAGCCTCTCTACTGGCAAGCATGGGACGTCGAAGTCTTCCACCTCGAATCGCGCAAAGAACTCCAATCCGGCAAAACCAGTATCGCTGAGAACGACCCCTACCGCGTCAGCGTCGTCACCGAAACGAAGATTAGCGAGAACAGCTGGGTCAAGACAACCATCAGCCTCGCCGCTGCCTCGGAAGGCAGACTGTCTCACGTCGAGTTCGAAAGCGAAGTCGAATGGCAGGAAACGATGAGATTCCTTAAAGTCGAATTTCCTGTCGACATCACAAACACTGAGGCGTCCTACGAAACTCAATACGGTATCATCAAACGCCCAACTCACTACAACACAAGGTACGCTTTTTTCTCTTCCCACTTTATCGCCATACACATACTAACATAACAATCTCTTCAGCTGGGACATGGCCAAATTCGAAGTCTGCACACACAAATGGGCCGACCTGTCAGAAAACGGCTACGGCGTATCCATCCTCAACGACTCCAAATACGGCTTCGCAACATGCGGCAACCTCATGCGTCTTTCCCTCCTCCGTGCCCCCAAGGCGCCAGACGCCCACGCCGACATGGGCCGCCACTCAATCCGCTACGGTATCCTCCCGCATACCGGCCCTCTAGACTCTCGAACCATCAGGGCCGGATACGAGTTCAACCACCCGCTCATCCTCGACAACTCCCTATCTCTACCCAACAAATCAAGTGTAGACTCCGTCACCGCGATCCTCCGCAAGATCGGACTCACGGGGTCCCCGTCCTTGGTACTTGACGCAGTCAAGCGCGGTGAAGACGACGAGGATATCGACAGCGATCCGGATATCTCGCTCCCAGGCGCAAAGCGCAAGGGCCAGAGTATTATTCTGCGAGTTTACGAGAGTCTGGGTGGGAAGAGCCGCGGCACAATTAGAACTGAGTTCCAGGTTAAGCGTGTGTGGAAGTGTAATGTCCTTGAGGATGATGAGGCGCCGCTTGATGTTGCGGATGATGGGGATGGGTGGAAGAGGGTTGGTATTGAGCTGAGGCCGTTTGAGGTTGCGACGTTTAGATTGCAGTTGTAGTTTTTTTTTTCCCCTTCCTGCCATAGTTGGATATTTGGTTGTCATGTTCATGAGACGAATTTGCTTGTCTATATCTGATTTCATTGTGAGGTTATCCTGACATAGTGGAGGTGGAGGACCTGGAGTATAGATAGAAGCAGAGGATATCACAAGCAGAAAAAGAATAGCAAATATATTCTACAAGAGACCCAAGCGTCTTTTCCTCACCATGAAAACAAGCGACCATGCCATCTCCAGCGCCAAAGCTCCCAGCAAACAAATAACCCATCCAGCAAGCACACCTAGTATAACAAACCAGCAACTCCATACCAAAGCAAAAGAAACCCCCGCACATATAAAACGGCGGAGACCAGACTAATCTCTCCCATAGCTAATCTTCAGCCGCTTCGTAGGCGGCTTGTCATCATCGTCGTCATCCCCTTTATTTGCAGACGCAGACTTCTTCTTGTTCTTCGATGACGAACTTCCCTTTACACTCCCGGCCGCAGACGATGTATCTCCGCCATTCCCTGGTTTCCCAGTAGATCCGTTATATGTTGAGTTAGGCGTTGGTGCTTGCGATGGCGTTGTTTGTGCTGAGGGGGCTGGTGAATCCTATACACAGAAGCAAAAGGTAGTCAGTCAATTTCCATCCATCCAAATAATATCAGACATCTCAGAAATCACGTACACGCATGAAACTCGCCGAACTCTTCGAGAATACACGGTCGTTATCCGTCACAGCGGCCTTGCGTCTTGACGCGGTGCCCACGCCCGACGAGCCAAGTGAGATTCCGCTCGCGCCTAGACTCGACCCTGTTGAGGAGCCCTTGATATATGTGTCAAAGCCCTTGATGATGTTTCCGGCGGTGGTTTCTTCGAGGTAGGATTGCTCAAACCGGTAGATTTGGTCCTCTAGTTGGGCCTGTGGATTGAATCCTCGTTAGCATCAATCAGATTATCCGGCTTCTAGGGAGAACGCGTGCTTCGCACGCACCATGGTCTTATCCATCAGCCTCTTCTTTGATATTGTATCACGCAGTTCCCGGCGGAGCTTTTCGTAGTACGGCAGGCCGCGGTTTGGGCGTTGGTCTGGGGGTTGGTTTTCGTTGTTGCTGTTACTGTTGTCGTTGCCGTTACTGTTATTGTTATTGTTGGCTGTTGTTGCTGATGAGGAATTGTTGTTTGTTTGATTTTGAGTCTGGTTCGTGGATTGGCTTTGCTGTGTTTGAGAGTTTGTATCGCCTGCTTCTGAGCCTTGCCCTTGCCCGCCTGCTGCTGCTGGCGTATTTGCGACGGGGGCGGAGGGTGTCGCGGTTGCGGATTCGGCCATTCTGCTCGTCTTCCGGGTACTTGTTCGAGGACTTAAAATTCCGCCTCAATATTATATATCTAAACGGATGATAGTATCGGCGATAAGTACGACAATTGGGACGCTGGGACGCTGGGACTCGGTCGGAAGCCGAAAGGTGGTGATGCGCGGAGGAACAGAATGAATTCCGAGTTGGTGATCGACTGATCTTATCGGTGTTTGTTTTGTTTGCAATCATCTCATAGTCAGCTCCAACTCGTCATCCTCCCTTTCGTCGTTCTCTCAATCCATCATCGATAGGCCTCCTTCATGTTGATTTAAACGATTGCAGTGCTGGGCTGTATTTTTTGAACCTTCCTGCTATTATTCAGTTGTCTTTCGGTTAATACCACCGATATACCGACGTAAACCAACCCCTCTCAACACCCGACCAGCTATCATGGACATGGACCACGGTCATCACGGCCACGGGGATATGGATATGGGAGAAGGGCAGTGTAATATGAATGTGAGCTTTTCCGTCTCCAACTATGGCAGGATGATCCGCTTCCTCTAAGCATGTTGTTGATACTCTTTGGCGGTAGATGCTATTTACCTGGTCCACGAAGAACCTCTGCATTGTCTTCTCGCGATGGCGAGTGACGGGTCCTATCTCGCTCCTTGGTTCCCTGGTTGTTATTGTGCTTCTGGCCGCGGGGTACGAGGGAATTAGACAAATTACTCGGCAGTACGAGGTGGCACATGCGCGACGACTAAGTGCGTTTTCTGCGGCTACAGTTGGAAGTAAGTTATTCCCTTTCTTTGTTATTTCTGTATTTCTATGTCATATATTACGTTCTATATATGTCGGTGGACTTGGGTCTCCTTAACCCCAGTGTTCTGTGGTGGAGCTGCCATTGACCCCGGATTTGAAGGCAATGATATCGCCGACGAAGCCGTCTCGGGCACTGAACCTGAACCTGAACTTGAACCTGAACACCACGCGTATTTCCGCAACGTGAGCTCACGGCTACTTGTAGGTAGTGATAACAGGAGGGCTCTCGAGCGGAGGGGAAAGATCACCATGGCTGCACTCTATGGGGTGCAGGTGTTCTATAGCTTTTTCATCATGTGAGCCCATGTTTCCCTTTTTTTTTAATGTTTTAGGGTCGTCGATGCTGACCAGTATAGGCTCTTATTCATGACTTATAATGGTTTCATTATGCTTGCCGTTGCCGTTGGCGCGTTTGTTGGATATCTGGCGTTTGGAGAGAACATGTCTGCGTCGAAGACGGTTGCTTGTCATTGAAACCGTGGATATAGGTTTGCATTTCTTATTCTGTCACGGCGGGTGAAAGCATACATTAATGTAGTTGTCGCATATAATAATCTGAAGAGTTGATTCATGGGACTTCCGCATCACTGTCGTCACCGAATCCGAAGCTAAATCCACCGGTGTCGGGCTCGCCATTCGCATCATCTGTGCTCGGTTTGCCGTGTACGATTTCATCCCACTTGCGCTTCTTGCCTTCGGATTTCTTTTTCAGCTCGTCTAGAGCACTCTGCAAAGATTCCGGGTCGGATTCCTGCATCTTGGCCACGAATCGTTCGTATGGATTAGTAACGCCTCTCCGGAAACCAGATACCTGGTCGGCTTTGTTGGAAAGGAAATCCAATGCGGCGGTCAAGTGGGCACGTGGGATAAAGTTCTGCGTAACTGCGATAGCGGGTTCAAGGTTTACCACCAGATGCCACCATCCAGATGGAACGTGGAGAATTTCTCCTTCCCCGCAGATGCCTTCGATACAACCTTGTGTACGGCGGGCCTCAGCATGGAAGCCCAAAAGCCACTCCGCGATACTTAGTGGGGAAGTCACCTCACTTTGATCCTCCGACGCGTATACTCCAGGTGGAGCCGGGAGCTTAGATGAGGAAGGGAACATAATCCAGTATTTAGAGCCACGAACGACGGCATTCCAAGCACTGGTAGCATTGGGATCCTTGTGGAACTTACTTCCAGATCTTTCGGGTCCGATTATGAGCCACTGTCTATCAGGTCGGTCGTTCCCAAGAACCGAAAAAAAGTCTTCTCCGAAACAAGGTGGCGGCCAGTACATAGCATCTGGCTCCTGGTCTCGAGGTCCCGCCTTGATTCCCATCTTTGAAACGAACTCCTTGTCGAAGAGATACAATGGGCTTTCATCCGAGTTATTGTTCATGTAGTCCACGTATGTCCTTAGAGGCCAGTCCACCGCCTCTATTCGGAACGGTGTCTCTCCATGTTTAGGTAGCAGTGTTTCCACTGACCATTGGTGATATGCTGGCCATTCTTTCACAGGTTCTGTAAGGATGAACGGCGTGTTCGACCATTTCTCCTGAAATTCTTCGGGGGTAAGGTTCGGTAGGCGGGTGATTTGGTTTCGAGCAGGGATATTAGAGGCGTATGGGTCTAGGGAAAGGTGCGCACAGTAGAACGGTCGATGCAAGGTATCTGAAAACAGGCTCGAACAGTCCAGATAGGCGACTCTAGAAGGTTGCAGGTTCAGGTACGTGGCGCGCCATGTTCCTCTCCAGGCAAACGATGCAGGGGAAGAGCTAGTGGACGTTAGCGATTAGAGCCCCTCCAATGCAGCTTTCGAACTCAAAACTTCCTCGTGGTCAATCTAATCTTACCTGGTAAAAAGGGCCTTCCATAAGTCCTCCGTCCTCGTGAAAGCATAAAACGCCTTGCATGTCTGGCCCAGCTGCAAAAGGCTCCGGCAGTCAAGGAACTCCAATAATATCAGAATCAACTCGTCGGGTACCAGATTGAATGTGCCAATCGCATTTCGAATGTTCTCAGAGGCGAAAAGTGCATTGCCACTCGGTTTGACACCTAGAGGGTGACCTGGAATTGCATCATGTGCGGCTTCCTCGTCCACAACTGCGTCACCGCCGTTATGGCTGCCCAAGGTGGTTATGTCTGGCATTTCACTTCTAGAGTATCCTGCCACTTTAGTTCGTACGTATAGTTGTTCGGCGGTGACAACCCGTGAGTAGCAGTAAGCACTAAGCAGCTTTAAGATGATTCAGACGGTAAAATATTCGATATTTCCCCCAACGATGAGTCAAGAATGACTGTAGTTCAACTCCTAAGAGTCAGGCCCTCGAGCAGATCTCATGATATTCACAAACACCGGCAAGAAAAAGCAAAGTGGGATGATTCAAAACGGCAGGCGGTTGAGAATCATTGGGCAGAAAACTCGTACGAATGTTCAGGCGGCAAGGGTAATTTTGCCATACAAAGGCGAGAGGCTGCGGTCACAGCCAGTAAGATTTGCGAAAAGAAAAAAAAGTTCGCTTTCCCCAATCCAGAGTAATTCTTTTTTCCCACCATCAGAAGATCCACCACCTCTCCCATCTTTTTTCTTCTCTTCTTCCCACTTTTCAAGTCTCAACTTTTACAACTTCTATATCATTACTACTAGTTCCTGTCAGTCTCTACTCGGAGACTTTGGTTCTAGTCATTAGCACTCCTGTGAAGAGTCTTTGACTGAGATTTCAGCGACAGCAAACACCCCACCGGGCCGCTTCGTCGCTAAAGGAACAAACCCTTCAACTCACCCAAACCCCCACCGTCTTCGTTTGATCACAGTCCGCTCTGTGATCACCCCTCTACACCACCGCAAATATGGCTTCCAACGACAAGGGTCTCGAGGAGATCCCCGACAGTATGTGACTATTACCCCCAATATATCTTCTCTTGTGGCAACGATTTTTTTTTTTCCTTTTCGCGGTCTAGAAAAGATTGCGGGAGAGAAGAAAAAATCTTGCACCACCAATGACGGGAACAAAAGTGAACACAGATTTCACTAACACTTTTCTTCAGACCAGATCGAGTCCAACTACGATGAGATCACCGACTCTTTTGACGCCATGGATCTGAAGGCTGAGCTCCTTCGCGGTATGTGATATGCAGTCTCTTAAGATATAGATGTGGGGGCAAATTCTGACGGGTTCCGGCTTTCCAGGTGTCTACGCCTACGGTTTCGAGCGTCCCTCCGCTATCCAGCAGCGTGCTATCCTGCCCATCATCAAGGGTAAGTCCAGAAATCAATATACCCTGCTTGACCCGCCGTTAATAAATTGTTTCAGGCAGCGATGTCATCGCTCAGGCTCAGTCCGGGACCGGAAAGACCGCCACTTTCTCCGTCTCTGCTCTGCAGAAGCTCGACCCCAACGTCAAGGCTTGCCAGGCTCTGATTGTCGCTCCCACCCGTGAATTGGCCCAGCAGATCCAGAAGGTCGTCATTGCCATTGGTGACTTCATGAACATCCAGTGCCACGCCTGCATTGGTGGTACCGCTGTCCGCGATGACATGAACGCTCTCCGTGAGGGCCCTCAGATTGTTGTCGGTACCCCCGGCCGTATCCAGGACATGATCCAGCGCCGTGTCCTCAAGACCGACCAGATGAAGATGTTCATCCTCGACGAGGCCGATGAGATGTTGTCCGTAAGTTATTAATTTACCCATTCAAACTCAGAAATTGGTTTTGATACTAACGTTCGTAGCGTGGTTTCACCGAGCAAATCTACGACATCTTCCAGCTCCTCCCCCAGTCCACCCAGGTCGTCCTGCTCTCTGCTACCATGCCCCAGGATGTCCTCGAGGTCACCACCAAGTTCATGCGTGACCCCGTCCGTATCCTTGTCAAGAAGCAGGAACTTACCCTCGAAGGTATCAAGCAGTTCTACATTGCTGTTGAGAAGGAGGAGTGGAAGCTCGACACCCTCTCTGATCTCTACGAGACCGTCACCATCACCCAGGCCGTCATCTTCTGTAACACCCGCCGCAAGGTCGACTGGCTCACCGACAAGCTCACTGCCCGTGACTTCACTGTCTCCGCCATGCACGGTGACATGGAGCAGGGCCAGCGTGATGTTATCATGAAGGAGTTCCGCTCCGGATCTTCTCGTGTCCTCATCGCCACTGACCTTTTGGCCCGTGGTATTGATGTCCAGCAGGTTTCCCTGGTCATCAACTACGATCTCCCCGCCAACCGTGAGAACTACATTCACCGTATCGGTCGTGGTGGACGTTTCGGTCGTAAGGGTGTTGCCATCAACTTCGTCACTGCTGACGATGTCCGTATGATGCGCGAAATTGAACAGTTCTACAGCACCCAGATCGAGGAGATGCCCATGAACGTTGCTGACCTCATCTAAACTCCTTGATTTCCGAGCCACCTTAATGTCTTCGATGCGGGTTACGATTGCCGCTCCAAGGGCTAGTTGCGGTGGGAAAATGACTTTGTTTTTGAACGTTGCAGCTTCTCTTGGTACAGGAGAACCCTTCTAAAAGTGGCTTTCTGTGTCTCCAGCATTTTATGTGTTAGCAATAGCAGTGGCGGCTGAAAAGCTGTCTCATGAGCTATTGTTTCATGGTTTCCTTTGTTTATCTACGCTTATGGAGATGCGACATGTTTGTGCGAATTTTTTTTATGCTGTAATTCATGATTGTCTCTTCTGGGATTTCTTTTCACCTCTTTTCCTTTGTCCCCTTTTCCTACTCTGCTCGGCCAAGGATTTAAAAAAAATGGCGAGCAACAAAAATGTTAAGTGGCTCGTGAAGGCGTTTGTTCTCCGAGCAATTGGGAGGGCGAACACCTACGATACATACATGTTTATGGATTTGGGGTGGTTGCTTAAAGTATGGAGCACAATAGACAAGAGGTAAATGCCATTCCGTTTGGTTAATTTCGTACTTTTTATATTTAGTAGTAAGGTCGTACTTTGTTTCTGTTAGATGTAGGACAGGTTCATGGGCTAGTGAGTAACTACCTAACACAGCAAACAACTCTTTCCTGCACTGTATCTGCCTGTACCCTTCAACCAGACATGATAGCAACCATTTCACCAAATCATTTACTCTTCCTTCACCTGTCCACTCATGCCTCCAATCACTTTAGGTAGCCTACCTAACTACCAACCAACACACCAATCAACAAACACAAATACAAACAACACACCCAACCTTTTGTTTACATCGAACAACCGTCCCCAACTCTAGCGCAGTTCTTTCTCGATCCATCAGTCGAAGTTATTAAGAACAAAAAAACCGAAAAGGGAAAAAGCAAATACGGGGCCTCGGTCGGAGAAACCTCGATTCTGAGATCGACCTACCTGAGTACTTAAAATGGAGCCATCGCAGCTGCAGCAGGTGCAGCCAGCATCACTCCTCTGGGCTCACGAACTCCGTCGCGAAAACGTCCAACTTGTGTCGCAGATGGATAAACTGAATACGATCCTCACGTCGGCTACGAATACCATTAGCACGCTGCACGAGAGTGTTGAGCTCCTGACCGCGCGCATACAACATCTAGAAGAGCAACACAAGCAACAACAGCAAGAGTTTGAGCACAAGATTATTGAACTCGAGAATGACAGAATGGAAACTCAGAACTGGGCAGTGAGACTTGATCAGGCTTGTAAGGATTTTGGCGATCTCGCGATGGACAATCAGGCGTTACGGGGCATGTTTAGCGGTACTTGCGCGAAGGTTGATGCAGTTGAGGCAGATAATGCGACATTGAGGGGGGAGGTTAAGGAGGTTTCGAAGAACGTTAATACCATTAAGAGTGGGAATAAGACGTTGACGCGTGAGCTTGGGGAGGCTTCGAGGGGGCTCCATGCGCTGGTAGCTGAGAATGAGGCGTTGTTGAAGGGAGAGATCCAGGGTGTTTCGGGGAAGGTTGATACCTTGGAGACTGAGAATGGGACGTTGAAATGGAATCTTGACAATGTCATTCGAACGTTTGGGAGGATCGAGTGTGAGAATGAGGAGGTGAAAGAGCGGGTTTGCGTGGTTGAGAAGGAGGCTGCGGTGCAGGAAAAACAAGTTGCGCGGGTGGTGAAGTGGATGTCTATGAGGACTATGGGCGGGGATAAGGAAAAAAGAGGTACGTCATGGTGTTCTGGCCTTGCGTTGCAGATAGAGATATATGCTAACGACACTTAGGGCCGAGGCGAGCTGCAGCAGATCAAGATCAGGACATGCATATGCCAGACTCAAATCCTACGCCAGCATCACGACAATCCGCTCGGTTATCTTCACAACGGGTGGTCTCCGAGACGACTTGGGGTTCGTTGAGTGATCTTGATCGACCCTGTACTAGTGTTAGCAACAAAAATTCCGGTCATGGCTCACTACATAAAGATGATAGGAAGAGCAAGGATCAGAAGATTCTTGAATCAATACGTCAGAAACGACGGACGCTGAAGGAGTACATTTCGTCGACAGATGCGCTTCGAGCCCGCCACACGTCTATACCGGAGGAAGCACTTGTTATGGCCTTCATGGCTGGGTTGGATGACGACGACCTGAGGATGCAAGTAATAGACGTTACGCGCCAGGCCGGCCTCTCATGGGAAAGCGTGATGTCTTCCGTGCAGAGTAAAGAACAAGGGCCCATGGAACGAGCAGAGAACAATAACAATCGCGCTCCAGGACGGCGAAATGTAGCCACTAGAACGACGGGAAAACGCAAGGAAAACAGGAGACGAACGATACCCATTGTGCCGGCTGATGAGGAGGATGAGCTTTTTGTTACATGAATATCAAGCTTTCCAAGACAAGCGCAGCAGACTTGTAAATAGTGGGCTATCGCTGGCCCAAGTGGTTTAACGAAATTGGGAATTCTATTGATATATGTGCACTGCTATATACTTTATCAGCGTATTTAGGTCTCGCCATAATCATATCTCCCCTCCCGGTCCTTGACCTCAACATCGATCTTGCCCTGCTCAATCTCTTTCCCATCAACTTCGATCGACGCCTTCATAACATCACCAGATTTAACCTCACCAACTCCCTTGGGTGTCCCAGTCAAAACCAAGTCTCCCTTCTCCAGAGTCATCACACGCGAGATCTCCGCCAGTAATCTAGGAATGCGGTATAGCATCAGCCCAGAAGAATCAGCCTGGCGCGCTTGGTTGTTCACGCTCAGGCGGAGGAAGGCATTGTGCGGGTCGGGAATTTGGGATTTGAGGATTTCCTGGGAAACGGGGAGGAAAGTATCGAAGCCTTTCGCAATGGTCCAGGGCAGGCCCTTCTTCTTCGCCTCATCTTGGACATTGCGCGCGGTCATGTCGATTGTGAGGAGGTAGCCTAGCAGAGATAAAGTTTAGCGATATTGGTTTTATTCAAGTCAAGAAATGTAATCAATTGGAGGGGTCGGTTGTAACTGACTGTGAATCGCATCCAGAGCTCCCTTGTCATCGTTCGAATCCAAATCGCGAAGCTGCTTGCCCATTACCAGACCCAATTCGACCTCATAGTGTAGGTTTGTGCCTCTCGGGCGCAGAACGGGGCCCTCGCCGGGGCAAAGAATTGAGGATGATGGCTTCAGGAAGAAGAATGGCTGCTTTGGCTTCGTGTTGTTGAGCTCTGTGATGTGGTCGCTGCAGTTGCGACGTTAGCTAAGAAACCGGAGATAAATCGAAGAGGGATATGCGCACGCATAGTTACGGCCAATACAGATGACCTTTCTGCAATTTGCTCTGATCGAGGCTGCTGCCATTGTGATGGATTTCTGCGTGAGGGGAAATGAGTAATTTCCAATCCCCGAGAGGCGGGCCCGTATATAATAAAGATCGCGCGAGCAGCCGATAAAGCGGCGGAAGTCCGTCCGAGGATTGTGGGGAGACTCGGAAGATCCGACATTCGGAGTTGTCACTCTCCTCCTCCAACTACTTTCCATTTGTTCGCAATCATCGAATGATCGAATCTTATCGTCGATAGACTCATCCCCCAGGTTTGGTGATTATTTACTTGCCCATAGACTGCTAGATCGGTCATTTCCAAACACAGAGCTACTACGCACCCTCCTATGAACCTTGAGGCTCCCATCTCAACAACTACAACGATCAACAAAGTGGCCCAGCTAAACCGGATAAAGATCCGGCGAGTTTGTGGGGATCTCTTCATACCATCAAATAGAGACTCCATCAATTTGGAGACGTTCTACGGGGTACCAGTAACCGCTTCAGCACCATGAACGTAGCAGAGGTCTTATCCGATCTGACGTCGCTACGTGCTTGTGTATGTTGACCCTCGTCCTGGACAGCCAAAGGCAGCAGGGTCACTCCAATGGGACAAATACCTCGAGCAGCTACTAATTCCGGATAGGACTACAATGATGCCATCAACCTAGTCACAGTCAATGAAAGACTAGCGGCCTCGGAGACAGCGCCCAAGCCTGTAGAGGCAGAGGGGGTAAATGAACACCTTCGTCTCGCATCTGAACTAGTGGAGTTACACCATGAGATGAAGGCAGTCCACAAAGATGGCCGAGTAGACGACCAGCTGCGCCGTGGAAGGGAGGAGGTGAACCGTGTCTTGCGGGAGCTGGCAACCTAGCACTCTTAAGTGCGGGTTAGAGCCTTCTTAAGTTACTAAGTATAATTTTTACGTGTATAATAATGGCGGTAATGGGCTCTTCGTGGTCAAACTATAGAGAACCAGAGATGTGGTACAGAGTATACTAAAGGAAGCTGCGACTGAGTATGACTTCCTGATTGGGAAATATTGAGGCTGCTCGGTCCGACACCCTCCGAGTACAGGAAGCGACAAGGACCAGTAACGCAGCTCTCCGACACCCACAGCTTCACGCCCTCGCTTTACGATCGCAACAACGCATTCACAGCTCACAATAAACATACGCCAAGATGGCGACCCGTGTGGATGCAAAGATGCTGCGACAAACAAAATTTTCTCCAGAGTTCAGTCAAAAGGTGGACATGACCAAGGTCAACATTGAGGTCATGAAAAAGTGAGTCTCCCCGGATTTTTATTTTGCAAGATGTACCTTTGCTGATCGAGCTATCCTTGCCAGGTGGATCGCGGGAAAGATTTCTGAGATTTTAGGAAACGAAGATGATGTTGTCATCGAGCTTTGTTTCAACTTATTAGAAGGGTCTCGCTATGTATGTCTCAAGTCGCTATATCTGGATGCGTACCAATCGCTAATAATTGCGCCCCAACCAGCCCGACATCAAATCGCTACAAATTCAGCTTACGGGGTTTCTTGACAAGGATACTGGCAAATTTTGCAAGGATCTATGGTCGCTATGTTTGAGCGCTCAGCAAAATCCTCAAGGAGTGGCCAAGGAGCTTCTTGAGGCTAAGAAGCTGGAACTCATCCAAGAAAAGGTTGGTCAAATATGCCAAGGAACCCCCAGAAAACACTCCTCGTTGCTGACTTTTGTCTGCCAGATCGAAGCAGAAAAGGCTGCCGAAGAGGCTCGCAAGAAGAAAGAGCAGGAGCGAGTCCGCGAGCGCGAGATTGAGGAAATACGACGCAGGGAACGCTCAGACAGAGGCAGAGGCGGAAGAAGAGGCGGCTTTGGAGGCCGGGACTTTGATAGACGCCGCTCACCTCCGAGACGGCGCAGCCGAGATCGTTATTGGGACCAGCCTCCGAGGCGAGACTTCGATTCGTACGTTCCCTCCGGTCCTCCTCGCAGAGGCCGTCGGCCCTCTAGATCCCCCAATCGCTCACGTTCACGCTCGCGATCCGTAACATCTTCCCGTGAACCGCCGCGCCGGCAACGCCATGATCGGGCCAGACGACGTCGATCAGCTAGCGGTTCCGCCTCACCGGACCGAGGAGATCGCCAGAGGCAGAGGAGACGTAGTCCTGATTACGGTGATCGAGCAAGATCCATATCCCGCAGTGATTCTTCCCGCTCACGTACTCCCAGAAGAGACCGAAGACAAAGATCCGTTTCTTCCAGCCCATCACGATCCCCCGCTCCTAGAAACCGACACAGAAAAAGGGGCTCGTCTGTGTCGAGATCGCGTTCTCGATCACGAACACCCGAGAGAAACCATGGCCGGCGGAGATCATCGCCTTACTCAAGAGATGACAAGAGAGAATCAACGGCTAATATTGCGAAGGGCAACAGAACTCGTGACGATCGCCGTTTGAGCCGCAGTAGAGACCGCAGCGTGGACCGCAGACGCCGGCGCTCGTCCAGAAGCGATAGTCGCAGTCGCAGCGGAAGCAGAGGCCGGTCTTTCAGCAGAAGCGTTAGCCCGCGGCGTCATGATTCTCGCAGTCGTAGTCGCCACGGGGACAGGAAGCGACGCCGCTCCATTGAGAGATATGCTCCTGCCGCGCGAAGAAGGCGCAACACCTCTTCTGTATCCGTCCATACTGAGAAACGACAGAGAATGACTGATCAAGAAGAGTATGCAACGCGCAAGTCACCGCTTCGTGAGACCGAAAACGAGAAGAGCCCTACTAAAGAGGTGGGTGAATGATTTCAATCCATATAAAGGTATCACAATCACATACCATCGGCCCCAGTCACAAGTTCATTATGTTCTCGAGATGAGACTAACCATTGTGAACAGCGCTCCCATATAAAACCACATACACGCATCTCCGGCACTGAGCTACGAGAGAGAATCCTCCGCGAGAGACTTGTTGCTATGCGTCGAACCACATTAAACAAACAAGGTAGGTAGGTAGCAATTCAAAGTCTCTGACTTGGGAGAAGGCACTAGATGTGCATAATGTCCTATCCATTTAGGAGGGTATAATGAAATTCAAAAATCAATACACACTTAACAGCATTATTGTGCACCGAATCTTCACCTTTAGTCCGTACTCGTATTCCGGCAGGGCCAAGGCGAGGCCTGGGCAGTGTTTGCTTCTTAGGGGAGCTAGTCCGTGCTGCTTTTTTTTGTATACAACGTCGTCCGATGAGCCCAGACCATTAGTCTCGTCGGCTCCTTCGGCCCAGCAGAGCGCCGTGGCTGAGGCATTAGTACATATCCAGCTAGCGAGCAGCGAGGAGCGCCTGGTACCAACGGAGCCACGAAGATCAGGAGTGCCGAACAAGCGGCGCACCAAGGAACCAGCGGATTTTGACAGCGTCGTTCGCGAATCCTTTTTCTGTATTTTTATTAGCACGAGTATCCTCACTTCTTCAGCCACCAGCCAGCCATGTCGGTGTAGGAGTTCAGTCTAAGATGGCCCAAGGGTAGTGACCGTTGAAGAGTGAAACACAAGCCCCAACTCTAGTTAGTGAGTCCCGCTTGGGTCAGCCAAGACCACAATAAGCCAACCTACTCGGTTTCGGTTCCTGACTCCCGCCGCAAATCCCGGGGCCAAGAACCATTCAGAATCAGGGAGCAAACGATTAATATAAAATAGATTAACCAAGAAGAAAAACAAGAACCAGTGAGTGAACCACGGCTTGAAAGGCGACAAGCTACGGATACGTAGCACCAGGTTAGGCTAAGGGGAAGAAGGTCTCTCTCTCTCTCAGTCTCTCAGTCTCCGCTCCTCCGCACCCCACCAATGATCACGAGTGTACGGAGTAAAATCAAGTCAATGCTGCCTGCTGATCTCAAAAATTGGCAAATTGGTGGCATCGGTATCACAGTTCGAGTTGAAAGGACAAGGGTGGGAGCGTCATGTTGCCAATAATATCATAAAGGATGAGTTGCTCACTGCTCTCCCGTGTAGTGTACCATCTCCAATCTCCATCGAAAGCGTCATCTGTCTCAGAAGATACATAAAAATAAACAAGAAAAGACGGGAAGGTCAGCGCTGACGTAGGGAAGATCAACTGGAATAAGATACTGTGGATGGAGGACGGAGGGTTATGGAGAACCCCACAGTCCACATCCGTTTAATTTCGACATGTCGAGCCCATAATTTCGGCAAGTTGGCAGCACTCGCGGGTCGGCTGTTGATGCTAATATTAATGCTACCTAATAATGTTATGCGCATGCACAGCCCTCCAGTCCACGAATCCATGAGTCCACTCCAACACGTTCTCCAAAAGTAAAACAAGCGGGGGGTTGTTGTGCTGTTATTCTTGGAATATTATATGGACCACAGGATCCAGGATCATGATGAGGCGGTGCAACATACCAGATGGAGGCAATAAGTACGCGTCAAACTTGGATTAATAACAGGCAATAATAATGCATGGATGATTCCTCACCCCCGGAATACACGACGCAACCGGAAGGCGATCCCAACGCAATCCTTCAGATATGCACAGCGGTCACAATTTCACGGACTCTAGTGGGTTTGTTGTTACTTTGTTAGTCAGGGGAAGTGGATGCAGCATACTGGTGATTGGATGCCCTCCACGCGATTGACAAGACGGTCTGGAGTCCAACGCTAAGATTACGACTGGATGGAGGAGGACCATTGCAGATCGCGGATCACTGGAAGAGACGGCGTGTCAGGGTGGCTTTGTTTTGGAAACAATAACGGAAATAATTCTATTTTCGCAAAATTCAAACCGTTGCGGGTTAAATCAACTCTAATAGCAGGAGCAAAACATCATGACGCTGTACATGTACATACAAGCAGCTGTACCTTTGCATTCGCAGGCCATCTGCAGAGAAAGCGTAAGTTTAAGGAATGTACTCCATTAAGGGGGATATCAAAAAAATGTCCAAAAGAAACGTCAAAAAAAAATAGTACAGGTAAATTCCGGAACAAGCTTTGTATCGATCTATCTCCTCGTGCTGTACCAGGAACGTGCGCCGAGCTTCTGGTCAATACGATCGACGCAGTAGTCTTGCTCGAACGGTGCCAAGAAAATAAAAATTATGAATTAGGCATGTACAGCAAGTGGTGCCATTGGGATCGTCTCATTAGATGGATTGGGTTGAACCCGAGCCGTTTAGTAGTTGGGAGGGCAAGAGGCAACACCAACCGTCTTGGTGACGGTGACCGTAGCGACGCCGCAAGAGGCGCAGCTGCCGGACTGAGATGGGGTAGGAGCCTCAGTGACACCTGGGCCAGCGGGGGAGTCGGTGGTAGGCTGGACGTTGGTGGGGACGGCGGGGGTCTGGTCAGGCACAGAGACGGTGGAGGAAACCACGCTCTCGCTGGTGAGGGTCTCGCATGGGGTCGAGGTCTCGCCAGGAGCGGCCGGAGAGTCGGTAGTCGGCTGAACATTGGTAGGGACAGGAGTTTCCTCAGGGACAGATACAGTGGAGGAGACCACGCTCTCGCTGGTGAGGGTCTCACAGGGAGTAGAGCTAGCGCCAGGAGCAGTCTCACCAGGGCCGG
The DNA here is from genome assembly GCF_016861865.1 of Aspergillus puulaauensis. Taxonomy (NCBI): domain Eukaryota; kingdom Fungi; phylum Ascomycota; class Eurotiomycetes; order Eurotiales; family Aspergillaceae; genus Aspergillus; species Aspergillus puulaauensis. Next base: position 1,550,721 of record NC_054859.1, read on the forward strand.
CCGGAGAGTCGGTGGTGGGCTGAACATTGGTAGGGACAGGAGTCTCCTCAGGGACAGAGACAGTGGAGGAGATCACGCTCTCGCTGGTGAGGGTCTCGCATGGGGTAGAGCTAGAGCCAGGGGTCTCGGTGTCTGCTGGGCCGCTGGGGACAACAGGAGCGCTGCTAGTAGGAACAACAGGGGAGTCGGTAGTACCAGCTGGGGTCGTCTCTGCAGGGATAGAGATGGTCGAGGAGATCACGCTCTCACTGGTGAGGGTCTCGCATGGGGTAGAGCTAGTGCCAGGGGTCTCGGTGTCTGCTGGGCCGCTGGGGACAACAGGAGCGCTGCTAGTAGGAACAACAGGGGAGTCGGTAGTACCAGCTGGGGTCGTCTCTGCAGGGATAGAGATGGTCGAGGAGATCACGCTCTCGCTGGTCAGGGTGTCGCAAGGAGTTGAGGTCTCGCTAGGAGACTCGGTGGGCTGAACATCCGTAGGACCAGCGGGGGTGTCAGCAGGTCCGGTGGGGGTCTCTCCAGGCACGGAGACAGTAGATGAGACCACGGTCTCACTGGTAAGAGTATCGCAAGGAGTAGAGCTAGCGCCAGGGGTCTCGCTGTCTGCTGGGCCGCTGGGGACAACGGGAATACTGCTAGTAGGAACAGCGGGGGTTGTCTCTCCAGGGATAGAGACGGTGGAGGAGATGACGCTCTCGCTGGTCAGAGTGTCACAAGGGGTCGAGCTGGCACCAGGTGTCTCGGTGGGCTCAACACCGGTAGGGACGCCGCCGGTCGAGGTAGGGCCAGAAGGAACAGAAGGAGTAGAGCTGGCAGGAATAGCGGAAGTGCTGGAAGGAAGGCTAGGAGTGTTGCTGGAGCCAGAACCGCCCGTGCATTTTTCACAGCCGGTGAGCCATCCAATGATGATTTCCTGGATAGTGTGCTCGATCTCAACACCACAGCCGCCACTGACAAGAGCGATCAGCTGAGCACGAGCCTCCTGGGAGATTGAGAGAACGCCCTTGCCAGAGAGGATGAAAGAGATAAGACCGTGGAGCTGGGTGCCGACTAGAGAGTCGATAGTGCCAGTGAGGAAACCGGTGAGGTCACCAACAAGGCCAGTGTCGACGTTGAGAGAGACCTCAGAGGCGGATTCAACGCCCTGGGACAGCCAGTAAATAAGGAGACCCTTAAGCTGAGTGGTAAGGGTGCACTTGGAGCTTGACAGCCAAAGGGCGAGTTCAATACGCTTAGCAAGTTCAATGTGGACAGCGAGGCCTCCGTTGGCACTGAGGAGAAGAAGGTCCTTGATCTCAACATCGATTTCAAGGCCAACGTCAGTCTGGAGGAAAGCAGTGAGGGAAGCCTGAGCACTGCTAACTAGGGCACCGCCAGCCTCAACGAGGGCCTCGAGGGAGTGACCGAGGGAGATGGCGGTGACACCACCAACAGGCAGGGAAGGAATATGAATAACATCGCCACCAATGTGGCCCTGGATCCAGGCGAGGACGGTCTTCTTAAGTTCAGTGGACAAGGTGCAGTTGCTGCTGTTCAACCAGCCCTTCAGGGCGTTGATGACCTCAACGTCAAGGTCGCTGATAACACCACCGGCGGCACAGAACTCAAGACCTGACCTGACCTTCCAGTCAATCTCACCAAGAAGCTTAATGGCGGCCTCGAGAGCAGCCTGAGCAGTGGCGGTGAGAACACCAATAGTTTCCGAAGCCAGAGAGAAAACACCGTTCAAGGTCACGAAGAGGTCTTTCTCAGCAGCAATGCTGACAGCCTGGGGAAGGAAGAAACCGAGTTGAGCTCGGTGGGGGACCTCGATCTCCTGGGCATCACCCTCACACCAAGACAGCAGTTCCTTCCTAAGAGAAGCCTCGAGGCTAGCACCTTCACCGTTCTTAAGCCAGGAAACAAGCTTCTTGCGGTACTCGAGATCAATGGAGCCAGCCTTGCAACCAAGAGCACTACCGCCAAGAGCCGCAGCAGCCTCGGAGCTGATGCCACCAAGGATGTGTGCTGGGGTTTGGCCGCCAAGAAGATCCTTAACGGTGTCGAGTAAGCCTTCAACGAGGCCGAAGGTACGGGCGTCGAGCTCAGGGCTAGCAGTGGGAAGGGCGAGGGCCGAGCCGGCAAGACCAGCGAGCAGAACAAGGCTGGAACGCATGGTTGCGTTAGTATAGAAGGAAAAAAAGGCCTTAAAGCGACAACAATAATTCGCGGGGAGAATTCGGTAAAAGAGTGAGCGAATGACGTATCAAACGATTTAACGATAGACTGGTAAAGTATGTTGTGAAAACGAGGGACAGGCACAAGGCCAGAGAGTGACAGACAAAGAAGGCTTGCTGGTTGGAGAACGAGGGCGAGCTGCTCGCAGGGTTATATACCTCCCCTGAGTGTCCTGGCTTAGTCTGGTCCGTCAGTCCACAGGGGGGCTTCGCTCCTGACCATCATCCATCATGCCTGCCAGACATGGTCAAAGATCTTCGCGCTCTCTGCTTAGTGGGCACCGTCGTTCGGACCGCGGAAAATGTGCCCACAGTACCGTTTAATGTGGAGACATTCAGGAACCAAACAAAGTTGAAGTGCTATTTCAGGCCACGGGGTTCACCAAATGAAAAAGGGTGAGTTTCATGCGTTGTGGATTGCTTACCCGCTCTGGACTGGTTGTCCTGGTGGATATGGCCGTGGTCAGCAACTAACAAAGTAACATGGCCTTCTTGTCAACCGTGCTATCGAAAAACACGTCGCACTGCGTACTTTTTAATGGAAGATTACCCCCATACAACCCTCCTTCCCTAACAATGTTAGTTGGGGTTTGAGTGCGCAGGTTTAGGGGTATAGTACGACAAGACCTCCGCACTTACGAACAGTGCCCCTGGGCTTTTTGACGGCTGCCATGCTGCCAGTGCCAGGTGAGGTTTGTGGAACTGAGATACTCCGCAGTGCCGCATTGTTCCTGCAGAGAGCAGAACAATCCAGCCTCCGAGACGATCGTGCTGGCCATCCGGGATAAGCCAATCGGTGTTCGTCTTGAAGTCTAAATCCGCAATGGATAGCCAGCCGGGCGTCGAAACTAATCCGCCATCATACTTGATCTGAATTCAGGTACATGAGAACATTCGAAAAGGTTTAGGCTCATGCACTGGTTCGTGGGCCCATCGCATGGCGGTTTGAGAATATGCTCAAAATAAGTTCGGTCCATAATTTAGATTTTAGAACTTTAAAGCAAAGAATCGTTCGAAGGCCGTCGATTGAATTCGGCATAGTGAGGGTTCTACGAAAGTTTCCATGGGCTGGTACGTCCATGTGCTTCGTCCCAATAAAGGCTCGTTCGTTTTGACAGGGAAATTGGGTCCGACCTGATGATTATGCGCAGTTGCGCTCTACGTACTGCGCATAGATGCAAAGGTTATGCAAGTCCACGCTCCAGAGCAAGCAGATCAGAAGGCCGATGGGCGGCGGGGCTCTAAAAGAAATCCGAAGGAAAAGGCGGTCCTCGATGAAGCAATGGCGTTCAATTAAGCAAGCTTTTTTATGGGCGAAAAAGGTGTAGTGTGGTTTGAAGGACAGGAGTCAATGAATTTGGATGATGGCCCGGGCGACGGAGCACTCGGATTTCTGATCTTATCACAAAAAGAAGAGAGCAGACCAAGCGACTTTAGCGGGGGGGCTTCTATCAGAAGCTGGCTGGTGAACCGACTCCGTTAGGCAGGTTAGCAGCCCCTAGTGTGCTTCAGAGTGAACCAGCCAATTATGATCTATCTAGGAATTCGGTGGTGTCAGGGAGTGAGACAAAACAAAGGTGAAGAAGTCTCTGACAGCGGGCTGATTTCCCAGAAGGAGAGGCTGGTGTCGAAATCCGAGGTTTGTCCATGAGCATTTTCAGCGATCGTTGCCGAACATGTTCGTGGGCCTGGCTCCAAGAAGAAAGTTGAAACCCTCGGTGTATCTAAACTGGTTCGCTGGTTCCTGGTTCCAGGCCCACCGGCTGGGGCTCCCGGCTCGAGGGTCATGGATCGCGAGATCTCAGGATCATGATGGATCGTTTCACACTGCCGTTGTTCGCTTGATCGTCTCAGCGGCTCAGCCTAGTAGAGCCCTGGAGAATGGAGGTAGATCGAGATCGGAAAACCTTGATTCTTGATTCTGAACTGTTGGAACTTGTAACTTGTCACCCGTTAGCTCGACTCGCGGCCAGCTGCTGAGCAGTGCAAAAGCCGAATTATTTTGGGCCTAGCTACCAGGCAGGGGCCTTGTGACAATGAAGCCACTTAACCAGACCCAATCTCGACTCGGAAAGGCGGGTTTCTGACGGTGCAGCAAGATACAGAGTCGGCGAGTCAAGCAAACTGAGAGAAAGCCGGCAGTTCGCTGCCGGAGACATGTGATTCGCCCCATCGCTGCCCATCCGATTCTTCGGCCCTCGCACACTCGCTTGAATCAATCGCTTCTATCTTTGGCTCGTCTCTGCAAGTCTCGGTTGTCGCAGAATCTCCCGCAAGCAATTGCACTAGTCCTTTTCTAGTTATTGGACTAGACGGAGTGAGAGGGTCTGGATCAAGGATCAAGGATCAATCGAAAAAGAATGGCCTCAACTTCACAGCTCCACGCACTTGGCTGATTTTGGAAAACGGAGACAGGATAAGCCAGCGACGAGTGACAGCGAGGTTGCGAGAATGCATGCATATTGCATACTCGGTGCGCTGTCCAGCATGGGCATTCGTCCAAACACGCGCATCCTGTCAGCCCCAACAAGGAACCGTGTTTTATGCTGCTTAAGCAAAGATTCCAGCCAATCCGACAAGTGCAAACGAGCAGTTGCTGTAGACATACGGCATATGCCGGGAATGTGAGACATCGATCCAGCCTTGGCTTCCAGGAACAGGAAAGGGGGGCTTCTCGCTATCCAAACCTCATTCTCGGCTGTCAATTCCAAATATTGTGGCCATGGTCCAAGGAGGTGGATGGGTTGAGTAGACTACTTGCTTGGGCTTTGGTCGCATGATGGTTCAACAACTGACTAGCTCATCAACTCTTCATGTATCCACTGCACGGAGAATTGATACAAATCTTGCATCTCCTCCGATCCCTCCACAGTCTATTGAGCACACGGTTTGACGGAAAAGCAATTAGTATTAACAACAGCGAGGGGTGATTCCGGCTACATGTCAGCCTGCTCCTCACACCACATACTGTATCGTCTGTATTCCTGTACGACTGTGACTGTGCGACATTTGTCGTCTACTGCCCCTCTCTCAGCCTGGGAGAGTCGTTTCCACTTACAAGGATAGAACTAGGTTTAGTCAATAGATCGTGCGACAAGGGCGCTCATAGCTGGACTTGACCACCACAGTATTCACAACAAAGAGTACAACAAGCCCAACGGCCAGATCCAGGTAGCAAGCTCAAAGTAGCCAGCGCTGGATTCGCGATTGACAAAGTTTTAGTCTGGCGCCCAATCACTTGGTAAAAATTAACGAGTACACTTGAAGGTAGGAAACGGAATGGCTTTAGAATAGTCTTCATGGAATTGGTAGTTGAAAGACTTCGGTAATTGATTCGTGATAAGCGCATGGTTGTTATTGACAGCGTTCCTTCAACAACCGACCGTGGACAGTCAGGTACCGTCTTATTGGTGTTTTATGGTGAGGTTGATCATGATGATTGGTTAATAGCCATGGTGGGGCCGGCCCGCCGCACCCCGCCCCGCACGTGATCATCGGCGAACCCTAAATTGGTTCAATATCTGCACCACTCCGCTGCCACACAAAACTCCTATCCTCTTCAACAAAAATTCTGCGCCGTTCGGGAGTCGAACCCGAGTCCCTTGCTGTCTATTCCCTATTATGGAAGGCAAGGATGATAACCGCTACACTAACGGCGCGGTTCTTATTAGCTAATATCTTGATTTTACGGTTTATCAGGGTGGAAGGGCTGTCGATAAACACGTGACCTGTCACGTGTCTCCGGATGCTTGCATTGCTCAACCGTAGCTACATGGTTCGGTCTTTCCATTTACACAGCTATCAGCAAGTCAGTCAATTAGCTATATAGTCGCCGAAAGAGACCGGTCTTTCTATCGTTCATTCATGCTCTTTATCCGTTTGCTCCAATAAGGAGCCAATATGGGTCCGCTGATCACGGTCGCGGACCAACTACGTATATATATATAAGTCGACCATGGACCAAACTATTTTGACAAGCTGCAACCTCGGAAGTCGCTTGTCGTCGCCCAGTTGTAGTATCACCTAGATCTCCTGTATGTATTTGTAAAAACTGTAACAATTTTCTTATCACAATCGATTGTGCTTTGTTGCTTCACCCGAACAGATGGCTCTACTACGGATAGGACCCTAATACATGCTACTCTGAGTAAGGTCATATTTCATGGCGGAGTCCGAAGAACACGAACAACAACACGCTTCTTGTTGTTTAATCTCTGGATTTTATGGTATATCTGGGTAGGAGTCGACTTGCCAAGAGGATAGCCCCGGAATGTACGGGAGTAGATGTTGTTTACATGCCGCCATTGCCCGTAGCAACCATCACGTGTAGAGCTAAGCCCAATCAGGATGCGGGAGACTTCCCAGCCTCCCAAGTATTTCTGTTTATTCGACCTATACAGCAACAAGAACACAGCAACCGACGCAGGTGCGACCGCCAACCCCGGGGAATCCACGACAGATGCAGCGGAACGTATGAGGCTGCCGTACTCTGTGAATTACAACAATGGCCTCGCCGAATTCTCTCTCCACCGCCCATACGACAGCTCTCCATCGCCAACAGTCCCGACAGATGTCCCGCGCCTCTATCTCTCGCACTGGGTCCAGACGCACCTCCCCCGAAATCGACAACCCTCTCACTCGTCGAAGTAGCGCTGCAGTGGTTTCCAGACAGTACTCCACCGGCGATAGCTCCGATGACGAAGTTCCAGAACCGAAGTTCAGCGCGTCTGTCAAGGCTCTTCTTGACGAGGATGACGTGAATGCTTCCCCTCGCCTACGAAATAGAAATTCAAATGACCACCCTCGAAATATGCGCGTGGGATCGGCTGCATCCAGTAATGAAAGGCGATCTCGAACCACCTCGCCACTGGATCAATCGAACGGCAGCCCTGCCCCGCGAGTAGTTCGCATAGGTTCTGCTCTGGGCAGCGGCTCGAGATCAAGAAGGGAGGGGTCTCTTCTGTCAAGCGGTGAAAATGCAGAGCCAGAGGTGGAATCTGAAGCAAAGAATCACTCGAACGATTTCATCACACCCGGCCCAAGAACGCGCAGCGTCCGGATCAATGCGTCGCGTAGTCACACGCGCTCTCCCACGTCCCTATCACCATCTGAAAAACGATCCGTCAGCCGCAGCCCTCTTGGTGAACAATCAAGTGCTGAACGCCTCGAAGACGAAAGAAAATCTAGACACGAGGACTATGCCCCGCCCGTTGGGACGTCCTCTGTACTTCGTTCTCGAAATCCAGAAGACATTGGCATGCAAAGTTCGTTGCGCGTGAAGAGAGTCGGCAGATTGACGGGTACATTTCTCAATGGGCCCGCGAGACGCGGCGTGCTGCGACGCCAGAGTGAGGAGAACCAATCTCCCAGCTATCTCTCCGACTCCAAAGAATCCGAAGGGGCAGACCCAAACGCTGAATATGGTTATAAAAGCAGCGTGAGAGCATCATCCCCCAAGGTATCCTGGGCGGATCCCGAACCACAACAAAAGAGCACAGATTACCGTCTCGCCTCGTCCGGTGATGGACCATTCTCTAGGTCCTCCTCGCCGAAATCATATGCATCACATTCCAAATCCACTCCAGGATCGTCTTCCGATGCGTCCTCAAAGCCATCAAGCTCAAAAGAGCCCATTTTCAAAGTACCTCCTCCCCCAACATTGCCATCCGCCCGTGATCAAGAGAATGAACCTCCACCAACATTTAAGCGAGCCAAGCCACAGGGTTTCAATTTCCTTGATAAACCGGAGAAGCTTTCCGTCATTTACGGAGATGAGAAGAAGGACCAGGAAGCCCCAGCGGGTAATTCCCCCAGGAAGATCCTGTCTAACCGGAGCAACAACACCCCTCACAGACCGGCGCCCCCTCCTCCAAAGATGTCTGTTCTAGAGACTGCCACTGCGACAGGAGGAGCAGCTACTGCATCCCAGTCTCGCAAGAAACGAAATCAGGTCTCGATCAATCACAAGCCGTTTACACGTTTGGATTGTATTGGTCGCGGAGGTAGCTCACGCGTCTACCGGGTTATGGCGGAGAACTACAAAATCTTCGCGCTAAAGCGTGTGAATCTGGAAGATGTTGACCCCACCACTTTGGCTGGCTACAAGGGCGAAATTGATCTTCTTAAGAAGCTAGAAAACATCGACCGCGTCGTACGACTGTTTGACTGGGAACTCAACTCGGACAAGCATACTCTTAGCGTACTGATGGAAATTGGGGAGTCGGACCTGGAGAAGGTTTTGACTTATAAATTGAATGCTGAGGACGCCATGTTTGACGTCAACTTCACCCGATACTACTGGAAGGAAATGTTGGAATGTGTCCAGGCGGTCCACGAGCACAACATTGTGCACTCCGATTTGAAGCCCGCTAATTTCCTCCTCGTCCAAGGCCGACTCAAGCTTATTGACTTTGGAATTGCCAACGCTATCCAAGACCATACCGTCAATGTACACCGGGAACAGCAGGTTGGAACGCCAAACTACATGTCTCCTGAAGCGCTGGTCGACTCGAATGCGTCTCTTGGGTTGCCAGCAAGCGTTGGGAAGATTATGAAGCTCGGCAAGCCGAGCGATGTATGGAGTCTGGGCTGTATCTTGTACAAAATGGTCTACGGCCAGCCTCCCTTTGCCAAAATCTCCAAATACTTGGAGCGTATCCTGGCCATTCCGAATCCCAAGGTGAAAATCGATTTCCCAGCTTTCGGGATTGGCGGTGTCCAAGTCCCTCCAGGACTCATTCGAACATTGAAGCAATGTCTGCAGAGAGATCAGACCTTGCGGCCAAGCATCAGTGAACTCCTGAGCCAACAAGACCCATTCCTATATCCTGATGCGCAGCTTGAAGGTGCCGTCCCCATCACTCAGGATGTTTTGGGCAGGATTCTGATCAACGTGGTCAATCACTGTCGAGTTCGCGGAGTGCCCAGCGATGAGGAGCTGGCTGCCTGGCCCGCAGGTTTTTTTGCAAAGATTAAATCAGCCTTGGAAGAGAATCCCTAACCTACTGGACAACCGATTTCCTTTGTTTTGGCGCTTTGGATCTTTGAACGACTTGATTACGACCAACTCGACTACAGCCGATTGTTTTCCTTTTGTATAACATTCTCGGTGTTTTTTTATTGAATTTTCCCCTTTTGAATACGGTGGGTGTTCGGTGTACTGGCATTGCATACAGCTTGGAATGCTGTCAGCGTGGTGTTTGATTATATTGGAATATACTTAATGACTCTCTTCGCTTTCGGTGTACATATTACTTACCAACTTCAATTCATCTTCTCATTCTAATTCGTCCATGTCTGGGAATAGCGAATTCACTGGTCTCGCTCCACCCTTGTCATCTTAAAGTGACCCAGGTAGACAAATAGCCGCACGGTGCTATCAGCAAATCAAAATAGGAACAATTTATTGCGTGAAAGGCAATTTAAAAATTCCCATTGCAATAGCAAATAAAATACAATGCACGTAGTATCAAAATCTATCTGTACATAGCAGCCTTAAGCCACAAATAACCAGAGTCCAGAGATAATCTTACTCCTTGTCTTCAACAACAATCTCCCCCTCCTTCTGCAGCTCCTCCACAGACTTAACCTTCACCTCCATCACCCTCAGCAGCGTATATCGGTGCTTACTCGTGACCTTCTGCACGTGCCTCCGTCGCCTCTTCGTCTTTTCCTTCACCCGCAGCGGCTCCGAGTCAACGCCCATAACCCGCACCCGACACTCGAACAGTCGCTCATCGACGTAAGGCGTCCCCTTGAGCGTGAAATCGCGGGAACCGAGGATAGATGCGCGGTTAAAGCGCAGAACGTCGCCGGGTTGCACGTTCGGCATAAGGAAGGGGAGGCGCAGGTGGTCTCCTTCCGTTACGAGGTAGGGCCGGTCATGTAGGTGCGCGCTTATGTAGTGTGGTTTCTGGTTGGCGAGTTGCGGCAGTGTCTCGAGGAGGGATTTTGTCACGGTTAGGGGGTCGTTGAAAGTTGGGGCGATGGATTGTTTGGAAAGAGGCACGTCGGCGCGGGTTAAAGGGGTTCGTGTTGTAGTAATTGTTTGGGTTGGTTGTTGGGTCGGGGTTGAGGATTGAGCTCGAGGGGTTGCGCTCAATGGTTCGTCGGGGTGCGTGTTGGATGATGATGATGATGTTGTCGTTGCTTGGTGCAGACAGGCCCGGAAGGTAGTGCTGGTTGTGAGGGACGGGCGGGCTGCTTGCTCGAGAGGAAGGGCAAAGGCCCTTGCCAGTGCCGATCGGGAGAACATTTTCAGAGGGTGCAGATGCCCTGACTCTGCCTGTGTCTTGGTGGAGGTCCGGCTGGAATTGGCGATTTGCTGGTGTTCCGGCCGACGACGAGAAATTCAGGTCGAGATAACAGGTCACGTGAGCGATTATCGGTCGAAACTTTTTTGAGCCCGCCTCCATGGAAACCACCACTTCCATCCATTCACCACCACCGTATACTCTGTCATCATGGTACGTTGCTGTCCTTCAATTAGGAATATTTGTTCTAGGAACTCCGCTAACTGACTTTTTAATACAGCCCCAGAACGAGTTCGTCTCATTCCCTCCCACCCACATCCCCACCATCTAACAATTCATCAGGTATATCGAGCGCTGGACCAAACAGCACGGTAAGCGCCTGGACCACGATGAGCGTGCTCGAAAGCGTGAGGCCCGTGAGGGCCATAAGCAGTCCAAGGATGCCCAGAATCTCCGCGGTCTGAGGGCCAAGCTGTACCAGCAGAAGCGCCATTCCGAGAAGATCCAGATGCGGAAGCGCATCAAGGCGCAGGAAGAGAAGAACGTCAAGTCGTCTGCGCCCAGCGAGCCTTCCAAGACGCCCCTTCCACAGTATCTGCTCGACCGTTCAGAGGCTACGAATGCCAAAGCTTTGTCCAGTGCTATTAAGGATAAGCGTGCGGAGAAGGCGGCCAAGTTTGCTGTTCCTCTCCCCAAGGTCAAGGGTATCAGTGAAGAAGAGATGTTCAAGGTTGTCAACACCGGAAAGAAGACGCATAAGAAGTCATGGAAGCGAATGATCACAAAGCCGACGTTCGTTGGTAACGACTTCACTCGGAGACCTGTGAAATACGAACGATTTATTCGGTGAGTTTTGAGTGTGGCGCTTTTACGCAAATAAATGCTAACCTGCTTTAGTCCTATGGGTCTGCGATACAAGAAGGCCAATGTCACGCAGTATGTCCAGCTACTACCAAAGACGATCGGACTTTGCTAACATTCACTCTTTTAGCCCCGAAATGGCCGTCACTGTCCAGCTTCCTATCCTATCCGTCAAGAAGAACCCTCAAAACCCTCTTTACACTCAACTCGGTGTCCTCACCAAGGGAACCGTCATTGAGGTCAACGTTTCCGAACTTGGTATCGTCACTGCGGGAGGAAAGGTTGCCTGGGGTAAATATGCCCAGGTGACGAACACACCTGAGAACGACGGCTGCGTCAATGCGTATGTTTTTCTTCCTCGATGTCAGTTTGTATTAGCTAACCATTATAATAGTGTCCTCCTCGTTTAATCGTCTCGACGCCGAAGAAAGACATAATGACTGTCTAGCTTTTACCTCTTGATACCATTTCATGTCCTAGAATTCTGATGTTCTACACTGTTTACTCACGGATGGCGTTTCTGGCGTGTAATACTGCCATCGCAGTATATTTACCAATAAAAGTATATCAAATGATATTCAACAATAATCGATGCTTTTCCGAGGTTTCTCGCAGACTTTTAGATCAGCTGGGAGCAGGTGGTGTTCTCATACAAATATCCAAGGTTTGAGGCCGGGAAAATGAACTTGTTCGACCATTGCCCAAAACCAAAAACCCACCACGATGTTATTCAATAGTTCATTTCTAAATTTAAGCTGCTTCTTTCCTCCAACAAGTGCTACTGCAGCAATTTCTTGCTTTTCTATCATTACATCTATATATCTACCAGAACCCACTCTAGATAGGGAAGACGTCCATACTGGTAAAAATATTGATGAGAACTCTACAAACTTCGGAGCAAGACTGGGGATGAACAGACAGCATCGTAGAGGCTTCTGCTGCTTTAGTCCAACTCGAATAGACAGGATAAAGTTATCTCGAAGCTGGGCAGTGATATAATGGCAAGAGCGACAGACCTCGGCTGCTTGTCCCTGCGATACGGCGGCACCTGCCTACTTGGCCAGCGGGTAATTAACAAGAAACACTGCGAGTCGAATACGGTTCCCGTGCTTCCGTTTCCTTGGATAGAAGGCTCAACGCATTTCAAGGTCCTTGGCGAGCTGGGGCCTCTTACCATTGATCCTGCCGTCCACGTCCTGGCGATAATGTATAGACCACCACTCGCTAGGTTTAATTTTCGGACTCTACATTAAAATACATATCACATCTATGGTGTTTAGGGACTGTCCTCGCGTTAATTGCATGTTTCTCATTAAATCACATCCTACAACGCTTTTGTATACAACTCCCGCCTCCTGCAGGTATATATATATATATCCTAACCGAAACAGAAATCCCCCACCTTATGCATCCTCACGACGTGCTCCGAGACGTATGTATCCCCCGGTATGTGCCATTTATTCGGAAGAGCTATTAGTTTGAATATCACACGATTGGACACATCAATCTACACTGAGCTATACAGGGCCTAGGTAGGCTGCTGGAACGAAGAAGAAGTACGAGCGAAAGAAAGAGAAACCGGCGGCTATATCATTCACTAGTCTCTTAGAAAGTGGAAAGAAAAAGCTACTGTGCTAGTCATTTTGAGTCAGTGGCTTCGTACTTCGCGTCACCTGTTGCTGAGCGTTGTATACTTCCATAGCAAGATGGCGGAACCAACGGGCGTCTGTATTCACCCGTGTAGTAACCCATTACATATAGCTGATCTGAGCTTCTAGATACTGAAGAATGACGGTCGTCAAGAGCCCCGAGGCGTCCCTGCCATGGTGGCCTGTAATCTTAAGGGTAGTTAATGGTGTTCTGTCAGGTGACTCGGGCCTCTATATCGGCTTAGGGCTTTGTGTTGCCACCGTAACACAAAAGGCGAAGGGATGGCGTAGACTCGCACCATAGGACTAGGCGTTTGAGGAATGTTTTTTTCGTAGATAGCCGTCCTTTCCCTCCTTCTTTTATACGGCCCAGCGTGGGACCCATTGAGATACGAGCCGCGAACGCGGGATTAAGCTTATACTTGATGCAGTCAAGGTGTGCGAGTAAAAGTAAAAGAAAAAGAAGAAAAAGTATAACGGGAAACACAACATACAGTGACTGCCTGCGGAACTGTCTACAGAACTAGTATCTCCCTCGCCGCAAAGGAGTCCCCTGGTACCAAGTGCTGATGGACCATGGTCGATAGCCCCACCATACCCTCCCTGGCACGGCGCACTGACCAACCAGCTCGACAAGCAACAAATACGAAATACGGAGCAACACTTCGCCAACGATTTGGACTGACTTTCACCTCCTTTCTTCCTTCCAGAAAAATATAGCCCGCGTACTTGGAGATTACCTAGCGAAGAAGCGAAGACAAGTATTCTGACGTAGCTGGCCTTACTTTTAGGACTTAAACTTAGGAATAGGGAAGGCAATGTATGTGCCCTTGCTGGGACTGAGCAGGAATGGCTTTAACGGATGAAGTTTGACGGTGTTCTCACTGATCATCTCTCGACAGGTTTCCTACACAGATAGTCCGCAAAACTACTCATGTAAACAACAAGAACCGCGCCGTTAGTGTAGCGGTTATCATCCTTGCCTTCCATAATAGGAAATAGACAGCAAGGGACTCGGGTTCGACTCCCGAACGGCGCAGACTTTTTGCTTTCGTGGGGGATAGAGGTTTTTGGTGGTGGCAGGGATGGAACGGACACATCCCAATTTAGGGTTCGCCGGTAATCACGTGCTGCGGGGCGGGCGGCGGCAGCAACACGGGACCCACTATTATTTCGACCAATAGCAATAGACAAACTTCACCAGACATTCTTTTCCTCCTCCACCCGACTGCACAGAGAGACCGCGAAACCCAAAGACAAACCCAAAGACAAGGACGACTGGAGAGGTCCCTTGCTGTCGTTTCCATTAATATTATGGAAGGCAAGGATGATATAAAGATCTTTGACTTATATACGTATTTGAATGGGGCAGCTGCACTACTCGGGGCTTCGCCCCGAGACCAAGCTGCGTGGTGTTGCTTGTGCGACTCGTCGAGGTCAGGAAGAAGCCCAGTACGGTAGTATCTGAATGGATGAATGCACAACCATAGAACTCTGATGTTTCCAATACCTTCACTATAGCACGAGTATCTCCTGAATCGAGGCTTCCTAAGTCTGAGTGTCATTATATGTCTCTGCTCTTGTGGAGTCCTTCTGTTTAGTGTTTTCTTCATGTTTTTCTTGTCCTGTTAATGAGCTTCTCGAAAGATTGAATGTTTGTAGTATATACAGCCTTGAAAGTGTTGGCATATAATGCAAATAGAAAGACGGCCTAATACCGCTAGTGGTTTTTATGGTCGAATGGTATTTCGATAGAAAGCGCACTCATACTTCTCATGATAACTGAGTATGTTCCAGGCGGGTAAAGTAGAGGCTATACTAGCCGCGCTAATGCTTTCTCACTTCAAGTATGCGCTGTTAGCAGCATCATATACTACTCTCGGAAGTATAGATTCCGCATCTGATATACTGGTTGGAATTCTCGTTTTAAGTAGATGAAGTAACTGGACTACACTCGATTTCTTTCTCGGTGGTTCACTTTGAAGCCTCGATGCTCGTGGACTTGGAAAATTGACGGGTCCTCGAATAGGGAGTAGACAGGTGGCTTCCCAATGGGGATACCGCGTGCCTCGTCGCGATCCCTCGCGTTGGCTTTCTAACTGACATCAATCCCAGCAGCAGCAGCAGTAACAGCAGCAGCAGAAACAACAACAACTGCAGCAACAACAACAACAACAACTGCAACAGCAACAACTACAACAGCAACAACTACAACAGCAACAACTACAACAGCAACAGAAACTGCAGCAGCAGCAACAACAGTCATGGAAACCAACTTTATGAGTATATCAAACAAATAGGAAGACTTCCGATGCCCCCAACTCTGGTAAGATCCCCTTTCCTGCCACGGAATCGATAGTCAGACACCTTTGGAAATGGAAATTGAGATGATCAGATAGATCTTTTTGACATGAAATTATGGCAAGTAGGTAGAACAGCATGAATCCTTCACTATTTCTACAACAGCTAACTTTATTTCCCATCCTAGCCTTAACCTAACTGGCAAGGAAATCGATGTCTAGATAAACTTATATATAGCCACTTTGTTCTCCAACAAGAACATGTACCAGTATAATGTCCAGATTGGAAGTGTCGCGGGGAAGAGAATTATCAACAAGAAGGTCTGGGATTCAGATGTAAGGAAGCAGACTCTCAATAGTTCCGTCCATGACAGATCTAGATTTGCTTGGAGTCTTTCAAAGTTGGTCCATACAATAAAACAAAGCATTTATATTGACAATAAACGAACAACCCGAAGCTCCAGGTATGTACTCTCATAGGCTAGTACGCTACCACCGATATGTCTGTTCTGGCCCTCAGGACCAAATATAAACGTTTGATTGCGAAGAATTGACGGGCAGGGCGTTCGCGTATAAGGTGGTCTAAGAAAGCTGAGATAATTATTAGCAAGACACTGGGTTTCGGGGTGGAGCAAACTACTTACACATTGATTCGGAAATGATATCTCACTGGTTCTCACTGGTCAACAAGGAGCGCAAAACCGCCATGTTGACAGTTTTTGTTGAGCGGACCCAAACACGGTTTTCCCCGCGGGTCTTTTCTCCCCCGAAAAAGTGTCGACCGTGACGTTGATTCCATTGTAGTAGTTATCAAGACTCCAAGCATGGCTGAATCCGTTGTAAATGAAGATTTTGGAGAGGGGGTGTCATGTACTAGATCATGAGCCGTAACCCGAAGCTGGTTCCAGGGTTTGGTATACAACCCCCCATCCGTTATAAAGCTGCTTCGACAGCATATGCAATGGCTTTTTCTTTAGAGCCTGCTTCCGCGGTACCCTTGTTGGAGAAAAGGAGCTTCACCGACCCGATGTAGTTATTAATAAATAAACCGCAATAAATGTAGATCAAGACCGTAACTTACAATGGTCGGTTCGAGGCATCACTTATAGACACGTTGGCCGGGGGAGGCTGGAACCTCAGCTCGATGATCCATCCTTCGTTCTTTCCGGCGTTATTGTTTTAGGTTAGAGTTGGTCCTTAAATGAAGAAAGAACAAAGATGGTGGAAGGAAACAACCAAGAGTTGAAGAGTTGCTTCCAAGGTAAGTGCGGTCCATGGTCGTAATGTGTGTTGGAGATATATGAGCTCAATAATCTGCTCAGTGTTGGGGTTCGCTTACCATACGCGCCCTCCCTCGTCTATAAGAAACTCCTTTTCTCTCTCTTCTTCCTTCTTTCTTATCCATTCTGACCTTGTCAATGATACTCGGTGGTACCTGCTTCTCCTCCCCCCGATCCATCCTCAATGGAGGTAAGTGATACATTCTTTCTATCTCGTTCATGCCTCTGTCGTTTGTGGGTCATGAAGAGAGGTTGCCGATGGATGGGCTTCAACAGTTCCCACGGGAACTGTTCTGGATGCAGGGATCTCTCCGTCTCTTGACATACCATTCAGACCATCCAGGCGCGAGTGATTTCTATACATTGTTCATGCTTTTGGCCTCTCTTCAGGTCATGTGTTTGTCTCTTGTCCTGGATATCAGACCTATGGATTATACTTTAATGTGACTATGCTAACCTTCTTCATTATAGTGTTATAACTGCCGTCGAATCGGGCATCTCGCCCGTGAATGTCGCCGACCTCGGGTGGTAAGTACGTGATCTCAGGTGATGGGCTTATATATTACTCATCTACTTAACCCCTACACCTGAGACTTTTATACCCATGGATGCTTTTTAGTATTAATAACTAATATATATATCAGGAACCCCGCATATGCCGTCGCTGTGGACAACTTGGTCACATTGAGAGAGACTGCTCCGCAGTCCGCCAGGCCAATTTTTTAAACGGGGTTGAAGCACTTGTAAGTTATATTCATTACTTCTTTCAATAACTATGGTTTGGTTATTAATAATTATATAGGGCAGAGCGGTAAGAAATACATCAGACCTAAATTATAACACCAGTACTAACAAATTAGTCCCGAGATCTGGCTGCTGTCGCCCCGGCCCGCACCCGTCGTGGCCGCCACGATGTTCGGCCCAATAGATGGGCGCAGTATGCTGCTGACCATTATCCACCAGCCCACCTTGCTGCTGCCCCTGCCGCGCCCGCCAATCCCGCAGTCCCTGCTGCTGTGCCCGCCGCTCCTACTGTGTCTCTGAGAATTTCAACCCACGCTGAGCTGTATGCTCCATGAGTCATGCAATACCGATCCTTACTAAGTAAGGGTGTCCTTTTTAGTCAAGGGGTAAAATTATTCCATACTAGGGACGGGCTGTAAGGACTATACAAGCCTTATATTATAATACTAGTACTAATAAATTAGGCTCGTGACTCGTGAGTTTGGTGCCGGCGCCGCGCCTCCTCGCGCCTGGCGCGCTCTGACCACGGTCGTGGTGGTGCCCTTGCTCGTGATGGTGCCCGTGGCCGTGGTGGTGCCGGTCACCGAGAACGGCCCCCCAGATGGGTAGAGCATATAAATACCCATCCTGTGAACACCCCTCCCGCCACCGTCAACAACAACAAAAAGAAGGCATGGCTTATGGGCCCGAGGCTCCAGCCTTACCGCACCACGCTGCGGCCGTAAGAGACGGCTGTACGTGATACCTTTCCATCTTGACAAGCAATGCCATCCAGACGCGAGTGATTTATCTACACTGTTCATGTTTTTGGTCACTTGTCCTGGATAGCAGGTCTACCGATTACATGTTAATGTGACTATGCTAACCCTTCTTTTTTTATAGTGCTTTAATTGTGAAATCCCCGGGCATCTTGCCCGCGACTGTCGTCTGCCTCGTGTGGTACGTTAATTTCCCATTTACGCGTGGCCTGAGGTGACGGGCTCGCGTGTTCTTAACTATTTAGTCCCTAAGCCTGAGGCTGTTATACCCATATATACTTTTTGGTATAGATAACTAATAGATATATTAGGAAACCCGTGCCTGCCGCCGCTGCGGACATCTTGGGCATATAGAGGTTAACTGCGCTGCTGTCCGACAGCCAAATCTCCTGTGTTGAAGTACTCGTGGCCGCGGTGGCCGAAATCGGGCCCCAGATGGCCGGGATATACGGCCACTCACCACTCCGGCTGCTGATGCCCGCCCGCCAACGCCAATTTTGGCTATACTGCGCCGAATACTGGTGCCCTGCTACTGACGCCCCGGACGCGGAAAAAGACATTGAGATGAAAGAATCTCAAGTTTAATTTATTTCTTTTTTCTTTCTTTCTCTTTTCTTTTGTAAGTAGGTAAAATGAAGTTAATGATGAGACGCTAGACCACTGCACCAAAAGACCTTGCAAGGCTGGTGGCTAGCCAGCTATCTCCAACAGT
Source organism: Aspergillus puulaauensis (assembly GCF_016861865.1). Taxonomy (NCBI): domain Eukaryota; kingdom Fungi; phylum Ascomycota; class Eurotiomycetes; order Eurotiales; family Aspergillaceae; genus Aspergillus; species Aspergillus puulaauensis. The sequence goes on from NC_054859.1 coordinate 1,569,490, forward strand.
TGTTAAACAGATTCAACTTCCAAGCTATAAAACATTTCAACAAGTATATCACCAAATAAAATGAAAACAACAGCACCATCAACCCCAAGCATCAAACTGCCACCTCTTCGTCCGCATCTGGGCCGCCTCAAACTCCTGAGACTGCTGTTTTGAACTCCCCCGACCTTGAACCAGTTCCAGGAGTCTTGTGCGAACCTCTCGGGCCATAACAGTCGATCCACATATATACATGTTCGCCTTCTCACTACAAATCAGCTCAGCTACATCCAAGCCATGAGCCCTAATCTGATCCTGCACATATCCTCCTCCTTTTCGCGAGTAAGCAAGGACAACCTGGAGTCGATCACCCAGCACATCCTGAATCTTCTCAATTTCCGACTTGTACAGATGCATCTGCTCATTCTGACAGCCATAAATGAGCAACATCTTCCCGACATCCCCCTTGAGTTGGAAAGTGCGTAGGCGGTGGCGTAGAAATCCGATGAATGGCGAAATGCCAGAGCCATTAGCGACCATGACAATTGGCTGCATTGGTGATACTGGCGGCTTGAATTTGGATTTTCGTACGTTGCACCAGAGCCTGGGGCCTCGCGGACAGGGTCCATCGTGGGCTTGGTGCATTCTTAGCAGGGTGTTGGACATTAGACCGAGCAGTCGCTCTCCAGAGGCTAGATCAATGTCTTTGACGGCCACCGTGAATGAGATAGTCCTGGGACTGACAGCTGGCGAGGAAGAAATTGAATAATACCGCGGCTTGATGGGCGTGAGGTTTTCCAGGAGGAAGGAATGGGGAATATCAGCCCAAGCCGAGGCTTCAGGGTTGGCTAATCGGAGCAAAGATGCCAGGGTCGTTCGTTGGGTCAGGCATAGATTCTTGTAGTTGCGAGCGAGGCCGTCGAGGGCCTCTTGGCTGGAAGGTGTTTTGGCAAACTGCTTCAAGTCCAGGATTAGGTCTCGCGATACAAGAGCAGCAATGTCCAGATGCCGTTCAAACAATGCATGTAGAGTCACTGGTCGAGGCCATGGTACTGGAGTGTCAGGGTCTATGCGATCGATGACCTTGGGCCGGTGCATGTCGGCCTCGCTGAGTCCTAGGGCTTCCAGCAGCTCCTGCATTTCCGATGTCGAGTTTTCCGGCCAGATAGCAATGTGGTCGCCCACAGCGTACTTGAGTTTGGGCTCATTGCTGATATCGATATCCACATGGAGAGTTTCTCGCGGCGCATTCGGTGTGATGTTCTGGATGTGTGATACAATGGCTGGATAAACGACCGAGTCTGCTGTCTTCGATGCCTGGTGTGGACCGACTGGTCGGTACATCTGCGTCTGATCTCCGTCAGAATCACTTGGCGTGATGCTAATGAGGGGCTCGTAGGGTCTTGGGCACTCTGTAATCCCGAGATTCTGGACGAATGTTTCGAAAAGCTTTTTTTTCCACATCACAAAGCTGTCTTGCGTGTTTCCCTCTGCGTCATCCACGAGTTCCAGGGCCATGATCGGAGTCGCTCCCAGAACCTGTAGCTTCTCGCTTGTCTGGAGTGCAAACCTGTTGTAGAACTTGTAGTTACTGTTTCCAAGACCTAGCATTGTAAAATGCAGGTTCTGAAGTATAGGCTTCTTGGGAAGGCCCTGTATCCATTCGGCAAGTCTTGAAGCATTGTCTGGAGGGTCGCCTTCACCGTAGGTGGACAGGATAAAGATCACCAATTTCTGACGGGGGATATCTACCACGCTGGCGCAGTCATAATCACTGAGATCTGCAACCAAGGCTGCCTTTGAGAAGCTTCTTGATATGTCTCGACTTAGGCGTTGTGCCAATTCGTACGCTCGTCCAGACTGCGAGCCGTAAAAGATTACAAAGTCTTTTGCCTGCGGAGTTAGATTCTGTTAGCTTCAAGGAGTAGAGCAGGAATGAAATGGTATACCTGCTCTTCTAGGACTTTGCCGATATTGCTCTGGGTTGGCTTTTGGGTGGGTTTCTCCCCCTGGGGGCATTCAAACAAGACATGCTCGAATGGGTCATTGATGAAAAGAGAAGAATCAAATAAAAGAACAGCTAATGCGATAAGAAAGACGACAGCCGCCACAATTTCATCCCAGTGGAAATATCCCCGGGAGAAAGCTATCTCGAGCTTTTCTGCACCCAAGAACGAGTTGATGTCTTTCATAGCTGAATCTCGGACCATGGACGATGCTGCGGAGGTTTGTTAAAACACAGCGGCATACAATTTATATCCCATTCGCTATTCCATAGGAAACACGGAAATTTGGGGTTCGTCCCCGCACCGGAGCAGCATCTTCATGTACGAAGCGATTCTCATAGTTCTAATACTGTGGGGAGACGGGGTTCCATTCCCGATTCGGAAGAGAACCCCGTCAACTTGCTACTTACATCTCTACATCTCGAACAGCCTTACTCGGAGATTTCTTCTCTCTGGAGTTAAAAAACCCGCTATGGATCTAACAATCATCACGATTCTATTATCCGTATATCAGTGTGCGATGCGGGGAAGGCTTCGAATAGCAAGCCAGCCCCTCTATAAATTTAGTTCAATCCATCTCTTGACGGCCAACTACTCAAGCAAATCCTCGTTAGACGCAAGCCATGTTTGGTATTCTGGCTCTTTGTGCGGTGTTACTGCTGTTATTTATTCGCTTCGTGCTCTACCCTGTGGTATGGTACTTCATTGATCCCAAGGGATTGCGAAGGTACCCGAACATGAGCCTTCTCTCGGGCATGACCGATCTGCCTTTCATGTTCGAGGCTGCTCGTGGGTTCCGTTCCAAGCATCTGGCAGAGCTTCATAAGACTCACCCGGTGATTCGGATTGGGCCTAATTCTTTATCCTACGGAGATGTCCGGGCCATTAAAGTGCGTATACACATTGTTTTCATGGCTTGCAAGCTAACATTGAAACAGGATATATACGGACATCTCACGAAGTGCACCAAAGACGATATGTACGATCTGCTCTCCGGAACACATTTCCACCTGGCCGATGTCATAGACAAAGGAGAGCACCAGAGAAAGAGGAAGGTGCTCTCCAGCGCCTATGCAATCAAGAACCTAGAGGACTGGGAATACAAAGTTGCAGACAAGATAAACCGGCTTGTCAGACAATTTGACCGACGCTGTGCACCATCTGGAAAAGCCGCAACAGAGGCGAACATGGTCGACTGGCGGGCATGGACCAACTTCTTCACCATGGACGCCATTGCTGATATTGGTCTGAGTGCGTCATTAGGATTCTTAGATCAGGGTAACGATATAACGACTTCGGAAACCCTCGATGGGGTCACTAGTCAAATGAGCTACCGGGAGTGTCTGCACAGCCAATTGACTGCTCTCTCCCTGATTGTCTGGGCTTATAATTGGCACAACTGGCTTTGTCGATGGGCTCGGAGACTTCCGCTGCGAGTAGGTAACCTTCTGAAGAAGGGTGATGGATTCGACGGAATTGTGATCCACCAGGCTCGGCAACGGCTCAAGCGGTATCAGAGTGGCGAGAAACTCGAGGACTTCTTCCAGGCATTGATGGAATCGAAAGATGGGATGGCACACCATCTTCCCTTTGGAGAGATCGTTGCTGAGATATCTATCATGAGTAAGTACTGGCCTAATCAAACATTGGCAGTAACGTTAACAAACTTTAAGTGAATGCTGGGTCTGTATCTACAGCTGTTGCCATCAATAACGTCATGTTGATGTTGATAAAGCATCCAGAAATCCTCAGAAAGCTCCGCGAGGAAGTTGATGCCATCGCCGATGAGGATGAAGTCTCAATTTCCTACGACAAAGTCAAGGATCTCCCCTATCTTCGAGCTTGCCTGGACGAAAGTATGCGCGTCCTGCCACCCACTCCGTTTGGTCTTCCTCGTAAGACCCCGCCAGAAGGATGTGACGTCTTTGGCCAATGGGTTACAGGCAAAACATCTGTGTCTATGTCATCTTACGTTGCACACCGCGATGAAAAGGTGTTCCCTGACCCCGAGATCTTTCGCCCAGAACGCTGGATGGGAGAGGAAGGCAAAAAGCTCCAACCATACTTCATCACCTTCAGTGCTGGTGCTCGTGGGTGTATTGGCCGGAATATAAGCTATCTGGAACAGACAATCATCATTGCGTCCATGGTTCATCGATACGAGTTTGAATTGCAGTCACCCGATTTCGACCAGACAGTTTACGAACACTTCAACTTGGTTCCTGGACCGCTTCCACTGAAGATTTGGCGCCGTCAGATAGGAACCTAGTAAGCGAATACTTTGTATGAGATATGAATATCTATCCTCTTTGTATGGCGTCAGTGTTCTTTAAAATAGTTCATGTTAGGCATTTAAAGAATAGGACTACATTCATTGAGATGATTAGCTGGTTTATAGATTGAACAAGATAAATATCCGATACCGTACTTCCCTCTTTACCTACTTAAAGAGCCATTCATACTTGTCAGGATGAAGGGAGGGTTAGGGCTTTGCAGCCCTGGTGATTAATCATCGGGGTCTTCTCGATCCCCGCATTCTCTCTCCTCCTCAACTTTCTCTTTCCAAGCACAACAGACACAATCGACCTATGTAACGGAGATTTCTCTGAAATTTGATCTTGAAGACTGTGAAGCGATTCCATGAGCAAAAAAGGTCAATCCCAGTTCAGCCTGAACTCTGAGAAATCCCGCCTAGGATGGTACGAAGCTTGGTATGTTTAACCAGTCCCGCAATACCTGGTTCTGCACGCTGATACTCATAACAATAGCGAGCGTTGCAGAAAGCGCCATATTCGCTGTAAGCAAATCAGCCTAATAGCCTATTAGTTTCCATCCCAGTTACTCATTCCATCCCAGGTCAACGCAAGGAGGCCCATCTCCCCTGCCATAACTGCAAAAAAGCAAAGACCAAGTGCTCCGGCGGCAAGGGCTCTGTCTTTCGTGCGGTGCACTATTCCTCTGAGTCTGGGAAGATTACGCATACGCCGTCACGGTACATGTCCGCGACGAGTATCGACAGATCGCCTTACCCTGACTCTGCTGCGACGGATCAAACTCCGTCATCACCTACAGGCCCTAAAACCTCCGAGCGAGATCCAGAGCCGATAAGTCCTAGGTCGCCAGAGGTACCTTATGAGGACTCATTTACGGATACTTTGACAAGGGACGACCCTGTTTTACGCTGCGAGACTGCAGATTTGGAATCACCGCCCAATCGGACCGATATACCTACGGCAGATATCTCGCACAGAGATTTATCGGCGGACGAAAGCCAGCTTGCACTGTTTCAGCCGGACTTCCAAGTGAGTGAGGCCAAGATTAATGCAGCGAGAATCGGCGATTAATGCATTACTAGACGTCGACCCCGTTCTCCGTTCTCTCCCCCTCCAGTCAGAACACTCCGTTGTGGCCCCTTAGGACAGAGTACGAAGCATCACTTTTTCAATACTTTCTTGTCGAGCTTTCACCTTGGGTAAGAACCTGTATGAGTCGTGCACTTTGGAGGTGGCTAATATGTCGTTTAATCAGTTTGACTACTGTGATCCGCAAAAGCATTTTCGCAACCATGTTGCCAATGCTGCTGCCGCCGATAGGACACTCTTATATGCCATCTTTGCTGTATCCGCACGGCACCAGAGCGCCTCTTCAAACCGACTGAGTGTGTTTGCAGAAGAGTGTCAGCAAAGCTGTCTGAACTCTCTTATCTCTGCTTTAAACGACTACGACACAACAGTTGGAGAAAATGTTTTTGCGTCAGCCCTAATTCTCCGGCTTATTGAGGAAATGACAGGTGAGATCATGGTCCATACCCTTTCAACTCACCTTCTGTAGCGTCCTATAGCTCACATTTATCCAGAACCATACCCAGGAGTAGATACTGTTTCCCACACGCTTTCTGCTCAACTCTTAATCCGCATAAGGGCCGGCAATATCACCACATCCATAATCACAGACGCTGCTTTTATCATCACCTTACGCCAGGAGATATTTGTAGCAAACCTAACCCAACGACCAGTCGGATCAATCACCGAACACTGCAACATCGACACATCTTTAAACCCAGCACCCGAGCCAATGTGGGCTTACAGAGCCATTGCACTGGCAGCCAGGGCGACCGATTTTGCTTACGATGATAACCAATCTCGAACGAAGGAGCTTTGGGAGTCTTTAATGCAATACCTTCACGACTGGGAAGCCATGCGGCCTCCCTCATTCCACCCGATCTTCTGCAAAGACCGAGAGCACACGTCCAATCCTTTTCCTAGGCGATGGTTTTGCAGCGACTACCACGTCGCCGCAAGTCAATATATAGAGCTCTCCCGCATTCTCCTGCTTGCGTCGGACCCGGACACCTGCCAAATACGCATCGGCAGGCTGGGTCAGCAGGGCCGGAGCCACGACGAAGCTATTCGGGAATCAGTACGGTTGATTTGTGGGGTGGCTTTGTCTAATCGGCAGTATATGGGCGCGCGGTCAGTGGCTGGGCTGGTCATCTCTATGTGCGGTGAACTGTTTTATAATGCGCATGAAACTCGTGTACTTCTCGAACTGCTTTCTGATGCGGAATCGCACCTGGCTTGGCCGTGCTTGAAGCTGAAGGAAGATTTGAAGCGGCTTTGGAGGTTGTCTGACTCTAACTGACCTCCCACGGCCTGTATATTATTTAGACCATATTATCTGTCCAAGACGTTTAGGAGATTCAATTATGACTTTAATGAATGACGGAGATGTTAGGTATACAGATTATGGCTATAATTAATATTAGCTAAGGCTCTCGTGTGAGATATTTCTGTACTTTGTATGCCATCACTTTGACGGGGAGATGTTCCCTGTTAGGAAATAGACCCCGTCCTCAGAGAGGCCAATCGCAGAGTGGACTGGAGCCCCGCGGGTGAAGTATGCCCACCGCACAGGGTGCACTGTATAGCTGAATGGTCGTTTCCATGCTCATGTGTTCCGTTTGCCTTCGATGCGTATTTTCAAGCAACTTCGAAATGTCCCGACTTGACCATGATTCAAACACCCGCCCACCATGACGAATCTACACGATGGAAGAGATGGAGACAACACACAACTACTCAACGACCAGTCCAAACCTGGGCCCGAGCCGAGCTCAAAGGCCCCTGGGCCGAGACTCGACTTGTGCTCCAGCAGATTGCGCCCGCGTCGTCACATACCTTTTGCAGTTCTTCCACTATATCCTCGCCAATATAACGCCGATGATCTGGCCGCCGCCAGTATCGGCGCTACAACTATTACTATTTTTGGCTCAGCATTCGTTTCGGGCATGGCTACTGCGTTGGATACACTATGTGCACAGAGTTTTGGTGCTGGAGATCTACGTGGGGTTGGGCTGCATGTTCAATTCTCATGGCCGTCACTTGCATCCCGATTGATGGTGTTTGGACCTTATATTCTACCCTTTGTTGTTAAAGACGCCCATGGTGCCTTAAAGGCTGGATAGTTTATCTGCATGAGCTTCATTGGATCCCGGCGCAGGCCTTGTACGAAGCTGGCAGAGGTTCTTGCAGGTCCAGGGCGATTTCCATACGGCCATGGTCATCATGGGCCTAAGCACACCAATCAATGCGGCCTTGGGCTGGTTTCTAGCTTTCAATGTCGATATGGGTCTTGGCGGCGCCGCCCTTGACTCGTCCCTTGTTCATATCCTCCGGACTGCCCTCTTATTATGTATGTCATTTTATTTGCAAAGTGGTCGCATCAATGCTGGGATGGCTTCTCAGCGGCTGCTTTGCGAAATTTGCTTCCAATGGCTGACTTGTCTTTTGCTGGATCCATCGCTATCCTGAGCGAGTATTTGCGGGGATCGAGATGCTTTATATGAGGTTGATTAGATGGGAGAATTGCGTTCCTGAGCTCCGGTAACGGTGGATACTGATATCACGTTCTCCCTGCGCTGCTTCGTTAATGGGTCAGTAGGAGCATAGAGAGGGCGACCTCGGCCGAAGCTCAGAACATGGTCGAGATGAAGCTGTACCGTCTTCACTGGTCTCTCAAAATTTGACGCAACAAGATATACCAGAAGAATATTAATCCGTAGAAAATTTCTGTAATTGATGTCGCGTTTTAGTCCATCCAGACTGCTGCTGCTTGGTAATTGTAGTTAGCGGGACCGAGGTTGGCATAAGTTCGGACACGGTTAAAGGAGTGTTGAACATTTCTCTGTGGGATCTCGAGAATAACGCAGTGTAATCTGGTAGAAGTGTAGGACGTGCACGGCACCTGAATCTACGCGGCGAATCGGCGATCTCGTGAATGGCTCGAGTCAACCTCGGCTTCGGGAAGGCAAACGACAACGGAGTGGGCGGTGCCGAGACGCTGTCGTCTCCCCGGACTTTCTCCATCTTTCGTGGCATCGCGCTCGGGCTCTCCTTCTGCTGGGCTGTATTCGTTCTTTCATTCTTGCTAGATTCTGTTGCTGTGCATTTTCCAAGGTAATGCCTTGTTGATTCTACTCTCTGTCCCTGATTCCTGTTTCCCGCGTGCCCCGACCCTCCGTGCGCCCCTCGCTCAACTCCGCTCCCCATCATGGACTTCGAACGCCCCGACTTCAGCTCTGGCCAGCCAAAGCGCCGGAGAAGAAACTATGCTCGCAATCGGCTGCGTAATAAGGCGCCCGTTTCTGCGCGTCTCTCACTTGACCATCACTTGCGGGGCAGCGTCGGTGTCGTGTCCGACGACTTGGCCAACGACCTCTTTCAACCCTCAGATCCGACCGGTGAGTTTGTCTACTTACCGTTAAGGTTACTTAAACTAATCTTTGCTATTGCTATGAAACTAGATGACTTCCAAGATGACTCCGGCATCCGCTATATCGCAATCTCCCCGTACTTACCCGGCCCGAGCTCAGTCGAGGCATTGACCTGGACCGTCGTTCCCGTCCGCCCGCAATCCGCTGGTCGCTCGAATGAATCACCGCTCCCAAATTCAACAATCATATTCCCCGACTCTGCCGATTCCTTGCAGCCATTTGTCCGCGCTTTGAGCAAGTTGGACCCTACCCGGCAATCCCCGCAGACCTTGCGCTTAATCGAGATCCGAGTCCTGGACGTGGTTCCTTTGCCTCTCGATACAATATATGTGACTGTGGAGCGAGACCTCCTGCGCAATCACGATGATGTCCAGAGCAAATTTGGCGGCGGATTCAATTCCAACGTACCCAATGGGCTCTGGGGCAGAGGGAAAGGGCAGGAACCCAAGAGATACTCAAAAAGAGCAGCAGCGGAGGTTGAGGGGAGGCTTACAGCCGCTGTGCGCGAGGCCTTGGGAACGCAGCGGGTTGTACATACTGGTGACTCGCTGCCCCTTCCTTTGCCGCCGCATCCGATCACCTATGCTCCGGCCCCTCCTGCGCTCATTTCATTCTGTGAACCGGTCTCCCAGGGCCTCTTGCTTCCCACCACCAAGATTGTACTCATTCAGGCCCGTCCACATGGCAACCGACCACAGCGAAGCATGCGGCCACCATCCGGCTTCCTCAAACAAGTGGCTGAAGATGACGCGGACGACACTTCCAATGAACAGTTCTATTCGGCCGCAGAGGATAAGCCGGTTGACGATAGTACCGAGATGGAAAGCACATCCAACGCAGAAGAATCGGAAACTGAAGGGTCTGGCGGAAATCTGAGCGATTCGTCGGATGATTCATTGGATGACATGATTTCGCTCAGTGCACCCGAGCTGCCCCAACCGGCCTCTGGTGTGATGTCCGGGATGACTTCGGCTACGCCTCGTGGCCGACGTATGGATGGAATACACACACCTGGGTCCATAGTGTCGAACCTCACCTCCTCGACCATACGCCCTGGCCGGCAAGGCGGTGGAAAGGTTTTTAAGGCAGAGGGATTACTCCGGAGCATTCCGAACGAACTTCTCTACCCAAAACCCAGGGCTGATGACGATGTGGAGGCTGTTATCTTTGTCGACATTAGCACGTTGGCGAAGATTGGCTGTTTCTCGGGAGATTGGGTCCGCATAGAACCCTCTGAGGAGCCCCAAACAAACATCTTTTCCTCGATTAAGCTGGGAAGCTTTCATGAACAGTATGAAGATGGCGACTGGCGCGCAGTCAAAATCTACGGTCTCCCCGGCCTCCCCTCCGCGAAACCCCGCTATGCAATCAAGCAGTCTGGCGATAGGCGTATGAGCTTCTCCCAGCGACCCGGAATGCGCATGACGCCGTCCGTATTTGTGCCTCCAATTCTTCTGAACAATATCGACAACCCGAAATATGTCCGACTATCTCCGATGAATCTTAATGTTGGAGGACCCAAGTCCGGCGTCTTGCATCAGATGAAAACCGCCGCTCGCAGCCCCCCGTTGGCGAAGGAAGTGACCTTGCTCAAGGTCAGCACACCGTTATCAATGGATCGTGTCCTGCAGCCAGCCCTATTTGCCGGACTGAAACAGTACTTCGAATCAACACGCCGTCTGCTAAAGAGCGGCGATCTACTTGGAATAAGCATTGATGAGACTCTTGGTAAGGCTGTTTTTTCGGGAACTGCTGCCAACGATGGCGGGCAGGATGATGATATCGCAATCAAATTAGGTCCTGGGGCCGATACTGATGGCTCCGGAGTGAAGAAGGTTGGTGTCGCCTGGTTTCGCGTCGGCCAGGTTATCCCTAGCCTGCCAGATGATCAGGATGACATTGGAGAGTTCGACTGGGGTGGCGTTGCTATTATAGATCCGGCTACGACACGGATGGTTCAGGCTGGAAGCGACGTCAGCCGTATTCCAAACACCCTCAATAACGGCTGGGAGTACTGGCTTGGAACCAAGTCTATTCCCAAACCCGTGGTCGACGCTCAGACGATACACGGTGTCGTGACAGAGCTGCCGCAGCCATTTATTTCCCCAGTACAGCAACGTATTCGAGATCTCATGTCTGTGGCTACAAGCACGCGTGCGATTCAGCTCGGGATGAAGCCTGTAGTCATTCTGCTGAGGTCTCAGCAACGTCATATCGGAAAGGCCAGCCTAGCAACTCGTGCGTGCTCAGATATCGGACTTCATACATTCCCAATCGACGCCTACGATATCCTCACCGAAGGCGGTGCCAATGGCGGCGATGTCAAGACCGAGGCATATTTGAAAGCCCGAGCAGAGCGTGCATTCCACTGCGGTACTGACTGCACGGCCCTTTTGATCAAGCATATTGAGGTTCTGACTGCAGACCGAATTGTTTCAGCCATGACCGAGATCCTGGCGGACGCTCGGGTTATCATTGCCACGACCACAGATGTTGAGCAGATCCCCGAGGGTATCCGCAGCCTATTCACACACGAATTCGAAATCACCGCTCCGGAAGAGAAAGACCGAGAGGGAATCCTTCGGAATGCCGTCTCTGAGCGCAGCATCAAATTAGCACCTGATGCCGACCTCGGAACGGTTGCCCTCAAGACTGCTGCGCTTGTCGCGGGAGACTTGGTGGATGTCGTTGAACGCGCTGCGGTGGCGCGGTCAGGACGACTTGAGAAGCTCGCTGAAATCGCTAGCAAACAGTCCTCCAACACTAAGATTACTGTCCGCGATGTCCTCCTTGCCGGAGGAGAAGCAGTGCGAGGTGTCACCAAAGCAGACTTTGACACTGCTGTCGAAGCAGCAAGGAAGAATTTCGCCGACTCTATCGGCGCTCCCAAGATTCCCAATGTCAGCTGGGACGACGTCGGTGGTCTCACAAATGTCAAGGACGCCCTGGTGGAAACTATCCAACTGCCTTTGGAGCGCCCCGAGCTGTTCGCAAAGGGCATGAAGAAGCGAAGTGGTATCTTGTTCTACGGTCCTCCTGGTACTGGAAAGACCCTTCTTGCCAAGGCTATAGCTACGGAGTTCTCTCTGAACTTCTTCTCCGTCAAGGGACCCGAATTGCTCAACATGTATATTGGTGAGTCTGAAGCGAATGTCCGGCGCGTCTTCCAGCGTGCACGCGACGCCCGGCCGTGCGTTGTGTTCTTTGATGAACTCGACTCTGTTGCTCCCAAGCGAGGAAACCAAGGTGATAGCGGTGGTGTAATGGACCGAATTGTCAGTCAGCTTCTCGCCGAGCTCGACGGTATGAACGGGGGAGAAGAGAACAGTGGTGGTGTGTTCGTCATCGGTGCCACCAACCGACCTGATCTTCTCGATACGGCGCTTCTCCGTCCAGGTCGTTTCGACAAGATGCTTTACCTTGGAGTTTCTGATACCCATGATAAGCAAGCTACCATTTTGGAGGCGTTGACGAGGAAGTTCGCACTCGCTCCCGACCTTTCCCTGGGCCGAGTTTCCGAGCGACTCCCTCTCACCTACACCGGTGCTGATCTTTACGCTCTGTGCTCCGATGCCATGCTCAAGGCCATCACTCGCAAAGCTACTGCGGTGGACGAGAAGATTAAGCAGCTCCCTGGTGGACCAGTCAGCACCGCGTACTTCTTCGATCATCTTGCCACCCCCGAGGATGTCTCTGTAATGGTCACGGAGGAGGACTTTGACTCGGCGCAAGGCGAGCTTGTCCCCAGTGTTAGGTACGTTCACAACCCTATATTTTAACACTTTAACCGTCAATTCTAACAACCTGCAGCACCAAAGAACTAGAGCACTTCGAAAGAATCCGCCAAATGTTCGAGTCCACCGACAAACAAAAGCAAGAAAACCCACAATCCGCACCCCAAACCATCGCGGAAGCAATCGAGGCTATGAAACTCGGAAACGACCCCGACGGCATCATCGGCGGCCCCGTCACAAACGGCGATGGCGACCAGGCTGCCGACACTGGTAAGGGGAAGGGCAAGCAAGCAGCGTCGGCTGGCATGCGGAGCGCCAGCGGCCACTCGGTTGCCAGTAAAGGCAAGGGGAAGGGCACGGCAGGTAATCCCAGGAAGAACAGGCCTATTGCCATTGCCAATGGCGACTCGGACTCGTCGCTTGATGGGACCGACGGAGTTAATGGTGATGATGACTATGTTATTCGGACCGATCACCTGGCAAAGACGGATGGGTCTGATTGAATTGGCTAATGAAATTTCTACAGCCTTTATTGTACATATATCTTCGTTCTTATGTGTATTTGCATTGTGCCCCTGTTATATACTACGATAATCCATGAGGACTGTTGATATCCGGTTGAGATTTTTTGTACGGTAGTGTTGCTTTATCCAGAATCAATCAGTCCGGTCACTGGCCTTGTGATTGAACTCTAGGTAAACTCCTCGATATAAGTTGTTTTCGCCGTGAGCCACTCCGTACAGCTAAAGCATTTCTCGATTTCAAATGCATCGTGGACGGGCATTACGTTCAGGAATTTAGGTCGCGCATACAAGTCCATTCGGCTATCCCAATCGCCCTTAAATACGATTTATATCATAAGTGTGAAAAACCAGGCCCTTAAAGCCATATCAAACACAGACCCTGGAAAAGAGTACCCTTACTCGGAGACCTTTGACGATGTATCAGGCAAACCTCTTGTGGTATATATAGAACCTTTTTTTTACACTATAACGCATCCAACTATTGTAGGTATTCCACACCAGCGGATCCACGGGCCTGCCCAAGCCAGTGACACTTGTCCACGCTGCAATGGCCGCAAGCGACAACCTACGACGGCTGCATTCAAAAGAATCGAACCGCGACTGCATTTACCGAGCCCTAGAGAAGACACCAAGCATATACAATGGGTGTCCTCTGTTCCATGCTGCTGGGTTCATGGCCGGACTCTTCATGATGCCTAGTGGCAGTATCTTGATTATCGGTCCTCCGGGGCAGCCGTCCAGTCCTCAAATGTTTAAACAGATGCTGCATGCGACTCGACCTGAGAGTGTATTTCTGCCGCCATTGGTCGTCGACCAGATTGCACAAGAACCGGCCATGGTCAAAGAGGCCTCTAAGCTTAAGATGCTTGCATTCGGAGGTGGTAGGTCTTCCCAACTCTAATACAGATATCAACCCGCTAATGGATAAAGGCTCCATAAGCCAAGAGGCAGGTGATACCCTTGCAAAGAAGACTCAAATGATCAACATAATTGGCAGCAGCGAGTGCGGTTTGCTAGGCGAATACATCAAAACTGGGATTGGTTCCATTTCGCAGAGCCCGAGATGGGCATAAAGTGGGATCCCATTGACGAGGGAAACGACGAATCTGAGCTCTTCGAGATGGTCATCGTCCGCGACAAGAACCTCCCCCAGAAACAGGCAGTTTTTGCAAACTTCCCCGACCTGGATGAGTGGAATACGAAAGACATTTTTCGCCGGCATCCAAAAGTCTCATACTATTACAAGTATCAGAGTCGGAAGGACGACGTTATTGTCTTCTCGATCGGGGAGAAGATGAATCCGATTAATGTGGAAAAGGGGATCAATGGCCTCTCGGGCGTGGAGTCTAGTCTGGTCATTGGACAGAGGCGTCCATATCCCATTCTGCTTGTTGAGTTGGCTGGCTCTGCGAATAAGGACGATACACTGCCTACTATATATGAGGCGTTAGAAGACTTTAACAAGCACAGCGTAAAGTATGCCCAGATCCACCGCAGTGATATACTCATTGCTACACCCGAAAAGCGCTTTGTCCGTACACCTAAAGGAACGGTCAACCGATCCCAAACCAACAAGTTGTAGGAAAAAGAGATTAGCGATATGTACGACTCGGCGGCGGACGTGCCTGATCAGACTCTCCAGGATCAGATTGACCCGTCTACCAACAAGACCCTTACGAAGAGCATTGCCAGCATGATTGACAGCATGACAGGGTCCAAAGATATAGGTCTCGACGATGACGTTTTCGCTAATGGTTTAGACTCTCGACAGGTGCAGGTAGTGGCAGCAACGCTGGCACGAGCCTTGCCAGAGCAGAAAGATGTTATGTCTATTCAGAATGCGGTATATATGAATCCAACTGCGCATGGATTGGTGGAACATATCAGCCAAAATAAAACGAAAGATGTATCAGCAACATTTGACGGCCTCTTCAAGAAGTATGGTCACCCCTGGTCTATATCAACTAGAGGTAACCAGTCAACAGATACTCATCAACCCTCCTCCAACCCCCAAAACAAGCACCCCAACCCAAAGAAACCCACCACGTCCTCCTCACAGGTAGAACCGGCTTCGTTGGTGGCTTAGTCCTACAATCCCTCCTAAACCACCCCGCCGTCACCGAAATGATCTGCATAAACCGGCGGCGCATCCCAGACACCAACTCCAAGCCAGAACCCTCCAGCAACAAAACACTCACGCATCTCAAAGCCGACCTCTCCAAACCATCTTTCGCCCTGTCTAAAACAGAATACACTCACCTCGTCTCAACAGTCACAGAAATCATCCACTGCCAATGGCCCGTAACATTCAATCTCCCGCTCGCCCTCTTCGAGCCGCAAATCGCCGGCACAACAAACCTCATCCAGCTCGCGTACGACTCTCCAAATAACACCCGTATCATATTCCTCTCTACCATCGCTACAATCCAGGGCTGGGACAAAGCGCCTACCCCCGTCCCCGAGGGGCCCCTCGATGACGAAAATGCCCTAAACTACGCACAGGGCGGCTACGGCCAGAGTAAGCTACTAGCAAGCAAAATCCTCGAACAAGCAAGTATACCAAGCGGCGTCCCCTCTGCCATCTGTCGAGTCGGCCAGGTTGCCGGGCCCGTGGATGCAGATGGTGTGTGGCCACCCAGGGACTGGTTTCCGACGCTTCTGCGCGCGAGCGAGACCATGGGCGTGTTGCCGAATTCGCTGGGACATTTCAACGAGGTGGATTGGCTTCCTGTGGATTATCTCTCCGGGGCGCTTGTCACGCTCGCCGTGGATCGGGATTTGGGGGGGTTCCGTACGGATAAGCCTAAGACAGGTGGGAAACGGAAAAGGGAAAGAAAGCCAGAGGGGTCTAGGTCTGGCGCGGCGTATTATCACCTTACGAATCCGTCTATTTCGTCGTATACGGATCTAGTTCCTGGTATTAGGCGTCGGCTGGAGAAGGGGCGGGAGATTGAGGTTGTTGAGACTCTGGAGGAGTGGACTGAGAGGCTTGATGGGTGGACTTCATCGAGTGAGAGGGGTGGTTCTATTGCTGATGGAGGTGAAAGGGATGTGGAATCGTCTATGGCTGCCGCGGCGGCGCTTTTGGAGTTCTACCAGGGATTGGCTCGGGATCTGGATAAACCGAGTGTGAAGCTTGATATGGCGTTGACTGTGAAGAAGATTCCTGCGTTGAGGGATGTTGGTGCAGTGAATGAGGGCTGGATTGAGAGGTGGTTGGATCAATGGGGGGTTGGGCAGTAAAGACATCATACGGTTTCTTAACTTTGCTTGTTCAAGTCAAGGAATAACAATTCGACGGACCTCTTTGACTCTCTTACCATCGTTGCTTAAAGCATGCTTACATCTACGCTTTCGAGTGAGCTTAGTGCCATGTCTGAGGGACACGATTGTCAACAATTCCCAATGCTCAAAACCCCATTGCCTAGTAGAAGGAATGTCGTCAAGAACCCCGATAACTTCCAACCTGGCAGGAAGAATGTAGATATTCAGCTGCCTGCGAACGACGGGTCGAGCAGTACGTGTGCTTCATTCAAACACTCGATTAAGTTTCTGCACAGATCCATCTGCACAACCCATCAAGCCGAGACGATAAGGTAAAGGGTAGAGCCTCATCAGATGACCGAGAGCTGGAGACCTACAACTAGTTTGCTTCGCTGTCGACGCCGCTTTGACCTGAGTAATGAAGTATGGAGATGTAACAAGCATAGTCAAGGCCGCGTGTCAAGATATGATTGCGTCTAAGCAGTAAGCACGTGCTTCTATAGGAGAATAATGTTAATGCCTTGAGAACCATGTCGGAAAGGGGAATTCCCCGACTCGGACCCGGAAATTCGGGGATGAGAGTCAGTGTAGAGCGAGACTGCAGTGCATCGTGCGAAGGATGCGGTATTTTCTTTCTTTGTCTTGTGGCGGAGTCGTCTTACTTGCGAAAGAAGATCTTCAGATTGGGCGGTCGTGTCGTCAGCAGAAGGGGTCCAAGACTCCAACTAGGTATCAGGATTCCCTGAGTTTGCTCTCGTGTTCTGGATCTTCGTCTGGTAGAGCCTTCGAGGAAGTCGGGATTTGCGATGCCTAGTTTTCCTCAGGCGTCGACATTTCGAAGACGAGGAATGCGGATGAACCGCGTGTTCCGCAACGCAGAATCGAATCGGAAAATGAGCATGGCCCAAAAAGACAAAGTCCAAAGTCCATGGTCAAGGACAAAGTCAAGGCTCCAGAAAGACACCGACTCGAAGAGCCTCGACCAGGGTCCTCATTGGCCAGGGGCTGAATTCGAGCGGTCAAACAATCCGTCCGACTCCGTGGACCGAGACCGTTGGTGCAGATTGAGGCTCACGGCTCGACCAATCTGAAGCGAACTGGTGGTCGAAGTCCCGCCCTCTTCCTGGCATGGCCTGACAGTCCAGGTGCCAAACTGCCGTACTTTCTGTTATCGACTGGATCTGAGACGACCGTGTTGAATTAGTTGAATTAGAGGTAACATAAGATTAAGCTAGTAATTATTGTGGTTGCATCTTTGGGGCTAGACCCCGTCAGGACGCCGACGAGGGCTCGGGATACGAAGAAAGCAGATCACTATAATGATGGTGCGTAAAATCGCTACTCCCCAACTGCTATCGGGCATCGTCAACCTAAGAACGGGCCTGGGCTGCGGCGTTGAGCTTCCTTGATAAACGGCCGCAGAGACTCCTCATAATCTGCGAATGCTTGTGGGAGATCCGCAGAATGTTGATTGTTGCACCGGCCAAAACATAGGCGCCGACTAAACTACTGCTCGTCCCCATCCCGCCCAGTGGAGACGGGCAATGAGCAGCGCCTCCAACGAGAACCACTCGCCCCTGATGCCACTTGTCGATACAGACTTGAACCAGTTCATGACAGAAGAAGTTAGTGGTCGTTTTTCATGCCTTCAAGAAATCGAGTCGCCTGCCATCCAGAGTCGTGAAATTGTTGTGCCCAGAATTCCTTCTGCTGTTCAATTGAGGCTTTTGGTACGCTCAATAGCTTCTTTCGATCACCCCTAAGTATACAGTAGACTTGAGTTTCTGTTGGGTTGTGGCTCCGCTGCATATGAAACCGCCCCCAAGACTGTGATATACACTACAGATGTTCTCAAACTCAGATGTCAGAAGTATTGGCCATCACGGTACTGTTGAGGAAAGAGCGAGGGGGTCATGTTATTCTGCCTGTTTACTAGAACTCTTCACCATGAACCTGAACCATGACCAGAATTCTCTTTTCTTTCTCTTCAAGATCTACCCTCCAAAAGTACCGATAACATTATTTGCAGAATCAACAAAGGACACCCCTGGCTCGTCAACAAGCTTGGTTCGCACGGTTTCCAGGAGGCCCGACCGCTTGATAACCTCGACAGCTTGCCCGCGAAGATCGATCTGCGCGCCGAAGGCCCTTAAACACGAGAAGCGCTCAACAAAAACGACCCTATGCCCAGCCTGGATAAGCCATGGCGTGTAATCACGAGCGATGAATACGGGACGAATACTCCGTACTTAGGCAACATAAAAACCACACTCTCAGTAACTACGATCAAGAATAATACCGCCATGTCGATTTGAACCGCCATATCATCATATGTCATCGTATGCGAAGGAGTTGTTAGCGGTCTCAGTATCAACCAATAGGAAAGCAGCAATCATTATCGACTGTTGGATGCTGAAGCAGCTCGGCTTACGTCGACCGTCACAGTGGCTGTGTCTGACACAGGGTTCGAATACGTATCCCTGATTTTGTGGCACTGCATTGCTGTCATTCCAGAATCTCGTCCGCTTTCACGATATATATAAGCCAGAGAGACCCTGAGGTTTTTAACGATGGAAAAAAGCTCCGTCCAACACTGCCATCAAGGTGGAGTTTCTGTTGGACTGATCGATGGACGATCGTCGATGGGGAGAAATCCGCAGCAGGCCGGTGGTGGGTTGTTTACTATTTTCGGATCGGCCCATGTTCCGTAAGAGCGTTTCGAAACGTTCTAAAAGCAAATCTTCTATTGGATAATACTCCACAGGTGGAGAATACATAGCGTGCCGGCGACGGAGCAATTGTATCCGTGACAGGAATCGTAATGTATTACACTATTCTGAAGCAAGCCTAGCGTGTCTCGTCAAATCAGGCAGCATCGAAACCACGCCTCCAGGCTCAGCCGCAATCCATCAAGAAAGCGTCGTCGTCCCTGATCTCACCCTGTTCTCTTTCCCTCTCTCCTCCCCAAGTTTGCATTATCTTTTCTCTTTACATCTCCATTTTTGTCGACCCTACTAGGTTGCAACCATTCGTATATTTATTCATAACTAGCATCGCCCAGACACCCCCCTCCCCACACTCTCTGCTGCACTGGGTTCTGCTTTACCGCCGACACTCAGGGCGTCACTTGCTTTCGACTCGAGTATGTACTCAAATGGTTTCCCGGCTCCGATCATTTAAACAGGACCGATATATTCCCCGCCTTTCTCTTGTGCACCGTCTAATCATTTGCTACTCGGCAGACCTGCCAGCCGTTAACTGGCTGCATCACTCTTCGTCTAACCAGAAACTTCCCTTTGGTTCGGTCATCCATCAACAGTGAGTCATTCCTTTCCATTCAGGTGCCCGCTCGCCCTTGCTAACGCCCTTTTCAGAACACTAGGGACCATCCACAATGAGTTCAGCACAGGACTTTGACTCTATAAGAGCCCACCCAAGGCGCCGTCCACTCAGGACAACTCAGCCATCAGTTGTTCCGTCCGAAGAGCAATCACCGTCATTACCCTCGCGGCTCCGCCTTCGCAAAGGTGAAACATTTAACCCATCCATCCTTCGCGCATCCGACCGTGACCCTATTGTACCCTCGCTACCTCGACGCTCTCCCACATGCCCTGGCGCTTTGGAAGCTATCGCCGCTGGACAACAGCGCATGGCCGAAATCTTGGACCGCCTTGACTTGAACGACGTCACTCCGTTGACCTCCGAAGATAAAGAGAACCTTCCCGCCCCCAAGAGCTTTGCCCGGCTTCACCTTGAAGCACGGAAGGAGGGCTCTGGTGAGCGCTCTCGCCAGACCAGCCCCATGCCCAAGGAACGTTCTCGGAGGGCTCAGAGAGTCCACTGCCATGCTTCTGATAGTGGAATCGGCTCCTCTATCAGCAGCAGTCAGTCTATGTCGTCTAACAAAGGTACATGGTCAAGGCCGGTTTTCTTCGCGTTTGCATTCGCTAATAACCTCTCAGTAAAAGCTGGCCAGCTGTCTCGTGGCAGCAACTCAGTCCTCACCCGCTCTCAATCTGCCATCACTCGTTCTATCAGCGCCATGGAGGCTGAAAGCTCCAAGAAGCACAAACTCAGCCCTGATGGCCACGCGGAGATTCAGAAGCACATCCTTGGTCCCCTTCTCGAAAATGAGCGACTCAAGCCATTCCACCCCATTCTTGAAGACGTCCGTCAGCAGATTGAAGATGAACGCATCTCCTGCTTGCGTGACCTTGAGAAAACGGTGTTTTCGCTCGCTCCAGCAGTCAAGACCACCGATGCCGCCTATGTTCGGTTCTGCCAGCACACCATTTTGTGTCTTGGTCAGACCGTCTCTTTCTTGAACGGCCGAGACTTGTGCACACCAACCGATAAACCCTACAATAACGGCTACTTCGTGGATCTCTTGGAGCAGGTTTCGCAGTTCAAGAGAATTCGTGACGAATGGCGGAAGAAGCACGAGACCGATGAGAAGCTAAAGTATGTGATGACCCCGTATAAATTTTATGGAACATCAATTAACCGACTATGTTTTAGGGCTCCTGAACTTAGGCTTGAAGGTGGAATCTCCAAAACTGGACGCCCTCTTGAAATGGTTGTCGAGCAAGATGGCGAGGCTGTCTCTCTACGCACTGGGAAGCCTTACGAAGATCACTCTATTCCTTCAATGAAGCGGACTCTCAGCGCGGCGTCCGCGGACGAAGGTGCCCAGCGATCTATGGCTCGCCGCAAAAAGAATGCGCCCCCCATGAACATCAACAAGAAGTGCAAGGATTGCGATAAGGTCTTTGCCCGACCATGCGACCTCACGAAGCACGAGAAGTCCCACTCTCGTCCCTTCAAATGTCCCGTTGCTTCCTGCAAGTACCACTCCAAGGGCTGGGCCACCGAGAAAGAAGCAGAGCGCCACTACAATGACAAACACTCTGACGCACCCCGCTTGTACTCTTGCCAGTTTGAATCTTGCTCTTACAAGTCTAAGAGAGAGAGCAACTGCAAGCAGCACATGGAGAAGACGCATGGATGGGTGTACATGCGCTCGAAGAACAACGGCCGAGTAACTAAGCTGGCCTCCATCCAACAGAGCCCTACCCCATCCAGTGGCTCTGCCCAGCCCAAGCCCGACATCTGGAGCATGACACCTCCCTCTGAAGTTGAATTGAAGCAGGAGCCGGTTCACTGGGGCTCTTCAGCTCTCACACCGGAAACTCTAGATTTCAATAACTTTCAACATTCTGTGACTGGGATGCCAACGCCGGTGACAGGCACAGTGGATGCTGTTACCCCCACTACGGGTACCATTAACTCGCCCTCTGAGCCATTTGATCTGCCACTAGAAAACGCTCATATTCCATTGGATATGTTCCCCGAGATGAAGGACAACTTGTTGTTCACTGGCGGAGACATGGACTTCACAGACTTCACCAATAACCCAAACATGTTCAATGACTTCTACGGTGATTTCACCTTGCAGCCACAGGGAATGAATTATGGAGATGTGCAGCAGCAACCTCAATTCGAAGACGACTCCGCTGGCTTTTTGCTTGACGTTTACAACGATATGCACACTTACGGGATTAACCCCGGCCCTGGCGGCGGTCTCTAATCTCATCACCTGCGATTGGGACGGAAAACCCGACGGTGGAACGTTTTGATTAACGTGTTACGACTTCTCTTTTTTTTTGGCAGGCGAATGCTCCGTACAGTTCACCAATGTTATATGAAATCTTTTGAATGTTGGGCATTTGCCTGTAAATAATATCACCCTTCTCAATTTATTTTTACTTTTTTTTTTCAATGAGATGCACGTTTCCTCTGGAATTTACTGGCTTTTTGAGCATGGCAACCTAGTCACCTAGTGTGGCGACGACCTGTCGTTTGCCTCTTAGATAGAATAACAAGCTGAAGAACGTTCTTATCAAATCCGATTCAAACTGCTGGTGCAAAAAGCTTGAAGCCTAGGAAACCTGCCTCCTAAGACAACTTCCCAATATCCACCGCTCATGTCTTGATTCTGCGACGGACGCGTCTAAATAAAAGTAGACGGCCCTCCACCAACCTCAGCCCATGGTCACTACAGAGTACATATATGATGACTGACTTAGTGGCTAGGTCTGTTGATACGACCTCTCCTACCGAAAAGGAATTATACGTCTCAGAACAAGTTCCATATGTTTAAGTCTCCTAGCCTTCCTTGTCTTTCTCCTTAACTAAGTATTATAGACGAAAGGAAAAGAAAAATTTTCTGGATAGTTCTTCATAGTATATTGATACTGAAGACCTTCACTAATAGATGCTTGCTTGATCATGAATCATGTTCTTTAGTTGACAAAGAGTTCTAGTAAACAGGTAGAATATCATGACCCCCCCTCGCTCTTTCCTCAACAGTATGCTTCACCCAAGATTGTAAGTCCGAAAGAAAAGGAATCCAGCCATATCTCTCAGCTCTGGCAGAAGAAAAACGCAAAATAGGGCCACCAAAGCACTGGTTTATTTCTACTTACTGTTTTTTACCGCAAGGATTTTCTCGCGGGACTGAACAACAGACATGTCTCGAGACTTTCACCTACCTGGCTGGGGGGCTGGAATTCATCTCGGGTAGAATCATCGGTGACTGGCTCCAGTAATAATATCCCAAGGACTACCTAGATAGCCGTGGAGTAGGCAGTCTTCTCCAAGGGTTTTCCCCCTCGGACATAAAGGAAAGCAGACTACCAGTTGGAAGCGTAGAATTATCTAGAGCTATTCGATAATGCATAGAGCAACAATAAAGATATGTTGATTTTGAGTATATTACTACGTGTCATGATAACATGTTCACTTTTCTATGATCCAATTCCCTAGGCATCGCTCATCGCTTACCTCGACAGGGCAATGTCATCAATTCTCATGATCATCTTCACCGTCTCCGCCGCAAGCTCAATCGCACTGGTGCTAACAAGCAGGGGCTGCAGGATATTCTCCTCGGTGATGTCGTCCTTCACACCACCGCTGCGGATGCTGACTCCAGCGTTGTGCTGGCCCTGGGCGTGGCGGTGTCGGAGCTCTGTGACAACCTTGATAGAGTTGAGACCGGCGTTCTCGGCGAGCGTCGTAGGGATGACCTCCATGGCGTCCGCGAAGGCCTTCCAGCAGATGGACTCTGTGCCGGTGATTTCACGGGAGCGCTTGGCAAGGAGATTGGCGACTTCGATTTCAGGAGCACCACCACCGGCGATGAGGGCGCGCTTCTTCACCAAGCAACGAATGACACAAAGAGCGTCGTGGAGAGAACGCTCGGCTTCGTCGAGGATGAGGTTGTTGGCGCCGCGGGCGACGATAGACACGGTTTGGTTGACCGCGTTGGCGGGAGCCTTGATGCCGGTGACCTTGACATAGCGAGCGCCAGACGACTGTACCTCCTCTACCAGGTCAGCGGTGCCGAGCTTGTCTTCTGTGAAGGAGTCGACGTTGGCGACGGGCTTGCAGCCCAAGCTCTTGCACAGGAACTCGACCTCGTCACGTTCAATGTCCTTGATGGCGAGAATCTTGAGGCGGGAAAGGAAGTGGAGAGAAAGGTCGTTCACAGCATCACGGAGAATGGACTTTTGGATCAGAAGGACGTTACACTTTGTCTTCTGGATCTTCTTGACCAAGTTGAGCAGGTACTGGCGCTCCTCCTTCAGGATCTTGTCCATCTGGCGGTAGTCGTTCACAACAATCTGGTTTTCCATCTAATAAAAAACGTCAGCAACTACATTACCCAGTATCCACAGCATCAAGAAACGTACATCAGGTTTGGGCGGGCTGAGCTGGAACTGAATCAATCCTATCCGGGCCTTCTCAATCCTCGTGGGACCACCGCTGCTCTTGATAACCCCCTGGTTCAGGACCAAGCCATCAATCATCGCACTGTCCTCAATTGTTCCGCCAACCTTCTTGACAATTCTGATGTTCCTGAGGTCCACGTTCTCTGCTGTCTTAGGGTCAACCACCTTCAGCACGGAGTCCACGGCCATCGGCCCGAGAAGGCTGGAATGCTGTGACACAATCTTGGAGGAAAGCGAGGTCGACGCGGCTTGGACGAGGGTGGCACGGTCCATCAGGTTGATCGGTCGAGACATGTTGTGAAGAATTTCAACGGCAGCAGCAGCGGCTCTCTGGAAGGACTCGGAGATCACAGTAGGGTGAATACCCTTTCCAAGCAGACGCTCAGCCGCAGCCAGCAGACTTCCGGCAATCACAACAACCGATGTTGTTCCGTCTCCAGCCTCAACATCTTGAGCAGCACTGAGGTCGACTAGCATACGGGCAGCGGGGTGCATAACGCTCATATCTCTCAACATCGTGTTTCCATCGTTGGTCTGCGGGGGGTAGTCGGTTAGTGTGTTGTATTTCGGAAAGTCAAGTGGGCATTCATACGATAATTGTGTGTCCTTTGGGCGTTTGGATCTGTATTTAAATTAGCAGCTGAATCGACCCGAGTGGAAGTCTGATGCCTACCATCTTGTCCATACCCCTGGGTCCCAATGACTGTATAGCGAATTAGCCCCTCATCCTGATACTTCCATCATTGCACGCGTACCGTTCTAATTGCATCGGAAACCGCTGCATCTCATTAGCATTATAATTTATTTCCAAAATCACACATAACGCACCTCTGGCAGCGAGAATGTTGGATGCCCGCACGGCGACAGGCTTCTCCTTGTCCTGCAAGATATCAGTTTCGGCCCACAGTGAATTCCCCTCCGCAATCGACGCACCTTGAATGAGGTGCTGCTAGGAGCAGCTGGGGGAGCAGCGGAAGCCATATTGTGAGAAGCTATGATGCAGACACCGTAGCCTATGGAGACAAGTAAAAAAAGAAAAGGGGGTGGTAGAGACGGAGAACAGGACTGGTCCAAAGGCGGCTCTCGAAATTCTTCCAGGCTGCGGGTTTGCACTTTGGGCGGTGTTGCGCTCTGGGGCTTGGCGCCCACTAGCGTCAACAGCTCAAGCTGGGACCGACGGGCAGACTGGACAGCTCTCGACGACATCACCTCTCTTCCATCTCTCACTCTCACACAATATCCATCTCATTTTCTTCGTTTTCCTTCCCAGGACACCCTTATCCGTTGACACTTGTACATTATTCTATCTGCGACTGTTGTTTCGTCTCTCGACCAGCTGTTTAGCCACATCCTCTCACCATGCCTTCCGCCACGGGAGAGAACTGGGAGAAGTACAAGAAGAATTTTGCTGATGAGGAAGAGCCCGAGAAGAAGATTACCCCCCTTTCAGACGAGTATGTCGCTTGCTATCATCCCTACCGCTCCAGCGCCGCGGTTGCCGCGCTATGATGCCAGTTGCTGACGAAGCGCAGGGACATCCAAGTACTCAAGACCTACGGCGCAGCTCCATACGCGAACGCATTAAAAAACCTAGAGAAGCAGATTAAGGATAGACAAGCGAGCGTGAATGAGAAGATTGGCGTCAAGGTATGCACTGGCTTTCTCCAACAACATCCGCGTCGCGGCAAGGAAAAGGAAGGGAGCTGACGTGCTTAGGAATCCGACACTGGTCTTGCACCTCCACATCTTTGGGATGTTGCCGCGGACAGGCAACGTATGGCGGAGGAGCAGCCGCTTCAGGTGGCTCGCTGCACAAAGATCATCCAAGATGAGAAGGACCAAGACAAGAGCAAATATGTCATAAACGTCAAGCAGATTGCCAAGTTTGTGGTCAACCTAGGGGAGCGAGTGAGTCCTACAGATATCGAAGAGGGCATGAGAGTTGGGTATGTTTGTATCTCTATTTTATGGGGTCTATTTTGACTGACTGTTCTTTTCAGTGTCGACCGAAACAAGTACCAGATTATGTTGCCACTCCCGCCTAAGATCGACCCAAGCGTTACAATGATGACAGTTGAAGATAAACCCGATGTCACATACGGAGACGTTGGAGGCTGCAAGGAACAAATCGAGAAGCTACGAGAAGTCGTTGAGATGCCACTATTGTCACCCGAGCGTTTCGTCAACCTAGGTATCGACCCACCAAAGGGTGCCCTTCTCTACGGTCCCCCCGGTACCGGAAAAACCCTTTGCGCACGAGCCGTCGCCAACAGAACCGACGCGACCTTCATCCGTGTCATCGGTAGTGAACTTGTCCAGAAGTACGTCGGTGAGGGAGCCCGCATGGTTCGTGAGCTCTTCGAGATGGCCCGAACCAAGAAAGCCTGCATCATCTTCTTCGACGAAATCGATGCAGTCGGTGGAGCCCGTTTCGACGACGGCGCAGGCGGCGACAATGAAGTTCAACGTACTATGCTTGAACTGATCACACAGCTAGATGGTTTCGACGCTCGAGGTAACATCAAGGTCATGTTCGCGACCAACCGACCGTCAACACTCGATCCCGCTCTGATGCGTCCTGGCCGTATCGACCGTAAAATCGAGTTCTCCCTCCCCGACGTAGAGGGCCGTGCTAATATCCTCCGTATTCACGCCAAGAGCATGTCCGTGGAGCGCGATATCCGATGGGAACTCATCTCTCGACTCTGCCCCAACGCAACAGGTGCGGAGCTTCGCAGTGTTGCAACAGAGGCCGGCATGTTCGCCATCCGTGCTCGACGGAAGGTCGCCACGGAGAAGGACTTCTTGGCGGCCGTGGATAAGGTTATCAAGGGTAACCTGAAGTTCAACTCGACAGCGACGTACATGCAGTATAATTAGATGGATACTTGCTAGGGTTTCTGTGGTTGCATCTTTGGGATTACATTGCATGGACTGGACGTGTATGTTATGATCAATTTAGCTAGGAATTCAGTCCACGATGGTTTCAATAGTCATTGTTCATCAACAATAATAAACGTTGTGTAGAGACTTTATTGCCGTTCTATCTCGGCTTCATCTCCCGAATAGTATCACATGACTCTATCACGGCTCATCTCGGCTTTCGAAGAGCACAAGAACAATCAACAGCCGATTGCAGTCGCAGAAAGGTCAACCTCGTAAACAGTATCTGGCGTGCCTTTTCACTTAAGAATAGCCAGTAGCTCTACCCCAGGCAATCCCAGCCCCATCATCATCCACTACTTAACCCCGTAGACCCCGGAATTTCTCTCTTTAAATGTATAGCCGGGATAAAGGAAGACCGGCACACGTGCCCAGCAGCGACCGCGGCCAATGGCATCCCCCCGGCTGCCCGAGGTGATTACCACTAGACACAATCTAATTGGCCGGCTCGGCCCCGGTCCTCCCCGTCGGCAAGTGAAATACCATGATTAGGTCAGCCGAACTTCCGCTCTTCGCGGATCCAGCAAAAGTGTACTCGGAGCTTTGCAAGTTCACTTCACTGCACTCCCTCGTTGCTGCTGCTGCGCTGATTGACATCCCTCTCCCCTCCTCCGCCCCTCCCTGGTCTGTTTTTTGTTAGGGAAGAGCTAGGTTTCTTTTTTTATTTTTATTTTTCTTCGTGCGGTTTGACATCATGAGCTCCCTTGGCTTGCGGAGCTTGGCTCCCGCCTCGAAGGTTGGTTTATTTGATTCGAATATTCCGCTGTGCGAGTTGAGGCTAATTAGGATTTTGGGGACAGATCTCCCGTGCTTTGAGGGATCAGAGACGTCTATTTTCATCCTCCCGACCTGCAGGTACGCATTGAAGACCGAGACAAGACAGAATTGCGGTTTCGCCTGTTGCTAACCCGCCCTTGCGCAGCCCGCATCTTCGGCAGCAATCCTCTGCGCGCTAAGGCCGCTGAAGGCTACATCTCAGATAAATACCCGGTCATTGTAAGCAATTGGACTCAATTGTATTCATAGGAGTCGCGCGGGATTGGTTCTGATTGTGTATAGGACCACGAATACGATGCCGTCGTCGTCGGGGCTGGTGGTGCCGGTCTGCGTGCCGCCTTCGGTCTTGCTGAAGCTGGATTCAACACTGCCTGTGTCTCGAAGCTTTTCCCTACTCGATCTCACACTGTCGCCGCTCAGGGTGGTATCAATGCTGCCCTTGGAAAGTAGGTGTTGCAACTGTATATCAAATTGTCTCCTGTCGCATCGCGCTAATTCCTGCCAATAGCATGCACCCCGATGACTGGAGATGGCACATGTACGATACTGTGAAGGGTTCCGATTGGCTTGGTGACCAGGATGCTATCCACTACATGACGAGAGAGGCCCCCGCTAGTGTTCGTGAGCTCGAAGGTTACGGTTGCCCCTTCTCCCGTACCGACGAGGGTCTCATCTACCAGCGTGCTTTCGGTGGTCAGTCGAAGGAATTCGGCAAGGGAGGACAGGCCTACCGTTGCTGTGCCGTCGCGGATCGTACCGGTCACGCTCTTCTGCACACTCTCTACGGACAGTCTCTGCGCCACAACACAAACTACTTCATTGAGTACTTTGCCATGGATCTGCTGATGGAGAACGGCGAGTGCCGCGGTATCATTGCTTACAACCAGGAGGATGGAACTCTCCACCGTTTCAAGGCTCACCACACTGTTCTGGCCACCGGTGGATACGGACGTGCCTACTTCAGTTGTACATCTGCCCACACCTGTACCGGTGACGGTATGGCTATGGTTGCCCGTGCTGGTCTCCCTAACCAGGATCTGGAGTTCGTCCAATTCCACCCCACTGGTATCTACGGTGCCGGATGTTTGATTACAGAGGGTGCTCGTGGTGAGGGTGGTTACCTACTCAACTCCGAAGGTGAGCGTTTCATGGAACGTTACGCTCCTACCGCCAAGGATCTTGCTTCCCGTGATGTCGTCTCTCGTTCCATGACCATGGAAATCCGTGACGGCCGTGGTGTCGGTCCCGAGAAGGACCACATCTACCTGCAGCTGAGCCACTTGCCCCCTGATCTCCTTCATGAGCGTCTCCCCGGTATCTCCGAGACCGCCTCCATTTTCTCTGGTGTCGATGTTACCAAGCAGCCCATCCCCGTCCTGCCCACCGTCCACTACAACATGGGTGGTATCCCCACCAAGTTCTCTGGTGAGGTCCTGAGTGTGGATGAGGCCGGTAACGACAAGGTTGTCCCTGGTCTGTACGCTTGCGGTGAAGCCGCCTGTGTCTCCGTCCACGGTGCTAACCGTCTCGGTGCCAACTCTCTTCTGGATCTGGTCGTCTTCGGTCGTGCTGTTTCTCACCGTGTCCGTGAAATCGCCTCCCCTGGCAAGCCCCACTCCGAGCTGGCCTCTGATGCCGGTGCCGAATCCATCAAGGACCTCGACTTTGTCCGTACCGCTGATGGCCCCAAGTCCACCTTCGACATCCGTAACGCCATGCAGAAGACCATGCAGACTGACGTCTCCGTCTTCCGTACACAAGAGAGTTTGGATGAGGGTGTTGAGAAGATCACCAAGGTAGACGAGATCTTCGACCAGGTCGGCACCAAGGACCGCAGCATGATCTGGAACTCCGACCTTGTTGAGACTCTTGAACTCCGTAACCTGTTGACTTGCGCGTAAGTATTCCTTTCAAGAAAGGGTTTAAAAAAGAAACAGATGACTAACAAACCCTGTAGCTCTCAAACCGCTGTTGCCGCCGCTAACCGTAAGGAATCCCGCGGTGCTCACGCCCGTGAGGACTTCCCCGAGCGTGACGATGAGAACTGGATGAAGCACACCCTCACGTGGCAGAAGACGCCTCACGGCAAGGTCGATCTCGGCTACCGTAGCGTCGTCGACACGACCCTGGACGAGAAGGAGTGCAAGCCTGTTCCTCCCTTCAAGCGTGTTTACTAAGCACGTTCAGTGTCTTTGCCAATCGTTCACCAGATCCAAAGCGGCATTATTGCTGATAGAGATCTGGCTTCGGGTTGTTTCTTGGGAGGCGGGATTGGAGTAGCCTTTCGACTCGAAGGAGGAAAAGAGGCGTCATGAAATTCGATCGGAATAATTTCCTTTGTCTTCATATGTGTATATCCATTGTTTATCTTCAAGGCGATGAGTTGGGAGTACTCACGTTCTATTGTTTTTTATAGCCCATTTGTTAGCTTATACAACGGAGTTTTCTTTGCTTGAGCCCTCGATGAGGAACGTACCTTGACAATTCGCTCAGAACGATGGTCACTTCAAACGCTCGTTAGCTTGGCTTTTGATTGACAAAGGAGACTAGAGGCTGACAACCCCGTCTGGTGGACCTCGTGGCTCTTTGTTTGTACAAAGGGCCAGCCCCCTCGCAACGTGGCCGAAAATCATCAGAAAGGAAACCCATAAAAAAACATGGTTACTCTCGGCGACCGCATTAAGGATAGTCGTGTTCGAGTGTTTCCAATTCATTCCAGAACCCTGATCGTCTCATGTTGAACAGTGTTTGCCGACCAATAAAGGACTAGGTGCCAACCATCCTATCCTCGATGGCATCGCCTAAAATACGCTGAAAGGATGCCTGGGCTCGTGATACCCCCTGTTGAAGGGCCAACGTCAGTCATCCGTGGGACTGTTCATTGAAGGAGTTGATTCGCAGACACGGCATCTTCATATGTCTGGATCTCACTTCTCACACAGCATTCTCACCATCGTTCTGACTCTGTACTCGAATGCTGAGCCGGCCTCATGCGTTAAACGCACTCGTTAAATCGCTCTTTTGCTAGCGTTTTTCCTTTTCTCTTTTTTGTAAGACACTGCATTTTAATGGCGGAAATAGTGGCTCGTCAGGATACGGCGTGTGCACCCAGCACAGATTGGTATGTCTGCTCAGGTGGATTCCGAGGCTGCTGCTCCGTTGATCCATGTGGCTCAGGGTGTCCAGATTCGAAAGGTGACAAGTCGCCTTCGACGGAACCAGTGGACACTAAAGGGAAGATATCGGTGACAACGGTCACGGCGACGGCTACGTCGAAGACAAGCACGAAGACCACAAGAACGACGACGACAGAAGCGGCAACCACAACAGCGACAGTTAAGCCGACGACAACAACGGACAGCACTCTCACCAGCAGTGTTGAGACTGACCAAACGACTACCACGTCTGCTACCTCCATGTCAGAAACTCCCGATTCCCAACCTACCTCAATCGGGACCACCTCGTCTTCCAGCCAAAGCCACGCCAACTCAAAAATGATTGGAGGCATTGTCGGAGGCATAATTGGCCTGTTGTTGATTCTATGCATCGTCGCATTCCTGGTGTTCCGTTCGAGAAGAAAGCGAGGGAAGCGGTTCACCCTCCTTCACTGGAGATGTCCTCGAGCAGAGTATACAGAGAAAAGCGTCGAGGATGGCAATGCACCCAGCACGCAAGCCGCTCCAGTGCAAGCCCAAAACCAGCAAGCCCAAAACCAACAAGCCTCAACGGCCGTCCGCAATATCGTAACCGGTCCACCTAATAATCAGCCACAAACTATACCAGAAGAGCAATCACCAGACATCTCGCCACTTCAAAGCAACCAAAATAATTCACCACGAACAATCGCATCTGTCTCCTCACCATCAACAGTAATAAATCCTAGACGTACCAGGAATTCATGCTCCAAGTCTGCAATCATCGCCCCTCCCCCAGACGCTATACACCCGGCCTTCCGCGAGACCGGACACCCTCCAACCGCACCATACTTACCACCCACCACCATCCCAGAAATAACCACCATAAGTACCACCACAAACACTCACCCGGACTCCACCCCCGAGCTCTTCGACACAGGCTTCTACCTCGGCCGCCTCGAACTCCCCGCCAGCTCCTCCCGTGAGCTCATCAACATCCCCTTCAACGAGCGCCAGCGCCAGCGTCAGCGCCAGGACGAACAGAAGCAGATCTACCGCGCGGCAGGTCTGCCATCCCCAATAATTACGCACGACGGAGCAATCCTATCAGCAAACTTCAACAGCGTCCCTGTTGATCCTGATTCGCATGCAATGAGCTTCATGGAGTATGACTCTGCGAGCGAACTGAAGCCGTCGACGCTGGCACCGCCCGGGTCACCACCACCAGTTTACCATTCTGACCGGAGGAGGGGCTCGTTCCAAGTGAAAGAGAGGGTGATGGAGAAGTTCCGGAGGAGGTCAAAAATGACATGATATACTATGTAGCATACTTTTATGCTTGTTTCTGTCTTTCCAGATCATCTTCTTTCTCGGGAACCTTTGGGCCCACAACAGACAACAGCGAATTGTTGAAGAAACAACGAGAAAGTGGAAGATAAGAAAGATGAGGTGAGACGAAACACATGAGAAGAATAAAGTAATGGAGGTGGGATGCTCCTTCCTTTCCACCTGCTCCTTCCTTACTACCCCTCGTCCCTTCCGCCGTCCGTTCGTTCTTTCCCGACGGGAGGGCCGGGAAACTCCAGCTTTTTGGTAGTCGTTCTTTCCTATTTGGGTTCCTTCGTTTTCGTGGTCTTCCACCCTAACAACCCTAACGCCCTACATTACCGGAACGGCTTACTGGTTTTGGTGAGGATGTC
The DNA here is from genome assembly GCF_016861865.1 of Aspergillus puulaauensis. Taxonomy (NCBI): domain Eukaryota; kingdom Fungi; phylum Ascomycota; class Eurotiomycetes; order Eurotiales; family Aspergillaceae; genus Aspergillus; species Aspergillus puulaauensis. The sequence goes on from NC_054859.1 coordinate 1,602,110, forward strand.
CAGGTTTTCTTTTTCGTTTTCTTTCTTTGCTTTTTCTTTTTCCTCTGCTTGGGTTAGATCGCTTGTTACTTAGAAGACTCTGCTGAGCCGAGTCTGGTTTTGTTTACACGTTACACTTGTTGCATGCATACATGGCGCATGGCCTATTTACTAGACTGTCACTATACTGTACCTATTTATTTTATTTGTTAGGTTATATTAAGGGGGGACGGGGCTGGAAGAGGAATAAAAACCCAAAATGCTTCTCTTTATATGCATTAACCCATGTATCTTGTTTCTCATGATGTAGATCCTATTCATCCGATCATGATGCCCATTTTTGTTCACTTTTTTAAAAAATCCCTTATCCAGCGGGGTGCGGGCAGGGCACGTCCAGAGTAGTTATACTTTATAGGATGCTCTTAAGCACAGAGGTCTGCTCGAGGACAGCACGCTTGCTGCAGCCACCGATGGCGTCTTTCAACTCAACCGCGCGCTCATAGTTCAGGCACTCCTGGATGTCGTCACCGAACCGGGAGTCAACGCCCTTGAGCTGTTCCAGTGACAGCTGATCCATGGGCACGTTATGCTTCTCGCCCAGCGCAACGACACGGCCGGAGATGTGGTGGCCCTCACGGAAGGGGACGCCCTTGCGAACGAGGTAATCGGCGAACTCGGTGGCTAGCATTTCAGGGGCTAGAGCAGCGACCATCTTCTCGGGGATGGTGGTCAGAGTGGAGAGGACACCGGTGGCGATCTGGATGCTGTCGCCGACGGTCTTGATGTGATCTAGGAGAGGCTCGACGCTCTCTTGCAGATCCTTGTTGTATGTTGTAGGCAGGCCCTTGATAGTCATCATCAGACCAGCCATGTGGCCGAAGGCGCGACCGGACTTTCCACGCAGAAGCTCCAGGCTGTCTGTTACAGTCATTCAGTTAATCATATCATATAAATCTGGAAATAAGCAGGTAATGACTCACCAGCGTTCTTCTTCTGAGGCATCAGCGACGAGCCAGTCGAATAAGCATCCGACAGACGAACGAATCCAAATTCCAGACTAGAGTAGATGATCAAGTCCTCGGCCCAGCGAGAGATCTTGAGCATGAACGAGCTACCCCACTGCATAGTCTCCATAGCGAAATCACGGTCACCGACGGCATTCATCGAGTTGTAAAGCAGCCCCTCAAAGCCCAGCTCCTTAGCCATGGACTCACGGTCAATTTGGAACGGGTTTCCAGCGAGGGCACCGGTACCGAGAGGAGAGCGGTTAACCCGCTTTGTGACCTCGCGCAGGCGCTTCAGCTCGTCGGCGAACGCAGTGGCGTGAGACAGCAGCCAGTGACTCCAGCGGACGGGTTGAGCCTTCTGCAGATGGGTGTATCCGGGCATGAGGTAGTCAATTTCAGACTCCGCACGAGCAATGCTGACCTTAATCAGGTCGCTGAGGAAGTTATCCAGCTTCCGCAGCTCATCCCGCAGCCACAGGCGCAGGTCGGTTGCGATCTGCTCGTTGCGGGAACGGCCGGTGTGTAGCTTTCCTCCGATGTCCTTGCCAATGATCTCCGATAGGCGGCGCTCATTGGCAGTGTGGATGTCCTCGTCATTTTCCTTGACGACGAAGGCGTTGGTGCTCCATTCCTCTGCGATCTGCTTGAATCCGCGCTCGATCTCGGAGAACTCGTGTGCGGAGAGGATGCCGGACTTTGTGTTGGCGCGAGCGAAGGCAATGGAGCCAGCGATATCTTGACGCCAGAGGATGCGGTCGTAGGGTAGGGACTCGTTGTATTGGACCATAAGGGGGTCGAGGCCCTCTGTGAATTGAATGTTTGGTTAGTTCTGGGTAGTGGGATGGAAGGCCATTGAGGATGTCACTGACGAGTAAATCGACCTCCCCACAGCATGTTCTCGGCTACTCCTTTGGGACCGCTCATTTTGGAGGAATTTGGGTGTTTCCGAAGGGAATTGACACAAAATCAGCGCTCTGTAGTTGTTGACGAGGTTAATGTTTGTCGCCGATAAATCGAAAATGAATCATTGAGTGTGGGTGGTTGCGCTAGCCGTGTTGGGATGACTCATGTCAATTCAGTCGATCACAAAGGTTCTTTCCGGTTGACAACGATGCCTTCAGTTGCAGTATACCTATCCTACAAATGGCTCCCCGTGTGACATTCCACAATATAGAGGTCGAGAGCTACCCCGTCCAAGTTCGATTGAAACGCCTGGGCACACGGAGTTCGCTATGTACAACTGAAGTAAACTACTATTCAAAGTATATACATTGACACTCACCACATCACTCTGGACAATAATATATAATCATGCGACAGCGATAGGTAATTCAATCGCAATACTAACATCCAAAAGAACAAAGCAATAGATTGGCATACACCCTATATTCTCACGGAGTGACGAACGCCAGATGAGACCTCTCTACCAACAACGTAAACAAACTTCCAGCCAGCCACGAATCAATAAGACTGCAACCGAGGAAACCAACCCTACCAATAATGCATACTCCCTTGGTGAGTAATCTCAATCACAGCAGGGCTCGACTATAGCTGGGCAGGGTACGTACTTGCCAGCTAGCCGTATCCCATGCAAAGCATTGCAAAGCAAGCAATACCAATTGGCAATAAAGAGTAAGAGCTGCGACAAGCTGGAGACCGCCAGTGTTATCCTAGCCCACCAAGAATAAACCCCGGCCCTACTCTAGGTGTCTATCCTGACACCCAGAACAGAAGAAGTATTTGTCAACCCAGGGGTGAACTAACTAGCGGGACGATCAGGCGAAGAATACGAGACAGCCCATGTCTTCGCCCTACGTAGGGAAGTGTCCGAGTGTTCGAGTGTCCAGGTGTCCGAGCGACGTACAAGTGCGAGCGAGCCAGGCAGCCCCATACTGATCCTCATAATCTTCCGCAACCGCAAGTGGGTTCCGGGCACCTGGTATGGAGTACAGAGGGTATCGACTAGACTAGGTATGGAGAAAGACTAAGGAGCAAGGACAAGGTGGACAAGCCAAGGAGCATCATCGTAACCGACTGACTCGTGAGTATCACTCACCGTCCAAGACGAGATTCAGCGACCCGAGTACCTGGAAACAAAGGCGCGTCCGCCCCACTGAGGCTTCGTGTGGGCATCGCGTGCCGCTGTCAGATGCGAAAAGGGGTAAAGGGGATGGATCTCATTGCTGGCGGGCGCCTAGCTGCCAGCTGGCCCAGGCTGGGCCCTCCTCTGTAAAGCGTCGGTGATCCTCGGGCATGACACATGTCGATTGTCGATCCTCATCAGGATCCAGGATTGGAGATCGCTGGCAAGTTCAACCCGGTGAGCTGGTCAAAGGATTCACCAGAACGATCCAGATGAAATCTAGGGCCGGGCATCAATGGTCACGACTCAGGAGCCAGGACGGGAGATCGGGCGGAAGCCTCATGTTGGGACTTGGCCGAGAGGATGATGGCTTCGGATCCGGAAGGTCGGTCTACAGTTGACTGGTCGAAGTAATTTAGAAGTGCATGAGGCTTGAACCTGACAGCTGAAACATGAAGGGGCGGAAACCGATCGGGCGGTTCGAACTGTCAAAGGTTGCGATGGAGAGATGGATCCTGTTCCTTGTCGCTGTCGAACTTCTCCCCCTGAGTTGGCGTCAAGACCAAGAGACCTCTTAACGCCGATCTGACTCCGGGACTCAGTCTGGCGGGGATCGAAAATTCGAAATAGAACTGGAGAAAGTGAAACCATCAAGCGCAAGGATGGGGGGTGTGCTTCGTGATGATGCTACAGAGTGGAAACCCCCGAATAACGTAAACATTGCAGAAATGAAAAAGAAGCTCCTGATCTGCAGCTGCGTCTTCCGTTGCTCCGTCCTCTGTAGGGCTCGGGGAGACCGACTCGCAGCTGTGGCTGTGCACAAATAAAGTACATGCAGAGAAAAGATTTTCAGTCTCCTCTCGCATGGCTTGCCCCGTTTTTGTCAACGACCTGAGTCAATCCGTTTCTTTTCTGATTCTGTCATCGAATTCCATTCTTCAGACACACGTCAGAAAAAAAATAGTTCCCCACCTCGTATAAACTATTCGTGGTGTGGGCACTGTCCCGCTTATTTTCAATGCTCACGTATTGTTTTGGCTATAGGTTGAATTGGTTAAATTGGTTAAATTGTATTTTCGCTAGAAATAACTCGATAATGACAGATATTTGGACACTGAGCCTATCCAACGGTAAAAAGAAAGGCAAAAAAAAAAAAAAAAGAAAGACCCAAAAAAAAAACAAAAGGAAAAACATGGAGGGAAAAAGAGCGACAATGCTATTGGTCATAAATCATCAAGTCATGAGCAATCGCCCTCTTGCTTCATTTCACTCCCAAGGACTACGTGGCCCCACCATCCAATCTTCCATAGCAAGCCACTCACTCCAATGCTTTTCGGCCTCGCTGAGCTCTTCTTCAGTTGTGTCGTGGAGTGGTCGTATGAATGGAGTTTGCTCGTCTGGCAGGACATCGTAGGCGGCCTTTGTTGATGCCCACCCGTTGCTCTTTGCGGTGAACAGATAATTCATCCTCTCCTGCTTGCGGATGTTGCCGACGCCATTGAGCCAGTCGGCGCCGAAAAATGTTTCGAGTATAGGTACCGTGTCGTTTCCTGTCGCAACGAGGCGCCGAATATAGTGCCGCAGCGAAATTTGCGATGAAGGGCTGGCACTAGAGGCGCCAAAGCGCATGACAGGATTCGATAGTTGCTGACAGGGGAGGCGGATATTGATGTATGCTGCGAGAGATTGCACAGGAAGCGAATGTTGCGCATGGTCAAGAAAGTGCTGCATGGACGCTGTGTAGTGCGAATACCAATCGGGCAAATGCACTTGGTAGAGACTCGCGCGGTCTAGAGTTGGACCATCTGGCGCAAGCGGCGGCCCGCTTGGGGCGTCTGGGCTGGAAGGTAGATCCATCGAGGAAGGACGGAACGGCTCAAGTCTGCCGAAAGCGTGTTCAGCTTCCAGATGAATGGGCTCTGTTAAAGGGGGAATTGCGCTTTAGCGACGGGTCTTGTGTAGAGAGCCGCGGAAAAGACCCATCGATGATGGAAGGAGCGACTTACTTGCGAATGGAGAAGGCAGTGCGGCGACGAAAGAGGGATCGAGCATACCCATAGACAGAGAGGCCTCCCTTCCAGAATCGTGTACGTTCAGTGGCATTTCCGTTGTTGGGCATATAGGGAGAAATAGTCAAGACGGGGTCAAGGCAACCCAAGAGTACTGGTACTATGTAGAGTAGAAGAGCAGTGGAAATTGTTTCCAAGGTTGGCAAATGCGTCCTAAAGAGAAAGAGCTGAATTGATTGAATGTTTTGGCTTGTGGATGGATCTAAGAGAGTGACATGGAGGGAGACGAGCCCTCCTTATAGCAGCCGGCAGCACCATCCCCATCCCCCCAACAGCTGCAGGCCCAGCACGGTCATTCCGAAGCACGAAGTCTGGTTCCCGCGAAAAAGGAAAATGTAAGATGAACCGAGAATAGGACGATCAATGGTGTAAGAACCGTCCAAGTAAGCTATATGCCGGGCCCGCCGGGGGCAGTGGAGCTCGGAGCAGGATATTCTTGCTAATCCGAGGATCTGAAGCTATCGCAGAAGCTCCTATTGAAAGATGGTATCAAGCCACAGACAGTTGCAGCCACAGAGAAAAATCAGCCACGCATTGTGGAGCCCGGGTTGGGCCTCGGCTCTTCGGGGTGAGCGATTGTGCAGTGGCTGTGTTCTAAATGGGGCTGGTGCTCGCATGCCTGAGGCTGCAAAAGCCGATCATGCCCGTGGCGCAGCACGCCCTATGGGTCGCTGTCGCATGGCAGGTCGCGTTCCTTGCCCGTTGAGGAACAGCGTGAGCACTGGCCAGATAGACTATTGCTCTTAGTCGCTGCGTGGTCCCGAGAACCTGGACTGAGGACGTGCGACGGTGCGAGTCGTAGTCAATCTGATCCAGGGCCGCAGGGATTTGGAAATCATCTCGATTAGCGCATCCTTCCTTGGGCAGGGCAGGACTGGATTATAGGAGTCACGACCGATTATAGGACTAAGGATTACGGGGTCGGTCTCGACTTTCGATTCTTGACTTGTTGGTGTGGATTCAGGCCCAATCTCCTCCTTGCTTATTGTGCCCGAATCCCACCTTTCTCAGATTGATTATTGCCCATTTGCTGTAGAAAGTGAAGATGATGATGAGGGGTGAGTGATGGTGAAGTGCCATCATCGTCATTCAAATCGCCGTCTAATCTGGGTAGTATTACCAGAGTCACCGGAGACCAGGCGACTGGAGAGATCCGTGCCGAAAAAATCAATAGTGTGGGAAGGTTGTGACAGCTCTGGTCCCCAAGCTCGCAAAGCCACGGCCGCCCGTCCTGACTCCTCTGGGCAAAGGATCTCAGGGCGATCGCAGAAAATCATGACACATCCCCACCCACTGTGATCCTCCGCTTTGATTCCTGGGCCCTGCTCTAGTCCAACCCAGACTAGCAGTGTCTTGACTCTTGACAGAGAGGTCAGATGAGGGGAGGAGAGGGGAAGAGGGGAAGTTGCGTGTCAAGGCCTCATAACCAGCGTCATCCTACATATGCAGTCACACGGTTGTCCAAAAACGTGGAGGGGGCCTGAATTAGGAGGGGGTGGACGCAAGGGGCTCTGGGAGCAACTGCATCGCGAGTGCAAGTGGAAGTGCGAGGTTGAGGTTGAACACTGTCGGGCACTCCGGTGGCATGAGATTAACAGAGTGACGAGTAACAGGGACAGACCCTGTCGGCATGGGCTGCTGTGGATCCCCAGAGTCTTGGGAACTCGGGAGCCTGCAGAGTCCAGAGTAACCCACCTGATTTGCTGAGCAGCTGCAGTGCTTGACCGCAACGCTGGTGCAGCCCTGAGCGAGCAATTGTGGCTTGGATTGCCCTGCCGGTCATGCTGTGCGACTGCATGGGCGATGAGACCGAACCTCTCCGAATGGACACCTCCAAGACGCCAAACTTGGCACATTGCGCACTAGTTATCTTTAGCGAGACACCATCCGGAGGTTAATCGACTAGTGCAGGCACTGGCGCCCCCTGATTGGCCTTGTTTGTCGACTGCGGGCTGTTGGAATGAGAAGACTCCTGCGTGTGGAATTCAAATCATCGGCTCGAGATGCGATCGTGCCCCCAATCACGATGTCACTGATGACGCTAGAATGGCCCCGAGTAAGCTGTGGATTGCCAGATTCCCACAGATTGACAAAAAAAAGAAATGTGCAGCTGATTGCAGGGTCTCCAGGCCATGCGCTGGACTTCTCCACACCGACACCACCGCTGTCAGACAGTATAAGACCTTCAAGGTTTCTCCCGGTTGTTGACAGTAGATTATTCACATCTACAAGTCCTCAGAACGTGACTCGACTGCCATCTCAACAACCATCTCGACTTCGATTTACTTTGCATCCTTACAGTATTCCAATCTGCACTTCAACACAATGACTTACAAGTCCAACTACGAACCTTATGTGAGTTCTACCGCCGCCTCGGCACAAACACCAGCATCTGACCGCGCTCAGACAAGCCAGACAAGCCAGAGTTTCGATCTGAGCGGGCTCCGTCCCTCTATAGAGCTGCTCTACCCACTCGGAGACCTCTACCCTCACGTCGTGGCGCTGCAATTACAATCCGAAGACGAAAACCCATGGTCCGCAAGCAAGAACTTCTCTGGATACCAGGACATCGCATACTGGGCGGAGGTTGTCTCGTCGCCACGATCATTGCCGGAACATTACTCGAAACGATCCTTTCGCAGGTGCAGCGGTAAGTTCATCGACAGTCCACGTTCTCCAGCCGGTCCCGTCCCTTGTGACATGTTCCTTGCCTGATATGACCGGTCTCAGCTAATGCGGAATCCAGAATCCACAAAGTCACGATTTGTTTCTAGAATCCGCCGACTTCTTAGCCGCGACGAACTACGAAAGCGCCGGCGTTTCGCGTGAACACGAACAATATCAAACACCCAGTCTCCACCTGTCTTCGTTGCCTTCTTCTCAGCTCAGCCAGCCAGTCGTCAGCCGTATACCCTAATGAACTTCGCTTCTCATCTCCATTTCGAACTGCGCAATTCTTCGTTTCTCGCTTACCATTTCACCCCTTGCATACCTACTTGCATCACTCAACGAATTACGTTCCATTGCCTGCATCAGGCGGGCTATGTCTGCGTGCCTGCGGACCGGAGTACTACGTACTATACTTCCACCAGTCTATGCATGACCTTTCCTTTGTCACTACTATTATTATTACACTTTGTCGTCACACCGGCATTCCAAGCTGGCCTACCTCGACCGCTCTTTCATACCTAGACTGTTTCACTTTTGTTGTCTAATATTTTCGGCTTCTCATTCGGCGTTTTGCATTAGCGAGGTGTTCGTTGGGCGTTCATCAGTAAGGGACGGACGCATTGCATTGCCATGGGCATTTCGGTCATTTGATTTGATTTCTTGTCAGCCTGCATTCTTGTGTCTTGTGTCTTAGCGAAGTTAGCACCCTGCACCACGTTTCAGGGTAGCGCATGTGTTTTGGGTTGGAGTTTCAGGTCGAGTTTCCTCAAGTTAATATAGCACTTAGAATAACTTCCAATGATTATTGGACAATAAACTATCATACAATCATACTCGTCCTTACTCTTCGTAGTGTATAGTCTTGTACAGCCTTTCCATCTCCACTACTCGCAGGAGAGCAGAGTACGACTACTAAGCCACCTCGCTTACATTGTGATTACTCGTGGTCATTACTTAGACACTTGGAAACGGCCACCGCTCCAGTACCCAAAGTGACCAGTCTACGGTTCATAGATTGAGTTCCGTAATCGCGAACCATACTCCAGAACCCTTCTCCCGCAACCCCAAACCTACCTACACCGACAATTAAGGTAGAAACCCAATCTAATCTCCCCATCTCACTCCCTTTCCTCCCTTGCCGTATCTACCCGTGACGGTGACAGACCCAAGATTGCCCCCCTCACTCAGATTCAGTTTCACACTCACGCTCACCGTTCGCGCCCTGGCCCCGTATCGAAGCAAGGGATGGATACAGCCACGACCATGACCACGACTCCGTTTTACTTTGACTCTGGGTCTGGCTTGGCTTGAACGGGGATGGTCACGAGTCGTGTGAGTCAAATAACACGTCGTGATCTTATCATCCTCGTGATAAAATCAAACCACCCCACGCTGCGTGTTCCCTGCGGGTTCCCTGCCATGTTGGCATTTCACTCGGTCAGACTCGTTCCTTGCATACAACCCACCCTGAGTATGGAGTACTGTAAAGAAGGTGGTAATTGGTAGACTAGGAGAGGGGAAAAGCAAGAAAAGATGAGTCAATCTGACACCTCTGTCGTCGGGTCTTGGATAAGGTTTGGCCCCTGGTGAGGTTCGAGTCGGGGTTCATGATGACGGACGGACGGATGGATGGATGGATGGATGGGTCTGCAGGTACGTGTAAGTCGCCCGTTCAGTCTGGTTGTCTAATTTAGTCTAACTTGCCCAAGGTGTTCGAACTTCGAAGATCTGGGTGGGTATAAGCTATGTCGGGTTCGAACGGGTTTACCTTGATTAACCGCTAACCAATGCTCTACCTAGCCTTACCGTAGTATTAAATTCCGACGGAGTGACTGGCTATTGAATATTGATAAGTGCATGCAGCTAACTTGCAGTTACAGCAAAAACAAAAGCAAACAGGTTCCAATCGGTTCTCCCCGCACTCGGCTAGTCTGGACTAGACTCTTCAGTCTCAATTATCGCTGGTTGTTAATTAGAGCATCATTTTTATATCTCGATCTGAAGTTCTGCAGGGGCTGCGTTATTATTCAATTTTACTCCGTAGCCGCGGTACACTCGACATGTGCCCTGGATGACTCGAGTGCTGTGCTAAGGAGGTTACCTAGGTCACTCCTTGGTAGACTAGGACTAGCACCTGGCCAAGTTCAACCCATCACATGCATGACCCTGAGCTATGGGCCATTGGCATTGCAATGGATTCGCTTTATTCGCATCCCACCTGTTCCAAGTTACATACTACGGTGCCCCACAGTCCCACCCACCAGGGCCACCACCAAGGCCGAATGGCGAACAAACCCCTGCTGCTAGACTAATGCCTATTTGTGGTAAATCGGCAAATCCAAGCTTAGCCGCTTAGGTACTTAGTCTCAGATAGCTGCGTTGCTTATGCAGGTTCAGTGTACTCTGTACCTAGCCACGGCTATGCTATGCTAGTTATGAGTGCTGACCTGCATAAACACACTCCCAGCGGGTTGCAGCCTCAACAGCCGTGTTGGAGCCAATATCACCTCTAGTAAATCCAATGGCACCGAGGTAACACGGCACTTTGCGGGATTGCGAGGAAAATGGAGAGAAAAGCATTGCTTTTGCAGGTATTTATTTGGTTTAATTGCAGGGGGTTAGGATGGGAGATGGCTGGGGCTATTTTGTGTGCGTGGGCCTTCCTTTGCTTTTCTTTGCTTTTTCCGATTATTTGTGATTAAGCATCGATGAGAAAATAGTGATTTAGCCAAGCATTGGGGCTGGACTCTGGAGTCTGGAGGAAGTCCTCGATGAGGCCCGTGTTTGTCATGCTCATGAATATCCTTACTATTGGAGAAAAAAGCAGTGCACGACGATGGAGCCGCGGAGCGATTGAATGTCGTGTTGAGTCGGTGAAGGTGAAGATAATGTATATCGCTCGTTAATTGCGCTTACACCAATTGCCCTGGCATATGTCACAACAGAGTTGGACTTGTCATAGTGGGGGAGACAGTTCAAGGCGGGGTGACATGAGATATCATATTGTCGACTTCGGCTGTCTACACTCTGTCCATCACGAAGAATGCGGACTAAACTACGACACTCAGTTTTGTGGAGCACTCTGGAAAGAAAGCTTTTGCTAATTGTTACACCCCGTAGCAGATACAAGTAAACTAATAATGCAGCAGTATAAAATATTAATTCCCTCAAGTGTATGGTGGGTTTGGATTCCAGATAAGCCCCTGCGCCTGTGAAACCGGACAATCCTTGTGTGCAAGCAACAATGTCTTCAAATTTACAATTTCCTCCCGCAACTGAGTAACTGTTGTCGTAAGTGCGTCATTCTCTGATGTGAATAGCTCAACCTTGGCCTGAAGGTTGGCAAGCCACTGCTTTTTCCGTTGTCGACATTTGAGCGCCGCAACTCTGGGAATCTTGTTAGTCACGAATCCATTATAATATCGTGTGAACACAGGGGAAAAAAAGCATACCTATTTCTTTCGAGGAAGTTCTTCCTCTTCTCTTCGTCAGTCATTTTCTTCGACTCGCCTCCTTTCTTCTTCTGTGAGGGCTGCTGGTCATCGTCGTCCGATTCGTCCTCGGATGGCGATTCGGTGCTAACCGATTCGTTGTTGAGTTTCGTCCTCTTATTTGATCCCTGGTTGGAACTTTCCGTCTTGCGTCTGTTCCCTGCTGTACCTGAGCCCTTTGTAGGCGCGTTTCTCTTGCCTCGGCCTTTGGCAGCAGGCTTGGCCTGTTCGTTCTGCATATCTGAAACATCGCCGCTGGCTTCCCGCGTCGTATTTGCTACACCATTTACATTCACTGATTGACGTCGGTTGGCATTTTGGTCGCCCATGTTGGCCTGAAGAGTTTGAGGTGGGATTGCGGACTGGTTGGGAACGGCGGCAAACTGATTCGTTGTCGATTGTCCGCCTTTAGCTAACATGAACAGCCCATTAGCAGCATCGGCTGCGTCATGGTGGCCAAACGGATCAACCGCAGCGGGCTGGGCGGCTTTCATATCCATAGTTGTTGTAACACTTTGGGGCAGTTGGTCGTTTTCGCCAGTTGGATTCGAAGTTGGCGCGCCGCCGTTCTTCTTCGCTACGTTCAAGGCTGTACGATGAAACTCAATAGTGGAGGGTGTCGCGCCTCCGTTTTGAAGCTGGGCTATCAGAGCTTGGGAGTTCGGACTTGGTGCCGGAAACATAGAACCTCCGCCACCAGGTGTTAAGCCAGTGCGAAGCGACGATTCATTTGGTGTTGGAAAGCCTCTTCCAATACTGTCGAAGTAGTCACTCCCACCAGCAGGTCCCGCAAGCATAGCCGGACTTAGGGGGCCCGAGCGCAAGGAGTTGGACCAGTTGTACGCTCCCCCAGCAGAACTAGTGCCGGGCAGGGCAGGAGAGGTTATTGATGCGACGGGAGGAAGGATCGACTTCCCCGGTGTCTCGCCAGAGCCCCCGCTGAATGATTGTTCAAAAGGGTTCGGCTCGTAGGAAAAAGGATTATGAACGGAGTTGAAGTAGTCAGGTGTGTCGGTGGGAGCGGATGGGTTAGGTCGCGGAGGAGGTGCTAATGAGTTTTGGGGTTCGCCGTCTGGCTTTTGATCTTTAGTGTCTGATGATGTTTCTGTAGAAGCAACACGTTAGTATACAAAAAGGGACAGGAAGTCGCGATAACGCGCAGCATGAAAAGGGTAGAGAGGTAGGTAGTCGTGCGACGTCATTGGGGGGACAATAAGGATTGTATGAGGTCATCCCGACACGACGAAGCGAACGACAACATCGAAGTCGGGAAGTGTGGCACATAACCACAGATTCAACACTTGGAACCAAATCTGGGAGAACTCACCGTTATCCATTTTGATACTGGGCTTTTTCGCATCCATTGGCGAATTATGCGCAGAAGTATTAGTTGGGAGGTTCGTTGAGACTGCTGGGGCCACGGCGGCGGACATAGTCTCTCCGCGATCGGGTTGATATATTAGCTGAATAATATGGCTGCAGAAGATCCGTGGTCCCGGAAAAAAAATTGAATAAAAAAAGAATAAAAATCCCCGATAAGAAAGTATGAAAGAAAAGACCCAGGGCCGATTGGGTGGAGTGGCGAAGGGCGATTAGGAAAAAGAAGAATCACTAAGGTAGCCAATACAAGATAGTGAAGCGAAGGGACACCGAGGTCTGTCGACGCTTCTTGGAAGTATTGCACGGGACAGCGTCAAAGGTGAAGAAGATATGAAAAAGTGACGTAGTGAGCCCAGCAAAACAATTTAAGTGAGCAGAACAAAACAATCGCGCATTATCGAGTACGTGCAGTGAATGCAGTGGTTGTCCCCAGAGGGCGTGAAAGTCACTGGGTATGATGATGATGATGAAGATGGAGAGGAAGGAGGAAAGAAAAGTTGTGACGTAGGTCTGGGTTGGACAGGGAGAAATGCAATAAATTTAGGGGAAAGAATGAGGAAGAGGGGAGGCGGTCGGCTATGAGGTAAGCGGCAGAAGTCCTCGATTCCTGCAACCCTGGATTCGTACAAAAGCCCCCAGTCTGCCGGCTGGGTTGCACTCTCGCTCTTGAGCCAAACTTCTGCGAGGATTGTGGTTGTATCCAAACCCTCTCGCAGCTTTGGTTCCCGTGTCTTTCCTACTCCGTTACTTGCTTGTCCAGACTCTGGCCTTGTCCTTGAACCTCGCACACGAGCAAGCAAGTCTCGAAAACAGGAACTGAAATTCGTGAATGAAAACCGAAAAGGGAGCAGTATCACGTTCCGATTGGCCGGAACCGAGAATCTGAAGATTGACCTCTTTGCGCCAATGTGGATGACGCAACCTCGAGACCGAATTACTGGATTTGTGCGCACAACTCCTCGCACAACGAGTAAAGGGTGTGATTGATCCAAGGGATACAGAAGGTAAATACGTATCAGGGAAATCCGCTGGTCACAGCTCCAAACAATCCGAAAACTTGAACCTTCCAAGATTCGTCCCGATAGAGCTGGAGGAAGGGGGAATTGACTGACGGATGACTTCACCGTGACGACGACAGGAATTTTATCTGTACTTTGTGGGTCAGTGGCTCCTCGACCAGCCGGGTGGATAACCACTGACAGGCCTGCTGAATCCGCTCCAATCTAGCCACTCATTCGCTCTTTTCTGACCCCCGCTTCTGGAATCTGCCGTTCTGGAATTTGGCGAATCAGAACTATGAATTAAGTCGGGGTTGGTCTGGGCGGTGAAAGCTGTCTGGCCATCCAGGGCGTGTCTGTCACCCTCTCGGTTCCTTAGCGCCGTTTTCCCATGAAATCAAACCACACAACCAGGATTTGATTGGGCAAGACAGGTGATGACGCAATCTCTCGTGAGTTGAGAACTGGTGTCTTTGATCACGTGAACAAGCAATATTCATTCTCGTTGGCGGCCAAATTATCAAACCAATTGCCACTCAGATTCTAGATGCTTGCCGACATCCGGATAATTGCAGAGAAATGCAACTGCACGAAGCAAATCCAAATTTAGCGGCGCTGATCTGAGATTGGAGCATTCCAATACACATACGGAGTACTATCTCAGTCGCAAACTCCCTGCCAAACTGTTACTGTACTAACCAGGATCATTGCCTTGTCATGCAAGCCTATCTTTTAGTTCTGACACGGGAAGCCACCCGGACACTCGCATGCTACGTGGTGCTTTTGACTTGGCTGGCTTTGTGTCAAGGTACGTGGCACAGTATTATATGAGTACTCCGACCTCGTGGAAACAAGGTCTCGTAAAATAACCCCAGTATTCTAGAGTAGAGAAGAGGCTGCAATAGCATTATTGTTACTTTGGCGGTACAGGCCACATTCTCTATGGCAAGACGTGGTTAGCCCCTTGAAGTCTGCGAAAATTGTAATCAGTAGGTGATTTAGACGCCAGTCATATGATAAATAGTCACTCGGGAGACAGCAATATGGAATCCGATGGGAATACGAATACCAATTTGTGTCTGATATGGAATTCAATAGACGGGTTAGGGGAACTAAGTTGTCATGCGTTGTCTATACAGAGATCACGCTAATGCGTCTCCACAGAAAGTCGGATATATATGTCTGTGCCCGAGTACTATGCGATGCATTCATACTCCAAGCCCCAGGATCCACGTACGTCATATCTTATTTTAACCTTGACACAATCGATAACAATGCGATAAGATCAATTCCATATGATACTTATCTACACCAAATTCTAGCTCGCCGATATTATTGACCGCCAAACTTCAGGTTTTGAACAAGGTTCCTGGTAGGTAGAAATCACGACCCGCGATAAGTCGAATAATTCCAAGGCCCCAACAGCACAGGAACATGATAATGTCTCCACCCGTCCTCGCCTTCCTTCCCACGGCCCTTGACCGAGAATTTAACCTCCACCTCTGGCCAGAAACTCTCGACGCCCTGCGCTTCATACCACGGGCCGACCTCGAATCGTACAGCCCAGTTTGTTTTGCTATCGGAGGCTGGGAGAGATGCGAGGAGGGCCGAGACACTTGGCGATGAGCCTGCGGTCGCAGGACTGGGACTCCAGTTTGCTACTCGGCCGTCTGCATTTGTTGTTGCGGTGAAGGTGGGATTTTGGGCTGTGGTGTTTGAGGATGGGCTTGAAAGGAGGGTGAGCGTAACGGGGAGGTTGGCGGCAGGGGTACCCGTTAGGGTGTTCAGCACGTGGCAAGTAATCGGGTCGCGAGACATTGGGGTTGATGGCAATTGTGTTGTGTTTGTTTGTGGTTTCGAGGTGGAAGTAGTTGCTGCTGCTGCTTTAGACCTCGATGAGGACGAATCAAGGTGGTTCTGGTATAAGCTAAGACGGTCTGTAACCTTGCCCAGCTGGTCGCTTGATGGGGATTGATTTCCGGAGCCAAGGTCCATCAAGTAGAGGTAAGAATACTGGGAAGTTTATTGAAAGGAGGAGAGAGTTAAGCAGGAAAGAAAGATGCTTTGTGCTGCTTTTTGATCTCCGCTCTTCTTGTGTCGGAGGCCACCGACAAGGAGCTCTCCGGAGTATACCTTTAGTGGGGTATTTACGATCTCCGGCGACAGTTGATTGTTTGACCTACAAGGGCCAATTGCAGCTAAATGTAGTGTGTATAGGTTTATCAGTACCGTAGAATCATCTTAATCCATGAGGTCAGGTTTAGCTTCTAGGAACCTGGTTATACGCAATGGGCGTTTACGTACTTATTGGCGGGGTCCAGCGTCACAGCCTGAGGCAGGAAAGGCGCCCGCACGTGTCATTTTGACAGCGGCCAAGGCGCCTTGTGCGCATTTTACACATCACTGACCGCACTGACAGTGGACAAAGCAAGAAAATTCCCTGAGTGTTTTTGTCTTGGGGCGATATAGCGCGGATTCGGGTGATAGACGCTAACTCTTCTTTCCGCTTCCTCAAGCTTCGGCCAAAACTTTTGACTTTTGCGGGGGAGACTCAACAGCCTAGCAGGACCGGTAAGTACAGCCTTGTCACACCACTGGCCCTTTGAGATATGCTCATCTGACTGTATTCATTCAAGCAGACTCGTCAGACTCCCCATAAACCGTCGTTGTGAACTCTCGATACGCACTCGTTCAAAATGTCCTCGACCGCGGTTGTCCAGGATGACGACCTCATGGAGCCAACCCTCCAGTCGATCGTGAACCAGAAAACACTACGATGGATCTTCGTTGGAGGCAAAGGTGGTGTCGGAAAAACCACAACCTCTTGTTCTCTCGCAATTCAGCTTGCCAAAGCTCGCAAGTCCGTTTTGCTCATCTCCACCGACCCCGCGCACAACCTGAGTGATGCTTTCGGCCAGAAGTTCGGAAAAGAGGCTCGTCTAGTTGATGGATACACAAACCTCAGTGCGATGGAAGTCGACCCGAACGGAAGTATTCAAGACCTCCTTGCGAATGGCGAAGGACAGGGCGACGACCCTATGGGCGGGCTCGGTATGGGGAACATGATGCAGGATCTAGCTTTCAGCGTATGTTGCGCCACCAAGGATACAACATTATCAGAACCATTGCTAACGGTACTATTAGATTCCTGGTGTTGATGAAGCCATGTCGTTCGCCGAGGTCCTCAAGCAGGTCAAGTCCCTGTCCTATGAAGTCATTGTCTTCGATACTGCCCCCACCGGCCACACCCTTCGCTTCCTCCAATTCCCCACGGTACTGGAAAAGGCTCTCGCGAAACTTTCGCAACTTTCGTCTCAATTTGGGCCGATGCTGAACTCGATTCTTGGAGCTCGGGGTGGATTACCTGGTGGCCAAAACATGGATGAGCTTCTGCAGAAGATGGAGTCACTGAGAGAAACCATCGGCGAAGTCAACACCCAGTTCAAGAATCCCGATATGACCACATTCGTCTGCGTTTGTATCGCAGAGTTCTTGTCTCTCTATGAAACCGAGCGTATGATCCAGGAGCTGACAAGCTATCAAATCGACACACATTCGATTGTGGTCAACCAGCTTCTATTCCCTAGGCAAGGCAGCGACTGTGAACAATGCAACGCGCGGAGGAAAATGCAGAAGAAGTATCTGGAGCAGATCGAAGAGCTCTATGAAGACTTCAATGTTGTTAGGATGCCGCTGCTCGTTGAGGAAGTACGAGGAAAGGAGAAACTCGAGAAGTAAGTCATAACCCTTCATATATACTTGCCGTGCCTTTGCTTATAATCGTGATGTGGTCAGGTTCAGCGACATGCTTATCAACCCTTATGTGCCCCCGGAGTAAGCAGCGTAACTATGCATAATAATGGGTTTAGTATGAAGTTGATGTTGTTGATGGGCATGAGTTATGAGAAGATAGACAGTAATATACAAAGCTTTTTGATGCATCACGATTTGGTTATGTCTGACTGTATAGTTGGCGTTTCGCGTCCAAAGTTGTCTCTTCATGGCAGGATTCCGTATGTCTGATTGTGATTGTTCAAGCTCCCGTCCGCCTTGTCAATGCTTTGTTTCATCTCCGCCCCCCTCGTTTCTTCTTCATCTTCAACCTGGCCCCAGCCTCTCGTTTCTTCTTCTCGGGAAATGCTGTGAAGCCACTGGCTATCTTTATATTCACCACCTTGCCTCATTATTGCCTTCGTCAGGCTGTCTCTTCTTATCATCACTAATCACACGATCACCTTCTTTTGTATATTACCAGCTTAGCGCTCCAATAGGGCAGCGAAACGAACATCTTCGGATACTTACTTCTTCTGATAGGTCGAGTTAACCTTCCATTGCGCGTTTTCCTGATGTTGCCACCATTTAGTGCTTCTTCCTCGCGCCGGAGCGACTACCTAGTCACATATCCCGAAGAAATGTGCCCCTCACAGGGACCCCTATTACACCTACGAAGGACTCCTATGACTGGCAGGATCCCGTCCTACATGCATCACCAATAATACAAGCGACAGATAAGAGCCAATCTTGACAAGCAGTGGGAGGGACCTAACGTACGCCTACCGTGGTAGATTCTTTGGGTGTTATTGTAGGTACCCAAGAAGCAGTACTCCAAGCTTTCAATCACTGCTTCACCGACTCGAGCTTGGTCTTCGACATGGTCCACCAAAAAGACGGTCCAGCTTCTGGCCATTCAGTTCCACAATAGCCCACAAGATTCCAGACGGTCTAGCATGTCGATCAAATTGAGCAGACCATATGCCAACTGGGCCTAGGCTCTTGTTATTTCAAGGGCTTATCCATGTTCGGTGGCGATGTTCATCCTTCAAGTCCAAAGGAACAACAGTCGCGTCTTCCCTCACGGGGTGTTGCGCAGAGAGCTTCGAATTTGGAACACTAACCGACGCGTGTGTTTCAACTGCTCTCGTTATTTGGGACTCATAGGCCACTCATACCTGTTAGATGTATGATTATTAGGTACATACCAGACTGCTTCCGTAAGTTTGTGCAGCAGCAGACGTTAACAACGTTACAACAAAGACCGAGGAATCAATGGGCCCCAGTTCGTCACCCTGCCGAGGAGCTTTATCATTGTGGAGTACGTTGCTTTTAGACAATGGCATGTTTTGTCTGGGACTCTTGCGAAGTGGACTGGAAAATCATGCAGGCCCCGATATGAGACAACATGGATTCTTTGGAAAAGACAATGGAGCGTGGAAAGCCAATCGCGACCGTAGCGTATCCTGTTGTGCGTTTCTCTCTACACTTACCCTGTCAAAGACACTGCGTTGGAAGGAGCCAAGCATCTTTCCCGAATGGGAGCCTTGCATAAGGCGTCGAAATTTGGTGTTCGGACGATTCTTATCCTGTGTCAACTCTGCATCCAACCTCGCAACTCGGAGCCGGGGCGCCAAAGACCCAACAGGGCGGAGACCACAGGAGCTTGGTTGGAAAAAGAAATGTGTGATCCTTCGAAGATGCGCCGCGACATGATTGGCCTCTGTTCAAGCTCCAGGGAGGGCTGAGCTCAACGTGGGTTTTTACCAGATCTACACACCAAGATTCTATCCAACCCGCGTCTGTTTTATGCAGGTGTCACTGCGCACCGTCGAGGAACTTAGGCCCCTATGATATTGGGAACCAAGGTATTTGCGGCCTGCCCCTTAGTCCCAAGCGAGCAGACGAAAATTGCGGGACGCACCGGAGAGGAGCTGCGAGATGGACCTCCGATGCCCCATTCCTGGAGCCACGGCATCATACATAAAATGGCGGATTACTTTGGATGCAGGGAGGAGGTTCACCGCAGTGTCGGCCAAGAGGGTCAGAGAACCAGAATGACGCTTGGGATTTGACCGGCAATACCAGAAATTGCTTCGATTTGTTGAAAAGAGCTTAGTTCCTATTGTGGTTCAAGCCTCACTTTTGTTTTTTATTACTGGAGCAAAAGGGTTGGATAAAAGAGTGAGGCGGTTTCGCCGGGATCTGACATGAACAGTAGGCCAGAAACAGCCCTCGCAGCTCGCTCCGCTGTTCATCTGTCTGTCACAAGATCCATCGTGAGCTCCCCTGTTGTCCCAAGTGCAATATCGCTGCTGATTGTTTATTAGACTGTGCTGATCAGCGAGTGACCCGACTCCTCCTGGGCGTCGCCGACCTTTAAAGAAGTATCTCCACGTAGAAACGCAGGCCGTTTCCATTCCTCATTCTTTTTACTAATAATTCCGTGCGTGGAAGGAATATGTGAAGTATATATAAGTCTATAAAAGGGGCTTGTATGTGTCTGCTTACGAGGCCCTCATAACCGTCACTACCCCCGTCATTCCGCATGATAGTACTTGCCTCAAAGCGGACTGACCCTTAGCCACACAACACACGCACATATACACATACAAATATATACGACACTCGCTCTCATAGAGAACGGTCCCCAGCTACAAAGGGAAAAAAGATATGTCTCACGTTCAGCAATACTGGTTGCCAGGATATGGACTCTCCCGCCAGATTGTATTAGGCCACATCCAATACTTCCTGGGACCATCTGCAACTGTCCGGCCATACACTTACCAGGTAAACCTCCGACATGACCTCAAGGATCTATTCTTCCGCACCGTATGAGAAGGAAACACTCGCCCTAACCACTTATACTTATGAGGCTAAAAGGGGCGCGAAGGTTACTTGATTGTTGGTGTGCCTCTAACAAGAGTACGTCTTTCTTTTTCCGTCTTTATATCTTCCTTTCATCCATCCATCCGTTCTTTCTTGATATGACCATGGAGAACATACACTAAACTCCAAATCAGGAACAAATAAACGACCTCGCAGTTATGTCCCGAGAATATGAACGACAGGAGACGCTCCGAATGGCCGGCGAATCCAATCCGCAATCAGAACCCTACATCAACGAAATCATCCCTGTTCGGATGCCATCGGGCCCTCCACGAAGACAACCAGGGGAATACGAATCCAGACGAGGACGATAATCAACGCACTCATTGAAACATCTTCATCAAGCGTTGTCCTTCCCAGCATCGCGTTCCACCAGATACTTATCTTCCTGCCCTTGCTTTAATCCTTCCCCTCTTTCTAGCACCCATCTCGCCCATATAGCTACAACGCTCATCTAGCTCCAGCCCAGAGCAATATTATTAAGCCACCGACCTACGAGCATGGACTTTAACTATAAGATCGAAGGTCTCACCCCAGCATTTCTTTCTCGGTGTTTCGGGTTCCATCTATTAGACACTGCATCTTTCATCCCATCTTATCTCACCTCCCCTGCATACAAGACTGTGTGTCTGCCTGTTTAGTCGTTTCTCTCGGACATTTTATAACTCGTTGTTTGTTTCGGACACCAGAGATATCCCCTGTACTAGATTTTTTTTTTTAATCCCTGTCTGTCTATATTCGTTTCACATGTTCAGTGTCCCACCTGATTTCTTTTTTTCAGAGAGTGGGCCAATACAAAGGTCAACAGCCCAGGGTGTCCTGTGAATTAGTCTTAATTGAGATACCTAAATGTATATAGTAGAAGAGATATGGTATATCGATACAAGGGGAACAGGCTGGGCTGTGAGTGACGAGAATGATATACACAGTACAACTTACGATTTTATAGATGCCAATTCTATATTTAATCTTTATTGTGGAACATAAGACATACCAAAGATAGTAATTACTGCAGAGAATCAAATACCGGTTTATTTCCATCATCTCTATAGATCATTCGTAGCAACATCGATCAGGTCAATACATGTAGGAAGATAGTAGACGACTTGGATAATTTTGAGTCGTGAGAGTACGTAGTGTAGTAAGGCCAAGATATCACACCTGTGCCACACTCACACTAGAGGGAAGGAGGTAAAAAAAGGGGGGTGAGAGACAGTATTCCCGTCGTTTCCTTCTACCTTGCTTCCTTGTCCCTCTGTGTTAAGAGGTGTCTTGTTGATCCGACGGGCCATGGGCCAGACGAGTCATTTAAGAGTAGGTAGAAGAAAAGGGACAGAAATGATGGATAGGTAGCCAATAGGAAAATAAGTAAGAGGTAAAAAGTCGAAAGCGGGACCACCTGAACGCCGGCCTTATGCCACTCTGCTGGATTTCCATCATTCAAGAAGAAGCCCGCGCATTCTGCAGGGGAATACTACCAACATGAACAGAACCAACAAGGGAATAGAACGAGGATTTCTTTTGAAGATTCAAATACGACGGAGTTTGAATTTATTTCGCGACGGCGGCGCTGAAAAGATACGGGTTAGTTAGGCTTCTGAGGATAACGTGGCTAATGAGATTGACGAACCTGAGGACCTGCGTCCGGAAGAAGGCACCCTTTGTCCTCTCAATGACTTGCTGGTATACAGATTGAGGGGGGTGGTTCATGATCACTGTGCCCTCCTGGTAGTCAATTTTGGCGTCGACACGGGTATCACGGATCAGGTTGACAATCCACTTCTCACCCTCGTCCTGGTTGAGGCCGAGGCGGGTGGACAGATCCCTGGTTTAGCTGTTAGCATTGCTCTTGAACGTTTTGCTTTCACATATTTCCACATACTTGATATCAATCCGCTGGTGGATTTTGCAGTAGCTCTCGGAGATCAGGTGTCGGGCAGCCTCGACAAATGCATCAGCGGCAGAAACGAGGAAGAAGTCGCTCCGTAGCACATCCTCGGCCTCGCCGAGCTTCTTTTGGGCCTCCTCGAAGTCGAAATCAACGTAGAGCGCTTTGACGAAGTCGGTAATAGGGTCTGTGTATTCGTATCCCTCCTGGCGAACAACGCGAACAAGGTCCTTCAATTGCCTCTGGTATACGCTGTTGTTCTTGTGCGCACGATTCCGGTTCGTGATAACAGCCGCAGCTAGGTATCGGAGAACCCATGGGCAGCTGGTCTGAATGGTGTTGATGTAGGCGGGGGAGAAGAAAAGATCGGTGAGGACATCGCGGGCGGGGTCGTGGTTGAAGTAGGGGAAGAGAGACCAGTGGATCAACCAGGAGCGGTTGTGAAGCTGGCCAACGGGGTTGTTGAAAAGCCTTGTCTCGATCGAATCCTTGGCCTTCTGGACTTCCTCCATGGCACCCTCCCAGTTGGTGGTGAGAATTTCACAAGCCAGCTTACCCCATGTGGCCGAGGCGACCTTGTCGTTATCGGTGGAGAGAACACGGAATTGGTACAGAAGTTCAGCAGAATTTCCGTAGCTACCGCAGCTGTACTGGAATCGACCGTAATCGAAAAGACTGTTGACCATCCCGATCGTAACTCCGTGTTGTTCCTCGAGGAACTTCAAGTTAGCAACCTTATCGCTTCGCAGGTTGCCCACCACACTCTCATCCTGCAGTAATTCGGTGATCTTCTCGCTCTCATCCTGGTAATGTTGCAGCTTGGCAAGGACCTCCTCTCTCTTCTTCACAAATTCCTCGGGCACCGAATCGGAGTTGTTGATTTCCTGCCACAGATTGGCCACATAGTCGGTCATGTTGGTGTGCTTCAAGAGCTCATATTTCGCGCGAACAATTTCGGAGTCGTCATCTTGGCCGGAGCTGAATTCGAGCAGAGGGAAGACGAGGTGGCGGTCGAGATAGGGAATGAGCTTGGGTAGCAGGTCATACTGGTTGGCGATCTCTTCAGCGGTTTTGTGGGCTGCGGCGCCGCTGAGAAGGGTCTCAGCGGAAGGAGGAACGTTGGCTGCCATGGCGAACAGCGACAGGAAAAAGACCGGGGGGTATGGGGAGGGAATGCGAAGGGACGGAGGCTTCGTCTTGGATGAGGAGCAAAGTGTGCGGCTTCTTTTCAGATTCAGAAAATGTGGGCGGGAGGGTTGGTTGGGACGCTAAGCCTCTCTGGGACTAGCGGAAGGTCTCCGCTCAGAGAGCAAAAAGTCCTGCTTCTGTCTCGATATCAATCAGACCATCATCGAGTCCCTTCTCGCTCCTCCAACCTCCCCCTCGCCCTCTACCCGCGTGGTCCTTTATCCTTCGGAGGGAATCCAGCGCCACGTCTGCGCTGACTTCTTCTTCTTCGACCTCCCCGCGTATTCCTTGCACAGATGGCTTCTCTCATGCAGTCTCTACCAGCCTCCGCCGTTCGCAAGCAGTCGACGGTGGTTTCAGGCTATCTACAACGCGCTGCACAGCCCGTTGTTTCTTCAGGGATACGTAGCTCAATGGCATCCCATTGCTCCCAATCTAGATTGATCAGCTCTCGTACGTTATAGCTATTCCGTTAGCCACCGGCGCCCATACCATCCAGCATAGCTCCGATTTTATACCGCGGATATGAAGAAATTGTCGGCTCTTTACTAACGTTCACTCTAGAAACACCTTTCCAGTCCCAGCGCGCCACTTCCCAATTATCTATCTCCACGCAGCAACGTCGAACTTTCCTCGCTCAACTGAAACGCCAATCCCAAACCTTCAAAGAAAACACATCAACCATCACCCCTCCCCCGGCAGCCGCGAATCTGCAACTCACAAACCTCCCTTACTTCATTCGCCGAACACCCTCAAACCAACTGCCTGTCTATCTCATTACCAAGGCCGGAGGGACCAAGCAGCAGACGAAAATCCAGAAGACAGAGGGCGACCTAGACGCCTTGAGAAACGACCTTGCACGATACTTGGGACTTGAGTCCGGCGAGCGCAACTCTGCAAAGAGTTCAGAAATCACCATCAACCGACTAAATGGGCATATCATTGTCAAGGTACGGTTTTTTTTTTGTTCTAGAACTTTTGCAATCTTTTACAATGCGAACTAACAAATTACTCAAACAAACAGGGCTGGCGAAAACCCGAGATCCAAAAGTTTCTTCTTGAACGTAATTTTTAAGTCGTGATTACGATTATCCGTCCTTCGATTGCGTCCTAATCCACGACCCGTCATCTTATTCCATACTACTGATATTTTCCTCTTCAACCGAACAAAATCGACCCAGTATCCGGGTTAATGCCAATGCCATCATGGGTCATCTAAAAGACAACGCGAAGGCAAATAATACGTGTGAAAAGCAGATCAGGGTAGAAAAGTTGATATTCATATCAAAAAGCAACCTTTGACCCTGCCAACTGAATCATTCCACGTTTTCCTCCTATCTCTTTGGATAGGCAGGTAGACTACCAGCAACCACCTGTCTACCTATTTCCTTTCCACATCGTTATTTTTCGATGCGGCGTGTACATTTCCATATCTTGTCATTCAGGAGTTTCGTTTTTCTTATTTCTTATTTCTTTTTATATCGCCTCTTCTCACCGTCTCCCCTGGCTTCTGGCTTCTGTATTATTGGCGTGGCTTAGGCAAACTTCTGTATGTAATAGTGCATATTCAATGAATCTCATGGCTATTAACCTTCATATACTACTCGTAATTATTCTGCCGTGTTTCGCTACATACCATGTGGGAAAGACGGCTGGGACGGTCCATCGAGATATTCCGATACGCGGGTGGCTTCGCCTCTCCCGTGAGCTTATCTAGTCATACACCGACAGCGTCAGTTTTAGTTCGATTATTGGCTCTTGTTAATACACCCAGCAGGGCGTGGGATGACTCGTCAAAACGACATCGGGAAGGAGCTATTCTGGGAGCAACATGCTAAGTACTTGTACACCCTGCATACAACACCAGTCCCAGTGTATCAGATATAGATGAGAACGGTTATGACTTCTAGAAAGCTATGGATCCAATAGAAAGCACCATTTTGAATGTCGTAATATCTCTCGCCCGAGGGTATTGAGCAGTGTACAGAGCGTAAGTTAAAAAAAAAAATAAAAAAATACACAATTGTCACGCCTCACAAGTAGTAGTAGTAGTCCGTTTTCCACCGGCGCCAGACAAAAGTAAAAAGCCGCGTGAATGAATAAAAGTGTTTAGAGTAATAGTTTACTGAGGGATGAATAGAAGACATGACAGTAAAAAATGTCACTTATGAAATTCAAAAATAGTCAATGCCGTCGCTAGAAAATAGACCAAAAATAAAAAGGGCGTGGGTCATCATTCCGCAAGCCGTGCGTAGGTTATCAATTGTCGGACGACACTTGGGTCGACATTCGGCATCAACAGTGCGCCAAGCAGGCTCTCCTTCTTCGGAAGGATTCCAGATGGGAATCGCAATGTTGAGTTTGTATCAGCATATTTCGACTTCTCAGCTAAGCGCCGAAGAATTGCTAATCCTCGGTTGATGATAGAGCCGTAGGCTTCGGCCTCAGCCTCAGCCTGCGCCCTCGCAGCGTGGGTTTGACGAGTGTTCGAGAGTGGCGGGGGAACACGCTCTGTGCTTAGAAGGCAAGAAAGGCGGAGGAGATGTATAGCAAATCCATCCACGGACTCAAGCCAAGATTTGGCAGTTGTCCCTTCAGCAAAGCCAGAGAGAATGTCCGCGGCTAAAAGACCCTGCATGAGGAATACTTTGCGAATATCTGCCACTGCTAGCGGCTTCCTAGGCTGATTAGGAACAGGGCAGATGGCCAGACTGAAGACACGGGTCAGAAGCTCTTGCTGAGCGGTAGAGGCTCCATCGCTAGAGAATATTGAGCGGAAGAATGTCCGATTTGGTTCGTCCCGTGCCAGCAGTTTTGCCAAACTATCGACAGCAGCCGGCGTATATTTATGCACAGACGGGTTATACGTCGTGAACATGACGCCATCGGGTGACATAGTTGGCCCCGGGAACGGCGCAAAGGATAGAAGGAAGTGTAAAAGACAAACAGCATCTTCTTTGCTTGGTAGATGGATAGCGTGCGCCAGATTACTTAGGTAGGTGACTGTATCCTTCATGAAATCCAACGTGTTCTGGTATGACCTGAGGAATATGTTCCTGGTACCAAGATAGCGGACGATTGTTGAGATAAATTCAACAACAGGGGGCGTTGATAATATGTCGAAATTAGACTCGATGAAGGAGAAATTGCGAAGAATTGTGGTAATACATATGAGCCTGTCGACGGCCCGATCCAATTCGTATTCAGTGCTTCCAAACTCGGAAACTGTGGCCAGAGAAGTCCACTCAGACTGACAGCCACGCTTGATCTCTTCATAAGATGGCAACAGCATCATGTCCGAGACTTCTGGTGAATGTTCAGCTAATAAATCGGCTTGGTCCTCCGCGCATTCTATCAGGCTGTCAACCAAGTCGTCGCAGTTATCCAATGATATTTGGACCCCAGGCTCGGACGAAAGCGAAACAAGCGTGTCTAATGCCATTCGAATTTCTGCATGAATGCCAGATTTGATGCCCATCGTTAGAGCATGGATATCAATTACACCAAGCTCAGCAAACGTTGGCACATTTGGTTTTAACCTTGTGATTTCCTCTCCCAGTTGGTACATCTCCCCGACGGCAACTGGACCGTGGAGCTTATGATCCGAGATTACCATAGGCTTGAATGCATCTTGAATCGGATGCCCAAGAGGTCGGTTAGATGACTGATCAACCTCATCGGCCGGCTTCCCAGCGGCAGAGCCGGGTCCCTTCTCAGACTGAACTGGAGACTGGGTAGACAATGGTCCATTAAGGTCGTGAGGTGTGGCTAGTGGTTGAGATTGGCGGGAGACACTAAGACGATGTTGATTTTGCTGCTGTTTATTTTGTGCTTTGGCTGGCGTGGGAGTCGCGAAGCCATTGACAGTACCTTGGTGCACACTATTCGGTGTTGATGTACTAACAGGAGAGGCATGTCCTAATTGCTGAGAGTTGTCGAATCCTGGGGCTGGTTTAACAGCGGGGGATTGGAATTGCATGCCTGATGGATCACTGGGCTGTCGTGGTACGGAAGGCGGTTGAGCTTGGTCTGAAAACTGTTTTTGCTGACTGCTGAGGAAAGCCTGTTCGTAGGCAGCGAGGTTTCTCTGGTAGAGTTCGCGAATCTCCTGGACAGCCATGGGAAATTGAACGGGGGGGAATTGGAGTTGCTGGGCTATCACTGGCCACATGTTTGCAGCTGTGACCTTTTTTGAGCCCCCAAGTTTCATAACGGTCGCATAAAGCTGTACAAGGTTGATAGGACGACCAGAGACAACAGGATTGGGATCAAGAGGCAAATTCCTTGACATCATGAATTTCTGCAAAGACCGCATGAAGCCCTCAGGGTTCGGGGGTTTCGCCATGGTCTGCTGCATCTGCCTGATAGCAGCCATCTGCTGTGGATTTGCCATGGCGTTCATGCCCGCTACCATGGGTCGACCAGCCACTGCGGGATTCATGTTCATGGCGCGGTTTTGATTCTGCATCTGCATAGCATGTATTCGCTGTTGCTGTTGCTGAGCGGCCAATGCCTGTTGGTAACCTTGAGGCATACCACCGAATTGGGCTTGCATTGGCGGCTGTCCGGAAGAGGATGTCATTGCGGGTGAGGGTGAGAAGCCGGGGCCCATTCCCTGTGGGAAATGCTGACCTGGCATGAACGAATTGTTTTGTGGTGTATTGACCCTGCTTGGATGGTCGGATTGTGAGGGAGACATTTGAGTTCCCATATGGGGACCGGCAGGCGAGAATGGACTTGGAGAAGCTGTCCCCATTCTCTGGGCGCCATGTTGGTCAAAATCTTGCACAATTGGAGACTGCGAAACACTTCCGGACGCGCCTTGCTGGAGATGAGGAAACTGCCCTGGATGGGGGAATTGAGGCGCCCCGTTGACAGGACCTTGGTATCCAGGATAGGGAACCTGCTGAGGTGTTTGTGAGCGCGAGGAAAGTCCACCAGGAGCTTGTCTCGGCGACATTGAAATCCCATCTTCCGGTCGCGGGCGTTTGGATGGGATCACCTGGTTAGGGTTGGCGAACCCAGGAGATGCATTTCGTGGGACGCCATTATTGAACATGCGCTGGAACTGGTTAGGATCGGGGGTGGGAGAGGCGTGAAGGAAGGCAGCAGAAGG
Organism: Aspergillus puulaauensis; assembly: GCF_016861865.1. NCBI lineage: Eukaryota > Fungi > Ascomycota > Eurotiomycetes > Eurotiales > Aspergillaceae > Aspergillus > Aspergillus puulaauensis. The sequence continues at coordinate 1,630,639 of NC_054859.1, forward strand.
GTCAATGGTCGCCTGATGAAAAGCGCCATTTTCATGGTTTGGGAGGCTCGGGGCGTCAAGGGGCCAGGCATTCATGTCGTGCGGTTTTACCAACCCATCTGCAAGGCAAAAGCGCTGTTAGAGAAGATGACACAGGTGCAACGTTTTTCATCATTCAACGAGCGACCGATAGGGAAAGAAATAACAGCAAAAGTGGCTGCATTTCACACCGTAGTGATGACCAGGCTCAAATACACGGATTGCGATAGATGCTCGAGGTCTTGACGCGTCAGTTTGGATAGTCAGTGGTCGCGCCTGGGTCTGCGACACGACCGAGGCGAAGCACAGCCGAAACAGATCAACCCAACGCGGAGACCTCGAGCAAAGTCAAAAGACAGCAGGGTAAGTGAATTACAAATTTGTCTCAGGCAATCACAAGACAATAGTGAATAAGATATTAAAAAAAAAAAGGATGTACATACCGACAAGGCTGGACTATTAAAATGCCGACTCGCAAGCGGACGATGGTAGCCAGTCCCGAAATAGCAGCGGGTTGGCAGGTTGAGGGAGGCTGCGAGGGATGGGTGGTCACGGGACTTGTGAAAGGGAAACAAGAGAGCGTCTGGTGGAAAAAGCGCCAGTCAGCGAACCGCTGCGGAAGGGAGCTGCCAAGATGCAGCAAACACCACAGCAGGGTTTCAAGATAGACTTTCAAGAAGGGAATAGATAAGCTTTAAAAAAAAAAGGAAACATAACAAGAACGATCAGGCCCATAAAGAGGTCTTGCAAGGAGCGGTGGTTCCGTCATGGCCGGATGCCGACCAGTCGCAGTGCGTGGCCACAAGAGTGAGAGGCGTGTAACAGATCCAATGGCGGGAAGAGAGGCGGCGGGGAAGGATTGTAAGGGAAAGGAGACGTACCTGGAGATAGTGCACCATACACTGTAGTACGGAACACTCTTGGCCAAAATACTGTATTTTATTTCTTATTTTAGTTTTTCATAAAGGCGGAATTTTCGATCGCTTGGAAAGGCCGGTGAGTGGAGGCACAAGGGGATGGGGGATGCCGGAATGGGGACGGGCGTGGAGGAAGGCAGCACCCCAGATTCAATGGGAGGGAGGGCCAGGGATATCAAAAGTCAGATGGAGACTGGCGTATAACTTTCCAGTAAGTTATTTTACCAGATCTGAGCAGTAATAATCTTAGCAGCAGAGGCACAGAAGCAAGTCAGTCGGTCCGTTCTGGAGGTTAGCAGGCGGAAAGGGGTTTCCAACTTCCAGTGGCAGCGTGCCGGGAGTGTGCATTGTTCCGCTCCGGATGGAGCCGGTGGAATGCGCTCTCTGCGTTTTCGGCCACTCATCGGCCACTCACCGTCCACAGCAGGGAATGCCGTGCTAGCGGGGAAACAATCAGAATCAAACTGTCTCTTGGGATCGATCTCAATCTTGTTGCCAGCTGCCGACTGCACACTGCACACTGCTCACTGCTCAGCCCATTGGCGATGGCAGAGAAGGATTTGCTGGCGTGGCCCCTTTCCTGCACCGTTAGTTCCCTGCTTTGGTTAGCCGGTCTGTATTGGTTCTCGACTCCGAGCCTCTGCCAGTTCTCGTCTGTGGCTTCCAGAGCCGAACAGCGACACTCGATCATAGCTGCCATGGTCATTGTATGGCAGTATATGCTGGCGTAAAAGCCTTGTATCTAAATAAAGGCGCCAGGTGCTCATAATCCAACTGGTAAATGGAGCGCTCTCCGCACTTCTAGTAGTTAGTAGGTAGATATGGATAGTGAGAGACTGAGGAAGCGCCGGTGGCCAGCGTAGAGCCCGGTTAAAACAGAGAGGGGCCATCAAAAGCAGGCTTCAGAGGATAAATAAAAAAGCAAGATAAAAGAAAGAAGGGAGAAAAGGGATTGGAGAATTCGGTCACGGAGAGAGGGATTATTTATAACGGCTCATGCTGCCCACCTGATGGAAATGATCCGCCCAATCTCGAGTGCGTCAAAGGGTATGATGGGCAGTGACGGAGCTGCAACTGTTTGAAAACCGTTGCAACCCCCTCGCCGTATTCAAACTAATCCTTGGGTGCATCCAACTCTACAGTCTTTAATCACGGGTTAACGAAAAGGTTTCCGTACCTAGTCCATGGATTGCTGTCCCACCTGCCACGTCCATATAACGCTCCACTATGGGAGATCACGATTGGGCCGATTTGGAAGACTTGGGCCAGCGAGAAGTACTGGACACAGAAGAGACTGCAATGATGTGTTAACACAAAGCCAGTTGGTCTGCAGCTGCCCGGAAAGGGGCTGAAGTTGCGAATTACTCCGGGTCCAGTAGACTGTCATTCTGGATGGTTCATCTGCGTCATCTGGAAACTCAGGCGATATTCGGTGGTAGCTGCCGACGGCGATCAACTGTGGTAAGTTGATGATGTTCTTTAGATCCCGAGGGAAATTACGGTTACACGTCGCAGGAAATATTCATTTTTGGTAAAAGAACTCCTGTCTTTCTCCCTTTACTCTGGGGTGCCATTGCATGTTTCATCTAGCAGCAGGGTCAATTATGGTGACTGGTGGCTAGTGGCTGCTGTAGATTGTTCCTTCCATTACTTAGTATTATTTCCTGGCCCTCGGCTTTTCAGATCCCAACCCAAACCAAGCTCTTCTTCTGTCTGGTTGCGATTAGTCTACAGAGTATGGATCATGGGCCATACCCCGCCGTCCCCTCGCGTCGCTGGCCTGAAGTTTGAACCCACCACTCGGCGCTTGCACCCGCGGATCGGCCTCATGGATCTGACCATCGTCTGAGTGAGATAATTTTGTGAATTTCGATGATCAAGCCAGAGTGTGCGCCGGCTATGGGAGTTTAATCTTGGCCGGAACCTTGCGTCTTCCATTACTGGGGTCGCGTTGATCGCCCCCTGCCGCTTTGACACTACGAAGTAGTGGGATTTCTATGGTAGATCTCATCTCCAAACGACGCCCTTCAGGTACACTGTCTTTTAAATCTTTTTGAAATATCCCTCCTTACTTAGTTCTAGCCCGATATCTGCCGCTTTCAGGTACAACTCCAGGTCACTTTTTGCCAGGGATTGGTTCTTTAGAGACATGGTTTTCAAATGTAGTTTCTTCATGCGGAGCACCTTGAGATATTCACCCTGCCTGTTTGTGTAAGGTTTTGCTAACCCAGGGGGGACGGGGGACAAGATATTAAGCACGTTGCCAGCGGAAAAGGTGGGGTGATTGCCGGGAGCCGTGCTGTACAATATCTGGAAATTGAAGATGGGGAAAAGATCGCACCTGATAACCGTAAAGCCTGGATTCCAGAGGTAAGTTGTGTCTAGAGCTCTCGGGCAGGTTACTACAGCAGTACTCCGTATTATGCGATCAGACATGGCTGGCACTGGATGTGGGCAACCACAAAGTGCTATAATGCTAGAGACGGGGTGACCGGCCAGGGCTGCTATAGTTACAACAAACCTGTCTTTGTAAAGAAACCTCCACCGCAAACCAAAATATACTTTTCGACGGGGCTAGGTGGATTGGCCACCGAATAGAATAGAATCGTTCAAAACGCAAGCACGACGCGACGCGAGTTGTTAGTTAAACAGAGGAAGGAGTAGTTTAAGATGTAGCCGTGCGTTCCAACTTGTTTATTACATCCTCGCATATTTGTGAAATTTGTCTGGATAATTCAACATCTGCTTTGAAGCTCCGAACTTCTGATAGATTCCTCGCCACGCCAAGCAATGGAGGCGCCAAGCCTTGAAGTCACGTGTCGCCATCGGGCGAGAGCTACGTGAGTGATGCGTCTATCATCGTTGCTGGCGAAGCTCCGGACAAACAAGGCTCTTTAAACTCCTCAACCACAACCATCATTTCGCCCGCTTTTCCATCTCCCATATACTCGCGGACCTCTCCTTTTCTCTACTTCTCAACCAACACCATCCGCAATGGGAGACGTCGCCGTGGAGAACCCGGCGAGCGCCCTCTCGTCTCACACGAAGGCAGCTCCCTTGGACACGATTCCCAACATAGATTCGCTCGAAGGTACAGGGGCTGACGATGGTGACGAATACGCTAATTTGAAGAAACTGCAAAGACACCTGGAGTATGTTTAAGTCGGATTCCGAAGCTCGGTCCTTGAGCTGACTAGTCAAACCACAGGTACATCAAACTCCAAGAGGAATACATCAAGGATGAGCAAAGGTTTGTTCTACTTTCGCGAAGCTGCAGAGAGGCGTTTGCTGACCTGGATCATAGGAGTTTGAAGAGGGAGCTGGTTCGTGCACAGGAAGAAATCAAGCGGATACAGAGTGTACCCTTGGTCATTGGCCAGTTCATGGAAGCGATCGATCAGAAGTACGATAGCCGAAAAACAGTTATGATTTTGAATCTAAGCTAATTTTTTTTAGCACCGGTATCGTACAATCGTCGACTGGCTCGAATTATGTCGTTCGCATCCTCTCTACCCTTGACCGCGAAAAGCTGAAACCATCATCCTCCGTCGCGCTGCACCGCCATTCTAATGCTCTTGTCGATATTCTTCCTCCGGAGGCCGACTCCTCTATTGCTATGCTAGGCGAAAATGAGAAGCCGGATGTCACATACGCAGATGTTGGTGGTCTTGATATGCAGAAGCAGGAGATCCGAGAGGCAGTCGAGCTTCCTCTGACACACTTTGACCTCTACAAGCAAATCGGTATGCGTCAGCCTTTTATGCGACATTTTTACTTGTACCGTATCTAACACTTGGCTCTTCTCCTAGGTATCGATCCCCCTCGCGGTGTTCTCCTGTACGGCCCTCCAGGTACCGGAAAAACTATGTTGGTCAAGGCGGTTGCGAACAGTACCACCGCTAGCTTCATTCGAGTGAACGGTTCAGAATTCGTGCAAAAGTATCTCGGAGAGGGACCCCGTATGGTCCGCGATGTCTTCAGGATGGCTCGAGAAAACTCACCAGCAATCATCTTCATTGATGAAATCGATGCCATTGCCACAAAGCGTTTCGATGCACAGACCGGTGCTGACCGTGAGGTTCAGCGTATTCTGCTGGAACTTTTGAACCAAATGGATGGTTTCGAGCAGTCAAGCAACGTGAAAGTCATCATGGCCACCAACCGAGCGGATACCCTCGATCCAGCCTTACTGCGACCTGGTCGTTTGGACCGAAAGATTGAATTCCCGTCTCTCCGTGATAGGCGTGAGCGACGACTGATTTTCTCCACAATCGCATCTAAGATGTCCTTGTCTCCTGAGGTGGACCTGGATTCTCTCATCGTCAGAAACGAGCCGCTGTCCGGTGCCGTTATTGCTGCAATCATGCAAGAAGCTGGTCTCCGCGCAGTTCGCAAGAACCGATACAACATCATCCAGTCTGATCTTGAGGATGCTTACTCTGCTCAAGTTAAGACTGGACAGGACGATGACAGGTATGTTACCCTTTTCCTCGCTTTCATTACATATGGTACTAACAAGCTCCCAGACCCGACTTCTACCGGTAAACCGAGAGTGGTTTCTGATCATGTGATGGTAGTCCTGGCCGGTGCATAGCGAGGAGGTAGAAATAAACTGTATCACCAAGATCTTTGGCTCGTACATATGTAGTGCAATGACCGTTTTCTCAGTCTCACCCTGACCATACCTGTAGTTGCAACTGAGCGGGTCGCGTAGCATGGTAAAGACGATTGCCTCCTCGATAATATGCAATAATACTGTGACCCCTTGACTGCTTTTTTCATAAGTTAGCTTCTCTTCCACGACCCCGAAAATCCATGTCCATGCGCTTTTAGGTTTGTTCATCTGAAGGATTGGGTTGATTCGGAGGTGAGAGGGCCCCAAGCTCGCTAATTATAAAACCCCTCAGCCTTCCTTCTCAACCTCTAGGTTGACGATACTTGACTCTCAAACTGTATCTATTTTTTTTTGTCTCGTACCTTTATTCTGGCCCCGGTCTCTATTTTATATCATTTCACGTCGACGCCCGAGTATTTAGGTGATGAGACTACCTAACTGCACTGCTTATAACATCCCTGAAATAACCCAAGAATTTAATTCTTTCAAGTCTCCCCCTTCTATCAATTTATACTTAAAGGAGATACCAAGGCAGTATTCTAATTTTTTTCGAGACCATTACCTTCATCCAACCGATCTACGATTTCGAAATAGGCTCCCGCCATGTCTCTCCTCAAGCTGCCCAATGAAATCCTCAAATCCATATGGGATCATTTAGTTTTGAGACACCAGCAGAATTCGCTTATCCAGTCATCTCGCCAGTTGCACTCCGTTTTGAACGTTTATCTCTACCGGGATGCAGTGCAACGCGACCCTCTACGTGTTTCCCGATGGGCAGCAAAGCACGGCCGCGAAGACACCTTGGAGAAGTTAGTGAGAGAAGGGCTGGACGTGAAGGATGACCCCTCTATGGTATTACTCTTCGAGGCTGCCCGGTACGGAAGAGATGGTATTATTCGCTTCTTGATCCGACATGGAGTTACGGATTTAGATACCAAGGAGGATCGGGGCCATAATGGTGGTTCTGCGCTCTCTTTGGCTGTTCTCATGGGCCGTGAATCTGTGGTTCGCTTGCTACTACAGCATCGCGTTGATCTCGAGAGCAGAAACCTATTCTGGGAAACTCCATTACTGACCGCGGTAAAGTGTGGTTATGAGCGATTGGTACCTCTCCTACTCCAGGAGCGTGCTGATCCCGATGTCGAAGACGCACAGGGCCGAACTACGTTATGGTATGCTGTGGATGGTCGTAATATGGAAATTATCAAACTCCTTACCGACCGATTGCCCAAGTGTCGCATTGATCGAGGCGTTGTGAATGGCACCACCCCATTGCTCCGAGCCATCGAATTGAACAATACGCAGGCAGCCAAGCTGCTGCTCGAAGCAGGAGCTCAGATTGACCCATTGAGCAAGTTTAATCTCCCTTTTGATTCAGTGGATGATGACCTGTGGGCTCGCCTGCACGGCCTGACTTCGGCTCAGGCGCGACTCATCATGCAGCAGTTCAGCGCGGTGGGCTGCGAGGTAGATAAACGACACGGAACAGCATTGCAAATGGCGATATACCACAACTTGATAGGAGTGGTACGCGTGATACTCGACGAAGGCATCGTGACTGAGGAGTCTGGGTCGTATGCCGTAGCTTGGGCGACAAGTCGGGGAAACCAAGAGATGGTCGAGCTCTTGTTACATGAATGTGTCGACCCAGAGTTTCCTAAGGCCTTATTATTTGCGGCAATGCATGGTCTTGAGGGAATAGCTGAACGAATATTAGATGTCAGTGCCGAACCAACCCCGTCCTCTAGGTCGGGTGTATCGCCATTGGAATGGGCTGTCCGCCGTGGCCATTACGGCGTGGTGGCCCTGCTTGTTGAGAGAGGAGCGGACCTTGAGCAACAAAAGCGAAAAGACCTATTGGTACATGCTATACAGACCAAATATAGCAGGTTATTCAGAGCTCTCGTTAAAGGCGTCGACATGGACCAGGGCGAATATTTAATCCTTCAGCCGCTCTTGAAGACTGTGGGTGATTGGGTGCACAATAATGGCTAAAATACGGGGAACTCGGTCCCGAATAGCCGTACTGAAGCTTCATTGGATGATACTACTGATGAAGTGAGAAAGAGCGACCCGACCTTTTAGGTACGTACCTACTTGTTGAAGGAGGCCAGGAGCAGGCCCGGCTTGTATGTAGCAGATGGGTGCCTGGAGATCCCATTCTGGTACCTCAGGCACCAAGGATTTACTAGACTGATAAGATGAAGGACCACCGGCGTTTATCAGGCTCCAGCCACCAGCTTGCTTGCGTGCTATCTTCCGTATCCGTATCCCAATTCCCAACACGTTCGGTCTGGAAAGCAAACTAAATACTCCGTAATTCACGAATTGTTTAGAGCAGATTATCTATTATTAGCCACGACGCTCATGTAAAGAATGAACAAGAAATTCGGTCACCTCGACCTCTGTCAGCCTGAAGATGCCCAGGCCGATGACGCAGCTGGGGTTTCGGTGATTGGCTGCTCTCCGGGTCGCTCCGCAACCGCCAGTCACCCGCTGCAGGCCTGCATCATCTCACCTGGCTTGCTCGCTCTCCTCTCTCCCTTCTCCAACTCCTTCCTATCACCTCTCAACTACTTCCATCATCGCCTGATCCGTATCCGTAAAGTTCATTCTTTCGTTTCGTTTTCTCACTCCTTTCACGCTCCTGTCGCCCATCATGAAGACCTCCCTGCTCGCAGCTTCGGTGCTGCTGGGCTGTGCCTCCGCCGAGGTCCACAAGCTTAAGCTCAACAAGGTTCCCTTGACCGAACAATTTGTGAGTATTCCAGTGCTCATCTCATTTGAACCGGAATTATGAAACGCGTTAGTACCTGTTACTGACCTGAGTAGATCACTCGCAACATCGCCGACCACGCAAATGCCCTGGGCCAGAAGTACATGGGCCAGTTCGGACAGCAAACACTTCAGGATGAGCCCGTTAACGCCATGGGCCGCCACGATGTTTTGGTTGACAACTTCTTGAATGCGCAATGTATGTGGCTTCTCTGGACTCCTAGACGATAGGATGACGACTGACATGATTAGACTTCTCTGAGATCGAGCTCGGTACCCCTCCTCAGACCTTCAAAGTCGTCCTCGACACTGGTAGTTCCAACCTGTGGGTTCCATCGTCGGAGTGCGGCTCCATCGCTTGCTACCTCCACGAGAAGTATGACTCTTCTGCTTCGTCCACATACAAGCAGAACGGCAGCGAATTCGCCATCCAGTATGGCTCCGGCAGCCTGAGTGGATTCGTGTCTCAAGACAACCTTAAGATCGGTGACCTGAAAGTCAAGGGCCAGGATTTTGCCGAGGCCACCAGCGAGCCTGGTCTGGCCTTTGCCTTCGGCCGCTTCGATGGAATCCTCGGTCTTGGATTCGATGCCATCTCTGTCAACAAGATTGTTCCCCCCTTCTACCAGATGATTAACCAGGGTCTTCTCGACGAGCCAGTCTTTGCTTTCTACCTTGGTGATGCCAACAAGGAGGGCGACAGCTCCGTCGCTACATTCGGTGGCATCGACAAAGACCACTACGAGGGTGAGCTAATTAACATCCCTCTTCGCCGCAAGGCCTACTGGGAGGTTGACCTTGACGCCATTGCTCTTGGCGACGATGTTGCTGAGCTGGACAACACTGGTGTCATCCTCGACACCGGCACTTCTCTGATTGCTCTGCCTTCCAACCTGGCTGAGATGATGTGAGTGATACACCTTAGGTTGCTTTGAAACCATATGCTGACTTTTACCAAGTAACGCCCAGATCGGTGCTAAGAAGGGCTTCACTGGCCAGTACAGCGTCGAGTGCGACAAGCGCGACTCTCTTCCTGACCTTACTTTCACTTTGACTGGCCACAACTTCACCATCGGCCCTTATGACTACACCCTCGAGGTCCAGGGATCTTGCATCAGTGCCTTCATGGGCATGGACTTCCCCGAGCCCGTTGGCCCTCTGGCTATTCTCGGTGATGCTTTCCTGCGCAAGTGGTACAGCGTTTATGACCTCGGTAACAGCGCCGTTGGTCTTGCCAAGGCCAAGTGAACGACCTAGAATTTATTATATATGTGGACCGTACATCGTCGGTTTCTTGTTTCATCTCAGGCTCTCGTTTGAATGAAGACCTCTTTGTGGGGCATATTGGAAATCGTTGTTGCAAATGATTCCAGGGCTTGGGAGGTGCCCGTGGACTCTCCATTGTTTCCTGAATCGGCGATTCATTGTCATAATGTTGTGGTTCATCGTTAGTGAATTTCCCGAGCTAGTGTTACACTTTGGCTACGAATAACAACTAGACCTGCAGTCAGAAATGACCCTCTCAAATCAGTAAATCCATGAAAACCGTAGTACGTTAGTTGCGGAGTAGGTGAAATTGAAGAGTTGCCTGAAGAATGAACTTGGCCCGCATTTGGGGTGTCGCCCCGCACGAGCGCAGCTACCGACCGCCTACGGAACCCTGGTTAGTGGTTGCTGCCTTGCAGACTAGGCCGTAATCCTTCTTTGAGCCTTTGAGGTCACTCACTCACTGACCTCCAGCTCTCTTTCATCACCCCATCTCCGCAACCTGCTCCATTCGCCTCGACCCCCGAGTCGTCCTGTGTTAATATTCGAAAACATCGATAAATCGTTTTATCTTATTCATGTGCTTTGAAGTGCGACAAGCCCTTCTTTGACCGCGAACCGCTTTTGTTTGCTTTTAAAAACCCCGTCGCGTGAGCTTGTAGCGGACAGCTGCAATTACCCATGTGCCCTATCATTTCCGTACGATCTCGAGATAACTGAAGCGCTCCTGTATATACCAAAGTTTTATCCTCGCTTTCGACTTTACTCGCTTTCTGTCGCGGTTGGAGACTGGGTGTTTCGGCGACGGCTCGTTAATCCTCACCCGTCGACGGGCATGGCTCCCTAGCTGTCGGACACGAGCTTTCTACATCGCGGTAACTGCTGCTCGGCGGCTTATCTCTGCCTACCGTATCTATTGAGATCGCGGAGAACAACAAGGATACGAATCCGACGAAAGACACCCGAGAAACACAACATCGGTACAGAGCATGCTTCTTCGATTACCGTCGAGTCTCCACTACCCCATCACCGTTACGTCGTTGCTGAAACAACCCGGTGATGAGGTGGAGAGGGATGAGGCGATATTCTGGTATGTGTACCAAACTACCGTTACAGAAGGGGATGGGTTGGGAAACAAGGTCGATGTGAAGCGAAGTTTCCCGACGCGGTTTGAATCGACCGTTGATGGGTCGATTGTGCAGTGGAAAATTACTAAAGGGGACATTATTGATGAACCGTGAGTGTCTCTCTTCGTTTGGAAATTACGTACTGGTTGCTGACCTCGTCTAGTGTTGATATCGTTGAGATAGATGAGCCATGCGCACACGAAGTGCAGTATGGTGGGCTCTGCGCTGAGTGTGGGAAGGATATGACCGAGTAGGTGGCCCTTATCCATTGTTTGCGCTATGTTCAGACCAGCGACTAATTTGTTTATAGGGCGACGTATAACACGGAGGTCACGGATTCTATGCGCGCACCAATTCAGATGACTCATGACAATACGGCGCTCACTGTAAGCGAGAGGGAGGCTGTACGCGTGGAAGAAGATGCGAAACGGCGCCTGCTAGCAAATCGGAAACTCTCGCTTGTAGTTGACCTCGACCAAACCATTATCCATGCAGCGGTTGACCCTACTATTGGCGAGTGGATGGCAGACAAAGATAATCCGAACCATGCTGCCGTGAGTGATGTGCGGGCGTTTCAATTGGTAGATGATGGTCCTGGGATGCGTGGCTGTTGGTACTATATTAAGCTACGACCGGGACTAGAGGAATTCTTACAGAATATCTCGGAGATGTATGAGCTCCACATCTACACGATGGGAACTAGGTCATACGCACAGGCCATTCATAGTATCATAGATCCAGATCGGAAGCTCTTCGGCGATCGCATCCTCAGTCGTGATGAGAGTGGAAGTTTGTCCGTTAAAAACCTCCATCGGCTGTTCCCCGTGGATACAAAGATGGTCGTTATCATCGACGACCGCGGGGACGTTTGGCGATGGAGCCCCAACCTTATCAAGGTTATACCGTACGACTTCTTCGTCGGCATCGGGGACATCAACTCCAGCTTCCTGCCGAAAAAGCAGGAGATGGAGACCGCCGAGGAGAAGCAGGAAGCGAGCCAAGCCCCCCCTCCCACCGAACACCATGTCAATGGATCGACAGAAAAACACGACGCGACCGATGTATCAACCCTAGAACAGCTGGTGACCATGGGCGGCGGAGATAATCCAAGGTTGCTCCAGGAACAAAGTGATGCGCAAGACGAGACGATAATGCATCAAGTCGAGGACCGTCCACTTCTGCAGAAGCAAAAAGAACTAGATGCCGAGGATGAATCGGCGGAATCCAGCGACTCATCTGCCGTGGAAGGGTCGCAAGATCCGTCAGAACACCGTCATCATCTACTAATTGACAACGACCAAGAACTTATCAAGCTAGCATATCGGCTGGAACAACTCCACACCAAGTTTTACGATGACTATGAGAAGAAGCGAGCGCGAGGCCTAGGAGGACGAGTGGCAGCGTTACGTGGCGAAAAGGCCATTTCAAAGGAAAAGGACGTGGATCTAAAACTAGTTCCTGATGTCAAGGACATCTTACCAGAGATTAAACGCCGTATCTTGGGAGATGTAGTCATCGTTCATTCTGGACTATGGAAGTTGAACGAGGACACGGCAAACCTTGAGATTACGCACCACGCGAAAAGCTTCGGTGTCACATTCGCAAACAAGATTAACCAAAGAACCACCCATCTTCTAACCGCCGGGAAGCGTACCGCCAAATTCCAAGAAGCGACCCGATACCCTCACATCAAGATCGTCCAGAAGCAATGGCTAATAGACAGCTTACTCCAGTGGAAACACCTAGACGAGAAGCCGTATCTAATTCCCATCCACCCCAACGAGCGTGGGCCACCTATCTCACCAAGCTCCAAGGAAGTAGCCGAGAGCTCGTGGCTCTCATCCTCCGACGAAGTCACGGATAACGAGGAGACTTCCGAGCTGAGTGACGACATCCTCAAGTCTTCTGGACTCAACGAAATGTCTACTATTGGCTACGACGAGGACGAGGAGGCTGCTGTCCACGAAGAGCTTAAGGAATTTCTAGGCAGTGACGACGAAAGCGAAAGCGACAGCGAGGCGTCATTCATGGAGCGCGACGAAGTGCCTCCCACGTCAGCTCCGGGCAAAAAACGCAAGCGCGATGAAGGTGCCGATACAGAAGAAGGCGACGAAGACGATTCAGAAATCCAACCTGAATCGGGTGATGCCCCTGGCTCTCGTCTCTCACAGCGTATTAAGCGGTCATATGAACGGAGCACTGGGTTGAAAGAAGTCTCTAGTGCTGGCCCAGGCGGTGGTGCCTCTGCTCCTAGTATAGGCCGCGAACCAGGCACAGAAGTTGTCGCTGGCGCGGAGGAACAAATCCCAAATGTCGTATTCCCCGAGACAGAAGAAGAGGCCGTTGCAGCTCAGAATCCAGACTCAACCTACCCTCAGGATCCAGTAGAGGATGACGACGAACTAGAACGCGAAATGCTCGCTGCCTTCGAAGAAGGTGGGCACGACTCCGAAGCCGAAGAGGAAATTGGCGAGGACAACGGCTAGTCCATTCCTAAATTTACGTCGGGACCTCGCTACATACTGTTGTTGTTCAACTCAGCCCTTAACTGCATTTACTGTCTTGGGACTAGAGGAGAAAGGAAAGAAACGGTTGGCTATACGCGTTGCTTTTGCTTTGTATATTTTTTGTTCGCAATTGCAGCCGAGTCGTCCGGAAGGTTGTGGTTATGAGTATCGGATCGATCGAGATCGCATAGCGAGGCGTTGGTGACATCGGTTTAAAGTTTTCTTTGGTTTTGTTTCCCTCTATCTTTATCTTATTCAGATTGTGATACATATGGCCTAGGTGGGTTGGCTGTATTGGCTAGGTTGGCCTAGATACCTCAAGTATTGAAAATAAATGAATGGAATGGAAGTTGAATTTGATATTGGAACGGGGTTGAATAAATATAAATATATAAAACTAATAACCATAGAAACGCTAGCTAATTATACGCCGGTATATGCATCGTTAAACATCAAGATGGAACATAATACAACACAATTGATAGGATATAACCCATATCCTCACCCGACCTATTCACATACATCATAAACCCATCAATCAATCAGCTAGTCAATGATAAAACGAATGAGGTTGCAAGACTCAGACTCAGAATCGTAATCAACGGCGATGGTGAACATCCCGATGTACCTTCCACGCCATAACAATCATCCACAAAAAGAATACTGTATTTACCAGCTCGAACGCGAATGCCGTTCGCCAGCAGTTACCTATCAACGAAACTAGTCAGTATTAAGCTCATCTAGCCTAACAGCAGTAATGGGAACAACAACGCTCCAAACGGTGAGAGAGAGGAGGGGAAGGCAGGAATGAAGGAAGGGCAAAATATGACGTACAAATATTACTCTGCGCAATCCACGCCATTGTATCCAGATTATCGCCGCCCTGACGGTTATCGTCCACCCAGATTTGGCAGTTGCCGTTGATGTTGGCGACGACGCCGTACATCTGGAGCGAGGTTTCGATGAGGCCTGTTAGCCAGAGCGCAAAGAGGATAAATGTGCCGACAAGGATTATCCCGGGGAGCAGGAAGCCCTGTGCTGCGAGGACAAGGACGACAATTATGAAGAAGAGCGCGAGGGCGGACGTTGTAAGCATGTACGGGAAGAGCCTATATTGTGGGTGAATTGGTTAGTTATGGAGTCAATGGAGGAGGGTAGTAGTGGATGGAGGGAGACGTACCATGGTATCCCGAGTCTCAGCTCTGCCTGAACAGATATGAACCAGGCGAAGATACCCAGGCAGATGCAGGAGGCCGCGAGGACAGTGAGAATCCAGATGTTGAGTTGGATTTCCGGCCACCGGTAATGTTTTGGGGCATGGCGGCGTGGCATTGTTGTGTGTAAGGGCTACTTTCTCTCTCGTAGCCTGGATTTAGCTTTTGTAGCGGTGGATTGGTGGTCAAGTTCAAATTATTGCTGAGAGGTCCTGCGTCTCATATCAATGCCGCTGGGCCGAAGATGCAGATGTCGGCCCTGGCTATAGGGCAGGTATATAGGGATAGTCGGGTAGCGTGAGATGTGATGAGTACGCGCCGCACCAATAGGGCCGGTTTGGTGCAAATTATATCGTATAATCAGGTGTTAAGGCAAGGCCAAGGCCAGCGCATCTGCGCTGTCCGGAGTGAGGCTGTATTGTAGCTGGTCGGTGGTGTTGTCTCGAAATGCGATGCGCTGGTCGAGATCGGCGTTAGATAAGCGGGGGCCCTGCAGGCTTGGGTTGTTTGTTGGGCTTTAGAGAAAACGTTGAAGTTAGATTTTTTTGTTTTTCGAATATGACGATATGACGATATGATGAAAAGGAAGCTTGGTATTTTCGTGGTGGAGGATTGAGAATGCGAAGTAGGAAAATGGGGGGGCGGGGGTTTGTTTTTCTATACTCAATACTATTTAATTCCGGTGGCGGGAATCCGCACCCGCAAATTACCATCACTTTACACAACTACTTCAACAACACGATAGCCGGGCGATCGCTTCATAAATCATTATTATTGTATAGTCTCTGTTTTATCTGACCTTAACGACTGACATAAATTACAGTCTACAGCAATGTATCTCCCAATGCACTGCGCACCAACGAGCACCCAGTTCGAATCGTGTCGGACGCCCCCACGGCATCGAGGCTGGGGTTGACCTCGACCAAATCCATGGAGATGAGGTTACCTGTCTCGTGCACACACTCGCAGATGAAGTCTCCCTCACGAAGAGTCAATCCCCCACGCACGGGGGTTCCAGTGCTAGGTGCCCACTGAGGGTCGAGCGCATCGACGTCGAACGACAGATGGATGGGGGTGTCGTTTCCAATGTGAGCGAGCGCCATCTCGACGACGCGACCGATTCCGTGTCTAATCCGTCAGAAACCGCAATATGACAAGCCAGAGGGATGGCAGGATAGGAAATAGAAGGGGTGAGGGGAGAGGGAAGAGGGGAGCCTACCGGTCAACGTCGTGCATGCTGAACGCCTTGATGCCATTCTCACGGAGCAGCTTCTTCTCACCACGATCAACATCCCGCAATCCTATATAGACGAGCTTGTGGAGATTGATGATGTGGTCGTCCTTCAACCACCCGAAGACGTCTTTCTTCTCCTCCTTCGCAAGTCTAGTCAGGAAAGCCATTGGCATACCGTGGATGTTCCCACTAGGACTCTGCTCGGGAATGTTGATATCAGCGTGGGCATCAACCCAGATAACACCGATCTCCCTCCCCAGGCGCTCGCGAGTCGCCTTGGCAATACCCGAGATGCTCCCAATCGCAATGGAGTGGTCACCACCGAGGGTTAGAGTGAACTTCCCCTCCTTGGAGTGTTCGTAGGTCTGCGAGCTGAGCGTCTCCGTGACAGCGCTCACAGCACGAGGCTTCTTCATGCCCCGGTGGTCGGGGTCTTCAGCAGGGATCTGCTTTTCATAGTAGTGGACGGTGTTATCGTAGTGAATGTCATAGTCAAGGTCTTCGCGCAGCTGATCAAGAAGGCCGGATTCGATGAGGGCCATAGGAGCTGCCTCGACGCCAAGCTTGCACTGTCATGGGACCGGGACAAAGCCCGATATGTTAGCCTGAATGGTAATCTACCCCTGCAGAGTGCAGAAGAATAGTGAAGCGCATTGCAGAAGATCTGCACAAGCCGCGGGCATCCGTACCTGGCCGCCATTGAAGCCCACCGCGACAACACCCAGCTGGGTAGGCTGAGAGAGGAATCTCTGCTCGATAGTGGAGGGTTGAGTCATTTTGGCAATAGAGTGTAGTAGCAAGGCAAGTGTTGTTAAGATGGAGACCGAGATAAGATCTGAGCGATGAGAAAAAGTAGACTAAAAAGATTCTAGAAGGCCTAAAAGGGAGCCCCGTCAGTGGGTGGAGCTGAGCCAAAGAAGACGAAGCACCAACAGTAGAAGAGCAAGAAGTACAACAACTTCGAGAGAACTTATTGTAGAATGCTAGTTGCTGAGGATGAATGTTGAACAGAAGATAAGAGAGCGAAGGAAAAGGACCCCCTTGATCAAGGGCGCGGACTTTCTTTATGTTGCTGGCGGCCGTGGGGCGGGCATCGCTAATACCTGCTTTTAAGAATCAGCAGAGAAAGGCGCATCCGTTAAGTGCAGGTGGAGGAGAAAGACGGCTGCCATCCCACTCCACCATGCGGTATCCTCAGTTTCTATTAGCAATTTGTTCTGGCGCTGAGATAGATAACTGAGACACATTTGGATAGGTTTAAGTGAATTGGGTATCGCTTTGTTCTATTGTTGCCATGACATCTTGGATAGAATCTATACACTATACGGAGTCCTTCCCTAATACTATCTTACATTCACTACTTCACATAAATGACTACTGTGAGCCCAAAATGAGCTCCCGCAGCGTCGCATCGGCCTTCTGTGCTTCCACGCGGCCCTTTTCGCCCATGCGCATCATCTGGCCCACGAACCAGCCTAGCTTGCCTAGCTGGTTTTTGCTCCGAATCTGTTCAACCATCTGGGGGTTAAGCTCGATAGCTGCTTCTGCGAGGGAAATATATTCTTCACGCGAGAGAGGGCGGAGGAGCAGATTCTCTTCCTCGAGTAGTTGAATGATCGGTCGCTGGTCTCCGTCAAACACCATGGCAAGCACCTGTTTGGCCGTCGCCCCGGTGATTTTTTGCCGCTGGAGCTGGTCAATAATCGAGGCGAGAGACTCAGCAGTAACCCTTCCCGCATCCCAGGCTAGGTCAGCTTTGGTCAGTAGACCGCCGAGTTCATGGAGGACCCAATTGCCAGCCACACGGCCGAGAGCCGCTCGAACCTTGGGATCGAGATCTTGTTGAAGATCACGTAAGATATCGACAACATCTTGGTAGTATTCCAGCCGCGCCCCGTCTTCGAGCTCAACAAGTGGCTTTGCATCTTCTATAGGGAGGCCATACTGACCGACCAGCATGTCAATGAGCGCGTCCGGAGCTGTGGGTAGATTATCTCTGAGCGTTGAAATGATGTCCTCACCAATACGGAGGGGAGGGATATCTGGATCGGGCATATAGCGATAATCGACCTCGCCTTCTTTCTCTCGAAGTTTCCGTGTCTCGGTGCTTCCAATAGCCCAGCCTCGCGTCTCGCCCTCAATTACCCCTCCGCTTTCAAGGACCGCAATCTGTCGGTTTTTTTCTGCGATAATGGCGTCCTCTACTGCCTTGAAACTGCTCAAGTTCTTGATCTCGGTGCGCTGACCAAGGCCCCCAACCCCTCCGTATTGGTGGACGCCTGAACCGTCACCCCGCAGTCTGACTGAGACGTTTATATCCGCACGAAGACCACCAAATTCCATCCCCGTCGTCACAGCGCTACAAGATTGGAGGATTGACTGGACCTTGCGGACAAATGCGGCTGCTGTGGAGGGTGTGTGGATTTGCGGCATGGTAATTATCTCAATGAGCGGGTGGGAAACACGGTTGAAATCGATGAGCTGGGTGGAGGGAGGGTATTCTTGTGACTTTGCGGTATCTTGTTCAAGCTGGATCTGCTTGATGCCGATACGAACTCGGTCTCCATCCTCAGGCGCAATACCATCGTGGCTGAACAGGTCGAGGTAGCCATTTCTCGCAAATGGTTCTATTTATGTCAACGCCTAGTCCGCAGTAACAGAGGACCAGCCTTACCATAATACTGTGTTATTTGATACCCCGCTGGCTGGTCCTGATAGAAGTAGTGTTTTCGGTCAAAACGACTGACAGGTTGGATATCGCAGTTTAGAGAAATGGCAGCACGTAGGGCAGGAAGGAGGGTCGCCACTTGAAATTCCTATGCCATCGTCGATCAGCATTTCACCACTAGTACACAGAGTATAGTAGGACCAACAGGTTGACTGCCTGGGAAAGCGAGATCGAATAGAGCAACGTTTGAGTTGGGTTCTTCGGTGGGAAGGGTCGGAGCTCCTGTTTACACAAGCCAAAGGGTCAGAGATTGTCCGCGCAGTATAAAGCCTATAAATGGAATGCCGTACTTGAGAATAGTTTTGTCTCTGTATTCAATTGAGCATGGATCTCAACTCCCACGGTCAACTCCCACTTCTGCCGCGAAGCCTCCTCCTGCTCTCGTCGTTCTCGCTTCCGGGATTTCACGGCCTTCGCATCTTGCTTAAGTTGTTTGCGGATGGGAACACGATCTTGCGAATATGTTGATGATGTTTGCAGGCGGCAGATATGAGGGGTTAACGAGATTGGGTTCTGTTGACGGGCGAGAGGTGATTGGGGGATTTCACGATGCAGGCATCGCGGACAAGATACAGATCGGACGGTGGCGCGGGGACAATGGCGCAGACATGATCGGAGCATGTGGGATAGAATGGTATTGCGAAATGAAGAGGACAAATTGACTGAAGCGAGAGACGAAGCAAAGTGGGAGTTGTTTGCGATGCACACTGTGATGCTGCGAATTGGAGTCTCAATTACAAGAAGGTCTCACCAATACGATTCTAAACGACGGGAATGCTTGTTTTGTGCCTGATTACGCCGGCGCGATCGTATGATACGGTAACCTTCACCGCAGTTGTTGCCTCAGGCCTACAATCAACAGTTGTATAGATCCTCGTTCATGCGAATGGATAACCTTGCGCGAACCTCGGCCTGGTGCTCCCACAAGGAACTAGCCTGATTCAATGGTGTAACCGGGCGCATACACATTGAGCAAGGGGTGAACATGTGGAGGGGGAATTGTTATGCATCGCTGGGGATGGCGGAGCATCTGATACATCTCTGAGGCGGGCTGAGCATCACGCAAATGAAGAAGATTGATATCATACACGGCTATTCGTCGTCATAGGCAAGCAAGGGAGAAAGCATCCAGACTCAGCGGCCAGGATTGTGCGTCTGCTAGCAGCGAGTGAGCGTCAGACAACGCACCGCCTGTACTCAAGCGGGTGTTGTGCAGGACTCCATCTGGCGCAGTTTTCATATATTATTTTGAATTCCTGTCCTTTACCATTCCAACTATACTGCGCCTGTGATTGAAGTTGATTCCATCTCCTTATCATTACCTTCAACCTTCCTGGGAGACAGCCTTTCACAGATCGTCTTCTTTGCAACCCCGGCGCGATCTGTAACACTTGGCGCCGTGTCAGGCGCGTTTGGACGAATCGAACCCCTCCATGATCTTCGCCCGCGCCCTCACCTTCGTATCTTTGAAACCGTGAGAGTAAGACTCGCAGCGATCCCTGGGGCCCATCATCGCCCATCATCGAGCTGCCTGGGGCCGTTTGTCAAGCTGTTGGTTTATTTATATCCGGGTCAGCCTTGGGGTGCGCCGCCTTTGTGCCTCAGTCCACACTCTATACCCAAACCGCTGGCGGTTCCTCCCACTATTGCTCCACTCTCGCTGCTTGAATCTGTTGGCGCTTCGTTTCTTCCGAGCTATTGGAATCCGAAGAAAAAAGTAAAAAATTACAAAAGGAATCAGGGCGCCTGAGGAATCACGCATTTTGTCCTACTTTGTACATTCTTCATCGCCAACCGCCCGGAATTCCTCACGCCTCCCTGCTTCGTTTGACATGCTTCCACCTTCCCTGTCTCCTCTTCTCGCCAGCCTATTTCTTCATGTTCTTGTCCCTTCGATGTTTCCGGGTTCCATGGCCTGAAATTAATCGAGAAAGCGCTGATCCCGTTGTTACAACTGTTTGTTCTGATCCACTATAGCGAACCCTACCCTACTACCATCACAATGCCGTCTTATACTGGGTTCAATCGGCCAAGGAAGTCGACCAAGTCGTCTGGAACTTCCACAATTTCCACCGGCTCCAAGAGTTCCAAGTCACCCGTCGAGAAGTCTACCAAGAAAGATAGCCCTCAAAGTCCCCGTGCTGTCGCGTCTAAGAACGCGGACTCTAATGGCTCTGACTATACTTCTTCAAAGGCGCGGCCTCCGCCACCACCACCACCTCCTCCAGCTCCTCCAGGAGCCAAGGCGAAGGGCAGTAAAGATGCCGACGCGCTAAATGTGTTTAAATATCTTGAAACAGAGAGTGAGACCGACAGCGACTCGGACATCACATCATCGGATGATGATGACCTACGGCCTCCGTTTCCGCCCAGTTCTAAATCACCCAAGGCTGCTCCGACCAATCGCCAGCCAAACACAGCTGTTCCAGTACAGAACCGAAACCGGACGTCGTCTATGAAATCCAAAGATTCACAACCACCCGGCGCATTTGATGCTTCGCCGCCTACCGTGCCGTTGCAGCTCGCTCGACACAGTGCCGCTAATCGAAGACCTTCCACTGACGGAACAAACAGCGTTGTTGGGTCTGTCGCTGAGTCCTATGACGGCTCACTTCCACCTGAGCACCGGAATCTAGAGCTGGTTCCAGAAGATTATTACCCTAGAGCGTCCACTTCCTTACGGCGAACCTCTTTCCCCCCGTCCCCTCCCCAAAGCCCTGAGGAGGACGTGCATCGTTCTACTCGGAAGCTTAGACGCAATACAAAACCATCGCGACTTCCTACGGGATACGGGCTTCTAGCATGGCGGTTAAGTGCCTCAGCAGAGAACAAGGAGTATACCCTTCCTCCGCTCTATCGTCGCTTCGAAGATGTCAACCATCGCGTGCTCCTGTATCTCCAGGATGAAATTTCCCAGCTGGAGGAGGAGCTGCGGATGCTGGATGAATATGAAGAAATGCAGCGGAGAGGGGCCGCTGAACAGGAGGGAACTAAGGTAATGCCTGCCTCGCGGCGCTTGGACGTACAGGCACAGGCCTACTCGTCCCTCCACTACAGACGCGAGGAGGTCATGGGAGCATTGATCCAGAAAACAGAGCAATACAGTAGGTTGCACCAAAGTTCTGCACCCGTCGTCTACTTTCTGCATGTACTAATGCCGAACCAATCAGATAATGCCCTTGCTGCCTATAGTAAAGTGCTCCAGATGCTGCCTCAGGCCGCGGGATCCGACGTTGAAACCTATCGGAAATGGATGAAGGGAAACAACCCCGTTGCTAGCAATGAGATGCGTTTTCTCGACCATCCAAAGGATTTGGTCTCACTCACACCACAAGCAGCTTCCGCCAATTCTAAAATAACGTCTCCTGTTTATTCTGCCATCATCATTGCATCTGCCGCTATCATTCTCCCGTTGCTAGCCTTCAGTATGATCCGAGAGTTCGCCGGTCGAATCCTCGTCGTCGCACTGGTTGGTGGTGCGTCTTCTGCCATTGCAGCGCACTACTCCAGTGGGACAGAGCACCTGGTCAAATCACAGGATGGCTGGCGGGTTGCTGGCTTGTATGTCCCACCTTTCCCCCCCCTGCACTAATGCATCTGATCACTAACCCTTGCTTTAGATACTTCGGATTCATGGCCATCGCTGCACTATTTATGTCTTGATCTTCCCACAAACCTAATGCCTTGACTGTATTCATGATTCAAGTGACACGTCACACGAGATATACCCCTTTACGCATAACCTACGGCACTACCTATTTATCTAATCCTCTCGTCCGATTTTACGAATCTTCTTCGGGCTACTTGCACCCACCAAGCACTTAGGTCCCCCACAGGCAAAAAGCAAAAAACAAAAAAAAGAACACAACAAAATAAAGCTTCCACTGAGGACGAATTATGCTAGATGAAAGGAAGGCGTTTTGGAACCGGGCTACTTGTGTGAAATGGCCTTCTTACTGATGAATATTTCTTCAACACTACGACTTAAATAACAGGTTACTTACTGGATGAGTATACCTATATACTGCCTATTTAGCGACGGGATTGGGATTGTGATTGCTTCAGCGTTTCTTCCTTTGATGCATGCCATGCGATGCGGTCTCTTGCTTGCTTGTTTAGCCTGCCCTTCAACCAATCCTTTTGTCTTCGAATCATGTATCCTCCTGTTCTGATCTTTTCATTTTTGGTGTATTATACGACGCCTTTTTCATCCGTTGATAATATACTTAGTCAGTTATCTTTGGTTATCATATATCATATAGCTAGGTAGTCTCAGATATTGTCTGACCCTTTTATGAGACCTGGACGCATTTAGTAGGTAAGGGGTTTGGCAGCTAGCGACAACCACAGTATTAAGATAACCGGGTGATAATGAGGAAGCATTGTATTGGGACTCGGATTAGATGAGAGATTCGCGGATAGTACCTATTACTTAAAGTAGCCTTGCTTCCGTATGTACGGCAAGCAACGAAGGCTTTAGCTAAAGAACGAGGAGAAAATCTTATTGAGGCCACATTAACCAAAAGAGAATAGTTAAAATAACTAAAATGTTAAAAAAAAAGTGATAATAGTAATACTAATACGTGTTACACCTGCAGCTAGGTGCAAAACATGAATGGGTAGAAAAAAAAGCTCATATCTCCCTCTTTTTCTCTCCCTTGTGTACCTGGTGATCAGGCTCTCGGTTTAGAGTCCGACGAAAATACGGCGATAGAAAATATAAAAAACGAAAGAGTCAAAAAGTGATATAAGAAATCCCATAGCAAGCAAAAGCACGTAAAATCTTCACCTAAACACCCCTCCCTCTTTATCGGCAATAAGAAAGCACAAAGACGTAACATTCAATAGAATAAACATGGAGATTCAAGACCTCCTAGGAATTCGGTAAGTTCATGCAGGTACTGGCGTACCGTTCTGCTTGTTTCCAGGAGTGACGCTCCGGTCTTGGGAACTGCGGTGGTCTCCCGCAGGTTGAGACTGGGGTGTTCCTCCAGGGGAACCCTGTGCCGCTAGTTGCACCTTGTTTCGGTCCATGAGCGCGGCTTGCTCGGCCGCACTACGGGCATAGGTCATCGCTGCAGCTGAATTTGAGTAAGCGTTTGGAGTTTGGTTGGGAGTGAAGTTGCCATACGGCGTTGATTGTTGATGCGGTTGCGGGTGTTGCATGAACCGTTGTTGGAGAGTGGAGCCGGGGGGCATAAACGAACCCCGTGGGGTTACGTACGCCGGCGGCTTTTGAGGGGAAGCACTGCGTCCAGGCCCATAAGGTGTCACATTGTACGGTGCTGGTTGCCCCGGCCGCGGGTTGTATTGCTGAGGAGAACCTTGAGCAGGATTGGGTCCTGGCTGACCTGTATATGGATTGAATCCGGTTTGTCCTGGTCGTTGATATTGCGGGACTGGATTTCCCTGGTTGAACTGCGGTGTGGGCTGCCCGTATCCTGGGAAGTAAGCGGGTCGTTGACCAGGCGTAGCTGGAGGGCGAGCTCCTGGCAAAGGCTGTGGGTTGCCTGGTGTGTAACTGCCGGGAGTCGAAGGTTGTCGTGGCGGGTAGTATGGTTGTGGAGATTGGAAACTTCCTGGGGGCTGAATCCGAGCATTGACGTTGAAAGCACGCTGGTTGTACTGCGGCTGATAACCGCTAGGACGTGAGGGAGTTGACGACGTCCTGTTTGGAGCTGGAGCCGCGGCAGCTACAGCTGCCCTTTCCTGTTGGATTGTGTGATCGTCCTTCTCCATGCTGCCTGGGTAGTCCGTGTTTTCAACTAATATTTTTTGACTGATGTTTAGATCTGCTAGTTGGTCCCCGTTCAGCTTCGCAACGGCGAATGGCGGCAATTGAGACACAAGCACCGATAAACTAGAGCGCAGCGTTTCATAAACGTCGAACTCCGCATCAGATGGTTTATTTGGGCTCGTTTGAGTGGATGTTGTGTCTTTGGCTTCGGCACTTTGGTTGGGCGTTGGAAGCTCAAGGTTGCGAATTCTCTGGTAGGAGCTCAGAGTCTCCAGCAAGTCAGAGACTTCGGCTAGTAAATCGTCTGTATCTTTCTCTTCTGGCGTTTTTTCTACCTTTTCTACCTTCTCTTCCTCGTCTTCCTCTCCTTCGTCTTCGGCATTTTTCGCGGCGCCGGACGGAATAGAAGCATCTGCAAAATCATCGGGATTAAATGATCTCACCATCTCTTCTAGTGTGCTTTCATCGAGATCACCGATGCTTCCTGGTTGAACTGTTGTGTCGCTAGGCACGCCTTCGTCTGGTATTGACAGCAATACATCCAAGCGTTTTGCTCCCCGTTTGGTCCACCATACTAGGTTCTTTGAGTCTGCTTGTACCACCGCGCCAGAGCTATCAAAAGTAGGGGCAAAAGACGAATATACGCCCTGCAACATGGACGCATCTTCGTCTGGCCAAAGAATTGGGTCCTCATGATACTTTTCTTCACCGTGTTGCTGGGAAGGTTGCTGCTTCTGGCGACGACTCCAGAAAGATGGAGAAGATGTCACACCACCGTATTGAAGCCAATTCCCTGAAGGAAGCTGTGCAAAGGAGTAATTATTCCGATCTCCAAGGAAGCTTCTATAGTTGGTGACCGTGTCAAAAGGGTCGATCCAGGGAACCTGAGATGCACGAGACGAGGACCGAGGTCTCCGTGGCGGCTCTAGCAGGGGCAATGTTGATTTTGGGGTGAAAACTTCACCGAACGTTCGCTTGGTCACTTTTGGTTTCTCACCATCATAAGGAGTGACCTTCGTGGTAGTAATTCCGTTCGGCAAGCCATCTTCAGGCAGCGGTGTCTGTACTTCCACATATTTCTTCGATTCCGACTCGTCTGAGGACAGCGGGACTTTAACGGACTTTTGTAGACTTGAATAGAGCTGTTTGGGATTGGCCGGATTTCCAAACAGCGTCAAGACTAGGCCATTGTTTCGGGCTTCTTCTGTCGAAGTGGACTGCTTCTCCGACACCTCCGTGTCGTTGCCTGGGGTTTCCGCTTTGATGCTGGCTGGGCTCACATGGGCTTGACGCACAAGACTGTTGAGTAATTTTTTGAAAGCAGCTATACGGTTGACTGTCTCCGTAACCGGTGTGCCATCAGTGGGAGTACCGCTGGCTTGGGTCTTGTTCCTCTCAATGACTGCCGCAGAAGCCTTTTCGATATCGCTTAAGAATTCGGAAAGCGTGTTGTAACGGTCCGACGTGACCCGATCTTGAATACTAGCTGCTTCATCCTTATCTCCAGAAATTTTCGCGCGTTTTGATCGGGGTTTTACGGGCGATGATGGTAGAGGACAGGATAGAAGTTGGAGTTCGGTATCGTTTCTGCTCATGATTAGCCATCTTTGCTTATTGATTCCTAGAAGTAGCGGAATCTCTTACTTGCTCAAGATATCAACTAGGTTACGCAAGGTTTCCTGCAGGTTTGCCCTTTCACCCAACAGCGACGGAGCGCTTGCCTCCTGGACGGCCTTGTCATCGTGACTTGAAACTCGCTTCCGTTTGCCTGGGGTCGCCAAGGTGGACGGATCAGGGGTTGCTGTAGAGCGTTCGCCGTTTGTGGCAGCCATAGTGGCAGTTGCGCTTTCGTCTGCGCTCATTGCCTCGGAGACGCGCCGGAGGTGCGTAGTTTTGCCTGAAACGCGAGAGCAAGATCCCCTTCTATTCTTCAAGGGGGGTTAAGCCAGCGCTGTCGAAAAAAGCAGGACGCGACAGTGCGCCTGAAATCGTATTGTAATTTAACAGGAGTGGAAGGGTAAAGAGCACCAATCAAGTATTTGAAATCGAAGTGCCAGAATTGCGATCGAGAGTCTTGATCTCCGAAGCGGATGCGCCAACGGTAGCTCAAGAGAGGGAACGGGTGCGCAATCGGAGAAAGCACTTCACAAGATGGAGATCCGACACAACAATAAAAGCAAATTGATCCTGCACAGTAGGAGATTTGCTTTACGAATTGAATCAGGCGCAACGGCGTGAAAAAAGGTCAAAAATCGCGTATGGAGGGGACTCTGGGACAGACAAAGAGGGATCGAACTGTTTCCTCGCCCGCGCCATGCCAAAAGCGCAACCCGTGACAGGCTCTCACGTGACCAAGATTTTTCACTGGGTCCAGCGTCAGGTCCGGAAGACAACAAATGAAGACATCGCCGGCCAAGTCAGTTTTCTCATGATTCCCATGTTGGATCCCTTATTTATGGATGTCATTGGTTTGGAATCATGCCCCACACCGCTCCATGGTCGTGTCTTTGAGAGCGGCGCATTTCAGCAGCCGTTCGCTCCGAAAGGTAGCTATGCAAACCGAAGCTATTGTTCAGCAGTGCTAACTTACGGTCTTTTTGTCTGATCAGCAATGCTCGTATAGCACATCGTTTCGTCCAATATATGCGAAATCCTTGGATTCGTCCACCGATGCCTTCCTCAGTCCGTCGAGTCCGACCCAGCGAGATGCAGTTATACACGGGAGAGACGATTGGGCGCACCCATCATCTTGCGAATTTTGGTGCACCTCGCGGCTCATCCAGTCTCGTTTGAACAAACAATCATTTCCTTTGGCCAAGGTTCTTGAACCGTGGGCTCCTGTTCACGAGCGCGGAGGGGGACTTGATGATGCCGACCAAAGTCCAACGAGAGTTTCGCAATCTCGGCGGGCTCATCACCGAAATTCACAAAAGAATGATCTTACCATTGACGGACCGGAAACGCCAAAGAAAATGCTACCTCGCATTCAGGGGCCATCGGATTACTTGATTGACACCATTCAGAATCGGGCGCTCTCCTCCACCAACCCGGATGATAGTAATTGGACGTTTTCTGGAAAATCTCGAACGCCTCTGAGAGCCCCTTTGACATGGCACCAACGACGCGCGCTACAGCGCACGCAAGAAACGTCCTTACAAAAGATTACTGCGGATTATATCGATTTGGTTGAACCTGCATTACGGGGACGGAACAACGCAACATTTTCTGACCCTTCCCTCCCTGCATTGGAACCCGATTACAATCTGCAAAGTATGCTTTGTGGTAATTACATTGATTACTTGGCGGCCCGACAATATAACTTCACTGATGTGATGGCATGGGCTTGGGTGCTCACGAGTAACACTACTTACGAGGCTACTCTTCGTATTTACTTTCTAGAAGCGGATTGGGGAGACAAGGCAACCGCTTCTCGCCCAAGCGTTCCCACCTTTATCCCACTCTTGCTCCTGCTACAGGAAATCGACTTGAAGACATTTCGCTTATTACTAGTATACTGTCTGCACATTGTCGCCGGGCGACCAGTTCCCCATCTCGATCACTCTTTTCATTCTATATCGAATCATGCGATATCTAAACATCTACACAACCTTACCCACACAAAATCTATACCTTCGGTGGATCATAGCACATGCGCAAAATTTGTTGTCCGTTTGCTTTCTCACGCGCGACGGCTGTGGCCTGAAGCGCAGCTTCCCATTGCCCAGGCATTCGCATTCCATTTGCGCACTACTAAATCCAAAGGGACTAGCTTCGTGACAAAGAAGCTCAATAAATTTATACGGTTGCTTTCTTTGCCTTCCGGCCCTCGCCCATTTGTTACGGCCTCCATACAACAACAAGCACAGTTTGAGCTGTTAAAAGCCGTGGCAGACAAGTATACCGTCTCACCTATCACACGACGGGGCTATCAAGGTTTAGCGTCTGTCCAGCTAGCTCATAAAAAGACGGCCGCCGAACGCGAGTCGGCGGAACTGAAGACACCGTCATGGCCACCGTGGAAAGAAGAAAGATCAGGAATTGACTCCGATAAGGGCATGGAAGGAATGCGAAGCCGTGCCATACGCGTGATTTCCCAAATGAGGGAAGCGGGCTACCCTTACTCTCTGTGGGAAGAGGTCTCGGGTATATTGGCTGGTTGGGATACGGACAACAGTCCTACGATACAGACCAGAACACTGGCACGGCCTCCAGAGCATCTACGGGGGAAGTCTGGGAACCAAGGTCACCATGCAATCTGGGAGGCGCGAATCCGCGCCACAAGGACAGTTCGGGAGGCTTGGGCATGCTTTACGGCATATGAAAGCTGGGGTCATACGCCCCATGCCTCTGTTTACGTTGCAATGGGTGAGAAACTCGTGTTCGAAACGAAGGCAGCAAGGGAGAAAAGTGATCAGCCTAGGTTTTCATTGCCTGGCGATGGCCCGGAAGTTTTTCCAGAACCTGCCTCCGCACGGGACTGGATCTATACTCCCACCGAACCGCCTACCTTGAGTGCCTTTCTTAAAACAATGCTTTCACAAGGTTTCCGCCCGTCTGGTAGATTCCTGGCCTTACTTCTACATAATGCCCCCGCCTTCCACGTGGGGTTGGATTGCCTCAATTGCAGCGATCTGACAAATCAACAACTAAGGGTGTTGTTCAGCTTTGGCGACGAGATTCCCGACAATGATGCTGAAGCGCAAAGGGCGCTAGATGAACTGCCCGAATATATTGTGTCAGCTTTCATCCGGTTTTTGTGCAGGTTCTCTGTTGTCACCAGACAGTCTCCAAGAATTGACGACATCACCACAGCAGATGCTTTCCCGATAATTACGAATAATTGGCCAACATCCCCTTCAGATATTCCCACCCTCTTTGCGTACACCGACAAACATCGCCATCGACGGAAGGGTTGGTATTCGAAACTCCTTTCCCATGCAATACGGCTGTTGCAGAAGCGAAATTCGTCAAATCCCCAGGGATGGGTGCAGCTCTTAGCAGGCCTTCGCTCGACGCGCATTCTTGGTGGTTCATCTAATATCAACCGCCATACCCAGATGGTTCTTGCCTGGCATGAAATTTTGGTGACTTTGAACTGGCTGGATGAGCGCAATATCGAGATAGGACCTGAGGGGTTTCAGATCCTGTGTACTGGTTTCTCGAAAGCAATGGTTGCCGGAGTCAAAGACCAAAAGTCCACGGAGAAGGGCCTGAGAATACTAGCCACAGCCGCGCAAGGAAACGTTTTGCATCCTGAACTTGTTCCTCTAAGTTTCGAGGATATGGTCGAACACGGTCTGGAAACGTTGAAGAACCAGTTTGATCGGCTTGTCCTCCTGGACCCAAAGACATCTCCCATATTCGAGTCTTTCAGGTTATCTCTGGAGGGACAAACCGAGTCACAGGTGTCTGTGCCTACTTTAGCCCACGCCCCCTCTCCGCCCGTCCTGCATGCATTTGTCAGGTCTCTGGGGTTAGCTGAAGACTCGGAAGGTCTATTAAACCTTCTTCGGTGGATGAGCCAGAATTCACTGGCACTCAAGCAGATGTCTGATGAGTATTCAAATGGTAGTACAATGATGCGACGTACTATAGTTGCAGTCCGCATGTTTCTCGAGGGATATTGGGGAAGACGGCCGTTAGCGCCGGCGCAATATCAGTCTGGATTTACGGACCATGCCACCCCGAGTGAATTCAACAGGCCTACATTCTCGGATCCAACCCTTCAAGAGGCATATGATATCATCGCGACAACAGAGCTCTGGGGTCCTTGGCCAAGCGATGAGGAGGTTTGGGATTATCTTGCTCATATGGACCAGTAAACCTCGACATGGCCCGGGCGCGTCTTTCACTTCATTTAATGTATATATAGCTAGATTTTGTAAGATAGAGGCCACACAAAACGAATAATGATACCCATACAGTGAGAACTGAGAAGACTAGGTCTAATATCCGCGCTTATTATCGGCTGAAGTTCCCCGCAGCGCTGCAGCTCGGCTTCCCCACAGCCTTCCGAGCGTCACAAAAGAGCTCCATCTTTTTACCTTGCACGAACCTGTCTCGAACGTTAAGCCGCATTCTCGAAATAACGACTTAACTACCGGACGTAACGGATTTGTCCAGTCGTCTGCTCGTCAATTCGCTAGTGACAATCCTACGATCAACCATGCCTCCACGTCTTACGCGCTTCGCAGCGCTTCCAATCCGAGCACCCCCGACCGTCTCGCTGCGCGTGAAAGTCGCGAGATACAGCACCGCTCCCGAAGATGCCGTGATCCAAACACAATATGTTCCTGCGCCTGGATCTGGAAATATTCGCGTTCTCCTTCTGAACAGACCTAATGCTCGAAACGCACTATCCCGGAGTCTCCTGACCTCGCTGGCTCAGCATGTGCAGTCGATCTCGTCTGAAGGTGGCAACGGGCCGACCAGAGCTCTGGTTATCGGCAGCAATACTGATACAGCGTTTTGCGCGGGCGCTGACTTGAAAGAGAGGTTACATATGTCGAAGGATGAGTGCGTGCTCTCTACTTTTTCTGCGAGTTGCCGCGAGGCTAGAACCAAGGCTAATCAATTGACTCGAACAGGACGAACGCATTTTTGGCAAAGTTGAGAGGTACATTTCGCGACCTTGCAGCTCTCCAAGTTCCTACGATCTCTGCCCTTTCTTCAACGGCGCTAGGAGGTGGCCTCGAGCTTGCCCTCTGCACACATTTCCGCGTCTTCGGTTCAAACAGCACTGTCGGCCTTCCCGAGACAAAGCTCGCAATTATCCCAGGCGCAGGTGGCACATATCGTCTTCCCTCAATTGTCGGTGTGAACCGTGCTCGGGACCTCATCCTCACTGGACGCCGTGTTACCGCGCCTGAAGCCTACTTCATGGGACTGTGTGATCGATTGGTCGAGATACTTCCCGAGGAGGAGAAGAAGGACGGTGGCGCGCGTGATAAGGTGTTACGTGAGAGTATCAAGCTTGCTATGGATATCTGCGATGGCGGTCCTATCGCTATCAATCAGGCGTTGAAGGCAGTGAACGGGTTCGAGAAGGGTGAGGTTGCAGAGAATGAGGCTTATGATGGCGTCGTTGAGACAGAGGACAGACGCGAAGCTCTTCTTGCATTTGCGGAGAAAAGAAAGCCTGCGTTTCGGGGACGGTAGGTGCGTAGGTAAGTGATTGGGCGGATGCTTGAGCTCAGCTGTATGTATACCATCTTTTAGAAGTGCTTATACTGGAATAATGAATGAATTTCCTGGGCATCAGGAATGTTTTCAGTCAAAACATTTAACCTTTATGATTTTAGGATGTGGGAAGGCTCATCATGCGAGCAAAATTCACTTTCACTCGCATAGTGTTCGCACAAATTCAAATGAATCTTTGTTCCAATTTTATGCATTACAAAACTTCCATCTGCTTGCCTACTTCTCTGCTGGCTATCTATCGCTCCTTCCTTCTGTTTCCACCATCCATCCGACTTCCTCCTTCCTCAACCGTTCGCCCCTAACCACCTGCGCCGGCATTCACCCTCGTCTATCACCCAACACCCAAGATGCCACTAAGAAACCAAGCACGCAAACGCAAGCATCAGTACTCAGTCAATGATGAGTCAAAAGTAGTAGGAAGACGAACGACCAGAAAAACCGGAGACAGCTCAACTTGCTGCGACCCTTTTGCGCGTTTGAATGAAGACATTACCAACATCATCTTCGGTCTGCTTCCTACAGACGACTTAATACGCCTGGAAAGGGTGAACAGAACTTGGAAAGCCTCCATCAAAGCTTGGGTTGAAGTTTTTGGTATCCGTACTCGCTTTCCACTGAGCTGGGTGCCGGTCTCTCTTCGAGATCCTGCCCACACATCCAATGACACTTGTTACGATCTCTTCAAGCAGCGTGGTATTTATTTCCGGAGCTGTATTTCCCAATAAAGGCAAATACTGATGCGAGAAGCCCGCCGGGCATATCTGATACAGAACGGCCGTCCTACTAAAGTGACCAAATTGGTGAACGCTGGAAAGGTTGCGTCGGGGGGAGACCACATTGTATGGTCAGCGGAACTAGGCTTGTCAGGAACACATATCTTCTGGCAATATTTTCCACGGACAAAGCCAGGCTGTAAAACTCGACCAGAGCTGATTTCCACCAATCGTTTCCTCGAGGGGTCTATTGTCCTGGAATTGTTCATCAATGAGGACGGTGCTTTTCTTGTACATCTCCAGGTACCGGAGGCAAGTTTGCCTGATAGGTGAGGAAAGAGCCCTTCAGTCGACCTTTGGGATGGTGCGGCTAAATGTTTGCTAGGTACGTTGTATACTCGACGACCGAGAAAAAGATTCTATGGAGCAAATATTTCGACGGCCCCGGCACATCCGGGCGACCCATTCCGATTCTCCTTGGAAAGAGTTCAATCTATTGTATGAGGGAGATCGAGGATGAATATACGATATACACGTACGACATTAGATCCGGCAAATTTCTCTACGAATCGCCTAAATATCCTCTATATCCGATGCACCGGACGACAACTGACGGTCTCGGGACCCATATTGGTTTTCAGGTTGTCCTCGTCAATGGCGGAAAAGAGCTTCTTCTAGGAAAACGAACAATGAATAGTCAACCCTATGAGACCATGTTTCATATTATCGACGGTGAAACTGGGATCAAACTCCACAGTGTGACTTATCCCCATTGTTGGTCTTGCCTCTTATACCCTGATCCGATATCTGCCCACGTTGTCGTTGTTTTCGATTTATACTCTACTGTCCGGTGGAACAGGATGTTGAAGAACCTTAGAACATTCTCCATCATACAAAAGTTCTCTTATCAAGATGAGAAGCCTACCTCATTCTCCCTGGTATCTACAGAGGTTGTGTTTCCCCCAAACATTCAATACAAGCCCTATGGATATTCGTCTCTCGATCCTCTCAGCATGACCGGGGTCTGCTGTTTTGATGGTCATGATGACGGCGCCCAAGGCAGTGCGATAGCTCCAACCAGGGATAAGGATTTTCTGTTTGTTGCAGCAGATGTGCTTCGACAGAGTTACCCAAAAAATGACCCACCCCCTCTTAATCAATGTTTTGTTTTTGGACGAGGAAAATCAATGACTCTCCCCCCACGGCCCGAGTTTGGTCGTCACGAACGCACTACGGCCGGTCTCCCTCAATTCTTCGAGGTCAAGGACCTACAATTCGGAGATGGGGGTCGCATGCATTTGTATTGCTATCCGGATACTTATATTTTCGAGTTCTGAATTTTGGGATCTAGACTTTTCAAACTGGAGGTTGAAACGGATAACTCCTTAGCCTTTACTGAGTATTCCGGTTTTAGGGCAAGGGTCCAAGACGGTGCCATTTTCCATGCTAGATTTTAGCCACTTTTTTTTTTCTCGTGATTTTTTGACTGGCCAAATACTCAATTCCTCCTACTAAGAACATGATCTCAACGAGACTGCTGTCTCCTGAAATGCTGGTGGCTGTAGTATGAGGGGAATAAAGATTTCGAGGTGGCCACGGAAGCGGCTTGGAAGCTGCATCTCTTATTGACAGTCATTTCAAAGGAAACCTATTATATTCAAATCAATTTTTTTTTCCTACGAATATTGGATGAGTGTAGTCGCTGGTATGTCTTGGAAACGCATGTCTAATATGCCTGCATTACAATCTTCATAAGCAAGAATATATGGAGTTGCTATTTTGAATTTATATCACCCAGAAATCTTCACCACCCTATACCAAGTTTCCTTTATATCAGCACCACGAAGGACACCTGCACTTTAAAATATATCCACAATAACAACATCCATTAGCCTGTCAACCCGACATCCAGAGTTCTTACTCTATTCTCTGCAAAAACCCTCCTCCCAGCACCACCACTGGCTCCAATTTCCATAGAGCCATATCCTGTCCACGCACTAGAAACACAGCAGTGCTGCAAACATCACTCCGACAAGTAAAAAACAAAAATCAATGAACATCGGAACCCTGCTTGCTTATTGTGACCTTTCCTGTTAGATGAGTTTCTTGAAGAAGGCGTTGCCAACAGGAACCTTAAGAGCGATACATGAGAGTGCTGATTAAAAAAGTTGATGTATATATAGTCTGGCAGCGTAACACATTATCCACTGCAGTAAATTGCATTTCTGGCAGTCATATGCTATAAATTATTCCTGAAGCACTATTATTCAAAGACCTGTGAACCATAACATGGCATGCTATGTGCAAGCTGCACGATAGCCCTAGGTCACGTGCACTTCTTGTAGATGAGATTGACAGATTCAACCATATTCACGGTGAGCTTACTCTGTATAGTGGTATTTCTTTCCACCGATATTGAACATCAATACAACGTAGCCAGGGAGTGGTGCAATGATTGTATTATCCACTTTCCATTACCCTCCACGCTTGGTGGTTTTGTGGTAGGTGTTGGAGGCCATGGCGGTGTATGTATCTAAGTATGTGACTACAGAAGCACCAAATTGATGATATAGAAGGGATAAATAATCATATTAAGGGCGGAGTACCAAGTTAAATATTGTGAGTCGTGTCTACCGGGTATAGAGACGTCTTGAGGAGACGACAAGATGGATTGGTATGGTCACAAATAATGACTCTCCTGGTTTGCCGTATACTTCATCTCGTTGTATAAGCCAGGGCATCAGATGTTCCGCAACTTGTAGATATAAAATGCTGTCAGTATCGCTTTTTCATGGCTTTTTGATATCCAGCTCAGTTTTATATCGCCACAGATCCCTTGCCGACCTTCTGTTCCGTTGCCCACAAGTCAGGTCCAGCTTGGTCTCGGAGCTTCGCTGGTAAGGCCACCGACTTCGACGAGAAACACGAAGATCCTCCAAGTTTTGGTACCATCTTCAATCCACTCGTATTCCCCGATCATTTCACCCACGCGGGATCGCGGGCGGGCACATTGAACGCCTGTTTCGTCGGCGTAGAAACAGACGTTAAGTAAAAGGTCGAGCGGTCGGCGGACGAGTGTGCTCCAGGGGTCTCAATATCACAAGCTAGAGAACGAACGATCTACAGACGTCGAAGTATACTCTGAGTAGAGCACTGGTGGTGCGTCCTGGCCGAGGATGATTGGTGCCTGGAGAGGCAGACACTGGATCCTGGTGGATTGCCCGGTCCGATCCAGGCGCGGGCGCCCGGATCCTTGGTTTGCTGCAGGAGATTCCACGAATGCGATCGGTGATTTGCTGCGCCCAGGCTGTTGCTTTGTATAGATCGGGGCGCGGTCAGCATCACTGGGGCCATCTGAGGTAACTGGTTGCGTGGCACAGCGACGGCATTCCCGCTGCCTGCAGACTGACTGCTGCATGTCATTCCCCCATAATTGCTGCGATTTGGCGGGATCGGGCGGGTGCCACAGCCCCTCAACCCCAGGGCTTAAACATAGAAACCGACAGGTCAAGTTAGTGCGTTACTTCCTGCGCCCTGTGAGTCAGGTTCCCGCGAGTCATCCACGGGGCTGCAGGCAAACTACGGAGCCTGGTGAGATCACCAAAGGGGCCGGCCGCGCCTGACTGGTGACCTTGAAGGTCATGCTGCACCTTCACGCAGTCGCCAGATTTCACTGCACGCTTGTGGCAATAGTTGGATCCTCCAGGAGAGCCGCACAGCACAGACTGTCATTCGCCTGGCGACACGAGGTGATCAACAACGACTAATTCCACAGCCTGCCGATCCGCGGGGAGCTGCATCTCTCATCTCTGCATCTCTGTCTCTCCATCCTCCATCTCTCATCTTCCCATATAACTGGCTCCCCATCCCAGGTACCTTTCCAAGCTCCGATCTCCTTTTTTCCGCACCCCCGCGGCCCTAATATCGCTTTTCTGCTTTTCAGCCATCTATGCACTCGCGTAGGTAAACCACACCATTTCCAGGCCACTGCCTAGCTCTCCCGCGATGGACCTCGCATCGCGCATTCGGCAGTTCGGCCTGAACGTCGTCTACCAGGCGCCAAACCCGGTCGTTGATATCGTCTTCGTTCATGGACTCAACGGCCATCCTCATCGCACCTGGACCTCGTCCAATACAGACACCTTCTGGCCGGCCGACCTGCTGCCTGATGTTATGAGCCAGACCCCGGTCAGGATTCTGTCCTACGGGTATAACGCCAATGTCACCTCGTTTACGGACGGTGCGTCCAAGGATCGTATTTTGAATCATTCTGAAACCCTTGCTGCAAACCTTGCCGCGAATAGAGAGGTACGTGTTTTCACTTCGTGTCTGCTGCACGCCGTGTTCGTGTTTTTATTGCTTTTGTTTGTGCTTTGTGTCCTCTACACTTGCCCCGTGTTTTATAGCATCGAGTAACGTCCTCTACCTGTTATCAACTCCCCGTCGTTTGCTGTGTTTCAGCAATGATTCCCGTTTCTTTGCTGGCTTTATAACCGAACATGTTTTACTCTTCGTATAATAACCCCGTTGTGTGATTGTGTTGTTTTGCTCCTTGCCCATAACTTCCTTCGCGGTTTACCGTGCGGCTTCCTCGTTCCCCCCTGGCCTTTTTCAATGCATGGTGCTTCTTTCTTTTGGTATACCGCTGACAAGTATCCTTGTTCAGATCAAAAATTGCTCTGAACGGCCAATCATTTTCGTTTGCCACTCGCTGGGTGGCTTGGTCGTGAAGCGCGCCCTAATTTACTCTCGAAGTCTTACCAACGAGAAGGTCGAGCATCTCCGCTCGATCTATGTCTCGACTTATGGCATTTTGTTCCTAGGGACTCCGCACAACGGATCTGAAGTTGCAAAATGGGGCTTGCTTTTGCAGAATATCTGTTCTGCAGTGCTTCCTAGGAAGTTCATGGATTCTTCGCCTCACCTCGTCAGGGCTCTCAAAACTAATAATGAGACTCTGCAAAACATTAACAGTCTCTTTACTGACATGATTCCCCGTTTTCATATCGGTTTCTTCCACGAGACTCTTCCTACTGATGTCAAGGGGACCAAGGAGCTGATTGTAGACGAGAGTTCTGCGGCACCTTTTGCGGACGGCGTCGAGAGGATGGGAATCGAAGCCGACCACAGTCATATGTGTAAGTTTGATGACGAGACCTCGCCTGGCTACGAGACCGTTGCAGTAGCCATTCTACGATACGCCCGTGATGCACCTGCTACAATCCAGGAAAGGTGGCGCGAAGAGGACAAAACTCGAATGATCATTAAGACCCAGAAGGCAAGAGAGATATTCGGGGACATTGCTGCACCCACCGGAGGGTCAGACCGTCAGGGGGGGGATAGGTCTCTTGGGGGGCAAGGCCCTAGTGACGCTCATACGGGTACGACTCTCCAGTCCCCAGGCACTGCACGTTCTATTACCATGAGGGAGCATGAAATCGAGGAACCTGTGGATGTTGAATCCGCATTTACCTTTAACCACCCTCGTTAATCTACGTTCGCAATATTTGTTCTGTCACTTTCCTCGAACCTTTGTTATTCCACGTCGTCCACATATAGGATCCAGCTGTAGCTTCTGATGGGGCCTAGTTGTTCCTATGTGGCCGTGGTTATCGTTCTTTCCTGTTTCATGTGCAAATGAGAATGCTTTCACGCTTTACATGTACCCTAGCTTCAATCCTTAACAAAGTTCTTGTGCTGACTTTCGTTCCTCTTAGTTAATCCTCCTGTACAACTCCCGTATTTACCGGCTCCGGAAAAAAAGTCTCATCCACCATCCATAGAAGATAGTATGGACTTGACATCTTCTCGCTCGCTTCACAGGGAGCCCGTCTGGGTGGCACCCCCAGGATTCCACCGCAATGCGGCGTTTTTTGGTATGACGCGAGAACTGGATATCCTACACACGAGGCTTTTCAAGGCAAAGAGACGTTCAGAAAATCTGATGGCAGTGCTGATCTCTGGGGTTCCGGGATCGGGAAAATCGCATCTTGCTCGTCAATACGTTTGGAATCATCGCGACGATTACCCAGGAGGTATATTTTGGGTCGATGCGAAGAGCCGCCAGTCCACATTCAAGTGTTTTTGGGATATTGCCCAAGCAGCTACCTTGACTGACGGCCAAGAATTTCAGAGCTCCGACACCAAATCGTCTAGTAGGTATGTTGAGGCAGTCCGCCACTGGATGCAGTCGCGGCAGGAATGGCTCCTCGTTTTCGATGGGGTGAGTTTTGGACGCGATGAGGACATAAATGACTTCAAGCAGTTCCTTCCATTCAAGGAGAAATGCGGTATCATTTATACATCGGTTGATAAAACTCTACGGAAGAAACAACGTTTATACGAGCCATACTCCCTTACAGTGTCTCCACTTGAAGTTGAAGATGCATGCAAGCTTCTCTTCAAGGATCTGGGCATTAAACGGCCCACCAAGGATCAAGCTCGCAAGGCAACGGAAGTGGTAATCCACTACGAATGCCTGCCCTTGGCTATCCATGCTATCAGTCACCGGCTGAGTGCAACGGGAAAACCGATTGAGAAGTACCATATCCACTCGCATTTCACGGACGAGAAGCTTGCCGAGCCATTTTTAAGCATCATGCATGATCTATATCGCGGCGAACATTTTGAGGCACTCAACCTCATTAACCTTTTGTCGTTCCTCGGCCACCATGTCCCGGTTGGATTGATAACACTGGGAAAGTCGTTCTTGCACGCCTGGAACATCGACGTTTTCACTAGTAGCCGGCCAGGTGACCACGGGGACCTTGACACGACCCTGGGAGTTTTGATCCGCTACGGACTTATCGAGAGGACTTCAGACATGTATCCATTGCTTCAGACACCTACATCGCCACTATCCGAAAAATATCCAGTGGACTTGAAGGCGGTTATTCCCGACTTGTCAGAATCCCAGACTGAGAGCAGCAGCCAAGAGGGATTTTTCGCTACATTCCAAAACTCCGGTGTCTCCGATGTCGTCAAGATCCATAGCGTAGTCCAAGGTTTCTGCCGTGACGAGCTCAAAATAATTGATAAAGAGCTCAAGGCCGCTGCGGGATTCCACAAAGGACAAGCCACCGGACAAAGCACTGGATATTATGACTCCTGGCTGATCGTTGCTACCAACGTCCTTTGTACATCGTTTGAGTGCGCCAAATGCCGCATGGACCGCGTTGATGACTGCGGCTCGGTCAAGGACTATCGCGAATACGAAACTCATGTATCGCAGTTAATGAAGAATTACCCCAAGAGGACCGCCGATAGCAGAGTCAGCGACGCACAGAAGCAGTTGAAGGAGGTCTTGAGGACCATCCGTAGCGAGATTGTCCGGATTTCACCAAACTCTTCACAGGAATCTGTTCGCAAGCATCGCTCTGTCTTTGACCGATCGAGCAGCTCGTCATCTTTTCCAGATTCAACAGTCGACGATGGGCCGTCTCGTCAATTGACCCTGGATTTCAGTGATGTCGTACCTGTGAGATCCGAATCGCCTCAGGAGGCCAAGCTCTCGCCTCCACAAGTCAATCTGGGCCCTATAATTCCTCACATTTTCAGAAACTCGAGCAGCCAAATTAAAGAAGATTTCCTGAAAGAAGAGGCACTCTTGAAGGATGGATACATGACCGATGATGAATCCGCCAGGGCCAGATCTCCAGCCATGTCGCAAATGAGCCACTCAACCGAGCGGCCAAAACCATCGCAGTCTGCTAGTCCTCGCCAACACACCGACGACGAGGGATGGCACGTTGTCCAGAACCCTTCCAAGGCCAAACCAGCCCCGAAATCAAAGGTGCCAAGGTCGCTACAAAAGCACAAGAGGGGTCTTAAATTCCCCCGTGGGATTGGAAACTCCAAACCTGCGGCTCCGGTTCTTCATAGGACACCTGCACAGTGGAGGAGCGGATCAGGTGGTAGCGGCCCTCTGAGTGAGCTCAGCCCCCATAGGACAGCATCCGAAGCCCTATCCGCTGTCAATAAAGCAAATAGCCCGACCCAGCCAAGGGGATATGACTTTGGTCAAACTTTACCACAGGGAAAGAAGGAAAATGCACCTACCTATGCATACGTTGCGTCGAAGCTAGCTGGGGAGCCTATGCCCTCGGCAATGAACCAACGGTCTTCTTCCTCGCCCGGTGCAAGACAACGCCCGGTTTTCTCGATGCTTCAAAGCAGGGCTTCGGATGACTCACTATCGAGCAACCCAGCATTCTCGGCGATGTCCGCCGAACCGATGGTCCAGTCAACATACAGCGAGCCGGACCACGGACTCATGCAGCAAATGAATGCTGTGGATCTGAGCTCCCAATATCCTGGCATTCAATTCGGTAGCAGGCAAGTTGTCCAGGCAGATCTCTCCGCAAGCACCCCAATCCTCGGGCTTCCTTACGAGAGCAACATTGAAGTCAGTGCCCCTCAACGCCGTGTGCAACGCGCTGCGACTCCGGCTTTTAGTAGCAAGTCCTCGACAAATCTGAGTAACCCACATCCATCTGCAATCATGCCTGGGGCATCCCCTCCCTCGGACCATGCGCCTGAAATAATGTCGCGCAATCCCTCAGGTCAATCTCATCAATCTCACCATTCCTGGTCTACCGAGCCGACGACCCTTCGGTATCCGACACGCATCTCACCACTCCCTTCAAACTTAGCCGCTGCCCCTGGGCCAACAGCGGGGGTGACATACCAGGTCGTGCAGAACCCGGAGCAACAAATCCTCGAAGGGGCTGGAAGTTGGGTCTCAGATCCGGAGATGAGACCGACAACACAGCGACAGTATCCCCATGCGGCTGATAGCTCATACGCTGCTGTAGTGCAACGACAATTCAAGCCTCCACAAAACCCACACGCTGCAGTTCCCGATGCAATCTGGGGTACACCAGTGCCAGCCCCGGCACCTCCAGCTCTCCACTTCGGTGCGCACAGAGTCGACCTTGAGGCTGCGCGTCAGAGGCAGTACCAGCTCCAGGCAGCGCAGTCGCAGCATCATCACACCTATATTCATGATAACCGTTCTGGACCACTGTTCACGATGCCACCACAGCAAACGGAGGCCGCATACCCCCAGGGGTACCTAATGAGAGGCGATAACCGAGTGCGTGCGAGGAGCGGGAGCACGCCTTCCACCCAGTATCCCGGGCTCGGATTGGACTACTGACGAACAACAATCACATTACGCAAGGATTGATTACCTTGTGGATGGGGACCGAGGAAATGGAAAATGGAGCAAAAAGAAAATCAAAACAAAACAGAAAATAACGAAAGAAAGATAGATATGGATGAGGCATAGGGCAGGTAAGGTTCGTTGCATACTCGAGGTGTTGGATTCGATGCATATTTTGTTTTTGCATACTTAACGGACAGGATACCCGGACATACATCATGCGCAGGGCATATTTTGCATTGCATTACATTGCATTTGCATGGCGATTAATACAGTGGAGCTGGGACGGATTCAAAGGGTCATTATTGACGGTGACATAGTACAAATTTAGGCGTTGTATTTTCGGGTGTTTTTAGGACGGTTCCAATTGTTTGTGTCTATACCACATTTCGGGTTCAAGTTCGGGTTCAAGTTCAAGCTGGCTTACATTTTGTGGGGTCAACGAAATTTCTTTGTATTTTTTAGAATACCAACACTACTGTTCAATTGTTGACATGAATGACATTTAATTATCTAAAAACTTGTCCTAAAAGTGCAGTAGATAGCCATAACCCGGTGTGGTGAGGTAGTTCCTTGGTCTATAGTTGGTCTGCGCCGACGTCACACTGACATGAGCTCCGTATGTATGACATCAACTGAAGTCAAGCAACAGGCCATGACCACAGCACAGAACCACATGCAACACAGCTGGAAACCTATATATAGGGGCAAGAACTAAAATTATTTAACTTCTATTTCATTCAAACCAAACTCAACGAACTATTCCCATAATCGGACCAAACTACCTCCTACAACCTAAAACCTAAAACCTAAGCCTTACATCAACAAACACAACAACAACGACGACGACGACAATGTCCTTCATCACCCGCCTCACAACCACCGCCCGCACTGCCGCCCCGTCGGCCAGAATTACCACAAACACAATCACACCATCTCTCGCAGTCTCAGGGCAGAGACTCGTCTCGTCGACGGTCCCGCGCGACAGCGGCCCCGTCGACGCCACAAAAGAGACTCTCAAGAAGGCCGATAGGAAGGTTTCGGATGCTGCTGTGAAGGGTATCGAGACTGGCGGTATGTTTTTTCTTCTCCTTTCCCCCCCTCTTCTTGTGCCGTGTTGGACAGTTGCTGATTACTTATCTTGCAGAGGCCGCCGCGCAGAAGGTCAAGGATTCTGTTGGATCCGGCAGTGCTAAGGGCGAGGCGGAGAGGAAGGCTAGCGAATTGAAGGGTGATGCTGAGGAGTTGGCCGGGAAGGGGAAGGGGAAGGCCGAAGAGATAGCTGGGAAAGGGAAGGGGAAGGCCGAGGAGGTAGCTGGTGAGGCGAAGGGGAAGGCTAAGGAGGCTGCGAGAGAGTTCAAGTCATGAAAGGCTGATTACTCGTGGATTCCTCGGCCGAGAAATTGAATTTGAGCGATGTTGTCTGTCCGTCCTTGAGAAAAAGGCGTTGACGTTGACTCTTATCATTGTACAGTAGTATTTTCAATATTGATTGCAAATGATTGATATGTGACCATATTGCATTCACCGACTATTAACCAGGCTGCGTGAGCATAAGGACGTATTCGCGAGAACTGTTTCCAAACTGCAGCATATCCTTATCCCGCAGTTCGATGTATCGTCCGCCAGGGATCACATCCCCGTTAACTTTTGAGCCATTGGCGCTCTCCAGATCAATCGCGTACGGCTTGACCTTGCCAATGCGATCCCCAAACTCGTTCCTTTTCTCGACATGCCGGAACTGGATAGCCGCATGCTGCTTTGAACAACTCGGGTGGTCAAGCGGAAAGTCCACAACCAGTCGCTCGCGCCCGATAAGCCAGCAACTCCGCTCATTCAGTTCTACCATTTCCAGCAGGTCCTTGCCCTTGAAGACGTAGAGCCGCCAGGACTCCTTCGGCGGTGGCTTTCGCGCTTCCGCTGGTTCATGGTATTTAAGTACGACTGCGTCGCCGTTGACATCAACCGTGTTGCTCTCGGCGGCTAGACGCCCTGTATTTCCGAAATTGGGCTTCTCCTTCTCTGGCGGCGGGGCGCTACCCTCGCCCGAAGCTTCATTCTTGTATGCGTCTTGTTGAGAGGGCAGCGGTGCCTTTGAGCGAGCCGGGGCGCGCGAAGACGGCGTTCCAGATCGTCTGTCCGGTGACCGTGACCTTGAATAACTCCGATGCCTCCGCGAGGGTCTCTCTTTGTGACTGTGTTCGCGATCACGATGTCTGCGATGTGAGCGTTCTCGTTCTTCCGGTGAGCGGTGTCTACGTCTTCGTCGGTCGTCGTCTAGGTCCTCTCCTCGCTCAGAGCGTTCGGGGTGGCGGCGCTCATATTCTTTCCGATGGCTTGTCCGGCTGGAGGGACTGCGCGATGACCCCCGTCTGGGACTGTCTTTTCGGGAGCTGCGATGGTGTCTGCGTGAGCTGCTGTCATAATCGTCGTCGCGGCGTCGCCGCCGGTCGCGGTCGCGATCAGGGCTTCGAGAGTCGGGTGACCGCCGCCGTCTGCGGTCCGAGTAGTCGTCTTCCCGTGGAGTAGGCATGATTTTGTATAGCGGGTGTTGTTGTGTTTAAGAACGGGAGCAATGATGTACATAAAAAGATGGAGCTTTGGTGGTGCACGTGATGAGCTCCGTCCCCGGATGGTCGGAGCTGCGGCGGCGACAACCAGCCCACCTCTCGATTGGAGCAAGTCCTCTCACTCCATGCATCCAAGGCACGCCTGGAGAAGTTCACACTCCTTCTCCTTTGGAAACATGCGGAATGCTCAGGAAGTCCAAGATTATAACCTATAACGGGTTGCTGCAGCTAGGCCAGTCCTATCCAGCCCCGCAGCCGCAGTCTTATGCGCACCACACCTCGCGGCTCTATGCCACAGCCCATAGCGACTTCTCAGAAAGGGACATCTCGTGGCCGTCGACACCCTCGTTTACTCCCTATGATATATTCGGCATAACCCGGGGCGCACCGTACTCGAAACATCGCTTCTACGAACTAGCCAAGGTCTACCACCCTGATCGCCCCTGCAACGGCCACCCATTATGCAAGGACATCTCTCCCGAAGTCAGACTCCAACGGTACCGCATCGTCGTTACAGCCCATGAAATCCTCTCAGACCCAAATAGGCGCGCAGCCTATGATCGGACGGGGATGGGCTGGAGCTTTAACCCTGTAGCCACCCACCGGCACACCCCGACTGGATCTCCCGACTCCGACCCGATCTTCTCCAACGCAACCTGGGAGGACTGGGAGCGATGGTATAACCGGAACGAACAGAAGCAGGAGACCGTCGTCGACCATTCGACATTCGTTACATTCGTCGTGCTTCTCTTCTTCATGGGCGCTGCCGTGCAGGCGTCGTGGATCACGCAGGTCAGCACCGGGTATGAGGATCGACTACGGGATCTCAACGAACAGTCGACGCGGTTCTTGAACGAGCGCCGCAGCAATACGGTTAATCAGATGGCGGGCTCGGATGCGAAGGTGCAGCATTTCCTGATTCGGAGGGATCCGTCGGGGTATGGGTTGAAGGAGGAAGAGCAGCCTGTCTATCATAACGTGCTTAAGCAGCGGAATGACTCTTCGTCCGAAGAGAGTAGCGCCGAGAAGGATGGCCAACCAAA
This sequence comes from Aspergillus puulaauensis, assembly GCF_016861865.1. NCBI lineage: Eukaryota > Fungi > Ascomycota > Eurotiomycetes > Eurotiales > Aspergillaceae > Aspergillus > Aspergillus puulaauensis. The sequence continues at coordinate 1,675,466 of NC_054859.1, forward strand.
AGAAGGTGGAGCTGGCCAAGCCCGTTGAGATTGAGGCAGGTCCTTGATCTCCACGTGCGATATGGCCAAATTACTTTATGCAAATGGTCTTGCGATCTGGTTCTCATTTCAACCCATACACTAGCATTGAACCGGAAATTATATACGCCATACAATATCAAACCGAACTTCTACACTCATAGTACCCGTTTCGTCGTAAGTAGGCCAAACTCGGATTGTCCGAGCCACAAATCGAGCAGGACTCGGCGAAAAACAGCCCGAATAAATGGGAAATATAGACTTTTATATTGCAAAAGCATGATTCTCGTGACGTTTCGGCTTGATTTGAGCTTGATGCACCTAACGGGTTATCCGACCTCCGGATATCCCAGGCTGACTTCATTGACTCTAGACCCGGACGGGTCAAGTAGTCTTCTTGGACGAATAGTATACATGATTCTATTTCTACTTGGTACATTGCAAACGAGTCATGGGAACTCCGCATGATCATCCCCGTGGGGAATCCTTTCCTTAATAGCCCGATCATCACCCCCACAGAACTTCTGCAGGTTCAACCGATTCTTTTATACCCACATCTGCCCAACACATTTAAGATCCAAGGACATGGTCTCAGGCATCATGGGAGACAAATACCACGAGGTCATGGCCGCTCACATCGAAAAGGCATTGAACAGCACCGACGATACTGCCGAGCGAGGCCGTCTCATCCAGGAGGAGGAGCGCCAGCTGAGTCTTTGGGCTACAATAAAACTACACCCCCGAGCAGTGCTAGCCTGTATGCTCACTCCAAGCTGTTTCCGGGACCCAGCTTAACACTTCAAATAGGTAGTGTGGCATTCACTGCTGGCGCCATGTTTGGTTATGATCAGATTTGCAACGGCTCCACCATTGCGATGCCGTCGTTCCTTATGTACTTTGGCAATACTGGGCCAAGTGGACTATACCTACCCTCTATCTGGACCTCGCTGTGGACGTCGATGACATCCTTACTGCAGGCTCTCGGGGCTATCTCTGTTGGTATGGTGTCTGATAGATTCGGCCGAAAGTGGCCTGGGGTTGCTGCAGGGATTATATCGCTTGCCGGGACTGCTGTTATCTACTACGCAAAGAGCAGAGGCGCTTTACTTGCGGGGAAGATGGTGTGTGGGTTGGCTCTTGGGGCCGGGATGGCTATTGGAACAACGTATGCGTCAGAGGTGAGTTCAGTTTGCTCGAGGTTGGTTGGATTGGATGTTTCTGATACTGGATACAGGTTGCACCACTGAAACTCCGCAGTCCTATTCAGACGGCACTCGTGCTCTTTATTGTCTTCATGCAGGGCCTGGCGCTTGGGATTGTGAGGATCTTTGTCCCTTACATGGATGAACAAGCCTTTCGAAATGTTTTTGCTATACAGTGGGCTGTTGGGGGTATCTTTGCGATTGCTTGCTTTTTGGCTCCTGAGTAAGATTATTTTTTGCTTATTTTAACGGGCCGACGAGATGCTTATTTTACTATATTTAGGTCTCCAATCTTCCTTATAAACGCCGGCCGCACAGATGAAGCAAAGAAAGTGATGACGAAGTTGTACAGCTCCAGATTCAGCATCGACGACCGACTCGCATACCTAGTCAAGACCATATCCGAAGAACAAGAGCAGCAAACGGTCTCTGCAGGCTCGTACTTTGATTGCTTCAAAGGGACCAACCTCAAGCGAACCCTCACCGTGATGTTCCTCTACAGCACCGCAAACCTCGGCGGTGCTGCCTTTCTCTCGCAGTCAATCTACTTCCTCCTTACCCTTGGACTGCCCGCTGTGCATGTATTCGATATTTCCATCGGGGGCTTTGCGCTGGCTATTGTCATCATAGTCTTAACTGGCGTCATAGGCAAGTTCCTAAGTAGACGGGCTATGCTCCTTGCTGGTTGCCTTATCAACCTCGTCTTCCTCCTAGTTATCGGCTGTCTCCACTACGCCCCGGGCATGGGGCCAGCCTGGGCTGTTGCTGTTTTGATGTGTGTCTTACCTCCTCTACACATTCCCATAGTATCCACTAATCCAAGAGCAGGAACATCCTCATCTCATTCCAAACCAGCCTAATGCAAGCCATCGGCTGGCCCATCGCGGCCGAAATATCCAGCTACCGACTGCGCATCAAGTCACTGTCCATCGGCGTGTTCGCGCAGACGCTCTCGACGTGGGTGATGACCTTTACAGTGCCGTACATGTACAACGTTGACTCGGGGAACCTGGGGGCACGCACTGCATTTCCGTTTGCTGGTATCACGGTCTTGCTTGTCATCGGGGCTTACCTGCTTGTTCCGGATACGACGGGCTTGACGACCGAGGAGATTGATCGGTTGTATGAGGATAAGGTTTCTGTGAGGAGGTTTGGCGGGTATGTGCCAGGGAGTAGTTCTACTTAATTCTACGGAGTACTTCGACCAGGTAATATTAGAAGTATTAAGAGAAAATGCTTAATACCTGAAACTGGCTTAGTTAACTAGTTACCTTACGATTCAGCCGCTCGCAAGCCGTACCAGTAGGTAGTGGATCCTCTTCAGCCGTCAACTCAGGCGGCCGTTTTTAGGCCGTCCACTATGACTGCATAGTCTGCAGGCGAAGGAACGCTTTTTCCTTCTTTTCGGAGGATCTATTCGTCGATAGCTTGACTTTAAGATTCTCAGTCATTGACTTTCCCTAACCCCACCCGCCTGAAGCGTAAATATATAAAGCGTGTGCGGCACCTGGAATTCGGCCTATGGATTAAGTGACCTTGATTTAATTGAATTGATAAACCATGAGTGATACACAGGAAGTCTATCCCCTTGCTAGGGACGAGGCGGAGTCGAGTCGGTGCGTTCTCCTTTTCTATTTCAAACACGTACTAACTCACTGACCTGGGGATAGGCTTAACGAGCAACATAATTTCCTCGTCCATGTCACTGAAGGACTAATCGACAGCTCTATACCACTGGAGGACATCGCCACCGTTGCTGACGTCGGGACTGGAACTGGGTGAGTCCATCCTATACCAAGAGGTGTACCTAATCCTAACAATATTCTTCTGAGAATATGGCTCTTCGACACCCAAAACCATCTAAACGCCAAAATCAAAATCCCCAACTCTCCACCTCGCACTTTCCACGGCTTCGACATCTCCTCCGCCCAATTCCCCCCTTCTACCCCGGCGGGAATCGAACTCTCAGTCCAGGACGTCCTGAAACCGTTCCCGCCCGAGCACCACAATCGCTACGATCTGGTGAATGTCCGGATGCTGGTCACTGGACTCGCGGAGAAGGAGTATGCGACTGCGGTGGAGAATCTAGTTGCTATTTTGAGTAAGCTTTTCCATTTCCATTTTTATTACCTACTTAAGTACGGAGTACTGACAAGTCATGTCTAGAACCCGGCGGTTACTTGCAATGGGTGGAGCTGGACTGCACCGCTCTCCCGGATTCAAAAGACACGCAGGACCCCAGAGCCACGACCGTCGTATCCACGTGGCTGAAATTCTTCGAGTTGAATAAACTCAGTGTATCTGCGCCGGCTACAGTGGCAGATGCATATAAACAGTCTGGGCTGCTGGATATCATCAATACATCATTCCAACTAGACAATCGCGGGGAGGATCTGAGGGCCAAGGCACGCAAGTGGCAGCTGCAGGCCTTCTCGGCCGTTATGCCGCCGGTTATGTTGGCGACGGGGAGGGCGAAGGATGCGGCGGAGGCGAGGGAGAAGACGGACGAGGCGATTCGGGAGTTAGGGTTGTATTTTGAGGTCGGGGAGGTTGTGGGGCTTGCGTTTGGGAGGGTTGTTGGGAGGAAGTCTGTATAGATGTCATCTATACAGAAAACTCAGCTGTAATAGATCTCTGGTACAATGAGCGGCAGGTGGTTTCCAGTTTCCGAAATGGACTGGCTGCGTTGCGCCGCAGTGGCTTAAGATGGCGTCAGCATGTCAGCCTCAGGCCATTGATGGGAGTCGTCTCCAGCTTACAGTAGTAATCTTACAATTAGAAAGTCCAAATTACAAGCGTAGTGCGCTACACTATCTATAAAATAATATACATGCCAAATGATTCCCATTTCTCCAGATACATAACAAAACCCGAAATCTTTTGTACATAAACACCTTCGCTAACCCAAGCAGTCGCTTTTTCCATAACCCAGATATTTGGTAGAATCTCAAGCATACGACAGTCGACGAACAACATTTGTCTCGGAAACGGTGGTCCTCGTGGTAAGGTGGATGCTATCAGCCCTAAGTGGGATTGCTGGGTGGGTTAGTGGGTGGTCTTCATTCAAAAAAAAAAGGTCAAGAAGTCAATAGAACAATGGCATACCTGGGTCGCTATGCTGGTGCATGTTTGACGAATGGAGTAGCTGCATTGGGATGGGTATATTGTGGTCTCTCTGGGGTAGAGGATGCGGCGTGTGGAAGCGAGGTAAGATGTAGCCTTGCGAGGGGTCTATGAGAAAGAGGTTATTGTGAGGAGTTTGCATTTATCAGTATCAAAAAGAGAGAAGACAAGCATAGTACCATTGCTTTGACTGTGTCTTGCTCTCTTCCAGTACTTCAAGCCAGCGAATGCGATTGGTATAGATGCTACTAGGAGAGCAACGATGCCCACGGTTGCTTCTGTGGAGAGAGCCATTGTATATCGCAGAATGTTTTATAAGCAAATAGGTTATGATATGAAAGAGAATGGAAACTAGATACCTCCATAATGGTGGGCTATTTGGAGCTTTTGAACTCCATGGTAAATGCAGACTCATTTCCCACGCAGCACAAGGCATACAAAAGATCGCCTGGCCAGTTTGGAAACAAGAGCTTCAGCTGCATGCAGCCAGGTTTTTTTATTGGCGAGCGACCTGCGCCATCGAGAAAAGACGAAGTCGGGGACCTATCACAGCCTTCACAGCACAGTTTGTTGCCCACCGGGAATTTTGAATGAGGGCCCATGAGTGCCTCTTCTCCCAGGCCCGTGGGTACCCTAACATGGTGCTAAGCCGTCTCACTTCTCCAATCATGGCCGTGTCTGAGATTGCAAACTGATGAATATGTGGAGTTCCTGTCAAACCTGTTCCAATAGCACAGGGCCACAGCACGACAGTCCCAACTATCGTCCAAACAAATGTCGCATCAAGTAGGGACCGAACAGTGCCCGGTGCCCACATACATCTCTTAATTGGGAAATGAAACTGAGTCTCTGGTCCCGTATGGTGATGCAATCTAATCTCGCACTGCGGGTCTCCTAGCATGTTGTAGCAGATCTCTAGAGCTCTCTTAGAAATTCTACTGACTTTGCATATTTCTCGATTCTGGATGGCATAACGGTGTATTGATGCTATCTAGATAGTGGAGACATTAAGTCCGGCCCGAGAACCACAGCAGAATGTAGTAAATCGGACCTTGTATTCACCGACCACAGCCTCGGCTCCTGCGCAATTCTTCTCCGCACTCGCCTGCTTTTTTTTCACCACCTTACCCTCACTTACTTGAGGCTTGAATTCCTTCGCTGGTCGTCTCTCCTTTTATATAATCCTTCACCTGTATTCTGCGTCCTCGCGGAAGTGGCACCGCCGCCATGAGCGCTCTCAGCAGTCCCGTCGCTCTGCTTAAGGCGCTTTTACCGAGGGTCCCTCTCATCCTGCGAACCGTTCTTCTCCATGTCATCGGCCAGTCGCCTGGCTCAGGGAAGCAAAACTTCCGAACCGAGTTGACTGTCGCTATCGTCCGATCCTTCATCACCGGCCGCGGCGTCCCCGTCGGCAAGCAGCAGAAAGGGACACTGCGCGACCCGGGGATAAAGGGCCGATTATGGGTGTCGAAAGTGAGGATCCCGCAGCCGGAGTTGGATGTTCAGGACGCCGTCATCAAGGCGATCGAGGAGCTTAAAGAAGGAGGCGAGACATATGATATTCCTGGTGTTGGACCGGTCGAGGCTGAATGGACGGGGTATCGCAAAGGCGTGGATAAGAATGCGCCTGAGCCGGAGTTGTCGGAGGAGCAGAAGTATGAGGCGTTGAAGAAGGAGAATAATGCAGATATGGTTGTTCTATACTTCCATGGAGGTGCATACTAGTAAGTCCGGTTGTCTTCACTTTTTATACACCTCTCTGACATGCTACAGCCTCATGGACCCGTGCACCCACCGCCCAACAACATCCCAACTATCCAAGCGCACAAACTCCCCAGTCCTTTCAGTCCGCTATCGCCTCGCTCCTCAGAACCCATTCCCCGCCGCCCTTGTCGACGCCCTCGTCGCATACCTCTACCTCGTCTCTCCTCCCCCAGGGTCCTTCCACGCCCCCGTCCCTCCCAACAAGATCGTCCTCGCCGGCGACTCAGCCGGCGCAAACCTCAGCATCGTCCTCCTCCAAACACTCCTCACTCTCCAACGCACCTCCACCACCATCCGCTTCCACAACCAAGACATCTCCATCGCCCTACCCGCCGGCGTCGCCCTCTCTTCCCCCTGGTGCGACATCTCCCGCTCCATGCCCTCCGTCGTCAAAAACGCCGTATACGACTGCCTCCCACCACCAACCCCCCCCTCCCCAACCCCAGAACCCTTCATGCCACCCCCCGTCCCAGCAGACGACATCTGGCCCGCCTCCCCTCCCCGCGTCGACTACTTCGTCAACGCCCCCACAGTCACTCACCCACTCGTCTCCCCCCTCGCCGCCCCCTCACCCCTCTGGAAATCCAGCCCCCCCATCTTCATCTCCACCGGCGAAGAAGGCCTCAGCGACGAAGACCTCATCCTCGCCCGCCGCATGCACCAAGCCGGCGTCCCCGTAATCGCCGAACAAGTCGAAGGCATGCCCCACTGTTTCGGGATGATGATGCCCGGTGCCACCGCGAGTAAATCCTTCTTCGACTCGATGGGTGCGTTCTGCCGCGCCGCGGCAGCGGGGACGGCCAGTGACCGCGCGAACGGGAAATTGAAGTTCATCGGCTTTACCCCTAAGACTAGTCGGGAGATCCCGCTGGAGGAGGTTAGTCCGTTGTCGGATACTGAGGTTCAGGCGTTGCTGAGGAAGGCGAGGGAGTGGAGGGTTGAGGGGGAGAAGGTTCTTAGGTCGGAGTGGAGTGCTACCGGTAAAGATAAGGATCGGGCGAGATTGTAGGTTTTCTTGCCGATCTTTCTTTATATATTTATAGAGTACTTAGCATATAATGTAGATACGTGAAATTGAATTAACTTATAGAGTTTGCCTTGTCTTTTTATTTACTTATATGGAGTTGGCCTAGGTGTGTGGTTTAAGTGCTTCGCTTCCATTTAGGCCATTGGAGATACAGTATATATCAAGCTGCTACTTGGTTGAGGGTTACCAAAACCATGATGGGGATGAACAACCTCAGTACACCAGATTTCAAAGGCCTAAGGAAACGAACCCGATCATACTCCACCGATTGGGCGAATTAGTCTCTAAGTAGTACGGAAGGAGTAAGGAATAAGGACCACCTACGTTTTAGTTAGCCTTGCTCTCCGATTAGCTAAATTAGCGTAAGATAAGCTTCAATACTAGCCTCAGTCCGTCCCACGCGGCCACGCCAGGAACACGTTGTACAGTGTACACTATCCGTGGATAGTAAGTGCTTAAATTTGAACTTTAACTTGTTACTGTAACAGAAAAAATTATACTTCAGGCAGACGTTTGTCAATTGCGCCGCTAAGAATATGGATATGTTACTACCTAACGCCGCCCGCTATTTACCATCCATGCCCACATGCAGCGAGCCGTTCCAACGCCACTATGCTAATTTGTTTCAAAAGTAAAAGCCAAAGCAGTTAAGACGTATAAAGACAAGGTTTGGGTATCTGTTTGTTCAGAGGAATTCATCCTCATCCATTGAGACGTCGTCCCAATTAAACGTATTACTATCAGAGCTCATAGCGGTGGGTAGGTCGATCGTGGGACCCGGATTCTGCGTGGTCTGTCCCCATGCCCAATGAGCCACCGACGGAATGAAATCCTTGCTGGACGGAGTTGCAGATGGTGCGAAGCTGTCCATTATGATGCCCTCGACACGGATCTTACCGGTCAGGTTAAGTGCTAGGGGTTCGTCATCCACGTACCCATCCGACAGCCCGAGTAGTTGTGTGAACAGCCTAAAGAAGGCGATGATTATTGCCCATAGAGGAACTAGGATGTCCGACAAGTGCAACCAGCGCCATGTCATGGTCGGGATCACATATGGAAAACGTGGTGCATCCGGGAGCAGGCAGTTGCCTTCGCATGTGGACTCGACAAGTGGGTGACAGTAATAATCACACATGGTAGACTCTGAAAAGTACCAACCAAGCGCGATGATAATACACCATCCCAGACGAGTTGGACGGGTCCTCCACCAAACGCTACCCCGATCCCATAAACGTGGAAGTGGGATGACCCCCCGCATGTCGCCGTTCGTTTTGCACCCACAGCCTTGCTGTGGCTGCGTCGGCTTAGACCCGGTTGCCTTGACTGAGGTTTTGTCGAGCGAAGCGGTATAGGAGTCGTTGTGGTGAGTTATTTGGTTTTCCAACTTGTTGAATCCCGACTTCATATAAGAGAAGCTGTCGCTTAATGACCGTAGTTTCCTTCCAAGTCTTTCCGAGGCCTTGATGTCGGAAGGATCCTTTGAGTCGCTGAAGGTCTTAGACTTGAATGGTCGGATCGCTCGATTCTCATATGCTGCATCATCCCCTTCCTGAGGCTTAGCATCGTCCCCAGCCTGCTGTTCTGCAGGAGCCTTCGACTTGAATTGTTGGGCCACTAGCTGCTCATATGCGGAATCGTCCTCTTTCGGAATCTCATTATCGTCACTTGACGGCTGCTCGGAAAAGCCCCCACTTTTGAATCCTCCGAGTATTTGCTGTTCATATGCTGCATCATCCTCTTCCTGAGTTTTGGTGTCTTCACTTGGCTGCTGGTCTAAAATTGCCTGAAGAGATTCGAGTGTATCGTCACCCGCGTCCAAAGGGTTCTTGTTGTTTTTGTGGTCGTCCAAAACGGTTTCCAGGGCACTCTTAGCGTGTTCAGGAACAGATAGCTTCATAGGCTTCTGAATTGCTTTTGAAGCTTGTGCTCTGCGCCTAAAGATTTCCTGTGTCGAATTCGTTTCCTCGTATGCTTTCAACTGACTTTCTTTCGGCTGTTCTGATGGTGATTTCTCCTTGGCCACTTCTTTCTCTTGGAGCGGCTCAAAGTTCGGTAGCAAATTGTCCGCACCATCTTGATGACCCTCTATTTTAACCGGTCTTGTCGACCCCCAAACACTATCCAGTTTAGACCCTAGCGCGTTGATCACGTCCGAAGGCTGTGATTCGGGGACTCGCTGGCTCATCGGTGTATCGATCCAGGCCCCTGACACAACTGGTGTCTTGTCATAAATACGTCTCTCCGTTGCCCCCGTCGGCTGCTGAGGGGTCTGGAGTGAACCTGTGGCATTCTGGTTGGGACTGCCGGTTCGCGCAAGTTTTCGAAGTAGATCATGCGAATCTCGCTTTGTCGGGCTGCGTTTAGTGAAAGTTGAACCTGGGAATATAGAAATAGGCGTATTTGGGATTCTCTGGCCGCCATGGTGAGAATCTTCGTTCCGTTCCGGCGAATTTTGTATTTGAGGGGGCGAACGATGACCGTAACGTGGGATTTCTGGGCGTTCTTCCAGCACTTGTCGACGTTCCCCCGTCTCCCGTTCAGCGCGCCTCGAATCTATTTTATTCCACAATCTCGCAGAAGCCTCCTCGGGTTCTTCTGTGGTAAACCCAGCTTTGCGCTCATGATTTCGCGTTTTATCCCACAATCTCGCAGAAGTATCTTCGGGTTCCTCCGTGTTCAAACCAGTATCACGCTCATGATTTCTTGTGAGATTCTTCATCCAGCTATTGCCATATTTTCCCCTATTCCCCCATGTTGAAGGCGCTTTAACCGGCGGCTCAATGCCATAGTCCTCCTCTGATGCGCTTGGACTTCCAAATTCCCGCCGCTGTAGATGTTCTGACGAAGGTCCGACCCCTATGGCGGCCCTGTTGAACACCGGTGACCGACCCGTCGTGGCTCGTTTCAATCGCTCCTCGTCCCTCGCATAGTCGGTGGACCGACGATGCGGCGGCTCACTTGTAAAACTTGCATCTGACGCAGTAGAGAATCGTTGTTCCCTCCTTGTAGTCGGGGTGCCCGCCGATCTCCTAAACTTATTGTCTTTGTTAATGTAGAGGGCGTTTTCATCGTCGGATAGATCATTATCCGTCAGGCTAAGGGCGTTGTCGATCTGCCGATACGTTTCATCCAGCTCTGGAGGGTTGGAGCGTGAAGACATTGCGGTAACACTGCGTTGACGTTTGCGGGGTGAGCCTCGTTGCGCGTTCTGAGGCAAAAAGAGGTCTTCTTCGATCTCCGACAACGGCAGGCGCGATGTGTACTCAAACGCCCCTCGCAACGTTCCTGTCCGACTAAAGTTCCTCCGGTGTTGCGCAGGAGAATCGCGGGGAGGACTAAGGCCATGGGACGCGTCCAGATGGAGGGAATCACGCCGTGCTCGCCGGAAAGGTGAGTTGTGTTGCTGTTGCTGTTGGCGACGCGCCCATGATGTTTGGCCACTTTTACGTTCGGGGGTGGACATTGTGAGGAATCAGCGCCATTAACGCAATGGCGTTAATTTGCGACGCGCGAAGTCCTGATAAAAGAAATTATACAGCCCGAAGGAAGTGAAGTAAATAAGGATGTAAACTTGGGACGCCAGCCCAGCGCATCAAACCGAGGGGATCCTCCGGCCAAATCGGGTTAGCGGTGCGGAGGCCAAAAAAAGCACTGATCTCGATGACGAACCCGAATTACTTCAATCAGCTTCCCCTTCTCCTCTCCCTCTTCTCTCACTTGTTTCGAACCCGTGGCGGAATGACATATCAGTTGATCTGAAACAAAAGGGTACGTATATTTCCCGTCGCCGTCCTCATTTTACACCCGTCGACTGACCAGCATGTGACCCCATCAGATGTTTTGATCATCAGCCTCATGAAGCGTGGCTTCCTGGATCCTTCCGCACAACATTTGATCCTCCTATATATATAAAGCTTCACTGTGACCCGACGCTTCGATTACGATTGTGTTTCCGTCTTTTTCACGACTGCTTGATCCCTATAACCCCTCGTATCGAGCTCATACCTACAAATTCTGCTATTTTTCGCACCACGATGGCCAAATCCGCAAGACGGTCCGGCAAGGGTAAAGCCCCTGCTGCATCTCCAGTATCGGCCTCTGGAGCCTCAACCCCCACATCTCAATCCGGCCCTCTTCCTCCGTTCACACAGGCACCAGAATGTCTCACTCCGTTCCTCAAGCTCCTATCCCCCGAAGAAGTATACCTCATCCACATCGACCGCTCGGACGTCGACCTCAAAAAGCAGACCTTCATCATCCCTGCTGTAACCAACGTCCTCATCATTGCCCTCATTGCTCTCCGCGTATACATGGGCCGTACCATGTACCCCGCCCTCTTCGCAACCGTAGTTGGTCTTGCAAGCCCAGTGAACGACACCGCCTCGTTAAACTGGACCGAACTCGCCTCCGTCATTTTCCGCCGCGCGCTCCCAGTCCTGTTTGACTATCTCCTCGTTGTAACCTTCCTCCCATGGCCCATCCGCTTCTTCGCAGGACCCATCGAATGGCGCCGCCGTATTGGCTTCCGCAGCCAAGAAATCATCGTCCGCCGCAGCCAACCAACCGTATCCCAGAACCTCGAGCGCAACCGTTGGGTCCGTGAGGACGAAGAAATGCGCGACAAGATCGTCGCAGCCGTAACTCCTGACCGGCTCCTCAAGACAGGCTACCTTCTCGTCGACGCAGATTGGGGGCTTGACTACCCGGCCATGATCAAAGCACACGAGCTCGTCGGTGCTAGCAGCAGCACACCGAAGGGCTCGGGCGCCTCGTCACATCTCCCGCTTGACGAATTCCGCACCGCCGTGCTGGTCAACACAGACAACGACGGGTGGATAATCTGGCACGTCGGCGACGAAAACACCGAAGAGGGACGCACACGCTCCAAGCAACGTGATCAGATCCTGGATTTCAAGGAGAAACTCACAGAAATGGGTCACGAAGCGCTTTTCTTCCGGTGGGTCGAACTGATCCAGTATGAGAGCACGCAACCCGGCGGGTTCACCGCGGAAAGGCAGGCTAGTGCCATGGTGCAGGCGAAGCAGCTGTTTGAAGAGGCCGGAGTCGATTTCAACGGATTCTGGCAGGAAGTCGGCGGGATGGAAGGGTTTGGGGACGATGTCGATGCAGAGGTCGACGCAGAGGTCGACGTAGATAAGTTTGCGGAACAGTTGGATTGACGCTTTTGTGCGAACTGACTTCGTCTACTTGTTTCCCAAGGCGATTTCCTACTGCGCTTTTCTGTCCGTTATGTATTATTTGGTGTTTATTTAGGCTACGGTGTTTTATGGGTGGGCGTTGGAGCGGTATATAGAAGAGGTCTTGGTGTAATTCGCTATTCTCAATTTAATCCTGACAATGTAAGCCAAACTCGCACGTTATAAAATCCGTTCTAGGCAACAAAATATAAATAAGACTACTATAGAAAGGAGAACCAAAAGAACATCGCATATAAAGGAAAGGGTATCATTCGGGCACGAGAACCAAGATAAGATCAAGCGGGATATGCCAAGCCAGAAGTGCCCATCCCATGAGCAAACAACCATGGCATTGCAATACCCGACGCTGGGAACCCAGAAACAGGGCCTGCAAAGTACGTGGTGGCCACAACAATACGACGGGAACAGGGCTCACTAGACAAGAACCGAGATTCTTCACGGATTCCTGCTCTCCAGACGATAATCAACAGACCACAGCTTCTCCCAAGGACGGAATCTGTTGGCACTGGCAGTCTGGCGTCGGCTCGGGGTGGACGCCATCGACGATGAAAGCGTGTCGGCATTGTTAACATTGTTAATAGATGAGGGAGATATAGCACCGGAGCCAAGTTGGCGGGTGTACTCGCCGAGCATCCGGTCATGGGTTCGTTCCAAGCCCTATGAATGATAGGTCTGTCAGCCCCGGTTCGGAGAACATAGGAAGTCAGGACCGCAGGTTTTCTAGAAATATTTTCTTCACGGACCCTGGAGAAGGTCACGGCGAACCTCGTCGAAGATGGGCGCTACCTCGCGCTCGCGCTCTCGTAACTGAGACTGGGAGCTGGCAGCGGTGTCGCCCTCGGTTGGGCGTATAAGCTCCGCTGTGGAGTCGTTTGCTCGCGCCGATGTGGGAGCTGGTGCCTTCCTGTTGGAGGTAGAGCTGTTCCTCCGGCTGTCGAGGCTCTTTGTGAGTGTTTTTGTGACGTTTTCTCCGGCTGGGGTGCGTTTTAACCGGATGCTTCCCCGGGCGTCGACATGCGCTGGCGCGACGGTGCTTTTTCCAAGGCCGGGGGTTGCTGGTGCACCTGGCTTTTCTTCCGCGGCGTCTAGGAGGTACCAGCGGAGGCCGTCTGATAGCTCAAATGGGTTTTCATCGTCAATTGAAGCACCGTCGCTTGCCTCGCCGATTGATCGGCGATCCGGATTACCACCGTTCATGGACTTGGACAGATCAACAACCCGCTCTTCGATCTTCGTGATCCGTGCGAGGAGCCAATCTCTGGCTTGGAGCTTATGAGAATCTTGCTCTCGTAGGAAGTAGTGCGGTGCACCAACATTGAACGCGGCCCACGACCGAATGGCTTGGTTCCGTGTTGGCAAGAAAAGTGCAAGGTCGCCCTCTTTGAAGGATCGATAGGCAATTTTGTCGTGTGCCTCGCTTTGCACGCGATGGTATTTGTCTCGGTACCCACGGGCTTCTTTCTGCCATTTCCGAGCGAGCAGTTCGATGTCTTTCACTCGTTTTACAACTGCGTCTCCATATATGTCCACATTGAACTGATGTAAGGACTCCATGAAGGCCTTGAACTTGTCGGCTTCTTCGTCTGGAGTATTGGCCTGCATCCAGCTCAGAAGGTTTGCATCTGGTTTAACCGACACCACTCCGGATTGCGCCAGAGTGTCAGCAGTAGCGGATAGCGCATTGACCTTGGACGATCGTTGGACAACAATTTCGCCATCTTGCCGGATGACAGTAAAGCCTAATTGCTCCAACATGCGCCCCAGCTTCTCCACTTGAGCAAACAGTTGCTGCGAAAGCTCCTCAAGTCTTGTCGTGTGGACATCAACTTTCGCAGTAACCTGTTTATCCGATTCGGATAGGGCTTCAACCCGTTTCTTCCATTGCAAAACCTCCTCTTCTGAACGGCGAGCACGTGTTTCCACTTCAGCGAGCTGTTCAGATATATCTGTCACCCTCTGCTCCTCTTCTGCAACATGTTCACGTAGGGCACCGGCGCCTGTCTCGCCGGCCGCAAGCTTGGATTCCAGCTCACCAAGCCTAGCCCTTTCATCTTTCAACTCAGATTTCAAAGAAATCAACCTTGACTTCTCCTGTTCGAGCTCTTCCTGAGCTTTCTCCAGCTCGGACTTGTAACCATCCGAAGCATTCTGCAGTGTCTCAGTTTCGGACTCCATCTTTTCGAGCCGCTCCGTAAGAGTTGCATTCTCCGCTGCAGACTTGGCAGCGTTGTCCTCGGTAGTATTAGCGTGGATTGTTAAGCCCTCAGAAAGCACGTCAATTGCCTTAATGATGTCCGCGACCTCCTTGGGTACAGTGCCCCCAGGCGACAGATTCATAAAGACACCTTGCAATGCTTGGTAAAGCTCTTGGTCTTTCTGCTTCCTTTCTGCGTCCTGTTTCTCGAGTTCGTCCACTTGTTCTCGGAAGCGATCCCCCGAATCTTTATGAGATTGCATCTGTTCGAGTAGGTTGTTCGCTTTCCGCATTTCCGCATCCGCACGGACATGTGCATCTTGCAATTCCAGTTCCAGCTGGTGCATACGTTCGTCGGAATCTTGCTTCTCGTGATCGCGGCTGTCGGCGACTCTATCTAGCTCTTCCTCAAGCTCCTCGATGCGGATCTTGAACCGCTTCACCTCGCCTTCCAAGTATCGCCGCTCGTCCGCAAACTCGCGTTGTCGAGATTCCAGGTTTCCGATAAGATCATTCTTCGTGGATTGGGCTTCCTGCATCTTATCGGTATTTGACTGTCGCTCCACGTGAGCCTCCCGCTGTAGTCGCTGAACCGTCTCGCGTTCGTTGGCGAGCTCGGCTTCTAGATGCACAATACGGTTAACGAGGTTCTTCTCCTCCGATGTCTGATTTGCAGACATTCGCCGTGACGATACCGATGACCTCCGCGACATGTGGTCAGGATGGGGAGATGCTGGAGAGCTGGGAAAGTCGATGGAGAAATTACCGCTCGCAGGACGACCTATATGGCTCTGACGATGGAGAAGATCTTCCAGTTTTCGGATCCTGCTCTCTGAGCCGCGTAATTTCTCCTCAAGCTTGTTTTTCTCATCCTTCAAATTTCGGACCATTTCGTCGCTATGGAGTAAGAGGGAGCTGCGGCTTAGGTCATATAGACTGCCTTGTTTGAATGCTTTCGCTCTACGGCGCTGCACTCGCGTAGGAGCATCGATCTCCTTGAAAGCTTGGGCCAATTCTTGCGCCGCGTTGGACATTCCAGGCTTCGACTTCAACTCTTCAATGTATGATTCGACTTCTTTCCTGGTAACCGTGGGCCATTCGAAATCGTGGCCTCGTAGATTGACTTCGATCCCTGGTGTGGTAGTTTCCGTGATAGAAATGAAATCTTCCATATTCTTCGTCCATTTCTTTCTTCGACGCTGTTCCTCGTCCTGGAAAACTGACATTTCCTCGGCCAATGTCAATGAATCGCTCTTCATCTTATCGTTAAATTCCCGCCGTCTCACGGACTCTATCAGAACAGACCCGTAAACCAAAGGCATGTGGAAGACAGAGTACAACAGATCGAACGCATCGCTCTGAAAAGTGAGGTTGGCGATTTGAGACTGTACGTCAGCCAGGCGCGATTCAATAGAAGATATGAGTTTCGTGTGATTAAGGGCAGACTTTGCCGCAGCACCATATTGGCTGGCAGCTCCGCCCAAGCCCTCTCGAATCTCAAGGCCAATCTCCAGCATCGACGGTAAAATGTCCTTGGTATGATTCAGCGCAAGTCTAGAGATGCTGGCTAAGGCCTTTTGATTATTGGGCAAGGCAAGAACATGCTCGTAGTCGGATTGGATTTTCTTCGCCAATGTTTCCACCTCTTGTAGGAGACCCTCGACGTTGTCGGAGCCAGAGGGAGGAACATCATCGAGCAATCGCTGGGTTTCTGCAGCAATCTCTCCAACAGCCTTTTCAATATCCTGGAACTGCTGGATAAAGCGTGAGGACGTCGCAGATGCTTCGGCTCCGGCTTTATGCACCTCCCCTGCATCCACATAGTCGAGTAATGTCCCTGTCGACCTATCCGAATCCTTCTTCGGTGTCGATGGCCGGCCTAGAAATGAAAAGTCCTTTCGCGCTGAAACATTCGCTAGGTTACCAAGTGCACGTTTCCACCCTTCGAGAGCTGACTGTTGCTCCTTCTCCAGATCGCGGGCCCACGGTTGTGCTTCTTGAAACCGATTCTCCAGGCTAGCCACGTGCGTTTTCAGATTCTCGAGAGCAACGCCGGCAGCTCGGTTGACGATCTCGGTGCGCTCGTTGAGCTCGCGGATACTTGAATCCGCCGTTTCACATCGTGTCGTCAACTTAGAGGCCCATGTCTTCCTAGTCAGGTAGAGGTTCCGCCAGGCTTGTAGGTTATTCTGGTCGGTGAGTGTATCCGGAGGATTATCGAGCACGAGCGGCTGTGGAGACGGAAGGCTTGGGAGCTCGGCGTTATCTTGCTCGCTAACGTATCGTCTATCGTACACAAATATCTCGCTCTGTTCAAAACAGTATCAGCTTGCGATACCTCACATGAACTGGGAGCGGTGAGGACATACTTCAGTGGTCAGCGTTTGGATCTTGACATTTTTCCCACGAGGGGTCATCAAGATCTGTCTCTGAGGTGGAATAGATGTACTTTGTGTAATCCATGACCGCAAGGCGTCCGTTCTAATGGTGGAAGGTCAGCAACGTCAGTTAACATTCCCTTGCCGATAGCGGAACAGGCGCCCGGGAGCCTAGGCAAGGGCAGCATGCGCCGGGAGGAGAACATACGTAGAGAACGACCCTGAGTCGGCTAGTAGATGCTCACCTGTGTGAGCGATGTAGATGTGCAAAGACATCCCCCTCAACAACCGAGCAGTGCAGCTCAGAAGTCGTCCGGCGAGGAATGCGGGATGTTGGGATGATAAGAGAGCGTTAAGGCTTCCAGACGCCCAAGAAGCTTCCCCAGCCTAGACTGTATTTGGATGACGCGGGTCCGGATGCACACGCCTGGTCTCCACCGCCCAACTGCCTGCGCTTCCCTGAATACTCGCGAAATGCTTCTTCTGCAAAGACTGCAATAATAGTTCCATCACGCGATGTACTGAAGTCACCACGAGGCCTTGCTCGATGTCGTCGTCCAAAGCCAGGGGACCCCCCCAACTGAGCTCGGGCGAAGTCACACTGCTGGACCTGGCAGCTGACGATCCCCGAGACACTGTATCGTTTTCGGATAAAGAAGCCTTGATCATTCAGCTATATCACCAAGTCCAGGAGCAAGAACTCGAGAAGGCTATTTTGGAACAAGGCATGTCTGACGTGCTCGTCTAGTTTCCCCAAGTTTTATCTCAGTTCTGAGTAATAACGTTTTCCCAGAATCGGAACCACCCTCCACAAACGATGCAGAGGACCTCGCTACAGCAGAACGGGAACTGCTCGACGCGAGAGCTACCTACACCGTTAGGAAAAAAGCGGTCAACACCGTGCTTATAACGGACCCTATCCTCAAGGCTGTTCATTTAAAAGGAGCAACTCCTGCTGAGCGGTAAGTATCACGCCTTGCCTTGCGCTGGTAAACTATCGATCTAGGCGCATGTTGTTAACGGGCGACAGGGCGCTCCTTCGTCTCATCAACCGCCGGGATATATTGTCCTTGGCGCAGGAGAATTTAACCGAGACGCATGTCGCGACTCTGAAGAAGCTCTCAACCGTTGAGGTAGAGAACTTGCAGCTCCACGAGAAGAATCAAGAGCTGGCTCGGGAGCTGCTAGAGCTTACAAAGGACGACGATTCCTGGAGAGAGAAGCTCGACGATCCCGAGCTGAAACAGCAGTTGTCTGAGCTCGAAACAGACCACAAGAAGAGTAAAGCCAGATGGGAAACCATGAAGAGCGTCGCAAGCGCAATTGTTGTGGCCAGCGGAGTGAATTGGGCGGAAGACGAGGGTCTCACGGCTCTTGTTCTCGATGAATCCACTGATTGATGGGCTGGATGTTACTGTGATGTTACTGTGATACTACAAATAGAGCTCCAGGTATATCCTTTTTACGGGATTTCTGGTGTTTAGATAGATAGGCGTTTGTTTACTGCGGGATAAGATACCCTTGATTTATGTCATGCCATGCTCGAATTATGATTGAAATGGTAGCTCAGCTTGTGAAAGATACAGGTAACGAGTATATTCTCAGGAGAAACAAACGAAAGAAAAGAAATGCATAGTTACTTAACTGTTGTGTTGACGTTCGATGGTGTTGATTGGTATAGACCCACGTGACATCACGGCTGGGAAGGAGATTCGTCACGGCGGAATTTTAGCTGAACGAACCAATTCTCGATGGGCGAGAAGAATCCTGCAGGAACTTGAAACCCGTGGGCTGACTCAAGCCGGTGAAACTCGCCACATGAGTAAGGCAGCCTGATACGTGGCTCAACTCGGCGTGTAATGTTTGTTGCCTTAAAAATAGCAGTATGGGAACGGGAAGGGTTTCGAAGATGGGGGAAGAAGGACAGGCAGGCAGATGGAGGCAGGGCAGTGGACGGGGCAGCAGACCGACGGCTCCCCCACCATCGCCCATTTATTATTGTTGGTGTTATTAATCACATATCACATTAATTAGTTAGGCGTTTGACCGGGGCTTACAATACCACTACCAAGGGCATGCTAAGCGGTTACAATCCAGTAAGTTTGGTGGTGTTGTTTGCGCTGGAATGCAGTGGCATTTGCGCTGAACTTGGTCAAGGCCCTTACTGAGCACCGCACCAATTACCCTATGAAATGCCAGCATTGGGCCTTGCTGGACCGGCAACCCTGTTATTGAACTATACCCATCAATAATAATTAAAAGTTAATTCGGCTTGCGAGCAGCCGGCTGCAAACGCTTTGCATTACCCGATGAGCAAACCTACCTGGATGTATCAGCACGGAATATGGCGAGTTGCCAGCGGGAAACAGGGCTATGAAGGCCCAAGCCCAGTGAATGGTGAATACTCCATAATATTCAGTGTTGAGGTCTCGAACATAACCAGCAGATTCAACCCATGGAGCGGCATGCCCACATAATCCGTTGGCAATTGTGACAGGTAATTTTGGCTGGCTGTAGGCGGCCGAGTCTCTTGATTACAGAAATTGCGACGGTATACTTGTCTAATTGGCGGGATAGCTCTCGTGAGCCGGAGGAGACGACCGCGTTTGGTTGCTGTGTGACTGCGGGCAACTGCTTTCCTCTGGATAGGCAGAGCTTAATTGAGCAAGGAGGGTCAACCGCAGCACTTCAAAGTCTACGGTGAAGAGTGCAGAGGTACTTTTTCTTGGGCGGGAGGGGTCGAGCCCTTGAACACCGGGCACATGCAAAGCAGGTTCCAAGTGTGAGCCAGTTCCAAAAGCCCTCAAGGCGGGTTGGAGTGAGGAAGGAAGAGGCTGACGAATTTCGCTGAGCTCGTGTGGAGAAGGCCTTCTTCCAAAGTTTGGACTGTGATAGCCACCCAAGCGCCTGGAAGGGTTCATCCCTTCTTTTTTGCTTCTTAATCCGGGCAGATTCTGAGATGTCAAGCGGACGAAGAGAACAAAGAGGGTTAATTTTTTTTTTTCCATTTTTTTTGGCTGGTTTGCTTGCAGAGCCGTCAGATACGCCGAGGTTCTCAGGATTGCGACTGCAGAGCAGAGCTGAAAGGCTGCACTAAGAAACCCCTCAGGTATTAGAGGCGTATGGAAACACCACAGCATCATAGCTGTGGATTATTACGAGCCACCATCGGATTTCTTTATCCATGACCACGGCTGAGTTGCACACGCACATATCATAGGCCAGGAACTCAGACTGCACCTCCAGCACAGTGCTTGCTAGTAGTACGACTCGCCCGCTGTTACGGAGTTGTACGGAGCCCTTTTGGATGATGTAAAGATGGATGGCCCGCAGTCCGCACTCCTCCTACCGTAGACTGCAACTTGATTGCCAAAGTGCTACGACCGCCGTATCTATGGTACCACTCAGCCAGCAGCCTATCACTTTTGTCTCGGTGTGATATTATTTTATTTTACCATAAGACGATTAAACCCACATACTACAGTAATCCAGGCCGTGGCGTAGGCTGCGTATTGCACTGGTACCGTACTTTTCCATACGGCGAGCAGCCGCCTGGACTCCTGAGAGCAGCTGTGTGGCGTGCAACTCCTTGAAAAAAGAATGAAGGCAACAAAATTTTGAATCAATAGCCTTGGGAATGACTGCAGTGACATTCCTAGGAAAAAATCTGGCTTCTTCCCTGCCAACTTTGGTCCAAAGCACAGGTGGGAGTGACAGAGATCACGCAGAAAGTCCGCTGGCGCCGGTCGCAAAATGACGGTACAAAACGGTAAGGTACAATACGGACCATTCTCCAGCAGGGCGAGCAGCCAGTCGCAGAGCTGGAGCAGCGTTTCGTTTCCTTCCCTTGCTGTGCCCCCCTTCCCTTGAAAGCGCTGGTAAGAATCGATGGCCCGCTTTCCCGTCGCTCGCTCGCTCACTCACCCTCGCCCTCGCCCTCGCCCTCGCCCTCCTACTACTACTACTCTCCCCTCTCCCTCTCTCTCACTCTCTGCTTTCACTCACTACGCTCTCCCATACATTTTCTCCCATACAAAAAAGTACACCCGCATAAGTGAGTATACTCGATAAACACTTGTTTCTTGCGCTCTCTCTCTCTTCACCACCCACACAACCACATTCTCCTTTCTTCCAACTGCTTGTTTCCTACTTCTTCACTCTCTGGCATCCTCATCTTTGTCGATTTTTCCTTCATCATTGCGCTGTCTTGTTGTCACGCATCTGCGACGCCAGCGTATAGTTCGCGGACTGAACAGCCAGCTAACATACACAGGCTTTGAACGCCAACTTCAAGCTTTAATTTGATACCCATTCCAACTTCATTTTCAAGTAGGTTGCTCTTCTGCGCGCTTTATTTTCGTGTCATTACCCGACTTGCGACCGCGCTCTTCTTGTTTGGGTGCGCGCGCACTGCCCATCCGCCCACCACACTCTCTTTTCCTATGCGCGTCGTCGCAACACTTTTACTTCCTCAATTTCTTTTATTTTACTATTGTCGCCCGAGATTTTTATTCCCAATTCCCTTATTCAATTTCGTGCTTTGCCGTCAGAATTCATCATCTCGATTACTCTTGATCCCGCTAACAGGTCAACAGCCCCAAACTTTCCAACATGCCCAAGGCAGACAAGCCCGTTCGCAAGACCAAGGCCACCCGCGAGACTGGCACTGGCGGCAGAAAGAAGAAGGGTGAGTTGTGCTGTCCATTGCCTTTGAGCTCAGCTAACAAGTGCTTAACAGACCCCAACGCCCCTAAGCGTGGTCTCTCCGCCTACATGTTCTTTGCCAACGACAACCGCGACAAGGTCCGCGAAGAGAACCCCGGCATCACTTTCGGTAAGATCATGCCCCTAACCCATGATAGAATCATTTGACACTAACTCTGCGTAGGCCAGGTCGGAAAGATGCTTGGTGAGAAGTGGAAGGCTCTTAGCGACAAGGACCGCAAGCCCTATGAGGACAAGGCCGCCACTGACAAGAAGCGGTACGAGGATGAGAAGGCAGCTTACCAGGTATGTAAACGTATTGTCCTCTGTTTGAAGAGAGCAACTGCTGATCACCCATTGTACTTTAGGCTGCCGGCGACGACGAGGAAGAATCGTCCTAAATCACCTAATTAGTATTAGGTGTTGCGTCGTTTGACCCCTTGGCGTTGTGTGTTTTGCTTTCCTAATCGCTGATAATCATCTCAATTTGTTGTCGCCCTTTTCACTATTTACTTACCAATTGTTAACGGCTTCTGGGATGGGATGATGGTGGTTTGTGCTTGCTTTTCTGTTCATCAAGATCTTCAATGGGAATGTAGCGTACGGACTGGGTTTGCTTGAATCGGAGGTGCTCGGCGCTGGTACCAGGTCGTCGGGGAACCTTGTTTCAGGTAACTTAATACAATTGAGTGAAGCTACACACTCAGATCCCTAGTTACTGTAGTAATATCACCATCGAATGCGTATAGCTCGAGAGCACTGAAATTTGCGTGCCGCATCAAGCAGCACGGTGGAAGATGGCCCGAGCTCCTAACGCGAGGACGTCATTGTTTACATCTGACGCGTCGAGCTCCGTTATCTCCGGCTGGTGCCTGAGGCTGCCGGATCATATCCAATCCATGAGCAGGAATATTCTATGCAGCCGGGCTTGTTCCGTATAGGCCGCTGGCAGTCAGGGCGGAGAATTTCCGAGATCTTCCGAGACATTATTGGAAAATAGGAATTATTGCATTGAGGCTCTTGGGGCTTAATTGTTACCTCTGATTTCTACTGCTAACTAGTACTTTCGATGTTTGTATGAGTATCGGAGTGAGTGGATTGTAGCAAGCTACGACGGGGGTTGTGAGCCATAAATTTGAGCCAGATAGTGATACAGTCAGTGGTGGCCATACTCCACTGTTTGCTCCATGCGGATAAATCTTCCAGCTAGATAGCTGCTGGGGTAGATGTACAGTGTTGTTTAGACCCGACTCTCCGAGGCATATCCCGCATCAAAACTGCATGCTACGAACATGAAAGACTTGGCTTTCTTCCATACCCCTATCGTTGTAGTATGCTAGGCGTGCGCGGTCACTGATAAATGGAGAGGTTTTGGTTTAGTCTCAGCCTGCGTCGTGTTAATTCTGTCCAGCTACCCGCCTGGCTTGTCGGTTTATTTTGTCGTATATGGAGGTACAGGAGTCGTAACTCCAAGGTAGACCATGTAGTTCAATAGGACTTAGAATCGTTGATTGAGTCTGGACGGCGTGCATCAAATGTCGCGTGACAGTTCATCCTGTGGCCGAGGCGAGAGCGTGCCTGGAAGAAATAGGAAAACTTTCTGCGTCTTGTTTATTTGTTTGGAGCCCTGCTGTTTGTGTATACCGCCTGGGATGTCTTGCTTCTCAGCGTTAGCGCGGTGTAGACAAACTGGTTTGATTCCTGATGCCCCGGTCTTCTGGCTGAACGGTGTAGTACATAGTGCAGCCGTGCAAGTGGGCTCTGGCTTACCGTACTATCTGTGTGGGTCGTATCGTGAAACCATATCGATCTGACAAGCAGTAGACAGGCTTATTGTAGATTGGCAAGACAATCTGTTTTAAGCATTGATAGGTGAAGAATCTTCGAAAGGTAGAGATGTTTCAGAATCAGCCTTCGCGTTCGCATAAATCCATGACAGCGTCAGGTGATGGCGTTAACAGCAGCATTATACATGCAGCGGGGTTACACCCTCACCACCGCTCGTTCTTCAAGGCTAATTAGACGCGACCACGTCAACCCTCCCTCCGTCAACGCCAGGTTTATCCCGAATCTGTCTCGAGAGCCGCATGTCTAAGCCTGTTCTTGACTTTCTTGACCCCACCTTGCAGCTCTCCGTCTTCTTGTTCTGCGCGGGTGGGCGGGTGACTCGAATGGGCCTGTTCTTTTAAGTCCCGTCTTCGTTCTCCCTGGCCGACTCTGGTGGAGTTCTTCCTTCTCGCCGTTTCGGAGAGAACACGATCAATATGCATACGAGGGATGATCCCGATAGCACCGCACTTTCTGACTCCTGCAAGAATATTATTATTCCTCCTCCGACTGTGCGCTTCTGAGCTACCCCGAGAGCTGCCCCTCACCGTGACTCTTTTTTTTTTTTTCTGCTGCTTTTCTCCCGCTCTTTGTCCTATATAATACCAGAGCAAGGATTTATTATCCGTGTGCCGTTTCTTTATCTTTTCGGCCGTCCTGTTTGCTTGTCCCCGTTGACAGTTGGCTCCTCTCCCGCTCACCGTTTCTCCGCATTTTCTCCTCCGTCCCCTACACCGTATATAACGAGCCGATCTCCTCCACGACCTTGCATGGCCTTTCATACACGACCTCACAATGGCGCTGAGCGTTCCTGCCACTGTCGCAGAAGATGTTGCCGCTGGCTTCCGGCGCTTTCGTGATCATGTCCCAGAAAATGCCACCGCAATCACCATCATTATCGCCGATCTCTACACGATAAGCTCATCCCTTAAAGCACTAGAGGACCTGTCACGACACCGCCATTACGGAACAATCTTCAACGTCGCCCGGTCAGATGTGGAACTGGTGAGCGCCAGCTTGCAGTACACTCTCGATGACATCGTCGAATTCTTTGGCAGACTTGGGGGCCAGAAAAGCTCTAGTCGAACCGCACATCAACGGACCTGGGAGAGTATGACCAGGTTTTTCCTAGACGAGTCAGGCGAGACGTTGACGAACCGATTAACTAAATATAAATCCTTTATGAAGGAATTGGAGGAATTGATAAGGGAGTGCGTGCTCTCACATTGACCTCAGCCATCAGTCGCCTTAGCTTGAGCTAACCAAACATGTGTCTATCCGCAGAGCAGGCCCCGACCTCTTTCTCATGTCTCGTCTCCGTGAAGGATTCAAGGATCTATTAGTGCAGCAGGATAGCCGTCTCGTAAGGCGATTTGGTACACTGTCCATGAGCTCAGCATCCTCCTCTAGCAGCAACAGCACCGCACCTGGAAGTCCAGTGAGTGACCGCAAACCTCGCACCAAGAGGTCCTACGAGCGTGCCCGGCCGCCCCATCTGTCGCCAACGCCTACATCGCCATCCTCAGGATCGTTTTTTGACACACTCCCTCTGGTCCCTGGTGTCCCCGGCTCGCCTGTGACTAGCTCGGCCACTAGCCATTCATTAGGTTCTAATGCATTGAACGAGCACTGGGCGGCACAGGTGTTTTTTCAACCGCGTGGAAACACCCGAGTTCCGAACAGGGGAGAGAAGTAAGAATTGCGGATTCCTTACGGAAAAGTCTTTGCTAATAGTTGTGGTAGTTCCGTATGCTACGGGGATCCTCGCCCGGACTTGTATGATTGGCTTGACGCAGAAGGCTACGGAAAGGTCATTGAATTGTGAGGACGCTCTTTTGCTTTCTTCTTTATAATGGGCTAATTAATTGACTGCATAGGTCCTTTGGCAATTTTCGTGTACTTTTTTACGTTCGCGAAGCGGACCACCGCGCGCGCATAGTATGCAGTGCATCTAGGGAGTATTACTGCCTGCCCTTGAATTTACTGGAGATCGTCCGGCACGGCCCGTCATGCCTCCAATTGTGCCGACGGCGTAAGAGCGGTTCTGAATTGGTAGTATGGGCGAACCTCAAATTCACTACACTTGAAGGTATGTACTTAAACTGGGAGTTCTTGACAACAGCGCTGATATGCATAGTCATGGTCCTTTTCTTCTGCACGTTCTTGGCGCTCCGCTCCCAAGACTCAGGCAAGCCTGTGGCTCAGATCCGTGACTTTGAGCTCGATCAGGAAGAAGAGATTTTCGGGTCGTAAGACATCCCACTGTAGCCCCTTTTGAGTGCATGAAGCTAACTTTGCAGACCAATACTGGACGATGGCTTCATTCACGCCTTGCGCGTGTACCGGGATAAGGTCACCGGAGTAATACGACTTCAAGCCTCAGTACACAAAGGCGAGATGAAGAGGTAAGCATTCGGGCAGGGTCACGATTGACAAGTGCTCACAAAAATATATAGATCACCAGTCTGGACTGCCTTTATAACGGACCAAATCCTCGATCCCCGGTGGCTTCAAAGGCCGGATCCAAAAATTATTCTGCTGCGCGAGCTCCGCCAAACCATATTTACATTCCCAGAGTATACACCTCCAATAACACCGAGGGGCGGGCATTTATTGAAGTTTACAAGCCGCGATGGTAATTTTCACGCATCTCCTTGATTCCGGCTTCCGCTAACGTGAAGTAGATGCCGACGGATTTAGAATTACCATGGCAGATCTCGCCAGCGAACGCATCTAATTTACCTACATCACGACCCTAATATATTGTTTTGTTTGTTTCAAATTTCGGCAGCGATGGTTACTTCTACGACAGAAGAGAAAGACTAATCAGGGCCTGGCATACCCTGCAGAAGCATGACATGACTTATGATTTACGCGTCTACGACTGATACGGCTTCTATGCTGTTGTTTGATTTGAGCGAGTCTCAGCATTTTTACTCTTCGATTTACAAGTTCATGGCTTGGCTTGGCTTAGCATGGCGCAATGAATTATAGGGACGGGCATGAGCGGGGTTCGAGTGTTTGTTAGTATGTAGTTGCAATATTAGATCTAGAATAAAAGTAACCTGCCAACATAATGGGTATCTCAAATGGACTTTACCAAACCGAGCGCCAGTTGATGCAACCAAAAAAAAAAAAAGCTATCCCGAAACACCTATCTCTCCCAAACCAGACAAAAACGTCTCCGCACGCCTCTTCGCGCGCAACTTGTCTATCTCCTTTCTCCTCTCATCCTTCACTCGCTCTCTCTCAACCCGTCTCTCCTGCCTAGCATCCCGCTCTCTCTCCGTTTCCACCCTAGCGTTCAAAAGCTCCTCCATCTGCGTCTTCCTTACCTCCTCATCCTTCGAAAACGCATAGAACCCCGTCCCCCGATTCCTCACCTCCGCATCGGCATCATAATGCACCTCGTCCGGCGTCGGCGACCGATCCCTCCGCTTCGAAAGATAAGCCATCTGCTCCGCAGCTATATCCGTCTGCTGGAACGCCTCGCTCTGCACCGTAGCCCCGTAGATCAGATTCTCCGGCCGCGAAGGCCGCCAGCGCTCCTTCTCCTGCTCCTTCTCACCCGCTTCATTCTTCAACCTCGCGGCCTGCGCAGCCTCCTTCCTCGTCCCGCGCCTCGTCCGCCCAAGCTCATCCTCATATGAAACAACCGACGCATTATCGCCGTCGTCATCGGTGTGCTCAAAGCTCGAATCAGTATCATCGTCCGAACCCTTTTCCCGCTCCGCATCAGCCCACTTCTTATCAAAATCAACCAGACCCTCTTTCTCCTTCCGGCGCAGACGCGATAGATATGCGTCTGCGCTCGGCCCATGATCGTCATCATCATCACTTTCACTGCCGGCCGCGAGATAAAGCCCCTTTTTCAGATCATCGTACTGCCGTGCCTTCTCCTCCATCCGCCGCTTTGAGCGGTGCAGTGTCGCGGTGTCCACCGACCCTATGTCCTTCGAGGACTGGTGGACCTGGCGGACGGCTGTGTCGTCGTCATCGCGGAGATCGGCAGCTGCACGCTTCTGGGCGCCCTTGTTGGGGCGGGCGAAGATATCTGATTTGGAGTATTTGGAGGGTCGAGTGCGGCCGTGGCGCGAGGAGTCTTTGTCGCTGGTGCCGGAGGCGATTAGAGAAGAGAGGGTTGTTGTGAAGGCGAGGTTTGATGAGGAGGGGGCATCGGATGTGGATTGCTTTTGGGGCTTTTGGCCATATAGTCCTGGGTTGGACATTGTGGGTTAGTTATTATTGTTTGATGTAGGATTGGATGTTGGAGAGCTGCTAGATAGCGCCTCATCTTTCTTTCCTTTTGCGGTGTCGGTCGAATGATGACTCAGCTGTTAGTTACCCCACGATCAATGACGGGACTGTATCCGATGGTCGGAGTCATGAATTTCTACAACTTCTTTCTTTCTCATCCTGTCGCTGTTTTTAGTATCTCTTTTTTAATTGAAGAGTAAATAATCCGGGAATTGCACCAGAATGTCTGCTCCAGTCTACCTTGGTATCATCGGTAAGTTACAAGGCCCATTATACAAATCAACATACCCCGCCGACACCGAGCAGTGATGGACATTGAACATGATTCTAACGATTAATCTCCCCAGGCGTCGGCGGCGTTGGAACCGCTTTCCTGCAGCAACTCGCGCGCCTCCCCAACGCTCCCAAGCTCGTCCTCCTCGCCCGCTCCAACCAAACCCTCCTCTCGCCTACCCCGTCCTACTCCCCCGCCATTCCCGCCGCAGAGTGGAAAACGGCCATTGAAGCCCCCTCCCTCACCAAGTCCGGTGCCCTCACCCCAGACGAGATCGCCGGGTACCTCGCCTCCGCCCCCGGCCGTTCAATCCTCGTCGACAACACCAGCGACCCTGCGCTCGCGAGTTCGTACCCTGTCTTCCTCCGCCGCGGCGTCAGCGTCGTCACCCCGAACAAGAAGGGTTTCTCGTCGGACCTCGCTCTGTGGAAGGAGATCTTCTCTGCCGCAAATGAAGGAAAGGCATTGGTTTACCACGAGAGTACAGTTGGCGCGGGTCTGCCCGTGATCTCGACATTGAAGGACCTTACCGCGACAGGCGACGAGGTTACCCGCATTGAGGGTGTGTTCTCCGGAACTCTCTCATTCCTGTTCAACACCTTTGCTCCCGCGTCTGGGTCCTCGAGCGCGAAGTGGAGCGAGGTCGTTAGCCAGGCTAAGGAGCTGGGCTACACGGAGCCTGATCCTAGAGATGACCTGAACGGCATGGATGTTGCCCGGAAGCTGACCATCCTTGCCCGTATTGCCGGATTGGAGGTGCAAGCTCCCGACTCGTTCCCGATTGAGTCGTTGATCCCCAGCGAGCTTGCGAGCCTGCCTTCCTCTGCTGAGGGGATCAAGGAGTTCATGACGAGGCTTCCTGAGTTTGATGGCCAGTTGGCGGCCATCAAGGAGGGTGCCGAGAAGGCTGGCAAGGTTGTGCGGTATGTTGGGAGCATTGATGTCGGGAAGAAGGAGGTCCGCGTTGGACTTCAGCAGTTCGATAAGGATAGTGCCATTGCCGGCCTCAAGGGTAGCGACAACATTATCTCCTTCTACACCCGCCGGTACGGCAGCAACCCGCTCATCGTACAGGGTGCCGGTGCTGGTGGCGATGTGACTGCTATGGGTGTGACTGCTGATCTGATTAAGGTGATTCAGCGTCTGTAGACGTCTCGCTGTATCATGGCTTATGACAGTAAAGCAAAAGCGAAAGCAGATCGCTTGAATATAGAAATGAAATGCAATGAAATAATCTAAGCTCTCAAAAACGCCTTCACTGCCTCTCCCCAGTACGGCCCCCTCTTATACGGATATATCCCTGGTACACTTCCCTCCTTCAAGCCATCAATAGCAATCGCCAAATCCTCACCCAGCCCCTCATCCTTAATATCCTGGATCGGATACAAATAGGTATGGAAGGCAAAAACTAACGCTTTCGTCTTCGGTAACCGGTGCAGTGTCTGTCTCTCGCAACGAACATATGTTTCGTCCCCATCAAATCCCTCAACTTTAATCTCCTCTCCATCGCCTCTACCTTCTCCCTCACCAGCTTTGGTGTCTGCAGAAGCGGTATCAGAAGGCGAGGAATGATCATGCAAGCCACC
This sequence comes from Aspergillus puulaauensis, assembly GCF_016861865.1. Taxonomy (NCBI): domain Eukaryota; kingdom Fungi; phylum Ascomycota; class Eurotiomycetes; order Eurotiales; family Aspergillaceae; genus Aspergillus; species Aspergillus puulaauensis. Next base: position 1,705,039 of record NC_054859.1, read on the forward strand.
AAACGCAGCAAACAGCCCAGTTCCCTTAGTCATGATGCTCCAATTCACGCGCAAAACGGCCCTGCCAACCTCCAGCTTGTCGAAGAACCTGTCCATTGACTTCTCCAGTTTCTGCTTGTACCCCGGGACTGGAGCATGAATTTCAGATAGCGGCTTTGAAAGTTTCGTGCGCGTGTCAAAGCCTGAGGGGAAGTATGTTGCGTAGGCGTGCAGGTGGTATTTTGGCTCTTGGTCTTGGTCTGGGGATGAGGGTGGAGATGGGAGAAGGATAATAAAGTCCTCGTCTACCCAAGACCCAAGGGTATCGAGGAGATGGAGGAGGCCATCTTTGCTCCTTCTATACTTCGTTTGACTGTCGGGTTCCGCCCAAAAGGCCCCAGATTCTGCTATAGCATCGTCCTCGGATTGAGAGAACAACCGCAACAGCTCTCCAGGGTCAACGGGGACTTTCAATCCCGTGACAAGCGACTCGATCTGTGTTCCCTTGTTGTCATCACTGTCTTTCGATGGATGCAGGAGGCGAAACATCGTTGGGTACCGAGTCGGTAGGTGAGTTCCCATAACGAAAGCGTACCACTCGTATATAGCGTCCCGGATCTCATCATTCTTCTGCGGGTCGTGATGTTGGATGTTCACAGCACGAACTATATCCGGGTGCTTGGCTAGTAGTTGTTTTCGGAGACTTAGCCGGGAGAGGTATGTCCTGTCCATGGGAATGAGTTCTGATGGGTCGAGGTTGGTGATTGCTGTTATTTCACGTTAGTTATATATCTTCTTTTTCGGGTTTCGTCTTGGGAATGTCAATAACAAGCTAGATAGGTAGGCAGGCTCACCCATGGTCAAGTGGTACTTTGGCTTGAAGGGTCTAAAAACTAGAGGCTCGGCTGATTCCCAGTTGAATGTTAGGAGCGGAGTAATAGGAGGGTATGCCGAAGCATTTTGATCTGTCCCTACTTTCGTTTCCGATCCCAGGGGTGTTGGATTGGATAGTGATTCGAATCCATGGTGATCATTGCGGTTAGGCTGTAGAGTAGTTAGATTTGAAAATTTTGACAGTTTAGACAAAGCTAGGGGTGTTTGCATACTCGGATGTAGATGGCGAAGAAGCAGATGAATATCGCGCAGAAGACTGCGAGAATGGCCCTTGAGAGGAACGACGATGCTGGCTCTGATTCTGGAGATTGCATTGTGTGCGGTTGATGGTTCATTTTCTGGCGGAGAGGGGTATAAGAGGCCCGTGTCTATCAGTTGGAGATGTATCTATCTGGTGGAGCGTACCAGTTCGTCATGGTGTCGCGAGTCCTCCGATTGGCCATGATTGCCGACGGATATACTGTTGTCATGGTAGGGCGTGGTAGATGTATAGTCTCATGGGATTGTTAGCTTATGGTGCGCAATATCTATATACATTTCATAGATTGTTACACCGGTAGTCAGAACTTCTTCCTTAGGCACCCGGGGTTGCCCACCACCATTAGGCAGGTACCGTACCTTAGTCGATCGTACTTTCCAAGTTAGGTCCCTCTGAGTATTATGGCGAAAAGGAAGGTGCGACGCTCGACCCCGAGAAATAGGGAGCTGCAATGACTTCATTCTATTCTGGAAAGCCCAGATGCGCCCGCTTTCTGGTTGCATATTTTAGGATACTGATTGCATAGAACGTTACTAACAGAAAGGCCAGATAAAAGACAGAAGCAAAGAGATACGAAAAGCTCAATTGCTGCAGCGGTGTTACATCGGGCTCTACTCCCCCTGTTCCTCAGTCCATTCCTCATCCCCGTGGTCTTGCTTCTTTGCTATTTCAGCATCCTCAGCATCCTCAGCCGCCTCTTCTTCCATCTGTTTCCCCTCTCCCTCCGCCAGCCTGAACGCAGGCAAGACCTCTGCTTCTATGATCTCCGTCATCACACCACTATTATCACCGTGGCAACTATCAACGTACACAAGCCCTGGCTGGGCAACAACAAGTATATCCTTGCCCGTATAAAGGTCCATGCGCGGTCGAAAACAGAATGGATGGAGAGTTATAGTCTTTGACTCCTCATGAAAGATACCCCCTAGCTCTGTAATTCCCCTTAAAACGGGCTGGCCGTTTGTCCACGTCTCGCACCTAATGAGGCAGCGGATTGCGTTGCGGAAGACGTCAATAAGGAGGCAACGCCTGTCCTCATCCAACTGCGGAGACGAGCTTGGGTATTCATCCTTCAGTAAAAAGCAAAAGGGCTCGCTGGTTAGCAGAGAATCCGCAAAACTGGCAACGGCTGCCTCGTGGCGCTGCGCATTGTATTGCCCAAACTGCGGGTCTCGGGCTGTGAAGTGGTCGGTTGAGTTGCATAGGCGTTGGGTTTGCATTCGCCAAAGCACGCTATAGGTCGGATTGGCTGTGGTAAAATCAGCAACGGTGGAAGATGGCAAAAAATTTGAGGGACAGTGGAAAGCCTACTTTGATAGAGACGGTCAAAGAGATACTGCAGTTTACGTCCGAAATGAGGGTCCTCGCTCTGGTCATCTGGGCCGATCTTTCCATCCATGTACCAAAAAGGGTTCTGGAAGAGTCGCTCGTGGATGTCTAACTGGATGAGAAGTTCACCTAGGATGTGGCCAAAGGTCGAAGCCGCGGTTGGTGGGAGCAAGGTCCGTAATTCTTCCCAATCCATTTGTACACAGAATCCGTTGGCAGCACTAATCAAACGACGGATTTCAGACTCCGGCAAGTCGCCAACATCTGTTATCAGGTACTGATCTGCCCAAGCAGCAGCAAGATTAGCCATTTGCCAGTAGAAGGATTTCAAATCCTTGACATCGAATCCCCATTCGGGGCCGCCGCCTTCTCTTATGCGCCGGCTTACTCCCCCCAAGAGTTTGCTGTAGTCGGGGCGCCGCACAATAAAGTCAAAGCCGTATGATTTATAAAAATCCCTTTCCTTGGCCCGTTTGGCAAAACCAGTCTGGCTAGTTGGATCCATCGGGGCAGGGCGATGCTGAGGCATGACCGTAGCTTTTCTTTTCAGAGCAGAACGAGTTTGGACCATAACGAAGTGAGTTGCCAATATACATCAAACAGGTGTTATTTGTAGGGATAAAAGTAAGAAATGACATATAGCGAGACGGTTGAAAGAGAGAGGAAGACAGAGGGTGAGTGAGAAGTCAGAAGGTGGCCCATGTCTTTGTTTGGCTGGCGCTTTGTTTGCCATCCTTCGTTGGGTGGTCCACCCAAGCACATCAATCCATGCCTTGCAAACGGATTGCTGGGTCGCAGACCGGTATTAGTTTGGGCTGATTGTCTACTCTCCAGGATATTCTCTCATCCTCCCTGTTTCGCTTTGGTCCTACAGAGCGCTTGACAAGCGCCATTCCGCATCTTCCTCCCCCGTCTTGCTGGCCCTTGTCCTGTTGCATTCTCATTCAAGAGCTCAAAAATGAACTCTCTTCAGGGTGGAAAATTCATAGTTGGAATAGATTATGGGACCACAAAGACCTGTAAGTTCAATACTTACCTCTGAGTGTTCCAAAGCCTATGCATTAACAGAACACTTGCCTTTGGGGTAGGCGTTACATCTGCGCTCTACGATCCCACCAGGCCCGCCATGACCAGAATCGACTTGGTCCGTTTTGATGGTGAAGTGGTTGCTCCGTCTCAAATTGCCTATGACGGCCATGGCAACTGTTATTGCGGCGAAGAAGCGGTCCGTCTGGGTATGGGCTATTCATGGACTAAGATCCTTCTCGACGAGCGGCAGCATCACGGAGGTTTCCATTCCAAATTACTCAACAGCCCCGTCAATACCAGATTTTTTAAGTTACCACCCAATGAGAAATGCGAGAAAATCATCTGTGACTTCTTGGCTCACCTTCTACACCATATCCAGTCATTTCTTCGAGACAACTACGGAAATATTCCACTGCCAATCGAATTTTGGTTCTCTGTTCCAGGATCTTGGAGTGAAACGGCGCGAAATAAAATGACTAGGGCCATTGAATGTGCTGGTTACAATTTAGAGGGCCGGAATGCCGTATACATGGTATCTGAAGGGGAGGCGGCAGCTCGTTTCATTTGGCAGGAACTTCCAGCTCACCAGGTTGTCCTACTCTACAGACCTAACCACTTCCCTCATTCTTCTTTGCCAATATATCCTTGGATACAGGCCCATGGAATGTTCATGGTAGTCGATGCCGGTGGTGGTACGACGGTATGTGTGTGGGTGTGCAAACCAGATATGAGCTTAATTCTAACGATTGATGAGGACATAACAACATTCTCTAGTCAGACGACACTCCATGGCCGCGCGTTTATACAGCAAATGGCCAGTGTCGGTATGTTCCCTCTCCGTTTCAACTCTTGCGTTTCTTTCTACGTGTTAACCTTGCTACCAGGCCTACATCTTGGCGGTGCAGAAATTGACTGTTCCTTCGTTTCCTATTTGGAACCCCAAATATCCCAGGCATACCAGAAAAGGTTGCAACAAGATCCCCAGCTATTTGCTAAATTCATGGGAGCAATTGAAAATTTGAAACGTAGGTTCTCAGGCGGGGAACCCCGCATCATGAAGCTGTCGAATCGCAAAGTGCACATGAATGGTACACTTGTGAGAGGAGTGATGGATCCCGTGGTTGACAAAATTTTGCAGATGGCATCAAATTCAGTGGCTATAAACAGTGCGGAAGCGGGGGAACAAGGCCGGATGATCAAGGTTTGTCTCCCTCTACGTATTTCTCTGCTACATGGGCCCATAACTGACGCCTTGCCGCATGTGAAGACAATTTTCCTTGTCGGGGGGTTGACCCAGTGCGGGTACATTGGTACAAAACTTCGCCATGAATTGCAAGCTCTTGGAAATGTAACTGTAGTAACGCTACAAGCATACACGTATGTATCAAATATTACCCCAGTGGCTCCCACAGGATGTCTAACGCGGTGTTAATCATGACAGGCCGCACATGGTTGCGTATGGGGCAACCCTACGTGGCCTTGCGGGGGCAAGCCAAGTTTCTGTTAAGGCCATCCGAAGCTATTGTCTGGAGTCAGTAGCTCCCCCTGATACTGATAGTAGGCCAGGTGCGTGGGGTATATATTCGACTCCAGGGGCCCCTCGATGGGTTATTAGACAGGTTAATATTACCTGCCACGCACATAGAATGGCTTGCAATGTATACTAATTTGGTTTTAGGATGAGCTATTCAAGTTAGGCGACAGAGGGGTCGTTAATTTGGGACTTCTCCATGTAGAAGGGGAGGCCCTAACCAAGTTTGTGAAGATATTCTCATGCTGGCGGCAGGATAATGAAGGTCCCCCGGAGAGTATTGACGGAAGTGAGTTATACCTTGACTTTATGTCTATGCTTATCTTTAGTTCGCGACAGAGAATTACTAGCCTCCGAATCGTGACCAAAGGCTGACATTGGAGTAGGAGTCGAGCAAGCTGGGGTTGTTGGTTGTAGCCTTGCGGGAACCCCGCTGGCAAATTCAACGCAGCAAGTTATCGAGGGAATCCCTCGCTATTACATTCCGCTGAGAGTTACTTGGACCATTGGAATGGAGGAACCCGTCCAAATTGAGTTCGTTGTGTCGACTCATGGCAGACAAATCGGCAGAGCGGCCGTTAGTCTTGCGTGGGCCCCTCAAGTGTAATAGTTAGGCATTACCTATCTACTTCGTACTCGGTGACGTTGTTTATTTCTCCTGGTGGTCGAGTTTATACGCCGAAGTATCTCTCTGCTTTACCGTATATGGAGTACTTTATCCATGTCGGGTTATCATTGGCTTCGCCGCTGTTTGGACTTTTGCTTTTGGTTTTTATTGTTGGCTTGTTACTGCTCTGCATTCGGATATCAATTGGCGAAAACTAGTATGGGATGGCGCCATTTACTGTTTACCAATTTGTCTACGGAGTAACTTAATAATAATGGGATTTTTAATAAGTTATATCTTACGCTGGGCTTTACTTTCCATCTACAGGCTTAATAAGTCGTCTATTGGTTGAAATGGAATGTATACTCACATCAATACTGTTAGCCGATTGATCCAAACTCTGAGCGTCCCAACTCCATAGAACAGTATTGCTACCATAACAAGAATATAGACATAATATACACAGGGTATCAATAAACCAGCACGACAGGACAAGCCTAAGTCAGAATCGCCATGCATGCTATAAAGCAAATCCATCTTATAGACAAACCATCGCAACCACCTCCCCAGGAGGCAGATATTACCTGGATTCTTCCAAACAACTATGCAAATAACCATATCAGCTCAACCCGTCCACCCTCCCCTCCTCTTCACCCCACCTCCATCCGGGTCTACACCCCCACCGACCGGATTCTCCTTCTCCTTGACCTCCCCACCGCCATTGCTACCGGTAGGAGCAGCACTCAGCCCATACCGATCAGGAAGCTCATTCAAACTCGGCGCCCTCGGCCTCTGCATGCCCTGCGCCCGTCCTCCAACCGTCTGCGTATAATACTTCAACAGTCGCCAAGTATACAGCACCATATCAAAGATGATCAGAGTGATCCAGGGGAAGATCGTCACGAGGCCAAGGCATAACTATACAATAGATATTATGGTTAGTTTTTCATGTCTTTGAACAGGGACCTAGGTAATGTAGATGGGTGGGTAACACACAAAGAACCGCACAACCCAGCTCTCGATGTAAATCAACTCCGACGGGAGAATGGAGTACCACGCCATTTCGTCTTGCGATGTACGTGTGTATGTATGTGTTGGGGGGGGGTATAGTTGTATAGTTGTATAGCTCGTAATCCAGGACAGTCTATCATGCGACTAGACCCGCGCTCGTGCTCGTGCCAATATCCTAGTTGCAGTCTCTTGAGTCGAGGGCGAGTGGAAGCCGGGGTATCTATAAACTAGCGTTCGTTTGCGTAGTCGAAGAATCATATGACGACCATAGATCCAATTCCTCTCAAACCACCGCAGAGGGGGAGAGAGTCGACAGATCGGATGAGTCGGAGACTACCGACTCGGGTTGAGTTCGTTGCGTTGTCGCGTAGCAGGCAGCGACGAATAGCGCGCGGGGTTCAGCTCGTAGGTGGTTGGCTCGTATAGGTTGTCAATGCGATCTGGACTGGCAGCTGCATCGTACTCAGCGCAGGGCGGGCAACGACAGGGCTGCGTCCTGGACTGCGAGGCTGCCCTGGTAATATTGAGGTCCGTGGGCCGAGCTTTGGTTCAGGAAGGGACGATCGGCCTAATTTGGTAATTGGTAAGCACCATCTTTCTGCCTGGGGCTCACATGACGTATTCACCCAGCTTCTATCTGTGTAGCCCTCGGGAAAGTTTCCTGGTATCTACTATATCTAGGGTGTATGTGAATAACAATGTGAAGATGAGGTGTCTATATTAGTGCAAACGCTATTCATATACAGTGTGGTACCAATCCTATTATGTCCAAAACACCTAACCACCCATACATATCCAAGTTTTCTGATATACTCGTACACAGCAACGCGTTATAAATGAATGTAGTCTATTGAATCGCTCAAAATGCAAACAAAATCACCTTGTCCGATAATGCTCGTACGAGGTAAAAGCAGGTTCGTCCTGGTCAACAGGACCATACCCTGACGGGCGCCACGGCTGGATGGTCGGGACTGCAGCGGGCGCTTGTGCTTGAGCCAGGAGCTCGGTTTCACTTTCGTTCTCGTGCTGGTAAAGTCCTCGGCTTAGACCACTATCCGACCTTAATGGTGTTGGGCGGAAGGCAGGATGAATATCGTGTAATCGCGGATCTTGATCTTCCGGTTTGAGCATCGGCAGACTTGGAACGGAGGGGGCAGGAGAGGACGCTCGCGAGGAGGTGGGAGACCAGTCACCCAAGGTGCTCCGGGGTGTTTGTGAGCGCTCAGTCATGAGATCCTCTGGCCGGCCGTAGATTCCTCCGCCGAACTCCTCCTGGAAGTCGGCACGGTCCTTGAAGTAAGAGAAGTCGAGATGATGCTCCGGAACGACCTCGAACGGCGCCGAAGAGTCCTGCATAGTCTTTCCAGGTTGAGACTTCATCATTGGGTCCATCACAATGTCTGAATACTCTCCCTCGATCTCTGTATCTCCCAAACGACCACGGTAGATCTGCTTGAGGGCGTCTGCTGCCTTGGCGTGCACCATCGGCGTAATTAGCTGTCGGTACAAAGCTGGATGGCCAAACCTGGAAGCAAGTCGGTCTTTCGACGACTTGACCGACTTGCCAACAGCAAGTGCTTCAGAATCATTCAAATTGGCCTTGTTGTAATAGGTGCAGTCGTGGTCAAATGTCCTCATGCAGTACCACTTGAACAGGAGCATCAAGAACGGGAGCGGCACAATGCAAAACACCATGGTCCAGGTTCCTTTTGCCTTTGCTACCAGAGCAATGATCACATCAGACAAAATCGTCGCAAACACCAGTCGGTTGAACAGGACACGCCAGTATTGGCCACCGGATTCGTTTTTTGTGACAAATACGTACATAAGCATGTACTTTTTCATCATTGCATCCAAGCCGAAATACAACGCAGTAACCGGGAGCACGATAGGTTGCAGGGTTGCAAAGCATATGGCAACGGTTGCGTAGAATAGGAAATAGTTGTAGTAACTGGCGTAGTCGAACGCCGGCGGCGCTGTCCACTCGATGGTCTGTCGAGGTGTTGGGGAGAGGAAGGTTTTGGCAAACCACACCCGAAGGAGGTTAACCAGCTGCACCAGGTCAATTGCAGCACCCATGTTTCGCTGCAGAAGATATGTCACCCAGAACGGAGACACCTGGCACATGGCGCTAACGGATTTGGTGTAGAACTGCCCATCTTGAACCGCTTGCCAAGGATCCTCGTTCTTGTTTTTCAAGTCAACGACCGCCGCAACAAAAGTCCAGACCGCTGAGAAGAGAGAAAATACGATGAGGTTGTTAAATACAAAGAAAGAGTAGAGGTGCCTAAGCACGTGCTGTTCTCGGATAGTCTTTGTAGAGTCACCAGTTGAGGCTGACAAGCGGCGGAAAATGATGGGCAGGATAAGATAAACTAGCGACGTCACTGCGGGTGCCAGGATACCTTGAACAGCGGCCCAAACCCGAGGACTGCCGTTGAGCGAAGTCTGAAAGTCTTTCCAGACGAGACCCAGGTTCGACAAGTTGGAAAGAAAGATGGCAATCAGAGCGTTAGGTGCAATCCACACAATGGTCAACGCAGTCACCCAAAGAAACATAACAAATTTCTTCCATCTCCGTGCCGACTTGGACAGGGCAAGGTTTTCCCAAATCAGATCGCTCGGTCGAGGAGCTAGACGAATAGTTGTGCCATGGGGATGCTTGTTGCGAGCCACGTATGCTACCGCATGGGCATGTTCAATTTTGTCCCAGCTGACAAACCCATATGACATGGCATTGCGCTTGTCAATAGAATTGCGGACATGGCGGATCTCCTCCTCCAGCCTCTGGATGCGATCAGTCAGAAAATCAATGGCATCAACTTTGCCGCTTCCATGGTCGGCTCTTAGGCTCCGAGGCGGACGCATCGTGGGGCGATTTGGTGGTAGTCGATCCGGGTTCTTGAGATATTTGGCCAGAACGGATTCAAGCTGGCGCACCATCTCTTCATGTTCTTTAATCAGCTTCGGAATGCCCTTCACATTCCGACCAACGGATGTCCGAGGGAGCGCCGCAGTAGGGTTAATTTCGTCGGTCAACCGCAAGAACCCTTCGTCGCTGCGTATGTCTGGGGGAATATCTGTCATCTGAAAAAAGAAAACTGGGTTAGACAAGCCTCAATTCACAGCTGTAGCAAAATGACACACCATTAAAGTCCGAGCATGAAGACTGCGTTGGTAGTCGGAGCTCTCGAAATATCTCCTCCGCAGTCCCAGAACACCCTTGTAGTTCCTCCACAAAAAGTACGCAATGATTATGTTGAAAGCCCAGGCGCAGACGACCTGACTCCAAATCGCATTGGTTTCAAGATACAGAGGAGTCATTGTTGAAAAGGCGTTGGAACCATCGACCTTGTTGCTCCGAGTAAGATTCACAGGAATCATAACTCCGCATCCAATTATGCTAAGGAAGATGAAGATGTTGCGGCACATCTTGGTGAACCGGACGAAGATAGTAGCATCGAGGCCGATACACTCGACCAGCTCGGGTTCCTTGATACGGACGACCGGCCGGATCCAGGAAAAAAACCCTTTCCCAACCGGCGGGGGGGCGTGTTTGCGGTCGGCATGTTTAACTTTTGGGGCGTAGATGAGGGTATGACGAGGTCGAAAGAGAGAGAAGAGAAGAGCGAGAACGACGGCGAACCCTGCAGAAGTGGCCAAAGAAGCCCAGACGGCGTTGATTTGGAACTGAAACGTCAGCAAAGTACAATTGATTTAGAGACAATGACTGGGGAACATACTGCTGACTTGAACGGGTCTTGGATAAGCTTGAGGAACTCCTCGGCACCGTCACGCCGCCAAAGAGCGCTATCAGACATGGTGTAGCGAGAGAAGAGACTGCATGGATAACGAGGCGGGGAGACAAAGTGAAACAAGCGAGAGATCAAGGGGGAAAAAGATAACGAAGAGAAGAACAGTCTGGACAACGAGGACAGCAAGGAGGCGTAAGATGGAGATGGAGATAAAATCGGAGAGCGTCGTCAGAGAGCGAGCAGATCAGTTCTAGAACGTCTCAGCCCAGATTACGGGTCTGGTCTGGAAACACAAAGTCGGCCCAGTGCCGAGGCGAGGTCAAACGAGGGACAAGAAAACAGTTCAAGGAGACAGACTCAGCCCTGACCCTTTTCCAGCGAAGGAGTTAAATAACAGCAGCACATCATCACAGTGCGATGAAGAATCAGACACAGAGATGCTATTTTTAACGGCTGCTAACTGGTCTGAGTATAGAGGGCCTCCAGTGTCTCACATTCTGGTTGTTTTCTCCATCGGGAGCTGACCGCCTGCCGCCCTGGGGGTTACTGCCGTGCCTGTCTCATCCGCCGGGCGAGCCAGGCCTCTCATCCAGTCGCCAACGTGCGGGAGCCACCTGGGCACCACGAGGAACCACTCGCAACCACGGGTGTCCCGAGCGTGGCAAAGTGTTTACCATTCATCTTGCTCCTGTGGTGGAACATGGTTTCGCTGAAGAAATTTTTGACGTTTAAACCGTTTTGATGCCTCAGGCGCCACAGTCAGCCGATAGTTATTGATTGGTCGTCACACGACACTCCCATCCGTGAGCGCAGGCCACCCGCTCCTCAAGATTGGACATTTGTTGCGCTGACTAGAACATGCTTTTGAACTATCTAACTCTATCTGTAGCTAATTTTATCTTGTTTCCCTCCTATAGACCCCCGTCAAGCACCCCCGGTACTAGCGAAAAATCCGTCCGGCTGTTCATGAACTGATGTTAATGGCCATTCTATCCTTTGGAAATTCGACAGGATGTAAACATCGGTTATTTCTCTCTTCCCAACCCAGCAACTCACTCCCACACAAGCGCTGTGTCTCAACCAGGCCAATCTGCCTGGATTCGTTTCGACCAAAACATGGGACCCTAGATCAAAGTCTAGCTGGGGTATTGGGCGCTTGGGACAAATACCAGCGCTCGCACATAGTGGTTCCGCTGCAGGACCCGGTAGATAATAACTTTTGCTTCTAATTTGGATCGGGACGTTGTCATCGGTGACTGCATTGATCGACTTGGCTATGGTCATGCTCTGTGCGCCCAAGTTAGCTATGAAGCGGTGGATCAATACAATCCTTGCGAAACCTGGCTAGTATACAATCACTCCAGAACTGCTGGGCGCCTTCAGAAACTTACACCATAATCGCTATTGTATTCTATCTCTTCGTGACCTCGAACAACCCCGCCGGTGATACAGGGTCCTTGGATTGAGCCCCCTGCATAGACATCGACTCTTGTACAGGTTTCGCTTTCCGGCCTGATGATGGCTTCGCTCCATGGGTCAAGGGATAGATTACAGTCCAAGCGAAATAGGAACTGGACATTAGGCATAGTCATGGAGAAGCCGTTGGGGAAATGGCGGTTACTCTGAGCCGGTATTTCAGCGGGAACGGACAGCGGGATACTGAGCCGGGGGTCGTAAGGAGGCATCGATTCCTTAAGTTGGAGTACAATAGAGTGGCTCAATGATGGTTAATCTTATGAAAATAATAATGGTAATGGCAACTAAAGGTTGGAGGGTTCAAGTTGTGATTTTTATTATTGAGGTCACTTCCGGCATGGTGCACCTGGCACCTCACCTCCAGCTCCGGCTGCAGTCTCACTGGCACCTTCTAAACACAGCAGGCCAGCTTCTCACAGCATCTCCAGTGCTTTCCAACTGAGTCATTTTAATTTGAACCTTCAAGAGCGAATATCCAGATCAATTATCCTCGCTGCAGAAAGACACTTTTCGTCCTGGAACCGGGGCGCCACAACCTGAAGAGCACACGGGGCACCGTCCACCGCTACAGGGTCATCTGCTACTGTTAGTTTTCAAAAATCATTCGGCAGGATAAAGTGACTGGTGACATACAATTCGGCTGGCCAGTCTCTTCCAACACCAGAGGCTCAGGATCGAGCTCCCTTGACGCTTTCCCGTATGGGATGATGCATGCGGGATACTAGTCCATAGTCAGCAATTATTGCGTACAATATGTTCAGACCACCCAGATGTTCATCTTACATTGAGCAAGTTCCAAAGAGTAGTATACGGTGGCCATCCGTACGTATCATGCGGCACCGCTGTATTCTGCGCACCCGGAGCCAGAACGACATCCAGGTTGTTCTCTACAATAGCCTTACGCCACTCGTCGCCCAGTTTCTTGCGCGCAATGCTCAGGGTGGCTATTTGCTCAAAGACCCCAATATCTTCCTCACCCAGGAAAGCAGGTCCTGAAAACATGGGCGACGTGAGCTGGATCTTAGCTACGGATGACACGGGTGGTTCTCCGCTGGCACTCAAATTGTCAGGCCGCGGACCATATGTGAAATAATGGAACGCCAGGCGCATTGCGTGTGCAGTGCCTCGGGTCGTCACGTCAGGCAGTCGGACGATACGGTGGCCCTTTTTCTCGAGGGCTTCAACAGCGGATTCCAGTGCCCTTTTGACGGGTGGGTGAAAAGGAAAGTGGGGGTCTTCTGGGAGTACGCCGATTGTCAGAACAGATCGAGACTCTTTCTGGCCGTTCCAAGGCACCGAAGCCGCAGTGGCATCGTATCTCCAAGGCTCTGCGTTCGAAACGGTGGACATGAATAGCTCGAGATCATCGAAGGTTTGGGCTAGCGGCCCTGCTGATGGCTCTATCATCGGTGTTTCCTCTGCGACACCAGTTACTTGCCCTGCAAAGGGGACGCGGCCGGTCGTTGGTTTGAAGCCATACACGCCGCAGCAAAGAGCCGGGATGCGAATGGACCCGGCGACGTCGGTTCCCACGCCCAGGATAGAGCCTCGGAAGGCTATAAGGGCCCCTTCACCACCGCTCGACCCTCCTGCAGTGAGGTTGGTGTTGTTTGGATTCAAGGTCCGGCCGTAGATGTTGTTGTCAGAGTCGGCAGTCTACTCATTAGCATTCATCTTGGACTTTTGGGTAAGAAGCCGAACCATCAGGGTCTGCGGAATATTTGTCTTCACATATAGAACCGCGCCTAGATCAAGCAACAAGTCTACCAGTGCCGAATTCTCAGTTGCCAGTCCATTATCTAAGAATGATACATAGCCCACAGTCGTATGAATGCCCTTGACGCGGAAGGTCTCCTTGATACTGATCGGGAGACCATGTAGCGGGCCAATAACTTTTCCTTCCCGACTAAGATACTCATCAAGATACTTAGCTCGCTCTAGGGCTTGGGAAAAGAAATGCTCCGTCAGGCATGAAGTCTATAGCTGCTGTCAGGAATATTTTCACATTATTGAGTCAGAATTCCTACCAACTGCTGCGCAATGGCCGCCCTTTTGCAGAACGCCGTTGTAACAGCCAAAGAACTGACTTCGCTCCGTGCAAGTCGCTCGAGGAGCTGAGCAGCCGAATAGTTCTCTGTGATATCCAGTTCCGTCTCTGAGAGAATCCCACTCTTCCGTGCGGGGTCCGCCTGTATCAGCCGGCCATCCGCAGGGAGTGAAGCCTTGAATTCATCGCTCAATTTCCATTCTGTTGGGATCAAGAGATCCAACTGTTTGCGCCGCGCAGAAGCAATAGCTTGCCAAGTTTGCTCTTGGGGTTGGTCTTTTGTCATTGTAGAAGTGGTAGAGGGGCAGCAGGGTCAGTATTCGGCAATAAGTTGGCAGAGCTGAGACAATCTGACAGTGGATTACCCTACGTACTTATACATCTTAAGCCGGTGGACACCAACTGCGTACTAATATCCAATCACCAACGTATTGTATATTCCGAATTTCCGATAAGCAAAGTCATCAGGAAGCGGGGAAGTTGGCAGCCGGATACTTGGCAATAAGCCCTAATTACACGCTAAATGCTTCAACTCAGTGTGGTGGCTTGCTGACTGATACCCCATACCATCACTACGTTCTGGTGACTATATGTCGGCAATGATTTAATCTTCGGTGGCTGCAATTCGGGGTGTCGAATTAATCTTGTTATCTCGGGGGAAATCTGTCGAAGCATCGGGGTAGCACAAGTATATATACTCTCGCCAACATGAAGTTTTTCGATAACAAATATATCTAGAAGCAACACTCTCACTTGAGCAGGACTGAAGGAAAGAAACTATACAAGATAAACACCGAGCCCAAGGAGGATATAATCGACGAGGAGTACGAGGAAAAATTCCGGGCATTCGTAGTGAATGTTCAGAAGGAACTGATAAGGAGGAACAAGTACTGAGATTGGATTCCATGTCATCGCTGGGCCTTGTCTTTCTGCATATTGTGTTTGAGAGTGTCGTCTTCTTCCATCTTGATTTCTTTGCTGCTCATCTTCTGCCCGAGGGCGACGCTACAATGGGTTGGGCTTTCCCGGTTTATGAGGAGCTGCATGTGGAATAGTCTATTGATAGCATTTGACCATTTTATTTACAATACTCTTTAAACGCTAAGTACATACTTAATGGCAGCACCCAAGCAAATCCGGCGCCGCTTCTGTATCCCTCCGACAGAAACACGACGACTTGACATCAACATCTGCAACAGCAACAGCAAGTTTCAACTGGGGCTCAATAACACTCGCTTCAGCCGTGCGTCCCAGCCGTACCAAGCACTCATGATACCCCTGCAGCGCCCAAACATTATTCAAATGCTTGCGCGCCCGGAGCACAGTATCATCCAAACCC
Source organism: Aspergillus puulaauensis (assembly GCF_016861865.1). Taxonomy (NCBI): domain Eukaryota; kingdom Fungi; phylum Ascomycota; class Eurotiomycetes; order Eurotiales; family Aspergillaceae; genus Aspergillus; species Aspergillus puulaauensis. The sequence goes on from NC_054859.1 coordinate 1,720,295, forward strand.
AGGTCAGTCCTGTAAATAGCAAGCGCCTCTTCAACATGATTCTGCTCCAGAAGCAAGGCCGCGTACGCATGACGCACAGGCTGCATCCAGCTCCACGGCTCGCTATACCCCAGGCCATCATCGAGTTCAACGGCGTGCGCAAGATGCGAGAACGCGGCGTCGTAGTTTTCCTTTCTATATTCGATCTCGCCATCCAGCATGGCAGACGCGACGCCTAGAATGTCAACGCATTTATTCGGGAAGTCGAGTCTTGTCTCCGGGACTGCTTTCGCCGCGGCCTGGTACAGCTCTCTATATTTCACCGCTTCATCGACATGCCCTTTCGCCGCTTGCGCGACGCCCTTGGCGTAGTATGTCATTGCGGTCGTGACGCAGTACAGAACCGGGTCTTGGGGCACGGGCAGGTTGTTAATGATTTCATCCCACATGCCGAAGCGGACCATTACATGCGGGCGGACGGATAGGAACACCTCTATAAAATCCGCCATGCTGACGAGGAGCTCATTGGGAAGCGTCGCTTCCATGCGGTCCACGGCATCCAGCGCAACGTCTTTCTGGCCGGCAAACATCGCCGCGTAGATCAGCGTGTGGTAGTTGTGCATGCGGTAGTTGGAGTAGAAATTCATTGCGCCTTCGTGGGCTAGATATTTCTCATCGGCGATGGTCGCGCGCTGGTTCGCCCGAATCGCCGCCCTGTAATCACCAACCAGCACATCCAGATGCGAAGGCATATGGTTCGCATGCCCAGAATCAGGAACGAGTTCACGGAGATGATCGCCCGCGACAAGACCCAGCTCCGGCGTCGGCGACATCTCAATCAGGTGGATATAGAAATGGAGTAAACCGGGATGCTTGGACGCGCGCTTATCACGCAGCGCGACCTCAAGCACCCTCTTCGCATCTAATGTCCTGGTCCCCGGGTTCGGCTTCCCCGTTTTCAAATCCCACAATTTCCACGGCGTCAGACTCATAATCGAGTCTGCGTACAGCGCTGCAACATCCAGATCGTCCGCCCCGAAGGCGTCATATACGCCCTCCATCGCGTCAGCGTACGCCCGGTTCTGCGCTGCATACTGCTCCATGTTATCCACGGGCTTATCGCTCGGGAATCTTGCCTGAATGGCTTTTATCAACGCCTGTTCAATCGGCGTCGCGGTAGCCGCGAGGGCCAATGCGCGCTGTGACGCCTCGTACGTGCGGCGTACGGCATCGGCTAGATTCTCGCCGAAGAACTCCCAGGCGTAGTTGTAATTTGGACCGAGGGCGTACGCGAGGCCCCAGTGGGCTATTGCGCAGGACTCATCGTGTGCGATGGCCTGCTCGAAGCACGTTACGGCTTCTTTGTGGTTGAAGGTGTAGACCCATGTTAGGCCGCGGTTGAACCAGGTTTGGGTGGAGGGGTTGGAGGTTGTTATGGGGCGACCGAAGGTGCCGAGGTCGAATGGGTATTCTGATTCTTGTATTTTGGCTATGGGGACGGGGGCCATGGTGAGGTCGTATTGGATGTTGGTATGAATGAGGTGTTGGGTTTGTAGAGATGGAGGGGTTTCATACATTTAACTATGGAAGGCTGTCTTCGGCTGGTTGTTTAGTGCTGACGCTTACTGGCGGGGACGTACCAGTATAACCGAATATTCCCTGTAGATTCACTCCGAACTAAAGACACTCTTTAGTCCCTTACGAAGTGGCTGGCTCTACAAAAATAACATTGTGTATGCGTCAATAAAGCATTATCTTTTGTACTATGTACAGGAAAGAAGCATCCGTAAGCCAGACAGACACAAATTCGGACAACAGTCATAACCAAGCGCATCTATATTAGAAGTTGCCTATCCACAATCTTGCCATCGTAATCGAAAGAAACAGGCGAAATATAACTTTATCTTATATAACTTATGCCCGCAATTAATCTAGCGACCCACAACTCACTGCGGCACACCCAGACCCTCGCCACCAATCTTGTGGTAGGGAGGCTTCGCACCAGCCGCCTTCTCTGCGTTGAATCGCCACACGCCGCCTGTCTTGTCGCTCTCCAAAGAGGTGAGGCCAGCCTTCCGTGCAAGATCCAGGAATTCTGGGTCGGAGTTCTCCTCGACACGGTCGAAGAAGCGACGCTCCCATTCGCGGCCCTCGGATTTCTCGACCTTGCGGAGTTCGCGCTGCGCGTTCTCGATCTTGCCCTTGGCTGTAGAGACCGCATCCATGTTTCCGGTTTCGATGTTTGCTGCGACGTCGCGCCAGGCGCGGCGGCTTTCGTAGAGGTCTTGTTCTTCGATGGGCGCGAGGGTGAGCGGGGTGGTTTTCAGCTCACTCACTGCCAGGGTCTCGACGTCTTTCTTGGCCCGGGCGTCCTTGATGGTGAAGGAGTTGGACCATTGGCCTTCAACGGTATATAGAGGCTTCTTTTCGCCCTCACTCTCCTTGTATAGACTAGCGGTGAAGGTGTTTTTCTTGCCGCTCAGCCAGCCCTTGCCCGAGTAGTGGATCTTTGAGGTATAGCCGGTGTTGCTGACGATGTAGGTCGATTTTTCGAGCTCCATGAATGGTGTTCCGTAGATCAGCGATTCGACGTGGAGGTGCGGGAGGGTAATAACATATTTCTCTTGCTGAGATGGGTCGTTCTTGTCTGCAGAAGGCGGGGTAACGGTATACAAGGCATGGCCGATCTGTTTGACGTAAATAGTGCTGGAAAACGAGGCCTTCTGGGCGTTGTATCCTTGCAGCTATAATTCTTGTTTAGTCTTATCCTAGGCAGTTCAAGGAAGGTGGACACGTGGACAGAAAGACGAACCTGAACACCATGTTTCTCGTTCCGAATCGCGTAGGCAGTCGCCGGGGGGTGGTGGCTAGATACTCAGTTTAGCTAGAGTTTTTATCTTCGTAAGGATAAAACACCCACCTAACTTGTTCACTGATCAAGCTGGTCTCGCCCACGTTTTCATCGCCATCCCACTTGCCAATAAAGAGCTCTCCGAGGAACGGATTCAGAGGCTTCTTCTCGCTACCCAGTTTTTCGCTGCGGCTGCAGTACTGCTGGCGAAGGGTGCTGAGGAACCATCTCAGAACGGCGAGGGCTCGCTTCTCAGGGTCGGTTTCTTGTGCTGGGGCGACGAACAGGGCGGGGTGCTCAGCCCAGTAGGCAGAGTATTCGGTCAAAGAGGTACTAGAAAGGATGAAGGGGGGTGCGGTCAAGGAAGAGAGGTCGCCGTTGAAAGAAGCGATTGACTGAAGTGAAATAGGTTCAGGTTAGTTGTTTGTGCTAGGAGGGGTAGACCGTTGGACTACAACGTACCTTGAGAAAACTCGACCACGTAGTTTTATTCTGGCTTGACAAGCCGGATCCAGCTTCCTTGGAAGACATGCTTAGGGTTTACCTGGTGAGGTACGTAGGTAGGTATATTGATGTATTGTAGAGAAAAAGGTACGAAGGTGGGGAGCTCAGCGCTCAGGTGGGACACGAGGCAGCGAAGGGGCGGAGGCAGCCAGAACGCCTAGAGAAAAAAGGTGGGCTGGATGGAACCTTTCAAGGACGATGAAGAGGGGGGGAAAGAATTGAGACGAAAAATCCTCGCAGCAAGCGATTTTAAGATGGTGCAATGAACGAGGGCAAGGTGTCTGGGGAAATTAAGTAACCCAACGAAGTGAAGGAGGCTCCGATCTCGACGTCATCCGCTTTCGTCCTCCACTGCCCCCCACTCGCTTGCTCAGAGCGCTCTGCACAGCCCAATTATGACGAAGCCGGATCAACACGCTGCTGCTCCGGTGACAAAATTACCACTTTCTCACTCTGAAACTGACTGGTTCCTGGCCAGCGAGGAATTACGAGGAGAGCCGGTCGCCAGATTTAATTCTGGTTGGGTGGGTGGAAATATGAGACGAGAGGGAGGAGCCGTTGCTGGCGTACCTTTCTGTCTGACTGTGACGGTGATCGGAGACCCTGACAGGGACTTCTCCACCACAAATTCAAACCACCACCAACTACTACTACTACGTACTACTGTGCTAATTTCCGATTCTAATTTTACGCGATCTTTGAATGTCGTTGTGGGCTGTGGCTTGACCGATCTTATCAGATGACTTGGCGAGCTCACAACAGGTATAATGTACTCCGTACAATAATGTGGCTATCGTCACTCGTCTCTTGCGATGTCCGATGAATGGCCGCTTCCAACTTCAGCAACCCTTTCAGTAGTCCGAACAGGAGTCCCCTTCCCCCCAGTCTCAGATCCCGCCACACCAGTTTGGGCCCGGCCAGCAGTCCCTCGATGCGCCTGTACAAACCTACGCCCGTCCTCACGGCCCTTCTCGACATCAACAAACGCAATAGCGATCATCGCAGCCGCGCAAACAGCGAACAGAAATGGGAACCCCATCCAGTTATTCTGAGTATCGTTGATGATTGCCTGGATGACGTTGGGGCCGATTATGGATGACTGATTTGTTTAGCTTTAGCATATTTATAAAGTTTTTTTAAGGTTAGGCCTAGGGCCTAGGGGACTAGGAAGACTAACGGCACGGTTTGTAATTCCGAATAGAGCGAAGAACATGTTATCGTAGCCCGGTGGCATGAGCTCGCTAATCATTGTTTGGGCGTACTGCGTGGGTTAGCATTGGCATTGAACTTTAAGCAGGAGGAAAGACATACAGCGTAGTATGGAGCTTGAAAAAGCCCGAATATGATATTATAAAAGTAAAATTCCCACTGCTTGAATTAGTATTTGAAGACCATCAAACTTTTAGCAACATACCCGGTTATGATAGCCAATGCGCTGTGTCCAAAGACCCAACATCCCCCAAAGAGGAATGAGCACGCTGAAGAAATTGGTGAATAGAAACATACGCTTGGTCCGGACTTTGAAGTATTTTTGGAAATACCAGAAGCCGAACGTTGAGGTAATCGAGCATGCGGACTGGGCAATCCCAAGGTAGGTTAATTGGAGGAACGAGAAGTTGATAAAGTTGTTCTGGATAATTGATACCAATGTCCCTGTTATCCGCATATTAGTTCAGCCTTACACGGCGACAAGGCCTGCTCACCAGTCGTGTTTAGCCCATCGGCGAGGAGAAAGTAGGCGATATAATAAAGAACGAGCTGGGGTAGAGTACGGATTTTTCTCAACGCAAGCCAGATCTGCTTGAAGCCTATAGTTGCATAGCTTGAGCCCTCTGGGACTTTGGGTCCAGGTCGCTTTTGCTGGAATATGAACCACCATACTCCTAGGACGACCCAATCTAGTAGAAGTCTGTTAGCTCAAGCTGTATCCAAAACCCCAAGTTTATAAATCAACTCACATGAGTTAGTCAAACAGATAGCCAAGTTATTCGCATAATTGTTCCCCTGCATCGGCAGTAGCACACTAAGGTTGATAAGCAGCACAGCCAAGTAACCAATATTACTATGGGCAGTCGAAATATTCCTGCAACACATTAACAAAGTCCCCCATGGCTCAACTGCCATATACACATACGAGATATGATTCCTCTCCAACGACTCAACAGCATCATACTCCTCCTGACCCATCCTCCCCTCTCTCAAATCCTCCTCGCGCGCCTTCCTCACATGCGGCATATACCTCGCCAGCTTCGGGAAAACAGCCGCATAGAAGACCAGCGTCGCGCCGTACGCAACATACGTCACGATATACATCCCCATAGCCGCCGGCCACTGGGCAGGCTCTCGAATCGCCAACATTCCATACTGCAGCGACCAGCACACAATCGTCAGCGCAAGGAGCAGCCACCGCCCGAAGGAGCCGTAGTCGGCGGCGCTCCCGAACCATACGAATATTATGGTCATGAAGGTGAAGCTGAGCCCGTTGGCGATTAAGACGACAGAGGAGACGCTGCGTGTGCCGCCGGCCCAGGGCACCACGCAGGGTGAGGAGTCGGTGCAGGGTTTCTTGGGGTTTGTGCCTGGTTGCCACCCCGAGCCGTTTAGGGCCCATTGGAATCTAGACGGGTTAGACGTCTGGGCCATTGAGTTGGGGTCGATGCGGTCTTACAATGCCTGGGTATAAGAGAGAGGGCCTACACCGTTGTCGCCTGGATGAAGGTGGTCTGTTAGTGAAGAGAGGCTAAAGATAGAGGCAAGGCTTATTTACCATTATAATAGAGATAGTACGACCACAATTCCTTCCGGGTGGTCGTCGGGGCATCGAAAGAGTCCTGTTCAGCCCCAAACAGGTGGTCATATTCATCCTGCTCTTGTTCTGCCTCGACTCGCTCAGTGTTTGGAGGGGGTACTGTAGTTTCATTCGATACCATATTGCCATATAACCCGAGTCCTGCCTCTATTTTTGAAATCCAGGGATTGATTGAGGCACGTGGGAAGAGAGGGATGGTGAGGAGAAGCCGAGATGCGAGGACGAAAGGGCGATAAACATTCCTTAACCCCGCTCCATTGGATTCAGGCAGGGATAGTCATGCGTCCCGCGAATTTGGAGTGCCCTTATCATTCAATTAGTGGAAGGTTTTCTGGGGTAGCTTGGCAGCTGAACAAGCATTAGCAGGATAAGGATTTGTGTACATTGGTTGGCGCTGTAGTTTTGGTGACTACCAGTAGACTAAATAGCGCTCCAATGACATCTGTCCAGTGGCAGAGGGCTTCAATTTTTAATCGCTTGATGTATTCACCCTTATTGCAACCTGGGGGCTTCAGTTCGCGATTGTTATAAACAATTTATGGCATCCATGAGTATTGTTGCATCTATATAATTATCAGTGGGGGAGCTTGACCAACGCCATTCTAAGCATTACTAACTATCCCCACGTAGGACTGCTAATATTTTACCATGCTACATAAACCACTGAACAAGTTATATACTGTTTATCAATTAATGTTGTTATTAGTGTTATGTACTACCGGTCTTTGTTGGGGGTGACGGTACGCTGAAGTAATTCATATCGTTTCAACCAGCCTTGAAGGCATCTTAGGATATTAAACAGACAGCCGCACACGAAAAGCAGCTATTATCTACTGTATAATTACTGCACAGCTTAGGATGAAATCAATTCATCTTAGATACAACATACCAACGCCATCCCCATCTACATTCAAATCAGCTTTTCCAGGCTGTACACTTTCATTGGTATCTTATCGCCATATCATATCCGTTTAAACGTGAATGTCCAAAATTATTTTCTGCAGTCATGAAAAAAAGAAACGGTTTACAGCTTGCCAGCAGTGTTGAAGTCCTCGAGAGCGACCTGGACACGCTTGCTCATGGTTTTCTCACCCTCGCGGATCCACACACGGGGGTCGAAGTACTTCTTGTTGGGCTTGTCCTCGCCGTCAGGGTTGCCGACAGTCGACAGGAGGTAGTCCTTCTTGCCGAGGACGTAGTCACGGACACCAGTGAGGTAAGCGTACTGCATGTCGGTGTCAACGTTGACCTTGACGACACCGTAGCTGATGGCCTCCTTGTACTCTTCCTTGGAGGAGCCGGAGCCACCGTGGAAGACGAAGAAGATGGGCTTGTCCTTCTTGGAGCCGATCTTCTCCTTGACGTAGGCCTGGTGCTTGCTGAGGAGTTCGGGGTGGAGACGGACGTTTCCGGGCTTGTAGACACCGTGGACGTTACCGAAACCAGCGGCAATAGAGAAGTAGGGGCTGATGGGGGCGAGAGCGTTGTGGATGGCGAGGATGTCCTCGGGCTGAGTGTAGAGAGAGTTGTTGTCAACGTCCTCGTTGTTGACACCGTCCTCCTCACCACCGGTGATACCGATTTCCTGCGATAGTTAGTGATTTAATTCTTTTCAAGTAGTTGAGGGAGCTTACCATCTCGAGCCACTGCTTCAAGGGGGCAGCACGCTTGAGGTAGGCGGCGGTGGTCTGGATGTTGTAGTCGACGGGCTCCTCAGACAGATCAATCATGTGAGAGGAGTAGAGGGGCTCGCCGTGCTGCTTGAAGTAGGCCTCATCGGCGTCCAGAAGGCCATCGAGCCAAGGGAGGAGCTTCTTGGCGCAGTGGTCGGTGTGAAGGACGACGGGGATGCCGTAGGCGGGGGCGATGCTGCGGATGAAGTGAGCAGCGGCGATACCACCGGCGATGGAAGCGGCCTGGCCGTCATTGCTGACACCCTGTGCAGGTTAGTACGGTCATTTTGTTTTGGTTTTGAAGTGGATCTAATTTTGACATACCTTGCCAGCGAAGAAAGCAGCACCACCCTGAGAGAGCTGGAGGATGACGGGGCAGTTCTGGTCGCGAGCGGCCTCGAGGGAAGAGATGACAGTGGAAGAGGAGGTGACGTTCTGCGTCGATTGTTAGAATCAAATATTCAAGTGATGCGAGGGGGTCAACGAACAATGGCGGGGATGGCAAAGTTCTTCTCCTGAGCGTACTCGAAGAGACGGAGAACGTCATCACCGACGATGACACCGGCCTTGCGGGAGAGCTTCTCGAGGACACCCATTGTGGCAATTGGAAACAAGAATGAAGAGATTGGTTAAGGTGAAGTTGGTTAGAGTTCGGGTAGATGTAGAGAAGAGGAAGAAACGAGGCTGGCAGAAGTTAGAAATAAGATTTCTGAGCTCGAGGCCTTTACCGAAACGACGAATACGGCGGTTAAGTAAGTGAAGCACAGGCCGAATGAGGAATGAGGGGCAAAGAACTCACCGGGCAGTGGGGAAGTGATGTATGAGTGATGTTAAACACAGCGAAGAGAAAAAAAGAGAAGGGAACCAAACCGGGGGCGCCAGAGGGAGAGGGACCCTTATTAATATGCGCAATTGGCCCGGATTCCTCCTGTTCTCGCCGTTTGCCAGCCAGTTCTCAACAAGTTCGTTCATTCTGTGCTGTTGCTGTGGTGGGGTTGGGATGACGCTTGCTGGCTGCCTCAGGCAACGGTAGAGCTCCCGAGAACCCCCGCCATGCCATCACATGACATCATCCATCCACGCTGCCAACGTTTGTACGCGGTTGCCACTACGCAGCCTGCCTACAAAAGGACAGCTCTCATGCCTGGTTCTCCTGCGATGATCTCGCCTCGTTGCTGGGTCTGTGATCTCATCTACAGGGCTGGCCTGAAATGGTCGAGAGCAAATGGCCCCAGGTACAATCCGGTTGAGCTCCAAAGAATTAACCCATCTCCGTTTTTCTTTCGTGCTTCACATTCCAGCGTCGGGACAAGGAGCGGGGTTCTCTCCGTCGCCTTCCAACCGTTTCCTTTGCTTTCGGGCACAAGTCTCATGATCTGGCTCGATCTGCCGGACAAGGCTACTTCCGGTGCATCTTGAGGTTATTCACGGCCGATTTGTCTCTCCAAGAGTCCAAGCAATTGATCTGGACCAACTCTGGCGCAAGTGACTTCCGATAAACGGCGGCGTGGCCTACATATCGGAGTGGATCTCCTCGACCCCATCTAGAGTTACTGCCCAATGTTTCACCCTCGTTTTATCATCACTACGTAGTCAGCGGCCCCTTTAACTAACTACTAGTTATCGGAACAATGGACTCCGCAGTAGTTGACTGGGCTATGTGTATCCGTTACTTCATGGCGTACTCACGGACATGACAACCTTTTATTATGACTCAGTGCAACAGCAAAAGGTACTGGAACATTCCGCCATTATGCTTTATATTCCGCCCGAGTATTTCTCAGCATAGTGCCAGGCAACATGGGCCGAGTCATACAATATCATACATTAGATGACTCAAAACAGGGTTACTGCATAGTATATAATGCTTGCTGGCTGTCTCTTGGACACCTGCAACTCAAACGTCATCCTGAGGACATACTGATGTCTGCTATAACACAAACATATAACAACCCTATCACTTTCTCCTCTCACTTTAAATACAACCTTTCATTAGCTCGGGCGATATGAACATGGATGACCAATACTCTCAACCTCCAACGTATACCACATATCTGGCCTCTGACCCCCCGCCACCTTATATCCCACCTTATGTCCAGGCTACCGAGCCAGTTCGTGATTTCAAACAGCTTCTAGTTAGCCAAATGGATGGGTGGCTCGAGGAGCTGAATGATATAGACTGGACCGTCAAGAATGCGCAACCGGTGCCTGAATATCTGCCAAGATATCCTGGTACTGATGGTACAGACCAGGACCAGGATAGTGACCTTGACTCAGATCAGACGCTGGATCATGAGACTGAGTCTGATGCTGGTGAAAACGAGGATGAGAATAATGATACCAGCCCAACCCACTCCGATAGCATGTCAGTTTCATCCGAAGACCTCAGTGACGACGAAGATGGTTGTTATGAGGAACTGTCTGCTGTCGTGAACGGTGGTTGGGCGCGGCTGAGACGGATCCAGGACCATATGGCATCATTCAAGCACTCGCTATCTGAAGACTCTGAGTTCTACAATATCGTGCTTTGATCAAGCTCTGACATGAATCTAGGATCCCTCCGTTCATGCGACTTGATACTAGTGCCCTTATTAGCGGATTTAATTTGAGACTAGAAGATTGTTGGAGTCTTAATATAAATCATTGACTATCTATAAGATTCTAAATCTAACCCAGTAGTAATACAAGACACGCATATATATCACATCTACTCAACAAGCAATACACTAAACCGCCTGCCCGCAGCAGCATCAACAACCCTAAGTCCTCTCAACGTACTCGTCTGGATTGCGCTGGGCAATTCCACACCATCACTACGAGGCTGCCTCACCTCGTACTCTCCATTCGAGCCCCAGGCATACGCCGTCCCTGACTGTGTCACCAAAATCGAATGTCCCAATCCCGCCGAAGCCTTCTCAACCCTTGAGTCAACCCCCGAAACACTCGTCGGCTTCGTCAGGATACTCGGCGACTCCGAATCTTCATCAAACAGCAAATCATCCTCGGACATCATCTCCTTCCTAATACCCAGTACATCCCCCCTAATAGACCCCCAACTCAAACACCGCCCATCGTCCGTAACTGCAAGACTATAATCCCTCCCCCCAGTAAGCATATACTCCCTATCCGGCTCAAGGCTTCCCAGCCCCAGCCCCAGCCCTACCCCCTCTAACCCCGTCGGAACAGAAACCGTGGAATCCCCCTCAAGCAGATTCACATCGTCAACAACACCCGTCTGCCCGTGCCGGTTATACCCCCACGCGTAAACATACCCGTCCACCTTCACCGCGAAAGAGTGGTACGGCCCGGCCCCGATAGAAGCAATATCGCACCTCGTTTTCCCAGGGAGCGCAACGAGACGAGGCGTCAGACCGGCTGTTGCGGCGGTGCGTTGTCGGCCTAAGATCCTGCGCCCGAGTTGGTCCCGTTTATATGCGCCCCAGGCGAAGACGGCGTTTTCGGGTTTCGGCGTAGCACTAGCTTTGGTGCTGCGCTTCGTCTTGGTCTTGGACTTGGATTTGTTGGACTTGGACAGGGGTTTAGATTTTGTAATTCTGTTTGGAATCGGATCTGTACTTGCCCTTCTGTTTCTGGATTTGGATTTTATTAGGTCTGCGTCTTCGGTGAGTGTTAGGGCGAGGACGTGCTGTGCGCCTGTTGCGAGTTTCTTGACGTATTTGAGATCGGGGATGTGCAGGGGTGTGCGTTGGAATGTTACTGAGGGCCGGAAGCCGATGAGGATTGAGATCTCTTCGTCTGCTTCGTTGGTGTATGTTTCCTGTTGGTTTGTTAGCTGTACTCTGCTACATGATGGAAGGCGCTGTACGTACCCTAAACGTCCCCCAGCCGTATACATCGCCGAACTCCGTGAGTACAAACGTCGCGCTGTCCGTCGCAGCAACCTGTACGAAGACCGTCTCTGCGGGTAATCCGACAGCTGTAAAGTCTACCTCCATGGGCGTTTTCTCCTCTCCGGATTGGGTCTCCCTCCCCAGCTGCCCGTCGCTATTATCGCCCCATGTCAAGACGCGGTTATCGTATGTGAGAGCAACGCAGTGGTTACCACCAGCTGCAATATCTACAACACCAACAGTATCCTTTGTTAGGCCCGTATTCAGCGTAGGATACGTGACGTTTGCCTCCGCATGGCCGAGCCCTAGCTGGCCGTGGGAGTTTGCGCCGAAGACGTAGACGGAGCGTTTTGCGGTTGGGGGGTTGTTCACTATTAATGGGCTTACTTTAGCATAATGAGTATTAGTGAGGCTACTTACCACCGTGTTAGGGTGGGTGGAGGGGTTGTATCTCTTAGGGACTGGGTGGTACGTACATCGTAGTTCGTCTGCGCGAGTTGCGACTTTAGGGTTTGAACGGAGTTTGAGCGTTGACTGTTCTGAACCTGCTTCAGTTTCTGCTTCTGTTTCTGTTGCTTTTCTTTTCTTGGTCACCGGTTCCTGTGTCTCAGGGGCATATTCTGCTCGCCGTTTCGTGCCCTTGCTGGTCGTGGCCTTTCCTTTCCCTTTCCCTTTGCCACTACCAGAGTCAGCCTTGTTCGATTCTTGCTGGAGCGTCTGACTTCGTGTATCTCGTCTCTTTGGTGGACTTGGGGGAGGAGACGGGGAAGAAGACTCTTTGCGTTTTATGCCTCGTGGTGGTGGAGAGGGTGTCAATTCCCGGGCTTTTGCCTTCCCCTTCTCTTTCTTTGTTTTTGAGGGTCCCTGTTCCGTTGCTTGTTCCGCCGCTGTACTTGTCTGGGTTGCAGGTTGCTGTCCCTGTTGTAGTCGGCGTGCATATGCTCGTGTGATTCTTCTCGGTGGTGGACTAGGGCTTAGGGGTGGAGGTGGAGGTGGATGGGGAGAAGGAGATGGTGCTGACTCTCGAGCTGAGTGGTATTCGGCTTCTTCTGAATCATTTTCTGACTGTTTTCCGGACTCGGGATTGGTATCAAGCTCTTTCTCCTGTGCCTGTTCTCGTCCTGTATCTTCAAGTTCATCCTGCTCTAGATCCGCCACCAGCTGCTGGTTATTTCCAAGTTCAGTTTCAGAGTCAGAATCAGTATCTTGCTCAGGGCCAGGTTTATACTCAGAGCCAGCGTCTGATGGAGCCCGAGTTGAAGGTTGGGATTCGGGCGCAGACTCATACTCTGGGATTGTCTCTAGTGCTATATCCGATCCAGATTCGGATTTCACCTGCGCGGACTCGGAATCTCGTTTTGCTTGTGTTATTTCGTCCTGCGTAGGCTCGGTATCTGATCTGCTCTCGCTCTTGGGTTCAGGCTCAAACTCATCCTCATCCGCTGGCTGCTCAGATTCAGCTTCAGGCTCACGCTCACGCTCAGCTTCTCGCTCTTCTGCTGCTTCGTCTGGTCGAATGTTAATTCCCCTCTCCGATGCAGGCGTCGTCGATCTCGGGGACCTAACACTAGGAGATGCACGTATACCCAGCTGTCTCAGAAGAACAGGCCGTGGAATGGGAGTGGGAGTAGAAGGCAGCCTCTCTGGCTCAGACTCCGTGTCTATCTCTGGTGTGCTAAACCTTCCAGGTTCGATTATAGAAGGCACAGACACAGGCGTATGCACAGGTACAGGAGGAGGTCCAACCTCAGCTTCATCCTCTCCCCCCGACCCAACACCAGGAGACCCAGGTGCGGACGGCACATACGTATATGCTCTCAGCGGGCCAGGGAAGTAAGAAGTTGGTGCAGCCTGCTCTACTTCAGATCCTGGCTCTGGCTCGAAAAACCTATGATAATGAGTACTGAAGGAGATGGGAGCTGGTATAGAAGGTGCGAACCTCTCTCGGGTGGGCGTTATTACAGGCGAGGAGTATCTAGAGCTCGAGTGTCGTGAGTTCGAGGTCGATTTGATGATTTCGCGCATTACGTCCACGATGTCCCGCGCAAGTGCAATCGGTGCATCGAGGCGGTTTTCGTCGATGAGGTTTTCGTAAAGAGCTTGTTCTCCGGGGGTACGCTGGGACGGTTGCTGAGGGTCTTCCTCGACGTGCTGTCCATAGTAATCTTCAGGGCCATGGCCATAGTTCTCTTGAGTGTTCGGTTCTGTGGCCTGCCCGGATTCCTGAATCGTATTCGGTATCATAGGTTGAGTAGGGCTATACGGATAGTTTGCGTAAGTCGGTGATGTCGGATCGTACGGCCGTGATTGCTCTTGTTGCTGTTGTTGTTGCTGCTCTTGACTGTCGCTGTCAAAGTAATGATCCCCCCGGGCAGCCAACTCATCTAACGTCGCTTCATCTATCCCACTTGAGGACGTCCGATAGACTGGTGATACTTGAGCCAACGGACTGACATGTCCGCTCTCACCCTGATTCCCCCCAGTGCTTGCAGCTTCCCTATCATTTTGGTCATTCGCAGGAGCTGGATCGGACCCTTCGTCTTGGTCTTGACCAGTCGTAGAACCTTCTGGAGGAGACTGATTATCCTGATTAGCCTCCCCATCATGGCCTTGCCCAGAGGTACCATCACCTGTTGCAGGTGCTGGGCCAGCCCCTCCGCTCTCGCTCGAACCAGTGGAAATGGTTGACGCATCTGGACGACACCCGCCCGCACTCGAACCAGTTGAGATAGTTATCGCAGTCTCCGGCCGAGATCCGTTATTTGTAGGATTTCCGCTGTCACCGCTACTAAGAGATATCGGATTACCCTGGGTGCCCCCGACCCCATGTTGGTCATTTGGACCTTCTACCGAAGGCAGAACAAGGTCTGGATAGGGCTGTCTTCCGCTCCCTCCCCCAATCGTAATCCCATTCCCATCGTACTCGGTCGAGGCAGAGCGTCGACTTTGGCCTGGTTGCTGGTTTTGCTCGGGATGGTGCTGCTGCCCGTGGGGTTGCTGGAGCAGATTATTCAAGAATTGGTCCGATTGGGGAAGCCCGTTAGGGTTCTGGTCCTGGTCTTGATTTTGACCTTGCTGTTGCTGTTGCTGTTGCTGTTGGTCTTGGTCTTGGTCTTGGTCTGCGTATTGCCGTTCAGGCCCATGTCCCAGAAACGATTCGTTTGCTGGCAGCGGAGGAAGTGGTATTTCTGGTGGTGGAAGTGGTGAGAATACTGGAGCGCCATCTGAATATCTACGTATGCGAGACTGACCTTGGTCTTGGTAGGGATCATACAGAGCATCCGAGGCCTGCGCTGGCCATTCCTCCTCATCAAATGTTTCAGATGTTTCAGCCCCGTAGTACGTTTCGTTATCATATAGCGGCTGGTTCAGGAGCGATTCGCCCATTTGTCCCAGCCCCTGCACTCGCGGCAGGCCATGTGTCGGCGGCAGCTCATAGCCTTGCAGCTCTGGTGGTAGATGTCGCGGTGGTGGTAGATATCCCGGTGGTGGTAACCGTGCATTCGTATCAGATGGATATGGCGGCACTCTTAGATATGACCGTGTATCCATATCGTATGGTGGAAGCTGTTGGTCTACTGTTGAGCGAGGGGGTTGATTAGGGCTTGGTATTGGGTTCCCTGGTGCCAGCCGTTCTGGTGACCCGACTTCAGGCCTTGTGCTCTCAATGAGGGTTTCATTTTCGTCTTCTTCATCTTCCTCGTCTTCGTCTTCCTCATCCTCGTCTTTGTCTTCTTCATCTTCGCGGTTGTCGTTGTTGTCCTCTTGCTCTTGGCTCTCGTCTTGGTGCTCCTCTTGATAATCCTCCTGGTCCTGGCCCCCCTCATAGTCGGTGCCATTCCCACTCCCATAGTCATCATAAGAATCATCATACCATATCAACGCAGACAAATCCCAATAAGATGGACCGGCGTGAGCGTTGTATTCACCTCCAGCTCCGTCTTGGTTTTCGTTTTCGTTTTCGTTTTCGGCCTCGTCCTCGTCCTCGTCCTCAATTTCGTCGAAGCTATTGCCGTCGTTGTCGCCATTAGCTTGCTCATTGATAGCCGTGATGGCCTCAAGCGTAGGCACCCCGATGTGAGTTTCCTGGCTGCTACTCCTGTAGTCTTCCAGTGGGGACAGACTCTTCTCCGAAGCTTGGTCGTCCTGTGGTTCTATATCATTGGGGTCAGGAGTGGAACTTGGGTCACTAGGAATGGACTGGCTTGGGTCCTCGTCGATGGAGTCTGTTCGTTCGGACATTGTGAGTTTATAATTCGTTCGTCCCTTTCTCTCCTCCTTCTTCTTCTTCTTTTGTTGGTGGCAGTGTCGATACACGATAGGATTAAAAGGAATAGGATGCAGTATAGTATACTACAAAACGGCCGATATCAGTATGCCGTATACGATAGACAAATAGATAGATAGATCGTCTAGTCTAGCTAGAAATCATGTCATTTCATGTCATGTCAAAAAAAGTGTAGAAATATCCAAGTGTTTCACGAAGAGGACAGAAAAGAGAATTTATCTTTCGATTGTCACCCATCACCATCACCACCGTCCGTTCGCCACGAGTCCAGCTCCAGAACCAGCTCCAGCTCCATCTGCGTCTCCATTGTTGAAATCTGTCTCGTTTGTCGTTGTGTGTTTGACAGCAGCTTGCTTTATCCTTTGTATTATACAAACCCCCGTGCAGTGGTTCTTTGTATACAACCCGTTAGGGCTTCTTCCCGCTTCGCTCAACCACATGGCGGGTGTTTCACAGACAAAGAAAGAAACGGATTATGAAACCGTGGGGACAAAAGATATTTACTTGCCTCGGAACAAGAATGATGGGTTCTCGAACAATGGACTCTTCTTACCTGGAGCTGAATGAAGACTAATTATAGTGAGAATTGTATGGCGATTTGGTAGAGATTTATTGTTATGTCAGTGATTTAAGCTTAGTTGTTTGGATTCCAAAATTATAGATATTGATATTAACTAGATATGAAATAGAACCTCTCTCTTCGGAGGTTTCAATCTTGGAATCTAATGTGATAGGCCTGAGAGCCAGATTTCTTGCGTATATTGAATCTGACTTCACCCATTTATCTTAATAGGAACCTTCAAAGACAACCGATTTTCAATCTCTTCTCTTGTAGAATTATACCATCTTATCTCTTTTTCGGCAAATCCTATATTTGATACCAAGCAGCTACTAAGAATATATCTATAATTAGCCAAGACAAAAGAGCTTGGACATTTCTTCCAATTACATGGTCGAATACAACTCAAGCTCTGGATCAAACAGTGAAAGGAAAAGAAAGACAATTATCAACAACTCTATTTTTAGTTAAATAAAACTGAACAATAAAGAGTCCATCCCATGTGCATGTTCATGTTCATGTATGTTTATGTTCATATGCTTAACCCTTAACAAATGCAAGTCTTCAGAAACCTATATACTAAACCACCTTCGCCCGTCCAACTTAAGTAGAGAAAAAGAGCCTTAACCTAGGATCCAGAATTAAGGAGCCGTCTTCTCCATCTCATAGAACAAAAGATACACTTCCTTCTGCATGCCCAGCACATCAGAAGTCTTACACTCCTTGATCTTCTCATCCGAGATCTTCCACCACCGATCAACCTGTTTACGGCGGCGGCGGAACTTCGACGCAACTTTCGCACTTGCGCTTGTTTCCGTGTCTGTTGCTGACGCGTTGCGCTCTGCAAGAGACGAGCGGGACGCAGGACTGTCCAGTCGCGTTGTTTCAAGTGATGAACCGCGTGGAGCAGATGTAGGCGAGAGGTTCTGCTGGCCGGAACCAGAGGACTTGGAGCGTGTGCTTTGGAAGGAGACGCGGGAGCTTGATGTTGTTGGGCGCGGGGACGGGTACGAGCCTGTGCTGAGTTGCGGGCTCCCGCGGAGATCGGCTGTTGATGGAGATCTAGAGGGCTCGGAGGGAGAGAGGGAGGTTGTTGAGCCTGTGGAGGCTGGAGTCGATATATTTAGAGCTGGGAGGTCAGTGTCGCCGTTGCTGCGGGCTGGAAGGCGTGGGCTTTGCACGCGTGATGGGTTTTCACTGTTTGCGCGGCTCTGTGCGTAGGAGCTGAATACGCTCGGTGTTGAGAATGGGGGGTATAGGTGGTTTCTTCGGAATGATTCGTAGTGTCCGCTGTTGTGGCTGCCTTTGTGGCACACTATGGCCAGGAGTTTGAACCACTTCTGGTTCAGGATACCCCCGAGCGGGAGCCGTTCAGGGAAGGAGACCTTCGCCGCGTTCTTCGTGGAGCTGCTGTGGTCGAAGATGGATCGTGAGAGATGGATGCCGATGATTTTCGGGAATACAGTGATACGCATATGCCGCGCTATTCGGCTCTTCGGGGCATGCTCAGCAGGTGGCAGCGTGACATCATCCAGAGCAGATTCCGGATCACTTGCCAGGGCGGTTTGAATCTTTTCTATCTCGATTTGCAAGGATTGCCTGTCCGTTTCTGAGCGGATCTTGGCCAGCTCTGTCGTTTTCACCCCAACTGCGTGTAGCAGCCGACACTTGTCGCATCGAAAATCTTCGATATGTTCGGTCTTGAGGAGGCCATCAAAGCATGCATTCAAGGTGGTAGAGCTCTTCTGCGGGACTTGCAGCGTCAAATTAACAAATGAGGTTTGGTTCGGCCTGTACTTGTAGCGGCAGGACTGGCACTCAATCTGCGATTCCATCTTGCCTTCAAAAGGAAAGCCATACTCATTGTCGATTTCCTTGAGCTTTGTGTCGATGATTGCTGGGAGTCCATTCTCCGTGCCGTCGTCGACTCGCACTTCAATCTCAGACGGGGCGTCTTCACCCTGATCGGGTGGGCATTCAAGAGATTTCTGAACCCTCTGGCGCGCCCTCACACCCGCATGGTACTCATCGGAAAGCCGTTCAGCCACAATCTGCAAGAACTCCTGCGCATCCTGCTGGTTCCGACTAATCCGCGTGCGATACGCATACTCCAATGCTTGGATGAACCCGCGCGCAGAAATCGTCTTCTTGTAAATCGGCCGCTCATTCAACCGATCCAGCATCTCCTTCAGCGCCCTGGTGATCGTCCCCTGCTGAAGCTCCCGGACACGATCCGGCCTCTTCTCACGCAGCTCCTCATCCGGTTCCTCCGGCAACTGGTTGTAGATTTCAGGCCCATCCAGTTCGCGCCGATGAAGCTCCCGGATTAGATACAGTCGCAAATCACCTAGCCCGGCAAGCGCCTGCAGCACGGAGTTGATGAAGCAGTCATTTGCGGGGTTCGAGAGCCCCACGATGCTCTTTTTGTGGTTGCCCCCGAGCTCGTCCCCATCGATGGTGTAATTCGGCCCGAACACGTAGAACAGAGCAACGGCCGCGAGAGATGCTCCCGCCGCATACGCGGCGACCGTGGTTGGTTTTTCCTGCATCAACCGCGCGGGGTCCTTTTTTTTGTCACGTACCCAATTGGTGTTTGGCGCGTTGTTCTATTGGTATTCCATAGGTTGCCTGCCTATTACAAAGCCTGCAAAGAGAGCTCTGCGCTGCGCGCACCTGTTGTTTGTCGGGGCTAAGAATGAGCAAAATCACAGTCGCTTTCTCAAGTCTCTGGGAATAACGACTTGGATGCAGCACAACCTCCCAGATGTTTGGTAAATCAGGTCGGGAGAGCTAGGAAGCGGGTGGATGTAAGCCGTTGGCGAATAAATTTGCCATCAAACCCGCAACTAAGGGAAAAGGCTGCGCGGGCTCCAGCTGCGGAGAGGAAAAGACTGGGGTACCGGGTAAGTCTAGGACAAGGCAGAAGGGCTGACTTGATCGCGCATGCGTCACGGAAAGGGTCCTTTCCAAATAGGCAGCACAGTAACGATAGCGGCAGATACCCTCAGGAATCAGGATGTAAGATTCAATGAAGAGAAAACCAAACGGAAGAATCGAAGGCTGCTGGGCGCTGTTTGTTCTTCGGATGTTCCCCAGGGCCGACCGTACTCGTACTGCGGTCGCTGTAGCTCTGCCCGAAGCTCCGTCGGCGCCCCCACATCACTGCGCAGCAGCTTCACTACAGTTGGGAATCAGGGCTGGTAATTGCTCCGGGTCTCCATTCTTGCCTTGGAGCGTGTCAGCAGCAGGCCAATAATCGCAGCAGGATTCCCCTTATGATTGATCGCCGGAGTGGGCGGAAGCGCGGATTTTCGTCGATAGACCCGCTGATCCCTTGCTGAGTACTGATTTTCGGCTGTTGAGTCCGATGCCCAGTCGCCGATGCAGCGAGCTTTTTCTGGGCTGGTGCCTGCATTTACCCCTCGGTTGTTGATTCGAGAGAGCACACCGTGGACCAAACGATGCAAGTGTAGTGAGGGAAGCGGGGTTGGGAAGACCTCGGCGTGGGATGAGAGAAGGATGAAACATTGTATGGAGTAGTAGTGATGATCTGCTCGGTCACGGCTCCTGCTGCTGCGCTGCACCGTCATCGGTGAGTAACAGCTCACAGGCCTGGTCTTTAAAATACTCCACTGGATACTTGACACTTCACAGTATGCTTATTTCGGCATAAAAAGATACACCGAGGTCCGGTGTAGACTATCAGATATGTTCATTATCTATCCCGAGATTTTGTTTTGATCGACTCTATCATAACCCTAATCCAAAAAAAAAGAAAAGAAAAACTTCATACGAGGCTGCTCCAGGGTATATGGCCTGCATTGCGTATCCTAGACCACGCTTATTGTGGCAGGGTTGCAACCTTCTCGTTGAAGAGCTCCTCGGCCTGCTTCCAGACGCGCGCATTCTCACGGTCCTTGAGCTGAAGCAAGCTTGGCATCAGAGCTTCGCTGAACATCTCGGAGCTCTCACGGGGAAGAAGCGACGGGAGGTGATCAATGCTGATCACGCTGAGGGGCGTGCCCTGGCTGCCGCCTGGCAGGCTCACAGGTACCGTGGGCTTATCGAAGGTGGTGGTGATGTTGTAGACAGGGATCGGGTTGTTCGGGTTCGTGCTATCGATAGTTTTAGCACATCATCATGGGGTTTAGGAGATGGGATCCTCCTTACGTATCAGCGCTAACGTCGCAGATAACAGACAAGCGACGCTTGGGAGTGTCAAGGCTCTCAACGTTCACAACTGGAGCAGGGATCAGCAATCATTCGACCAAACAGCTACTCCGATCCGACCGGATATAGAACTCAAAAGGCTTCACTTACAGTGAGGGATCTTGGAGGACAGGTAAATGCAGTTCACAAAAATATCAGATTCCTCAACAATCTCCTTGAAGGGACCACCTAGGACATATGTCAGCATTTGAAGCTCTGAGGGGTAAACGGTACATACCCTTCTTGGTCTCCTCCATATCCCACTTGATGATGTCGGTATCAGGAATACCAACATCCTTGGCCAGTTGGACAGCACCCTTGCCGCAACGTCCGAGCTACAACAGTAATATCAGCAATGCCCCCACGCAGCGCAGACGGGCCACTTACAGCACCGATAACCAGAATCTTCGGCGACCTGCCGGACTGCTTCTGGCCAGCCTGAAGCGATGCCTTAACAGACTCAATCAGAAGGTCCTGGTTCGCGTAAGGAGTCTCGCCAGTAAGAGGCTCGCCCTCAGGATGCGTCAATTGCCAGGCCCAGTTCTTGACAGCCAAAGCGGCACCTGCATTCAACATAAGCATCAATCCAGTCGGATTCAAAATGACGGAGTAACTAACCGGCATAACCAGCAGAGAAACCAAAAGCTACCCAATCCCATTAGCATGTCCCTAAGCAAGCGAACCACCAGCTCTGATGCCTTACCAGCAACTCGTCGACCAACATCATCGGTAAGGAACTCCAGGTCCAGAAGAGTACCACCACCACGGGGCCACCGGCTCAGAACCTGCTCCCAGCCACCCTGGCCCTTGTAGCAGTGCGCAAAGGAGATGTGAACGTGCTCAAGCGGGAAGTCGTCCTCGGGGAGCTCCTTGAGACCCAGGATGTATGCGTCCTTGGGGGCATCCTTCACCCAGGAACCTTCCTCGACGAGAGGAGCGCCAATCTGTATAATATGTAATCAGAATCGGGATTCGTTATATTCAGCTTCGGGTATTCGGACCTTTGTGAATTCCTCATCTGTAGTAAATCACTGTCAGCGAGGTCCCGCACGGCATGTCAAAAAATTCCAATGGTTCAATTCAATGCAAATGCAACTGTGCAGCTGAGCTTGGGCAGAGTGTTAATTGGACTGGACTTACCATCAAAAATACGCTGGGTAGAGCGCTCAACAGTCACCTCATACCCAGCATCAATGAGAGCCTTGCAGGTGGTAGGAGTCACTGTTGATAGAATTAGCAACCCACGCCTCGATTGTATGGTAGACGATCACATACAAGCAGAGCGCGCTTCTGCGGGCTTAGTCTCAGCCCGGAGCCAGATCTTATTGGAACCCATTGTGTCCGAAAGGTCAATTGGACTCCGAAAAATCGAGAATTCACAGCAATGTTAGAATAATTGTCAAAAAAGGTGTTGTATGACTCTTTAACTATGACACCGACTTTCCCCTCTAGTGATAGTGGGGGAAATTATGCCACGATGGTTCTTCCGTTCCGATGAGTCAATCCAGGCCAGGTCAGCCAGTTCCCGATGTCGGCAGTTCAGAGGAATGTCACGTGACATTTCGCACGACTTGATGAGAAACCCCATTGCGAAGTATGTTATTGGACTTGCACAGGAAGTTGGAAAGCTGTATTAATCTGGACATATTTATTCAAAAATCGAGAGGTATTATAAAAAATGGCCATATTTAGCAGACATCATCGACTGGATACATGCGCTGCTCCCACAAGCTCAAAGCCACAATCCTCCAACGACGTCACTGCGCTCCACTCTGTCTTACTCTGTACAGAGCTGAAGGCTATCCCCAGAGAATTTACGAGGACGGCTTGGTGCGACTGCGTGTGCGACTGCCAATTCCATCGGTAGGGATATCCTTTTTAACGGAGTCCTGGGTCTTCTTGGGCCGGCCTCCCTTCTTCTTCGGCGGTGCTGGCTCGGCCTTCTTCTCTGGCGGTGCGGGTGCGGATGTGCCATTGACTCCATCTGCATTGTCTTCACCTGTCTTTTGTTTCTTGGAGTCGGGCTCTGCCGATTCGTCCGCGCTAGGCTTTGCGGTTGAAGTCGCCTCAAGGTCTCGCTTCTCACCTGTGTTGGTCTCTTCTTGCTTGGTTTCCGACACAGGTTTACTAGAGACGCCATTTGCTGGAGCGGGGTTTTCCGGTGCTTTTGTCTCAGTAGGTTCAGTTAGAGTAGAGTCCTCCGTGGACTTAGAGGGGTGGCTATCGCCGTTCTCCTGCTGCGGAGCCTCACTAAACGATGGCTTGTTCAGAGGGTCTAGACAACGTGATATCAGTATCATTGAACTGCGTAACACCAGAGATAATAAGATATGTTATTTATAAGGAACATAGGGTGGACATACCCGAGATGGAAGCGGTAAATGAAGGTCCAGACGCCATCATGGTGTCAGGTTAGGTAAAACTAGGGATGGTGGAAAATGATTTCAAGATGGAGTGTTGGTTATGTTCTGGGTGTTGATAGTCCCGAATTAAAAGGTGACTGTGGAAATGTTATTCGCGGTTGAAGGCGTCAGATGTACAGAGGTGTAGGTGAAGAATTGGAGTTGTCGGGGATTGACCAGAGGTGGTTGCGAGTGACGTTTACTAAGGGCATCCAGATGGGCTAACCCAATTCCCTGCGGAGAATAGTAATTTCGGGTGTCCCCCCCATTATTGTCGACCTCTCGGAACTCACGTCTGCACGAAAGCCAACAATCCCCGCTAAAGGATCCGAAATATAAGCATAACTAATCCCTGGCCCTGGACTTTTGGCTATGGTAAGTAAGCGTGCCAAGAAAGAGGAGATGCCCCATGGGATCTGGCATGCGGCTGGCTGAGGTGTGGAGTTGGCTCCAGGCTGCGGAGAATAATCCCCCCCCCAAATGTTAAGCCGATTAGTGCATGTCTATCACATCGTTCCTCACCCTTTTAACCTTCTTCACTCCGTTTAGTTATGCAGGGACTATCAACAGAGATCACAGATAGACAGGTTGCAACGAATCAGCTGTTTCCAGAATCTCGCTTCGGCACCACGGCACCACGTAGGTAAGCAGCTATCTACCTAGGCACTCCTATCAAGCGAGAGCTAGGTCCAAACTATTTAGAAGAGCCTTTTCTTCTGATGATACATGGCTGAGCCGCCAGGATGTTGACATTTCTGCTTCACGCTCCTCTTCCACATGCTGCTGGAGGAAGCGCGCCAAATATTCGCAATTTTTCAAGTCCCCGGCGTCAATCAAAACATGCAGAGCTTTAAAGCCTGTTCGCATAAATCTCTCACGCCGCTTCTCAGACCATGACTCGAATTGCTCCGGTGTTATACTGCGCAAAAATTGAACGAAAGGCTTCGCATCGGGTCGAGTTGGATGGTATATAGGCATTGACGCTCCAACGATTCCCGTTCCTGGGATTATCGCAGAAAGCACAGTCGCGTAATTTTCGTATAGTTCAGCAGGTATTGTTGTTTTAGTATTCTCGCGCGGATTTGTCACAATCAAAGAGAATAAAAACCCCCCAGATTGGGCGAGTGCCCCTTTTAAAACCCGTTTCGACTCCTCGTTATCCGTCGACATGAGCATCCTGCACGCATCAAGATAATAACGTATAGCGGAGCTTAGTCCGCCGCCGCACTCATACTCGGCCTTGACGAATGTGCCCAGGAGATACTTTAATGGCCCAGCCATCTGATTACTTTCTCCATGAACAGCACGATCCTTTAACAGGCCCAGCCAGACAAATATCGATTCATGCAACCCCTCGGCAACCATAAACTTGCATAAGGGGGGTAGCACTCTTCCATTATTGAAGAAAATCGTCCTCTCTCTCCAGTTCAACGAAAACCACCACGAGACAGTTCGGGAGCCCGCCCGAGAGTCTCTTAATTCCGTTCGAAATCGCTCTCCAGTATGCCGACTTGCAAGTAGCACCTGCCAACTGAGACAATCTGCGACAGCGCCGACAGTAGCAGAACCAGAAGCCACAAGTTCGTCGAAGACGACCATGGGCTCCTTCTGTAATCTCGCCTTATCAATATTTGGAGATTGGCCATGTGAGACGGAGCGTGCGGCATGCGAGGGTGTCAAGCGAAAGAGGGGGTTATCAAGAATCATGCGGAGATGTTTGTCGGTGGCATGTGAAGAAGAGTGAGGGCGGTCCTCGGTCGGACGATTTCCGGAGAGGGCATTCTTGCCGCTTGAGGACTGTTCTGAAGCCGGCTGGACGGGAGGATGCTCGCGATCGAGCTCACGACGGAAGGAGGACGTAAGGGCATTCAGAAGCTGCTGGGACTGGCGGGGGGTCCGGGGCAACGGGGGATGGAGGTTCGTCCAGGGGTTTATGCTGAGGGCCCTCGAGGGCTTCATACTGTGGTACAGACTATCCAATAGCCACAAAAGGTGTGATGAATATTGTTGTGATTTGTGAATCAGGGTGTTCACTACTTCATCGTATGATGCCGGATGGGGATCATCATTGCGAAGAGGAAGATCTCGACGGGACGGAGGGCGGTGAGGAAGGGCTGCCGGCCTGCCACAGTAGCAGTAGTAGTAGTAGTGACTAGTGCCCCAGCTCACAAGAACAGCCAGCTGCCTGCCACCAACCTCAACCCGCCACGGATGCGCTCTGCTTCTGGAGTTCCTCCTGTGGCCGAGCCCCTTGAAAGACGATCAATCGCCGCATTGAATGGCGAAGCTTCCTCCTTCGTCCAGGTAACGAGCAAGGAAGCTTCTCCAGACATCCTTGATTGCCTTCGGACCCGGAGAGAGGTTCAGTTAGGTAGCACAGAACCCATGGATGGGCCACACCCAAAAGGATGACGAAATCTCCTACAACCAGCGCAGGCAGTCGTGCGCAGCCATTCTGTAAAAAGCGTAGTGACAATAAAAGAGAAAAGTACTCTGTATCGAAGCTTGTAGTAACACGAAGGTCGCCCAGTCTTTGTCTGCCCGCCAGACGCAGTCGTGCAGCTGGCGGACTTTGGGTCACTGGTCATTCATCGCCCGGTCGCTGGTCACTGGTCGCTCTCCACTGAAAACCTCATTTCTTCTTCCTTTCCTACTCCTCCCTTTCACTTTCATACTCATTCCTCTCCATTCATTTTTGTTCCCTCTTCCGTCTCAGCAGCTTCCCCTCCCATCTTCAATTCCTCCTCTTCCCGACTTCGGTCCCTCGCGGCTCTTCTCCTGTGCCTTGGTGCTGCCTCTCGCGTGAGGCTGCATCTGTGATCGTTAGGAGGACGACAACACTAACGAACCTCTTTTTACCCGCTTTTTTCCTCGCACTCGCCGCATCTCTTTTTCTTCCTCCCGTCGACCTTAGACTCCGTCGAGCTCTACCACACTTCTCCACCCCCGGAGAATCAGAGATTTCATCCACATTAACATGTCTGAAGTTCAATCGAGGCCCACTGCCTCTCGTGGCAGGGTATCCGCCCGCGGTGGCCGTGGCGGTTACAGCTCTAGAGGTGGTCGAGGTGGCAGCAGATCCACAAAACCTGACGCCACAGATGCATTTGAGGACGAAGGGGAACTCGGCCAGATGAAGAAGAAATATTCGGATACTCTGCCCATGCTGAATGAGCTGTTCCCAGACTGGAAAGACGAGGACTTGGTCTTCGCCTTGGAAGATGCCGATGGTGACCTTGAACAGTCAATCGATCGCATCAGTGAAGGTTCGTGGGCACTGTTCAGTTCATGATCGGTCATCCCGTTCTTCTATGCTAATCCGACTCTTGAATAGGCAACGTCTCCCAATGGGGAGAAGTAAAGAAGAAGACCACCGATCGGAGTCGCCCCAAGCCAAAGGAGGTACAAGCCACTCCAACGGAGCCTACCACAACTGCTGTACGAGGAGGACGTGGGCGTGGTGGATTTGAAGGCCGCGGTCGCGCTCGTGGAGATCGTGGCCGTGGCGGTCGCGGCGGCCGGGCTGGTGCTCATGCAAATGGAACACGCACAGAGAAACCATCCCTTCCAGCTGAAATAACACCCATTGCCGACTCAGTGCCAACTACAAACGCTACCCCGGTCGCTGACGCAGCTGCTTCGGAAACAGTGTCTACTTCTAAAGATACTCCTGCCGCGCCTGAGGGTACCAAGAAGGGTTGGGCATCGTTGTTCGCTAAACCAGCAGTTCCTCCTCCTCAAAAGCAGCCTGCCGCTCCTGCACCTGTATCTGAAAAACCCGCTCCCGCGCCCGCGCCTAACCAAAAGCCTGCTGAACCTGAACCAACTTCGGTCCCTGCACCCGTCCCCGTTGCCGTGCCTATTCCCACAGAAAAGGCACCACAACCAGCCGTTCCCCAGCCGAGCGAGGAGATTGCTATACCTACTTCGGCCGACGTTGCACTGCCCAAGGATGATTTGACCAAGAACAACCTTGCACAAATTCCCGATGTCTCACCCCCCGTCGCGTCTGCCACGGCTGCCAGCACTGTTGGCAGCAACATTGACCCCAACCTGGGTGCCGCTTCAACCCCGTCGCGTCCCACAGCTGGTGCTTTGCCAACAAGCGCCTACAAGCAAAACATCCGCACCCCCGGAACGCAGCGCCGTGTTATGGGACAACAGGAAGCTGTCGTCATGCCAGGAAAGCACGCCGTGGATCGCGCAGCTGTGCAGTTCGGCAGCATGGGACTGAACGGCGACGCCGCTGATGTTGATATTGATGAGAACAGGGAAGAAACTGAGACCCGTGCTCAGCCTCCTCAGCACTCCCCCGTGGCGCCGCGCGCGTCATTGCCTCCTACTACCCAGGCTCATGCTCCCCATGAGGTCCCCGCCGTCTCCCGCCCTGCTCCTGGCCTGCCCCCGGTTCCTCAGGCCAATGCCGCCGAGAACTCATTCTCCGACTTCGCCCGCTACACCGATTCCCAGAAGCCGTACGACCCATTCACCCAACAGGTTACTCAACCCCAGCCGCAAGTCCAGGAGCCGTTCGCGAACCAAGCTCCCGTTCAGCCGACTGTCACCACCGGTAGCGAATACTCCCCTTTCTACGGCGGCGATCAGCGCCTTCCGTACACCTACTATGGTGCCTACGGCCAGTCCCAAGACGCTTCGCTCGCCCAGCGTGCGGCCGCTGGATTCGGTGTTTCTGGTGCTGAAACCCAGCCTCAAATCCCCACAACTCAGGCCCCGAGCCGCTACGGTCACGTTGAAGCCCCCAACAGCGGCCACACGACGCCAAACCCCACACTCCCTGGAATTACCCAAACCCCCGCCGCACACCATATGCCCGGCCAAGGCGCTCACGCTTACGGCTATGGATACCCATACTATTCGAACCCGCATTATGCTTCATACATGAACCAACAGTACGGCCGAAACCGCCCAATGTACGATGACGCTCGCAGATATGAAGATCAATACATGTCCCACAGCTCTCAATACGGCTACGGTAGCCAGTATGGTCCATATGGCAAGGGCGGTATGTACGGCCAACCCCACGGTTTCTCCTACGACCACTCTTCATCTCCTGCGACTGCTGGTAGCTTCAACCAGGGCATCCCGGGCCGCGACTCGGTGTATGGTCGTACCGGTTCTGCTCAGCCGTCTGAGAGTCAACAGACAGCAGCGGGCCCCAGTGCATTTGGCGCTGGTATGACGGATGTCTTCGGCCGCCAGGGTGGCTTCGGACAGAGCCAGCCGATCACACAGCAGACCGCCGTGTCTTCGGAAGAAACGAAGGCCTTTGACGCCTCCAAGACGGGAGGTCCTAGCCCTTCGCTATCCCAGGCTAACCGGCCTGGTTCTGCCGCCAACACCCCTGGCCAAACCCAAAGCCAGACTGGTCTTCCCCCGCTGCAGGGTCAACAGGCCCAACAGGGCTTCGGTGGTTACCCCCACCTAAACCCTCAGTACGGCGGCTTGGGTGGCCTCGGCGGACACCAAGCAGCTGCCAACCAGACCCACCACCAGGCGACTGGATATGGTAACTACGGCAACGCCGGCTTCGGTGCCTACTATGGAAACACTGGACGAGGCGGCTGGGGAGGCAACTACGGACACTAAAGAATCATGGCGTTACATTTTCCCAGGTGATGAAATATCTTCTTCCTTTTCATACTTTGTTAGGGGCGAACGACCCCTGGACTCTAAAATCTTATAGTTCACTTGGGTGTGCGTTTTTTACTCTTTTCGTCACTCTCGAATATGTAATCTCTACTCTCAAATCCAATGGGAGCTTGGCTGGAATCCGTTTTTTCTTTTCCTTTTCACGTTTTTCTACTCGTTTGGACTTGAACGTTTGCGCTATCTTCATGATGCCGGGCTGTGGTTACGATGTACTGAATGGTGGGAAAACGCTACATATTTTCTTCGTAACATTTGGGCAAATATTCCTATCTGATCTGCTTCATGTCTGCACTGCTTCCTTGCGACTGTTATGTGTCTCCTTGTCTCCTTTCTCCTTTCTCCTCTCTCTTCCATATTCAGTTTCTTGAACAAAAAAATTCGTTTCGTTTCGTCTTCATTTTACTGTCGGCTGAGTTGCATATTTCGCGTTTCCTGTACTACATATTTGGGACAGTTGGGACTAAATCCATGCAAAACAACTGGGTTAGGATGGAGGATGGGAAATCCTGCACGAATCAATTGATTTGGTGGCGTTGCAATCGCTGGGTATTCTAATGTTGAACGTAGTGTTCGAATATGTTGAACATAGGCCGTCGCAATAGATCATTTCTGCACACTGCAGCTCTATTTAGCCTGGGAACGTGCTTTAGACATCTAGTAAAAGTTCATTCCTGCTGGTCTTTCCCTGTCTTAGTATATCTCGGCCCCATCATTTAGGGGGGGGGGGGTGAAGGGTCTCTTTTGTGCAGATCGAGTATCTTTCATGATTTTAATCATGATCCTAGGCTGGGGTTTGTTTCTCGTATATATTTCTATAATAGCTGTTGGGATGGCCGGCGGTTATAGATTGTGTTGGAGCTTAACCCCGCAATATATCGTGTACGCGGTCAGCTGATCCCATACCTACCCTTGCGTCGACGAATGCGGAACATTCCTCGTGTTGGGTACAACCAACTCAAGTGAACACTCGAAAGAGTATTTTTATCGCTGACCATTGGAGCAGCTAGACCACATTTCTTGAGGATAGATATACATCACTCTCTGTACTGTGTCATCCACTTGCCGTCGACTCGGTATCTGCAACAAAGCTGGTAACATATATACAACAATACAACGGCCATGCCTCAGAAACAACCCCGAATCGAAGTGGTACCTCTAGATATCAATCGTGATCTATCGTCAGTAGCACAAATCTGGGCCGCCGCGCTACCCAATTACCCCCTCCCAGCAGAAAACCTCCGCAAGCTCCTCCCACAGCCAAACGCACATCACTTCGTCGCCAGAACATCATCATCATCATCCTCCAAAACCGTAGGCTTCTGCCTAGCATACACCACGCGCCAGCATCAAAAGAACCCAAACGAAAGATCAACATCCGGCTACATCTCCGTCCTTGTGGTGCATCCCGAGAACCAGGGACAGGGCATTGGCTCCACCCTACTCAACAAAACCAAGTCCTGGTTCAAGCGGAGCTTCGACTCGTGCCATCTCGAAATCGGCAGCGGATTCCCGAGATTCTGGCCTGGTGTCCCCAAGGATTTACCCGATGCCCAGCGCCTGCTGGATTTCTTTATCGAGCGCGGGTTCCAGGTGCGTCCGGACCCGCCGCGCTCGGTGGATTTGTATAGAGACCTGAGGAACTTCAGTCTTGACGAGGGGGAGTATGTCCAACGAGCCGAGGAGGCGGGGTATACGTTTTCCCCGCTGCGACCGGAGGGGTACGAGGAGTGTTTAGCTGGGCAGGAGAGGAATTTCTCACATAATCCTGTTCGTTGAGACTCCCTTTCTTTTTTATTTGCAAGAGCGACTTGTGCTAATGATGACCACTATGTATAGGACTGGGTTGACATGTACCACCTGCTAGACCCGGCCTCGAACCCGTCAAGCATCATGACTGCGTTCGATTCGCAGGGCGCACAGGTTGGCTGGACGCTGATGCTCCCGCCGTCCTCGAGCGTCCTGCAGGAAAACTGGGCGATGCCGGCGGTGTGTGGGCCCAAGACGGGCCTTGTAGGCTGTGTTGGCGTTGACGACGACCATCGGGGGTCGGGTGTCGGACTTGCACTCGTGGCGCATGCTTTGGAGGATATGAGGAAGAGGGGGATGCACGGTGTGTTTGTGGACTGGGTGAGCTTGGAGGGGTTCTATGAGAGGGTTGGATTGGAGGTTTGGTGTGCTTATCGGGGTGGGGAGATTGATTGATTTGTTTATTATACTCTCTCTCTCTATATTTTTTTTTTGAATAAATTGAAGATGGATGAGCCTATGTTGGAAAATATCTAGCTGTGTTTTGGAGATGGTTTCCGAGATGGTGGATTCGGAATGGGCCTCGGCTTTCTCGTAAACCCGATGTGATAGTTTCCGAGACCCCATACTCTTCTTCATCCCCGCGTTTTTGCTGATGTCTTGCTGAGTAGCTAGCACAATTTGTGTCCACAGTATAATAAACGAAGGGCTAATGTTATTTAAAATATATATCTTTTTGGCGTTTCAAACCAAGGCTTTATTCAATAGCATCTGCCTTCCATTAGATATTAGACTATACTAAGCACAGCCAAATCTGATTGCGAAACAAGCAGGCACAGAATATTAATACAGTGGCATGGCCCATCTATTATTGACCAAATTGTTATCGTCTATTCTGTTCCAGATTTGAGATCGAATATACCAATAACCGGTCTAACAGGAAGCCCACGAATGAAAGCACGAAGAAGATATACTCGAAACAGGCATGAGCGTAGATACCCTCCACCGGCATTAAAAGGAAAATCATGGTTGCTTGCTTACCATCGTATTCTCTCTTTTGCCGATTCGTTTGTGCTATTCTCATTTTTTGTGGTTTTCTGACTTTCTCGTTTCATCATTACTTCGTTCACTCGGAAATCGGTCACGCACTTGAATACTGGGCCGAACCGCTCAGCTAGTCGCCACATGGTCGAACTTGTACAGTGGCTCCAGGTGCGCATTCTTCTGACGGAAGATATAGCGCTTGATCCACCATGGGAGAACCTCGAACACCTGGTATCGCACATGCTTGCGTGTGGGAACAGCAAATATGTAATCGAGTTCTTCAAGCGTACGTTGTTTGGTCTCGGGAACCCAGATGAAGATCATAATGAGGGCTATAACGTTGAGTCCACTGAGAGTAGTTAGTAATGACAGTGCATGTCTGGAAAGGGTCAGAGGAGAAAGTGGCCAGCTTACGCATAGAAGCCGAAGGCGCCCTGGGGAGTTAGGGCTGCGAGCATGCGTGGGAAAGTGATGCCAAGAACAGCGGCCCAACCAAGGCATGTTGCTACCGCCCAGGCCATTCCAACCTCTAATATATAATGAGCATTTGGTTCGATTTAAGAGGGGGTAAAGAGATAATTACCACGATGAGAGAGGGGGAAAACTTCGGCGGAGTAAGTGAAGGGAACAGGGCCTTCACCCGGAGAGTAAAACGCGGCGAACAAGAACACGAACATGGCGATTAATCCAAGGTGTGCCTTTGAGTCCTCGGGAATGTAGAATGAGAAACCAGCTGCCAGTAGAGTCCAAGCCATCTGCGGGAAGGTAAAGAGGAGCAGGCTCCGTCGTCCGAATGTATCAATGGTCCAGACAGCGGGAAATGCAAACACGAAGTTAACCAGTCCGAATCCCCAGGAGGCCCAGAGAGCCGACTGGTCGGATGCACCAGCTTCTGAAAAGATGGTGCTGCTGTAGAATGCAACAATGTTGATACCGCACATCTGTTGAGCGATCATGACAACAAACGAAGCTAGGGTTGCACGCCGGACACGAGGGATAGTAAACAGCTCAACAACGCGGGAGAGGTAGTTACCATGACCAGCGATTTGCTGCTCGACTCTAATTTGAGCGTGGATATAGTACAGATCGCGGGCAGCTTGAAGTGGTGAATTGCGGAGCCGACAGAGGGATTTGTAGGCTGGTCGGAGCTTTCCCTTCTTGATGTACCAACGAGGGGATTCGGGGCACATGTAGACGCCGAGCAAAAGTGGGACGGCGGGGATAAAAGCAGATCCCATTTGCATACGCCAGGCTATATCCTCTCCCATATCCTTTACTACCAGGTTTGCAGTGGTACCCAAGAAGATACCAAACGCAGTCCATAGTTGCCAACACATCACCAGGCCACCGCGAACGGACGCGGGCGTGTTCTCGGCGCAGAAAATCGGGATAGTTGAGGCTTTCAACCCCATCCCAATACCAAGGAGGGCACGGGTGACAATGAGTTGAGGCCATGTCTGGCTGAGGCCCTGGCCGATGGGGGTGAGAAGGCAGAAGATGGCCGAAATGAAGATTGCGCCACGACGGCCGAGATAATAGTTGCAGGGATCAGATAGCCAACATCCGATAACAGCACTACCAATATAGGGAGCACTACCAATTGTTCAGCTTTCATTCGTGCATAAGTGTTATATTGTGCGAATGCTTACGCGTTGATGATACCAACGAGCCACTGGTTTAGCTCAGCATTAGGGTTGTCATGTTGCGGGATGCCAAGCATCTCGGGCATACTAAGATTGGCGCCTAGATACAGTGTTAGAAGAGCTAAGATATGCCAAAGCGAGATACCTACCATTGCTGCCAGTTTGGTCCCAGCCTCTATTGAACAATTAGCCTCCAGTATTTAGCTGAAACTGTGGCAAATCCTTACTGAACGGCGGCCCCAATGGAGCAAAGAATGATGCTAAAATAGAGAGCAACAGGTTGGCGCCATTTGTGCTCGGTTTCATTCTGGATAACCAATATGTCCTCTGGGGTCATGTCAGGAAGGGCCCTGAAGTTGTCGGGATCACGGGCAATGAGAGAGCCCTTGCGCAAATCAGGCAGTATGTCGGTCAAGTTGTACTCGTGGGCAAATACTTCCACATCACGAAGAACTTGAGTCTCAGTGAGATCTGCAAGAGGGTTTTTAACCCTGAAAAAAGGTTAGAAATGGGTTCGCCAACGTAGAATATGTATTTCTCACTTTGCTGAAAGGTTTTTATTCAGATTAATGTGCTCGGTAACGCCCTTCTCTGCTACATCAACATCTTCAACCTCGGTGCTTCTGCAGACATGTCAATGAGATACTTGAAACTTCTAGATTGCGTGGGTAGACAAACAGGTTTTTTACAGGCCTCATGGCTTCTTCGACAATATCCTCGAGAGCCCCAGTCGAGCCCGCCTTTCCCACCATATCAGCCATGTTCGGCAGCGATCAGAGAGATGATAATGATGTAGGAGTGACCAAGATGAAAGCTGTATTGATGAACCGATACAGAGAAACAGAATAAAGAAGTTCGAAAAAGTGATGTGTTAGGCACTGAACACTAGAAATGGTTATGTGTGGGGAGAGGAGACAAAGAATGAAAGAGAAGGAGAAATGAAGGAGGAGGGCGGGACAGGAGGAAACGACCAAGCCTTAATATACCCGGTGAGTAAAGCAGGCAAGAGATTCCACACGGCTCCAATCAGGCTGGGGTAGCATTGGTAATATTCATGATGATAGGTACTTCCCCGGCGTGATTTTAAGCTGTGGGAGCAGCTGTGGCGGCTGTGGGGCGAGGATGCTTTTCAAACCTGGCAATTTACTTTTCATGTACCCCAGAGGAATGTGAGAAAAGCGTATCATTGACGAAGCCGTTCGAATATATCATGGATGGCCATTACTTGGGCTTTAGAGGGAATATTGATATCGTTAAGCCTACATCAAAGTTCGACATTCTTTTGCTAGGCAATGAGCAGTAGGCCAGCGAACTCTTGAAGAGGAAGGTCACTCCCGGCCGCACATGTTGATAGCAATAGGAATATTATGGGTTGGAGTCTGTAGTGGATACCTGCTGTGCTTGAGCAGGATGGGGGAGAACGAACGGGACATGAAGCGGGACGTGACCTCCGCGTCAAAGCGCACTGAAACCACGGTCCCGAAGCAACGGATCTCTGGTCTTGTTGAGGTCTGTCTGTCAAGATCATCAGGGAATACAAGCCTCGTGATACAGAAGAGAATTTTGGGGCGCGGATGAACCTGAATTACCCAGGAAGAGATCTCGATCCGGCGGCTGCTCATTTTGCTTTTTCCGCTCGTGTTCCTTTATTTTTGTCCAACAGAACAGCGGCGACGCCGCCCTTGCGTTTGATTACGGGAAAGAGGCTGGAATAGGCGATGGCTTGGTCAAGTTGCCCTTGCTCGAGAAGCGCCAGAGTGGCGTGGCAAAGCCAAGTTTAGCCAATACTCATTGGTCATTCTTGGACATCATAGATAAGCTATCCCCGAACCAGATTAGCAAAATGAAAAGCTTCTTAACTCCGTCTGGGGCAGGAACAGTTGCGGCCAATAAGAAGTTAACTTGCCCCATACCCCCAGGTCCAAGCGGGAGCCCCGACGTATTCATTTCCCGGTGCGTTGTGGCCGGGGACGTCGATACGGGGGTGGCCCGATTCGACTAAGCGATGCACACCTCGCGAAGTCTGGAAAGCGGGTGGTCTGATGGTTCATGTCTGGGACGATTCCGGAATTGGGAATGATGAGGCCGAAGAAGAAGGATTTAGGATGCATCCGTCGGAGAATTTCCCGTGACATTCTTCGGTTCACGTGGCCCCCCTCACGTTGTCTGAATCTGGAGTCTGGGGATTCGGCAGCTTTGACCCCCGACAGTTCCACACCCAGGAAGGTTCCGAGCCAGAAGAAGCATCTGGAACATCAAAACTCACGCACGCCACTTGAGGCCAACAGCTGATCTAGCATTGGAGCACGCCACCATGTCCTCGAGTGTAACTGCACGGAGTAACTCGAACTGAAAGCAGTGGATAGGGCTTATCCTGCACTGGCTTGAATCATCAGTCGGGTGCACTAAGTTTCGGCCACTGCGAACTAGATACGAATCAAAGGGAACAGGACAAGGGTGGCTGATAAGACTGGCTGATATGCTGAACGAAAACGGCCATACTGTCACTTAACAACTCCTTTTGGTCTTTATAGTATACGCCAAGGCTAGAGTCGTTGATGGTGATTTTAGTGCCGACGTAAGAGGCTAGTTGGGCTTGGTTTAGCTTAGCAGTGCCCAGTCTTTCAGGGATGCTACCTAAAGCTTGATGATCCTCCTGGGCCTGTTGGTGGCTTGACCGAGGGCCCAAGTATTCATTTCACAATCGGTCATATTCCTTGGTTCCCGATAACTAAGTTGCGTCGAAACCTTATGAAGTTGTCTATAGTGTAAGCGCTGAACATGTCGCGGTCATCATGTGTAGGGCCAACCTAAACTTCGTCAAGGCTCGGGCCAGGATAGATACCTTTCACCAACCTTACCAACCCAACGGTCAAACTGGGGTCCCCGCGGTTTTGAATGTGTCTTTTATTCTGACGTACTACGTAGAAGTCTCCAATATAGAGCCATAGTAGGTAAGTAGGCAGTGACCTCATCCACTTCAACAGTCTCTCTCACACTGTTTGCCCATCATCCTTGTAGCCGAGGCTGCTCGGGGTGAGACGGATCGATTTAAAATGGGACATTGTGAAACCTCGCTCTCTTGGCAAGATAAGCTCCCTGGATGAGGCTGCAAATGCTCTGTAGAACCATCATCTTCACCGCGATGGGATTGCGTGTTTAGCTCGCTCGAT
Organism: Aspergillus puulaauensis; assembly: GCF_016861865.1. Lineage (NCBI taxonomy): Eukaryota > Fungi > Ascomycota > Eurotiomycetes > Eurotiales > Aspergillaceae > Aspergillus > Aspergillus puulaauensis. Next base: position 1,756,696 of record NC_054859.1, read on the forward strand.
TGATATTTGATGCCTCACTTTTGTATTGCCTAGAAACGTTTTTATAAGTAAAGAGCTCTCAGTTGATTTCTGAAGCTCACTCATTGAATGCCGCGAGAAATCTGGTTCATTAAGCTGACGTGATGGCATTACAGTGATTGAATCCTGGATCCAGAGCTCGGTTGTGTAGCAACTCTTAGGGATCGCTTCGTCAGTGCACCAGAAAATACCTAGCATTAATACTCAACATAGAGTCAATAATGCGCTCACCTGAATATAGATGCAGGTTTTGCTAGAATTGAGGAAAGCGAAGCATCCTACCACTTCGTGAGCCAAGCTTAGTTCCTAAAACAGTTAGATAGTCACGTGTAGTGATGCGCGACGTCGTTCCGAGACGCAGCCGGAGATATCAAACTTGTCCCCCAATGGCCAATGCAGCAGATATTCCACGGGAAACTGGTTGCAATTTGTCAGGATGATATCCGCAGCGTTGATTTATTATGGACTTCTTGCAGACAGACATACCCTCCGTGCAGGACCTCGTGCATTCGGGTGAACCATTTGTCCCCTTTTCCGAGTTCTCGGCCCAGACTCTCCAGGCTCAACCAGACGAAGACACCTCTCGTTGGATTGAAAACAAGATCCGTGATGGAAAGCCCTTTGTTATACGTGGATTTACACAAACAATTCGGTGGCAGAGGGCCAGCCTGAACAATGAAAGTCTAGTTCGGCTTTCTTCATCGGGAGGTATGAGTGCTTCTCACAACCATCTTGCACTGGAAATCGCGGTTGCTAATTCGATTTTCTTTTCTCCAGTAATCCCAGTGAGGAACTGCCAGACAGGAAGAGATATTAAAATGCGACTACGGGATCTTCTTTCGTATTCAGATGATGCCCGTACGGGCAGCGTTCGGGAATTGTAGGTCATTTTTTTTTTGCATCGGGCCCTAGATTCATCTGACAAGCAACCGTGTAAGCCTCTATGCGAAGGATTTGCACTGTCCGCGGGAATGGGTGAATTCCTTTGAAAGCCTTTTACCGTCGTCGTTGAGGCATCTTGGTTCACTTGACCTGTTCCGAGTACTGCCAAAAGAGACAACACCGGAAGTACTGATGGCCTACGTTGGGTCACGAAAATCCTTGTATGTTTATGCGGCTGCTGCTGTAACGTTGTCTGTTCACTAATAAGAAAACTTTGCAGCTCTGGGTTTCACAGATGTTTCAGTGCGACTGTAGCGCTCAATCTTATAATCGAATCGGATGGTGAGTACGGGCCCTTATCACCCAAGTTGGTATGAAAATGTTTACTGATCAAAAAAACAAAAAAAAAAGGTGATGGACCTGGCTCCATATGTTTTGGAACAGACAGGGAATCGCAACTCAGATATGATACATTCATGAATGCACAGGGAAAATCCGCTCACACTGACTGGGTCAACATATCCATTGACAAGTTAAAATCGGCTGACTTCCCAATCTATGTCACCGACCAAAGGCCTGGCGACCTTGTGGTCTTCCCTACCGCCACTGCCCACCAGATTTGGAATGTCAGCCCTATGGTTAGCAAGGTAGTCTGGAATATAATGCATGCTAGCTCGGTGGCAACTTTCTTTGACTACGTGCAGCCTGTTTACCAGAGACAATGCCATGCAGACACCGGTCGAGTTCCTTTGATTCCAATGTATGCACTACAAAGCGGCGCATGCGGAAGAGAAGAGGAAACCCTCCTTCTAGATGTTCTTCACAAACAAGTCGATGATGAAGATACCAGACGAGAATCTGCACTACCAATAAAGACAATTGATACTCAAGGTGCTGTTGTCGAATGCAACTTTTGCGGGCTCACAATATGGAATCGCCATCTACATTGTGAAAAATGCGGCGACTTTGACTTATGTTTAAGGTGCTTCATTTCCGGAAGAAGCTGTAAACATATTGCCGACTACACCTGGGCAGAAATACTGCCGCGCGGACGATGTCAAGACATTATTCAAGCGGCAAGAAGCAGAACCGGTGTTGAAGTTTCTCACATTTCAACAGCTTCAAAGTACGCACCCGATTAATAAGCAAAAAATGACGAATTCCATCTCGTGTAGCTAACAAGGGCTGCTAGGCAAATATCGCTCGGTGCTGTAGCTGTTGCTGCAATGGAAGCTCGACGGCAATTAACCGTATGTGGAGTCCTTGTCCAGAAGCATCATTTGATAGTTGCTTATTATTCTGTACAGGAACGACTTTGCCATCTATGTCGTGATAGCCACCCTGCATGGAAAGGCATAATATGCAACCAGTGCTCCGCCTTCTTCTGCTTTCGAGGTCTTCATCGCCATTTTGACGTTGTTCTGACTTCGTTCTTAAGGAATGGCGACTCCTGGCATTGTCCGAAATGCGAGTGCATCTGTAATTGTCGTTGTTGCCATTTCCATCAACCATATCAGAGCAGAGACAAGCCGGTACAAGCGCGGATTAAACCAATCGACACTCGAGGACGCATCCTCGGGTTTGTGGATAATGTATTCGATCAAAAACGGGGGAAAAGAGCAAGTCTTGCCGTAACAAGTGCTTCACCGAATCAAGGTCTATCTCCCCGAGGGGTGAAACGATCTCTCCCACATACAAATGAAGGAGAGCCGGGAAGTTCATGGCAGCACAGGGACTCTTTTGCGGTTGTAAGCGCTGGATCACATGGGACACCGAGTCTGGACACGTCCAATGTGTCTCCAGTAACCATGGCTACGCCTAGTAGAAATGACATGGGCCAGACTCCCTCTCGAGTATTCGACCCTCTGGGCCCATTTCGCAGGGAGAATCAGAGCCAGGCCGGGTCGCCGTTTTCAGACATCCAGCAGTCTTCCCGTTCGTCTGAGACACATCCAGGACACTATCCTCATCTTCCCCCACCAACCTCCTTCACCAGCGTGCTAGAAACGCCCGTGTCTAGTGGTCCAGCCGAGCGAGTTGATCCCAAGGGTGATGCTACGGACGAAGAAAACATCCATGACTTGGGGAGCAAACTCGAAGCCCTTCGTGGATACGCAAACGACATTCTTGAGCTTTCCTTGGTAGAGTCTCATGCGAAGATTCTGGATCGAATCTCGCAGCTTGAAACTGAGATTGAGAAACGGAAGCGACGGAAAACCGAACTACTCTTGAGTAGATTGGATCGCGACTTTCCCGATCTAGCGGATCTTGCAAGGGAAGAAGCGCGACGCCGGGGCGTTTAAAACAAGACTCACGGCGTCTGACTGGTAACAAGGACAAGGCTGAACATTTGTAAATATGTAATATAAATATCAAGCCGCATGATGTGGTCCCAATGTCAAATTGTCAAATCCGAGAGTCACGGTCTACATCGGCATGAGCAGTTGGGGCACCGCCAATCTCCACTCACCTGACAAGTGACTTTCTTTCGTAGCCAGACCACCACCGGGACCTTTGTTCCACCCTGCCCTCTCCATGTGTGCATAAATACAAGACAGGCCTTCAGTGATATGCCGTGGTGCTTTTCCTCGCGGTCGAGTCTCTAAGAGTTCACTTAAGCAGGTAGCTGAAAGCTCATTCGCTCTTTGTTGACGACTTTCCCGATTGTTCGTCGCCCCTCCTCCCTAGTTGTTCCTCCACTCCACTCCGCACAACAACAAATCGATCTGTTTCAGAGTTTGCCAGGAACGTCGAGATAAAAAAAAAGAGGAGAGAAGCCAGAAAATACTTCAAGGGAGCTCCTATCCCGGTCGAATTTCAATAAACTATTTGCGATCCTCTCACGCTATCGAGAAACCGGCCCCAGGTACCTATCCTGACCGCCTCCCACCAGCCACCAGTTCCTCCTCCCTTGGCTGTTCGACAGCCCTATTTTTTTTTCTCTCTTCCCCTCATCTCTGATCTCTTGGTCCTGAATTTGGTTACTATTCTACGGAGCGCTTTACTCTCTAGGTATTCCTACCTTCGCTCGCGCCTCTCGTCATGCCATGCTTCAAAGGGCTTGCTGTTAGTATACACACCCCGGACGGACCGCTTCCCGAGCACTCGATCCAGCGCCAGTCTCGGGCCTCGCGCATCACCTCCTACATCCCCGTTCCGCCTCCCAAGATCCCAGAAACAGGTGAAGGAAAACCGGAACAGTCTACTTTTGCAATATCCATTACATTGTTGAATCCCGGACAAGATGTGCCATACTCCTCCCCGAAACCCACGCCCGACGACCCCGCTCCCAAACCCAAGGTCGTCGGCGGTCTCCCAGGACACACGGAGCAACGTGGGCTATACTCGAGCACGGTTTCGCCGTATCAGGCGCTGACAAACTCTCCGAACGAGACCGTTGCTGCTTATATATACTTTGATGGCCGCCAGAAGGAGGAAGTCGCTACGCTGCTCCGTCGAGGGGAAGAGACCTGGGTGAACTCCCGATGGGTCAGCATTCCCGATTCGGAGGGAGGTGGTCTAGCAGAACGAGAATTCCTCTTCCGCGAGGTCGGACTAGAAAGGTGGCTTAATGGTCTGGATTTGGAAGGGAACAAGGACGCCGCAGCGAAAATCGAGCGGCGACGGCAGAAGATGGAGAAACGCCGACACAAGCGTGAGCTTGACGGTAATAATGACCTGGATATGGATGGCAAGAACAAGCGAGATAGGGGCGTCATGCGTTATGGCAACGATACGAAGTCGCCCCTCGAGGACGTTTCCGACGATGATGTATCGCTCCCTAGCTCCGATGATGACCCAGTTCCAGAGTCTACGGGTCAGATCAAAGTCGCGCTGTTCCGCGTTCTCGCTTCGGGCGAAATCAAACGCGGGGAATATTCCCCGCAATTCGATGCTCACGACGACGATGAAGACGGCCAGGGAGGCCAAGGCGGCGGTGACGAAGATATCGACCATACCACTAGTTTCGCGAAGCCGAAATCACTTGATCCGAAGTCAATTAGCACGCAAACGGTCACCGGAATCGATCCGTCTGACAAGCCGTATGCGATTTTTACCTTCATGTACCGGGGAGAACGTAAGTGGCAATGACCTGAGCTTGAATAGACGAAAACTAACTTGTGTGTTTTTAGGACAACTGCAGAAGATGGGAATTTTAAAGGATTCCAAACCGCAGGAAACCCCCGGTTCCGCCAAACGCCGATCGCAGCAGCTCGACTTTGCGAATCTCGGTCCATTGAAGCCCGGAGGCACAGTAGGCTTTCTGAATTTCCGTGATAACACAGAAGGGCCGAAGAAGGACAAAAAGAAGAGCAAAGCGATGGCGGACGACGATGACATGGACAGCGATGACGACGAGGATGACCAGATACTCAATCAGGCGGACGAGGAAGAGGACAAGGACAAAGACAATCAGCACTTGTCCCCCGATGATATCAAGCGACAGGGCGAATTGGCAGAGGGTCTACGCCAGATTAAGGTAGGATTGCGCATACTCTTTTTTTTTTGAAGTTTCGTAACTAACATGTATTAGCTTAAACGTCAACACTCGGCCGCATCGCTCGCTGGGAGCTCTCGACGGGAGAGTCCCAACACAACAGGGGCTACTCCAGCATCGTCGACGTTTTCCACAACCCCTCCAACGGCAACATCGGCACCTGCAGGGACTACCAGTGCAGCGCAAGAAACACAACAGCAACCGAACACAGTCAACGGAGAATTCATCGGCAGCCCACTTAAGAAGCAGCGCCCCAGCGTGTCGCAAGCAGATGAGTCTTCCGTCAGAAGACGGATGGAGTCAGGACTGTCAAAACAAATAAGCGAAGTCCTAGGCAGCGGCGATAACAGCGGAGGTGCCGCAAGCGACTCCAAGGGTGGTCCGCTCGGCCCTCCTCTGAACGAGGGCTTGCAGTCTCCGAAGACACTTGACCCTCCAACAATTAACCCACCTGAGAATGTGGACGAGGAGTTGTAATATTGACATACATCGATTGTCGGTCATTTTTTCGTCAGCTCATCTGCAATCTCATATCCATTTTCATATTTTTGACATATCAACTCTTTTGACGACGTGACGGATTGGCGCAAGGGGCATAAAATCAGGCCCATAACGAAATTTCTTTTTTTTTCTTCTGTTGTTTATTTCTTTTTTTGTGGTAGTAGTTTCGAAGTGAAATGACGAAGCAGGAGGCAGGTTCGGCTCTGGCTAGAGATGTCTCTTCATTTTCATTGAAAATATATTAACTGGATCTGCTTGATAGAGAAGAATGGCATATTATGGGCAGGCTTATATTACGTATGATGAAATGCAACGAATGTTTGGATGATTTCCGCAGACGGAACCTTTTCTCCCTCAACAACATCCTTCTTCAACTCTGAATCCCACTACACTACGGCATACTTAGAGTTAAATTACGATGCCTCTCTCACGCTCCTCCGATCCTTTAGTATGGATCGACTGCGAGGTTCGCTCCTCAACGCCCAAAACCATGAACGCAGCCAATTCTCACTGACAAAAGATGACGGGACTCGATCCCAAAACCGACCAAATCCTCCAAATCTGCTGCTTCGTGACCGACGCCAACCTCAACCTTCTTGACACCACGGGCTTCGAAACTGTCGTCCTCGTTCCACAGGCCGTGCTGGATTCCATGTCACAGTGGTGCATTGACACCCACGGCCGCACGGGACTAACAGCGCGGGTGCAAAACTCAACCGTGACGCCCGACGCCGCGGCCGCCGAACTCCTTGCCTACATCAAGCGATACGTACCGAAACCGCGAACGGCGCTGCTAGCAGGGAATAGTGTGCATGCAGACAAAGCGTTCCTGGCGTGTGGACCGTACGCGACAGTGCTGGAGTGGCTGCACTATCGGATTGTGGATGTCAGTACAATCAAGGAGGTTGTCAGGCGGTGGGGGGATGAGGGGCTGTTAAGCAGCGTCCCGCCCAAGAAGGAGGTGCATGAGGCCAGGGAGGATATTCTGGAGAGCATTGAGGAGATGAAATACTACAGGGGGGTTCTTTTTAGTAAATAATAGTAGTCAATGTGCAGGTTCCGTATCGATGTGGTGGTTATTACATTAATATTATGTGTACTGTCGAGGTGTTTTGGTCCCTTCTGGCCCCCCACCAGGCCGGATCATGTCTCTCCCCAAATAGACCTTCGAGCTTCATTCTCCTCCTGCATCTCTCTGCAAGCCAATTGTCGGTGAACATCGGAGCATTCCTTGTTTTCGACGTCCGAGCTATAATTACCTGGCTTCCCCCTCTCCTTGCTTTTCTTTCCCCTCCTTTTGTTTTTCTCTCTCACAACATCCCAACAGCTACAAAGCTACCCCGCCATGTCGGTCCAGACCGTTTCCATCCAACCCTTTGGCGACCAGAAGCCCGGAACGTATGTCAATTCATTTTAGTTTCCGAGGATTGCCTTTATCTGACAGTTGTCCAGCTCTGGCCTGCGAAAGAAGGTCAAGGTCTTCCAGCAGGAGAACTACACCGAATCCTTCATCACCAGCACCCTCCTCTCCATCCCCGAAGGCGCTCAGGACGCTTTCCTCGTCATCGGTGGCGACGGTCGCTACTACAACTCTGACGCCATCCAGAAGATCGCCAAAATCGGTGCCGCCTATGGAGTGAAGAAGCTCATTGTTGGCCAGAACGGCATTCTCAGTACCCCAGCTGCTAGCAACTTGATTCGCAGGAGGAAGGCCACCGGCGGTATTCTACTGACTGCTAGTCACAACCCTGGCGGTATGAACCCACAAAACCAATATACAACAGATTACAGAGTATAGCAAGCTGACTGTTGTTAATTCCAGGTCCCGAAAACGACTTTGGTATCAAGTACAACCTCACCAATGGCGCACCCGCCCCCGAACAAGTCACCAACAAGATCTACGAAGTCTCCAAGTCCCTCACCTCCTACAAATACATTGACCTTCCTGAGGTCGACACCACCACGATTGGCACCCGCAGCTATGGCCCCCTCGAGGTCGAGATCGTGCACTCAACCGAAGACTACGTGGACATGACGAAGGAGATATTCGATTTCGACCTGATCAGAAGCTTCCTGAAGAAGCACCCTGATTTCAAGGTCCTTTTCGACGGTATGCACGGTGTGACTGGCCCGTACGGTGTTGACATCTTTGTCAACGAGCTCGGCCTCCCCGCCAGCAGCACCATGAACTGCGTTCCCAAGCCCGACTTTGGCGGCGGCCACCCCGACCCCAACCTCGTTTACGCACACGAGCTCGTCGAGGCCGTCGACAAGAACAACATCCACTTCGGCGCTGCCAGTGACGGTGATGGTGACCGCAACATGATCTACGGTGCCAACACTTTCGTCTCTCCCGGTGACAGTCTCGCCATCATCGCCCACCACGCGAAGCTTATCCCCTGGTTCAAGAAGCACGGCGTCGACGGTCTTGCCCGGTCCATGCCCACGTCCGGTGCTGTTGACCTAGTTGCCAAGGCCCAGGGTCTCCAGAGTTACGAAGTACCCACTGGCTGGAAGTTCTTCTGCAACCTCTTCGACAACAAGAAGATGTCCATCTGCGGAGAGGAGAGTTTCGGCACAGGTAGCAACCACATCCGCGAGAAGGACGGTGTTTGGGCTATCGTTGCCTGGCTAAACATCATCGCCGGTGTCGCTGAGCAGAAGCCCAACGAAACACCCAGCATCGCCTCCATCCAGCAAGAATTCTGGCAGATCTACGGCCGTACCTTCTTCACCCGCTACGACTACGAGAACGTCGACTCCGACGGTGCCAACAAGCTCATTGGCGCTCTCAGCGAGAAGGCCGTCGACAACAAGGACTCCTTCGTCGGCAGCATTGTCTCCGGCCGCAAGGTCGTCGACTCAGGGAACTTCGCTTACACTGACCTCGACGGCAGCGTGACCAAGAACCAGGGATTGTACGTCAAGTTCGACGACGGCAGCCGGCTTGTCGTCCGTCTGTCTGGAACCGGAAGCAGCGGTGCCACTATCCGTCTATATATCGAGAAGTATGAGAAGGACGCCAGCAAGGGCCAGCTGCCCACGCAGGAGTATCTCAAGGATAATGTCGCCTTGGCACTCGGTCTGCTCAAGTTCAAGGACTTTGTTGGCCGTGAGGAGCCTGATGTTAAGACTTAGTTTACTTCCCTTATCTCTCTATACATAAATTTCACATGTTTAGCTAGCAAAGCACGAGATTAATTTTATACTCCCTGCGTTACAGTCTACGATTGCTTTCAGGTATAACCTGGCAATTGTCATCAAGGCATCGTATTATTCCTGTAGTAATTCCCAGTATTATTATTATCAGAGGCCGAAAATCATAATTATATATCAACCCAACCCAACCCCTTTCAACTTCCCACCCCACCACCCCTCCCACCTCACAACCTCCTCAGCACGTCTGCTCTCCTCCGCCGCAAAAACCACCGCATGGCTCTTAACAGCCTCCTCAAGCGCACACCCCACAAACTCCCTCTGCGCCTTCTCAACACTCCACCCCTTGTTAATAACCGCCTCAACAGCGCCCACAAAGCCCCTGGCCAACCCGTAGTCGCCTCCCCCATGCGACTCTGCTTCCTCGGGCGGCTGCTTAGGCACGTGGATGGTGCGCGTGTGACCGCTGCCGAAGTCGTAGATCGAGATGCTAGATGAGTCGTAGGTTATTTCGCCCTTTGTGCCGTAGATGCGGCCGCGTCGGACGCATTGGGCTTCTGTGGGTGCGATCATGTGGAAGAGGGCCGTTACCCCGGGTGTCTTTTTTGTTTTGCGGCTGTTGTTGTTATTGCTGGATTGGATAGGTGGTGTGTTTGTTGTTGAGGGGATGACGTCCCAAGCAAGCGTAACGACCTGGTCGTCCACGACGTCGTTGTCGGATTCGTAGACGCAGCGGCCGTACCAGGGTCTCTTTTTGATGGTATCGTCGTCTGTGTTTTCGGTGTAGTCTTGTCCTAGCACGGAGAGGAGGTGGGACTCTGCTTCTGCTGTTACGGCTCCGCTTGCTTTTCTATGAGGCTGGCCGTATCTTTTGCTGGTGCTGTTGTCGTTTGAGGGCAAGTGATCTTCTATATCCGGGCAGACGATGTTCACAGGCCACCCTGTCTCTCCCTTATTTAGTTCGTTATCCCGGTAGATGCGGATGGCGGAGTATGTGCAGTCCCGCTCGATGGGGCAGGTTGTGCAATTCGTCGCTGAGCCCGCAGCTGCGGGTTTGCGCGACGGTACAAACTGCGTGAGATACCCCGTGGACGACACAGTTCGCAGACTGAGCTTTCTCTCGCCGCCATCCTCACCAGCAGCAGAATTAACCGGCGCCTCAATCAACCAAACCAAAAAGTCAATATCGTGACAACTCTTCGTTAAAAGGCTCCCATCCCCCTTCTCCGTCTCCCGCCGCCAATTCCCGCGCACATAACTATGCGCAAAATGCCAATACCCGACTGGCTCGGCATGCTCAACGGATACAATATCCCCCACGACTTGCTCCGCGCGGACCAACCGCCGCAGAAGCAGATTGTGTGGACTATACCGGAGCACATGGCCGATGGAGAAGATACTCTTGGGAGGAACCCGCTCGCCGGAGTCGGACTTTGTCCATGCCGCATACACGCTTAAACAGTCGTCTAGTGAGAGCGCCAGCGGTTTCTCGCAGAGGACATGTAGGTCGAGGAGATTCGCTTTTGCTATTGCAGAGAGAATGATAATGTGCGTTTCATCGAGAGTGCAGATTAAGACGCCGTCGACGCCAGTTTCACCTTCACCTTCACCCTCATCCTCGCCACTCTCCGTGACAACTCCATTTGATGGTGGCGATACCCCGTTGTTGGAATTTAATTTTGACGACTGGCGCTGTCTTCGCTTCGTCTCGTACTCAATCCACTCCTCCCACCCCTCAAACTCTTCCCCCCGTTTGGGCGCCCGCTCTCCCCAGATGTAGTTCTGGCCTAGGGCGTGCCGCTTGTACGGATTCGGCTCTGCGACTGCGCCGATGCGGCCGGGGGTGGAGATTGAGATTGCGCGGGCGTAGGCCGAGCCGCGTGAGCCGGCGCCTATTATGAGAAAATTTGGTTGTTTCATCCTCTCTCCCTATCTTGGTTGATATGTTTTTTTTAGGGAATGAGGAGCGGTGTGGATGATGAGAGAGGGTGAGGGAGGAAGGAGCACAGGAGGAGGGGTTCATAGATAGTGTTACATTGCAGAATTCCTGATTGGACGAGGGCGATTGACACGACCACCTCGTTGAATAATTGCATAAATAGTTAGCAGTAAATATAGTATCTTATTTACTGACGGACTGGTTTTAGTCTATAACATAAATCTCCGTCTTGTCTTCCTCGTTCGCTGTATTCTGGGCGTTGTCATACTATCAGTTTTCCACCACTATATACATTCCATTAAATATTAGCAATCAACTGACCCTACCCTTAGAGTAACATAATATCCTACTAAGTCAATCAACCGGAAGGCTGAGAAATGTATTGATGGAGAAAGAAAGAGTGCAATCTGGTGGGCCAGGTGAACAGTAAAGCAACAAGGCAGAAATAGGCAGTGTTTCCGTCATTGTCTTCCCAAGTCATGCTCCAGTATAAGCCCTATTTATGGCATGAGGTTTTCCGTCGACTCTTGGTACTTCTTGAGCAGGGTAACTTGGAAACTTTGCATCTCTGACCATATAGTATTCTCCACGCCAGCTGGGCTTGTAAACATACCAGCTTCGGCAGTGACCTTCACACCAGTTCCCATCTCTTGCTGTAAGTATGATGGCCAATGTTTCGCGTAAAATCCTGCGATTGCAAGCCTTTCAAGTGTCTCAACTTGTTTGATCCTCGCAAGTTCACGCACAAAGGGCACGTCCGCGCCCAGTCCACGAACATGAGGTTCAGTGTCGAAGTAGCGCGCATCGAATACCACCTTAAGGTTTCTGAGATCCTTTGCTTCATCGATTAGAGTATCGAGTAAACCCACCCACGGCGTGGCTACGGAGAGCTGACAAGGACAGATGACCAAATGTCGTAAAAACTTGAGTTTTGATCGGCTGATTTTATTGATGTGGGCCGGCTTCCCGAGATCGAATACATTGCTGCCGTACAAGATTGAAATCGCCTCATAGTATATCTGCTTGCAGGTTTGCAGTATGGCAGGAAACATTGATTGGCATCCTAGCCGTGGTAGGATTGGATTTAGAAACAGCGGCTGCTGGTAATCTTTTGCTATGGACTCATATGAAGGACTCCCATTTCTGGTTCGGCAAACGAGAAGAAGGTCGTAAATTTGTAGGCGCATCTCGGGCGGTAAGCTCAAGAAGGGGGAGGTTTGCGCAGTATTCTGTGAAGAGTCGGCTTCAAGCGAATTGGAAGTATCATAGCGGCCCTTTTTGGATTCCCTTGTGCTGGAGTTGCCATCATCAGTGTCGATCTTAGCAGGGTACTCGGTAGCCTTTCTTTTGAGTGAAGACGTCATTTCGATTGACGAAAGCGATGTGACAGAGTCCAGAGTGGATGTCACAGCGTATATATGGATTTGGGCTTTTACTAACGGAAGGTGCGGCCCAGCCAGGTACCTTCCAATCCAGGCCTCTATCCATATACAATAGACACTGGTCTAATCCAGCCTCATGTTGCCATATCAATCCCATTCTCCTTTAGATAAGCCTCCAGCTTCCTATCCTCCTCTTCAAGATCCAACTCGCGACTCTCAGGCAGAAAGCAATAAACAATCATGCCCAGCACCGCCACACCGCCAGCTAAATAAAACGTCGCACTATTACCCCCCCTCTCCCTCAACGGGGTAAAACACTGCGTACCCACCGCTGCCCCAGTCCGCCCAAACGCCAAGGCAATACTATACCCCATCCCGCGCATGGCCGTAGGGAAGGACTCTGACGAGATAAGTCCGATGGTTGCTCCTGGCCCCATATGTCCAAAGGCGTTGAGGAGGCCGTAGAGGACGACAAAGGCAGCCATGTGCTGCGAGAGTTTTGTGAAGAGCCCGCCGATGATGAAACCTGTCACGGTGTAGCCCGCAAACCCGAGGATGCCGGTGTTGCGGCGGCCGATGGCGTTGGTAAGGTATGCGCCTAGCATGACGCCGGGCACGGGTAGGACGGCGAGGATAACCTGCCAGATAGCGGTTGTTTGGATGTTGCCGTCTTCCACTAAGGAAGCGATGATGGTGGATGACATGATACTGTTGGGGAAGTTGATAAAGTCGTAGAGGAAGAAGGCCGTGGAGGTTGTTAGGAGGCGTGGCCAGTAGCGGCGGACTAGGAGGAAGTAGAAGCGTGGCGTGCGGTTTTGGGGGCTCGCTTTAAAGTTGGAGTTGTGATATAGGGTTGAGTCGGCCATGAAGAAGCGGAGCAACATGATTGTGAAGGGGAGGATGGTTGCGATAGAGTATATCGCGTGGAAGGTGATGTGAAGGTTGTTGTTGCTCGCTTTGAGGCAGATCAGATAGATGATCATCAAAATTGGGGAGGCAAGGGTTGCCATTAGGGTCGTGAACGAGACAAAGACAGGGCCACGGTAACGGCGTTGGAACTGCGAATGTCAACGAGATGCTCTGCGATCAGAAGTATAGTCACTTACATCGTCCGACTCTTCAAGGCCAGCAGCAGCGCTGGGGGGATACTCTCCACCAACACCAAACCCACAGATCCCACGCACAATGACAAAGAACCACAACATGTTGTGCGAAGGATGCACCTGCAACGCCAAAGCCGCCATCAAAGTAGCAATAGTAACCAACCCCGAAGTAAAAAGGAGCCCAGCCCGTCGCGAGACCATATCCGAGACATACCCAAGAACAACAACACCCAGAATCGCACCAATGATCAACGAGTTACTGATCCGGGTCTGCATCTCAGACGGATACCCGTTCTTTCCCAGGAGCTTCTTGAAGATGACATTGGTTGGATTGGCCAGGCCGTTCTGGAACCCATCGCTGAAGTTGGCGATATACTACATACACATTGTCAATCAGCATGGCACACCTGAACAGGAGGGGGGGGAACCCACACAGCTCAAGATGGTCAGGTTGCTCTGCCACCGAGCAGGCCGGTACGGCTTCTCAGTCTCACCTAGCCCGACTTCACGATCCAGAACGGCCGTATCCTCGGCCTTGACGCGGTGATCCGGCTGGGTTTGTGTGGTCATGTCTGCCATAACAAAGTCCAACTGCTGCCGGGTTGTTCAAATTCTAAGCTCCATCACGCCTGATCTTCCCAGTCCCAGCCCAGGTATTTATCGGGCTCTCGGCAGTGTACTCCACCCGGAATCTCCAAAGCCGGAGATATGACACCCGATGTTGTGATTTGTGCGTTGTCGTGGGAGGGTGGAGTATCGCGACTTCGGACGACAGGCTAGAGACTGATTGATTAATTTTCCGCAGTCTTCGGGCCTTCTTTCTCCGCGGCCGCATACTGAGTTGCTAGCATCGGAGGGGCTATCTTGGTGGGAACTGGGAATGTTGATAAGGGACGTAGAGTGGCCGGGCTAAGCTTTGGGGTCTCCACTTGGACGGGAGCTTTTCTTTTCCAGTGTCTCCTGCAGACTGCAGACTGCGGTGTTAGCTTATCACGTTCGAGATTTGCAAAGACACAGAGGTCTTACATAATTGATCGATAGTGTTGATCTTTTTGTCTACGTCTTCCGGAGAAAGCCCGGAGAAAGGAGGCCTACTTCAATTGATTCCAAGATGGTTGTGTCAAAGTTTTAATGGATAAACGCCTAGTACTGTGTACAACATATCCACTATGTACATTACATGTTTAGTATGGTATGGTATATACTCACTGAACATCGTCATAAACTCTCCGTAAACCGACTGCCCCGACTCCCATCGTAACTCGGGTGACTTCGCCCCAGCGCGTCCGGCCGTTTCGGTATCGCGATCGGGCCAGAGCCAGACGGCGGCATGGGGAACGCCATGGGCATCCCGGACGTCCGCGCGGTGCCTTCTGTCCACGTCGTCGCATTTGCTGAACCTGATGTTGGTATCCGCGCGGGCGAGGGTCGCATCACGACAACGTCCTCTTCTGGCGCTTCGCGGGTGTACCTCGAATCAAGTGGCGCGCTGAACGGATTTGATGGCGGTGGTGGCTGGTGTGATGGGAACCCAGATCGCGGGATAACTGGTGGAAGGGTTGGGCTGAGGTCAGGTGTTGGGTCCGTGGGTGATCCTGCTTCCAGGAAGCTTCCGCCGCCATAGCTACTGCTATAGTCGAAATCGTCCGGGTGCATGCCGGTTGGGAGTTTGCGGCCGGAGACCTTCTGGAAGCCGCGCTCGCTTGATGGGGCTGTACTCGCGAGGCTTTCTTCGCCGGTGGACATTTGCGACTGTCGCCAGCGTTTCATGAATGCTGGAGCAAAGTACGTGGCTCCGAACATGCTGTCTTTATTTGAGTCACGCGAAACCATTTCTCTCCTAGGGGAGGCTACCGGTCCGATAAGACCCCCTCCACCTCCGTCATCTGCGATTGACCTGTTGGCGGGTGAGCCGAAGAAGAAGCCGGTCTTTCTGCGTCGTCGGAGCAGGAACCAGATTAGCACGAATATGATAGAAGCGCCTGCTACACCGCCAACGACCCCTCCGACGATTCTACCCGTGGTTTGGGGGCTTATTGAGCCGGACCCTGAGTCAGACGAACTATTAGAACCGGGTGAGGCTCCTGTGTTGTCTGAGTTTCTGTCACCGCCGCCGCTATTACTATTTCCAGAGCCCCAACCGGAGCTAGTGTAAGAAGGTGAATCGGAGTATGAGGTATCTGACGTATCAAACGTATTAGAAGCGGTTGTAGTCGTAGGACAAGTTACGGATGAGGTTGGCGTAGAGGCAGTGGTGGAGTCGGTGGAGTCGGTGTTTGTATCAGAACTAGAACTGGAGTTGGAGCTTGAGGCAATGCCCAAAATAGATTGGGTGCTAGTTTCAGAAGGCGACTGGGGTGAGGCCATAGCAGTCGCAAGATGCAAGCTCGAGCCTATGAAATCGGGGGTATTGTTTGTGGAATCGGAAGGTCGGCTAATAATAGAATCAGATGCAGTGACAGTTGCAGAGGCTGTCGGGGTAGAGTTAGGGTCGGAAGTAGGTGGTATGTCGTTCGTCGAGGCGGTTATACTTGCAATATCCGATGAAAGCGAGGTAAGTATCCCAATAGCCTCAGTCGCGGCCTCTGACAGCGATTCTGCCACTGATGAACCGTCAATCGCGGATTCCGTTGGGTCCTCCGTTGTTGCAGCTGTTGGTGTTGCTGCAGAAGCCGACTCGGTTGGTGATGGAGCCGTCGCGGGCTGTTCCGCCGGCTCTTTACCAGACTCATTCCCAGGCTCTGTGGCGGCCTCTGTCGACGCCTCTGCAGAAGTCTGTTCGGCGGGAGTGTCCGTGTTCGACGCGGTTTCGGCAGCAGCCGCCATTTGAAGGTTCGTCAACGTCGACGTCGGTTCAAAGGCAGGCTCTGTGACGTCTTCATCTGTGGCTGTGCCCGTAGCCGCTTCTTCTGTGACCGAGTCTGCGGTTGCATCTTCAGTGGGATACGGAACGATTGTGGTTACCTTCGTCACCGCGGTCACCGTGGTTAGTGCGTCGCCAGAATCTGTCGTCGTGGGGGCCTGTGCTGCCTCCTGATTTGAATCGGAAATGCTCGTCGGCTCAGCAGCAGGTGCTTTCTCCGTAGCCGTAGTGGGTACCGGGTCAGAGTCGGCGGTGTCCATAGTTTGCGGATTGGGTAACACTGGTATGTTTGACGGACTATCGCCCTGTTGTCGCTTCTCACGGAGTGCTGCCCAGCCCTCATGTAGGTTCTTGGGCCGTGCTGTTTGTCCCGGGGTGGCAGGTTGATCACCAACTACCGTTGGTTCCTGGCCGCCATTTGCCCGTGTATCTAAACGATGCTTCCTCAGTAAACGTTCGTAACGGCCATGTTTGGAAACACCATGGCTGGTCATGGTGACTATTCACCCCGCAGGGCACGTGAGTGTGAATAGGTCGAGTAGTAGGGCGACGCGGCGCTGTAGAGTGAACTAATGTGCTGTGAGAGAATGGAACGAGATGCCTGCCTGCACGGCACTCAAATGGGCTTGTGATTAGGCCCGTGAACCGCGATACTCAGATGCGATGCGATGCGAAAAGTACGAAAGAGCGAAGGAGCGAGTGGTCGTCAAGTCGGAGCGACGATAAGATAGTAAGAAAGTGGGTATCCAGGAAAGCGAGGTAGGAGAATCGAATTCGAATGAGATGTCAAGGAGCGAAGCAAACAATGTCTTTTGCAGGTAGTCGATTGAGTGTGGTCAAGGAGCGGACATCAGCAAACACTAACACAGGCTGCCGACAAAGGACTGGGGTTGGAAATGGAGGCCGCAAATCAACATGCGATCTAACCAAAGCGAGCAGTTAGTTTCTCGGCGACGAGGCCATGGCTCACAGCGACAGCAACACATACAGGAGAATCGAATAATGATTGAAGCGAAAGTGTTAAAAGTTTCCAGACTAGGCCATCATGAATATTCCCAGCAGATGGCAACGGCCGGTTATTCATTCCGTTCCGAAGTGATCCAGGTCTCAAGTGTCTTGTGGATTGAGGCTCCACGTTGACTCTGCAGACCCAAGGCTCTTCTTCTGCCCACTCCTCCCAGGTGGTGGCGTGCAATGAGGTCCGTCAACAGATGCCTCCGAGAAGAATAAGAATAGGACCAACGAAGAGAAAGATGGGGGAGAATCCCTGGGAGGGCAGAGGACAGGGACGACGAGAAGCGAGAGAAGGAAAAGAGGAGAAATCAGGAACAGGAAAGAAGCGAACACGAAAAGGCGGCTAAGAATAACAACACTAAGTGCTCCGTAATTAAATGAGATGACGGTCTTAGACCTGCAGACCCAGACTGACTCTCTAGCCTGCCAAGCGGGTCTCAGAACGGTTTCACTCGCCATCTTTTTCTTGACAGTGCGACACCACTATCCACTGCGCCCATAGTGAATCAACTGTTGTCGCACACGTAACCTGGTGCAGAAAACCGTTGCTAGAGCCCGAGACAGGCACCGCTTACCCATGGCTCGTCTGCCCATGGACGTGTCTGTTCGAATCCATCCTTGGATGTTCTGGCCGTCTGCCGAATTTGGGCCGTCCCCACCCCAGACAGTTCGGTGAGACACTCAGACACTGCAAGGGGCGTGTAAACAAACATGCAAGGTACGGCATTATTATTATCATTTTATTATTAACGCCGGGCTATTGGGCTTAGTTGAAGTCTGACGGACGACAGAATACTGATAGTGCTGAGGTGAGATTAATGTTGATACTAGATGGATGCACATTCTCTTTGCAGGGTAGATCCGTGATCAGGAATGGACTCTCTGGAATGTGACAGGTTGACGACCTTGGAGGAATGCTCAAACCCGGCGGTATTGGTCCTACTCTGTTTAGGTTTCGAACCGAGATGTCAATGGCCAATGCCCTATAGGCCGTCACTATCTACATACATGCAGGGCGGGCAGCCTTATCAAGGAGCCACATCGCGGTGGACGAGTAGTTTCAGTCATCCAATTATACAAGCCATCATCATGAGCTCCCCCAAACCTACCTACCTAAACTACCAAACATGCACGCACCTCTAGACCCGGCCCGTGCGGCCCATGATCCAAACAGACAAAAACGACTCGCCAGGAAAGTGTAAAGGGAAATTCAGTTTCAACGCTGTTACGACGAAGGGTATTAATAGGTCAGGCGCCTCAAAACGTCTCCAGCTCCTCACTCGCTTCGCCCTCAGCAGGGATCTCAAACCCTTCCTGTTGTAATCGTCAGTGTCGTGCTTTCTTCTCTTATGTTCATTCCGGTTGGCCCACCTCTGTCGAGTAAAGGATGCCCTGGATGTGTTTCACCAGTGAATCATCATCCTTCTCTAGTTCTGGGTCCGCCTCAACGGCGTTCTGGAGAAGCAGCTCAATATCCCGGAGCTTAGCAAAGTAGAAGTCGCGCTCCTTCTCCAATCCACCAATTGCGTCCTTGGTCGAAGTCAGCTCTGCCTGCAGCGCAGCCACGCCGGCAGAGGAGGCTCCTCCAGCAGCAGCAGGTCGGGCACGTCCGACGGTAGGAGTGGTTCCACGACGGGCACTGCTGGCAGAGGTCGCGCCAGCACGAGAACCGCCCGTAGGGGCTCCTCCGGAGGCCTTTCGGCGAGCGAGCGCATCGTAGTCTCCGCCCGGATAATGTTGGTCCCAGTACCTCTTTGTCCACTGGAGGAACTCCAGGTTATCCTGCATGCGGCATTTAGAGAGTGACTCGACGGGGATCGGCTTGTCGACCTGGTGACGCGCAAAGACGTCTATTGAAAGAGGAGCAGATTAGCCATCGATATCCATCTTCGGAGCAAGATTGGCATACTCTGAAGAACCTTGAAGTTCTGAAGATAGGCGTATTCCGTGTTGACGTTGAATTTTACCCGGGACATGGGGATGTCCACTATGAAACAATTTTGTCAGTTGTTCCCGTTCCACCAGCGCAGAGAATGCTGTCCGCCCGCCGCCGCTCCAAGGTAACTCACTGAATATGGAATCGAAAACCTGACATAGTGCAGCTCTGCAAGTTTAACGATCAGTAAACTGCCCACCAAAAACCCTCTATCTCCATTGACACGATCCAAAGCCATCAACGAGGGACGGTTGCAGAGCAAGGGGTTCGCTCATACCCGGTTCCGCACTGTTCGATTTTGGTCAAATTCAGCTGGAGCAGGTTGTTAAGCCATGCCAGCAGTTCTTGTCTGTTTCCGAGATAGCATTATTCGTCAGAATCCAGTCCCAAAACTCTTGCATATTGATAGGTGGCCGGGGGGTTGACGAACCTAGACTCGCCCATGGTGGGGTAAGAATTCGGGGAAGGTAGAGAATCGAGAGGGGGATCTAAGGATGGGCAAGAAGGATTGGCAGAAGACAAATGTCTCTAGTCGTTATCAGGAGTTTCCTGGTTATTTGTGTGTTGGTTTCCCGTCTCGGACGAGTAAATATGAAGGCGAAGATAGGTTTATTATTGTTGTTGGTTTCTGTCGACAGCAAAACCCACCCGACTGCCTTTGTTGACGCTAAGCCCCTCTAGGCCAATCACCGCCTTTCTCAGTTTCAGGCGATCGACACCTCAGGCCGCAAGGTTTACAACAATGCTCAATTTACTTAGTCTGCCCAGCTTTCAGCTGAACTGTCTACAACTTCAGAAGGCCATAATGTGAAGAAAATGAAAATTGTATTTCAACGCCAAGAGAGAATCTCTATCGCTAGCCAACCGAAAACAAAAACCCAACAGATAGATAAGGCAAATGATCTAGCAAATTTCTATGACTTTTCCTCTCATATCCCGCACGAGAATTCAAAAGATCTAGTATAGATGCCGTCTACTCTTCCAATAAATCTATGCCGTCTATGCCATAGCCAAAGTCCATAATAACCGCACGGGAGTCCTGGCTTGTAGCAAGAATCCGTCTATAATCCGATTTCACACTCAACATCCAGCTGGTAGTCCAGCCGGGGAAATCAATCGTGAGCTCTCCGGTCTGAGCGTCAAAGACCTTGACGCTCGTATCGTAGCTCCCACTGACAATCCGCTGATTCATGCTATCAAGATGCAGGGACCGAACCAACCCGGTGTGACCTTCGATCTCTTTAACCAGTTGGCCGGTATTGGCATCGAACTGATAGATCGCCTGGTCGTTTCCACCGGTGAGAACAGTCCGTGCATCGTCGCTGAATTCAACACACGCAAGTCCCCTATCCTTGCTGGCAAACTCCTTGACACAGAGACCAGACGCAATGTTCCACAACTTGGCGACGCCGTCTCCGCTCGCAGACACTATCAGATCGCCACGGAGCTGGACAGCATTGACTGGTCCACGGTGGCCGAGCAGCCTCTTCACCAGAGCACCGGTGTGTCTATTCCAAACACAAATTGTGTGGTCCTTGGAACAAGAGACGATATAGCGATCATCAAAGCAGACGTCCAGAACACCAGCTGTATGCCCCTCGAGGCGACAAATTGGTAGGTAATCGTTCTTGACATCCCAGACAATGCAGGAATGGTCAGAAGACCCGGTAACCATGATTTCATCGTCAAACTCGAGGCACAAAACAGATGCACTGTGGTACTCTGCTGGTTCCTGCTGCGGATCCCAGATCTCAGCGACAGGAGTCGGAGGAGGGCGAATGGTAAGAAAGGGCGACTTGCCCGACGCCTGCTGCTCCAGATCCTGAACCGGACCGGTGTGGGAGACGTTTGCAGGGGGTGGCCCAATAACCTTACGGCACGGCCATGGGTAATGAGCGTCCCAGACGCGGATTGTCTGATCGCGGGAGCCAGTAATGATCTTGTCCCTACAGGAAAATGAGCAACGGGCCAGAACAGACGGGGTATCGGTCAACATACTCATCGAATTGGACACAATAGACGCTGTCTGTGTGCCCCTGAAGGTAGATTGCTGCGGCTTTGCCCTCCTTCCACCGATTCTCCAAGGTACGGCGGACGAGGTAAAGCTTCTTCCAATCCTGAGTAAATGTATCCTTGCTGAGTCCAGCAGAGGGGGCTTTCCTAGCTCCAGCACCTGCAGGGCGGCGTGTACCGTAGCAAGTGCGGAACGCATGACGCCAAATATGTTGGGAGGAGGCCTGCTCACTCCAAGCACGCGAAACCAATCCACTACTCATCAAAGACTCAGGGTCGAGATATGAAAGAACCTGAGACATGATTTCCGTGGGAAAGAACGCCAAGGGGTCACGACGAACGAGGTCCGATTCGAAGTCCGAAAAATCAGCACGATCCTGTAGGATGATGCCAATGCCACTCTCCGAGTCTGGAGTCAGCTTCATATGCTCCACCCTGCGTACCATTTCATTCTGAGCCGCAGCAGCAGCGCGAGCGGCAGCACCAGAGTGGATATGGTCGGGCAGGACTGGAGGCTCGATTCCGTTGCCGGGAATTGGAAGCGGGATCGAGAAGCCTTCAACACTGTTGCGGCGATCGAAGTTATGTTCCTGGCCATCGTGGATAGTCCCATTATGATCGGCATGAGTGAGCGTGCGCGATGACTTGTCGCGGATCGTGACTGACAGACGGCGGCCAAGCGCACGCAGTCCATCCACCGGGTGGCGGAGACTCGAGAAGCTCTTTGCCCCGCGACGCCGATGGGCCGGCTCGGGGAAGTGGTTCACATCTTCCAAAACGGCATCTGCCATAGCATCTCCCGAGTCCACAAGGGACAAGTCATTCCACGAGTCATGTCCCAATGCCGAGGTCGATGTGGTAGACACCGCTGAGACGGTCGCGACCCGCGGTCGGGGTTTGAACGATAGGGACGGGCGACGTCGGTGGGAGACAGTAGGGGCATTATCTCGCGGACCCATTGTGAACAGAATTGCCTGCCAATTTGGCGTGATTGAGGATATTTCAAGCCGAAAACGCGTTGGGTGGTTTCGGTAGCGGGTGTTGATAAGTATCCCCCCTTTTTTACCCGAGGTCGAGCACGAGTCGAGAGGTTGGTGTGTTTGTAAAACAAAAAGCAAGGGGCTTTTAAGTTCTGGTAGCCCGGGGTATCAAAACTGAAACAAGAAAATAATAAATAAGAGACGTCCGAGGGCTGAGAATGGTCGCCTGGAAGTGTTGGTATAGTAAGGAGATAAGGCGACCGAAAAATACCCGATAACAATGGCAACACCGATTATAAAGAAAAAGATGGAGGAGAGCGAGGGAAGAATAGAAGGAACAGACGAGAAACAGAATACAAAAGAGAGAGGAGAGATGGGCGAGCCACGGAGAGAAGTCAGGAAGTTAAATCAACGCCCGAAAACTGTCAGGGAGAAAAAACATGCATTTTTAGATCTTACAGGGAAGAGCTGAGAGAGAAAGCCCGGGGCGGTGAAGCCTCTCTTTGCCTCCCAACCAACAAAGACTGGATGCTGTGGCGACTGCGCAGAAATTGCATGCAATCAGCGGTTGATGGAAACTTTTGTTCTATTTTATTTGCACACCGTCAATTGATTCTCCCTGCAATCCCGGTTTCTTCCCCGGGCTCCGCAAGAACAATCTTCATGTCCATCAGATCGATCCCCCATTATTGATCCACTTCCCCAGACTGCGGTGCCGAGCACGAGCCTGAGGAGCGGGTAATGCTAATATGGGGACCTTCTGGAAGAAGTACCTTGTGCTCTCAACAGTCAACATATACAAATAATATTCCATTCTACCACTTCTATCACGTCTGTAAACTATGCAAACTCCTTGTCATATCCCGTCATGGTAAACCGATAGTGCACATCTCCCTTTTTCATCCGCTCCATCGCTTCCTTCAGGCCTTCGCTGCCAATCTGCAGTTCTTCCACCCACCCCTTTAGCCCCTTGTCAGCCGCCAACTGCAGCATCTCCAGCGTCTCCTGTCTGTTTCCAATGTGGCTGGCTCCGATCAAAACACCATTGGAAATCAAATTCTGCGCTTTGATTACTTGTCCCTCCTCCTCAGGCAGTCCAACGCTGATCCATCGGCCATGAATATCCATCATGGAGAGGTATTTCTCTAGATCAAATCCCTTGGAAGAGTTCGCGCAGTTGATAACTATATCGAAGGAATACAGATGAGACTTCTCCCAACCCTCCTCTGCTGTAGCAATGTAGCCATCGGCTCCTAGCTTTCGCGCATCCGCCTCCTTCGCCCGCGACCGGGAGATCGCCCATGTCTCTGCGCCCAGAGCTTTGGCGAACATGACACCGAAGTGCCCAATGCCGCCCAGACCGACAATACCAACTTTCTTGCCGGGTCCGGCGCCATTGCGGACCAAGGGCGAGTACGCGGTCAGTCCGGCGCAGAGCATTGGCGCGACGAGGTTACTCTGCAGCGACTCGGGGATGGGGAAGACCCAGTGCTCGTGCGTGCGGACGTGCGATGAGTATCCACCCTGGCTGATAATGCCAGTATCGGGCCACTCAGAGCCGTATGTGTCGATCATGAGCACCTGGCAATAGTTCTCGTTTCCGTTCTTGCACTGCTTGCAATCGCCGCAGGAATATGACTGGGCGCCGACGCCGACGCGCTGGCCCTCTTTGATCAGGGTCACTTTGGGGCCAACGCGGATGGCACGGCCGATGATTTCTGCTCGGTCAGCATTGGATGTTTGCTTGCTCTTTTGTTCAGCGCCTTACCATGTCCAACGCAAAGAGGGAATTTCTGTGATCCCCATCCACCTATGACCCGTTAGTATATTTTGTCGAGGTTGACTGTGTGAACATACCGCTAATTGTATGTACATCGCTACCGCAGACACCGCACGCTTCTATCTTGATGTCGACGTCTATTCTGTCAGCTCGATCCGATGTCATACCGTGATCCACATACCATAATCGCCAAACGGCTTCAATTTGAACTGCAAAGGCGTTAGTTACCCAAGAGCCATCCTGGAGGGTGAGATGCGACATACAGAGCGCTTCTTGAAATCGGTATAGGTATTCGGGCTGTCAACCTGGAACCCCTCGGCTTCTTCGGGATACGGCATGTTTACTTTCGAATGAGATTAGGATTGAGACAGAAAGTGTCGTTGGAGGGCGGCACTATTCCTCGGGCACAAGCCGATATTTATCTCCCCGTTTGGAGTCAGACTCAACACGAGAACAATTTTACTTTCCTTCCCCAACAGAGTGGGGTGGTTTGAATGGCAATCTCAATGCCACGGTGATGGTCAGCTGGAGCCAAAATCCGACCAAACTGGTAATTCCAGTGACACTCAAGCTGGGTACTGTTGCATTGTTGCTACTTTTCTGGTTCTGGGCCTTTTGGTCGTTAAAGGCCGGGATGATCAGGATGCTGTGACTTCATTGACAGACTGTGATTATACAACAAGGTCGACAAGATACGTATCTACTTCTGATCAACCCGGCCTTTATCGACCATACTTGTTTTCGCCTCCAGCTGGAAAATTCTTGATGTTCACGATCAGCCCGGACTTTATCGCTTATGACATTCCCCCCTCGAGTAACTTACTACGTGAATGCTCTTTCAGATTCCACTCATGATAGGTGGACCAATTTTACCCGCACTTCAGGCCAGTTTTTCCACCTATCAGTACTCAATTCCAGTGTATGCAGGACGCTGTGTGGGGAGTGGAGTCGACCTGACATTTTCCGGGGCAATTATCGGAGATGCCTCCGATACTGCGGTACGTACAAACATACCCCGCGGCAGACAGATTCCTACAAGAAAAAATTGTTTCGCTCGTTGAGAACAGAAGGAAGGAAATGAAATGCATTGAGTATGCTAATTACGCAACATCAGGCAGCTTAAGCTCCACCTCCAAAGCTTCCTTAATCCCATCCGCAACAGCCTTAGCCTGCGCGTCACTGAGCCTTCCCAATGGCCGTCTCGGATAACCCCCATACCCATAGTAAGACTGAATCGCGCTCTTTGTCCCTGGGATCGCAGCCTTCGTAAGGACCCAATCCGCCTGACTCAACAAACCTTGCGCCTCTATCGCCTCCGTAAACCGACCCTCACCCCACAGGGTAAATATCTGCACACAGAGCTTGGGTATAACATTCGCGCCACCAGCGAGAATTGCCGACCCGCCAGAAGCCAACGTCTGCAGCGTAAAGTCGGCAATACCGCCGAAGGCAACGTACTCGTGCTTTGCTGAAGCCTTGGTAACAGGAACAGAGGACTTTGTAGGCGCAAGCGGGGACGCAGGCTTGATGGCGTGCAGGGCGCGCGCGACCCGCGTTAACTTGCCCGTGTTGGCACAGGTGAACTTCGTGCCCACGACATTGGGATGCTGCGAGATGCAGATGATGAGGTCCGAGTCCATATCAATGCCCGCGACGGCACCGGGGTAGTTGTACAGAATAACAGGGAGAGGCGAGGCATCTGCGACTGCTGTGAAGTACTCATACAGCGTCTCGTCATTGCCCGTTGCGTAGCGGTAGTAGCTTGGTGGGACGATAAGGGCGTACTCAGCACCCGCGGCGGCGAGGTCCTTGGTTAGTTGGACTGTGCCGCGGATGCTGTTCTCTGAGGCTCCGGCGATGACGGGGACATTTTTGAAATTGGCTTCGTCGAGGGCGGCGCGGGTTTCGCGGATAACGGTTTGTTTTTCTTCAAGAGTGAGATGGACAGCTTCACCGTTAGAGCCCATGCAGACGAGCCCGACTAGGCCGGCTTTAGCGAGGCGCACAGCGTGTTTCCGGATGGTTGGGGTGTCGAGGTCTTCTGTGTTGGGGTTGAAGAAGGTCATTGTTGGAGCGTACACTCCGGGGCGGAGGGGTGTGAGAGGCATTGTGATAGAATTCTATATACAGTCCAAAATTCAAGGTCACGTATATGCAGTATGAAAGAGAGTAAGAGCAAGGCTGCTGAGTCTTATATAGAGGGGTATAGTTCTGTATAGTAAATTGGAAACCCCACGCCTGATTGCCCGATCAGGATTAGTCATTTACCATCCCACGTGCCCCACCTTTAACCGGAGAAAGCGCCGGACGGCCAATTTCCACCAATCGGCAACTGAATTTCCTGTTTGAGCTCGGGCCATCAAATGCCGACTGTATCTACTTTCGTCACTGAAATGAAGCACAACCGCCTGAATCCCGGCAATTCAAGGCAAAATTGCGTCCATTGAGTGATTCTTCCGGCTCAGTATTTGTCCCGGCAGTGATTTAAAACACCAGGGTGCTGCATTTCGTCGGGCTGTATTTGCGCGTTGTCCCCGCTTCTCACTCTCTCTTCTTCCTCCTTCCCCTCACCCCTCCATCCATATCTATCCCAAAGCTTTGCAGCTACAGCTTCAAAATGGCCCCTCCCAGCGTGTTAATGGTAGGCACCGGCGAATACACCACCGGCTATGTCGGTGGTACCGCCTCCGGATCAGACAAGAAAGTGGGTGTTGTTGGACTGAGTCTTTTTGATCTCCGCCGACGCGGAAAGGTAGCCGACCTCAGCATGGTAGGCGTCTCAGGACGCAAGTTCCCAGGAATCCGTACGTCCATCACACATTCTGATAGCGAGGCAAATACTAACTCGACAAGGCGACCACCTCCACAAAAACATCACCCAAGTCTACAACAACCTCGACACCTCCTTCACCTCCTTCCCCGCCGACAATGCCACCGACCCCGACGCCTACAAAGCCGCCATCGACGCTCTCCCCAAAGGTTCCGCAATCACAATCTTCACACCTGACCCAACCCACTTCCCCATCGCAATCTACGCCATCGAGCGCGGCATCCACGTCCTCGTCACCAAGCCCGCCGTCAAGACCCTCCCGGAACACATCGCGCTCGTCGAGGCCGCGCGCAAACACAACGTTTTCGTCTTCGTCGAGCACCATAAGCGCTTCGACCCCGCCTACTCCGATGCCCGCGCAAAGGCCAAAAACCTCGGCGACTTCAACTACTTCTACTCCTACATGAGCCAGCCCAAGTTTCAGCTCGAGACCTTCAAGGCCTGGGCCGGCAAGGAGAGTGATATCTCCTACTACCTTAACAGCCACCATGTTGATATCTGCGACTCCATGGTTGGCAGCGACTATACCCCCGTTCGCGTGACCGCGAGCGCCTCAACAGGAACAGCCGTCGAGCTCGGCTGTGTCCCTGAGACAGAGGACACAATCACCCTGCTTGTGGACTGGAAGCACAAGACCGAGCCCGGGAAGGTCGCAACGGGCGTGTATACCGCTTCATGGACAGCGCCGGAGAAGGCCGGTGTCCACTCAAATCAGTATTTCCACTGTACGGACTGTCCCTCCAGCACCATCCCCTTATATAACTTAAAAGATTACTGACGAGCTTCAATAGACATGGGTGCCAACGGCGAAGTCCGCATTAACCAAGCTAAGCGCGGCTACGACGTCACAGGCGACGACTCTGGACTCGCCTGGTTAAACCCGTACGTCTCTCCTCCCTCTTCTACCTGTGAATCAGCCCCAAGCTAATATTCCTCAACCAGATTCTACATGCGCTATGCCCCCGATGAAGAGGGTAACTTCGGTGGCCAAACGGGTTACGGGTACATAAGCTTCGAGAAGTTCATAGACGCAATCACGGCGCTAAACGAAGGCCGAGTGACGCTGGATCAGCTGGACGCGCGCCCACTACCGACGCTGAAGAATACGATTGCTACGACGGCGATTTTGCATGCGGGACGTGTGAGTTTGGATGAGAAGAGGCCTGTTGAGATTGGGGAGGTTGATGGGAAGTGGGCTGTTAAATAGGTTATAACTACCTTTTATATATACGAGGATTGAAAAGGTCCTGTACAAATACTCTATACTCAACTTGGAGAAAAGAAGTAAATATTTTTTGATTGAATGTAGCTATGAAAAGTTGAAGACCTATTTATAATAGTATGTCTCCGGGCTAGTAATAAGCAAGGAAACCTATATGAATAGGCCTTCTATCGCTATGTTCAAGAAAGAGGTTTGCAAAGGTCGTCCTCCCCCTGGACAACCACAGACCAGTGGTCAGGGTGGTCAACAACACCACCGGCAACGGTTTTGCCCTTGTACTCATCCCTGCATTCATTGGAAAGAACCCTGACGCTGTCGGCAATGTTTTTCTTTCCCATGGTGCGAGGCTCATCGGAGTCGGTACAGAAGCGGACGCTCATACCATCCTTGCAGAATAGGCCCTTGCACCCGTTCGGGTTAACTGTGATGGTAGGTGGTCCGTGTTCGATGAAGCTGATAGCCTCCGGGAACATTTTGATGTCGGCGTGCAGGGCTTTACCCCAGCAGTTGACGGTGTGTTGGCCGGAGACGGCAGTGGCCAGCATGACAATGGCAGAAATGGCGGTGTTGAGACGCATTCTGAAGGTCCGAAAGGCTGAGAGTGAGAAGGGTAGTCGAGATAGCTTGTATGACAGAAGGGGTGAGCCGAGTAAACAGGTTGGGGAGGTTGGTTGATGGGTACCTTATGATCGCTATTGAATAGCTTCAAGAGTTCCTTAATAGAAAGGAGATGATCGTTGACGAATAGAGATGGTGGATGCTAGCAGGGATTATCCCGGGTTCACAGCCTGTGGAAATACTCTGTAGTCAACTTAGAGAGAAGAAGTGCGTATATTCTCATTAAACATGGCTATGGAAGGCCTATTTATAATAGTACATCTCTGTGTTAGCAATGAGCGAGGAATCTATGGAATCCAAAGGTGAAGTACTTGTTTACGGTATAAACGGTGAATCGTCCTCCTTGCCACTTTGATATTGATGGAAGAGGTGAAGGGATAGTTCTTCACCTCCCATATCAATGTCAAAACGGCAAGGTCGACATTCACCATTTTTATAGTACACGAAGTCTTCACTACAGGGTCACACAAGGAAACCTCGCTTGATCCTAGCGTGAGAATAGAAAGGTATAAACAGGCCTTACATAGCTATGTTTAATGAGAATCCATGCACTCTTTCCATATTGACTTTGTAGAGTTTCCACGGAGTGGGATGCTGTCCCGGGCGGAGTCGTAGAAGACCCAGAGAGATATCGTCAATGCTAACAGGTCCGAGGAATAATATGTTGGGAGGATAGGATAACTCAGATGTATGTATTGGGTAAATGATGAGCATGAAATTCTAGGACCTGAACTGCTAACACCGGATGATATATGGAAAGTACTGGATGTAAAAGACTAAAGATCCCGAGAATAACACTGGTATGGTGATAATAGACAAACAAACTCCCAGCGCCAAACCATCCATCCGTCCTGCGCTCTGCCATGCCTCTTCGATCTAAAAAAACCTAGAACTCGCCAATTTCAAATTTCCCAGAAACAAAATTGCAATTTCGTAATTCTCGTATCGTGTCCCATTGATTTAGCGGCACTCTCATCACCGACGGGAGCTGTGTCTGGTGGCGCTCTGCGTGCCTTTGCTGAGTTTGACTCGACATTCAGGGCAGTACCACTTTGTTGTGCGACTGGGGACTTCGGAAAGACCGACGCAGTCGAGGTGGAACCATTCTCGGTCACACTGTTGATGGAAGTTAGCATTGAAATACAAGTATAGAATACAGAGGGACGTACGTCTTGGTTCTCACAGCAAATCATTGTCCCGAAACTGACGTCTCCACAGATACAATACCGCGGTTCGTTGACATCGATTTCTTCTAGCACGCCATCTTCATCAATGCGGATGTCTTGTCCCTGCTCCCGGGTCCCTATGCGCTTCCTGCCCGGTTTAGCCTTGCGGCGTCCATAGCTGACTGCGGCGCCGCCGTTCGGGCCGTTTGACACTGGCCCGGGGGCGGGTCGCTTGCGACGCCGAGGGGGCGCACTGACGCTGCCTGCGCGAGATCCCTCAGGAACTGGGGTCTTCCTGGCAGGTGTAGCACTCTTCCGGCGAAGCTCCCTTGCCACATTCAAAACAGGATCTGCCGCGGCCATGGAGCGGTGGCGCGAAGGAGGTCGAGAGTTTGATGGCGTCGAAGTGGCTCCCTTTGACCTAGTCACGGTGGATACCACGGCTGCTGCTGGAGTCTGTAATTCGGGCGAATCTACTTTGATGCTAGGCGCCTCATCTGTCGCAGGCGGAACAGGTGCACCTGTCGGTGAAGCTTCCTTATATATCTTCCGACGCTTTGCTAGACTTCGTGTAGGTCGACTCTCAACGTCCTCGGGTAGATCGTCGTGTTCCGGAACTATCGGGCTGCTGCTCGTGTCGAGTTTCCGCTTTTTCAATAATCGGCTTGGTTTGTCCGCCACTGCCAGAGACTCCTGCGGACGATCAGCACCGATGGAGATAAAACCTTGAGAGGTGGACCCGAGCTGACCTAGTCGCTTGGCTTCTTCTGCCTCCGCAGCGGCTAAGGCGGCTTGTTCCCTCGCCTGGTTTTCACGTTTGAGCTTTTTGGCTTCGTTCAGTTTCATGCCTCGATTGCTCAATTTCAGTTCAACCACGCCTTCGGAGTCCTTGGTTGCGTCGCTTCGACGGGTCAGGAGTCCAGGAATGAAATTGTTCATTATGTCGTCACAGTCCAGAAACTGGGTCCCATTGCGCTCGGCCTCTGCCTTAGCTGCCCGGTATGCCTCCCAGCCACGGCCGCGAATAGCAAGTTCACGATGAATCATCACCTCACTTGGTTGCCAAACCGCATTCTTTTTCATTTTCTTTCGCAGTTTAGTCATCTCCCACTCGGTCAGGCGCAGCCATGGTAAATCTTGGCTTCCCGGTCTTGCGTCTTCAGGAGGAGGCTTCAGCATCGCCAGAGCACTGCTAGTTGAAATGCCTGCAGACGCCCTCAGACCAGAAACTGACTCTCCTGAAGGCCTTGAGCGGCGCGATTGTTTATTTTTCTTGCTCTGGCCCGAGATTTGAGTGGGAGTAGACTTGAACTCAAGCTCATTGTCTGAATGCTCTGTACTGGCGAGTGGAGAGTCAGGATGTAATCCCGCAAGATGATCTTCTGCGACCAATGACCGACGAGACCTCGACTTCTGGCCACCTCTCCCACCATCCAAGCGCAGTGTAATTCGCGTCGTTGTGGGTGGTCCATCGTCACCCTTTTTACTCGTGCGCGGGCGTTTCGCGTTGGTAACAGGCTGAGGGGGGGGAGTGGGCTCGCGCGAAGGGGGCTTGGGCAATGCCTCGAGTTTCTGTCTAATAGAGTCTAGGCGGTTGAAATGGCGGTCGACGACTTCGTATAAACGACAAGCCTCGGCATAAGCTGATTCACGAGCATTGATTGCGCTATCGAGGTGGTCTGATATATCTCGGCGCAGAGAGCAAGGGTCCGGACGCGTGTCAGAAGGGAGATCGGGAAGCTGGCCATACTTCGTGGAAAGCTCATGAACATCCTGCGCGCTGTCCAGGTAACGCTTATCTAGGCCGCGGATGAGAGTAAGAGAACGGAGTAAATCAGCAGGGAGGTATTCAGTGTAATCAATAAAGTCAGTCACGGTGGCCTGAGCGTCAGGGTCAAACGGTCCATCCAGGATCACCCCTCCCGTATCATTGTTGAACTCCGCCATGCCAGCTAGTAAGTAAAGCAACAGGGGGTACGACGGCGGAGTGTGGCTGTTGATATAGGGAGAAGCAGGAGATGGAAGCGGAAGTAGTCAGGGCTCAATAGGCGACACCATGCGTGATGATGCAGCCATAAGGGTAATTAAGAGAGCCTCGGTGTAGGAGCATGAGCCAAGGTTGGGTGCGAACAGGAATGCGACAAACAAGTGAGGTGCCGACGTGTATGGATAGAGACGCAGGGACAAGGCGTGTAATGGGCGACGCGGAGTTCCGTTGACATCGGTTCAATGTTGTTCCGCCCCAGCAAAGCTGATCTGGCACGTGACTTTTGGAGCTGTCGATGACTAAGATTATCCCCGGCTTTATGGCCGACCCGATCACGTGCATGTATTTCCACCAGAGAAGTCACCATGAATCGGATGCCCATCCGAGTCTCTCTCGGCATTGGAGAGGGGTCCAAGCAGGTTTATATCATAAGCGATGGCCCACTCGAGGAATCTCATCAGTTTTCCGTCTGAGGAACACGGTGCCATCAAACCGCAGAGACATCAGGCCAAGGTCCATACAATAATATATTCACGCCTCAAGGCACTTACAAGATGGTCGTTGAAGTGAGACAATATCATTTGTTCCCCACAGATCTCATTCCCAACTCGCCCAGGCCTCTACTCCACTACAGAAATGTCCTAACCAAGAAGCCTGGTGCCTCACACTGCGACCCAGGTGAAGTATGGGACATGTTCACCAAGAACGAATGGAACGTGCAGTGGATATTCCGCTACAGCGACACCCAAGTATCTCACTACCATTCTAAAGCGCACGAGTGCATGGCCGTTCTTTCTGGAACAGCCACTATTCGATTTGGCGTTGCAGACACATCACCGGATATGGTGGAAAACACCTACGGCTCTGCGTGGGAGAAAGGGGGTGTTACGTTGGACGCTGAAGCTGGTGACGTGTTTATTATACCAGCAGGCGTGGCACACAAGACACACAAGACCAGGCCCGAGGCGGAATTTAAGCTCATGACACCGGGGTCGGGACATGGTATTGAGGCCGATGACCCGAAGAAAGCGTTATCGGAGATCAAACTGGACGGGTTTACAATGATGGGGGCTTATAACGGGGGCGAATGGGACTTCGTCGCGACTGGGGGGGACTTCGAAAGGGTGTGGTCGGTTCCGAAACCCAAATACGATCCTGTTTTTGGAGACAAGGAGAATGGGCTTTGCAGAAGATGGAATGGCAGCAATACACAGCCTAGGGCGAGTCTCTAAGCGTGCACCTCGAGATCCCACGAACTGCATTCTAAGACATAGCATGATGTTTTGAACGTTCCAGTGTATTTAGAGAATGGTGGGCTCTGTTATTCCATCCCTTTTTGGGGTGAAAATAAGACTCTAGAACATGCCGGCGTACAGTTGAGCTTATGTCGAGGCATATAAGTATTGTAAGATTGGTCCAAGATCCTCGAGCTTATTTCAAATTGTGTCCTGAGAATTCACAGATAGTGGAACTAAGCTTTTAAATATCTACTATGTCTAACCATGCAACCAGCGAGGAATACTGGTAATGCCCGCAATTTGCTCGCAATCAACAATATCTTCAACTCACTCAAACTGAAACTGCTTTTCTTCTCAATCCCACGCCCAGCTTGGCATCTCAGAATTCACCATGTCCCACAATGAGCTGTTTTGGTGGATTCACACGGGGCTGGAGGGTAGAGTGTTTGTTGTGTGACTTGTTCCCCGTTTGCAGTTCTCGACAGGGAAGAACATGCAAGACAGGACCCCATCTGCCGACCTCGACTGCTTTTCCCCTTCCTCTTCTTTTCATCTTCAACAACCTTCAATTCTTCCGAATTCGACGAAACAATTGACTCAGTCTGAACCGTTAGCATCATGGGTGCAACAGAGCGCCTGGAGCTCCTCTTTGCCCAGGACTCAGCTATACTTCAGATAAACACTCACCTCCGCCCTGCACCTCCTGCACTCCCAATTGCAGAGTCGACCACCGCTGATCATACAGTTCTCCCTCTTTCAGAAAGTTCTGGAAATCGATCTGACAAGCTCAGTGTTTCCGTAGAGGAAGCCAAGAGCATATCTCCAGTCCTCGATGCTGTGCATGGCCCTCACGATACTGCACCTAGCCCTCACGATGGAACTTTTTGCCCCATGACAGCCATCTCCAAGTTTCCATACCATCATATTAGAGGAGACCTCATGCAGCGTGTGGTAAGCAAGTTCTTTGACAAGGGCCAGTTTTGGGATAGGCCCTGGGACCTGTAGGTGCTTCCTGGCTTGTCCTAATTCTCGATAACATACACTAATGCACATAGATACTACATTCATACGCCCGCTCGTCTTGGTGGACGCCCGCTCGTTCTCGTTCCTGCGTCCCAGGTCCGGAAGTTCTTTCGAGACATCAACAACGCGCTCGAATGTACACTCTCACTTCCACCCGATGAAGAGAAGGGGCTTGTTCTCAGATTCAACCGTGACGGATTCCCGCAGCCTACCCTCCTAGGACACTCGGACAGCCGAGCCACTAAAGATCGTCTGGAATCGGATATCCCGTCAAACGGCAGCCTCAAAGTTCGACCAGGTGAGATGGACGAACAGTGGATAGCATTTGAAAAGATGATGGAGGCAGCTGTGTCTTCGGCCAAATCCAAATCCAAGTCCAAGGCTAAGAAGCAGCGCCTTCGCATCCAACGCGACTTGAACACACAGGATACCATCAGACGAGCACAGTGTTACCTTGGTCTGCGTGCAGACTCCACTGACCTGATCGACTGCAAATGGGACGAGGACTCTCTCCCCGACCCAGAGTCCCCGCGCCTGGTAGTAGACAAACCGGCTCCTTATCCATTCTGGAGAGAGCCCATCTTTATTAGTATTGACGTTGAGGTCAACGAGCGCTGTCACACTGAAGTCACAGAAATCGGTATTTCAACTCTTGACACTCGTGAACTCATAGGCCTTGCGCCGGGGCAACGAGGCGAAGAGTGGCAGTCCCATATCCAGTCTCGTCATCTCCGAGTAGAAGAATACGCACGCCACGTCAACCGGCTGTATGTCCGCGGGTGCCCAGATAATTTCGACTTCGGTACTAGCGAATGGGTTTCATCCGATGATATATCAACCACAGTCCAGAAGAGCTTCGCCCACCCTACCTTTTTTGACGGGCCGGACAAGAAGCCCCGTCCATTGGTGCTCGTCGGTCACAGTCTCGATGCCGATATCCAGTATCTCCAGCTTGCAAATGTAGAAATGGTTGAAGAGTCCAGCGGAACTTCCAAGTTCGCCGACCGTATCGACACTGCATCATCTTTTCAGCTTATTCGCGGTGAACTGGAACCACGATCTCTGGGCGCGGTCATTTATGAATTGGGAATGACTGGATGGAATTTGCACAATGCTGGTAATGATGCTCGTTATACGCTACAGGCACTGGTTGCCATGTTAGTGGCGCACAGAATTGATTCGCAGTCTACCTCGACGTCTCAAGAAGCCTGTAAAGAGGAGTTTGTTGTGCTGGCGCCTCATGCTACAGTAACGCTTGAGGAGCATTCCTGAGTTATCCGCATTGCATATTTCAAACTCCACGTGAATTTACATCTCTACCTTAGTCTCGTAGACTTGTCCACATGTTTACTAAGGGAGTGTACCTCGATATTAACCGAATGTGTCTTATTTAGCAAGGTTAAACACATTGCCATTCG
Source organism: Aspergillus puulaauensis (assembly GCF_016861865.1). Lineage (NCBI taxonomy): Eukaryota > Fungi > Ascomycota > Eurotiomycetes > Eurotiales > Aspergillaceae > Aspergillus > Aspergillus puulaauensis. Next base: position 1,792,263 of record NC_054859.1, read on the forward strand.
AAACCTAATGGATTTGACAGCTGATTGATACTACGGATATTTCAAATATGTTTTCAACCAGGTATCCTTTGCCTCTTAACTTCAATCGCTGGCTAATATCAAATGTTTCAGACAGAGAGGCCATGTTTTATAACGTAGTTCGTACCTCCTTCCTTTGTACAAGAGCTTAGATGGTGTCTTCACAACGACGTACGCAAAATTGAGTTTATAACAAATGGCAGTAGAAAGCCAAGGAAGAACCACTTATGGATGTTTATGAGTGAGACCTTCTGAGGATGTGGGCCTGGTAAATAATCAAAGACATAGGTTGTGCTTTAGTAGGTGGTACTAGCTAGAACAAGATTGACGCGTACTTATACATTTGACGTATTTCTCACCTTCCGAAGAATGACACAAATCTCCGACGGATTTTGAGAACGATCATCAGACATGGCAGGAGAGACAGGAATCTTGAATGATAATGCAGACAGGACATCATCTCCGACATGGTACTCCTAGCGTGTCTCGGTGGCTAGACTAGGCTTTTTCAAGACATTATCTCGATCAAATTTCAGCCATTCATGCTCTCTAATTTGATTGCACACTGAGTGCAATGGAAACCTCAGCTGGCGTGATTGCCGAAATTTCGACTCCCCCCAAGTGTTACGTTTTGAAGGCCGGAAACAGCGTTTTCAGCCTGAGTCCAACCAAGCCCAACTGAAAATATTTAAGTGGCTGTTTATGTTTATTTACTGGCGTCGGAAGTTTTGGTAATCAAGATTTGGGATCCAACAAAGTCCCTAAGGATTGTATGCAATGGACGAAAACACATGTATACTAAAAGACGGGAGTGGATGAGATGAGAATTGGATAACATGCTTATGCCGACGGCCAATACCCCCGAAAAAAGAAGGTCATGCAGGGTTAAATCTGCTATCGAGAGTGTGTTGGTTCATGGACAATCTTGTTGCAATTGACACGCATCTGGTTTAGTGACCTTGAGTTATGTATGAATGCTATGAATGCTATGCCTACAGCTATATATTTTGTTATACCATACTAGTACTTAGACGATGGAAGACCCTGCGCTCCAGGCCGTGAAAACGTGGGAATGCATATCGGGAACGTATTCTCGATTATAGTATGGGCTTTGATTGTTATGGTATCTACTGAGTTGACTGCATGAGGAAAGGGAGGATTCGCCAATAGCTCGACATCTCATACGCCAAGCCCCATGGAATGTCTGTCTTTGATCGAAATGCTGGCCGGATTTCTTGCATTGCATTGCAAGTGTTCTAGAATGATTCATGCGCTACGCTGGGTCAAGACCAAAATTTATCCCTACAATTCATATGACCTCCGGGCCAGACAGTGAAGCCATGTAGACTTGGCGGTTCACTTGGCGCGCCCGCATGCTATCGGTTGGCAGGGCGAAGGCCCAGGCAGGTATCATTCCTCCGTCCTGCCAAGCAACATTCCATGGCAGATGCACCAAATACGTAATAGCTCCGCTGCCCAGGAGATCCAGGGAGGAGAGCCTTCGCCGATATGAGAACGGGGATCGGGGGAGGGGAGGGGAGGATGACCCAATGTCTGGATTCTGGAACGACTCAGCGAACATGTTCTAATCATTTATGATATCACGCTCATGGCCTGACAACTTCCTGGTAACCCCGGGACAATCTCGGGAGAATGATTTGGCAGCCGGTTGTCGCCTAGCATACCAGGTTACCAGCATACCCTGGGGTAGGGCCGCCTGAGGACTGCAGTGCAACATGTTGCGCAATCACTTGACGCGCTTGCTCTGACGCTCAGAAAACGGGCAATTTTAATCGTGGACGTGCTGTGCCGGCAAAAAAGATGTATCCTGCTGGCTTGGTGAGGATACACACGTACCAACTAGAGCACCCACCCAGCATTTTGAGTTCGGCGAAACAACAAAGCCACAGCAAGCAGGGCCAGACAGAACAGGCAGCATTATTCGGGGGAATGGAAATGGCCAAGCGAGGTTGCCATGGTGGTCTGACTAAGTCGACCCTCCACCTCGCCGAGGCTTCCAAGACTCTTGTCCAAGAATTTCTTCCAAGACTGCCCACGGAGCGGGATTGTCGAGCCAAGGCCATGACTGTGGTTAACTCCAGCATGTGGAGAAGGAGGCAACACTGCGTGTTCTGGCTATCCCAATCAAACCAATTGAAAGGGGCAGCATATTTTCCAAGACCAGAAAACCTGGAGAATTTGCAGGAATTAGGCGAGAAGGCCTGGGGATTTGGGAGCTTGACTAATATTAATAATGAGCACGTTCTTTGATCTCAAGGGGTCTGAACTCTGGTCCGTTGGAGTACCAGGCCCTGTAATCTGACCGTATTATTTCCACGACTCGGAGTTTCACACATCTGCTTGGGACCAAAGGGCTCCGCGGGCCCCATTCATGGTTCTGAAGACCCCAATTTGCTTCTTCGTGTTGAAACGCAGGATTGACCCAAGTCAGTGTCAGACGCGAGTCAGATAGATAAATAATAAGGCCAGACAGCCAACACCGCAAGAGTCAGCCCATTTGTTACAATGCTTAAAATAGAATCGGGTACGGTGTATACATAGGTGCTGTACGAAAGAAAGTGCCTGTTCTCAGCCGGAGCTGCCGGCGCATGCAGTGTGGAAGCGCTGTGGCGTTTTTTTACTGAAATGAACAATCACGTGGCTAGACTAGTGGTTTGTATTGCTTGGCGAAATAGAGCGAGTTGACTCAAACTCATTGGTTCATCCTATCATAGCCGCAATAATATTATTGCAGACGCAACATGGTACTAAGAAAGCAGTTTCCAATTCACATCATGGATCCCGTTCATCTGGACAACCACTGATGGGAGCGAAAATTACCAGTCAGATACGCCATAGTACCACACAGTACCGCTACTCGGCGCTACCACGCCACTGCCCCGCACGCTTGGCCCGGGCCCGACGAGGAGTGGCTCTGGGCTTCTGCAAAGGCCCAAAAAGCCAAGCAAAAGTCCGGCTGGATGACCCCAAGAAGTCCGCCCGGCTGTGTTTCTAGGCAAAGGCTCGGCTTTTTCAGTCCGCACTGCCCAAGCCTTTCCCCCCCCCCCCCCTTTCCCAAGACTTTCCTAACTTTCCTCCCTTCCCCTATTTCTTGTCATTCTGTCTTATACTTGGCCTTTTCCCACATTTCTCCCACCCCCCCTTTCTCTTCTCATCACTAGCCGTTTTGCTGTCCTGTTACTTATTTGTTTAGACACGCGTCTCTGGTACAACTGACCGACCGTGTCTGATCGATCACACACGAACTTGCTTCCTGGCCATCATCAAATCGGCCTCTGTCTGAGCTGTGATTCGTTTTCGCGACAAAAACGCCCTGGTTTCGATTCAGAGTGCTGAATCCCCTTCCGCTCAACACCAAGAAACGACAAGAAATCTCTTGGCAATGTCGGACCAAGACACAGCAGCCTCGACCGTGGCCGCTCCTGTGGTTGCGCCGACGCCGCAAGAACAACCAATTCAGCAGCCTGCTGCACAGGTATCGTCGGTCGCTTCTCCATCTGTGACCGCGACGGCAGCTGCTGCCACTGCCGCCGTGACCAGCCCTCAAGTTAATGGCAATGCCGCCTCTCCTGTTGCCGGTGCCTCATCATCGGCCTCTTCTGCATCTCGTCCAGCTGAGGAACTCACCTGCATGTGGCAAGGCTGTTCGGAGAAGCTCCCGACCGCAGAGACTTTATATGTAAGTCAGAGTTTACCCTGTCCCTACGGTCGCGTTCGCCTGCATTGATTGAAACGGAAACAGCTAACCTCGCTTTTGTCGTAGGAACACGTTTGCGAACGCCATGTTGGCCGAAAGAGCACAAACAACCTCAACTTGACTTGCCAATGGGGTAGCTGTCGGACTACCACCGTGAAACGTGACCATATCACCTCGCACATTCGAGTCCACGTTCCTCTGAAGCCACACAAGTGTGATTTCTGTGGCAAGGCATTCAAGCGCCCTCAGGATTTGAAGAAACACGTTAAAACGCATGCCGACGACTCGGTTCTGGTGCGGTCACCAGAGCCTGGCTCGCGCAACCCTGATATCATGTTTGGAGCAGCCAAGGGTATGTTCCTTTTTCTCATCTATATTACGCTTTACAGACTAATTGAATCACCAGGCTATGCTCCTCACTACTTTGAGCCCACGATGAACCCTGTTCCCAGCCAGGGATACGCCCATGCGCCTCCTCAGTATTACCAGGCTCACCACCCTCCTCAGCCATCGAACCCATCTTACGGTAACGTCTACTACGCTCTGAACACTGGGCCTGAACCCGGTCACGGTTCATATGAGTCCAAGAAGCGTGGATATGATGCGCTCAACGAATTCTTCGGCGACCTTAAGCGTCGGCAGTTTGACCCCAACTCATACGCTGCTGTGGGCCAGCGCCTGCTCAGCCTACAGAACCTGTCTCTGCCCGTATTGACAACCGCACCTTTGCCCGAATACCAGCCAATGCCCGCTCCAGTGGCTGCTGGTGGTTCATACGGTGGTGGCGGTCACCCCGCTCCTCCATACCACCTTCCGCCAATGAGCAATGTCCGCACCAAGAGCGATTTGATCAACATCGACCAATTCCTGCAACAAATGCAAGACACGATTTATGAGAACGATGACAACGTTGCGGCGGCTGGTGTCGCACAGCCTGGTGCGCATTATGTTCACGGTGGGATGGCTTACCGTGCAACCCACTCGCCGCCTACTCAACTTCCTTCCGCCCATGCGACAGCCACGGCTGGCGCCCCTGTCATTGCAAACACATCCGCACACTCTCCTTCTGCTAGCACGCCTGCACTGACGCCTCCCTCGAGTGCGCAGTCGTACACCTCGGGCCGATCTCCGATCTCCCTCCCATCTGCTCACCGTGTTTCACCACCTCATGAGAGCGGCTCCGGCATGTACCCTCGTCTTCCCTCGGCAACTGAGGGCATGACTGCTGGTTATCCGGCCTCGTCAGGTGCTGCGCCGCCTTCCACTCTCGGCGGCATTTTCGACAATGACGAGCGTCGTCGGTACACTGGAGGTACCCTGCAACGAGCGCGCCCTGCTTCTCGGGCCGCTTCGGAGATGGATCTATCCAGCGATGACAAAGAGTCTGGAGAGCGAACTCCCAAGCAAATTTCGTCCAGTCTGATTGACCCCGCTCTCCACTCGGGATCGCCAAGTGATGATGATGTAACGAGGACCGCCAAGGCTGCAACAGAGGTGGCCGATCGGTCGGACGTCCAGTCAGAGTGGGTTGAGAAGGCCAGACTCATTGAGTACCTGCGCAACTACATTGCCAACCGCCTGGAGCGGGGCGAGTTCAACGAGGAGCTGGAGAATGGCAATATTTCACGGTCACCAGAGTCGAGGGCGGATGAGGACATGGAGGGAGTAGAACTTGGCTCCCTTCCTCGCTCACCGGGCCCCGTTCCAATGAAGAGCGACGGGGATAATGTGCTGTACCCAACGCTGCGGGGATTGGACGAGGACGGAGATTCCAAAATGCCTAGCTAAGCAGGTTGAAAGTTTACTTTGTTTCATACTTGGATCTATGTTTTGATGTTAATAGCCCACTCGTTCTGTTTCCTATGTGTTGTCGGCGTTAGAGGGTTCCATTAGGCTGAGTTCTATCGGAGTTACTACTTAGTTGCGATTGTAATTATTGAAATTTCTGCCTTCTACCAATGGGTCTTCCATTGATGTGCCTATTATTATTATATCCTCTCCGCCCGATTGTGAAATCGAATCTCATCTTCATTAAATCCACTATCACTTGTCTACTCCGTACAGTTTTGTTTTGGGAATAAAGCGACTTTCTGCAACCAGCTGCACAAAGTAAGTAGTACTACTAGTACCGCCAGTGGGTGGTGAACCCAAGGCGAGCGAGAGCTGTTTTGACTGAGAACTTCCCAGACCGTTTTCGACCATGTTTATTTGGCTAGTCCAGTGGGCCGTGGATTAATGCTACGGTGCCCTTGAAGAAAAGGGTCGAGAAAGTGGGTGTAGAAGCATTCCACAGCTCTTCCAGCGATCCCGATCTTGGTCGCAGGGATCGCAGCCGGGAATGACGCAAACAGAAGGTCAAGACAGGATCGATCCATGGACAAGCAGTGGGCAAGATGCGCTTATTTATTTGCATCTCCTCGTGTTCTTGAGAGTTACTTGCAGAGAACCAGAGAAAGGTCGAGTCTGGAGTGGTCGAGTGTTGTCGCTGCCTGCATCCGGAAAAACATCATCAAGTTTTGGAGCAGCGTGCCATCAAAGCGTTTCCTTCTCGCTTGTCGCTCCACTAACAGCCTGGGTGGTTTTGTTTAAGGCTATAATAAAGACGATAAGACAGGGCAAAAGTCAGAGTGCAGGACGATAGCCCATGTGCCGATCAGTGTCAACTGCAGAGGGAACTTGTGAAGTCAACTCCACAGGAAGCGGTCACCGTTAGAAACAGAAACAACGTCACTTTCTTTCTTTCGCCTCCAGTTTCGCCTGCTTTATTATTCACCCGCCTTTAACTTCTTTGGGCAGCACGTTTCCTGCATCGACTTCGGAGTACTTATCTGTTTATCTGATCGCTCTTCTCTGTTCTTTTCTCCTCCTGCGTCCGTCCTACAGTTCTGCACCCCACCCAAACAACCGAACTCCCCGCGGTGGCTGGTTTTCCCATTCCTCAGCCACCAATTCGCGTCGCCTTGCGCGGTGGCAAACCCTGCTGAATCCTTGGTTCTGCCGTCCAGTTCGTCCATCTCGGCCTCTTTAGGTCATCATTTGTTGTCGCCATCACTCGTCGTCCGGTCTGGATTTTCGTTCGCTGACTGCGCGGCCCTCCAGTCTGACTATCCACCGCTAAACCCGGATAAACGCGCACCACTCGCCTTCGAAATAATTTGTTCTTCTACATCTACACTCACCCTGGTTGATAAACAATAACCGACTCCAGCGAAACAGGCGAACGCACATTCGAGAAACCAAGTTGGATTATGCCTCTATCTAACCGCCGTCGCGCGCGGCGCAAGGAAATTCAACTCCAAGAAACCTCGGACGCAGAGGCTCCGGATTCATCGCCCACGCGACCCTCAAACAAAAAGCGCAAGGTGCGTATACGACCCCAGAGATCTGCACGCATGCATTTTTCGGCCCTCTTCCCGACTCGCAACTTTTTTTTTAATTCTTTTATTCGGTTTTTTTTTTTATTTGAATGATTGCTAACTAGACGCGTGCGCTAGGTTGACCACCGGACATCGCCTCAACTCTCGAGGGTCAAGGCCGAGTCCGGGGACGAAGCGGATGGCTCTTCCCCCGAACGTGAATTATCCGAGAACCAGGACCTCGTCGACCTAGTCATTTCTTATCTCCAAGTCGCCCGCGAAGAGCTTCGCGTTCTTCGAGACCACTCGAACGCGAAAACCGAGAGCAAGCAGAGCATCCGCGCATACGCCAAGATCGCCGGCAGAAACTGGACGTACTACGTGAAATCCCTTCATGTCAACATTGGCCGCGAGCCGGACCGCGAACAAAAGCTGGATGAGCAATCGAGTCCTGTCACAATCGCTGCGCGAGCGCTTCCGGAAGTCCACGTAGATCTGGGCCCCAGCAAGTTCGTGTCGCGCCTTCACGCGGAGATTTTCTATGATGGCGAGGAGACTGCGTCCTGGCATATCCGCGTCAATGGCCGGAATGGCGTCCGTTTGAACCAGGCGATCCTTAAGCGCGGCACCGATGCCGTTCTTTCATGTGGCGACATTATCGAAATTGCAAACACGTCGATGATGTTTGTTACGCCCGGCGACAAGGCGAATATTCACCCTAGCTTCATCGACCGCGCGCAACGGATGGCCAACGGGGAAGAGGACCCGGTGACTTATGACGCTCCTCAGCATGCGCACCCGCAGCAAACGCCTACTGCTCAGAAGACTCAAGATGTCATCCCGAATTCAACAGGTCCCTCGCTCGCTCCCGCTCCACAGTTCCTCAAACGTCAAGTCACACCGCCGCCCCGGTCGCCCGACACCATCGGTGCGCGAACCGCCAAACAATCGCCGCTGTATAACCGAGGTATGATGATGGAGAGCACCGAAGAGATCGATTACAGCAAGGACGCTGCCAAGGATTTGAAACCGCCTTATAGCTATGCGACGCTCATTGCACAGGCGATCTTCTCGAGCGAGGAGGAGAAGTTGACCCTCAACAACATCTACAACTGGATAATGGAGAAGTACGCCTTCTATCGACACTCGCAAAGCGGCTGGCAAAATTCGATCCGACACAATCTGTCGTTGAACAAAGCATTCCAAAAGGTTCCCCGTCGGACAGACGAGCCAGGAAAGGGTATGAAGTGGCAGATTGCACCGGAGTATCGTGAGGAATACTGGAAGAAGCAACTCCGCAAAGGGGGCGCCCAATCGTCAGCACCATCATCGCCAGCGACCAAAGACCCTGCCGCAACGCGAGGCGCGCCAACGAGTGGTATGGAATCCGTGTTCTCCGCTGGCAAGAAGTCGCCGCCCGTTTCTTCACCTAGCTTCAGCTCATTCCCCGTGGCGCCGGTTGAAGCTTACACGCCAGAACGGGGCTCGCGAGCTGGACGAAACGGTGCAATAGAGCCGCCTTCGCTTCGGCCACCGAATCGAAGGGACTACGATGCGACGTCTCCGTTACCCAATCGGTCCGCTACGAAACAAAATGCAACTGGTCTTAGCCGGGCCTATGGGCTATCAGATAACGCAACCCGATCTCCCCCTGTGCTCTCATCTTCATATTATGACGATGCCCCGTCATCGATGATTACACCTGCACCGCAACGCCACCAGCCCCGACTTCCGCCTCCGAGCACTGCACAGGTTCCATCCAAATTCATGCCAATGAGCTCGCCCGCGCAGTTCTGGAAGTTCGCGGACATTGGGAGCACACCTGCCCGCCCAGTTGCCGATATGAGCCCGTTAAAAGGGGACCCCGGAGATGCGCTTCCCAGTAGTAGTCCACCTCCGCCGAACCTGGTCAGCCCTAGCAAGCCGGGGACGTCCAATGGAGTCGGGTCAGGTCGCCCGCTCTCAGCGCGGCGGGAAGACGGGCCAGGTTCCAATGGTGTGGACGAGCGCGGAGGACACGCGGATGAGGAAGACGGGGATGAAGACGACAACGCAGGATTCGATCTAGCACGGTATGTTCACTTAATCTCGTTGATTCCGCCGAATCTTTAACTAACTTGCGATTGCAGGGGCTTCCAACCGATTGGATCGTATCACCGCCAGATAGGTAGCACAGCAGCGCGGACAAGTGCGGCGACTACATGACCAACTCCCTGGGTCTGATAGCTGCTTCTGCTGTTGACTTGGATTAAAGACTGCTTTTGTACGATTTGATTTTGCATGTGTGTTTTTGTGTGTTTTTGTTGATTTTATTCTCTCTTTTTTTCTGCTCTTTTCTCTCACACTAGGATCTACTACTTGATTCTGTATGTCTGACTACGATCAACCTTGCAATGATGGGACGAAGCATTTTCCGGTTTGGTTTGGGGGTTTGGGGTTCGAGGGTCGGCGCAGTTGCTTGCTTGTTTGCTTTCTATATAGTTTATACTCAGCAGTAGCTTAAGTTGCTAGCTTAGCATGGCCTCACTGAAGTTGATTTTACTTACCATCCCTTATTGTTCTGCAGTTGGTGTGGATCTATCTGTATATCCGTAGATTCCGTACTAGATTTCCACTTTGCCGGAGTAGCTAACATAGCTAACTACCCCACACCCCGCCAAACCACTTCACATTTTCACCCTCACCTCAACGACGGCATAACCAATCTACCAAACCTCATCAGCAACTAAACCATCTTCAAGCGCCAGCAGAAGCAGAAGCAAAGGCAGAAGCACCAACAATGCAAAACCTAACAACCCACCTCCCAACAACAACCCCCAACTCCCTGCACCGCGCAACAACACACCCCTTCTTGCGCCGCGCAGGGTCCGGCCAGATCCCAAAACCTCTACTCAGCCAGTGGCTCTCGCAAGACCGACTATACGCACAGTCATACGTCCGGTTTATCGGGCTTTTACTCGCGAAGGTGCACCTACCCACTACGCCATCACCCGCGAACACCAAGACGAACCCAAACGGGAAAGGGAAAGGGAATGGGAATGGGAATGACAAAACCATCCAAGAAAAAATCCTCGACATCCTAATCTCCGCACTAACGAACATCCGGACCGAACTGGCATTCTTCGAAGACGTGGCTAGGGAATATGAACTCGATTTGAAAACGCCCTTGGCTGAGTTAGAGGGGTACGAGGGGAAGTTCTCGGCTGGGCCGATTACGCAGGGGTATATTGATATGTTTGTTTCTGCGGGGAGCTCGGGGACGAGTTTGCTGGAGGGGCTGGTTGTGTTATGGGCGACGGAGGTTTGTTATTTGCGTGCTTGGAGGGGGGCTGCGGTTTACTTGAATCAGGGCGGGCCCGGGCCAGCTGGTGGTGGGGGTGATGATATGGATGGGGGAGCGTTGAGGAAGAGGTTTATACCTAATTGGGCGAGTGAGGAGTTTGGGGTGTTTGTGCAGGAGATTGGGGATGTAGTTGATGAGTTGGGGGCGTTGGAGTTGCAGGGTGGGAAGGACGGGGAGGATGCGTTGGCAAGGTGTGAGAGGTGGTGGAGGCAGGTTGTTTGGTTAGAAGAGAGGTTTTGGCCTGATGTTGAGTAGACTTTCTCTCTTTTCCCTCTATTTTGTGGATTGTATGTGGTAAAAGTTTGGGTAGGCTGTAGAATGTATATGTTCACATTGATTGGAGTTGAGTTCGGAACACAGCCTAAATTCAAAAAGCAGCTTGACGAATTAGTTAGATTAGTTGACTACTAAGTTAGCTACGATAATGACATAATGCAACAAACTCTAGGAGAAGGCTACTCAATAAACGGACCTCGCGTCATTTGACGATGAAGATGTCCTCGGAGCTAGATCTGGACTGCGACGCCAGGTACCCGAGTCGGCTATATGGAGTCGCAAGCAGATAACCAATAGCTAAGCCGAACCCTCGGAGTTGGAGGGAGTAAACTTCACTGAAGCCCGAATTCTGCAAGTTAGAAACGAAATAATAGGACTGGTCCCCGCATCCTTAAAAAGTGTACAGTCATAAGTTTATTTTCAGTCACCCCGGAGGATACGCAGATACACCATGGCCGGAATACCGCCGACACACTCTACACCTCCGCCCGCTCCCACTCCCAATATACCCCTCGCAAGACCGACGCCAAAGCCGAAAACACAAATACAATATCCGTTATGGTTTGGTGGTTCGGCGTCATGTATGGCCGTGGCGATTTCGCATCCGCTTGATCTTAGTATGGCTTTGCCCGGTTCCGTAATTAAGTCCTCTCTGACACAGTCTAGTCAAGGTACGATTGCAGATGGAAGCTGCAGAGCGCAAGGGCGGGACTCTTGGGACAGCAATCCGCATTATTCGGCATGAGGGGGCGCGTGGGTTGTATGCTGGTGTAAGTCTTGCATTCGCATACAAGTAGTTATCGTCACCCCATACTAAACAAACCTCATAGTTCTCCGCGGGGTTTATGCGCCAGTGTATGTCAGACCCCATCGGAAGAAGCAAAGATAGATGCTAACAAGAAAACAGTAACATACGGCACAATCCGGCTCGCCAGCTACGAAAAGCTCAAAGAGCGCCTTTCCTCACCAACTCCCACAGCTCTAACCCTCTCCGCCGCAGTATCCGGCTTCATAGGTGCAATCCCCGGCAATGCAAGCGACATTGCCAACATCCGGATGCAAAACGACGCCTCGCTACCACCTGCCCAGCGGCGAAACTACAGACACATCCTGCACGCGTGGAGCGTGATGTACAAGACCGAAGGGCCGCTGTTCTTCACGCAGGGTATGCTGCCGAATTGTATACGTTGCGGGCTTATGACAGCATGCCAGCTCGCCTCGTATGATTACTTCAAGAACCTGTTTGGGCGGGTGAGTGGGTTGCAGGCAGAGACCAGCAGTGTTGTGCATCTGGGGAGTTCGGTGATGGCGGCGTTTGTAGCGACGAGTGTTTGCAGTCCGATTGACGTGGTCAAGACGCAGCTTATGGGGCTGGGGTCTGGGAAGAGGTCGGTTGTTAGGGTTGTTGGGGAGATGACAAGGGCCGAGGGGGTGAGGTGGGTGTTTAGAGGGTGGGTGCCGAGTTTTGTGCGTCTGGGGCCGCAGACTGTCGCGACATTGGTGTTGTTGGAGCAGCATAAGAAGGTTTATCGGGGGTTGTTGGGTATGCAAGATATATAGCGGGATACAAATCCCATGGGCTTGCCATGGGTATACCTACTGAGGTAGACAGTCGCTCCTTCCTAGTTCATCTTTGGCTCCTTCCTCGGAGAATAGCCCTCGGAGATATAGTGTCGGACATCCCGGCGATACTAGGTTCTGCACTGTCGGATATATTTCCAGCTATTGCGTTATTCAAACTAAGCAACAACCATTCTCTCTCTTGCGACCCAGTAAGTCATGGGATGCCCGTCATCATGACAAGCACGATGCATTTGGAGCTTGAGTAAGCGAGGGTTGATCTATCACATTTAGTCAATGGCCGGAGTATCCATATGAGAGACTGCTATACTTCCACAAAACGCATAGACCCCGCTCTGATCGAGATGAGCCAATGTTTATAACAAGCATACCTTGCCTACCTTCACTCCTCTAGGGAATAATATACTACGCCGACCTCGCTCAGGATGCCTGGGAGCAAACCCCGGCTTCAGTCACCGGAACGTGGAGAGACCCCGCATACAGACGGAGACTTCTCTCGACCGATACTGGCCTGAACACGAGAAGCAAACAGGCCGGCAAATGGCAGCAAATAACTCCATCCTGAGCTGCAGGGATCGTGCAGAAGTCGGCCAGTTGAACCATGACATCATCACATGATCTGATAAGGTGAAACTTGGCCAGGAACAGCCCTGCTCACGGAATTTTCCCTGGACTGTTGTCGACGAGCCTGCGAGCCTATGAATCAGAGTTTCATCGTTTCATGCACGGTTTGACCAACAGGCGGCTAGAGCCAGGCTGTCACTGGAGCTGATCGAGGCCTAGAGGCCGAAACCGGGTCGTCAAGAGGACTAAGCCTTTTAGTGCGTCCACTGGAGCCATCGGATTGACCGAGGCGGCCAGACGGAGCCATGTGAGACTGAAAACCGATCAAGATTAGAATCGAGAGTATGGTAGTCGAGATGAGGTGTGGTGGTGATCGGGGAGTCTATAGGAGGAGACGGCGGCTGAGAGATGGCCCGCAAGTGGGACAGCAGAAGCACCAGAAGACCAGAAGAAACAAGTGGATTCCGGTTCCAGTTCCAGTTTCTCGGTTCAAGTGAAGTTTTTGAGAACATTAATCAGTAATACTGCCCAGTGAATCATAGTTAAATATAATGCCGGATTATCTCATCAATATTACTCTCTTTCTTTTCCATCATCTCCAATGCTTCCCCACTGCCTCAGTCTGTCCCAAGTCCCAGTCTTCCCTGGTCGCGACCGTTCAGTTGCATCGAATCTGCTCTTACTTCTGTCGCCGATCCGAAACGCCCTGTCGCCGATCGCATCGGATTCCCTTTTCTTCGTAACTCCGTGCTGAGTGATCTTGACTCACTACTCCATCAAAGTGACAACCCTCCTGCGTCAGACAAAGCTTCTTACCACATGTTGTCCCCGTCACAGTCTTACAATTAGCGACCTACTTTTTGAAACGTTAGAAAGAGAGAAGTTGCGAATTTCCTCTTTCGGCTTTGGTCCATCTCTGCCCATTGTGCCTTCGATGACTCGGTAAGAGCCCGTTTCCACTCCTCGTGGAGGTGCGATAGCGCTGCGCGACTTTTTTGTCCTCCCCCTATTACTTCAAACTCTCTCTCGCCTTTCCACTTTCACACCGTCACACCTTTCTCTCGGCCAGCATTGTTGTATGTCGCCGTCCGAGTAAAGCCCCCATGTCGAGTGCATCTGCGTCTTTCCTCCCCGCGGAGAATGCGGGCGAGGATGATCCCACACCAGACTCCGCTTCCTATCTCCCCGACGAGTTCGACTTCTCTGGCACGCCGTCGAACAATTTTGGCCAGGACTTTTCAGCCGACGACCATGCTGCGCCCGACGCCAAGCAGATGAAGACCCCGCTTCCCATGCAAAAGAGGCGTCGGGTAACCCGTGCTTGCGATGAGTGTCGGCGCAAGAAAATCAAATGCGATGGGAAGCAGCCTTGCACCCATTGTACTGTCTATAGTTATGGTGAGTATTTCACTCCCATTCAAGCTAGGTGAATACGACTAATCTTTGTCCGCACTTTCAGAATGCACCTACGATCAACCCTCCAATCGCCGCCGCAACCCCGCACCACAATACGTCGAAGCCCTGGAAAATCGTTTGCACAAAGCAGAAGCTCTCCTCCGCGTTGTTGTCCCTGATCTGAATCTCGACGATCCGCAATTCGATGTCCATGCGACGGAGCAGCTCCTGTCAGCGATTAGACGAGAAAAGCTCCAAGAGCAACCAGCGCAGCCACAGCCACAACCACCACCTGCGCAGCAGTCTGACACGAATGGCTCCGCGGACGCTACCGGCCCGGACGAAGCAGGGGGCGACGAGTCTTTATTAGAATCAATGGTCGACAAATCTGGGTGTCTCGATCTCGATGACCAGGGTCATTGGGATTACCACGGCCATACATCTGGTATAATCTTCCTCCGCCGCCTGCGGAAACAGCTTGGAGTTCCCCAGCCAGGCAATGGCGACCTCCATCTGCGCACACGGCCCGCCCTGCAGCATTTTCTCGAGAGCCCCAAGTCCACGTCTGAATCACCACAAGAGGCATCCTTGCCCCCGACGCACGATTTGCCGCCCCGGGACGTTGCACGACGTTTGTGTCACAATGCCCTTGACGATGGCTGTGCGCTGATTCGGTTCGTGCACGAGCCATCCTTTTATGCCATGTTCGATCGAATTTACGACACACCTCCGGAGCAATTTACGAACGAAGAAAATTCATTCTTGCCGCTGCTTTATATCGCCATGTCCGTCGGCTGCTTGTTTTCCGATGATGGGGCTGGAACCCTCGATGTCTCGGGATATGAAAGTGCGATCGGTCAAGGGTATGTATAGCTATCTTGATTATTATGACCCATTTTTAGCTAATTAAGAAACAGATTTAAATACTTCAAAGCAGGACGACAGCTGCTTGAGATTACTGATTGCCGTGATCTCTCATCTCTGCAAGCGATCTGTTTCATGGTTCTCTTCCTGCAGTCATCTGCGAAGCTGAGCACTTGCTATTCGTATGTCGGAATTGCTTTGCGCTCCTCTCTCCGACTTGGTCTGCATCGCTCGGTGACTACGAATTTCAATCCCGTCGAGCGGGAATTGCGCCGTCGCATTTTCTGGGTTATCCGGAAAATGGATGTCTATGTGAGCACCCTGCTGGGTCTCCCGCAGATGTTGAGCGATGACGACATCGACCAAGAATATCCCCTTCCGATCGACGGCGAGTTTATCACTGAGAACGGGATTTTGCCGACGCCAGAAGGTCGGATACATGCCATGGTTGGGGCTAACGCGCACACTCGACTGTCGATTATTGTTCTCAAGATCGTCAAATACATTTACCCTCTTAAGACTGCCCAGCATCGGTCCAAGTCAGATCAGCGCTATGTCGTGAGCCACTCTAAAATTCGGGAGATTGAGCGCGATCTTCAAACTTGGATGGAAGAACTTCCTGCGGCGCTACGGCCGGGCACGGAAGTTGCTCCGCAGATAGAAAGGTAAGATCCACCCGCTCGCGACAAGTTATGATGTACTGACTGGGTTAGAATCCGTCAACTTTTACGTATCAGCTATGCCCATGCACAGATGGTTATGTACCGACCATTCCTTCACTATGTTTCCAGTGGCTCACAAGCCCGAGGTGTGGACCGACGATCGTACGCCTGTGCCGCTGCATGTGTCAGCGTTTCCCGAAATATTGTTCATATCACCACTGGGATGCATAAAAAGGGACTCCTCAATGGGTCTTTCTGGTTTACCATGTACACCACATACTTTGCCATTCTGTCACTTCTTTTCTTTGTACTCGAAAACCCCGACTCACCGACGGCAAAGGATGGGGTCCTCAAGGACGCCATGGAAGGTAAAAACACACTCGCTGGCCTAGCAAAGAAGAGTCTTGCAGCCGATCGCTGCTCGCAGAGTCTCATCAGTCTCTTCAAGAATCTTCCTGAGATGCTTAAAAACCGACAGAGCTCGAAGACACAAGTCAATTTGAAGAGGCCAGCGCCCTCAAATCAACCTGCGCCAGACGTGGGACCTCCGCAGCGAGCGAGCACGTTCCCGAACCAACTTCTCACGCGCCCAACCAAACCGGACGTTAGCCAGACACCCAAGAGCTTAGATGATAACCAGCCTCCTCGATCGCCAGCGCGGAAATCACGCGCTAACCGCCGATCATGGGCCCAGCCTACTGAACATCCCGCAAGTGTCGCTACAACACCATCGGAGACTACGCCACCTTCGGCTAGTACACCGTCGATGATACCTCAGACGTTGCCGATACGGGATACCACCACGGGACAATTCAATCAACAATTCCCGAACAACGCCGCTGCTTTCCCCGATCTCATGAACATCATGTTCCCGTCGGATGACCCATTCGCTTATCCGAAACAACCCATGTCGACGTTGGAGGATGGTCACTTCCGAATGGACGGAACGGGCACTACAGCGCCCTTCTCATCCGCAATGTCGACCATGATAGATCAAAACATCGGCGCGCCGAATGTCAGCAGAGGCCTTGACCCCCTTGGCGGCCTCCCTCTGTTCCAGGGTGGGCAACCCCAGTCCAGCATGGGCGCCGCACTCTCAGGCCGGCTATCAAATTCTCGGATGCAGTCACCAGTTTCGCACGGATCCACAACGGGCGAGGCCGTGAACAGCCCAGATCTCGTGTCGATCCCGAACCAGAACTTCGTCTGGCAGGGGTACGGATCCGGTATCGACCAGCCGCAGAACTTTGTCCCCGATGCGACAATGCAGCAGATGCCCACCGGGAACGAGCAGGGTTTTGGCATGGGAACCGACGATAACGCTTTTAATGTTGGTCTTGATCTTCCCTTGGATGATATATTTGGCAACCCCGATATCAAGAACGGGTTCCCTAGTGATGATTGGACTCAATGGATGAACATTGGGTAGATGGGTGAATTGTCAACTTAATACATGTCACGACTACGAAAAGAAAAAAGACCATTTTTATATAATGAATGACGTGTATGCATTAATGATATCAGGCGGCGTTGTGGGAATTATACCAAAATAAAACTATACCTATCTATATTACATCTATCTTTATTCTGCATAATCCAACATTCAACCTAAAAATCCAAAATGTACACCCTTCTATATACAAGCAAACCAATCCAGATATATAGAGTAGACCAATCACCTCCACCTCCCCTTCGGCGGCTGATACCAACTCCAAATATTCAACCCAACCTTTTCCCCCTCCTCAACCGGAAACGCCGCATGCCACGTCTCCGGCCATCCACTCCCATCGGGCCTCACGTTCTCCCAAAACACCGCATTGCCCTTAATCGGCCGAAACGTAATCCCGCCTTCCCTCTTCGCCGTCTCATCCTCACAATCCAAAAACTTACACCACTTGGGATCCTTCGGCTTGCGCAGCCGCGGGAAATTCGTCCCCCCACCTTTACATCCAGCGGCGAGATACACCATAAACGTGCTTATTCTGTCTCCGCCGCGCCCGCGCGCCGTGCCCGCCCAGTCGTAGTGGTGCACGTAGTGGCCTGTCACGTTGTATCGCTGCGCCCACATGCGCTCGATGTAGAGGTGCGGCTTCCAGCCCTGGAACGCGCGCGCGCGGTGCTCGATGCACCGGACTATATTGTCGCGGGGAAGGAGAGCGCGGTCGGAGAGACGCTTCGTCATGTCGGTTTTGGGGGAGTGGGCGTCTTCGGAGGAGGAGTAGAGGGTTGACGGGGTATAATTGGGGACGCTGCGTTTATTAACATGGTTAGTTTATAGCACAGGTCGAGTCAAAAGAATGAATGATTGGTTGGGTATCCGTATTAAGGAGGCAGGGGACGGCTGTGGCGCATACCTAACATTCACCAGATGGTCCGCCTCGTCTCCCGAGAGGAATCCCTCGATGTATATAACCAGCGGGGCTTGGGAGAGGATATGCACGCGGTAGGCATCGGACCCAGAGTCGCAAGTAAATGGCGTCCCATCTT
The DNA here is from genome assembly GCF_016861865.1 of Aspergillus puulaauensis. Taxonomy (NCBI): domain Eukaryota; kingdom Fungi; phylum Ascomycota; class Eurotiomycetes; order Eurotiales; family Aspergillaceae; genus Aspergillus; species Aspergillus puulaauensis. The sequence goes on from NC_054859.1 coordinate 1,810,527, forward strand.
CGATACTCAGTATGTCGTGGTTCAGATTGAGCGAGGTATCCTCATCGACATCTTCCTCATCATACGATCCATAGTAAGTCCCATCGGCTGGGAAGAGCTGTCGCAGGAGCGGCGAGATAACGAGGAAGTACAGCGGGATGAGGTAGAAGAGGGAGGAGAGGCTGAAATTTAGCATAATTCCCCGGGGCGCCGGCGGCTCCGGTAGTTTTATATAGGTATGGTATGGTTACACGGTGTATCTACCGAGTGAGGGCGGCATATGATTGGAGTTGCAGGAATGAGCGTGCCTGCCTGGCAGCCTGAACTCATCAGATAAGGGTCAGGTGACTTCATTATCGTTGGTTACCCTCTCACCGCCCGAGATAGCAAACAGCAATATATGCCTGAATATTACGGTGTCGATCTTATCGCCTTATCCATCCAAACTCCGCGTCGCCGACCGCGCAATTTTCCCATCCACGCGCATGTTCGGGCGTGCTTGATTTCTTTTCAAAAGCCTCGCGATCTCTGAATTCGAGATTCCTGGAGATTTTACCGCCTTTATTCCGTCGTTTAAACGCCTTCCGAACTTGCGAGACGGGTCTCATATAAGCCGCTCGCCGGGCACGGAGCGATTTTCAGCCAGATAATGCGCTTTGTCGCATGTAACCAACGTGGCATCCAACATTTGATTTTCTGAAGGCATACACGAATTATATCCTTCTCTTTTTGGTCGCAAATTTTATATTAAGTACATCACTTGAAAATAGTCGTTATATTCGGCATCATCACAGAGGAGGACGCTGCGAGTTGGTTGATCGTAGGACTACGTTGCGATGGCTGCGGATACTACGGCGACGCCTAATGGTGCGGCCGGCAAGACGAAAAGAATGAACCCTTACGAAACCGATCTGGATCTGATACCGGAAGATGATCCCTTCCGGCTGCGAAGCCCGCACTACGGCCGCTATCACCCGCGGGCCGACGACTTCCAACCTCTTTACAAAGACTGGTTCCAACATGACCCCAAAGCGACAGAGTACTGGGAAGAGACCGTGAAGTCGTTATGGACGCCAGAAAACTCATTACATGTGCAGGGTGCAAGACAGACGTATGCTGCGGGCAGCGTACTCATCCGGGTCGACGAGGAAGAAGTGACTGGCGCGGCGGCTGAGAAGTTCAAGTGCTTGAATGCGAATGAACTGAACGCAGCAAAGAAGGGAGAGGATATACTGAGTGAACTGGGTGTCGCAGTGCCAAAGGTCTACTTCTGCGGGACGATATCTGGGAAGAATGTTACAGTGGAGTCTAGACTCCCCGGAGTTTCGCTGGATGTGGCGTGGAGGCATCTTTCCGAGGAGCAGATTGAGCTTATGAAGCAGCAGTGCCGGATTGTGTCGGAACGCCTTAGCAACGGCGATACCGGTCCGACACAGCCATCCTACGTCTGCAGTGACCTGAATTCGCACCCGCCGTCCGAAGCTGAACGGGATATACTTTTTGGTGATAATGGAGTGCATGGGGACTGTTCTCTAATTCACAACAATATGCTCCTCTGTAACATCGTTGTGGACAATCATCGTATTGTGGGATTGACCGGCTGGCGAGGCTGCGGATACTTTGGCTTCGGAAGAGCAGACAAGGTGCATCGGCAAATACGAGTCCCGCGTCTCATCTCAGAAGCTGAATCTGGAATCGAAGTGCAGAATGCGCAGACGTGGGCTGATCTATACATCGGCCTTCAGGGGACTGCGCCAGTTGAGCCCACGGCCCCAGCACAACCCGTCAAAGTCGAACCTTCCGGCACGAATCTAGACAAGGTGCCTTTAACTACAGATGCAGATGTCAAACCTGTAGTTCCTCATCTAGACGGCACAGACACACCAGAGGAACACCCAACGCCCAAGAAAATCGCGAGCCTCAAAAACCGGGGCAATTCGCGAGCATCTTCATCAGACCGGTCGTCCCCAGCGAATTCTACCAAAGCCCCCGCTAAAAGGGCCGCCCCTGGGACTAAAAAGGGCATTAGCAAAAAGACCACAACTAAGAAGCGCAAGATCGACAACCAGGACAATGAGAGCGTGGATAGTCGCCGATCCTTGACTCCGTCGTCATCACGTACAAGCAAGACGCCAGGAGGGAAGAAGCAGAGCTCTGCATCGCTGGCAAATTCACCAGTACCCGAGCCCAAGCCCAAGCCCAAGAAGAAACCCGGCAGAAAGCCGAAACCAAAGCCAGCCGAACAGGAACGGGGACAGGGACAGGAAGAGGAGGAGGAAGATGACACTTCTAGCGATGAGCTCTTCTGTATCTGTCGGAAGCCTGACAATCATACTTGGATGATCGGGTGCGATGGCGGCTGTGAGGATTGGTTCCATGGGAAATGCGTGAACATGCACTCGCGAGACGCTGATCTTATTGAACGATATATCTGTGAGTTTTGCAGCTTAATTTATTTGATATTCTTAATTATACTAACTATGGCTAGGTCCGAACTGCAAGGAAAAGGGCAAAGGATGGACCACTTGGAAGCCCATGTGTCGACTAACCGAGTGCCGCAAACCAGCCCGCTTCACCAGGAAAAACCCCAGCAAGTACTGTTCCGACGAGCACGGGCTGGAATACATGCGCCAAAAAGCCCAGCATCTTAATATGTCCACTCAGCCCGGTAACCAGAAACCTAAATCCATCCTTAAAGCGGCTCTTGAAGGAACCCGTACCCCGCGAGATGACGATAGCTCCTACGACGGATCCCACTTTGAAGATGAACAAGATAATAGCATGGAGGACCTCGGAAGCAGAGGCGGAGTCCTCACACTGGGCGATCTCACGGCAGTGATAATGGGCGTCGGATCAGCAGAAGAGTTCCGCAAGCTCGGAGCCCACATCATCTCGCCCGCAGATTCACAACCCCCAGAAGAAACACAGGTTAAGAATGACGACACAGAAATGAAGACTGAAGAAACCGCTACAGAAACGAAACCGCAACCCAGCAAGAAATTGGGGCTAGACGTCGGCGTCGACGGCCTGACATACTCTGCCGACGAGGCCGAGAAAATCGAAAAACTGCGTCAGCAGCGTGCCGATTTATTCCATCGCAGGGATATGCTCGCGGCGAGGAATACGTTCCTCACGCTTGTGCGCCAGAGATCAAAGAGCATACTCGAGATTTTGAAGAAGAAAGACCCCAAGGGCGGGTGGAAGGATATCTGTGGATTTGATACGAGACTTGCCTGGTCTGATGAAGAGTTTGATGAGTGGAGGCTCTCCGACGCCGGAAAGAGGGCCTTGGAAGAGGGAACCCCTGAAGCTATGGCTTCGAGTTACCCAACCAACGTCGATGCCGACGGCGATACGGGCATGAATGGAGACAAGGCCGAGGATGAGATGGAGAGTGTTACGCGGGGCGTCTGTTTGAAGAAGCGATGCGAACGACATAAGCAATGGATCAAGGTCCAGCAGGGAGACAGTGCCTTTGAGGAAAAGACGCTGGAGGAAGATCTTGTTGCATGCGAGAAGGAGGCCCAGAGTGTTGTGGAACGGGCTGTTCTCAGGATGTGGGCTGAGAATGGCTGCTAGTGCTGTTGGCATGTGTATCTTTTTATTCCCGTCGGCACCTCTAGCGACTGCTCAGAGTCGACGGGTGCCTTTCTTGCTTGATACCCCTGACAAGGAAGGAATTGCATCTTGGAGTTAGTCTGTTTGATTGGTGACACAGCTTGCATAATTGGCGCATACTGGCGGGTGGCCTGGTGATCGGAAACTGGTACTTCAAAAGCTCTACCTGCAGATAGATATATGATCGACACCGTGTAAGATAGTGATAAGTGAGAGATTCCTTCTGCCAGGTAATGAACCCGGCCTAAATCAATACTTAATCCATTCATCATTTATTTCTCCCGCTCCAAACACACCATCTCCCAAGCCCGCCACCCACCCGGTCCTTAATCACCTCTAGAACCGGAACCCTCCGCGTACTCGACACCAGCAGATGCGTATCAATCCCCTGGTCCAACGTTCTCATCAACAGACTAGGAAAGAGCGGACCATCGGTTACACAGAACATCGACTGGATAACATCGCCTCGAGTTTCGTAGTCTCTCTGGTTCTGGTTCTGGTTCTGATTCTGATTCTGCGGAACGGAACCATCATCACGGACTGTCGGCCCAACACCGCTGGTATTCACCAGGAGAATAGAGAGATTCAAGGCATGCATACGCGATAACTGCGTTATGGTCCGGAGTGCGCTGCTCAGGACAGCGGCGCCTCGGACAGCGTTTGACGCGCGCACGACTGCTTCGGTGAGGGTGTCAAGGCCGGCAATAACAAGTGTCATTTGGGGCTGCTGTTTCTCTTGCTCCTGGTGATGCTCCCGGAGAGAATGAAGTATATCAGCGACCTCATTAATAGCGTGCACGGCCGCCGCAAAGTCGAAGACTGGGAAGAGCTGAACTGAGTCGAGGAGAGAGATTGCCTCCTTGCGGGGGAGAGAGGGATTGTGGGTTTGCAGCGAGGAGAGAAGTTTTGTGGGAGAGAAAATGGTGCTGTTTGGGGGGTGAATTATGAATGTTCTGCTTTGGGGTGTTGATGGTGGTTTTCGTGTACGAAGCCATTTCGTGAGGAGATGGCGGGGGAGCTAGGAGGTGTCAGTACGACATATAGTAGGCTGATACAATGGGATAAACATACCTCGCCGACAAACTCATCGTCGTTCCCATCTGGGGATCGGCCTCGTAACCTGGAGAAGCCGATTACTGTCCCTGGGCGGAAGATGTCATCTGGGGAGAAATGGAGGCCATTCTCAATGTCGAGTTCCAGGCTCCATTGATTCGAAGGATCTTGGTCTGACCTCTTTTTCTTTGAGGCGGAGTCTGTCTCTGGACGTATACTGGTAGACGTCTGCAGTAGAGTATGAGCCAGGATGGGTTCTGCTGGCTCGGCCTTGTACGTGGTGGGCATTTCATCAGAGGCGACGCGTGGGTTGCGAGAAGCGTGGCTCTATCCGTGTAAATGATAGTAAGCAATCCGAGTTGGATTCCCGATGAAAATTGGTGTACAGTTTATTGTGTACAGACTTTGTTTCTTATACTGAGAGAGGTGAGTGGGAAGTATTGATATTCAAGTTGACGGGAAGCTAAGTTCGCATGTTTAAGCCTGATTTGTGAGGCAGCAACAATTGCTTGTCAACACTATGCGCAAATAAACATCGCTAGGGATTTAGATAGCTGTGCTTCGGGATAGAAAGTAAATTAAGAGTGACCCGTAAATACAGTGGCTCAAATGACGCGTATGTATTTACGAGGTGAAATGGCCGTATGCAGCACTATTATCTACAACGGCGGTTGAATCTCCGTCCGCATTGGCCATATCAATCGGCCTTTTTGTCCAGGTGCCATGGCCATCGTGCGTCCATGGACCGTCACACAAAATATCCCCCAGTATCACATCGATCTCGGCCCGAACCGGCTCCATTTCGTAATCACACGCGATGAACTTTGAGAGATAGCTCTTTCTTCCTAGGCTCCTAACAGCATGGGCGATCAATGAGTATCCTGTGGCAAGTTCCATCCAGGGATCGCTCGGGTCCATGGAGCCTCGTTGCTCGATTTCGGTCGCTCTATCGTTGTACGACGGGCCAAGTTGTATCTTCAAAGACCGGAGGTTTGTCATGAATTCCACAGCATCCAACACCAGTTGGACGTGATTGTAGAAGGGGAAGACTGCCACGTATGTAAACGATGTCAGGTTTGCTAGCGAGGATGATAGGTGCGGCCGCTCGGATAAGGAATGCGTGGACGCCCATGGGCTCCAACGATGGAATATGGAGGGAATCTGGTACAGGAAATACTCATAATGGTTGTATGCTTTGAGGGATGACGATTCATTGAATTGCATGGACGACCACGGGAGACAGTCCAGAAGGCCACAGTCTTCGTCCGAAACTAGATTAGGTTTGCAGTTTCCCCAGTCGCATTCTAGTTGTACAACCTGAAGAGGTATTTCGAAAGCCCAGCCATGCTCTTGTGGTATTTGCATTTCGAACATCCGCCCAATGACCGAGGGTGGCGCGATTACTGTGAGGCGTCGTGGAACAAGGGAGGACAGAAAGCGTCGCCACCAGGGCGCACCAAAAATCTCGCAATCCTCCAAAGCATCGCTTGCTTTTACCACAGCTGATGTGACATAGCGGTCCAATTTCGACTCGGATATGAATGAAAGATATTCATTTGCGTCTTTTAGTTCGAAGCAGCAATGGGAGAAAAGTCGAGGGCGAACAATATTATAGAGGCGAGGGCACGTAAGCGAGACGTGTTTTAAATCCCGGGTTTTCGACCTTGTTATATGTGTGGTCGGAGGCTGGTGTAGCCCATTCGAGGAAGGGGGATCGGAGGAGAGAAGGTAGGCGATTTCGTCGAGCAGCTCGTTTGGTAGCGACTCAATCGGCGACGGGGTTGACGCCATTACTGGGGTCTATCAAGGTGTGTAGACGAAACTCGTGGCATAATGGTGGAAACCCATGCATGGGGGGTTTTAAACCGATGTTCTGCAAGAATTGACGATGGGATTGCGCAGTTGTGTTGAACGCGGAGAGAAGCTGAACAGGAGCTCGAGACCATCACGGATCAGCTGGCGGGACCCACTTCTCCACAGATAAGACGCTCGTCCACCAAGACCAGACTATAAGCCAGCCCTGTGATCGTTTAAGTTACTATAACAGCACGAATAAGCCGCGGCATGAAGATTATCTATGACAAAGTACAACCATCGCCGTGTCTACTGATCCCCGCTCTGGCCCAAAAACTCCGAGAGTCTCGCAAACACATCATCCCACGTTTCCTTACCGTTAATGAAACTTTTAATTGAATTGAAGATATCATACTCTGGAGTCAGGATAGTGCAGTAGAGATCCAACAATTCCTCTTTCAAGACAAAGTAATTTCGCCACAGATCCACAATACTGGTCTGAAGTGCACAACCCGGAGGTCCATAGTCGCCTCTGCTATCGCCGTTAATGTTGTCGGAAGTTCGGTAGATTTCAAAGACTCGGTTTACAAAAGACATGGCTTCAATACGGACTCGAATGTTGTGCGATCAAAGGGATCGCCAGAAAGAGTTGTGAGTTCAGCCATACCTTGTGAATATGATTGTCTAGGTTGAAAAGACAGGTGAGAGAAACAAAGATTCATGAGTCACAACAGTGAGTGCCTTGCCCCCAAGAGTGTTATGGTGTCTTACATTATATTAGGTATATGTTTATTCAAGGACTTATTAGGATACCTTAATTATCTTTATCTAAATTCTTCTTTAAAGGTCTTGATACTCTTTTACCTATTTAGACATCGTCGACGGTGATTGGTTGTTGACTCCTTGTATCCACTGCCCGGAATCAACCATCCACGTGACCAGAGGCATAACTCATTTCTTGGCAGCAACGATTTCTCCGCCAACTTCAATAGACAGCAGTCTCGTTTTTCAGCTTTCCAGCGTACTTTGGCATCATGGGTTCCGTGGTCTTGCCGCACTTGCGCACAGCGTGGCACGTTGATCAAGCCATTCTCTCGGAGGAGGACCGCCTAGTGGTGAGTATTCTTGATACATCTTTGAAGAGCAACTACTAACTGTGGCAATGCAGGTTATCAGATTTGGTCGTGACCATGATGTCGACTGTAAGTTTGTATCTTAGTCTTTATGTATGTTTGTGGCAGTGCTAACTCATCTCCAGGCATGCGTCAGGATGAAGTCCTATTCAAACTCGCCGAGCGTGTGAAGCGTAAGTTTGCTCTTTCTGCTTGAACCTCGAGGCCTCAGCGTGGTCCCGCTTAATGTGTCAGAATACTGATGATTGACTGTAGAGTTTGCTGTGATCTACCTCTGTGACATTGACGAGGTGCCAGAGTTCAACACCATGTACGAACTCTTTGATCCAATGACGATCATGTTCTTCTTCCGGAACAAGCACATTATGTGCGATTTCGGTACCGGTAACAACAACAAGTTGAATTGGGTTCTTGAAGACAAGCAAGAAGTGATCGACATTATCGAGACCATCTACAAGGGCGCCAGGAAGGGCCGTGGTCTTGTTGTTAGTCCGAAGGGTGAGTTTACTATTTCCTTTCGAAATGGATGGTTGCTAATGATTTACTAGATTACTCCACGAGATACCGGTATTGATTGGATTTTTATTATTGGGATCTCTGCTTGAGACAAGTGGGCTGCTTAGAGAAGGAGACCTGGCTATGGCTATTCTTGCCGTGGTTATTTTATCATTTAATGAATTATGATACTTATGGACATGAAGCTTTTCGAACAAAATAATATCGTAATGTAGTCTTCTTTGAATACCACTATTCGCGTAGCATAAGGCATATAATACTTAAGCTGTTCCGCTGTAGCTCAGCCATGTATCCGCCTCAGGCACACGGCGGCCCCACAAACATCTCGATCTTCTTGACGTAAGTTTCAATCAATCAACACCGCCGCACGACCCTCAATACCCAGAATACCCCAAACCCCTGCACAGAAAACCTAGCAGAAGGAAAGATGATCGACCGCGCAATTTTCGAAAGCCTTCAGGCCAAGATTGACGAGGAGGCCGCCGTCAGAGATGTACGCCCTCCAGCTCCCACCACAAAGCGCCAAGCTAGGTAGAAAGAGTGCATTGACTCAACTTATACTGATACCATATTTACAGGAACTCCGCGATATCGTGCAGAGTCTTTCGAGAAAAGGTTCTCTAATATTCAACCTATATAAGACTCAATTGTGGGTGGACGAAGCTGACTCGAGAACCAACGACTAGGCCGATCCACACAAGCTACGCTTTCGCGAGCTCACTCTACCCCAGCTGCACAGCGTATGTCATTTCTTTCTCTTTTGCTTTATCTGGATAAGTGAAATTTAACAAAGTCCAGTACAACCCGTCCTCGAAGATGTCATCAAGGAGATCCTCGCGCAGAAAGAGGAAGTCTCACGCTTGAAGAGCATAGCTGACAAGCACCCATTCTACAAGTATAATGGTGTTTGGTCGCGCGATCTGCAAAACCTTGTCAGTGAAAATCTCTGTCCCAGTGCCAGAATTGGGATGTGTATGTCTGTTTGTAGTGAACTAACAGACTGTTGCAACCAGGTCGCCTCCATCGAGCTATGCGCCTGGCTCGGCGGGTTCCAGGAGTACAAGAGCTCCGAAACAGCTTCCTTCTTGACTATGGAAGAGGTCGGCAAGTTTCTCGAGAGTATGTCACTTCATGATTTTACTCATGAGAAGCTAGCCACTAACTATCTTAGTCCCCGTGAACCTGAAAGAAGAGGACGCATTTCATCTCACACTGGAAGAGTATCTCCTTGCGCTGATTTCCATGATTGAAGAGCTGGTTTGTTATGCCCACGCCCACGCCCACGCCAGCTTTACTTCCGCGGCGGTCTTTGGGCTCTGTTCTAGAACCAATGCTAACGTAATACTCCAGGCCCGTCTTGCTGTCAACTCTGTTACGTTGGGCGACTACGGCCGACCTACTGTTATTGGCAACTTTATCAAGGAGCTGTTTAACGGGTTTCAGCTGCTGAACTTGAAGAATGATACGCTGAGGAAGCGGAGTGATGCGATCAAGTATAGTGTGAGTTTCTATCCCTCTATCGACTTTGAGTCGACTGGTCTGATAATCGTGTAGGTCAAGAAGGTGGAGGATGTGGTTTACGATCTATCGCTGCGGAATCTGATCCCCCAGGGACAGAATGCTTAATTTGGTTCGTTGAATAGGCGATTGAGTTTCATTAGGGAGTAGTATGAAAATGATGACACGAGCGAAGACAAAACAGGCGGTACATAGTATCAATGAAGTAACCGCAAATCAAAAGCAGCGTCAGGTTGCATTGAGTACATCAACAAAAGGCACATATTGAGATCTGGTATCATAACCTGTGAAAACAAAACTGAAAGCCATGGTGGCCATTATAATCAAGCCAACTTCGCAGTCTCTCCCTCCTGGGCAGCCTGCTCACCACCCTCCTTAGCACCCGCAGCAGAAGCCAGCGTGCCCTCCTTCTTCGCCTTCTCAATCTCCTTCAAAATCGTCTCCTCCAACCCCTCAGGCTTGCTCGTACTAGCCCACCTCCCAACAACCTTACCATCAGCCGAAACCAGAAACTTCTCAAAGTTCCACTTAATCCTCTTCAGCCCCAAAAGCCCCGGCTGGCTCTCCTTCAACCAAGTCCAGAGCGGCGACGCCTTGTCGCCATTCACATCCGCCTTGCCCAAGACAGGGAACGTAACGCCGTAGTTAACCTGGCAGAATTCCTGAATCTGATCGTCCGAGCCGGGATCCTGGCCGCCGAATTGGTTGCAAGGGAATCCGATTATGAGGAAATCCTCTGGGTGCTTGGCCTTGACGGATTGGTAGAGGTTTTCGAGACCTTTGAATTGGGGCGTGAACCCGCATTTCGAGGCCGTGTTCACGACGAGGATGACTTTGCCTTTGAGGTCGGTGAGGGGGTAGGCCTTGCCTTTTTCTGTAGGGGGGAGAATGGGTTAGTTTGGTATTTTATTATCGCGAGGGGAGGGGTAGGGCAAATGACGTACTGTCGACAGGCTCAAAGTCGTAGAAAGTAGTCGCGGAAGACATGGTGCTGAATGTAGCTGTTGTGTTAGGTGTGAAATGAAGTGGTGGAAGGGTCGAGGTTTGGAGAAAAGGTCGTCGCTGTGAGGGGTAAAAAGCACTGGGGCGGGCAGATGAAACTGTGGCACCACGGGCGGGAGAAGTCGTCGCCTTTTGTATGCTCAGGATGACTCTGCGGGAAGGACGAGTTCTGGACTTGAGTAATCTCGGGATGAGTGACGCGCCACAGGGATTATGAGCAGCAGAGGAGAGAAACATGGATGGATGCATGAAACGCCAATGATGTTCGCGCCCGCTAAGGAGTTTAGGAAGCACCGCCGAGGTTCGCGGAAGGAGCCAGAAGAACGGCGTCGTTGCTGAGGGGCGTCCGGACTCCGGCTGCGTCGGATGGACCCCCAACCGAGCCGTTTAATTGCAACGCTCTGGGGCTTTTGTCAGCGGGTTCTTCGAGACCGTTAGGCGTCTGGATTGTGACGGATTCCAGAATGTGATTTGGAAGCTTTGCTTGGTCACTAACTAACTATGACTTCATTGCAGGATTAGATAAGACCCCATGCTTTGGTTCCTGGGCTGTTTGATTGGATGGCTGCGGTTAGTTTCGTTGCCCGTTGCACATGGCAGTGCACATCTCTATCTGACGTTGTCTCAGTCTTACGTTTTCTGGCTATAATTCCAAATACTTAGACGATCCGTTGGTGCTCCAGGTTCCGTATGGTGGAGGGGATCCAATCTGGAAACTACTCCGCTATTTGAGACAAGAGGCCTGCTTGGCATTTGGAGGAATGATGGATGACAGTAACTAATCAGTATACCTAATTTCTTCAATTAAATTTTTGAGCAGTCGCGTGGATGCCGATGTGAACTAGGTACCTTCAGGTAGGATCTACTCCAATCCTGGATAGCTACTAAACTGCCAACGGCGCGTCACTTTGGCCAATACTTCGTAGGCCCTTCAGCTTTATGAGCGACAACTACCTCCACGTTAGAAGGCCGACACACTCTCGATCACAAGGCTCGATGTTGATCCTGAATCCAGTATCCAGTTTCCATGTTGTGTCTCGCTCTTGAATTGAGCCGCGCAGGTATCACTGGTTGCATTCGGCGCGTTCCCTCAGTTGGGCCGTTGTCTCCTGGGGTTCTGTTGAAAATGTGATCGAAAGCGTCCCCCACCAGAATATACCAGCGCGAAAGCCGAACTCGTTATACTTGGTACTAGATTTCATGCCCAGTCGGTCTCATGCAATTGACGTATCCAAGCTGTTTCTCTTCCCTTTATTCCTTCACCACAAGCCAGGCGGGCTGGTCTATTCATTGCTTTCCTCCTTCAGAACATCGACATCCAACTCCTCCATAACCCCAAGAACAACACCTAGACTCTCCATGAACCCGTTGACGGCGACTCTCAGCATGCGGTTCGTAGTAGCCTTGTAGATTGTTTCGAGCACAGTCTTCCCCTCATCACTACCCTTGCCTTGGTCTTCTGGGTTGGGACTTTTCAGCGCAAAAGTTCGTCGGACATGTGGGGACAGTTCGGCGTCGACTTCGAGAGCGCGCTGAGCGGAGGAGGCGAGTCGGTGGCTTGGGAGAGGGAGGGAGATTGTGCTATTTGACTGTTAGTTTGTGGAGTGGGGGAGGGGTGTTTTTTTGACTTACAGCGTGCAGGGGAATTCGGTGGTTGAGGTTTGTGTGGCGGCCATATTTGTGTAGAGGAGATGAGGCGGATACGGCGGTTTATCTAGAAATTGAGAGATCGGAGGGAAGTATCTGTTGTTCTTGCGCACAGAAATCGTTTGCTTGGAATCTTGGAGGATGAAGCACGGCGGGGTGGTGATGAGTCAGCAATAGCAGTGTTTCCTTTCTGGGTTTGTTGTATTTGAGCTTCTGGCTTATACACTTGTTTTGAAGACATAATTGAGCATTGCAAAGTGGCTACAGTCTCTCAATATGAGTTTGTTCCTCAATTGATTATCTTACCGGCTTTGCTGAGCGATGTCAACAAGTACCGGTATAGATAATACTTGACCTCCATTTCAAGTATCCTCAAAATGGCAAGAACAGCTCAGACTGCACGGGATCCAAACGCCGAACCTGTACGGTGGATTCAACGGGAATATGCCGACCATGAAGGCAACACCGTCATCGCTGGCAAGGTGGCCAGCTACGGAAGGCAGTTCTATAGGCCAGAGGAGGGTGAGGCTTACCGATTTCAAGTATACAGCACGACACCCATCCGGCCAGAGGAGCTCAACCAGCTGTATGGATATTTCTGCTTTGACCTCAATTGGCTTCCCTTTTTAGAAATTTATTCCTACAACCCACCAGATGGTCTAGCGTGCGTGGAGCACCAGCGCCGTGAAGTTGCCCACCGTAAACGCCTTCATGCCGAAGAGCGTGAAGGCGAATATGACGAGTCTCTCCCCCCTTTGATTCCGACCATGCGGACTGGCTTCAATGAGGGATTCATGTCCGGATTCTGTTTCCTCCTCACGTCCAAAAGCTATCTCCAGGGTACGTTCCCAGACAATGACCACGGCACGGGCCCCTGGCGGATTAGCTTCGATCGGAATCTTCCGTGTGCAATGAAGAAGTTGGGCCTGATTACACAACTTGACGATCCAGCGACTGATCTTGAGACTTTTGCCGAGTGGGGGATTGCAGTCAATCCCGAAATGCGCGATATTAATGTGGATATTACAACAGACCAGAGTGTTATACACTTCGATATGAAAGAGCTCATGAGAAGGATCTATTCAACACATATTTATGGGGAAATTGATTATGGACTCCATGAACCGCCTCCACCTGCACCATGCGAGGAGACTCCGACTTCACAATATATCCTGGAGGTTTTGGAGCAGCAGCAGCAAACGGCAGAAGTCCAATCTGCGGACTTGGACTCACTTCGTCTTACAATTGGAACTGAAAGCAATACAGTCACAGCCACCAACAGCTCTTCCGATGGCGAATGCGACCTTCAATACGTGGTATACGTCAAGTTCCTCGCCCATATCGAGCAGGAAAAGACCGCCGCCCTTCTAGAGACCACTGCGCGCACATTCACCGCTGGCATTATCTCCTGCCTCCCTGCCTCCAAAACAGTTTATTTTGAGTTTCGAATTCCTGGCTCCTCTTTGTCTTCCCTTTTATCTGCTGCACCCAATGGATTCGATGTCGGTGCCTTGCATGAATATGATGGTTCGGTCATGCGAGTACAACCTCGAATTGGGCGGGAGGTTTATACCCGACCGCTATCCGCTCACTTCTTTACAGTGGTTCTTGATAAGCCGGCCGTTATCCAAGAACCTAGTGTGCTATTCTACACGCTCTGGTCCGATCCTTTGCAATACATTGAACCTCAGGTTACCGATAGCGTCATTGAGACTGGACGGAGCGCTGGGATTCGAGAAGCTGCAAGGCGGCTTGCAATGCTTGCGGTGGAGGAGAATCTCCAAGATAGTCCAAGGAAGCTTACGAAAGAGGAGCATAGGGAATTACTATCTCTGTCGCCGGAGGCGTACGAACAGAAGATGAAACCGTACTATGACTACTTGGCTGAGAAATCGAGGGAGACAGTGCAAGCAATTTAATTTCCAAAGGACCTCATAGAGATTCTATCTCTAGTCTAGTAATTATATATACATTATATAAAGTCCAATAGTGTATCTACCAAAGTCCGCCAAGGTATATTTGTATATTTACTAAGGGTATTATATATTAAGCTCCTACCAAGTCCTTATTATAAAACAAACGAGGTACCACTCCACGTCACGTCACTCCCAGCCATCAGGACTTCTTGTTAAGGCGTCCAATGTCCAATGACTGCAACATCTATTTACCCTGCTCGAGGACTTTGTTGAGGGTGGCAAGACCATCTACAAGTGAATTAGCAAAGACTAACACCAATTGATGTACACCTAGGAGTACATCAGGGAGCTGGGAGCTGGGGGCTGGGGCTGCCTACCTTTACCACCAATGACAGTCAGGATACTCTGAAGACCCTCCTGATCAACCTCGCCCTTCTGGATCCGGCTGACAAGGTGCTCAGACAGGAAGCCGAAGTCTGGGACCTGGTCGGTGTAGCTGACAGCTGCGCGAAACGAGTTTGGTTAGCTGGCTAGTTCCAAGTAAAAGAAATGAAGATAAAAGAAAAGAAAACGTACCGTTGATAACGACAGTCACAAGGCCTCCAACGAGATCAAGAGCGCCCTGGAGGAACTCGCTAGAGTCGACGCCGCCGACGATGGTGCCGACGAGGCTATTCAGCAGGTCGTGGATACCGGAGAGCTCTGCGGGGGCTGGTTAGCTTGCGCGACTTCAATGACATGAAATGATGATTCATACGGTCGTTGCTGTCACCAAGATCAGCCTTGCTGATGGTACCGCTCTTCACGGCTCCATCGAGGTTGTCGAGGACGGTGTTCAGACGAGTGACGGTGGACTGGACCTGGGTGACGTCGAAGTTGGCCGGGGCCTGGGGGACGGCAGCGGCAGCGGCGGTGCTGGCGACGGCGAGGGAGGCGAAGATTCCGGTGAGCTTCATTTTGATGGATAAGAAATTAACGATTAAGGACGACTTGGGTCAGGAAAAAACGAAAGGCTGGGGATCTCAGAGGGACTTGGACGAGCAAAAGACAGACAGGCATCCGAGGGCTGGCCAGTACCTTAAATACAAAAGCTGGCCTCACTCTCACTCTCGGCCCATCACGATTGCACCATTTTGTGCCTGGCATTTGGTCTGCAGATCAGGGGGGTCCGCATGGTGCTCATCGACTATCGAGGCATGACCTCAAAGATGCATAAAATGGTGCCTTGAGTGCGAACAGGTAAAATAGCGATCGACGGGACAAGGCGACTTCCGGTTCAGCCGTATTACTTGATACCAATCCATCTGTCGCCCGTTGAGTTGGATAGAGGTCTTATTCTGGGGTTGACTTGGATAAGAATCAGATATAACTTTGATACAAAGATCTCGACAGTAATTCAACTCTTGATATTCTCACTGGATAGCTTAGCATCTCCTGTGCAAGTACTCCGTACAGCACTCAATATTAGATGAGGCTATATTATGCAGATATTGCGCAGTGCTGACAGCCAGGAAGCGAGGTGGCGGAAGATGTGCCCCCGCGCTTGAATACAATAGTTCAGCACTGGGATCCACTCGGGATTAGAGCATGAACCTCAGGTCTCCGTGGGTTCGCGTCAGTTCACACCATCCGCCACTGCATTGGTGGATATAGTCGGTAAACCCGGTCTCGTACACTCGATTCCCGGTACAGCTGCTTCAGTGGCGCGTCCTGTGTTGCTTATCTGCGAGGGTGGACGTTGCATAACGCTCGTTGTGAGATTATTGTCTTGCAACCCCAGATGGGATTTCAAACCAGCAGACACAGAGTTCGCTGGTCCCTGGATGCGTCTTCCACAGTGGACACACCCTGTCGATCTGCATCGTCCGCCAATAAAAGCAGGCGCGGAGCGAGCCTAAAAGCACGACAGATGTAGACATCGACGACGAGAATGTCCTCATCCGCCCTCTGTTTGGCCCTCTGCACCTCGCCGATCGCTGTTTGTTCCCAGGACGTGATGAGTGCAAACTCAATCCCGGTTCAGGTCTCGATGGTGCCTTTCTGGGCAAGAATTCCACGATGCCGAGAAATTGGCATCGGTCTTGGCAAGCTTGAACTGCGCTGGATCAGCCTTGCTCTGCATGAACTCGTTCGCGTGCTGACGCTCTACGCAGGGAATTCGGCTCACGCCATCTCGTCCTATCTTTGCCAATCATGCAGGGCTGCAAATTCCAATTTCCCACGGCTTGGCTTGCATGCGGATATTATTCTGGCCACCGTACAATTACATTCATTTGCTTCGCCAAGACATACAAAGGGTCGATTGTTGCATTGGCTTTTATGGACGCTCAGATGGGGCTTTCTTCACCCATGTCACAGGCCTGGATGCTTCTTCCTATCTGCACAAGCCAGTCGCTCAATACAGGCAAGTCTATTCCTGCTTCCATCGCTTCCATCGAGTTCGAGGGCATTTCAAACAATATATATATATATGGGCCATTCTGCCCCCAAAACGCAAGATCGCTTGTATTTCGATCCCCACCCGACGGTTTTATTCTCGCTTGGATAGATTGTAGTGTAATCGGCACTGTCTTGACGTACTACCTAGGTACAATATTTAGGATATACCCTGTCGCGAAGTCATAGTCCTGCTGAAGAACACGGCAATACTACACTGTCGCTGTTGCTTGCCTCGCTTTCAATGGCGTAACCTGTCCGGCCTTTAACACCACCATTAATCCAGTGCGCTATCATAAAACTGCAGATCATTATAAACAGAGCAACATATTGACTTAGGCGCTGCTACGTAGTTTAACTCTTTCGGTCTTGTTGCAAAGGCCTTCAACACATTTGACAGGGCTGAGTTAGGGCTTCGGGGACTACCCCTCGGGGTAGTATATTATAGACTCCTTCACCCTCAAACATACAACGTAGCCTTCCCTTTGGAGACTAGCACATTAAAACAGCGAATTCCTTTACCCTTATGCATAAACGCTCTGTACTTCCGTTGAATAAAGCAACCTGTTGTGTCAAGACACATCGTTGAAAGAACTAGGTTGGATTAGATTGTCAGCGTCAAAGAAACCATCCTTTGATATACCCACACCAAGTGCCAGTCAATGCTAGCTCAATCCTACGTAAAGAGTATTATATACTCAAAGAGAGAACATCTGTTGCTTCTGGAGGAGTTCTATAAGATTCCCTTCCATATCCCCCACAGCAGCTCCCACTCCATGCTCCGTCATCCGATACCTTCCCCTACCCACCCGCTAACATAACCTACCTATCTACCTATCTACCTACCCCGTAAGAAGTACTGACCACCAGAATGCAAACTCCACCCACAATCACCGTAACGCCCAACGGCACCGACAACAACCGCAACCCCCAACCGCTCCCAAACTGGATCTTCTTCAGCGCGGGCCTGCCCTCCCCACACCCACCGCACCAAAGCCTCGGCATCCTCGACAACGGGCCCGGGAGCGAAAAGCTGCCCCTGGAAATCGGGTACGGCCCTGTTCTGGGCTGCGGACTGCCTCTACCGCGGGTGGTCATCATTTCACCGAATCTCGGGCCCAATGGGAAATGGGAGGCTGGGTCCGGGAGGATTACGCGGGAGCAGTTGCTGATGTGTTGTCAGAAGGGGAGTGGGCCGGCGCCAGCTTTGGGGGAGCAGGCTTGTGGGGTTTGGGGGGTCAGGAAGGATGGGGTTGAAGGGGAGAAGTTGATGTTTGGGCCGGGGAGGGTGATTGATGTTAAGGAGGATGCGATGGTGTTTACGGTTGGGAGGAAAGGGGGGAGGGCGGATTATTTGTTTTGATGGGGTGGATTACCTAGGGAAATGGAGGATTTGAGTCTTGATTTTATTGTTGGAACGTAGGTGCTGTAGATGTTGGGTGGAGTTAGGGCTGTACATGGGTATAAAGTAGTTGTGCTTGAACAGTACTCATGGCCTTCAACTATCGTATTAACTCCAGGTTGGCTAGGGGAGTTCGAGATTTTAACTACTCCGTGTCCAATACACAACACCAGGCAATAATGTCCTGTGCGTTGTTGTGGCGTTCTGCTAAGCCAGCCCTGGAATCAATGCGCTTCTGCCTAAAGGTAAATAGATTAATCCAAAGTTTCCCCAGATTGAGTGAAATAACAAAAGTACCAGCACGAAGTGAGACATTGGAACAACCCTGGTCCTAGAATAGACCACTAAAGTAGGGCTATCAATCCACCAACCATTCCGCCACCGGTTCGTCTCGCATTAATTACTTAATTAATAAATGAGCCTCAAGTCCCCATAAACCCCAAGCATTTTATCAATCAGAACGTTCGTCTTGGCGAATTCTAATGATACAGGTAATAGGCCGAATATTTCCTCTACATCGCGGCCACGCATCCCGCATATTTTTGCTATCATCCAGCTCCTACTACGTATCGGTACCCTAGGAACAGCCATTGCAGCATTATGTATCCTCGGAAAGCTGTCAGTCAAATACAAAACCGCCAAAAACAATCGCGGCAAGACCTTCGGCGGTGCTATTTCCATGGTTGTCCCATGTTTCCGCCACCTCTAATATAAAGATACTAACCAAAACAACCAGAGCGCACTAGCCCTCCCCATAAATACATGGGAGATAATCGCCCTGGCAATTCCCAATCCCACTAAAAAAATCAAACGCGCCGCAACCTGTGTAGTTGGGTTCGCAGATTTCATTGTCTTCGCTGTTGGTCTCTACGCGGTATTCGAGGTCGCTCTTAGTGACTATGGCCTTGGTAATGCGCCAGTTGGGTATGAGACGCCTTGGAAGGGGTTGCAGAATTTGGCGGTTATACTGGTTGCTGTTGTTGTGTGAGTTTCCCTTTTCCATCCTTTTTTCTTATGTCTTTTTTGACTTTCTTTTTGCGCTGCTGGTGTTTCTGATGAATATCAAGAGCGGAAACGTTCCTTGCGCTGATTCTGGGGTGTGTTGGTTGTTGTCGGGAGGCGAGAGTTGCGAAACGGGAGAAGAGGGCTGGAGAGAGATTGTAACGATGTCCATCTGTAAGTCAGTAGTGAACAAGGACAGATAATGGGATAATATGGCTTAAGTATTCGCTGTACTGGTTAGGTCCGTTCCAAAGCTCCAGCCTGTCATTGGACTTCAACTCCATTGCTCTATATCTAAGTATTACTTACAAAGGATATCTCCAGCAAATCCACTCCTATATTACAGAATTATAATTCAAAACCCCCCAATCACGCAGTCCCATCCAACCTCTGCGCCTCACACATCCTCGCATACATCCCACCCCTAGCAACCAATTCCGCATGGCTGCCGACCTCAACAACCCTGCCCGCATAGAAAACAAAAATACAATTGGCATCCCGCACCGTCGAAAGACGATGCGCAACCGCAATCGTAATCCTATCCTTGGACGCCGCCGCCTCCATCAACGCCGCTTGTACCAGCTTCTCGGACTCGGTATCCAGAGCACTCGTCGCCTCATCGAGTAGAATAACGCCAGGCTTACGCACCAGCGCGCGCGCAATGGCGATGCGCTGCCGCTGTCCACCTGATAACTGGCTTCCCGAAGTCCCGCTCCCGCATGGCGTGTTGAGGCCCTGCGGTAGGGAGGAGATAAAGTCCCATGCGTTTGCTGCGCGGCAGGCCTCTTCTAGGACTTCGTCTGGTGCGAGTCCTGCTGTGTTGAGGTCGGAGTCTGGCACGCCCTGGGAGATGTTCTCGCGGATTGTACCTGGGAAGAGGGTTGGCTCTTGTTGGACGAGGGCTACCTCCTTGCGATAGAGATGCGGATTAAGGGATGATAAGGGTGTGGATGAGTTAATGGCGATGGTGCCGCTTGTAGGGTCGTAGAAGCGCTCTAGGAGTGAGACCATGGTGCTCTTTCCGCAGCCTGAGGCACCAACGAAGGCTACGAATTCTCCTCGTTGGATCTAAGGAATTAGTATTAATACCAAAGCTTTCCCTAGGAGCAGTGGATACTTACAGATAAAGATATGCCTTTAAGAACGCGGTTATCCGGTGCCAAGGGGTACGAGAACTGCACGTCTTGGAAGTCGTACGAGTTGCAACCGTCAGGTCCCTTTTCGCGGTTGTCATCAGTCTCACGTATGTTGCCTTCAAGTCCGTCGAGCCAGAAGTAGTAGTTGGCAGCTTGGTTCGCTTTGGTGAAGCCTGGGAAGAGTTAGTAACTCAATTAATCACACTAAAATAATCAGACTCACTACTGGCAAAGCTGAAAGCCAGCGCGGTGGCCTGCCCGGAGAAATAGACACCCATGAACGATACGATGAATTGGTAAAAGGTAATTTCTCCGTCGGTAATCAACTTTGATCCCCACCTGATTGTAGTATCAATCGGTCAGTCGAATGGCTCCCCGGAGCAAGAAATGAGGGCAAGACTCACCAGAACCCCAAGGCCAGTACAAAGTACTCAACAGACTGCGTGAGCGAGAACCAGGTCATCATGTGAAACATAGGTCCGCTCGCCTTCGAGATCGCGCAGTCCAGCTCGTTAACATACTTCCTCAGTACGGCATCCTCGATAGCCAGCGAAGAAACTGTACGGATTGCCATGACGCTCTCCGAAGCTACGGAAGCGCTCGCCGACAGCCTCTCGCCCATATCATCGTCCATCTTAGCCTCGAGCCTAACGCGAGCATACCCGCCTAGCATCATGGGTGGAAGCCCCGCGAAGACGCCGACTAGGCCTAATTTCCAAGAGACGACGATTGCGAGGACGCTTGACGCGACGATGTTGACTACCGACATGAGGATTATGGCGATGCTGAAGCCCATGAGTTCTAGGATAGCTTGTGGGTAGGAGTCGAGCCGGCTGATGAGTGCGCCTACGGTGTTTTCGGGACGGTCGAAGAATTGGAGGTCCTGTCGGAGGAAGGATTCTAGGATTTCACGTCGCATCTTCCTGCTGAGAGCCTGACAAAGTACGTTGTGAATCAGTATGGCTATATAGAAGGGGATTTCTTCCCAATTTGGATGCAGTTCTCACTTGTGCAATAGTATTGGTCGACCAGCCCATGCAAAAGTATACCACGAGAATGCCGAGTGACATGACGAAGAACATCAATGAGATGAAGTTACCGCGGGAAACAAAGTCTGGAGAATTAAAGACGGTCATGATTTTCCCTAGCAAGAGGGCTTGCCCAGGGTTGACGGCGGCTGCGATTCACATCTGGTTAGCATGTGTAATGGAAGTACTTACGCTCTCCAGGGTCAGGGTTGGGGAACTTACCTCCCGCGACGCATGTGGCTAGTGTGACGGTGAACCAAAGCCAAAGATCTGGTGTTCTGCGCAGAAGTTTCCAAATATTGCGGATTATGCCCGCTTTATCGTATAACTCGTGGTTTTCCCGGTCCTTTAGTGCCGCCATTTGTTGCGCCTGGGCCGTTCCGACTTTGGCAATAGACTGAACGCGATCGATATGATCATCTCCGTTTTCCGAACCTTCGGACGAGCTTGTGCCCTCTGAGCCGTGGCTCTCGATGTTAGCCGGCGCGAGGTCCTGGGCTTTGACAAGAGTGGCGTAGACCCCATTCATAGATACCAGCTCTTCATGGTGGCCCTGTTCCATGATCTTGCCCTGAGACATAACTACAATATTATCCGCGTTCCGAATGGTCGCGAGCTTGTGCGCGATAACGATCGTCGTCCGATTCTCCGAGGCGCTGTCAAGAGCTTTCTGGACAATGCCTTCGGCGTGGGGATCAAGCGCACTGGTCGCCTCATCAAGAAGTAGAATTTTTGGTTCCGAGATGACACTACGGGCTATGGCTATCCGCTGCTTCTGTCCGCCCGATAGCAAGCCACCTCTCTCGCCGATCCGTGTGTGGTACCCGTTCGGCAGGTCCTGGATGAAGTCGTGGGCGAAGGCGAGCTTTGCGGCTTCTTGGACGCGCTGCATTTGGTCTGCTTGCGATGCTGCTTCCCATTTGGTGCCGACAAGCCCGTTGGCGATGTTGTCGAACACACTGCCGTTGAAGAGTACCGGCTCCTGGGCTCGTTAGTCAAAGCTTCGCAGGTAGTATTGCTTTGAGTGTCTTGCCTGTTGAACCAGACGGACGTTGGTCCGTAGCCATTTGAGGTTGAGCTGGCTGATGTCCTTGCCATCCAAAGAAATTCCACCTTCACAAGGGTTATACCACCGTTCAAGCAGGCCAATAATGGTGCTTTTACCCGAGCCAGACGGTCCCTGGGATTTAATTAGATACTTCTCCGATAGATACGGCGGGAGACTACTTACCACCAATGCCGTGACCTTGCCCGCCGGAATATTCAGGGTAAAGTCCTCTAAGACAGTGACATCTGGACGCGTGGGATAGCTGAATTGAATACCGTGTAAATCAATGACACCAGCAGTTTCGTCAGGTTTGTCTCCTGACTCGTCAAAGGGGTTGATCTCGGATTGCCTGTCGATGAGAGCGAACAGCTCCGAAGCTGCGGTGGCTGCGCGGCTGAAGGTGACCATGTGCGGCATTATTTGCATGACTGTGCTCGCAGCAATAATGACCGAGAAGAGAACACTGACATTGTATTAGTCCTTAGCTCTATAGTAACGAAGATCAGCTCAAATGGATAAAACTAACGTGAAGACGGTTCCCAGATCGGAGATCTCGCCGCGATCAAGCATGGCAATGCCCTGCCAGAAGGCCAAGCCCATTCCGGCGTAGGTGACGAAATACTGCCCTCCAAAAACTATACCATAAAGCTTGTTCTTTCTCACACCTTGGGTGTACGCATCCTGGAGATAAGAGCTGTACTTGGCCATCACCCTTGACCGAAGGCTGAAGGTCTCGATAGTCCGGACTCCTCCAAGGATATTCTCCGCATAGCTACCAGCTTGCGCGTATATTTGCAATATTTTGGTCTCGATCATGGCATCTATGGCACCGGCTCCACCGAGCACTATAAGCAGGGTTGGCACCATAAATATGAGGATCAATGTCAGCTTCCATTGCTTGACAAACGCGATCACGAATGCCGCCAGGAACGTGGAAATGGCTTGGATGACAATTCCGAGTTTCTCTGCTATGCCGGATTGAATCAGCTTGCCGTTCGTGGTCGCCTGCTGGGATATGGAGCCAGAGGTGCCCATGTCGTAGTAGGTTATTTCTTGGCTAAAGGCAGCTCGTAAATAGCTTTGTCGGACGTTGCGGGTCAAGTGGTACGCCACGTATGTGAATAACGACGCATATATGTAGGTAGCCACGAGTCGGGCTATACCGATGTAGACGAAGTAGAGACTAGTTGCATTAGTATGAAGGCGCAAAACAAGAGTTAACATTCTTACGCTGACGTTCGCACGGCAGACATGAAATTGTCAGGGATGGAGCTTGCGTCGGAGAAGCTGAAGTCGCTAAGCAGTGTCATGAACCGTCCGATGACCAGGTTGACCAGGGCGAGGGCAACTCCAGATGCAACAGCAGCTACGACGGCAATGCATTCGAGGACATAGAGCTTGGTGTCGCCAAAAGTGAAAACTCTCTGCAAGGTAGATTTCCGCATCAGTCGCTACCAGACAAGGATACAGCACCTGATAGACTCACCAGGAAACCATTGGTGCCTTTCTTCTCAACATTTTCTTTATCAGGCTTGATTAGTATCTGAGCATCGTCGGCTTCTCCGGCCGCCTTCTCCCCCTCTGGGGTGCCCAAAGGAGCTGTCATTTGTTAGCTCGGTGTCAGAGTCTAAAGGTGGAAAATGAGTGGACAATTGATGCAAAATCGAATTTGCCCAATCTATTAAAAGGAAATTGGTAACGAAAGGCGATGGAAACAATAAGGACCGCGACTAGGAAAGGGGAGCAAACTATATATAGCGAGGAATGGTTTGGCCACCTACAGTAAAAGACGTCTTCGAATCATCGCCTTGATAAAACACGCGTTCCAGATTTGCTTCTGATGATTCGGAGCCTTGGAGGCCATCACATCCGCTTCCAGGGGATGATGATGGCTGGATAGTAGTGAGAGCAGGATAGAAAGATGCGGAGGGCGGAGACTCCGAGCCTCCGAAGGCCCGCGTCCGTGCCAAGACTTCGCACTCCTGGAGCCCCGACATCTCCAGCTCTGACATCTCCTGCAACCACCATCTCGCATTCCAACCTTCATCGCGGCTCCGATACCTCTGCCTACACTAAAATTGTTTTTCTGATTTTGGTAACTGCACAATTGCTGGTCTTCGGGGCCGGGGGTTCAATTGACTGCCCCGTAACAGTGAAGGAAGTACATGTCTCGGCCCCACCCGTTTGTACTCTATGGAAGGAGAACCGGATGCCTGGCCGTCGCGTGCGCAGGAGAATGGAGGACAGAATCCTGCCGGATCTGATAAGTTAGCAGTGAGTAATACATGGTCTGTCCATGAGTATATATTAATGACTTCGAAATAGTGCCATCGATGCCGCCAGCGCAAGGTGAAGATATCTCTCAGAACAAACTTAAGCACCAGCATCTAATGCCTCGTTAGGTGAAATGCGACCGGGAGAGCCCATGCTCTCACTGTGTCAAGTCAGGGGCACAATGCTCTTATGCAACCTCCCCAAAACCTAGAGAAAGGCGGCAGAGGGTCATGGTCTCGCATACATAGTGAGTACAACTCTAGTGAGGTGGAATACTAT
The DNA here is from genome assembly GCF_016861865.1 of Aspergillus puulaauensis. NCBI lineage: Eukaryota > Fungi > Ascomycota > Eurotiomycetes > Eurotiales > Aspergillaceae > Aspergillus > Aspergillus puulaauensis. Next base: position 1,835,308 of record NC_054859.1, read on the forward strand.
ACTGAGATTTGTCAAGTGATTCCAAATTGGATGCAATATCGAGAAAAATCGACGACCTCAGCCAGAGGATGAGCCAGTTGACTCATGAGCCGACTAGGAGTAGAGCCTCTAAACCTGATTTTGCAGCCCCTGTCAATATCGAGCACGGCGAGTCATCATTCGGACTGACACCGCCACCGTCTTCACTCGGCTCTACGCCAAACCACGGGGCTCTGCCCTATAATCCTACTGGTGAGGGAATCAGTGAAGTGAACTACGACACCTCCAAAGACGAATACGAGGGCGAATCGTCACTTTTTGCGCATGCCGTCTTTGCCAGCCGATTTCTGCAAAACGCCATTAACAATGCGACCAACGCCGAGGTCGCGCACGAAATGGAACTCGCCCTTGATAGGCTCAGGACTGCCGTTAATTCAGGCAAGCAACAGTCCGATACAATCGATAAGCTCTATCCTCATGCCAAAGCGATCCCACCTGGCTCATCAACTCGCAACCTTCCGTTGCCGCCAATCGAAAAAGTGTTCATGTGTTTGCGTATGGCCAGGGAAAGCCAGCAAGTAGCGACGCTATGGTTGGGAGACTATATTACGCCCACCCAATTCAACGACTATTTCATCAAAATTGCATCACCTGGCCCAGCTACCGAGGCTGAATTGATAATTGTTCATTGCGGACTTTACTGGCTGTTCTGTGAATGCTCCAAAGCCGTCACCAACGATGAAATTAAACAAGAATATGATGCACAGGCCTTGGTATGCAAGGCGAACCTAGACACTGTCCTTGCCAACCTTCGCTTCCATCAGCCAACAAATATTGATGTCGGCTATGCGATGGGTATGGCGGTAAGTTGCTAATCTGCTTTGGTTCAGGCCACCAACTAACTTACCTACTAGTCGCTGTATTGCCTGCAGAAAAACAAGCCATCTGCTGCGTGGAACTTCATTAATTCTGCTGCGCATACAATACAAGCTCTTGGGCTACAGCACAACGCGCCTGCTGGGGAGGGAACCGAAGAAAAGACCAGAAAGGGGAATCTCTTCTGGGCTATATACATGAGCGAGAAGACGCTGTCGTTACGGCTAGGTCGATCGTCGACCTTCCGAGATCATGACATTACCCTGACCCGGCCTGGCGTCGAGCGTCACGCTGGCAATTTCTTGGGCGAGATTGCTCTGTATTGGATTGACCTGTCCAGTATACAGGGCCGAGTATACGACGACATTTACAGCCCAGGAGCTCTCATGCAGCCACCGGACATTAGGACATCTCGTGCGCAGGCCCTTGCAGTTGAAATGAAGAGACTTATGAAAAATGCGCACGACTTCCATGTGAGATTTCCAGCTACCTCCTAGTCTAGCCACTATTAAGAGATCCGCCGCGTGCTGACTGTATGTAGGATTATTACGAGTCAAGGAAAGGGCATCTGTTGGGTCAGGACTTCCATGAAATAGCAAGACATTCAGACCGAGTCATCAGCCTTTGCATTCTTACGCTCATCTACCGAAGTATCCCCCCGGAAAAGCCGTCGACATCTGCATTCTGTCAAGAATGTATTGACACCGCGAGAGAAACACTGCAAGAGCATGACCGATGCGTTGCCGCTATAACAAAGGGGCGAGGCAAAACCGTATTTCTTGAGGCGTATATTAACTGGTATGTTCATTGAACACCATTCAATCAGATAATTAACGTGGAAATGCCCAGGACCATCACTCAATCTCCGTTCATCCCCTTTATTGTCCTATTCTGTCACATCATCGAAACGTCCGATGGTTCAGACCTAGAGCACATGCGGGGCCTTGTCGAGATGCTCGAGTCTACATCAGATACCAGTGCATACAACACCTGCGATAAGCAGCGCCGTCTCTTCAAGGCGCTGTACGACGTCGCGGCAAAGTATGTTGAGGTGAAAGCCCGCACGGATACTGCGCAAGCCGGGATGTCCTGGTCGACGGCTAGGAAGCAGTATGCCGATGCATTTGCCGGTACGGGCACGGTCTCGAGTGGCCCTGGGGTTGGTACATTGGACCAGCAAAATGCGGGAAATGCCGCTGGGAACATGACACTATACGGCGAGGCAAGAGGGACTGGAACTGGCCTGATGGATGGGCTGGTGGCACCCGCGGCCTTACAAAATCCGGCATTTGGGGACGTGGACATGGAGATGGACCTTTCAGGCGCTGAACTCTGGGACTGGTTTAATAAGAACCAGTCCATCATGAGGATGCTTGAGGATACATAGAGCCGATTAAATTTATCTGAGCACCATATCGTAATATCACTTGTAGGTACGTTGTTCTTGAACGATTAGTCGCAATAAACCAACGAACCGCTTCAACCAAAACCATCTCCCCCGGACGAGAATATTCTTCAATGTCTGCTCCAGTTGTACCAGTCGGATACTCAAGGCAACGCACAGACTCAAGCTCAAGTCGTCAAAGTCGTCACGTCAAATAGTTCGGCCCGGACGCCGCTAAGTTCCGACTTCCGCCCAGAACCTGGCCATGTGGACAGTGGACGGCGATCAAACCGCCGCAAAAGTTTATATATGCAAGCCGTTTTTCTGCTGCGAAGAGCCAAGAATACGTATTTACTGGTTTAGGTTGGAATATCCGGTGCCCAGCGTTTACCTATCTTGGCTTAGGTGCGTACTCTATCTTCGTATTTCCTTTCGAAACTTGTTTTTCATGATATGGGTTATGAGTTGGTAGAGGCTTTGAAATAATTGACGATTGTATTGCTACAGTACTATGGGAGAGCGAAGGAAATGAATATTCACCTTAGCTGCCTAGCAGGAGAAGCTGAAGTACCGGTAGGGCTGGCTTACTAAGTACTGACTGGTCTAGTTAACTACCTAACTTATAGGGCTGCAGCCAGCCTCAGCTCAACGACATTGACAAGTCCAATGTCGTGCTCATTCCTTTGCCTCACTGACACATTCCTAGGAATGTTTGCAACCAAAAGCGTATACGTATGCGCATTATAATGTCCGAATAAAAACCTAAACCACCAAGGTACCAGGAAGGAAGGTAGTCTTGGTGAGGCCCGATGCCAGTAACGGCACAGCTATTCAAAGCCCGGCTATTGCATTACGAAGATGAATTCTAATCATGTTTATTGGTTGCTGCTGCTGCTGCTGATGACATTAAGTTAACTATCGGGTACTTTTGATAGCACTCGGCCGTTTCGGGGGAACCGGGGCGGGAGGTTCTTTTTGACGGCACCTCCATCCATCCACCTTTAGGTACTAGGTTCCGATCCTTCAACCACGGACGAGGAATGTGTCAAATGTTGTCAAGTATCTGAGGAATGGTGAAAAAATAATAATAATAGTCAAAAATCATGGGCATTATTCATTACGCGTACACCGGGAAAATAGGAAATAAGTACAGGAATTCTCCGTAGCATAATCGTAATCATATCATATCATCCAGGACAGAGGAAAAAATAGAAACAAAGGAAATGAAGAAAAGAAAGGAAAAGTACCAGCCAGGCTATATTCCATTTCCACATCACATCACATTAGTACAGAATACAGCATCCCATGCCATCACCTGGGTGCATTAGCCGTTTGGCATTGGAGCACTGCCATCCGGGGTTCGGGGTCATGCAGCTCTGGCCCTGGCCATGACCATGGCTGTATAGTTGGGGCTTCTGCTGGGAAACTTGCATGTATTGTTGCTGCTGCTGCATGAATTGCAGGTAGTCTTGTCCATAGAGTAGCTCGGGTGACATGGCCTGGGGTGGCCGGGAGTAATTCTCATTGCGTGTCACGATTGGTGAGTGCTCTTGAACCGGGGCAGTGGGAAAGGTCACTGGTAGGTTGTTGCTGCTGCTGCTGTTGTTGTTGTTGCTGCTGCTGTAAACGACGTCCTGGGTTGGGCTGGTGATGTTTGGATAGGACCAGTACCAGTTTCCTTGCTGAGGGAAAGGATACGGGTCGTGTTGTGGGGGCAAAGGAGTAAGAGGGGTGGTAGGGATAATAGTTTGGTCGTACTCGGGCTCGCTCTCAGATACAGAGTAGGCCTGCGACAGTGTCTGGATGGCCAAGTCCAGTGCATGTGAGCTGTGCTGGTGGTTTGTAAGGGTTGCCTTCCGGCGGAAGCTTCTTGTGTGTTAACACAGGCTATTTACCTAGAGAGAGGATTCTGTCTAGGAAACGGAGTAATAAGAAATGTAAGGTGTACCTTCGCTTGCATGTTGGTTCAGGACATACGTATGCTCGTCTGTTTGTGTGGATTCCGCGGTGGCGGGCCAGACTCGAGGACTAATTATTCTCTTAGACTTGATACTGGAAGAGAGAATGGGCAGAATAGAGAATGGAGCTCTTACGTCGGAAAAGGAACTGCGGCATCCTTCGAAATTGCACATAAACGGCTTTTCACCTGTGTGCGTTCGCGAGTGGACGGTCAAGGCACTTCGCTGGATGAAGCCCTTGTTGCAGCCTTTCACGCCACAACGATATGGTCGCTCATTTGTGTGGATGCGGTAGTGTCTGCGGAGGTCGGAGTTGCGATGGAATGACTAGAGTGGTCAGTTGTATGATAGTGGTGACCTTGACAAGGGTGATGGCACCTTTCCGCAATGCTTCCAGAGACAGAGAAAATCACGCCTTGCTCCAGCGACCATGGTGAGGTTGACAATGCTTGAGGTAGTGATGATTGGTCCGGTGGTAGTGTCCACGTCAAATAGTAGACATATGGATACAAATATCTTGCGATAGATTGAGACAGGAGTCTACAAAATATATCTCAAAATATATCCAAAAATCAGGCAGAATCCAGGCTGATGCCAGCAGAAGATATAGCGAGAACCCGGCCTTCGCAGGGATACTTAAGTCCGAGGGTCTGAGGCCCCCCAGAGGACATCACGATAACAGGACACTAGGAATGACAGATCAGCCGCGGGAGATAGCGCTGCAGCGTACTACTGGAATCGGCAATCGCAGGATTTAGTGCAACGCTCGAACCTCAGAGACGGTATCTTGCGCAGCCGAGCAAACCCCGAGGAGTTGATATGGCCATAAGCAAGGAATGAATCCATGCTCCAAACGGGAAATGCAGGCAAGAAACCGACAATGTGGTCGAGGGGGAGAGAGCGAGAGGGCGTGGAGCAAACTAGTGGAAATGCAGTAAGGGCGAATCGAGCATTTAGGGTAAACTGAACGAGTGCACCTCATGCAGGTGGCGTTGGGATGGACATCAGGGATCCCCCTCCTGGCCCTCCAGGAGTCCAGATGGTCATAGCACGTCCCCATAAGGGAGCCTGCAATGCGCCACTTCGGGGTTCACCTGCTGTTTAAAGCAGCGAGTCCAACGGCTGTCCAGCGTCTACGGAGTAATGCTCAGAGTCTCAAGCGAGTCTGGCCTGCGGGGAAGCTTGCCCTAGCTTGCCTGGACAGGCTCTCCCTTTGGTGGCCGGCCGGCGATCATGCGGCGTTCGTATGATGGACGAACTTGCTGCAAAGCTGATCACAAACAGTTAAGGAATCGCCGATCGGTACCTTTATCCTGGCCAATTGCTGGCTTGCTGCCCATTACGCGGATCCCTGATTTCCTGGTTCTCTGCCTGGAATGCCGGCATATATCTCCGGCTTTGCCTGCTGTTATTGGAACCTGTTGCTGTCCGAATCGACGATCCGATCAGCTCCCGCAGAGCTCCTCATATGATCGCGATGCGCTCTCGATGCACGCGGCCGAGGATCTTCGTGGACTGTTTATGGCTCTCTCTTCCAGCGCACGAACTTAGCTGCTCGCACTATAGAGTTACTCCAACCAGAACGGCTTGAGCGGGCTTATCGGGATCCTTCTTACTTTTCCACCAGCTGCGAATTCAAGCGCCACTTGGTGGATTGCTTTGCGGCTGGGATCTTATTAATTAGGGTACGTATTAATATATCACTCCTTGCTAAGGCCGTAACTGGCAACGGGGAACATTTTCCGGCATTACATTTAGGGTTCAATCCTCATTCAAGCTGCTGTCACAGCCCACGAGAATCACGGTGGGCCGGCATTCATTCCAGAATGGGGAATGGGCGATGTATCCAAGGAATGCCTGAATGGTCACTGACATTGAGTCATTGGATTCCTCTTCTCTTAGAGCAGTTCGATCAAAATCCATCATCGCAGGATCTCTTGCTTGTTTTTCATCTCCTGCTTATTTTCGATAGACAATTATTGGCTGCTCTCAAGGACGGGACTTCGTTCTACCCCTCGAACGCATTGGGCGCCTCTGCAGCACGGACATCATCCCAGGAGTGTGGGTGGATAAATACCAAAATGGCTAATGTGGATCGAGTCTGACAGGTTCCAGAACCCCGCGTGGCACAGCACCTTGAAAGTTGAAGTCTAAAATGAATAGAATAAAAGTAAAAAGAACAAGAAAACACTAAAACAGGCACAAACGTTCCGCAGCAGGGCTGGGAATTGCTCCCATAATTGATTGCGTGGAATGCCGGTGCACTCTCCACAACCACAGCATCCCTTGCTAACGGCTTCAAAGTCTGATCATCTCAGGCTCGCTGATCACTGATCAGCCATTCGAATCAGTCATTGCGGGGTGATGTAACAAAAGTATAAACTGAGTCAGGAACACCCTCGGTGTGCATTCCCTTGCATCGTACCTAACCGACCTGCATCATGCACGAGAGACATTCAACCAGCCGGCATGATAGGAAGATCCAATGCACAATGCATCCATACCAATTGCCTGACATGTTAAGACTCACCACCAGCAGCATATAATAGATTGCTATACCCTCCATCAACATTCTCACCGGCCGCGACCATGCATGGCCACAACGCGAACAGCCGATCGCTGCATGCGCGATGCTCCGAATGTCGGCAGTCCCACTAATCAAACAGCGCTGGAATATTAACCGGTCGCTTCTGTCACCTCGTCACAATGGTCCAGGCCCTGGATCTCCTGCCTCAATCGGAACTTTTGTTCTTTTGAGATCCCTCCAGCTTCAGCCGCCCCTCCATCATGTCGATCCCTCTGTCCCGCTCTCCCGCCCTCGGGGTTATCGCGTAATCCCCTACTACAGTACTAACAGTTTACTGCTATGCATGCTCGCAAGCTCCGCGGAGCACGTCCAAGCTCACCAAGGTCAGCCAGCCCTGTAGTTCATGATTCATGAGGGACCGGCCCACTACTCTGCAACGACTGTGATGACTGCTGTATGATCTACCAGCCTACCTCGGCACATGGCGGGGGGTACATGGGTCAAGCAAGGCCCAAGGGGGAGGCGCAATCCACGGAATAAACATGACATAACATGACATGAACGTAAGATAAAAAAAATCCCCACTGCCTGTCACTTTCTTGTTTTGCCTGTCTTTCATTCCTATAATGGATGATGTAACCCGAGTTCATCCTGGATGGCAAGTCTGGATGAGTGCTTAGCCTGGTCCGTGCTACCTTACCTACCCGTAGACAGCGGGAGTTCGTCCACTAGTGACAACGGTGTCATAGCTCCTGCATTTAGATTAAATAGATAAATAGATTAAACCGATGAGTTGATGGATGGTGGATGGGTGGAGCGGATCCGATGGTGATTACTGATTGCTACTAGTAGATTACTGATTACGTGCGGACGTTGGATTCAATCTATGAGCTTTTCGACGGTACTTTTGTGTAAATAAAATAAACTTCATCATTCTATCATCCATATATATAGACGCCCGTTACAGCAACGTCTGACGTATATCCGCGTCAGCCGCAACGGTTCAGGCTAAAAAGCCTGGTTTGGCTTGGTTGCTGGGCGGGGCCTATCTAGGGCTACCTAGGACTACCTAGGGCTGACTGTCTAGGTCTGATTACGACTACAAGCTCGTAAATTCTCACAAGACAAAGGGATATATTAACATCACTCCATCCAAATCCGAATCCATACCTCCAACAGAAAGAAACAATAAAATAATAAACAAAACTGGCAATATAGCCGAGCCGTTATGGCGCCGTTATGTTATGGAAGGGCAAGGCCAGGCCGGACAAGGTCCAAGCGTGGTGTCTTGCCTAATCCTCCAGGACGGCAGGAGCTCGGAGTTGCTTTCTTCAGGACGGGACGGGATGGATGGATACCCCTGGCATACTGTAGATCTCTTTGATTCTGTTCACGCATAACGTCAGGAACAGTGAGATGGTGCAGCTGTTTTTACCAATCTAGTAACCATGCCCGAGGTACTCCCCCTCTCGAATGGATTCTTAATCCTGATATTCCAGGAATCCTCCAACAATCCTGGATGAAGGGAGGCTGTGACGTATCGTCTACGGTAAATCAAGGTGGCAACATCTTCGGATGTTATGTACTACTAAACTTGGAGTATATGTGCATGTGGTATAGTGGCGACGCCTCGAGAGCATGGGATCAAATGCCATTCCTGGTCCCCTGGCCATGTCTCTAAATCCAGAAGATGATAATATCGTGTTTAACGTGAGGACTGGGTGCTCCTTGGTTAGTGGGCTGGCGATGGAACTCATGTGAGAATACGCTGCGGTCAGTTTAGGTATACGGAGGTAGAACACATATTAGATTACCTCTTATGATGGGAAATTCGGCTTCTGTTGTCGCTATTCTATGAAATTTGGCATTCTGTCTATCAATAGTTGATTTTTATAGCGTGGGATAGTGCCAAAGGCCAAAAATATCAGCATCAACGACCTTTTCGGACCGTGAAGGGAAGGGTATGACCTTATTACATCTGAAGCACGCTGTATTTTATTTTTGCGGACAATTTACAGGTCTACACATACTTTTCATGTTATATTGGCCTTTTTTTAACTTGTAGCTACCCTATTCTCTTTCTATAAACCTTACTGCTTTACCCTATATACGTAGATGGTTGATATCACTATACTTTGGAGGCCCGAGCAGTGACACTTGTAGCGACCTGGACGCCAAGACTCATCGATGCGGTTTCATATACCCACTCTCGCAGGGTATTCATGGATGATATCGCTCTCCGTAATATCCTCGTTTTAGACGGGGAGCTTAAACTTGCTGATTTCGGGCAGTCGATTCTATTACCGCTTGATATTGATATAAACTCTGCGAGCGAGAACAACTTCACAGCGAAAATTGAGGTACTGCATCTTGGTTGGATTATTTATTCAATTGCTTCCTGGCGCGTTCATAGGTACTATTTCTTCGACAGCTTCGATCTTTCTTGGCCTGGCCCAGACTCTTTTCCCGACGTTGATGGTGTTCTGTGTGGGAATGTAATTCGGAAGTGCTGGTGTGGGGAGTATACGAGTATGGAGGATGTTCAAAATGATCTGCTGTTCAAGTAACTAGATGGCAATTTGACAATGTGAAGTACCTAAATTGAATTAAAAAAGATAAAGAGACGTATTAACTTGAAAGCACAAACAAACTTCTTTTTGAGTCCCAATCTCTCAAAGCTTACTAGGCTTCTCAGTAGGACCGGCTCATTAATAACATAACCTGCAAAGAGATATCTAAATTCATTACATTTCAGCATCGATTATTATTATATCAATAACTAACAGGTCATAGTTCGATTGACTTCTAATATACTCCACTGCTTCCCCAGATGACCCACACTTTTTCATACATTGTGAAGTTGACTGTTGAGTTTAATTATAATCTATGCTTAACTTATATATGATAGTTCAAAGTTAAAATGCGGTATTCACAGCCAATCGTAACTCATGGACATCGCCGTCCCTCGGCCCACCGGCTAAACTGCCGAGGGGCTGACACATTTAACCCAAGTCCATCATCTCAGGACACCACGGACAGAACGGAGCTTAATCTTAAAATAGTCTTATGCAAAATGCCCAGAAAGGCAGAGCGATATACAAACGACATCCTGAGTCGTCCTGGTATGGTCTTCGCTGTCGATGTCAAAGATCCAAAGGAGAGGGTCCAGGCATACCTGGATTCATATAAAAATGATCAGACAACAGTCAGTTCAGTTTATTTCATTCTATATCCCCCTCCCTCAAAAGCTCTGTCTAATTAATTTCCAGAGCTTCGATGCAACCCTAATGAAACACCATCTAAACCTCGTCTCCGCCACAGCAACGCCCAAAGTAACCGCAACATTCCGAATGAAAGTAACCCAGGACTTCTGCAGTACAATGGGCAACATGCACGGCGGCGCCATTGCCCTAGTCCTGGACATGTGCACGACAACATGCATGGCCCCGGTTTCGACACCGGACTTTTGGCTGTTCGGGGGTGTTTCCCGCACGCTGAATACGACTTTCCTCCGTGCGATAAGGGCGGGGGCTGAGATTGAGATTTTTTGTGAGGTTTTGCATGTTGGTGCGAGACTGGGTAAGTGATAGTTCTGCTTGTTTACTGTAATGCTACTGACGGTTTGGTAGCTGCGATTCGAGGCGAGCTCCGGGATTGCAAGGATGGGAAGCTGTTTGTTGTTGGGGAGCATAACAAGGCGAGTATATCTTTTGAGAAGAAACTGTGAGCGAAGGAAATACACCACCGCAGTGATAACCATCCCCAGCGTCAGAAACATAGTCTCCTATAGAGAAAATAAACAGAACAAAGCATAAACTAAACCCACCTCCATTCCTGACCATTAGTGATATACCGTCAATACTCAGCTGACTCCTGCCTATCAAATACATGGAAAGACCTCTCCATTCTCCGAACGTGCGATTGATGGGGTAATAATAAAGTTTGGGCTTCCTTCGCTCAAGATAGCATGCTTCCTGGAAGCCCAAGTGGGTCTCTCAAAGCTTCTCTCAGCAATGGGCGATTGTCTTTCAGAAGATCAGAAGGACAAAAAGAGGACGCAGATCTACAGACTTACGGGTCACATTTGGCAATGCCTGCAGGCAAGACGAGAGTGCTTTAAACTGGCCACACCCCGGAAGTCATAAGCAGAAGCATTCTACAGGACATGGAGCGTACTCTCTGGCTCGATGGCCTGAGGGGCCTCGCCTCAGCCTGTGTGGCTCTTTGCCATGCGGTTGTATTTGATTCACCAAGCACTTTCGGGTTTTTATACCGCTCCTACTGGGCGGAGGCTCCAGAGAGCCGCCATCTTATCCAACTTCCGCCCTTCCGGATTATCTTTGCTGGATCATCGATGGTGTCCCTGTTTATGGTTATCTCTGGCTTTGCAATTTCCATCCCTCTCCTCAAGGCCCGAGAGAACGCTGGCTTCTTTCGTCGTCTATCCTCCACAGCCACCCGTCGGGGGTTTCGTCTCTATCTGCCCGCTCTTCTCTCTGCTGCCCTCTCTCACTTCCTCTACTTTTGCAATCTGTTCCAGTTGAGCTCCTGGGATGACCCTTGGGTTGGGCTACCAAAGCCACTGACGGCGCCATGGTCCCATATGAAATACCTGCTGTGGTCCGTGATCTACCTCCTGGATATCAGCAATCACCACCAAATGAACCTCCGTCATGGTCGGCTAGACCCAAATCCGATTACAGTGAATCTCTGGACCATGCCGGTTGAGGTTCGCGGCTCGTTGACCGTGTACCTGCTGCTGTTGGTGCTGGCATTTTGGAACCCGCAGGCCCGATACCTAGCCCTAGCAGGAGTGGCGATGTACTGGTTCTATATGGGCCAGTGGGACCTCTTCTCCTTCGTCTCCGGCCTCTTCCTTGCAGAGGGATATGTCGCGAGCTACTACTATACAGAAGCAGATGGGGAGCTCTTGTTGCCCGGCTCCAGCTGCCAACAGCACTCCTCTACCGTCACTAACTTTTGTCGAAAGCTCAGCAAGTCGGCTCCCTTCTCTTGCCTCCGCGAGGCCATAATTTCCACAATGGCGGTATTTCTACTCTGCATGTGCGAGGGCGAAACGCTGCCACCGGAATACCAGTTCCTGCATGTATTCGCGCCCTTCTTCCCCCCCACGCAGACGACGTGGGGGGGCCGGGACCAGGCCGAAATTGCGCGCCGATGCTGGGCCAGTGTCGGCGCCGTGCTCGCCATCTACGTAGTCCGGGATACTTCTTCCTCCCCCACCGTTGCTCTGCATCTGCAGCGGCTGCTGACCTCGCGGCCGGCGCAGTATCTAGGCAGGATTTCGTTTCCGCTCTATCTGCTTCATAATCCGGTGTATTTCATTTTCAAAGAGCGCGTCCGGGTGCTTCTTTGGCGTCTGCTTACGTGGACGTCTTACCCCGGTACGGAAGAGGCGAGCAGGGATGCCGGGTTGCCGTTTGGCGTGGCCTGTGCTGGCGCTGTGCTGGTTTGCGGTGTGATCATGGTTTTTGCGTCGGATCTTTGGGAACGGACTATCGATAGGAGGTGTTTGGAGATTGCGAGGAGATTCGAAAAGAGAGTTATGTCATAGATGTTGCTACAAATGCATTGATTTGTACGGTTACCTTAGGATATCATGTGAAGGAAAGGTTGTTCAAGCAGAATCAGTGGATGTGTCAGACAGCATCAACATTGGGCTGTTTCAATCCTATCCTGTAATACTTTATCTACATTCCTTCTCCGTATTCAAACAGGTTCATTATCCATGACAGCCTCCAGAGTCGAGGGGATAATAGGTATGTATGTAAACCAACACTCAACTGCTGGACAGGTTGTACGGAAAAGCACAATCATGACAAAGAGGGGGTCTCTCGCAAATCAATCATACAGCCATCACCGCTTGCTTGCTGGCTTGCAGCTCAACATGAACATAAAGGGAAACAGAAAAAAGAAGAAAAAGAGATGACAAAGGAAATCGACAAATGAAATAGCCTACAACATCCCATTGGGTGTCGAAGCTGGGTATTTCGATCTTAATATTGATCATCGCCATGCACCTTGGCTCAAGGATAACAGCCCTTGGATGCAGTCCAGGTCCTCGTCCTGGCTTGCTGTGTTTTCGCTGGCCATGAATTCGGTGACGTCCGTGGCTAGACCAGACAGCGACTTTGTGTTTCCGCCTTTCCGGTGCGATGGTTGTGGCAGTCGTGGCCGGCCTTGAGCTTTGGTATTCGTTCCGTTGCCTCGTCCGTTGGAATCCGTGAGAGCCGGTCGTTGAGCCTGGTGTGAAGCTGTTCGTCGGCGCGACTGGGATACGCGAGTCCCAGGGATCCAGTTCTCCTTGTCGGAGTCGCCATCTTCGATGTCGAGGTCGTCTTTGGGGGTCTTGGAGTTCTTCAGTGTGGATGGTGGTTTCTCGCCTAGGACTTTGCGACCAGTTTCCAGCCGTCCCAGCGAAGAGACAGTCCGGGAGAGTTTCCGCCGCTTTTCTCTCATTGCTTGGCTGATTGGTGTGCCCTGGTGTTCGGAGGGGGGTGTCAGGAGGGAGTTGTGTCTCGCAGATAGGGTTCTGGTCAGCGAACGTTGGCCGCTGGATCGTAATGCAGCAGAGTTTGGTGTGCTTTGTGAGCTGAAAGGCGTGGACAGCGCACTCCTCGCGTCTGTATCGAAGAACGACTCCCAGTTTCGAGGGTCACGCGACCTCCCAAACGACCTTTCTTTCTCTAGTGAACTGGGAGGGGTACCCAGGACAACAGCACTGGTGCTTCTTCGAAGACCACCTGCTCTAGGCTTGCGAGCAGAGAACATAGAGATGCGGTTTTTGGATGGCGACGGTTCGCCGTTGGCACGGATGACTGCCTTTCCGTCTGCAGACATCGAGATTCGAAGTGAATTCCGTCCTTTAGGAGGGGACGGGGTTAATTCGTCCTCCTTGCGAACCATGGCTTCTCCGTCGAACGATAGGGATAACCTCAATGACGGCGGTGACTTTGGGGTGTTTAGTCCTGGGGCAGGCTCTGCGGTTGTCCCTCCAAGATCTGACCCAGCTCGCTTCCTCTTGGCGGAGGTCTGCAAAAGCTCATTGCTCGACGCGTCAATTGGTGTTTGTACTGCGTGCAATTCAGCCGGTTGGCTAGATTCCGGGCATTCGGACGTGCCAACACTCGTTTGTGAGCTTCCACCGAGCTGCTCTTCCTCCTTGTCTACTCCATCTGATGCAAATGAATCGCCCTCCGGGAGTGCCTTGGTCTGAACATGGCCATCACCGTTCTCGTTATCTTGCTCTAACACTTTTGCAGGTATGCTATCGTCGCTCGCCGGCTTATCGTCGGATTGAGAGGAAGGAAGAAGCTCGTGAGCCTGGAGTGGTTTCGACTTTCGACGGTCATTCTGACGACGGTTCTGGAACCAGATCTGGCGACATATTAGAACAATAATATACCTTTAATCTTCAAAGACATACTTGAACTTCCTTCTCACCCAGAGAGACGCGGCTCACTATGCTTGCCCGTGATACCTTGTCCGGCTTGGGGTTCTGTTGGTACTCTGCCTCGAGAATAGCGTGATCTTCGGGACTACACACGCGTTATCAAGTCAGCTATACTCGTGCAATTACCACAGGTATCCCCCGGAGCATCGAATCGGCGGGCTCTCGACATACCTAGTCCGACGTCGCTTCTGCCGTGCCAGCAATTTATTGTCCACGCGGGGCGGGAGGTTCTGGGTTAATGTTTTTTGGGAATGGATGAGAAAGGCGTAGCTAGAAGAGGCAGCGGCCGAGTCTGATGCCTGTGTCGATGGAGGAGAGGACGAGAAAGCCACGGCCGAGGGCTCGGGGTCAGACATGGTAATGGATGAGTCGAGGTCAGGGCGGAGACATAGAACCAGAGAGTAGAGGGAAGAGAAGATTATTAGAGGTAAAGAAAAGAATAGGAGATAGAAAAGACCAGCAGCATAGCGTGGACGAGCCGAAGAAAAGGCGGGCGAGGCTGAAGTGGGAATGTTCCCGACAGAGCTCGTGCAGGAAAAAGACGCTTCAGTTGATCGCGTCGCGATGTGGACGCGGCGTGCTCAACGCTAACCCCACCCGTCACCGAACTCAATACCTTCCTCTCACAACTTTCACTTACAACTTACAATTTGCAAAGTACATACATTGAAACGCGAATTAATCACGAGTGGTATTCATATCTATATCTATTCTGATGGCATTGCAGAACGTGTTTGTTGTCTTGCAATGCTAATCTCAGTCCACGACCGCGTGCCTCCGTCAGACCGGAGTATCTTGCAGACCCTGAGTATTTACCAATTTGCACAAATTATGCAGTATTTTGCATAGTATACCAGATCATTATGCCCGCCTTTACAAAATTGCAGTATAAATGCTTGAGATCGCGTACCAATTGTCCTGACTGCCACCAAGCATCAATGCATCAATGCATCTCGGATGGTATCGATGGCAAAAATATACCAGACAATCAACATAATCCTATGAAACCAGCTCTATCAGCCCCAATATGCTAGATCCTGTCGATACAGCTTCTACTCCTGTCGAGTCTTTCTGCGGTGGATAGCTGCACCGCACCAGTCTCGCCAGCTGCGCTGCCAACAAATGCTCCCGGAACTGCAAGTCCAGCCCTCCAACCATGTATATGGAGTGAGTCGCGCCATTGCCTCCCTTCTCTCCCCAGCAGAGCTTCGACCCAACAGTCTCGTCTTCCATCTTTCCCGTTCTGCTTCCATCCTTCGGCCACGCGCGTTTCGTCTCATAGAGTGTCTCCCAAGTAAACGACCTGAACAGACCACCGTCCATGCTCTTCCCATCAGCACGCCCGCTCTTCCAGACGAAATTGCGCCCACCATACTGGAACCGCCGCGGGGACCAGTCCTTGCGTTGGAGTTCACCGTCTGGAATCTCGACGATTTGACCGCCATCCGGGGGAACGGTGCTTGTCACCAGGCGGAAGCTGCCTCCTTTCGTCTTGCGGATTCTGATGTTTACTGCGCCCATCCCCGGGAGAAATTCTCCCGCGCGGCGTAGGATGGCCTCCACGATTGGAACCTGTTGACTCCATACCACCTGGAGAGCATATAGTACGTGGGTGTTGGTTGGGTCTTTGACGAACCACCAGTGCGAGCGGACGCCGAGGTCCACTAGCTCTGAAGAATGGGTGAGACGATACGTCACGATCTCAGCCGACGGGGAAAGAGTCGGTGCAAAGAAGGGGACCTGGGTAGAGTCTGCGGCGTCGAGGAAGGGTTTTAGGTGGTCGGGCACCACCTTACCGGTTGATTCATCTTTACGATAATCGTGAAGTGCTTTTCGGATCTATAAATTAGGTCAATGGATGCACAACTGAGACAGTATACGTACCTGAGATAATGTCCACGGACTATCTCCATTTTCCCTCGCCAGCTCCTGCACAACATCCAACCCCGACGGTGGTAGCACAATACCGGCGAAACTCCCCTTACGCTGAAGATCTTCCAGATGCGCAAGCCGCTCGCGATGCAACTGCACCTGTCGCTCAAACATCTTCCGGTGTATCTTGCGCACGTTCGAGCCCGACTTTCTGAACGTCTGTGCTGCCGTCCCCAAGACATCGATGGCGCTTTTGTGGAAATCAATTGCTTTCTGATACTCCTCTTGCCTCTCAAGGACGAAAGGAGCTACAGAAAGTTTGTAGAGTTTATTCTTCATGTCGCCGTCTGCCATGCCTATTGTGACAGATATGAGTTATTGCACTGAAACTATACTCAGAACAGTCTTACGAGCTCACTACATCCCCCTACCACACCAGACTTAAGTATTTCACAAGCACCCCATCCATCGCTAGGAATCACCGCCAAGCATAAAAGCAGCCTGACCGGGCAACGTCAAAGCGGGCTGGCTTCCCTCGCGACTCAGATAGCACCACACATACTGCCAGAAAATGCTGACAAGAGCGACTAACAGCAACAGTAGATCTAGCCGAGTGGTTCTCCGATGTCTAGGCAATCGCTTAGCTTTGCCGTTTTGGCAGGTTGGCTTGGCCCTTAAATCTCAAGGCAGCCCCGGTTTGTGGTAAAGAGCTCCAGTCTATTCTGCACTCCGCCTCTTATTCTCTACGCCCTATCGCTGGCGTTGGTGCTCGCCTAACTCGCCCTGTTACGGCGAGTCATAGAAAGAGACGAGACCGTCTGACCAAAAGATAAACATCACGTCCCTCAATACATTCTTGAGCTGCGACAGTGTAATACACTCCGGCTTCATCCTCCAATATATTCAGGTGTAGCAAGTTACCTCGGAACCACGGAGGGTTCAAGCTCCCAGCGATCGACAGATCATCCAACGAAGCACGCGAAAACGCGAACCCACGTGATATTCACAATCTGTCAACTACCATATTAGTCAGAACTAGCCCTCTCCAAGGAGGGTTGACCCTTTTGGACGAGCGGTAAAATCTGCAATACAATCTGTCAACCGACGTATTAGTCAGAATTAGAACCGCAAAATCTGCAACATCAACATCCAGGAATGGTTAACTGATGCTAGTGATGAGAATAAAAGCTCTTTTATACGGCTGCCGTGCCTGCATCCCAGAGTCCCTTGGTGAAACCAGAACCAATGCTAGCAGCTGGTTAGTTAACTGATATCTCGGCTCCTAAATAAACCCAGCTTAAATAGCCCCGAGAATGGCGTGTTTGGGCCCGACGACTACTGCACAGGGTCATAGACGTCGTACCGACTCGTACCGTGTACGTCAGTATGAGGGAGTCAGCCTCGCTAGCTAGTTCCACTCGATCTAGCAGTAGTTCAAAATCTCCTGCACCGTGATCCGGTCCTGAAAGCGGACTGACTCGTTGCGAAGTGGAAAGGCGCTAGAGTATCGTATCATCCACTTTCGGGTGGGTACCGAAAGGCAGATCACTTGAGGGTCCGATCTTCCTCGGTGTTCCCAAGTTGTCGGCGCCGTGGGTCAGTACGTGACGATTATGGGAGCCTTGCATAGATTTTCAAATGATCGGAGCTTCTTGCGCTTCCTTCGGCTGGGCTGGGACTTGGAACCCCCTCGTTGACTTTTGCAAGGCGGGCCGGTTCGAATGCTCACACCTTTATCGTCTGTCGTCAACTATAACTATAACAACACTTCCATGCGTTATATTGGCATTTTCTGGCCCAGAGACCATAATGTCACCAAGTCCAGCCTCAGTAGAAGCAGCAGCAGCAACAGACGAGAACAATGCAGCAGATGTTGGCGGCTGGGACGGTGATGATGACCCTCGAAACCCTATGAATTGGTCTACGACACGCAGAGTATCCATTATAGCGTTGGTGACATTTGCGGCGCTGAACGAGTACAGGCCACCTCCCTCTCTCCTACCTCCTGTGGCCGAGTCTAACGTGGGATAGTTCCATCGCATCAACAATATTCAGTCCTGCAGTTCCGCATGTACTTGAAGACTTTGAAATCTCCAGCGCTTCTCTCTCGTCTTTCCTAATTTCTATTCATGCCATAGGATTCACAATCGGGCCGTTTCTCTGTCCAGCAAGCGAGGTGTACGGACGAAGCCCCATGATGCACGCCTCCAATATCTTGTTTGTACTATCCGCGGTGCTATGTGCCGCCAGTGTTAATATTGGGATGCTCATCGCCGGGCGCATTATCATGGGGCTGGCGGGATGTGTGCCTGCTGTGTTAGGTGGTGGGTATATCGCTGACCTGATACCTGTTGAAAGGCGGGGCGGGGCGATAGCTATCTGGGCATGTGGCTATTCACTTGTAAGGTGTCATTGCTTTCTTAAGACTCAAATAATAACATCCAGCAGGGGTCCGTGATTGGTATGGAGAGCGCAACCTGAATTGTCGGCTTCTTGTCTAATTTGTTTTTTTTAGGGCCGATTATTGGTGGCTATTTGGCCGAGAGGGCAGGCTGGAGATGGACGTTTTGGCTCGAGGTTATTGTGGTATGTTGGAAGAAAAGCAACACCTGACTGGATAGCAGACTGATGTATTGGGTGTGCAGTGTGGGTTGACAGCAATTGCAACGCTGTTCATCTTGCGAGAAACATATGGACCGGTGATACTTCAAAAGATACACGCACCCAACCAGGGAGGCAGAAAGACCAGCTCCCTATGGACAGCATTCACCCGTCCTCTTAGAATGCTCACCCGATCACCCGTCGTGATTCTCTCGACCTTTTATATCTCCACGGCCTACGTGTACCTATACTTCCTCCTCACGACCTTCCCCACCTTCTTCGGCGAGCGCTACGGCTTCAGCGAAGGCCAGATTGGCCTTACCTATCTCGGCCCTGGGATTGGCCTCATTGCCGGCCAGCTCATTTTCGGCCACCTTCTCGACCGCCACTTCGAGAAACAGCGTAATATCCCAGAGGATAGACTGAAGATTCTCCTCCCGGGGAACCTCCTTATGGTTGTAGGCCTGTTCTGGTATGGCTGGACAGCGCAAGCGCACACGCACTGGGCCCTGCCACTGGCGGGGACCGCTGTTATCTGCCTAGGTGTCTTCTGCGTGGGTATTTCTACCCAGAGTTACTTGACTGACGCATTTGAACTGTTTGCAGCGAGTGCTCTCGCGGCGAATACCATTGTCCGGTCTCTGCTTGGCGCGGTGTTGCCTCTTTGTGCGCCGGCGCTGTATGGGCGTTTGGGGTATGGGTGGGGGAATAGTCTTCTAGGGTTTATAGTGCTGGTTTTTATCCCTGCTACGGTCTTGCTTATCCGGTTTGGGGAGAGGATGAGGCTGGATGCACGGTTTCAAATTTATTAGACATCCGTCTTAGTTTATTCTAGTTAAACATCATAGATTCAGCATTTTTTTGTCTAAAGCTCGGATTGGACTCCATTATGATATAGTAGTGTTCTCATACTCCCCGCACAAATAGATGAGGCCGCCCCTTCACAAAGAAATCTCCTCTTTCCGTCGCTTAATATTAATTTTGATATTCGAATGCGGCAGTATATTATGCCCCCGCAGCTGAGTGCGCCCTTGTTCCGGCAAAGAGACCTCAAAATCATACTTCAGCAGAAGATGGCACATCAAGATTTTACCAAAGACAACAGCATAGTGTCTCCCGGGACACGCCTGCTTCCCATGTCCAAAGCCCATATGATCCGCACTCGTGGAAGTCAGTTGATAGGGGCTTGTCAGAGAGTTCTTCGCGTTCTTGCGTAGATTTGCGAATCGGTACCCGTCGTATTTGTCGCCATTCGGCCACACGGATGAGTCCATCATGTGGCAGGCTGAGACCATTATTGTCGTTCCTTTGGGGATGATTAGTCCATCGGGGAGAATGACTTTTTCCTTTGCGTAGCGCTCCATGTTGCCTATAACACGTGAATCAGTAAATTGAGACACATGTATGTATATAGGATAGATCACTTACTATAGCCAAGCGGTCTCAGTCTTTGACTTTCCTTCATGGCACTGTCCAAAAGGTACAGCTTCTGCAGGGATGATTTAGTCATTCCCTCCCCCCCAACAACCTCAATGATTTCCTTCCGAAGGTCCTGCACCAGATCCGGATTCTCAGCGATATCGCAAACCGCTTTCGCAAGAAGGTCAGCAGACGTATCAAGCGAAGCAAGCGCAAGTGTGAGCTGCAATGTCGTAAAGTCATAAGCATCCCCTTTACTCGCATCCTTCACCCAGCTCAGCGCATTTACATCGGAGTCTGAATCAGGATCCTCCGCTTTCTCGAGCAGAGGCTCGAGGCGCTTTATGACTTCTCGGAGCTCGGCCCGGACTTTGCGACAGCTAGGCAGGAACCAGGATGCAAAGAGTCGAGTAGGCATTGGCCATCGCCGCAGAATGTGGGCAGCAATGAATGAATCTTCCAGGAAGTCGTAGATCAGTTGGAGCCAGGATGGGTCCCGGCATAGGTCGTCGTCACCGAGGAATCCGCGGGTTACCATTTGTGCTACGATCTGGCCCATTGTGTCTTTCAGGTTGACGGTGTGCCAGTCTGTTGACGTTAGAAAGTCTCCTGTCCAGATAACTAAGAAGGCTCATACCGGGTTTTGTAGACCAGTTGCTGTCCAGGGCTAAACCGGTTTCCGTGGAGAGTGGACCGACGAGTTTGGCTGAGAGAGTTAAAAATGCCAGTCGTAAGTTTAATTGTGTCACTAATCAACTTACGAGTCTGGCGTGATAGTTTTGTTTTGACCGCGGTCTGTAGAATCTTCGATTCTAGGGCAATGTTTGCGAGAGGCTCGAATCCCGGTATCCCAGCATGGAAGTCCTAGAACAGGCAGGTTATCATCTGGCCTCCAGTGTCTCATTGAAAATTGGAATTACTGACCTCGCCTACAAATTGGCCCAAGTCGAATCTGTTATCACCTCCAATGACATCGGCGTATTTTGGGCTCAGGATTAAGCGCCAGTGTGCCTCTGTGCACAGGTAAAATGCGTCTGCGTCCTATGTCAAATTGTTACTGTCAGTCAAAAAATATGGACAAGTCTAAGACTGTATGGACAAGAATCAGAATGTACACACCTTAAGCCCAGACCGTATCAGTCCCTCTGGATCATCAATGTACCGCTTGGTAGCTCTGCCATAGCCGAACTCGAACCATTTCCGGTCATTGAGAACGGGCAATCTGGATGGGTTCAGGATTCGCGCTCGTATGTGAGCAAGCAAAAACGCTAGAAGAACGACTCCCAGGGCAACTCCTGCAGAGTTATAGTCATGGTTAAACCAGTGCACGGTGCCCATCGTGGTGGTGTAGATTGGCCTTGCTGCTGAAATACGGAGTAGTTGGGGGAAAGGATGCGAAGGAGATGGAGTTTATGTTAGGGGCAGTCGGTGTGCACTACATCAGATTTTCCATCAGATTCCTTAGCAGCTTTTGGAAATGCACAGCTGTGTACAGAGTGTGTACTGTGTGGCTACGCTAGCTACCAGCTCATGGGCCATTCCACAGGCCAAACCAGGTATGCCGAGGCAAGCCCAAGACCGTGTATTTTATTACGCTAGTTGCATCGAGGGTGGATTTGCTGATTTTTACCGTTCCCTTACAGGCTACCGGCACTCTGCTCGCTCAAGTGCGTACTGTAATAATAATTATAATATGCGTGGCTGCAGGCCGGCCCAAGTCACAGATCTTCAGCCCAGCAACAAAGTAGCACGATCGGTAAGATCAGCAAGATCAGTCGTTCAGGACAATCAGTAAGATCGGCAGGATCGGCAGGATCGGTAATATCAGGAATTCAGGATGCTTGCAGTTACCAAGAAGGGACTAACTATCAGCGCAGATCCCGGATTCTGGATCCGTATTTATATCAGGGTCCACTATTAGTATGAGCTATACCTACCAGATTCACTGCCTTTAGCACACTCTGTTCACCTTAGTAGCGGGCTAATTTTCCTTCGCAAGTCGCACCTCAGAGATCATCGACCAGTAAAACAAACCAGCAAGCGGGATATTTGCAGGAAGGTGGTTATCGGGCAGGCAGAAGGCACTTAGGGCTTGTCTCAGTAACGAAGATATTAACCCGTCTACTGAATACTCCAGTCTCCGTACAATCGATCTTAAAGTATAACTATACTTGGACTCTCAATTGCGTGCTTATGGATACTGCGGTTCTAGGTTTCGACAGAAGCAAAAACTATGGGTCTGGTAAGGGCAATGACTCCTTGCTACAGGGTCCACTGACAATCCATATCCTGCATGAGCAGACGGGATGTTTTGTCTACGTGTTCCAGTGGTTGGGCCAGAAGCCTGTGATATCTTTTTTACAATATTGGAAAAATTACTCCGTATTCGGGTGCAGTTGGAAAAGCCTCCGTATAAATCCCGAGAATGGACTCTAGCCTGAACCAACAACGATATCCCCAACAGCGATACCCTTGATTCTGCACCTTCCTTTCTATCCAGCAGCCCGTGGAGTTGATTTCCCTCTCATCATGGGTTCCAACGGACGAGAGGAGAAGCCCGATGGCGCCCTGTTCGAGACTGCGCTGGACGCCGAGTCCCTGATTCGACTCCTCTCGGTCAATTCGCCAGCCCCGTCCGACCCTCTTGTTCGGAAACTTAATGCCCTGGAGATACAAAGCATGCAAGATCAGGTTATGCCGGAAGATCACCCTCGAGACATCCCATCCGTCCTTCAACAAGCCATGGCCGTCTTCGATAATCGCATGCGCCTCACCCACCCCCACTGCTTCTCCTATATCCCATCCTGTCCAACATCCATTGCCCGCCTCGGCGACCTCCTCACCTCCGTCTACAACGTCAATTCCGTCAGCTGGGATGTAAGTTCCGGGCCAAGCGTGGTGGAAAAGGCCATGATATCCTTCCTAGGCGCGCAGCTAGGGCTCCCAGACACAGTCGGGGGCTGTTTCGTCTCAGGCGGCTCGATGGCAAACATGGCAGCCATAATTGCAGCGCGGGACGAGCTCCTCCAGCCCAGACAGCGAGCCGACGCAGTCATCTACATCTCCGACCAGACACACATCTCCATCCTCAAGGCCCTGCACATGACCGGGTTCATGGAGTACCAGGTCCGCAAGATCCCCACGGACGCCGAATTCCGCATGGACCTGCACGCCCTCAAACACACTATCACCACGGACCGCCAATCCGGATCCATACCGTTTCTCCTCGTCGCGAATTGCGGGAGCACCAACACAGGAAGCATCGATCCTCTGCACGCCCTAGCCGACATCGCACAAGAGGAGGGACTCTGGCTACACGTCGACGGAGCATACGGAGCCTCGATCGCCATCTCCAACAAACACCGCCACCTCGTTGACGGGATCGGGCGCGCGCACAGCGTTTCTTGGGACGGACACAAGTGGCTCTTCCAGACGTATGGGTGTGGGATTGTGTTGACGCGCGAAGCTAGCTCGCTCACGCGCAGCTTCGCCATCGATGCAGAGTATATCAGCGGAAGGTTGTCACCGCAGGGGACCACCAATTTCTACAACCTGGGCCCTGAGCTCAGTCGCCCCGCGCGGGCCATGTCGCTCTGGCTGACGTTCAGGGCCCTGGGTCGACATCGTATGGGTGAGATGATTGACCGAGGTTTCCTCCTTGCGCGGACCGCGGATTACACGATCCGGCAGTGCAAGGGCTGGGTGATTGCAGCGCCGACGGTGGCTAGTATTGTGGTCTTTCGATATGCGCCCCGCGGGTTTGACGACGAGGAGGAGCTGGATACATTGAATGCGGCTATTTCACGGCGCCTCTTGGATGAGAATATGGCTGCTATACTCACGACGAAAATCCGGGGAAGGACTACACTGCGCATGTGTGCGATAAATCCCCTTGTGGAACCGGGGACGATCGACGATGTTATACGCCAGGTTGACAGGGTTGCGCAGTCGGAGGCTGCTAAGCTTCGAAAGGTGTATCCGGGCGTGGCTAAGAAGCTGTATACTCATTGCCAAAAGTTCCCTGGCGTTGATGTTCAAGATGTTCATTATCAAGCCCTGAGTTCGAAGGAGCTGTAAACTGTATATATACGGAGTATGTTGGGCAGGATTTTGGGTGGGATTTTGGAGGATAATTTAGCCTAACTTATTTTCATGACTTAAGATACGTCAGCTGTTCTAACTAGACTCAATATCGCGAAATGAACCACGCTCGTTGCTCTTCAGGAGTCATGCGTTGCACGGCCTTCAGCTCGCATCTCTTAATGTTAAGGTACGTCGACACCAGGGAACCACCCAGAGCCTGGGTGAGGCGTTCATTCGCCTCCAAATTGTCAAGACTCTCAGTCAGCCCGCAAGGTACCTTGGCCTTGATACCCAGGGCCTCTCGTTCCTGGTCCGACATCTTGCCAGGCTCGATAAGACAAGGACCTGCTCTTAGAGACGAGCCCTGAAGCAACCCATCCAGACCAGCTGCAAGCAACGCACAAATTGCCAAATACGGATTGGCCAGTCCGTCCATCATCTTCACTTCAAACCGGTTACTGCAGATCCGCCGCAAGATGGTCTCCTTGTTTTCCCATCCCCAGCACACATAGTTCCCCCCACTCGCGATGCCTCCAACAACCCGGCCATAACTGATTTCTTGCGGAAGTGTAAAGGCAGATATGGCAGTGAAGTTGTCGAGGATACCAGCGAAGAAGGATTCCACTGTGGATAGATCCGCTTGCTCGGAGTTGAGCGATACATGAACATGGGCGCCCGTTCCGGGCGTTTCAGGTAATAGCCGGGGATGCAGCGTCGCTCGGTATCCGTGCTTGCTCGCAATTTTCATGACGGCCTGGCGAGCAAGGACCAGGGCATCGACGGCCTTGAGCGGGGAGTCTGGGGGCAGAATGAATTCCCATTGCCCGGGGGCTAATTCGGCATGGAACTGCTGAACCATGATGCCGATGTTTTGCAGAGCCAGGGCGACTTCTTCTAGAAGGCCAAGTAAAGGCTCATCTTCGCGAGGCATGGTGCACCATGAATGATCAACATTCACCGGTTGGTACTCGACTTGTCCGTTGGGCAGTATCTGTTCTCGCAGGAGGGAGAACTCGAGCTCGAATCCGACCAGGATTGAGCAGTTCGACTTTTGTTCAATCGAATGTGTCAATGCATCCAGCTTGGAGCGTGCGCACTCTCCCAGGGGCTTGTTTTCTTTATCGGTCCATGTGGACATGACCGCTGCCTTGTTTGGCTGCAAGTAGGGGGATAGAGATCGCAGATCAGGGTGTAGAAGGAATGACCCCGTTGTCGTTCCCCCGTCCGCCATACCATCGTGGGGGAGAAGATGAAGTACGACCTTTGGGACCGAAATGCCTTGGTTTGTCTCCAACAATCGCTTGAACGCTTGCTTGGGCACCATGCGAACCAGGGTGGTGCCAATGTATGTTGTGAACAACACCCAGACGAAGTCGACGCCTTGGGTATTGGCGTCAAGCCGCTGCCACTCAGTCAAGGATGTTTGTTTGGTCATGCTGGCCCGATCAATGAACAAAGTCAGAAGGGAAGGCTCTCAATCTCTCAGTCTCTGCGAAGTTCGTATCGTAGATCTCCCTGTGGAGTGTGGACGAGTCATGCTCAAAAAGATGGGCACAGGCAATTGCAAGGTGGGGTATTTGTAGTGCAATCGAATCTTCAATCACATGGTTATTTTTTCTTTTTCTGTTTTTTTTTGCTTTTTCTTTTTTTTCTTTTCTCTTTTCTTCTCTTTTTTCCGTGAACCATCGGAGACCCACGCCGGCATTGGGGAATATCTTGCCCGGAGTCTATCCGAGTAAAACCTTGACTATAGAAATTATTATTTGTTTATATATAGGCTGTACTAAAAAGTTAAGAGCGATTTTACCGCGCTAAGTGGGCTGTGGGCCGAGAAGGTATCAACCTTGACAGAATGGACATGCACGTGCGCTCGCCTGCCAAACAAACTATTCTTGGAAATTCGTCGGTTGGATCACACCGACATTCGGACTGTCAATCCTCCTCTATGAGGATATCGCAGTGGGGTTCGGGCTCTAATTGTGGGTTTATACTAATTGATTAACTGAACATTCAGTTTTAGAGCGATTGCCAGCTGAATCTTAGTCTCTTACCGTACGGTACCTGCTGACCCGCCGAGATCTCCATCTTGGCTTGGATAGTTTATTTCCTTCAAGGTACGTACTGGTTCAATATTGAGATCATGAGGCGTATCGGAGTTCGCCGACAGTTCCTCCAGGACGTAGAGTTATAGCAACTGTGGGAATGCGGCTCGCTGATTTCCCCTGCTTTTTGGCTCCGTCCTCTGGGGCATTTCTGACTGAACATCCCTCGAGTCGCTGATCAGCTAAACTTGTTCATCCCACTCGTTTCTCCTTTCTCTCCCTCAATCCATTAGTGAACACAACACCAACATGACAGTGACAAACACGCTCCAATTCGAGCTCCTTGATCAGTCTTTGAACTGCCCCGCCGGGAGCCAAAGAGAATGGTGGCACAGAACAGGCCCCTTGCTGGCCAGCTTGATGAACTCCGCGGGTTACACGGACCAGTCCCAATGCCAGTATCTAAAGCTCTTTTACGAATTCATCGTCCCTTACCTAGGACCATACCCCCAGAAATTCCGCAGCGCCATGACCCAC
The DNA here is from genome assembly GCF_016861865.1 of Aspergillus puulaauensis. Classification (NCBI taxonomy): domain Eukaryota; kingdom Fungi; phylum Ascomycota; class Eurotiomycetes; order Eurotiales; family Aspergillaceae; genus Aspergillus; species Aspergillus puulaauensis. Next base: position 1,862,060 of record NC_054859.1, read on the forward strand.
AATGAACTCCCTCTAGAACTCAGCACCAACTTCCAACAGCTAGGAAACGCCAGACCAGTTGTCCGAGTAGCCGTGGAACCCATCACCTCTCTTTCCGGGACAAAGGAGGACCCATATAACCTGAGCCCAATCCGCGACTTTCTGGATGGTCTGGAAAAGCTCAACCCGCCGGGCTACGACGGTCGTCTATTCGAGCATTTCTACCCCAAGCATACCCTGAATCCAAGCGAGTGCCAAAAACTGCAAGCCGCGAACGAGCCAATCCGTGAACTCTCCCAAGTATCTTTCGGCTTCGATCTCAAACCAGCCGGGCTCTCCGTCAAGGGCTACACATTCCCAGCCTCGAAATGCCATGCCGCAGAGCAGGACCTGTACGCTGTCGTCCTTGGCTCTATCGAAGAATATATGGGTGACGCCGACAGCCATAAGACACTCGCCTTAATCAAGGAGTACATCGAAACAACCGACGCAAGAGACAACTTCGGCTTCGTCTACTCAAACGACTGCATTGCTCCGGAAAAGTCTCGCCACAAGTTATACGGCCGGACCAAGGATATGTCCTGGGACAGGGTTCGTGAAATCTGGACTCTGGACGGGCGTATTGACTCGTCCGAGTCTAGAAAAGGTCTGGAATACCTTCATCGGCTGTGGGAACTACTCCGGATTGGTGATGCGCCTCATCCGCTGGGTCTGCATTTGGTGTGGAATTATGAAACGAAGGCTCATCTCCCTGTGCCGGCTACGAAGATTTATTTCCCGCTTTATGGTTGCAAAGATCGGGACAATGTGCGTGCTATCGCCCAGTACCTCAATGAAATCGGGCTCGGTGGTGATGGGAATGTTTATGAGGAAACTGTACGAGAGTATTTGTAAGTTTTTTATTCTTTTTTTACTTACTTTTATTTATTGATTTTGCATGCTAATCAATATTTTAGCCCCGGGGTTGAGATTAATCAATCAGATCGCCTCATTTGCTGGGTTTCGTTCGCCTACTCGGAGAAGACGGGGGTGTATTTCAGCGTTTACTACCACTCTTCACTGGAGTACCAGACTTGAGATTGCTCAGGTCAAAGCTGTATATACCTACCAGTCTTGCTATAGATTCTTCTCTAATATAACCTTCATAAAGTCAAGAATACTACTGCTCCTGCTGATTCATATGCGTAGGAATATTCCACGGATCATAGTCCATATGGACATAAGCACGCTCAACCGTCGGCACACTCTCAAGCATATACTGCAGACTCTCGCCCAGATCATGGCTATCGCGCAGACTCATTTTGTCCTCCAGGATGATATCGACCTCGACATTCAGCATATCGCCGGCGTAGTAAGCGCGCAGGTTCTGGATCTTGAGGATCGATTTGGAGAACCGCATCGTCATGTAGAGCAGGATGCTCACGTCTTCTTGGGATGCCGCGGCCCCGGTTAGGTGGCGGATGTGTTCGCTGGCTGTTAGGCCCCAGTTCCAGATGATGTAGATGGAGAGGATCAGACCGCCGAGGGGGTCGAGGTACCAGATGTTTGTTAGGCCGCCGACTGAGTATGTTAGTATTGATCATATGTATTGAGGGGGAGGGGGGTGTACCGAGTGGAAAGACGATACTGAAGAAGTTGAAGACTACATCGGTCATGGCGTCTTGTGCTAGGGCTTGGACGCTGGAGTTGTTGATTAACCGGCACCAGAACCAGCAGAGACCCTTTACAGCTACGGTGCTGCCCATGATAACCCCCGATGGGACCGTCAAGTTCACAACGGTGTGGTCGGCAGACATCAGCTGGCTAATCGACATGATGGCAACCTGAACAAACGAGGTCACCATCACGACAGCAAAAACCAAAACACTCAGAGGCTCCAATCGTCGTCGACTAATGGGATACTCATAATGGTTTTGTCGTCTGATAAGAGCAGTCGTGATCCAGACAAAGGCAGTACTGAGGAAATCCAAAGCCCCGTCTACCAAACTAGCAAGAACCGACACGGAATTGGTCATCAGCAGCGCAGCAATCTTCGCCGCAAGTAGGGTAACGTTGGCGACAAGGTTGATATAGATAGCGATGGTGACGATGCGCGCTCCGCTGTCCACAAAGTCGTGGCCTTTGGGCGTGATATCCGACATCGGCGACTCGTTCTCGTCGTCTGTTGGCGGCAGTAAAAGCGAGCTTTCACTGGGAATCCGGTATAGGTTCCGGGGTGTCCGCTTGATCTTCTTGGGCTGTTCACCATCTGAGGGCCCGCCCTCGATAGCACCGTATGTACTCCCATTCTCGTTCTCATTTCCCTTTGCAGGATCCTTTATTGCGCTCGTGCGATTGTGCTGGTATTCGACGATCAAGCGGTGGGGGAGCGACGAGTCGAGAAGCCGGTCGATATAAACGTATTGGGAAATGAGGTCATTGTTGCGCTCGTACAGTTCACGCCTACAAAATTAGAACTTGTCAAGAACATCCGGATAGACACTTACACTGGCTTCGACAACCCCTTCAAAGCGTTGGGATGTTTATAGTACTGCTGCCTGAGACGAGTTAGCGCGATTCGCCATCATTCCTTGTCCATATGCAAGCCGACCTACCAATTGTACGATGGTTTGCCCTCTCGATCTCCGATCAGCTCCCTTGCGCGCGCGGATGCGGGGCGCTCAAGCCAATCGCGGAAGGATAGGTGACTCTCATCGCGATCGAGGTCGAGGAGGCTCTGGCTGGAAAAAGAGCGACGGCGAAGCAGGGACGAGAGGTATTGGCCACGGGTGGACAGGATATCGCCCTGCAAATCGAGACTCGGTCGTCTTGGCCGAATCGGCGAGCCGGTGTCGGAGGGCGAGGACGGGACCGAAAACTGAGCTCTGTTTCGCGAACGGCCGAAAGACGCCATTCGGGGGGTGATCAGGCAATGCAATGGAATAGAGAGTGGGCAGATTAGTTTTCCATTCGAGATTCCATTTGGGATTCCATGCGAGGGATGAGCTTTAGGCAGAATCGGTTCAGAACGATCCGGACGGGACGAGCGAGAGTGACGGGTGGAACTGCATCGGGCTAGCTCCACATCTCTGCCTCAGTCTGCCTCAGCCTTGAACTTGTCTTCATCATTATTCTCATTCATATTCCAAATTTGTCTATTCACACATATTGATTGATGCAGCGTTCTAAGGATCATCCATTGGCTGGTTATCTGCCAATAGCCCAGGCATTGATGGCGACCATCAACCTGGTTATTTCTATGCTTGACTTGTTCCATGCAAAGAGTGAGCACCGACATAATGCCACCTCAAGCATATTGACGGATCTAACAGACAAGGCTTGCGAGATTTGCATTTGGTCCCGAAATTTATTTGACTGCTAGCCTACCCTCATGAGGTGAACAGTTCTCCGTCTCTACGTGGTACATTGTTTCTGACATGTACAAATTCTCTCGACCTGTCGACTATCAGTGGAGTAGACCGATTGACCGAATCTCGCTGAGCAGAACATAGCAGCTTAGCTCTATTTGCATGCACACTGCACTACATTCAATGTTGGATATCGCGACGACATTCAAGTACAGCCTCACCGGTTGCCCCGATCTCGTCTCGGCTACCCGCCATCCCCTTGCGTCTACCGCGTGCATAGCTGGTCTGAGACTGTTCAGGGTCCGCCTGAAGAAATCACCATCATTTTAACACTACTTCTGAATAGGTGTATGTCTAGTTTGTACCGTCCAAGGTCAATGGCAGTTCCGTGACACCACCAACATCCTGGTAAGCTGGAGCTAACACCACCGACTGCCAGTCCTCCACTCATTACCTTGCTGGTGATCAGCCGTGCGTCAATGCGTCCAGTCCACCACTTCCTTGCCGACTGCATCACCAGCAGCACTTGTCATTGGACTGGCGGGCTGTCCTGGCTTGGCGTGGCGATCAGAGCTGGTCTAGCTAGAGCATCGCTGGAGCATAACTGCAGTGTCTGTCAGTGTCCAATAGGGTGGTATTGTCTCACCGAGAGTTTTCTTGCGGTCTACTCTCATAGACGTAGATGTTTGTTGCTATTTATCAGAGTACAGCTTGAGCAACAGTATTGCTTGATGAGTGTACTAAATGAGGTGATCGCTTGACTTATGAGTTGTAAGTCGTGTGTGACTATAGCTTGTGTGGGGCTGATGGTGGGGTTGACTCTACTCTACTTTATTCCTGACTGTCCTGACACTGAGGCCGTGAGTTGAACAGCACCATCGTACGGAGTAGTTCCAGGGTAGTCTACAGAAATGCAGTAAGTTAAGCCAAGAGAGTGGCAAGTTTCACATGACAAGGGACACCCGCCCCCCGCCCACCATCCAATCCGCCATTCTGCATTCTCCATTCCTGATCTGATCGCCATGCGGGGAAACGGTCAACCAACCCTCATGGTCTGATGCATGGCGGTTCAGTTCACGAGGACGGCTGATCAGTACTTCTGCCGCAGGGGGGGACAGCATTCGTCAAGTCTTCTTACTTAGCGAAGTCACTACCCCTCTCACGCCATCCTCCCTCAATCAACTCGACTCCTAACAAGCATTCCGCTGCCGCCGCCGAAATAACTCCGTCTCCGCAGGCTATACAGTTGCACGGGCTGAACTTTCTCCTTCTTTTCCTGCCTCCTCTTTTTCATCCTTTTCATCCTTTTCATTTCCTCTCCTTTTCCTCGACGTTGTCTTCATCTGTCAATCTCCACCCTTACCTACAGTGTACTGTGGGACAGCTACTGCGACTCAGCTCACCCGGTCCGTACCGACGTCACCACGGTCTAGACTAGACTCTAGACCGGGACCTGAATCTGCTGATACAACTCACGCGCTGGTTATGGCCTGATTGGCGATACAAAAGTCGTTCTGTGGCCGCAGTTGGCGCTGGGTGTCAATAAATCGACAAGCAAGCGACCGGACAACTCTTTGCAGTTTTGTTGGTGCGGTCGCCGAGTTGTTCCCCGCGCAGTACCAAGACATCCGATCCATGGCCAGAGAGGACCAGGACCAGGACCAGGACAGCGAGGGAAAGAATAGCCATATGAACATTGTCCTGGGTGTTGGACTTGGAATTGTTGCTTTAATCATCATGTGTTTGATGTGAGTTCACCCCACGTTTTCTAATTTATTAACTATGTAGTTAAAGCTCACAGCTACCAGTTTCACTGTCTACTTCAACCGTCGCGAGCGCGGCCCATCCAAGAAAAGTCGCAGAAAGGACTCGTCCGACAAGCTGCGTAAGCTCGACGCTGTCTCTCCCATCCGTACCCTCCAGGAATGGTGGGCCAGGGCTCACGGACCTCCTCTCCCCTCTGATTGTCCCGATAATCAGTTCATATGGTACATAATCATTATTCCTGATTCCTCCGACTTTCGCGACCCGGGCTAACTGATCTCCAACCAGTGTCGTCTGCCTCGAACCTGTTCTCCGTTCCCAGGAAATCCGAGAACTAAAATGCCTCCACGTTTTCCATCGAGAATGTCTCGAGAAATGGTACCTCCAGGACCACTATAACTGTCCGCTCTGCCATAGGGCATATTATAACCAGGAAACCCGCCCGACGAACGACTTTGTATGGATGGTATGATGGTATGATGATACGACTGATAGAGTTGATGATTGACGAATACCCGTGATATCCTCTTTCGTTTATATATTTCTCTCAACTTGTTGATCTGGTGACGGTGTTTGGTGTTCAACCTGTGCTGATTATAACTATAATCAATCTCAACGCTTCATGAATTAATATCGACTGATGATAGCAACTCCTAAAGGCCATCGCATACGCCGTATTGCTTAAAACGGGAACCCATCTTTCGCCGGAAAATCAAACGGGTCGAAATCAAAATTATCCGGGCTATACCAGTTCAGCAATCCATACATCCCGTCATGGCCGCCGTCTAGGAAATCTCTCTGCTGCGCCGGCTGCGGGTCGAGTATCTGGTCCAGGATATCAGACAGCTTCTTCTCGACTGCCTTGCACGTGCGATAGTTGCCTTGGCCCGGCGATGCGACCCACGACAAGCACGAGACGAAAACGCTTAGATTGCGGATTAGCTCGGACCGCGGGGGCATCACCGGGTGCGGGCCTGCTTCTTGGGTTTGGCGGAGGAGTTCAAATGCCAGGATGCTTGCGCTTGGAAGGCCGTAGTAGAGGGTCTGTTGGCTGCGTTAGCAGTCATGGCGTCATAGCGCAGAATGGGTTCAGGACAGACTTACAATCCAAGATTGGTGTCTGCTATTGTCAACGCCTGGATGCCGCTCGTTGGTCAATTCGAGGATGATGGTTAGAACTTCGCGCGAGGTATTGAAGAGAGATTCGTGGCCGGTGTTTGTACGTTTGGTGACCATCCTCTGTACCAGAAAGAGTGTATACAGATAGTCAAGGTAGATATGGCGTCGTGCGAATGTGAAAGATGGACTTAACCCCTCGACGTTTTCGCACTGGTCGTGCCGGAAAGTAACAGGACAAGAGTCCCATAGATTCCGTGCAGCTTCAATCACTTTGCTATTGCAAGTTAGCCTTGTATACCGTATGTACACTACATCGAAACGGAGCAATGTCCACCTACTTGTATTTATAGAGGAGTTCCGAGTCTTCAAACGTCCCCAATGCAATTTCAAGAGCTTGCTCGCGAAGCACCGCCAGGAGGAACCGGAGGCGCAGCATGCTTCCTCGGTGGTTGCTGACCTGGGGATTCCACCCCGCCGCATCGAGGTTGGACATCGCCTGGTCTAGACGCTCGCCTCCAGCAATGAGATCCTCATCGCTCAGATCTAGCGGCGCCGAAATCGTACAGTAACGGTAATTGATGAACGGCGGCCTCCCTACGAAGGTAGACAGAGACTTGTCAGCGTAGAATGCGGCTGCGAAGCACATTTTCCTCCACTGGTGTAGAAAAGGAGGGCAGTTTTGGGCCCGTGTGTTTTCTTGGTGGAGGCCGGCTGCGTAGATGGTGGCTGTCAGGTTACCGAGCTTACGCCAGGCGACATAACCTAGATTGAGGGTCAGTTGAGAATGGGGTGTAATAGGTTGTCAACATACTTGTGTCACCGTAGTATTGGGTTCTCAGGAGCAGGTCACAATACTGCAGGAAACCGAGGAGTTCACTGACAGAGGCAGCGGTGTCGCAGAACCCGACGCAGATACCGCTCGCTTCGACCACCTGCGTTCGAAGCATATCCTTAGCTTGCTCACCGGGAGCCACCCGCATGAGATCAGGGTCGCTGTCTGCAGTAGACATCAGCGATATGCCGGCCATAGACAGAAAAATCCCTATTGCCTCCCAGCGCAGATTTTGGTCTGTAAACGAGGCAAAGTATTCCTCGACGGTCATCGAGCTGTGAGAAGTCAAAGGATGCGCCGAGCTGAGGAATATCTGCTGCGCCAGGTCTCGTAGCTGCCTTTCCAGATCTTTACTGCGGTCAATACTGTCAAGGATCCTTCGAACAGACTGTACAATAGCTTCGACTATAAGCCCAGAAACGGCGGCCATCAAGTGCCCCGCGTAGAACTTCCGGACCACGATGTCACATATCGTACTCCGATGAAGAAACTTCAAGACTTCAACTCCAGTCTCCAGGTGAGATTGACCTTTCATGGTAGCGAAGATACTATCAACGTCACAACCACCTTCTTCGAACGCGATATCAGCGCGGTGTTCACTAAACACAGCTGAAAAACTCGTCGACCCCAGATACCCTGGTGTAGTCGAAGGCCGCTCCGTGGTGCGCAAACCATACTGCACCGCAGGTATTGACGCTGGGCTCGAGCCACTAAATCAAGTCAGCAGTCATCCTTCTACATTGCTGAGCAGACAGACTTTGAAGACTCAGTTCTCGGCCGTTTGGCTTGACGCTGGCCTAGGGCCGGGGCTGGGGAATCCTGTTTTGTCATAGGCGCAGGATGGTAGAAACACCTCTGCGTGAAGCTTTTGGCAATGCACCGCCCGCATACAGGCCTGCCGTGGTCGCATTTAAGCTTCGATTTGCGGCATGGCTCGCAGGACTGGAGCAGGCCGTTGCGACGAATGGCAGGTGGCTCTGGTTCGGTCATCCTGGTACGCCCAGAAACGCCAGTATTCCAGGCTATAAGGCGAGAGATAATACCATTGTCTCTGCAGAAAAGACCGGGATGTATCAATTAAAGAGGAGGTGAGAAAGGAAGAATACGAATCGAGGCCGAGGTCGGATGAAGAGTTGGTTTAGGTAGCGGGTCTAACCCGAACAGGAAATCATGACTCTACGCTATGGATCTCAATCACGAGGTATCGGTGTATTTAGACCAAGCCATTTCTTCTATAAATGTCTTACACCTTATAGTATCCAGGTTGCAATTTCCAGAAAACTCCCTCTGGGTCGTATTTCCGCTGAATCTGTCTCAACCGGGCACGATTTTCCTCACTGTACCCAGCGTAGACATCCTGCCCAGGACCGGCATAATTCTGGTATATGAAGGGATGGTAGAGGCCCCGTTCTTTTGCCAAAGAAGTGACATCGCTCATGATTTTTTCCGCAAGAGCTTCAAAGCGCTCATAGTCCGCGGCATCCTGGGAGAAGGTGACACTGAATACTATTTCATTTGTTAGTATCAATATGATATCCGCATAGAAGGGGGCGTACAGAATAATGGGCCTTCATCTGGGTGAATGCCGAATGCATTCCCTCCATTCTGGGTAAACAATCCAATCTCATACTTTGTCAGCATTTGCAGGTTGCACGAGAAAAGAGCACCAGGGGTCGTGGTGTACGGGTGCACATCGGAAATAAACACGTCGTAAACGTCTGAAATCAAATCGGCGTCGAGCTTGAGTGTAACGGTCCGCCATATGTTTCTGTAGGCATGGTTAGCTGTGTTGGCACATTCCTGATATGGTATACTTGACGTACAGTTCCCCTCTAAGCACTGCGTTCTGGCTGTCGAGTTCTCGTGCAAAGTCGGTCATATTGCTCACTCTGTTGGTTGAATGCAGTTTCTTCAGCGAGCTCACGTTGCGAAACACCGGCGGGTCGGGGTCGGGAGTACCACTGCCAGCAACGGTGGTATACATTCTGGTTATGCCGAATAAGAAAGAGCGGAAGCTAGGCACCCAAGACAGATACAGAAATGCATGCGCCCCGGCATCTGTCTGACTCTCATCGCCCAGAGCAACAAACTCCCGAATGACATCCCTCGAATTCGTCGCGAGACCGAAACTCCCAAGGCCTTTCAAAAGGTACTTGACAGCGTGGGTCAGGAATGAATGAGTGGTCCACTGCCACTGGTCTTTCAATCCCAGCGCTGCCTTTCTTGACTCGAGATCTTCCATGTTGAAGGTTGTCGTTCCCCCAGACATCATCCCGATCCTACGTGTCTCAAAATCAAACCGAGTCACAATGCCGAAGTTATTCCCACCTCCGCGCAGCGCAAAGAACAGATCAGGATGCGAATCTTTATTCACATTGGCGATGGTCCCGTTGGCCAGGATGACTTCGTAGTTGCGGATATTGTCCACAGCCCAACCATAGCGACGAGAGAGATACGAAATACCACCTATATAAATAAATCAGTCCCGCCGCATATAGAAAAAAAAAAAAAAAGGGAAAACGGAGAGTGAAAGATACGCACCCCCCAAAGTAAGCCCCCCAACACCAACCGTCGCGGTCCTTCCCCCAACAACCAAAAGCCCCTTCTCCTCAAGCACCTCATAAACATCAACCCAGCGATTCCCAGGCCCAATCAACGCAACAGACTCATCCTCAGAAACAGTCACGCTATTCAACCTTCCCAAATCAATCACCAGTCCACCCTGGATGTTCGACACCCCAACGTGGTTCCCATGCCCTCCACTCCTCACGGCAAACGGGCAGTGGTGCTCCCTGACAACCTGGACGGCCCTCGCGACATCGTCCGCTGATTCCGGCTGGACCACGCACGCAGGCGTGAGCTGTCGCTGCTGGAGAGCGAAATACCGGTCGGTGATGAACTCAGGGCTGCTGTTAACATCTGCGGAGCTAGTGGCTTGCAGTTGTATGCACTATGGCTGTCAATACACCAATCATATTTATAATGTTGATATGTAGTGCACTTACGGCCTGTTGACAACCAGCAGTGGAATTTCCAAACACTACCCCGAGTGTATCGAATGTCCCCAGCGGTTCTTGCGCTTGCACTTGTGCATCAGCATGCTGACCGCAGATCAACAGAAGGCTGAAAAGAGAGAAAGGGAACGGTGCAAACATGTCGCTGGGCACCAGAAGAGGCTTTCCCAGAGAAAGATGGGAAAGAGAGAAACGAGAGAGAAACTCCAATAATTAAAGTGACAATATGTCAGAAAAGAAGAGAGAGAGAGATAAGAAAAAGAAACCCCGTCAAGATCACCCGAGAGTTAATTAAAGATCGCAGCTGAAAAAGAGTTCAACGGTTCACCGTTCAACCATTGTCGAATCTTCAGCGCCCGCAGCCGAGACCAAGTTAAAACCCAGTAACAAAGTAAGAAATGGATCCTGAAAGGCTGAAGTTCAGTTCGTAAATTCCGCGGGTTGGGAGCTGATTTCTTGAGAACTAAAATCTCACCTCCCAGCTCCCTGGCAGCCTATCATGGCGCGAGTCATGACAACACTGACGCTAACGGCGCTCGCACCCCGGATTTCGGGTCGGGATTCAGCCACCTGGAATACCAGATGGTGACTGACATTGTTTACTTATTATATCTGGTATGACTACGAAGAAGAAATAAAAGGTCATAAACCAAATTGTCATGTCGACGTAGATCGTATATGAACAGACACATCACATGCCCCAACCAAACCACCATGGAGGTATAGGTAGACAAGAAAAGCCATCAAAACCAAACAACGCCTCAACTCGAACCACAGAGCAATTAAAATCGCAAAAATACCCAGACAGACGAGCGGGTCTCCCAAAGGAGGCAAGCAAAGCAGAGGGAGGAACAACGTGATATGATATAGTAATTAACAACGGCAAAGACTATGCAAGAATTATCTCATCATCTCCGCGCTCATCGGCGATAGGCGGAGAATAAAGAGTAGCAGAAGAAAGTTATAAGTTGGTTATCATCAAAGACAAGGCTAAGCGCTCAGAATTCATCGATGCCAGATCGTGCTTCCATTAGGCTTTGACGCGCACGGGACTCCCAGAGCTGCCGATGCGGCCACTCTGTTTCCGAATGCCTTTCGAATCGCTGCGGCTTTCGGTAACCCGGCGAGAACTGGACCGCACTTTGCCGACGGAAATAGGAGCACCGGTGGACTTGCTGCTGACCGGGGTCTTGGGAACAGCTTGCGTCGCGCCGCCCCAGTTCTCTCTGTCCTCGTGAATGTCATCGTTCAGCGTATAGCTGGCAGTGACGGTTGCTGAATAGCTGATGGAGCGCTGTCCCGGTGAGGCAGAAGGTGACTTCGATGGGCGCTTGGCGAGCATCCGGAGTTGGGCCTCCTCTTCACTCTCGCTGCTTTCGCTGCTCCCTCTGCTAGTCTTCTCGCTCGCTCTCTTCGCTTCCTTGTCCATAACAAGACCTCCTGATGCAGTTCGAGAGTAAGGGTGGTGACGGGAGTCTTTCCTGTGAGACTTGCGAGGCTGCCCTGGTGTAGGAGCTGGCAGATTCTCTTCAGGGTTGACAGCGCCAGCCTCATTGTGATCAATCTCGCCAAGCGCAGCCCGCTTTGAGTGTCCATTGTTCGGCGGGGTGGTAACAGCCCCGCTGGTTGGGCGATGTTTCGCCGGTGAACGGCCAGGTGTGACGGGGTTTGGTTGCAGCTGAGCAAGCTTCTCCTTCATGGAATCCTCGAACCACCACTCTCTAAAAGATCCCTGGTTGAGATGTAGCCAATGTTGCTGTGGACCAACCACCATGCCAGGGCGCATAAAACGCATAAAGGCAATGACCTCGTTGGCTGTGAATCCATATCGGTAGATCAAGTAGGCTCCAATCAGGCAGCCTGTGCGGCCGAGGCCAGCTTTGCAGTGTACAGCAATCGCCTTGTGCTTTATATTGATCATGTCGTGAGCCATCTTGATAAACTTCTTGACCAGCGGAAGTGGAGGGCAGGTTCCGTCCTCGAAAATCATATCGATGTGAGCGATTCCCATCGCAGTGAAATAGGACGGCGAGTATAGTTCGGAGTTCAGTCGTACAACTAGACCGACATCGCGGGTCGCAAAGTGCGCCAGAACGTTTTTGAAAGGAAGAGGTAGTCGAGAGGAGGCAAGTTCGGATACGGTGGATGGCAAGGCGGCAAATTCTGGTGAATCGCGAGGTACTGGAGCTACTGGCTGGTGTTGCGGAGAGGCGAAGGCGAGGAATTGGGGACTGACCCAGTTGAAATCTCCCATATCGACTCGTTCAAACTTCTCGTATCTGGAGCAGTAGTAAGTATACTGTCGAAAGTTAAACTCAAAATTCCCAAGACATACTCTTCAAGGCTAAAATCCCGCAATCCACACAAGCCCTGCTCCTTAGCTCTCCAAACACCGTATACAACATCCTGGATGTTCAGAATGAAATCCGCTTGACTATATCCAGCATCACGAAACGGCATGTACGGAGGGTCCGCCTGCGCAATGGGCGCGAGTGCAAGATGGGGTGGCCAAGACTGGATCAGGACCATGTAGCAAGCAACCAGGCAGGCCGCGTTTGCACGGCTTCTGGCATCTGTCCGCGAGTAGAAGACTACTGCGCGGTCATTATTCGCGGGGTCGCCGAGCAGGTCATGGAAGTGGACGGCAAAGCGGTACAGATGGCCGATGTGGAGGGGCCCGAAGTCTGCGTGGAACGAGTTGTAAAGGAGGGTGTCATCGACGGTGAAATAGACAGGGCTGCGTTTCTTGCTTGGGCTCGCTGCTTGTGCTCGACGCTTGCTTGGAGATTTCGACTTCTCGGAGGGGTAAGGAAAGGGGGTTTTCGCATCCGGAGGGTGGTCATAGGAGGCCAGGTATAATCGATCTAATTGTCAAATCAGCAAGCCACCCAAGAAACAGTTATACTCAAGTATTCCCAAGGAAAGGGGCCGCGCAGAACAAGGCAACTAACCCTGGATGTATTCAATCACCTGGCCATAGCCAGCTCCATGTCCAGTCATGTTGACGTCGAGATGATCCGCCACCTAAACAATGTTGCAAAATAATAACAAAGGCAGTAAGGTGGGAGACAGCAGAAGTGATATGTATCGCTTAGGACCAGTACTCTGCAATTTCGGAGCAATAGAGAAGCCCCGTTGACAGTTGAAGATATATCACAACAATCAATCTAAACAGTCATGGTCCGGTTGAATTCTCCAAAACAGACGGGTGTATAAGATGCAACGCGGCTGCGGATACCGTAAGGATAGGAGCGGCGGTGTTCCACGAGGAAGATAATACACAATATGTAAAATATGGAGGGACCGGCAGGTTGTTGACGAGGGGAAGAGAAGAGGAAGCTGGACAGAAAAAGATGTCCGCAGCGAGATGATCTCGAGGCCGACAAGAGAAGCTGGAGACCGTTGCAGCGGCGCCTCGCGCTGATTGGCTGCTGTCACTCCTGTTATGTTGTGGTGCCACTAAACGGGCCTAGCGCCCGCCGTTGACAGGACAACATGTGGCCTGAGGCAGCACTGTGTATTTTCACAACAATTATGTAATCATCCACATGCCTGCCTGCAACTGCAAACATGCAAACATAATAAACACCACAACAACTGCCCATTCGCGACTTGGGAATCTTCTGAAGTTTAACCTTGTATTGTTATGCTTAATGTATTGCTATGCTTAATGTATTGCTATGCTTAATGTATTGCTATGCTTAATTTGATGTCTTCATTGAATTTGTTGCCATTATGCTACTGTATTGTCCTCAGAAATTTCAACAACCTCAAACACTACCACTCCTGTAACAAGATATATGTTATCATCCTATATAGCTTCACAGCCCCATGCTAATTATAAACAATAACAGTTCCAATAACAAAACCACCTACTCCTGCAATGTAAACTGTTCCCACAGCGACACCCCATCCGGCAGCGGCTCCCATCCAAATTCCCCATAAACGACCCCGTAAACCTCTGATAGAAGTTAGAGGCGGCCATTACCCCGAGATACTTCGCCCTCAACTCCAGGCCCCCATCAGGAATCTCAACCTTCAAGTTAAACTTAGCTCATGTAGCCATCGACGTAGTAGGAGGGTAAGTCAAGTTAGGCCCGTAGCGCGGCACTCTGATACTCTCGCAGTGCGCCGCGTCGCAGCAATCGAGCCGCCCTGCTGAAACACGGCTGTCGTCACCGGATGTCAGAGTGTCAGCCTAGACGATAGCATAATCGGCCAGACGGCCATAGCCCCAATATGAGGCGGCGAAAGCTCGCAAGAAGAGCCTGCTGCCGAAGCTCTAGACCGACACAGCCGCCGAGCCAGTTTGGGTTTGGGAATGGTGGGGATGGTGCAGCGTATTTGCAATGCATAGGAAATGAATGTCTTACTTGGCCGTGGTATTCGCGGTCTTGGAATTTGAGCTGCTGTCCTTGAATTCGACGTCTGTTTCGCTAAGTTTATTTGACCCGACCGGCACCGGGAGTAGCTGCATGTCTTGTCCTGCTTCCGATGGCTCGCAGGGATAATGGCCTGGCGTCCTGGTAATTCTTTACGTGAGTAGGGGGGCACGGTTCCAATGGTGGTTGGGCTTTACTCACCGAGGCCACTTGTAGAGTCCCTACTCCCTACGATGCCTTTTACCGGAGTGTTGATATCTCCGGCTGTCCTGGAGAATTGAGTAGATACTATGTGCCCCGTCCTTATGTTCTTCTGCTTTCCAGTATTACCTTAGATTCGGAGTATCTTATTCTGAGAAGTGGAAATATATACACTGATGAATGGATTGGGAGCAGATAGGATTTAAATTTGCTCAATAGCCCCAGTTTTAAGCACCCGAACAATAGGAACCCCGGTGTTGTACGCTGCAAGAAGCAAATATATGGTCAAAATCATGTCTATCCTTTGTACCTTTCACCGGAGTAATTATAGACCCTCAACTTAAGATTGTGATCAATTTATACCTCGCTTGGCTCACCGACATCTGCTTATTACCAAGGTTAGGGCTCGCAGTTTCTAATGAATGCGACCAGGATTGTTTGATGGTATTAAGGGTTGACATGTGCAGGTGCAGGTGCCCTAACCGGACAATCATACCGGTTAAGGTACCTAAGTGCCATCCAGACGGTACCAATAATCCCGTAGGCTTTCCATCGGGTAGCTATTACCGGTACTCTCTAACCATTATCTTGGCGTGACTGAAGCTGGTCATTCAGACTTCTGAGCACCCATAGCTTATTGGACAGTATCGTAGGGAGGAAGTCTGAGTGTTTGTTCACCCTATTGGCTCGTCTCCCTGTCGCCAACCCGCGTAAATTGCCTCCATCGGCCACGCCACTAACCCCAGACTCGAAGGAAGGAAGGTCCAAGAGAGCTTGATCTGACTGGTGGACCTGTTTTATTTGGGGACTAAAAACGAACTCAGTCTTATCTGGAGATGGGCCCTCCTGATATGGACAGTTGGAGATTACGGAGTATGTACTAAGATAGGTATCGGACATAGGTGTCTGAGAGAATGGGACGTATCTACGCCATGTCAATGATTCTTTCTGTCTTCAAGGCACAGTACTGGACTCTGTATCGTTGATTAATTAACTCATCGTATCAGTTGTAAATAATTACCCTGAACTGTGAGACCTAAAAGCCAGTGCCATCCAGAACGACCCCAGATAGCGCGAGTCAGAATTCCCCAAATTCGGGGTCTAGGGGCTTGGACCGATACCCGAAAGCCCTAACTCAATACGACAATACAGCCCCAATATCGATTCACTTATTGCCATAAAATAAAATATAAAATAAAAACCCAGCTGAAATCAACCCAGTCCGTCAAACAGCCAAACTCGCAACCCCAAATTTCCCCGTCCCAAGATCATCCCTGTGTAAGAATTCAACTGGACTCTGGTGGTCTTCTACGTATCCCACCCCGCCAACGGCTTTGTCTTGTACACCGACACTGCATTAGCTTTCCTTCTTGTACTGTAACACAATGACTTAAAGTAGTGAGGGGCTGTAACATACAATACCCAGCAATCCTTAGAATATCATCCGGCAGTCTCCTGGCAACCTCAATCGGCGTCGAGAGAATTTCCTCCTGGTCTTGGCGGAAGTAGTCTCGCTGGCTAAACGCAAAGAGTTAGCACCTCTAACACAGGACACAGATGACGCCTATCATACCCAAAGACGGCAAAGAGCGTGCGGAGAGCCAACGGGTCTGTCTTGTCGCATTTGTTCTCGCCTGCGCCGTGATAGGTTGCTAGATGGGTCAGTCACAACTCAGTTCAGCAGCACGTCATGGGCCGAACCCAGATCCAAGAGTGGGTTGGGTTGGGGTAGACTTACAACCAAGGGTAAAGAGTGCAGAGCCCGGTTCCATCTCTGCATATGTGCATTCTTCGACCTTGGGCATGCGCTCGGCGCCCCAGAGGTGGCTACCGGGGATCACGGCGGTGGCCTGGATGTAGTCCAGATTATCAGTTGACAAGGGCTTGCAAATTTTATAGATACGAAGCGACTTACCCCATTCTTGTATGTACTCTTGGATCCGGCGATTAAGCAGCCGACCATGGGGGTGAAGAATGGGTTGTTGGGATCTGGTCGGGTCTGGTAGGCGATTTGGTCCTGCAGTGAGAAGACGAGACACTTGAGTTAGACATGTTCTTTAACGTCAATGAGATGTAAAACTTACTCTGTGTAGTGGTTGTGGTTTGGCTCCTGGCACCAGACGAAGAGCTGCAGTGGAAGCGAGCATGTATCCGCTCTTCTGGGGAACGAGTCGCTCGCCGGTGTATGATGAGAATTCGTCACTTGTGGTGCTTTAGTATTAGAGAACCGTAGGTGTAGACAGACCTACTTTAGGAACTGCCCCATGATGCCCTGCCAGACGGGAAGGCGTACGATTTTGCTGAGTTGGTCTGGAATTTTGGCTAGGAGGGCCTGGGAAGGTTAGGTATGCGTCTATGACGAGGCACGGACGTACGTAGATGCGCTGTGAGCCCTCTGGAAAGAAGTCAGGACCAAGTTCTTCGTGAGTAGCCTTCGAGTTGTAAGTCTTGCGGCCCTGGAAGAACGGTTCGACTATATGGGTTGGTTAGTTGTCATTGGGGTGGATGGTGATAACCCACTCGCGTTCATGCACTCTTGCAAGAGATCTGGGGATAGAAAGTTGGAGACAATGACACCGCCATCTCGCTCAATAATCTTGATTATCTTCTCAAGAGGCTCAGCGGAGTTGATGGTGACAAGTGAGGGCGCCATGATGATGCCTATCAGGGGCAGGATAACGATACTGAGCAACGACGGAGTTGGAATTCGGCTTGTTTTAAGAGAACAAGACATGAGTCACAGGACAGAATTCCTGTACCCGGACCGGTTTTGACTGTAGGGATATCTTGGACCTTCCTCCTATCTCCAATGTGGGACTCCGGTAGCGCATCGTGACTCTACAAAGGATTCATGCCGCACCCCCTCCCCGGCTTCCCCCTATCACCATCGATCGTCTCGAAGCTGTCAGCCACTCTGCAGGTCACTTACCCCAATCTATGTTCTCTTTATCTATTTACCGGTTGTAATACCGGGCCGGTGGAACTAGCTTTGGCGTAGTTCATATGCGGGCGTTATCTGGAGCTGAATCGAAGCGACCACCCCTAGCGTTTCCCCGCGCTGCGAGTTATTTTATCTCAATTTCTACTGGTTAGTACATGCTACATGACTCTTCCCAGTCAGTATATAATCACGGTTTCCGTCGTTTTTTGACTGTACCATATCCAACATCAACAGCCAGCGCAATGGAGAATCCCGCAATTTCCAGCAGTGACGCCCAGTCATCCAAAAAAGAGAACCCAATGCCGAGAGCAGACTCTGTTGACATTGGACATGTGTCTTTTGTTCGTTCGTCTTCTTTACCTGGAACTCGGCTAACATGTTGTAGGAGCCCGAGAGCCCTGAAGAGCCATCCAAGTCTGACGAGACAGAGCTGAGCGCAGCCATAAGAGAAGCAGTGAACCATCGCCGACTAAATCCGAGGCAGATCCAGCTTACTGCAATTGCTGGATCGATTGGGGCGTTAGTTATCAGACCTACTTTATACTAAGTTGATAACATTGACAATATGCAGCGCTCTCTTCGTGGGAATAGGCTCTGGAGTAATGTCCGGCCCGCTCTGCCTGTTTCTCGGTTTTATATTCTGGGCTTCTGTTGTATTCTCTGTTGCTCAATGCCGTGAGTACCGATATCTTCGCTTAGATGTTGAGTGCTCAAACTGTATAGAGACCGAAATTGTCAGCTTGCTTCCGCTAGACGGGGCCTTTATTCGTCTAGCAGGTCGAATGGTTGACCCTGCGCTTGGGGTAGCAGTTGGCTACAACCACTTTGTCAGTACTATGTTACTATTCTACAAGATAACCCTGCTAATGGTATCTGCAGTTTGCACAGACATCGTTTGTCATTTTCGAGTCCACGGTTATTAACACGCTTGTTGAGTACTGGGGATACAACCAATCGCCTGCCATTTTAATCTCAAGTATGTTCCTGAATTCTTGGTTTTATCTTACTGACAATTTCAGTCTCGCTCGTTCTCTATCTGGCCATCAACGTATACCGAGCTGACCTCTTCGGAGAAGCCGAGTGTAAGTATGTAGTCTCGCCTGCCTGACTTAACTGACAATCTAGTCTGGCTCGCCTTGGGTAAGGTATTACTAGCTACGGGTCTCATTATATACACCATCGTGGTCATGCTTGGAGGAAACCCCATGAACGAGTGAGCCAACCCTGCAGTTACTGAGCTGGCCTTAACACTATACAGTCTATTCGGCTTCCGTTACTGGAGAGACCCCGGGCCATGGGCCGGTGCTGATCCCTCAAATCGTCTAATGTCGTTTGTGAATGCGGTTAACGTGGCTGCGTTTTGCATGGGAGGGCCAGAGTACATCTCAAGTAAACAAGTTGCAGCCCTAAATGCTTCCTAGCTAATATCAGGCAGTGATCGCTGGAGAATCAAGGGATCCTCGCCGGACCGTGCCACGAGCATTCAGCACTATTATGACTCGTCTTATTGTCTTCTTTATCGGTGGTTGTCTTTGCGTTGGGGTAAGCAATTTCCCTTCACGCAGCTTCTCATATGCTTACGGCGGGTATAGATTCTAGTTCCATATGACGATCAGATGTGAGACTCTATTCTTTACCAACTACTTATGGATACTGACTACGATTGCAGTCTCACAAACGGCTCAGACAGCTATGCCGGCGGATCTCCATAGTACGTTTTCTACACTGCACATACTTATTGAAAATTGTCTAATATCACAGTGTAATCTCAATGCAACGACTAAAAATCACAGTCCTACCATCCATCGTCAACGCCGCGTTGCTTACAACGATTATCTCGGCCGGAAACGCATATACATTCAACGCGTCGCGGAGTCTGCATGCCCTAGCCCTGGATGGACGAGCACCGAAGTTCCTTCGACGGTTGAATAAAAGGTGCGTTAGCGTACCTTTATCAGGATTTAAAGATTGCTGACCAGTAATAGAGGCGTGCCGTACATGGCTGTCATTGTAGTCATGCTACTCAGTTGCCTTTCATATCTCGCTCTAGGTTCCAGCAGTGCTAAAGTGCTGAATTGGATTCTGAAGTATGTCTTCCAGGTTATTGGATTCCATTGTCTCTAACGGGTGCTCATCTAGTTTCTGTACTGCTGCTACTATGTTGTACGTATCCTTAACCATCTCCGTCACTAAACACTGTTACGTTTGCAACTAACATACTAAGCTAGTAACTGGACCGTCATGTCCTTTACCTGGATCCGATTCAACGCAGCCCTTAAAGCACAAGGAATAGACAGGAAGACATTTCTTCCTAGTGTCTCAAAGTTCCAGCCCTATGCAGGCTACTGGGCGTTTTTCTGGGCATTTATATTTCTCTGGTACGTATCCCTTTCTTAAAAAACATAAAATATGCTGAATATATACTACATCAGGGTCCAAGGATACGCCGTCTTCATCAACGGCAATTGGGAGATATCAACCTTTATCTTTAACTATGGGATAGTACGTTATTTCCCACAACAGGCTGTCGCAGCTGACATTTATTTCATCTATAGATTGCCCTCGCCAGTGTAATTGGCATTGGATGGAAGATCTTCAAGCGTACATCTCTCTGCAAGAGCAAGGATGTGGATTTAGTGTCTGGGTTGGAATTCTTCGATGCTTTGACTGAGCACTATCAACAAGAGCGCGATGCTGCACCGGTTACTGTGAAGGATAGGATTATGGCGAAGGTTTTCTAGATGGCAGACTTTGTTTAGAATAGCAGGGCGGATAGAGGTGATCGTCTTCTGGTTCTTCTCGAGAGTTCTAGGCGATTTATATAGTATAAGATATAAATTAAATTTCTGGATAATATGAATCAGTTTTTATATATACATACGTATAAATATTGTTCCTCCCTCGAAAATAACTATGTCTTATTCAAAATGCTGACAGTGGAACTCTGTATAGAGACACATCAGTCTTGGTGGCAAATACAAGACCTCCGCGTTTCTGCCCACCACTCGCTTCCGACTGCCGGCTTCAACAACAGGACTAGGATAGGCGCCCCAGGCCCCTATTTGCAACAACACGATGTGCAAATCAGCCCCTGTCAGGTTCTGCCAAGGGTCAGCTCAATGAGCATGGCGAGCGACTGCACGTGCTGGAGAGCAGGCGGTGGTCAGCCACTGTGGGCTCCAGCTGTGCTCCATCGGACCCAGAACAAGTGCTCCCTCCATCTTCATTCAACTTCATATACTGCTTTCTGTGCAGTCTGTTCCCATTCCCTGGGAAGATAACACTTTTTATCATCTGGTAAGCGTTTCCTCTACATCCCGCTTGGCTTCCTTTTCGAATTTGCCTTTTTTTTTTCTCGGATGAGCGGTCGACACGTGGTAGTGGGGCTGTCTTAAGGCTGTCCAGATAAGAAGCTTCGTATCCATGTTTCGTATAGTTATCAGTTGCGCCCCTGTGTATATGCTTCTTGCTTACACTAAGGCAGATATATAAACGTCCGGCGTTGCTGAGACACTCGCTGAGCTGCACGCTAATCAAAGTGTTGACCCCACAGCGCTATACAAAGAGCCGTGTCTATTTGCCACTTTCTGGCTTTCACAGTGAAAAATAATACTTTACTCTACACGAGCCTATGACAATGAGCAAGCCGCCCAATGTGGCCATCATCGGGGCCGGCTTAGCAGGCTTGCGATGCGCCGACATCTTGATCCAGAACGGCGCACAGGTAACCATCTTCGAAGCGCGCAATAGGGTCGGAGGGAGGGTAAGTATCCATTCATTTAAGCTGAGTAAGTATAAATACAACTAACGTACTTGACAGGTACATCAGAGCAAGGTCGGCGACCATCTGGTAGATATGTATGCTCATCCCCATGTCTCTTTAAGGGCCGAAATTGATCGCTAGAAGGGGCCCTAATTGGATTCATGGAGCCGGAAAGAATCCGATCCTTGATATTGCGAATGCAACTGAAACGGCGGTGCATGATTTTGAAGGGGGTCAGCTTGTGCTTACATCTGATGGGGACGTTATGGATGATCGAGTTGCTGAGAAGATCTCGGATATCTTGTGGACGATCATTCAGGAAGCGTTCAACTATAGCAACACCCATCAAGATGACATTCCAGCTGAGAAGAGCCTGCTTGATTTTATCTGCGAGCGTCTTGAGAAGGTGGGCCTGAGTGCGGAAGAGAAGAAGTTGGTCATTGACTCTTCGAGACTTTGGGGCGCATATGTCGGAGACCCCGTCGACAAGCAGAGTCTGAAGTTCTTCAACCTGGAAGAAGCAATAGATGGAAGTATGTTTTTTCATTCTCATCACATGAAGGGTTAACTTCTGACCAACCAGCCAATTACTTCGTCGCATCAACATACAAAGACATCCTCAAACAAGTCTCAAGCACCGCTCTACAACACGCAGACATCCACCTAAACCAACCCATCACCAAGATCGACTCACGACCAGACACTCAAGGCACAAGCAACCGTCACAAAGTCACACTAACCACTGAATCTGACGAAAGCTACACCTTCGATGAAGTCGTTGTCACTTGTCCCCTGGGCTGGCTCAAGCGCAACAAGTCCGCCTTCACCCCGAAACTGCCTCCACGCCTTTCCAGCGCCATCGACAATATCTCATACGGCCGTCTCGAGAAGGTCTACATCACTTTCCCGGAAGCATTCTGGCACTCTGCAACGGGAAACCCCGTCTCCCTGCCTACACTCACCGGCACGGCTCCATCCCAACCCACCACCAACGGCGCCAACGGACACACCAACAACCTAAACTTCGCCCACTTCCTCAACCCCTCCTACCACGAAGACCACCCAGCCGACATCCCCTGGGACCAAGAATGTTTCTCCCTCGCCTCCTTCCAGGGGAAAACCGCCCACCCAACCCTCCTCTTCTACACCTACGGCCCTTGCGCCTCATACATCGTCGACAAACTCACCTCCCTATCCCCCACAAACCCTCAAACAAATACAAACACAACCACAACCACAACCCCAAACATAGAAGCCCACCCCCCCTCAACCCCATCCTACAACTTCCTAACAACCCTCTTCCACCCCTTCTACTCCCTCCTCCCAAACTACACCCCCACATCCCCCTCCTGCACCCCGCTCTCAATCCTCGCCACGCGCTGGCAATCCGACCCCTACGCCGGCAACGGCAGCTACGCCAATTTCCAAACGGGCCTGCAAGAAGGCGACAAGGACATTGAGGCGCTGCGCGCCGGCATGGGCATTGAGCGCAGCGTGTGGTTTGCCGGCGAACATACGGCGCCGTTTGTAGCGCTGGGGACGACTACGGGGGCGCTTTGGAGTGGGGAGAGGGTTGCTAGGGGCGTTTGTGAGGTCGTTGGGCTTGGGTGTGTTGGGGTGGAACGCGTTGGGAGGGATGATAGTTTGCCTAGTGCTTGTGCTTGTCGAAGGGGTGGGGTGGAGAACGAGGTTAAGTAACTGGCCGGGGTATATATTTTGGTTGGTGCTGGTGTTATACTACTGATTAAGGAAATATGGTAGAATGCTCTACTGTTATACCTTCAGCCGGGATTTACATATATATCAGTCAGTAGGAAGTTACTGTAAATATGTTGTGATATCACTATACAATCGGTAAAAAAAGGCATCGATAATATTTACACAGCACGATATCACCCCCCCTGCCATTCATTTGAGTTGCCTCCCCATCTCTTGCATAAGGTACAAATGTAACGTAGCGCAGATTTTATGCATGGAACACAAAATGCACTGAAGATGAAGTTGAAGTTGGAAACGGAACGAAACGAAACAACCACCCGGCCCGGCCCAGAATCGCAGACCCGACCCCATAACGATGCGCCCGAAACAGGGGCAGTGGGGAATCACAAAGCGACGAACGAAAGAAGAAGCAAAACAAAAAGTGGATATGATGTAGAAACTAGAACTGAAACTGCGCGAACGAGAATGCAGACCCGAAAATAGAAAGGAAGCGCCGACTGTCAATGACTGAACTCCTGGAATGAGTCGACTACCGTGGATGGACGAAAACAACGTGAGACGAGAGAACCAACGGTCCTGCGTGATTCTCCGGTGTTGGGTTGGGTGCATGTGATAATGGAGATGAGTTGGGGTAGCCGCCGGGAGAAATCGCGACGCAAGATCTTGCCTCAAACGGGCATGGGCATGGGGTGGTGGTATAGTACAGTGTGTAGGTTCAGATCGACCGGTTCAATCTTCCCATATTGTTTCAAGATCTAGGTCTTGCCGACGCTCGGCTCCGCATACACTCCAGCGTTTCCGATATGTCCCCGAGGACGTGCGCGCGTTCGCAAGTGAAGACGGTGCGGACATGTCTGAAATGCCCCGCCGTCGGGCCACGCCGCTGGTAGCCTCTGCGTCATCTGCCTTGTCGGCTGCAGCCTTTAGAGCAGCTATGCGATCTGATTCAAGAGCTGCGGTTTCGGCATCGGGAATGTCCGGAATCGTCTCGAGGGAAGATATACTCGGGCTGCGTGATCGGAGGCTGGTGGGTGTGGAGGGCATAGAGGAAACGGACGAGCCTGAATAGGATGGGAATGCTTCATTGTATCGGGAACTGAGGAAAGGTGACGAGTGCGTAGAGGACGGGCTGGTTGCGACCTGGCTTGAAGGGGAGTGCGGAAAGTGCAGCGGCGATGACGGTCGTCGGCGACCCATCCGGGGCGTGCTGTAAGACGGGACTGGCGAAGAGCTGAAATCCGAATGATACGTAGATGACCCTGACGTATCCAACTCCGCGTGTTCTGATATCGTCTCCGACACGTTCTTCCGATGCAGCATTCTCGGCTCAAGCGAGTCTGCGGTTGACAGCTGTAACGGCAAATAGCGCTTGGGTGTATTGTTGTCCGCCATATTCGTGGGCGCTCCCCGACCGTTGACGAAGGTATATCTCCCCCGCGAGTCCAGCCCAGGAGAGGAGTGCGCGCGGATCATGGCCGGTACGCCGGGATCGTCTGCGAGCGATCGCGACCGCATGTGCGAACGGGGAATCGGCGGGCGACTCGGAGCAGAAGTAGGTGGATCGGGAGTGAGCGATAGTGTTATCATGACGTTTCCCGAGTGCCCTGGCTCGCCGACGTCGTCGACCGCTGGGGAACCAGAGGAGCTGGAGGCAAGTGACTCGACCGAATCCACGGGACGAGGCAGCATGAGACCCCCCGGGCGCGTGCGGCTCGGAGACGCTTCCATGGTCATGCTCTCGCTTTCTATTTCTCTGTCCGGACGAGACCTAGAAGTGTGTTTAAACGCACTGCATCGCGGGTGGAAGAGGGAGAGAGAAGAAAAATGGTTCTTCCTGAAACCTCTGGAGCCGAACCCAAGGGGAATAGTGGGTGTCCGAATCCTTAAGTAGCGGCCCAAGGTGGTCAAGGCGTGGGGGAAAAAAAATCCTTTCCTAGGACGCGGCAAGCCCCTCGAGTCGCTGGCCCAGTGAGACCCGAAAATTCAGTGAAGGGAGAGAAGAAGCAGCAAGCAGGGAGAGCGAAAGGGGGGTTCGAGGAGTGAAGAGCAGGTGTACCTGAGTGGTGAAGTCAAGACTCGCCAGTCACGCACAGAAGGCGACAGTAGCCGGCCAACACCGCCCCAACTCATCCCCAGTCCCCGTCTTGCCGAAACAACCGTCGCTTCTACTCCCATCTTGGCCCCTCTCTCCATCTTGTTATTTCTATCCTCTTCCTCTCCGGATTGGCGATCTCACAGGGGTTCAGGAACGAACCAGACCGACCGCCAGCTTTAACCATCCGGATGGCGCAGAAAAACAAATGTGCAGCAGCCTAGGCCTCACCGGCATGATGACTTACATCAAGGCACGCTTCACTCTTTTCATTACTTGCTCTAGACACAAGAACAATCAAGTTTCTCGTAACGATGGCTGTCATTGTCGGGTTCAGTTCTACGATGCTCATTTTCACACTCGAAACGCCGAGTTACGCGAACAATGATTAGTCTATATTAGCTGACTTGCTGCTAGCCAGGAAACAGGAGGTATAACATATATCAATCCAAATATCAATCCAAACATCAACAACAGATGAGAATACAAATGAGAAAATAAAGTTCGAAGTTAATCGTGCTCTTCCTTGCACACGTTGGCGACGCTTTTCCGTATATAGGTTTCCCGAACTGGGTCGCCTGCGAAGTTCTTGATCACCCATTCACCCATCCCAGCTTCTGGCGGAGCAAATCGGACTCCACGTCCTCCGCCACCAAGGATGAGATTCCCTGGGCGGTACTTCTCATCCTTCCTCATGCGCCGGATCACCGACACATGGATTTGTGCATCATTCGGGATGTCACGTACTTCTCCGCAGGGCAACGGCCAGCAGATCGGTTCCCACGAGCCGTCCTCACGTAGATCCATGCGGCGGAACGGTAAATACTCCATCAGCTTCCAGGTGATAACTGAAAACGTTGGCAAGCCACTGCGGAATGATAGACAATCGTGCAAGTAACCCTCCGTGCTGGAGGCGTACAAGGCAGCCTTGAATCTTTGACTTGACTTGCTTGGTGACTCATGCTCCCCGTCGGCAGACTTCTCCTTCCCATTGCCGTTCTCATGATGGTCATGATCATGGGCTGGATCTTCACACCAGCTCTTTTGCCAATTGACATCTCGAATGGGGCTGTATTCCCCCTCAAACTCCTCGAGACACTCAAATTGCTTCATTTTTGCGGGGTCACACTCGAGGCCTGCAGCCAGAGCTTCTTGGACCATCCAAACCAATGGTGCGTGACTCAAAGCGAAGCTCTCGCCGTCCCTTAGGGTCCAGCCTCCGCCGATATCTGCGTGTCCGCCAGGAAACCATACCTCCTGAATGTCTTGCTCCTGGTCGTCACCATCATCGTTTACAACATGGGCATCCGTCGGCACCTGAAGCGAAATCCCAGATTGCCCACTTCGGATTGAGGTAAGATCCTCTGTGGATCCGGTAGCAATCGGAACAGCAAGGCCAGACCTGTTCCTGTTAGCAGATACCGGGGAGGGTGCACGGTAGCGATTTGAAGGGAGACTCTCGCGAGAACTACGCGCGCTTCGATAGACAGATTTCTTGTCGTCCTGATCGTGGGATGTGATGTTTCCAGTTCCATTAACCTTTTCATCAGCATGCTGATCATCGTTCAGGACAATCTCCGGCACATTATCGGCGGCGGCTCCACCGTTCTGTTGCTGCTTATGGTGACGGTGCAAATGGGGATGATGACGATGCGCGTGCTTTCTCTTCGAGGGCTTGACCTCGGAGATCAAGTCTTGCCGGAACTTAGCCCGGCGTTCGTCAATGCCTACAGCATGTCGAATGACCTTGGCGGAACTCCGAGCTGTATATGGAAACTTGCTCCGCTGCATCCATGCCGACTCGAATCTTGGGACACTGTTGACCGTGTCGAACAGACCCATAAATCTGATCCTGGTGATGGGTCGGCTGAATGTTTCTCGGAACGCCTTCATGTAACGGAAGAGCTTCTCTTTCTCCTCCTTGTCTTCTTCGCTGTCCCCCCCTCGCTGCTGCCACTTTGCGAATGTCTTCCAAGCAAACCGAATAAGTTCCTCGTTTCCTGCTTCGAGCAATCCGATGAAATCAAGCATCTCCGCTAAGAAGCGTGCGACATAGGCTCCTCGACTGAAGCCGATGAAGTAAATTTCATCACCGGGGTTGTAGAATCTCATCAGAAACTTGTACCCGCCCATGACGTGCTCATCAAAGGAAGACCCGACCGCGGAATCCTTGGCTTTCTGGTACGCAGACTTGATCCGTTGCAAGCGACTGGTATGAGACAATGTAGTAGTCGTTACGTATGTTCCAATACCTGGTTGGTAATAATGGAACTGATGGGACTTGCTGCGATCCAGCATCTTTGGTCCAGATTCGTCAATAACGATATCGCCAAACCGGCTGGGGTGGATCTTACTCGGAAGATTTTTAGGACATTGCTGTCGGATTCATCTCCGGCGAACTTATTACCTGTGCCATCAAAGCAGAGCACGAACTGCTTGATTGGCCGAGCAGGCCCAATTTGCACGCCTTCCATGGTTGTTGAAGTTGGACACTGCTCCCTTCGAGACTGACAAGATTGCGGCGAAGAACTGGAGTGATAAGAAGCTCTGACAGATGGGGCGGGTATGCAAGGAGCCAAGATATGTATGTTTGTCTTGGGTGCGGGCGACTCCTTGGACAAGGGGATATAAGTCGCTCTCCTTATGGGGCTAAAGGGCAGCACATGCACGAGGATGTCTTTGGCCTGAAAAAAAGGCAAGCCCTTTCGAATCAAAGAGGAGGAATGCGCACGATGCTGTCAAGCCTTACTGGGTTGCGCGTCCGAACTCCTGCAGCCCTGCCGGTCTTGACTCGCTCGGGAAGTAAGTGGGCGAGAAGTTGAGCTCACGGGTCTCCTGTTTGTGAAGAAAAAAGCAATGGTTGGTCAAGTTGGTCCACACTTGATTTGAGATATTTTTACGGAGGAGCATGAGACCAGATGAAGGGAGAGGTGGAGGGGGGGAAATATTTCTTGTGTTTTCCCGGGTCAATCAGGACTTTTGGTTTCGAGGCTTCAGCTGCAGGAAAAGCGCCCATCTCACTACTAGTGAGTCTAATTGGCGTTGGACTCGGACTTCCCGCTAAGAATGCTCCTCTCAACCACCACACATCCCTTCTCGACCTCGTCTTCGTGGAGTTCATGTGGTAGGATTTGACTTTCTCGTTTGCTTCTCAAAGTTCTCATGCTGGTCAATCAGTTCACTACGTAAAAGGTTGCTTCCGTCTGCAGGCGACCCGGCAATGAACGCCTTTCTCTGTGATTTGCTCATGGAAAGGGTATGCGAACGAGTCCCCGCCCTCTGGCTGGTTTCCCAGCGTGGCTTTGGCGATCTTGTTTCCATCAAGTGGGGAAACTTTTGACTCCAGCCATGGGTTTGGCCCGTACTCTGTAGCCGGTCGATGGTACCCAGCAAATTCCCAGCAATGCGGGCCATCATATCTCGATTTGCCGTGCAATTGCTCCGTAATCGTACTCTGTCTGCGCCTGCCAAACTGAGAATTTGACAGGGGATGGATGGAGGGAAATGTCCCCTCCCGTGGACCCATCCCAAATCCAAAAGTCCGACGCGCCCCACCTTGCTCAAGCTGCTCAGTTGCGAGCAGGATCGACGTTCCCATTGATGCATGATGGAAAGGCTCGTCATTGAAAAATCGTGCCGCATTGCCGATACGGAAAATCGAGGTTGCAACTTGCGATCGATGGCGACGCTCAGACTTTTTTTTGGAGGGACAAGGGATGCAAGAACACAAATACCTAAGGTATCTGAACTTACGCAAGGGAGGCCCCAGAAAGACCACACATTTGTTAACGCCGAACACTTCTCTGTTGTGCGTGGAGATATCCCTCCAAAGTCTGTGTCTGTGACAGGAGTGACAAAGTTCGCTTCCGGATTGTCGTTCGACCTATGAGGTCAAACAGCATTATTCCGCATCGTATCTTCGGAGAAGATCTTTTTCTTCTGGCAGTGGAAGCTAGTCGACTAGTTCGTCAGCGAGCGAACCTAGCGTGATGGACCCAGGTCCTAGCGCGACTGTGACGGCGTGGTGGACTCGGAAGGAGCCGATCATTAACCCATGGATCGAACTCGCTGGGTCCAAGATCGCAGAGTTCGTGTCAACCCCAACAATGTTCCTTGTCCATCGCGAGCAAAGCATCCTGAGGCTCGCCTCAGAACTTGAAAAAGGGGCAATATGCGCCTTGTGCGTGCATGACTGAGTCATAATCCGGAGCAGTCTGGAACAAGCTGCTTGCACACCGACGCCATGGATTGTCGAGAAGATGGGAACTCCTTGCTGTCGGCAGCAATTTCCTCCTCCCCCACAATCGACCAATCGCCAGTCTCGTGATTCGCTCAGACTTTCTCTCGACTACGCGCCACCAACTTTTCTCCCCTGCGAAATTCACCCTGTCAGGGTTCTGCACTCTTGTCGCCCCCTCAATAATTATTAATGGCTGCTCTTCGAGATCCTGATCTCTGCTAGTCTTTGACGATCGCTGACGAACACTCGCGCTCTCTTTGGACTCATGTATCTCGCTGATCAGTGAGTTCATCGTCAGTTGCGCTCCCCAGAAGTCAGGTCCCCTATTCGCGGAGGAGGACGTAAAATGACGATGATCTTGTATCTCGACACGCGGGAAATATCGTGAGATCCACTTCGACACCGAGAAGCTGCATCACAGCGGAGTCCTCCAAGTTGGTGCTTTTTCCTTCTGCAATCTGCAGTGCGTCTCCTCCAATCCAAAATTTCTGATTCAGGGTTCAGCTCCGAGCATCCAGTTTGCCGACGCCTCTCGAGCTCCTTCTGTAACACGGTCGCAACTTTACCTTTTTTTTTTTTTTTTTTTTTTTTTGCGCAAATCATCAGTGCCTTGCTTATGATACAAGAACGACTCAGCACGATCACTTGTCTACCGCTTGAGAAGGCTGAGATCGCCTTGATGATGTCTGTCAGAGATTCAGAGCCCCCAATCGTTCTGCACAAACAGGCCCTAGCGCTTGTGTTCCGACGGAAGCTTGGGCCATGGAGAACTGATGGCCGAGGTGGGGAGCCGATCCATCCCACAGGATTGGCGTCGGCGCCATCGAGAACTCGAGATCCCTACCTGTGTCGCGGTTTGAGATGAGTCTGACAATGCATTCTGCAAGCCGATGGATTGCCTTCCTCTCCTTGTAATTTGCATCTCCTGGCCATCAACTTTCTTGCTCAGAGCCCCACAGCGCTCCCAATGGTGCAAGAATTTCCGGGCTGTCTGAGTGTGTGGCTGGCGGAAAACTTCGTCCTCGTTGACCCAAAATCAGCTGAACCGTGTGGGCTGTGGATGCACCTTGCGATCATCGCTCATCCTGCTTCATTTTAGATCCCCCCCCATCTCAGCATCCTTGGCCAGTGGTGACTGGTGAGCTTCGACATGCGGAGCTTGTGCCGCCCACCCATCCGATGGTAGAGCGGCGATGTTACTTTGGAGGGAGCGCTGAGTGGAATAGCTTCCGTCGCTCCAGCTCCCGATCCCATGAACCTAAAGGATCGAAACAAATCACGTCCAAATGATTGCCCCCTTTCATCGAGGTCCCCACTCTTTTACTCCCGAAGTTTCTGAGCAAACATGGTGCCGAAGAAGACGGTGTGAGCTCAGGTCATGATTGCCGCTTCGGCCACACCTAATCAGCATCCACTTAATCATAAGCATAATATCATAAAGCTGGATCCCTGTCCGCTCGTGCGCGAAGCTCCTTTAAAGACGGTTCCACTGATTTTTCTCTCTTCTCCTTTAAGCTCCTCGGATCCGTGCTATTCGACAAGCGCGATCTTCTCAGGCACGAGGTGTAACCGATCTTGAAGCACTGCTGTGAGACTCTTGGAGCTGTATTAGCGCACGTGGAGACATTTTCTCTTTAATCGGCATTCCCAGGGGTCAGACTTGTTTTATAGTACTATTTGTTTTTTCCTTCGCCGCCTTGTTATCTTTAAACAGCGGCTGCCCCTCTAATTGATTTCCTCCTTCCCTTGTCTCTTTTTATCTTCTCTTTCCTGATACCCACCATGTTGCGAAGATTTTCCACGACTTTCAAAAAGTCCCCCAAGGGCGACAAAGCCGAAAAGGCCGACCGCGAGTCGAAGCCCAACGGCACTTCCAATACCAATGGCGCCGCCCCCGCGGCCAACAACAGCAGCAAGCGCCAGTCTAAGGTGCCCGCTCCGCGCAGGCCGTCCTCGGATAGCGGCAACAGCGCTGAAAGTGAAGACACTGCCGCTGTTTTCGAGAAGTTTGCGCAGGTGCTCCATGCTTCCTCTCGCCCTATCCCCCACCAGGGTGGCGAGGCTGCGTACCTTGAAAAGGAGCACCCTTCGGGCTTTTTCAGTGATTTGAAATCTCTCGGGTTGAAAGACTTCTCTTCGTTGAAGGATGTGATCAAGACTAAGATCAATGGAGAGCTGACGGATGACAAGACGATGATCATGGAGCGTGTTATCCAGATTGTCAGCAGTCTGCCCTCGAACTCGAAGATGCGTGCCGACCTTACGAACGTGTTCCTCGATGAGCTCTGGGGATCCTTGCCTCACCCACCACTCTCGTACATGGGTGACGAGTACGCCTACCGATCTGCTGACGGTTCCAACAACAACCCCACTCTTCCATGGCTGGGAGCCGCCAACACGGCATACTCGCGCTCCATTGAGCCCTTAACCGTCCAGCCGGGAGGCCTTCCTGACGCTGGCTTGGTTTTCGACACTCTATTCGCTCGTGAGAAGTTTACGCCTCACCCGAACAAGGTTTCAAGTCTTTTCTTCGACTGGGCGTCTTTGATCATCCACGATATCTTCCAAACTGACTACAGAGACCACACCAAGAACAAGACCTCCGCCTATCTTGATCTTTCAATTCTGTATGGTGACGTTAAGGAAGAGCAGGACCTCGTCCGTACACACAAGGACGGAAAGTTGAAGCCAGACTCCTTTTCTGAGCCACGTCTCCAGGCGTTCCCCGCAGCCTGCTGTGTTCTTCTGGTCATGCTGAACAGATTCCATAACCATGTTGTCGAAGAGCTTGCTGAGATCAACGAAAATGGCCGCTTCACCAAGCCTAACCCCAACCTTCCCGAGGAACAGGCTAAGAAGGCCTGGGCTAAGTACGATGAAGATCTCTTCCAGACTGGACGACTTGTCACCTGTGGTCTTTTCATCAACATCACCCTGTATGATTACCTGCGCACAATTATCAACTTGAACCGAGTGAACAGCACCTGGTGCTTGGACCCTCGCGCTCAGGTGGAAGGTGGTACTACTCCTGCTGGTCTCGGTAACCAATGCTCTGTTGAGTTCAACTTGGCCTACCGCTGGCACTCTGCCATCAGTGCCAATGACGAGAAGTGGACCGAGCAGGTCTACGAGGAGCTCATCGGAAAGCCTGGCCATGAAGTTAGCAGTCAGGAGCTTCTCATGGGACTTGGCAAGTACGGTGCCAGTCTTCCCAAGGATCCCTCCCAGCGTACCTTCGCGCATCTCAAACGTCAGGAAGATGGTACCTTCAAGGATGATGAGCTTGTCCATATCCTGACCTCCGCTATTGAGGATGTTGCCGGTTCGTTTGGTGCAGGAAACGTGCCCAAGGTCCTCAAGGCCGTTGAAGTCCTCGGTATCGAGCAGGGCCGTAAGTGGAACGTCGGTTCTCTTAACGAGTTCCGCAAGTTCTTCGGTCTTAAGAACTACGAGACCTTCGAAGAGATCAACTCCAACCCCAAGGTTGCTGAGTCTCTCCGCAGCTTGTACGGTCATCCCGACTACGTCGAGCTTTACCCCGGTATTGTTTCTGAGGAGGCCAAGGAGCCCATGATACCTGGTGTCGGTATCGCTCCTTGCTACACCATCTCCCGTGCTGTTCTTTCCGATGCTGTGGCGCTCGTGCGTGGCGACCGACACTACACTGTAAGTTTACGACTTTCCCGTGGAAAAACGGGTTACTAATCTGGACAGGTTGACTACAACCCTAGGAACTTGACCAACTGGGGTTACAACGAGGTCCGCTACGATCTCAACGTTAACCAGGGCTGTGTTTTCTACAAGCTCGCCCAGCGCGCGTTCCCCAACTGGTTCAAGGCTGACTCCATCTACGCCCATTACCCCATGACCATTCCCAGCGAGAACAAGGTTATCATGAAGAACCTTGGTCGCGAGTCTCACTACTCATGGGACAAGCCCGAGTTCCAGGTTCCTCACGTGAACCTGACCTCCTACTCCAATCTCAAGCTTGTCCTCGACCAGCAGAAGGACTTCCGCGTGGTTTGGGGTGACTGCACTCCCATCCACTCTGGTAAGGGTGGTGAGGACTTCTGGAGTAAGACTCTGAGTGAAGACAAGTGGAAGCAGAGCATCAAGGAGTTCTACGAGAAGACCACTCTGGAACTGCTCGCAGAGAAATCTACCAACCTCGCAGGAAGGAAGCAAGTCGACATTGTCAAGGAGTAAGTTCCCCAGCATAGCATTAAATCAGTAATGGGCTCTAACTTTGATCAGCGTTGGCAACATCGTTCCGGCTCGCTTTGCGTCAAAGCTTCTTTCTCTTCCCCTGAAGAGCAAGGAGAACCCCAAGGGTACTTTCACCGACTACGAGCTCTTTATGTCCCTCGCCGTTATTTACACTGCCATCTTCTTTGACGTCGATATCACAAAGTCCTACCCTCTCCGTCAAGCTGCCAACGCCGTTTCCCACCAGCTTGGCCACCATGTTGAGAGCCATGTCAAGTCTGTCAGCTCTCCTGGCTTCCTTTCTAAGTTCATCAACAACTTCCACGATGACCACAATGCTCTTCAGGAGCTTGGTGACCAGCTCATCAAGCGCTTGGCAGAGAGCGGACTGGGTGCCTCTGACATCACCTGGGGCCAGATCCTACCCACCGCAGTTGAGCTTGTTCACAGCCAAGCCCAGATATTTACTCGTGTTATTGACTACTACATCAACGATGGCAAGCAACACTTGGCTGAAATCAACAACCTTGCCAAGCAGGACTCCGCTGAATCCGACAGCAAGCTGACCCGCTACGTTCTCGAGGCCATCCGCCTGAACGGCGGGTCTGGAGCCTTGCGCAAGGCTGAAGCCGACCTCTACGTTAAGGAGGGTGACCGTGATGTGAACATCAAGCCCGGTGACGATATTTTCATTGGCTCGGTGAGTGTTCCCTTTATAACATATTTGCCAAAACTCCGCATGCAGCTAACACCTTTTAGATCCAGGCAAACCGTGATGCAACGGCCTTCCCTGACCCCGAGGACGTGCGCCTCGACCGACCTGATGAGTCCTACCTCAACTACGGCATTGGTTCTCAGGTCGGCCTCGGCAAGGATGCCACTCTTACCGCGGTGACTGCCATGATCCGCGCCGTGTTCCGCCTGGACAATGTCCGTCCCGCCCCTGGTCCTCAGGGTGTCCTCAAGAAGGTTGTCCGTCCTGCCGGATACACCGTCTACATGCGCGAGGACCACGGTGCATTCTCTCCTTTCCCTACGAGTAAGTTCCTTCTCCAGTCACACGATAGACCTTCACTAACCTCATCCCAGCTTTCCGCGTCCACTTCGACGGACAAGTCCCCACCTCCAAGAAGCAGGTTACCTCTTCGTAATACCCCAACTAGCTGAAGACTAGTTGATGACATCCTAATGTGTGACATTTGGCTTGAGATATCTATTTGCTATTTTATATTATATAGTCCGTAATATATGCACTGTACTGTTTAGGTTTAGTTTGCCCCTGTACCAAACTTGAAAAATATCATTTGCGACTTCACCGCCTTCGAGCTCCATCTTCACTTTCACCGAAGCCAGCCTGTACTCCGTAGTTTACCTACTCCGAAATACCTCCACTACGTACTTGTCCGTCCCCTTTCCACCATACAACAACCCAGCCTGAAGCATCCGTCTCAGTAGCCCACCATCCAAAATGCCGCCCAAAACAGCCAAAGGCGAATACATCGAGACAGTACGCACAACTTCCTTTCTTAACCGATTTCCCCCAACCCCGCGCAATCAACAAAAACACTAACAAACAAAAAAGGATACAGGAAACAAAATCTCCCGCCGATCCCAAATCCATGGAACACAGCATATCATGCTCGGTGGAAAATCCATCATCATGGCCGACGCCGTCGTCCGGGGCGACCTCTTCCGCACATCCTCATCCTCCTCATCCTCAAACCCGGACCCCAAATCCAGCGGCGGCGGCAGCAGCAGCAGCAGCGGAACGTCAAACACGATCGCCGTCAACGTCGGCCGCTACAGCTTCATCTCGCGCTCGGCGATCCTACGCCCTCCCTCCCGTCTCCACCGCGGCGTGCACAGCTATTTCACGCTCCATATTGGACACCATGTGTTTGTCGGTGAGCGGAGCGTGATTGAGGCGGCGCGGTTGGAGGACCATGTGACGGTTGGGAAGGATGTGGTTGTGGGGTCGATGGCGATTCTGAAGGAGCGGTGTCAGGTGCTGGATGGGGCGGTTGTGCCGGCTGGTATGGTGGTGCCAAGTCATTGTGTTGTTGGCGGGCAGCCGGCGAGGATTGTTAGTGAGGTGCCTATTGCGTATGGGGTTGAAGGGGTGGAGGGAGGGTTGAGTAGGGAGAGGTATAGGAGTGTGAGGTGACGTGATATATATTCTTGTTGATCAGGGACCTGGATGGTTTGGAGTTTGGGTTTGTTTAGATTCTGTATTATACCCCTTATGTACGTGTGTTTTTTTTATTGGATTGCAGACACAAATTGTCAATTACTTGGTAAGACTGCTAGAATAGTACTCGACATATTTACAAAACGATTCTAAGCCATCTTGTACTTTAAGAGCTCTCGCTTAAGTCTGTTCTCGCCCTCCTGGTATGGAATACCGGCATCTTCACGGGCCATGTCGTTTAGCCAGCGCTCGTTCGGCTTGATGACCTCACCCTTCGAGAGCTTCGAGGCCACATACAGCCAGTTCAACGAATTACCGACCGTGCTCACTTCATCACACACGTGGGCCAGGGCAAACTTGTGCATCTTGTTCCACAAGTTATCATCCGTGCAAAGGTCAAAAAGATGGTTAGCCACGGCGTCAGTATCTCCAACATCAACGAGGAAGCCATTTCCCTTGTCGATTACCTGCAGCGGGATACCGCCAGCCTTCGTGGCGATAACAGGTCTACCCTTGTGAATGGCTTCGGAGACCTTGACTTCGAAGCCTTCCCGTGTGGACAGCTGGAGGGCAACTTTGGCCTTGGACATCACTGCGTTGAGCACCTGATCGGAGGGGCCGAGTCGAACGATACAGATCTGCTCGGCGAGTTGGGGGATGGCACTTTCGATGTGGGTTACAACCGAGTCGTAGATGATGGAGCCGTCTGGGTCATCGACGGACCCGTGGCCGCAGATAAGAAGTTTGGGTGGCACTCTGTCCGGAGCAGACTTCTTCATGCGCTCGAAGAACTTCTCGTAGGACTCTACGACGTCTGGAATTCCCTTGGACGGGTCGAAGCGTGCGATCTGGACAATGTACTCGTCTGCCATCGTTAGGGCTAACCTTTCCTTTATCATATTATACTAGAACTTACCGGCGGGATAGTCAATAACGGGCATTCCCGAGTTTCTAACCATCGAATTGAACACACGTCCGTAGTGTGCGATGTCCTCCTCCCTCATGGGCTTGTTCAGTCCATCCAGCCAATCTGTCGATGCAGGCATGTAGGCTACCGTCTCTGGCGGAACGGTGTGGGGTACGAATGTCTTCACGGGGTGACTGACGAATAGATCCGCCTGTTGGATGGTTTCCCACATCCGACCCCAGCATTCCTCTTGTGGGCTCCCTTTCTGGGCAACCAGGTCACTGCGGATTTGGATATGACTCCGGAAGATCACCGGTCTGCTTGGGGCTTTCTGCTTCGCCAATGGAATCAGTGAAGGCATTTGCGGGTCGTCAATAATAACGATATCTGCGCCTCCCTCCTTGGGATGGACGAGAGGGCCGCCGGGGCGCAGCCAGTACCTATCGGTGTTCTCTTGAATCCAATTGGTGACCTGCTCCCAACTTTCCTTACTCAGACGCTCCTCGGGTGCAGAGACGCCCTGGAGTATATTATGGTTCGTCTTGGTGATACGGAAAACGCCCGGTCGTGGCTTAGGCACATACCTGGGCTGGTCAAAAACAAGAACGACAAGAGCACAGCAGGGAGCTTACCATTTCATATCTGTCCCTAGAGCGTGAGAAAATCTCACCATAGCGTGCCTCATGAGTGCAACACCTCCGCCTTGTGGGGTAGCGCTGAAGAACGCGATTTTGATCTTCCTCTTCTTGAGATCGTTGGCATAATGCTCAATGGCTTTCCAGGTGTTGGACGTCACAGAATCTTTATAGTTCTTTTTATTGGTCAATTGCACATGGAAGCCGGTATCGACCTGAACAAGACCAGAAAGGCCGACTTGCAGCAGGGGAATACCCTCTGGGCCAAACAGTCTATACTTGGTCAGTATGTGACAGCAACAAATCGGCACAGCACACGAACCGCACGCATTTACGAGCCATAGACTCCGCCTGCTCATCCAACGTCCTCAATTCCCAGTCCATAGACTTCTGGAATTCATATCGTAGCTCTTCACCGCCGAGCGAAAGCTTACTATCGTCTGTGAGGACGAGTGGGATAATATCAAGATCCAACCAGAGACGCGAACAAACAGTGGGACATTTGTCGGCCAATTGCTGCGGAAGAGCCAGACCAATGATCTTCTCTAGATGTGTATTGCACCATTTGTGCAAGTGTCCCATCATGTGGTCACCAATCTGCTTATCCAAATCGCCATCGCCCTGCAGCGGTAGCTCCTCCTGCGCAAAGTCGACTAGGTAGGTTGCATCACGGATCGCGACGGCGAAAATCACCTTGTCCTTCTCGAAGACTGCCGACAAGCCGCTGTATATAGTCTACAAATGTTAGGACTTCTCCCTAAAGCACAGAGGTCAAGCTCAACTGCATACCCCAGCTGTTGCGTTACCCCACGAATTAGGGTGGCATTCTGTGGATAGGCGGCGTTTTTGCTGCAGCGAGGCACGGCGACCCGGTGCAATACTGCCATCGGCCATATTTTTGGGGTCTAATGAATCGTAGAGAGCTGTCTATACACCATACAAAAGGCTAGGTAGGATAATTCCTAGGAGACGTGGATTGAGGTACATGGGCGGAACCACGGAAGTATATATGAGGGTGACCTCACCAGTGAATGCCATGACGTAGAGTTGAAGCAATCGCTGGTGCTTACTGATTCCGAATTCGACCAAAACAAACGTAAGGACTCCTAGGAGGATGAACTTGGATTATGCATTTGGACTGATGAACTGTTCAATTGATAACTGATGTGGTCTCGACACTATGGAACTGCCATCTCTCAAGCGATGGACTGGGATGATATTTAGACGCCCAGTATAACAGACAGCGGTCACTGCGGAGTGTCTGGACTGCCTCGACTGCCTAGACTGTCTGAACATGTCTTATCGACAACCAATGAATGAAACTGATGATTCGATGAAGCATCTCGAGATGCAGGGGTGGAAGATGAAGGTGAAGCTGAAACACGGACGTCTTGGCGGACCGGGGGGCGATGAGTCAGCATCTCCAGCCCCTTTTACGGAGTTGGCGAGATTAAAGACAGCGACACTCGACACCGAGTCGAAAGAGACCGCCTCGTGTGGATCTAGCTGGAACCTCGAATTTATTCGGTGTCGTTCACCCCAATTGACACTTCTGTCGCTTAATTTGCTTTCTCCCCCTCCAAAGCAAGCTCTGTTCGCCGACCGCTCACGACCACCTAACACCCTGAAGCCAAGGTGAGTTTATCCCAACCGCTGCCAATTTCCCATGTGTCCCTCCGACTCCCCTGCCATCTGCGCATCAACTGACAAGGGCCACGTTCGCTGATTCCGAGTAAACAGAACCCTTGCTTCATCTTAATCTCTCAGCTCTCCCTTACTTGCGATTGCTGCCCTCTCCGTTGCCTCAATTCAGCTCAATCGCAATCTACAACACCCGCTCTCGCAACCTCCTAAGCGCCAGCCGACAGTTTCCCCCGCAGTCGCGTGATAACCGTCAAGATGGGTGGCTCAGTGTCTAAGATTATGGGAAAGATCTTTGGAACGAAGGAAATGCGGATTCTCATGCTGGGTCTCGACGCTGCTGGAAAAACGAGTATGTTTACTTCGAGTCCCGAGCCGGAAATATTTACTGACCTCACTAGCAATTCTTTACAAACTCAAACTCACCAACCAGGACGTCACCACGATCCCCACAGTCGGCTTCAATGTTGAGAGCGTCACCTATAAGAATGTGAAGTTTAACGTGTGGGATGTGGGTGGTCAGG
Source organism: Aspergillus puulaauensis (assembly GCF_016861865.1). Taxonomy (NCBI): domain Eukaryota; kingdom Fungi; phylum Ascomycota; class Eurotiomycetes; order Eurotiales; family Aspergillaceae; genus Aspergillus; species Aspergillus puulaauensis. The sequence continues at coordinate 1,901,554 of NC_054859.1, forward strand.
ACAAGATCCGTCCTCTATGGAGACACTACTACTCCGGTACGATTCAGCGGCGGGCTGTGATGTGAAACTCCTAGCTAACATATTCCGATACCAGGCACCCAAGGCTTAATCTTCGTTGTGGATTCTAGTGATAAGGCCCGAATGGAAGAGGCCCGCTCAGAACTGCACAAGATCATCAACGATCGCGAAATGAAGGACGCGCTCCTACTCGTGTTCGCAAACAAACAGGATGTTCCAGGCCGTACGTTCCATCGTCCATATACGAAGAAACCGTTGCTAACATATCGCAGACATGAGTCCCGACGAGGTCATCAGTGCGCTGAAGCTCCACAATCTAAAGGACAAGGTGTGGTATGTTGCGCCGAGTGTTGCTACCGATGGTACTGGTATCTTTGAAGGATTAGTGAGTTACCCCAAGTGTCAAGTATTCCATTCACGTCTAACACCACCCAGGCATGGCTGTCAAACAACGTCAAGATCCAACAACCCGCTAAATGAACCACGATCACTTCCGCATAATTCGAGGGTACCCCACCACAACCCTCATGTACAACAACAAAAAGAACAACAACAACGCGCTCAATCCCTTATTTTCCTATCGATCCAACTATACCATTCCATCGAACCCGTTTGTTGAATGTCCGTTTTGATGACAGAAGACGCAGCCTTTGGATTCTTTTCATTTCCCTGTCTATTGTTTGAATTTACTTACTTATGCCTGTGCCATTGCCTTCTTATTTCCTATGATATCCCACTGTTTCTTTGGGTTTCGTCCAATACCCCTTTTAATCCATCATTTCCGATTTCGTTTCCATTTGATTGTTGGCTCGTTTTCATGTCTTGTAGAGAAAGCATCTAATAGATGGAAATTGACTACATATACATATATATACATAAATACATTTACATCTTATTTATTACTGTGATCTACCATGTTTAGAGTAAAGGGCTCGCAAGGACATAACCGGTAGTTTAGACTATATACAACTATTCTTAGGCTTTCATACAACTCATACCCATCATACTCATGTCCAGAGTTTCAGTAAATAACAGAATGGGGGAAAACAGTTTACAGCTGTCCAGGCCAGATATCATCCGCAATATCCCTAACAAGCTGCAACTTCTTGACCATCCCATCGCGATCAATGAGGTTACCCTCACGGTGACTAGCAAAGCCACACTGCGGGCTCACACCAACCTGGTCAAGAGCCTGCTCCAGAGTGACCCCATTACCCTCAGCAATGAACTTGGCGGCATCATAAACACGCTTCTTCATCTCCTCCTTATCCTCGAGCTCGGGGAACTTGGAGGTCACAACACCGAGGATGACGTTCTTGTTCCGGGGCAGCTCCTTGAGCGGCTCGAAACCGCCGGCACGGGGGGTGTCGTATTCGAGGTAGTAGGTGTCGACGTTGAGTTCCTTGAAGAGCTTAGTGGCGATGCGGTCGTAGCCGCCTTCAGAGAAGTGGCGCGAGCCAACGAAGTTTCCGCGGCAAAGGTGGACGCCGACGTGGAAGTCGGGAGCCCGCTTCGCGAGGCAGTCGTTGTACAGCTTGATGTATTTTTCGAAGGTCTCGTCGGCGCTGTACTTGTTGGCAGTGTCTTCCTTCCAGCCCTGGAGCATTTTGTCGGAGCAGAAGTCTATTTTCAGGCATGTCAGTGGATGGGAACTGTTTGGCTTGGTTTAACAGGGACGTACAAGCAAGGTTAGGGTCATCGAATTGCACGTTACGGCAGCCAGCGTCATGCAGGATCTGGAGTTCGTCCTGGTAGGCCTTGGCAATGTCGGCGAAGTACTCATCGACATTGGCGTAGACGTCCTTGGGGAAGGCGAAGCCCTCGCGGTACCGCAGGTGGTACCAGTTAGGGGCAGCAAGGGTGATCTTCAGGTTCTTCACCTCCTCGGGAGCAACGAGGCTAGCAAGGTACTTGAACTGGTCAACGTATGTGCTGCCGACGTGCTTGATCTTGCCTGTGCAGAAGACGCTCTCGCCGGGCTTGTGGCCGGCCTCGAGGAAGGCAGCGACATCGGGGGCATAGGGGCGGAAGACATCTGGGTTGGGATCCTGGAGTTCCTCGAACCCGTCGAGGCCGGGGAAGAAGGAGCCCCAGAACACTGTCCGCAAGGTTCTCAGTTAGTCAAGGTATATTAATCGTGGGGGACCCCGGAGGGTGGGGTTTTGTGTTCTTGTTTCGCCTTTGTTCTTTGGGGTTCAACTTACTGTGTCTGCAGTACTCTCCGTCTGAGAGGGCAGGGTAGCGCAGCTTCTTCTGGAGCTCGACGACATCCTTGATATCTTTCTTCTCGATGGCCTCGAGGTCAGCCTGGGAGGCCTTGCCACTCTCGAAGGCAGTCTTGGTGTCGAGAAGCTCGTGAGTACGAAGGAGGGAGCCGAGATGCTCGACGCGGAATGGGGGGTTGCGGTGGAGAGACATGGTGAAGTTTCTGCGCTTGATTGTCAATGCTTAAATTTCAAAGACTGACGGGGGAGCAGGAGGACGAGCAATGGGCTTACCAAGTACAAATACGCGGGCTAGGAGGGAGAGGAGGGAAGGATCGGGGGAGAGGCCAGAGAGGAGAGTGAGGGGCAAGAATTGCTCGGCCCATGGAGCAGCCAACACTGCCGAGTTCAACAAGCGAGTCGAGGGAAGGAATGGATTCCCGTTCAAGCCTTGCGCGCCTCATGGAACCAAAATCAGCCCGCCCCACCACCGGCTCTCTCCACATTCAGTATTAACGTGCGCTTTGTTCGTTTTGACAGGCGCCAGGATCGGGTCTTGAGCGGCCTGAGCTGAGCGGTTGCCTTGTCGACAGGATGCCATGATGTCATTGGTGTCGCAAAGCGCTGCAGGCACTGCGATCAGAAGATAGATGAGATGAGGTTGAAGTTGAAGCTCGCAGGAAAGGAAATATGCAATGTGGGGCACGCGCTAACAATGCGTGGAGATCCGTGCTGGCAGTCCGCCCCGAACTTTGACCGGAGAGCACGAGGCAAGACCTCAAATCACAGCCGAGACAGGATATATTAACAGTCGGATTTTGTCTGGGCATGGAGTCGCCATCTAGCAAGAAAGGGAGACCCTCAAGAGAGCATTCCCAGCGCAAAAGACACTGTAGGCGACGATGCCAAGCTCTTTTCCCCGCCTGGGGTTTTCCCGGCGGTTCTCCAGCTGCTGGAGTACGTATACAGCGAGCTTCGCCGTAAGAGCGTAGTGTCTGGAGTTCCCTTTTCCGAGGAACCATGTGCGCTCCTCGTGGAAAGCATGCCTTTAAACACAAATTCCCCCACCCAGCCTGTTTTTCCGTTTGCAGCCAGAACGCGTGATCGTCAGGCGACAGAAGGTTCCCTGAGGAACTTCTCCGATAGGCCGAGCCCCAGCGGGAGCCGGAAAAAGCACGAGGAGATGACACCTTTGTCAAAGTATGTCAAGTATAGCAATCCAATCGAAGTCATAGCCACGAGACCAACGGTCGTTAGTCATTGTGCCACCCAAAGTCAAAAACCACTACGTCAAAAAAACACCCCCTTCAATGGGAGAGAATAAATCACCTACCTCAAGGCGTAGACTGGCCTCACCTGCCCATCTAGCAAAAAAGAAGAAAACCTCATAGCCAAAATGAAAGCCATCCTCATATCACAATTCGGCCCTCCCTCCGTCCTTACCATAACAGACATCCCCACCCCAACCCCCTCCCCAGGGGAAGTCCTAATCAAAGTCGCCGCGTTCGGGATAAACCACGCCGAAATGCACATGCGCAAAGGTGAATGGGCCGAATGGACCCCCATCAGCGGCATCGAATGCGTCGGCACCGTCGTCTCCTGCTTTTCCGGCGACTTTGAGCCCGGCACTCGCGTCGCCAGTTTAATGGGCGGACTGGGCCGGACAATCAACGGCTCGTATGCGGAGTATACAGTGGCCAAGGCGTCGAATGTTGTACCGCTTGGCGAGGCCGCGGAAAAGTTGAGCTGGGCGCAGCTTGCTGCGATTCCGGAGTCGTATGCGACGGCTTGGACGTGCTTGTTTAGGAATCTGGCGGTGGAAAAGGGACAGAGGTTGTTGGTTCGTGGAGGGACGTCGGCGTTTGGGAGGGCTGCTGTGAATCTGGCTGTTCAGGCTGGGGTGCGTGTTACTGCGACGACAAGAAATGAGGCCCGTAGAGCGGATCTGAAGGCTCTGGGTGTGGAGGGTGTGGAGATTGAACGGCCTCAGCTTTCGGACCATCTCGAGAGGCAGTTCGATGCTGTTCTCGATCTTATTGGGAACAGTACGATTGTTGATTCGTTGAAGCTGGTGCATCGAGGTGGGAGGGTGTGTCTAGCTGGGTTTCTGGGTGGATTAGCACCCGTTCCTGACTTCAATCCGCTTCTGCAAATGGCCAGTGGAGTACATTTCAGCTTCTTTGGGAGTTTTGTCTTTGGGACACCGGAGTTCCCTCTGTTCGATGTTCCGCTGAAGGAGATTGTTAATATGGTGGCAGAGAAGAAGTTCAAGGCGGAGCCGTCGAGAGTTTTCAAGTTTGAGGAAATTCAGGAGGCACATCGAGTGATGGAGGAGAATCAGGCAAATGGGAAGATGGTGGTGGTTGTTAACTGACTAACCTACAGGGCAGTCTTTTATGTTAATTGGTGTCATATATCTATAAAAGTGAGTTATTGCCTACAATTCATCCATACTTTGCAGACATCTCCAACCTTCATGCTATCCAACTATCTATGCAAAACACCAAGCGCATTATCATTAATCAACGCAATTCCCTCCTCCCGAAACGTATCCTGCTCCGCATGGCTAGTCACATTAGCATCAAAAACAAAGTCCTGCGGGTCCTCCACGTCATATTTCGGCCAGTTAGGAATCTTGCTATCCCGTCCTTTATAGTAATTAGGGTCTAGGTCATATATAAAGCTTGCCCAGGAAGAACTCATCAAACCGGCAAGGTCAATATAGCTCTGGCCCTTGCCCTCGAACGGTAGGATGTCTGGTCTGTAGCCTACACCCTCGAGGCTGTTGAACACGAAGCCGACTTCTTTGAAGTGGCCAACCCCGACCTCGGGAGGAACACCGGCGGGTATGGCATTGAATCTGTAGGCATATGCGGGGAGTCCGTGGGAGGCCCATGTCCGGGCCGTCTCTCGTCTCGACGCGATGAAGTAGTAGTCGCCCCAGAATGATGCGCTTCGACGGAACTGCGCACCGTAGGATGGTGCTGGGCGCTGGTCGCCTAGGCTGGCAACGACGTTGACGGATAGATCGTCTGGGTATGCCTCGAGGATGGCATCTTGGAATGAAGGAGGTAGAAATCTGGATAATGTAGCTTTAAAGTCCTCGGTATTGTTGATTCCTGTCGGGCCCAGGGAGGCGCCTTCGTCGCTGTTTGCACCAGTAATGATAGGCACTTTGACGAATTGCCCTTCCTTAAGTTGCTGGCTGCCATAGTTTTGGACAAAGTCACCGTCTATTGTAGGTGCAAAAGTCCCAGTTCCGCTATAATTGCCTACCGTAGCATTCAGTTTCAAGAAAGGGACCTCGCGCAGGCATTGGACCCTGTCCCAAGCGCCGTAACATCCAACTTCTGACACAACAGATTCGAAGTAGGTTTGGGAGCTCTGTGTTCCATTTTGCTCTCCATAATAAATTGGATTTCCTGACTGCAATATCGCTGCACGGAAGAGCTTGTCATCACGACCGCCGTAGGCAGTAAGCTATGCTCATTAGCCCGAGCACGACATTCATCTCCAACATGATTACTTACTTGGAAGCCAACGGAGGCAGCGCCGGCAGATTCGCCAAATATCGTTACCTTTCTAGGGTCTCCTCCAAAGGCGGCAATGTTCTCCTGAACCCAGTGCAGAGCAATGCGCTGATCTCTCAGACCCAGGTTTGTGATGCCTTCTCCCACGACTTCATTAGAATGGAGGAATCCCCACGCACTAAGTCGATAGTTGATTGAGACACCAATAATAGGCTTTCCTATTTTGACCGACTGCTCCACAATAAATGAAAGATTGTAACGCTGGTCACCGGCACCACCATTGACAAAACCTCCACCGTGGATCCAGAAACCTACTGGAAGCTGCTTCTGCTCGAAACCAGCGGGGCGAACAACATTCAGATAGAGACAGTCCTCGGATTGGTTGTAGAATGTTTGGTCGAGCTGTGCATGAAATCAGCATTAATTGAATGTTTTTCTTCCCTTTTGCTGAACTCACCCCATATCCAACGCAAAGGAGGGAGTAATCTTTTGCACCCCTACTACCCTCCCAAGTTGTGTTCAAGGACTGCGGTAACTGGAATCTGAGGTTATCCACAGGCGGCTGCACGAATGGAACTCCTAGAAAGAAATCTTGGTGGTACCCAGGTGAGTACACCCCTTCGTATGTTCCGTTCTTGACATGAGCTTTTGGTAACCCGGAATCCCCTCGCCTGGATGGAGTAGCTGAAGCCCCTATCGACAGAGCAAGAAGGGCGATAATAAATGTCCGCATGTTATCGACTATAGGTCGCGCATAAAGGGTCACGAACTGGGGTTGTGGAATGATTCATGGGCAGTCCAGCGTATTTATACTGACTAACTCCTGTAGGATGTGAGGCCATCGTTCTAGCTCGACTATCCCGAGGTTATTCCGGGTCAGACGGGACGTTAATCACACTAGTAATCGATAGCCATACCAATAGAGGTATCCCAGCGTGAAAGAGGAGCCCCGCATCCCCAGGAACGGTCAACAGGGTCGACCGGGGGTGAGCCGATTGAAGGACTGTCCATATCGGATTTCGGTCAAATCCCCGACGGCAAACCCTTGAAATACAAGCAAAGTCGCCCGCTTCTCACATATGTTTTGCTCTTGCCATTGTCGATATTTTGACTGTCCCCCGCGTTTCATTCCGAAATCCGATGGCTCATACCGTTAGCGTGCCGCCAGTCCAGTATCGTTCACTCTTTCGTCTCCAAAATTGCATCATTTGACTTTAGTAGAGCACCCCGGACATTTGGCTCAAAAGGAGCTAGTGATCCGTGGAATCTCCACCTATGTCAAGCTTTGAGGCCGAAAGGGTTCTATCGCTCTCGTAAGCGGGTATCCCAAGTAAGTCCCTATAACGAGGGAGAGACCGGTAGGCCCAGCGGAAGGAAGCATGGCGGTTGACTGTGTGCCGAGAGTGAAATGGTCAGCAAGAGCATTGCAGTTCAACAGATCAGCAGATACCAGGACAAACCAGCAAGATGTATAGTTCATCGAAAATGCTCCATTCTATGCAGCAAATACACTAAGCCACTTTGATGGATGAGATACTGCGGGATGATAAGAGTTTGCTCTCGAAAAATGACGCAGAAAATTGCTTTACTTCTTCACTTCCACACGTGATTGGGCATACAAAGACTATCTAGAGAAGCCTGTGTGTTATGGCATGATCTCGTTAAATTCAAAGTATAGCTTCTATTGCAACCAGTCTTGTATGCCAGCTCTGGACTAATCAATCAATTACCAAGCTGTATGTCCCCCGTCCACAACAACCGTGCTCCCAGTCATGAAGCTACTCGCATCGCTCATCAGAAGCAGCGTAACACCTCTGAACTCCTCTGGCCTCGCCAGCCGCCTCATCATATTCTCGGATTCCCAGATGCCCCTTGTCTCCGGATCGTCCGCCATGATCTTCTTCACCATCGGCGTTTCAATGTGACCAGGACACAGACAGTTAACACGGATACCACCGGAGCCATTTTGGTAAACCTCTGACCACTCCATCGCCAGGCTCCGAGTGAGCTGGATTACCGCCGCCTTGGACGAATTGTAAATTGCCGAGCGCATTCCCTTGTTTGCAATGAGGCCGCTCATACTAGCCACAAGCAGGATCGAACCGCGGCATTTGTGGTCCATCATTGTCCTTGCCGCTGCTACAGAGCTCCTGAAGACCCCGGAATAGTTGATGTGGATCAAGTCGTCCACAGACCTTGGGGTTTGTTCTAGTGCGGGCTCGACGTGGTTCACTCCAGCCGCCGCAATCATACCATCGAGTCGGCCCTTACTCCTCGCGATGTCCTTCATCGCAGCTTCGGTGTCTGTATCATCGGTAACGTCCATGCGTTTGTAGTGAAGAGACCCTCCGAAATCGGGGTTCGCACGCACTTCAGCGGCCTTGAATTCGTCGTCCGGCTCTGGGAGTCTGTCGAGAACATGAACTGCTGCAATTAGCACAGGTACCATATCATGATTGTGAGTACTCTTACCTTCTCCACCAGCTTCTACCAGAGCCTCTGCCAGCGACAGTCCCAGTCCTCGTGCTCCGCCTGTCACTGCGAAAACCTTTCCCGCCAGCGAGAACTCGCGGAACCGGTCATTTCCATCCTTCTCAGGAAGCTTTTCTTTCAGGTGCGCATGGCCAGCCATAGTCCTGGCCACATTCATATTCAATGTGGCAGAGACGAGAGGCCGAACAAGCCTAGGGCGCAGCAAAGGCGCTACAAAACGTCGCGACAGCATCTTTATCAATCTCAGACTTGACACCAACAATAGGACCTATGTATAAAGATTTCGATTCCATTCGGTTTTAAAATGAACATATGCTGAGTTTTACACAGTCGCAAACTCACCAGGGGCGATTGGGCTTTAAGAAGCGGTGCCATCCTTCTTGCGTCATCCAAGGACACGGGCAAGGCAGCTCCAACTTCCAAGACAACAACAGCAAATGAGCTACAAATGGGCGGCACAGTACAGCTGATACCTAAGAATGATGACAGAAGGAATGTCAGGGGTTGTCGGTGGGATCACGGATATCTCGTAGTGTTCATGTTCATATCTTCTCTATGGACCCACTGTCGTTCACTACCCCAGCTCCCAGGCACTGTACTCCGTACGGATAGCCCTGAAAACCGTCCATCCGCCCCCCACTCAAGTATATGACCCAATAAGGACATCATGAATTGATTTCCGTATGTGACACTTTTCCCTTCTCCCGCAAACTTCTCAATTGCACGTCTCCATTTTGTGGACTTCCAGGAGATCGGTCCATAATTCTAAACCCTCGCGATCGCATTCAATCGGGCCTCCAGGCACACCCACCAGTCCCAGTATACCAGTCCCATGGTAGCGCCTCCTCTTCCGTTCTAAGGAAATTGTTTTGATGTCAGAGTGATCTCTGAACTGGCCCATCACGGCACGGATTCTGTGCATTCGTCAACTCGCCCTTACCGCTCGATGATGTCAGAATTCGTTCAGAGCTTCAGCTGATGCTCTTAGAGTCAAAATCACACTAGCCCATAGGAGGTCTAGTCGCGGCGATCTTATCTAAAACAGTCTATAGATTCATGCCCTTCTCTGCATCACAAAGGTATAAATGCCTGCCATTACCATTTGTCGGTGTCGGTATTGTTGGTAGCAGGGAATAGTAAAAACATAGCAAAAGCATAAAAAAAAGAAAACAAAAAGCAAACAGCAAACATATGACTTCTGTTACATGTCCGCAGATCGGTTTTTAACAACCACATCAAGATGCCTTGGTTTATTAAACCAGCGATTCATGGTTTTCAGTTCCTCCGCAGGATCAACCATTTCAAACCTGTAAAGTCGAAGTACCTCTGGGACTAGCTTATGTATCTCACAAAGGGATATCTATTTCAAATCAGTGACACAAGTCAACCAACTAACAGGAGCGGACGAACTTGCTTACATTTTTTCCAATACAAGTCCTTGAGCCACCACCGAACTGTCCGAGAACAACCAAATTCAGTTTATTATGTGCGGTGACAGGCCCGGGGAGGGGGGAACTCACCTGGAACATGTATCGATCCATACGGCTCGCATTCGCTCTGAACCATCGTTCTGGATTGAATTCCTCGGCGTCATCGCCAAATACCTCCTTATTGAAATGGATCACCGCAGCATTCACGCCCACGCGCACACCCCCGTCAAACCATTGACCGGCAATGTAGCGGCCACCGCGTGGAACAATTCTGGGGAGTGTTAAACCAACACTAGGAATCATTCGCATCGCTTCCTTGCAACAAGCCGTAAGATACGGCAGCTTCATAGCTTCTGAATATCTGATCCGCGGGTGGCTAAGCTTGCCAGCAGCCGAAGCTTCATCAACCTCTTTCTCCAACTTTCTGTATGCAGCGGGGTGTTTCATTAGGTGATAGAATACGGACGACAGCGCTATTGCGGTGGTGTCACTTCCTGCGAACCTATGTAGTGTCAGGTAATTATCGCCCAAGGTACCATGGGTGCGCAAAGCAGGGTCACATTCTTATAGTGAGCATTGAAATCAGACACCTTCCTCACGGACTGCGGCTAAACCTTTTGAAATCCAGAATTGATCCCATAAATAACCTTCAATGCTTCTGGGTCCGAGATGGCCACCTCATTTGGTGCTATGCGTACAATTGGTCCTTTTCTGCCGTTAGAAGATAAAAAGATAGAAGAATCATATAGCTAGCGCGGACGCAGCCATACCATGAAGTTTGTGCAGCTTTTGCTGAGTTTTGTCAGCGTCGCCACGCAATATTTCCAGTGCAATCCATAATCGGGAAATTGATGCCAGCAAGGGGCCTGGAAATTTGGCCAAAGGGTGGAACTTGACGGTTTATGCTAGCCAGCAAGCGTAAGATACGCCCGCAATAAGGATGCATGACGTATAATCAAGGGAATAACGAAGTTCAAGAAGAGAAGTTAACAACATCTTGATCAGCAGCAATGGTGGTATACCGGGTCAGAAACTGTCAAAACGCCGATGATATGTGATTTCTCTATTCCCAGTTCTTCATTGCAGTTTATATACAAAGGCATCCACTACTACGTACATACTCGACGACGATCCTACAAGCCGGGGTAAACCCCACCCCCACAGATAGCGCCGGAGATCATATTCATGAGATCGAGATGGCCATCGGCACACTGCCGCAGGGATGAAGCGGAGCCTAAGCTCCTTTCTAGTTTCTGTCCTGGACAGTGCGGGGAAGCTGTGGGGTACGGTACACCATGCCGGCATTGTCACGGCTACCTTTCACTTTCGCTTTCTTCCCACTACTTGATCCCCTCATGTTCGCTTTCCGTTACTGAAGCTGCTTGCCAGTGCTTTCAATAGTTCTCGACTAGTTTCCCACTCCTTGGATCATTTTCAGGGGTTGGTCCTGCCTTCGTGCTTCACTCTCCATGGCGTCCTCGGCTAGTCCGCCAGTGAGCACAAGTTTTCCTTGTTCCGTATGCTCAGTGTCCTTTGCTCGTCGGGAACATCTCCGGCGTCATTTTCTTATTCGTACGTATCGCTCTCTGGCTACGCATACGGATCCCCTCGTCGCTGAAGCTCTGTAGATCGCGTGGAACGGCCCTTCCATTGCCCTATTTGCAACCAAACATTTAAACGAAGGTGTGCTTATAGATCGGATCCAACTCGGCTATGGACATATAAATAATTGATCCACCATCCCACGGATTCTTTAAAACGCCATATGCAAACTTGTAAGACGCGCGTCGAAGCGGAACTTGACATCCCAGCCTTGCCACAACAGCGACAAAAGGGGAAAAGGAGGAAAGCATGCGATCAATGCTCACACCTGAAGTGTGCGTGCGATTTTAAATATCCGTGTCGGACGTGCTCGGAAAGAAACGAGCCATGTGCCTATGAGAGACTCGTGCAGAAGAACTCAACTGTAACCTCAAATTCTCAAACATCGCACATGCTTGCGACACCGGACGACTTTCAGATGCCTTTGGATTGTGCCCGCAATGACGTGGTTGCTGAGCCAGACCCTGACCTAGATGACTGGCATTCCATAAGCAACGACTTACCGATATTAGATGAATTACTGACCGTCTGGCAACAACCCAATTGGGACACTCAAGGCCTTTTTGACTTGGCGTCCCACGAACCATCTACTTCCCTCAACCTGTTCAGTCAGAGTCCTAAAAATCAAATGCAGCCCTATATTGACAATACCACCGTATCGACATTGGCTCGCAATCCCGCAAGCACTTTCCCTTTCCTTACCAGGTTTTTACAGTACGGAGGACTGTTGGACTCGTTCGAATGTGGCAGTCTTTTTGAGAGACAGCAAATTATAAGTCCGCAGCTTCGGCGCAGATGTACGAGAGGGACATGCTCCGATGATAATGATCCAGCTATAAATATCCAGGATCTTCCATCGGAAATTGGCCCCGTTGATGTCGCGAGCCCCTCGTTCTCAGAAGCGCTGTTTACTAGAACAGAGTGCCGGCCACATCTTCAATATACCCAAATGCTGTTTACGGATGCAAGTACACCTGATGACCTTATCAATTTAACGCCTAACTTCATGATGGACGACCAATCTCATTCTACTACTACTAGCTCCAGTGGGATACACGAAGTGTACCAATCTACTGCGGTCAAGATTGTACAGATGATCAAGGAAGTCGCCTTTTTGAAACCGAGAGGATCCAAGATTCCCATTGACTGGTCACCAGTTATTGAACAGGCATGTCTTGAGTTCTTCTCCCCTCTAAATCTAGAAAAGTCCTTGATTCTTTTCTGGTCATGCTGGTATGCGAACTGCCCTATCTTACACAAGCCAACCTTTATGGCCGAGACCAGGTCCCCTGCCTTGGTTGCTTCGCTGGCCCTTATCGGCGCATGTGTATCGCCTGATCCCGCCGACCGCATACGTGCAAGTGTATGGTTCGACAATGTGGAGGAAGTAGTGTTCAGTGACGAATTCCTTCAAGATGAATCTATCGAATTTTCCCACGATTCCGTCTACGACGATCCCAAAATCTGGGGAAGGCTGGACGCTCTTCAGGCAGCATTTCATATCTGTGTATTGCAAAACTGGGAGGGTTCCATGGAGAGCAAACGGCGCATCCGACGATATCGATATACGACGGTGGTGGCTGTAAGTGTATAGGTATTTTCTTTTTTGAAACCTTGGCTAACTGCAGGTGTATCAGATTGCGAGAGAACTTGGTCTGGAAAAGACCACTCTCGAGGATCTTCAGCTAAAGGATTTCTCTCAGTTCAAATGGACAGACTTTATCTTACTTGAAACATTCATTCGGTAGGCCACTCTAAACGGGCACATTGAAATACCTGGGCTCTCTTCATTAACCTTTTGGCATCCAAGAACGGCAACATACATTTTCCTTGTCGACTCTTACTTCGTTGTTTTCCACCATTCACCGCCACGAATCATGCTGGCCGAGCTTCAAATGGATTTAACCTGTTCTGAAGCCTGCTTTGAAGCGGAGACTGCGGAGGGTTGTTTTGCCCTTCTCTGCAGCTGGGCTAGATCTAGCCAAAGTCAGCCGAGGCTTAGCATACCAAGGGCAGTGGAATTGCTGTGTGGGACCCCCGACCAGAGTTTAGACGTGTTTCAAAGCCTCAGCATTCTGAATATGTTTACAATCGTGACAGGTATGTGGTAAACTCGATCTTTTTGATCCTTTAAAAATGAGCTGCACAGCCGATGATGCCGATTTTGGCTAACAGTTGCTAGCGTTACACACCCTAGTTTTTAATTGCCAGACATCGTTGACTTGCAGCGAGTCTACCATCACTTCGGCCGAGCGAGGGCTCATGCAATGGTCATGGGCGTGGAATAACGGTTGCTACATGAGCAAACTCCGTAACTTTTGCGCTGGGGAAGACATGTGGAAGCACACAGGGTTCATACAGCATGGCCCGGAATTCTGCCTACTAGCTCGTGTTGTGCTAGAGCAACTCAAGGCACAGCAGGATAGCAATTATGAGTCCCAGGCTGCGTGGTCAAGCAGCAACGGGAGAAAGTCCAATGGCGCAAAGTTTGATAACAGTGACATGAGCCAGGTTACTCAGCTGATTAGGAAATTTCAGCATTTCTCTGTCTCGGAGCTTCAATACCCGTGGCTTTAGGGGGAAAACCCGAAGCAGGGCCATGAAGAGGAAATTAAAATATATCAATGGCAACCTACGATCATATATCGGAATATAGCTCAATTACCTAAAGAATGTCCATCCTCAACTACACCCACGGAATAGGACCATTCCACTTTTAGATCCTCTTTTATTTAGTAAACTTCGAGACATTCAAAACGCCTTTACTAACATAATCCTATCGTCGAGTTTAACACGGAAAAATCTGTTTTGACCCTGCGGATGGGACTGCGGGGTTGGAATGGGGAGAATCGATGGAGTGTGGGGGTGGGATGAATCCCGCTCCAATCATGTACGATGTGTTACCAGTCACAGCGTTTTTGAATCTATATCGTACACTATGCACACCTGTATAAGAAGCCTCAAACTCCTCTTTGCATTCAACTCTGCTCTTCTCTGTCCTTGCCCATTCTTGATACTTCTCCATTCCTCCCCATTCCTCTGCAGGAGTCGCCCAAAGCCATACAGATATATGAACGAATATTTCCTTGGCGACACTTACCGAAATGGCCAATATTGAAACCCCGTCCTGGGGTAAGGATGGTCTCTACGGACTGACGTCAAAATGGCCAGTGGCCCTTGACCTGGCCGGTTCCAACAACCCATGTCGGCTGGAGGGGGAGGTTGCCGATCTTGTTGTCCTGGGCAGCATTCCAACGGGAATCTCCGGGACCTTCTACCGGGTGATGGTTGACCCATTCGTGCCGCCAGACGAGCGCAATGTCCCCATTGACGGAGATGGGAGCATCTCTGCGTTCCGCTTCCACGAGGGCCGAGTCGACATGCGAATGCGGTACATCGAGACGGAGCGGTATAAGCTCGAGCGGAAGGCTGGAAGGGCCTTGTTTGGACTCTATCGCAACCCATACACGCATCACCCGTGTGTACGCGCGGCAGTGGACTCAACTGCTAATACCAACCTTGTCTACTGGGCCGGTCGGCTGTTAGCCCTGAAGGAAGTCGCTCTTCCTTATTCGGTAGACCCGGACACTCTTGAAACACTGGAATATGACCCTTTCAAGGGCCAGGTAAATGCAAAGACATTCACAGCTCACCCGAAGGTTGACCCGGTGACAAATGAGTTGGTTGTTTTTGGCTACGAGGCAAAGGGGCTAGGGACACTGGACATAGTTACCTATTCACTCGATGCAGTGGGTCAAAAAACTGGGGAGTTCTGGCTAAAGTCTCCCTGGTGCGCCTTTATCCATGATTGTGTGATCACCACCAATTTTGTTGTTCTTTTCCTCTGGCCTTTCGAGGCTTCAGTGGAGAGAATGAAACAGGGAAAGCAGCACTGGGCATGGAACTATGAGCGGCCCGCGACATTTATTGTTGTCCCTCGCCGAGATGGTGCCGGCGCCCAATATGGCTGGACACCAGGAGAGCATCGGGTGTATTCCTGGAGAAATTGCATGCCAATCCACACCGCGGGGGCCTGGGAAAGCAATGATGGCAAGATCTATGCAGAAAGCACCCGAGTGCACGACAACGCGTTTCCATTCTTCCCGCCAGAGGATGGTCGGATGCCAGATCCAGAGACCAAGGGTGACTTCGTCCGGTGGGAGTTCGATCTCCGCAAGCCGAGCGGTAGCATGGTGCCGGACCCTATTGTGCTACTCGATGTGCCTTCGGAATTTCCAAGGATTGATGAACGCTTTATGGGCCGTCCGTACAACTTCGTCTTTCTCAACGTGTTCATTCCAAAAAGCAGCGATGGGAAAAAGAATATCTTCCAAGGTCTCAATGGGCTGGCCATGCTGAACAAGACGACAGGGGTGCCTCAATACTTCTATGCTGGCGATGACTCCCTCTGCCAGGAACCTATCTTCATTCCCCGGTCGGAGTCAGAAGGTGATGGGTGGGTAATGACCTTGGTTGAGAGGAAGGCATCAAATCGTTGTGACATTGCGGTTATTGATACCAAGAGCTTTAGCACCCCAGTGGCTATTGTCCAGCTTCCGTTCCATGTTAAAGCGCAGATCCATGGGAATTGGGTCGATGCTACTCGTCGCGAGCCTGGTCGAAGCCTTGCCAGACAGTATGGAGAGCAGATAATCAGCGGCAAAGGGTCACTGGAGCCCCTGTAAGCACTTTCACTGGAGCACTTAACAATGATTTTAGTAATAGAAGATTGCATAAAAAAAAGGCTTATACTCTCCACAAAGGCTCATGATCAAAACTTCCTAATTAGTATCCAGGATCTCAAGGCTAGTTAATATATGCTTGCTTGGTAACAGGTGCAGGTGGTTGCTGCTGACAGGAAGCAGATAAAATCACGCACGTAGATGTGATACCGTAGGCTAATGAACACCAGGCCAGAGTCCTGCGGGGAAATAAAACACCGATTCTTGCAACCTCGTCTAAGAACTCGACATCCTCAGAGCAACCAGCGCATCATGCCTGACCGCGAGAAACCAGGGACCAAGACATTCACCGAGGCCACGCCTTTACTGCAGAAGGCAGCACCAATCGTGTCTGCGCAGGAATGCCAGCAACATAAACAACTGCTCCGATGTTTCTTGAACTTGAAGCAGACGGTCTCGAAGACAAAAGGCCTATTCAAGACAGAATATGCCCATAAAAACAGAAATGAGTTAGACCCGATAGCTCGACAGTCGGCGGCGGAGGAAAGTCGGTGGTCGATCTATGTCTCGCGGGCTATCCATCGATTTTCTGTTTGGTGGACTTCTTTATCAGTGACTGGCACACCAGGACCGGGTTCGAGTCAGTTATTAGAAAAGTCGTACGGGCCGCATGGCGGGTGGACATGGACAGGGGATCAGATGCCTCCATTAGGTATGTATTCTTGACTCGGATCCAAAGGAGCCGACTAACTCGGATAGAACAGATGTTTTGATGGTCCTCCATGCACTGACACTACATACTAAAGCCTTCGGGGACGATTGTTTTCGATATCGAAAGATGGCTCTATGGAACGAAGGATTTCCTCTTCAGCTGGCCTCACAATATATAGACCCGGACAACTGTAAATATTCGTGTCCCGAGCCTTGCAGGCTGCAGTTCGAAAATATGACAAGGCTGGCATGGGATAATGTTCATGACCCGGACAATCTTCCTATCGAATGCTTCCGGTGTCAGAAACAGACCGCAGTGCCGTGGACAACACGGCGCGGCAAAGGACTAGCAGATGATGGGTTCTTACAAGTGTGCCAATGGTGCAAGTTTATCCTACGAAGAGACGCTCTTCTCGCTCAGAGGCTCCGCCGGGATTTACATCTACTGCTGGAGACCAATGTCCCGTTGCCTGGGACATGCTGGAGCGTCGACGACGGCTTGGCTCCCAATGAAACGACAGACGAGTTCTTAAAGCAGCCTCTAGTAGACCTGTTGCTGGAAGAAACTCGCCCGACGAATCTATTCCCGAATATGACTCAAATAATCAAGGCGAGCACCGAGGCAGTTGGGAGTCAATCTGTAGCCATGCTTCATGATATCTTCGAGCACTATCAGTATGTCGGAAACTCTTCCTGCGATCTGTATGCCGCTGTGATGAGAGTATCGACGGCATCAACGCTGCATCTCGATTCCGATTTCGAATCATCGCAGATCGAGAGCCGATACATTGATTTTTTGCGACGGCAAAACAAGGGATCGTCACGGCGTTCCACTCCCCAAACAGATATCATGGATCCCCTCAATTTGTTCTGGAGCACGCATTTGCTGAGGCCGCATTCATACTGTGCCCTTTCCCGACGATTTGGCAATACCGTGCCAGTGGATTGGGGCCTGCCACATGGATCTCAGACTTGCAGCCTGTGCCAGACGCTGTGTCCACCTTCGTTCGCCCGTCGGTTTATCCGAGGTCTTACTACGTTGTCAGAATGGAAGGAGTGGCTATCCACTGTGTAGACAAGGACCCCATGTTAGTAAACAGCGTGTTTATAGACCAAATTCAATTAGGAAGGTCGAGACGGACATCTTGACTACAGCTCCTCAGTCTGGAGAAAGTGGAGTAATATCGGCGATGTGGCCGACCTCGCATGTTGACAGCCGACCCCGCATGTACTGTATTATGCCCCAGCGGATCTGGGACTTATGGAGTTGTTTGAAGCGGGGTCAGGAAGGCAGTTGTTCACCACGAGGCAGGACAGAGACAACAATGTCGACCAGTTCTGCTGAACCTAGGAGGCGCTGGACTTCGCCTGGGAGGAATGAGGTGTCGGTGTCTACTCCGACCCGCAAAATCAAGGCATGCGCAGCGTGCCGGAGACAAAAGGCCAGCTCTTTTCCGCGGTAACTTAACTTATGAATTGAATTGACTAACGCATACCAGGTCAAATGTCATATGGACGATAGGGGTTCGCCATGCCGTCGGTGTGCAAAACATCGGTTGCAATGCTTTGTGAGTAAAAACTTGCAGACCATCATTGACGAGAAGACCCGGTATGACAACACCTCCCATTTACAGGAGCCGAATGTAACAAGAGTCGTTTAGATACACGGATGCGATATTGGAGGATCTAGAGAATACGCACTTAGTTCTACGAGAACTGGTTCAAAGGGCTGGCCTGCCAGAACCCAAAGTGCTGCAAACCACGGCCCTTCGCAGGTCGCTGCAGCCAGATGCCAGCCACGATATCAACTACAACCCTAGCGACTGCCATATCGACGACAATGGTCTATCACGCGACTGCTCTCCTGACTCCGTGGGCGAGGGCTCCCTCCCTCACGCTCCTATGCAGTCTCTATATGCTCTGACTAAACTAAAGTCATTACGATCCCCAGGTGTACTCGACCAGCAACAAGGCCAGGACGTCAATGACTTTATTGGACGTGGCGCAATTAGCGAAATCGAGGCAGGGAGACTGTTCACACTGTACCGCGATGGTCTTGATGCCTTTATCTACAACATCGGTTGTCGTTACCATTCTCTAGACGAGACGCGGAGGAAGAGCCCTATCTTGACGGCTGCCATTCTCACAGTCGCGGCGCTCCACGACCCGCAGTCCGAAGACACCTACACTATCTGCAATTCCGAGCTACGCCGCTTGATATCCCTAACGATGTTCGACCGCCGCGTCAGCCGCGATTACCTCCGCGCCATGTGCGTCGCATCGTACTGGCTGAGCGAGCTGTCGTGGCGCATCTCTGGACACACCATCCGTCTTGCCTCCGAATGCGAATTGCATGACCAGCACAGACAGGCGGTTAATAGCCAGAGTCCCGACGCGGCTGATGGGGCGAGGCTGTGGTTCATCCTGCGCGTGTGTGATCAAAGACTGGCGACGCTGTATGGGCGCCCAGCAATTGTGCATGAGGATTTATCAATCCACGAGGTCCAGAGCTTCCTGCAGTCCCCTGTATCGAATCACCAGGATCAACGCTTACTGGGACAAATAGCCTTGCTGGACATTTTCAAGAGTATTCGAGAGCTGTTTGGCTCGGACAGGGACAAGCCCATCCCTCGAGCCTATCTCCATCAGCTTGCACATTTTAACAGCCAGCTCGACATCTGGCATAGACATTGGGCGGAATCAGTTTCTGGTAGGCATATCTTAAACAATAAAGAAAACAGTACTTACTTATCATATTGATCTAGAGCACTACGAGCACATTGGCGTCTTCCCACGCAAAGCCCTGCATTTGCATTGCCAGTTTGCAAAGCTGCATCTCAACTCCCACGTATTCCGAGGCCTCCCAGCCGGGCAGCCCATTCCGCATTATTTCCTGGACTGCGCCGCAGCCGCCATTTCCGCAGCGACATCCACAATCAATTTCATCCTCAGCGACCCCGACGTCGCCGCGCTGGTCGTCGGCATGCCGTCCTACTTGCACTGCATGACCGCCTTTGCGTGTACATTCCTTGTCAAGGTGGATCTCAAATATGGGAACGACCTTATCGAGCCAGACCCAGACTACGTCTGGAACCTCACTACGAGCCTTGTACAGCATTTCCGGTCTGTGCCGGCGGGTAAGTGGCACCTTACGAAACTGATGGCACCGGGCTTGGAGAGGATGGCTGCGATGTTGGATCCGAGGAAGAGAGCGCCGTTGCAATCCCTTGTACAGGGCTTTCCTGACATCGATGGGCAGTTCTTCTCTGTAGCCCAGGAATCGGATTTCATGGACCGTTTTTCGGGGGTTGGAGATGGTTATGAATTCAATTACACGATGAATGTTGGATTGCCGCCTCTGCCATGTGTGGGTATGGACTCGAGCATCCAAGAGTTTCCAAGTCTGTGTTAGAGATACCTAGTAGTGACTCGTTATTGAAGATATTATACGGAGTAAGATAACTGAAGATGTAAGCTGTTATTATAGTCACAGCCAGGCAGCTAAGCACCGTTAACATCCCCCAGAATGGCAGTCAATCTAGCCCTTACAGCCTCTCCCACCTCCTTTGTAGATGCAGTTCCCTTCATATCCTTGGTCTTAACTCCGCTGCTAAGAGTCTGCCCAACCGCGTCCTCGATCGCGCGGGCCTCTGTTTCCATCGCGAAGCTATAGCGCAGTAACAGTGCGGCGCTGAGAATAGCCCCAATCGGGTTCGCAATTCCCAGCCCAGCAATATCCGGCGCGGACCCATGAACCGGCTCATAGAAGCCCTTCGTTGGCTTGTCACCCCATTGCCTGCACGGCAGATCAGCCAAGCAGGCCGAGGGGAGCACACCCAGGGTCCCAGGGATAACACCAGCCAGGTCCGAGAGAATATCCCCAAACGTGTTATCCGCGACGACAACACCATTGAACGCCGTCGGCCGCATCATCATCAGGGTCGTCGCGCTGTCCGCCAACTGATGCACGAGCTCGACCCCCGGAAACTCATCCGTGATAGTCTCCTCCACAACTCTACGCCACAGACGAGAAGTCGCCAGAACGTTATCCTTATCGCAGCTTGTTACCCGTTTCCGCGGGACAGCGTCAGAGAGGGCAAGATGCGCAGCCATGCGCGCAATGCGCTGGATCTCGCCCTTCTTATATGCCCACAGATCAGACGCGTACTCCGGTTCCTCGGTTTTGGGACCGTAGAATGCACCCCCTGTGTTCTCCCTCAGGACAATAAACTTCGCGCCCCGGACCAGCTCCTCCTTGAGCGGTGTCTGCCCGCCTTCAACGTACTCGCACGGTCGGATATTCGCATAGACATCCGTTACCTGTCTTAGTCGGAGAGTCGCGCCTTCGGGGCCCTCGAAGCCGCGTCGTTTGCCATCCCATTTGGGACCCCCGACGGATCCCATGAGGATGGCGTCGGCTGTTTTCCCCTGCGACAGTGTTTCGTCTGTTACCGAGACGCCGTGTTGGTCGATTGAGGCGCCGCCGAAGGGGCGGTGGATGAAGGTGAATTTGGCTCGACTGTTGGGC
The DNA here is from genome assembly GCF_016861865.1 of Aspergillus puulaauensis. NCBI lineage: Eukaryota > Fungi > Ascomycota > Eurotiomycetes > Eurotiales > Aspergillaceae > Aspergillus > Aspergillus puulaauensis. The sequence goes on from NC_054859.1 coordinate 1,922,752, forward strand.
AGCGAGGTTATCGCTTCGAGCACGGCGACGGCTTCATCGCAGACTTCAGGGCCGATGCCGTCGCCGGCTATAACGAGGATTGAGAATTCGGGGTTTGTCATGGTCAAGGCGGATATAGAAAGAGAGAAGTAGGAGTATAGTATAGCTTTGAGTGATGAATGGGATGATGTCTCATGAGCAGCCCGGGGTATTGCACTTTTATATACTTCCATGCACCTCGAGTAGCTGCAACGGAAATTAAAGGCATATTGAAACCCCTTGTAAGACCGACTATCATGCAAGTCCGGGGAAATCTCCGGTCATTGAATTACTAGTTCAGTTATAGAAAATATCTGCGTGATACTTCCCCGAGAGAACTCGGCGATGTGGCCGACCTTGCATACATCCAATCAGCTCCAACTGCCCAGTCTCATTTCTGCCATCAAGCAGACGAGCCTGGGAGGCTTACCTGGAGATGGCTAGATCCTATCCCTATGGGATACTCAGTGTTGGTATATATTTAGGAAGTGGGAAGGCCACACGTGAGGATTGTCAAGCAAAAGTCGTGTTTTGGCTGCTTCATGAGCCACTCCTTTCCACACATCAATCCGTCCTCCTGTGTAGCATACCTAGCCTTGACAAAAGGATGGCAGTGCAAGGTCGTGAGAGTAACAGCCAATCCTGTACACCGGGCCCCAAAGACTCCACTAACGCTGAAGCTGCGCAACATGTGGAACTGGTCAAGTCGGACGGCGCCTGCAAAACTGATATTGATAAGTTTGGATCATACGACAAAATCGACCCCCTCGAGATCAAGCTTGTAAGAAAGCTTGATATGTGGATTATGGTATGCTGTACCTCTATAGGAGCAGCGCAATCATCCTGGAAATCGCCGACTGTTGCTAACCTTCTCCTTTGCAGCCGACGCTCTGGGTCATGTATTTTCTGAACTTCCTCGACCGCAACGCAATGGTCAACGGAAAACTAGATACACTGTCTGAGGATCTTGGCCTGGTGGGCTCCCAGTACAATACTTGCGTCTCAATCCTGTTCGTGGGCTATCTCGGCGGCCAAGTCCCTTCCAACATGCTTTTGAGTCGGGTACGGCCCTCTTGGTATATGGCAGGTATGCACAATGGTGTCACGGTCACTGAGAAGTGGTGGGCTAATCCAGACATGCAGGATTCATGATTTCTTGGTCGTTGGTGAGCTTGCTTACCTATAAAGCACACGACTATCACACAATGCTAGCCTGCCGGTTGATACTCGGTATTGTCGAGTCCCCAGTACGTCGAATCCTCCATAGTTTCTTTCCTCCTTCGACCTAGGGCTCATCAGGCTTCGTTGCTAGTTTTATCCGGGAGCGCTTTACATGCTGAGTATGTTCTATACACGCAAAGAGATTGCCACAAGAATATCCATCTTCTATACGGGGACCATGGCAGCCAGCGCCTTTACTGGCATGATCTCCGCTCCCATCTTCTCGCATTTAGGAGGCGCCCACGGACTTTCAGGATGGCAATGGTGGGTCCGCAAAAAATAGCAGGTATCTATCTTACATTGATATTCAGACTGATGTGTGGACAGGCTCTTCATCGTTCAAGGCGCAGTATCGCTCTTGGCTTCCATCTTATCTCTCATTCTTTTACCAGACACACCAAGGCGGACGTGGTGGCTTACAGCTGAAGAGCGAGTACTAGCCGGTACACAACACACCTCCACTCCAGCTGTTGATAATTATATTTCTACTTCGCTAATATTCTCTCCGCACAGATACGCGGATAGCCAGAGACGTCACAAACCGCACCGAAGCGGCCACAAGCGTCTGGACTGGACTCCGCGAGGCCTGCACTGATCCACTTACATGGGTCTTCTGCTTAATGGACTGCCTGCATCTCTCTGCCAACGGCTTCAAGAACTTTGTCCCAACACTCGTCAAGGAAGTCGGATTTGAGACTACCACTGCCCTCTTACTCACCTGTCCCCCATTTGTGCTGGCCGCATTTGTCACGATCATGGTCGGCTGGAACAGCGGCCGAATGAACGAACGGACCTGGCACATCACGATTTCGAAGCTGGTTGCCATTGCGGGCTTCATCATATGCGTCGCAACGCTTGACACGTGGGTTCGATACTTTGGCGTCATGGTCTTCGTGAGCGCATCCTATGGCGTGAATACTCTGATTTTGGGATGGGTGTCTAGTGTTCTCGCCCAGTCGAATGAGAAGAGGGCTGTGACGCTTGCGTTGTGCAATACATTTGGCAATTTGTCCGCGGTTTATACGCCGTATCTCTGGCCTGATAGTGATGCACCGCGCTTTGTCACAGCCATGGCGTCTTCGATCGCATTTTCAGCGGGTGTTATAGCTTGCGGCTGGGTGCTGAGGTTTGCGCTCATGAGGGCAAACAGGAGGCTGCGAAATGAGAATCCAGAAATTACAAACTTCTATGTATACTGATTGCTGTTTTCTGTCGGCTTTTATTTGATAAAAGATGCTTTTCGCTGTGTCTTGCCATGTCTAGCCCTTCACCGGGCCGTGGCGGCTGAATGCTACAGGACAGTATTTGCTATGTTAGTATAGTTGTAATAAATAGCTGGTTTGAACCCTGAACGAGCGTACAATGAATCCCCGAGAGTATGTCCTGTTTTGGATAGACATGATATTGTTATATACACTCAGATCCGATGTATCTCGATCTGCTCCACTCCACCCGCCATGTCATTCTTAACCTCTACCCGCGCATCCTCAAGCCCCTGCTGCTCCATCGCAACAAAACGAGCAGGTCTCTTCGGCTGCGTCGCTTCCTTATCGCGGAAAACCCAGAACCGCAATCCCTCCTTGAAGACCGTATCGATATCCTCAAGCCTCCTATTCGCCGTCTCAGGGTAGAGGAGATAGATCGTCGGAATCGAGAATACATTGAAGAACACCCAGATGAGGTAAAACCGCCACCGCAGATTCTGGATCCCGATCGGCGTAATCTGCACGACCATGTAGTTGATCGCCCACTGTGCGGCCACGCTTGCGGACGCGCCTGTCATGCGCATGTGCAGCGAGTTGATCTCCGTGTTGTAGAGCCAGGCTGTGCCCTGCCAGCCGAGGCCGAAGAAGACGTAGTAGAGGAAGATCATGGTGACGGATGTGGCGCCGAATCTGTACGATGAGGCGCTGTCGTCTGTGTACTGGTTGAATCGGATCAGAAGCATGAGGAGGAAGTAGCAGACGGAACATCCGGAGGACCCGATTAGCATTGCGCCTCGGCGGCCCCATTTGTCGATGAGCATCATGCCGAGGTAGGAGAAGAATATGTAGTGAACGGAGTTAACGGCGGTTAGGAGGCGAGATAGCTTTTCCCCAAGCCCCACGGACTGGCTGAGCACAGTTGGCAGATAGTAAGAGGTGGCGTTGACGCCGGATAGTTGAACGATGATCTGCGTGCCCAGACCGAGAAGGAAGCGTCGGAGAGTGCCTGGGCCCTTGGCCTGGCCACGCAGGAGCATACCCCAGGAGACCTTGTTTTCAGTTTCAGCCCTGTATGCTCGTAGGATTTCATTGCGCTCCGCAATGACAGTGGGTGATATGGGCGTGGTATCCTCTCCCTGGATACGAGCCAGCACGAAATCGGCTTCGTCCACGCGGCCCTTGGAGATCAGCCAGCGAGGTGACTCGGGAAGCCAGGGCGCGGTCGACAAAATAATGATGCCGAATACCAGCTTCAGTGCAAGTGGAAATCGCCAGTTGACACTACCCTCCACGTAGGAGAGCCCAAAGGTCACCCAGTTGGCCAGGCTGAACCCAGCAACGTTGACCACGAGGCCGAGGACGACCAGTTTCCCTCGCCACTTGGGCTCCGTTGTCTCGCTCTGGTACACTGGGGTTGTAGCAGTATTCAGGCCGTTCCCGAGACCCGTCACTAGGCGCCCGACGATCATATGTGGTACACTGAACGCCGTGATTTGCAGAATTGCTCCTGCCATCATGACCGCTGTTCCGAGAATGATGGCGCGTTTGCGGCCGAGTATTGACCCAAATGCGGAGCCCGATACTGCGCCGAAAAAGCATCCCACCGTATATAGCGAAGTGATGGTTCCTTGCATGCCCGCGTCTGGGTTGCCCATGGTATCCAAGAATTCTTTTGTAACAATGATGCCACCTAAGCGGATAGTCAGTAGCGAACAAACAAACGGCGGTTCAGTGACGTACTAAAAACGGCTTGGTCGTACCCAAATAGGGCCATTGCTGAGGTACAGCAAACCGTGATCCATATCAAGAGACTTTTGCCTCTACATTCAAAGTAAGACTTCATCATCAGATATCGCACTGGGTCTGACTTGTAATATCCTGGGAACTTGCAATCCGGGGAGGTATTTATATCAATGGAGCGCATCCCGACGAAACATGTTTAAAGGTCGATCCTGAGGGGTTAGTTAGGGACTCCTCCACAAAACCCCACTGTAAGCAATTTACTGGGGAGGCGAGGTTGGCGGGTGAGGATGCTCCACAGGATCTCGGGCAAGACACGGACCGTCATGTGGATCTCCAACCGGCTATATCGCGCCAGGAACGGGAATCCACGAGTTCTCCATCCACCGCTGTAGCAAAGGGCAAATGTCGATGACTTGATGTCGGAGATCATAAAACTCCACCGGTAGCGCCGACTCAAGTACGGGTGTCCGGTGTTCGGCTACAGCAGTCCGAATTACAGCTTCGAACATCTTCGCCAGCGGCCAGCGATGGCTACAGATATGCAAGCTGTATGCCAGGGAATGGAGGTTCACCGAGACATCTGCTTGAAGGCACTTGGTATGCACTATCCAGCTTTAGTACGAGGCCCGGCAAGTTACGGCTGACATACCGATGTAGAACCTAGCTGCGACGAATATGGCAAGAACTAGCAACGGGCTGCAGTATCTCAATTTGTCTTCTTCCATGCGACGGATCTTGGCGGCCATGTTCTCGCATGCGTACATACAGCGGTGGTTGGCATATGGCCACTGTCAAATTAGTCCTGGTTGCAGGTTGGGAAGGCAGTGCGTTGCTTACAGAGTCCGAATCGGACTGAACCCCTTGAGGGAGCGATGACTGCGATTGTAGCAGTGAAATGACACCCCTGGCGAATGTTAGCCGAAATCATAACCGGGGCGATGAACCCACATATTCAGCAGGCAATTTGTCAAGACAATAAAGGGTTCCATTTCGCCACGCGAATCCTCGTGGGATACAGCGTTGATTAAGCGGAACACGGCCGCTACAAATTCTTCCCGCCATATTGTGAGCCGCTCATCCAGCCGCTGTGCTGTGGTTTGCCAGTCCGGATTTCCCGGCGTGCTATTTGATTCTCGTGAAGCTTGCTGGAATCGATGCACCGCCTCGAGCTCAACGGTACATAGATGGATGCACATTGCGAACCCAGACGAGAATTCGAGATTTTCAATACGTGTTCCTGCTTCTCCCGAGACTTGACTAGCCCAGCTTCCATCACTGCATGGAAGCCTAGCTGGCGAGGTGGACGAAGACGAGACATGGCTCCCCACGTTTAAAGCAAATACACTGTCAAGTATCTCGATCATCCAGCATGTGCGCAAGCGTTCTTCATAGTCAATATCTGGGTTGATTGCGAAGGTTTCAGTAGAGCCTAAAGAATAACGCGGTCCTCCAGCTCCTGCTGACACCTCAAGCTGCTGAGACATTCTAGCATGAAAAGTCAATTATCGTATCCATAGATGAAGAACGTCAGAGTTACCTCCTGCACATGGCGATCAGGTTTCCGTATTCGCTCCACTTGCCTTCACCCCAAAAGAGCATCGCTAAAATGAGCAATGCTTGGACGGATCGTAGAGTCGTTGATGTCAGGCACTCAAGAATCACCTCCTCCCGGATCTTTTGCGACCATGCCAGCCTCTGCTCCCACGGCATTCCACCCACATCGAGTACACACACAGCCCTGATCGCTTTCGCAACCAGGCGCTGCTCGGGACGGTCGTCCAACAGAACATTGCCGACCGATGTATGATGCAGGATTGGAAACCATGATTGGTATTGCTGAAGCCACACCGACCGCAGTTCAAACTCTAGACCTTCGAGCCATCGGGGTGACGATGATTCTGTGTCGTGGCTATTATCCAGGGACACATCCAACAGGGTCCCATTTTGAGACCGAGGTTCAATCGCTTGATTCATCGGCTGGTCATCCAACAAAGCCGCTCCATTGCTCACAGGGACTTCTGACGGCTCAGGGGACAGTCGGCTCACAACCTCGTCCATCCTCTTTTCCAGCGTTTCTTGGCTCTGGTGAGCTTGAAGATCATCTTTGTTACGGAGTCACATACCTAGCCGCTTTTCCAGCTGGGCCACATATCCAGCTCGTAAACCTGGCCGGTGCTCGCGGGGTGTATACCCGCATTCAAATCCGCTCTTCGCACAGAGCCCACATCGCGGCCTTCGACGATCGCACGCGACTTTGCGCTGGCGGCATACGGTACACCTGCAGTAAAGAATGGCGTAAGCCGGCCCGTTTGGACTCGGTAAAAGCAAGAATTTAGATGACTTACGCCGGTTTCCGGTCGGGGTCAGAGGACATGGTGTTGGAGACGAGGAGGAAATTCGGGGCGTGTCGAGGCCGAGCGGGCCGTCTTAAGTAGAAATCCCTCTCCACGCCATTCTCTCTCCACACCATTAGACCCACTGCCTTCTCCGACTCGGCCCTGGAATCGTTATCTGATATCCAATCAGAGATGCCGATGTATTGCCTACTGGCTCTTGAGAGAAAACCTGGAGCAAGATGATCCCGCTGCGGAATGTACATGGCAGCCGTTCGGTTTAATAGCCCGGCTACGTCCCACGTCGAGACCTCTTGCAAGACATTTCTGAATACTGACCCAACATGACTGTACTGAGTGCGAAGACGCCAGACAATGTCGATCGACTGGCCCGAAAAGTCCAATGTAAGAACACCTCAACCATAACGTACATTGACCCGCTAATCGACTCTCAAGCACTTGTCACAGCCAAAGACACAAGCGAGAGGGTCCTGATCGGTATATCAGGAATCCCAGGCTCCGGCAAGAGCACACTCGCAGCCTCTGTGGCAGCACGGGTCAATCAACTCGAGAAATACAGCCGCCAAGCCGCAATCACCCTGCCAATGGACGGGTACCATCTCTCCAGAGCACAGCTCGCCGCAATGCCTGATCCCGCAACCGCGATTCACCGTCGAGGCGCTGCCTTCACATTCGACGCAGAGGCATTCTACAGACTAGTTCAGCGTCTTCGAGAGCCATTGACGCCTTCGACTCCTACTATCTACGTGCCTTCGTTTGACCATGCCATCAAAGATCCTATCGCCGACGACATTCCCATTCCGTCCTCGGCCAAGATTGTTATAATCGAAGGCCTGTATCTGAGTCTCAACCGCGAGCCCTGGGCCTCCGCAGCTGCCCTGATGGACGAGATATGGTTTATCGATGTTGACCGCGAAATCGCTCAGGCGAGGCTTATCAAACGGCACGTTGCGTCTGGGATTGTGCCTGATATTGCCGCTGCAGAGCATCGGATTGAGAGCACAGACTTTCTGAACGCGGATGATATTCTCCAGAATAGACTGCCTGTACAGGACGTAATTCCAGGAAATCGAGTTGGTGAAATCCCGGATCTAGACGTCGGATAGGTGTTTGGAATAATCGAAACTCACAAATCATTTGGTTGTCCTGAGAATAACTAGCTAGAGTCATTAATTAGACCGTTGTCTGATATCAAAGTACAACTATATCCTTCTCGTCTTCAAGGCGTGCATAACTGCCCCTAGACATGCTGTGGATGCTGGTACGGTAAGGCTGCAGCTTGTAAAGTAATACCTAAAACGCTATCAGAATGTTTCTGCCAGCAAACCAGGCGGGACCTGACCAGTATTCATGTCACGCGAATCGCTTTCGATCTCGACCTCGGGCTTCGACGCTGCATGGCGATCTATTCAGGGTAGTTATGCGTCTCTGCGCCGGTCCGTAATATTGGGTACAGCTGCCAGCCAATACTCAACCGACCTATTTCGGCAGCTTTGGCTGTTCTCTTGCGAGCTCTGTCGCGGCTAGCGATTCCCAGGCCTGTTAGAAAGCTTATGTTGTATTAATGCTGTAGTGTACAAATATTCTCTCTATTACACGGATTTTAGGGATTTCTCTACTGCAGCTATTTCTGTATGGTTTTAATCTTTTATGTACAGGTGTTCAGGATTTACACAGGGCCTGAAATAAGTAATCTAACTTTATATGACGACTACAGCGCCAGATGTGGACGCCGAAATCGTTCGACTCTGGGGTTATAGCAATAGTCTGGAGTTCGGCTTTTGCTTCTTTGATCGTCACATTGAATTGGACTGGCAATACTGAATATAAGCGATAGACAGCTCCTATGTACCGAAAACATCGAGAAAGTGGTTGTCAAACCACGAGAGAGCCCCTGCACCAAAGTCGTCGTACTCGATAAAGGAACCACTTGGATTGAATACCATATTTTGCCCTACATTTCCACCTGCAGAGGTGTTATAGATAGGCCATGTAGTCTCTTCATTGGTACCATTTGGATCGAGATCGGCGATCATCCTGATCCAGGCTCCAGATATCTTCTTGGCCAAGGCTTTGTTTGCTTCAGAAAGAAGCGGCGTCAGTCTGTAGCCTTCGCCTGGTATGTCATTGAAAACATATGCTACCTATTGATAATTATTAGCCTTGTGTCGTTCACGGGAAAGAGACCGCGGTGTGCTGGGGTCTTTAACTTGCCTCAAGGAAGTGAGCTGCAGAAACGTTGGCTGGTATACCGTCTGGGACGGCGTCAAACCTGTAACTCCAACTGGGAATTCCATGTTGAGACCAGAGAATATTGGATTTTCGACGCCAGGCAATATTAGTGACATCGCCACCGAAAGCATTACCCCGTCGGTCTTGGAGACCCAAATACTCTAGATCAGGTGTGGTGTCGTCTATGACTACAGGCCAGGCCTGGAGGCTGGGGATACCCACACTCTGGATGTTAGGATATAACAATGCAAGCTCGTCAACAAGCTCGTTTACACTCTTGCCGGTTGCATTCTCGACATTGTCCGCGAAGACCGGTCTAACCATGTTTTTAAAATCATCGTCCGAGTTGATGATGCTCACATTAGCGTTGCCACGAAGACCCCGAAAATAAGCCCCTTCGTCTGTATTGGCGCCGATCAAGATCGGAACGTGGACGAACCTACCGTCCCGGAACTGGTTTGTTGGGTAATCTTGGATGAAATCGCCATCCATCACCGGCGCCCACGGCGTAATGCCAGATACGTTGACGGCGTGATTAATCTCATCGAACGGCGCATTCCTGAGGCAGGGAACAGCAGCGGAGGTCCCCACAGTGCGGGCACAAGACGTATTCAACACGAGTCGATCGAATTGCTCTTGGTCAGCGATAGTGCTGTTGAAACCACCAGGATGGAATCGAGGAATGCGGCCCCCGAACCCAGACTCCCCGATAGCCGCCCGAAAAAGTCCATCGTCACGGCCTGATATTGCTGTTAGTCTACACTAGTAGTGGAGCAAGTGACATGAACGCAATTTCTCACCATTGTAGGCCAATATCTGAGCCGCTAGAGCTTCAGCGCCACAGCTCTGGCCTACGATAGTCACCTTTGCGGGATCGCCTCCAAATGCAGCTATATTTTCGTTGACCCAGCGCAGGGATTGACGCATATCATGATACCCAAGATTTACAGCGCCAGCCTCCATAGCCTCCTTGCCCATAAGCCACCCCCACACCGAGAGACGGTAGTTAATGGTAACACCGATAAATGGCTTGTCCATGTTGACAGCATCTCGCACGGCGTAGCTGTAATTGTACCGCTTGTCCGAGCCTCCACCCTTGGCAAACCCTCCTCCATGGATCCAAACTGCAACCGGCAGTCGGGAGGGTTGGTCAAATTAGCCGGGCGAACAATGTTAAGGTAGAGACAGTCTTCTGACATGGGATAGCCGGACCAGTCTGCATTCGGACCGGTCCAATCAATACCATAGCCCCAGCAGTGTTCCTTGTATTCGGTGGCAGGTAGGACTCCGTCCCATGATTCATTGAGAGGTTCGGCCCGGGAGAAGCGGACTACTTTCTGCAGAAAATTAGCAACTGTGCTTTACCGGAAAAGTAGCAGCAAAAGATACCTACTTGAGCATATCGGATGCCTAAAAATACATCTTGGTCGTATGTGGGTAGGTGACGGCCGCCGTATGTCCCATTCTTTGTATTGACACTAGGCCCGGAGTATGAGATGGAGCCAGCAAACGTAGCACGAACCAGGCCAGCTACACCCAGGAGGGAAAGAAGATTCATGGTGGCTGTGCATTAAATGGAGATGCACACTAGACTTGGCGCTGTATTATGCGTCTTCTGGGGCCTTATTTATAACTTTACAGTATCCCAAAAGATAATATGGATCCAAGCAGTCCACACTTGTGAGATAATATTTAGTTGCCGGCCATGTACGCTCGGGTACTAGATCAGAATGCATGAGCTTATCTCTCTCGAGCGCAATACTGCCGACTTGATTATATCTAGGGGTATAGATGTAGAGCGTAGTGAGTTGAGAGACGGTGAGAATCCTGGTTCGTGTGGTTGCAGTAGCTAAATACCTTCAATGACAATGACTTCGAACAATTCTAGAGTGGGAAGTATAATTTCGCCATTATTAACCTCCAACTCCTTGTCAATACGCAGTGCGCGCGCTTTGATATTTCCGCGTACCACCCTGATCCGTCCACCAGATATAGGGATGTGAGGACCGAAATTTTGTTTCCTAGCACCTGACATGTTGATCAGATGCACAACGACGCTGGACCCCGTGGTGTTGACCGTAATATTCACCTGCTCTGCGATCCTGCATGAGAGTATTTCCTTCGCGCCACCCTCCTCGCTGAGTACCCCCCTAAAAAAGTCTCGGTATACGGACAGCCCGAGATCGCGATATCCGCAGCCGACAGTGAAGGGGATGACAACTCCTCTACCACGCCCAAAGCTCCCGGTTGCATACCCCCTTTGTTCGACTTGTGTGTTCCCGTACGCCCTTTCTGGAGGGGAGAACGCTGCATGGGCGAGCAATTTGTAACCTCCCCCAGTACCGGCCTTCCATTCGAGGAGATGATGTGCGCCATAAAGTGGAACAAGAGGACCCGTATATATATGGTCGTGCGTGTTCAGCTGGGGCAGTGCAAAATATGACGACCACAGTTGCTCGCGTTTGTCATCTAGAGCAAGCCGTCGGGAGAATGGAAGCGACCTGAGCTGAGCCGTGCCCTCGTCCGTGATACCACTAGACCCAGTCGTGACGAGATGTCCCCCAGTGAGCACCCAATTGTCAAGAGCAACAGCTGTCTCTCCTTGGAGGACGCCGATATTGGGTAGAATGATAACCCCGTATTTCTTGAGCCTTCCATTCTCGACCATTGCCACCACATGCTCCTGTGCAATGATGTCGAAGAGCACATGGGTTTCCTGCATCGATAAGTAGAGCCCTTGGTATTCGCTGAGAGCCTGCTGGTATTGCTTTTCTGTCATATGAGCTCGATAAGGGCGTACCAATCCGGTCATAGCACAAGGGCGCAACCCGTGGTAGATGGCTCCCCATTTCTTGTGGAAACGGGTTATCTCTCCTGCGGTTTCTAGGCACAAGTACGGGATCTGGCCAGGTGTGCCCATCATATACGTCGAAGGATTTCCGCCCCTAGAGATGCACTGGAGAAGGTACTGGGCGAAGTGCGCGGGCTCCTCGCTGGCCATGCGGTAGGGCATATCTAGGAAACACGTCGAGTTGACCAGCACAGGCACCTCCGGCCGATATGACATCCATGAACTGACGGTTTCCGACGTGGTATAATGCCAGAGCTCCCGGCCAACAGCGTTGTTAGCCTCATGGAACATGATGTCGGCAGACTTTCCGAGGATTAAGCAGGCCGTTGGGAGCCGTTGCGCTATGAATGCACGAATTCTGTCGGTGATCTGGTCAAGCACTTCGCGGCTAAAAGTAAGCCACCGGGGATAGCTGCCATCCTGGGGCCCATTAGGCAGCTCCTCTCCACCGGAATACTTGAGCCAACGGGCTTTGCATTCGGCGCAGTGACAAACTCCGTGATAGCGCTTATAGTAATCTTCCTCGTTCATCGTCGTCCAGTTTATGAAGAAGCCATCGAATGGGTACCGCTTCACGACCTCGTCGAGAATGTCGAATATCCGCTCTTGGTAGTAGCCTCCGCATGGACACACGGAGACGAGGCCGCCGGTGTGTCTTTGCATTCCACCAGCCGGTGAGACATAACACCATTCTGGGTGCTCCTTCGCCGTCTCTGCATTGACCTTGGAGAAGTCCATTCGTGCCAATAGACGTATCGCCCTGGAGTTAGCAGCAGCAAAAGCATCTGAGATCAGATCGCCACTCTGCCGTTGCGCAACCAGTGGGTTTTTGGCGTGAAAGGGTAGCTCGGTTGGATATTGCGCCTGGATTCCGCCAACGCCAATGAGCCACGCATCAGCTCCGAGCTCGTGGATGTAGCTAGCAACCTTTTCCACGTCCATATCCACATCAACTTCGCGCAAGTTGGTCTGGAGCATGCTGAATGGCTTGCGCCACCATTGTTCGGTGTGGGAGCTGCCTGTGTCCCCCATGCTTTCGGTGTTGGGTCTTGTGAGATTTGATCGAGGAGAGTGAGAGAAAACAATAATTAGCCTGGCAGCCATGCAACGCGCAATTTATTATAACCACAGCTTGCTTGCTTATTATGGCCCAGGAATCAAGGCAGCGACTTGGCGACGGCTAGCGTTTTCACGGCTATTAGACACGCAAACATTTGATAGCCGGCTGCCTCGATCATCTCCTACGGACCACAATACATTGAGTAGGGGCTACTAAGTGCCCCCGATGGGCCCGGTTAATATACCAGTCAAAGCGAAAGACCCCGGAAAGTTCTCAAGAAGCGAAATTGTATTCTGCTCTTGAAGCGATGAGATTCATTATAAAACCCACAAAATCACGAGAGGGCACTTCTCTCGGCTCCTTGCTTATAGGTTTGGACCTGAATACTCAATAATACATACCTAATTCCGGTGGTATTTACGGCATGATGTCCTTCATGAGCATCCCCTCGCGGTAAGCCGTCAAAGCACCCACTTTGAACATGCCAATATTGACAGTGAAGGAGTAGCCTCCAGGGCAAGACTGGTTCGTCTGGTTGGATCAATATATACTACATAAGATTATCTCACCTTTCATAGCCCTGATAACCGGAGCATCATCTGGCATTGGTGCCTCAACCGCTGTCCTCTTCGCCAGTTGCGGAGTGAATACTGTTCTGACCGCGCGACGAGCTGATAAGCTGGCTGAGGTAAAGGAGAGGTGCCTTGCAGCGTACAACGACTCCGGAGCCACTTGTGATGAGAATACTGTTGTTGTTATCGAGGCCGATATGTCGAGCAAGGTGGATCTTGAACGGGTAGCGGCAAGACTCGAGGGAAGAAGACTTGACATGTATGTTAATTCAGGTTGGATAAGACTTGTCACAAGACTAAAAGACACAAAACTTTATAGATTGGTCAACAACGCTGGAATGGTGCGAGGAAGGGAGCATGCTGGTGGTACGTCTCCCCCCCCCCCCTCAGAGACTATGTACAACTAACTGGGGTTTTATCTTTTGCAGATATTGGTAAGATTGGCATGGTGAACACTTCTTTCCGGGTTATTTTCTAATAGCTAGCCCTGCCCAGCGGACGATGATATTGATGCAATGGTACAAACGAATGGTGAGAAGGCATATTTCCGTACACTGCTAGTCTGGTTAACCACATCTGCATATTAGTCGTCGGCCTCATTCGGTTAACCCAGGCCGTCGTACGCCACATGAAAAAGCAAGGCTCTGGTGTACGTGAACCATTCCCCAGCCAACATTGTACCATGGATGAACTTTTCTAAACCCAGGTCTATATAGACGATAATAAACCTCGGCTCCATAGCAGGAAGAGAGGCATATGCAGGAGGTTGGTTTCACGCCCAGGGACTTAAATGTACCCGTTACCAATAATTTTGGATAGGCTCCATATATTGCGCAACCAAATTTGCCGTTGCAGCATTTTCAAATTCCCTGATGAAGGAGCTAGTCAATAACCCCATTAGGGTGTGCGAGATTCAACCTGGTGGGATTTTACCCTATCGTCTGCTCATTGACATGTTAAAACTGCTGACTCGTCCGGGGAGGTATGGTCGAAACGGAGTTCTCCATTGTCAGATTCAGGGGCGACACAGACCGCGCAAACAGAGAGTACAAGGGTTTAACTCCTTGTAAGCATGGCCATAGCCTCCGACATTATCGCATACATATGACTGACAGTAATTTCATAGTAACCGGGGAGGATATTGCGGAAGAAATTGTCTGGTGTGCAAGTCGGCCTGACCATGTTCAGATTGCTCAGATGCGTAAGAATCCATCCCCAGACTTCTATTTTGCCCCTGAGTTGCTTACTTAGTCTCAATAGTTATTTTCCCAACTGCTCAAGCATCTGCTGGAATTAGCTACCGGAAGCCTGAATGACGGGAAATCCAGCCTATGGTGGCTCTTTCGTTGCTTTAAATAGACATCGACAACTTGTTGTGCTTATATACCTACAACGGTGGAATACTACTCTACTTGGCTAGTAGTTACATGTTTTGGCTAGAGGTCTCTAAATCAACTTTCCATCTTTACCTTGTCATATTTTAAGAAAAAAAGTAGTTAGAATCGCCTTCTGAGAGAAAGCCCGGGCCCTTTGCTAACGTTTTGTACGTACTGCTAATGCACTCCGTAACCGTGACCATGAACATGAGCTATATTTGTCCTTTGATGGTATCTTGAGTTTTCATAAGAAAATAGAACCATATTTCTCGGGTTTAGAAACAACAACGTGATCGATAATCCGATAGGCATGTCTTCAGACTTACAGGCTATGCTGCTCCATCAAAAGACCGCTCTCTCCATTAATTTCCCTATCGAACCCATTGCGCTTCTCGAACTCTTCAAACTCCTTGCTGCCACGGCGAAGATATATGCTGTCAACTGACCGTTCATCTAGGCCCTTGGATTTGGCTGCTGCAACCATACGCTGGAGCTCAGCATCCGCCTTGGCCCGTTTGAACCCTGCGTTGCGGGGATACCAAAACTTTCGCTCTCTTGTGGGCTTGAAATCTGGCACAGAATCACGGCCGAGGTTGCGGAGGATCACTTGCTCAAGAAGACTCTTTGAATGCAGTTAGGGGCTGGCTCATATTATGGATTTGGAAGGTGGGAGGATTACGGACATAATTGCCATCTGGGCGGTTGAGGTTGTATGGACTGTGGAGCGAGACATGTGGGTTGGAAATAACTCGGGCGTAATGCAGGTAGTTTGGACTCGCGCAGTGAGGAAGGAGACCATGCAGAAGAATAACATCTCCCTTTTTGGCGACGATGGTTGAGAACTGTTTGCAATCTTTGATGTGTGCGCACTGTCGCTGCTGATGATCGATGGGTGGGTCAAGGCCTTCGGGGTGGGCATAGAGGTACTCGACAACACCTGGTACAACAGGGGTCAGAGTGTATGGATGGATGTATCTGGAGTGATATTCTTACCTTTGAGGGCGTCTTCACACACGCAAGTGCCGCCACCTCGAGCCGGAATATCAGTGAAGGCATGGATCACCGTCAAGGCATTCCCTGACGAGTCAAGAAACATACGGTACCAGTCATCGTCCGTATGCCAACCGCGCAGGTCTTGAGGTCGGAATGGTGCGGAGTCGTCAATCTGAGAGGCTTTCTCGCTACTGCCGAAGTTGATGATGAACGCGTCTCCGTAGTATCGTTCGCGCACCGGGTCGATCCTATCCGCGCCGCCGCAAATTTCAACAATTTTGTCCCAGGCCTCTGGGGTAAATTGTTCAGCTGGGACCTCTCGATGCCTGGGAAGATGCAAGTATTCGCTGTGCCAAGTGGACCGGTCATGCTCATCATAGCCAACCCTGACCCATAGGTCTTGCATCCATTTGTGAATATATTCTTCCTTGATTGCACCTGGGACACAGAGCCAACCCTTGGTGAGGAAATGGTTGACTTCCTCGGGCGAGAGGTGCTTGTACGGCGGCATTTTCCTGCTTTCGTTTTCACGGAGTCTATATTTATAAATGTAGACTCGACTGGAGACGGGCTTGTTGGGGAATAAGTTGATCATATGAAGTTAATGATAGGAATTTATAAATACGCATTTAGAACTAGAACTGTTATCATATATGCTAGCTGCTGTCCAGCTTACGGGTAACTGATTTACTCTGCATGTGCTTGACAATGCCTTCTACCTGCGGCTCTTCACCGGAGGATAGACAGGGCTTATAATAATAATCTTATTTTTTTCTTTAAAAAAATATCGTTATCCGTCTCACCTGAGAAGCAGCCTGATTTATTGATAACATATTCGACCACCCAGCCTCGAGGTGAAATTAATGTGGACATGAGTCAGGGCTCCCCAGTCAAGGCGTGTCCACCTTCAGCCACCATTCTTGTACGTATTCAGTGCCGGATTGACCACTGCTTCAGGATGAGTTTACCCCGCACATTACTCCGTAATGCTTGGGGCGACATTCTGCATCCTCCGGGTACTAGAATCCCGGCTATCAGATTGCTTACTCTGGGGCACCACGCTGCTGTTTGCACCTCCCGGATTTCAGTAAATAATCGATCCCTTGTTCTGCATGCAATTTTTGCAGTAATCGACATGAGAAATGCCGCGCAATTCAACAGGCGAGAGCAGCAAGAAAAAGGGCGGGGAGAAGCGCCGGTCAAATCACGCTTGTCAAAGGTTACTTCCCGTTCCTCACAGCAGTGGATTTCAGCTGACATGGCCATTCTCAATAGCTGCCGTGTGGTAAGTTACCTTGAAGATAAAACAAGTGAGCGGATATGAATTCACGCCATCCTAGGCGAAAGCAAAGTGCGAACTGGTTACCGGCCGGCCACAGTGTCGCCGATGTTTCTTGTCCTCCGCAGCGTGCGTTTTCCCGCCCAGTCGGCGCGGGCGAGTCAAGGGAAGCAAGAAGTATGTGCGGTGAAGCTGCAAAATCCGGGAACTACACTAATGATCTAGTCGGCGCACTTTGGACAAGCTCCGAGATGAGCAGGCGTTGTCCTCGTGGCTCAGAGCACAGACTCAGCCTGTTCTTGGAGTGGAAACCTCAACCACTTCCCAGTCTCTGTTGACGCCTGAGTCTGGGCTGTATGGAAGAGGAAATGCGGAGGCCATTTCGGATGTTCGAGACTCTTCCGGAAACAACCTGACCGCCGGAAGCCAATGTGAAATCGATCTTGATGACAGTGTCTCTCGGGAAGCCTCATATGGCTCTCGTGGAACTATACTGTCCCCGTCCGAGCCTGAAAAGATCCTGCACATTCCCGGCAAGCTTCCAATCGAGAAAGGTAAAAGCCATGAGGTTGCCAATGACGCGAAAGGTCTGCAAGACCCCTTGTGGGCGATGGCTGGACTTGCAGAGCGCGGCTGGGACCTCCATGGTATACATGGCCACCAGAGCAACAGCGTAGAGCCCCCCGCTTCGCGTACATCTCCTGGTTTACCGGTGGAGGAAGCGCGTCTTCTCAGAAAGTGGAAAACTAAAGATCTCCAAGAAATCGAAAAGGAACACAGCCGCTATTATGAGCATGGACTGTCCGGATCCAAGTGCGATGTAGCCCCTGATCTGGACCCTATCCAGCGGGGGTTAGTCACGAAGCAAAGGCCAAAGGACCTTTTCGAGGCGTATGTAAACAGCTAAGACCCAGATTGAGGCACGGCTGATGTTCAAGTGCTACTTTAGGTATTTTGACATGATCAATCCCCAATGGGCGGTGTTAGACCCTACGATTCACACCGTGGAGTATGTGAGCGCGCGGTCGGCCTTATTGACGACCACTATTCTTGCTGTTGGTGCTACAGCTCTCTCCCAGTTGCCCGATAGCCCGAAATGGCAGGCCACCGAAGCGCTCCGTCTCCATGCGCATACCCAAAATCTCAAGCTCGTCGTCTTTGCCGCTGGCGCTAGGTCTATTGAGATAGTTCAAGCGCAAATTGTCCGCACCCAGATTCCTTGCTTTGTTCCGGGTTGCTAACGTTGATTCAACAGATTTTATCCCGGTGGGGTGTTTCTCCCAGTTCGCGACTCGACGAACAGCGGTGGATGCATGCTGCCATGGTGCCCAGAATGGCTGCTGAAATTGGACTGAGCCTGTCTCTCCGCTACGACGAGGATGGCTGTGATACCGCGGAGGCTGAGAAACTTCGGAACAACAATTGTCGCACCAGAGCTTTCATGATAATTAATGAACATCGGTAAGAGCCCGGGCTTGTACAATGCTGGCCCATATCTAACGCTCTCCCATCAGTTTCGCAAGTTTCGCCGGCCGCCATCCCATGGATCTTGCCCCGTTCGAGTTGGATAACAACGAGTTGGATACCGTTACACATCTCTATTGGGGGCCATCTTGCATTTCGCTGGCGGCACTTTATCATCTCTTTCTTTTCGACGTGAGTCAGTACCTTAACCCACACGTATTTGATGTGAATGATGACCGATCGCACTAGAAAGATGTGCGGAGAAGATTGGAGCAGTATCAGTCAGGGCCTGGAGCTGGCCTCTCCATTGACGCTGAGCTCGAGCATGTAAAGTCGTATACTGAGAAGTGGATCCAGGAATGGTGTCATACAGAAGGGAAATCTCACCTCAACTGGCACCTATCACACGACGCCCTTAGCTGTTGGCTTCTCTTGGCCGTCCATCTTGCAAGAAGACGGACTCAACTGTGCAATGCGTCCCAAATCAGCCACAGGCGGCAGCAGGAACAACAGCGGCTTCTGCTGGGTCTCTGTACAAGGCTATTTGCGGAGTCACTGAAAGCCCCAGGAGCAGTACGAACGACCCACCGCGCAGGCATTTTCCCTTTCGCGGCATCCATTCTCCTCCGATTAGGTGGGAAGCGCGACCTTGTCCTTCGTACTGCCCTGCATATGGCTGGAGAGCCCGGAAAGCCGCATGTTCCTACATTTGTTCGACAGTCAGGAACCCAAATGCTAGTGATGCTCTGGTTAGTCCGTTCACAGTTTCCGCAGGAGCTTTATTCACTGAAATGCTTCTAGTAAGACACATCTTTCCCGAGCCCCAACACCGATGCCGCAGGCCCCCATCGGACCTGACCATGGCCAGCCACATCTCGTTGAAGAAGAGCTAGAAGCGGGCGGTAGTCAGGGTTCTCAGGCACATGAACCCATGTTGTCAAACAGAGACATTCATGGTTCGCAAACAACGGAGGGGGGCATCTTTCCCTCGTTCAACCTTCCAGAGTTTCCATATGTCCCGAATCCAGATCTGCCGCAAATGCAAGTCCAAGGGTCCCTTCTGCTTCCGCCTTCTCCCCTTGGTGACCCTGCCCAATGGGGGCTTGCAGACCTAGAAAATTGGATTGGAACAACGACCTTATCAGAGCCCTTACAAGAGTCTGGAAATTACGCGCCAATGCAAGTCACGTCCGTCGGGCTGCCATTCGACTCGATGGCTCCATGTAGGGTTCCTCTAGAGGATCCTCATACCGAGGTCACTTGGAATAGAGATGATCTGTCCCCTGCCAACACATTTCCCACAGCCCCCGGTGTTAGCACGACCAGGGGGAATACCGCCAATGAACAGCGGGAGTATTTGCTGTCTGCTGTTGACCATCTTAAACAGCTTGTCTCCCTGATTCAGTGACGTGCATATAAGTCTTGGAATTGTATTTATTATGAATGCTACTGGGAACCTATCTTCCCCCCTTGATGAATTTTCCCATGACATCAACACTGAAACTAGGGCCCCTCATCTTACTCGTGGTGTTGATTCTTCATATTGTTTGTCTGAGTCTAGGCGGCGTGCACGGAGTCTACGGTAGTCTACCTGATAAGCTGCTTGATCCTTTACTAGTGGAAATACATGCTTATTTGAATACATATATGACAGTGGCTGTCAATATAGTGTCGTTCTAGTCTTGCAGAATTTGATTAGACATTTGCCAGCCTAGAATGCAGTGGTATAACAGTAGCGAAATGATAGAGACCTTTCCCCGCGTTTGACACCAGCCGAGGGATCCCCATCTGGATCCCCACCCCCTTTGGGGTCATGCCTAGTAACCGGTTCCGGCATCTAGACACGGATTCCCTGCGGCGCTTACAACAAGTATATACTCCTGTTCATGTCTCATAAGTTGCTTCTCAATAAAATACACGGAAGCTTATTTCCAGTATGACTACCGCCTCTCCGTCTACCATCGTTGATGACAAACCGGCCGTCGCGCATGTCGAACATCGGGTGCCTGACACAAATGCAGCGCCCGTTGATGGCAAGGTCCCTAATGCTGGGCCGACAGTATCGCCAAGTAGACAAATAGGCCTGTTGGAGTCCCTTCGCACCTACAAATTCGCTTCGATTATCTGCATTCTTGCTGCGGTTGGGGCGCTCTCAGATGGATACCAGGTCCAGATGTCTGGGAGTATTGTCGCCCTGCCCGGGTTTATCCGCACATTCGGAGACCTTCAACCTGATGGGGAGTACAAAATTGATCCTCAGCATATCTCTCTCTGGGGCTGTAAGTCTTCCTCCTGACCTCGAAAAAGAAAGCTGCTCCTGAATGCCCCCTGACCTAAAATACAACAAGCTCTCAAGAATGTTTTTGCTATGCTGGGTGCGGGAATCGGGTCCTACCCAACAGACAAATTTGGTCGTCGGTGGATGATATTTGCTGTCCAAATCATCATGACCGGGGCTTGTGTCCTGGAGCAACTAGCCACACACTGGACGCACTGGCTTGGTGCTCGGTTCCTTGACGTGGGTGCTCAATCGTTCGTGACTCTGCGGCGACTCTGGCTAATCAGTAGCTTCTAGGGCTTCTCTATTGGCCTTGCGCAATGTTGCATCAACGTGTATATCTCGGAAATGGCACCGACCCCTTGCCGTGGTGCTTTAATGAGCCTTGTTCAGTTATTTGTGGGTTACACCTCTAAGCTTGCATTGTTTTTAGCACACTATTTAGTAGAGTACTGACGGAGTGTAGTACTCCATAGGCTCATTCTTATCAGCCATATCACTGAACATCGTTTCTCAAGACGAACCTTCAAACTGGCGCCACGCTGTTCTGTCCCAATTTGCACTGTGTGCAGCTGCCCTTATTGCATGGCTCTTCCTTCCAGAGTCGATCCGTTGGCTCTGTGTTACTGGCCGCGAAAGTCAAGCAAAAAAGGTCATGGAAAAGGTATACCGTGGCGTCGAGGGCTACAATATCGACGAAGAATACAATAAGATCATGCTCGAGATTGAGAAATCACGTCAGACTGCAGCAATTCGGGATGCAGGGTCATACATAGATGTATTCCGGGGATCTAACTTGGTAAGATGCAAGCGCGTTGATTTCTCGTTACCTTGTTTTCTTCCCCCGACTAATAATCACATTTGTCGTGAATGGTAGCGTCGATTGATCATCTCGTTCCTACCATGGCACTGGCAAGTCGCCATTGGCGTCCCCATAATTTCCACCTACTCGAGCTACTTCTTCGACATGGCCGGCCTGGCCAATCCGTTCAACGGAACCGTCGCAACCAAGTGCGTTATCACCCAGAGTGTGTGGAAAACCACTTCATGATTTCACTAATGCTTTCATAGTGTTGTTACGATTGTTATGCTTTTCGTCGCCATTCCTCTTGTCGAACGCCTCGGTCGACGTACGCTGCTCCTTTGGTTTGCCCCAATCTGCATCTTCTCTCTTCTTATCATCGGCGGCGTCCTCAGAGCAGAAGGGCCAGCTGTTGGTCCTGTATTAGTTACATTTGCGTACGGAGAACCATTACCCGTTCCACCATGCCTTTGGAGCCGGCTAATAATGCATAGGTGCGTCTGGAGCGTCGGCTACAATCTCTCCTGTGGTCCGATGGGATATATCTATGTCGCTGAGACAGGCACGACAAGACTTCGTGCCAAAACAACGGGGGTCGCTATCATCTTCATTCAGGGGATGGCGACAGTATACGTCTACATCGCTCCCCTCATGCTCAATAGCCCAGCCCTCGGTATGAGCAACACTGGTAAGCAGGCTGTTAGTCCATTGAACTGTGCTGTACTGACTATGTCCAAAATCTTAGTCTTCTTCTGGGTTGGAACAGGTACTCTTGTTTATATCTTGGTTTGGTTTCTAGTTCCTGAAACGAAAGGTCGTTCTTTCGAGGAACTTGACGAACTCTTTGCTCGTGGTATCCCTGCGTGGAAATTTGCCCAGACCAGGACGTCGGTTCAGGATGATGCTCCCTCTCAACTTCAGGGGCCAAGGGCCATAGAGGCATAGGGGAAATAATAATCCCATGGTGGCCTAACGCTGCCAAACCTGCTTGACCCATCGCATAGATCTAGATTAAACTATAACTATGCATTCTTCCTAACATTAGTATAATCCTAACTCTTACTCCAGTAAAGAGAAATACCTGTGGTATAGATATTATAAAGACTTTAAGTAGGCTATAAAGAAAGATAGAACTATAATACTATTCTATATCTGTATAAAAAAGATAATTTATAAAACCCCTCTTCAAGCAGTGCCCACAGCCCTTGAAAGCCGCTACCCCGTGGGTGCTCGGGTCCACCCTGTAAGAAGAAGCAATACTACAGTATGAGGGAACCCTAGCACCACTGCCTACAAAAAGGGAGTCTCCCGTGTCAGACTTATTTTACTAATGGTTGCACCGCGGTTAAGTAGTAGCTTGATTACTCTATTTGGGCCCCTTATTATAGTATATATTAGGGTAGACTCGAGTCCGCTGCTGAAGGACATTCGCGTGATAGGAGCCCCTGTCTCTAGGAGCAGCTCTATATAATTAATATGACCTTTACCGGTAGTGCGCTTTAAAGCATCAGTTTTTATCTGCCGGGATAGTTAATTATTCAAGGCGTTAAAGTCAGCGGCGGCTAGGAGAGCTTATAGGATACTTAAATAGCTACCTTTGGCTATAAGAAAGAGAGCCTGGAGAAATTAGCAGGTTAACTAAGAAAGATAGAATTCTAATAAGAAAAGTAATTATATAATTTCCTTATAGCCTGTAAAGGCCGGCATACTAAGTAGGCTAAACTAAGATTAGTCTTTTTTTATATTATAGAAACTAGTCAGCCTCCCGGGGAAGTCATTAAAAAGTCCCTTATCCTGTATCTCCTGTTTAGTTACTCTAAGGGATGTATGTATAATCAGCATCAATGTCTCTATTAAGCAGAAGACGGGCTAGGAGCAAGTATCCCCCTCGAGCGACATTCACCAAGGACATTCTAAACATGTCGCTCTCCCCGTTAATATCAGCACCCTGTTCTAAAAGTGTCTATAAAAAGGGGGTGTAACCAACACATGCGGCGGCAGCGAGAAAGTGTTCTGGTACCTAATTGCTTTAGGCTTGTCCTTCGCACCTCTGACAGTCGGTGTATTTATAGGGACATGTAACAGATAGAAATAGTTTACCGCGATGTAATATTACTGATCAAGAGAGGGTATAGCAGATCTACTAGCGGCAGTCTATAGCTAATTCCTGTTCAGTAATCCACTCCACGCATCGCCGAATCATGCGAAACACATAGTAAGTGCTGCTAGTAGGAGCTATTACTTTTGCGTAAATATAATATACTTATGGTCTTTTTTCTGATATTATAGAAGGAAAATAGTTCGTTACCAAGTACTAAATTAACTATACCTCGTGTACAAATATTCCTGATATATCAGTACAGTTTTTGTTTTATCAAGACTGGCAGGACTTATTGTTAATAAGCTATACTTCAGCTAGGTTGTAAGATAGTACTAGCACCTCGGCGGGGATGGTACGGAGGATCTCGGGGGGGATGGTACGGAGGATCTCGGGGGGGAGGTCGAAGAGATGCCTTTTACTGTGTTGTTTTAAGCACCGAGATGGCGGGCAGACAGGAAGCTTATACCAGCAAGCAAATAGCAGGCCCAGAGTAATATTAATAAGCGTTGAGATCGAAGATCGAGTAACTAGTTATGTTCATTCTCAAACAACAGAGTTCAACTGTGAAATTCAAAATGGACGTGGGAATGTTATTTAAATCTCAGATAACAGACTAGGGCTGCGTACGTTGACGCAAGACCAGAGCAAGCGGGGACCAAACTGTCTTCAATTGAGACCATACTTTAGACTGGTTGCATTTGAACTTGACGACATGATACTAGTATAACGCACTCACTCGAGTCTTGCGGCAACGGGTTTATATAGACTACTAGATTTGGATGGTACGCATTCGAAACAGCTACCTTTATGTTTCAGAGTCAACTTTGTATTGCTATACTCAGTAAAGGGTGACTACCACTTACGAGATCCCTATTGCAATATCTCTACGAGTAGTAATGTTGATGCTGTGCTACTATTCCACTAACGGAACTGGACTCTCCTGCTACGACAATGGACCCATCCTTGCACAACACTGAAATCCTCGGAAATCCAGTCCGATTGCCCCACAGCAGCAGTAAACCACGACAGAAGCTGAGTTGGTGAGAATCCGCCCCGGATCTAGATGCCGGGTTTGGCTCAGGCACGCACGTTTAGTGTCTGCATTAACCGGTATCCAGCCTGCACTGGAAATGGCACTCCTTATTATTACCGTGGAACAAGGTATCCTAAGCCGTGTAAGCGCCCCGTAATGTTGACAAGGTCGCTTCCTCGCGGCTATGAATGTAGTCGGTATAACTCGTTCCTTAATCCGCGACGACTTGAGCACCAGAAATAGTGTAGGTAGATAATCATCCTAAGAAAATAACTATTTTAGCTGCTGTCCGTGGGCTTGGCCATGAGGCTACGAACTGTTCTATGTCCATGGACGCTCAAGGCGAGATACCACAAGAGAAATAGGGGTAAGTTCAAGGTTGGATCACCTTCATGCACAATGACGCAGTATGCCACGCTGCGCAAACTCAACACTGAGCAGGAGTATGGCGGGTGTCCTTGAGGGCTAGGCCTTGGTTCGAGCTTTTCACAAGGCAGAAACACACGAAGAGACATATTCAAGGCATCACACAGCCACAGAGCAGGAGCACATTCCAGTTGGGCTGCAGTCCAGCCATACAGCTCGTCCCCATTGGCTTGCAGCCTTTTCCTTCGCCTCAGCGCCATGTCAGCCGAACAGACGTGGCGGTGAAAGAATAAGATGCAAGGCCAAGACGAGGCTGACACGAGAGAAACATCAAACATCAAGAGAAATTGACGCGCAAGGTAATGAACAAAAACGGGGCTATGCAGACAGGGGTCCATGGGCACACTTTCGACGTCTTTTCTGCAACCCCCTCCTTGGCCAAATTTGCATTCACAACCCAGGTGCCTCCAAGGCTGTTTCTGATGAGACGCTAGACACTACACCAAAAGACCTTGCAAGGCTGGTAGCTAGCCAGCTATCTCCAACAGTTTCTCCATGGAGCCGCTTAAGCGCGGACGGTCTTCGAGCACCGAACAGGGTGGTGACAACAAGCGACTCTGCCTGACAGACGGCCCAGGCGATATCGATGCAGTATTCAATTGCGGCCTCTTCAACTATCAGCAGTTCGCTGCCGAGGAGGAATATTTGCGTGGGACAACGATTCCTGAGCATTTGAATCAGGACTTCTATCCAGGAGGAGGCGATGCATATGCGCTACCTGGAATTTCAACCTTCGGGGATATACCCATGCTTGACTATGATTCTATGGATTTAGCGCCTGGCCTCCCTGAGTGGTCCAACTATGACAATAGCAATGTTGTTTTGGATTCAACGCATCACGTATCTTGGAATCAATCAGCAATAGAATTCGGAAATGGTGACCACTACCGCTCACCTCCAATTCTGCAGATTCCCCGCTAACAGCTTCTCTCGCAGATATCACTGAGCTGAGCAGCGTCAACGTCGGGCCTTTCGAGGAAACACCCCCTAGTCTAGTGGAGGGGCCGACGATACCCCCCTCCCCGATAAGCAGGACAATAGCCACGCCTAGCTCCGTAAGCGACGTGCCCGGGTCCAGATACTCCGCGATGGCCGCGAACTCGGACACTCTTCCACCGTTGCCGGCGCATGAAACCTTTGGAGCCGAGAGCTCAACATCCGACAAGATGTCGAAGACGGTTGATGAATCCGTACCGCGGAATGAAGACGTGGTAATGGAGGATTGTGTTGAGCACGGAGCTGAGGGCGCACAATTTGATACCTGCTTCGGAGAGGTGAGCGGTCCATATACTGTATTCATTAGATGCGCGCTAAGAGAGTCAGGTTATGGTGAGAGCAATCTCGTCATTCGATTGGAAAGGGGACGTGCGACCTATGCAAGTTAGCATCGAGCCCTTTGGCAACGTCCTAAAACTCCTACTGTGCACACAGCCCCAAAACCAAAAATACGTCGGGATGATCACTATGCCTGCTCTGAGGAAGCTCCACGAGAAACATCCAGTGCATTTGGTGGGGACGTTGTTTCCTCCCAAACCGACGGACGCTGGGCCTGACGCTGATCCAGATCCAGAACCAATGGTCCACGTACTGGTATACGGAAACCGGGACGACAAGGACAGTATTGCTGCTTGCCTGAACGAAGGGGGTGCGCTTCTGCAGCACCCAATAACTGCGCGCTTTGACCCGGGCATCACCTATCTTAACCCGAATTATCTGGTCAGACCGGGCGGCAAAAGGCCGCAACTTGGGGAAATAGTGGCCCTTGGTGAAGCCCAGGAACCGCAACCGCAAACTGCGAGACCAATTTCTTCTCCGGAAAAGAATAGAATCATGCAGATTTTTGATTCCGCCATGCCCGACACAGGTATATGCTCTGCTGTCAGGCAAAGCCAGCGGCTTTCGACTACCTTGAAAGAGTGAGTAGGCATGCCAGCCCTCGTTTCTGAGAATCCCGCACTGATCAACCCTAATAGGTATCAGCTTGTTGCGCTCTCCGTGATGGTTGAAAGGGAAGTGAGTAGGGTGCATGACTATAGGTTTCCGTCTCTCTGGGGGCGAGTTAAGGACTCCTCAGGGTAAGCAGCGACACAGTTTATCCATCAGAATCCCTAACTTTGTCTGCCAACTCAGGTACCGTAATAACATCACGGGTGTAACCCAAGACAAGCCGACTCCTTTGAACGGCGGTATTCTGGCCGATGTGCGTGAGACTGAGACTCTTACATTTACAATACTGCACTGAAAGCTGACTGTGAACAGGAGATGGGATTGGGAAAAACCCTGAGTCTTCTTGCCCTCGTTTGTTTCAGCCTGGACAGCTTGGATGAAAGGAGTAGTATTCCAGACAGTCATCCTCGAGCCACGCTTATCATTGCACCAAAGTCAAGTAAGCTGCGAATCTCGTCGAGACAAGACAACTAATTTTGCTAACAATAACCCAAGCAATTCCTGCCTGGGAACACCAGATAAAGACGTATGCTCTTGCTCCACACTCGCTTTTCTATTGCTTGCTTACAGTCTCTCAAAATCTAGACACATCCGGTCTGGCCAGGTGCGGTACCTGGTCTATCATGGGCCGAAGCGAAAGGGTGCGCAGCAACCATTCAATCGGCACTACGACATAGTACTCACAACATACGAGACTCTGCACCATGATTCAAAAACAGACAAGAAACTCCGAGATGAAAAGTGGTACAGGGTTGTACTGGATGAAGGTGGGGTCATCACCCTACATTATTGCCTGCCCTGGCCCCCGCTAATATAGCCAATGACCAGCTCATCGCATACGGAATCGGACCAGTGCACAGTTCAAGGCAGCAGCCGAGCTCAATTCCCACTACCGATGGTGTCTGACGGGCACGCCGATTCAAAATTCGCTTGATGATTACGGTGCTCTCCTGGCCTTCCTTCAGGTCGAGACCTTCGGGCAGAAGCGACTGTTTGACTACTGGATTGCAGGCCCTATGCAGCGAAAAGGAACAGGGGGCGTGAGCGTGAGCGTGAGCAATTTAAAGCTTCTCGTTGCTGCCACATGTTTGCGGCGTACCAAGACCATGGTCGAAGATGCAGTGGACCTGGCCCTCCCGGACAAGACGGAGGTGATTGAGCCAATCCAGCTGGCAGCAGCCGAACGGGAGATATATGGATTTTTCCAGCGGAGGGCATCCAAACTCATAATAGAGCTGGGTCAGCCGGAACAAATACCTCAGATTGGGGAGCCATGTGAGAGGAAGGACAACAACAACACCTTGTCCGTCATCAACAATATGCGACTTATCTGTAACCACGGGGAGGATCTGCTCCCGAAATCCCAGGTTGCTATTTGGCATGAATACAAAAAGGCACAGGAGGCTACGTCTTCGGCTCCAGAGCGAGAGGAAGGTCCATCGTTACAGTCTCCCGGTGGCATACATTATAATTTCACCACTGGCTCGAACAAGCCATTCACAAAGGTTCAGGCGCTGCTAAAGAACCTAGAGAAGGAGCAGATAATTCCAGAAAAAGCAAGCCCTAAACCTGTAAAGAGGTAAGCATGGATCTGAGTATGTGATAGGAATCTAACAGTCTAACATCGATGTAATAGTGTCGTATTCAGCCAATGGACGAAGATGCTCGATCGAGTTGGCGATGCCTTACGTGCTTGCAATTACGAGTTTGCCCGGATAGATGGAGGCTCAAGTCTGGAATATCGGTCTGCCGCACTGCAGAGCTTCAATGAGAACGACAACTGCACTGTGATGCTGGCAAGTACTCGCAGTGCTGCAGAAGGGTTTGTGCTATTCTCTGATATTTAGAAATTCAGTTTGGACACAGGGCATGCATGGCTAAGTTGATCTCCAGGATTGATATGACCGCAGCGACCTGCGTGCATATTCTCGAGCCCCATTGGAATCCAAAGCTCGAGGAGCAGGCAATCGGCCGTGTTCATCGCATTGGGCAGACACGCAATGTCCTAGTCACCAGATACCTTGTGGAAAATTCTATAGAAGATGTACGAAACTCCAAGCCTCGCATAAACGCTCCACTTTACTAACTGCGCGGCAGTATGTCCGGTGGCTTCAGGATGATAAGAATTGGATAACGCAAATCTCGCTAACAGGGCCCGACGAGGAGTTGTCGTCCTTGGATCTCGACTGTCAAAGACGCGAAGTAAGAGAATCCGGCGGCCTTCGATTCTACTGCTGACACCTTGCGCAGAAGCTACAGCAAGTATTCACGCTCGCATAGTAGCCAGGGTTTAGTCGGCTATAACAGCATATGGGTGTCTCGCGCCTGCTCCGTGTTTTAAAATAAATGATACATGAATATTCAGCATCATCTGCCTAGAACCTTCTTCAACCAGACCCGGAATCACGAGTCTGATGCCTTTCTATTAATCTGAGTCTGGGAGACCAGCTCATCCCATGATACTCCAAGCCACTGAGATATTTCCTGTGCTCCCTTTTCCTCTGAGATCTTTTTATGAGGCCCAGTTTTCTTACCTGAAGTTGCGTATGGGTTGGCACCGGAGAGGAGCAAGAATTTCATGAATTCGGCGTTTTGCGCAGATGATTTGCGCGCAGCCACCTGTAATGGGGAAACTACAGTAGTGGCCCCTTGAATTTCAGCCCCGTATTTTAGAAGTTCCCTGCCAAGTTGTACGGAGCATGTAGTGCTCGCAACTGCGCCCAAGGCAGATGACAGATTTATTGGCTTCACCCATTCATTTTCGACCATGAAACCCCATATTGATATGAGAAGGCTCTCCTTATCCTGCATTCGGCCAGTTGTGGCGATGACATTTTTCGTAAAGCAGGACATTGCTACCCTGTTTCTCAGACGGATATAACAATGTGCAAAGGCCCGGACATACCGCTGGCATAATACATGCATTTGGGCGGCATTGCTCTCAATGAAAGCAACGATTACGTTCCCATCCCACGTGTCACCGTATACTGACGATGATGTCGTCCAGATTTGAGGAATGTCTTCCACTAGAGGTTCGACAAGGTCGATGTTCCCGGCGGATATTGCTGGAGCAAGAATTTCAAGCATCCTATAGTCCCTCGAATTTGAATCAAGGAAGAGCCTTGCCATAGCAAGATCCCCAAATCTACCAACTGCCGACAAGATGTTGTTGCTTATGAACAGTTTTTCCCCGACGATTTGCTGAATCATTCCAAATTCACCTGCCCTGATCAGATCTACCAATATATTTTCATCAGCATCTCCATAACTGACGTCGAAAGCATTGGTATGTTGTGTCTCGGTCCTGTGAGCGTTTTTAAGGTGTTCGTCCCTCATGCGCTCTGACAGGAAGCCAGTCTTCTCATATTCGCATCCAGGCGTACTACACTTCCACGCGCGACTATGCTGTTCCTCATGCACGTCACGCTGCTTGTTCGAGTCGAAGCCCTGTCGCTGCAAGGAACAGCTCAAATACCCGCATTTAAATGGACGTCTACCCATATTCTCCCTGATGAGATCACAGAGGCATCCGGGTCGATGGGCGCTGGATCGACACATCATGGCTTCCAACTTACTGTAGAGTGCAAGAGATGCCTGGAACGTTGTTAAAGGATCGTGGATATGCCAGGATGTGTCTGCTTGCGTCAGAAATTGGGAGACAACGCCCAAGGATAACTAGGATTGATCTTACCCTTCTTGACATGGTACGAATTCTGCGAGCATTTGTCGGCAAACTGGGCTATATAACCGAGGAACTGCGATAATTCCTGAGATTCGCCTCCAAAGCTATCTGGGTATATTGATCTGATAGAACTACCGCTTTTTGGTTCAAATGCACTGTTCGCTCGGTTAGATATCAAAGTCTTGACACAGTCTTCAAAGGGTTTCGACGGTTGAATTCTTTGCGCCTGCACTTGCTCTAGATATTTCTTCACCAGGGCGAACCATTGGCCAGATGCGAACCAATGAAAATTATAACATCCATCAAGCATCAGGTCTGTAAAGATATCGTCATCTTCAAGAGTATCAGCATCGTAGTGCAGCTGCGACAGCAACGTCATGCAACGCATAGCAAGGTCTGAAGTGGCGTCGGACTCGGTGATGTGCCGCTGTATCTTGTCACTAAATAGATATCTGGAATTTGTCAGTTGAAGTTCCTGAATTGGGCCCGGGGACTCATGCTCTTTCACGGTAAAGTGCACAAACTCTACACGGTCCTCTACAATCTCAACGATCGGCCCGCAGAGGTGATTCAGGTTGGGTTTTGCTGATACCGGCTTACTAGGCTCGAGGTCTCCTGGATGGATTGACAGGACATGCTGGATTTCTTCGATCGTCAAGGGCGTCGGCGCGCAGCCCACCCAGCCAAGTACTGACCTAGCTTTGTCGCGAATATGTGGACGGAGTTTCTCAATCCTCGCCAGCACTCGCGCATACCTTGAACGAGTGTCAGTTGATGCACTGTTACGAGCGCGATACAAATGGGAAAGACGCACACGCCATCCAAGTCCTCTGGTAATACTTTCAGGTACTCACGAATTTCCCCGATATCGTCCATGAGCTCGATGTCCTTTAGAACCAGACTGGCGTAGAGAAACATCCCTAGATGATACTATCAGTGGGAGTATCTGGTTAGATTGCGGATTGCCAACCGTTTGCTTTCGATGGGATGTAGGAAAATGCGCTGGTGATTTCATCCCTGTCCGCGTCGGGGAATTGGCTCCTACTGAAAAGTTGTGTCCGCCGAGCATCAACAAACGCCTTGATACTTTCTTTGTTCCTTTCATCCACGCGAATAGAGTTTGATACAGGCTCCAGTATGACTCGTATGTCAGCCTCCTGTCTGCTACTTAGCAGTATGCGCACGTCTGGGCATTTCTGTGCCAGATTGCACATCGTTCTTAGCAAATTCCCACGTTCGATTTCATCAGTTTCATCGATACCATCGATGACAAGGTAGGTAGTACCGGCACAGTCCAAAAGACTTTTTAGTAGTGCTTCCCCCGCTTTAAGATCACTCTTGATGCGGTCCAGGGGCAGGTGAATCACCGCAGCCTGGAGATCCTCGTGATGCCCGGCCAGTTGGAAGACGAGCGAGTTGAGAACGGTGAGAGCCCGCGTGCTGCTGCTCGAGTCGTGCCTCAAAAAGGCGAATGCCGTGTGGCCGTGGGCTCTTGCCTCGTCCACTGCAGCACCTGCCAGAAACGTCTTTCCTAGCGAATAGTCAGCAAGTCTGAATCGGAGTGAGATTTAGAGTAACCCACCGGCGCCTGGAATCCCCTGTATCCAGAGCACCCGCGTTGTCTGATCAGCCTGGTCCAGCCACTTTTTGAAGACGCTGTCTTCCAGCAGCCATTTCCCAGTGCCTTCACAAACGTGACTGTGGTACCCGTCAAGCCGATCATCATATGTCGCGGGATTGACATTAGCTCTGATGGCATTGTACTCTTGCTGCCGCCGCGAACGCTCAGTATCTTTGAAATGCTGCAACTCCTTTAACCTCATGTCGTGCTCTAAATGCAGTTCTTCCATTCGAACCTCCGTGCGCATAAGCCGCGTGTGTCTTTCGATGTGCGTTTTGATCAAATCGATGTGCTCTTTGTTCTGCGGCCAAATCAGTTGGAAGAATTCTTTCCACCCTAAATGTACGGTGATTAGCTTTCAAACCTCTTCGCAATATGTCTTCGTTGTACATACGTTTCCTCGTGAATGTCTGCAACCAAACCGAGTAAAACTCCAATATATCCTTGAGGAACAAGACCAGAAGGTCATAAAGTTTTGTATTCTGCGCGAACAGGCTTGCAACCTTCTCAAACTCCGGTAACAAGTCCCCAATATCCGAACATGTATTCACAATTCTATCGAACGAGTGCGTCACGACGCTACTCCACTGCAACAGAAGCTTTATCGGTCCCCAGATCAACCCGAGGATCTTCGGCTCAACCTGCACAAAGACATCCACGGCGCCGGCAAAATCCCGCAGGCGGCTGAGGTACGTTTCGATTTTCGAAAGCTGCCGGAGACGTCGGCTCTCGCCTTGCTTCTTTTGCAGCTCGTCGGTGAAGTCGTAGACGTCGTCAACGGTCTGGATGGCGCATATCTCGGCGTAGATTTTGTCGTTGTTGAGGTTCGCCTTGAAATCGCTGACGGCCGCTTGGACAGCGTTTCGGACTACAAGCGAAAGAGCAGCCATGTTTGCTTCCTGGAGTTATATCTTCTCTGTCTGGCCTAACAGTGGGATGCTGGAGGAAAGAAGGCACACCCTTCTCCCGGTGAGGTGTTCTGGATGTGGCTGGGCGCAAGGCTGACACGGCCAACTGGCGCCTTTTAGTCGCTCGTGTTTGAACCCTGCATAAATCGCCCAATCTCATTCTTCCAAAACCTCATGACATACAAGTCTTGTGCCCAACTGGTGCCGATCATTTACCATGGCTGCCTGTGCAGGATTGCGATATATTGATTCCTTGGTGGTAGTTATCGGGGGTGTTCGGAGCCTGCAGTACTAGCTATAGACTCTTAAGTATAATTCTTATTATATTATTAAGCTTCCTTTTATTAATATTACGGCTCTATAAGTATAATGGTATTCTATTTAGAATATCCTTATTATCTGCTTATATCTACCTTATAAGAAAAAAAAAAATAAGCTAATCTCTATAGTTTAATGATATTAGTACTGTGATAACAACCCGAGGTCGGTAAATATCGAAGCTATCGAAGTGCCGAAGTGCAGCCCGAAGGCTGACTTCTGGCGTCGTTGTTTTCTAAATCTACCAGCTACCTAGGCCTCTATATTGATACCACCGAGATATCGGCAGTAGTCCTAACCGATGGTGGAGCTACCGGATATCGATGCCTCCGATTACGCATCGGGAGCACCGATATCATTGACCTCCACTGCAGAGAATCACAGTAGTATATAATCTAATGCTTATATTTACGTACTTTACTTTATATATCCTTCATAGCGGAGTATATCACGACTAAGAAAATAAAAATATATAATAGATAGGACTTGTATATACATACTACCAGCCAGCCGGTGTATGGCTTCAACGTGGCCAGAAGGCGGGTGAGAACAGGGTGAGGTTAGGATACGTACATAATAGACAGGGTGAGGTTCTCACTACCAGCTTGGAGCTTCCTTGCATCCTGCCTAGTGAATTTATTGACAACCCTTTCAAGTCACCAGCTCGGCGCAAACCATCTCAAGCACCCTGGACATGATACCATCCTCATACTTAGAGCCCCCGATAACCCGAACAGTAAGCGTGCCGTCAGCACCAGGGATAGCAAAAAGCTGCAAGAAGTCCGCCGCGAGAGGGACGATATCCCACATCTCCTTACTCCCCAGCCGGCCAATCGCACCGGGGATGTCAAGGACAGGCTGCTCGTCTACATTCTGATACTGCACCAAACAGCCAAAGTCCCTTGTGTCGCGCGCCCAGTCCGTGCAATGCGCCACAATATCGCAGAGTCCAACTGTCTCGTGTGCTAAGCTCTCCGCTTGCTGTCGCTGGAGGATTGCCAACTGTTCTGTTCGGTTTTGGTCTGCGGTGAATTGGACGCGGACCGGTACGCGGTTGAGACATGGGAACACGGCGTCGCGTAGAGCGGCGGGGACCCCAGCGCGGCCGGATACAACGCGGCCGAGGACAACGTCCGGGGAGCCCGTTATCTGGCGAAGGGCCGACGCACAAGCCAGGGTGGTAAGGGTAGCATGTGTGATACCGAAGGGAGCGGTGGGCATGGGAATCGTGCATGCATATATAGTGGGCGGACCATCCTGAAGCGGCCCGGCAGCCGACGTGCCTGCTATCCGGGTGATGGAGGAACCCCGAAGAGTTCTCTGCCAGTATGGATAACTGTCTGTCTTGGATTGCTGAATATGGCCGAGGTACTGGCTGGAGCTCTGGATGTTCGGCCGGGGAGTGCCGTTGTAAATCATAGACAAGATATCAAGAGTCTTGCCAAAGCTGATGGCGTCGTAGATGGCATGGGACATGCCGAAGGCGAGTCTCGCGTGTGCATCATGACGTCGAATGATGCTGAAATGTACCAGAGGTTCATTCAGAGATGCGGGTGACTTGACGCCGTCGTCCACGACCCGATGGAATGTCTCCTCGATGCATTGGACGCCGTCGACTATGTCGATGGTGGGCTTCCACGACTCGAAAATAACTTGCAAGTACGAACCAGAAAACTCGACAAATGCAGTGCGATAGATCTCGCAATGCGCAACTAACTGCTCGCAGCTCCCCGCGAGGCGTTTCTCATCCACTTCGGAAAAGTCAATATAACTGTAGAACCAGGACCGTCGGGGTTCGCAAGTGTTGTCGTGGAGGTAGGTCGCTTGCAGATCTGTTACCGGCAAAACATCAATAACGCGACCTTGACCACGCTGTGCAATCTGTGGCAGCAAGTCTTTCTCAACGAAAGTGCTGGAATCCGCGGCCGGGACCAAAGAGAAGCGCGAGCATTCGGCCACAGGCTCAGCGCCAGGCTCTAACCCCTGGTTCGGGGTTAACAGGTCAGAGATACGGTCTTGCATCAGGATATCCTTGACCGTCAAGGCAAGGCCTTCTTCGCGGGCCAGCGCAGCCAATCTCATAGCGCTGATTGAGTCTCCGCCTAGTTGGATGAAGTTATCGTCCATCCCAAAGGCCTCCTCGTCCCAAGAGAGCACCTGCACAATGAGACCGTGGAGCTTGGCTTCTTCCACAGTGATAGGGGCTCGCCTGTCAACCTTGTGTCCCTTAAAAAGCTCTTCCCTCGAGATTGACCTGGCTGTTTGTCGCAGCTTGCCACGGTCGACCTTTCCCGAGGTCGTAGCAGGAATGCTGTCCACGATGAGATAGGCATTCGGAATCATGTAACTTGGCATGGCGGTGGATAGGAGTTGTTTACAGGAGGCTGCAAGTTCGCGTGCGCGTGTTTGTGCTTCCGGCGTGCCAGCAGCTATCTTTTGGGTTGTGAGCTGGATGAAGGCGATCAACGCAGGTTCGGATGATCCAGCGGGTGTGACAATATCCACGATGACCTGGGCAGCAACACCATCTTCAATTGCAGCGAGGACATGATGTTCAATCTCCTCAAGCTCCACCCGCTGCCCACGGATCTTGATCTGTGCGTCTTTGCGCCCAATGAACTCCAAATTGCCGTCTTCTTCATACCGGACCAAATCACCCGTGCGGTACAGGCGTCCAGGGCGGCCGGAAAAGCCCGGGGCTCCTTGCATGAGCCATTCGGGATTGTGGAAGAAGGATGCCCCTGTTTTCTCCGCATTATTCATGTATCCCTGGCCGACAATGGGCCCTTCCAGCCAAAGTTCACCGACATCGCCAATGGCCGCTAAGGACCTGCCATGCTCAGGCTCAACAACCCACGTTCGCGAGCCGAGCCCTTTCCCAATGATTACCCGGCTGCGTGCCGAATCGAGCAGGTGAGAGACTGAGATGGGCGTGCATTCCGATGGGCCGTACGAGTGTATAATCGTGGCGCGTTCCTTCCAATAATCGATCTCGTCGCGAGGAAGGTTCTCGCCACCATAGTTGATAACCTTCAATTCGGCGCCATGCAAAAGCTTGCCAACCGTAGGGGTTATAAATGCGGTGTTTGCACGCCGGCGAGAAATTGCCTCCTTCGGTTCATTCTTGATCTCGTACTGAGAAGGCACGCACAGGCAGCCCCCAGCGCAAAGTGTGTATAGCACATTAAGCCACGAGACATCAAAACTGTAGGACACGAAGTCATATGCACGCGTGTGAGGGCCAAACTGGAGCGCAGCCTGTCCGTGCTTGAGCGCGCTGGCGAAGTTGGAATGGCTGATGATGACACCTTTTGGGACTCCTGTCGAACCAGATGTGAAGACTACATAAAGTGTAGTGTCGGGGCTGACCACCGGGAGACTCAAGCCTCGGGGAAGAAGCTGCAGACGAGGGTTATCAGCGTCACTCACGACAATGATTCGAGCTGTCGAAGGAGCCAGTTGTTGGGCTCGAGATTCTTCGGCAGCAGAAACGAGAACAATCTGGGGCTCAGCCAACTTCAGAACCGTCGTCAAACGGCCATCGGGAAGTGTCACGTCAAGCGCGAGAGAGGTGCCATTAGCCTTCATGACCGCAAACTGACAGACAGATGTCCATTTTGATTTTTCAAAGATCAATGGTACGATGCGCTGGCCACTCTGCGGCAGACCAGCCCGGAGCAGTTCATGGGCGATTCGAGTAGACAAACCATCCACCTGGGAATACGTAAAGTCGCCGTCCCATGAGCACACTGCTGGTGCCCCAGGCTTCCTTGCAGCTACCGTGCCGAAGATTTCGTGGATTGTTTCGCGCGATTCCTCTAGATTGATGTCGTTCCAGCTCCATATCTGCTGTCGATCTTTCGAGCTGCTTGTATCGAGGAGGGCAAGTGGCAACCTCAGGGCCTCTGGCGAGGAAAGCTGTCTCATCACATTCTCGAATCGAGCCATAAGCCGGGAGAAGTAGGTCGGAGGCATGACAGCAGAGTCAAAACTGGCCTGGAGACGGATGCTGCTCGGTTCAAGCACGAATTCGAGACAGATAGCGTAGAGCTTGAAGGGACTTGGACCACTCCCCGTGGCCACAGCAGCTGGTTCAAACAGTCGATCCTTCACATCTTTCTGGCTTCCGTGCTGAATGACCATATGAGACCCGAACTGGCAGCCAAGATTACAATCTTCGCTGAGACGCCGAATCCGTTGGATGCCAACTTGCTCGAAAGGCATCATCTCGACCGCTTGCAACTGCACTTGCTGAAGCAGGTCGTCGACTGTTTTGGTGCGTTCGGTAGTCACTCTCAAAGGCACAGTGGCCATGGTAGGTCCGGTCATATTTTGTATACCATAGACATCTGCTTGTCTACCCGACACGGTTGCACCGAAGGAGGCACCCGAAGAGTTTGTGATTGCCGAGAGGAGTATTGCCCATGCGGCCCTAATCCTGGTTGGTGTCGTGTAATCTCCATCGGGAGAAATGTCCTTGATTTCAAGCTCTAAATGCTCATCGCATCTTGGCCTGTAGGTCTTTGAAGGAAGGACGGGAAATGTTTGTGCACCGAAGCCCGCGAACTGTGCCTTCCAGAAACCTTCAACCTCCGCCTGCTGGCTGCGACAGTCATTGTATTGGATGAAAGCCTGAAAGGGAGGAGCATTAGAAATGGCTCCGGACTCGTAGCACTCGAAAAGGGCGTTAAGCAGAAGTCGCATTGACCATCCATCGTAAAGCGCGTGATGGATAGTCCATGAGAAGCAGGTCTCGGAGATCTCATACAAGAGAAGAGGAGTTCCAAGGCCAACTTCTGCCCCCAATACAGCGTTCCCAATGTCCTGGGATCCATACCCAGAGCGGACAATAACCTGGACAAGGCCTTGCTTACCCATATCGACGATTCTGGTTCGTAGGATAGGGTGAGCCTGCATCACCATCTGCCATGCGGAACGAAGACGGCACGGGTCAATATCCTTCTTGAGCATCCGTGTCTCTGTGAGAACATTGCTCCCGGGGCGTCGCACAGTCTCGGCCAGAAGCCCAGCTTGTAAAGGGGTACATGGAAAAATGTCCTCGATAGCTGCAGGCTCTAAGCTACAGAGACGTGCAGCTTGTTCTGTAGCTTCGTCTCGTGCGAGTTTCCCTTCGAGTAGCGAGAAAGGCTTCAGCGAGGAGTCATTAGTCTCTTGGGAATATTCTTCCAGTTTAAGGAGCTTCGCAAGAGCACTGAGCTTCGGCTGCTGGAAGATATCAGCAAAAGTAAGAGCGAAGCCTCGTGTTCGTAGCGCGCTGACAAGCCGCATTGCTCCTATTGAATCACCCCCAATTCGGAGAAAGCTATCTTCGGATGATATGGCTTCTGGACCAATGCCCAAAATCTCGACCCACAGCTCCTGCAGGAGCTTTTCGGAGGCACTGGTCGGAGCTCGATGGTAAGATGTATGGAGTAAGTCCAGTGCAACCAGCTGCTCTAACGTTTTCTCGGCGTAAGTCTCGCGAAGACACATGCGGTGTATCTTCCCGGTAGCAGTCATAGGAAACTCGTCAATCGAGATGTAGGCCATCGGAACCATATACTCCGGGATCAGCGTTGCGAGCCGTTCATTGATGCCAGCAAGTCTGTGCCACGATTCGCCCCCGTCGCTGTCCAGTTTCAGGAAGGCGACTAAAACTGCATTGTCACTTTTCCGGGGCTTGATCACTTCGGCGACGACTTGAGCGCGAAGAAGGTCGGCCGCAAGAAGCGCTTTCTGGACGTGGTACTCGACTTCTCCAAGCTCCGTGCGCTGCCCGCGGATCTTAACCTGTGAGTCCCTGCGGCCGACAAAGACCAAGCCCCCGCTGGGCTCGTAGTGAACGAGATCCCCAGTCCGGTAGAACCTGCATGGCTGGCCACTAGGCTGCGTCCACCTTGGCCTCGTCACGAACGAAGCGGCGCTCCTTGCCTCATCCGCAATGTACCCACGAGCCACCTGCGGCCCTTCAAGCCAAAGCTCGCCAACAGAGCCTATTGGCGCAAGGAGGTTGCTGCCGTCAGCCCTCACCACCCAGGTTCTTAGCCCTAACCCCACGCCAATGGAGTTCGGCGTCATGCCCCGTACTACGCGAACAAGGGTGGCCTTCACGGTACACTCCTGTGGCCCGTAGCTGTTCATCACGTTCTTTGTATCGATCCAATTCCCAAAGTCCTCTTCGGACCAAGGCTCTCCGCTCATAATGACATGCCCCAGGTCGTGAAGGTCATCAGGGTTGAGATGGCGCAGGACTGAAGGCGTTGCATCGAGCAAAGTAGCCTTGCTCTCCCGAAGAGAGTCCTGCAGTTTATTGCGTCTTTGATACTCTGAAGGTATACACAGACAGCTGCCCGAGGTAAGCGAGTGCAACATGTTGGACCAGCTAACGTCGAACGCGTAGGAAGCAAAGTCGAAGACTCTCTGACCAGGACTGAAGCCATGAGATGCTTGTTGGTGCCGGATAGCGGATGCAAAGCATGAATGCGAGATCAAAGCACCCTTTGGCTTCCCGGTGCTACCTGACGAAAAGGAGACGTAGAGGATGTTCGACGGCTGAACTGCGTTTTGTAGAGGAATGGTTGCGTCCAAGTCCCGTAAGGCGTCTACAGATGTCCGATCCACAACGAGATGTTTGACCCCTTCGAACTGGGTCGCGTAGTGTGCATTTTCTCTCGAGACGAGAATAATCTTCGCGTTCACTTGGCTGACTATACTGCGAGTCCGCTCGATCGGTTGTGTGCTGTCAAGCATCACACCTGCGCCGCCAGCTTTCATCACCGCCACTACGGAGACTGGCATCCATATAGACTTCTCGAAGTAGAGAGGCACAATGACATCCGGCCCGATGCCAATCTCAACCAACTGGTATGCCAAACGATCTGATAGCTGATCCAGCTGGCGGTATGTGACGTCTCCATCCCAAGCAGATATAGCAGGGGCGTCTGGTTGCTCTCGAGCTCTTTGGGAGATTATCGCGTGGACTAGAGCTTGCACACTTTCATAACTCGTTTGATTCCAGGATGAGATTGTTCTGCGTTCTTCCTCACTAACGACATCAATGGCCGTCAGGGCCGAGGTATAGTTGACTGGTGAGATAACCTGGCGGAGCACGGTCTCGAACCGCGAAAAGAGTCGCGTCACTTCCTCGGTAGTCAAGTCCCGGTCCTGAAATTGCGCGGCGAGCTGGCACTTAGAGCCATGGAGAATCATACGAATAGAAAGGCCCCGGGTTTCAGGAATGTGGACATTTGGCACCAGGCCGTCAATGCTCACGGGAGTTTCGTGTACGCTCAACACAGTCTGAAAATTGCATGCAAGCGTCGACGCCATGCTAAGATTCCGCAACCTATGCGTAGAAAGCTGTGGTATTTTTGACCATGTTTTAAGAGATGACTGCACGGAGTCAAGGTACCAGGAAAGGGTTTGATCAAGGGCAACCTTGATCCGCATCGGCTTGGGCCCTCTGGTGTGCATATCTTCATAGGCAGCAGGCAAAGAAGAGACACCGAGCAAAGCGTCGGTTGAGTTTGTGTGGCACACTTGTAAGATGGCCCATGATGCGAGAACTTGCGTTGCCATATCAAAGTCATGGCACCATTCCAAATCGTTAATCTCGTATGATGTTGAGCAAGTGGCACTCGCTTTGTGCGACGGCTTAGGGTCTGAGGGGAAATTGGCACTAGCTTCAATACCGTTGAGATGCGAATTCCACTCCTCAAGAGCGGAGCGTTCATCGATGCCGAATGTGCTATTGAAGTACGCATCATACAATGAACCAGAGAGGGCTGCGGCGCCAAATTGGCCATAACGACCCTGCTTTGAGCCGAAAAATTCAATGGCACTTTGCAAAACGTCTTGGGCTTCTCGCGCATTCTCCAAGCTCATAAAGTCCGTGCGATATTGAATGCTCACTTCTGTGTCGGCATTGTCGATGGTGGCGGCCAAGACAAGATCATACTATTCCAATCAGCCACCGGTGATCATCTCGGGATATCTGGTGCGCAAAAGCTTACCTCGTGGCGGTCCTCCTCTAGTAATTCGACAAGCTGCATATCCCCATCAATCCCAGTGGACTTGCGGCGGGCTTCCCGCACGGTTATGGTTGTGTTGAACAACTGCTTGGCGGATGCATCGTGTTGAAGGTCTGCGAGGGAGACGTGCTGGTTCTCGAGATGCTCGATATGGTAATTGTTAATGCTTTCCATGGTCGTATCCAGCGACTGGTCTAGATCAACTCGTGCAACAAGCATATTGATGAGTGGTCCAACAATCTCCTCGATACCGTCAATCGGATAGTCACGACCCGCCGAAACATAGCCAAAGCAGACCTGGCGCTTCCCCGTGAAATACGCGAGCACGAGCGACCAGGCCATATGGAGAAATGCAGAACGAGTCAGTCCCTTCTCTCGACATATCTCGGCAATCGAAGCTGTCGCAGGAGCCGGGAGGGTAACCCATGCATACTGCTGATTGTACTCGGACGTTGGATGCTTCGATGGCATATCACCCGGCATCAGGCAGGGCTCGACGTTCGCAAGGTATTTTCTCCAGTAGTGTAGTCGGTCCGAGGCTGGTGTGCGTTGGAGGTGCTCAATATAGTCTCGGAATGGTGTGCGCGGTGTCATAGCCTGGCTGAAATATGCCTGCTCGAGGTCTCGTACTATGACGGGCAGGGACAGGGCATCCATAAGCGCATGGGTCATATCAAGCCGACATGCAACATCACCTTTGCCATCCTCACATATTGTGAAGAAAGCCTCAGGCTGCGAAGATGAACCTGTAGTGCTCGGCATCTGTCGTAAACTGTCGACAGCATCGGAAGTGTGGTAAATAGAGGCCTTGTTATGTTGCTTCAGCACGACCTGTACAAATCGACCGGTCTCGGGATGGGTCGCGAAAACCGTAGAGAAAACTGGATGCATACGCGCCACTGTATCCCAAGCTGATGCGAGTCGTAACGCACTTACTGAAGAACTGTTCGACAATGCCTGGCAGACGGAGGCACTGTGATAAGAGGCTGCCCCAATGCTGCGGCTCATTAGGATACCCTCTTGGACGGGCGTGCATGGATAGACATCTCGCAGGGCACTTTCTTCGATCCCATTGCTTGCAAGCTGCTCGGCGAGGAGGCTCC
Source organism: Aspergillus puulaauensis (assembly GCF_016861865.1). Classification (NCBI taxonomy): domain Eukaryota; kingdom Fungi; phylum Ascomycota; class Eurotiomycetes; order Eurotiales; family Aspergillaceae; genus Aspergillus; species Aspergillus puulaauensis. The sequence continues at coordinate 1,965,369 of NC_054859.1, forward strand.
GGAGGCCAGAGTACGAGATATCTAACAACGGAAAATCGGCGAGTGTAAAGCTGGCAGGCAGGCTCGCGAGTTCATGCGCGGCACTGCTGAGACTCGTGGCGTAGAGGTTCACCCAGCGAACGACTGCTTCCTGATTCCGCATGCGCCGATGGAATCTCGTCCACACTTGTAGCTTACCCTCCTGGACAACTAGATTCATGTCCACGAGCGATGGTCGCAGGTAGTCAGGACCGTCACCTGGGATTGACACGTCACGCTCCTTTCTGTCCTCAATCTTGAACATCGACCTGGCATCTTCCAGCTGCTGAAACGAACCTCGATAGTTGAAGATCAGCTCGACATTCTTGTGTGCTTCGAAAGCTTTCCTCCCCTTGGCACTATAGAAGCGACAGGCAAAGTAAGGCCGACCCTTACCAGGCACTTTGCGGCGGACATCTTTGGCAAGCCTGATGAGATCATACACGTTGCCCGATCTCTTTCCAAGGTCAACCGGGTAGATCGATGTAAACCAGCCTACTATCTCCGACAGATCTAAGCTATCCATTTCGGCGACGGGCTCTCGTCCATGGCCTTCAAGGAACACCGTAGGTGGGCGACGATCCGGAAATATCTGAGAAAAGGAGAAAACGAGCGTCCCCACGAGGATATCGAGGATCTCTGTTCGTAATGCATCATTACTTGGGCCAAGAAGCAGTGCAGTTGCTTCGGCGTCAATAATGGAGACATCCAAGGACGAGTCCCTGAAGTACTGCTCGCCCGGCCTTAAACACCAGTAGTCGAAGTCGGGAGCGGGGAGGTTAAAGGGCAGAATCGCAGCTGGATCGAGGTTTTCGCCTTCCCTTTGCTGCAGGCTGCACCATTGTCGGAAGGACAATGCAGGCGCTGGCATGTCCGTTGTGCCTGAGAGGTACTGGCCTAACTCATGCCAAACAATTCGCCAGGAAACGAGGTCCATTACGACATGGTGTGCGCTCATCAGGAGTGTCTGTGCCTCATTAGGCGCATTAAAAACATCCACCGCAAAGACGGGGCCATTGACAAGGTCCAGACTGGCTTGTCGCTCGTTGACGACAAGTTGCATGGCTGAGCGGGTCACAAAGGCATGCTCTTGGAGGAGGAACTCACTGGGTCCTGGGGGCGCAGTATATTGTTCCCATGTCGATCCGTCAGCGACCTTGCGAAAGCGGGCACGGAGCATGCCATGGCGAGTGGTGATGGCTAACAGCGCGTCAAGTAACTCTCGATGTGTGGTGTATCTAGTCAGCTTGACGATGTAGCTGAGGGTGTAGTGGTTCACCCCGTTCGGGTTATTGGCAAAGAAGATCTCTTGAATAGGCGTCAAAGGCCAGGGCTTGCCGTCATGCACTGCAATATTGTGCCTGGTCACCTTTTCGCTGATGAATTTACTCGCCTGAGCAAGCTGTCGGATAGTCTGGAGCCTCAAGACATCGGCGACTTTGATAGAAACATTCTGTGAGCGGCAGCGCGAAGCGATCTGCATGGCTGTAATGGAGTCGCCCCCGAGACGTGTAAAGTTCGCATTCAGGTCAATCTTCGCAACGGGCAGGTTCAGTATCTCGCTCCAGATCTCGCGAAGCTTTCCCTCCATTTCGGACACTTCTGTCAGTTTCGGCTGGGGTTGGGAATCCAGCTGTTGCCAGTACAGCTTCGCACCATCTTCACGGACGCGTCGACGGTCGACCTTGCCTGTAGGCGTCATGGGCACTTTTTCAATGATTAAAAAGGCCGAGGGGATCATATAGGGGGGCACCGCGGTAGAGAGCCTGTCCTCGATGCCCCTGAGAGAACCGTGGAGGATGGAGTCCGCATCAGATGACGACGACGCTCTTGAGCTGGCGTGTAGGAAAGCAAAAGAGACAAGTGTTGGCACGTTGCTCCCATCCGGCTTGATTACTTCCGCAATGATCTGAACATTCTCGGCTTTTGCCTCCTCAGGTAAAGCACGCTGCAGGTGGTATTCGATCTCGCCCAGCTCTACACGTTGACCACGGATTTTCACCTGAGAGTCTTTGCGGCCGACAAACTCGAGGTTGCCGTCTTTCCTGTATCGAACAAGGTCACCGGTGCGGTAGAGACGCCCACGGCGGCCGGTGTGCCCTTTCACGCCGGGGAGATTGAGACAGCCCCGGAGGAGCCATGGTGGGCTATCGACAAACGCCGCTGTAGTCTTCTCCGGGCTGCCCATATAACCCTGGCCGACAATGGGACCTTCCAACCACAACTCCCCTATCTCTCCAACAGGCACTAGATCGGTTCCATCTGCCTTCACGACCCAGGTACAGGCACCGAGCCCCGTGCCGATTGTTGGGTCGTTCGGGTCGTTCGGGTCGGCGAGAATGGCCGTGCTAACGGTAGAACATTCGGCAGGGCCGTAGGCGTTGATGATGGCTGATCGCGTCGACAGTTCTCTAACCAGGGCGACTTTCAGCGGCTCTCCGCCGAAGTGAAATGTTCGGAGACTGTCCGGGAGCTCTGCGGCGCTGAACCATGCCACCGAGGGCGTCAGGACGGCGTAGTTGACTTCGTACTTGCGAAGCGCTGCAGCCACGTCGGCCTTGCGTTCGTCCTCGGATGGAATGCACAGGCACCCTCCAATCATCAATGCATGGATCATGTTACACCAGGCCGCATCAAAGGCATACGATGCAAAGTCAAATACACGATCAAACTCTCGGAAATCAAGCCGCTTTTGCTGGTGGGCAACCGCACTGGCATAGTTGGCATGGCTTATAATGGCGCCCTTGGGCGTACCGGTACTCCCGGAGGTGAAAACGATGTACAGCCATGCGGAAGGGCTGACAGTAGGGAGGGTCTCCGGCTGAGCGTTAGGCCAATGTTGGCTCGAGCTTTCGTGCAGAACAATCCGAGGGCAGCCCACGGCCAACGCATTGGCCTTTTCTTCGCAAGCGGGTGAGGTCAAGATGGCAGAGGGTTGGGCCAGCTGGGCAATGGAGTGGTGCCGCTGGGAGGGGAGGCAGGCATCGAGCACTGTCGAAGCGCACCCACTTTTCATGACCGCCAGTTGGGCCACGGGGACCCATCGGGACTTTTCAATGAGAATCAAGACGGTGCTGTTGGGCTGGATGCCGTCCTGAATGAGCAGCTGAGCGAGACGGGTGGAGAGGTCATCCAACTCGTCGTATGTCAGGCCGCCGTCGTGAGCTGCGACAGCCATGAGCCTAGGATGCTGCCGTGCTCGTTTCATAAAGGTTTCGTGGATGCAGACATCAATGCTCGGCGGAAGGTGGGCGTTCCATGTCCATATCTGCTTGAGGTCTTGGATGGAGATGACTTTGAGGTCCACGAGGGGCCTTGCAATGCTTCCCGGTAGGCAAACTTGGCGGAGAAGAGACTCGTATTGTCTCATAAGCTGGATGCAAATGGCCTTATCTCCTGGCCTGTGGTGACCGACAGTATTGATGCAAACTCTCTGCTCTTTCAAGTGACATTGGAGCAGAATTCTCCCACCGAAAGGCTGTCCTCGAGTGATGGTGACCAGACAAGTCATCTCGTGCTCTTGTTCCTTGTTGGCTGTCTTTGTAGAACAATCCGCAAGCTTGTTTTGGACTTCATCAAGTAGGATCCCCAGATGTGAGCTCCAGGTGACAGGCAAGTGGATAGAATCGAGAGGCTCTCCGGACATGGGAGCGGTTACGCTCAGCTGGGCTGCACATCCGTGCGAAGCCAGGAGGATAGCCAAAGCTGCGCAGACATGAATACGTGCTGAGATCCCCGAGCCCAACTCCGGGATAGCCTTATCGAAGATGAAAACCCTCTCCTTGGGCTTGTCTGGGCCTGAGCTAGCCAAGGCACGATCGCGTGATATGTTCTTGACAAAAGCTGCGTGTGGAATCGTGGGTGAGTCTCCCGGTAAGAAGGCATGACTCGCCAGAGATATGGGCTCTACCGGGGCAGTCACTTGCGGCAAGATAATCATAATGGTAGATGAGCGCCCTCTGGTCTTGCTATCTGGTAAGATGTATGAGTCTTCGCCGAATGTCCAGCGCGAAGAGCCCTACTATACATAGCATTTGCCAAGAGCCACCGCTGGCGCCATCGGCCACTCCGTCTCCCTTGTCAAGATGGAAAAGTTGCCCTATTTGTTTTGATGCAACCTTCCAATGGCGGGTTCTTGAATTGCACCAAACATGCCTCCTTGGTCACTTGCCCTTTTACAGTAGGGATCTGTATGGGGCTAAATGAAAGAACCTAGTATGCTGCGCGATGTCCTTGAGCTTTCGAGTGCTGACACCATTCTGAGACTAATGCATCTTGAATGCCAATACGAAGTGGTAGATCAGCCAGTCATCGCTCTGGTTTGGGGCAACGTCCTGTGTCCATCGTACTTCCAGGATCTTCCAGGGCGTTCCTCCGGTGTAAACCGAGTAAAACATGATGGTGTACCCACCGTGGACTATCACGAAAAACACTGCGGACAGGGATCTATCCAGTTCACATAGATCCACCTCACCGTATACTGTATAATGTACTCAAGGTAAAGTAAGTGGGGTTTAAACAGCCTGGTTACCGCAGAGTATAGGGACAAGCGACCCCTTCTTTAGAAGGCATACGTGCACCAAGGCAAGTTAGCGGTAGGTCAGGGTGCACGGGGCATTTCCTTTCGCTTACTAGATGTATGGGTCTGAAATAGTCCGGTCAGAGATTGCGATACCTAGGCACTCTGTACAGCGTAGCGGCTTTGGACCACTTAGCCGGGACTGACAGCTGATCTACTACAGTAGGTAGATGATCTAGATCTAACAAAGGCATGCGCTAATCATCTAGGTACCGAAGCTTGGCCCACTCCGAATGTAACTCTGGAATCCTTCGGGGACCAGAGTTTGACTGGGAGTCAGACAGAGTAGTGGGTAATATCCAATGGCACTGTCGGCTAGCATGAAAAGATGTTGTACTGAGGGCCGCGTCTCTAGGCTTCTAGTTCTTCGTTCAGTCCCTTTCAGCTCTCTCTCTCTCCCAGTCTATCCTTCTGGTCTGACAGAACGAATTTGATAAAGTCCGTCATACCATCCAGCCAGTCTTCTAGTGGTACTATCAATACACTGCCACCAAAGATGACCCTCGAGGCCACCCGCGCAGGGGTCGCAAAAGAAGCAAGCCCGGTGATTCAGGATCTGGAAGCCACCGATCCCTTGCTGCCGCAGAACTGGTCGAAGACACGGAAATGGCTTATTCTGATTGCTCTGTCCCTGATGTCCCTGATGGTGTACGTTCCTGCGTCGAGTATCTGAAAGATATAACAGTATTGATAGCAAGCATCCAGGAACATGTCGCTGGTCATCTGCTCACCAGCCAGCACTGCAATGGCCCAAGAGTTCAATAATTACGACGAATTCCTGTCAGTGTTCTTCATTACCGTGCCTAATCTCGGAGAAATCATCGCTCCCCTCTACATTGGCCCGCTGTCTGAGAGACTGGGGCGCGCGCCCATCTGTCATTTCTTCAACTTCACCTTCCTCATCTTCACGATGATTGCGGGCTTCAGTAACAGCTTCGCTATGGTCATCGTGTTCAGGTTCCTCGCAGGGGCATCGGTCTCGTCGATTTGCCTGAACCCAGCGATCACAGGCGATTTGTTCACCATAGAAGAGCGGGGATCCGCCATGTCGCTGACCAGTCTGATTCCCATCCTCGGCACTGCCGTGGGCCCCATTGTGGGCGGCTATATTACACAGTACCTCAATTGGCGCTGGACTTTCTGGCTGATGGCGATTGTCAGCGCCACTCTCGCGATCAACATGGCCGTCGTCCTCAAGGAAACCTACGTGCCCGTGATCCGCCGCAAGGTACGCTGTGACCGGGCAGCAGCAGCAGCAGCAGTCACTCCGCGACAAACGTACTTTCAAGGGTGGGGCATGACAACGGTCAAGGCGCTGGCCCTCCTCGCGGTACGCCCATTTGTCATACTGAGCCAGTCTCGAATCGCCGTGCTGATGGGACTGTACCTGGCCCTCCTCTTTGCCTACATTTCGCTCCTCGCGGCGACGCTAGCCACCGTCTTTCAAGAAGCCTACGGCTTCTCGGAAAGCCAGTCGGGTCTGATCTACATCGCTATGAGTAATTACTTCCTTCGAGTGTTTCATGTCAATTGGTCACCGTCTAACCTGGCACTCGCAGCGATCGGCACCCTGAGCGGTGCAATCATGTGCCGCTTTACACTCGACTACTTTCTCCTCCGCGGGTTTTCCTTCAAACAGCCAGATCAAGCAGTTCCCCCGCGCCCTGAAAATCGCCTGATCCCTATCCTCCCGGCGATGGTGGCCTTCCCCGTCGGCCTGTTCCTGTACGGATGGTCGGTGGAGAAGCGGCTGCATTGGACAGTCCCGGCCTTGGCAACGCTGCTGTGTGGATTCTCCCTTTCCAGCAGCACCACTCCAATCATGAATTACCTTGTGGATATCTTTGGTGATCGCTCGGCGTCGGCTGTGGCCGCCGTGCTGCCCCTCCGCTATGTAGGCGGCGCCTTCATGCCGGTGGCGGCCCCGTATATGTACGGCCGGCTAGGGTATGGCTGGGGCAACTCCCTGTTGGGCTTTGTGCTTCTTGTTGCGTTGCCCGCGCCTTACCTGGTGGTTGTCCACCCGCAGCGGATGCGGGCGCTGACGGCTGTCAGAGAGGGTTGATTTACAGTACGGTATCTTTAATATTTGTTAGTGCCAAGTATTCTCTTTCTCGATTATAAAAGACTTCGCCAGTGGGTCCTAACGCGGATCTATTTCAAGTAGTAATTTTAAAGACTCAAAGAAACAGAAACGACCCGAGACATGGCTGAACCCTGGCAGACGTCTCGACGAGCTCACCTGTGAATGGATCGACAAGGCTGACAAGCTATGCTAAGCCTCCATGCGGGTTGGCGTTGATCGTTCCCAGCGCGTAAAACGATATTACAGGACCTGCCGAGAGAGCTTGTATTCTCGACCGGGCATTACGAATGCAGGTCAATCAGACAATCACAGACTCAGGCTTCGGGCAGCCCACTCCATCCGGCTCTCCTCCGTTCTTTGTTGCACTCTCGCTGCACCCTCCCTGGTCTGCTAGTGGAGCCCCAAAAGCCTCAGATCTTTGGGGATGTTCCTATAGGCCAGAGGGCCTTAATGGCGCCACAAGTGGAGGCTTTATTATTAGCGAGGCAAATGGCGGGAGATCCCGCCATTCTTGATCGACCCAAAGTACTGAAGTAGCCTACCGGGGGATGAGCGTCCGTTTAGTACTTAGTAGTGTTGCCCTGTTGTGCCATCTGGCCCAAGTTCTCAACATTGATAGCGCGCTGCCTCCGATAACCCCCTGCCCCTACAAGGGGTCAAGCTGCCTAGGCAGCAAAGTAACTTATTAACCAGGTGTTTCAGATAGGCGTTCCAACCTCGCTTCTCACTCCCCTGCCCTGAAGTCGGCAACCCAAGATCCATCCATCACCATTGTCAACCCTCGCGGCTCCTTGTTGAGCGGGAGCCAGCAATACCATGACCTCGATGGAGGGAGCCAGCATTGACAATGCCTCTGAATTCACCCCCCTCCTCTCCAATCGTCCCAAAGACGAGCGGAACCCGTCCAGGCTGCAGCGGCGCGTCACGCCTCTGCTCTGCGTCTTTGCATTCATCATGATGCTGGGCGATAACCTCCAGCCCGCAGCACTAACACAAGTCATAGAGCACGCGATCTGCGGTGATTACTACACGATGCGGTCACCTCCCACCGGGGTCTCCGCGACGACAATCGATCCGTGCAAGGCGCAGGCAGTTCAGCAAGAGCTAGCGCTCGTCCGCGGCTACCAGCAACTGGTGCCGGTCTTCGCCGCACTGGTGTGCACGGTGCCGTACGGCCTCCTAGCAGAGCGCATCGGTCGCAAGCGCGTGCTTGTCTTGAGCGGCGCGGGCGTCTGCGCCGCGCTGGCCTGGGTGCTGGCCGTGTGTTTCTGGCGGTTCGCGAGTCTGCGCTGGGTCTGGCTGTCCGGCGCCTTTCTCTTCGTTGGAGGCGGGGACGCCGTCACCTCCAGCCTCGTGCATATCATGGTCACTGACGCGGCACCCCCCGCGGAGCGTGCCCAGATCTTCCTGTTCCTCCATGCGGCCGACGTGCTCGCGGGCTTTTGTGGGCCCGCTATCAGCGCCGCGTTGATGGAGAAGGGCCACGCCTGGACGGTTCTACTGCTGGCTGTGGCTGCGCTCTTTGCAGGCACCTTTCTGCTGACGCCGTTTATTCCGGAAACTCTAGGCTTCAGGGCTGACTACGGCGGTCCCTCGTCCTCGTCCTCGCCCACACCCGCGATCGCATCAGATCCGTCCTCAGAACCCCCCGCCAAAATCACCACCTCCTCCCTCTGGGCCCGCATCTCCCGGGCCCTCGCTCCCTCCCTTCGCGTACTCACCTCAAACCAACAAGCACTGCTCCTCCTCGGCATCTTCGCCCCCCAAACTGCCGCCCGAGACCTCTTCACAATGATCGGCCTTCAATACTCCCGCACAAAATTCACCCTCCCCTACAGCCGCGGGAACGTGCTCCTCTCCCTCTTCCAAGGCACCCAGGGTCTCGTCGTCCTTTGCCTCCTCCCCCTTGTTACGCGGTACATCGCCGACCCGCGCGGATGGACGCCCTGGGCGCGCGACCGCCGCTACGCCATCTCATCCATTGCACTGACGGCGTGCGGACTCCTGGCCATTGCAGCGGCGCCGGGATTAGCAGTTGAAGCTGCAGGTTTGCTGCTTGTGGCGTGCGGGAGCTGCACGACGGGCCTCTTGATGAGCCTGCTTGGTGCGGCGGTGCAGCCGGCCCAGGTGAGTACCGTTTATAGCGCGGCGCTTATGCTGAGTATTGTTGTTTCGAGCGTGGCGGGCCTAGTGGCGAATGCGCTGCTTGTGGAGGGGTTTGGAAGAGGGGGGGTGTGGATGGGGCTGCCGTTTGCTCTTGCGGCGGTGGTTATGGCGGGTGTAGCGGGTGCGAGTGTGGGTATTAGCAAGGAGAAGCCTGGGATTTGTGAGGGTGGGGATGGGGACGAGTGATTGATTCTTAGGGATTGGGAGGTGTGCTCTCTCCCTTAACAAGAGGTTTAAGAAATTCTATAGAGTATGGGTGGAAGAAGGAGAAAGCCATTTAATATATTTATTCATAAATCTTTCCCGCTTATTGAGCTACGTAGGTTAGTGAAAGCGCCAACCCTCCCCGAGTATATAATATACCTATAATATAATATACCTATTATAAGCTGATGAAAGTCCTTTTTCCCACACTACAGAAAACACCTCCTGCCATAAACAGCCATAGCAAATAACCAGAGTTCAGCGGCTCAAGAAGATCTTGTACCTCTATATATAAGGGCAGGCCCATAGCTTATCAGTTCACGCAGGTTCGGGCGCGACCGATTTTAAGTTTGATAGAGCCGCTCAGCCGTGATCTACAAAGTACAAAGTACAGCCGGGTCTTGACATTTTAGTGTCTACCGGAGTCATTAGTCAGAACTGGCCCTCTCCTTGGTGTAGTGGCAAAATCTGCATTAAACTATGACGATCGGTGGCCTTGGCCTTGGTAACCAGAACAGGCACCCTGCTTCACGCGTGCCACCTTTGCAATATATAAGATCTAGATATTCTGTCTAGAGAGTCTATATACAGAGTACAAAATCAGGGTATTTCACGCACAAAACGTACGCTACTTAACCTGCTGGGCAGCCGTCGACATGCCTGCGACCGCTGTTATAGATAGAAACTGAAGATAGAGATAGTATATATATTTTATATTTATAGAATAACTAGTTACTGAATAGTTTTATATTAGTATAGTTTGTTCTGGTGAGTTGGCAGCCTTTTCCTAAGTGCCTTGCACGTGATATATTTCGGGTCCACATTAGTTAGTTATTAGTGTCCTGCTAATTCCTACAGTGTGGGTCTATAACACTATAAAAATCACTTTATATCAACGAGGTTCTGTCTATGAATCAGGGCGAAAGGAATTTTGATTTAGATTACAAAGCTAAACAAAACAAAATGTTGAATATATCAAGAGATAAGACTCAATTCATAACTCTTTTCTTAACAAAAAGACTTAGACCAAATCCCACAGCCCCGACACCCGTCAACAAGACCATAACCGCCTGAAAACCCAGAGCAAAATCATCCTGAATCATCTGCCTCATGAATGGTTTCTCCCCGGTATCCATCATATTTCTTAACTTCTGCGCATATGCCGTCGCGTCCGTCGCAATCCATCCGGGAAACCCATCATCTCTCAAATTACCCTTCAGCACATTCTGAAATATCGTGCCTCCTGTAGCAACACCAAGGCACATCCCGAAGCTGCGCAAAAAGCTATATAGTGACGTCGCTACAGCAACATCGTCCTGAGTACAAGAAGCCTGCGCAGCAAACAACCCTGGGCCCAAAAGGAAACCATGTCCTATACCCGCTATAATCAACAGTATCACCCAGACAACTGTGTTGGTATCTGATTTGAGGAGGACGAGGAGCCCAGATGCGAGTGTGGTAAGTGGCCAGCCGATCCATAGACACCATCGGTACCTGCCTGTATGTGTCATGAGGACTCCGGCAATGACGGAGACTGGAAGCATGCCGGCGGTCATGGGGAGGCTACTTAAGCCTGTTTTCAAGGGGTCGAAGAGTTTCACGCCTTCGAGGTAAACAGCGATGTAGTACGCTTCGGCAAAGAGCTGGAATGGTCCGTCAGTATTTTCTGCTCTCTGGAAATGCAAGATGGATTGCGCGACCGAACGCACAATTAAACCTTGGAGCATCCCACCAAGATACGTTGCTGTCGTTCGAAAATCTTCAAAAATCCAAATCGGCAGAAAAGGACTCTCCGTTCCCCACTTCTCCCATGTAATTGTGAAGGCGATCCCTGCTAATCCTAGGATTATTGGAACAATAACTTGTGCGGAATCCCAGTTGTACTGTACGCCTCCCCATGTAATTCCGATTAAAAAGCTGGTCGTACTGCCCAGAAACAACCCATAACCAACGAAATCGAGCCGATGTGACTTTGTTAGAAATGATTCTTGCGTCCTTGTGCCAAAAGACCCTTCGGGCCGATACAACAATAGAACAGCCACCAACGAAATAGCACACAGTGGAAAATTAATGTAAAAAACCCACCGCCACGTTTGAGGATGCGCGCATGCGCCGCCGATAACTGGCCCCACGACCGTTCCCACGGCCCAAGCCCCTTGTATCGCAGCCCAATACTTTGGTCGCAGTCGAAGAGGAATAAGATCTGTGAATATAGCCAGCACCATGGAGAAAATTCCTCCTGCGCCAATACCCTGTACGGAGCGGCCTGCGAGGAGTTGCGGGAAAGCGTGCGCAGAACATGCTAGAGCCGTCCCAAGGGAGAACACCAGAATCATGATGATAAGCAGGGCCCGACGTCCGAAGATTTCGGAGATAGCTGCGATGACTGGTTGGCAGACGGCGTTTGCGAGAAGGAATGAAGTTCCCGCCCAAAATGTATCGCTGGCGGTTCCATTGAGGCTTTGTGCTAGAGTCTGATATGGAGATGTCAGTCACCAATCTCCTATGGGAACATAGAGGTACCGTTTCCTACTGGCAGTGTGGGAATCAGAATTGTAGCGTCAAAAGCCGCCATCAATGATAACAACGTCAAACTTCCAATCAGGAACACGTCTGACCTGGATACATTCCAGTCAGTGTTGTGTTGAAGAGCTGTCATGGTGTAGGTTAGCACATCAGTTCCTTCCAAGACTATTGTTTCCTGTTGAGAATAATCTAGGAGGGTAGTGTGAGTATTGCCTCTTTCAACCCGCTGTATCTGTACAGGGCAACTTGTTTTACAGGCAAGGTCACCCTGTCCCGCTGACCTATGGTTGGGAGACTTGGGCTCAAGCCACAATACAAATATCAGCTGCTGCAGGATGTCAAGGCTGAAAAATAGAGCTGGACAGTGGAGCTGAACAGTGGAGCAACAGTGGAGCTCAACAGTGGAGCTCAACAGTGGAACTCAAAGCAGATCAAACTAATAATGGAACTGTTGGATTATACTCAGAGTACACCAATTGATATTCACCACTGGCGGACTCCTTGATGCTTTCCCGACCACAATTACTGGACCGGTTTCTGTCGGGACAGAAGAAACTTGGTTATCATCCGTAGGCCAACCGAACCAACCAACGACCGTTTCATGGCTTTCAACAGCCACTTGAAACACAAATAGATCGAAATAATCTTCCCTAGCTTTTCAATCATCTCCTTCCCGTTATAGAATATCGCATCTCGAAAACGCTGCTGGAATACCGATACATGATTCCCTGTGGGATACGGTTGCGGTGGAACAGATTGTCCAAGAAATTTGCATAGTGGTTCCCAACCCTCGCTAACCTTGTATACCAGCAAGTTCTCGGCGGGTACCATTTCCTTCACGGCGGCATAGTGGGCCTCGAAAGCCTTGCGTCCGTTTGCCTCGAAGTTGCCCTGGAAATAGTGCGTCCATATTTTTGTCCATGTGGGTCGCAACCAGCGCGTGTGCATGACAAACACATTTTCCAGGAACTGCATTATTGCGAATAGGGGATGGAAGAGAAGTGGTTCGAAGGTCCTTTGTACAGAGCTATTGACGGTTAACATTTCTTTGTGACTTGTTCTGGGAATGAACTCACCTGTGCCATTCATCGATGTCCCTATCCGTGAGTATAACCTTGGCTTCGGGGTATGCTTCTATCAGCTCTCGTGAGAAAGCAGCAGCCGGAAAGTCACACACAGCTTGGCAGTTGCCCAACAGCTGGTCAAAGTCCTCCCGACCAAAAGGGTTTCCAATGCCATCGTATTTCGCTCGAAGTGCTTCATACCACAGCTCGCAATCACGAGGGTTCTCCAGGGCTGCCATATAGCCATGATATGTGTCATTGTAACCCAATGCCCTTAAAGCCTGCCTCAATGCTGCATAAGGGTCGTCAGCCTTTGATCCCACAAGCCAAAGAAGCAGAACTCACAATCAGTTCCCGTCCGGCAGAGACCGAGCGCTAGGACTTTCATGGGAACTTGGCGTTTACCATGTCGTCGATCGATTCTGGTGACTGTTTTGACAACATCGTGGAATTTGTATGTTGCCATGACGGGCTATTATTGAGAAAACAAGCTGCTTGTGGATAATAATGGGCTATTCTATCGGATAATGTCGAGCAGTATTTATTCTCGACTATATTCCGTAGACGAGACACAGCTCATCCGTGCTTGCCTATGGTCAGATCGCTGGTTCGTATAGTATCTCCACTGAGATAAATAGTTCCGCCGATCCTGAGATCACGCAGGTATTTGTCGGTCCCTGATTCTGGAAATCCGGAGCTGAGATGTGGAGATCGCCTTCAGCCATGCAGATCATAACAGAGGTATCAACACTTATCCTTGCTATCAACGTACACAGATCGGATCGTCAATGCCTTCAAATACACGAATATTCCTTACACCCCTTTTCAACTCTTACCAGCTCAAACGCAAGTTGATCTCCCATTCCCATCGCGGTTATTGTCGCCCCAACATGACGAGTCCTCAATGCAATTTCGAATACGCTCAATCATTTGCAGAGCAGACCATCTTCCTCACCGGTAGCACTGGTGGTGTGGGAGGATGCCTTCTGTATCAACTTGCGGTACAGCTTCCTACGAAGAAGATATATACTTTGTGTCGTGGCTCCAAAGAAAACGCAATAGCGAAATGGAAGAAGAGCATGGGCAACTGTGCAAATACTATTCTCGCGACTGAGAAGATCGTGTTCGTCCTGGGGGATATATTGTTACCCAACTACGGCCTCAGCGAGCATGACCTCATAAGTGTACGCAATGATACAACAGCAATATTCCACTCGGCTGCGAGCATCGCATTGAACAATGACCTTGCAGAAGCGATTGAGCAGAACTGCCTTCCCTCCTTGGAGCTCGCACGAATGGCCACCTCCTTTCCCAAACTGAAGCTTCTTGTACAAATGTCTACCGCGTATGTCAACACGTTCCTGCCCGATGGCAAGGTCCTTGAAAAGATATATACCGATGTTGCAGAACAAGACCCTGAACAGGAACTGCAGCATATCCTGAAAACTGGAGGCCATCCAAACACTACCCAATACAGTTGGCCATATGCACACTCAAAACACCTCATGGAGCGTCTCTTACAGCATCGCCACAGTGACCTCCCTATCCTCATCATACGGCCAAGCATCATCGGCCCAGCTATCCGTCACCCGTTCCCTCACTATGGACCTCCTGGCTCGAACCCGGCATCCACGTTTGTCCGTATCTTCCTGTCCAGTGGCCCCGACCCGATGATTTTCCATACCCCCAAAGGCCGAACAAGTGGGACGAATATCCTCGACGAAGTCCCTGTCGATTGGGTTGCCAATATCGCTTTACTACACTTCGCCGCTGGGTCTCTTGGAATCGTGCACGCAGGGGCCCAGCTTTATATCCCTCGCAAATTAGACGATTTCCTAGGCGCTATGCAAGATAATTCCCGAAAAGTTGCCTCCCCACAACAGCTTCCAAAAATTATTTTCTGCTCTGATCATTCCGTCGAACAGTGCTTTTTGGCGGAGCTGTTCCAGATATGTACGAACGATTGGGATTTCGATTGTCAACGCTCGTCGCAGTTTAAGGGGCTGGCAGGGCCGCTTAGTATAAGGATAGATGGGCATGATGTGATTAAGTTTACTGAGAGCCGGGTGCAGGCAATTTCTAAAGAGGTTGTGTCTGCTATATACTCTGCTAAGCTGTAATAGTAAAATATCTAACCTAGGGAGGGGTGGGATTTGAGCCTTAATATATTTAGGGGTTTTTTATCTTCTATAGTTAGAAAAGTTGAGATGGGGCTGAATATATTTGATTTTCTTAATCTAAGTATATTTATATTTTATAATTAGATTTATCCTAATCTAGAGGGGAGTAAGAACTTAGTCCTAGTATAATTAGGTATTGGCTATCTACTAATAGTCCCTGACTATCGTGGTCTTATACTAGTAGGAGTCTCTGAGATGCTTGTACCAAAGGTGTGCCGATCAGTAGCACCGACTAGGTAAGAATCCTGAGATACTAGGCCTAAGTTGTAGAGGAATCAGATTAACTGAATAATAGGACGAAACTGATAGATAATAATTAATGTGCTCGCCAGGTATCATAGGCATGACCTGGGGACGTTGCGAGAAACAATCAGTGGAGTGCACATACAACAGGCCAGTTAAGCGATGAGGAGTGAGCGGCTGCATGACCTTTTGTTTATAAGCTCTATTGCCCTACGCTCCTATACTCACAACTGGATCAGCCCCCGGGGCGTCGAGCGCAGACCGCGAGTGATCGAGACCCCAAGCCGGCTCTGAGCGCCCTACTATACCAATACTCCCCAACCCTGCCATGAATGATATTTCTGAACCCGCAGTCGCCCCGCAAAGCGAGCCTTCGGACCCCTCGAGCAGCCCAGGGTTGAACGATGAAACCATCTCTCATACTCCTATCACTTCCGACCTGTATTTACCGTACGAAGATATAATCGGTCCGGAAGAAATTAAAAGTATAATGCAAGCTTTCCATCACACTTTATATCCCACGTAGGCCTTCCTCCTTTCCTTAGCGGGCATCAAGCCAAATCCTACATGCTGGCGCACTGAGGCTGCCCTATTTTCACTGGCCGACGTTTTACAGCCAAGATTGTCGGCAGATGTATCGCTCGGATTGGGCCATCTTTGTGGTGACAATGTCTGTTTCCGCCCCGACGACCGCACACTTGGACAATAACATTCCGTTATCCCTAGGACTCCAAGGACTCCCAGGTATTCGCTCACGGGCTGCCACTATATCTGCTCAATGTTGTTCAGCAGCAGCCAGGTCCATGCCAAGCGATATAACTAGCACCACTGATTACTTCCAAGTAATGAAGGCCAGCGCTATACTGGCCGCAGTCGCCTTGCTAAAGGGGGACATCAACAAAGCGGTTGCTAAATTCCCCGCGGCGTTCAAATCGTAGGTCCTGGCTATGGAGCCGCCCGCTGGGGAGGCTTGCACAAAGTCAAGCCTGCCAGCAAGGTCTTGCCGGATCCGGAAAATTGACATCGAGTCCGAAGTCCCATCCGGTGGATACTGGTCTGTGGTTCCATTGAAGCGAGCATCACGGCGGTTACTCACAATGAGAAAGTCGCCGTCGGGACTCACTCTGATCTCACCCGTGATTCCCTTTCCTCCGGTGGCAGGTGTCGGCGTTCCAGGTTCCAGCGAGGAATATGTACCATTGGACAGTTCATCAAGCTGAAGGCCCCCTAGGTTCGGTAGATATGTCACCCGGTACGCGGTGATGGTTCCGGTTATCTCAGCAGCAAGGTAGAAGACGTAACTCGCGACGCCATCTGGGAATAGAATCGGCTCTTGTGTAAACACACCGTGTCGAGGCCCGGAGCCCGGGGTGGCGTTTAATGCTGGGCGTTCATCCAATAACAGAGTTTCGTGATTTACCGCGTACACACGCACAAGGTCCGCTCCGAGATCAATCGCAAACACATACTGGCCCAGCGGGTCTGTCCGGGCCTCGTGGATGTGCGGTGCCGCCTGGCGATCCCCAGCTGGCCCCGGGCTGGGCAAGGTGTATGTAAATGTCTGTAAGGGCTTGAGGGTGCCGTTCGAAGCAGTGACATCCTATATCTATTTCACATGATCTTCTAACTGAGCGTGAAAACAGTAGGAAAAAAAAGGTAAGAAAAACATACAACAGCTGGGATTCGCATGTGGTCACCCACCATACTACTAACCAGCCGGCGTGTGGCTTAAGTACGGCTGAGCGGACGGGAAGCCCTGTTTTCCACACCCTGTGGTCGTATGTACCAGATACAACTAAAGTATGGAATATAGGAGGTGCAGTTGCATTGAGTAGTCTATTCACATTCAACCGGCAACTTACGGAGTACTTCACTGATGAAGGAAATAATATGCAGTGTGTTCTTTGTCCTTGCAGCTTTGGCCACCGCAAATTAATATACAGCGGGTCCTGACATTTTAGAGGTGGTCAGATTCCTGCTTAGTCATGCTTTGATAGACACCACCGGAGCTCTCAAACTATGACGATCGGTGGCCTTGGCCTTGGTAACCAGCACAGGCACCCTGCTTCACGGGCGCCACCTTTGCAATATGCAAGATCCTGATACTCCGTCTGGAGAGTCCGTACATGAAGCGCAAGGCCGGGGCTTTCCACGCACAAGACGTGCGCCACTCAAATCGCTGGGCAGCCGTCGACATGCCTGCGACCGCTGTCGTAGGCAGAAACTGAAGGTAGAGGCAGCGCATATATTTTATATTTGTAGGACAACTGGTTACTGAACGGGTTTCTTTCAGTGCGATGTCGAAAAGCCATGCTCTCTATGCCTCCGGTCTGGCTTTCGCTGTGAGACGACATCAGCCCCGTTGCGGTGAGTTGTTCGTCTAGACGGCTGGGTGTATGAGGTGGCTTATTCCCGACTGTAGGAAGTCTAAAAGATCAACAAAAGATATGGATGGGCGCCGCAGAAGCGTGCAACATATCGGACTGCCCGCAACCTCAAGGTCAAACTCTCGAGCTCTCGATAGTCGAGCGTCGTTGAACCAAGCTCGGACAGACGCGCCGGACACTGGCAAGCAACCTGGGCCTGTCCAGCAGCCACATAGATATGTCCAAGCATCCGCAGTTGAATTAACAGATGAGGTATTCTGCCGCTTTCCGCGAGAATCAATTTTATATTAACTGATTAGCTATTTCATCTGCACGATCAAGGATCGGCCAATTCACCTACAACGCACAGCAACACTTCCGCCCTTCCCGGTGGGACATTCCTCCATAGTCGCATATCTGACGACCGAGATGATGGGAAGACCAGCCTTTCTTCCCTCTTCCCTGGGCTAGTTGTTCCATCCCGTCCAGTCTGTGACGCCCTGCTCCAGTCCTACTGGAGGTCCGCGCATTGGTTCATGATGCTGTTCTATAAGCCTTCGTTTGAACGCGAGTATAGGCAAATCATTGGTGATCAACACGTGGCTACTCAGCAGAGGGGCATAGCAGTGCTGATTCTGATGGTCCTTGCCATAGGGGCAAGGTATGCCTCTGACGAGGAGCGCTCGAAAGTCGGCATATCTAAGGAAGAGCTGTCCTCACTCCAGAGAGATCTGCTCGACCAGATTCGCTTGCACTATTTTGATGTTCTGGACACTGGAGCCGTGGAATGCGTTCAGCTATGCATCCTGCTGAGCACCTACTACCTCTACAATGGCATGCCGAACCTAGCATTGCCTATACTTGGTGCGGGAATCCACAGTGCGCAGGCACAGGGCCTGCACAAGGAGAGTCTTTGGGGCTCCGCAAGTGAGGTTGTTCTCGAAGTCCGCAAGCGAACTTGGTGGGCTCTATATGTCCTCGACAGGTGCCTTGAAGTCAAGTGCTTGGTCATACTCTAGCTAACTATCTATCAGGTTCGCTTCAATGACCTATGGTCGACCGCCCTCAGTTAATGACGATTTCTGCGCTGTGAGCATGCCCCGAGATATGGATGACATATTGACTGTGCATCCGTTGCTGAACCATGCGGGCCATTCTCCAACACCGGTCACACTGGGTTCGTATCAACGGCACAAATTCAATCTATACACCATTGCAACCCTCGTCATTCGCAATATCCATAATGTGCACGTCTCTAGTTCGGAGACTGCAATGAACCAAGCCGCAGAAACCAATGCCAAGCTGGTGGACTGGTTTGACCGACTGCCCGTGGAATTAAGGCTGGAGCACAATGTCGATTTAGACATGGGCAGTTTGACAAGTGCCGAGGCTGAGGTCTGCCAGTTGTTTCAACTACAGGCGCTGGCCCTTCAGCTGGCCTATGATAACATCCAAATACTCTTACACCGGCCTTTTATCCAATGTACTCGCCGCTTACCTGTGCGTACGTCTTCCGGCTTGACCGAGTCCGACGGCCGCCCAACAAGCTTTGAACAATGCAAGCACTCTGCTCGCCGCACCTGCAGCATCCTGCCACGCTATGCAAACCTTCTCCATGTAGCCCAAATGACGCATGCCGCAGCATACATCGCCATTCAAAACTTCACTGCCGGGGTGACCATGGCCATGGTAGCGCTGTCCGACCCAGGCTCAGAACAATCCTTCGACGCCAAACGAGGTGTCGCGAATTCAATAAAGCTGCAAAAGACACTCGCTGCATCATCCATAGTTCCCTCACAGACGGTCCGGGTCCTGGAGGGGCTGTTCCAACTAATGTTCAAGCGTGAAATGCAGGCATTGCTGGGCAATCCGCCTCTGGAATTGGATTGTCCCAGCCCAGCACCAGACCAGCCTCATCCATCTGACAGTAATAGTATGCATGTTCCAGCTCCTATGGGGCGTCGATTCACCCACAGAGCGTCGCGTGGGGGCCAGGACAACCCAGGGCTACTATCAGGCATCATTGACCCCAACGACCACGCCGCGATGAACCGTGATCTGGCTCAAGATGCTCCCGGCTTATCATTCTATCCGAGGATTGGCCAGGCACTAGAATCAGTGCAGCAAGGTACGTTTCACCTAAAATGCACTTAGTTAATATTACGCTCCATATGCGAGTGTCAAGAAAATCTAGCGTCCGCTGATCATTGTGGCCTACAGTATTATGGGAGAATTCCGATCCCACAGCCCATGGAGGAAGTTATGGTTATGTCCCGGGGACGTACAACTCCCATCCTTATATGTGCGAACCGCCGGGGCCGGGGCCGGGCCCGTTTGTAGGGAATATTGCAGAAGAAACCAACCGCTTTCCTCAGCCGAATCCACCGGCCTCAATGGCTGACCCTGACCCTGCAAGCCAGGATCTGAATATCCTGAATACCTGCTTCCTCAGTCAGAGCTGGCTATGGAACCAGCCGGACTTTGATGGTTTGCGAGAACTATAGATTTGTTTCTATGACACGAGAACTTTGTGGTTTTGAGGAAAAGAAAATAATATTCGGTTTTGATAATTGGACCGTACATGCGGAAACCGGAACACTGGAATTATTAAACAACACAGGGCAATAGTATTTATACCAGAGATTCGACCAGAACAATGCCCACGGAGATCTGAGATACGCCTTCACCGAATAAACTGATCCACAAAACCAGCCCCAAACCCAACCTCCTCATAATGTTTCTTCGCACTAGCCAGCTTCGAGAAAACATCCTCCACCCCCAACGGAACACCCATAGGGTCAACATAGATATACGCCCCAGTGACATGAAACAGCGTAACCATCTCCTCCACGCCATCCGGCACCTCAAGCGTATGGATATCACCAGGTGGCTCAAAGGCATGGCTCCCCTCGGTAGCCCACCACTCATGCTCGAGATAATGCCACACTCCGCGCAGGACTGTGGCGTGGACAGGTCCCGAGTGACGGTGGCGGGATAAAATTCCGGACCGGCGTACGCGGAGCAGATTGACGAAATACCCCTGGGTGACGTTGAACAGGATGGGTCGGAACCAGACGTCTGGGCCTTGGGGGACCCAGAGTCGCTCGTCGAAGTCGAGATTGAGGATGTTGGGGACTACGAGGTCTGAGGGGACGTTGGGGAGAGGCTGGCCCTGGTAGGGGATCGCTTCGCCCTTTGGTCGGGAATCGGCGGGGGCGGAAGTCATGGTGGAATTTATCCTGGGAGGACGAAGCAGGCTGTAGAGACGAGTATCTTGCAATTTCAAAATAGATTTGGGAGCGAGAATAATCGCCTCTATCAGAATTCTTTATATATTCGACCAGACGCTACATTGGGCCAATCAGGAGGTATATATTTCCTGGTCACTTAGTCCGGTGGAAGCTCAGGGTTCCACTTACCGTACGGTACCACTCCGGTCGTTGTCCACCGGGGTCAGATTTCTGTATTATGAGCAAGGTATACAGGACGGCAGACTCTTCTATTAATATATCTATCAAAGTTAAATTTCTTGCCTACCATACTGTTATTCAATCTTCAGTGTATCGTCTCACAACATACATCACTTGCCCACTGACAACATATTCTCACCATAAGATAGTCATCTGTACAGAAGCTACAAGCGGTATTGGTCAAATTTGTGTAAATCTCTTGTAATTGCAGGTGCAGATATTGTCTCTATTCAGATTCCCAAATATGTCCTCCCCAGTTCGACATATAGGCATGCTCTTTCTTGTTTAAGTGGAAAGCATGTTCCTAATTGTCGTTTCAAACGGCTCCGGTTCACGGCCTAGTATTCTCGCCAAATTCGGGGTAACTGCTGCACACTCGCCATCACGGATCCCATCAAAAGCAGTCGCCCAGAGAGGCGCCCAGTTGCCACCGCCATACGTGAGACCATTCTGGACCTGTTGTTGTTTGACGTACTCGTCCACATGTACCTGGCGGACCTTGATTGGCATCTTCAGCACGCGGCTGAATACATCCGCTGTTTCATTGAGCGACCAAGCCCGAGGGCCAGAGAGGAGGATGGTATTGTTTAAATAAGGAAAAGCAGCAGGATCTCGGGCGTGTTGTGCAATGAGTTTTGCGGTTGCTTCACCCAGCTCGTCTTGCTTGGCCCATGCAAGGCCAGGAGCGGAGCCGTTGTGCGGGATACGAATCTCATTAGAAGGAGCCTTCAGATCGAAGAAGGCAGTGTAGAGTGGGAAGGACTCCGAGTATAGCCCTTGGCGAACGACCGTGTACGTGAACTGCGGGTCCTGGGCATGGAGCTGGGCTAGGTATTTCTCCGTGGCAAGGTGGGCAAGCATAACTTGGGCCTTGGTATTGAGATCTCCATCACCGGCGAATGCAAGAGACGAGTAGAAGATGTGCTTAACGCCGCTCTTTCGAGCCGCATCGATCGCGGCTTTATGGACCTATGGAATTAGTTAGCACCTAGGCGTCGGGACTATAGCATGGGAATGTAAATTATACCGTGAACCGATGCTCGTTTTGAATACTGGCATAGGAGATCAGGTTTAGAGAGGAAATTCCGTCAAAGGCGTGGTCAAGTGTCTGGGCATTGTCATAATCGGCTTGACGAACAATGGCTCCAGCGGCTTCCTCTTTGTAGAGCTTCTCTGGACTGCGAGCGACGAGAACCACTTCATTGCCTGGGACTAAGTCAAGAAGGTGGCTCAGGGTACTGCCTCCGAGGCCTCCAGAGGCCGGGAATATGCCGAGTTTGTGTGCCATGACTGAATCAATGTGGATTTGTAAATAGTAAATCAATATAGCTTATAGCCTATGGCCCTTCTTTATAGCCAGAAATTCAGAATGAGGCTTTAAGTCTCCGGTGCGGATGAATTAGAAGTAGTTGAGTTCTTTACATGATCCGCATCTTTTCCGGTGGAACTGCGGCAATAATTAGTCAACGCTTCATACCTCAACTTTGTGTGAGATCATCGACACATCTACAGTTCCTCACATAGAAAGCTTTCCAGTCCACTGTGGCGCAGAACTAATGAGATCCGACTCCGGTGGACTCGGACGTCGAAAAGCGGGAACTAAACAAGCTTCTCGGAGCGCATATTTGACAATATACTTGGATTATAAATGCATCGAGATTGGTTTAAAGAGAGCACAAGTCGGCGATTAATCTAATTTCATTATCCCGGTTCAAGATGCCCTGCTACGCAAACGTTGACGAAAGTGCCATTGTCGAGATCCCCAATGAGCCAGCCACCGGTGTTAGTACCTCACCCTGTGTACAGCACAGCGCTGACTTCTACCAGGTCTCATATTTCACACCCAAACAACACCCACCTGCCGGTACAGCTGTTTCGCCAGACGAGGGCAACCCGAATTTGCCAAAGCTGTTTGCACCCTTACGGATAAGAGGGCTCGAACTGCACAATCGCATTCTCGTACGTCCCTTTTCGATTGCTGACGTTTGAAAATAACTAATAGTCAAAGCTCTCCCCACTGTGCCAGTATTCTGCCGAAGACGGACACCACAATGATTGGCATTTCGCTCATCTCGGTGGTATCATATCACGGGGACCGGGGTTATCATTTGTAGAGGCTACTGCGGTCACACCCAATGGCCGCATTACCCCGGAGGATTCCGGCCTCTGGAAAGAATCCCAGGTTGCGCCGCTGCGAAGGATCGTGGAGTTTGCGCATGGTCAGGGCCAGCGTATTGGCATTCAGCTGGCACATGCCGGGCGCAAAGCAAGCACTGTCGCACCCTGGTTGAGTATGGCCCGTGGCCCTGGCCCTGGCGCCTCCGTGAAATCGGTACATTCATTGTCTTTTCTTTACTCTAGAAGATTCAGTCTAACTATTTTATTTCATGAAGGTTAATGGCTTCGAGAATGAAGGGTTTGCACCGGTATGACATTGTCCCTGCGCTCCTGACAGACGCAAAGATCCTAATCGACTGATGTTTCTCAACAGCGCCACGGCTGGCCAGACGACGTGTGCGCTCCCAGCGCTATCGCTTACAAGGACAAGAACATTATTCCACGCGAGATGTCTTATGGCGAAATCCAATCACTGGTAGAGGCATGGGCCAAAGCAACCGAAAGAGCCGTACGGGCAGGATTTGACGTGCGTTCACCAGTACCGTTGGGCGTGTATATCTTATTAATCGCAGATAATCACAGGCCATCGAGATCCACGGCGCTCACGGATACCTGATCCACGAGTTTCTCTCACCAGTATCCAACAAACGCACCGATGACTACGGAGGCTGCTTCCAAAATCGAATCCGGTTTGCACTGCAGATTGTGGATGTCTCTCGGCAGAACATGCCCGAGGATATGCCCCTTTTCTTCCGTGTCAGCGGAACCGAGTGGCTGGAGCACCTCCAGAGTGAGCCGAGCTGGGATGTCAATGAGACTATCCGACTAGCTGAAGTGCTAGCAAGTCGAGGCGTGGATGTTCTCGATGTCTCAAGTGGAGGAAATGACCCAAGACAGAAGATTATCGGTGGACCTGGATACCAGACGCCGGCTGCTCTGCAGGTGAAGCGAGCCCTTGGCAACCAGCTTCTCGTGGGAACTGTTGGGGCGATTACCTCCGGTACCCAGGCAAATGGCCTGTTGAACAGTGGCCTCGATATGGCCTTTGTTGGACGGCTGTTCCAAAAGAACCCCGGCCTGGTCTGGCAGTTTGCGGAGGAGCTTGATGTCGACGTCAAGTCGGCAAATCAGATCCATTGGGGCTTTGCTGGACGTCGAAAGTGATCACCCGCGGCGCGGATTGATATCTATATATAGATTAGAAAGACTGTTAGTGGTCCAGGATATTACCCTCCTTATAAGCTAAGGTCTGATAATATCATAGGCTCTAACCTGGTAAGGATAGTAGAAATACAGCCTCTGCAAGAGCTTTCAACCCTCAGCTGTTAGTGAACAGGTTATGCCTTGACAAGCAGCTATATCTATTTCATATGATCTTCTAACTGAGTGTGCAAACAGTAGAAAAATAGAAAGCAAAAACATACAACAGCTGGGATTCGCATGTGGTCACCCACCATACTACTAACCAGCCGACGTGTGGCTTAAGTACGGCTGAGCGGACGGGAAGCCCTGTTTTCCACACCCTGTGGTCGTATGTGCTGGACTGAGTTAAACAACAGTTTATATATGCGATAGTCAGGCGAGTGGAGTCGTTAATGCTGGTAAAAGTAATATAAAACCATATGACAACCGGATTAGGGCTAGTTCTGCCATGCTTACATCCAGCCAGTCCCGGCCAGCCCTAAAAAGTAAAAACTGATTCTACAGTCTTTTATTAATTGTTCACAGCTAAGAGTATTCTATTCTAGAATAGACAAGCCTAAACACCGCGCCTAACAGCACGGTGCCTATTATGGGTTGGTCTACTGTCTAGGGTATATGTTGTCTAAATCTTGTTCCTGGTCGGGTCGTGGCTGGCCTAGTTAGGCCCGTGCCGGCATTGCGTAAACCCTAAGTCACTGACCACCCTTCCAGATTGCATGGATTATAACCGGAGAAATATTCCCTAAGCATGTCCGATCCAATAATTTATGAATATCGTCAGCCAGAGTGTCAGCCTGAGCCAGGTTCTTCATTTATTTGTCCGGGGGGGAAGTATTGCTCAGTGCTTGACCGGATCTCACATGCTTTTGTGCCAAGCGCGCCAGTGTTTGAAGTGATTGACCCAGTAGCCAATGTTAATATATGACTTGTAAATAGCGGAGATTAAGGTGTCAGCTAATCCTGTCTTTCTGCAGTGTCGAATATGCCACCGGTCATTCGTTTCAGGATTATCCGCAGCCCCATTTCTTAATTAATCTACTTTGGATCAGTGACTGCCGCTTACTCGGGTTACAGATATCCTGCAAGAGATGATCTTGGACGCGGTGCAGATAGGCGACTCGCATGTCGAGACGCCCTTGCAGGCTTGATGGAGGACTGGAATGCATCGAAATGAGGGTAGAATGCGTGAAAGGGATGGGTTCGTCAGCCAATACTATAAATGCGCACTCCAGGGCTGTCGGCAGTCAGGTATCATATGCTCTAGAAAGATGTACCTGCACTTGTAAATCCGCCGTCTGCGTCATAGGATAACGCTCCAAGGGCCACTTACCTCGCCATGTGGTCATGTTGTGGCCTGGCCGGCCCTTCCGAGATTAAATTCCTAAATGATAAACATCTCCGAGTTACATCGCAGCGTCTCGGCCCGACAAAAGGCCAATCCCATGATTTTATCCTGCCAGGGCAGCATGATCGACTCTTGGCTAACGAGTTTCGCTCCACACTGGGCGCAGATCCCCGCACTCTGCAGTCTCAGAGGCTGCGGGGTCTCCACACTTTCCTGATTCTCCTCCAGGACTTTCGGCCCATTATCGGGGCGGTGCTCGCTCTATGAGGAGAGATTTACAGGGTAGATGTCTGAAGGATTAGCAACCTATGCAAGGGGGTATGGCAAGCAATCTCAAGATCTCGGAGCGCCCGGCTGCGCAGAAGGAATCAGCAATCATTTGGAGATCCAAATATAAAAGGGGTCAGCATCCTCCGGTATTGCATTCAGATCATCAGCAGAAGCTGCTCCAGTCTTTGATAAGTTTTCGCCGGAATCATGAAGCTGGCCCGCACCCTGACAGCCCTTCTACTCCCCCTGGTATCTATACACACTGTATCAGCGGCGGATGTGGAAGCATGGAAATCCCGCAATATCTACTTTGCCCTAACTGATCGCGTTGCTCGTGGGAGCGACGACACCGGTGGAGATGCTTGTGGCGACCTTGGAAGCTACTGTGGTGGAACTTTCCAGGGCTTGGAATCCAAGCTCGAGTACATCAAGGGGATGGGCTTTGATGCAATCTGGATCACCCCTGTTGTTGCTAGTGAGTTACTCACGGTAGTCCCTCGGGCTGCTCTGTTATCGACGACGCAATGGCTGATCGTGTTGTGATTTCTACAGATGCGGAAGGTGGATATCATGGATACTGGGCGCAGGACCTCTACAGTATCAATGAGAACTATGGCACGGCTGATGATCTCAAAAGTTTAGTTAGTGCTGCTCATGACAAGGTACGTATACTTTCTAGCCGGTCTAAGGGGGAAGTACTAAATCTTCAAAACAGGGAATATATGTCATGGCAGACGTAGTTGCCAACCACATGGGATCGCCCATCAGCGATAACAAGCCGGAGCCATTGAACCAGGAGAGCTCCTACCATTCCACCTGCACAATCGACTATTCAAGCCAAGACAGCGTCGAGACCTGCCGCATTGCAGAAGACCTACCCGATGTGAACACCGAGAGTTCCGAGATCCGGACCCTCTTCCAGGAATGGATCGCCTGGCTCGTCGAGGAATACAGCTTCGACGGCCTGCGCATTGACACCGTGAAGCACGTCGAAAAGGACTTCTGGTCCGCCTTCTCCGAGGCTGCTGGGGTCTACACCATCGGCGAAGTCTGGGACGGCGACCCTGCCTACCTCTCCGGCTACGCAGACAGCATGGACGGCCTGCTCAACTACGCAGTCTACTACCCCGTGAACAGCTTCTACCAGCAAACAGGCCCCGCCCAGGATATAGTCGACATGCACGGGCAAATCGACAACGCGTTCCCCGACCCCAGCGCCCTAGGCACGTTCATAGACAACCACGACAATGCGCGCTGGCTGAGCGTCAAGAACGACAAGACGCTTTTGAAAAACGCACTCGCGTACGTGGTTCTCGCCCGCGGAATCCCGATTATCTACTACGGTACTGAACAGGGGTACGCGGGCGGCAACGACCCCGCAAACCGTGAGGATCTATGGCGCAGCAACTTCAGCACCGACGCGGACTTGTACAAGGCGATATCGCTGCTGTCGGCGGCAAGGAAGGCTGCTGGCGGGCTCGCTGACGACGACCATGTCCATCTGCACGCCGAGGAGTCGGTATACGCGTGGAGTAGGGCCGGTGGAGACCTCATTGTCGTCACGTCCAACGGGGGGTCTGGATCTGAGGTTGAGCCCTGCTTTGACTCGAAGAAGCCTGGTGGGACGTGGACGAATACCTTTGGAAATGGGACGTTCACTGCTGATGACGGCGGGCAGGTCTGTGTCGCGATTTCTAATGGTGAGCCTGCCGTGCTGGTTGCGGACGCTTAAGCAGATGGCTTCTCTACCCGCCTAGCTGCACCGGGTCTTGTTCTATTCAGTTGTACCATGTTCTCATTTCTCAAGCCTGCCCCTACTCACATCATGTAACGGCATTATGTTTGGGGTATCCTTGTCATCTGCCTATATCTACCTTGCCTATAACTGAAAATAATTGAGCCAATCCCTCCCTTCCTTCCTTTTTTGGCATGCTAGTTATACTTGCAGTGTAAACTTGGTCTGTTTTTAATGCAATGTTGATGTTGAATAAAGTACATTTAAGTTATAAATTTTGCCTGCACTCAGTAGCCAGACAAATTATATTTAGTTACATCGTGTTTAAATAGAGTGCCTCCTTCTACCCCGCTGTTGTTAGAATTCAGCCAGAATAACACTACCGGACGTTAGAAGCAGGAGACAGAAAATAAATCTGCGGCGGGATTGGGGAGCGACTTACTGCTGTCTTTTAATGAAATTATGTAGATCTTTGTATAATGATCCGGAAGCTCGCGGCTGCCAGGGAATCTTTTACAGCTTTCAAAGAGTAAATATATCAGTCTCGCTGCAGGTATCTTAGGGTGAGGAACATGATCTTTGGAGATCCAGAGTAAGATTTTCCAGGCAGGCTATCTTCTATTTAATAAAAGCGCAGGCTTAGCACTGAACCAGTTAAGTTGTTAATAAGGGCCTAGTAATAACTTGATTTTCATCTGATTTTAATCAAGGACATTATTATGGAAAAACTCAAATGACCAAATTGCGTTCTAGATCAAGTATGTCATAGCGGAAGAACTGTGGTACGTAGACGGTGCAGGGGTTCAGTGAGTGTTCCCTTTTATCCGGATCGGACACCGTATCTTGGCGGAAGTAGCGTGTTCGCGATGTCGACCGAACTTGTTACAGAGTATAGGCTCTATGTTTTGCCTGAATTTGCATAGTGCAGCGCTTGGCTTCTCGGCACCATCTCACATGGCAGCGCAATGTAATCCAAGATGACCCGAGTTATTAGCTGTGGGCGCTGTATATCCAGTCCCGCAAACTTCCGGCCATATATGGGACGCCCAACAAGCCAGCCAGCCTTGTCCAATAATCAAGTGGTCGGCACCAGACCCGGAGCTTTTAAACCCAGCGTTATCTCATCCACTGCGCGCAGCTGGTTCCATCACCATCCCCCGCACCATCACATCCAATAATATGGGCATTTACACTCGGCTACCCGACGGCATCAATGAGGTCGACATCATTGTCGCCGGTGGTTTGTTCATCTACCTCTTCTACTCATCATGAGGTTATACTAACAAGCTCCTCTCTCGTTAGGCGGTCTCGCGGCGTGCGTCGTTGCTTCCAGGCTCGCCGATGCCGACCCGTCGCTGTCCATCCTCGTAGTAGAGGGCGGGCAGAATAATCAGGGCAACCACTCAATTGCGTTCCCCCTCCTTTTCCCAACTGCCCTGCTTCCCACCAATGCTGCAACCCTGTTATACAAGGGAAATGCCGAGCCACAGTTGGACAACCGCGAAATGACCGTCCCAGCCGGTGGTGTTCTGGGCGGAGGTTCGTCTATCAACTTTATGATGTACAGTCGTGCTCAACGCCATGATTGGGATTCGTGGGCCACTCCCGGATGGACCGCAGATGAAATGATCCCTTTCTTAAAAAAGGCAGGTTAATAGATTGCTAAAGATGCGCTCTGTGGCCCTTGCGGCCTTGTCATTTTCTACTACAGTGTTGACTAACCCGCCATTTACTTGTTGTAGTTTGAGACATATCATGGCCCTGGCCCTAATTCTGTTCATGGAAAAGATGGCCCTATTGTTGTGTCCCAGGGAACGTTCTGCTCTGAGCGTGTGACAGATCAATTCATTGCTGCCGCCAACGAGGTAGGATATCCGACGGTCAAGGATCTTCAAGACCTCGACACCAACAACGGCGTTCAACGTGCCCTCCGCTTTGTCGGCACAGATGGCCGCCGCCAGGATGCCGCCAGTAACTACTTGCATCCGAGGCTGGAAGATGGAGCACACCCAAACCTCCACGTCCTTGTTGAGACCAAGGTTATCAAGATACTGTTCGAGGGCAAACGAGCCGTGGGTATTGAGTTCAAGCCAAACCCTGCCTTCCAAAATGACAACGCCAATGTCCAAAGAGTCAAGGCCAGGAAGCTTGTAATTGGTTCCTGTGGCGCTCTCGGGACCCCATTGCTTCTCGAGAGGTCCGGCCTCGGCGACGAAGCCGTTCTCAACAAGGCCGGCGTCCCTGTTGTCGCCCATATCCCTGGAATCGGCCAGAACTACCAGGACCATCATCTCTTGGTTCAACCATACTACAGTGCCTTGGAGCCAAGCGAGACATTTGATGCCCCCCTGGCCGGTAGAATTAACATAGACGAGTTAATCAAATCAAATGCGCCAATCATGGGGTGGAATGGCCAAGATGTCTCCTGCAAGCTGCGTCCCACGGAGGCCGATGTCGCTGCCCTTGGACCTGAATTCGAGGCGGCATATGCAACGGACTATCTCTCCACCCCCAACAAGCCCCTGGCGCTACTGGCTTTGCTGGGCGGCTTCCCCGGTGATCCGTCCAGCGTTGAGCCAGCACAATACCTCGCAACCACTACGTTCACCGTCTACCCCTACTCCCGAGGCTACGTCCACATCACAGGCCCAGATCTCGAGGCGGATATCGCGTTTGAAACTGGATTCTTGAACAGTGAATTGGATGTCAAGAAGCTCATTTGGGCGTACAAGAAGCAGCGAGAAATCGTGCGCAGAATGGATGTTTACCGCGGAGAGCTTGCTGGCGCGCATCCGCCGTTTGCTGAGGATTCAGCCGCGGCTCTTGTCAAGCTGGACAAGCCAAATGACAAGAATATCGCTGACATCCAATACACTGCAGAGGACGACAAGGTCATTGCGGGCTGGGTGTGCAAGAATGTCAGCACCACCTGGCATTCGCTGGGTACTTGCAAGATGGGCGCGCTGGCCGACGGCGGCGTGGTTGATGCCGACCTCAATGTTCATGGCATTGAGAGCCTGAAGCTCGTGGACCTGAGCATCGTTCCTCAAAATATCGGGGCAAACACGGCCACCACTACATATGCAATTGGTGAGAAGGCAGCTACCATCATCTTGAAAGATCTTGGGCTTGCTGTTAGCCAGTGAGCTGCCGCGCA
This sequence comes from Aspergillus puulaauensis, assembly GCF_016861865.1. Classification (NCBI taxonomy): domain Eukaryota; kingdom Fungi; phylum Ascomycota; class Eurotiomycetes; order Eurotiales; family Aspergillaceae; genus Aspergillus; species Aspergillus puulaauensis. The sequence goes on from NC_054859.1 coordinate 1,996,099, forward strand.
ATAAGGATATACTGCTTTAGATTACAAGGCCGGATGTGTTAGTAATACTGCACTTTTCCCCCACCTGAATATTCTGCTTTGAACTATTAATATAGCTAATCATTAAGTGGTAAGTACATTATGTACTGAGAATTCCCCAGCGCCTTCAGAATTCCGATCAGTTGCATGGTTCATGGTTCATGGGTTTTTGGACTTACCAAGTATCTTAATTTTGTCCTCAAACTAAACCCTTTTGGTCATGACAGCTACAGCCTTTCTTGGATAGATATTCGCCTGAAAGTAATTAATCTTATAATAAAGCTGACTGACACCACGCCCTTGTCTCCGTAAAGCGAGAAGAGGTCGCCCTCGAAAATACAACTCTACTGAAGAAAGAAAAGTATCCAGGACCGCCAACAGCGGGACCAGCGCCAGTCCACGCGCGCGGTAAATACTCAGATCCAGACAGGGTGACGCAGACTCGGGCGCGTCACTCTCATTTCTTGCTGGCAGCCTGAACAAAGACCAACTGGCATGGATGCCCGCGCCAGCCGCGAAATTAGATAATCGAAGGATTTAACTAAAAGAGCTCCAGCGAACCAGGGATCTTTTCTCCCTCCTGCGTGTTGGACGACTTCGGTCAATATGACACTGCAGTTTTTGGCAGGGTTAACATTCAACAAGGTGTTCCAGGCTGCAAAAGGCCTCAATAACACTGTTCTCAGCGACCCACATGTCCCGAAGCCAGGTTTACAAGGGAAATGGGTGATCATCTCTGGCTCCAACAATGGTGTTGGACTGGAGGCGGCCAAGTTATTCGCGGAATGGGGAGCAAACCTGATCCTGGCCTGCCGCGATCCACCTGAGGGACTCGGCGAACTTCATCCCACAGCAGCCGTGAAAGAATGCAAGCGTCTTGCCGAGGCGCAGGGCCATATCTCAACAATACAATGGTGGCAGATAGATATGGCAGATTTCAAAACTGTCGAGGCTTTTTGCGAAAGATGGCTGGAGAGTGACCGCGCTCTGGATATCCTGTGCAACAATGCGGGATCCCCATCTACCGCTAAAACCCGAATGACGAAGGATGGATACCAGCTAGTCCACCAAGTCAACTTCTTATCTCATGTGCTACTTACCCTCCCACTCCTACCCTCTCTGGGGCGCAGCGCGGATCCCCGAATAGTGTGTACCACATCATGCGCCCATCATTTCGGGGTCTTCGATCTAGATCATTTCAATGGTGGCCAAGAAATGAGAGGGAACGATTACCACAACAACAAGCTATATTTGCAGATATGGCTCACAGAGCTGCAGCTCCGTTGCCTTAAGCGCCCAGAGTACTCTCATATCAGAATCAACGGAGTCCATCCCGGGTTTGTCGCTTCGGGAATCTGGCACACGCACGACATGAAAAGCAACGACATCTCGATGCGAGCTCTTGCGTTCTTCTTACGTTATATCGCTATCACTCCGCAACAGGGTAGTCTGGCAATTACAAATGCGGCAACCAGCCCGGAGTGTGGGCGAACTACTAGTGGTGGGAAATATGTCAATCGCATTTGGGAAGCGCCGCCACATTCCTATTGTCACGACTCAGATGCACGGTTCAAATTGTGGATTAAGCTGGATGAGGTCCTCCATCTCCGGGAGAAGGGTCTTCTTGAGGTTCTCGCTCTTTGATCTACTGCTTTGTTACTAGTAGTTGATCAAAATGTCTTCAGCTCGACAGTTATTTCACCAGCCATCACTTATCAGTCCGACTACAATTCACAATTGTTATATTGATATCCAAATGCCTCAACGCCTACTAAATTTGGGTATCATATTTCAATATCTGAATCTCCTAAAACCGGAACTTTGTCTGTCAACTCGGTGATGCCTCCCCTAGACAAGTCGTGGGAGATCAATTCATGCAATTTTCTACTAGTAGCAAGGTAAGATACGAATCTGTGCGACTTACATGTCCATCAGGGGATGACTGTGCTGCCTTTACATAAGTAATATTCTTACTATATTATTATTTATTTTATTCATATTTATCTAAGACTTGGTGTCTAGTATCTCTAAAAGCAATAATATACTCAGGGCTTGTTATAACGTAATTCCCGGTCGGTTCGTGTATCCCGGTCAGCTCGTGCAACTCTAAAAAATCAAACGCGTCAACCACCCACCAACTTCAACTAGCCACCATGCCACGAAAAGCGCGTAAAACGAAGCAAGAATCAATCGAGCAAGAGGGCAGAATTCAATGCGCTATTAACAATTTAAAAAATCAAAAAATATCGAATACTCGTCAAGCTGCATTGATTTATAATCTACCTCCTCAAACCCTACGTGATCGATTAAAGGGACTTCAATCTCGACCAGAACTCCGCAACCACACGAGTAGGCTATCTGAGAGACAAGAGGATGCATTAATAGCATGGATAGTATCACTTGATATACGTAGCGCTGCCCCAAGGCACTTCCAAGTACAAGAGATGGCCAATACTATCCTAGGTGCTGATTCCGCCACCCCCCCTAAGCCAGTAGGAAAGAATTGGGTAACAGAGTTTACCAAACATCGCCCGGAGATAAAAAGCAGATTTGCTAGAAAGATTAATCGCCAAAGAGCACTGTGTGAAGATCCGAAGGTCATTAGTGCTTTTTTCAACGAGTTGCAGAAGGCTAAAGATCAGTATGGTATTATAGATGAAGATATCTATAACTTTAATGAAACTGGGTTTGCTATGGGACTTATTGCAACAACAAAGATGGTTTCTAGAGCGGGAATGCCTGGCAAACCATGGCTTATACAGCCAGGGAATCAGGAATGGGTTACAACTATCGAATACATTAATTCAAGAGAGTGGTCAATACCCTCCACCATTATCTTCAAGGGAAAGGTTCATATTAAGGGATGGTTCGATGAAGCAGCAATCCCAGGAGATTAGAGAGTTAAAATAAGCGCCAATGGATGGACTACAGACATAATCAGCCTATGTTGGCTTCAAAAAGTCTTTATTCCAGCTACAAATAGGCGTACAAGAGGGGGGTATCGACTTCTTATTCTGGATGGCCATGGAAGCCACCTAACGCCTGAATTTGATATAACATGCAAGGAAAATAATATTATAGCAATCTGCATGCCTACCCATTCATCTCACCTTCTGCAACCTCTGGATGTTGGTTGTTTTAGCCCTTTAAAGAGAGCTTATGGCAAGCTTATCGAGCAGAAAGGGCGCCTGGGATACAACCATATTGACAAGCTGGATTTCTTAAAGGCTTATCCAGCAGCTCATAAAGAGGTCTTTACTATGGAGAATACTAAAAGCAGATTCAGAGCAACTAGGATAGTCCCCTTCAACCCTCATACAGTACTAGATAAGTTGAGCTTAAGTATAGTGGTTGAAACCCCCCCTCCTAGTAGAGGGAGTGCTTCAATCCCTTCCTCCCAGCTCTGTACACCTCATACAGTCCGTCAAGTGCATCGAAAAGCTTCCTCAGTCAAGAAACTTCTTAAAAATGGGTCTAGAAGTCCTACATCTCCCTCGAAGCGAGCGCTAGATGAGTTTATAAAGAACTGTAAGCAAGCTATTTACAATGCTAGCTTACTAGCAAACAAAAACTGCAATCTCCGCGCAGCTATTGAGAATGACAGGCAGAAAAAAGGTCGTTCTAAGCGCCAGATGACTCCTACAGAAGGCCTTTCATTTCAAGAAGCTAGGGATCTAATTTCGTTGAGAAATGAGCAATTGGAGGTAGAGGGGGGTAATACTGGTGGAAGTGCTCTTCCAACTTCAACTATACTTAAACGTGCCCCACCAACATGTTCTGAATGTAATATTAAAGGGCATACTAGGACGAGATGTCCAAATCGTAAATAGGTTTAGTTTATTCAATTCGAATTACTTTTGGTTGTTGTACAGTGCTTTAAAGTTGATCAAGCATGGTTTTTGGGGGGGTAAGCACGAACCGACCGGGATACACGAACCGACCGGGAATTACGTTACTTCTAACCATGTTAATAATAGTAGCTTAAGTACAGCTGAGCAGACAGGAAGCCCTATTTTCCACATCCTGTGGTTGTATGTGCTAACTCTCTCTAATGGTGGAATATAAAGTACAGAGAAAACTTCTAAAGGTTAATGACAATAAGTTTTTCTTCTGTGGTGGGCCGAATTTATGTGGCTCTGCAATAGCCGGAGTGCTTCTGATAACTACAGGACAGGCCACCAACGATTTAAAACATGACCCTGATGAACACTAATCCAGCATCAACAACGTAGTTGACCTTCATGTATTTAGTGTAGTGTAGTGTAATTAGCTAAATCGACCATTCTATTTAGCTCAAGACCGTGTCACTGTGTGCCGGTTTAATCTAAATTTCCGCTTCCACCGGACATGCTGCTCGAGAGCACCAACTCCATGCCATATTTACACAGCACGTAATTATTTCTCGAACAAAATAAGAATGAGTTATATGTTGCGGAGGGTCTCACACATTGGGTATATAAATACTGTTATTACTGTATCTAGGAGTTCTGCTCTTCGTCTGTTATTTTCGGAAGCACAACTAGTCTATTTAGTAATCTGCCTGAGAGCTGCGTAGAGATTAAAAGTATAGAATATCAGATTCTAATATTGTAGACACTATAATCTCTCTACCTCTATCTCTTTCTCCAGCATGTCCTCCTTTCTATAGTACTCCAGCTCCGGCGCCGGGGCTTGAATCCCAGCACAAGACCCCAGCCCAGATACCGAGACAATATAAACCGGAAACTGAAACCCCACGATCCTTATCTAGGGCAAAACGTCAGAGATTCACGTTAACAGCAAACGAAAAGCAAAAACAAACATTATTCCGTCCAAGCCCAATCCCAAGCCGGATCTCCAGTTTGTAGTCGCGACTGACATTACACGTCTCAAACGTCGGGGTCAGAAAAAGCGGCACGCACCACGGCCTCCACAGACTGTCGTCCACTGAGCCGTGGTTTCTCTCGTCACCAGGTGTATATGTAAATAGTTGCTGCAGGTTGGCCATGGTCTGCACGATCCAGGAGCGGGTGAGGCGCTCTACCGCCCCTCGGGCCCGGACCTCGGTCGTTTCGAAGATCATTGATTGGAAGTCATATAGGGCGATGTTGTTGCTGCTGGTGCTGCCATCCATGCCTTGAGCCTGCACGGCGAGCGGGATCGGCTGGCCCAGGGACAGAAAAGGCCCGTTCAGCAGCTCTATCGTGACCTCGTAGGTGAGAGGGCGCGACTTGATCTCCGAGTGTCCTGTGCTGTACGAAATCCGCTGTCTTTGTACTTGAGCATGTTGCCCGTGCAGGGGGAGGTCAATCGTTGATCTGCAGCGGAGGTAGATCTCCCTGGCCTGGGTGCCGATGTGGTCAGGGAGATAGAAACCGGGTGTGAGTATGGGATGGATACTTACGGTTCTGCGAGGTGCACGTATGACGCCGTCCTGTCGGATAGTCGCTTCGAGGACGTACTTGATTTCCTCTGGGGACGAGCTGTCACCTGTGGACGGCGGTAGTTTACGCATTAGGTGCGGCGCTTGTGTCCTTAGCTGAGGTGGTGTCGCGGACTTGTAGCATTGCGTTGCTGGGGGGAGCTGAGTCCGCGGTTAGCTGGGAATATATATATACTAAATTAGCTGTGGAATTTCACCTTGATTGAGAATGGAAAGAGATGCTTTCCTGGAGGGAGAGTGACAGACCGCGAGGTAAAAGCGCCGGCGCATCCATCGGGAGGAAATAGCTGTTCGGATATTTTAAAGAGCTGTCCAATGCGTTAGACATGGAATTAGGAATAAAAGCGGAAGCATACCAGATGTGACTCGGTGAGTTGCTGGGTATTTATTCTCGATACCGCAGATCCAGAGAGCTTCACTGTGACTGTGGCTATGTCGACTTGTGTTTCGCAGGTGAGTAGCACATGGCCGCAGACCGCGTCTACGTTTATATAGACAGGCGGCTCTCTGCGGAGATGGATTTGCATGTCCATGCAAGATGGTGATCCAAAGAGGCGCTTCACGTGGGTCAGCATGAAGGAGCAGCTTTCCGATATGGAGGCGTCTTGGGATAGCAATGGATTTGCACGCAGTGTATTTGTAGGCGACGTTTTCGAGGCACAGCGCCCTCCACGCCCACGGCCATCGCCATGATTCAGCTTGCCACCCGTGAAGCAAAAGGCCGGTTCGGCTTAGTGATAAGTTTTTGAATAGAACGGCGTCTGGGTGGCCGACTATATTTGATTTTGACCTTTGACCCACTGGCAGCCGTGATTGGCTCGGCATAGCAGCGGATGCAGCCCTACAGGAGCCATGAATATGAATATGGATCCAGTAAAATAAAGTATGTGGAGCTTAGAAGGCTGCGACAACTCACATCGTGTTTGAGTACATCAGGCGAGAGCCGCTAGACTCGACTGTGAAAGATACATATTTAGCGATCTCCGCCAATACCGATTAGAGTATGTGTATGCTTGACTACTACATCAAGTATAAAAAACAAAACATACAACAGCTGGGATTCGCATGTGGTCACCCACCATACTACTAACCAGCCGGCGTGTGGCTTAAGTACGGCTGAGCGGACGGGAAGCCCTGTTTTCCACACCCTGTGGTCGTATGTGCTAGTCTAAACATATCTGGAAATGATAGAGTACAGAAACTTCTTAGGGTTGATGATAGGGGCTTTTCTTCTGTGGTGGACCGAATTACGTGGCTCTATGCAGGCCGGAGCGCTTCCGGTACCTAACAAGGCTTCCGATAAATAAGAACAGGCCAACGATTCCAAAGCATGAATCTGATGAACACTAATCCGGCATCAACAACGTAGTTGACCATCCTGGTATCTGTACTCTCAGTCGAGAGCTCCGCAAATTGGGTCGGGTTGGGCTTGGAGACGGGAGTAGCCTGAACCCGGTACTCTATAGAAGCTGTCCATAGCGGACGGAGAATTGCGAGTGGCTTGTTGTGTGCACTGTCAAAAGGCCCTTCTACCACCATGTAAGTAGTGTCCCGCCGTAAAGCCAAACACGGTATATCCAACTTACTTCTTACTTGACGGTGTATGCCCGCCCTGCTCAAACATAGAACGTATATCCTTGACAGGTTTCCGCTCGTACTCCGCCTCCTCCGGTTTTTCGTTCATCTGTTCAGACAAGTGTTGAGAGCTGAGCGTAGTGCCCGACATGGCAGACCCTCCAGTGCTCTGTTGCGAGCGTGGAGTATGCATTTCCCGATCTTGCATTGCTTGATTTGGTCGGCCACTCGGGCTTGCGTGGCGAGAGGTATTACTACTCTGGGGTTGTGTCCTTGGGGAGGGTTGCCGCTGCGGGCTAGGCCGGGGGGGTTGGCGTATGTTGGGTCGAGGAGGCAAGCCGTGTCCTCCAGGACGTAGTCCTCCCGGTGTAGCTGGACTGTCGTGCAGATACGGTGAAATGGGACTTGTGACCGGTTCCCGCACAAAACCATGGAGAGGACGGGGGGGAATCTTTGGTCGTGACTCTTCAGTTGGAGTGGAAGACCGAGATCCTGTTTCCTTCTTGCCGGTAAACTTACTGCGAAAGTTCTCGTAGAACGACGGGGTTGGTGACTGTGGTTCTGGACCAGACTGAGGCTGAGAGTTTGAGAAAGCAGCGGTGCCAGCCCGTCCAGATGATGAAGGCCCTGCTTTTTCGGACGGCGGTGGAGAGGTCGTGGTCGACTCCGAGTCCTTTGTCCTACGCTCTTTCCCCTTATAGGCTTTGCCAAAGCGTGTAGCGTGGTCGGTATACTCCTTTGCGGAATTCAGAATGCGGGCGACGAAAATGAACTTTTCTTTGTTGATATGGTGGCCCAGGTCGTCCATGAGACGAACAGTGGTGTCCAACGTGTCCTGAGTGGTGGTAGACAGAGCCTCAATATTGGAGGTGTTTTGTTGTACCTGAGCCCTGAGCTTTTCCCACTCGGCTCTGGTCACATAGTTGGAATTCTCCGCCTGCTGGTCGACTCTTGCCCCAAGATGCTGCAGAGCTTCCTGTATGCGAGTCTGACTACTTTGCAGCTCTTTTACCTTTTGAACATCTTCAAGCTTGATGCGAGTTTGGTCCCCGAGATTCTGAATTGGACCATCCAGGAGTGTTACAACAATCTCATGTCGATCCATTAGTCCCTCCATGACAGATTGCGCAGATTGCAGGGAGCTTCCAGCCGAGTGACTGGATGCAGAGCATACGGCGCCGTTGATAAAACTCTCCAAAATATTGCCCGCGACATGAAGGACACATCGTTCAACATCAGCTGTGCTCATGGCCTGCAGCAGCTCCTTTGCGTAGACTGCAGCAGCCAGTGCCGCATAGGGCTGCCAGTCGTCATTCTTGTGCCCGTCTGCATAGTCTGAGATGCCCCGGATCGGCAAACAGCCGGTGACCTCCATGACGCCGACTGCCTCCATTTCAACGCAGAGCACGTTGTGTCGCTTTGCATACTCGTCTCGCGTGTGAGCATCTTTTATGACCGCGTTGCCGGACCCAATGCGACCATGGTGTGCCGAAACGAGAGTCCCCTGTCGAGGGTTGCGATGGTGGATTCTGGTGAAGTATTCGGGGTCTGAGCGCAGGCAATCGCAGTCTTCATGATGAAGATAGGAGGAACAGTACAATCGATCGATCTTGGGGCGCGAGCATCGGCCACGCACTGGGTCGGTGGCAGCCTCCTCCACAATCCGCGCCAGATTCCTTGCTTGGAGATGAGATTCGAGGAAGGTGACGGCAGCGGAGAGGACGTCTGGGGGCCAGAGGCATTTCACATCGGGACGAAACCCATGGTCGGTGGCTGCGCCTTTATCCAGGGGAACCACCGAAGTCCCAGCGACGACATCCCCCAGCCGGATATCGTGTTTGCGCGCCGGTACCCCTCCTCCAATGCCCACGAGAAGCACAAAGCGGATCCAAGGAAAGCTGCTCTTCATATCGGTGGCGGTCCTGGCCGCTCGAAGTTCGCCAGAGGTTCCGGCCGGCGGGCAGTTGAGCACGACGTTATGCTTGCCGATTCGTCCCAAGATGTAGCTGTTCCGGTCCCCTTCGCCTCGGATCAGATCGTCCGCAGGATATTCTTCGTCCAGCATTCTCCGTGCGGCGGAGAACTCGGTGGGGAGCACGCAGATCCATCCGACCGTGTATCTGGCGGTTTGAAGCTTGGAGGAGTATCGCGAGGCGGGCGGCAGTACTAAGCGAGTCATATTCCAAAGAGCTGCAGAAGTACAGTATTTTATTAGCAGGGAATGGGTTGCTCAGAAGAACTTATCCAGTAGTTCAGATGTGCTTCTTTCCGTGGTCAGCATTTGTCTGACGCAACAGAATAAGCTGGAGGCTGGCGAGGCTGGCGCGTAGGGGGAGGGGAAGTGTTATATGCCTCATTAACTTCAACTGATTCAAGAACACGGGCCCCTTCCCCACCTTCACCTCAGCCTCGCAGTCTTTCGTTGCTCCTGTAGCACGCGGTCGATGATCCATTCCGCCTGCATTCGAAGCAGGCAGGGATGTCCGGCCAGGGCTGCCTATCATATCTTGACATCAAGGACACCCCGGGATCCTGAGAGACGGCGTGGCGCTAACGAGCCTTTCCTTGCGTTGTTCACTTCTGTTATCGGGGTTTTGGTCATCGGGGTCGTACGGAGTAGGGGGCTGAATTATGAGGCTCTGCGTTCTGACTGTTCTGGGACTTTCCTGATTCCTCCAGGTCTAACCTCCGGGCTTGCTGTATATTCTCTCGATATCTCGCTTTCCAGACATCTCCTATGTTGCATTACTTACTATTTGCATTAGGCGTTATGAATTCAACTACTCTTATGTTCAAGGATTCACGGGATCGGCCATAGCCCTAGTCAAGAAGCATTTATAAACTGCTTCGTAATAGCCCTAAGTATATCATCTGAGGCATATACACGACTATGTCATTAATAAATACAAGCGGTCACGGGTTTCCGCCACAGAATTAACAATGTAGTTCCTATTTGAAGCTTTCCGTATTCGGTGTTTTCTATTGGACCCAAAAAATAAACTACAGCACATCATAGTATGAAATGGTACTGATTCTTGTATCTTCTGAAATGTCAGCTTTCTATCCGGCACATCAAGTAGCGAGAAATGTACAACTATCTAAACTATCTTCGTCAGAGGGATCAACTTTCAAAATCAACAAATTTAATATTTGCTTACTTCACTATGAGGGTCTTTGGATGGTGCTTCTACCAGCATGACGATTCTTGGCATTCAACTTTGCCGTGCTCTTTTGCCTGCATTATCCAGACCAAATCAGGCAATTTGGCTTTCAACAGCCATGTCACATATATGTTCTCCATTCGCATAACTGGATTCTTTTTGGGATCTTCTGAAATGCGCCTGGTCTTTATCGGGTGAGGCATTCATTATCTGATGGGCTCTATCGCCCGGTACCTTGTCGAAAGACGAGGAATGTTCTCCAATATAAACAGGTCCTAGAGCCAGTGGAAAATAAAAACTTGCTATAGCTCTGGGTCGAGTTATGTTTAGGGAACATCACAGGGAGTGGACTGTGGAGAGTAGGGCAGGACACCCCGTGGCTGACAGCCCCCACTCCACCTAGTGATATGCTTAGTTTTATTGGGTTATTTGTTTATTTTATTTGTTTTAAGTAAGTCCTGGGTACAGATACATTATAATTAAAGACTGTCTCACTTGATCCAATACTTTTCTTTTTCATACGATACAATGACACAACTCTCTCTCGTTCCCGTGGAGGTTCTCTACTCCATAATTTCTCTCCTGGGCCCCTCTGATCATTCGCGCCTATCTCGAACGTGCAAGCAAATCCACCAACTAGCCACGCCGCGTCTCTGGAGAAGCTACCGCAAATACAATCAGCAACCTTACAACCCATTCCTGCGGACTATACTCACCAACCCATGCCTAGCCAGCCACATTGAAGAACTCCGCATGGCGGATGCCACCCAAGATGACCCCCGCGAAATCTCAGACGAAGATATCCAATTATTCCAGTCCGCAGTCTCAAAGCTCCCACTTCCAGCTGAATTCCAAGACCGCCTGAAAGCCGGGATCAGAGAAGGGCACAGTGACCCCATGCTTGCCGTCATACTCTGCAACCTACCCAATCTCAAGAATATGTTCCTCGACCGGCCTGAGAGCTGCGAGTTGATATGTGAGCTATTTGACCACGCCGATTCGGGCGAGTTTTCTTCTAGCCTTGGCCTTAACAGCATCCGACGATTCTCCATAGAAACCGAAGACTACCTATTCTCTACGGGACCATGTCACGAGTACGGAAGCATGTTTAACATGACACACGAGGCGCAAATCATACACCTAAGCGATGACAGTATGAGTCCATCTCGATTCCGAGACGGCTCATCTGCGCTTGAACATCTCCACATACTCGCAAGCTGTATGGGGCCGGATGCCATGCGGGTGTTTATACGCAGCTGCAGAACGCTCCGCACGTTCAACTATACTTTTGGGAAAGTCCGTGATAATGAGGACCATTTCAGGCCGCGGGAGGCTGTGGGGGAGCTTCGGCGCCATGGAGATACGCTTGAGGAGCTCACGATGCTGTATGACGATGATCATGTGAAGATGCCGTTGTATGATTTGACGGCGAGAGAGTGGTACATGGGGACGGGGCTGCGGCGGTTTACTAGGTTGAAGAAGCTTCGGAGTGGTATGCATAGTCTGCTTGGGCTACTGCATCCACGGTCGAATGCGATGGAGGCGTATCCTGCCAATCCTCAGGCGGATAAGGAAAGGCCAGAGCTGGTGGATGTGCTTCCGGCGTCAATAGAGCACTTGAGTATCCTGTATGCTGATGCACGGATTATTCCTCACTTGCAAAAGGTTGGGGATATCCGCGAGAAACAATTTCCCAATCTGAAAAAGATTATTGTCGGGTTTTGCTCCGAGTCAACGGAGAAGGACGTTCAGTTGGAAATTCCAGGGCTAGAGTTGGTGGTGCTATATCAGATCCAGGAGGAGAGAGAGGCCTATGTTAATGGCCGAGAGCGCTATTCGTGGGTTGGGTCTCCGGTCTTCAGGGACTGATTTGTATACTTACTTGGCTTTCAAATTACGCTAACAACTTTCCATTTCGAGGACTACCCTTTGAAGTCTCGGTAAACGCCGTGACTCTGGTAGAAGCGGAAGACGAAGATCTTGCAAGATGGGCGACCTCTCCCTTGTTTCGATACACGCTGTGATGTGGAAAAAGTGTTCCATACCTAGAATTAGTTATTTAGTAATGAGCGGCTGAGCTAACTTGTTACATGAAGCTATATGTGCTTGTTTATTTCCCCCTCCTTTAGCTTAACCCCATTATCCACGGACAATACAGTACAGTGTCCCCACACACGTAACCCTAACTTGACTCGGGAGTTAACAACGTGCAAAACACCATAACCACAAAGGCTTCGAGATGCCTATACTAGTTACTAAGCCGGGTTAATGAACTTGAATCGAATTGAATCGAATAGAATACGCAGCCACACCGACAATAATCTTGGCTTTCTGGGCCCCCACTTGCGCAATGATACTTACATCCACCTGTGACCTCGGAGGGCAAGGCAATGGTGACGTCCATCCACTAACTCGTGCACGGGAGTATTGCTTCTTCTGAGAAGGTGCAATCTGAAGGAGACAGTTGGTGCTATGACAGCGGATCTCAGGAGCATCTGCGGAGTTCTTGACGACACTGACTGGAGTTACAAAACCACGAGTTTCAATGTGTAAAGAGATCGATCTTTCCTAGCCGTGGCTGGGGACATATACGAGACCCACGAGATGTATTAGCGAGAAAGGTGGAGTACTTAGTACACCTCGATATCAGCTACCTTGTACGCTGCAATCTACCTCTACCTCGTCTAGGCCACCTGTAGATTCGTAATTGTCGGCCGGGGCATGCGGCCATATTGATCTTCAAAGCTAGGATATTTCCTGGGTCATTCGATCTGTACCAAAGAATATAACCGAGGCTGCAGTCAATAAAGGGTTCCGCAACATTCATCCGCTTGAATTGATCTTCTGAAAGCCGAGCCCCTAGCCTAGCATCTATGCCCCATCTCAATGACCAAGTTTCTGATTGCGTGGCTGTAGACTCCACAAGCCCCCTCATGTTGATCGATCTCTGTTGAATGGTTGAATCGATCGAACGTGGAAAACCTGGAAGTGCCATCTCGGTTGTCTTTCCCATAAAGGTGTAGAGTATGGGGATGCCTGCATAGGTTCCACCTCGCCTTCCAGGGCGAAGGCTCGTTGTGGGGACTATACATTTGTCACAGAAACACTCGGGCCAGTAGGTGGCGTTGTGGAGCTAGCGTGCTCTGTTATGACTTGGAGTCGAGGATCGAGAGTGGAGGCAGCTGGTCTGATCTTCAGTGATCAACGAGGTATAGTTATATCCTTCGCCCCGTCTCGGCGGATAGGATATTGGCAGTATCACAAGCATTTTCTAGAGTACTATTATTTTGAAGAATATATAGAAATTTTATAAGTGTTTAATAACTTGAAGTCAACCCAGTTATACTGGTGCGTGCTTATGAGGACTTCCACTACCCACGGCAAGTAAATAGAGGGCTGTCAGAGAGAATATTGTAATTACGTGTTACCTGAGGCTGAATAGCTAACTATCATGTTCTTGTTAGCCGGGGTTTTCGTCAGTGTGCAGATCACTAACTAGTTACAAGTTCAAGATAACCTGAACAAAGACCATAGATCTTCCAGTCACTGGTGTCCTGGTATAACTTATAAATACCTCATCCACGCCCGCTGGTCCTGTATCTATTCTCCTAACCCTCGATCATTCTTTCAATCAAGCATTCAAGCCATTCCTCAAAAGTACTATATCTGAAATATGCGTTTGTCAATGGTCCTCCTTGGCCTCGTCGGCCTCCCATCCGCCCTCGCAGTCTGTTACGAAAGTGACTGCCACCAGTACCCGACAGATTTCCTTGGTCGTGTGAAGTGTCCCGGATCCAACCCTGTTCTTCCTGGGAGCGGGGATTGTCGCCGTCACTATGAGCTAGCCGGAGGATACGGCTGCTGCTGCGGTTGCCCTACTAAATAGAGTGCTCAATTCTTATCCACAGTACGTACTAGGTACCCTGGTATACGATCTTGAGTAATACACCAATTTTTCTGCTCGCAATTGCTAGATTGTTCCACTCCTGAGCGGCTATGAAATTATGGCATAACTAAATGGGGAAGGTTGATGAAGGAGGGAATACCAGATACAACAGTCCATTCAAAAAAAATATAAGACAACCCACTACCACTTCATGCTCTAGCTAGACTATATTATAGACTTAAGCCTGTATAGAAATAATAGGCCTGTTAATTCAAGCCTTTCCTTTCTTACGTAGCCACTAGCCTACATATCTCATAGAACCGCCCAGGCGTTCGGCTTCTCACATATCTCTTATAGATCCGAGCCGATCTACTAAGAATGACGCTTATAGTTATAGTCCGGGTAATCAGCGGCAACTCTATAGTCTATACCTATACTTCTGAGTAGCCGTCATACACAAGATATGACTCGCCGCGGAACTAAAGATATAACACTGCCTAGTTATCCATCATTTCTTCGGATCCTCCTTCAAAGTCACGATCCGATTCAGTACAACCCTATCATCTGAGCTATCGCGATCCAAGCAGAAATACCCTACGCGCATCCCTTGAAACCGAACACTCTCTGGAGGCGCTGCCGCGCTGTCCGAGTCTGACGTTTGCTTTTGCTCCGCTTTGAAGTTGGGCCACGGGGCCCTGCGGATGATTTCTTGGAGACCTACTTCAACCATAGCGTGAAAGAAGACGTGCTCTGAGTTCGGGTTGACAACTGAAAGGAAACCATCAGGGTGCGAGTCTGGATTGCTGACGGTGAAGAGGGGATCGTAGATGCGGACAGAGGCCTTGATGGGACTGTTCAGAGATGGGCAATCTGCGACCCAGTGGATGTAGCTAATGGGAGGCTCGGTTAGCTTGAATTTGAAGGTTGATACGAAAAGGACGTGAAGCCTGTTTTGACAGATGGATATGGACGTACGCCTTGGGTTTCTTGAACGTGGCACCCTCCTCAGGCTTGTCGTAGTGAGCACGTATTGACGTTACTAGGCCAGTGGTCGGGTCTTTCTCGAAACTGGTTGCCGTTATGGGATACGGCACCTTCAACAGGCCAACTGATTTGCCAGGAGCTAGCCGGAAGAAATCTTTGCTGGCGGTCTCCTGGAAGTCAGATCGGTCAATATAGACCGTTGCGGTGAACGGGACAGTGTGAACCTAGGCATATGAGCACTGAATTGCGACATAGTTTGAGGGGTACATACACCAAATTCGGGGTCTTTTGAAAAAGGGACTTCCACCATCTCCAGGTGGTCTTCAGGGAGGTTTTCGATCACCACGGGGATAGGATCGGGAACGACCATCAAGCGTGGCACAGTGCGTTCCAAGTACTGTCTTACACTTTGCTCAAACCGCTTGGTATCTATAGTGGTTGTCGCCTTCGAGACACCAAGCCCATTGACAAAGGAAAGAATAGCGCCAGGCGGAATACCTCGACGTTTCAGCGCAATAAGCGTGTATAGACGAGGATCATCCCAGTCGTGCACATGTCCGTTCGAGATTAGGTCCATGATTTTCCGCTTGGACAGGACTGTGCCAGCCAAGTTCAGGCGCCCATATCTACAAGGTAGAATAAGGCAGTTAATCCCGTTCTCTGAGTGCAGATAGGAATCTAGGGCACTTACTCTCTTTGCATAGGCCGGTAGACTTCCAGCTTATCACACAGCCAATTATACGAAACCCTTGAGAGCTCGAACTCAGTCGTACAAAGCGAGTGCGTGATCCCTTCAAAGCTATCAACAAGACAATGCGTGAAATCGTAGGTTGGATAGATCCTCCACCTGTCTCCAGTGCGATGATGGATTCCCAAGTTCTGTTCGTCGTCACCGTCATCGCCCTTCCGAGGCTGAATGACACGATAAGCAGCCAAGTCCCACATTTGGGGATTCCCCGACTCTAGGTCCTGCTTCATACGAAAAGTGGCCTCTTTGGGCGCATACTTTCCATCTCGCATGGCTCTGAACTCGACAAGGGACTCCTCGGTGGGTCGATCGCGGTGAGGACAAGCATAGCGAGCGGTAGTGCCTTTACCACCACCGCGTTGGAGAGAGACCTCGCTTTCTGACATGACATGTTATTAGTGAAATCAAAAGCACGGATGCTGGACGGCGACACACTAGAGCAATGACAAACATAGGCACCGTCTTTCTTGATAAGATCTTCTGCGAGATTATACAAGCGATCAAAATAATCACTCGAATATGTCACTTTGACGGGCTCGAATCCCAACCATTGAATCATATCCGCAATAGCAGTGAAATATTTCTCCTCCTCCTTAGCGGGGCTCGTATCATCATATCGAAGATAGCAAACGCCTCCATGGTATTGTGCAAATCCGAAGTTGATTGCGATAGCTTTACTGTGCCCCAAGTGAAGGAAACCATTGGGTTCGGGTGGAAAGCGGGTGACCACCTTATCAGTCGCGTTCAAGCCATAGACATCAGCAAGAAACCCAACCTTGAACATGGCCTCTGGGTCGTCAGGAACATTATTTTTAGGCGATGGAGCCTTGGTTTTGTCGGGCCTTGGTTTTTGGTTTTTGGGTCCTGCCGCATCGGCTGGTTTGTTGTCCTTCGGAGGCTCCATTTCAGATAGTAGCCGACACGATAAAGAGGGTATTGCTTCAAGGTGGGAAACACTATGGTGGAGTCTGGAAGTTCATGACTGTAAGTGCTGGAGTCCTTTATTATCAGGTAGTAAAATTAGTAGTAGAGGCTGAGAGAATCGTGAGTCAAATGAGTCACAAGCTCTTTAAATCATAACACACCCTTTGTTATTAGAGAATTAGTAAATGCGACTTAGGACTTTATTGGCTGACTATAATGCTCCTGCAGCCTAAGGTTCGTTCGCCAAATGGCCGCCAACTTGATTGCGGGCGCGTCTAAGACACATTACATTCCAGTGACCATCAACAGCACAACTTTGTAGGTAAACGAACAAACACCACTATAAATTATTCTCCTTCAGAAATTAATCTATCGCGGCTCTTCCCCACAGGCCCATGAGAATGGACCGCAATTCAGCAGACCGCTAACCTTCACTAAACGATGGTTTATATAGGGTTGATTGGAGGTTGGTCTGCCCTACCTATTATATAATGTTATTCTGTTACGAACTTGAATCTGCCATTCATTATCCAGCTCCTGTGTAACAACGGGAATCCCTCATTGAAGATGGAGACGAAATCGGTAGGTCGTGAGTAGCTGGAGGTCCCTACTAAAGACGTTAAACGTAAGTCCAGTTTGCCAATAACCGGCCATCCATATCTACTAGTACCAGTGTTCTACTCGGAACCCACTCGAATTTGAGCATATAAGATATTCATTTCATTTCATTTCCCTCCTTCCCTTGCTCGTATGCTGCAATCGGGGGGTAGGTAGTAAATCAAAGACAGTCATAACATAAAAGCATCATTTATAGTCATCCAGTTCAAACCAGCTAGGTTTATTCCTCAGGGTATCCATACCCCGTCGCCTTACCACCCTTCCTTCCAGCTTCTTTCGCACGCTGCTCGCCAGGCTGGAAGCTCCCACTGGAGGCCTGGCCACCCTGGGACGCAATATCGCGCTTTGAATGAACCACATTAGCATCACATCGCTAAGCTGAAAGAGATACATAGCAAAGAGATAAGTACCTGCTTGCCGGTGTCCATGCTGGCGAAGCCACCGGCGTGGCTGTGCTGGCCACCCTTGCGGGCGATATCTTCGACCTCGCCTTGTGGGCGGTTTAAGAAGTTACCGGGATTCTGGTTTTGGGCCATTTTGATAGTATTTGGGTTGCTCTGGTGGTGTTATTTGACTTGTTTATGCTTGTTTATGCTTGGAATGAATGATTGTTTCTATGAGAGACTGGTAAGGGAGATTCGGCGCCGTTCTTATACAATGAGTTAACTCCCAGATCGGCGATCATGATGTCGAGGGTGAGATCATGATAGTTAGGAGAGTTGCTCTGTATGGTAGAGCGGCATCATGGTCTTGTCATTGTGGGCTTGTGAGGTCAAGATGTATAGGTGGCGAAGAGCGACGGATCAGGAATGGTTGTGTATTTTCCTGCTGTCTTGGTCTTGGGAAGCTTAGTTATAGATCGAGTAATGATTCAGGAGGCAAATGATAATCCCACATTGTAATTCTGATCACTGAAAGCCTGATTGTTGTGATCTATGGTATCGATCGACGTGGACTTTGTCTAGGCCGGTGTTGAGGCGATCACGTCATCCTTACTCAGAGTCGAGACTCAACTTGACTCGATGAGTCGTGATTTGTGATGCTGCCCTGAGGTACGTTGGACTATTTCTAACAGGTACTGGATTTGGCCAGACAGGTCGACCGGTTGATTTAAGCATGATCGCATCCCGAAGCGTATTCCTCGGAAGCTGCCGACGTCAAACTAGGGCAAGGCACAACAGCATGGGCTACTGCAGAAGCATCACCTTTTCTTGGAATTTCAGGTATAAAAACTAAACGAAAACTTCAGAAAGGACATGCAACCATCAACAACCGGCAGCAAAACGAGAAATTTTTGAACTCCCAAAGGTACAGGGAAAGCATTTGCGCCTGCCCTGTTAGCACGTGTAGTAAGCAATCGAGTTACTGTCGATATTGTTTACAGAAAGTTGGTCTGTGCCTCATCTTTCTGCTATTGTATCCACTAAAATATATCAACGCTCGCTGCTTGATGGTGACGACGACGTATAGTACCACTTCGGACTCCCGATACGCAGCCGTTTCGCTTGTGTGTTGCTAGACCTCTGGACTTGGACGATCGAGGCAGCTTCAGCTATGCTCACACTGCTGGCTTCCCGAGAGGTCATAGCGGTTTCTCGAGATGCTAGTTGCGAGCCCAAAGTCGAGGAAGACGGTACGCTTGTAGTCACCTCTTCCCTATTTCCGGAACTCTCGCCGTCCAGGTCTTCCACCCCATTTGTGTCTGGGAAAAGCAAACTTTCTGCTTGTTGATCTGAAAGATCCCAGCAAGAGGGCGATCGGGTAACGGGTGCCCCAGGGCTGGCTTTTTGAATCGGCTCAAACACAGACGGGCTTTCTAGGAAGGCTTGGTCAGAGACCTGCAATAATCCGGCAGGCTGTTCGTCAGGCACCTCGCACTCGGTCTCGTCTTCGCTAGGAGTTGGCCCATTCTCGAGGCGATCGTTTCTGGTTTCTGCCGCAGAAGATTGTGTTAGTTTTTGGGTCGACGGTCCAGAAATGTTCTTACCACCACCTTCTGTGTCCAGAGACGCATCGTTCTCGATTTCCGGTACAATCTCCATATTAGTGAAGGCTTCCTGCTGTTGATATAACCCACGACAGTTGCTGGACGAAGGTAGTTGCAAGCTGAATCCATGATAAATGGCTGAAATTTGGAGAACGTTCGAGGCCGTCTCCCAGCTGTAAAGTTTCCTGACGTCTGGTGACGGATAACACATAAGGTCATTTAGGTAGGAACGAAACTTTACCTATCAAAATGCTTTTTCCTAATTTGCATGCTTCCAACAAGAATCAATCCGGTATTTGGTGGCCTAATTCTGGGGAAGTTACATGATATACATGACATTCTTCGTCGGACTCTCTACTGGCTACGACATATCCTAACCATCGGGCATCTGTATCATCCGATGCACGGATTAGCCTGACACGACTTAAATCGGATTAAGGTTGTGTAAAATCAGCTGCTTTGTTACCTGACCTTACTTACTAATGACCATCATTAACTGCCTTTTGGTAACAATAGGTGAAGCCCGGCATGACCACAGCTACAAAATCCCCTTCCTAGTTACATCGCTCTGCTGTAGACCACCATAAATGACTACACAGGACACTGTTCAAAAACTTGAGAGCACATCCTCCCGAAATTTTAGAGGGCCATCCAATCTCACAGCAGGTGCTGGAAGCGCTTGGGCCGGTCTTGTTCAGTATTCCATTGTCCACAGGGTGATTATCCAACACAAAAGGCCTTCCGGGTGTACGTAATTCCAAGCTCCAGCTCACCAAACCCTAGAATTCCGAGTGTCACGGCATCAAGATAGCTAGGATTCCCAGTGCAATGTGTAGGGTGTATCTGCTGCCAGTCTTATGGTGAGGATACCGGAGGCGATGAAGGCCTGTTTTCGAGAGTCAGTAGGAGAGGCAGGGAGAGATACAATCGAGGATGCATTAGAGAGGCATCATTTTCCTGAATAAGAGACTTGCGAATTTCAGGCGTTTAGACGGAAGATGTAGGGAGAATAATAAAGAGAAGAGTCTGTATAGACCCGAGTGTTAAGATGCCCGACCTCCTTAACGTAGTATGACAGTTCGAGGGTAGCCAGCGGTGGAATAATCCTCTACACTGCAAATTACATGACACGAGTTAGACCGAACATGTATAACTAGCTAAAACGATATAATAACACGAACATTTCCGTAAACATCCAATTCTTCTCCAACCAGCCGGACAAGCCGACCGTATTGATGAAAAAGGGAGTTCGCGTCGATCGGAGGTAGTGTAAGCCCGATGACACTGTGTAGCAGGACATGCGCAAGCACAGAGGTCCCGCCACTGAGACCAAAAATAAGATTAATCAATGTTGTGTTCCTTAGAACACTTTCAGAGATTAAACTGAAAAGAACAGATACTACACTTGATCTAAGCCAAAAGGCAAAGAGAGCTGGAAAAGAAAAGAAAAAAAAGTCTAAAGATCGCGGGCGGGAAGGAGTATTTATATTCGCAGCCAGCGGGCCCGTGCGTAGCGAGTCACTAGTGTCGATTTTAAGCCCCTTTCATTGGCTCGTAGTCTCCCACTCTTCACGGGACTTTGCCCTAAACGCTGGGCCCTAATCCGCTTCCCGATTGGGACAAACCCACCACGGAGGGCTCAGATTCGGCATCGCAGCTTGCTCCATCGTCGAACTTTTTCTCTCCCTCACACCCACAAAAGGCGCAGGATACTCACCTCTTTGCGACCAACGACTTTTCACTCCTCATCTCCTTATACACCCCCTTTTCAGTCACAATGGCTCCCGCTGTATGTTTCCATTCTTGAACCGCTTTGCTGTTCCCCCTGCGTGTCCGTGATGGTCCTCGCTTCGCTTGCCCACCTCGTCGCTACATGCCCATCACCAACGGCCGAAATGCCCACGGTAGGGAATGCGCACGAGAGGCTGAAAATACGCAAACGAGGACATCACACACTATCGGGGTTCGACAAATGGAACAGTAGGCTAATTGAATCGTCTTCCGGTTGAGTAGGTCGCCCGTGGTCGCAAGGCCCAGAAGGTCACCCAGAAGGTACGTTACTACCAATTTCTTAAAAGACATAATTATTGTATGTAAGGACTCGCTAACACTCATCTCTACAGTTCGTCATCAACGCTTCTCAGCCCGCCAACGACAAGATCTTCGATGTCTCGGCTTTCGAGAAGTTCCTCCACGACCGCATCAAGGTTGAGGGCCGCGTCGGAAACCTCGGCGACAAGGTCGTCATCTCCCAGGTTGGCGATGGCAAGGTTGAGGTTGTCGCTCACATCCCCTTCTCTGGTCGCTACCTCAAGTACCTGTACGTTCCCGGGATCCCTCTTTCGTTAGTTGGTTCGGTAGTTGAGGACTGTGCTAATATAACCACTACAGGACCAAGAAGTACCTCAAGAAGCAGCAGCTCCGTGACTGGCTGCGCGTCGTCTCGACCTCCAAGGGCGTTTACGAGCTCCGCTTCTACAACGTCGCCTCTGAGGAGGCCGATGAGGATGAGGAGTAAATTTCTTCTACTCTCTCTTCTTCTAGGGGTTGATGGAGTGAGCTGGGGACGGGGTGGATTCATTTCCACCTAACAGCAAAAAAAAAAAAAAGATAGAAGTCCGGACGGTATATCCAGTTCCGAACTGGGTATGGATTTTTGTGCTCTATCTGGTATCGACGGTGTTGGAAACATTTTTGAGTGAAGGTCAGCGGCGAGCCTGAAAGGGTGGCCGTTTTGTCTTCTTGCTCTCTTATACCCGGTGTTACACTTCGCCTGTCGGTATGAATATCTTACTTCGGCTACTCATGACGTTATGAATGGTAGAGATGAATAATGGAGCCAATCTACACCCACCCAAACAACCACCTTGATCTGAGCGTAGATGACTTGTGAATGTATATGCATATTGTATCGTAATCCACAACACCAAATTCTGGTCGGTCTATGAATTCGCCGCTTCACTGGACCTCTTCACCCCAGCTCCACTCCCAAGCCTCAACTGTGGAAATATAGAAATGTCCTCTTGCCCTGGAGGCGCCACAAGTTCCCCATCCGTCATTACCCACCCCCTCGCCTTCAAGGTCTTCCACGCCTCCGCCGCCTTAACCCTAACCAGATCCCCCGTAGCAATTGCATCCTCCTTCGAATCGTGCCCGCGATTCCCGCCGGTCTGGATATCCCGGTCTAAATGCTTCTTTGCCAAGGTTCTCAGACTCATCCGGTAAGGAAGCCCGCCGGCTGGATGTGGGTAAAGGATGGCTGTGTCGATGACCGTAGGGTGAATGATTCGGCAGGCGTTTAGGTCGTTGTCTATTGCGTGGCCAATTAAGGGTGTGGTTGGGTGCAAGAAGGTGAAGAGTAGTGCGCGCGCTGTGGCGGGTGAGTCGACTACCTGTAATGGTGCATCTTCGGTTGGTGTTTCTAATGATGTAGCAGCTTGAGCGCTATATGGAAGAGCCTTGTTGTAATGCTCCGGAAAGACGCCAGAGAACCGAGAGTTCAAGTCTAAGACTTCGCCTAGTGGTCGGACGAGGACGTCTAGAATCTTCTTGCCCTCGGGCCAACTGACTGCTGTCATTCGGATGAGCTCCAGCCCGAGAGTCGTATAGCCCATTTCGCAGTCGAAGCATATCGGGCTTTTAGGCGTCTTGTCTTGGTTTTCGGGTGTGGTTTCAAATTGAAGAATCGATGCGAGTCGCTTCGTTTCTGAGACCTTGAAAACATGAGTCTCGCCTTTGGTGCATCCCGAGGACTGCCCTAATGTCTCGTTACAACAGGTGAAGTACGCCTCCCGGGCCCCAGTTACATGATCCGTCTTCTTCTTCGGGGGATAGAGAGCCTTGCCGGGATGGTGGGTGCATGTTCCTCCAGTGGTTAGTGAACCATCTTCGCGGCGACCAGGAAATACCTGGAAACGGCCGCTACATCGTTCACACTTCTCCCAACCCTTTGATTCGACGGCGCCTTTCCTTGCAACTTCGATTTCCTCCGCCGTAGGTGCTCTAGTCACATAACCGTAATTTTCCAGTCCTTGCAGCGGTGTTATTAATTTACTTGCAATTGCGATTTCCTCCTCAACGCTCAGGCCGGTCGTGAGAGGCTCCGGCTCTTTCGGGGCCTGTGAGGGCTGGATCTTGTAGTATTTCTTATTGAGGTATTCTTTGAGCTCTTTCGCCCAATCCTCTTTGCTCAGTTTAGACAATTTCACAATCCGAAGCTTAACGACATTCGAGTACACAGTCGGGTTGTCTTTTGCTGCCTTTTCTTCCTCATCCAGGGCCATCGTTATAAGCTCGTCAGGTGTTAAAATCAGGCACTTGTCCTCGAGCTCTTTGTCTTTCGCAAGCTTGTCATTCAAGGACTTCAAAGTATCATGCAACTTCTTCAAGATAGCAGAGCGTGCATTATAAGTTGCAGGCGCCTTTGGGAGCATGCGCGGGTTCAGCGACTCCTTTGGGGCCTGTCTAGCTGGCAGACTGGACCCCGGATTTCCGGCAGTAGATGCCTCGCGCCTGATAGGTGCCGTCGTCTTCGAAATGGCAGGCTGTCGTGGGGTTGGTCGAGCAATCTCAGTTCTTTGAGCTCGAGATTCGGGATTCTTGACGGGTGTGCTCCTCCCGCTACCAGGAGCACTCGGTAAACCGTCTTTTGATGAGTCTTTCTGCTCAGGGCGAGAATCTAACTTGATCCTCTTGCGCGCCGGTTCGGCCTCTTTCTGTTCTGACGGCTGGCTTCGTGTAGCTAGGGTTGAAGAAGGTCTGGGATCGCGATGAGAGAAGATACAAGCGAAGACAGAGCATTCTTCACCCTGCGGACATGGGATATCCTTGAATAATCCAAGAGGCGCAAACATGATGAACAAGTGAGACGATACTCAAGGTATCTCAGCTCAATAGGGGCTTCGTGCTCCTCTAGCCACAGCATGCAGGACTAAGCTGATAATTCGGGACTTTGACTCTCGAGTAAACTCGATACCCAGGTGATGCTTCACCAATGGGCTGAGTACTTAGTCTGCTTGGTCTCCAAAAGCCGTGGCGGTTCGTAGTTATTGGCATGAAAGCATGTTGTCCGGTGGGGTTTCAGCTAGCACTGGGTTAATGGTTTTAAAAAGTGTCGCACAGCTTAATATTAATATATAAAACTGGAATTGTCTTATAGACCTTGGTGTTGGATGGAAATGAAGAGGGTAAGAAGCAGTGGCAGCTTCAGCTAACAATGCTCTGACGTTGCAAAGTGTGCAAACTCTATGCCTGAATTTTGAGGTGTTGATTTCAGTGTATCTCCCTCAAACACTTCACAACTTCCAGTCGGCAAAACAAATCTGAAGAGATTTTGAATTCTTGAAGAAAATTCAATATTTTTATCTATTTAAATATTTATTTGCATATACATAATATCGTTGATCCAAATCTTTCTCCAATCTGATTGCTCAATCACAACTATATATTTTCTACCAGACAGACTCAACCTCTCTCACGCTCAACTGCACATCATCTGTACTACCACCGGTTGAAAAAAGCCTGGCATATGTAGCTTTCTCATCTGGGAATATCTGTGCTGTCACAGTTGTCTCACCCTGTCCACCAAAAACCTCAACACTGGACCAGTCAACAAAGATACGGAGCGCCACTGTGCCATCCTCCGCCGGCGAAAGCGGAGCGTGGTAGATGCTCGCAAATGTCTCGTCGAAAGATGAATTCCCTGATCTCCTCCGGTCAACGAAGACCTGCTCCGTGGCAAAGTCGTATCCAATTCGTGTCTGCTGGGTGGAGTTTTGGGTTGCGCGAAGGGAGATCCCGAAATCAGAGGGCGACCTTGACGATGAAGGATTAGTGTTGCGATCCGAGAAGGTCAAGTTGACCTCTAGTGCCTTTCCGAGGGGCCCAAGGCTGTGGGTTCCTTCTGGGAGGGACTCAAAATGAGAGGTATGCGCTTCGCTAGTGATGGCGTCCCAATCCTCCTCTGGTTCTTGTGCAAGGGTAACATTGCCATTGACTGTTTTAAGTGCAATTCTTCGGGGTATAGCCATTGCGCCGCGCCAGCTACTTGTCGGAATTTTGTCAGAGTACTGCCAGTTGTTCATCCAGGCGATGACCGTGCGCTGATACTCGGGCTGACCGTTGTACACGAGCGCAGCGTAAAAGTCCGGGCCATAATCGAACCAGTTCGCCGTTCCAACGGTATGAATACTTTCCTTGTCAGGGATAAATGCCGTGCCGTTGAACTGTCCAAGTATATACTGGTTTCCTGAACCCACTGTACCGGGGGGTCCGCCGGGGTTGAGACCGATAATGGCAACCCATTTCACGTTCGACTCGTCGCCATCGACTGGTAGGGGGAAGAAGCTAGGACATTCCCAAACGCCACCGATGGCATTGTATGGACCAAACTCGCTTGCGAATGACCAGTCCTTGAGATTGTCGGATGTGTATATGAGGAGCTTGTGCAGTTCCGAAAGAGCAGTGACAAGAACCCATTTTCCTGTCTCTTCATGCCAGAAGATGTTCGGATCGCGGAAATTCTTATACTGATCTCTATATGACGCTGGGGGTTCAAGAAGCACCGGGTTTGCTTCGTCATAGGTCGTCCACGTTTCACCCTGGTCGAGACTATAGGCGATCGACTGGCTTTGCTGGTCTGTACGAACACGCTTTCCACTTGGTAGTGTTTGACTAACCGGATACTGTTCAACCATCAGCACGTTATATCCACGGCAACGACAAACTCCTCACTGATAAGAAAACATGACTTACATAGGACGTATACATAGCAATCATCGGACTTTCACCTCCAACCCCAAACCCACTCGTGTTCCGCACATCAACAACCGCACTCCCCGAGAAAAACATCTCGGAGACATTCCCCGGGAACCCCCTCGCAAGAAGCGCAACAGGCTGCTCATCCCAATGCGTCAGGTCCTCACTCGTAGCATGGCCCCAGGAAATATTGCCGTGACCCGTTCCACCAGGGTTATACTGATAGAACATGTGGTACGTGCCATCGGCATACACAAGCCCATTGGGATCATTGATCCATCCCCGCGCCGGCGTGAAATGGTACTGGGGCCGGTATGGCTCAGAATATGCTAGGGCTAGGGCTTGTCCTGCTAGAGACATTGTTGAAAGGGCGCTGTGAAGGAATCTGCCGGTGCGCATTTTGGTTGTTATGCAATTGACTTCGCAGCCAGCAACAATCAATCAATTCTCACAGTACGACCAGCCCTCTACGAAAGAATTTCCTGCCATAAGTACCCCTCCCAACTACTGCCGAGCCTACAAGCAAGAAACCTTCTCTAGTATCAACTCCACCTTATAGTGAGATCGCCCGTACAATGGATGGGGTATCGCCGACAATTCTCCGACGAGTGTCCACGAGCCCAGTGAGGGGCTCCAGACTAGAATCAGGGCACTGTGATTGAACCCTGGCTTCCCCGCGGGATCCCGAGTGTCTCCATTTTGGAGAAGCCGTGGGGTGAAATTTCGTATGCCGAGAGGTGAAGCCAGGTGTTTGCGCGTGGTAACCTGCGATGTCGGGGTTCCGAGTCTCCGCTGTACGAATTATCGCGCATGCAATTCCGGAGTTTCTGGAGACAGGGCTTGAGTATGGGTCTTATCTCTGACCTCATTGTGCGTATGAAGGTAGCTGAGGATGCTGTTGTCGTTATACTCGGAGGAATACCGTAGAGAGATATGAACCGGGTGTGGATATTTCCATTACGGAATGCCATAAAGTCTGGAGGTTTTAGGAGCTCACCAATACTTTGGTATAGATAATACTAGAATACTCTTTTATTCATTTATAAAATCCAATGACATGAAAAATAGCCGCCCAACCCTCAATACGATAGGTAACAAACTGCAAGTGTACTAAAAAGCCACTACAGTACTATACCAAGACAAAATACCACTATTATACATAATTCCTCTCCCTTATCTTCATAATCCTCGCGGCAGCGTCCTTCTTTGCCTTTCTTGAAAGCCGAGGAAGTCGTATATCCTCGTCTCCCGAGAATGCTTCAGGAGAGGGAATCGACACACTCCTTCGCCAAGCCTCTCTCTTCCTCCCCCGTGCCCCTGGTGCAAAAACGCCGGCGCTATAAACCTCATCTAACGTCGGTATATCGACATAAACGGTAGAACTACGTTTCTTTTTGGGTCGTCCTAGAAAGTCAAGGCAAAGGACCATTGTTAGTTCTCGATATTGTCTAGTGCTTCACACGGATGAGAACGGCGGGGGTACCTTTTCCTCTTCTAGGTGGTCGTAGGAGTACAGACATCTCCCCGGGGAATGGGGTGCTGGCCTTTGGCGAGAAACCTATGAGGAGAATTTTGTCATTAGCAGTGTGCAATCAAGTTTTGTGACAGGCAAAGGAATGCGGTATGCAAGGGCGTCCTGAGGAATGTGTAAATGACTGCAAGTCCCCACTCTTTCATATTCTGGGGAAGCTGAGGAGGCCAAAGGCCGAATCAGACTCAGTCTATTTGAATGACGAAAGATGAGGTAGTGATGGTGGTTCCCAGTGTCATATTATTAATTACATCATTGCAGGATCCCAAATGCATAGAGAAAGAGACATAGGAACATGGCTAGAATGAGAACTGTGAGGACAATCCAAATCCACTTATACTCACTTGGTCCGAAATGGTGGGTATTGTCGTCGTTAAGCACGTCGTGGTATTCTGGGATGTAGTCTTTGGGGTTGGTACTGACGCTTGAGCTGGTGCGAGTGCTCTCGCCGATACTCGATCTAGTACTGATATAGCTGCCACTGGAACCACGCGAACTGTGGCTTATGCCGGGTGTGTAATTGCTTTGATAGGCCCTGGCGGCAAGGTATGGGCGCTCATAACTGGGATACATGAAATGGTAATCGTCGGGGTTGGAAGCTGATATTGGTGGCCGAAGAGTCACATAATCTAAGGATCTCTGATCTTTGAAATGTGGCGGAGGTGGAGGGATTGGTAACGGATCTTCAACATGGGCAACTGTTGGCGCATAAAAGCTATTCCAAATCATTTCCCTCATCTCGTCCCGAACGATGGGATCACAAAGCGAATTCAGAAGATACTGGTATGCATAATCGCGTAGCCGGCTCTCATCCTGCCCATGCGTAGCGGGTAGTCCGGGGTCAAATTCCCAGCGCAGTTGCCCTAATTGTGAATGCCGGGAGGAGCTTGATACAGAAGACCTGGGCGATGCATGTTGCTCAGCCTCTGGATTAGCCCGTCGAATCAGCCAGCGCGGTGTAGGCGAGGAATCACCGAGGTATATCTTAGGAAGACGGTGGGATGACAGATCCCCAACTCGAGGCGATAGTTCGGGTTTGGTTTCCTTGCTCAGTTCTGGCAACCCTAGCTCTGTGCCTTTGACAAAAACTGGTGCCTCCATCGGGAGAAGTTGAACTGGGCTCTGGCAGCGCCTCTCCGGCCACATCTCCTCTGGCTTGATATTATTTCTTGCTTTGACTGGAGAGTCGACCATCACAGGGTGCTTGAGGCGTGGGGGGAGTTTGCCTCCAACCTTCACTCTAGGAAGAATATCGCCATCCGGGGCCTTTTCCTTAAGCGACTTTTTTCTCTGAACTCGCTTTCTAACTGTCTTTTTAGGGGTCTGCTTTTTAGCCACAACTGGCATCTTCACACACTTCTCATGAACGAGGAGCTGTCCTATGTTAGTCGCTGTCGACGAGGTCCTTATGATGTAAATATGGGACTTACCTTGAGACGTATTGAAGGAAGATTGGAACTAGCAAAGTACGAGGTTGGTACACAGAAGTTAACGCTCTGTAGGCGCAAGGTAGCTTGAGGAATATCAGAAATGGATTAAAGATTTCAGGTCCTCAATAACTTACTGCTGGAGACAGACTTGTTTCAGTCTATGCAACTTTCTTTTGGCTAGAGGACTGGATGGTTTAGTAAAAGGTGATAACCCGTCGTTGTAGATGTTTTGAAGACAAAGCAATCTTTATGAGTCTGAAAGTTGCGTGAGCAAAGGGTCGGTGACTGGTTCTTTATTCATACCTTCTTTGGTCTGACGGAACACACCGTGGACCTATGACGATTTCTTTCGCCTCCAAGAATAGTTTCTTTATTCCGAGACAAGGCCACTTTCCAGAATCAGTATTTGCAACAAGTTCATGGGATCCACGAGGTATCAGATACCCACCAGAATTGAAGCACTTGGCCAATACTCCGACCAAGCAACCAAAATGGCCTACTTCAACAGAGATGTATAGATGCGGATCCCACTTCCAGCAAATAAGAGGAACAGATTCCAGTTCAAAATAGTATATGACGAAGTGTCAGCACTTTACTGGAATATGCGGATGGTGTCTCAATTTCGTAGGACAGACAACATCCGTTGATATCCGCCAGAACAGAGTGAAAGAAACTTTGGCCTTTAATCATAGTGCCCATGGGGGAATGTGGCCCATCCCATAGTGATCAACGGGATGAAGCTATGGGCGCATTCCTCGGGGTTTGGGGTGCGTACGACCTGGGCCAGGAGTGTTGATCAACATCAATCATGGCAATTTATTCGTTTCGTCAATTATTATTCCGTCAGTATGATGTTCGGTTCCTGCAGCAGGGGTTATCATTGCAGATTGTGTCCAACCGCATATCTTTCACGCCGGCATTTATTGGTCGATAAGGCTGATATCCACCAGTGTAACATACCTACCTTCTAAGCGAGCCTTCTCTTGAATCTCTTAGTATACGCTTCATTCTTCGAGCAACAATAGCCTTATGCAGCTTGTCCAGGCTCCAGCGTTACTCACTGGGACAGAGGTGCCGAGTCTCTGCTGGGACAGCATAGATTCCTCAACACCTTTTGGTTCTTTTTGTGTACCACGTTCGACCACGTTCCTTTCCCTCGACCCTCTATTTGCCGTGTCGTGGATCAGTCAACTGAAGGGGCCTGGAGCGCGGATGAAACTGGAATACAGGCAGAAGCCTGAATAAAAACCCACGGATCATCAGGTAGCTCCCTCCCTTCCAAAAAGCATGAAAAATGAACAAACCAAATTCGAACCATACGAAATTGGCTTTGGTAAGGATATTGAACCGGGCTCATGGTGGTGATCAAAGTCATATTGTAAGGGTGATAGAGAGTTGAAGATAGTATGGGTAGAGAGATAAGTGGTAACCAGCGAGCGTCACATGAGTTGGCAATCAAGCGATGCTACCTACCTACCACCGCCAATTCATACCATGCAAAGCGGTATTGCTGGCTCTTTCTGTTTATAGACTGCAGATAGATACGGAAAGAGCGACCAGATACCAGTACTTGAAAGGAAAGCACAACCGGGCACCTTCCGTTTATTAGAGGTTAAGAAATCTGGAGCTAATACTGTCGCAGATGAAGTGCTTGATAGTTATAAACATGGAAAGAATGAAAGAAACATAGACTTTTCAAGTCGATTCACTATACACAGTTGTGGTTATTAAAACTCGAAGCTAGCAGCACCTTACTGCTAATACTGGGCTATATGGCGCATCCTAATAGCAAGATGATGATCACCTAGGACACCATAAACCGAGTACTTTATGATATCGAAACCCGGTTAGGTGGATCGGTTATTGCCAATATCTCGGCTCGTTGAAGACGTGGTAGCGGTGACCGCGGACACCCTTACCACGGAACAACGCAGGGAATCTGAGACCCTGAGGAACCATTTCCTCCGGAATCATCATTTCATTTTCAGGCTCTGGTTGTCCTACAACAAATTTACCGACCTAGAACACAAATTAGCAAATGGAAATTTTGTTGGAAATCCAACGGTATAAGATAAGAAACGTACCTGAATCTCCGTGTCGGTGATGGAGTCACGGCTGACTCGGGCGTAGCCGGTTCTCTTGATGTTCTTGTACAGGATGTACTCACACCAACGGTCCCAATCCGTTCGGTCGATGTCCTTCATGCCGCTCAGTTCACTAACGTAGGTGTTGTAGTTGCCCTCGAGTGGCTTGGTGACGAGGTAGCTCAGCAAGATCAGCGGGCGGGGAGAAGATCCCATCAGGTTTGACAGATACTCCGATTGCAGACGACGGTCCTCGGGGTCTTCCTCCTGTCCCGAGTGGAAGACCACAACATCGACCATCTCGCCGTACATATCCAAGGTGGCGTGAATGGCAGGAGCCAGTTCACCAACAGGTGAAGGAAGAAGATGGTGGGTAGAGTTGACAATGGGGAACTTGGAAAGCAGAGCAGAGCCCCAGGTGTGCTTGTTAGGGCCCGGTCCGAAGTCTGCATACATGCCCAGGTCTTCGGCGATGAACTGAGTAAGATCACGGTTACCCATAATGATGCGCTGGTTGTCCGATTCAAGGAGGCCAAGAACATCAAGTTCGAGTTCCTGGATAACATCACGCATGCGTCGCTCGGAAGCCCACATATCGTTGTCAAGACCGAAGTGCACGGTCCAAATACCGGCAGTCACAGCCTTATCTTCCTTGTGGTAGGGCGCGTAATCGTTAGTGGGGAAACGGAGGTATGCAATCGCAACAGACAGCAGTTGCAACGCGACGAGCACGTAGAAATAGTATGACCGGACTCTCTTCCCGTTCGGGCTGATGGCCGTGCTGCTCTTGGGGCTACCTGATCTCGACACGGACGCAGAGAAAACACCTGCACCAATGAACAACATAGTGACAATCATGATCCAGTCAGTGTGCTCCCTGACGAGCGGACCGCCAGGAACGAAGGCGTAAGCAACAACCCAGACGTGGAAGAGGAGTAAGAAGACATAGATGAAGAAAGCAAGACCGAATGTCGGAGCAGGAGAATGGCGAACAGCAGAAGAGATCAGAGCAGGTGAGACAGCCAAAAGGTAGAAGGCGATCGTGAGAGCGCCGTAGAATCCGCTCCAGTGGTGAGTTTCCGTGAGGAAAGCCGCACCGACAGACCCAATTCCAAACGCAGTCCAGCTTCCAGCAACATTGGGGTAGAATAGACCAAACACGAGACCAGCACCCATCACAAAAATCGTGAGCGCACCATGGGGCACAGGAATAGGGCCACGGACGGGGTAGCCGTCCCAGACCCAGGCAATCATTGTGCTTGAATCGGACAAGAGGAAATGCATTGCAAAGATCAAACCGCCTACTCCCAGTCCAGCAAGGACAGAAGATCCCTTCTTGCCGGAAGAGGGGAAGTAATCCCCACCGTTGCTGGTAGGGGCTCTAAACGCGCGGACACCAGCCAAGATAGCAAGAAGCAGTCCAAGCTTGTTCCATCCGCCATTGTCGGCGTGCATGATGGGCCAAACAGGGTTATTGGTCTTGCCGGCAAACTTGGCAATACTCGACAATATCAATCCGATGCCCCAAGCGAAAACACGAGATTCTAGCCTTGAGCTTTGGCCCCTGTCCGCGTACAAGGTAGCAACAAATGTGATACAACTGCATGAAACAGAAAAGGTAGTGATGAATAGCCTGTTTGCGGGATCCTGCACCATGTAGGCATAGAATCCAGATAGCGACAAGAAGTGGAAGACACGGGGGTTCTTGACAGCAAGGGACCTAAAGGCAGGAATGGCGAGAAGTACCGGCGATATATAGGAGAGGATAACGACTTCGTATCCGGAGAGGCCCATGTACCAGAGTGGGAAATACCAGACAAGAACAGGTAGGGACGTCCAGTTGGTCCAGTAGACAAACTGCGTTTTGTCAGTAGACCGCAGTTTAAAGAAGAAAGTGATCTAGTATGTACCCCATTATACGCATCCGCAGCGGCATCAAAGACCTCGCTCCAGAAGAATCCCTGGCCGAAGGTATTTCCGACGGGCTTTCCCTTCCTGTCTACGAGTCAATTTCACCGTTAAAATCCCCAAAGGGTGGGGTTATACACACTCTTTCTCAAGAACGGAATCCGCAGTAGTTTTCAACTGCCTGAAATAATTTCATCTTAGATCATGTCTTTCAAATACCAACGACCGAGTTTTGGCAACTGTACATTTTTCTGGCTGGGCATTACTTTGGAAGCCACGGTACATACCCTCGACTGATTCCCTTGATATCCCTAATCACAATCTCGAAAGCCTCAAAGTCCAACGCGGTAACAGCGTCGAACCCGACATCGAACAAAATGAGTGACCATTCAAAGAACGCGTATCTTGTGTAGGCTAACGTGAAGTCATATGTTAGCACAAGCAAGCAAAAAAGACAGAAGAATTTGCCTACCTCCAGGAACCTTGTGCACCTTGTGCTGAATAAAGTAGTAGATTAACGGAACAAGGGTGCCGAAGAAGAGACTGGCAAGAATCTTTCTGTACTTAACAGCCCGACGGTTGTTTGGGCTCAGGGCCAAACAACCAATAGTCCATGGCAGAGTCGCAACCAAATACGAGATCATAAAGATATCGTGCCAATCATGGTCATCCGTCGATGTAACATATGTCCATCCACCGCAGGTAAAAGTCCGAAACAGTCCAACACCGGCAACAAACTTGGGAAGCGTCGAGTTGGGGCGGGCAGTCACGAGATACCAGAGGAAGACGAGGGCGAATCGCGGGCCGGACGTGATGGCGATGAAGACTTGGAAGAACGAACGCTCCGGATACCGATCGCCAATGGTTGCTGAGACCGAGGGAAACCATTCGTCCGGATAACCGTAGTGCTCGTTTTGCACGATCTTTTTATAATGCAGACACACACCAACAATGAGGGCGCTGAAAAAGGCAGTGTACGCGACGGCGGTATGAGCCCAAGAGACCCATTTTCCGTTCACCTATCAATGTCTCAGCAAGCAGCCTTCAAAACCCGGGAATTGAATGGCACTCACAGTCGCGACAGCGTCCCCATCTTTGAACCTCGGCGCCATTGTCGCGCCGCGTCAGACTCAAAGCTCTCTAAAGGGGGGAGCCAAAGTAAAGTCTCAAAAAAGAGATTAGAGAGAGTCAAGAATTAAAAACAAATTAAAAGAAAGAAAAGGAGAGTCAAGGGGAAATGTGGACAGCAAAGGGCAACGAAAAAAAGAACCCCTGAGGCCAGCGAGGCATTAGAATTGAACCTTAGTATGGAACGATCCATCGAATTGAAGTTCGGCAACCGGCGGACGCATATGATCACTGGGCGCTAGTGCGGATTGGGCAAGCGGCCAGGAACTTTCAGCCTCGTATTTCAGGCTCCCAAGAAAAAAGTGCGGGATCGCAGCGACTTTTTCTTGTCCGCTACTATTCTGTTGCTCTTGCGATAACGCTCTCCAAGTTCGGCCCTCCCAGTGTCTAGCAGCAATCCGCTGCCCCAAAATCAGCCATGTCTGCCACTACTGATAAGGCGCGGTTCTTCCTCGAAAAGTCCGTACCAGAACTCAAAGAGTACGAGAAGAAAAAGATCTTCACCAAGGTGAGCTTCGCAAGGCCTGGTTTATTCCGATAACGCTCAGGGACTTACACGCAAATTCCATACAGGATGAAATCACCTCGATTATCAAGAAGCGATCTGACTTTGAGCATAAAATCAATGCGCGCGGTACGCAGCCAGCCGACTTCGTACGCTATGCCGAGTATGAGATGAACCTGGACAGTCTACGACGCAAGAGGATAAAGCGGCTGGGTATCAAGTCAACGGGATTCAGTGGACAGCGCCGGATTTTCTTCGTCCTCGATAGGGCCACTCGCAAATTCCACGGCGATATCGGGTTATGGATTCAATACATCGAATACGCTCGACAACAAAAAGCGTACAAGAAGCTCAGTACGATCTTAATGGATGCGTTGCGAATGCATCCGACGAACGCGGATTTGTGGATTTACGCTGCGCAATATTCTATGCAGGACCATGCCGATATGTCTCAGGCCAGGACTTATATGCAACGGGGGTTAAGGTTCTGCAAGAGCTCCAGGAAACTTTGGATCCAGTATGCCAAACTGGAGCTCATCTACATTACCAAGCTAGTCGCGCGACAACGGATACTCGGACTGGACGAAAAAATCGAGGCTCCCAAGCAGCAGGAATCTGCGGATGACCTTGATGCCGACATGATTATGATGCCAAAGATTACAGAGGAGGATATCAACCCCAGTGCATCGGATGATACCGTCAATGAAGCAGCGCTGCAAACCCTCAACTCAACGCCGGCGCTCAGTGGTGCAATCCCAATGGCTATCTTCGACTCGGCCATCAAAGCGTTTGATTATGATGATCGATTCGGCCACGAGTTCTTCGACGTGGTCTTCGAGTTCGAGGATATACCCTGTCTGCAGAAGGTCTTGTCACACATTCTCGACGTAATGCAAGAGTCCAAGCCTGCCAGTCCGCATACACTGATATGCTACATCAAACTCCCCACGGCCGGAATTCAACCCACCTCCGCCCAGTTCCCCGGCGCATTGGGAACGGTACTCTCGCGACTGCAAGAACACCGCGAGAAGCCCCGGGTCGCAAAGGAGGTAGTCAGCTGGTTGCATCCAATCGAGAAAACGAAAGACTTGGATCCCGCTATCCAAACGGTCATTGCTGCCACGATTCACAAAGCGGAGCTGGTTCTTCAGGAAGCATAGGCCGGGATTCCAGTCTTTTGGGGCGTTGTTGGGTCGTCGTTTATTGCCATGAATATATGCAGCATCTATTTGTTTATATAGATTTAGTAGGAAAAGCAATCTTTCAGTCGTCACGACTCCCTCGTCGACTACTCTTTTTGCTGCTGTGCATTTTCTTAGCCTTAATTCTAGCCTCCTTCCCAGCCTTTTCCCTGCCAAGTGTTAGCAGGTACTTCTATCGCAGCAGTAATAATAGTCGTACAATTTCTTGACACGCTCCCTTTGCTCAGGGGAGGTCTCACCAGGAACTATATCCTTTGCAGTGGTCATCAGGAGTTGGTGGAGCTTCTCGTAGCACGCATCCACGTTAGCCGGCTGCTTTCGGGATTCTTCCGATTGTATGACAAGACTATGTGTCCTGGCAGCGTAATACCGGGAAGACCGAAGTGGAGAATGTATGATGTGCGGCACCAGAGGCAACAAGGAGTCAAGAGGTACTTTCAGTGTCGCCTTGGAATTCACCCTACACGCAATCACTACGTGTCAGAATCGAGTCTTGTCCTATCATTGTATCGAGCGGGGGAACAGACTTGTTTACGTTCTGGCCGCCAGGACCACCAGAACGGCTAAACGAGATCTCCCCGATGTGACGAGGGACCGATGTGGAGTTGAACTTGGAGAGCCATTCTCTAGCTGCAGTCAAGTCGTCGTCTGGAAGGTCCGCCCGCCGCGTCGTGAACGATCTCCGAAATGCGGCACTATACCGGAAGAAAGGAGAGGGGAAGAAAGGGCGAAGCATGGCACCGGACTGCACTGGAACAACGAGGATCATAGGACCCTCGCCCTGTTATCCTTGTCCGAGACGCCGGGCTCGCGAGAGGGCAGTAAGCGCAAGGCCCAAGCCCACGCCCAGGAGATCTGATAGAGCCGGAGCAGGTCACATGGACGGCAGCGAAGCCGTCAAAGGCTTAAAAGACTCAGCGGGAGGGTCCAGACTCGGCGACTCTGCAGCCAAAGATAAAACGGACTCAATGGACCCACCGATCACCTCACCTTCTGCGCAAGCAAACTCTGCTTCCCTCTCCTTCACGGTGTTTCGGTCTCAGAACCTTCTCTCCTGTTCCTCAGAGTCTCTCTCAGTCGCACTCAGCATGAGCTTCCGCCCGCCTTCCACGGCTTTCCCCTAAGCTCATTAGCTGGGCCCATATCTGCCTTTAGATCCCCTGCTCGCGCCAGTCTCCCTAGTCGCTCATCAGCCACAGCTCTCTATCCCGAGTTGCCATTAATAATTGTCCCAGTATAGCTGAGGACCCAGTGCAGGCGCCCTAGTCAGGCTGCTCACCATCGCCGATAGAATTACGAATTACTATTGCGATCGGTATCGGGACCGAGAGCCTCCCCTGGTGCTGCTATTATTGTTTTTTTATTTTTTTTTCACAGGTGGTTCCTGTTCCCAGACTGACTGCCCCGAGTGTCTGTGCATCCAACTTTTTTCCGCCCTCTCCGATAGATCTTTCTGCACTCGAACCACTTTTCCTCCCCCTGCCACCACACACCTCTTCCTCCTGACCCTTATCACCAGCTCTATCTCTTCATCCTCTCCCCCACGACATAGACATCCTCCCCTTCTCTCCCCTTTTCCTCTTCCTCTACCCGCCGCCTTCGGCACTCTAACCCGTTCGCCTCGTTTTTTTCCACGATAGCCCCACCTAAGCTAGGTCTGCGCTCATCGTCACAAAATCAACAACAACCTGGACTTTT
Source organism: Aspergillus puulaauensis (assembly GCF_016861865.1). NCBI lineage: Eukaryota > Fungi > Ascomycota > Eurotiomycetes > Eurotiales > Aspergillaceae > Aspergillus > Aspergillus puulaauensis. The sequence continues at coordinate 2,033,664 of NC_054859.1, forward strand.
GCTCCTCGACTGCGGCTGCCCTTGGATCCCTGTTTGTTTGTAGATGAATCCACTCTCCCAACTTGGTCTACATGACGCCAGAATCCCCCGATGAGGCTCTTCACTTTCGCGGCAAGACCTTGACTCCCGAGAGCCCTCGCCCGCTACACGTCGCGGAACCCACCAGTATCCCGGTGCTGCAAAATCAGATGGACCCCGTGTTCAACGACACCTCGACTTACGAACAAGCCGAGCATATTCATGAAAACAACTACAATACACAATCGAGTGGCCCGTATATAAAACCGGGCGGCGTGCGGTGGGAGGCGAGCTCTGTACAGCGTGGTCAGGAACAGCGACCATCGCAGCATCAATCGCATACACAAGGTAGCCTCCAATCTGGCCCTCTCTTAATCAATTACATGTTGATGGACATGGATACCACTTCCCTCTCTGCTACGACCGCAACTGCTCCGTTGCCTCCTTCACCCAAACCCGTTCCCTATACCAAAACCTCTACAGTGCCCTCGAGTATCGGGCAAGCTCCATCAAACTCTTCTCTAACAACGCCAGCACCAGATCCTAGCTCCCTTCTAGCCCACCCTGCCCCCGGTGCCCTCCCATATTCTTCCCAAGCTGCTCGCAACATCCCGTTCGCGAACGAGGTAGACAACTCCAACGCCAACCTCCAGGGCCAGACGGCGCCCCAGGACCGATTAGACGCGGAGGAAAGGTTTGAAGATAATACTGCTGGGAACGGTGTCGATTTCCAGAACCTCCTTGATAACCTTCCTTCCTCATCAGCTCCCTCCGCCCCTGCGGTTTCTGGAACCACCATCTCAGCGGACAGCGCTTCTGCCTCTCCTCAAGCCGCTGCCGATGAACCACCTCAATCTTCCTTCGGGCTCCCTCCTCGCCCCCCACCCCAGGAGAAGCCCTCCATCCATCCCAATTACAACCCCGGCGATGATATACGTTCCTATCATCAGCTTCCTGCCCATAACACCTCCAACAACACCTCAAACCCTTATGCGGCCCAGCCGAGTAATTATCAGGCCAACGTCGGATTGTCTTCATTAACGGCTGGTGCGCCAGGGACATCCTCGGGAGCTGGTTCCCTCCCTCCTCCCCCTGTTGCTAGCTTCCAGCAATCTTCAACCGCTCCAGCGGACTCTCAAGACGCTCCGGCGACTACAACCCAGAAGAATGGTCGCGTTGATAAACAACCTCCACTCCGCACAAACGACGATGCTCCATGGGGCCCGGAAGTCCAGAAGAAATATGATTCGTTTCTGCATGATGAAAGAATATATGTGACTGAGGGTCTCTGGGATCGCTTTCCATATGGGTCGAGATTGTTTGTCGGTCAGTAATCCCGCTTTCCTTTAATCCTTTCGGAAAAAAGCCTATTCTAACATGTATCAATCATAGGCAATCTACCCACCGAAAGAGTAACAAAACGTGATCTCTTCCACATATTCCACAGCTATGGGAAACTAGCCCAAATATCGATCAAACAGGCCTACGGTTTCATACAATTTCTGGAGGCGCCTTCTTGTAAACGAGCTCTTGAAAGCGAACAGGGAGCTATCGTGAGAGGGCGTAAAGTTCGTAAGTATTATAATGTCTCAGATTTAGGGGCGCAAGCGTACTAATTTCTTCAGATCTTGAAATTTCCAAACCGCAGCGGAATACCAGACCGGCGCCGGCGCCGGCAGAGTCTTCACGGCCTGCCCCTCCCCGCCGCTCAAGGTCGCCCGACTATAGTCGAGCGGCTCCTCCAGCCAATCGGCCATCGAGGCCGGCTGGTGATCGCTATGATCGGCCCCACGAACCACCAAGGCTGCCGTTCAGCGACTTCCGAGATGAGCCCTCTCATCGCCGGCGGGATGATTATCGCCCGCCACGGTCGCCGTCTCCTCGTGCATATCGTGCGCGAGAGGGATACCGATCTCGTGATCGGACTCCAGAACGGTTTGACCGGCGTGAAAGGCGGCGCTCCCGTTCGCCATATGGGAGAGATAGGCGATATCGCAGTCCAAGCCCTCGAGGCCGTGCGACATATGACAGCGATACGGACCTACCTATCCCTAGGCGTGCTCCCAGAGAAGTTCCAGATGTGCAAATCCTTGTTTTAGAGGAGCTCGATCGGTAAAATATAGCCTCTTCAGCCATCAACAAACGTTGTTTTGCTAATGTAAGTCCATAGGAACTTCGTATACCACGTGGAGACCAACTTTCGGAATCGGGGACTTCGTGTCGCTGTTTTAACGTTGGGACCCCGGATCCCTCTCGACGCGGCTGTCAAGCGTCAGGCCTCGGAGGGCGTTCTTGCCGTGGTCAGACTTTCACGACCTAGTCAACTGTCTAGGAAAATCCCGTTGCAAGTATTCGACCAGAGTTTGGGTGTTGATAACATTCGGTCTAACGGTGAGTTCATGGCGCGTACTATTTGCGTAAATTGTCACTAACGGCCACGGCTGTAGAATACCCGGATCTTGAACCTAATGTTGCAGCGGACATTGTCTTCCAGGCGCAGTCGATGCAACGGAATATCCCCGGTGTCCCAATCACCTCACCTCCATTTGGAGTTCCAGCTCTCCCTACCGCTCCTCTCCCACATCCCGTCGGGCCTTCTCTTCCAACTCAACCCAATTTCGCAAACGCCATCTCGCATCTTGATGGGGCTGGTTTACAATCTCTGTTGGCTGCCCTACAGCCGCAACGCTCCCCTGTTGTTCCAACTGCGCAACAACCATTCCAACCCACCAACCCCCAACCAACTCCAGACCTGGCTAGTCTTCTGAGCGTCGCAACTCGACAATCCGTTCCGGTCAATCCGCAACAGCAACCTCTTCCGCAACAGCAATTCCCGCTGCCGCCCCCAACTACCGCAGCGATTTCCGATCCAAACCTCCTGTCGCTCCTGGCTAAAGGCCTAGGGGGCAACCAAGGGCAGGGTCAGCCTCCCATGAACCCCCATCAAGTCCAGAATATAATGAGTCAACTGGGCAAATGGAAACAATGAGTCACGATTTTTCTTGAATCCATTTGCTGTTTGCAACATCACCGTATTTTATCAACATTTACGGACTTTCAACTACAGGAGTAGGGCGTTGATTGTTCGTTACTCGATTGAGACCCAAAGGGATACCATTTTACGCGGTGTTGTTCAGGGCAATCAATCGGTCGTTCACGTTTGTCGGTTTGGGGAGTTAGCGCAAAGACAGTTCTCGATTTGATTGTTCTTGTTTTAGGGCACCATGTCTATCGGCGTTGGTCATTCCGTGTCTTCAGTGTCCATTGCCAGGTGTTTCTAGTAGTTTCATCACTATTTACATTGAAGGCGAATTTCCCCCTTAGTCGCAACAAATTTTAAACTGCAATAATACTAATGCAACTTTCGTGATGTGGGTAGAGAGGTTCGAGTCATTAAGCGTAAATACAGTAGGTACAAGTACAGGAGCCTTTGGTTCGTAACCCAGTGTCTCTGGTTTTTCAAAACTTCATCTTCACTCCAGTCTAAATCCCCTCACTTCTGTGACCATCCTTGCGATTTGAGATCGTTAACTGTAGCCGCATCTTCCGTCTTGATCCGCTCGATCGTCTTATCCCGGTTGTACTCCATCACGCGCTTTTCCTTGAAATATTTGACCTGTTTAAGAAAAAAAAAAGTCAGCCAGCGCTCCTAACTAGACTGGGGAAGCCTCCGCCTCCAAGCGCGGGGACGTAGAAAGCGTCCCGGAAATGCCAACAGGGTCATCCATACCCAAGCAGTTGAGCAAGCCGATTCAAACTCTGCAATCTCCTGCGCACACTTCTTCCGCGCTTCCGTATCGCCCTTGACAGAGTCTATGATGTCGTTGTTGTCCAGGCAGGCAAAGAAGCGATCGCGGCCTTCCCAGCATTTTTGTCGCGAGTTTCGATCGGGGGCTATACGACCGCCGTCGGAGGCCTTGCTGGAATCGGAGGAGGACCAAGAAAACCAACCCATTGCGTTTAAATTATCGTACAGAAATGTATAACGAGTGGAAATCAGGTTCGAAAGGAGTTGTTTGAGCTATCAAGCAGTATCAAAGTCTGGAGCTCCCGAGAGTCGCTCCGCTCCGCATGACTTCCGTTCCGGTCATGTGGCGCTAGGCTAGGCCAACATGGTCAAACTTCCCCATAGCCTCATCGTCGACAGCCTTCATAATTCCATTCCACCACCTCATTTACGCTTCTCGGTTGAATGTGCAAATTTATCCGACGGGCACATTTACGCAAAGGATATGATTTCGGGATTGCGCCCCATATAATCCAAACAAAAACATTTTCCAACTTATCGACCGCTCCGAACCCTGTCTACCTAAACGTGCCCCGGACGCTTCGCCGCGGACGACGCTAAACAACAAATCACCAGTCTCTTGCTGGTATAACTTATAGTTCATGCCCCCGCGCCGAAGACCTCCTCCAGCGGGGGCGCGGACAGACCTTCCACCGCTGAAAATCGTCCGCAAGATCCTGGTCCTCCAGCTTGCCTACTATGTTACCGCGACGGCCCTGATCTTGTTCACAACGCTGGTCTACGGCACGGCGTTCTCGCTGGACCTAGTACTCGGCTGGAATACATTACGAGGAGATACGACGCTGGGTTGGATGCTTGGGCTGGTGTGGATGTTGAACAGCTTTCTATGGTGAGTGTCTCGGACGTTTGTCGGTCATATGAATCAGGAGACCCCACTAACAAATGTTGATGCAGTGTTATATTCCTTCTCCTCCTCGTTTCGCGGTCTAAGCTTATCCCCGATTTCGCTCTTACGATTCATTTCTTGCATCTTATCACGACGTCGTTATATACACGCGCGATTCCATCTAATTTTCTCTGGTGGGGTCTGCAATGTGCCAGCGCAGCGTTTATGGTTTCCCTGGGGATCTGGGCGTGTCGGTGCAGAGAGCTTCAACCGATCAGCTTCGGGGGTATTGGTACTGGGCAGAACTCGGATCGAGGATCGGCTCAGGCGAGCAGCAGCAATGCGTACGAGATGGTGAATATGAAGGGAGACAACGCGGTATAGCATGTTTCTGCTCAGCTGGCATGCATTTGTCTCGTTATACATTTTATTAATTTCCTATGTTTCTTTCTTTCTTTTTTCTTCCCCGGCAGTTGTTGCGATTCCAGAGCTGCTTCGGGTCTTTTTTTCACTGTATCTATCTTAGTGTATACCCTAGCTGGCATGGGCATCTGTAGAGATGGCGTTTTTGAATTCGGGCGTCCATCATTTAGCTGAATAGAACAACTCAACTCGGTTGAATGGACGTGCAATGCATGTGATAATGCCGATGTCTCGATTACTTTACTATATTCATTCTTATCCTAGATCCTTCGTGGCAAGTGCATACATATAGTGACGTGAAATAACCAATGAAATCTCAACCCCAATAACGCCTTCAAATGACATTGCGCCTTCTCACAACAAGCCCGCACCACGAGTACATCATCTCCAACTCCGAGTGGGGTGCGCGGATACAGCTCCCGAACCAAGTTAAATAGACTGCAGAATTCCTCGAATCAACCATTCTATATATCTCATCCATCTAACTGCACCCTGTTTCACTTGACTCCAGATACTGAGTGACGCTGGTAAACTGCCCAAAATGTCCACCACCATCACCGAAACCACCAACCCCTCCCAGGTGGTTGTAACCAACCCAGACCCAAACCCCCACAGCACAACCAGAAACATCCCTCCAGCCTCCGAAGATAAAGTCTTCCAAGGCGTTGCGCGCGGCGACCGCGCCGGGAAGCTCAAGCTACGAGGCGTCCCGACCTTTACGGACCCCTATGCCGAGCGCCAGTGGATAAGAGAGCACATGGCCGCAGCATTCCGATACTTCGGGAGAGAAGGCCACAATGAGGGTATTTCGGGACATATTTCTGTTCGAGGTATGGCATTTACTCACACCTAAAGACCCGATCCAATCTTTCCTCCAACATGGCAGGAGTGCATGGTATTGATACGCTACAGACCCCGTCCTGAAGGATCACTTCTGGATGAACCCATTCGCGAAGCACTTCTCAGCCATGAAAGCCTCTGATCTGGTCCTCGTTGACCCGGAGGGATACGTGACAGAGGGCGGAGCGCAGCTACCTATCAACGAGGCCGGGTTCATGATCCATTCGGAGATCCATAGGGCGCGGCCGGATGTGATGGCTGCGGCGCATACGCATGGTATTTACGGGAAGACGTGGAGTGCGTTTGGGAAGCCGATTGAGATGATTACCCAAGGTGTGTACTTGCTTTTCGTCGTTATACGTAGTATGTGTTTGTTGTGATGTGTTTGCTAATGCTACGTATAGATTCATGCAACTTCTTCGGCAAATTGAGTGTCTATGAGGATCACGGTGGTGTTGCTCTGGCAGTGGACGAGGGACGCAATATTGCGAGAGCGCTGGGCCCGGACAATATTGCCTGCATTCTTCAGAATCATGGGTATGTCTTGTCTTCCCTTTCCCCGACTAGATATCACACTCTGCCCGGTTTGCTAGAGCTAACAATGAACAGCCTCCTGACAGTCGGCCAAACGGTTGACGAAGCCGCCTGGCTGTTCGTCAGTCTCGACCACGCCTGCCACGCACAGCTGATGGCCGAGGCGGCGGCTGCGAATGGAGTCCCGAAGAAGATTATCCCAGATGATGTCGCCCGGTATACTGCTGATGCGGCGCAGAATCCGGTACGTTTATCTATCTCATCTTGCAGCAGAGTACTGATAAATCTAGCACAACTTCTACACAGAGTTCCAGCCCGAGTTTGACTTTACTGTCGAGGAGAGTAACGGGCGGGTTCTTCAGTAATTCATCGTCCAGGGCTTAAATAGTAAATAAAAAATTGGATAGTATCGGAATGTATTGTAGGGCTAGCAAGTATTGACAGTATTGACGTCACTGTTGCGACATAAAACTCAAACCCGCTGCACAGCGACCAACTCTGGCTCCGCGTATCCAGAGATATCGGAATCAAAAGAGGAAAAAAAAGGATGACAGACATGTACATTTCCGATGCGGGGAATCGAACCCCGAGCTGCCGTGTGAGAGACGGCGATGTTAACCATTACACCACATCGGATGTTGTTGAGGAGTGTAATTTAGAAGTGCTATATGTGGCTGAGACCGCGCTACGAGGTCATGGGAAGCCACAGGTCTTCTTCAGCAAGGTTATTTGGCTTTTTCAGCTGTTTAGATGTAGACTCAATTGTCAAACATGATGATCTGGTTGCACAATTTTACGGTGGTGGGGCTCAACCACGTTACCACGGATATATATTGCAGAATGCTAACGCAGCTGGAAGACGGTTTGCGGGCGAGAACCCATATGCGAGACTCATACACAGAGTAATATACGGTGTATATCTTCACAGATATTATATTCCAGACAGAAACCAAACCAACTCGGCGACTGATCACAGTACTCGACATAGGCGAGTGAAGGTGAGTATGTGATGACTAAGCCACTAACCGACCCCTGCAGGCGGCATCAAAACGTCCAACACAACAACTGTGGACACTGGCCAGTCAACAGCACTTCATCCGACATCGCGCACAGCTAGCGGCAGATGATGGTCACGGTCCCTGCTCTGCATCAATTGGATCTGTCACATGCATTTGCCAGGTGCTGAATTGAGTTCTGTGCTTGAAGCGGTCATTCAAGACGACAGATACATCTACCACGAGCTGTAGAGTTATCCTTTCGACACGACAGCTAGGACTCCTCACAAATTTGATAGTGAATCGCCAATACCACAGCGACAGCCACTGCAGCCATCTTTGCGAACTCAGGCTCGAGCAGTCAAGCCAGGCGCCATGGCCGCTGAACCCTCGTACATCGACTATGAGGCCTTCCTGGACCCGGACTTCTCGCCAGCCTCATTTGCCAATTCGCTGGTGGTGGCCACCAACAATACCACAGACACACCGCTGGATCTGTCAACCCCGCTTTCCCGGGTATTGTTCGACCTCCAAGAGATCGACACGCATATCCACACGCTGACCACCAAATCAGCACTCCCCTTGCTGACGCACACGGGGGACCAAACCGCTGCTGCAAGCAAGATTCTCAAGGAAGCAGACGAGCAGATTGCCTCTGTCTCGCAGGGGTATGAACGACTAGAGCGCGAGGTTTTGCGCAAGTGGGAGGCCGCTGAGGAGGCGAGGCTGGCTACGGAGAACTCTCTGGCCACCGTGCGCCTCGCACGAGCCGTTGCGCGATGCATTGCGCTTGGTAGGCAGCTCGACGGCCAGATGATGGAAGTCACTGGTCGTGGCGGGCTTCCTGGAGCAGGCGGAAGCGACGGGACAGCATCCCCGGGCCCTGGACGAGACGACAACACCCGTGCGCTTGAGCGCGCTGCATCAACGATCGTGAGCCTGCGTCGTCTGCTTTCTGACACGGGCGTTGGCGAGGAAGGCCACGGTCTCGACCGAGTCAAGGTCATTCGCACTCTGAAGAGCGAACTGCTGATTCCGGCGGAGAACCTCGTCAAGGCCAGAGCACAGCAAGCCATCAATCGGTTTTCCATCTCAACTAGCAACTCAAGCAGCAATGGCGCAGCCGCACAGTCAAGCTACAAACAAGCGCGCGACGCACGAGCCCGTCTCATATCAGGCGTTAACGTGCTATACCTGCTCTCTCCTCTGCCGTCGAAAACAACCACCACCCAACCTGCAGACTTCCATCCAGAACTCCTCCTCTCCACTCTCCAAGGCTACATCCAGACCACCACTGTCGCTTCCCTCAACAACCTCTCCCGCGGGCTAACCATGCTCCCAAGCCTTGACCGGACCCTCCCCGAAATCACCGCCCGCTGCCAGGACATCCACGCCCTCGAAGCGATTCTCAGCACAATCAAAGCCCCCTCCCACCCATCCCTCCCCCAGCCGCAAGAACAAACATCCTTATCCTCATCCTCATCACCACCACCACCCAGCTCCGATTCTAAACCAACCAACCTCCTCACCCCCCTCCTCACATCCCTCGACACCCCCTCCCTCCCATCTTACTTCTGGCGCTCCCTCGCCTCTTCCCTTTCCCCACGCATCCAAGAAATCATCCACCGCGGCGGCGTCTCAGCACGAACCCTCCGCTCGAACCGCGACAAGCTCAAGAGGGAGATCCGTGAGTGTGTCTTGCGCGGGTCGCAGCTGCCGCAATCTGCCCTGGGGGTGGGGATGGAGAAACGGGACCAAGGACAGAACCAGAATTGGGAGCGCGAGGCAGCGGTTATGGTTAGTGCTGTTGTTGGGGTTTTGGAGCGGTAGGCTAGGCTATTCCCAGGGTGAGGATGGTTTGCAGGAGCCCAAGCAGCCATCGAATAGCAACGGAGAGCCGTCATTCGATGCTGCCAGCGAAGAACCCACGAGACAAAAGGATGTCCCTGAAAGGGTCTCATATATTCAGACCTTGAAACTATTTAATGGGCGGAAGACGGACGAGTATTGGTACCTGGTAGTTCTGGGCTGTGGATAAAGCCGTTCTTATTAGAGTGCCGCCTGTATTTATTTTGCGTAGCTTAACTTAGATATTTTATCTTATTATCCTATTACATATATCTATGCAGAATATACGGACGAGTGAATGAGGACTGGGCTTTGAAAGATCGTTATATGGTCTGGTTTCTTTGTCGTTCATGTCTATACATACGTAATGTTTATCGATATATTATTTAGGTTAGAGTTCGTTCTCCTGATCTTAACCCTGTATATTAATATATATCATACCAACGAGATTATGCAGCGCATCTTACTAGATACACCTACTCCCAGGATAGACATGTAGGTGCCTATAATATCAGGCACAGTTACAGTTACAGGCACAGGCACACTAGGTACCCGCGCGCCCCGGCTCCTGAGCCTCAATTTTCTTGCAACCTATTCGCAATAATAGAGAGATGATGACGATTATCGTATGACATTTACTCATCGAAGAGAAAACTAACACATAAGATTAAGCAGCGGCTTCAACAACCTAAACCTTACCTCCCTCACCTACCTCCAGGCTGCTGTTTTAGCGAACCTTCTCGTAGTTTCTTTCATCTGCCATTTACTGGACTGAGCAGGCTCGACGGGTAAATCCAGACGCATTATATTGGGGTATTGGACAGTGGTCAGTAGGCAGGTTGACTGCACTATGTATGCAATAAGATTATTCTTATTGCTTATGATATGCATGTGTTGTGCATGGGCATACGTAGACTCTACCGAACTGGGATGTTATTGGTTGGGAGGTACGAGGAGGCTTACACCGCTAGACGGAGCAGGGAGGTTGTTTCTTTGAGAAATTCCTTGGAGTATGCAGACTGAAGAGTACGACTCAGGTGTTGTGATCGGCGTCGACAGGGTTGGCTGAGTTGCGAGATTGTTGCCGCAGAGACGGGACATCGAAACCATCGCTGGTGGGAAAATGGTGGCAGGGCTGTTATTGGCGGGCTGACATCATTCAAATGCTGGTGGGATGTTGAATGTACCTGTGCTAGTTAGCAGCTAGAGCAGGTACCGCCCGTTTGGAGAAGCAGACGGCATTGTCCCGGAGTTAGTCCGGAGCCAGCAGGGCAGGTGACTCCGTATCGAGAGCCGATAAGGAGGGGCCAGGGCCACCCTTCTTTGTTGGGTTTTCTGACAAACTCTCTGGCATCCCTGCCACTTTGAAACCAGGTCCAGACCAACCGAAGGAGGGGCAAGAGCCGTCTTGCGTGGCGCCGTGCCTTGTGCCTCTGATTTTCAGGCTTTGGGAGGATCAGCTCGTTTGTAGAGGGTCGGGATTGGCCCTGGATGGGCATTGCCCCTCTTTGCGTCCCAGCCCCTGGTGTTGCCACAAAGTAAGATATCTGTCTGGAGTACGGTGCGGATGGTGTGATTGGTCCTTGGTATTGCTAATCGTATCAGCAGTCAGGCGCAGGTCAGGTGCAGGGGACAAGGCGATTCAACGGTACTCTCCCCAGCTCAACTCAGGCCCGTGGGAATGCGACTAATGCACCAGCTGTCATGGAGTGGTGGTGGTTGGGCCGCTTGGTCGCTGTGAGTGGCGGGGGTCGTCCAGGAATGTCCAAAACCTTGACCCCGCTGTTCTCCACAGTTGACAACCTGTTTAAATCATCGAGTCGAGAGAGCGAGGAACCTTGGGATCCAGACCAGTTAAGTACGGACTACGACAAAGAGTACCTGCGAAGAAGAACTCCGTGGTGTGGTCGAGCAGAACCAGTGGCGTGCGACAGTGGACTTGTTCGCGCTCGGACCAATTGTCGCCATTGCTCAGGCAGATCATGAAGTCGACATTGCGTGTCTGCTGCAGGATGGACGCAAGATGATGGCTAGGAACAGGGAACTGAACAGAGCGTGACGCTACCACCGCGAGAGTTCGACGACGAGCTGCCTAGAGGGGGCAGGACTCGACGTGGCGCTGCTTCTACGGTGTACAAAGTACTGACAGCACCTCAGATACTTACCCCGATGATTCCGGGGTTATCTTCCAATATCAAGAAGAGTGAGTGGCCTATGGGTCGCCCGAAGTATCGGGTTTCATACTCCTCGAGCGCAGTCGCAGCACCAGGTGTCCCGCCATTTGGCCGAACCACCATAACGGACGGATTCTCCATGGTCGTCAATCCTGATCTATCGAACGGCATTGAAGTATCCCACCACCATAAACCTAGCTGAGAAGTGGTTTCGACGTTCATTGCTGGGCGTAGTGGAGTATTCCTGACCATATCCTCTTGCTCCTGTTCGACAACCACAGGAACAAACTTTGCCAGAGTATGACCCTTAGCGACGTGATATAGGAGCAAACTGCGAGGTGGGCGAGGCGCCGAGGAGTGGGTGTTGGGTACGATCTCGATGTAAGGTACTCTGCATGTACGGAGAATCGCGTGGCAGCGCTCGGATTCACTCCAGCAGTCTGGACTCATAGACCATGAGTCTGGACAGATGGACGGGATTTTCAGAGCCTATCGGGACACCCGGGTTTTCGCAAAACCTCCCCATGGCCAGACCCTGCCGTAGAATCTTTATGGGGCGAAAATATAACTCGAAGAACCAGAGGGCTGAAGGGAGAGGCCCCGCCCGTCGAATGGTAACGTCACTGCGGCCTAACCATCAACCAGTTCGAGAACCTCTTCTGCGCCGGAAATGGAAGGATTGCGAGAAATGGCGGACATCACCAGCAATTATGCGGCCTTTTAATGGGCGACAGAGCACAGGGTCTTCCCATGGTTCCTGATTTGCGGCTGTCCTTGGGTGTTAAGTACTATAGTAGTATCCTCGTGCCTGGTTTCTTCCCCGTAAGCTCTCGGATGCACCGACCGGGCCTGATTGAAAGTCCAAGACTTGTCATGAAAGGGGTGTTTGGGCTGAAAACCTTCGTATTCCGGGACCCATGGCACGCTGTAGGGCGCAGGACTGAATAAACTGTATACGCTGTGAGTTAAGTTGGTTACTGAGCGAAGTTAGTTACCGATTGAAGTTAGTTAGTTATTAGGAGTTAGTTCGTTAACTACATAGTTAATGTTGGTGGTCAGGATTCTACACTGATCAGTCCTCCTCGTAATAATAACCGTGCAACTGTAACTTATCTATACTCTGTACGATAATATCTTCCAAAGTACTCGAGCTTTCTATTTGAGGGTCCAGTCTTTCTTTGACTTCCACCTACTACCGACTCCACAGCGATCGCACGTCGATGATTCGTGTCCGCCCATCCGGACCAAGTTGTCAGTACCTGGGGCTAACCCCCAGGCGTGCCTATCACGATGCAGACTGCCTGAGCGGATCATCATGACCTCGCTGAGGGGGTGGATGATTTCAGGTTGACTGAAATGCTCAGGGCCGGCTGCTGGTTGAATGAGTGAATCACGAAGCCCATTCACAGTCGTGGTAGAGGACTCCGGCCCATTATACTCTGAGTTCAATCATCGAGTAATGGTGAGAGCTTCCCCTCTCTTGCTCTGGTGCCCCTCGTTTCGTTTGCCTCCCGGCGTTTCTGATTCTGATAAGCCTCGTCCCCTCTACCAATCCAAGTATCGTCATCACCACCTGGACCGCCTGGATCGCTTTGCCGTCATTCACTATCGTTCCCCTTACTTAGCCACTTCCCTCCTCTTTACTTTCATCTTCCCCTTGTCTGCCTCTGCCTCTCTCCATCTCTCTGGCAGCCACGATCCCAGCCCTGCCCTTCCTCTACGCAGCCTTGCTCGGCTCCTCTCGGCTACGTCTCCAGATCGATCCTCTCCGCCTCATCTCGTGGCAGAAGTGTGCCTGGCTCCTCCCACTCCGGTGTCATATCGCCCTCCTATTAATAGGCTGTTTGGACTGATCTGATTTTATTTCAATTTTCGTCCACCCCTTCCTTCGCCTCGCGTCGATCCATCAATCGCGGCGTCCCTGTCTGAGCTGTATTCGATTCTCCGGCTATTATTATCACTTGGTCGCCCGGTTTTGCATTCGGTTTGGGGCTTGGCTGGGCCCCCCGGTGTCTTGAATTCCTACTGTCATACCCACAACCGTCCCGCGACTCGACGCCCGCTACTGAATCGTGATCCGTCGAGTCCACCAAAACTTCTGCGTCTCATCTCTCTTCTTGCCGCCCCCCCCCTCCCCTCGAGTTCTTCCATTCTTCCATCTTCAAATCCAGTTTTCTGGCCCTCCCTCACGTCCGGCCTTGTCCATTTCCGAACACCTCCCCCTTCCTCGCCTGAACCGTCGGGGATGAGCCCTCGGTACTAATGGGTGCCCTCTCTTCGTCTACAGCCTACCTACTACCCTTGCTTCGCCTTCTTCACCCGGAGGCCGTCTAGTCGTCATCCTCGAAATCCTTGTCCAACTCTCTCGTATTCATCGCATTCCCTCGCTTAAAAAAAAGCCCTGTGGACAAAACGAAACGCTTTCCCCTTGTAAGTGTTACAGATTGCACAATAGTAAGGGAAATAAAGCAACGGTGAAAATTGAGTTTCTTATGCCCAACTCAATCTTCATCCCTTGCTAGATGTCGCATCCCAGCGAAATTATCAAGGTCCACCTGCTTACATGATTTGCGCCTGTATCTAGTCAAACGTTGTCCGGTCGATTTCGTCTTTCCCTCTCGCCTTGAAAGCGCCAATTCTTCCGTATAGTTGTTGTGCTTGTCGGGTGCCCCTCCGAATCGGTTTCGTACATAGAAGTTGGAGCTTGGCTTGCCTATGAACTTTCGCTGTCACTATGTCCTTTCTGCCTGTCAATAACATTTCTTCGCCACCGGACCGTGCCATGGACGATGCAATCGCGACATCGGCCACACCTCGCCCTCATTCGGATAGCATGTCAACGATACAGGACCCCGGGATACCAACCGATATCAAAGAGGAACATGGCTTACGGCCGGCACACATGACCCACGAATCCCGTAGGAGTACACACTCGATCTCGGACGAGACTATACAAGCGGATTCGGACGCCGAACGAGAAGGCTCGGAGCATGAGTCAGAGCGGAAGGAAAACGCACCGCCATCGAAGAAGAAGAAGGGGCAACGATTTTACTGTACCGACTTCCCACCATGCAACCTGAGTTTCACACGAAGCGAGCACCTGGCTCGCCATATTCGAAAACATACCGGAGAGCGCCCGTTCCAGTGCCACTGCTCGCGACGATTTTCCAGACTTGATAACCTGCGGCAACACGCACAAACTGTGCATGTGAATGAGGAGATACCCGGTGATTCGCTGGCGGCCACCGGCACTCGCTTTCAGCGTCAGATTCGCACCGATCGAGTTCGGCCCCAAGGTCGTGCGAGGGCAGGTACAGGAGGAAGCCAGGGAACCCATAGCAGAGGACACAGCAGGAATCTGTCCACATCCAGTATCGCCTCAACGACTTCAACATTCAGCCAACCGGCAGAGCTGCGCCGGCGCCCGCCACCACTGATCATGGCAAACGATCCAACCACAAGATCTAGATTAGGTCTTGATCCGATGATGGACGCTCCCACTACGCCGCCGGGTCAGGTCCGAGCCATGCATGGGCCTCCAGGCGGCTCTCCATATACACCCACACATATGTATCCCGGTAATGCTTCACCTATGCACCCGTCATCTCAGGTTGCTGGCTTTTGGGACGGCAAGACCGCATCTCGCAGACTATCTGTACCCTCCGGAGTTAATCCATTCTCGGGGGTGCATTATCCTCAACCCTACCCGGCCCCGAGTTACGGGCCGCCAGGGGAAATATATGCTAGTCCTGTTAGCGGGAAATATCCCACGTCAAGGGATGAAAGAGAATACCCGACAGAAGCCGAGTTGCGGCGAAGAACGTGGCATTTTTCAACATGGGCAAATGTACCACGCGCAGAATATAGCGGGAACCCTAACCCGCCACCCTCGGAAACGCTTCCACCAGTTGGGGGTAATGACTCTGCGGATCGGCCGCCGCGCTTACCTGGAATTGAAAGTTTTGATAAGTTTGCAAGGCGGCCCTTGACACCACCTGTGCGCAGGTCGAGTCCAATGCAAGTCGACGCGCAACATAAGCCGCCGGCCCCCGGCTACAATTTCAGTGGGGGATACAACTACGCACCGCCGTCGGCTCGGCCAGCCCCGCCTGTTTCTGGCCCTGGCCATCGACGTGGTCACGTTTCGTGGGATATGTCGTTGCACACGAACTTGACGGGCCTTCACATCAGGGACAAGCCTCTTCCTCAGCGGGACTCATCGAACTGGAGCCAGCAAACTATTTCAGAGCTCCGTAACGTTGGATCTCGCCCGTCATCGTCATATCAGCAACAGCTCCAGGAATTCCGGGGCCACCATAGCCATGCATCGTCTTCGTACAGTACTACAACATCAAGTTCACATGCTGCGCGAACGAGTCCTGAAGACTCGAGCAGCAGCGAGGGAGTCCACACGCCGTCAACGGCATCCCTCGAGTACCACCCAGCCATTGTGCACAATAGCGGCTATGTCGAGCCCCATCATGCTCCATTCCCTTCTGACACATCCCAAACAGTACGCCCCCGTTATCCTGGTGGACCGGTTGCGATAGATCACTGATCCGGAGTACAGGCCTGTCCTCCTATACATCCACAACCCGAAGCATACCGCACAAAACACGAATCTCGGCCTGATATTATCAACAACAATGCTTCAAGAGACCCCGGAATGGGCCGACTAGAAGCTCTTGTTGCCGTCGCTACCAGCGAAAATAAGAATGGTGCGGATATTATGGTATAGTTAAATCTTATCCCATGATGCGTGATGCACCTCGCTTCTAAGGTTTCCATGTGCATGGACCAATAATACTTATTGGCTTCATCACTGCCCTCGTTACCTCAAAATTTCTTGCGAGCAAGCCCATATGTGGCTTGTGTCAGCATTCACCTTGACATAGGCACTATCTATCGTTTAGCTTTTCTTTTTTTTTTTTTTTTTTTTTTCTTTTGATTTTTGATTCTAAAGGGCGTTCTAGAACCTGGGCCTATTGTTATTTGATTATACACCACAGCGTTATGGCAGTTCTTGATGACTTGTGATGACTGATGAATAACGCATAGTGATGGGTTCCATGGAGGTGTTTTATATTTTATTCCATGTCAGTTTATTATGCTCGGATTATTTTAATGTTCCAGTCTCAGCTCTTTTTCTTGCTTTGTGTTTGACCTGCATGATCTGGCGTTTTCCTTTGGGTCGTATGTATCCAGCGCTTGAAGATACCCCAGCTTCAAATCCGGCTTTCCGCACGAAGCTCTGGGCAGAGATTCAGATTCCTCCGGTCGTGGCGTGGCAGCGTTATGCTTTTGTATATTTTCTGCTCTCACTTCACTATCCTGAATATATGAATTCATCTAAACCCAACTGTTTGCATAAAACTTGCAGCTTGAATGTCGGACAATATCGCGACATGAAATCCCACCAACTGATATCACTTCCCCATTAGCTTGGAGACTCCTTTCTCTATTTAGACGAGAACCCCACGATGATCTCACTACTCTGAGTACATTTCCTTGCACCAGCCCGAGGTGGACTGGCGCAGTGTAGCGTCCATGGCAAATGATCGCTCGGTGACGTCAGGGCCGAACAAAAGCATCACCGATTCTCCCCGCACAAGCTTGCCAGTATATAACCAGGGAATTTTCGGCGGTCTGGTTTGCGTAGAAACAAAAAAAAGTTCAATTCAACTGACTTTTCATACTGGATCACTCCCTTACCGACCCAACATACCCTACCTTACTACCTCAACTACCCGAAGCGACCAGGATACCCTAATCTACCACCTCACATTTGAACTGTTGCTACCTGGCGTCCTAAAACGACCGCCCGACTTCAATTACATCACAATCTTCTAAATCAAACTACACCCTACCACAACTACTCTACACAATGGCCGCCCCCCCAAAGAGCCGCACCGGTCTGTACCTCGGCCTCGGCGCCCTAGGCGCAGGCGCTTACTACTTCTACCGCGCTGGCGGCGATCCCAAGCTCGCGAAGGAGGAGATGAAATGTACGTACTATCATACCAAATCGGTCCCAGTTGTGTTTGTATAATTACCCCGGTAACTAACATGGCTGGTTGCTACAGATGATGTGACCAAAGTCCGCGGCAAAGCACCCACCGGAGGGCCCGGGGGCGAGCGAGCCGGCGAGAAAGCCGGCCTGGAGACGAATCTGAATCTTGATGAGGCTGTATGAACCACCTTATCTCCCCATTCACTGTCTTCGGACCCGATGGATGGATGGATGCAATAGCAGATGTTAATGTGTGAACAGGCCTACAACCCTAAGACCAAAGACGTCGACCTCGCCTCCCAGGCGCAGCAGAAGCTAGATAACCTTAGCCAGACTGGTAAGGAGCAGGCGGCGAAACTGCGTGAAGAGGCAGAGCAGCAGGCTGGCAAACTGAAGAATGAAGCTGGGGATAAGGCGAATGAGGCGAAGGGTGCAGCTTCGGGGTGGTTTGGGGGGAAGAAATAAACTGCTCACCCGCCCCTACCTCCTCGACTTCAAGCAGGAGTCTGATTACTCGCTGTGGTCCTATATGTATGGGACTAAGTGGGAGGATGATTGAAATGTGAATGGCGTATTCTGTACTGCGTACTAATTGACTATGAGTGCGGATGCGGAGATTGTTGGCTCGACTATGGTCTTGATACTTCAGTTTTACCGAACCAATTGATGATAATTAACGGACTCAAATAATTCAATACTAGTAGAAATACTTTTCTCCGGGGACGAGTGGGGTGCTGGATGGAGCCCAGACCGTGGGAGGTATGTGACATTCCAGCCTCGACCTGGATCACCGTAGTGACAGGTTGTATAGAATGGGAGGTTGAAAACTTAAAACTAAGATTCAACCCAGTATTTTCATTTCTTCTAACGTGATACTTTCCCCCCTGAAACTCTGGTCCTCATTAATTCCTGTCCAGTCGAAGTGCGCTGTCAAGATGACATGATAGTCCCACGTTCTGGTAATTTAACCTAATCCGGACACGAACGCCAACAGCGCGTCGCGACGCGTTTTCTCCTTAAAATCCAAACCCCAATTTTAACCGCCCATCCCTTTGCTCGACTTCAATTAAACAAACCTGAGTCTCGACCTTTTTACCTTTACTCGAGTGTGATTTTCAGGTTCTTGATTACTTTTCATGCTTAATACTTCACATTGTGTTAATTTTCCTCCTTACTCTACTTAATTAATTACAAGGAAGTCGCGATGCCTCGCACCTCCTCTACACTCGCCCGCTCGCGCACAACACGCCTGCCTCGAGCGAGCCAAGCGGGTATCCAGAGTTTCGCAAGAGCGACCAAGCCCGGCCTTAGTACATCGGCGTCCCTCAGTCTCATAGACGGAAAGAAGGATCTCGCCACTACCACCACCTCAACGCCCCGTCAACTGCCAGTCTCACCTTCCAAGAAGCGAAAACTGGGGGAGCTCGAAAATGTCGACTTCACGATCCGCGAGCAGCAGGAAGGCGAATCCGGAAATGACCCCGAAGAGAACAGCAAGAGCTCCTCCACATTAACGCCCTCCAAATCCCTAAAATTCAGCACCCTATCCGTCTCGACACCCAGTTCCAGAAATGCTCGCAGGAGCGGCCACTATGTCTCTACCCCGGTGCCATCGCCAACACCGCGTCAAGCACGCTCAGCACGAACTCAACCTGAGCATGAGGATAAAGGCGGCAGTGTATACACGCCGAGTACGCCGACGAAGCCGCGCGCTCCGAGACAGACTCAGCCGCTACCGCGATCGAACGCATGTATTCTTCCTATTACGCGTGCGCCCTGTGTGGCGGAATTGGTCACGCTGCATTCGGCGTTTCTTAAGGCGTTGACTATCCATGCAGCGCATAAGGGTGTTGCGGCGCCAGCGGACCTGAGAGAGTTTTTGCCAAGTGTGGAGCGAATCTGGAAGAAGAGGAAGGTTGTTGTCAAGGATTTGCAGAGGTTGTTGTGGGTGCTGAAGATGAAGCAGTGTGAGAGTGGCATGGGGTATCGGCTTGCGAATCATGGGCTTGGCCGAATTTGTTTGGAGAAGGTGAATGGGCGGAATGATCGCCTTGATGATGAGGGTGATTTGCAGGCGCGGTTTGAGGAGGCGGTTGATTCGCTCTGGGAGAAGGCCCTGGATGATGCTGGGGGTGATGAGGGGAGTGTGGATTTTATGGGAAACCTCGGCCTGATTTCAATTGAAGAATCGCTGGCACCATTCACCGCATTTCGAAAGGGACAGCAGCGGCTGCAGGATTTGAAGGGGGGTGTTATTAAGATGAAGATGCAGAATTTTTTGGCTGAGGCCGCGGGCGACGAGACCTCGAGTACACCTGCGAAAGTGCGCAATGCGACCACGAGTCGGCGCGAGGGGCTGCTTGATCGAATTAAGAATAAGCAGTTGCGACAGTCGAAGTTGCCTCCGCCGCCGTCTAAGGAGGTTTTGCTCCGCCGTGCTGCATCTGGACGTATCGAGGAGGTTGCAGGCGTGCTGGCTCTTCTTCGACCGGCCGGGTATGTGGGAAATGGCCCACTGGCAAGGATGGCGGCGCAGCGCACTCCGTTCTGTCTGGAGACCATTGTCCGCAATGTACAGGACTCAACTCGTAACCCAATCTCGGAGCAAGACGTGGAAGCTTGCCTGGAGATCCTTTCTCGTGAAGATGTTGCCGGCCACTGGGTGAACATTGTTGTCGTTAACCAGCTCAAGTCGGTCGTCTTGAAGTCCTGCGGCGATGTCCAATTGAAGGACATTGGGGCCAAGGTGGCTCAATTGAAGCCTGGATGGGAAGAGTCTCCAAAACTCTTGGTCTGATACTAGTATTTGTCTGCACTCTTTTGTTTGGATCCATGTTTTCTGGCGATACCTCATGGCGATTGGCATTTTTGGAGTTATGACTACGGACTGCATTTTGTATACCGATTGCATTAGCGCTGTATTTCGATATCCTGTATGATAGACTATAAAACTAATGAACCTTTGAAGAACTGAAGAATTGAACCATACCATCATTCCAGTGTACATTTCTCACCCCCACTGATTGGCTAAAAACCACTTTGGCTCGACGCGGATCCACGTGACCGTGTCGCGTCTCGCACGCGCCAAGGAATCTACCTATCAATTGGACAAGAGCACTTGGAGAACGCAGGTCGACGATTCTACCACACCACAACGCCAGCATTCAGGTCATTCTCTACTAAACAGAGTGATACGCTGGCATCATGTCATCTCGACCAGATCTCAGGGTAAGCCCAATCACCAGCAACCCCCGCAAAACCAGCATAATCCGTCCAAGGATTCCCGCTAACTGTTTAACTCCAGGTCGACGACGAAGTCGGCTTCATCCGCTTCTACCGCTCCCTCGCCTCAGACGAGTCATCTCCCTCCAACAATGAAACGATCCGCGTCTTCGACCGCGGTGACTGGTACTCCGCCCACGGCGCCGAAGCCGAGTTCATCGCTCGCACAGTCTACAAGACCACCTCTGTCCTTCGCAACCTCGGCCGCAGCGAAACAGGCGGCCTGCCCTCCGTCACAATGAGTGTGACAGTCTTCCGGAATTTCTTACGCGAGGCGCTGTTCAGGCTAAACAAGCGCGTGGAGATCTGGGGCTCTGTGGGTACGGGAAAGGGCCACTGGAAGAAAATCAAGCAGGCGAGCCCTGGGAATTTGCAGGATGTGGAGGAGGAATTGGGCAGTGTGGGTGGGATGGGAGATGGGGGTGCGAGTGGTGCGCCGATTATCCTGGCTGTGAAGATTAGTGCGAAGGCCGGGGAAGCAAGGAACGTGGGTGTTTGTTTTGCGGATGCGAGTGTGCGCGAGTTGGGGGTTAGTGAATTTCTGGATAATGATGTTTATTCGAACTTCGAGTCCCTTGTTATTCAACTTGGGGTGAAGGAGTGTCTTGTGACGATGGATGTCAACCGGAAGGATGTCGAGTTGGGGAAGATTAGGGCTATTGCGGATAACTGCGGGATAGCGATTTCGGAACGTCCCGTTGCAGATTTCGGGGTACGTGATATTGAGCAGGATTTGACACGGCTACTGCGTGATGAGCGTTCTGCTGGGACGTTGCCGCAGACGGAGTTGAAATTGGCGATGGGCTCTGCGGCGGCGTTGATTCGGTATCTGGGCGTGATGTCAGACGCTACGAATTTCGGGCAGTATCAGCTTTATCAGCATGATTTGGCACAGTTCATGAAGCTTGATGCGGCGGCGCTGAGGGCGCTGAATCTGATGCCGGGCCCGCGCGATGGGTCCAAGTCTATGAGCTTGTTTGGACTGTTGAACCATTGCAAGACGCCTGTTGGGAGTCGGTTGCTGGCGCAGTGGCTGAAGCAACCCTTAATGGATCTAGCAGAGATTGAGAAGCGGCAGCAGCTTGTTGAGGCGTTTGTCGTCAGTACCGAACTGCGGCAGACGATGCAGGAGGAACATCTGCGGTCGATCCCTGATCTCTATCGCCTTGCAAAGCGGTTCCAGCGGAAACAGGCGAACTTGGAGGATGTGGTGCGTGTGTATCAGGTCGCGATTCGCCTGCCTGGGTTTGTGAATTCCTTGGAGAATGTCATGGATGAGGAGTACCAGACTCCGCTAGAGGCCGAGTACACGACGAAGCTGCGAAGCCACTCGAATAGTCTTGCGAAGCTGGAGGAGATGGTTGAGACGACGGTCGATCTGGATGCGCTTGAGAACCACGAGTTTATCATCAAGCCCGAGTTTGATGATAGTCTGCGCATAATTCGCAAGAAGCTGGATAAACTCCGCCACGACATGTATGTCGAGCATCGGTCTGTATCGAAGGACTTGGACCAGGAGATGGACAAGAAGTTGTTCTTGGAAAACCATCGAGTTCACGGCTGGTGTTTCCGGCTGACACGTAACGAGGCCGGTTGTATTCGCAACAAGAAGGCGTACCAGGAATGCTCTACGCAAAAGAACGGTGTCTACTTTACCACGTCGACGATGCAGTCCTTGAGAAGGGAGCACGATCAGCTCTCCTCCAACTACAACCGCACTCAGACAGGGCTTGTCTCTGAAGTTGTCAATGTTGCAGCCTCGTACTGCCCCGTTCTGGAGCAGCTAGCCGGCGTCCTGGCCCATCTCGATGTCATTGTTAGCTTCTCCCATGCCTCTGTTCACGCACCTACAGGCTATACCCGACCCAAGATCCACCCCCGAGGCACAGGAAATACAGTCCTCAAGGAAGCGCGTCACCCGTGCATGGAGATGCAAGATGACATCTCCTTCATTACTAACGATGTATCGCTGATCCGCGACGAGTCGTCATTCCTAATCATCACCGGTCCCAACATGGGCGGTAAATCGACCTACATCCGAATGATTGGCGTTGTTGCACTAATGGCCCAGACGGGTTGTTTTGTGCCCTGCACAGAGGCGGAGCTGACCATCTTCGACTGTATCCTTGCTCGTGTCGGTGCCAGCGACTCGCAACTCAAGGGCGTTTCAACCTTCATGGCGGAGATGCTTGAAACATCTAACATTCTCAAATCAGCAACGTCTGAATCCCTGATTATCATCGACGAGCTTGGCCGCGGTACCAGTACATACGACGGGTTCGGTCTCGCCTGGGCTATCTCAGAGCATATCGTTACTGAGATTCGTTGTTTCGGGCTGTTCGCAACTCACTTCCACGAATTGACAGCACTGGCAGATCGGTACCCGAAATCTGTCAAGAACCTGCACGTCGTCGCGTTCATTGGAGACGGAACGTCGACGAAAGAAGAAGAAGAGAAAAAGACCCAGCAGAAGGTCACGCTCCTGTACCGCGTTGAGCCCGGAATCTGCGATCAGTCATTTGGTATCCATGTCGCTGAGCTAGTCCGCTTCCCAGACAAGGTGGTCAATATGGCTCGGCAAAAGGCTGAAGAGCTAGAGGACTTCACCTCCGCTGATCCGACAGGGAAACCCTCGGCAACGGCGATTGACAAGTACTCTCAGGAGGAAGTGGAAGAAGGAAGCGTCTTGCTGAAGGCGATGTTGCAGAAATGGAAGGCTGCCATTGAGGAATCGGGTAAGGATCTGACTGTTGAGGAAAAGAGGCAGGTTATGAGGGATCTGGTCAAGGGCGATCCGAAGTTGCAGGAGAGTCGGGTCTTCCAGGGCATTCAAGCATTGTAAAGAGCGAGCTTTTAAGGGTTTGTTTGTGGTCTGCGGTTCGATTTATACTTGCGTTCTATCTAATGGTGGTATGGCGTTTGGGATGGGATGGATTCTAGATATGTTGTTAACATATGTCTCGGATAATGAAATATGCACCTTCTATATTTTCTTTCAATGTCCTTTAGAAGTTTTTTCACATAAATTAATTTGAACAGCTTGGAACCATCTCTTTGCCCTGTTGTAGTATGGGATCACGTGGGGCAGCGGTCCAGACGCTTTTAGAGTAAATAAGGAATTCGCTGGATAGCCCGCGGCGACACCACCGACACCCGGAACGCTCATTCATCTCCTGTTCTTTCCTCCATTGTTCGCCATAAGTTAATCCAGGATTTAGCTTTTGCGCGTCGCTCCCTCTTGATTCTGCAATACTCGATCCTTTCCACTCGCCGCTCGCTATGTCCCTCCGGTCCAATTAACGCTGGTCCATCCGCAACAGCTTGATTCATGCACCCCTTTTCCATCCTCACCCTCGGCATTTTCGTTGCGGGATACATTACCGCGAGGTGGGACCTTGTCACCCGACTATACGAACTCGCCATATTCGCGTGGGATCACGGCGTGGTGGTGCGTGTCCATTTCCAACCTTTCTACCTGTCGCGCTACTTCCCCACGGCTCCGCTAACCAGCTACGCATTTATAGACCAGAACCGCAAAGGGATTTCTCTTCCTCTCCGTTTTCTTCTTCGTCCTCATCATTCCGATCAATCATCTTGCGCAAAAGGAGTTCGGTCAGGTATGCTATGTCGTCATTTATTTGGAGCGCCCGAGCCGTACAAAAGCTAATTCACTGTCGCTACTTAATAGCACCCTCGACCCGTCCACCTCGGTGTCTCCGCTCGGGAACAACTACGCCGTCGAGGCTCGTTCTAGTTTTTTTTGAGTGGAGGATGACAACATGCAGATGAGCGATGGATTGTTACGGGTATTTTGGCCATACGACCTCCCCCGGTCGTCGTCGCCGGGTGTGATTGTCGGATGGCGGAATTCAGAGCTGGATCTGTTTGTGTTGGCTGTGCTGGAGGATGTCGAGGTACGCCATGGTTTCCTGCGTACTTGGCTTGGAGGAAGCTGCTAATTCGCGTTTGCGCAGCCTCGAAATGTTGACAATGCCCTCCGCGCGGGAATTTTATTCCGCCACAGCCCTCATCCCGTTCCGCGCATATTTGGTCTTTGCGGTCGTTCATCGATGCATGTTCTAGGGTCGACTAACCTGCGCGAACCGCCGACGGCCTTCAATCCGTCGCATTTGATTGTAACTACTCGCTCGTCAGGCAAGATTCCGAGAATATATTGTCCACCGGAGACGGGCCTTTCGGTTCAGGTTATTATGTTCCATCGTCCGGATCCAACGAGGATGGAGTATATGTCGCTGAATCCTATTTCGCTTGCTTTGGAGGACAAGGTGCCTGCTGCGGATAAGTCGGACTCGGTTTCGGATACGATAGAAACAGGAGAGGTGATACAAAAGGCTCGCGCGCAAAAATTGGTGGATAAGCTGCGACTTCATACGGTTGTCAAGCATGTTGCATCGCATAAAGAGTTGGCGCTTCCGTTTATCGTTAACCAGGTTAATTGCGCATATGAGATGGGGAAGTTGATAGAAAAGAACAGCAGTTTGATTGGACTTCGCGTGAAGAGGAGTATGAGTGTTTCGGAACGGGTGGTTGAGTCGGCGACAACAATGTGGGACATGTTCGTTCTCGGGGTGTCTTACGTCTTTTGGCAGTGGATATGGCCTGTTATTACCCGAGTGTTTGTGATCGGGCTGGTGTTTCATCGCGCGATTGCAGACTTTGTTCTGCAAGTTCTGGAATGGCGTGCCCGACCTGACGCCGCGGCATTGAAGGATATCTCTGCGACAGCTCAGCAAGTGGACATTCGCCTGCAACAATTCTGTTATTGGCCCACGCAGTACGTCAAATTACGGCAAAGGAAGGACGATTGGGAGAGTGTCACGACATACCACGCGCACTATATCCGGTTTTATAACAGCCTGTGGCTAGTTGCGAACGATGTGATTATTGGGATTGCTATGGGGTCGTACATCATTGATAACGCCAACTGGGTAGCTTATCAGATCAACTTCGTTCTCAGTGGTTGGACTGTCGAAGGTCTGCAACGGACGATTTCCTGGTTGATGGACTGGCCGGCCGGTCTAAAGTTGAATAATGAACTTGCTGCATTCCTGGGTGATCTCTTCTTGTGGGTTATTGAAAACTGGGCAGGTATGATAGACACCCTCTTCGTTACGGACTTCTGTTAACTGGCCAAGCATGCATCACGAACCTCCAACCATACCTCCCTCATATCATCTACGTTATCGGCTGCTCAAGCTTCGCCGGCGCCAGCATGCCAATAGCGCTCTTTTCAGACCTCATATCTATACTAACAGTACACATATACTCGTTTTACATTGCATCAGCGCGGATATTCAATTGGCAACTCACCATCATCATTTCGCTCTTCCACTTGTTTCGCGGAAAGAAGCGGAACGTCCTCCGCAACCGTATAGACTCTTGCGATTATGACCTCGACCAGCTTCTTCTCGGGACCATCCTTTTCACTGTGCTTTTCTTCCTTCTGCCTACGGTCATTGTGTTTTATCTGGCGTTTACCTCTGCGCGGATGTTGATCATCACGCTGAAGGCAGGCCTTGACACCTGGCTGGCTTTCTTAAACCACTTTCCTCTTTTTGCGTTGATGTTACGAGTGAAGGATTCGAGGAGGTTGCCAGGTTTGTTTTACTTAATATTTCATAGTTGGCCACTCACCTAACTGGTATGCAGGCGGAATCCGATTCGAACTCCGCGAAGAACACGATAACTCGCTCAGTAATTCCTTGGATCCGACTATACACTATATCCATCTCGAGGTATAATTCCCCAAGCACACGTCAGCCATCATTCAATTAACACCCATTAGTCCATTCCTCTAACCCTTCGGGCCATGTTTGACCAATACTTCCAACTCGGCCACCGCCTCCGAAAACACTACCTCTCTCCCCAAGTCATCTTCTGCCTCTTCACTGGCCGCTTCGTGCCGCCAATTCACCGCCGCAGCCTCTACAGCATGCAGTACAGCATGCTTCCGGATGTCCGGCCATCTCTAGCACAGGTGTGGAGCGAGCTAACCCAACCGAGAAAATCAGGTGGTGGAAGTGGTGGTTCAAGTTCCGGGATTGGCACTGGGGCGAATGGGGTCATGAAAGGAGGGTTTGGCGAGGCCAGGAGAAGGGGTTATCGGTAACGATGACTGCCATTTCCCTCAAAGCCCTAACGGGGCAATATATATATGAGGCGACGGTAGCCTCGTCTCATTATAATAAATGATAAACATTCTGCATTCGTATTCTGCCTTCGTAGCCCATGATAATATAACTAGACTAATTACAATACATGGGTTATTAGGCCAAGGTCACTTAACCAATTTGTGTCGCTGGATTCGATTTCGCCCCCTTCCACATCTCAGCCACCTTCTTGAATACCTCTTTGTGCGGAGCGTCCGGGTTCTTGGTCTTGTATTTGGGGATTTCATCCTTCATGAACTGGTGGTAAGCTGAAAGCGGTTTCTTTCCGCCTCCTTTCCTGGCGCTTCCGCCTGGTTTTGATCCTGTGGTAGGGGATACCATGGTTGGTTTTCCTAAGGGAGTTTTAATATATAATTTATATGTAGGCGGGTATATTACCTCGTTTATTGTTTCGGTATGACTTCGTTATATATATAAGACAAGGTCATATAACAACAATGAAATAAATATAAATATAAGTAAAAAAAAAAAAAAGACGAGGGAATCTTTCAATACCCGATATAAGATAAGATATACCAATTGCGGAGTCATGGTTGAGTGGTGATATCAATTAAAGTCTAATTTAGACCTGCTATAACAAACAACAGTGCCCTTCCATGGATCAATGGGCACATGCAGGCGAATAGCGCATACAACCATAATAATTAACTTTCTCGCATGATCGCTCCACACCCGGAGTTTCCGGAATAGACCCTATTATTAAATTATTGTAGCTGCTTTTCCGGTATTTCAGGGTGTGACCTGGTTATTATATGTTGTTCTAAGCCTCGCCCTAACTTCTGCCTTTAGTGTTTAGTGTCGCTATCCATCTACCTAAACCAGCCTCTAAGCATATACATACATACCCACTATTTAAACCAGCTTAACAATGAACATCGACGAAACAATCTGCTACATCACCGGGAACCTCTTTGAGATCGACGATGTGCGTCTATTTCATTTATCTCATTCATTATCCATAGGTACTAACCCTGAGAAACCGCAGGTAAGAGGGAGCTCGAACTTCAACAACCTTGGCCTTGACCAAGGAAATATCACTCAGTTGATCCAGCACTTGAATGAGGTATGTTATTTATTTTCATCCTTTTTATCTATTTAACTCCAGGGGAAAAAAGACACTGATTATGTTACCGCTGAAGTCGCTAGATCTTGATATCCCGCTTGATAAAGCGAAGGATTTCAATACGGGTGAGTGTCTAATTAGTTTATGCTTTGCTTTATGGAATGGAAATGGCTGACAGGGTGTTTTGGAAGTTGGGGATTTGGCGGATTATATCGAGGAGGAGTATGAGGAAGAAGACGATGAGGGGCGGCCGAGTGATTAGGATGTTGGGTTACTTGGGAAGTACGGAGAAGGTGGATTGGATTGTTTACGTCGGCTATGAAGGATTTACTTAACTACTAATAGGGCATGGTTGGGGTGGCCTGACTAATTTATTGAAGTAATTCTGATTCCTCATATTCAAGAGTAGACCAAACAGGGTATCGCTATGCATTCGTATCACTTATGCAACCTAATTCTCATATACATGCAAAGGAAGTACAGAAAAGGTAAACCCAATTACCTGAATGTATGGCTCTTCCCAGGTAACTCGCGTTTCTCTTTCCGCACGCCGGATGGGGCCTCGAGCGCTTTCTTGTAAGGGTTGAATGGCCGTTTTGGTAGCCCGGATTTAGCCTGCGGTGCGTGGAGAACGGAATCGGCGTTGTCGTAGTTGAAGGGTGTTGTGTCCTCTGCAGACTGAGACTGGTTCTGCTTGTCCAATTTTTTCTTCTCTCTCTTTTCTTTCCGGCGCTGTTTCTTGGATGGTGGTACGTCGACGTCGATTGGGATCTCGTCAAGTTCGGCTTCGGGTTCTGTGGAGGCTGCGGAGGTTTCGGCTTCCGCCGGATTTTGTTGTTGCGTAGACTTGCGTTTGCGGGGACCGCCGAGTTCCTTGACGGTGAAGATCTTGTTTTTATCCTCTTCTTCCTTCGTTGGTGCTGGTGGGGGAGTGACTGGTTTGGGTGGTTGCGCAGCTAGTTTGTCGCGGGCTTCGGAGACGGTTCTCGGCATGGGTGGTATAGGGAGGGAGAGGCGCAGTGCTTCAGCGGAAGCTACCAGCGAATACTCTGGTGGGGACGAGGGCGTTTCGGTGTTCAGCACAGAGCCCCAGAACTGGGAGACATCGAAGCGAGAAGCGGTAGGGAACGATCCATCCTCTGTTGTTACAGGAGGAGTCAAAGGAGCCTGTGGCTGTTGTGCGGTTCTGGTGGGCTTGACATAGATGTCGCGCCATTCAGGTCCATCGGCACCTTCAGCCTTTGCTGTTTTGATGACTTCCAACAGGTCGGGCATGCGTTCCTTGGTGATGGGTGTGACGGGGGAGAGTGTTCTAAACAGGGTTCCAAGGTCTTGTGGCATCACCTGCGAGACTCGGAAAAGAGCGTGCTTCGGGAAAACGCACTGGACGCCTTCATCTTCTTCCCGAGCTACGTTGTCGCGCCATTCGTGAACCGCCTTGAGAACAGCAAACTGCTCTCTGCTCAAAACAACCTGGCTGCGTGTCATCAGATCATACCAGCCACCCGCGCCTTGGCCTGTCGCTGCGTCATAAACGGGGCGCTCATAACGCTGCAACGCCTCGGTCTTCGACCTCTCCAGCACATAGTCGACAAGATTATCCTGGGGGGTGGAGTTCTCTACCAGCTCGTTCCGTATATTGTCGTAAATGTAGAGAAGGTAATGTGTGTCAGAGCGAGCGTAGTCGAACATACCAGACGGAAGAGGTCGAACTCGCCAATCGGCCATCTGATACCTTTTATCGGCCTCGAAGTTGACAAATTTTTGCAGTAAGAATTTCAAACTCTTCTTCGTATAGTTCAACGCATAGGCTGCATGGTAAGTGTCGAACATGCCCACGACGTAGAGGCCGAGATCACGCTGCAGCCAGATGATATCCATGCTCGCACCATGGAAGAGCTTGATGATGTTGGGATCCGTAAACACCTCATTGAGTACCTGCAGCTCCTCTCTCCAGGGTTTCAGCGTATCAACAACCCAGTCCTTGTTTCGAGTGCTGATCTGCATGAGCGATACGAGACCATGATATGAATGGACATCATGATGCTCCAGATCAATTGCAATCTCGCTTGCAGACTTCAGTTCCGCCAACATCTCCTTCACACCCTCAAAGGTATCCACAAAGGTCGCGGTTGTCGACTCAAACGGCAAATAGTCAATTGGAGGTGCTACAACGTAGGCAGATTCGGGATACTTCGCAGCGCGGATCTCGGTCTCGTATGGGTTACGGTACCCTTGTGGCGCATCAGCCGGCGGGATCAGCGACTGCTCTAGTGAATCTATAGCATGAGGCTTCGTCTTCAGTAGCGGCTTAAATGGCGACGTATCCGTAGAATCGATTTGGTGCTCAAACTGCAGTTGAGGCTTGGGGATTTTTGAAGGGCCATAGTCGTAGATCGTCGGGAATTTTTGCTCCCTTTTCGCAGCGGACTTCTCTTCCTCCTCTTTGTCCTGAAGCGACGGACTCAGTTTCTTGATGACCCCCGTAAACTCATCCAAGCAAGCATCTGCTCTTTCCAAAAGCGCATCGATCACATCCACGATTCCCCGCCAATTGTCCTCGATTGAATCTTCACCCGACAGTGTCGGCGCAGAGATATCCGTCCCAGCAGTAGCTGCTTTGAGGATCGACGATGTCAGAGACAGTAATCGGCCGCTTTGTTCGTCCAATCCCTCCGCAACTTCTGCGTTCGAGGACCGGTGGAAACTGAGATCATTCACGGGGAGCTGTCCAGTAGAGCGGGTGACCTCGAGAAGAGACGTTTGCAGCCGTTTCTGTAACGGGGCGAAATCAGCAGCGGAATCCATATCGACGACTTTCCGCTGAAGAATGGTTTCTCGAGGAAATTCGAGAGTTGAAATCGCAACAAAGAAAAAAAAGGCAGGCGGAGATGGAGAAATTTCTCTGGAGCGGAGGTGACCGCCTTCCGGAATCGGCGGACCTCCGATTATCCTGCTGGCGATTCCCGGTCTCGACTCGCGATATTCCTCACTCTTCTTCCTGCCCAAGATCTTTATTTCGCAGTCACTTTTCAGTCCAGCGCTTATATCTCGTTCAAATTACCATGGCAGCTTCAATAGCCCCCGAATGCAACAACATCAAAGAGTACGCAGCCCGGTCCCACCCCATTCCACAAAACAAAGCTAATCCGCTGTCTAGAAAGTACGACACGTGCTTCTTGAAATGGTACAGCGAAAGTATGTTGCTTGATCTCGTTTTGCTTGGATAGAGAGACTTACAAGAAACCCAGAATATCTCCGCGGCAACACGACTTCCAACGAATGCGAAGAGCTTTTCGCCAAATACAAAACCTGTCTGACCGTATGTTTTCGCCACTCCACTTTGTGCTCCCTAGAACGAAGAACGAAGTTAACCTTCATGCATAGAAAACTCTGAAAGAGCGAGGCATCGATAACATGCTGGACGAAGCGCGGAAGAACACACCGGAGACGGACTCCGAATACAACCGACGAACGTGAGATGGCCAGCCGCACACTGGATGGTAGTCAATACATGGGTTCAAAGCGTTTGGGGGGCCTTTTGCCCTAACTGCCCTTTTTGGCCATCTGCTATATGAAAGCAACATAAATTCTCCGCTATATTCTTGTATACTAACTCCACGACTGTGTACGATACATTTGCATTTTCTTGAGGCGCTTGGTTGAAGTTTCTCCATGTCACATTTTCAAGCGATATACGAAGTCATGCTCCATTTCTTAGCAGCACTGCATAATCCGCAATCGCATCTCTATATAAAGAACCTAACCAATCCATTTCCGGGATATCGAACTAGCTGGGTGATTTTGGAGGTGGCTCTAGAGCCCCGGCCTAGGATCGCCCGGCCGGCGATGTCTGACTTTTTCCTGGTGACTATCACCAGGGTTCGTCAGACGCAGTATCTATTTTGCAAGCGTCTTCCGCCTCTGTTTAAGCATATACGAATACATCATAACAGAGCCTGGCGCATACAGCCCAAGAAAGAAGTAGAAGATGCCCGCGACAAGCCAGTTCGTCGTGACCGTAGTAGCCCGATACATGAGCCACCACTCCGTCGCGATCCCAATGGGGTAGAGGATAATGAAGAGGGAGTATCTACAAACATGTTAAAATGATTGTCGCATAATGTGACCATGCAGTAAATGTGGACATACCTCAACCACTTCAAGCCTCGCGGGACAGGGAACCCCGCCAACATGACCGCGAAGTAAGAATACCGCACAGCGTCGGCAGTAGACCAAGCAAAGAGCATAGCCGGGTAAGCGGGCGACACTGCCGTCACGGATGGGAATGCATAGTTGATTGCCCAGACTTGCACGCTACGAGCGAAGATCTGGGTGAAGGTCGTGAAGACGGGGGATCGGGTTATGCCTGCATGTCGTTAGTATTTGCATATGACCAGGTTTAGATTGGTTTGTTTATTAGGGGATATACTTACTAGTTGCAGCGTGTAGGATTTCTACCACAGCGAGAGTCTGCACCCATCTGGCTTGTGGCTCGAGGGTGGCGTATAGTGCGGGATCGGAGTGGGAGGTGAGTATGGTGAGGAGGATGCGGAGCCAGAGGAAGGCGTTGACGGAGTTGTATAGAACCAGATAGCCTTTGACGGCGGGAGACTGGGGCGAAGGCATATTGAGTTTCTTCGCAGTTGACGACAAGATACAGACGTGGTTTCACTGGTTTCTTCACTGCTGGTGGGTTCCATTGTTAGCGGCTCACTAAAATTCAGCCTCGGCTCTTTTCTGCTCTGGACTAAGTGTAGTATTCTGTTCGGGTTCTGTTACAGTATAGTATATCTATATAGGATCTTTTTCTTACTTGAATATTCTAGTTATATTTATTATTATCCGGGCTGTACGGGGGCATTGATTATGAGGTTGTCAAATAGAGCTAACATCAAGGCCCAAGGTGGCTTTGGGAGCAGTCTTAACGATCTCTGCTGCAGCTGGATTTGATGCAATAGTCAGACTCTTGCTGGATGAAGGTGCTGACATGAATAGTGCGATACAACATGGTTATACGCCCGTGATTCTAGCTGTGAGTGGCAGCCATTAGGATGTAGCTTGTGTGATGCTGCAAATGGGAGCACAACTCGACACCAGAGCAAATACAAGTTGGGCATCCCTGTTTATGGCAGTAAGGAATAAAAGCACTTATCTATTATTTTCAGACTGCCTTGAATATAACCCAAGTAGATAGTGCATAAAGGATAGCTAATCCATTGCCAACATGACTAACTGAAGCCCCTCCGCATGCTTCTCCCCAATTCCCTGTCCGCCGAGACGGCGCATTAACTACCGCTTCCAAGCCCTGCTGTAGTAATTGTACGATTTATCGGTACAAGCATCAAGATTCGGCCGACAATAACCGCCGTTCGAGAAACGTTCGGCTGGGATCCTGCGGTTAATGTTTGCTCTCACCCCCATGCATTCACAGCCACCCTGCCTGAGTCCCACCTTGCAGACCTGGACGCATTGGGAGAACGTCGTTGGTTCCCCATCCTTGCATCCTTGCATTTCTTTACACCTGAAATTCCCACCGGTCTTGCAGTCGCTGTCGGATGTGCAGGGCTTGCCTGCGGGTGACTTGCGCTTTCCCGGGAAGCCGAGCAAATCGTTTGAGGTGTCGTTGATGTCGATTGATGAGGAAGTGGCGGGGGAATTATCTACATCTGCTGCTGCTGAAGTTTCTGTCAAGTTGACAATATCAAGATGTTTTAGTGGCGGCGGCGGCGCGGGGGGCTGTTGTCCAGAGCTAGATGTGGAATTCAGCACGCAGAGGGCAGGATTCCGCCATATGGCATCGGCGGCGTAGTTCCACAAGTTAGTAAAGTTGTACCAAGTTTGCGGGGTGTAGAATATACGGCAGTCTGCCGGCTCGTAGAGGAACTGCAGTGGCATCCTCTCTCTGTCTTGCTCGCGGACCTGGTCCCGGAGATTCACGCTTATGTAGGAGAGGAAGAAATCGAGTGTTCGGTTAGGTAGTTGGCCTTGTAGAGACGGATTCATACGAATCGCCAAGTTGATGTCCTCGTCTAGTGAGCTATACACTAATGCGCCGCGAGTGCCTGCTGGTGATTGCATGGGCCCGTAGTTGGGCCGGCCTCCTGCAACTACCGTGCGCACGCCGGCTTCGTGGTGCATCATTTCCATGAAGAGAGCACATGCTGAGCCGCATATACCATCACCGAACTGGGGCGAGGGGATAAAAGTCAGCTTAATAGATCGTTAATGGGCCCGTTGTCACCTACGATTATGATGTCTTCGGCCGCGAAAACTGGCCGCCGAGGGCTTTCCCAGCCATCTACCAGCAGACCAATTGCCTCAAGGTCGAAGATCTGGCTGGTTAGGTTGTATTTCTCCTGCGATGTGAGTCATATTAGATCAGGGCCAAGTTCGACCATGACTTAGAGGAATCAGATGGAAGTAGCTTACCGTTTTGGTAAAGTCATCCCCATGATAGCTACTGACTGGTCCGAAATAGTCCTGCCACGAGGTAAAATTTTCGGAAGTTTCAGCGTCAATGCGACCAGTGACAACCCATTCATTTGTGGATAGCCAGGTATAGCCATCATCTCCTGAGGTGAGATTATCATTCCAGTAGTCTGTGATGGTAGACCCCATTACGTCGGCCATGGGATGGGCACGCCGACGGCTTCCTGCGAACGGCTCACGATAAGGGAAGAACTTTAGTTGCGCAGTGTACAATCAGTATTTATTCAAGACCAGAGCTTAACGCGAGCTGTCATACCAATTTGAAGGTTTCAATCGCAAGTAGCGTTTCCCCACCGGCGTTCTGTTGCACGTCAATGATGACTTTCTTTAGCCCTATGTCCCGGCTGCGCCTTATGAACCGTTTCACTGCGTCGCTAAATTTCTGGGCATCTTTCCCATAATACGAGAAGGAGGGAATGGCCAGGACGGCTAATGAGGATTCGTTGAGGAAGTATCCACGCAAAAGCATTCCATTCTCATCATCATCATCAACCATGTATATATCAGTGCTAGGGGGGTAGGGAGGGGAGTAGAGCTGGGGACCCTTGGACGGCTCCAGGTCTGCAGTTGGCGTCGATAGAGGAACGACGCTGCTCGACGCAGATTCGGTTTCAGTTGCTGCCGCTTCTTCATCACTTATTCCCGTGTCGTCCTCGGTGTCGGTTTCGTTGTAGGATTCTGGTAAAAAACCCAGCACAAAATAGTTATAAAAGTCACCACCAGTCTCGAGGGGCCCGGTATCTTCCGCAGTATAATACAGAGACAGCCAATCCATCGTATTCCTGGTCCCGTTTTCAAATGTGAAAGTAATTGTGGCGCCGGGGTAGATGCTGGCCGCCGCGAATAGTTCCAGATATCCCTGGCTGTCCAAGGCGGCGCTTCTCATTAGCGCATTCCAATCCGTGTGAGGCTCCAGATTTCCAAAGGCGTTCGTGATGGCGAACTCAGTGAGATATTCCACGACATCTTGGTCGTTGATGGTCGAGATGGCTGACGGTTGCCATGACAGAGGATGGTCGGCAATTTGGTGGAGGATCCAGTCATCTATATAGACAAGACAGTAATCAGTGGTTGTTGCTTACTCCTTCGGTCTAGTGATAGTACCTGCGATATAAACCTTTGGCAATTCTTTCCCGTCCAACGACAAGGAAACGATATCGACCGGCGCTGAAAAGGTAAAGACCTCCAACACCCCACCAAGCATACCGAGATGGCCATCATGTGCCGAGTATACCAGCCGATTCAGTGCAGCCTCGAACTCATATTCGTCCGCAAAGACACCTTGGTCAATCCCGCGTTGGAGCTCAGCCAACCCAGCCAGCAAGTCGGTTGCCGGCTGCTGGTAGGTCGGGGGTGGATGTGCAAGGTAAGCGAGGGTACTCTGAAACTGAATAGTATCGTTGTAGTATTTGATCAGTCGGCTGGCAACGGCCGGGTTGAAGGGTACGCTGGTCAGACACTCGTAGGCTTTGGACGCGTTGAACACTAGGCCGTCTCCATCTAGAGAGTCTTCACTTCTATCAGTCCAGGAACTATAACCATCAATCGAGACTAGGACAGCTATTAATTGCTTACCGCGACCATTAATAAGATCCCCACACACGTGTGGATTAGGCGAAGGTGAACTGCTGGTGGTGGAAGTGGGAGATCCCGATGCAGCAAAAACTGTCAACGGAAGTAGAGCGAGTATGCCAGCAATGAACCGCATGATGCAGGATGGGCTGGTGAGCCAACTGTCTATTCGGCGACGACGCGCTATTGAAAAGCATTCCGATTACTGTGTTATATAGAATGCATTCAGGGGCTGCAGCCTCATGAGCCGGGTGTGGGAAGGTCGCATCCCCGGCGAGGCTCAGCTGATGACTGCTGCAGGTCTCGCTGCAGGTCTCACTTTTGCTTTTTGCATGGGGGCGATGATAAATCAAGATTGACCACAATGATTGAGATTATGGGATTATCGTTGACGGCAGTGATTCAGTTGGCCCGGTCCTGATCTGTATCAAATGACCAGAGCTTTCGAAGGACTGGTCCTACTCCTACGAGTTGATATCGAAAAATGTCAGCAGCAGGACATCAAAGGGAGCAGAGCCGGTGTAGCCGGCCATAATCCAGACAGACCCTCAGCCTCATTCGCAGATTGTCAATTCCTAATCTCTGACCAATGACCACCCACCAAGACAAATCGTCCTTAGCCTTGTCGCACAAAAGACAAGGCTGAGGCTCGCGCTGTAACGCTTGGCCAAGACAGCTCAGCAAACATACATTGAAAGATGGGGCCTGGTCCTACCAAGGCTGTGCTGACAGCTGACGGTCAATGAGGCTGAGTGACTCAAATAAGCCTTCGTTTTTGATGGCGAGTTCATTCATTTATCCTTTTGCCCCTGCATCACACTGACCTGAACCCAATCACAAAATGGCTCCTGAATCCGATCTTCCCCCAAAGCTTGGGCGCGAGGAATACACAGTGGCATGGGTATGTATCCTCTACTCGGAGCTCATGGCCGCCAGAGCCATGCTAGATCAAGAGCATCAGTCCCTCCCTTGTCCTAACGACCAGAATTCATACGTCCTCGGCCGAATGGGAAAACATAACATTGTGATAGTACAGACACTCTCCCAAGGGAAAGCCTCCACGGCACATGTAACTGCAAACCTGGTGAGGTCCTTCCCCAAAGTCCGCTTTGCGCTTATTGTGGGCATTGGGGGAGGTGCGACGACTGCACCCAATCCTTTCGGTGGGGTGGATAATATCAGACTCGGCGATGTGGTTGTCAGCCAGCCTTCGGGGTCTCATGGTACGCATATGCATTGTTCATTACGGGGATTTTCCCCTCAGCATGTTGTAAAATGAATCTGACGCACGTGCAAATCTATTTTAGGAGGCATTCTGCAGTACGACTTTGGCAAACAGTACGAACGAGGGTTTCGGATGGGCTCGCACCTAAATAAGCCGGCACATGTCCTGATTTCTGCGACGGGGAGACTGAGGTCCAATCATGGCATGAGACAAGGGAGCATCCTGACCTTCGTCGATGAGGGAATATCCAAGCTCGATGATGTTCACTTCACCTTTCCCGGCTATGAGAATGACCGCTTGTTTCGCCCGGACTATGCTCACCCAGAAGGGATAGCCAACTGTGACGGATGTGACCCTAGCCAGATAGTGACTCGAAAACAGAGCAAAGGCCCCTCTGTTCATTACGGCCTCATTGCCTCTGCTGATACGGTGATGAAGTCAGCGACTGTCCGAGATCGGATGCGTGAGGAGCACAACGTGATTTGTTTCGAGATGGAGGCTGCCGGATTGATGAACAACTTTCCATGTATTGCTATCCGTGGCATTTCTGATTATGGCGATAGTCATAAGAACAATAGGTGGCAGCCCTACGCCGCTATCACGGCAGCGGCATATGCGAAGGACCTCCTGGCAGTTATTCAGCCAGAGGAAGTGGATGGAACGGAGCTGGCTGCTACTATAGGTACGTAGACCTAGCTAGCTTCCAAAACAAGCCAATCTATCCATGCAATCCCCCGGGAGCTGACCCCTGCCTCTTAAGTCACTGCAATAAGGAAAGAAATCGAGCCGCTCAAGGAGGCCTCTTATGCTGTCCGTCGGAATGACATCTTAGACTGGATCAGCCCCCTAAATTTCCGCGACGAGCAACGGAGCCTGTTCCAGAACTGCGTCCCTGCCGGAAAATGGCTTCTGGACTCAGACAAATTCAAGTTTTGGGTCGATGGGGCTCCTTGGCGCCTTGACTATTGCGGAGCGACAGGAACCGGAAAAGTAAGTATCGAACGCATGGAGCCCCAGAGTTTAACCCCCAGAAGTGTTGAAGCCCACCTGACATCCTGAACAAGACCAATATTTGTGCCATCATAGTGAATCATCTGCAGCAGCAATACCCCCGGCGACCCGTCATCCACATCTACCTAGATGAGAATAAACAGGCAGAGCAAAGTTCTCAAAACCTGCTGGGCAGCTTGCTTCGACAACTAATCGAATTCAATCCATCGGGCGAGATCCCCCTGTCAGTACAGCAGCACTATGACCACTACGGCCGAAGAGCCTCGCCCGATACAGAGGTTATCTGCAGGGCCTTTGAGGCCATGCTTGAGAGCTATGAGCGAACTTACCTAGTCATGGATCGAGTCGGCAAAAACGCGAACATTGCGAGCGATGTCGACCAAGATTATCCCCTGCAGCTCATGGAGAGGAACCGAAAGCTTAGTTACCTTACCACGTCTTTGGGGTACACCGAAAACGCGCAGACGGTGACGTGTGACATCTGCGGTTCGGAGGATGTTCTCATGTACTTTACGTGTGAATGCAACGGCGACAAATACGATATATGCTGGAAGTGCCGGCAGGCAGGGGAAACATGCCCCCAAAACCATGAGGGAGTTATGAAGCACAAGACGGTCGAGGTCGAGGTGCGGGCTCCCCAGGAAGAACTCGAGGAGTATTGCCGTCACCGGGTGGAGTTGGTCATCGCCAAAGCACGCAAGAAACAGGAGCAAAGGGACGAGCGGCTAAACCCGGCAGGACATACACGGTATATGATCGAAAGACTCGAGAAGCTGAGCATCTATAGAATAATCGCTGAACATGCGCAGGGGAACTTCCTGGTGGCGAAGTGTTCGATGGACGATATCCTGGCAAAGGACATTGCCTTGGCCACGGACCAAGACCTGCTTGACAGCATGCAAGTTATTCCGTACGATTCATTGGCAAAACACGTTATTCGAAAGCTGAAAAGTATCGAGTACCAGCCGATGGGCCACGAAAGGCGACTGGCATGGGGCACGCTGTGCTTTGTCTACTCAGCACAGGTCATGCCGACCCTGAAGATGCTCAAGCATGCACTGGCTTTGGGCGGTAACACAGGCTTGATTGACCAGTCTAAAGTGGATGATAAAGAGTCCGTATTGGAAGCATGCAAGGGATTGATCGTGATCTATAGTGTTGGCGATGACGAGTTTTCCGTCTCGTTTTTCCACGGCTGCGTCAAAGAAGTCCTGACGCGGCTTGACCAGGAAGAAGAGCCCAAAACCATGTTGACCAAGGCACACGCCAACATGGCCTCTATGTGCCTAAAATACCTCAAGCACTCAGATGTACTGGATCACTCCAAGATGGTCGCAGAGTATCCTTTCCTGTCTTATGCCTTGGAGTACTGGGGGGACCATGTCAGGGAGGCCTGTCTAGAGTCCGGGGAATCAGACCAGCAAGACGCATTCCAGTTCTTGCAAAACACCGCAAAAATGAAAGCACTTGCTCAAGCAGTGGAGCTGGCAGATATCAGAGACCTTGTGTCCTGGATCCACGAAGGAGCCCATAGGCTTCACATCTGTGCCTGGTTTGGGCTATCAAGGTTCATCAACAGGCTTGTCCGCGACAGCAACGATGATAGCAACATCAACCGCCGCGATCGACGATATGATAGGACTCCCTTGCGATATGCTTGCTTCCGGGGCCAGGTTGACTCTGTGCGCCTGTTGCTAGAATTGGACGCCGATATCGAGGATTCCACGCTAGTAGATGCCATCCTCGGATTTCCTGATGTGAATGCTCCGGCCCTTGAAAACGAGAAAAATAATCGCCGTGAAATCGTGCGGTTGCTCCTGCAGAGTAAAAGCATAAACATCAACGCTAGGGTCGGTGGTTGCGGCAAAACAGCTCTTATGCTTGCAGCGAAACGCCTCGACATTCAATTAGTGAAAACGCTAATGGAAGATGAATCCATAGATCTTGATTGCAGGGACAATAATGGACTGACAGTCATGCTCCATGGTGTACAATCCCTTGCACAAAATATGGAAGACCCAGACTTGCAAGACAGCTGTCTTGAGCTTGTAAGCCTATTCCTTCTGCACGGGGCCAACCCTAATATAGTTGACAACGCCGGACAAAGCCCCCTTAGCGTGGCGGTAACAACTGGCCAGACGAAGACTGTCGAGGCCCTGTTGCGATGCAATCAGATAAAGATGGCTTT
Organism: Aspergillus puulaauensis; assembly: GCF_016861865.1. NCBI lineage: Eukaryota > Fungi > Ascomycota > Eurotiomycetes > Eurotiales > Aspergillaceae > Aspergillus > Aspergillus puulaauensis. The sequence goes on from NC_054859.1 coordinate 2,074,164, forward strand.
TCCTAACAGGCTTGTTCACCTTGCCAGTGCAGACACACATCCGACAGTGATTAGCGTGTTGCATGCCAATTTCTCGAGGAATCCAGGATACAGCATCAACGCGCTGGATGAAGCAGGGCGCACTCCGCTCCACCATGCATGTCAATCATCTAACGGCCGTGCGCAGAAAACCATCCATGCATTACTGGAGCGAGGAGCTGATCCGAACATTGCCGATAAGAATTCTCATACAGCTTCGATGTTGCTTCATGCATCCCAGAGGAGTGATGTTGTTGCTGATTTGGCCACTCGCTATCTCCATCTAAATGGCTTATCTTCCTCCTCGACGGAAGTCGGGCTCTCCATCCAACACAGAGATCTCCCGGCATTGGCCCTCGCAAACCAACGCCGCTGGGATCTCATCGAAGATGTCATTGCTACTGCCAGCGAAAGGGCCGACCTCAAGGACCACGACCTGGTCGGGCATACTATCCTGCACCGTGCAGTAATGCACGACCAACAAGACCTGGTGAACACGATTCTGTCCGCTAGAGTCCTCAACCCAAACTGTGCTGATCGATACGGGCAGTCTCCGCTGCATCTATCGGAGAGTGTCCATACCGCAAAGGCACTAGTCAGTTATGGCTGTGATATCGACACCGTCGACTTCTCAGGGGACACTGCGCTGGCTGCTGCTCTCCGAAGAGAGAATCGCTGCGTTGTGGATTACCTCCTTGAAGCCGGCGCAAGCGTAACAAACACTCGCGAGGAAATAGTACAGCATCTGCTAGTCACAGCAACAAGGACAGGATCTGCCAAGGCTGTTGAGGCTCTAGTTAATCATGATCCTCGTTCTACTACTACTCTTCTAGATTGGCAGGCTATTTGTGACAGCTTTCGCGGGTGGGTTCACATTACCTATAGCCCGTTCAAACACGTCCCCTTGCCTTTAATACTGTTTATCTTCGCGGGGGTTTGTCTAGTTGAGGTCGTCTTTGCGGTTTAGTTTTTTTCTTGTCGATTGTTAGAGCGCTGGTGGAATATAATGGTGCACTTACCTAGGTACACTACTCCGTACTATACTCCGTAAGTAGCGGGCTGCTTTTGTTGATCCGACTTGAACCGCAGTGGATCGAAAGTTGGGTGTATAAGAAGGCTTTGCCAATGTCGGATACGTCTACTTGGATGAAGATTGTTGATCGGGATTGGGTTGAGCCATCGCAGACAAACCCAGTGACAAATTACTCCGCAGACGTGAATGAATGGGACAATCCAGGCATCGATTCGATGTCATCGTCCTGAATAATCTGTATCCAACCTCCCATTGCTGATTTTCCCTCGTTATACTCCGCAGTGATGGTGGATGATCTGAGTCGTATCCGATTAACCCTACTTTACCCACCCACATCACAAGACTGAGTTCAATAAACGACGTCACATAAAAAGCAACCATGCGCTGGACAGATCGACAAATCCCCGGGTTGGAACTCTGAAATGTCTTACCCGGGTTACTTCGAGTGCTCGCTTGTCTTATTTTCCGCCCCAGGTGGCCTCGTATTGAACGATTGCGGGAAAAATCAAAATCAAAATTGGTGGGGTAGCGCCATAGCGGCGTCTGGTCTGGCGCGGAGGGACGATCCGCCGATTGAAGTGATTAAGCTCCTCACGGCCCCCTGAGACCTGAGCGCACTGACACTTGATTGAAGATTGTGCAGCGGGCCAGCGGCTGCTCGCAGAGTGCAGAGTGCAGAGTGCAGATTGCAGAATGATGTGGGTTACTTTGCTGTTACACCGCTACTAGTAGTAGGGAGATAATAGGATTATTGTGGTGGGTTTGACGGCTGATAATCCTCATTTTTGAAGGCCTCCATCCATGGTTCTCTGCAAATCACAACGTCTTCTTCTGGCCAATTGTTGCTTGCTGGAGACGATCATCTTTCTGTTAACTGGGTCTTCTCGTAATTTGACAGAAGCTGTCTACGGTACTCTGTCCTGCTGTAAGTACCGAATCAACGGTATGCCTGCAACCTTGTCAATGCCAGCATTGTCAGTTTGTCACCTACTCTAGTGTCGAAGCATGCAAAGCCGATTTAGGAATCTGTGCCAATGCGGTCGCAGTCGTACAAGCCCACCGCGGGATGGCAGGATCTGCTGACCTCTGAAACATCATTTAATATGACCCAATCGTTCAGGAGAGATGATGTAATATCCAAGTCCGGATCCAAGCAGCAGGTATTGAAAATCGCTCACCAATAGGACGATGGCAGCGAGCAAGGTCAGATGATGGCCTTGACATTAATCTCCAAAGATAGATGCCCAGCATTCCATATTTCACGGCTAGTCCAACGCAGGTACCAGGATGACTCGGAAGCCTGGAAGACTGAGCGGTGCGGAGCCGGACACATGGCGGGGTTGGAACTTGGCAATCAGGAACTGGAACGGGTTCCACCTGACTAGTCATGGGAAAGTTTCATTTTGAGTGATGGGAAAAGGGAATCGGATTCCTTGGCAGATCTCACGGTTTTCCCAGCGATGAGATCGTACGCTAGGAGTATTTCGACAATACTGACTGCGATATCAAAGTAGTATTATTTGAAATAGATGGCTTAAGTTGCGGAAAAAGTGAGTTGGGGCTGACTACTGATGGTGGCTCTGGTTGAAGCTAATTTTCTTATCAAGAGGAACGGTGGGCCATCACAGTGACCGCAATGCGCCAATGGCAGGGCAGGATTCTTGCACACCAAAGCCACCCATGTCCAAACTGGCCTTGTGATTCTTGCCCATGGGAGCCAAGGATGAGTCGCCGGGAGGAATGGACCCGAGAGGCTCAGAATGATGACTCGGAATATGACTTGGATGGAGGCTGAATACTGATAGATGCAGGCAGGCTTAGCGAAATCCGGAGGCCGCACGACACCGCTGAAGTCAAATGCACAGACAGTGCTCGAGTCAGATGGTCCGTGGGATTCAAAAGCCTTCATCCGTTATCCGGATGAGCCGTATCGTCGAGGCGCCCTCCTTGACAGGGGTTGCAGCTTGCAGGATGGTAGCCTAGCGATTGGCTTGATAGCCGCTCACAAAATAATCACACCATGAGAATCATAGACGAGTTCCCAGTGTAGTCATGGTGCTCCATCGCTCTGCAGCACGCGAAGTAGAGGAAAAAGTGTCGTCCCGGTTGACCCAACCTTGGGAGGTTGGATGTGGCAAAGGCGACCGAAAGCGGAAATACCTGGGCGACGTGCAGGGGCGCGTAACGCCGCCGCCGCACGCACAGGGCCAGGGGTAAGCGACGCTAATGGCTTCTGGATGGAGACAACCAGCATGTCTGCAGCACCGGACCTTGAATTAGTTCAGAGCATATTGTCGAAATTGTGGACGGACAACAGATGGCTGCGGCGGATGTGGGAAATTCCCCTTGCTTTGTGCAGCAGCTCCTGGAGCATGGGAGAAAGAGGTCGGAAATGATCATCCGGGTGCTAGTGATCTCTCTCCAGAGAACGAATATGGATTAATTTGGCGAGTGCAGTACGTAGGTTAGTGAATTTCATAGACAAGAATTCAAGAAATGCAGAGTACTCCACCTCTGGCCAAATTATTCACACCAGCAACGAAGGGGACAGAAACATGGGTCGGAAAATCAGGTACAGCGATGTGGCCCATGGATGGTGGTGAGCTGTGGAGGTGGAGCGGAATGGCAACTCCTGAATCGCCGTAGAATCGAGGAATAATGAAGAAACACACCGGAGGACGGCAGTTACAACGACTTGGGAGAAGAAAGAAGCGACGCAAAACAATTATGGGCATCGCGAGACTCAATGAGAAACCGAGTCGTCGCCTGGCGGGAGCATGGGAATCGTTCCCAGTCTTGCTTTTTCTGCAAGTCACTCTCCAGTGCTCCACTCCCTCACAGTAAGACGAAGTAAGTCAACGCTCAAAAGGAGCCGATTCAATCATAATCCATCGCCCTCCCCTCTTTCTTCCCTGAAAACCAACCTCCCCCTCTCGATTCCGCGTCTGGGGAACTGATACACTCCTTTCACCATCATCCTTGTCTTGCTGAGCATTTACCCCTCTTAGCACTCAATTCTGTGTTTCAGCTCTCATTAATACTCCTGCCATACTCCCTTCTTATCGTCTCCTATTTGTCTCCCCTGTTTCTTCCTGCCCCCAGTATCTGATCTGCGACTCGACCGACTCTTTCCTCCGTTAATCTCTCCAATCCCGGCCCTCCTCACTCTGAAACTCGCGCGCTCTTCCAGTTCCTCTCAAGTCTCAGAGTCAGTACGTACGCTCCTCTCCCTCCTCTCCGGCGTCGGGTTTATTTCAGCTCGCTACCTTACCCTGCCCGATCACGATACCCACGCCATATACCTCCCTCCTGCGCCCAATTTTTTTTAACCCCCTTTGATCCCCTCGATCCAGGAACTAACTTGCAACAACTCGCAGCTCAGTCTTTAGCGACCTGACAATTGATTTGTTCACCCAGCACAAATCCAAGCGCTCCTTTGCCGAGTCTGGTATTTTCTTCGACGCGTCCGATAAGGGGTACAATCTGCCTACCGATCGCCTCAGCTCGTGCCGAAAATATTCAGACCTGTCGATGAACCGACCGTTAAATACCAACAACCCACACCTTGGAGAATAACTGACGACTGTGCGCACTGCACATTGATCTGTGCAGTCCTCTCGGTGGCTCGTGCATCGAAATATCTCCGAGTTTGAGCATCTTCTCGGGTGCCACTCCCACACACACTTCGAGCGCCCGTTCTTTCCTTTCACAAAATGTCGGTTGCGACAATGTTGCAACCCGCGTCAAGAGCATCTACTTCCTCTTCCTCTTCGTTTCAGCCGGTTACACGACAAAACACGATGTCTTCCCACGATACTCGGTCGCTTCGCCAGTCGAAGCGGATGTCCGTTACCGCGCTCTACCTGTCGATGTCCGCGAAGGACAGGGACCTTGAAATATCAGATGACCTGGCGAGAGGTTGGTTTTACTGGAACAAGACCGTGCTGAGCTATGCTAATCAATTGAACCAGCTCAAAAATTCTTACGAGAACTGAAGTCAAAGATCTCTTCCCAGTCGAAAAAGAACTTCGTCCTAGAAAAGGATGTACGTTATTTAGATTCACGAATAGCATTGCTTATTCAGAACCGCATGGCTTTGGAAGAGGTGCGTCTGCCCGGCTAGTCTACGTATGATTTGTTTATCGCTTACGGATTTTATAGCAAAACGAGGTTGCAAACCGCCTGGACGACACTGTTGACCCCCAGGAAGGTTTCTTCCCCAACGATGATAAAACACAAAAATATGGAAACCTTCTCTTCCTTCTTCAAACGGAACCCCGCCACATTGCGCATCTGTGTCGACTTGTCTCGATGGCGGAAATCGATTCTTTGCTCCAAACCGTCATGTTCACTATCTATGGAAACCAGTACGAGAGTCGCGAAGAGCACCTGCTGCTCACCATGTTTCAGTCTGTGCTCACCTATCAATTCGATAATACCCCGGAATATTCCTCGCTCCTGCGACAAAATACCCCTGTTTCGCGTATGATGACCACCTACACTCGACGTGGGCCCGGTCAGAGTTATCTGAGACAGGTCTTGGCCGAACAGATCAACGGGTTGATCGAGTTACGTGACGTCGACTTGGAAATCAACCCCTTGAAAGTCTATGAGGCCATGGTGAAAGAAATCGAAGAAGAGACTGGTTCGCTGCCGGACAACCTCCCTCGCGGCGTCACAGCGGAAACCGCTGCAGAGAACCCCCAAGTGCAGGCCATCATTGCGCCGCGTCTCAAGAAGCTCACAGATATTGCAAACTCTTTCCTCACGACGATCATCACCTCTGTGAACCAAGCGCCTTACGGTATCCGCTGGATTTGCAAACAAATCCGAAGTCTGTCACGGCGGAAGTACCCAGACGCTCATGATCAGACCATCTGTACCCTGATCGGAGGCTTTTTCTTCTTGCGTTTCATCAACCCGGCCATTGTCACTCCACGCTCGTATATGTTGATTGACGCTACTCCTACCGACAGACCTCGACGCACTCTAACTTTGATCGCCAAGATGCTTCAGAACTTGGCCAACAAGCCTTCCTATGCGAAGGAACCGTATATGGCCAAGCTGCAGCCTTTCATTCAACAGAACAAGGAGCGTGTCAACAAATTCATGCTTGATCTGTGTGAAGTGCAAGACTTTTACGAGAGTTTAGAGATGGACAATTATGTTGCACTCTCTAAGCGAGACCTCGAATTACAGATCACTCTCAACGAGGTGTATGCTACCCACACTTTGCTGGAGAAGCACAACATGGCCTTGGCTCAGGATCAACATTCCCACCTCCAGGAAATCCTCCAGGAGTTGGGCCCTGCTCCTCCACAGCTCCCACGCAAAGAAAATCGAACCATCACCGTTCCTCTGTTTAGCCGATGGGAAACCGCGCTAGATGACTTGACGTCGGCCCTGGACATTACTCAGGAAGAAGTTTTCTTCATGGAAGCTAAATCAACGTTTGTTCAAATTTTGCGTTCCCTTCCTTCCCACTCTTCGGTGGCACGTCGCCCTCTTCGCTTGGATCGTATCGCCGAAGCTGCAGCGACTTTAAAGAATGACGCTGTCATGGTCCGCAAGGGTATTCGCACCATGGAGCTTCTGAGCCAATTGCAGGAGATGGGTGTCATTGATCGCTCCGACGAATTCAGTCTCCTTCGGGACGAAGTTGAACAGGAACTCGTCCACTTGGGATCTTTGAAGGAGAAGGTCATGGAAGAGACGAAACAATTGGAGTCTGTCTATTCAGCCATCCGCGACCATAACGCGTATCTTGTTGGTCAGCTGGAAACATACAAGTCGTATCTCCAAAATGTCCGCAGCCAATCCGAAGGAAAGTCAAGGAAACAGCAGAAACACCAAGAGCTGGGTCCCTACAAGTTCACCCACCAGCAACTCGAGAAGGAAGGTGTGATTCGCAAGAGCAATGTGCCTGAGAATAGACGGGCAAACATCTATTTCATGTTCAAGAGTCCCTTACCTGGGACTTTCGTTATCAGTCTGCATTACAAAGGTAAGAACAGTTGTCCTATCAGGCTCCCTTGTTTTGACATATAATCTAACTTCCTATAGGTCGTGCTCGTGGGCTGCTCGAGTTGGATCTCAAACTCGATGATTTGCTCGAGATGCAGAAGGACAGCTTGGAAGACCTTGACCTGGAATATGTTCAATTCAATGTCTCCAAGGTGCTTACGCTCCTGAACAAACGCTTCTCGCGTAAGAAGGGCTGGTAAAGTGTTCTCCAAGCCCAATTACCCTCGCGGGTGAAACCACCGGCGACATACAGCATTCCAGATGGCTGGAGGCGAGCTTGGCAGACTGCTCAGCCACGAGCTTCCAAGAAAGGCCGGAGCACGCCTGATCCAATCTGACGGCGCTACCTCCCTGAGTCGCTTTCTGGTTATTTTGAGCCAGTTTAGTACATACGATTCCATCTACGCGAAGCGACCTTACGCGAGTGGATCAATTATATACCCTGGGAGCATTCTGTGATTTGTTTATTTTTCATTGACCCTTTGACGTTTTATTTCGGCGGAGGCAATTTTGTCGACGCAACAACTAATCACTTTATCGTGAGAGGGCTTCTGTTCTCGCTGGCCGGGAAAGAGCAGCTTCACGCTCAGCAGACTGTTGCTACTCCATTTTCAATGATGCTTTGAATCCGCTATACCCCGTTCGACGATATTGCATGCGTTTCTACTACTTGATGACTGTGTGCGCTCTCTATGTTTAGTTCCCATCTCCTCTTACTCCTGGTTATTTCATTTGTATCGTCGGATTTCTGTCCAGCTGGTTTATATGTATTTATATGTATTGGACTTAGCGTCTTTGCTGCCAAGTTGGCTATAATGAGGAAGAAATTAGTTAGTGGCGATCCGCTTCATCGGCAGTGTTATTTATACCTATTAACTATAAATGAACATAGGCAATATGATGATGGACCGGAGTTCTTCCCCGTAAGCCAAATAATAGCGAACGGCAGTTTCGGAGGGTCGACGGCACCGTGGCTGAAGAGCAGTGGTTGAGGATGACGTGTGGCGTGGCGGCGTCGCTATCCTCTTAAAGACAGAATTGATGCTGCATTCCTTTCGCAAATTACATTTAAACTCCCTGCAAAAGTGGAAACGTTAGGGATAATACTGTCTCCAGTGACCGCGTGGACTCTTAATATAGTGGTTGACCGCCTTGGACCCCTCCTGAAGTTGACTAGTCCGACTGTTCTGCTGTTTCCGTCCCCGTCTGGTCTTGACCGTTGTTCTTCTCCCTCTTCGTTCTCGTTTTCTCTCTGCTCTGCCCTCCCAGCGCTTCTCTGACTTTCTGACCCAATATTTTGAGTGTCGAAGCACCCACACTTCCTCCTGTGTCTGATTTTCTACTATTCAACCGTTGAACGATCTCCCCCATTTTAATTGTCCCTCTCCACTCTCCCAATCAACCTTCCGACCACGGGGATCTACTATCGGCTCCCAAACTCCGTTATCCTTCACTCCTCAACAACCACCACCGTTAGCTATCACGATGGCAACTACCGCTGACCAAAAGACGGTCCCTGCGTCCAAGTACGACGACTATGACTTCCCCACCACTGCCCCCGAGGCGAAACCTGGCCACCCTGGCCATACCACGCCGGAGCAGGATGCCAAGGTAGAGCAGCTCCGCAGCGAACTCGAGAAGGAGGGCTACACGGAAAGGCTGGATACCTTGACTCTTCTGCGCTTCTTGCGGGCTCGGAAGTTCGATGTTGCCGCCTCCAAGGCCATGTACGTTCCCACCATTCCTGGGTGTATGAATTTGCCCCCGGATTTTCCGACTAATATTTCTTTTTCTCCCGCACTGTAGGTTTGTCGCAACTGAGAAGTGGAGGAAGGAATTCGGAACAGACGATCTCGCTCGCACCTTCGAATACGCTGAAAAGCCGGAGGTTTCTAAGTACTATGTCCAGTTCTACCACAAGACGGACAAGGTATGTTTGCAATTGTCTTATATCGCTCCAGACGTCAGAAATGGACTCAGCTAATTGTACGGATTATTAGGATGGACGACCTGTCTATATCGAGAAACTCGGCGGTATTGATCTCAATGCTTTACAGAAGGTTACCACCGACGAGCGCATGCTGAAAAACCTTGTGACTGAATATGAGAAGCTTGCGGACCCTCGGTTGCCCGCTTGCTCGCGAAAGGCCGGAAAACTGCTGGAAACATGCTGCAGTATCATGGATCTGAAGGGTGCTGGTCTCATGACCGCCCCATCTGTGTACAACTATCTCAGCCGCGCATCTGGTATCTCTCAAAACTACTACCCCGAGCGACTGGGGAAGTTGTACCTGATCAATGCTCCATGGGGTTTCAGCACTGTGTTCAGCGTTGTTAAGGGCTTCCTCGACCCTGTCACTGTTGAAAAGATCCATGTTCTCGGCTCCGGTTACCAAACAGAGTTGTTGAAGCAGGTTCCCAAGGAGAGCCTCCCTAAGCAATACGGTGGCACTTGTGAGTGTGAGGGAGGATGCGAGAACAGCGACATGGGCCCATGGCGTGAGGCAGAATGGGCCAAGGAGCCTAAATGGGCTCTCCCCAAAACCCAGGAGGACCAGAACGCTATCAAGAATGAGGACACTGGTGTCGAAAAGAACGCCGAAGTGCCAGAGGCCGCTCCTCAACCTACTGCATAGAGTCCAAAAAGAACAAGAACGTTGCCTCCTTTATGGTTTCTGCTCTTTCCTCCCTCCTACTATCTATCTCTTTTACTGTTCTCTTCCCTGGTATATTGGACCGATATGGTAAAAGCTCAGACTATCTTCCTCTCGATTTCCCTCCATCTCCTCTACCCTCTACTATTGATATAGATTTACAGTACTGCCTTCAACAGAGTGCACCTTCCCTGCTATACTATTACCTACTATTGCCGAACTCAGTCCGCACATATGTATCTGAGTCCTGCCCACAATTTCTCTTCTGACATTGTCGTTCACCGGCCTGCTTTGACTTGTTTTCTTCTTTCGTTCGTTCCAGCTGCCTACTTGAAAATAGATATCGAATGCGGTGAATAGCGGTGTGAAACTTATAGATTGGAGCTGAAGGTGTTGAGGGGTTGTTGAACTGAATTGATCTTAAATAATTGAAAGACAAATTGTTTACTACGTAGTCTGTTCATGGATATAAGTAGTTCGTAGGAATGACATAAACCTGCGTTATCCGCAGACAAAAAACTGTTCATCATTAAAGTGGTATCACCCTTGAAAAAAACGCCATTCCATAACCCAAACGCGAGAATATCTGACCAAAGAGGACTCAAAAAAAAAGAGAAGGCATGATATACCAAGAGCGCTCAAAATCAGATCTTCTCTACAAAATCAACCGCCCGGCCAGCTCGCTCGGCTTTACCCACTGTGGACGCCAGCGCACTGCCGTCCATTCCGTGGGGATCGGACCCTTCGTCGTCGCCCGGTACAGCATCACCCTGAAGCCGAAGCAATGTCCGCAATGCATCTTCGTAGACCTCTGCAATCTCCCCATTCCGCCACCGCTCTGCCTCCTTCTCTGTTCCGAGCGGGATATCCAGATCCCACAGCTCTGATTCTTTCTTCGCCTGCTTCCGCCGTTCTCTCTTCTCTTTTGGCTTTGTTGCTGCCTCTTCGGATTGTGATTCCGGTTGCTCTGCGTTCGCAGTCGCATCCGCATCGCCCATCTCAACATCCTCCTCCCCCTCCCCTTCCTCCCCGACGTTATCTTCGTCCTTATCTTCCTCCTCAATAACCCTCCCAAGCTCCTCAACATAGTCCCTCGCCGCCTTCCCCGGCGCATCCCTTCTCAGCTGCGCCACCGTCGTCGTCAACGACTCCAACTGCGCATACAGCGACGACACCCGCGCCGCTAACTTCCCATCAAACGCCTCATACTCAACCGTCTCTGCAGGCGCCGTAAACGCAGCCGGGAAGGGGAACTCGGGTGACTCTGAGTCGAGCCCATTGATTGATACGCTGGAGGATGCGGTGGTGAAGGTGCGGGTTATGAACTGCATTGATTGCATTTACTGATTAGCACACGGGCTTCGTTCATAATAAGCAAACAAGTGGGATTTTGGGTGACATAAAGTAAGGAAGGGAGGGAGGGGGTGTAAATACATCATCAACAAGCTCGCCCACGCGCTCGCGCATGGGATCCGGCCCATTGTTTGGGGCCGCGGAGGGGGGTAAATGCAGATCGAGTTTTTGGCGCGAGAGGGCGATGGTGTTGCCATGGAGGTAGGTGAAGTCTGCGGCGGATTGGAGCTCGATTTTGCGGTAGTGTGAGGAGTCCATCGTTATTCTAACTGTTGTTATGGACTCAATGAAGAGAGGCGGGTGTAATTTGGCGGGATTGATAGGCTGCTTTGGATAAGAGTTTAGAGTGTCCGGCAACTTACCTTAGTTTACTGAGTGAGGACGCGTCGGGAGGGGAGTGTATGCCTTGGTGCCTTAACAGTTTTGGAGCCTGAATGCCTGACTTATTGCCTGAGGCCGGAATTGGAGCAAGGCCCGAAAAGGGGAACTTTGGCTCCTCAGGCAACAAACCAGCTGCAGATCTGCTCCACAACGACGTCATTCTCGATCGACTGCTTGATCGGATTCTTCTTGTTTTAGGGGAGGATTTTCGTTTGCGTTTCCTTGAAACAACACAACCATTTCCTTTCTCTTTGACATTTGCAGCGGGAATCTGGCACTGTGAACGAAGGACTATGATATCCCTTACTTTCATCTAACCAGAGCGAAAGAGTCGGGGCTGCGAGCGCTGAGCAATGGAAACCACGAACATCCAGCTCATTGACAAGACGGCTCCTGCCGAGATCGCTACAGACGACCTAGCCAGAGGCTTCTCCAGGACAACCACCAGCACCAGCACCGGGTCTCGACTGTGGAGCCGACCGTCGATTCGCGCGGAGCGGGCAAAACGGAAATATGCGAAATGGCAACCTGATCGGTTAGGCGTTGCTGCTTCGAATGAGGGCGAGGCTGATCAGCCGTCGTCGTCGGACGAAGGAGGCTTGTTGCGGGCAGGTACAATGACAAACACTCTCACCAACACGGATACAATTCAGGAGGGTGTCAGTAGTGACCACACGAACGGTTACCAGTCTGACTCGCAGGCCCTCTTCGAGCAGAATAACACGGCGGAGCAAGTCCAGCAGCAGGATTTCGGCGCTGGCACTGGCAATACGAGCGGAAGTGAAAGCGGAAATGGAACCACACATCAATCAAAGAACCACCCCACGATCTGTGGCTTGAAACCAGGAAGCGAGTTGGATATCTTGTACGAAAATCAACGTGGCTGGTTCTTCTTCGGTATCCCGCTTTATTCTAATCAGTCCCTCCTTAATATGGACCCACCGTCTTGGGTAAACGCGAGCGGGAAACGCAGTTTCGTCAATATCACAAACGCCCAGGTCCCCGATCCGAGCTGGGAATGGGCATGGAAAACCTGGTACGTGGATATGTCGGGTGACGTTGATGACCAAGGGTGGCAGTATGCATTCTCGTTCTCCCTGTCATCATCATGGCATGGGACACATCCGTTCTGGCACTCGTTTGTGCGGCGGAGACGATGGGTGCGGTTACGAGTTAAAAAGGTTTCTCCTGCTGAAAGGCAAAGACGGAGTCGGACGGGCCTGGAAATGGGCCATACGCTTAATGAAGATTACTTTACGATACATACGGGGGTGAGAAGGAAACAGGCTTCTATCTCAGAGAGGGCTTCCCGGACGACATCGGTGAATTTAGGGAGGTCTGCTACGGATAACGAAGGAGATGAAGGTGTGGATGAGATTAGGAATATCCCCGCTTTGATGTATGCGATCAAGGCTGCGATTGTGGATCGGGAAAAGTTTGATGCCGTGAGAAAGTTCGTCGATGAAGGAGGGGAGGAACTATACTACTTGGACGGGAGGGTAAACATACCCCTCCACCATACGTGTTATCACCGTTCATGATGCTGACGTTCTATTAGATCCCCGAAATCATGAGCCGGCTCGTCTATCAAACCTCCCGATGGCAGCTCCTCGCATATTTAAACGACACCATACAAAATATATCCAAGCAACAGCAGGACCAAGAGTCTAATGAACAAACTATGTTTGAGGCCGAAGGTCTCCGCCGCAAGCATGAATATCTCTCTCGTGCCGCCGACACAGCAGAGCGGCATCTCGCCGGCCCCGAAGTATTCCACGAACCTAACGCGGACGAGGACACACAGCGGCCCTCAACAACAACAGAAATGCTCGATCTTACGCCAGGGAATAGAAGGGATAGCCTCTTATCTCGAGTCTCTGGCAGGTATTCGTTCCAGCCGATGGATAATGGAGGCGAGATTAGGGGCATCCCACCAGAGGCGGAGATTGGACATGAGTTCCATATTTATTGAGTTACGATTGAACATATTTTGGACTTGGGTTGGATTTGCTATTCTGCAACGTTCTTTTAAGATTTCTTATTGTCATTGTCATCGATACCCTTTTCTCTTTGTATATAAGTTGAGAACTTGAGGGCTTGCGACGGAGTACCTATTGAGTTCTAGTTCGGGCTACTATTGTGGCAATCTTCAGATATTGCATATATGCCCGGTAATAAATAAGGTATAGCATTTATACACTGGCTATTCTTATAAATTCCATGACTTCCATGGTTGGCACATTTTATGGTTGAAAAGTGACAACCTTCCTCTTTTGATGTCCGAATACCGCCAAGTTGTCTCACCGCCCGGGCAGATTGAGCTCCCCGAAAAGCTTCATCCGTCACCCGGAGAGAAAAGTTGCGTTTGTCCTGCCACGTTTAAAACTTCCACTCACCTTCTCTATATGCTGTAAATATCCATTCGCCGGTCCACCATATGTTTGCGCGCGGCCGCTCGTGTCTGAAAAGATGCGGTCTCTTGACAATTCTCGCGGACCATGCTGCGAGCGCCGGACCTCATCCCGATGAAGCCCTTCTCTTCCTCTACCCTCGCTGGTTCACGACGTCGGTTCGACAGCAGCGGAGATCAATAAAGTCGGCTTCTAATCGCAGATATATCTCGCATGATAACAACGGGTTGCTCCTTTTTCGTTCAACTTCACACCGCACGCCGACTCGGAGACAATCTCTCGTCGGCGCCTCTACGAGGAAAAGATGGTTATCTCGCGGCGCTAAGGCCAAGCCTATCAAACCCGATTTAGACGAGGCGATTGAGAATCCCCAAAAAGGGGAAACACCTGTACCGATTACGCGAACCAAGGCGGCGAAGAAGGGCGGCATTGGGAAATATGGAATATTCGATGCAATTGCAAATATGGAAAATGAGAGCCAACCGGGAATTGATTCGGCGTTTCTCGAACACAATTTCGATATACTTTCGAAACCTGGGGCGCCTCAGTGGCCACCAGCATCTTCGGATACTCCGTCTCGACAGGCGGTGCGGAAAAAGCGAGGCCTTCTTCGACATTTACCACCCCCGCAAAGCCGCAAAATACTGCGTCGGCAGTTCTACCTCGGTGATGTGTCATCAAAGGAGCGGCTTGCAATATATAAGCAGATAAGGCGGTTTCTTGAAAGCGCAGAGGAACAGGCCGAAAAGGCAGAGTTCCTCAAGCCGAGATTCTTTACACAACAGGATTTGCATAGAAGGGAGGTTCTCGTCCCTGATGAGACCATTGCCATTTTTGCTGGCGTGTCAGAGAAGTTTTCGCAGTCGGAGAATATTTGGTTTGAACCGCTGCGACATGGCTGCAGGGTGCATGTTTTGCCTTCTGATGAGAGCGAAGGTCACAATCGAAAGGTTATTCTCTCGGGCTCGGCTCGAGCCACGGAGCTGGTTGCGGACCGCCTCCTAAAAACGCGAGAATTACAGGAGCACGGAGATCCCTTGATCGATATTAAAAAACCTCTGGTTCCTGCTTTCCCTTCCCGTCTGGCCTTTGAGAGAAGTGGTACCCTTGCGCCATTGATCCGGACCGTTTGGAGCTACAAGACCAACCCGCGGCCTCGGGTGATTTTTGACCTCCTTAGCGCTAAATCGGAAAGCATATCAACAGTCAAGGGGTTCGTGGAGCATGTGGAGGGGCTTGTAATATCGCTACCCTCAACTCAGAGCCATGAATCGCCTCATCCGCGACGGGTAGCTACGGCCTTGCGGGAGCTGTTTTGCAACGAAGGCCGACAGCAGCTGATATCCACAACGGCGTTAAACACAGCCATCTCGTTTCTGCTCCAGCATGGTTTCATGAACGACGTCCAGAAATTGATCGACCGCAGCGGCCACGTCGCAACCATTGAGACTTTCAACACACTTTTGAGGTCTGCTGCAAAAAGACAGAACCTTGGTTTCTTTAACCTCGTGTTGCGGGTTATGGGTCGCTTGCGTGTTCGACCTGATGTTCATACTTGGCTCGCATACCTTGAATGTCTGATCTCGCCTGCAGCGAAAACCAACCTGGTCAAAGTTATGGAGAAGAAGGGTTATCTTAAGGATCCAGATGCCCTGAGGAGTGTGCTGCGGCTGATGATCGGTGAATTGCTCATCAAACACTTCAAAGACGGCGGAAGCGTGGACGAGTTCTTCAATAAGATTGTTGAGACCGCCGGATTGAACTGGTTTCCAGCATCTCTCATTAGGAAGATGGTCGTTGTCACAGCCCAACTAGGGGATGCATCTGCCATGACGCGGATACTAGATATCTGCAAAGAAAACAGCCTGCCCCTGTCAAGCGAGATAATTAACGATGTCATACGGTTCTTTCCCAACGACACTTTCACTGCACTGCATTATATCATCATGTGCCTCCAGGGTCCAACCGCAGAGCTCAACCAAGAGGCATACGCACGTCTTTTCGTCAACGCCCGCCGAAACAAGCACTACAACATCTGTCGCGTCCTTTGGAGGTACGCCTGCATGAATGAGGCGGTATCACGTACTATGAGGGATGACGTGGCCTTCCTCCTATTCCACAACGTTGCGCGTGAAGGTCTCGCAGAACAAGATAAGCTCTGGTGGACATGTGCCGGAAAAGTCATTGTTGGAGTCGACCTACATCTCCCCGACTTCCCATTTAAGAAGGACCTCCTCCGAACCATCCCCCCGGAATTCCACACTAATCCCGTCGCGTCCTTCCTGACTCCTCTCAGACTGGAGGGAGAGGAACGCAGCAAGCAGCGCCATGCAGCTAAAGCAATTGTCAAGCACGATGTCGAGATCGGCCCTTGGTATCGTCCGACCTACTCGCTGGCGCATATGCTGGAGGTCGCTGCTGAGCTGGACAAGCACTGGGTTGGTGTTCCGCGTCCTGCGAAATGGCTCATGCAGAATGCCATTCAAGTTCCAGTGGAGTTTGTTGGGCATAACCTCAAGGTCTAGTTCTTGTGTCTACTTTACCGAGCGGGCTCGGCTTTTTGAATCTCGACATGTATAATCACCCCTGTGGCGCCACAATCTCATTGTATAATACACCAACCCCTCTATACCACGGCCACAGCCACTGTACTTATATACCAAATAGACATATAATCTAAACAAGTAGAACCATGAGACATGAAATTCACCCTTCTATCCCAAACTAATGCAGTCATTATCATAAACATAAAAATGGCATCTCAGTATGTACCATCATCTCCCATTCTCGTTCAGCAACGGCGCCGCCGGCGGCACAGGAGGAGGAGGGAGATGAGCATGAGCATAGTCCAGCGGAGGGGCATACGGATCAAACGCCGTCCTCATCGATCCAACGCCCTCCTTCAGATACAGCACCAGCCGGTACGCGGAGTTCCCGTTTAGGTAGTATCGATGCAGCCGCTTACTCCGCAGGAACCCAAGCCGCTCGTATAGTTTTATCGCCGCAGTATTTGTGATTTCGGTTTCGAGGGCGATCTACCAGGGACAAGCAGTTATGGTTAGCGTTCATTCATCCAGGAAACAGGAACGGGTGAATAATTAAGGTAACGCACCTCGTCTGCACCCCCTTTCTCCATGGCGTCAATTGCCATCCGAACTAATTTTGTCGCAATCCCTTGCCCGCGATACTCCTCGCTCACGGCCAGCATAGCAATATACCCGCGCAGCGGCCCGTGTCTGTGCGGCTCGAGCTTTGAAACGACAACGCCGACCATTTGCTCGTTGCCGGCAGCGTCGGTGTCCATTGCGAGGAAGCAGAGGTCGCCCCATTGGTAGAGAAAGTAGCGGTAGACATAGATGCTGTAGGGTTCGGAGAGGTCCTTGGAGATAAGCTGGCGCATGGCCGCAACGTAGGTGTTTTCGTGAGTGGAGTTGTAGCGGATGTAGTGGAGCGCGGAGGACGAGCTTGCGGGGGGATTAGGGGCAGTTGAGGATGCCATTGCGGGTGTGTCAAGGAGAGAGGAGAAGAATGAGGGGGTGGAGGGAGACGACAGGGACAGGAAGGGAGCTGGTGTTGGTGATGGTGCTGTTATTGGTGCGGAGATGGAGGACGGAAAGCCCCAGGGTTGAAAAAAGAGCGCGCATGTGATTCTGAGCTTATCGGAGGGACTCAATTTAGTCGACCCTGTCCCTCACACGACTTTCCTCCTCTCTTTCTCATCGTCTATTGCTTGTCTATACTTCCAATTGCATCTCTCCTGCTGTATTCTTTTCTTTTCCTTCCTCGCACTACCTCCGCCTCCAATAGCCACAGCCGATCCACTGGCGATCGCTGCGCGTCTCGCTCCCCATGCAACGCCGTCGTCACATTAAAAGCGACCACAACGATGATGTCCAAAATACAACTCGCGTGGACTCGTCCTCTGAAACGACACCGCAACCGAAATCAATAAACCCAAAGAACGAGAGGAAAGAGTCGTTCATCACGAAACCCAAAAGCAAGCGCCGCAATGGCCTCATCTTCATGCTCGGCGGAGTCTTCGGAATATTGTGCGCGGTGTTCTTCGCCCAGCAGCAGGACGTCATCAGTTTGGATTCCCTGATGGATTTGAATATAGACTCGTTGATGGATGTTATTCCGCAGAGTATAATGCGGGATGCGCGGGAGTTCTCGGTATGTAGTTGGTATAGGAAATAAACACTGGAGAAATGGCACTGATGCTAGTTTGACTGCAGCAACATGAGCGCGAAACAGTCAGCTATGATGCATTCTCCGTCGGCTTGAATCTCCGGTCGCAAGGAGTCGAAGCGAAGTATCCCATAATTATGATCCCGGGGGTTATCTCGACGGGGCTGGAAAGCTGGGGTACTAGTCCTACATCACTGATGTACTTCCGTCGGAGACTCTGGGGTAGTTGGAGTATGATGCGAGCGCTGGTGATGGACAAAGCAGAGTGGAAAAACCATATCATGCTGGATAAGGAGACTGGACTTGATCCGCCTGGGATTAAGCTGCGCGCGGCCCAAGGGTTCGATGCTACGGACTTCTTCATCACAGGGTATTGGATCTGGAACAAGATCTTGGAAAATCTTGCAAGCATCGGATACGACCCGACAAATGCGTTTACAGCAGCTTACGACTGGCGGCTGTCCTACTTGAATCTGGAAATTCGAGACCAATACTTTAGCCGGTTGAAGTCGTATATCGAGACGGCCGTCCAAGTGCGTGGTGAGAGGGTAACGTTGACTTCGCATAGTATGGGCTCACAGGTGACTCTCTTCTTCTTCAAATGGGTCGAGAGCCCGAAGCATGGGAACGGAGGTTCGGACTGGGTGAATCGCCATGTTTCCAACTGGATCAACATCAGCGGCTGCATGCTCGGGGCCGCCAAAGGCCTCACAGCCGTCCTATCCGGCGAAACGCGAGACACGGCACTCCTCAACGCCTTTGCCGTCTACGGACTCGAAAAGTTCCTCTCTCGCGAAGAACGTGCCGAAATCTTCAAAGCGATGCCCGGCATCTCCAGCATGCTCCCCAAGGGCGGCGAAGCCGTCTGGGGCAATTCCACCTGGGCACCCGACGACCAGCCAGACCAACAAATGACCTATGGCAACCTCCTCAACTTCCGCGAAAGCAACTCCAGCCTCACGCAGAAGAACCTCACCGTACCAGAAAGCCTCGCCTACCTCTTCGACCAAAGCGAGGACTGGTACCGCGACCAAGTCCTCGGCAGCTACTCGCACGGGGTCGCCCACACAACCGCCGAAGTCGAGGCCAACGAGAATGACCCGCGCACATGGCTCAACCCGCTCGAGGCTCGTCTCCCCCGCGCACCAGACATGAAAATCTACTGCTTCTACGGCATCGGCAAACCCACCGAGCGCTCCTACTTCTACCAGGAGGAACGCGACCCCCTCGTCAACCTAAACGTTAGCATCGACACAACCGTCACAACCACAGGCGGCACAGACCACGGCGTCGTCCTCGGCGAAGGAGACGGCACGGTCAACCTCCTTAGCACGGGCTACATGTGCGCCAAGGGCTGGAATATCAAACGGTACAACCCATCTGGCATTCCTGTCAAGGTATACGAGATGCCCCACGAGCCGGACCGGTTCTCGCCTCGTGGTGGCCCGAATACAGGTACTTCCTCTCCCTCCCCCCAAAAACACAAGTCCACCCCACTGTTGAAACTAGTTGGCTAATGAACTGTGAATAGGCGACCACGTCGACATCCTCGGCCGCGCATCGCTAAACGACCTCATCCTGCGTGTTGCGGGTGGGCGCGGCGACGAAATCGAGGAGAATTTCGTGTCGAATATTAAGAAGTATGCGGAACGGGTTAAGATTTATGAAGAGTGAACAGAAAAACGAAAAATGAAAAACGAAACGAGATTTGGTATAATTATATAGCTTATGGATGTACGGCAATTTTTTGGAAACTGTTAGGTTATTTTATGATGATGATATTATCTATATAGATCTGTCAATCAATCAATCAGTCCATCAGTCGATTAATCAGGGAGCATGCTATAGTTAATTTACTAAAGACACCTGCTGGGAAGGTAGAAAGATATATACGAGGTCAAGGTTGCCGAAGTGTTAGAGAATATCTTCTATTAGAAGCAAGAAATAAAATATGAACAGAGTTGATAATAGTATACAAGTTGCCTTCATAAATCATTAACACTACCGGATTATAACTAATAATAATGCTGCTATGGATAAAACCCTCGTATCTCACTATCCAAGGGGGAGGAGTTGGAGTAGAATTAGGAGCACCGAGGGAAAAGATTCCAAGAGGTGAGATGTGAGGTGGATAGGAATGTGAGCGTCAACCCATAGCAAACAAATCAAGTCACCGTCCATGCGGCTTCAGGAGACAACGCATAACCAATCCAGTCCAGATGTTACAATAACTGGCATCCTTCAGTGAATTCCCAGCGCGTCCGATCCGAAACCGAGCAATATACCGGCGTTTCTCCTCCCAACTTCGCACCCCGTCCGGTCAATGCCAAAAAGCAAAGCAGTAAAGCCAAAGCCATGTGTATAGCCCCCGGGTATTCCGTGGATGAGTTCCACGATGAGCGATTGGATAAACCATGCGAGCAAGAAGAAAGTCCATCCTTCCCCTCTTTCTATATGCCAATGCAAAGTTCGTGATGCACTGTAAAACAAAATAATAATAACCATCTATGCACAGCGAGTGAAGTGCCAGAAGAAGAAGATAAAGGGCGCCTCATTCCATGATTTTTTTTTCCCATACAAAATGCTTCCAGTCCTAAGCGCCAAGAGGGTGTGAGCGATCGACCCGAATGGTGAAAAATAAAGTATATATAATAGTCGAATCGAAGAATAAAGATGGGTTCGACTAGGTCAAAGGTAATAGCGAACGACAGAAGTGAGAATCGAAGAGGTGTGTCCAAAGTAGGTGGTGGACAGCTGACAAGCGAATGTTTCCAACGGGGGCATCGGAATGTCTTTGAAAGGGCTTTAAACACAAAAAGCAATGTCTAGTCCCATTACGTCCATTAATATTATGACCGGGCAATCGACGGTGGCGATGAGCGATAATCCATGCCACCTTCGTGCCCAAACGGATTCGCAATGTCAATTCATGTACAGTAGCAAGTGCGGCGAAGAGAGAATCGGTATCCCAGGCGAGTCCAAACCGAGGACATTAAGATTTGGATTGTTTAAAGCCGGGGTGCCGAAAAAAAAGGGTATTAAAAATGTTAGTGTCGAAATCTGCTCGATGCAAAAAAAAAAGCCAGAATGTCGTCAAATATTCGAACGCCGTCTCGTAAATAGATGCAGTTAAGAGTAATGTGGGGTCGCTATATGCAGATCGAGGTTGATTCGCGGGATCCTCAGGGGCTGAAGCCATGTCGGCCCGACTCGATGTCGGGTTGAGGAGAAGTCAATGCTTCAGTCTCCCATGAGTAGTGGTCGTCAACAGGGCTGAGAGAGCCTGAGGAGATGGAGGACGAAGAACCAACGGTCCATTCATCGCTGTCGAGATTGAACTCTCCATCATAGCTAGCCAAACCGTAGCCATACTCTACGGCGGATTCGCCGAATTCCACATAATCGTAGTCCCAACGGAACGTCTTGTCAAGCTGAACACGAGGAAGGAATCGAGTCTTGGCGAAGTAGAACGAAATGGCAGCTAGCAGACCACCCGCAACCAGATCGACCGCATAGTGGTGAGAGAGATACATGGTTGCCCACCACATCCACAGGGTGTAGGTGACGAAGACAGGCTTCATGCGGGGGAAAACATGGCTCATAAACAGCGCGGCCAGAGTTGAGTCAGCAGCATGCAACGATGGGAACGCGCCGAAGACGACGGGAGATTGATGGAAGCCGGAGGTATACAGGTCAATCCCGAATAGTTTGTCAATGCGGGCAAGACCAGCCGGGTCACCGTGAATCGAGTAATCTGCGGGGGCTAGGCCGTATCGGTTCTCGTACCACGGAGCAGAGCACGGGAAGAACAGTTGAATGGTAACCGCGGCCATGCTGATATAGCCAAAAGTGCGCGCGAAGAGGGGAACGGTGCCGGGAGGTCCGAAGACAAACATGATTATTGAACAGACGAACGGAGCACCGTAATGGCAGATACCGTACGGCAGCCATGCCAACACATCGAGCACAACGCTTTGGTGAGCGGATAGAATATTACTGATGTTGGCGCCATAAAGAATATTCTCCAGAGCGGGCAAAACACGGACCCAAATCGCAGGACGCCAGTCGCTTGGAATGAACCTATAGCATCGCATGAGCAACGGATCGAAACACAGATATTGGAAATTCAGGGGAAATGACTTACTGGCAGGCGTAGAAGAATAAAAGCCATCCGGCAATCGGCAGAAAGGGGAGGAAGAACTGGCGGGTCATAGGGAGTAGAAGCGAAAATAGGAGCATAGTAAATATTCCCGTTTTGCCTAAAGGTCCAGGTGATTCGATGACGGTCAAAGAAAAGATGCCAACGATCAAGAGCAGCAGATACTGGAAATCGTAGACAGTCCATCGATGGCTTTGCAGCGATCGTAATGTATCCCCAGGCGACAACGACGTTTGTAAAGAGGCTATCGATGAGGTCGGAGACACTCTACTGCGCAACTTGGACCTCAACTTCCGCCGCATGCGATGCGGAAAGAGGAGCTGAATGGACCGCCATGGGACCTGGATTTGAAGCTTTCCAAACTGGTTTTGCGTACGGTCCTTCCACGTGGGAAGGGTGGGATTCATATTTGCGGCGAGCCTCTACAGGCGAGACTCGATTATTTCCTCCACGCGTAGTATTCCGGGCGTTTCTTGACCGTTCCGGAAGTCGAGGGGGAAGGCGAGCAATAAGTCGGAGGCAGCGGCAGTAGAAAAGGGGTCTCGAATTTAACGATGCGGCAAGGCAACAAGTCGATTCCCTGGCACCTTACCGGGCGGAGAAATAGAGATCGGATCCAGAAGGACAAAGCGAAGCGCAAGCTCCGGTCTCCAGCGGCCAAACGAGGATGTCTTTGGGCCGTCACGTTGCAGGAGGTTTCACTGACGCAAGGCGGAGAGCAAGGGCGAGCAGTCGAGAGAGAAACCTGGAACGCGGAGGTCGCGAGGGGCGCAGATGGCCACGGAGCCGGAGAGAAGGCGTAGAGGAAGAGAGCGGGGGATGAGGAAGAAGAGAAGCACCGATGAAGGAGAGAAGAAGAAAAGGACGGCGAGAAGAAGAGAAGATGAGATGAGGATTTTGGTGGAGGAGCACAAGCGCCAGGCAAGAGAAACTCAGTCCACGGCCGGCCTGCGACGGGCCAAACTTTCCGTACTGGTATTTACCGCTGCTGTTTCGTACAGATCGCACACCCGCTATGCCTCGTGAGGTAATCAAAGAGTCAGAGCTAGCCTGCAACGGGCCTAGCGCCCCTAGCAAGCAGGCCTCGGCGCTTGGGAGCTTCCGGCGTTCCGGTGCCTGAGAGGCCGAGTGGAACAGCTGTGGAGGAAGTAAAATCTTCATCAACCAAACTATCGATCATGGCATTAACTTCGCCATTAGTGTTACTAATGTCAAGGTTCGCTTCGGGTTCTCTCTTGTACTCTGTATTGGTTGCTACAATATCCTGCATCTTGCTATCTCCGGCGACGAAGTGTTGTCCTGGCTCGTGCTCAGTTGCAGTAAGCGCTCTGATGGACCGGAACTACCGGATGTGATGACAATGCAGAGGGAATCAAATCAAAAAGGAGATTCATATGCATTGGTAGCCAACTGGAAGCTGCGGATCTCCAGAACCAATTTCGCTCGGCCCACCCTGGCCCAGCATCCAGCCAATCAAGATACTCCTTTCTGCCAAGAAGAGTGGTCCCTGAAGACTCTCCTCATTTCCCATGGCAGCTCAACAGGAGTCGAGGTCGCGACTCGCTACAGCTGTCGCCTGTCACTTCTTTGACCTCGAGAGAGCTGCCCAGCCATCTCGTTTTTGACCTGCACTTCGTTCAGGGGTTGTTGCCTTGTTGGACAGGTCGGTATCAGTAATCTACTAATCTTACTGGAACCCACGGGAGCGCCGTTGGGAAGGATCGTCTGACATCAACACCATCCCATGCTCGCAGCTCAACGAGGATCCGAGCTCGGGCGGGTGAAAAACTCCGAGCGCCTGGATTTTCCTGACCTTGCCTGTCTAGTTTGTCAACATAAAAATTTCACATGGATAGCCCAGTCAGGAAGTCGCAGTGCCGAAGCTCCGCTGCAGTCATCGATTGGGCACACGAGCCAGCACCCAAAAGAGAAGTTGTGGCTGCAATACGCGGTACGATACGGTCAGAGTTACGGTACGATACGCAGAGATCACGGCCCCGGCAGAGTCTCTCGGACCGTGGGCGAAGTTGATCATTGATGCATCCGAGCAGGTTAATGCACTTTGCACGCCACCTCATTCGCCTACGGCCGGCATTGACTGGATGCTCTGGCAATCTGGGTTTTGCATAAGCTGAGCAGCTGACCCTGCACGCGAGGGAGAACTCTCGCTTTCGTGTCAGTTGCCGCCTTTGACAGCCCAATTTACGGGCGTTTCAGGATTGATTAAAGGAAGAATCTGGGATCAAAGACTAAAGAGCTTGCCAGCTTCGCCTCGCTGCTCCTCGCATCCGAAATTACCGTCTCACTTCTAGGCTGACTGTACTTTTTTTTTTCTTTCCGCCGTAAAGAGGACCCGTAATACCGCCCCATCAGCCATTCACGGCTGTCGTATTCGTTCAGCTGCATCTCCGAACATCGTTGGCCCGTGGGCGATGCAGTGAGATCGGGCATGAAATCATCAAATCACCGATGGGTGTCACCAAATTAGGACAAAGCAGTCTCCAAGCGTTTAGGCCTCTCTGTTCTTTCAGAGCGCCAGCGTATATCAAGGTGCACAGCCCCGCCAAGGGCTGAGCGGTAATCTGAGAGGCTTGGACATACCAAGTCATCACCTTCACTGCCTCTTCAATCGAGATTCGACAACTCAACGCCAGGGTCAACTAGGCACCGTCCATCCAGCAAACAGGATCAGTACTCAAATGGCGCAATTGTTACATGCTACGGAGTACATGCCAGACGGGAGTGATTTCATCCCATACATCATAAGTTCAGAACGGACAAACGACATCACGATTCAGTGTGGAGCTCAGCCCTGTTCTGCGTCGGCATCTCTTGGTCGCAAACTTGCCAGCATCATGATCCGCCCGTAGGCCCTGTCCGACAACCGAATGAGAATCTGGCTGCTGCTGCCTCGAAAGAGATGGCTGCATACGATTCGCCCGACTCAAACCCTCGCTGCGATCCTCGAAGCGATCCTCAAATAGCAGGGCGCTGAGGGGCCAGAATATGACAATGAGATCATCTCACATATCGCCCGGCATTGTCGGTTGGGGGTCTCCACCAATTTCTAAGGAATGTTCCTCAAACAAGTGACCTCCGGGAGACCAGGACCTTTCCGATCTATGGTTCATATCCAGTGAATGTGGAAATGATACCCGACCGGGGATACCTCGGTCAACCCTCGAAAGAGCAGCGGTGTTCCAGAAGACTGGAATTACCAATGCTGACCAGTGTCCTGCTTACCCCAGGGATTGTGATTCCAGACTAGAACAAACGACAGACAACGTCCAGATCGCAACCCATCCTACAAGCAATAACTACACCTAGTACACCCCCTCACATTCTTCCATCCACCAAACCCCCAAAACTCCCTAACAGGTTCCATGCATACTCCATACTTCGTACTCCGCCCATCCTCGCCCATGATGCCATCAGCATCCACATTCTTGGTGAGATTATCAACATTCCTCACCAAACCCAACCCAAGCCTGACACCTGCACGCCACAGCCCTCCATGATCCATCCCTCCATCCCCACATTATGAACGTGTCTCAGTCTCTCAGCCTCTTAGGCGCCCAGTCCCCCTTGAAAGTTGAAACGAGCAAGTATGCACGGACGGAGTAGCAAGAACTCACCTCAATACAGCAGTACGACTAATACTCGTAGTATCGCAAATCTCAGCCGCACCAAAATAACAACAATAAACCCCCGAGTCCGCTTATCAACGGAGTAGACTCAAAGTACGTCAGATAGGGCTAGTAAACGAGGCGCTGCTGCGCGACCAACCCCATGCGGTGGCTTGGGCCCGTGGCAGTGCAGGACTGGATAGGCAGTTTTTCTTCCATTCCATCCATGGATGCCTGGCCTGCCCGCATTCCACACAGGCCCCTTGCGTTTAGCGAACCCAGGCCAGTAGCCAGTAGCCAGGAGCCACCACAAGTACACTACCAAGTCTACGAATAGGTGGTTAACGGTTACCCGGTCCGGACGGTTATCTTTCCCAATCGGTTGATATTTGGCGCCCTGAAAGTCGACCCCTAGTCGTACTCGTATAAGCTGAAAACACCTCAGCCACGACAAATTACGTACTTGAGCGGAGCGGAGTCGAAACTGCTAAGTATGGACGATGGAGTTGGAGTATGGAGTAGGCAGCAGCTGGACGGTTTAATTAAACTATCTGACCACCGTTTCACGTCTGGTCTTGACCGCGACCTGTTCCGACTTGCTTTAACTTACCCCTGTTTTAACTGTTTTTGACGGCTGTCTTACCCTGGAATCTTATTCCTGATGTCCTCAGTGATAGGCTACCCCGTATCCATGGAGTTGGCCACGTTCGTATAGAGGTTCCTTGGTTGGTGGTCGGAACTAGGCAGCATGGTTCTTGGGACTTGATTGGGGTATCTGCTATAATAAGGAGTTTTATTAATGGCCATTGCGTACTGCTAGGTGTTTCGAGTAATATAAATATATATTTTAAGATCGGTGTGGGTAACTAACTATATATCATTGAGAATACGACTTCTAAGTACTTGCCCAACCGCAATTAAGGTATCGGTACTATCATAACTAAATATAACAAATCTGGGCACCTAAATGTATACTACGTAGCTCCTGGGCTCCTGCTCAGCCATAACTATACCCTAAAGACGAACACAGTCAGTATGTAGCAGTATGCCATTCAAGCGGAGGCGCGCTATAGATCGCCTTATACAAAGCCGTAGCCCAGTAACGCTCAAGACACGCATCCGTGATCACAAGGGCAAAGGACTCGCGTAGGGCATTCTCAGATAGAATGCGCTGTCCTAATTCCTTCTCCGCAGCAAAAGGAACGCGTCACGCAACCAGTCGAGATCATTTTTGGAAACGAGTTGGGACCATCGACTGGCGGTAGTATACAGGACTGCTCTATTAATTCAAAGTAATTTTATATTGTAAGTAACCAAAAACCATATAACTTGTGCTTAGAAAGATAAAAAATGATAATATGCCCGCACATGGTTGAGTGTATCCCCTCGACAAGAGCCAGTTAGGGTTTGGGCTAAAAGCCAACCCCATTTCAGATTCGAGGGTTCTGGAATCGATCTTGTTCGATAGCAGTTTTTACCTTTTTTGGGTCTTTGAGATTTCACAATTTTTTGCTCTGCTCTTTGGAGATGACTATACATGAGTATAATAACCATGGTAGGAAGCAGGCTATATTAACACTACTGGTATGGCCTGCACTCCATTACTCCATGTAAACGAGCAAGTATATTTCCTGATGTAGCCCAGGGTATATGTGAGGGTTAGTATGTGACATCCTTGAATTCACGTGTTAATGGCCTTGGATATGACTTTAGGGCTGCTTTAGTAGAAGTCCATCCTTAAATCGAATAAGAGCCCTAACTTTAAGCAAAGATGATACCAAATCCAAAATCGAACAAGTATTAGACATTAGTTCCTTAAGTATCGAGTACATGCAGGAATGATCCTTCCAAACCATCCTAGATATAAATATAAGCATGTAACCAGCGTGCCTCAATATGATGAATACATCCAGTTATAATGGAGTAACTAAATCAAAATCGACACGGCATTGCTTTCTGGATACAGCACTTGATACTTAAGCCTCTCCCAGCTATCCACCTGCTTTCCGTATTTTTCGAATCCTCCTCTGCCCTGTTACAGATAATGAAGGAAGTCAGTTGCAGCTTTTGCAATTGGTTTGTCTGCTTCCGCTGTTTTCGTGGCATATAAGGCAGCTGTGGATTGAGCGTAGTGGAACAGGGTTTCGTCATTGTCCGGATCCTTGTTGAGCAGGTATGGGATATGGGAAGCGAGAAGCCATTCGGCAGGTTGGTTCATGGGCAACGCCTTGACCAGGTCTTCCTCGTTATATTTCAGCAGTTTCGTCAGAGTTTCTGGAGGCTTTTCGAAAAGACACGGTGGCTTGTTGACCACAAAGGTCAGGTAGTAGTTTTGTAGATAGTTGACAGCGGTATGCTGAGGTGACGTGATATGGATACACATGGTCACACAGTCAACCAGTTCATCGAATGTCTGGATTGTCAGGTAGTTCAGCTGGGCACCTTTTTTACTTTTCAGCTCTTTGACCCAGTCCTGAATCTGCGTGTCTGCCTTGACTTTGTTGTCGGCCTCGGCTCATAGTATTCAGTAGCGAGCACATCTTTCACGAACTGCTGGATCTTTCTCCACCGCCATCGTCTTCATCCACAAGATTCAGATGGGGCGGGAAACCATCTGTGCCGTCCGTGAACAAGAAGCGCCTTCGCTGTTCCTCTGGGGTCCGATTAGGAGGGGGAAGCGAAGAATCGAAGTCCGTTGCCTCCATAAAGGAGTGATAACTGCTGCGGATATCAGCCTTTGCTAACAGTGAAAGGAAATGCAACACAGTTTACCGGTATTCAACGATTTCGTAGGTCTTCAACAAGACCAGCTGGGTGTCCCGGCATGGCTGCTGCGGTACCTGCGTGATATATAGGAGGTTCGCTAACAGATTTCAAGTAAGACTCTTAGGATTCAGCAAGTAGACAGTTTTTTCTTGCCTATTATTAAGGTTAACAGTGTCTGGCAAGATCTCAAGTTTTGATAATTAATTAATAAAGACGCCAGTATCAATACGATAAGAGGAGGGGCGTCAGCCAAGAGGCCTGGGCCTGATATATGATTCTTTTCACCCAAGTTATCAATAGGAGAAATTAATCAGTCTTTAAGATAAACTGTATACTTTTATTACAATTACTGGAACGGGAGGCAGCATTGGCTGGGATTAGAAGTAACGCTACTAAGTATAACACTCGTCAACCTCCTCAGCAGCATCCAGGTCAACAAAAACAACTCCACTGTTCCTCTATGCCATTTTTGCAGCATATTTCTATAAAAATAAAAACATACAACAGCTGGGATTCGCATGTGGTCACCCACCATACTACTAACCAGCCGGCGTGTGGCTTAAGTACGGCTGAGCGGACGGGAAGCCCTGTTTTCCACACCCTGTGGTCGTATGTGGTAGAATTAGATTAGAGCAGACTTAAAAGGTGTGATACCGTCGTTGGTCGCTGCTATCCTGAATGGCAACTAGCTGGTAGTCAAGTATAACTGGCTGATGCTACTGAGTTTCCGCTCGACTATACCGTGCTGTACAACACAACAAAAGAGGAATTTTTACACGAAATCGTCACAGAATCCCGGCACAGGCGGAGGCGAATTTCATTATCTCAACGTTTTCCCTATATGCTTCTCCTACTGGCATTGCCTTGATGAGGTCGGGTTCCGGGATAAGGTTACAAACATATATAGCTCTGGCATTGAGGTCGATCTCCACCAGGACAACAACAGGATCGACAGCGACAACGCTTTGCAGATTAGATGGCTGAAGCCTTTGTCAATTTATCGCGGATGCTGGTAGTAATTCTAGCAGCCCGCCATCCAGGACTATCAGGATACTGCGGACCTTGTGGAAGTCGGACGTTTCCCCTGCCGGATTTTTTCACGTACGTATTCTAAGCAAGCTGGCCGTCGATGCCGACCGGTACTGTTGGCATGGCCCACTGGAACCATGCTCTCTAAGCATGACGTTTTGATACTGACTTCTGACAAGCAAATAAACTCCTTGCAGTCTCACATGGAGTGCAACGCGGCATCGACGGTCTCTACAGCATCACGTGCGGTCCAAGCCCTAAGTATTCCATGTTTGGTTGCTTATAATAATAGACTTGTGCCACAGGTAGCGAATGCGTTTCATTGCTCCGTTGATCATATAGTTGGATAGATATAGCTTTGACATATAGATCTTGATTGGCAGGTACCGGCCTAGAATGGGAAATATGATGAGATTATGGAGAAGAAGAGCAAATATCCATTCAAATGCAGGCTTCTGCTTTACGTGGTAGACTCGTCTACCCCTGTACAACCTCCCAAGCACGAATATACACAGCCATATTCAAAACAAACTCCGTCCGCTTCGGATACCAGCCCAGCACCGCCCTCGCCCTCCCTCCCTCAGAGTTCCCCGCCGTACTCATCGCCTCAAGCATGACATCCCCCCTGGTCCCGGTATACTCCACCTCAGCCGTAACCCCCAAGCTAGATTTCGCTGCCTCAACGATATCCCGCACCCCGACTGTCTCCGTAACCAGATCAAAGACAGGCCATGTCCCTAGATTCCCATGGATACGGTCAATAGCTGCATGAAGCCCAGCCGCGGTATCGGTAATATGCACACACGACGGACGAGCCGCGGTATCAGCCGGAATCTGGATTACTTCGCTGCTGCCACCTCGCTTCGCTTTAAGAATCGGCTCCCACCAAGGCGTCCAGATCCACGATCCCCTTCCGTAAATAAGTCCAGGCCGTATAATCGCAACCTCGAGCACATCCCTCGAAGCAAGAATAGCCTGTTCCTGGCCCGCGCGCCACGAAACAATCCTTGGTGGTTTCCCCGTTGACAAGGCACTCCCAACAGGAGAAAGATCACTAACTAGCTCGCTCGTAGACCCATGAACCCATATCCCAGAGGTGTATACAAAGCCGAGCTTCGGAGCGACGATACCCTCTTTGGCAAGCTCGGCGGCGCGCTTCACTGCGGCGTTTTTCAAGCCTTCTAGGACTTTGCCGCCTTGTTGGTGGGTTGAGGTGGCGTCGACGACGATGTCGATGAGATTGTCGAGGATTGCTGAGGTAAGCGAGGCTGGGTCTGTGATGTCTGTTTCTGCGGGGATTGGGGTGATTTCGTTCTCTAGCAGGAGGGTGGCTTTTTGGGGGGTGCGCGCTGTGCCCCAGACTCTGTAGTTGCCTGAGGACACGAGGGATTGGCCTGTGGCGAGGCCGATGTAGCCTGAGCCGCCGAGGATGAGGACGTTTGGCATTTTTAGAAACCTGGCTGGCTGCAGGAGAGTTGCCGTTCAGAGTACAGAAGGTGGAAAGTTGGATTGAATTGTGGTGGGGGCTTATGTATGTGTCCTTCGGGTATACGCTAAATAAGTGCTGATTCTACTAATCCTGCATCTTGTCTACTTTGCTATTTGCTGTCAATGCGGGGTCATATGCGGGGTTATTTATCTCTAATGCTAAGCTGAACCAGTACAAGAAGATAAATTATACTCCTATTAAGGGTGATTAACTATACATTTCACTCCGCATCATCCTTCAGAATATCATCCCACCACAGCCCCGTAAACGGCTCTATATCCCTCTCACAGACAGTCCCCTCCTCAGGGAGTGTCCCATCCCTCCAAAACGCCGTCGTCTTCTCAAGCACACACAAACTCGGCACATTAGTCGAGGTATGTCCATTCCCATTAACCTCAAGCACTACACTCCCCTCAAACCCCGCACTGACATTATGCGCCGACCTCAGCGGCGAGTGCGAGTCCAGCGTATTGCCAATAAGCAAAACAGGAGTCTTTGTCTCTGCTATGAACGGGCCACGGTATGTCTCCTTCGGCTCGATCTGCCACTGCTGACACCCGATATAGGATCCGATAGAATTATCACCAGCGACGCGGCTGATGCTGTACAGTTTGCGAGCGGTAGGCATGAACTCGGCCAGCGAGCCCGCGCGCACTTGGTTATCGCTGCAGTGGATCCCCGTAAGCGCCATAAAGGCTTTTCTGGTTGGTTCGCGCAGGTCAGGGTCTGTGCTGAATACAGGCGATGTACTCTGTAGGATATCTTCTAGGTCCTTGTACTCGACGCCGAAGAGAAGATGGTCTAAGAGCATGGTGAAGACCGGCCACCCTTGCATTCCGGATACGGTTCCCATGATATATCCCTTTAGACCGGGGTAGTCAATTATCATTGGGCCGATGGTGGTAGGACGGAGCTTGAGGCGGTCGAGGAGTTGAAATGTCATTTGTTCTAGAGATGCTGCTGTTTTGTTGTGTGCTGCTAGGGGACAGAGCTTTGGACCGGCCTTGACGCAGTGGGTGAAGATATCGGAGAATGCAGCGTCGGAGTCGGCCCATTCTTCGATATTGCTGTGGCTGTCAGTACTTCCTCGTAGAGAATACCGTAAACAAAAGACTTACGCAGCTGCATGGTAGTACTCGTGCGGATTCATCACGCCGTCCAGGATAACCTTGTCCATTCGATCCGGGAACATGGAGGCCACCGTTGCGCCTAGAACCGTCCCATACGAGAACCCTAACCAGTCGTCAGTACTTCTCTATCTCAACTCCTTTAGACGCATACCCCAGTATCTCAGCAACCCATCCTCCTCCAAGGCATCCACAATCTGGATCATATCCCTGGCCACAAACGCCGTCGTCAACACAGACCCGATCTTCGACGCATTCTGCGCGCATAGATCGGCATTGATGGTCCCTCGCGCCCAGAGCGCCCCTAGGGTTCCCTCGGAGCTATTCCCGGCTATAATTTCGTTGTACATTTCATATTGCCCGATTTCGTCCTCTGTACACTCGAACGGGATGGTGTTTACCGTGCCCCGCGTGTCGAATGAGATGATGTCGTGCTCGCCGCCGGTTAATCTATCTTCTTAGTCTTCTTCACTACTATTTCAGGCTAGAAGGAAAAAATAGTGGACATACGCAATAAGAGGCGAGGCAAGGCCCACGATGCCCTGACGCCCAGGTTGTCCCGGTCCGCCGGGGTTAGCGAGGATACTACCCTTTGACCCCAGCGGTGCAGGGATCTTGTTGAGCTGGAGAGT
The DNA here is from genome assembly GCF_016861865.1 of Aspergillus puulaauensis. NCBI lineage: Eukaryota > Fungi > Ascomycota > Eurotiomycetes > Eurotiales > Aspergillaceae > Aspergillus > Aspergillus puulaauensis. Next base: position 2,107,054 of record NC_054859.1, read on the forward strand.
AAGGGTTTCGGTGGAGTTGGGGCTTGTGTAGTCAAAGGGGACGTCTAAGGTTGCGCATTGCAAGGACGGCGCGGCCTCGCATGGCGACCAGTTGATTTTGGCTGATGCTGTGCTGATAAATATGGCTGGAAGGAGCTGCAGAGACTTCAGGAATAGAGAATGCATTTTGAGATGTTGCTTTGTACGAAGGAAGCGGTATTGTGAATGCTGGGGTATTTATATCTATCTGCGGCTCTCCGCTAGCTGCCAAGTGTACGTATTCATGGCAATGCAAATGGCATTTCATGGCATATGTGTACATGATGAAGGCGGTACATATCGCCCGAATTGGATACGATCTGTTGATGTATAGTTCACCGTCGAACGACTCCTAATATGGGGCAGGCTATGCTATCTTGGAACTGGAGCCTACCGCCGATCTTGGCGACTGGGCATGACGCGCCCTGCCCCGCTGGTCTGGGCGAGACCAATCATGAAGCTCACAAAATAAAGGCAGCAGCCTCAGAATTAGCGAGCGCCTGGCATCACCAAATCGAGAAGAGTCCGCTGTCGGGTCGGGCCCGAACTGCTGCATTGCCACCCCTGGGCACAGATCATGCCGAGAAGACTACTCCGTGCGCCCAGCCTTGTTGTTTTGGGTCTGGATATGTTGGATATGCATCCATCACTTTAAATAAAAAAAGCAGGCATGTTTTCTCGCCAGTGTACTTGGCATCATGTCATAGCACTGGTTTATGCATAACCAGGTTTGCTACCGACACTAATCAAGGAAACAGGTTCTGTAAGGCAGCAGTCTTGCTTGAATTTTTCTTATTTATAGCAGATGAGGCTTGGCCTTTAAAATTGCAAATGGAGCTACCCCGGATTTCCCAGCCATCCGACGGTTGACCTTTAGCTTTTTCGCCCGAATTCCGTAGAAATTTTTAGACAGACTCTTTGTATTATATCCATATCTGTTGGATAGTAACAGTCAAATTGTCTTGCCAATCCTATTCACACATAATCCAGCTCAAAGATATATTGTCGTTGGCATTCGGTGACCCACTCTCATGGAGTTAGGGTTTCCGAAAGGAATTCTCAGCCTCCGTCGAAACCTTACACGACTCAGTTGCATAACGATACATTATACGACTAGCTAAACTCTCTTCTCTCTTTTCCTCTTTCCCTCTTTTCTCCTCAATCGCATCTAGATTCAGCCGGAATTATCCTACCGGAATTCAACAGTACTTTAGTAGTAAAAATAAGCCCCAAGACAATTCAACTATGCCCATAGTGATCCAATATCCCGATTCAGATTGTAGTGTGAATACCAATTCTTACTCCGCTGTGACACCTTCAGCCACCAACATGCAACAGATAAACCTCCAGCCAAACGACGGAACTCAAGAACAACTCCTATCAACCACCTACATAAGGGGATGTATTTTTTGAACAACATCTCAGTATATTTTCGGGTTTCCTATATATCTAGATTGACGCTAGTCACATGATATGCTTGGTAGGGTTTGGAATAAGATTGTCTTGCGAGGAATGAACGATGTAGCGATCAAAACAGTATATGTAGCTGCTCTGGCATTATCAAGAAAGCACAGAAAACAGGCATTCAAACATGGAAAGAAGAAAAGACACCAGGGGATCATTTATTGGTAACCCTCAGAGTAGCGCCCCAGTGCTCAATCCAGACCTGTCCATTAAGCCTGCTATCATCATCGGCCTCGCCCAAGCACCCATCAATAATCTCATCGATATAAATCGAGACGCAAACATCCTTGACTAAATGCGGGCTGAGGAGATTGCCCGTCGCGTGCGGCTGACACACCTTGACCACGGCGTCTTTGTTGTGGTTGGGGTCTGAATTGTATGCGATACATCCATCGTCGTAGACACTGGCCTTGAGTGCGAGTCCGCCACGGGGACCCCACGTATCTGGGTCTTGCGTGCTGGGGTCGGCGTCCACGCCGCCCTCTGATTTGGCTATGTCGATGCTTTGCTTCACCCAGTAGTCCCTGAGGATCGTGACGTCTGACATTGGCGGGCCGAGGTTGTCGCCCTCTCCTGTCCCATGGATGTAGCACTTGAGCTTCGAAGAGGGAGGGCACGTCTCCCATGGGTTCTCGTCACAGGCGACGGCGGCCATAAGAGCCGAGAATAAGAAGAAGGTCTTCATGATGGAATTAGGAGTGACTCGCGGTTGGAGTAGGACTGAATGGAGATTGAACTGGGAATGAGGAGATTGGGCTTGAATTAGATGACATGGAAGGACTTTGTAGGGGTTTATATACCCTGTCGGCTGGAAATGGCCCCAAATGTAACACTTCCTACTACGATATATGCAGTTGTAATTGGAGAATCAGCCAAAAACATGACACACCTGTTCTCCAAATGCTGTATATGCCTCGTCCATCTCCAACGTGGGGGCGTGATACAAATTAAGAACTGCATTTCCCGAAACCTACATAGAAGAAGGGGGAAGATTTGAGCTGATGTCAAAGCAATCTATCAGGCAGTATCACTTAGATTTGGAGGGTATAAGTCATTCGAGAATCGGCTACATCTGCCCATAGGTAGTTCATACAGTCTTCATGGAGTCTTCATCTGCAGGCGCCCGCGTGTTGAAAATGTCCCGGTGATTTTGATGTGCCATGGGGTCTCTGCGAAAAGGATGATGGATCTTGTGTCGATCACATTGGGGTCCAACAGCAAATGGCGAGTCTGTAATCTGTATGGACGACATTATGTAACTGAGAAACTGTCTAGAGATATGTGGGTATTTGGTGGACCGTGGCTGACACCATCACCTGTCTCATATCCGGATTTGGTCTTCCATATCTGATATACCACCAACTTGCTCCTCAATATCAATACCCCTAGTAAGCAGATAACCTCCATATTATAAGTCCTCCTCAATTTAATAAGAAGAATGCTTGGTTCGGCATACGTAATTCACAAGCTCATACTTTTCTGACCCATCTACGTGACCTCCCTAGGTATCTAAGTAATATCTAGGGTACATGACTAGATTATTTCTATCGCGGGACTCTGTGCCGTTAGTTTGCTATTATCTTGGGTTCAACCAGCGGCGCGTCCAATTCTACCATACCTGATTCTTCAGTGTATGAAACCTTCCTTCTAAAATCTCCGCCAATGCCCCGCCTCCTTACTACTTCTGATATGCACCTCGCCCTTCCTATTCGATCAAACCTATATCCCAATGCTATTGATACTTTAACGAACCATTAGTAATTGGAGTTGGAGAGGGCTCAATCCATGTCCTAGCGGTGAACGGCGCGCCCATACACACACCAAGGACGTCCAAGCAAGCATTCTAGAAACCGGCTAGCAGAGGCCCCTACAGATCCACGGATTCTACCCTACCATCAGCCGAATCAGCGGCGAAGGAGCCCTCGTCCTATCGCCAGCCAGAAAGGCCAGTTATCGGGTAATAGGCGCAACGCAGAAAACACGGAGTGCAGTTGCAGTTTCATAATATAATAGTCACCAAGGATCTCGAAAAGGCCATGCTCCTAATCAGCCTAGTCTAGCTATTTTGGTCAAAGGATATGCCGTCGTGAAGACCCCGCAAGATGTGGCTTACCGTACTGGCTTACGGTATTGCTGGTCCAAGCGCTCAGTCTGAACAGTGAACAGTGAACACTCAACGGTGCGGCCCCAACGTCGATCGGTGGCTTACGTTCTCCGGATTCTTTGGCCCCAGATCTGCCTGGCTCTGTCTTCTGAGGAGTGCATTTGGCTGGCAATACTCCAAGTGGCTTACGGCGTGCGGAAATAAATCATCATTATCTAACTAAACCCCGCAAGTTAGGTTAAGTTGGTAGCCTTTTCCGGGATAGAAAGTATAGATGCAGCGCGTCGCTACTCTCCAACTACTGCAATTACCCAGAGAACGGGCAGAAAGCCATACATACATTTTCTCTATAATTTGGTTCTATGCAATCGCAGGGTTATCCCAGAGCAAAAGGCAGAGAAACTGCGATATCTGCAATGTGTCTTATAAAAACCCGTCCTGGTTGGTTTGGCAGAGTGCGAGACGGGCAATCATCGCCATGGTTGGTCTCAGTTGCGTAGTTCTCTGTTGGATCAAGTTAAATTATATCTGGGCATTGATATATAACTGCATTGCGGTGCCGGTGGCAGCCGGCATCTATCCCGTTGTGAGCAACGGAAAATACGTCCGTTTGGACCCAGTGTGGGAGAGTCTTGCTATGTCCTGAGCAGTGTCAGTGTCATCTGTAGCAGTCTACTTATGAGAACCCGGTTGCAGGAGCGGGATTTCGTAATATTGTAGGAATCAAGTTGTCATTTCGAGCTGTATAGAACATCTTACTAACCAGAGAATTTAATACATTGCATTGCACTCTAGACTCAAGATCCCAAGAAGCGCACTTCTAGTTATAAAGTATATCCGATAGTCACTCGCCTCTACATAACCTCTCGACAAAAGTATAATTTCACACGAACAATCGCACAACATAAGTCAAAATCCCAGTCCGAAACACAATCTGGCTTGAGATGGCGTTTGAGCTCGTCCTGTGTTAGGCGAGCTATGAAATGACCGACGAATATCGGCCAACTCTGCCTGATTGTCTTTAAGAGCCTTATACGTAATCTGCTATACTTCCTAGTCAAGTACTCGTGGTGTATAGGACAGTACACTATTATTGATTTCCAGTAGCCAGCTTTTGATAAACATCTTAAATAAGCTATACTCGCTCTTGAATTCCCATCCTATTCATCAGGACCGTCCTTGTCCCGGAAAATAAGACTAACAAGAATATTGCCGTTTCCATAAGCTTCCTTAGCACCTATAAAAAGAAGTGATTGTATTAGCGCCTTTACCGTATCTCCGCTTGCATAGACATAGAAACATGAACAAGCAAACTTACCAGAGGCAGTATCTTTGCCCTCGCCACACTCGTCAAGAGCATCCTGCGCAGCGTCCGCAATATGCCCGCTAAATAACAGAGGCCCATCTGTTAGCAATCTTATCTAATAAGTAAGTATACTGCAATGGACCCAACATACCACCATGAGCTTTCATCTTCGTCAGTGCTATCCCCGTTGTGCATGCCCGTGATCATGGCATCGCCAATATGGACGAAACCCTTATTGAGATATCCCGCTGGCACGGTACAAAGCTCCGTGCCTCGGCCATGAAGCTCATCGATACATTGTTGGAGCTCGTCTTTGGTTGCCTCATAGTCGGAGGTCCTACATCTCACGCCAGCCAGCGCGGTGGTGGACATTGCAAGAGTAACAAGAGCAGACTTGATAGAGACCATGTTGACAGAGTTAGGGGGCTTGAATAATATGATGGAATAGAACATAGCAGGAGAAGAGGAAACAGAATATAACAAGAGAATTCCGCACCCTTTAAATAATAAAAATGGCTATAGCTTTAATATTATGCTACTGCTTCTAGAGTAGATCTACCGTAAGCCAGCTGGGGCCAATTTGACTATGGAAGATTGATAGACACTATACAGTGTGTCAGGCCCCCTGGTAATAGGCTACCGGTGTACAATGCCAAATTTAGTGCCGATATCAGTTTACTCAGCGGATATACAGCCCCTTAAGGTCGCTCAACTCCGAACGTCGAATCCTTCCTTCATCCTCCATCCTCGTCCTCCATCCTTCAGCGATGCCGAAGCAAGCGAGTGATCTTTATATTCCTACCTGGGAATCAAGGCCCAGTGCCCGGGTGGAGTACCTACACCGTACGAACACGGAGTTAGCCATAACCACTTGGATTACAGGTTGACCGCTTGATTCTTTTCCTGAGCTTAACATGCTTCGACCGCTCCACCACCTGGACTGCTGTTCATTGAGCTGTTCTCAGCAATTGAAACCAGGGGCGGGCGCTGGCATCCCAATTCTGCGGCCTGATGGGCGACGAAATTGCTGGTTCTATCATTCTCTATGATTGGGGTTTCAACCTCTTATTGTTGCTGATTAACAAGATCAGCCTAAGTAGCCGTGGCCTTCTATCATTACCTAATTAAACCCCGCAAGGTAATGAGAAGTTGGTGGCCTTTTCCGGGGATAGAAGTATAGATGCAATACTTCTGCCAATGCTACTCCGTGGCAGCTTCTGTGAACTTTCAATCCCCCTTCTCGACCCGATCAGCCCAGTTATTCAGTACCTGGTCTATCTATACTAAATAAAAGTTTGTAGTCCTATTTATTACTTTACCCTGGTACAAAGCCCTATAGTTATCACGAGACTTTGGATTTTATCTATATAGGAGCTTACTCCCAACGGTTCTCTATTAGACTATCACCATCCGTACCCCCAATACCAAAGGGAATAAAGTCGACACCATTCTTCCAGAGTGGACGTCGCAGGTGATTATGTGGCGATGGAGTAAATTCGGGTTTAAGAAGTCAGGGACTGTAGGGAATCAAATCCCCGCGCGATTACCAGAACCGGACGTTGTATTTAGAGATGGCCTTTAGGAACGTGGGAAAATGTTAAAAGGAAAGATGTCCTGGTTTAATACTGCTAGATCATGCTATGCAAGTTCGTGAGAGTAGAATTATCTTTGTGTTTGATTCAATAACTTCGAAACCCTAAGTGGTTACCGGTACCTTCAAAATACAAGCCCTAACAAGTTCCCGCATTATATCCTACATCCTACATCCTACATCCTACATCCTACATCCTACATCCTACATCCTACATCCTACATCCTACATCCTACATCCTACATCCTACATCCTACATCCTACATCCCCGGGCTACCACCAAGCACCACCGAGTATTAAAAAATACAAAAAAAGAAAAACATACAACAGCTGGGATTCGCATGTGGTCACCCACCATACTACTAACCAGCCGGCGTGTGGCTTAAGTACGGCTGAGCGGACGGGAAGCCCTGTTTTCCACACCCTGTGGTCGTATGTACCAGGAGTAACCAAGTAGTGGATAATATGAGGTACCAGCCTACCCTGTTCGCCTGTTGGTCGAATAGTAGTAGTTTGTATTGTAGTTCTTATTCTACAGTTATATATAAAGAAGTAATTAAAGGATAGAATATAGAATATGTAGTTATTTCGTTAAAGACTTTTAGATAAGAATAGCTGTCAAGCTATTAAAGTTATATATATATATATATAATATAGCTACTGTTAAGTATGAGAAATGATAACATGCCAGGGTTCCTCTGATTACTCTGTGGTTTTGGGTGTGTAACAAAAAAAGAAATCGAAGGTGGGAGCTTGGACGAAGATATGGTTTGAGGAGGGCGTGGGAGGGAACCAAAGACAGGTAGGAATATAGAGCCGCGTGAATGTACTTTTCGTAGGGTTACCTATCGTGTCCCACGAGTCAAATCGGCAAGTGGGACAGAGTCATGTCAAGGTGCCGTCTAATATACATTGTGGGGGCAAATACAAGGTAAGCAATGTAAGGCCAATAATCCCTTAAATGGCAGATCCGAGCAGCCGTACGTACATTCATACCACCTGCCCTTCGCCCGAGGAACGTAATGCGCGGAAAATTTTCTTAAAAATCGGGCCACGTCGTTGTTTCAATGCCAGCACAGCAAGGCTTATATTCAGCTCGTTTCGCAGTCCAAGGTCCACTCGATCATGGGAGAGGAGTGCCATGGCAACTTCCTCATTTTTCAACATTATAGCAAAAGCTAAGAGGGGGAGCCCTGGAAACACGCACTAGTACGGATCGGCGCCGCTATCCAGTAGACAAGTCACCATTTGGGCGCTTTCAAAGTCGATTGCAGCTGCTAGTGGTGTCAGACCCATGCCATGGCGCGCATTGGGGTCGGCACCGTACTTCAGTAAGATCTGGGCCAGCTGCGTGTTTCTCGTGTTGAGAGCAATATGCAGTGGACTTGTCCCTCGGGAATCCGTGATATTCGGATCTGCATGGTTTTCGAGGAGGATAATAGCCACCGCTGCCTGGTTGGCTTTGATGGCTAACATGAGCAAAGTGGTTCCGTGTGCACCAATTGAATGGTCCACTCCTACTCCGTGGTTAAGGAAAGTTTCAAGACTTTCTAATATAGTCCTTCCAAGCTCCCAGGCCAGATCCGGTTTCTGAATAGGACCAAGTGATGTAGCTTGACTTATATCATGCTTTTCTTCGTAGGTTTCCGCCCCGGAGGAGCGATGTTCCTCATCTATATTATCAAGTCGACCTGTTAAATGAGCACCGTTGGCAGGCGTTCTGGGCCGGCCAGTGCCCTGAATCCAATTTTCCAACAGACTTGCAATAGAGAGGTGGCCATGCAATGTTGCTATTGTCTGTGCCGTGGCCCCATCGCTGCTCTGCTTCGTAGCGTCCGCGTGGTATTCCTGTAATAGTAGGCGAGTAACTATTTCTTGTCCTGCAGCTGCCGCGCACATAAGAGGTGTTCTGATAGAACAGCCAGTGTCATTCACATCAATCTTCTCGGTATCCAGGAGTAACCTGACGATGGGAACATGACCCATCGATATTGCCACGATCAATGGTGTTATCAATATCTCCTCGCTTGGATTTACATCAATTCCCGGCATACCTAGAAGACGGGTGACAATATATTCACGCCCATGCATCGCTGCGGCAAACAATGCTGTGCCGTTGCCGGCACTTCTGAAATTAACGTCGACTCCATCCACTTCTAGTAACAGGTCAAAAACCAAATTTGAACCTTGATACGCTGCCTTCACAAGCGGCGATACGCCGTTCGCATCCCTGAAATTCAACTCGGTGCCGCCAGCTTGAATAAGCACGTTGGCCGTGTCGGCGTCGTTGTTGTTGACAGACAAGAACAGCGGTGTCCAGCCATCGCAATCCCGCAGGTTTAGGGCTGCCTTGTCAGATGACGCTATGATCCTGGCAAGTGCTGCCTGGTTCTGTATGCAAGCTACATGAAGAGGCGTGGCCTGGAACATATCTCTTTGATTCACATTGATATCGCTCCTTTTAAGCAAGAGCTGGACCATGCTCTCTTCTCCCTGGTTGACTGCCTCGTGCAATGCTGTTGTCCCATCAAGATCGCAGGCGTTTACATCAACTTGTCCATTGCGCAGTAACGAGCTAAAAGTGGACCGCTGCGAACCAATGGCCGCCCAAATAAGTGGCGTGCCTCCTCGCCAGTCCTTGGTATTTGGATCACTCCCCAGACTAATCAGGCGTTCAAGTGACCCTTCGAGCCCAAACCATGCTGCTACATGGAGTACCGGCGCGTCTCTCAGTCCAAGCTCGTCGATTTCCTCGTCGTGGAATGGGTGTTTGAGGCTTAACATGGCCTCGCAGCTAGTTCGAAATTTATTCTTGCTTGTGAGGAAGCTTAGGACGAAGTCACTGCCATCCAGGCCAGCATTCCGGATATGATACCCCCAGTACTGGGCGGAATACTGATAGAATGGATATTCAATCAGCTGAGCTCTGCCGTCCAACTCGTCTGAACCAACGTCTCTGCCAAATATTTCATATGACAGGTACGTCAAACACATCCTGGCGACGTGAGATTCGGCGGTTGTTATCCAGTCGGCTTGAAGTCGGCCAAAGTATTCGTATGTCGTGTGATGCGCCAGGCGGATGTTATTGCGCTTGTCAACCTCCACCAGCCCTTCGCATACCGATTGCAGATGCCCAATATTTGAAAAATAGTCACTGATAAGCTTTCTGTCCAGTGCGCTGGTTTCTGGTCGTATAGCAAGGGCATGCTGAAGCTCCTCGGTCACAAGAGGCCTTTTCACGTGTACAATCCAAGCCAAAATGTGCTTCGCCAGCTCTCGTGTTTGCTCCCCTTTGTTCTCCAACCTCCGTACAGCGGCGGAATATAATTTGTCAAGCTCGTGTAGACCGTGGGATAGGTTATTGATTGCATCCCTGATGTGTCCTTTCGTGGGCAGTGTCCGAACGTGGTTCACAGAGAGCCGCGCAACGAGGAACCTAGGGAGGGAATAACTTGTCAGCTGGAGTGGAACAGGCTAACAACTGCAGTGACTAACTTGCATTCCATCAGATGCACGGATTATATTATCGCGAGCTTGTTCCCGCAAACCGCCGTCAAGCTTATCCTGCTGGACAGTCTCTAGTTCGGCGTCAAGATACTCCCTAAGATCATCGTCCCGTGCACGAATCTCGACGATGTAGGGTGACTTGTCGAACAGGGTCTTGATATTATGGTTAATCCTCGAAGTGGCTAGAATATTCGTTGCCGTCTCCTTATTCTCATTCTGCAGTTGGAAGAGGATTTGCATGAACTTGCCCAGGGTTTCACTGGAATCAATGCACTCGTCAAGGGCATCGAGAACGATAATGCTGGTCTCGAGCCCACTGATCAACTGCTTTAACAACAGAATCAGTTCTCGGATGGATGGACGGCGTTGTTGGCTGGAGTGCGTCTCGTAAAACTCCTCGACAACCTGGGGCAGGCTAGGGAACTGCATCGCAAACTGTTTTGCTAGAGCCGCGATTAGGTTAGGCAGAGACTGCGTAGTCTCGCGATCAAAACTGAAAAACACATACGCAATGCCCAGCCCCTCGCGCTGGCGCTGAAGCTTGTAGAGGTAATCGATGGCCAGAGAGGCCAGGCTGCTTTTGCCACCCCCAGGAATCCCATGGCAGTAAACAGTGACGTTGGAGCCATTGACCAGTTCTTGGAATTCAGTTAACTCTAAAAACCATTTGCCAGTGTTGGCGGTCCTCTTGTCCATGTGCGCAGTCTGCTCGTCGCTGTGTGTCAGTGGAGAGAGCCAACTCAGGATCTTGTCCTTCTTCTCCTGGTCGTGGATTGTTCTCATTGCAGATACATTGTCTTCGATTGATGCTACGGTTTGAGCAACTAAATGTGGAAAAACAAACAAAAGCAAGACAGAAAGCCGGGGTCAGCGACAGTTTATGGAACTCTTCTTATGCAGAGACAAGCATCTTACATCTCTCAATCACCGCGACCACAGGCTCAACGTTTTGAACATTCCCCCCGTTTATGATGCGAAGCAGGTCTTTTGCATATGCAGCAGAAGTGATGGCAGCATATCCTTGCCAGAAGTCATTCTTGTGGCTGTCTGCATAGTCAGATATCCCCCTTATTACCAGACAGGGGAAGTTATCCATTAACCCAGCAGCCTCCGTTTCAAAACACAAGATGTTTCGCTCATTTCGCAGGTTATCGCGCATTTCTGCTGACCGCATGATCTGGCTCCCCGATCCAATCAGCCCAAAGTGGACACATGGCTCGTCTCTATCCAGACGACTCACGACCGCAGTCTCGTCACAGCCTGTACAGATTTTATCACCAGCATGCAGAGAGTCAGATCTGATAGCCTATCGTACTGTCTACCAGGGAACTGGTAGTTCTGTCGGGCCATCCGTTGTCGCATTTGCTGCTGGGCTTGGGCGATATACTCGGTCATCATGCCCTTTCCGAACGTATGGTCCGAATTGAGCTTTTTCACTTTGCTAAGAAGCCACGTCGGCGGTTTACTGACGTGTGCCGCGACTTGAATACCGTCATAGTGCACAATACCACCTTTCCCTACAGATCAGTCTTGTCGCAAAAAAAAAACGGTTGTTCACCGTCCACCACGGACCATGCTTACCTTCTTTCTTATCTGGACATGATACGACCACATCCCCAAGACGTATATCCATCATCGAGTTCCATTCGTCGGGTTTTCCGGGAGCTCCGCCGCCAATTCCTACCAACAGAACGCACCGAATCTGCCGGAACGTTCGACTCGCGTTGGTTACTGTATTTGAGGCAGGTACCATCCCATATTGACCCTGCGGGGCAAATACAATAACAACGTTATGTATCCCCATCTCCCCGAGAATGTACTCGTTGGGGTCTTGCCGGTCAGTCGGGAGGTCTGCATGCTCCTTATCCAGGCACAGTCGTGCTGCAAAAAGTTCACAATCTAGGGTTGTCACCCAGCAGACTGTATACGCATCAAAGCGGGGATCGTTCATGTCTGGTCAAGTCTGTGTCCAGGGCAGGAGTTCTTCTGAAATGGGGGATGTTGTGCAAAGCTGGATGAGCACACACTTGGAAAGAGAGAAGGGAGGAGGCATGGGGAGAGAAAAGGGAGGTATAACGCAGCCGCGTGGGTAGCGGTGTGGATGAAAGTTGGCGAAGCCAAGAAGGACGCGAACCCCTGTCAGAAATAACTGCTCTAATTTGCAGAGATGTGCCAGGCTGCGTCAGGCCCGTGGGCTCGTGTCCTCCATCTACCAGTAGAATGGCTGCTACAAACCAGGGTGGTTGGGGTCCAAGAGCCTCACGGAGAGTTTTCGCTTTGCGCGTAGTAGGCAAGCGTCTCAGAGAAACAGGAGGAAGTGGCAGAGTCAGAACAAGACCTAACATCTGGAAATGAGGCTCAAGTGGTATAACTTTTAGTCTGTAACTATGGTGGGGGTACGTATTACTGACTACACCAAGTCTTATCTAATCTGCAGTGAAAGAGCCCAAGGAAGGTAGATAGTTTAGCTTGTCTATCATTGGGTTGTGTCTAGCTAAATACAGACTTGCTCTGCTGTTCATTGACAGTGTTTTGAAGTCCAGCTATGTAATTTATTAGGAAGAGGATTGTCCGCCTGTTCGGCAATATCTACGGAGAAGACTTCTCTGCGATGTTCAGTAATCCTTGCAAGTGATTTGCGCATCCTGAACTTACTAACTGTAGCTCCAGCATACTCCTTAACTTATGTATGTCTAATGACTCAGCAATACTCTCTCCAGTTAGTAGAAGGCAGTAGACTGGAAGGCAAGTAAGATCTAAGAGAGCTTAAAATTTATCCTTGGTAGCCCCTAACTTGGTAATATTCAGGAGTATTATATCATCAGAAGTGACTACTGTTTATAAAAGTCTTTGTCGGGTAGCTAGAACAGACTTATATAGATATTCTGAATATAATATTCCTAGGGTTAAAAGTTGACCCTATTGCTACTAACCACTTTTAAAACCTGCATGCTTCTGTAAACTTCTGAAGCAACTCACGCTTCTTATGTCTTAATCCTCTTTGGACAGGAATCAGGTATCTGGTCGCGCACTGTGACATGTAGACCGATTGGTTAATTTAAGAATGAAGGATGCGGGGCTGTCAGCTTAGGTGCGCCTGGATTGGCTGCGGATTCGATTTCGTTAACTTAATATACCTGAATACGCATTGAAAGAGCCGCTTGGCGGGGACGCGTGTTCCGTGGGCGATGCGTCGAACCCTATTTAGTTAGATTCCACTGCCAATTCCTGTCCTGGGCCTATAACGTAGTATTGTTGTAGACATTGGCAAAGATGGGACGCCTCACCTGGGCGTAAAGGATAGTATTTATCAAGCCATTCTCCCTGGTTCCTCCACACGTATACAGTCAGCTACGCTTGATCACATTCTATAGCCACACCATGTCCACCCACGCAAAGTACCAAATCCCCAAAGAGTTCCAAGACCAGCTCGAGCCCGCCGAGCCCCTTGACACCCGCAGCGACGAAGCAATCCTCGCCTCTCTTTCCGAACCCCGCCCAGTGACATCGGAGAAGAACATCTGGGCCTACTGGCACGCCGGAATCGAGGCAATGCCGAAATGGTGCCAGCGAAACATCATTGACTGGCACCGCATCTGCGGGCCCTCGTGGACAATCCGCGTGCTCGACACCGTCCCGGACTCGCCCAACCATGCACTAAAGGTCATCCCACCCTCAATGCTCCCAGAGACATTCGTCAAGGGCACAATGGACGGCCACTACGTGGGCCCACACAGCGCAGACTTCCTCCGCGGCGCATGTCTTTACCTCTTTGGCGGCGTGTTCATGGACGTGGGCGTCATCCTCATCCGGCCCCTCGACCGAATCTGCTGGTCCCAGCTCGCGGACCCCTCGACCCCTTACAACATCAGTGTCCCCTGGATGTGCGACACAGCAATGGCAAACCACTTCATCGCGAGCCGCAAGGCGGACCCCTTTATAAAACGCTGGCACGAGCTCTTCGTCCACGTCTGGGGAAACCGCACAAGCTTCCAAGGAATATGCCAGAACCCTCTTTTCGCCTTCATTCTGGATGAAGGGTATTCCACGTCCCAAGAGCGAGGCTTCACCTGGGAGTTCGACGTCACGCCTATCACGGTCTTCGAGTACATCACCCAAGTCGTCGCCTGGATGCGGCTAACAATGCTCGAAGACGCGGGCGACGGATTCAGCGGCGTCGACTATGCCATGAACAATGTCCTCTGGTTCGACGCGCTCGCTGAGAACTGGGGCATTGAATCAAAGATCGGGTTCAAGGGCGAAGACGCGTTCAAGCTCCTCGCGACCCGGCTGGATGCTGATCCGGAATCTGAGGAGTATAAGAAGGCATATGCAATCGTGTGGCACTGTTTGGCGCAGTGTAGTATGGAGAAAGTTACGCATGGGAAACATTTGACCAAGACACTGGCTCTGGGCTCGCTTTGGGATCTGGAGGAGAGTGAGGGGGTATATATTGAGGAGGGAACTTTTGCGGAGCTTTTGAGATACGGAGCGACGAGGTTTAGGCAGACGAGGGAGGGGATTGCAGTTGTGCAGATAGACAGGCCTGTGACGATGAGGAAGGGACTCTATGAGCCATAGACCAACCCAGACAGCTATCTTCCGAATGGACTTTGTATGGCGACTCAGGAAAGGCCCAATTTAGGTTATTGGAGAGACCTTTGTACAGACAGAAGCTGGAAGAGACCATTTGCAATTGGAGATGCTTTAGGAATTCGCGGGTAAATGTTAAGGGGGAAGAATATCCTAATTTAATACTGCTGGATCATGCCATGGCAAGTTAGTGGACTTGTCTTTGGCCACTCGTCTCTCTATTAGGGCTTTGGATGATGCGCTGGTTAATGCTGGTTAATGCTGGTTATGATAGTCACTCTACAATTCAAGCCATACAAGCCCGAACAAGGGCCTACCGCCAAAACAACACCGAGTAAAAAAATAAATAAAAAACATACCTTGAGAGATGTACAATGGGTGATGTCAGACTCCTGCTGCGGACGGAACCCTGGGGCATTGTCCATGCAACAAGGCCCAACATGGTCTGGGCCGTTAGAGGCTCTGGTCCAAAATGGTCATCTGTACCGACACCTTTTTGCTCTACTGTGCTACCGCCCGTGTAATAGGGTCGGTCGGACGGAAGACATGTTCCAGGGCACGATTCACAGGAATGCTTCTTTGAATGCGGGATATAACTTCGTTTGTGTCAAATCTCTGCTTCCAGAGGATCATTTCATACCTGCTAGAAAACGCACACTACTGTGACAGGATGGATTCTACTCTTAACTTTAAAAGCCCGTAACAATGGTCTTCAATTTTGTAGGTTTTGCTACACCTCTTTGGACAGTGGTTCCGGTTATCAGCTGATGCGGCTAACCATGTCAATGGAAAATCAGATGCGCAACGTCTTGATGTAATTTTTTTTTTCATAGTTCTATGCGGAAGAAATGAATTCTATAGATGTCATGTTGTAGGCAAGAAATCAAATATAAAAGTGTACGGATACATACTCCGTCCGATACATACTATGCCTTGTATTGGGCCACTTAATCTTCAACACCCAGAATTCACCCGTGAAAACGTGCCGTTATCTCTCGTATTCCAACAAAATGTTCGTCGCCATTGGGCTTCTTTTCCTTTCTCATTTGATGGCTGTGTCACTAGCAGCCTGCTGTGATGCGCAGTACTTGAGCAGCAATGGCCAATGGATCTGCGGAGATGGTACCGTGGCTACTCCCTGCTGTGGAAAAGGCCCATGCGATGCCTTCTGCTGCAATTGTGGTATGTTTCATCCTTATTTGTTCAACAAGGCTCTAGAGACAGAATCCTAACCTTATTCGCAAATAGATTGCCGATCTCCGAGCTCCAGGAAGCGAGACCTACCGTTTCTAATGGAGCGGGCTGAACAAGTCGACAGTCTGTTCCAGTCAGTCGACGCCGACGGTTCAGGCGACTTGGATTTGGGAGAGTATATTGCATGGGTGACTGAGCATCTGGGCCGCGAACATCCAGTATCGCCCAGCTTGTACCAAGCCTACATCGACCATTTTTATTCGTGAGTTATACATGTGTATGCGTTTCGCAACAATGCGGTTGCTAATCGGCGCAGGTTTGATATGGATAAGAATAGCAAGCTTGATCTAGGTGAGGTTCGGGCTACAAAATAAAAGTCGTTATTAGTAAGCCAAGATTGGTAGGTACTCTTTCAGTCGGACAAGATTTGAATCACTAGGCGTCTTGGGAGAAAGCTGAATATGTAGCTAGGCTGGATCAGAGCGTTAGTTTTTCCAGGCGTGGCCTGTTTTTAGACCTCCTGGTCTGGCCTTCAAGATGATTTGTTTATAATGTAATACGTAGTATCATAGCTTCAATAACCTAGTCTCATTTGTCTATTCTATATATTCAAACCCTTCAGAATATCTAGATGCCCTCTTCCCCTTAGGTAGATCATTGTTTAGTTAACTAACTTAGTTGACTATCTATCTTAGATGTCGTACTCCTGCCACTGTCGAGCTGTAAGCTGTTTGAACAGCGTAACGTGGAATCTTGCTCGGCGGTCCTTCAGAATAACGAAGAGACATCCACATACCTCCATGGGGTTGCGCAGTAGCAGTAGATATCCGAATTAGGGAAGCGACGAGTTCAATTAATAGCGACCACACCATGGCGGAAGTGGATAGCCAACCTGGCCAAGAATCAAGATGCATAGCGTAAATCATCCCCAACATCTAGGAATTCGTCGCCATCCATGCCTAAAGGTTTATCGGCAATGCGTGCGAGACGAGGGGCTATGGCGGCCAAATCCGCAATCTCAGCGTAAGCGACCGGAGAGTCGGAGCCTCGGATGTCAGATCCTTACCTGTTCGTGATTCTAGTTGCCAATGATAAAGGTACAGGAACTATGCCCCCACTGTCTGATGTGGATACCACGGTGTATGGGTCTCGCCCAGCGGATTCTTACCGTCGCTACTCGGATGGTCGCCACAACAACTTCAAGAAGCTGGTGTTTTGATGTGCATCTGCTTATGCTTACTATCTCTTGCTTCCTAGTAGTGAACTAACCCTAGCCGGTACCTGTATTTATAGCGGAAATCGATGTACAGACAGCATGCTCGTGATGATCCATTATATCCACAGTGACAGCGATGCATTAGTTCCAGGCACTAGACAGGGCTCATGAGGAGTGACTCCAGAATCCGAGTAGTGCACGCTCTCTTCCGTTCGGCGGACCAAAAGTACCTTCCGTCTGTTATAGCAGAGCAAATGCCCCCCTTTTGCGACACACATTTCCCACCATCCCATGCGACCTGTTTCACTGTCATATGGCCCCCGGCCACCAAAAGAATCCTCACAGCATGTCAGGAAAGTTCACGTTTCCGACAAAAGCGAAAAATAAGTTCATAGTCGCAGACCTGGTCAACGTAACCTGGAACGTTGATGCTCCTGTGATCTCGCTCTACGAGAGCTGTGGCAAGAGGAACCGCATATTACAAGGTGCCGTCCCCATCCCATCCGATGTCTGCTGGAGGTTTGCCACGATGTCTGCTCGAGGGTTTACGACATCTGACAATCGATTTAGAGGAAGCAACCAACAACAATAGCTACGTGTGGACGGCGAGCCGCAAAGGCTACGTGGAGAGTGGCTGTAAATTCAAACTGCAGCCATTCACTGCTGAGCTCGAGTCGTATGGCAATAACATCACAAGCGCCCTCTTCGGGGTATCGAAGAGATATACCGATGATCCGTCGCCCGTCTCGTACAATTTCGCCAACACGACAGAAACAGAAACAGAAACCTCCACGACAGAAGCCTCCACGCCTTCAGCTACCGACCTTAGTTCAGAACCAACAATCACCCCAACTTCCAATGCTAGCCACGGTCTCTCAAAAGCGAGTAAAGTTGGAATTGGCGTCGGCGTGCCACTTGGTGTACTGCTGCTATCTTTCTTGATAGGAGCCTTCATAATATATCGGCGGAAAAGCCGCCGGAAAGAAATTCGCGAAATCACTGCGATAAATCAGCGTGAGGATGGGATGGCGCCTCTTCCTACATTTGGGCTTAGAGATCCTCATCTCACACGCCTGTCTCAGGCAGAGACAATAGGCACGGTTTCGCAGTTGTCAAGCGATAATCAGAGAACGGAAACGACGGAGAGACCGCCGAGTGAATTAATGGCAACAGGACGGGCAGAATTAGCCTGAACAGATTCTCGACGCTGTTGATAACTATGCTGTACTTGTCAATCTTAATGATTGCTTAGAACCCATTATGGAATACATAATCGCTAAACTGGTCCCAGCCGCGCCAGGGCTACCGTTGGGGGACTCATACGTTCAAGCTCAAATGTGCAAGTGATACTCGTATATGGTGTGACCACGCTTCACCCCTGCATACTTCGGATTGGGGCTTGCCTGTCCAGGGCCTGATGACGCGTTGACTATGCTAATCCCGACGATGCTACGAGACATCTGTCCGAATATTTGGGAATGCTGCCTTGCCTCTCCTTCATTCTCCCCTTTCGGAACCGTGCCATCCAGACACTGACAGAATGGAATGGTTTCATTCCAGCGGTGTTGGATACCTGCGGCCACGATATCATCCACCGCTGCTGCGCAAGTTAACCGCAATCACCCGCAGTCGATTCGTGGGATGGTGGCTTTACGTATGGCGAACCTGATGCTCTTTCCACCAGGTCTGCTCGAGAGCTCAAAGGCAAGATGTTTCTCATCTCATGGCGTGTATTTGCCAGTTTTATCGAGAAGACCCGGCGGGTAGTTGTGGCAATGCTGGGCATAGGCTGTAGCAGACGATCATTAAGGAAGTACGTGTGTTCGCAAGAGCATACGCTGACTAGACACATAAGGGGTGTCCTCGACTTGCACAGTCAACCACTCAAGACCTTCTCAACCAACAACGTCTCAGTGAACTTCCACAACGCCGCCGAAGAATGAGCCTCAAATGCAGCCCCCGAATACCAGGTCCCCCGATATCCCTGCAGCGCATACAAATCCCGATAGAACCCGCTGGCAATCGCCTCGGCAGGCGCGAACAGCTCAAACGGGCTATGGTTGCCGTAAGCCAGTATCTCCACAGTTTCTACATCATACCCGGCATTCTGTAGTGAGAGCGCATTACCCTGGATAAGCTCCGCTACTTCTCCCTCTGTCAGGTTCTGGTCGCCGCCCCCGAAGTATCCCGTGAAAACCCCCGGCAGAGCAGAGGGGGAGAACACATATGCACCAGGAAGAACAGGGACGTTGTATTCTGTATCAATGCCGCGGTTTACGATCTGGACGTCGCTGGGGATGCCCGGGAGACTGAGGACCGTTGTGTAGTAGAAGCTGTATTGGAACTGGGCAAAGATGCTTTCTTCATGACTGTCCAGGTCGAAACCTTCTAGGTTCGCGAGAGTAGGCGGGATAGTCACGATCAGCTTGTTGGCTTTGATGAGCTTCACGCCGGTTGCAGTGCGGACCAGGATGTGATGCTGCTTGGAACCGGTCTCAACATCAACAACTTCTTCTTCTCGCCGAATTCTAATGACTGTGCTGTTTAGCAGGACGTCCTCTTCAAGCTCCGCCTGTGCGGCTGCGTACAGCTCCTGATTGTCGTGGTTTGCGGTCGTCAAGAACCCGTTCTGTACGCCACTGAGCACACCCAGACTAAAGTACTTCATAATATACACCACGGGATAGTCTAGGATGTCCCCCCTCAGCCCCTGCGCATAGAGGGTGAGTATCTCCACCGCAGCCCCGAGCTCGTACTTCGCGACAAAGTCACGGAACGAAAGCAGGAGATCTGCTGGGACGGGGTCAGGAAGATCCCATCCATTTGAAAGATAAGGATACTTCAACAGCTGCTCGGCATAACGGACCATGGCATCCGTGGCATTCCCAGCAGGTGGTGGGACGGCTTCCCCCGTGCGAAGATCGTATCTCTGACTCGCCTGGGTGATCCGTGAGAAATCCTGGACTGTCAGGGAGATGTTGAAACGGCCGAAGAAGTTTGTCGCTTCGGTGTTGTTCTCGTACACCCACACGCCATAGTCAATTGTCGTGCCTGTGCCTGGGTCGTGGTATGTTCTTGTATGCCCGCCTAGGTGGTCCTGCTTCTCGACGAGAGCGACGCTCTGGCCTAGCTCTCGTAGGCGGATGGCGGCGTATGTACCGGAAGCGCCGCCGCCGAGGACGCAGACGTCGCGAGTGATGATATTCTCTGGGTCTACATCCCAGTTATCATCGTGGGAGTCAGACTGAGCACCGACTATTCCTGGCCATATAGTGGCGAAGGTTGCCAGTCTTGTTAGTCCAACTGAGAGGCGCATGTTGTCAGATCAATAGCTGTGGATGTCCCACGGTCAGCTCATATACAGCTAAGAGTTATGAACTGTCGGCAAGGCACAGCTGCAGCTATATACCCTGATTCCGGGGGCTGATGCCACATCAGTTACACAAGCATTCATTGAGGCGCGCAAAAAGCCAGCACGTAGCATTCCTGAGGCCAATGGAAGTGAGTAAACACCACGAGAATCCTCACCGATGGCCCAGATCGAAGTGTCAACAGCACATTCCAGGCATCATTCCGGGTCCGTCGCCCCTTGGAACGTCAATGCGTTAGATACCTGTGATTATCGAGACACAAAACCGCGTTGAGTATCGTATAAGCTGGTTTTACGGGTAGACCCGCGAGGTATAATCATTATCATTAGGATACGGATTCTAGGTCTAAATGTTTATAAAGATATATCTTGAAATCTTGAAATCTAGGGTAATGACTTTTATAAGAATAGAGAAATAATGGAAGGGATTTTTATTAAGGCTAGATACTAGTTAAGTTGTGCTTGCTTGGTTTAGTGATAGATCACTCATTTCTAGGAAGCCAGCGGAACTATATACTTCCAATAGTAAGAACAGTAGATTTTAGAGCACTTTTACATTCATAGAAACTAGAAAGTGACGTATTCTCCGTGACGGGTAGGTAGTGGAAGGCCATTCTGTCGTTAAGCTACAGTCTTTTAAACCCTAACCCCCTGGCATACCTAATACATAAGATTAATTTTTATTAAATGCTAAAATTATAAGCTAGATTTAGCCCTGTTACTTAACTAACCTTATTTAACTAACTGATTAAAGATAGTAGCTACTTTTTATAATATAGTAATTAATTAAATTACTTAGTATCCTGGCGCGTAGATAGTAGATACTCAGAATTGCACAGCTCAGGGGGATTTACACTTTTGTCGGCACAACCAGTTAGTAAGTGTCAGAGCCAGACACGCGTACCGGCCAGTATTTGAATGGCCATAAATAATTGTCCGGATCTGTTGAATGATCCACAGGCTATAAACTGTGTGATATCAGTTTTCCGAGAATGGTCTGAATTATGATACACTCTAGCAAGGCGGGTGGGTTGCTGATAACTAACTATTGAATTTTGATACATGGTACATATCAGGAGGCTATATATCTCATGAATCTGATATGGAGAGTGGCAGCTGATTCATCGAATAGTGCCTTGGAAAATATAACAAAATGAAATAGCAGAAGAAAGGACATTTGCAATCTGAAACCTAGGTCAGTTACCAGTAGCTGTCACTCATGCCTCATTCTAGACATTACCAACCACTGCCCACAGGGGAGGTAGAGAAACCAGGACTGGCCGTTTACAATTCCCAACCAACTACTACAGCCCGAACCCTTATCGACATTCTGGACGATTCCATCAAGGCCCATCCCCAACACCTTGCCATCGACAATGGCCAGACACGCCTTACCTACCACCAGCTGCAAGAAGAGATTACTACCCGTCTAGCAACCCTGCGCGCATCTCATATCGGAGCGGGAGATCATGTGGGCATCCGCATGGCCTCTGGAACCGTCGACCTGTACGTGAGTATCTTGGCTGTTCTCGCAGCGGGGGCAGCATATGTCCCTGTCGATGCGGACGATCCAGACGAGCGAGCCAATACAGTCTGGGCCGAAGCGCGCGTGTGTGCTGTCTTGACAGACGGCCTACAAGTCCAACTAACCCCCCAGACCTCTCTGCCTGTATCTCAACCCGAAAAACCTACCCCAGCCCACACAGCCTGGATCATCCATACCTCCGGCTCAACGGGAAAACCAAAAGGCGTAGCCGTCACGCACGGCAGCGCCGCCGCATTCGTCGACGCAGAGGCGTCGTTATTTCTCCAAGACCGACCCATTGGCCCAGGCGACCGCGTCCTAGCCGGCATGTCCGTCGCGTTCGATGCATCCTGCGAAGAAATGTGGCTGGCGTGGCGGAATGGGGCATGTCTCGTCCCGGCGCCGCGCGCGTTAGTCCAGGCAGGCGTGGACCTAGGCGTCTTTTTAGCTCGACATTGTATATCGGTTGTCTCGACCGTTCCGACTCTGGCGGCGATGTGGCCGGCGGAGGCTCTGAGGAGTGTCCGGCTGTTGATACTGGGTGGGGAGGCTTGTTCTTCAGAGCTGGCTGGTCGTCTTGCGAGTGAAGGACGGGATGTTTGGAATACATATGGCCCGACGGAAGCGACGGTGGTTTCCTGTGCTGCGCCCCTGGTGGCGGGGGAGTTGGTTCGCATTGGGCTTCCGTTGGCGGGCTGGCAGCTCGCTGTCATAGGGGCCGACGGTGAACCTGTGGCCTGGGGAGAAACTGGAGAGCTGGTTATCGCGGGCGCGGGCCTGGCTCGGTATCTGGATACTGAAAAGGACAGGGTCAAATTCGCACCGCTGCCATCTGTCGGCTGGCCGCGGGCGTATCGGACTGGGGATCTGGTTCGTGCGGATCCGCAGGGACTGGTGTTTATTGGCCGGGATGACGAGCAGGTCAAGATAGGAGGTCGACGGGTCGAGTTGGGTGAGATTGACGCCGTCTTGATGATGCTTCCTGGCGTTAGTGCTGCTGCGAGCGCAATCCGTCGAAGCGAGACGGGGACGCCGCTGCTTGTCGGGTACATTGTTCGAGATGCCGTTGCTGGCAAGGCTGATCGCGAGATTCTAAGAGACCGCTTGCCGGCGGCTTTGGTGCCGTTCTTGGCCAATTCGAAGCAGCTGCCTTTGCGGGCTTCTGGCAAGGTGGATCGTGCAGCGTTGCCGTGGCCGCCCCCATCAGTCGAAACAGCATTCGAAGGCAGCGCGGGCTGGTTGGCTGAGCAGTGGCGGAGAGTCCTCGGAGTATCTATCCAGGACGACAGCAATTTCTTCGATATCGGGGGCACCAGTCTTGCTGCAGCACAGCTCGTTTCGCTGCTTCGCCAGCGCTGTCCCAGCTTTCCGGTCGTTGACATCTACCACCACCCAACCTTGTTCGAAATGGCGAATCGAGTAGATCAGCTCACAAGCACCCGCCAAAGCATGCGTGTGGTGAAGCCAACGCCAAAACGGACTGGCTATCTCCAGTTCGGGTTCCTCGTGGTGTTGCTCACGTTTGAGAGCTCCCGCTGGTTTGTCGTGATGGGCCTCTTCAAGGAATCGGCGGTCTTTTTCATGGGCCCATTTGGCTGGGCCGAGAGCCTTTCAATTCCAAGCTGGGTGCTTTTCATGTGCTGGGTGCTTTTTATCACCATGCCCGGCAGGGTGCTGACCACGGCGATTGTTGCACGAGCTCTTGTTGCTGGTGTTCGCCCAGGCAATTACCATCGAGGAGGCTGGGTGCATCTTCGCCTGTGGGCAGCTGAACGGTTTGTGAGCATCAGTGGGATTAACCCCATCATCGGTACGCAGTGGTGTCGCCGCTACGCCTGGCTGCTTGGCTGTCGCGTAGACCCGAGTGCACAGCTCCATGCCTTACCGCCAGTCACCGGCCTTGCGAGCTATGGCGCGTCTTGCGTCGTCGAACCCGAGGCAGATCTCGCCGGGCATTGGGTGGACGGGGATGTTCTACGGATTGGGACCATTGAGATATCCACCGGCGCTCGAGTGAGTGCCCGGGCCTCATTGCTGCCGGGAACTATCCTCGAGCCATTTGCTGAAGTGCAGCCGGGGGTCTGCGTCGAAGGGACTGTCAAAGGTGGCTTTGGTCATGATGAACAGTACACTGCGGAGCGAGACGGCGCCTGGGCAAAGCTGCGCTACACATTGACTCTACTGCTTCTCGAAGTCTTGCCGGCCATAGCTGCCGTGCCTGCAGTGGTACTCTGCACGTATATCTTGTGGAACAGAGCCTCGGAAGGTTTTATCCTCAATGCAGTAGTACTGGCGGTACCTGTCACCGTGATGAGCGTCGTTTCCTATGCAGCTTTAGTAGCAGGCGTGATTCGACTCGTGGCGAGGTACATGAGACCAGGCATCTTCTCCAGCCACGGTGTACACGCCTGGGCTGCGTGGTTGACACACCGGCTGATGAGCGATGCCCGGACTGGCCTCTTTGCATTCTACGCCAGCCTATTGACGCCGACATGGCTTCGCATACTAGGCGCGCGCGTTGGGCGTGGTGTCGAAGCGTCAACTATAGTAGCAGCACCGTCACTCCTCCATGCAGGTGATGGGTCGTTCTTGGCAGACGATGTGCTGCTGGCGCCATTCGAGATCAGAGGGAGTAAGCTTGCACTGGGTGTCTCGTCGATAGGACAGCGGGCGTTCGTTGGCAACTCTGGCATTGTCGGGCCAGACCACTCGACTCCAGACGAGTCACTGGTTGGCGTCTTGGGCAGTGCCCCGGTTCCATCGCAAATGCCTGCTGGTTCATCCTGGCTCGGACGACCGACCATCTCCATTCCTCGTCGTCTTGACGAGCTCCCCGATGAGAGACTGTCTTTTGATCCGCCCTTGAGACTGAAGATCGCGAGAGGCGCAGTCGAGTCGATGCGGGTTGTCCCGCTGGTTATCTCGGCGCTCTTAATAGAACTCCTTGTGGCAGCCATGATCGCAGTCTTGGACGACTGGGGCTTGACCATTGCGATCATTTCCGGGGGAGTGTTGCTATTTACAGCAGGAGTCGCGTCGTGCCTTATAGCAACAGCTGCCAAATGGACTCTGATACCCAATGTCGCAGCAGGCCATCAGCACCCGCTATGGAGTTCCTTCGTCTGGCGAAACGAGCTGGCTCTGACCTTTGTTGAATCTCTGGCCCTGCCATGGATGCTTCGCCTGTTATACGGCACCCCTCTGCTGAACATCTGGCTGCGCACGATGGGAACTGCGGTTGGTAGAGGAGTCTGGTGCGAGACACATCGTTTCCCCGAGGCCGAGCTCGTGAGCTTGGGAGACGGGGTCTCGATCAACCGTCAATGCGTGCTGCAGACCCATCTGTTCCATGACCGGCTGATGCGGCTGGATCGGGTGACGTTGAAAGATGGAGCTACCTTGGGCCCTGCTGCGATCCCACTGCCCGCGACGGTCGTTGGATCAGGAGCAACAGTTGGCCCGCTGTCTCTGGCCATGCGGGGAGAGCAAGTTCCTGACGGTACCCGTTGGCTTGGAAACCCAATTGGGCCATGGAGGGTCTCAGATTAGCGGTACACCATGCGTAGAATGCATTTTCATACAACAGCGCCTCTCTGTTATGACTGGCCGAGTCTCCTGCTTTGGAGACGGCTTTCTTCTATATCTTCACTACTCTGGATTAATTGGGCCATGAATAATCAGCTACAGAGTATACTATATAAAAGCCTATATAATATAGCGAATTAAAAGCCAACGTGGATACCAGATGCGGAATATGAAACAGCCAAGGCGCGAAGGACTAGACAGTCTGACCTAGGCACATGCTGGTCAGGCAAGTTTCTGCCCCATCCCTGCCAGGTGAGTTCAGGGCGGCACTGCTCACCTACTCAAACAAGGAGGGCAGGCGTCAGGGTGCTCGTAGATTTAGATCTGGAGAATATAGTGGCCACACCATGACTTCCACACCCATATTCTCAAGAAGTTCTCGTATAGCATAGGCGCGGTGTACAGAAGCTCCGTCATGCGTGAAGATGTCCCCAGGGCCTAGGATATCTGGTAAAAATAATTCATAACCTCCGCGTTAAAATGGCGTGATGAACAGCAGCATTGTTATCTTCTCAGATGACCATCCAAATGGATGCGAGATTTAGTTGTTTGTTTTTCATCCAGAATTCAGCATATCGTAGTCCAAGTATTGAGTGGGGGCGTGTTGGGGCCTGGCGCATCGCCGTCAGCACCGTGCGGGATGGCTCTGTCTACGTCTACACTAAATGACGTACTAGCAAAGGGGCCAAAACTGCTGCCCGTCTATGGACCCGATAGCTTTGCGTTAATATATATGATACTCAAAAGCACGGGCAATGGCGCGTGTGGAAAAATCCATTGTTTTCGTTGAACTCGAGTTCGTGCTGAGTACGTCTACTGCAAAGATATTTTCAAGGAACGCGACCTCATGATGGTGAATGGCCCCCATGACGACCCAGATCGATTGTTCGGCTATGCGAGATGGAGCTGACAGTGCAATAGTTCACTATCCCCAACGCTGTGCAGGTTGTGGATGGGCCAGGCTGTGAGCGGTTCACTTATGACCGCTTGCTGCTCGCCCTCGTTGGTTTCCCTGCGATATTGACCCTGGCCTTCGGAGGAGGCCTCTGGATGGGAATAGGTCTCGCGTTTGTCTTGTGCATTCCGAGTTTGATTCTCATCTGGACCATTACCTCCAGGGAGCAAGCTGCACCGGAGGAGAATAGGCAGCCCATTGAGAGCTACCTGGATTTCAAGACCCCAGCCGACCGCGAGAGATACAGCGGACATTGCAAGATTCCAATGGCCCAGTTTACGGAAATGTATTTCGATCAGCTGGTGGACTTTAAGGTGGATTGCCACGATGCACTCGAGCGACGCTACGACTGGGCAAGCTTTGCATTTACCCCTGGGTTGTTCAAGTACTTCCTTTTCACCATGGTGCCGGATATTCTGCTGCACACGAAAAGCCGCGGTAGGCAGTGCTCTTTGTCTTTTGCCTGGTAGAGTCGTTGCTAACCTGGGTTTAGATCGCAAGCAGACGCACGAAGTCTACGACCGCGGCAACGATTTCTACTACTTCAGCCTGGGTGATTCGATGACCTTCTCGTCTGGAATAATCTCCGATCCGCATCGAGCCGAGTCAATCCAGGAGATGCAGAACAATAAGATGAGGGTAGTTTGCCGCAAGATCGGGTTGAAGGCAGGGGAGAGCGTGCTGGACATCGGATGCGGCTGGGGCACTTTCAGCGCCTTCGCAAGCGTCGAGCACAAGGCGAGCGTCACTGGCATCACGCTGAGTCGCAATGGTGCTGCTGCCGCCTCGGAGCGTCTCGAGCAGCAAGGCATATCCCCGGACCAGAGCCGCATACTCTGTCTTGATTATCGTGAGATCCCGCCCGCCTCCCGGTTCGACAAGATTGTCTGTTTAGAGATGGCAGAGCATGTGGGAATCCGCAGGCTGCCTGCGTTTCTGAAGCAGATGTACGAGCTCTTGGACGACCAGGGCGTCTTCTTCCTCCAGATCGGAGGACTACGCAAGCGCTGGCAATTCGAGGACCTGATCTGGGGACTATTCATGAACAAGTACATCTTTCCGGGCGCGGACGCTTCGGTGCCCTTGGGGGTGTATATCAGCATGGTCGAAGATGCTGGATTCGAAGTCAAAAGCGTTGATACTATTGGGGTCCATTATGCAGCCACCATCTGGCGCTGGTACGGGATCTGGAAGAGCAACAAGGACGAGGTCATCGCCAAGTATGGGAACAGATGGTACCGCATCTGGCTGTACTTCCTCTCGTCAGCGACCATCCAGGCACGCAATGGGGGTGCCACGGCGTATCAAATCACGCTGGTTAAGAGCAGGAACCGCACGCAGAGGGTGTTGGGTGTCCAGGATCAGCTCGGGGTAAGGACGGCGCAGTGAATTTGACAGCGTGAAGGAGTGTAAGCCACCGGAGACGTGATTTCGTCCATGATTGCGCCGGGGGCTTAGCCAGTGTCTTGTTGGGGGCGAGCGCGTAGAGGAACTTATCAGAAATCCTGTAGGGGGCCAATACTAGTCAGGGCCAATACCAGTCGGAACCAATAAAGTAGTACTGGCATCATCATAAGCAGCTCGCGTTGTATCAAAATTAGAACAGTGTCGCAACAGTGTGGCCGTGCTGAGCTGAAGACCTATATATTGGTCCTCATCACCTGTATGCCCCAACCAACGTATCTCCAGCTCACAACGTCGCGGAGTGGAAATAAACCAAACAAGTAAAATCACGATGAGATCTTCAAGTAAACCACGGAGCAGTCGATCAACTGCCGATCGACGATACAGCGCCCGATACCTGATTCTCGTCTACCGCGACACCGGGCCACACTTCGACCCGCTGGAAATCCAACGACTAGTCGCACGCGAGCAAGGAAAGTGCACAATCGTACGACAGGCCGGGAGCAACTATCTTGCCTTCGTGGACTTTGCTGGAAAGCGCTTCCAGACGCGGAATCTCGGCCTCTTCGACGTCCAGGGCTATCACCCGAAATGGATCCACGTCACGTCGTATCCATGGCGCACCTTGGATGAAATGATGGCCCAGGGGCATGTCCTGTGGAATGGCATTGCTCGGCCTCACAAACAGGCCTCTCCTTCTCGCAAAAGAGCTCCTGCTGGTAAAGCGCCGGCTTCGTCTAACCCGTGGGAACTGGTCGGGAGCGCAACGAACGAAGCGTCGCTGCAGGATTTCTTACAAAAGGAAATGGACTCGGAGGATTCAAAGGCCCCAGAACGACAGTTGGACAAAATCGATAGCGGTGTCCCTGTGGCGGGTGGTGAGACAGAGATGGCGCGCAATGTGCAATACTGGCAGGATGGCTATCGAGCGGGCTACAAGGCTGCTATGGCCATGTCGAACATCCACCAGCCAGTGTCGAACACTTCTTTGAGGTATTATTCTTTTTTTTTTTTTTGACGTGAAGGCTCGCTGACCTTGTCCGCAGTACGGCCGTTCCACCACCAGGAGCTGAGGTTTCCCAGCTCTTCGTATCAAACGACGGTGCCGACTCTGATGGCGCCGAATCAACATGCTGCAGTCAGTCCTATGCTCTCCCAGGAGATAGCGATATCCTGGGCGAGGTCTCGCAGCTGGACTGGAATCTCGAGCTAGAAGATGTCTGGAATCGTCAACTGGTTGCTTGATGGGTTTTTTTATCTTTGCGATACCCGGCGTTATGGGCAGTTATCAGCAGACTTTTAGTCTAGCTCACTATATCGATATAAGACGTACAGCATTTCTATAGTCGCTTTCTAGTCGAAAGAATGCTATCATGTATAACACTCGGGTAAATAAAACAGTTTACATGAAGATTCTTCAAGGCACCCTTCGCCGTAATCTACCTCTGAAATCTGCCTTGGGAACTGCAGTACCCCCGGCCCTGGCAAGACCTGGATGCACCCATTCCGTCGTCCCAGCAGGCTCCATGTCCCAGCAGACCAGGATAGCAGCCGCAATCTCGAGCACTTCTCGAGATGAGAGCTTCTGCCCTTTACACAGGGATGCCCCTGAGCCCCAGGGGCTGATACGTGTGTAGTCCACCAACGGTCTGGCGCCCGTCTTTCCTGCAATGCCTCCCTGCGTGAGAAACCGTCGGCCGTCGAATTTCTCGGGATGGTCCCAGTATCGAGGGTCGGATTGATGCACACCGAATGGAACGCAGATCATGTCTCCCTTCTGGAGCTGATACACCCTCTGCGAGTGTGATGCAGGATACCCCTGACGGTCCTTCGATCCGTCGAGGCTGGACTCGCGGATATATTGGTCGCTCTCGGATTCCGAGACCGTGAAATCCGCCTGGACATTCTTAAAGCTATTGCTCTGTGTATAGAGCCGCATTGTTTCCAAAAAGGCAGACTGCAGCAGGGGCGTTTGTGTCCGGATGGCTGGCGGGTCGAGTTTGACGGTGTGGCCATCTTGGACTTGAACAAAGGGCGACACCTCCCCGCGGATGGCGGCGAGAAGAGACGGGTCCTGGTAGATATGGAATAGCAGCCAGAAGACAATCACATTGGCGTTTATCAGGGTTACCCATAGGAGGAATGCATGGGATGCAATGTATGCCTCTTTACTGCAGGACGAACCCCCAACGGCCTCCTCCCACAGTCGGACGCGCTCCTTCATGACGCTGCTGACATCAACGTCATTCCGGTGACCTGCAGCTTCTATATTTTTAATAGCGTCGTGGAGATCTTCCATTGCCTTTTTCACGCGGTCCCGAGCCGCGGCGCTCTCTCGCAGGCCTGGCAAAGGCATCCAGGGAGGGAGACCCATGAGGAACAAATCAAAGTTGGAGTCAAATTGGAACAAGTCAGCTGCAATGTCGGGGTATTTTTCCATGAATCCCGCGCCATAGAGAGCCGGCAGGACCATATCAGCCACGAAATGGCGGATCAAGGGGAAGAAAGAGGCCTCGTACTCCGTTGGACTGTGAACCACAACGGCTGCTCTCTGCTGCCTCTTTAAAGTGGACACCGGAACCTTAGAAGACACCAGGCGTAGTGTTTCTTTCTCGATATTCGTAGTCACAACGTGACCGGCCTGCGAGAGAAAGGGTTCCCGATTGAGCTGGTAGACTGCACGATGGATTCTCCCCCAGAGCACATTCTGATCCATGGCCGCGATGGCACCCTTGTCATCCCATACGTTTCGCATGAAATATCCAACCATGTCGTGGTTGTTCACTGGTGCGTGCACTGCCAGCACTTCCCTGGCTAGACTGGGGGACATGATGATGTGGCATTTCCTGCCTCCGAGCACGACTGCGAAGATGCCGCGGTTGACCTGTCGACTTGATCGGGTTTAGCAAAGTACAATACTCCGTATATCTATCCAGTTTGTGGGAGGCTGGTACCTGATTTGGCCTAGCCATTGCTGAGACTGTGTGAAGAAGGAAACGGTGTGGCCCAGCCAGGGAATCGTGTAGGGGATGGTTGTTACGGTATGGGGCGTTTGTGAATAGCCTCGCATATGAGTAGCATGTCGGATCGTGGTATATGCTCGTGTAAATATCATACAGCAGATGAAAAGAATCAGCCCCCAGGCTGCGAGTGTGAGTGTTGCTTGGGCCATTCTGCTGTCAAGTAAGAGAATTCTGACCGGGTTCAGGATGCCACGACCTATTAAAATATTGTCTGTAAAAGAAATAAAGAAACAGATAGCTATCTCTCCATCAGAAAAAT
This sequence comes from Aspergillus puulaauensis, assembly GCF_016861865.1. Lineage (NCBI taxonomy): Eukaryota > Fungi > Ascomycota > Eurotiomycetes > Eurotiales > Aspergillaceae > Aspergillus > Aspergillus puulaauensis. Next base: position 2,138,168 of record NC_054859.1, read on the forward strand.
AGGCGAAATAGTACTCAACTCAATTGTCACTGAGAAATGCTTGAAGGCGTGACACGTCACAGATGAGCCCTAACTGTCCCATTCGAGTCATCGAGAGCGAGACAACAGGAACGTCGCATTGCCGAGACATCGCCTCCTTGTTGTCCAAAACAATAAAAAGGAATGAAAGGACAAGCTGATGCATTGTTTCGCTTCTGCCGGTTCATTCCTGCAACCATGGATACAGACCAGCAGTCGGTCGAGCTGAAGGAAAAGGAGACACAGCTCTCCAAGCGCTTCTATTTCGCTTTCTTCTCCATGTCTGTTCTAGCACTAGCTGCTGCTCTTTCAACGACATCGGTCTCTATTGCACTTAAGGTAAGCGCCTTGCTGCGATAATCTATGGTCTTGCTAAGTGCTGCGTGCTGCAGACAATCGCCCAGGACTTCCAGCTGTCCACGCCGCGAACGTTCTGGTTGGGAACATCAACTGCTCTCACCTCAACAATTATCCAGCCCTGCTGTGCAACACTGGCCGACGTGTTTGGTCGAAAAGTCGCGCTGACAGGCAGTGCGCTGCTCCTCGCGGTTGGCTCGCTGATGGGAGCTCTCGCACCGAACTACGCAACAATCCTCGCAGGGCGGACATTACAGGGCCTTGGATCAGGGGGGATTTCAGCTCTGACCGACATTATCGTCACCGATCTCGTTCCATTGCGCGTCCGTGGCAAGTGGTTCGCTTTCATCAGTGTGCCCTGGGCCATCGGGACGACAATCGGGCCTGTCCTCTCTGGCATTCTCACGACGGGAGGGTCTTGGGTAAGACCAATATTTCTTTATTTTATGGCTAGGCTAACGTCGCAGCGATGGGTTTTTGGAATCAACGTCATTGCCACTACAAGCGCAGCCATCGCCTGTTGGATTGCATTACCCCCAATACCCAGCGCCCAGCACACCGTGTCAAGCCTCGTCCAGGTAGACCTGGCTGGATTCCTGCTGCTGTCGCTGTCCTTGGTGGCAATCCTCGTGCCTATCATGCAGGCTTCGGTTGTACACCCCTGGGGTGACGCGCATACTCTGGCGCCGCTCATTGCCGGCGTCTTGGGTCTCGTACTCTTCCTCATCTACGAGCAATGGTGGGCTCGCAATCCCCTTATTCCCCTCGCGCAGTTCCGAAACCGCTCCTGTCTCCTCGCCTTCTTCTGCGCCATGCTGCACGGTATGGCCCTGTGGTGTATCATGTACTACCTGCCCGTCTACTACGAAAGCATCAAAGGGTTCAGCAGTCTCGACAGCGGACTGGCCGTGCTGCCCGAGACCCTGACATTGGTCCCGGCCTCTATTCTCATCGGCTACTTGGTGAGCTGGAGCGGCAGTTACAGATGGGCGATATGGCTCGGTTGGAGCGTCTCGACATTGGGTTCGGCGCTCCTATACCTGCTCGCCCCTTCAACCTCGAAAGGCGTATGGATTGCCCTTAATCTGCCGGTTGGAGTGGGAATGGGCCTTTTGTTTGGAGCAATGGGGTTTGCAGTGCAGGCTGCTGTAGATCCTGAGCGGGTGTCGTTGGCTGTGACGCTCTTCTCCTTCTGGCGCTCATTTGGTGCTGTAAGTACTTCACCATGTCGAACCCTGCCAAACTTCTAATATCGGTATTGGCAGGCTCTTGGAATTTCAATCGGCAGTGCTATTGTGTCCAGCGCGGGCCATATCCAGACTCAAAGCTCACCGTCGTCTGCAGCAGCTTCAGCCCTGATCGATTCAAGCATGAACGCTCTACGCCGCGTTTGGATCTTCTGCGCTGTTGCGTGTGCTGTCGCCCTGGTTGGGAGCCTTGGGATTGAGTCTTTCTCGCTGGATCAGCCTTTGGTCAAGAAGGATTCGGCGTCTGGTAATTCTGTCGATGCTGTATAGACAATAAATTTTATAATTAAACACTAAGGTTTTAGCGTCGTATACACTCTTTGCCTTGTTTGAGTAAGATATATCCTCCAGGTAAATCAAAACTTATTGATCATTCATTGGTCATTCTGTTGCTGAATGACCAGACTCATACTATGCTACCGATTGCATTCTAGATACGCCAGCGTCCTCCCATCCGCACCCTAGACAACTGCATACCACGATATAGAAACCGATCGACTATCATTCTATCGAAAATGAACATTCATCCTCCCATACATTTCAATCCAACGCAGACGTACCTCCGCACTGCTCGCCTACAGTTTGACCGCGGCGATCCGGTTCTCTGACGACGGAAGAGATAATATTGTCTCTGGGGATCCGGTATACGAGCTGTACCTAGAGAAGCAAGTTTATGAGATTCTGCTGGAGTTTGCGATGGAAATGCACCTTACCGCGACGTCGGGGCTGTATGTAGGTGTTCACCGTAACTACCAGAAAGTCGTGTGGCATCGTGGATATGACTGAACGAATGGATAACATCTCTTAGTTCTGAATCTCTGAGTTATGGTTTATTAGATATTCTAAATTATCATGCTGTGCTGCTGCTGTGGCCGTGTAGACCCGAATGAGCCAGCTGGCACGCTCCTGCAATCGCCCCCAATCACTAGAACTGTGACCGTCACAGCTGGGGTGGCAGCAGACGGAGTACTCGATCAAGCTCCTCTGGCACTCTCTTGAGACACTCTTTCTTGAGACACTGTCACACTGTATCTGAGTCCGTCGGCGCTGCATGGCGACTCACTCGTTCCAACAACTCAGGGAAGCGCACAGGACCATCCCTCAATTGAGTCACCCTGGACACTGCCAGCTTACTCAATACTACTGAAGTTGTTCAAGACGAGACTATGTTAGAATTCCGCGCTGTGCCAGAATGGTGACGCCTGGCCCGACAGCGGATAGCAGGGGACTCAAGACTGTACAAGCAGGTTCATGATATAAAACAGGATCAGAGTCCCTTCGCTTTCTCAATTAAACCAGAAACAAGATCAGTCACTATGGATGTCGATAACTCTTCGTTCCCCTGGGCCCTCCGTCCCTCTCCCTCTGTCGACGACTCGGACGCCCACCCTGTCCTTCATCCACTGAATCCTTTTCTTGTTTCCCTCATCCCAGTGGCAATATTCCTCCTTGTCACACTCCCAAAGACCCAATTCCAGAGAAAGCCCTCCCCAGCTCCACACACACACGAATCCCCCCGGTGGTACCCTCACAAGGATCCCATTCTCGGCCTCGACGTCCTGTTCGATATCGCCCAATCAGTGTATAACCACAGGTTCCTTGCGTTTACTGCGGATCTCATTAACCGATTCAACGGGACAATTACGTATCTGAGTCTTGGGCGACAGGCAGTCTATACAATCAACCCGGCCAATCTGCACGCGATGCTGGCAGATCGAACTCGCTGCCAGGACTTTGGACTTGGGCCGACAAGGCGACAGAACTGGAAGCCGTTATTTGGCAGCGGGATCTTCAACTCTGACGGGGCTATTTGGAAGGTGAGTCCGGTTTATCTATCCAAGTATGGGCCTAATGAAGTCTGAATTATACAGCACCACCGCAGCACATTACGTCCTATTCTGTCTCGTGCTGGAGCGCACGAGATTGAGGTCTTTGAGACACATCTGCAGACGCTTATGCGAGCAGTCCCGGCAGATGGGAGGACAGTTGATCTCCAGCGAATTTTCCACGCTTTGACGCTGGATGTCTCGACCCATCTCTTCCTGGGGACATCGACAGAAGTCCTGCCATCACTTTTCAGCCCTGACTCCGATGCTGGCTCCCGCGGGCAGGAGTTTGCAGCGGCGTTCGACTATGCCCAGCGCGCCGTTTCAGGGATCGACGATTTCACCTTGTCTGGGGTTTGCTGGAGGTTTCTGTTTGGGGATGCGCGGCTCGATCAGTCCTTACAGACTGTGCATTCGTTCATTGACGATACTATCGAGCAGGCCAGCGAGACTTTCTCTACTGGTTCTGGATCACGTATGGCTACTGGTCAGGTTCTTCTGTACAAACTCCTCAACGAAGCCCGATCGAGGGAAGATATCAAATACGACATCATCAATCTACTGGCCGCGGGCAAAGACAGCATGACCTCCTTCATGGGCTCGATCTGGTACATTCTATGTCAAAGACGGGATGTCTTGGATACCATCCGTTCGGAAATCAGTGTTCTGCAGGGCCGGCCTCCGACCGTGCAGCAGCTTTCCCAGTTTTCGTACCTGCATATGGTCCTGCAAGAAGGTATTCTCTCTTTCGCTTCTCTTTCCAGGAAGAACCTGCTCATTAATATACGTACTCCGACAGTCCTCCGCCTATACCCCCCGGTAGCTGCCAACCAGCGAACCGCCGAAGTGGATACATTCCTCCCTCGTGGCGGCGGAGCCGATGGGGAATCGCCAATGCGCGTACCGCGTGGCGCATCCGTGGGGTACTCGGTGTATGCGATGCACAGGCTGCCTGAGTTCTTCGGCGCAGACGCTGATGAGTTTCGGCCGGAGCGGTGGGTTGACATTAAGAGCAAGCCTAGGGCGTACATGCCTTTCCATGCGGGGCCTCGGACTTGTTTAGGGCGTGAGTTGTATACTCTCTATAATTAAAAGTTGGGCTTTATTGACGACTGGCAGAGAATCTTGCATTGTCGCTCGGCAAGTACTCGACGGTTAGGCTGTTGCAGTACTATCAAACGGTGGACAACAGGAATGTAGAGCCGTGGGAGGAGAAGTTGGGGCTGAACTGCAGCTCGAGACATGGAGTCCAAGTAGGATTGACTGCTGGGCACTGTGTTTGATTGTAGTTTTGAAACTCTGTCAATTAGGAGTGTGTATAGATACAGCAATAGTAGTTCAAGGCCACGCATAACCAATTCCTTTCACCGTCACGAATTACTCCGCATATTAATCAAGACTTCTAATAGCTGACAGCTGTCAAAGTTATACACGCGATATGCAAGTATAAATCTCTGATAGCCGAGGTGGAGACGGTGGGACCATCAGATTTTGTGCCGATACCCGAACAACATCTATTTAAGTATAGACTATAGACATCTTACCTTGGCAGTTGGCAGTGGCACATTCACAATGACAGACGTTGAGAAACAGGCCACGGACCAGGATGTCGTCCTGGTGGAGTTTGACGGCCCTGACGACCCAGAGAATCCCTTCAACTGGCCCACCTGGAAGAAAGGTCGCCAGCTGGTCCTGATGGCCTTTAACACTTTCATAACGTGAGTTACAACAACCCTGCTGTATCAAGTATCAAGTCTAACAGTACAGCCCCCTGGCCTCGTCCATGTTCACCCCCGGCGTTGGCGAAGTCATGAAAGAGTTCAACATCACCAGCACCATGCTCGGCTCGTTTGTAGTCTCGGTCTACATCCTAGGCTACTCCTTCGGGCCCTTCCTGATTGCCCCGATCTCTGAAATCTACGGCCGCGTCATGCTGTACCATGTCTGCAATCTACTCTTCCTTATCTTCACCATTGCCTGCGCAGTCGCCCAGTCCATGCCGCAGCTGATTGTCTTCCGCTTATTAGCGGGCATGGCGGGCGTCTGCCCGTTGACCATTGGCTCAGGCACTGTCGCGGATATGGTTCCTAAAGAGAAGCGCGCGGGCATCATGGCCATCTGGGCAATGGGCCCTATTCTCGGACCGGTCGTTGGGCCCGTCGCTGGCGGCTTCTTAGCTGAAGCAGAGGGCTGGCGCTGGGTGTTCTGGGTCATAGCTATTACCGTACGTTTCTTTCCTATTTTTCCCGCATCTAGAATAGAAACTAATGAATATTAGACTGGCGTCATGATGATCCTAACCATAATCTGGTACCGCGAATCCTACGGCCCCGTCGTCCTGCAACGCAAAGCCGCACGTCTCCGCAAAGCCACCGGAAACCCTGACCTGCGCGCCGCGCACGAAGTCGACAAATTCAGCACGCAGCTCTTCCTATCCGCTCTCGCACGCCCGATCAAGCTCCTCTTCGGCTCGCCAATTGTGTTCCTGATGGCGCTGTTCGCTGCAACGACCTACGGCTACCTCTATCTCATGTTCACGACCATCACGTCCATCTTCGAATCGGAATACGGCTTCTCGCCTGGTGTAGCGGGCCTGTCATACTTAGGGTTCGGGATCGGAAGTATGCTGGGTCTTGTTATCACAGGCGCCGTGTCTAACCACATTGCCACGGTCCATATAAAACAGGGCCGCTTCTCTCCGGAATCGCGTTTGCTGCCTATGATGGTTGGGTGCTGGTTCATGCCCGCCGGGTTATTCTGGTATGGCTGGGCCGCCGAGGCAGGAACGCACTGGATCGTACCGATTCTAGGCACGGGTGTTTTTGCTGTGGGGTTGATGGTTGTGTTTATGTGTGTTAGTACTTACCTTGTGGACTCGTATCTGCGGTATGCGGCGTCGGTGACGGCGGCGAATACGGTGTTGAGATCGTTGGTTGGGGCGCTGTTGCCCCTGGCTGGGCCGTCTATGTATCAGGCGTTGGGGCTGGGGTGGGGGAATTCGTTGCTGGCGTTTATTGCGCTGGCGATGTGTGTTGTGCCGTTTGTGTTTTGGAAGTATGGGGAGAGGATAAGGACAAATCCGCGGTTCCAGGTGAAGTTGTAATGGAAGTGTGGTTTTGCATAGATTTATAGAATAGATAGACTAATTAGACTACTATGGTACGATCCGCTAAGACAAGTCCACCCTTGAAGTCGACTCTTCTCGGCCTTGATACGGAAGACCAGGGTTCTCAATCAGATGGAATGGGATGGCGAATACGAATTAGGGCAAAGTCTCAAATGGATCTATAGATATCCTCCCTGGCTGTGACGGTGCCACGGTGACTGGAGTACTTCATGTATGCCCTAACTTGACCTTCAAAAGGTCTGCATTCGGAACCCACCTCTTCTTTTCTCCAACCCCCCCTTCCCCCGTCATCTCATTCTCATCCTCGCCCTGATAAAGAAACAACAACGGCAACGGGTCATTCTTCCACCTCGGCGCCCTCCTCCTCCGCGTCTTCCAGATCGCCCCCACAACCGCAACAGCCCCCAGCACCCACACCAAAACCGGCAGCGCAATCCACTGCCACCGCACCGAGATGAACGTCACATTAACCTGCACCCTCCCATACCCCGCCCGTCCATCCTCAGGGATATACCCCGAGCCCGCACCCGAACTCGTCGAATCCCGAAACGTCTTCGAAATCGCCCGCGCCACGTTCTGCGCACTGCAGTTAACCTTGACAGGAACAGAACGCTGATACGAGATCGGGTTATTGTCTCCACAGCCCGCGAGATCGCCCCGGTCCAGCGTCTGCAGGACATCGCTGGCTGCATACAGCGCCGCGTCCGGCGCCGCGTCCGGCGCCGTGGGCTGATACCCCTCGTGCGTCTGGTTGCGCCAGTAATAGCCCGAGAACAGGATGCGCAGGAACTTGGCGACGGCCTTTTCGGCGGCGAGGCCGTACTGGAATGTCCCTGTTGGGTTTGTGGTGGTGTTCATGCCTAGTTCGCGGCCCCAGGGGGGCTGGAAATGCCATGTGAATTCGGTGTCGTTGGTGTATTGGGGGTTGTTGCTGGTGCTGGTGCTGCTGGTGCTGCTGCTGTCTGTGTCGTGGACAAGGGTGCTATCTGACCAGATGGCCAGCGTTGTATCGCTGTAGACATTGTTTTTAACGGATGGCTGGAAGCTACGGACGATTGGTTCAAACGAGCACTCCGTTGCCTCCCACAGGGAGACCTGTCTCGTCACACTAGTTCCTGAGAAGTCCTTGAACTCCCAGGGCGCGATGAACTGGAAGGTATTTCTTGTTGCGTTCGTGTAGACCAGCGCGACGGAGGGCTCAACTGCTTGGCCTACGAGGCCGTGGATCTCGTCCGCGCGGAAGCTGTTCTTGGTGTAGTTTAGCAGAGCCCATGTCTGCATTTCGCTTCTTGGGAGGCCTGCGGTGCAGTTCACCAGCCGTGCTGAGTTCGTCTCGGAGACATTATGGCATGACTGGACGAGGGATTCGGTGATGTTTGCACAGAGCATCCGGGCCTCTAGTGATATGACTGGGTCCCAGGTGCAATTGGTTGATGGACATGAATATCTGGGGATGGACCAGGGCATGTCCTCGTCGCTTCTGAAGAGAGAATTGTATACGTTCGATTTGAGTGTCGGCTCAACTAGGAACGCTATTCACTCGTTAGATCAGTCAAAGCTTGCGCTGGCTGACGTACCATCCATCTCGAACGGGGCCCCGTAAGCATTGTACAGAGATGTGTCTCCAGTATATGCTCTTTCGGTTAGATTATAGATACTGCCTTGATGAAAGCGAATCAGATTCTGGGCAAAGGGGTCAAATCCCAGGGCTAGGATCATAGCGAGGCTGCTTAGTACCGCAAAACGTCTTACTTATCATCAGAAAATGGCAGTCTAAAAGAAGAGAAGAAGAAGAGAAGAGAAGAAATTACCGTCCACGAAGTGCCCAAATCAACCCCAGAGCTCCAAAAGGCCCTCTGCTAGCCTCATCAAACGTGCGCAGGTCATGGACCGGCCTCTCGCTCTGCATCAACCATACCCACTTCAGCTGGCCCAGCGCCTCGCTAACCGAGAACAATATACAAGCCCGGGAGATGGTCGTCATCCACGCTATAAGCGAGTTGATTGAGACATATCGCCAGTCCGGCTGAGGTTTGTTATGGCGCGGCGAGGACAACGACAAGAGCGATGAGGATACCCGCAGACAGGGCCATTGTAACCGTCTCCCAGACAAATTAATAGGCGCCTATTTTCTGCGCAGTAGATGGTTTCTGTTTCGCGTGCTGGATGCTTGGTGGGCGTGAGTGCTCGGACTCTGATTCTGGCTCGCTGTCTTCATTTCGTTGTGTGTCGTCGTTTGAAGCTCTGTGGTCGAGTGGGAGTAATTCTTGGGCGAACTCTTCTATGCGTTCGCTGGAGACGCTCGTCCTCGACATGGTGCCGTCGGTGTCAAGTGTACGAAAAAGTGCAGTCGTACACTTGACACCGAGATTATCTATCAGGCTGAACTCGAAGGGTGCGGGCGATGAAAAAAGAAATCAAAAAAGAAAGCAAAACTAGAGGCCTGAGTCAATTCGCAAATGCTTTCAGAAATTCTCATTGGTGAAAGGTCTCATTATGCCATGGCTCAGCCTGGCGCGAAAGGCTGCAGAGCCTTGCGGTCAACGACTTAACTGAATTCAAAGCGCTTCGACTAGACCAGATACAACGCTACTGCTTCATCCCCGCAGGACGTAACACATATTCTGCATAGTGACCGAGAAAAGGCTTCTCTTCCTCCCCAGTCGCATGATCAGCCTGCCGACGCCTCCGAAGAGCAAGAAACACCCCAAGTAGAAGAACCGCCAAGCTAACAACTCCGCCAATAGTAATATCTGCGATGGCGCCAGTGGATAGATCAGAAACTGATGTCTCGGTCTCGGTCTCCGTTTTGGTGATATTTTCGCTCTCGTCTAGGAACATATCGTACATTGTGCTCCATTCCTGGGACCAGGCTGCAGGGAGAAGACTTCCCTGTGGACATCCAGTCGTTTCCGCACATGGATTGGCCTCGCAGCAGCCTATGAACGACTGGAACGTGAAATTTCAAGTAAACCAATTCTCACTCCCGTGGCCGATGCAGTTGCTGGGAACGAGTTCATCGAAGGCGGCTGGTTCGAAGGCGGCGGCGTAGAGGTTCCCCAGCGGACAGGCAGACGCTGAGGTGTTGGTGCAGGGGTCCGAGGAGCAGCAGCCCACAAAGTAGGGAGGGTCGTGGCAGACATGCCAGGACCCGCCGAATGGACATGTAAAGTGGCAATTGGGAGAGCCGGATTCACAGGGCATCGTGGAGTTGGGTTGATAGTTGGTTTGATGAAGAGTAGAAGGCTGAACGAGAACGGGAAATACGTAGAATCTGCCCCGTCACCTGCGGCCTGATTGGTGCAAGTGGCTGGTCAGTAATCTCATCCGTGACAGATGGGCGTATTATTGCGAAAATCCTCGGTGGTGATAGGATGCTGCTGTGCTTGTGATGGAGAGGGGTACGAGCTTGGCAATGCACGAACAGTATCAATGGAGGATACGACGCGAAATACTCACTATACAGAACCCTCGATGACCTAATTTATATTGACCAATACTACGACCAAGCAATCTGTGCCAGCGCCTATATATCCCGGCCAATACAAATGCAAATGCAAATACCCGACCAGGAAATCTCAGACGCGTAGCGGTGGACGAATCTCAGTCAAGAGATCTTCACCAGAAGCATAACTGCCGGGGCGCTCGCTGTAGTCTGAGTCAAGACGTTGACTAGCATTCCACATGGCTTAAAAACATTGTGTTAGTAATAGCCCGGCATTGGGAGTGCACGAGGCGAATGTTGGATATGACCATAATCTTGGGGATGTCAAGGTGGATATAAGAGATTGGTGCGATAGTAAAGATTTACAGAGTACAGGTAACGAGCTGGGTCCATATAAGATATTTCGTGGGTCTGGCCTGTCGGAGTGAGAGCTAGGACACGCCGGGTCCGAGATCTGGGAGTACATCAACAGTTAAATATAACCTCGACGAGCGCGTACAATTCAATTCAAGGTCTGTTCCGGCTGAGAAGGCTTAATAAACAGTTTCTTACGTTTCTCCGGATAGCCTGAGCAAAGGGAAGAAACATGGAGAAACGACTGCGGAATGACCCAGCGCTGTGCGAGAAACTCATTCGTCCTGGCAGGTTGGATGTCGGGGGATACCTTGAGGCGCTACAAGAGCCGAATGTCTGAACAGGGTATCCGAACACAAATCGACAGCAGAGTTCGACGTCATTGTCTGCGGACTGGGCTCGACACTACGTTCCGCCGTCGTGGGAATTAGCTGGAAGACGAATCCGGCTTGCTGATCAAGGCGAGAGGCCCGACGCGTATTTCGGGATATGTGCGTCGAATATGCCGAATTACTGTATCTTCAATGGGCCGAATTGTACACGCAAGTGTTCCACATAAGATGGTATGGCCGGGTGGATGTCGGCGTGGTACAAGAGGCGTGTATAAATGAGCATATTATTGGCATTCTATGAAATGACCAGACCGATTAATCCAAGGAGGTGAATAACGTCATCCTAATAAAGCCGCAACTCCATCAATCGAAGGCGCAACTCCATTGATCGTCGGATGGGCGATCCTCAACTCTGGACTCAACTCCTGAGCGGCAGATCTGCACGACTGGTTTTCGAACGATGCGCGGTGGAGCAGAGCTTGATCAGACCCAGTGCAGAGCTTGATCAGACTCCACTGGGTCGGGTGAATCCGTGATCAAGTACTGAGGACAGGGTGATGGATGTAATTAGTGGGATTATTGGTAGGAGTGGATGGTGTGATTGTGCTGATTAATCGATCGTCCTCACGGACTCGACCAGGTTGAGACGCGGTACTGAACGTACTTAACGACTTCACTCTCCTGCTGTGAGTAGCGGCAACCGAGACGATGAAGCCCGAGTCCTTGAGCCAGCCTAATCATGACCAGCCTCCGATCGTCCTGGACGACCATGAGAACCCGCGGCAGTGGCCTGCCACGAAGAAGTGTACGCATCACTGCTCTGCTGGTGTGTTCGGCTTGTCTAACTGTTCTTAGGGATCTGCACTCTGATTGTGGCCTCCATGACTGCTACAGTGGCCTTCTGCTCGAGTATCTACACTGCGGCCATCGACAATATCAAAGATGACTTCGGCTGCTCCGACACGGTGGGCACTCTCGGGGTCACCACATTCCTCCTGGGCTTCGGCTCTGGCTCTCTCTTGTTTGCTCCCCTTTCGGAGCTTTGGTATGCTCGTCATTTATCCGTACAATGGGCGTACGGGCTAACACACGACAGGGGCCGCCAGCCAATTTACAGACTGACAATGGGCTTGTTCTGCATCTTCCAGATCGCCTGCGCAGTATCGCCCAACATTGCAGCTCTGATTGTATTCCGCTTCTTCGCCGGCTTCTTTGGATCCCCGACAGTCACCAACTCAGGCGGATCCATCACCGATATCTGGCCGCAGAGCCACCGCTCCGTGCCCATGGCCTTCTTCTCCGCGGGCAGTTTCCTGGGCCCTGTTACAGCCCCGATCATGGGCGGCTTCATCTCGCAATACACCTCCTGGCGATGGAACTTCTGGGTCGTCCTCATCATCAGCGGCGTCGTCTACGCAGCAGTGATCTTCTTCCTCCCCGAGACATACTCTGCATATCTCCTACACCAAAAAGCCCGCAAACTCGGCCGCGCAGACGAAGTCGCCCCCAACCACAGCCCCAAGGAACAGCTTCGCAATAGCCTAATCCGTCCGTGGCTCATGCTCTGCACAGAACCAATCCTCTTCCTCCTCTCCCTCTACATGGCCCTCATCTACGGAATCCTCTACCTCGACTTCACAGCCTACCCAATCGTCTACAAGCAATCCCGCAACTGGTCCGGCGGGATAGCAGGCCTCTCCTTCCTCGGCATCGGCGTCGGCATGGCCCTCGCCACAATCGGCTCGCCATACATCAACGTCATCCACACCCGCTTCGTCGCCCGTCTCGGAGGACCACAGCCAGAAGCACGCCTCCCGCACCTCATCCCCCTCGCCTGGCTCATCCCCGCCAGCCTCTTCTGGTTCGGCTGGTCCGCTGAACCCCCAACCCACTGGATTTGCGGTATCATCGCCGGTGCTCCGTTCGGGTTTACACTTATCGTCTTGTTCCTAGGAATCATGGCGTATCTGACGGACTGCTACGGCCCGTTCGGGGCGAGTGCGCTGGCGGCGAATAACGTGCTGCGTTCGATCTTCGGCGCGGTCTTTCCGCTGTTTGCGGGGGAGATGTATGGAGGGCTGGGGGTGGCTTGGGCGACGAGTGTACTGGCGTTTGTGGCGCTGGCGTTGACGCCGTTGCCGTGGGTGTTTTATCGGTTTGGGCCGAGGATCAGAGGGAGGAGTCGCTATCATCAGAAGATTAAGGATATGGTGGAGTAAATACAGTAACTACAGCAACTACAGTGTAAAGAATGGATGTGTATTACTAGCGAACTAAATCAAAGTATTATAGAAAAGTATTCGGCAGAAAGATCAAAACAATGCTGTAGCATCACATCAGAAAGTAGAAAATCGAAAATCGAAATCGACATAGAAATAGAAACAAACTCGCCATGGCCAGATCACAGACCCAGACTACCAACCCAGTCCCACCCAGTCCCATGGTGGAAACTAGAAAGGGAGCCAGGGAGCAAGGGGGAGCAAGGGGAGAAAAGCAAGCAAGGCAGCGACTAATAATTTCGGCTGACGCGCAAACACCCTCAAGCTCAACTCTCGGTCCCGAGAGAGACCAGACCCGTGGAACAGCAGTCAGCACAGGCCAGCACTGGCCATCCGACGGGCCGAGCACCTCTCTAGAGTCTCGACGACTCGTACTTTCGTATCGGCAACAGTATCCGCAGCAGTACCTTCGAAAAAAACCGGTTAGGGCGAACGCCTGATCGTCCGGTCCGTAAGGGCTTAGCTACGGTCGCTCCGTCGCTCGCCCTGCCGGCTCTGCCCTGCCTAGCTAGCGTTTCCACTTTGCAGCAGCGTTTGGGTTTACTTTCTGCGCTCGCGTTCCAGGTCTGGTTCTCGCTCCGGTTTGGCCCGGTTTGCATGGTTGTTAACTGTTGGGTTTGACTACATGTGGTTGCTGCGTCCGTGGAATACTTGCTTGGGCCGGTTAAGGAAGGTGACTCTTCTCTTTCCACGACTTCAGTCATGATAGTTAAGACGTCTCCAGTTCCTTACTTTTACTTACGAGTCCTCTAACCAAACCGGCGCACGTGCAGGGGTACATTCGGAACTCAGAGCAGTGATGAGTGGACAGTGGACCTCACCTCAGCCCAACCACCGGTTCATTCTCCTGTATTTGCACTTGTCCTCCATTTGCATTGCAGCGTGTTTTGCTCTCGCGTGATCCATAGATCGACTCATCAGCTCATCTCTGATCGTAGTGATCGTAGTCATCCCAGTCCACGCCATCGAGCTCCACTATATTTAGATGTCGTAGCTGAAAACATCGTCGCCCCCTTCCCTAACAACGAGCCGACCGCCTCATCCACACCCTGTGCGCGGCGGAGTTCTAGACCTTCCACCTTCCAATCACGGTCTTGGGCTTCGTCACGGTTTGATCGTCCTGGTCGAAGGAAATGGGAATGGCGAGCTGTGTGTAGATACCCGGCTATGGACCTCCCTTTAACGGGTGTGTTGCTTTTCTAGCGCTAATGCAGTGTTTTCATCATCCTGCTGGTGTTGCGGTGATGAACTCTATGTTGTAGGTGGTGTTTGTTGAGGTTGGTAGGTGCTGGTATGGCGATATAACCCTAAGACATGCAAGGGATTTTAGCCATTCTGCTGGGTATTCTTTTATTCAAATGTGCATGTCTGTTCCTGTTATTATGTTAGTCTTGCTGGTCTTGTCAGTATTGGTAGTATTGCTTATACCCAATCTGATCCATATGTAGACGGATGGGTCTGGCTGGAAGGTACTCACTCGATGATTGACAATTCATCGTCATCCCTTCTGCATCTTGTCTGACTGCGTCATTTTTTCGCTGAATAGGACGATCTCTCTGATCTTGCATGTGCTGCCAGAAGCCTGTAGTTATAAATCGGCTTTGAAAGTTCTCGGAGCGAATTCTGGTCCAGACTTCCAATTAAGTTCCACAGGGTTATCTCGAGTCCTTTTTGCCTAATCTTCTTTGCCTCCTTCCTTGCCTTATCTTCTAATCTTCATTGTCTATCTTCATTGCCTGTGTTATCACTGTTATCTCTAGGATGGATGTCGGCGTTGTTGGTGCTGGTATTTCCGGCCTCTACACTGCGCTCATCCTTCAGCGGCAGGGCCACAATGTGACCGTCTTCGAGGCGAGCTCGAGAATTGGAGGCCGGATATACACTCACCGATTCGAGCCCCTGAACCAAGGCGAGGATGTGTACTTTGAGGCTGGCGCCATGCGTCTCCCTCGGTCGAGGTTACATGACCGCGTCTTCCGCTTCATCGATTACCTCAACGCCAACAGCCGGTCTGAAGACAAGGTCGAGATGATCCCCTACATCATCGAACACGAAAACAACGGCGCCTATGTCTATGGCCACAAGGGTGACGTCGCTGGCAGTGAGCATGCAGATCTTCTAAACTTACCTCCGCCGTTCAAGGGCAAGTCCGCGCGCAGCCTCCTCGGCGAGGCCGTCATTCCCTGGCTCCGGCTGCTAGAGCAGGACTTTGACAAGGGCTTCGAGAAGGTCATGGAATACGACATGATGTCCTTCCGCAGCTATCTCCATCTCGTGCTGAAGTGGCCGCACGAGGTCATCGAGTTCGTCGAGCTCATGTCCAGCCAAACAAACCAGTACGACCTCAGCTTCGTTGAGATCATCATGCAGAACATGGACTTTGGCGTCAAGCACTGGGCCACCGTCCGCAACGGCATGTCGCGCTTCACCCAGGCCGCCGCAAACCTCGTTGGCCTCAAAAACATCCACCTCAACGCCCCCGTCGACCGTCTCATCCCTTCTTCAGCCGACGGCCGAGTCACCATCCACACCCGCGGTCCCAACCCGCAAACCGGCACCTTCGACAAGGTCGTCCTCGCCATCCCCCCAGCCGCCATCCAGGGCATCCGCGAACGCCCAACCTGGTCCTTCATGAAAGAACAAGCCATCCGCAGCGCACACTTCGAACCCCTCTACAAGCTCGGCCTGCACTTCCGCACCCGCTTCTGGGAACACATCCCCTCCCCCTCCTTCGGCGGGCAGAGCACCACAGACCTCCGCTTCCGCTGGATCGTATACCCCTCCAACGACCTCGGCAGCGACACCTCAGGCGTCCTCCTCCTCTACTGCTGGATGAACGACGCCTACCGCATCCAATCCATGCAGCCCGAGCAGCGCATCAGACTGGCCCTGCACGACCTCCAGCGCTTCTTCACAGATACAGGCGTGGACATCTACTCGCAGTACGTCGGCGCCTTCGACGTCTGCTGGAGCACCGAGTATGTCACGGGTGACGCGATGTTCCTCCCTGGGCAGTTCAGCCGGTTCCATCGCATTGCGGCACAGGCGGAGGGGAATATTCACTTTGCGGGCGAGCATTTGAGTCGCCATCATACTTGGATTGCGGGGGCGCTGGACTCGGCGTTTAAAACGGCGCGAGAGGTCAGTGGGGATGAGCGGTTGTTGGCGTTGGGGGAGGAGGAGTTGGGGAGGTCGTCGAGGGCCACGGAGCCGCCGAGGCCGGAGTTTATTCGCGCGCAGCTTTGATTGTCAGTATACCAGTTTAGTAGTCATGTTTGTTAAAAGAGTGTTTATCAGTTTAGATGGACAATAGACTAAAGATTTAGTATAATTCCAACTAATTCCAATATTTGTTCTTAATCTTAAAATAGACTGCCATGGCAGTCTTGTCCCTCCAGGCACCAGAATTTCTTCCGCCCGTCGCGCATAAGCCACAGCCGCTTCATTTCTTTCAGCCGGCATCCACATTCCTCCGCTGTTGCACTTGCGCCTGCAGAAGCGGAGTTAAATACAGTCGATCCCCGTTTTGCTTTGCTTTATTTTCAGTCTGCCTGAGCACACGATCTCTTGCTTTTCTAGTTCTGTTCTCTGTTCTCTGTTCTCTCATTGTTGAGACCCGGGTTGAATTCAAGGTACGTCACCCGATCTGGTCAGCCCTACGATCGCACGCACGGGCTTCTCCTCAATCCTTCCGTTTCACGAACCCCTCTCTTCATCTTCACCATCTTCACCATCTTCAGCCATCATTTATCGCTATATCGCATCTCTACTCGCCGAAAACTAACTCGATCCGCGTAGGAAATCTACCAACAACACCACCGATACCGAACGAACAAACACAACCCCGCCGAACCTCACCCCTCACCCAATTCAAACAAAATGGCCAGCCGCATCCTCCCGCTCATCATCCTCTTCGTGGTCCTCGCCATCCTCGCCGTCGTGGGATTCGTCGTCTACAGCATCGTGCAGGATATCTCGGACAAGACACGGGACAAGATGGAGAAGAAGAACGTCATGTTCACGAGAGACGGGATGAAGGTTGGCGTCAAGGAGGTTAACGAGGAGGATTATGTTGATCGGAGTCAGAGGTTTGTCTCCCTTTCCATCCAATTCTACCCCCCTAAAATAGTGGGAATGGATGGACCAGTGGCTAACGTTGATTTTCTAGTATCCTCGTCAACATGTGGAACCACACTTCGTTCCCGGCATACAAGAGTCGGCTTTGGGATATGGCTGGGGCTTCGTCTTCGTCTTCGAATGGGAATGGTGGGGATGCTCAGCAGAGGAGGGGGTGAGTTTCTTGATCTAGAGTATTTTGGGTTGAAAAATGGACTAACGCGTGTTTTAGACACACCTCGCAGTGACTATCGAAACATCTCCTGAAACCCCGACGCGCGAAAACATGGATTACAGTTGATGGGCTGTTGATGGAGCCTTAGTCTGGATCAATCGGTTCATCGGTTCATAATTGGGGTTGAATTGAAATTGAAAATGTATATATATACATACGGCTGCAGGATGGGATATGGGCGTTTTTTATATCGTTGCAGTAATGACTGACGAGTGATGAATGCAATCATTCTTTTTGCGTTGGATCGATGGAATTAAATTCTTACTGTGGCTGCGAACTGTGGGGAAGTTTCATGTATACTTCTCCCGCAGCAGTACACCTATCAGTACGTCCAAGGCTACGGTGATTTGGCGGTGATCGAGTCCCACCTGCAGGAGATCTCGATCGGTGGATTACGCTGGTGGCCTGCGCTGGTGGCCTAACGATGGTGTTGGTAGCTAGCACGGTCGCGGAATCTAGAGTGGTCGAAATTGAACAATGCGGTGTAAATTTCGTGGCTCCGGAACATATTTTGTATGTTATTTGTAGGGTTATGCAAGTCCTCAAGTATTAGGATGAGTTTGAAATTCGTATCTGCTTACCTTTAAAGATGCAGATAACTCGCAGTGGCTGGTCGCTGAAGAGCGAAGGGGTATCTAACTTTGGTGAAGTATGAGTATGCTTGAGACGCGACTCGCGATGACTTCACGAACAGACTACAGGTACACCGTAGGAGGCGAAGAGCAGGCTTCATTCAGTTCTCCCTTGTAACTCTATTTGTGCCTTGTTTGTCCGAGATGAGGCATTATGGCACGGCAAGATACAGATCACTATCTGTACAATGTACAACTACACCGTCCGAGTTGCTAATTATGGCGGCAAGATATGCAAGAAACTGAGGTAACAACTCGTGTATCAGTTACGGTCATCGGAGACTAAGGTGTTTAGCGACCGGTGACCAGTTCAGGTTGGAAAGACACCTGACGATCTGTCAGCGAGGGGTGAGCCCTGCTGCATCCTTGCATCGACCCCTCAGGCCGCTTGGTTAGAACTTTGAAGCCCCGAGAAACATTCTAAGCGATCAGAATTATACGAATTGGAGCTTCATTTCACCATATCCGTCAGCAACAGTACTTGGGTAGTTACACTGTACAGAATACAGAGTACAGGCTCAGAGTGAGTGTACAGTGGAGTCGGACAGTGGAACTGGAGGACCCTCAAGCTTTCCCCCGCGGCAGCCAGCGAATCAGCCGTCCACGTGCCAAGAGCAGCCCCCCCGATCGCTGCACGTTGCTGGTCATTCCCCCATCATAGGCCCCTGCCCCCAGCTGCACCTGATAAGCTCCATGCCGCCTCCCAGGCACGAGGGCCCTCCGGCCATCTTCTTTCGTTCCCTCGCGTCCTTGGAAATCCAAGCCTTCTGGTAGGACGCCCTCGAGTAGGTGGGTTTACTTGATTACTCCACGCCTGTTGCGATGCCCTGAGCCTGATATAAGTTGCACGCTCTGGACTCACTCACATGGCTCCGCTGTCTTTCAATCCCCTGGACACGCGCGTTCACACCGCCAACATGTCTCTCTCTTCCATCAAGGGCCTCCTCTCCTCCCCGACGAGCACGGAGTACGATGTCGAGAAGGACTCTCGTCTGTCCAGCGACGGAGAGAGCGCCAATGGCGACGGAAAGCGCCGCGAAACGAAAGACCCCAAGCTCGTTGACGGCCGTGTAATATCAGACGCCATCATCGGTCTTTCGGATGGCATGACCGTTCCCTTTGCCCTCACCGCGGGCCTCTCCGCGCTGGGAGACACCAAGGTCGTTGTGTTTGGCGGCTTTGCGGAACTCATCGCTGGTGCTATTTCTATGGGCTTGGGCGGGTACCTCGGCGCAAAGAGCGAAGAGTATGACCCAACCAAAAAGAAAACATGTCTATACTTTAGCATACTAACAAGAGCAGAGAATCATACCGCGCAACCCTCAAAGAAACCGAAAAGCAAACAATCGCAGACCCCACCTCCGTCACAGACACAATACACGACATCTTCACCCCATACGACCTCCCCCCACACCTCGTCTCTGAACTCACAACCCACCTCACCTCATCACCGAACCTCGCTTCCTTCCTCATGAACTTCCACCACACCCTCCCCGAACCCTCCGGCTCGCGAGCCGTCACCTGCGCCGTCACAATCGCCCTGGGCTACTTCATCGGCGGCTTCGTCCCGCTCCTCCCGTACTTCTTCGTCGGGCCGACCGATGCCTTCCTCGCGCTGAAGTGGAGCATTGCAACCATGGTGGTTGCGCTGTTTATCTTCGGGTACGGGAAGACGTGTTTCGTGAGCGGGTGGAAGGGCCAGAGGAATGTCCGGAAGGGCGTTGTGGGTGGGCTGCAGATGGTGCTTATCGGTGGGGTTGCGGCGGGGAGCGCGATGGGGCTTGTCAAGGGGTTCCAGGCGTTGGCGGATAGTGCTTAGTCTGTCTGGCTGGTTTATAGCGTCATGACTCTAGAATGGGCGGGTGTTTCTATGGTTATGGTTATGGCTTTGGCGTTGAGAGCGAAATAAATAATGTATATACATGGACGGAGTTAACTTGCTTTTAAATATCAATCAATGATAAACGACTTGAACATTGAAACCGAAATAAACCTTTTAAACCACAACGCCTTCTAGTAGTACAGGGGTATATATAGAATAAAATACAAAACAGAGCTGTATATTCACCAACGCCGCATCGTTAGACCAATTTTCTATAACCCAATTTTCTTCTTTACCCGACTCTTCCATGTCGACAAATGAAACCTCCCGGTTCCTGGATGAACTACCTCTGTTCTATGCGACGCTGATGGCTTTTGCTGTGAAGTCGACTGAGAGTGGCATGTGTTCCGGTGTATCTGCCGTTTTTGTTCCCATCGCCGCTGTCTCTCAACTTCATCCCGTCGCGCTGTGTCTCGTTGATCTTCAGGCAATTCATCAATCGCATCACGGATTTTGTCTCGCCGTGCAAGCTCCCGTTGGACTTTTTCGTCACTGAACGCCTCTGGTGAAGTCGCTTTGGCGAGGTCAGCAACAGCTTAAACACATTATCCGAATCCTGCATCTCACTTACAATCTTCTAGGTATTCCTCTTCTAGCGAGTTCAGATTCTCTCCGTACCTCCCTATCAGACGGATGTTGCAAAAAAGGCTGGTATCGTCTCCTGGAATGTCGAGTTCGGCGTCGAAGAAATAAACATCACACTCTGAGAACACATTCTCGTTGAACAGATATTCGTTGCTCAGCACGACGTCGACGCAGAGCTCATCCAGGACGTAAAAGTCACGATTGATTGTCTTCGATCCAATCCTCCATGATGCATCGCGTATAATTCCGCTTGTCCAGGCTGTGCTTCCGTCTGGAAATTCGACCTCCACTCGGCTTTCCAGGCGTGTGTCGATGTCGAGTTCGAGTTCCTCTGCGTATGTCCTCGATACGAGCATCATATCAGACCCAGTATCAGGGAACGCTGTTGTGAATCGGTCGTTCAGGTACCCCCAGACTTTCCAGGCCTTGTCGTCTTCGCCTTGTAGCAGTTGTAACCGAAGCCTCCTGGTCCCATCAACAATTCTAGATTCGATCCGTGAGGTGAATCTCTTGAGTGTCTGAGTGGCCTTTAGGAATGGCCTTCCTAAGACTATGTCGTGGATGCTATGAGGTAGGATCCAACAGTCAAGAGAGTGAGTCTTAGATTCACCATAAAACACCCACGGCACCGCCACCCTACCCGGAGATCGAACAAACGTTTTATTGGCGAAGTATATCCTCTTCTCAGGTCCAGCAGTAGGACTTAGGCCAAGATTCGAGGCCAGAGTATTTGATATGAAGCACTCGTCGGCACCACTGTCAGGTAAAGCTTCTACCGAATGGCCACCGACAGTTCCTTTAACGAAATACTGCTTTGGCTTTGCAGGTGGCTTGGGGGCTTCATGAGTGCCATTACATTCAAGGAATGCAATAGTACGCATAATTTCCTGACGTTCATACTCTCTTTTTTTAACCCAGGCTTTTATCTTTCGTCCACCTTTTATCATGGATTTTGTGAGCTGTAGATGCCGTTGTGCTTCTCGTTTCAGTGATTGTATTTGTCCGACAAGTGTGACAAGTGCGGGAATAGTTCCGAATAGTTCCATGGTAAGATGATCCCTGTTTGGCTGTTCTGCGTGGGAGGGGATAAATAGGCCAGCCTTCTGGTACACACTCGCCGGTACATGTACCTGTCGTGGAACCAATTGTTGGGGAGGATGCTGAAGATGTAATGAATTCTTGGACAGAAAGCAAGTGGTCGAAGGGAATGGGGAGACAGTCTCCTCTGAGAATCTTCATCTTAAATGGAAGGAGTGAGCATGCGGCTCGTGTCACTCTCATTCTAGCACTGCCACGTCAGGCTCATTCACAGTTCAAAATCAGGCTGCGATGAGGCTGTCTCTACTGGACCCATGGACCATTTCATTGGTGAATCGAGACTCGGGCCTTGCCATGGCACTCCTAGTCTTTGCGCAGCATGCTGAATGCAGCATCACCTGGGTTCTCTAAATTTCTAGGGCTGCTCTTGACGGTTTCGCACCGTCCTTCCCCCTCTCTTTGCTGCAGACATACGTCGTCATTTGCCTTGCCAAAAACCCCATTTCTAACCACTTCTCTTGCCGCGGGAAGTCACAAAACCCCCTCTAAATTCCTATCCTGATTAATGAATGGAGACGCAAGCTCAAATACAGGCAGCTACTATGCACAGCAGAAAGAGGGCTTCGCCAACGTCGCAAGGTGGCTGTCTCTCGACCGGGACAACGAGGCCTTTATCTACCGTAGATTCAACGAGCTTTCCGCGCGAAATATACTCTATCTTCAATGTGAACTCTTGGATCTCGAGAAGAAACTCAACGAGCTGGATAAACGAGATGCAAGCAGCGATGATATGGATTTGAAGGATGCGGCGAGGACGTGGGAGACTTTTATACAGCGGTTCGAAAAGGGCAATAGTGAGGCCGTGGACCGCATGGAGTTGATCACCAAGCTGCGCGCTAAAATTAAGGAATATCGTACGCCCTCTTCCTCCCAACATCTTGCCTTCAACATGCTAACTGAGTAGATGAAACACTGCTGCTGCAGGGTGAAGTCTCAAACCTCAAGCACCCCAACAAACGCGCACTTGAGGGGTACAGATACTGGTTCTCTAAACCATATCCCGCTCTTGGGGGAGTAGCAAAGACGGCCCTGGATAATGAAGATGACCTTGTTGCCCTGAATACGCCACCAGAAAAAGACCATCTATCCAGGGTACTGCGACGACACTGGCCAGCTAAGGTGAACCTTCTTCAAACAGACAATACCATACATTCTAACTTGGTTCAAAGGAAGAGATATCTCGAGACGGACTCCACCGCATCGGCCGATTCGACGAGGCCTCCATCTCCATGGCCGTCGCCATCATCAACATCCTCGTGGCGTCATTTCTACTCATCGGGTCAATAATCGGCCTCTACTTCGCGTCCAACGACGCGCTGAAACTCGCTCTGATTGCTGCGTTTACGGCCCTGTTTGCCCTAAGTATCGGCCTAATGACGAATGCGCGCCGCGCAGAGATATTCGCTGCGACCGCCGCGTAAGTTAACTAGCAACCCAGTTTTCATTGTCTCAGCTTCGCTGATCGTGTTTATACCAGATATGCCGCTGTCCTTGTTGTCTTCGTGAGCGGGGATATCTCAAGTTCGAGTCCAGGTTCCAGGTAGACTTGACCATTGGGTGCTTCGCTTCAACTAAAGACATACTTGTCCTGTTAAGCGCAAGGGGATTGGGGGGGAAATTTCGAGGTCAGGAAAGATATCATTTCGGCCGAAAATCGGTCTCATCGGATTCACATAGAGCAGGGAGTTGAATAGCCCGAGCGTCTTGAAAGGCCATTCGTGATTGAAAATCATCGTCGCCAGACGACTAGACGCGTAATATGTTGCGTACTGGCGATCCCAACTGCCTGTATCAGATTGCCGCAAAGGTTTCAATTATTGAAGTGTTGTTTGTACATATCACACTTCTCGTCCCCATAGAGTTGTTCCAGGCCCGAGTCCTACTTTGATATCCTTTTGACTTGCCTTTATATATAACTCCAGCATGTACTGATAGTGGGTATGTCTATCATTTATCAAAGACATGAGTCCGCTGGCCAATATGGTATCCGCCAACGCGTAACCAGAAACCCACAGGCACAATAATTGCTTCGAACAGCCGTTCAATCACCAGAACGCTTTCCAGGACCAGCGCATGGCCCACTGTTCATTAACCATTCCAGCCAAACCAGGGGCAAGATAGACCCCTTGGATTGAGCTTGTCGTCAGGCAAAGAATGTATCATTCTCAGGAAAAGTAAAAGCCTTGGAATTTTTTCATAATCTTCACATGATCAGCACTGAGCAATGCAAGGTCAGCACCTTATACATAAGTTAGTTACCTACATTGAGATAAGGCAATAACTCGGCAGCGCCCTTATATGCCCGAAAATAGGGTTCTTCCCAGCTTCCCAGCCCTAACTCAGTCCAATCCAATCCATCCATCCATCCATCCATCCATCGTCCATGCAATAACATTCAAGTCTAATACGACAACCAAGTCACCTAAAGGAAGACAATGACTCAACCCCAGGCACCCCTTGTGAGCAGCGTCGAGCTCCACGACAACAACGAAAACCCCGACACCACATTCCCCTCGCCCTCCGATAAAGACGCCCAAAATGACGCCCTACTACAAGCCTCACTAGCCGCAGACTCAGAAAACCCAGACGGCGGCTACGGATGGGTCGTTCTGTTCGCGTGCGTCGTGATAGCCTGGTGGTATATCAGCATTTCATATACATGGGGGATTTTCCAAATAGCCCTACTCCGGCAGCAACAACAACAGCAGCAACAAGAGGGGCGGCAGCACATCTCCGCTTCAACACTAGCGTTTGTGGGCTCTCTATGTCCGAGTTTTATTGCGTCGCTGGCGATTCCGAATGCGAAGCTGGTGAGGGCGGTTGGGCCGCGGGCTACGGCGTTGATAGGGATGTCTGTTATGGGGGTGGGGTGTATACTTGCTTCGTTTACGACGGGGCATGTTGGTGGTTTGTTTGTGACTTTTGGGGTTCTTTGTGGGGTTGGGAATAGGTAGGCCATATATCCATGATTATCTTGTGTGTTTTCCTGAAGACTAACAGCCAAGTCTACGGCGGGGTGATATAGTATGCTTTTTATGGTGAGCCCCCCCAGTCTGCATCCATATTCAGCAGAATAAAAGCTAACATATATGGGCTTACTTGACAGGTCATCAATGTAGCCCCATCACAGTGGTTCAGCAAGAAACGAGGCCTGGCCAACGGCATGATATACGCGGCCGGGGGGCTCGGCGGCGCCGTGATGAGTTTTGTCCTGGACGCCCTAATAAAAGGCCTGGGGATCCCCTGGGCGTTTCGTATCCAAGGGCTCGCCATGCTAGGAACAGGTCTACCGGCTGCGCATCTCCTCCGAACCCGGTATCCAATCCCGCCAACTAAGATGGTCGAATGGACTATGTTCCGAGACGCCAGGTTCATCGTCCTCTTTGCCGCGGGGGCAGTCACGACATTCCCACTATACGTGCCGCCGTTTTTTCTCCCGCTATATGCGGAGGCGCTGTCACTCTCTTCAGATGCCGGGGTCAGTCTGGTCGCCGGGTTCAATTTCGCGTCTGCGGTTGGTCGTTTGGGTTGTGGGTATGCTGGAGATGTGCTGGGGTCTGTTAATGCGCTGCTCCTGGCAGTGACGCTGAATGCGCTGACCATGTTGATTATCTGGCCGTTGTCGGATTCGCTGGGTCCGTTGATTCCATTTGTGATCCTGAATGGGATGGCGAATGGCGGGTTCTTTGCCATCATGCCGACGATTATCAGCAGTATTTTTGGCTCGGCTAGGCTTTCGGTTGCGATGGGTATGATTGTAACGGGCTGGTTTGGGGGGTACCTCTTGGTATGTTTCTTTTGCTGTTACTGACTTTTTTTTTTTTTTTTTTTGACTGACATTCTTGAACTAAAGGGCCCGCCAATCGCTGGGTATATTCTCGAAGCAACAGGGGACGAGTCCTCCATTAGAACCTACCGGCCAGCTATCTTCTTCGCCGGGGCAATGGCAGCAGCGTCAGTTATCTTGGTGGGAGCTATACGCTTACTGATAGACCGAGAGTTACGGAAGAAGGTTTGATATGAAGTAGACTGGGACCGTGCCCTAACTGCTGGTAGTTTGCCAGCAATAAAGTTGGCTACTAAAAACAAGAACTTGGAACATAGATAAAAGAATGCTTATTAGAATGGAAATACCAATAAGAAACCCCAGACCGATGGGTGAATAAACACACTTCCCATCGCAGCCACTCCGCTTCCACTGATCTTCATACACGCACATCAATCACTTTCGTCATAATGAATCATCTCTTTGCAGCTTCACTCCTCCATATTAATTAATTAATACACCAGCTAGTCCTGGCTCTTCAATTCAATACATCCAGACCTATATCAAATCAATCAATCTAATTATTTAATTCCCCATTTAATTTAATTTAATCAAACATGTGCGACGCACCCTTCATCCCCATCTTCCCCATCTGCTTCCAATGCGGCACAGACCAGAACCCCTGCCGGTGTAAAGTCATTGGCCCGACGATTGGTATGCGTCCTCTTCTACTGTTCTCTGTACTTGAACTGGGAATGTGGAAGGTGCTGATATGAAAAGGCTTTTTCGTGACCATTGTTGCGGCGATTGTATGTTATCCGGCCTCGATATTCTGTGGGTGCTGTTGTACGAAGACTGGGAAAGAGTGAGTTGCTACTGCATAACCCCCTTCTACAATATAGTGATGCTGATGAATTCAGTGTGCTGGCATATCCGGTCAAACTGAATGGGCAAGTGTCGGATTGTATACCGATATAGGACGCAATCATGTGAATAGACAGGCAGGTATTATTATACGCAATTACACTACCAACCTAGCAGTATATAAACAAGAGACATAAAAGTAGACCAGAAAATATAAACTAAGTATAGACGTGCGTAATAAGGTATCCAGATGAATCATTATTAACATGCGTATCCATCATGACTTGAACTTCTCCTTCAGTCGAGCCAGGAAACTCGATCGCTTCTTCTTCTTCTCTTCCTTTCCGGTCCCGGCTGCTCCGCCCGCACCACCTGCACCACCGACACCGCTAGTAGCGCCACCAACCCCAGCTGCTGCTCCTGCACCTGCAACTCCGGTGGCTGCAGCTCCAGCCGCAGGGACCTGTGAGGAATCTTTGGCACCCTCGGAAGCGCCAGTTGTCTGCTGTTGAGCAGCTTCCTCCCCGGGTGCTGTGGTCTTGGTGCCTGTGGGGGTAGTCGTCCGCGGTGACAGCTGCGCCGAACCTGGTTCAGCAGCGGAAGCCTTCGGGGCAGTATCTGTGGTAGCAGCGGTGGCAGTAGGCGCAGGCGTGCCTCTCGAGTTCTCGACGGGAACTCTCCGGTGAAGTTCTTCCTCCAGTTCCTTCTTCTCCTCGACGACCTCTCTGTTTGCTGCGGCTTCGGGGTCTCGGTGTGCCTTGGATATCGATTCCTTCACAACACCAGGGACGTCGTCTGCTGGGACTGTGTTGTCGGCGACTTGTCTCCTCTGGGATTCGAGCGGGACATTGCCAGCGAGCCCGGCGGTGGTGGATGTTGGCGCAGCCGACTGCACCGTGGGCCCGGCGTTGCCATATGCAGAAGTGTTGGCTCCACCTCCAATTGGGAGGCTCGATTCAGGAATCGTGTTGTTGGACACAGGAGGAACGGAGAATGGAGCCGCCAGCCGCGAGCTGTCAGCTCCCTCATATGCCTCTTGGCCTGTACGCGCAGTCGACTGTACCGTATTCGAATTGAATGTGCTCGAGTCGGGGACTTTCTCTCCTGGATTGAGATGGATCGGGTTTCCAATGCCGCTCGAGGCCGGGATGGGGTTCACGGAATATTCAGAGTAAGGAGACTCCGCGGGAAATCCTCCGGGGACATGACCCCCTTGCTCAAGAGGAACGTCCTTGTCTAGCCCCGCTGTCGTCGATCCAGGAAGCCTTCCGGATTCCTTGGAGACACCACCGGCTAAGCCGGCAGTTGTGGAGGTTGGGGTAACGCCAGAGAGAGCAGCCATGTCTTGGGGGTCACCGCTATGTAGGGCTGAAACGGAGTCTGTTTGAAGCTGGTCGGGATAGAGGACGTTGTTAACGTTGCTGCTGCCGTCGTCCTCCTCAGGTAATCGGTTATCAGTGGTCCAGATGCCGTCAACGACAAACTATGAGCAAAGAAAGACACACGTCAGTGGTACGAAAATGCTTTCCCGGTGCGAATCTTATAGTTTTGTAAAGAGGGGGTGCAAAGACTGGTAAGCGCTAAGCCCATGACGTCAACGGACGTCCCCATCGTCATCACTGATGGCACAATCAATGCACAGTGAAGACCAACGTGCTTATCTGCGCAGGTTGGCCCGGGTGGATTAGGCGGAAGCCTCGAGAAAGGCAGGTTACAAGCCCAGCTGGCGGGGGCAGTCTTGTGTGAGGCTGTGGTCGAGAACCTAATTGATGACATACCTTGTAGTGCACTTTGTCGCCTGTCACCGGAATGTGGACTTCCTTCTCGAAAACGTCGCCCTTCTGGTCCAACTGGACTGTCCTGCCCCAGTCATCGAATGTTCCTGTGACAAACACCTCTTTCGCATTGTACGGCCTGGAGTTGGAATGCGAGGAACCAGGGTCAGCGATCCATGGCAGTCGATTCGGTTGGGTTGGACTGGACACTGCGGGGAGGAGGCAAGTTAATTGGCTTGGACTTGGAGTCACTCACCACTGAAACGTGTAGCTCGCCATTTTTTCAGCTCTAGAGGGCTCCGGTGCGTAGCGGATGAGGAGGAGGGCGGGAAATTTTGGGTTAGCCGGGAAGGGGTCCAAGACCAGCAGCAGTAAGCAGGAAAACAGCAGGAGAATGCTCCGGGAGAATCGAATGGTTTGCCCGCACTGATAAAGCGAGGGATCCGAGGAGGCTGGGGTTTTCAGTTGCGGTGCAGGCAGTGAGAGAGAGCTCTGGGCCCAAGCGGGGGGTGGCGGTCGGACGCAGCGTTCGTGCGGAGGACCTGGCAGCAGGCACGAGCTCTCGCTGGTCGAGAATCAACTCGACAGGCGACAGCTGGTCAGCAAGAGCTACTGCAGTTCCTACGCAAGATCTTCGCCACTATTTCTCTGGACAGGATGGTTGTTGCTCCAAGTAGCGGTGGGATAGTCTGACACCATCGAGTCTAGACTGGATCGAGACCCTCAGCAAAGACAGCTAGCTTGTATACTGAAATGTCTAGTTTTACTAAGTCTCTCAACGCTACTCTGGCATTCATATGCACTTAGATTAAGCTTCAGGAAAGTATAAAAATATATTTACCACGTCTTTTGTTACCACGTCTTTTGTTACCACGTCTTTTGTTACCACGCCTTTTACATGTGTCGACTCTTCCACGCTGGAAGTATGCGGAGGTGTCCACGAGCACGGATCCATGCGGATTGCTTCTTCTCCCAAAGTTCCAAGGGAACTTGGTTCGGAGGGATAGCCTGACTTTCTCCATCCACGGTTCAAGCTGACCCTGCCGATGAATTGAGTTATCATGTGCAGGCTATGGTAGACGTTGTTTACATCATGAAGACGAGGAAGACGTCAGCGTTGCAGCGATGATCTCAATGCGTGCTCTTCGAGGCGGAAGGGGTAAGACTGCCTGGTCGCTTTTCCTCCTGACTCAGAATAATTTGCACAAGGTTCTTGAAGATGATGTCCCATTAATGAGCCAGGGCAGTGGCGCAGTCTGGACCCGAGCGAGTCGGACAGTCATCACGGGCTTCTAGAAAACGTCTGGAAGACGTTTCGATAACCACCGAAGCTTCCACACAGCCACTTAACCCAGTAGCTTCAACGTTTCACCTGCATCTAAACTCCTATTCTTCTTCTCTTCTCGGTTTAAGGGGTCGCCGTTTGCCGATGCCAATTTGCCGGCGACGCATGCTCCTTTTTCTGTCCAACTATCGAGCTTCCCATCCAGCTATTGAGCACTAGTAAGCTGCGAGCGGGGGGCCAGCAGTTGACGTCGATCTGCACGCGTTTGAGAGAAGGCATCTGGAAAGACGAGTTAGCAAACAACAGGAAGAAACCCTCGACATAGTAATTCTTCAATACCTCTTCGATGCATCAATAATAGAAACAATGAATTTATCTGTAGCCGAGCACAAAGTAGAAGTAGAGAGAGTTATGCAGGTTGAGGTTCGAGAGAGCTGCAGAAAGCTTCCCGGTGCTCCCCCGCCTTTTCGGGCATCTTCCCCTCCTCTCTTCATTCATACTTATTCTTAGCTTTCCCTTTTATCCTCCGTATCACTTGGGCCATCTGAATCATCCGTCTTTGAAGTGCCTTCGTTCCGCTGTTTTCCTTCGCCTGTCTTGTTTCTCTGGCCAGAACAGCGTCCATCTCACAACACCAAACCCGGTTTCAAACACACGAAAGCTTATTCGGCTACATTGATTTCTGTACGGAAATCCTCCACGCGACTTCGGGGATCAGACAGCTGTCCTGGAATATACAGAGGCAAGGATCTACCTGGTGTCCCTCCATCTTGTAGGTGCCCGCATCCATCCTCTGCGTTGCCCCTCGTTGACATCTAAAAGGTGACAGGAAACGGAAAAGCCAACAGAAAAAGAAAGGAAATTAGCAAAGTGAGTAAGAAAGAAGTTTCGAGCTTTCTTTGATGCAGCCTTCCTTTTGCTGTTTTCCTTTCTTTTCTTTTTATTTTTTTCTTTTTTTTTTTTTTACCCTTCAGCTGTTGGTCTCTGGGACCGTGACCAGCGGCCGGGCGCCTTTGACTGGGAGCGCCTCGTTGCTTCGTTGGGCGAGAGCTCCATTCAAGAGCTTCAAACCTTGGTCCGATGTCTCTCGAACCTCTCCAATTCGCACTCAATCTTCCCGATACCCACCAAGCTCTGCCAAAGTCAAGTTGTTACCAGCCAATTTCCTCCCAAAGCTTTGTCTTAACTTTGGCGGTTTCTCTACCCGCCGCCGCCCCTCCTCCCACTTTCTGCGCAGATCCTCTTCGATCCCTGTGCTCTTGTGCATACATATCCATCCTCTTCCTTTTTTCCTTCCCACGCACCTACTCAGTTTTAACCTCCTGCATCATCGTCGCATGAACTCGTTTTTCGATAACTCCGCCGTTTGTTAATATATGCAGCTTGCCTCTGACCTTTTCAGTTTTCTTTGTTCCGCCCCCCCCCTCACAGCGGCTCAACTCCCTAGCTCGCACCCCGCGCTTCACTGAAACCGAAAGATTTCAGCCGACAACATGTCGAATAGCTCGTTCCCGGGTACCAACCCTTTTCTAAAAGTGGCCACCAAAGATGAGAACAAGCCCTCGGCGTTCAACAAAATCGCAGAAGACGAAGAGTATGAGGTGACGTCACCAACCGACTCAACGTTCAAAACCAGCAAGATCGCTGCCAGCAACTCGTCCGGCGGAAATAATCCTCTCGAGACTGGTCGGGCTGGTGAATCGGGCGAGGGAATACGTTTTGGAAGGGATCCGTTTGGTGGTGGCCTCGGTGGCCAGGAAGGCCAGGATGAATCTGGACTACCAGAGGACTTCCGCCCAACCGGTGGGCCCAGCCATGGCTTTCCCAACAATTACGCCCTAGGTCGCCGAACATCTGTATCTGCTGAATCTCTGAACCCTACATCCGCTGGCTCAGATAGCTGGACCCCGCCGCACCATCCAAAGTCGGAGGAACAGGTCGGCCGCCTGAAGACAGCCGTCAGCAACAACTTCCTCTTTTCCCATTTGGACGACGACCAGTCTCGGACTGTGCTAGATGCCCTAGTTGAGAAGCCCATCCCAGCAAAGGATATCAAGGTCATCTCCCAGGGCGATGCTGGTGACTTTTTCTACATCGTTGAAGATGGCCATTTTGATGTTTACATCAACCCCTCTGGCTCTGTGCAATCGGGCCCAGATGGAATGGGTAACAAAGTCGGCACAATTGGACCTGGTGGCTCATTTGGAGAACTGGCTCTCATGTACAACGCACCTCGAGCAGCAACAATTGTATCGGCCGACTCAAAAAGCACTCTCTGGGCTCTAGATCGCATTACCTTCCGGCGCATCCTCATGGACTCGGCATTCCAGCGACGACGCATGTACGAGGCTTTCTTGGAAGAAGTTCCGCTCCTCTCGTCGCTCAAGCACTATGAGCGTGCGAAGATCGCTGACGCGCTCGACACACTCAAATATCCAGCAGGTTCACGTATTATTAATGAGGGTGACCCAGGCGATGCCTTTTTCCTCCTTGAGTCTGGCGAGGCTGATGCTTTCATGGAAGGCGTGGAAGAACCGGCCAAGTCATACAAAAGGGGAGATTACTTTGGTGAACTCGCCCTATTGGACGACAAGCCTCGAGCAGCCAGTGTTGTCGCCCGAACTGAGGTCAAAGTTGCCAGACTCGGCCGGGATGGGTTCAAGCGGCTGTTGGGCCCAGTGGAGAATATCATGAGAAGGACGGAGTACACATCGAGACCCTCTACAGCACAATAAGAGCGGCTGAACAACCGCTAATTAAATGTTTGCTTTTTTTTTTACAACGAAATATCATCATTGGGTTCAATATGTTATTCTTGCTCGTTTTTGTTCTATATCAAAGGGTTCCATATGTAAAGGAGTGTGTTTTCGATTGCGAAAGAGGTTAGAAAACTCCCGATTTCTCCGGCGAATGATTGGTCTTGCTATGCACGGATATCTCATCTCTGTCCTTTGTTGTCCTATCTTGCTGATTCCAAACCACCCCTTTCCCAAGCGTTCCTTCTCTCCATAGAGATACTCCTGCATCCTGCTCTTCAGTAACGGGGCTCCGCTCCGTGTCCCTAGCTAGGATCGCCACGCTTTTGGAAACCAACCACACCGCTGCGTTGATTATAGCGCAGACACTAGGTTGGGTTGGGTGGTCGTTGGGACGCTTCACTTCCTACCTGCTTTTTTGTCTGTCCAATAGGCCTTGCTTGGTGTTAATATGTAACATGAGAATAGTTCCTCCTTTTGATATAGTTACCACCCGAGTCCTCAGTCGCCGCTAATGTATCACGCGGCAAGTAGAAGTCATCTCGCAACTACCAAATCACTCCTCAACACCCACTTCTCTCCACCCGTAACCTCCTTCCCCTCATGCAGCATACACCGGTCCCCATGCCGATGCAACAGTGCCATTCCCATCTCGGGCGCGACTGAGATCGGCTCTGGGTTACGATTGGCGCGCGTTGGTTCTGGGTAGAAGACTGTTTCGCCGCCTGTGCAGGAGGATAGGTAGATTAGGAGCGTCCATGTGGTGCGCGCGGGCTTGGGCGGTGTTGAGGGCGAGAGGAAGGAGAGTGTGTTGGAGTCGTCGTCTACGTACAGATCCAGGTTAGATCATGGTGCCATTTCGATTAATGACTACGGGCTCTTTTACTTGTATTGCGAATTGGATTGAAATGGATGTGGGTGGTAGCTCCGGGAATGAGAACGGGAAAGTGAAAGTAAACAACTTACAATGCTGCGCAAAGAACTGGCCGGGGGAATATCGATAGATACGAATATTCGCATTCAAGCCGAGCGGTTCGCCGCCCCAGACTTCCTTCATTGTCCTCTCTCCTGCGCCGGGACTCCCACCTTCCCCTTCTCCCTCTTCGGTGAGATTAGTGGGGTCGGTTACAAGCTCCTGCAGTGCCGTCCCGCGCCAGAGATTCTCAGCGAACGCCCCATCCTGGATCTGGAACCGGTCGTTGACGCGGACGGCGTCGCCCTTTTTCGGCTTACCGGGAGTTGTTATTAGGGGGAGCGAGGAGAGGAATGAGACGTATGTCTTGCATAGCGAGGCAGGAAGGAAGTTGCGGATTAGGTAGATCTGGTCCGGGAGGAGCGGGTCGAGGTACAGGTCCGATGAGGGGATCAGTGGGCGGAGAGGAGGCCAGTTCGGGGGTTGCTGTTGTGGTTGGGAGGGTTGGCGGGCGGGTTCCTTTTTGGATGGCTTTGGTTTTGGCATACTGCTATTGTATTATTTTCGGAGTAGCAGTGGAAGTGTTTAGGGAAGTGTTTAGGAAAGTGTTACTGAAGTGTTATTGAAGTGTTATATGCTGTAACTACAGTTCTCTCGAGCCCGAGGAGTGGGATTACGTAAATACGGCAGAAAATCCCAGCACGGAACTTCATTTGTCCGGCAGACCGTCTGGCCGATCCAATTTGCATTTTCCCCTTCACCGCCCTTCTCCCTCCCAGTCCCGACTCTGGAAACCGTCGACAGTCCGCTCGAGAACTTCTTTCAGGCCAACCAGCAATCCCAGCCGCCCTCCCCCGGTCATGTCGTCGTCGCAGACCATGACAGCGCCAGCGGTGGGCCATCATCCTTCAGAGGCTGGTCCGGGCATGTCGTCTTTGTACGACTATACCCGTTCTCAGCACTCGCCAGAGAACGACCAACTTTCGTCCCCGCCCACGGGTACCAGCGACTCCGCAATCCGCAATCTGCACGATTCTGCCCCCGACCACTCCCCGTCCTCCCCCAATGGCCTACATTCCCTGTCCGGCATGGTCACAGTCAAGTCCGAGTCTGAAGACCAGGCTTCCCATGCCTTTTCTAATGGTCAGGACTCGCAGTCGGATTTCCGCCGTCAATCCGCCGCCAGCGCCCTATTAGCGCAGCTCCTTGGCGGCCAGCAAACGCAAATGGAGGACTCGAATCAGACGTTAGAGGGTCCCGGATTAATAGGCGGGCAAGATAATGAACAGAAACATGTATTTGGAGATGCGTCGCATGAAGATTGGGCAACACATCAAATGGACGACGTTCCGCCCTCGGGGGCGGAACCGACCAACGGAGATCAAAGTCAACACTCAGAGGCCCAACATCACGAAGACATGTCATTTCAACATTCTGAACTGCCCTTTTCAACGACTGACCAAAATGCGAACATTATGGCCAAGTCCGGCGACTCTATCGAAGGCCTGACCGACCCCTTGCTGTTCTCGAAAACGAGCCTCGACCATCCCGTACTTTTTCCTCCGATAGATTTTGGACCAGCTCCGGAAACGCCAATGGAGGGTTTGCAGCAGAACGATATGCTAAATTCACCCTATTTTCCCCAGAGTGCGGACTTATCAGCTTTGGGATACACCGAGGGAGCTTTGCATGATGGGAACGGCTCGGTAGCAGGATCTGAGCCAAGGATCCAAGCTTTTGCCAAACTCGAATTCGATGACGGGCATTTCTACTGCAACACATATTCTTTTATTCTAGGGCGAGATGTACGAGCTGCACGAGCGGCGCATCAACGCGAATTTCAGGCCCGGCAAGTGACGAGGCATTCGCGGCCGAAAAGTTCGAGTGGCGGAAACGCATCACATACGCCCGTACGAGCAAAGCCTGAAGGGAGTGGGGTTCTTGGAAGTGTTGTCAGTGACCGCGGTGGAATCATGGGCGTTGATCCTGATCTTCCTGGACATATGCAATCACATATCAGTCGACGCTCATCGGCTTCTTCACATGGCGAGGCCGGCGGTCTTTTACATGCGACCCCCGCTCAGCTTCAAACCACTACTGACTACAATGCCCTTGCTATGGAATCATTACAAGAAGGCGGTGGAGATGCCAAACCTGTTGACGCTCTTGCCCTCCTTCCTTCGCCAGACTCGTGCCCAACCATCCCGATACATCCTCCCGCCACAACCGATGGTAGCGTTGCTGGTCATCGCGGTATTTCGCGAAAACATGTCAAAATTTCATATAACTTTGACAAGAACCTGTTTGAAATGGAGGTATTAGGAAGAAACGGTGCTTTTATCGGTGCTGATTGGCTCTCCCCGAGCCAGATCAGACCGCTTCATAGCGGCGATTATATTCAAATCGGAGGGGTCCGCATCCGATTCTTGCTTCCAGATGTGCCGATTGGAGAGACAGGTGCCGATATAGAGGAAGAACAGTTTGCTCCAGAGTCTCAAGAAAACGCCGAGGCTTCTGGTATGGCTGATAATGAAGACGACCTTGAAAAGGACGGCTCAAAGTCAACGAAGATTGTTTTGAAGACCAAGGAAACAGAAGCAGCGCAATCTATCGAAGGCGATGGTCAGCAGCCAGCCCGGCGTCGCGGTCCTGGACGACCCCCCAAAGATGGGATCATGTCAAAACGGGAACGAGCCGAGTTGGCGCGGGAACAGAAATTGGCTGCCAGGCGCGAGGCAAACGGAGGCGTTACACCCCCACCACAAAGCAAACCGAAGGCAGGAAAGACAATGACCACACCTGGAGGTCCAGTGCCCAAGGAATCTGTGGAGGGCGAATCGCCCAGTTCAAAGCCAGAGAAACGGAAGTATACGAAAAGGAAGAAGGACGGGACTACGATGGACATCCCTCTGCCTTCAACAGAGGGTGGGCAGTTTCCCCAGGAACAACAGCCCCAAGAATACGTCAAGCCTCCGCCTGTCAAGAAGCGCAAGCCTTCTCGCTCACCTTCCCCCAATTATCCACCAGAGTCTGCGTATACGCCTGAAGACCTGGCTAAACCGCCGTATAACTATGCGGTTCTCATCTTTGATGCTCTCACCGAAGCCACCACGCCAATGACGCTGAAGCAGATCTACCGGGCGTTGAAGCTTAAATACCCTTACTTCCGCTTCAAATGTGAGACCGAGGGCTGGACATCTAGTGTGCGGCATAATCTCAACGGCAACAGTCACCTCTTCATGCATGCAGAGCGAGATGGCAAAGGATGGTCATGGCAACTACGGCCAGGTGCTTCCGTCGAAAAGGAGAAGAAAAGACGTCCGTCACCTCCTCCTCCCCCACCCGCCCAACCTCACCCTCCTCCGTCTGTGACTCCTCAATACATGCCACCCATGCCAAACTCATACCAAAACCAACCGAATGGTCAAAATGGTATGGCCAATCCGCACTTCCAATTCTCATCGATGCCAGCAAACCCATACCCTCCGCCGGCAGCAGCGCCCGCGCCCGCGCCCGCTCCAGCTCCTACTCCCGCCCCTCCGCCTGCTTCTGCTCCTACCCCTGCTCCTCCTCAACACGCAACTCCGTATCCGCCTCCTGCACAGCCTGCGGCCTCCTCTCCCTTCCCAATACCCAGTCCAATCAAAAACAACCTCCCAGCTGCGTTTGCACAAACAACACCAACTACATATACCTCACCTTACGCCTCCGATCCTCCACCGCAGCTTCTCCAGTACCAACAATCCCAGCAGGCTCAACCACAGCCGCAACCACAACAGCAACAGCAACACATGCAGCCGCCGCCTCCACCACAGCATCAATCACCATATCCACCCCCGAGCACCCAGTCACATCCACCAAACAACAGCCAACCCCAGAATTACCCTTCAAATTCGGGTCCTCCACCACAACATCATCAACCTCAACACCAACCGCAGCATCAACCGCAGCATCAGCCTCAGCCTCACCACCAACCCAACCAACAGCAGCCACAGCAAGCCTACAACATGGGAGGCCAGAACTCAGGGCCGGTACCTATGGACACGTCTTCCGACGAGGCTTTCTTCAACGAGCGTGCTAACAAAGCCATTGATGACTTTGAAGCGGTGCTGCTGGAAGACTACGAAGACAAAGATTATATCAAGGGTGTTCTAAAGAGTGCACGTGCTCGGGCCTTGGGGAGTGCAACAGAGAGTTCGTTCCCAGGTGGTGAGCCGCCTGATGAAGCGGTTCTTCTCGATGCGCTGAGAAGTATGATCCAGGGGTTGAGGGGAGAGTAAGACCATCACATTTTGGTGGCTTTTTCCTCAGTTGTTTATACGCAGATGCATGATGTTCCGGTTTGGCAATGCTTGGAAGCTGGGATTTGAACTACGATTACGACCTTACGTTTACGAATCTACTATTTGGAAGACTTCTTTAAATAATCGGCTGGTGTTGTTGAAGACTGGGGGATGGTGACGAGTTGACTTGGTGTGACAGTTCCCTCTCCCGATTTTCCTTGTTTTACTCTCACCTTTTACATTTATCTTCCCCCCGTCACTTATGTTGGCGTTGCCCTTTTTATGATATCCACTTTGTTATGAACCGCCATTCATGTAGTTACGACCGAAAGGAGAATTACACCATCGGATGAATAATAGATGGATCTCCGCGGTGACTTTTCGGGAAAAGGATCGGAAAAATGGGTTGGAGTTAAGTTGTATAGACAAAATATTGACAAAATTTATTATTGAATTATCCATTCCAAGTCTCCGTAGTTCCCTGCTCATATTCTTCACCTTCCGGCGCTACTACTACTCGATCCCCTCAATTATGGTTTTCACTGCGTACCTTCAGCTCCTTGAAACACCCGCCGCGTATGACACGCACGGTGCACTGCATGATATCAGGGAGATTTCCTTCCATTTCGACCACGGCGTTCATGTCGTTAATCAATATAAATCTGCCAAGTATGCAGGTCGTACGCCATATATTGAGGGACGTTAATTATGACATCTCAAACTCGCCGCTTCATCGCTCATCGATGGTGTGGATGGATATATATATGTAAGCAGGACCTGCATATGCCCGTGCAAGGGGAACAAAACTAGGAAATGGATAACTCGAGACTCGAGAGACAGCTAACACGTGATCCCCGGAAAGGCAAAGGAGGAAGGGACTCGTGGATGGAGTCTGCGTGCAATTTCCCGATAATAATAATAATAATGCATCTCGGAAGATGAACGGATTAGAGATGCATCCGAGGAGGGGAGGGGATGCTTTTTCGTCTTTCCCTCACTAGGTAAGTAGTAGATAGACTACTGTGCAAGTGTCCAAGGCCTGTCGGGTAACCATGCTCAAACGCCTAGGGAACATTCGGATGGATGCATGGAGGGGCTAGGGAAGGGCAGCAAAGCAAAGCGGCATTTTCAAGCAGGTGATGCGCATAGCGCTTGTTACTGGATTGACCGTTTAACAGACCTACGACATGAGGAGTATATTATAAATTACTATTAGTATTCAGAAGTGATAGGTGTATTTCAGGGCTGTCGATGTTGTCACTGGATGAGATCATGAGGGTTATGCCTGGGCCTGACAGAGAGTGAGACTGTCTGTAACAAGTCGGGAATACTCTGCTATACTCCATCCAGCGATATGCATCGGGCAGCGAACTCCCCCTCCTTGTTCTCCGTCCCCCACTTCGTCTGCTTCGTCTTCTTCTTCCGGTCGGATTAAACAGGAAGAGAATTGGAAGAATCTGGAATAATATGAATAATGATGATACCCGT
This sequence comes from Aspergillus puulaauensis, assembly GCF_016861865.1. Classification (NCBI taxonomy): domain Eukaryota; kingdom Fungi; phylum Ascomycota; class Eurotiomycetes; order Eurotiales; family Aspergillaceae; genus Aspergillus; species Aspergillus puulaauensis. The sequence goes on from NC_054859.1 coordinate 2,176,831, forward strand.
GCACTAACTAGTAATAGGCAACGACGGAGTTACGGAGGACTTATTACTGGAATTCAGTCCATGCGAGCGTGATTGGATGCTGCAGCTGCAGCTGTGAGTCAGATGGATGGAGATTCAAGGTTGGAACTTGGACAGCCGAGTGAGAGTACGAGTCTGACCGAAACCCTGGCCGAGGATAGCCATCTTCGTTGTTGACGAGGCAGAAGTTGAGCAACTGTGACATCGTTCTTAGTTCTACTCTTTCTCTACTACGGTGTCTGTCTCGGCTATGCTGGAATGAGGCTGTTCGCCACCACCACCACAGGCCTGCAGTTCAGATTTAAATGGTGTCATGACTGGTGCGCCGCCCTGATATCATGCCAGGATAGCTCAGGCACTGATTTGACGATGTTGGCTCGCCACTTCAATTTAGATTGAAGACTGAAGACTCAAATTCTTCACAAGATTATTAATGCCCTGACGTATCTTGTCCCAATGCGGAATAGATTAAAGGCTCGCACGGCTGCTGTTCACACGGGTGCACGTCCCAGTCAGTCCCAGTCAGTCCCACAGTCCCGACCCCCAGCGTCTCTTCCAGTCTTCCTCCTTCATGCCGGCCTGTTTCTCCACCATCTGATTGGGTGCATTGGAATTATTGTCCAGGCAGTGTCAGGACTCAGTGAGACTCGTGTTGGGACCCGTTGCACCTCATTTGCCAGGCGCCCGTCTTCAGAATTCAGACTGCCCAGCTGTTCTATTCTTGTTCTCTTTGGGCGAGTTTCAAGCTCCTGATTTATAATTATTGCTGGACGGATAGTCTGGGGCATTCCCCCCCCATTATAATTGAAGATTAATTTTCGTTATTTTTTTTTTTTTTTTTTTTTTTTTTGATTAAATTTTCCCGCGTCGAGTCACTGCACTGTCTCAGGGGGGCGATGGAGACAGACCGTGACCGACTCGGGACTCGACTACAGGCGACTAACCCCAGTCAGGGCGCGACCCCTAACATTAGTCACCCCATTAAGTCAATCCAAGTCACTCTGGGCGACGGCCGGGGACTTCTGTAATTTTTCTGGCGTTTCTGGCGTTCCTCGTGAGGAAGCGATGGAGCCTGTGTGCTGTTAACTTGGCCAGTCTGGCCAGCGCCAGCGGTCGTAGTGGGAGTGGGAAGCCCCATCCGTTTCCACGGTTGGCTGTGTTCTGGCCGTTGCGAAGAATCTCCCAACAGCCCCGTCGATCAGGATTCAGGAATTTTCTACGGTGTGCTCAACTCCTTTTCCTGGGCGCCATGATCCCACGATCTGGTAACGAGGGCTTCGCTTGATTAATTAACTTGAAATTGATGATGAATTTCGGGACTTGCTGCCTCCTGAGGACCAGCCCGTATTAGATTACAGTATCGTTACCGCAGGCATTCAGTGCATGCTCCAGAGTAGAAACAGTTTCGTAATCCGTTCCCTTTTCTTTCCGGTGGCCGGCGATAAAAATAAAATTTGCTAGCTGCGGATGACACTTGAGTTTTACCAAAATTACCAATACCACGCAGTTTACCAGCTTTACCGCCGTGACCACACCAGTTCCGCTGGTCAGCCTCCACAACACCACCGCTGGTCTCTGCGCTCCCGGTGATCTTGACGCTCTCCTTCTCTTCTCTTTCCTTTCTCTCTCTCTCCGTGTCTCCCTCCTCCATCCCCCTCTTCTCTCTATCCTTTTCTCTCTTGTGAAACCCTCTCTCCTCCTACCTTTCGCCCTGTTTGTTCGCTTTGCTCTTGCTCCCCTCGACTTTGTCTTGCAACGAGCTTTTCACTAAGTGTCGTTGTTACTGTGGACTACCGGCCGGCAATTTGACGCGAGACAATCTTGTTTTTCCCGTGAAGGAATCCAACGTTTACTCGCCCTCTCACCCCAAAACCCGCGTCCACGATCCTCTCTGTCCTCCTTGCAATTGCTCTGGCAATTAAGACCTCGCTTCTGGTACTTTAAAAAAAAAGTTCGCCCGTGTCCGCCTTTCGCCTCCCGTAACTATACCGGCACGCCTCAGAGACCAGACTCGCCACAGAGAAGGAACAACCCCGGAAAACGCCAGTTGCGACCGCTCATTTCGCTCTCTTTGTGTTTCCTTTCCGCTTGTGTTTCCAAATTGTGTTGTTGATTTGTCGCCTGATGTTTTTCAATTAAGAGACATCTACTGCACATAATACTGAGCCGCGGCTCGTTGAGCAACGCTCTTCCTCCCCCAGATCAGGGTGTGGCGGACGTGTAGACGGTTCGTATCTTGATTTTTTTACTTCTCGAACATTGTGAAGACAACTTTGGAATCGGCTTGCTGACTTTGGCTGTCCTTTTCTGCGGTTTAGCATTCACAAACCGTCTACCGCCCCGTCCCTGGACTGGTTTCCTCTCCTCTTCTCTTCGCTATGCCATCTTTCTACAACACTGGCCTTCCGGCCTTTCCCCTTACCCCCCCTCATATCACCGGTGCCGGCAGGATGGAGAACGAGCCCCCGTTCTACGTCCTTGGTCACTCGGCCGCCTTCCCGCCCCGTTACTCCCAGAACGGCTGTGAATTCATCGAACAATACTCCCAGCAGTCATCTTGCTACGGCAAGCCCCCGATGAACCACCAACAGCCAATGCCTTCGATGCGTACAGGGAGAGACATGACCGCGTTAAGTCAACCCATGTTCGGTCCCATGCACGCTGCCAATGTACTGCCCCCAATCCGCAACAACGTCCAGTTGCCCCCGATGGACCGTGCCGTTCCTCCGCAGTATCGCCGAAAAGAGCCGATCGCCCAACCCGAGCAGCCCCGAAAAGAAGAGAAGGCTACCGGAGGCGTTGCCGCTTACCTAGACTATGAGATGGAACAGATGGCCGACTTCGTGGCTGAGATGGCCCAGGGAATGTATGAGTTGTACATCACCAGAATCAACCTATCTGATATTGACTTCGCGCGAAGCGTCTACCCAGGATCATCTGTGCCCCCGCAGTTCCGGAAATACGTTCTTCAAATTCTGTCGTCGACTCGTCTCCCAAGCGCTACCATCCTCTTGGGTCTTTACTACCTCTCTTGTCGGATGCGTATGCTTTCTTCCGCCAAGGTTTACACCGCCGGCAGTGGCCAGGTTTACCGCATGCTTACGGTCGCTTTGCTTCTGGGAAGCAAGTTCTTGGATGATAACACTTTCCAGAACAAATCCTGGGCCGAAGTTAGCAATATTCCTGTGAGTGAGTTGAACTCCATGGAGCTCGAATGGCTCTTTGCCTTCGAATGGAAGATCCACGATCGCATCTATGACAAACAGGATGGGTTCAAGTCGTGGCGCTCTCACTGGGAGAAGTGGTGTACCAAGTCTTCCCTCAAAACTCAAGAGCCTCGACACACCCTCGCTCCGATTAACACCAACATCTCTCGAAGCAACCGGGTTTCGAAGCCTCTTCTCTCTCCTGAAGGTCCAATTCCTCCGCAGTACCAGCGGAGCACACAGTACGAAAACTCTTGGCTCAACCCAGCAGCTTCAGAGTATTCGCCGCCTTCTGCCCCTCACAGCGGCCCGACCACTCCGGACTACTACTCCGTGGGCCCGTGGGCGTACTCGAACCCTCCACCACCATACTCGAGCACCTGGATGCCTCAGCAACAGTATCTACCACCGCCGCGATCACAGCCGCCATCCTACCACCACACTCCGTCTTACGGGTTCCCCTACCCGCACGGTGGTTGGGCAACCGGCCATGGCTCATCGTGTGGTTGCCCATATTGCGCTAAGAGCATGGAACACTACATGTGCGCCAATCTAGTCGGCTCGATGCAACCCATCCTCGCGGCTTGATCGCCGCTTGACCAACGTTACGCTGCATACGTCAATTTGCTGTTGTCCGCTTTTTTTTTTCTCATGTTCTATTTAGAATCTGCCCTCCTTTCGACTTCTTTTTTTTTTCTGATACCGTTCGATGATACCGCATTACCCTTTTTAGTTCCATTTGCGATGACATTCCGGCCTCTTCGGTTTCGGTTACATGTTGAAAAAGTACCCTGGTTATCTGTCTCTTGGTCCGCCCGAACGAAAAATCGAAAATCAGAAAAAAGTGTCAAGCAGCGCTTTAGAACGACTATCAACCATACCTTCTGTTCTAAGCCCATGCATGCATTTACGATCTGACACCTTTTTCCGCTTATATCCCATTTGATACTTTTTTTCGTTTTTTGAAAGATCTCGTCAAGCCAAAAAAAAAGTACCGAGATCCCCCAGGGGCTTCTCTTGGTCTTGGAGTTGAGAAGTCACGATAATCATGATTTTCATTCATCCCTTGTTCTCTGCTAATGCCCCTGTTTACTTTCCGATCTTGATCTGCGCTTCTTATTTTCGTTCCAATTTTTTCTTTCTTCCTATCTCTGGATTTGGGCATTTCACTGGCAGATGTTACTCATAGATCGATTCACTTCCCTATTATAAACTCCATTCCCCATTTGCCCGGCGTTGCTTTTCCTCTCATTTTTGCGCTTTGCATTGCCGTATCGTCTTTCGGTTGGCTGATATCCCCTTTCTTTCTACTCTCAACCGATCGTGATTACGCTTTAACGCTGCATATGCTCCAAACCTTCCACGTTCAATTTCTTCTGGGATTTGGGCAGATCGGAGACGGAGACCTTTCTTGGTGGTACTCTTTTCAATTCGTTTCGTATTTTTTTCTTCTCGACGACCCTTGATGCACGTTTTGTCATATTGGTTTATCTTCCGACAACCACAAAAAAAGTGATACTCCCCTATTCCCGGCTGCTCTGCAATATTCCCCTGTTTCTGTATTTCTCTTCTCGACAGTGATTTCATTCACCATGTTGTCTTTTTTTTTTTTTTTTCTTTTTCATCTTGTTCCCAATTCCGTGCCGAATTGGGATGTAAGTTAACTACAACCTTGACCGAATTAAGATGATGGGGAATCTGAAATCCTCAGACCCCGCGGATTCCACTCTCAAATTTCTTGAAGAACGTATAATAAATAATATTACACCCATTTATTTTATGTCTCGGTGTCCACGTAGGTCCAAGGCTGTCCAGCCTACTATCAAAACGACTTACAAGTTATGTCTCTAGATCTTCGTCCCCAGTGTTTGGTATCATCTACATCTACCATATCCATTTATCAAGTTTACCTCGCAAAGAAGAGTAAGAATATTGAATAGCAGGGTATCCTATACATCGTATCGTCTAGTCATGGTAGGTATAGTAGGTAACTATAGTAATCAAATCAATAAATGCTCCCTTGAATACTTTGGTCTTCTTTTCGCGCTTCCTCGATGCTCGTTTCGGGTTCGAGTTCGGTTTCATTCCTGCGTTCTGTTTTGCGGTCGTTCTCGGTTTCCTTTTCCGACTTGTCCTGGTCTTGGATTGAAGTTTGTTCGCTGGACTGTTGCTGTTTTGTATGCTCTGGTGAGCTGTCGGTCTCGTCGGTGTCTGGGATAGTGTGGGTGGATTTCTTAGGTGTTGATGCATCCTGGGGGTGGGGTTGGATTTGCGGCTGCGGTTGATTTTGCGTATGCCGATGATGCGAGGACCTTGTTCGTCGGAGTTTGGGCGTCTGTCGCCCGCTCCCTTCGTCGTCGCCGTCATTGTCGAGGTCATGGGATGCACGCGGATTATGCCGCTTGAGGCCGGCGCGAGGGAGTTCAGGCTGCTGCTGCTGCTGCTTGTTTTCGGAATCATGGATGTGGTGCCGGTGGTGGTGATGATGATTGTCGTGCTCGTCTTCTGAGGCCGCGACGCTGTTAGCGCCGCTGAGGGTTCCGCCGCCGTCGCGGCCGACGAGGTGGATGAGGTTGTAGTTTAGGTGTGGTGCGTGGAGGAGGTGGTCTTCGCCGCTGTCGCGGTGGGTGAAGTTGGGACGTTTAGGGAATAATGGGCTTTTAATGGGTTTGGGAGAGAGGGAGGGGTGGTAATGCGGTTTTGAAGGAAGGGGTTTTAACGGCATTTCGTCGCCCAAGCGGTCGCCGATGGCAGGTTCCGGTGCTGTTATTGTTCGTCCTTCATTCACGGTATTGGTGGTTTCCTGGCTGGTGTCCTGGGTTGAGCTGTGGTTGTGTTGGCTCTCTTGTTCTTTGCGTTGATCGCCGTGTGCTCGAGATGACCGCTGGGAGCCTTTTCTGTAAACGCCGTGACTGCATCCATCGGGGCATCCACCCCATTTGCGCCGTATTGGAACTAGTGCTTCTGATAGTGTTGGGTTTGCTGGCCCAAGACCCTTTGCGGCGCGCTCTCGATGATGCTCCAACTCTTTCTCCCTTTTCAATTCTGACCATGTGCGAAGTTGGTTTTGTAAAGCGTACTTGCCACTGTCCTCGTTGAGCTTCATGATTACGAACTCGCAGTGGTTGATGTTTCGGAGATCCTCAAAGTACTCGACGCTCCAGTGGTACCATTTCATAAGGAAAACCCTAGTCATGAGTCCATGTGTAACAAGGACGCAAACACTTGCAAAGTCCTGCTCCCCGAATAGCCGCCACATCGACTCATTGAACCCACTTACCCGATCGTACGCATCCGCAGCAGATTCACCGTTCGGAATTCGATAGAAAAAATGCCCATAGTCCGCTCTTTCCAGCCACATGCGTTCCATTTCCGCCGAGCATGGCTGGAAGTTACCAAAATCTTGCTCGCGCAGGCGAGGCTCCTCATATACCGTGATGGTATGCCTCGGGAAAGGTGACGGAGACGGCGTATCAGTCGTAAGGGACTGGAGGATGCCTTCGGTGGTCTCACGGGTGCGACGGTATGGAGAAGTGAAGAAATGGATTTTATCGTCTGGTCGTAGGAGTGAACGTAGTCTAGTTCCTGCCTCTTGTGCCTGACGGTGTCCCTCGGGCGTGAGTTTTACCCTGTGATCGGGGATTGTTTGGTGGATCTCGCGGTTCTTGTTTCCTTCCGACTGGGCATGGCGGATCAAAATGATCATCTATGAGAGGTGAGAATTATGGATATTTGTATGTATATGTCGGGAAGCTTACCCGCGGTTTGCCCATGGTGAAAAAGGCGGGGTGGTGGTAGGTCAGAAAAGAATGCAATACAATGATAATATGTGACCCTATCCCTCAAATAGTTTGTACCAAACGCCTCAAGATAATGGAGATTCCTGGAGAGGAAAAGAAAGAGTTGACGGGGGATACCAGGAAATGAAGAATTGGGAGGGGAGGATGGCGAATCTTGGGCCTCGATTGCTTCCCCGGAGGCTGCGGTTGTTGCCGCTTCGGCCACCGTACTGCTCTATCACCATCAATCAACGAGCGTCCTTTTGTCATATCCCATCATAATTGACCATCTCTTCTGTTAAACCAAATAAAGTGGCTTATTTGGATCCTATCAGAGACAGAAAACATGGCCGACCACCTGTACGATCTGCTCGCCCCCCATATACCGCCAACCGAGACGAATCTGTCTCAGGATCCGACCACGATTCAGTATCTCGGTCGACTGCCTACACTCCCCCTACAGGCCCTGCAGACGACAGAACCGCAGTCACTCACGCAATCAGCACATTCGACTCTTCTTTCTCTTCAAGCGCTATCCAACCGGTCTCACAAAACCTTCATCACTTCCGCGGACAGCTTATCCAACCTCCATTCATCCATCCCCAACTTAACCCGTCAGGCACAGGAGTTGCGCGATGGCATTCCAAAACTCGACGAGGAGGCGGTGCGGTTTTCCTCTAAATACAGCCGAGCAGCAGGTAATGCCACTCTCGAACAGCGGAAGAAGGTCATGCGACTCTCACGGAACGTGGACCGCATCTCAGATATATTAGAATTGCCCACATTGCTCGCAACAGCAGTGTCCTCGGCCGCTGCCAACTCGGGATACACAGGAACTTCATTCTCTACGACATATTCAGCGGCACTAGATCTATACGCTCACATTAAGAGACTGCAGACGTTGTACCCCGATTCTCCCTTGGTGAAGGACGTGGCCTTACAGGCTGAGGATGCGATGAAAGATATGACCTCGAATCTTATTACGGCTCTCCGTGCGCAGAATCTTCGACTTGCGGCAGCCATGCGGACTGTTGGTTGGCTACGAAGAGTAGCTCCTGAACTTGATGCAAATTACGGTGCTGGCGGAGCTAGTAATGGAGGGGGTTCGCTTGGTGCTTTATTCCTTATCTGTCGTCTAGCGAATCTTGTCTCTACGCTGGAGGCACTAGATCCCCTCCGGGAACTCGCAGATCAGGAATCACAGCGCAGGACGCGAAGCTCAGAGCAGAAAGCTGGAAGTGGTTCATGGGCCGAAGGTCACCAGACAGAAAAGTATTTGAAACGGTACATTGAAATATTCCGCGAGCAAAGCTTCGCTATTGTTTCTTTATATAAGAACATATTTTCGCCCGACCAGTCGGAGACTGATACGACTATTTCCGGCTTACGAGGAATCGATGCGCGAACAAAGACGGCGCAGTCCTCCGTGACGGATCGCAAACCTGATGCGTTCCAAAACCTTCCGCCTCCTCTTGCAACCTTCCCGACCCATCTAGTTCAACTATTAACGGATACTCTGCGCACGTATCTCCCAAACATTCAAGATAAGACTGCCCGCGAAAGTCTCCTGACTCAGGTGCTCTACTGTGCTGCTAGTCTAGGCCGCCTAGGAGGTGATTTCAGCATGATATTAACCGAACTGGGCGACGATGAGGATGAGGAAACTGAGGAATTGGCCTATGAATGGGAAGAGGTAATGCGAAAGCATCGTGCATTAGCTGGACGTCTTGAGCAGCTCACTGGGGCAAATCCAACGAGTCCTACAGGGTCCTCGAAAGGAACCTTGCAGGCAACATCCCCAGCTGCCGCATAGACAACCATTCGGAGGAATTGTCTTGATTCAAACTGGATTCTGTATTCCAAACACTTCCTTACCGGCAAAAACTGTTGTCTCCACGTGCTGTCCATACCCCCGACAGTCTTTAGTGCTCGACTTCAGCTCCCGGTATTAACAGGCCCCAGGCTCATTTTAAAGATGACGAATCCATGGGCTGATCTAGGCGACCAAAGTTTCAACGGTACGGCAGATCCACGGGATTCGGGCCAGGAGATGACTGCAGGTGGGCTTGGAGGCTCAGCGCCAACGAGGCTGTGGTCAGCCCATATAAACCCTGCCACAGTACATTGACCGCTTGAGAGTTCGCACAAGCAGGTTTACTGATACTTGGAGCTGGCGTGAGGGCAGGCATTTCCCATGGATGCCTCTGTAACTGTGTAAATATTAATAATATCTACTCAATAGTAATGTGCATAACTGAGAGAATAAACTAAGGCTAGCCTTATTTGGCAATTCCCCCGTACGGTAATTTTGGTAACATTACGGCATCGTCCGACAATGAAACGGCTCTCTTCGATTGACGCCGGGACCGTCACCGTCATCTGCAAGTTATCTCTCACAAGTCTCAAACTCAGCTCCTTCCCAACCCTTTCTTGTTTATCCTGTCTATTTATGTCATGTTGAATATTTTGGCTGTCTTTGTTTCTGTCCTTCACTCTTCATTCAACTCGTCCAATCCGCCTCTTGTGTGACTTTCTCCCTTGTTGTACTGTTCCACCACATCTCCCTCTCCGTCTTACCAGTAATGCGAATCTTCACTCGCAGCCTATAAAGGGGTCGGTATTTATTTTACTATACTATATATCATTTCTCTTCTATATAATTTCTATATTTTTGTCCATACCTTGTTGTCCGAAGTGTTGACATCCAGTCCCGATGGCGGCCTCCACCCTCTCAACTGGCGGGATGATCGATCCCACCAAGCAAGCCGAATATCCCATCATCCTGGGTGACCGACTGGCAGGAAAAATCGACAAATCTCACTCACAGTTAATAAACGTCCAATATAATTACAAGACCAAGGCGGCGACTTCTCAGCAGCGGTCTGTTATCACCAAATCCCCACACTCTCGGGACCACTTCAACCTGAAGATTACCGATAAAGCTCCGAACGCGGAGCAGAATGCCTTGACCTACACCTACCAAGGCAGCGTGGATCCAGCACAGAGCGTCTCAGAATCAGGGCGCCATAAACTTGCGCTTGTATTTGACGCGACAAAGAAGGCCTTTGTGCTGGAGCCTATTGCTACCCAGCTCAACTTCAATCTTCGCTCAGCCCCGGCCAAAACACAGAAGCAAGTCATTCAACAGTACCCCCAACTCAGGACCTTACAAGAGGATGAGCATACCTCTGGAGATGATCGCGGGTCGGATCAGGCGAGCGGAAATGACGATGGGCCGGCCGACGACGACAATCCCTACGATTACCGCCACTTCCTCCCCAAGGAAACGGATCATTTAGACGACGCCAAGTCGGGCTCAGGAGATGCGACGCCGGAACCATATACCAGCACGAGCAAGGTGCCGACTCCGCAGATACCGGCGGACAAACTTGCCCCAAGCCCACGGCCTCGCCCTAAGGCCCAGACGAACCCCCTCCGCCAGAAGAAGCCGGCAGCGGATACTCCGCGGGCGAGTAAACCGGCTCCTGTAAAAGCGCGCGCGAAATCACCTGCTAGAGTGGCCGAAAAAGAGGAGGATAATAATAGAAATAAAGGGGGAGAGGAACATGAAGCGGATGAGATTGTCTTCGAATCATCCAAATCCTCGCCTTCAGAGACAGGGACAGCTGCAGTCTCGTCACAGAAAACCGTCGCATCACCTGCGTCCAATATCATCATTGACGGCGATCTCATTATTGATATGGGATCTCCACCTCCTGCTCGCCCATTCAAAGTTAATCCCGCTCATTTCTCGTCAAATAACACACCGGCGAACGATGAACATGAAGAAGACGGTTACGAGGACATCGAGGATCTGCGATTGCCTTCGCCAGTTCCAGCAGCCCAAAGGTCGGAGCCCATTCCAGATATCCAAGTCGAGGGCGATAACAACAGGGGTCAAGAGGAGGCGGAAGATGAAGATGACCTGTTGGCTGCAGAGATGGAGGCTGCGTTTGAGGAAGAAGCCCGAAGCCAACAGTCCCAGGCGCAGATCCCATCGCAGCAGTATGTTCCCAGTGATGATGAAAGCGAAGTCAGTGAGGAGGAATGATCTGGCATATGCTTCGTATCTATTTGTTTTCTGGCTTTTTGTTTGTCATTCGTTCTAGCGGTTCAAGGGAATTTGTATGACGGCGTTGTCTCCATCTACGCATTGGCAAATGATTGGCGTTTGGAACAGAGGAATTTCACAACGATACCACCTTAATCCTCTTGATAATTTACACAGTACATTCTATTCGAATGGCAGCATCAGAATCATTCCTCTCTTTTTGTAGTGTTAGTGTAGCTTCAAGTTGTATAAATATAAGGAGCCGGGGCCGGAGAAACCCGAGCTCCGGGTCGATGAGCAGCCATTGCCGTTCAGATCTTCAACACATCGGAGAAGTTCAGAGCCCACACAACACCAACAGAGAAGGCGAAATTGGAAACCAGAGACCGGAAACGCAAGATCAGGGAACCGACATCGCTTCTCTCTATACACCGCGATCCTTGGGTACCTGCTTAACCCGCGTCTGCAAATCCGCCCTCACGTCGAACCCTCATCTCGCGGAACACAGGGCACTTGCCGCGATTGTCCCGATTCACGATGCGATGAACACTGACTGTGGCCGATCCTTTGGACATTAGTGTTTGCTCAGTTGATTCCCACCTTTTGAAGGGGATTCAGACCCAACGGAATTTTGCCGGTACTGCGTTTGATTCACGCACCCTCAGCCTTGATCAATTCCGTCCCATACTATTCCGAATCCGCGCCTCTAACCTCGGGGTTTGAACATTGACAACAATAACGACTCTCGTACGATAATCCTCGATGGCTTCCCAACCTCCCGTCAAGCGTCTTCCCCCAGCGCCCTCAAATCCGGTCCTCCTCGCGGTTCAAGCACAATGGCTCTTTACGGAGGAAGAGCTTTCCCGCTCCCCGTCGCAGCGCGAGGGAATGAGTATGGACACAGAGCTCTTGCACCGGAGCAAAGGGGTCAACTTCATTACTCAAGTCGGGATCATGTTGAAGCTTCCCCAGCCCACGCTCGCGACAGCCGCGGTCTACCTGCATCGCTTCTTCATGCGCTATGTCATGTCTGAGAGGCCGGATCGACCGGGAATTCATGCTTACCCGATCGCGGCGACATCCTTGTTCTTAGCTACAAAGGTAGAGGAAAATGTCCGGAGGATGAAGGAGCTGGTGGTGGCTTGCTGTCGTGTCGCACAAAAGAACCCCAATCTCGTCGTGGATGAGCAGAACAAGGAATTTTGGAAATGGCGCGATACCATTCTACACCATGAGGACATCCTGCTTGAAGCCCTATGCTTTGATTTGCAGCTCGAGCAGCCGTATAGGATACTGTATGAGTTCATCTGCTATTTTGGCGTCAACGATAACAAGCATGTCCGCAATTCGTCATGGGCCTTCCTCAACGACTCAATGTACACGGTTCTCTGTCTTCAGTTCCCTGCTCGTGTTATCGCCGCTGCCGCCTTCTATGCTGCAATAAATCACTGTGATATCGCTTTTGAGGATGATGAACTTGGTCGACCGTGGTGGGAGCAGATCGATGTTGATTTAGTGGATATTCGTCGTGCGTGCAGCAGGATGGCAGACCTGTACGAAAGCAATGCACAACACAACAAGCACAGCCAGTACTACCCGAGTATCTCATCCTCGTTCGGCGAAGGCAGCGAAAAGTCTAGAATTCCGCGTCCCGGCGGCTCGCTCGAGGCGCCAGACCCGCCGTCAAGAAAGCGCTCGCGAGAGCCAGAAGATGGTTTCCATTATAATCACACACCGCAAGATACTGCGTCTCCGAAACCAGGCGAGCCATCTCAGAACGGGAGACACTCACCAAAACGTCCACGGGTAAATTCAGAGGCAGAGCACCCTCGCTCCACCGCGGGATCATTTGAAGGAACAGCGCCACCTCCCTCCTCATCATCATCCTTCTCCCATGACCGCCCACCAAACGGCCATAACGCCCAACAACATCATCGTCACCCACATCCACTACCACGCACACCACACACAGCTCTTCCGCCCCGCCAAAACAGCGAAACCCAAAACGTCGACCCCATCCAGCAACGCATTGATGAAATTGTCCAGAAAAACTCTGCCACACCCCCAAAACACTCCTCCAAACGCGTGCCAGATGGCCGGCATCGGGAGCAAGAAGATGAGGACCCCAGTTGGAAACGAAGATCCTCATATTCTTCTACCGCGAAGAACGAGCATCTGCCTCCCCCACCCTCAGAGAGTCGCCAACGGCCTCCACCGCCGCCTCCGGAACCAGAGCCGGAAGATGAAGGTGGTGGGAGTGAAGAGGGTGAATTATGATTCACCACTATATCTCAGTTCCAGGCGGGTAACGTGGCATAATCATACCTATTGGATCCAGGCTCGAGGCTAGGAGGACCAGGAATGTGCGCATACATGACACCAGTTACGACAATTTGGGGAACTTTAGGGATCTTTACTCTAAGAAACGGCAACCGGGTACGAAATATGAACTCAGAATATCAGGCAGAGTGCCAGACCAGGGCCAGAGTGAAGACGAAGGTGGAGCTGAAGGCGAGAGTGGGCGGTGCTTGCTGTTCGATGATCGTTACTCATTTATTTTCATTTATTCTATTATTATTCAATAGAGGATGGGCGGGGCATAGCATTCTTATGGCATTCATACTTCCAATACCTGCGATTATGTTGTATATCCCTTTTGCTTTACGTTTTTTTTTTTTCTTTTCTGTTCTTTGCTTTTTTTTATTTTCTTCGTCGCATCTAGCTCGCCTAGCGGAGACTGGATACATCTGGATAATTTAAAATTGACTTGCTCTGGCGGACAGAAAGAATGCAGCTCACTCGGACTGGTTCAATATCATGTATGTATGCGAGAATAAGAATAGTGTCTACAGGCAATTCATGGGAAGAAGGACGAGAAGTAAGTAGATTTGTATTCGATGCGAGACAATTAGCTTTATCCAATCCGTCTTGTCTGCTTCCCTGTCTACCTAGCTTACTCATAAACTTGAAGAACGGACATAGACAAAGAGCCAAAAACCGCACCCAAAACCCGCAACCAAAGACGAGGTATGCCGTGATCGATAGCCCTGACAGCAGGAGCAGCTTATTATATTTGAGGCCCTGTAGTCAATAGCCCGCAGTCAGAGGGTTGTTACCACCCCCAGCTGCGTGATCAAGCAGGCTACTCGGCGCAACAAAGCTGAATCCGCCGAAGGGGTTGCTGTCCTCGTGGCCTGCTGACGCACCCATGGCCATGCCCGAGCGCCGTTGCCCGCTGCTACTACCGTTACGGTGGTGCTGATTGGTGTAGTACTCGCTGAAGAAACTAGGGCCTTCAACGGGGCTCAGTGGGAGAGCGGTGAAGTCGGCCGAGAAGTTCTCTGCGAGGGCCGGGTCTGTGACAACCGGGACGATTGGCGGGGTTAGGACGCGGCGTTCGAGGGCGCGCCAGTCGATCTTGCGGAAGAACCGGTGGGATTTGATCGTCTGGAGGTCCTTGGGCATGTGGTAACCTAGGCGCTTGGATGGTTCCTTGCGGAGAAGGCGGGTGAGGAGGTCCTTTGCGTCTGGGCCTAGGTAGTAGGGTAGGGCGAGTTTCTGCTTGATGATCTTCTCCTGGAGTTTGGCGTGGTTGTTTGCCTTGAAGGGAGGGGAGCCGGTAAGTAGGTCGTATCCCAATGCGCCGAGTGACCACCAGTCGCAGGCTTTGCCGTACGATTTGCCCTGGACTACTTCGGGTGCCATGTATTCAATTGTGCCGAGGGAGGAGTTGCAGCGGTCATCGTCGTCGAGGGCGATTTTGCTGAGGCCGAAGTCGGTCAGAAGGAGGTGGCCTTCATGGTCTAGGAGGCAGTTCTCCGGCTTCAGGTCGCGGTAGATCACGCCGACGTTCTGGTGAAGGTGTTCCAAGGCGAGGACCATCTCCGCCATGTAGAAAGCTGCTGCATCTTCGTCGAACATGCGTTCCATTGCCAGGTGCGTGAAGAGCTCTCCTCCTTGGGCGTACTCGAGGACGAGGTAGAGCCTTTCGTGGTCCTGAAAAGCGTAGAAAAGCTTGACAACGAAGGGGTGTCGGTTCACACTTTCCAGGATAGTGCGTTCGGTCTTGGTTTGTTCAACGAGCTTCTTGTGGACGGTAATCGAGGCCTTCTTGAACTGCTTCTGTGCGTAGAGCTTCCCTGTGAGAGCATGGCGAACGAGCAACACGGTCCCAAAGGAACCCTTTCCTAGGCAGAGCAGAGGCTCAAAGTCGTCCGTCGTCATTTTGCGGCAAAGCTGATTACGAACGTCCTGGGTCTGTAGAACATTCTCAGATAGATCTTCCTGCTTCTTTTCCTCAGCGACAGCATCAGCACTGACGTAGTCCTGGTCCAAAGGCACTTCGTAACAGGTCAAAATTTCAGTCTCGTCGCTGTCGGAATAGACACTAGCGTTGCTAGGCGTTGCCGAGCATAGACCATCAACTTTACGGCGAGGGGCGTTTCCTGACAGGTTCATCGAGTCAAGCTGAAGTCGAAGGGCACTGACACCGCCTCCAGAGGCTGGCTGCAGCATAGGGCTAGTACCATTGCTTCCAACTGGGGCTCGCTGCTGGGAGCTAGGCGCACAAGAGCTTGTAGTCGAAAAATCCGAGTCTTCGTCGCCAGAACCTCGAGGAGTGAATCCATGGACGGTAGAAAGCGCCTGGGCTGCTTGAACTTGGGCCTGGTTCTTCTTTTTCTTGCGTCGGTTGCTTTTCGCGGTCAGCGGGTTCGCATCCAACTTCGGCGCAGGGAACGGGCTGGGCTCGTTGATTGCCGGCCCGGGTTTGCGATCCGGGCTGCGAGAACTCATCCGAAAGCCGGTCGGTTGGGTCGCGGTAGTGTTGAAGTCATCTTCCACTCTCGAGTGGGGTATGTCAGCCTGGGGGCTGAACACGTCGCCCACCGAAAGATCGTCTTGGGTTGTTGTTGGCGACATGTCCGCGTTTCTTTCCCACAATGTCTCAAATTCGTTTCCAAGGTCTATCCCGAACGCGCAAAAAATAAATCTATCGCACTCTCACTGATGCGCCTTCGAAAAGCGCAATCATTAACCAAAGACCAATCACACCTGCTTACCCATGGGTTTGGAAAAGCATCGACTGGCACGAGTCGCGATACCGTATCTAATAAGTCTAACCTCGATCAGCACCCAGGAAGCTAGGCGGGCGGCGTAAGGGGACGTACCTTTCAGGCACAAATGACTAACACTAACTTCCTCCGAGCGCACGACTACTGTAGACCCCAAATTCCTCCTAGCTAAAAAGCCCAAAAAAAGGACAAAGCAGCGTCGAATTTACCGTCCGCCCTTCTTCAGGACGGACGACGGACCGCTACCCAAATCACGTCGTTGAAGGACGACGCTGATAGCAGGGAAGGTGGCACGGATGCTGCGGTTGCAGAAGCCAGGGGACCAGCCAGGGCGAACGATGATGGGGCAGTCAGATCCGGGGATGAAATGGGGGGGTAGCAGCTAGCGGAGCGAGCGAGGTCGAACGAGGATAGCTTGGGCGCAGATAGGTACATAGAGAAATGGGCGAGCGGTATAGTACGGAGATTCAGAGGCAGATCTCGAAGACCGAGACACAGAGTATTTATTTTTCCAGATGAGATAATCCCGGGACAGGGAGGTTGGAAGCAGGAAAGCGAGTGTGGTGAGAAGTTGAAACAGCCCTGCAAAGCACTTGGCTTTAGGTAAAAAAGTTGTGCGTGGCCAATCAGAGCGCGGCCGTGATAATCGCGGCTAGGCCCATTCCGGCTTAACTGCTTCACGTGCCTCGGTCATTGGAGATACGTCACTTGATTTTTGCTACATTTAACAAACTACCAGTATTCAGAAGATCATGTTGACCTCTCAAAGAACGCTTGAGACCGGGTAACTTCCACCCCAGAGGCCTCCACAAATGCCAGCGCGCTCGGTTTTTCAACTCTTACCGTCACTCGCTCATTAGCAAAGTCCACCGTCACAATACGGGCTACAGACGTCGCCAGTGCCTCGACCGTCTGGAATGAAGTCTCTTCCACGCGCTGTAAAACATAATAGTCAGCTTATGGTCATAATATCAGCACAACATAACGGGGATGAACCAACTTCAGCAACAGCCCTCGTCATAGCCTGATACGTATCCACCACAGTCGACCCCCAAGCCAACTGTCCAGGCCCCCTGAATTCTAACGAGATGATCACAGCCTGCTTCTCAACCCGCTCATGCGAGTTTACCCCAAGAATACAGTAGCACCTAATCCCCTCGATCTTGAACTCCTCCTCCAAGACCACAGGACACCGGTCTGATCCACTAGCCAGATCCCCACCAGTCACACCTCCATTTCTATATCCCCACACTGTAGAACTGCGATAGTGAAGCCCATTCTCTGCACGAAGCAACGCCTTCGGCAAATGCAGCCAGACCTCACACTGCCCGTAGACGTCATCAATAGGCCCACCAGACGACGACAACGAGGCCGGGTTATTGTTATTTGGGGCTGCAGGCGCAGGCACAGATGCAGATGCACTGCTTCGCCGCCGAGTCTGATGCACGTGCGCCATCCGCCGTACCCCAGCCGCTGTCTCCTCAAGCAGTCCGAGTGCGCAATTCGCGACAACCCCCGCGGTCAGGCGCACGTCTTCGCCGGCGTCCGCGCCGAGCATCTCCTCGCGCCGGCTTCCCTCGACGCTGATCATGTGGTGGCCTGGAGGCGGGTGAGGGGCTCCGCTGTGCTTGTTACTCGCGGTCATGTTGCGGATATCTTCTTCTAGCCGGCGGGAGAGCTTCCCGTAATCGATGGAGAGGGATACATCGTCGGCATCGGCGGCTGCCACGGCAGAAGAGTAGGAGAGCTTTAGGGATGCAGTGCAGGGCTGGGGTTTACCGGGGCGGTGCCATGGGTCTGGTGCTGCGGGGAGGGGGAGTTGGATGTTGCGGAGGCGGACGCTGTCGAGCACGGAGGGCCTGGAAGGAATGTGGACGTTCACTCGTTGTTCGGCCATTGTGATAGTGTTGGCTAGTTATTTGACTTGTTGGGTGCTGGCTTAGATCGAGAAGCAATTTTTTTTTGGGCAAGCTAAATCCGGGAGTCAGAAATCAGTCAGAAATCAGCTAGGACAACTGTAGTCGAGTCATGGAACTCCGATCAGCGAGGCAAAAATGACGTTTTGATATTCTGAACTCCGTTATGCTTCAATTGATCCGCGAGCTGCTTAACCCCAGCCATCGATAAGCCCGGGCAATTCGTAGCTGGAGCTCTGGAATCTGGATAGCGGGGCTGAATTTAGCGCGGGGTCGGACGAAGTTTTTGGTTCACTCCGAGTCCATGACGTTGCTAATTTCTTACTTTAGGGTCACTAGCTACCAGGGTTACAAAAATATACTACTTGGTATGTTTAATGATCAAGTCAATTAGTTTGCAATACATTATTCCCCAAACGGCCGTGTTCAACTCGTCAATGGCCGTGAGTCCATCAATCATCAAGGCTACTCAGATGACAGTCGTTCGGCCTGCTGCGCCGAGTACCTAGCTGGCCCTGAGAACCAGCAGATAAAATATCATTGCCCATCAATTAGGCTGTGTCTGAGTTACTTTGGTTAAATCTTCCAACAAAATCATTCCCGCCCCGTTAAGAAAAAAGGTATTGGGCTCAAAGCAAAAACAAGCAAGTCGTTCCGTGAACCGGCAAAGAGCAAAACGACGAGGTAAACGTGATCAAATCTCACTTAACGTAAGGGGTATACACCATGCAAGCAACACAAGGGAGAAAGCAAGTTGTGCACGCCTCTTTACCAGTAGCGCCGCTCATACGGGGCGTACTCACCCCGCGGTGGAGTTCGGGGTCGTCCATAAGGTCTTGGGGGAGGAGCATAGGGGTCGTCGTAGCGAGGCGGTGGTGGAACGGCATACGGGTCGTCATAACGACGAGGAGGATAGTCCTCAAGCCTAGCACGAGGTGGAGTACGACGTCCATAACCTTCGGCATAGTAATCTCGGCGAATGGGTATAGGAGACCGTTCACGGAAATGGCCCCGGGGACTGTACCCTCGAGGCACTGAGTATCTGCGGTCATACTCATCCATCGGGGGATAGCCTCGGCGCGGAGACCGGGATCGGTATGGATCACGGTAAGACCTGTCATCATACGGCTGGATCTAAAGGGCGCATTGTAATGAGTATCTCGCTCCAGTTCCTTTGGTACAAGGTTGTCCTTACATCAGGAATACAGGTCACTCTGGAGCCTTTGAAGTCTCGGTTATCGAGCTTCTCGACTGCGGTCTTCAGGTCATTCGCAGTTTCGAATTCAACAAAACTTGAATCGTGTTAACCAGGTTCATCAAGCCTTGGATATATCTAGGTGTAACCCACCCTCTTCCAGGCTCACGGCCGGTCTCTGAATAAACAACGTCTAGGCCAGACTGGCGGGCAAAATCTTTGAGATCCTATAAGTCCATGGTGTAAGTCCCTGTCC
This sequence comes from Aspergillus puulaauensis, assembly GCF_016861865.1. Taxonomy (NCBI): domain Eukaryota; kingdom Fungi; phylum Ascomycota; class Eurotiomycetes; order Eurotiales; family Aspergillaceae; genus Aspergillus; species Aspergillus puulaauensis. The sequence goes on from NC_054859.1 coordinate 2,196,324, forward strand.
AGGCACGAGGAGTATTTCCGGGCAATTTCCAGGTTGTTGTAAGGAAACGAGGGCAAAACAGTCGTGCAAACGCAAGCGAAAAGAAACAATCCAGGAAGAGCAGATCCAAAATGGCTAGCTAATTGGTCCCATCCAAAGTTAGGCGCTGTCCAAATTCCAGGATGCGGTGTGTAACCTGAAATCAAGTTGAATCCTGCAGAGATCCATGTGCTCTGGAGGGGAAGGAATCCAAGCCAGTTGCCTATGGTGGCAGAGGGTTTCCGAACAGGACAAAAGGAAATATACAGCAAGACAATTTGGCAGCCAACGACCGAGTGGTTTTGAGATCCATGGAATCCTGGAGAAGAAAGACTGTGAAAGGGCTGCTAACCTGCCAGCTTGTTTCCGGAAGGCCGGTTATCATCATACGAAAGATTGTGCGGCGAGGACGAGGCACATTAGGGCGGTCCGCGGGAGCTTGGAAAGTCTCCTTGCGACGGGGTCCTCTAGCAAATTGCACAGTGAGGCGCTCTCCTTTGAAGTCGCTACCGTCTGGGTTCTGGTCAACAAAAAATGGATCCTGGAAACCGGTCTATCGATCTCACATACGAAACGCTAGCAGTCAAGTTAGCAAATATTGCCTGATCCAAGCGCAAATAGCGGTATCTTACCAGGGACAATATCTCTTGCATCCATCGCATCTTCGTATTCTATAAATCCGAAGCCATTCATAAGCTTGATCTCCGTGATCTTTCCGGTGCCATGGGTGCTGAAATGTTCTTCGATATCCTGCTTGGTCACTGAATAAAAACGCAATAGCGCAACCAATGCGCCGTGCATATTGTTAGCTCGAGAAGTCTATAATGTAAACGGTCCAGGGGAACAGAAATGTGCTACTGGCACAAATGGACTCCGAAATATACAAGGCACAAACTAAAGGGAAATGGAGGCCCGAGGTTGAGACCGCCCCGTCTGATGCGCAGTCGAACTGGAATGTCGGCGGCAGTTTCAGGTATCGGGGCGCCATTCTGTCAAACTGGACTCAAAGATCCATCGGAGCATCCTGAGTTTGAAGGGAAAGCTGGAACTCGGGGGAATACGGTCCAATTTGGGCTGAAGAGATAGAAAGACCTCTAGGGAGAAATATTTATGGATGCCAGCGTACCATTGCGGGGAAGGTTCCCGAGATAGAGTCGGGTGGAAGAGACTTCAGTCATGGTGGGCGATTCGAGAGTGGAAGATCAACAGCGGCTAACACCAGAGGGCGATCCAAGAGACAGAGTGCTGGCCTGGGAAGCGGCTACTACCCAGAGCGGATCCAGGTCAACCGAGGAGGGCGATAGCTGACGGGGGGGAAAATAGGCCACGGATATCAAGAGATTTGAATTTCCTATGAGAAACACGGGAGTAGTGGTCAGTAGGAGACACGGGCTGCTCCTAAGTTCCGGTGTGCGGTCCAAACGGGTCGAATCAGGAAGAAAAGCCTAGATCCTCAAATGGCTATAACCCACAGGCTATCCGGCGGAGAGAGGCGATGAGATGTAAAAAGATGGACGATGAATACCGAGGGCCGATGATGAAGGACAGAGGGAGAGAGCGGAAGAAGAGGAGGTGAAGAGAGCGTTGAACAGAAGTGAGCGACAAGACGAGCTAAGAGAAGGCTGCAAATCAGAGAGCAGCGTCTTTCGCCTCACTTTGAGCTGGGGGATCCACGTGGCCCCGCTTGATCTGCCTCGCGAGCAGCCTGTCAGCCTGCTTTTTCACAGAAAAACATCAAATCTCGAATGAAGGCTAGAGTTTGTTGTATAGATCTATTTCGAGCTGTATGATCATTGGGAGGGAATGCATGGCAAGGAATGCGAACCACGGTTTATTCCCCCGGTTCCGCTCTCCCCCACGGAACCCAGCTCCATGGCCCCTCAATACGAACGTATACGGAGTACGATGAAAAAGATGACACTTCACTTTGGTATTTGGCAGATCAAATTATTTAGACAAATGCGAACAATCAAAGGGCGTATATATACATGCGCGAGGCTAGCCCAATTCAACAACGGCTTTTAATAAAATGAGCCCATCCCAGCAAAGACCTATCTATGTCATAAAGTATTTCGGACCTTCTCCACCTTGAGGGGTTTGCCAGTTGATATCCTGGGTCGGGACCTTGATGTCACATGTCTTGCAATGAATACAGCTGCAAGAGGTTAGCACATGCTATTCCTAGATGTGAGAATGAAAGGGGATGCATACTTTTGAGCATTGATCTGGAAGCGAACACCGAGTGGTTTGGTTGAATCCTCTACATATTCGTACACTCCAGCAGGGCAGAAGCGGTTCTCAACGCCCTTGTATTTGGGCCAGGCAATTTCTGTGTGTTTATCCCAATCCTTCACCTGCAAATGCACAGGCTGGTCTTCTTCATGATTGGTACCCGTTCGGCTGACGCTGGTCAGAATGTCAAAGCTGATCTTGCCGTCAGGCTTGGGATACTCGATCTTCTCGCACTCAGAAGCCGGCTTGGTCGCTGCCGCATCTGTGCTGTGGTGCTTCAGCGTCCATGGTGTGCGGCCCCGGAGAATATAGGCTTCGAGACCGGAATACATAATACCTCCATAAAGACCAAGAGGAGTGCTGAAAGAAGGTCGCATGTTTCGGACCTCGTATAGCTCCTTCCAAATTGAAGACTTACGCAGAGCATCTTCATAATCGAACAGGAAGACGGTGCCGCCAGCGTCGTCCTTAAGGGCGTTGAATGTGGACTCTGCAGCCAACATTGCCGACCTCATCGCGGTATGCGTTCCCTTAATCTTTGGGACGTTGAGAAATCCGGCGCTATCGCCAATCAATGCACCTCCTGGAAAAGCACATTTGGGGATCGACTGGAAACCACCCTCGTTCAATGCTCGGGCGCCGTACGAAATGCACTTTCCGCCTTCCAACACATCGCGGAACAGAGGATGGTGCTTGAGCTTCTGGAATTCCCCGTATGGAGACAACCAAGGGTTCGGATAATCAAGGCCGACAACTAAACCAATGCTGACCATGTTCTCGCCAAAATGATACATCCAAGCTCCACCGTAGGTATCCTTTGGTAATGGGTACCCCATGGAATGTGTAATCTCGCCCGACTTGAACTTCTCGGGTTGAATTTCCCAAATCTCCTTTACACCAAGACCGTATGTCTGCGGTTGGCTATCGCGTCTAAGATCGTACCTCTTGGTAACCTGCTTGGTCAAGCTACCGTGGCAGCCCTCTCCGAGGAGGGTGACGCGGGCATGGAACTCCATTCCTCGTTCAAAGGTATCTTTAGCTTTACCGTCCCGAGCGACACCGAGATCGTTCGTTGCTACACCTTTCACCGCACCTTCTGCGTTGTAAACGATTTCGCTCGCAGCAAATCCGGCGTATATCTCAACTCCCAGCTCCTCAGCCCGCTCAGCCAGCCACTTCGTCAGCTCATTCAAGCTGATGATATAGTTCCCATGGTTGTTCATCTGCGGCGGTGACGGGATCGGAATTGATGAGTTTTGCGTCAAAAACCGCATTTTATCCTCCTTAGCCGGTGTAGCGCCCTCGAATCGCGAAGGATTTTCTTTCGACAGCCAGTCTGGTAACAAATCGTTCATGGCAGAAGGTTCAAGGACGTTGCCTGACAAAATATGTGCACCGACTTCACCGGCCTTCTCCAAGAGGATAACTCGGAATTCTTCATTTCCAGCTTCATTGGCAAGTTGTTTTAATCGAATGGCAGCAGCGAGACCCGCAGGACCTAAAACGTAATACAACAGTCAGCCACATTGGTCAAATTCTCCCCTTGCAAGCGAAATGCGCAAATCGCAAAAGCAAAGAGCAAATTGCTTACCGCCGCCGACAATACAAACGTCCACCTCGTCTGACTCTCTCTCAACCTGTCGCGGATCAAAATGACCGTTCTCATCGGTAAGTTTTCTTGATATCGACTGCGAAAATGCGCGAGTCTGGCTCGGTGTTGAAAGGGCCGAGCAGCGGATACTAGTTCGTTTGCCGGAGGCTGTGGTTGAAACTCGTGGAGCAGAGCATAACGTTGAGGATGGCCTTGAGAATCGAGAGGGGTTTGACCGCGCCTCGCGTCTCAAAAGACGCAAGACGACTCCTCTCGAAGCCATGAGGGAGGATCGCGGGGTGGTGATAGAGGTAGATTTCGAGATTTGGATAGTGGGTGTCGCGATTTTACAGCTCGCAGTAAGGCATAGCCATCAATGGGCAGGAACGGTGAGGGAAATAGCAGTTGGTGATTATGGAGAGCAATTCGTCGAGTATATGACCGCAAATCCAAGAATTCGGTGCGTTCGTCGCTTTCAACTCCGGATCGGAAGCCTTTCGTCAAGGGAAAAAGGTGACTTAGTAAGCCAGCATATAACCGCACCCGCACGACCGAGGTTAGCCACGGCCAATAGGAAGAGCTCTGATCAAATCATTCGGCAGTCTTGAGCTGTCTTCCGCACGATCTCGCTGGTATCCGTCGCTTCTTCCGCCGGAGATAGCCCTGCCCTCCGTATACTGTCTCCCTAGGTACCGAGCTCCCGATGCTAGCAGTTCTTTCCACCATAGGTTGTGAGCTAGGCCTCTGTCAACCTTACTAGGCAACTAATTTTATACATTAAGAAGCGCTTATCGTCGGCTTACCGAAGACTGCGGACATGGTCGGCTGAAGCGCAACGTGGTCAGAAGGTCTCGGAGTCCCTTACCTACTCGTAGATATCCATCCTCACATGTGAACAGTGAGCGCCAACTGGGTCTCCGGAAACTCACAAAACGCTGCTTAAACTAACTTCAATTCAGTTGCCGCCGGCCAAGGCTGCGGTCAATGAGCTTCTTCACAACTCGCGGCTCCGTTGATGTCAGCGACAGGACATTGTTACGTATGTACATCATGACGGGCGGGGGGCGCTACATCATCCATCTGTGATCCATGGACCCTGGCCCGGTTAATATCGAATAAAAAAGTACAAAGACAAAGTACGAATCTGGTGTGCGGCTCCTTTTCAGGCTCCAGTGTGGGTGTACATTATTTTGAAGTTTATTGTACCGTACACATTCACCTCTCCTTTCTGTCACTACTCAAGGGATGGCCTGCGTTACTGAGAGCGGTATGCAGAATACCTGTGTAGAAGCCACGGTGGCATGTACCTAAATGCCAACGGACGGATAAACATCAGGGATGATGCAGACGTCGACTTGTCAAAATTCTCGACGATTTGAATATGACCTATGCAAACCTCCGACCGACCGCGTCGGTGGATCACAAAGGCAAAATGAGTCTGGGGAAGAGCAACGGGTCACGGACTCACGGGCACCACTAAAAGCGACCAAAGACGCGCCCAGCTGAGGATGAGAGAAGCACGCCCAATCAAGGCCAGGTGTAAGTGGACTAAGAATGGCAAAAGGACGAGGCTGGGAGCCAGGATAATGAGCCTCTTCTCGAGTTCCGACCAATATACCAGCTGGCATAGACTACGTACTCCTTATGCGTTTCTAATTGATAAGGGAACAAAAGGAGCGAGCATGTGATGATATCTTTGTTGTATAGCAAGGCAAAAGAAACAAAGATGAATCTCATGGATGATGGGCGAGAGGAGGCAATTTTGTTCCGCCGCTTCCTTTAAAGCGGCAGTGATGGAATCGCGTGATAATTGGCCAGCGATCAAACACGGGTGGCGACGCGCGGACTGGACGAAGAGTCACGGTTTTTGGGTGGCTGCAACCAAAAAGAGAACCGAACAAGGGAGTCGCGCAGACTCGCCATTTGGGGCCAATGACATCGCATGTTTCAGGCGAGGATGGGTCACCAAGGCGCTAGTGGTGCACTAGCCTTGGAAAATTCACACCAAACCCATGGGTGAGCAGCGACCACCCAGCGCTGCTTTTGCCGCTGGTTTGGGCCCAGCCCCCCTGACTCCACCTTCCAGCCTTCCCGGTCGCTGTGAGTCAGCCTATATAAAGGCCCAACCTCCCACTTTTCGATGCTCTTGGAATTTTTTATCCTGGTCTTGGCATCGCCCGGAACGCCATACTGTCCTCATTCCGCGCACCAGCTCTCCTCCCCTCCTCTCTCTCCACACCAAGCCTGTTCGAGGTCTGCAGATTCTCGCTCTTGCGTAGTCTGCCTGGTTAATAATTTCGGGTGCCAAAACACAGGGAAAAGCGAAAAACGTTTGTTTTTCTTCCTTCCCTCAAGGTTTCAGATTAGGTTGCTGAAACAGGAAGTTGCAGCCTCAGGCGCATCTTCGCCGCTCTCTTCAGAACACAAGATAGAACCTCACCCCTTCCAGAAAAGGAAAACTCAAAAGCAAGAAAAAAAAAATATCTGAGCTTTGTCTTCCGCAAAAGTGCACTTCTTCCACTTGTCCACTCACTCCCATCCCACATCGCTGCTCGCTTGCATTCCATAATTGCGATCACGCCTGTCCTTTCAATCAATAGAAAACACTTCATTGTGATCTTTCTCTCCTGCCCATCTCATCTCACCTCGTCACAATACTCATCTTGGTCGGGCCTTGTCATCTATCATCATTGCCATCGGCCTGTTTTGCATTTGCGAAACGGCTCTCTCTGAAGGCAGTGCTTTTGTAGGGGATACATTCAATTGTCCATCTCCCACAAGGTTTGTTGACCCCTCTCTATCTTCCGATCACCCACATCTCTTCAACAATACTACCAACATCCAACGACAAGCAAACTAACTTGCGACAGTCTGCCAGTCTGAATCTCAACTGGTAACAGCTCGAGTATTCTCTCTTGCGTCACAATGGACTCTCTCACGACCCATCCGTCGAATGCGCAGCAGGCTCGTGCCTTCACTTCCCCGTCATCCCTGTCGTTCCCTGGTGGTACTACCTTTCCTGGCGGTGCCGATTTGACTCCTCCTTCCGAGAAGGATCCGAACTTGGCCGCGGGTGCTCAAGGTGCGAATGGTGCGAACGGGAATGTGAACGGCCAGCAGCAGGGAGCAAATGCCGCAAATGGCAATGGGGTGACGCCCGCTACTCCGGCTGCGACTCCTGGTGCCAGTGCTCCAGGGAGTGGTATCGTGCCTACGTTGCAGTGAGTATACTCTAGTGTCATTCTTCTGGTCCACCAGAATACTGAACAATGATTGCTCTTAAGAAACATTGTCGCCACAGTCAACCTTGACTGCCGTCTTGATCTGAAGACCATCGCGCTTCACGCTAGAAACGCGGAATACAACCCAAAGGTATTACTTTCCACACCTCCCTGAGTTGGTTATATCAGGGTACAGTGTGGCTGAACTGCTCTTTCTTTAGCGTTTCGCGGCCGTTATCATGCGTATCCGAGAGCCCAAGACTACTGCCTTGATCTTCGCCTCTGGCAAGATGGTGGTTACTGGTGCCAAGTCTGAAGACGATTCCAAGTTGGCTTCGAGGAAATATGCTCGTATTATTCAAAAGCTGGGTTTCAATGCCAAGTTCACGGATTTCAAGATCCAGAACATCGTGGGTTCCTGTGACATCAAGTTCCCTATTCGCTTGGAAGGTCTGGCGAGTCGCCACCACAACTTCAGTTCTTACGAGCCGGAGTTGTTCCCAGGTCTTATCTACCGTATGATGAAGCCGAAGATTGTGCTTCTGATCTTCGTCAGCGGGAAGATCGTCCTGACTGGAGCCAAGGTCCGTGAAGAAATTTATCAGGCCTTCGAGCTCATCTATCCTGTGCTCTCTGGTACAGTCTTCCTCCTTCCGACATCTTGTTGGCGGTTATTAATCCTGGTACTAGATTTCCGTAAGGTCTGAAGAGAAGCGAACCAATTAAGGGCTGGGATAACCTCTCAAGTGCCTTGTTCTCCCTTCAAACTCCTGTATTATCAAAAAGTTTTCTCGATTCACCGGCGGTTGGATCTCAACTCCTACCACCTCCGCGGTTTTTTGCTTCCGAAGTGCATCACGAGTTTTATGCAAAAGCATCAGTACGGCGTTATAGCGATTCGGATTTTTTTATTTTCGCAGCAACTTCAACGTGTTTCACAATTTAGATAGTCGCACACCGCAGATTGAAAAGGGGGCGGTACTGCGCGCTGGTCGACTGGTTGCCTCCTTCTAATTTTTCGCTTATCTTCGAGCCTATTGGCACTGACGGTCTGACAAACTGACTTAGTACGCAGTCTTGTCCTGGCCTAAGTTGATTTTTCTCCGGGCTCTGAACTATTGTTTAGATCGTCCTTTTTGTTCAATGCGCTGGGTGGCAGGTTAGCCTGATCTAACAGTGGCATTAGCTTATCATGCAGAAAATAAAATGAGTGAATGTAAACCTTGGTCCATTGTAATTGTAAGAAGTCTGAATCGAGTATCACTTATCATCATAATACTACTTCCTCCCTTTCATGGCAATTTACAATATGTCCCTCTGCGCCAATGTTTATATATATTTGATGATTGAATAATAACTGGTCATGGTCCATTATATATATACTCTATCAAAACCACTACCTTACAATTCTTACTAATTTCAACTATATATATCACTACTGTACTAACCCGAGTACTCCAAATACAACCAAGACCCAGCCTAATACAACAACTATAGCACACCTACCCTCCGCTCCTTCTTCGACTTCGCCAACTCCTCCATCAGCACCAACCGCTTACTTCCCGAGCGACTCCCGTCCTCCGTTCCCTCGAAGTTATCCTCATCCATAGCTTCCGGCCACTGCCATAACTCGCGCAGCTCGGGGTCGAGCTTGCCCTCCAGGGCGTCAACGACTTTGTCGCCGATGACGGGGAAGAACTTGTATGCGTGCCCGCTGCCGCCGGTTGCGAGAAAGAGAGACGGATATGTTGGGTGGGGGGTTACGATGAAGTCGCCTTTGGGGCTGTGGGGGTGTGGTTAGTCTATTATTGTATTGTTCTGGGGCCAGATTAGAGTCATGGGGAAGGGGGAAAAACATACGTATCAGTGTACCAGCAGATACGGGTATCGACGAACGGTCTATCGGCGAAGGTGGGAAGGAGTTGTTTGAGGGCAACTCTAAAAGCAGCTTCGCCCTCGAGCGGGATGGGCACGCCCTTCTCCGGGAGACTGACCTGCATTTTCTCGCCGGTGGATGTTGTTGAGCTCGGCACTGTAACGGCCTTGGGGTTATGATAGCCGTAAGCGTGGCGGGCGATTTTGAGGAGGTTGTTTCGCGGAGGAATGATGAAGATGCCTGTTGCGAAGTTCAGGATTGTAGGCATGTTCTCGAGGAGGCGCTGCTCCTCGTCTGAGATGCGCATGTAGGCGATTGCTTGACCTGTTGAAACGGCGCGGCCACGCAGGTCGATTAGGGAGGCTGTCCAGGCGCCTGTTGCGAGGATGACGAGGTCGGCGGTGATGGCTTCTTTCTTGTCGTTGTTGAGGACGACGCCGGTTACGGTGCGGTTGTCCTTGGGGGAGAAGAGGAGTCGGGAGACTTCGCCTGTCACGAAGTGGACTTTGCCCTCCTTGTCGAGCTTCTCCTTTGCGAAGCGCACACCTGCTTCTGCATCTGCCCAGCCGGAGCTCCAGTTCACGTAGCCGCCTGCGACATTGAGGGATTCGCCGTATGCTGGAGCAGCACGGAGAACGTCTGCCTTTGTCGGTAAGAGCTGGGCTTCCTCGCCGAGTTCCGTAACGTTGTGGTAGGATTTCGTTGTGTACTCCTTCGCCGTGGAGTCTCCGTCCGGGTAGACAAGCAGAAGGCCGTTTTGGGTGTATCGGCCCTCATGGCCCCATTCAGTGCGGCGCCAGAGGTCAGTTGCTTGGGCTGCGAGTTTTGAGTATGTGGGATTGGAGTAGTCGGCTCGTATAATCCGGGATGTGTCAACGGAAGAGCCGTGCGGGTTGGGGATTGTGGGAGACGCCTCGAGGAGTGTGATTTTGCTGTTTGGGTGACGTTCGGAAAGGGACTGGGCCGTAGACACTGTGCGATGTCAGCTTCAATTTCTATTCATAAAATGTATCTATGAAAGGGAAGAATTGTACTCCCACAATGGGTTCTCCGACTCACATCCGAAAACCCCTCCTCCGACAATCAGAATATTCTCAGGGAGCGCCATTGCGTGCAGAGTGTATGAACTTCGAGGTGTTTAAGAGATTGGGACCGCTCCTCTCCAGAGAAATTTGCTTTCTGGAACCGTGGAGAGTGCGAATTGAGAATGAGGAGGTTCCGCTCCGAAATGTCGGCCGACCCCAAGATATGGACTGGTTTCTCCAGGGAAAAAAAAAAGGCGCCGATGATAAGCCGAGCTTGGCTTTCTCCGGCATCGGGCCGCAGCATCTCTCCATACCAGTCGCCTTCTCTCAGCCGCTCGAGAAACAAAACAAACAATTGTTTTCTAGACGTTACAGTTGTGCACTCTCACCATGAGCGCATCCAGAGCAGGACGAAGCGCCCTGAAAGCGGCCAAAGGCCCAACTGCCGCTCCATCGCGAACCGCCAAAAAGCCAAACCCTGGCGCAGCATCATCGCGACACACAAGGTTAGCAACTTCGAACATAAATAAATATAGCTAGATATAGCTAGCTAACAAGAAAACTAGTCCGCCGCTACCCAAGCGAGCAAATCCACATCTATTGAATCTCAATGCCGCGCCAGGGACCCAGGCGACTCATCGCGTGCCCCCAAGGGCAATGACCATACTTGGCGTCAGCGTACTCGCCATGAGCACCTACTGCGGGTATCTATACACCTCGTACCGCCGCGAAGTCGCGCAGGCCCAGTCTATGGCTGTCCCAGAGGACGTATCAGACCGGTATAACCATACCGCGGGGACATTCGACGCCGACGTCGAGATGTCGGAGAAACTAATGCGCTTGGGCGCGAAACGCCGCGAGCTTGTACAGCGGGCGAGAGGGGATGTGCTGGAGGTTAGTTGCGGGACAGGCAGGAATCTGGAGTACTACGAGCTGGGTGAGAAGAGGATGGTCGATGAGAAGGGTCGAGCCGGGGTGCGAGGGTGCCGGTCTGTTACGTTTGTGGACTTGAGCCCGGAGATGGTTGCGATGACGAGGACGAAGTTTGAGAAGTTGCATCCTGGGTTTGCTGGGACGGGGAGGGTTGAGTTTCGGGCGCAGGACGCGAGGGATGTCCCTCCTCCCCCTCGACCGCATGCCCAGGGGCAAGGGGGCCAGGGTGGGTATTATGATACTATTGTGCAAACTATGGGACTGTGCTCGATGCCGGACCCTGCGGGGGCCTTGAAACATTTGGGGACGATCACAGAACCGCAGCAGGGCCGCATATTGCTGATAGAGCATGGTCGGTCCCATTACGACTGGCTGAATCGCGTGTTGGATAACCTGGCTCCTGCGCATGCGGACCGGCATGGGTGCTGGTGGAACCGGGATATTGGACAGATTGTTCAAGCCAGTGGGTTGGAGGTTGTTGAGGAGCAGCGATGGCATTTTGGAACAACGTGGAGATATGTTTTGCGGCCAAGGCGTCAGTAGACGATCCGGGCGGCCTTGCCTCTTTCCTCTACGGAGTATGTTTTCGATAGATGTATATTATTTGTCTATGTACTACTACATATAATTATTATACCCGAGTGACATGGTTCAGCCAATTATTAAGACCTTGCGCAATGCGCATTTATCGGAGGCGTGTTGGATTACCCGCGCGCATATCATGATTTTATTTTGCATGTAGATATATAAAATATGAGGTCAACGTTGTATTTTGCTCTGGGTCCGCCTGTTTATGCGGGGTAGGCTATATTGCAGATGACACAATCTCAGATTAGACGGAGTAAGAATCGACTGTAGATCTGTTTGAGAGTACTAGTAGCCAGTAGTTAGTTACGTACTACGGGTATGTCATCAATGATCAACTGGTGGCTGGGGCGTATCTCAAGGTGTTCGTGATTGATGGTGAAACTCGCGCGGATGTTGAAGGACTTGCCAAAGTGTTAAGCTCTTGCACTCTAGCGCCCACACTGACCGTGTCTGTGTACTCCATCGATGGAGCAGGGGTCATTTCCTATTCGGGTATATCATCGGGAGTCATGAGGTCACCCAAGATCAAGTCCTCTCACTAGGTCGACAATGCAGGATGGAGTTTTCATATTTTGGTTCTGCAATATTGATTGGAAAGTATGTCGAATAAAGCTTAGGCCGCATGCTCGGCTATTCTTCCTTTGATGCTTATCCAGCGTCGGGGATTTTATCGGTGAGGGCTGAAAAAAAGGTGAGAATGATTCATGCATGCAGGAGATCTTCAAGTATACGATTGCGGAGTCTCCTGCGTCCCAAACTTCCAACGAAGCAAATCTTCTCGCGCCCCCAAGTTTATTGTTGCAGGGGCCAGCATAAACCATTATTGTTCTGCATCACCACTTAAACAACCTTTGGGGTAGTGAGGGGTAAACACACTGTCACTGGGCAACAAAGACAGGGATGGTTCCTTGGAAGCGATGTTTGATTGCCATAAAGTATGTCTCGACTGTCGAGGATGTTTATCTGGTTGATTGATCATTGATCCCTTGCCGGGGGTGACACATCCAATGCATGGGGAAGTAACACCTGCAGATTGCAGCAGCGCAGTGACCGCAGACGCGTCGTCGAACCCACATAACAACACCCTGTGCCTAGGCGACGGGAGAGCATGATGTGTACATATTTCTTTGTACATTTTTGTATACAACTCCGCTAGCGCCTGCCTCATTGGATCGTGGACGGGATGGAACTTGGAAGGCAAAGGCTGCCACCGCCTTGGGACGTTCCGATTGCCAGGAGGATTCAACCCGGATGCCGGGGGCTATCTTGAGCACTCGACGACGGCATATACCCCGCTGGATCCAGCATGATTGGCGGATGCATGACAAACGGTGACGCTAGGAACGATATCCTGTGGGCTCAAACGGGGCTGGATGGGGAACCAGCTGGGATTAGCCTGGTCTTTTGGTTCCATTCCATTGCTGCTCGGGGCTAGCGCATAACTTGGGAGCTTGGAAATTTCATTCATCGCCTCTTCGCGGTGGACAACGGACCCGACCATGGAACTCGCTCGGCGATGAAGTAATAATGCAAGCTGCTTGTGCTGGAGCGATGTCTTTGTCCATCGCTCCCCGGTGCTGACCAGTCACAAACACTGGAAGTAATCGAAATCGAACCGAGCCTGTAGCCTTGTGTGGACGTACTGGAGCCTTGGGGTGTTGCAGCGACGACAGATCACCCCTCCGTCACGAAACAAAGATCCGTGGCACAAGGAAGATCCAAGCGGTTCGCGCGAGAGTCGGTGAGAGCAGTCTCAATCAGACATCCTTTCGAGCGTCCAGTGCGAGTCTCTCAAGCCGGCCATCCTTGGAGATCGCGTTGTTTGTTTCTGTATCAGAAAATTTCTGCGCAACAGCCCAGCAACCAAGCGTAGCTGCAGCAGTAGCCTCCCGATTCGCTTCTTTGTTTCTCCATCATCGAGACCATGCAGAGAACCTCAGTTGATCATGGACCCGGCCCTCCAATCGCAGCACGACCTAATTTGGCCCGGTCGTCATACCTGGAATCTTAGACACATGGCTGGTCCCACCGTACTTTTTTTTTTGCCTTTGGGTGGATTTTGCCATGGCGACCTCCTGAGTTCGAGGTATAGTGGCGGGCGCAAAGAGTAAGTGCTCTCATGGACAGCGCCAGCGACCAGCGGTGTGCGATATTTCCTCACTGTGAGCCGCCTTGAGTGCTCTTGAGTGCCATAGACAGTGTAGACGGTGTACGGATGGACTGTAACTAGCTATTAACTAGGCGGCCTGCGAATTTCTGGGTTGTGCTCTCGCAGCGACAGCATTCCTGAATCCACCCGTATCGGACCAATAACCGCCACCCTCAAACATTCCGATTCCCGCCTCTCCCAGCGAGTCTGGAAAATGGACTACGGGAAAAGGAAAAAAATTAGGAACAAAAAAAAAAAAGGGAAGGCTGTCTCGAAAGCCAACGGTCGACTTGACATTTCTCTTACTGGCCTCGTTATTCATGGGAAGTTTGTCTCGTTGCTGACCCTGCCCTCGCTCATCTCCGCTGTCAGTCGTCACTCTCCAGTCTCCCTTTCCAGAGTTGTCTCCCCCTTCCATCCATCCATCCATCCATCCTCCATCCTCCCATTCCCTTCCCTCCTGTTTCAGTCTCCCATCCATCTTCCCTCTTCCCTCCCACCTCCCCCTGTGTTATTAGTATCAATATTTTACCTTATCCTTATCCTTTTTATTACTATTATTATTTATTATTCATCCCCGGATACACTTTCCTTATTATCTAGACTGTTGCCTGTGTTTTGTTTAGTCTGCTTGTACTTTCTGCCTGCTTGATCTACTATATTCCGCCTCCTATTATTCCGCCTCCCTCCCGCCTCTACCACGCGCCTCTCTTTCCCAACCACATCATGCCCTACAATACTCGCCGCAAGTCCTTGTCTCTTCCGCTACTGGGCATTCATCTTCCAAACACATCTCGTCGCTCTCCTTCAACCTCAAAACCGGTTCACGCGACCGACGAGAACACTCCTCCTTCCAAAAAGGTAAAGAGATCGCATGACTCGGCCACTTCGTCGCCAGAGCCTACAGAACATGGCACAAACTCGAAGCGACAGACGAATACTGTTCGCCCGTCTGGCAGACGCGCGACAGTGGAACAAACTCCTCCTTTATCGCCCTCTGATGGCGGTGTCGCACCCAAGATCGACCTCGAAGGTATCAACGACGACATCGTGGTTGGTGTGATTGAGCAGTTGGAAAAGACCGCCAATCGCCCTCACTTGGTCAAAGAGCTGGCTGCGGTTCTCATCACTTTCAACGACAATGTGGCGAAGTGAGTCTCTTCCCTTTAACTTGGCTACTTTTCATGCGCTGTGAATTAAACTAACCGCTATCCTTTTTGCTACAGTTCTGCAAACCCTGCTGCCCTACTCTCCTCCCGTCTAAGCACTTATATGAAGCGCCCATGGACAGCGCTAGCGCCGTGTCCTTTGGCGAAGGAGCTCATTCCGATACACCCTCGCAAGGTGTATTACTATCTCACAACCCATGCGCGCCAGCCTATACCCGAGAGTTCCGACGATGTCATTATACCCGGTATCGAAGGCAAAGCCCCGACGCCTAGTGTATCTAGTGTAGATGACGAGGAGGATTCTCTGGCGCGGCAGCGCTCTCCAAGCCCCGAGGTTGATTTGTCTTCTCCTGATTTCGAGGAAGGAGACATTGACTTGGATGCTTGTGGCGGATCCGGTAGCGCGAGACACAGCCCGGAGTTCCCTGACCATCGCCACACGCGAGTTGTTCACTCACATCGTGCGGTTTCTCCACCATTGGAGGGCGATGAGAAGGAGTTTACGCAAACGGCTAGCGCTGTTCGCGAGCGGGCCTCCGAGCAAAAAGCCAGCCAACTTGCGCAAGCCAAGGGTGGATACTCGGCTCTCACAGAGGCCCTCCAGGGGTTGGACGACATGAGTATGAGCATCTCGGGAACACCTGTTGATGGCAGCCCTCTCTCCTCCCTCGGGGACGATGAAATGTCCCAAGCTCAGGATAATTACTTTTCCCCTGAGCACCGTGAATCGCACTCCTCTCTCCAAGAACAGCTGCAACAACAGGATCTTGATGAAACTGCTGCAACTGCCCTGTTCGGCACCTCTCCTTCTCCTTCACTCACATCCGTTGCGCTGTCCGTCTCGTCTGGCACGAGTGCGGCTTCGGATGATGGTTCGGATATTGAGAGCGGGCCCGGTTCTCTCGGAAATGCTCCGCGCATCGCTCTTCCGGAAGATCCGAGCCTGGCGCGTATGTCGACACTCAAGAGGTCAATAGACATGCTGGACGATGAAATTCCTGGCCTAGACATAGGAATGGCGGATCTCGCAGAGGATAAAGTAGCTGTGAACGCTATGATGCCTCTGAACCTCTCTTCTGAGATGGTTCTCGACTCTTGGCGGGAGCTACAAAGCCCGGAAAGTGTGGACGTCGACGAACTTGATGAGATGTTCGGCGAGATCTAACCGCCACGTTCATTCTATCTACACTCTGCTCAGAGCCGTCTACTCTGATCATCTCCGCTCATGACACAATTTGACCTTTCTTGAGACCGAAACATACCTCTCTCGACATGCGATCTGTCTGATTTAATGCTATATTTGTTTAATCTTGCGTTGTTGTCTACGCAGCTGCGTTCAATTCTTGTGGCGGGTGCCCATCTTTCGCTTGTACATATAATTTTGCTCACCCCTCTCTCTCTTGATTCCCAATATGCCTTGTTCTGATTATGATACATACTTGGTCCGTTATGGTCTTGGCGGTTTTTTTATTTGGCGTGGTGAAAAAGCAATGCTGCTTACGCAAGAGGGAAAAGCTGGAGGAGGATACAATACAACAGAAGAAAACATTTTAAGATGATTAGCCAATACCGATGAGTACAGTCCAGAGTAGTGTCAAAATTAGCTCAAAGTAACGACGCATGCACGCCTTGGCCATTCATTGTTTGCTGGTATCTTCTCCGATCCCCAACGGAGAGCCAGTGACATGTGCCTGAGGCGGATCCATGACATGCTGACGTAAGGCCGATGTATGGCTCTGGCTTCGGCTGTGGCAATCGACTTTTTGGTACTAATCCTCAAATTTTGGTGAATTCAACTGCTTCAACCATCTCCCTCTCGCTTTAGGTTGATGAGGTGGCTGTGCGCAAATCCGCTCTTTAGGTTGGGCGTTTTGTGAGTTTACTGATTTGTGTGTTCTGTTTCTCCCTTGTACTTGGCTGGCCCTAGGCGCAATGCGAATCGCTTCATCAGCTCGATCTTATAATTGCTCTATGCCTATTATCACATCCATCCATCTATCTCTAATACTGTCTTCATATTCAGATATCCGATACCTATCTAGGTCTTATCAACACCATGGAACGGCCGTCCGGTCTCCCGCAGGCGGGAGGCAATGCACAGGGCGGCGAACGTCTTTTGCAGGCCCAGTCTAACAGCCATCCCAACATCGTTCCGGTCTCTAATCCTCCAGGCCCGCCTGGGTCATCACTACAAGCCTCACGAGTACCCCCGCGCAATGCCACAATTACCGGGAGAAAGCAAATGTCTAGTAGCAACAAAGTTGCCATACCCCGCCAACGCTCCGGGACTGCCCCTCGTTATAGTCGCCGTGTGCCCTTGGCATGCGAAACTTGCAGAATGCGCAAAACGAAATGCAGTGGTGACACCCCCATTTGCAGACAGTGTTTGGAATTAAGAGTCGACTGTCGTTACCCGGTTTCATGGCGCGAGCGAACGAAAGCGTTTGTCTCCCATCTTATCTTCCTGGGTACCCCGCATATTTTGCGCCATGATAACTGACTGTTGGTTGCTTGGTATAGAGAACTCGCTCAACTTTCGGCCAAGTCGGATAACTATGAAAACCTTCTCCGTGAAATCAGCCAACTTGTTGATGGCCGGATGTCGGAGCAGATTAAGCATACTCTTGATAAAGTTTGTGTCGCTCGTCTTGCCTTTCGTGGCCTCGCTTGCTGACTTGCGATTTTTTAGTACGCCGAACCTGGCAACGAACCGTTAAGCGACCAGCTGTCTACGAACTCCGCGTCTGCTGTTGATGAAGTGCCCGACGCTGATTTGGAAAGTCTGCCGTCTTCAATTGGGTCATTAGATGCGATCGATCGTGTGGATGAGGATCTGAATCGTAGCCCACACGCCCGAGCTACAGGATACATGGGAAAGAATTCAGAGGTTACTTGGCTGCAACGATTAGGCAGAGAGACCGACCACCGTGCGCGCAACTTACCAGGTCCAGCCGAACTCCAGCCAGATCGCAAGTTTGCCATCCATTCCGTGAACTATCATTTGGACGATGTGGACATAACGCCTCCTGGACCCGTGCACCTTTATTGGGTGCCTCCCCGGAATCTTGCAGACAAACTCTTCGAGGACTACCTCGATACAGTCCATCCTATTTTCCCCATAATCAGCCGGCCACTATTTTCTGCGCAGTTCAGAAATTTCTTCGATAATTCGGCGCGACCGGGTGATAAATGGCTGGCCATTTTGAACCTGATTTTTGCCATATCATCCTACCATGCGCACCTTATGCAGGCGCCCTGGCGCGGCGATGACCGTGATCACTTCGTTTACCTGGCTAGGGCCCGAGCTCTGAGTATGAACAGTGATTCCATTTTTACTCACCCTGATCTCCAGCAGGTGCAGGTGGAGGCTTTAATGGCTTTTTACCTACTTTCAACCGATCAGATCAATCGGTATGTTTACATCTCACAAGCCTTCCAAAGGTTTTCGCAGCTGGACTGATGAAATTTTAGAGCGTGGAGAATTGCATCGTTAGCTCTCCGGTCCGGAATATCTCTTGGGTTGAACCTCAGGAACACTAGCGAAATCACCCCTGATGCGTCTAAGGAAGCTCGATATAGGGTTTGGTGGTGTCTTTACACATTTGAACACTTGCTTGGGATAATGACTGGACGTATGACGGGCATCTCGGATGGTATTTGCACGACACCGATGCCACTCCCTGTGGATGAGGACCGGTTCCAGGACCCAGCCATTGCGGAGCTACTCGGTAGCCTAGAGCTTCGTCAAAACCGCGTTGAAGCAGGCCTGGCGAGCTGCTTTGTTCGGCAGATGCCCATGAATACACGGCCCGGTCGAGAGGCGCAAAATACAATGAAAAACCAAGACGCCTCGCGCTTGAAAAGCCTACCACCGAGCACCTCCCTTTTCTTCCTTTACTTCGTCGACCTCGGTGTTATTACCCAGGAGATCGTTAATCGGGTCTACTCTCTCGATTGTATAATGACACCTTGGAGCCAGATCGAGAATCGCATTGGTGAGCTTCGCACAAGGGTTGAGCGTTGGTATACAAATCTCCCTGAAGCTTATAACTGGACCAGAGGCGATGAGCAGAGCCCAGAAATGCTCCGAGCGAGTCTCTGCCTCGCCTTCCATTACTACAGCGCGCGCATCACACTGGGTCGGCCCTGCTTGTGTCGCCGCGATGTCCGACCACCAAACTCTCCCAATCAAGCGATATCCTTTAGTCACGAGATATCAGTGGCAGTCCTTGAAGCTGCAGAGCGGCTAATTGGTCTGCTCTCCGATGAGCCTGACGCCTCGCGCATCTACCAGATCTGCCCTTGGTGGTGCATCCTACATTATCTCATGCAAGCTACCGCCGTCCTGCTCCTTGAACTGTCTTTTGGTAGCATCCACATGCCCCAGGAGGAGAAGAACATCCTCGAGGCTGCGAAGAAGGGAATCCGCTGGCTCCACGCCATGTCCGAGTCCAGCCTTGCTTCAAGACGTGCTTGGGAAATATGCGATGGGAACTTCCGCCGCATCGCCGTAGGCCTGAAATTCGACGTGAGCGATATTCCAACTGCCGATTATCAGTCTGATCTCAACGACGGTACACAACAGTCGCAACAGCAGCAGCCGCAGTCACAAACTCCACGGGATAATGCCAACCCTCCTATCGCTACAATCGCCACACAGTTCCCATCTCTTGCATCCTCCACCACGCCCGTTTTCAACCTCTCAAACCCGGACGGCATCCAGCAAATACCTCAACCACCTTTCCAAGATCCAACGACAACGACAAATTTCCAACAACCCCCGGTTACCGCACCTTTCTTCACCATCCCGCGCAGCGATGACCCCCTCCTCTTCGGCGGTCTTGGTACCCCTTCCACCGGAACTCCCAACGACATGTACTTCCCCTACGACCCTATCACTGGCGAATTCATCCAGTCATTCTTCCCAAATTCGAACGAGGAAGAGCCTTGGGATGATTAATCTGGCTGTGGTCTAACTATTTCTTGTCATGTCATATTTTCGATATACTTTTGGCCCTTTTTCATTCTTTGCACCTGGTTTGGGATATAATGACTTTTTTCCTGTGTAAAAAAGAAAGGCTTTTTGGGAGGTGTTCTCTTATATATCATATATCATATCAAACCGCTGGCCGGCGAGGTCAAGGTGTTCCTTGCATGTATTTAGCTGCGTTTTTTTCTTTTCTCTTTTTATAGACTATTAGTGCTTTTAGTAAGTACCTGGCTTGTATGTGTAACTACTTTATTATTATGATTATCGTGGAATATAAGTACCAGGACGACGCATTCTAAGCATGGCAGATTATTTTCATGGTTAAAGGCTGCTTGCTTGTTCTTCTTGATGTCGAGTAGTAGTTAGTCCGTACTGATTTGCCAGTCACATGTAGGACCAGTGCCCTAATTGTTCAAACTAGTACGGAGTACAAGGTCCTTCACTCCAAAGGGCGTTTGTTGCGCTTCGCTGGGTATATTATATACAATATTATTCTATTCTATTTCATCATATAGTACAATGCAGGGTATATATATATCGTATAGTACATGCCCCCCCAGAAGACTAAGAACCCCGTATCAGAAACGGGAGAAGAGCGGCCTTTTCTCAAACTTCGTTTTAGTTCGTGATCACACTTTCTGTTGATCTCCAGTTCGTCTCAATGATGACGCTGAGCAAGAACGATCGGCCGCGCCAGTGCTCGACGGGCAACTTGTTTTGCCGTCTCTTTCTCTCTCTCCTCCTCTTCTCTCTTCTCTTTCCTCTCTCTCCCTTTAGCTCGCCGGAACCTTCTCATCTCCGCTTTCGTTAAAGGCTGCCCACCTCTCTTCATTTCCACTTCTTTCCTTCTCCTCTGTCTTTCCCTGGCACGCCATACTCTTCTCCCTCTCTCTGCTTGCTGGTATCTCTTCAGCTCCTTTCTTGTCCTAGGATCCCGCGGCCCCTTCATCTTCTCCCTCTTAACTCTCCTCTCCACTCCGGCAATCCGCATCTTTGCTATCTCGCTCTTCGTTCTAGGTACCCAGTTCGAGACCCGTGTCGCTACCGCCGTCTTCAACGAGACGTTCCCCCTCGACTCGACCCTTAGTTTTCGACGCCGCTCCCGTCTCTCCTTCTTAAAATTTCGGTAGCGCGTGTAGATCTTTTGGCCGACCTCATGGGCTATTTCAGCGCCGTTCATATTGAGAGCTTTGAAGCGTTTTGCGCAGAAGATGAGGGTTCGTTCTGCGTACATTTTTTGTTCCCCGGGGAGAACGTTTGGCTCTGGGGCCAGGGATGGTGATTGCATTGAAATGGAATGATTTTCTTTTCGGATGGGGATGGGTGGGAGATGATCAGAATGATCATTAAATTGGTGAGCTGTTGTGGCCTCTGGGGTTGACTTTGATTTAATCTCAGATACAGCAGCGTCGTACTCCCGAATAGCCGCCTGGGCAAGAATTCTCACTGTATTCGGGTTCGGAAACACCAATCTCTCCTGGAGATGCCGGGCATACTTGGCGTCGAAGTTTGGGTCGCCTCTTTGGAAGTCTCGCGTAGCCTTTGTGTAGAATCGAGTAATGCCGCCTCGTACCGTGCGATTGACTTCCGGTGAGGTGTAGCTCACACAGAAGCGCTCGTAGATGTTGCGGGCAACTAGAGATCCCTTAGTTTCGGCGACTGCGGAGAGGATGACGTTAAATGCTGTAGAAGGGATGTAGGGAAGGCGGTACATAGGGGCGTGCTCAGGTTCGACAACAGTGTCAAGGATTTCGTGTAGAGATGGAGAGGACAAGTGGTGGAAGATGCGCGTGAAGCTAATAAGGGTATTGGCTTGAAAACGAGAGTCGCTTCGTGTGCGCCAAGGAATTTCGTCGAATTCGCCGAATAAGATGCGGTAGAGGATTTTCTTTGCTTCCGCAAGGTCCGTTTCGAGGCCACCGGCGGTGGTATGTGTAGGATTAGATTGTCGATACAGAGACAAGGAATGATCAAGGCGAATAATCTCTGCAACTATGGAGGCGATGTTGTTATGTGACCAGGATTTGAGTCGATGGTCGCGCATGTACTTTAGTAACGGGATGGCATCGTCCCAATGATGCATTGCGATGCGATAATTCAGAAGTGCGCGAAGTGTGTTGACAGAGACAGGCTCAACGAGTTCTCGTATGACTGCTTCACCAATAGGATTGTTCTTGGTGGCGGCTGCAAATCGTAAGAGTGAAGGTGCTAGAGCCTGATCCCCGTATGCGCTTATGGGCACCGTAGGCCCGTCAACATCATTTGACAATAGTAACCATTCGCCGAATGCAAACGCCCGCGATGTGGTGATTAAATCGAATAGGTGAGCAAGTATGACGAGAGAGAGTTGTGGATTTGACGAGCTGAGGGATCCGGGGAATGTAAAGCTGTCGAGTTCTTGGAAAGGTAGGGCTGCACTAGCGTTTTCCACC
The DNA here is from genome assembly GCF_016861865.1 of Aspergillus puulaauensis. NCBI lineage: Eukaryota > Fungi > Ascomycota > Eurotiomycetes > Eurotiales > Aspergillaceae > Aspergillus > Aspergillus puulaauensis. The sequence goes on from NC_054859.1 coordinate 2,218,548, forward strand.
TGTGACGAGAAGAATTCACCAACACGTCGCATTTTGCATGTGTCCATCACATTCTGCAACATCGTAAACAAGCGCAGGGCATTTCCACAAAACCCTTGTGAAGAGTGATAGCTTAGATTATATGCCATTAAACCGGTGAAGGCTGTTGTTTCGTCGTAAAGTTGTGATGGATGAAGTTTCGCAAGTACGTTTTCCTCCACAGGGCACATATCGTTATTCCATGGAGGGACAACGTGAGGAGTTAGTTTGAGAAAACCATCAAACAGCTGGGGATCAGCCTCCGGGGCCAGCCCGCCAGAATTTATTATACGGGTAATAAGCCAGTTAACTCGTTTAGTTGTCGGTAGAAACTTGGAATTCGACGTCGTACGGGGCACAATGGCAAATTTGAGATTACTGATGTTGCGGAGGAGTTCATTTGCAGGAGTGCCTCCGTTACCCAGTCCCATATGAGCTAGGTTGGGTAGATTGTCCAACAATGCTGCAACAACTTCGGCACTGATGGTCCGTCTACCTAATCCGTGAAAAGGCGAAGGGGCCCCAGCCCGGTTGGGCGGTTCGGGTTTCATGACTGCTGGATCGGGTGAAGGCCACGTTGTGATATTTCGGTCTATCCTGGTGTTTCGTAGAGATTTTTCGTTGCGGAGAAGAGGTGTCCAGCTCTGAAAGTTCCAGCCTTTTCGGATCGATTGGTTAGTTAGCCAAACTCCTTCGTTGATGTGGCCATGCTCAACGCAGCACCAGAGTATGAACTCCAACCAGATCTCGTGCCCGAGTTCCTTGATACCGATCTTTGCTGGGAGAAATGGCGCCTCTTTTCCGGCGGCCGCAGCTTCCGCCGCAACCTCAGCTTCATGCACTAGCCAGGCCGCATCCGAGAGGACATCCATAATATGCGAAGAAAGTAGATAAATCCCTGGCGGACGAAATGTAGCCTGATGGATATCAGGAGTAGCGTACTTGTAGACGCGTTCAGAGACAAGGCCAGAATGGTGAAGCCGTGCAAGGATGCGGTACACAATGGACATAGCCAACTTAGATTCGGCCGGGGGGCCGTCCGCAGCATGAAGGCTTATTGAGCCTAAACTTGCCCAAAGTTGGCCCATAAGCAGCATATAGTAATCCTGGTCGAGTGAGCGGTATGTAATCGCATCCAAACGGTCAAGTCCAATGATCTTCGGGCCTTGCGACGTCTGTGGGTGTGGTGAAATATCGTTATCAGTCAGCTGGTCAAGCGAAAGTCCCGAACTTGAGGCCCGGTCTTCTATAACTCCATATCCATGTTGAGAAGCCCCCTTAACTGCCTCCGCCGCATCCGCTAATCTGCTGAGTGCCTCGTACACGGTCGACCACTTCTTCGCTTTGAACCCAAGATGCGCTAAAAGGTCACGTTTCAGTTCCGTTCGCGCAGTATGGAGATGGTGGGCCAATTCGACAGTCCTTGTAAATGAATATCTAGTCATTAAAGAGGGCCATTCATCGGTCGAACGTGCCGGATGCATCGCTGCATCCCGCGAGATCAGGGAAAGGTATTCGTAGAGCAACTTTTTGAAGCGCATCAACCTTTTCCCTTGTGACTGCGGAACGTGCCATTTTGGAGGTCTGAGACGATCAATTGCTTTCAAAACACCAGAATTAAAGACGCGGCCCTTAACCGGGCGCTTGACGCCAACGGAGTATTGACTGTTCCATTGTAGCCTCCAACCGGAACGAGGAGCTGTTGACGCGTGAGACGGGACGGCGAACGGGACGACGAAAGGACGCAAGGAAGACCGGCACTGCAGACACAGGAAGCGGGCTGGATACAGGTAGCTTGTCATGACACGACAGAGGAGTTATGGGCGAGCGTAAGGTGGTCCAATCTCGGTGTCGCCGTCGGAGTGATGCTCTGTTGCGCATGTCTAACAGTTGACTAGATGTTGCATTCCTGGGGAATTCGATGGGCGACAGACTTTGGAGTTCAGAGATTACCCTGACGGTCTGTAAAGTCGCATAATAAGGGGGAAGATCGAATGCGTCGTTCTTTCGCAACGGTGTGGGTGGTTTGTTCGTTTCGATTTCTTTTGGCTTTTTTTGGACCTTGAAAATCGGGATGACTCAGCAGGGGTGCAACCAATCAACGGCGTGATGACTCCCAGTTATCATTTATATAGTTGCCTCAGGCATGAATTAATTTACCAGGTACGAATGGGTTGAACGTCTTGTCGTTGAAATACTTGACAAGACTATAGGGCAGAGCAGACAGTGGACTAGCCGAGCTTGATATTATTTGAAACCAGGAATTCAGAAGCACCTAAAACAAAAATCTCATTAAATCCCATCGTTTCATCCAGGCCCTACCTCTAAGCAGTCCTAGAAGTAAAGGCAAAAACACAGTAAACCATTCTGTTGAGTCCTCCCATACAGCCACCAATGAACAACAGCTAGCAAGTTTCGACGCATCAACAGGTGATGGAGAGAGACATTCTGGCGACTAAGCGTCAGCCCGCGCAACCTGGCGCGGATGCATCCGCTCGAATCTGCCCTGAACCGAGGGTTTCTTGACATTTTCCGGCTCACCGGTAGGCTCGGTAGCCATGAGAGTAGGCCAAGTGATTGATGGGAGCGTAGTTGGCAGATTTGGGAGACATGTCGGGAGCGTTGTAGGGATAGATATGGTTGGAAGATTGGGGAAAGAGACACTGTTGGGGATCGAAAGCGTTGGGATGGAGATAGTTGGCAGGTCAGGGAGCCCGGGGATTGTCTGAAAACATCTGTCAGTGAATGCACAATGGTTGATGTTTATTCTGGTGTTGCACGTACAATGGTTACCTGGCCCATTACATTTCCCAGGACAAGGGCAGCGACGGTTCCCAAGATAGTAGCGGGCTTCATGGTGATTCGAAGGCGGGTAATCGGTAACGGGAGCTTGATTCAAGAACCTCGGAAGTAGAGCAAATGGGTCAATTAAAATGCCTGTGGATTAGACAATGGAGGCTGGAATATCGATCCCGCAACTTCCTATATATACTTTACCTGGAGAAGACACATGCCTCGAGCTCCTTTCCGCGCCTAAGGCCTAGAACATGGCGAGAAAAGACCCGAGAAAGATTAGAGAAGGACGAGATTGATGGTATACCCACCGAGGTGGCGAGGTATAACCAAATATGAGCTGTTGGCTGGGTTGGTTCTCCTGGACATGCTCGATGGCTCAGTCAAGTGATCGGAAAGGTGACCACGGAGGGTTTGGGACTCGGTCTGCGTGGAACCTGGATGGTGACGAGCATGTGTATGGACATGTGGGCGTAGTCGTGAAAGTTATCATTGAACTGGAATTGTATAATCAAGCAAAATCATATATTATCAACCCAAACACAAATGGTATCACACTGTCCGTAACCTCCGTGAACAATTCATACAGGCATGCATGCGATCAAAAGGAATAAAGTAGGCTCAAATACGCCATAAGAAGTTTCCGTCCGCAAAACAGCAAGGTAGCGCCAAAGAATACCCAGATGCTAATACACCGATCTATACTCAAATGTTCCCGATAGCAAGGCGAAGAAACTTCCCGGCTACTAGGGTAGACCTTTGTCAAAACGAGCACTCTACCCCCCCCCAGGAAGTTCGTAAACGACAAAGTCCCGAGTGAGTTGGTCCAGCATGAAGAGAATTCAGCAACACATGGAAGGTTAGCTTCTCGGCTTCAAAGTTCCTCCGTGGAGAGAGGCGCGTTTTCGGCCATCTGCCCGTCGCCGCCCAGCTCTTGTTCCACTTCGTCCACAATAAAGTTTTCGTAATCCTCCAAGCCTTTCTGTACATGGACCTTAAACCGGATAATGTCGTTCAACATGCTTTCCACATTGGTGTGCAGCTCTTCCCGGAGCGCATTGGCTCGGAGTGTAAGCTGCTCGTACTCAATATTGGTGTTCATTTCACGCTGCTCCATTAGCTGAACACTCTCACTCATCGTGGCTCGCATTTTGGCTAGCTCTTTTTCCATCTTCTCGATCTGTGCATCTGAGGCGAGTTTCTGGGTGGTCGTCACTTCCTTGAGTCGCTCAAACTCTTCCTCCGCCGTACGTCGCTTATGTTCCAAAGCCTCGACCTCGCTTCGCTTCTCATCCATGGCCTCCTTGATGTTGTCCAACAGGTTCCGTCTCTCCAGGTCGGCATCAATGCCACGCTTTCTTCGCTCGTTTATGTCTTTCCGGAGTGTTTGCAGATTGCTGCGAACCATGCCGCGCAGATCCAAATTCAGCAAGTGTGCTGGGTGATATCCTGTGAAAGGTTCGGCTAGAAGTCTGTCGGCTTCAGGGGAGATCCTGCTAGGGACGCCTCCGATTTGTGACGTGGAAAAGCTGCGTTCGTTCACGTTCAGACTGAGCTCATACTCCTGGCCGTTAGCGTTGACGGCTGTTGAAGGGATAAGGCTGGTTTGGTATCCAAGCGTGTTATAGGCCTTGACAAGTTCCTCTAAGTCTTCGAGTTTCCCGCTTGCTTCGGATTCTTTGGCCATCACTCGTGCATGTGTCTCTTCCAGCCGATTTATAGTGTCGTCGAGACTCTTTTGAAGCCGGTCCCTTTCGGTATTCATGCGGTCAATATCCTGAATCGTGAGGCCTTGCTGATCAACGCTAGCCTGAAGTCCCGCCCGTTCTTCTTCGGCGGTTTGCAGTTCCGATTCTGTCTTCTTGATCTCCTCTTCCAAGAAATTGATGCGACTTTCGTATTTCTCGATCTTGCCTTGCACATTTTGAATGTAGTCTTCGAATTTTCTCTTGTCGTCCTCCAAAATCCTGAATTGCTTGTCGAGCTTCGCCATGTCCGGGGCATTCTTCTCCAACTCTTCAATTTGATCGCGTAGTGACCGGTTCTCAGCATCCAACGACGTCATTTCGTTCACGTATTTCTCGTTACCATTCTCAAACTCTTGGGCCATGAGCTCGATATGAGGAACTAGCCTCTGCCCGGCGGCATCGTCATCTTCCTCTTCTCCACCCTGTAGCCAGTCATGGTAGGCACCTGTAAGGAAACGAAAGATAATCCGATCTCCCGAAACATCCACTCCCATTTCCGCACACGCCTCATCATACTCCCCTAGGACATATCGATCCATCATTTGTGCGATTTCCATCAACCAATGTAGCATTCCTAAAAATGTAGGCCAATTCTGACCTCCAACAGCCGCGATCTGGGACTTGGTGATGCCCTTTTCGTATGGGTAGCGTAGCTGCTTCAAAATTGGTGGAACCTCCGCATCCATGGCTTTCTGGAACCGGTATCCAGGATCGATTCGATGGTACAGCCATTGGAAGATATAGTTGAAATCTTTTTGAGTTGGTGATCGAAGAGTGTTTTGACCAAGTGAATGCTTCATTTCGAGCTCAAAGTTATTATGGGTCAGGTACTCTAGAAGCTCCTGTGAGATTCGAGCCTGAAAAGACCTGTCGCGAAGAGGTCGCGGATCTCTGGGAACGCCTGCGGCCGATGGGACTTGTGTGAAGAATGACTGATGGCCCATAGCACCACCCGTAGAAGGTCGTGAGAACACGCTGCTTCGTCTTTGTAGGTTCTGAGAGGCCGTATTGGAAGACAGCGAGCCTGGAGCAAAACTTGGACGTCCAGCGCCAGCTCCATGGAAGATATTGCTTGAGACAGAACGCCTGACAGATGAGAGCCCGGGATCTGCACCGAATCCTCCTGAAGATGATCGCTGGAAGTTCGGCTGCTGGGGACGGCCTACAGAATTTAATAGTGACATCGAGCGCGCGTGCTGGGAGGTGAAAGGGGGGTTTTGGAATCCAATTGAGCTGGTGCGCTTCAAGGCTGACGAGGGTTGCGGAAGTGATGAGTAATTTTGCACGCTTCCCAGAGTCTAAAAAGCTATGAGTTAGTCCAATTACTTTGCGAAATCTCCATCATTGAGCACTGGGCGGCACTGGATTTACCTCGCGGGGGCGTTTAATACTGAAAAGTCCTGTGTCTTGCGACATTATGAATTAGGAAGCTGCGACCGCAGCGAATCCCGCACAAGATGTGTTTATTCCAAAAAAAAAAAAAGACAAATATTAGCCTTAGCTAAACACCCTATATTTAGCGGTGCCCAAAAAAATGGCTGATCGCCAGGTGGTGATGTGGGAAAGAAGTGACTGCGACGGTAAATAATTGAGATGCCCAATGTAAACAAGAGCCCCCCCGTCTGCCGTTCTGCACAACAACAGAAGGCGGTCGACGATAAGCGGAATATCTGTTCTGCCGCGACAACCCGGCAGGCACGGGATACAGATCACATGACTCCGGGGAAAGTCTCCGCCACTGGCATTGTTACCGCTGCCGTAATAAAAACGCTCTAATTACGCGCAGACGTCCCGAGGTTCATCGCTTTCGGTGCCGATGAGTCGTCGGCCTCTCCTGCTTCTCCATTTCCCCCATTCTCTTTCCTCCTCCTCTTCCAATCTACGGACATCCTCTTGCATACATAGGAACCAGTTGCAGGATCAATCATCATGGTTCGCGAGGAGTTGATCTCCTCTGCTGTAAGTCTTGACCCCCAGCCCCCCATGAAATGCGGAGCTGACCTGACGGGTGCTTTATAGGTGACATGTGCGTGCTCAAATCGCTTTTCCATTAAGACCGGATAAAACATACTGACACCCTTGTTTCTCTCAAACAGTCCTGCAGGACCCGTCTGTCGCCTCGGCTCCGATTGAGAAGAGAGTATCTTTCCTACAATCGAAGAACCTCACAAAAGAAGAGATAGATGTAGCTCTCGCTCGCGCCGGCGAGGACCCGTCAGTGGCCGCTGCAGCATCGTCAGCAGCATCGGGGTATCAATCCCCACCACAGCAAGCGGTCTACCAGCCTCCCCCTCCACCACCACAAGGATATGGCTATCCTCCATATGGCCAGTGGCAACCTCCTCCCCCCGAGTGAGTTGAACCTAAAAACCATGGAGGAGCGAGGGAGCTAATGTTGGACATCTAGGCCGCCGAAACGGGACTGGCGCGACTGGTTTATAATGGCTACAGTCATGGGAGGAGTTGGTTATGGCCTTTACTTTGTAGCAAAGGTAGGTGCACTTAATTCGTTAAGCTTTTCAGCTTCTGACGGAATCAGCGATACATTTCGCCTCTCATCGCACCGCCGACTCCACCGCAATTGGAGCAGGACAAGCAAAATATCGATGAGCAGTTTTCTCGGGCCTTCGCTTTGATTGAACAGCTCTCCACGGATACCGCCGCGCTAAAGACGGCCGAAGAAGCCCGTACCGAAAAATTGGACGTTACCTTGCGAGACATAGAAACGCTGGTTGCCGACTTGAAAACTGCTTCGCGACGGCGAGATGATGAGACTCGTCGTATCAATGATGAGGTTAATGCACTAAAGGATGCCATTCCAAAGGCGCTTGAAGGTGCCCGAGAAGGCAACGAGAACCGCCTACGGGAACTCGGGACTGAATTAAGGAGCTTGAAGACACTTCTGGGTAATAGACTTGGCGGAGGTGCTGCGTCCTCGCCGGTCACCGCGAAGGTGCCTGATACCACTGCGGCTAGTACCTCTGAGTCCACTTCATCTTCAGCTCTTCCTGCAAGCTCAGCCCTGCCAGCCAGCAACGCCGCTACCCCCGCTACACCCCAAACTGAAACCGCCTCTGGAGCAGCACAAGCGACCCAGACTCCGAGCACCGACGCTAACAACCCCCTGTCACGATTCAGCAAATCACCCTCAATTCCCGCCTGGCAGTTGGCCGCCGCAAACCGATCCAAGCCCGCATCTCCCTCCGTCGAGCCTGCTAGTGAAGAATCTACCAACAACCAGTCGAGCGCGCCCGCCAGCTAATTATGCTAATTGTCATTCTTATCCACTTTATGCATATTATGTAGAGTTCTTTTGTGTATTCTCTATACTTCTTCATGTATGTCAGTTATTCTCACCATGGCGGAGTTATCGATTAAATGAAACCAGAAGATATTGAGCTTGTGATCAGTCATATTGTAAATGTCCAGGCGTAAGAAATGATCTATATAAGTATCGCACGAGACCGACTACTGTATTCAGTCCAGAGCGTCCCAGTCGAACTGACTGGAGCGATGAGCATGTGATGGACCGGAGCTCCAATCCTTGGCATCTCCGGTCACTGCTCTCTACCTTTCCAACACCCCAATCAACCAACCCTCAACCCCCGGAAAGGGCAATAAACGACCAGGAATAGAATAAATTGGACCGGAAAGAAAATACCATGCCGCCCACCAAGTCTCCAACCCCACGAAGATCAAACTCCCCCTCGCGCACCCGCTCACGATCCCCGTCAAGACCCCACGAACATAGCAAACGCCGCCGCCGTGATGACCACGATCGTGATCGCGAACGTCGCCATAGGCATAGACATGGACATGGACATCACTCTCATCGCCGCGGCCACGACCGCGACCGCCGTGCCGAGCCCGAAACCCGAGTCGCAATAACCCTCCCATTCGGAGCGCGAGAGCTCTCAAAGCGCGACCTGGAACTCTTCGAGCCCATGTTCGCTATGTACCTTGATATCCAGAAGGGGATTTTCCTCGAAGATCTGGGCGCGGATGAAGTGAAAGGACGATGGAAGAGTTTTGTGGGGAAATGGTAAGAAAGATAGATAGATACCCGGGCTTTGTTCTTCGCTTGCGGATGTATAATCGGTTTTGATGTACGTTGTGTGTTATAAGATGAGGGGCTGACATATTAGGAACCGTGGAGAATTGGCTGAGGGGTGGTATGACGCTGCTACACTAGAGAAGGCACGGAGTGCTGCTGCGTCTGCGCCTGGACCTGCGGATTCGTATCAGGATGCGAAAGTAGAAAAACATCAGGCCATTGTACCTAGCGCTGGTGCCGATGAAGAGGAAGGGCCCAATGATGATGATGATGACGACGACGATGACGAATACGGTCCCATGCCTCAGTCTGAATTATCGAGTCGAGGTGGTGGGCGAGCTCCAGGGCCCGCGATACCGACCATGCAAGATCTAGAATTGCGGAAGGGTACGTTTTCACACAACACGCCCAGTCTTCCGAGTCAATTGATCAATTGAATAATCTCCAAGCTAACACCACTCTGTACAGAGACTGCTGCAGAAGATGCCATGGCAGACCGATACGATGAGCGCCAACACCATCGAGCAGAAGTCCGGACACACAAATCCGAGCTTCGCCACATGGAAGACGAGGTTGCGCCCCGTGCCGAACCAGGGACGCATGAACGCCGCATGGAAAAGCGACGCGAGGCGGCTGCGTCTCATCGAGCCTTTGCTGAATCCCGGAGAGGCGGCTCACCTACCGATGCCGCACCTGAGTCCGAGCTCATGGGCTCTGGCGAGAACGATCTAGATGCTATCAAAGCGGATAAGGAGAGGGAGAAGAGGAAGAAGAATGAGCGGGAGATCCGGAGGGAGGAGATACTGCGTGCGAGAACGGCAGAACGGGAGGAGAGGGTAAAGCAATACCGGGAGAAGGAGGAAGAGACAATTGGCTGGTTGAAGACGTTAGCGAAGCAGAGGTTTGGTTGATGAGTCGTAATTTGTGATATTCTGGTTATGATATTTATATCAGAGAAGAGAGACAGAAATCATTATAATACACGACTGAAGAACCAGAGCATATTTACCGATCAAACATCGATCTATCTATACAAACTTTTAGTATATACCTGATTCCTGTACAACGCCCCTTCATGCTTTTTTTTGGTACCACAAGTCAAGTACCTAATTTTTTCTCCCAAGATCCAAATCTGCAACCAACCTCATCCCATTATCACCCTGACCATTCTTTTTCTCGCCGTCACCACCAAAAAACTCATCCACAGCAACATCAACCACGCCCCCGAACAACCCCCCAACAACAATATCCCTCAACTCTTCACCCGTCTGTCCAAAGTCCGGGAACGCATTCACCTCCAGCAACCACACTGAACCGCCCTCATCAACCAGGAAATCCACCCCAAAGACCTCAAAAGCATTGGGCACTGTCTGGAAATGGATCATCATTCCACGCGCAGCAGCGGTGAATAGCTCGCCCGTGACGCTGCAAATCTGTTCGTAGATATCCTCCTTCCAGGTCGGGCTCAATTTAGAATTGGGTAGCGGGTCGTACGGGAGGTTCCAGAACCGGCGGACTGTTTCGGACTCCGGGACGGATTTATCTTGGAAGCAGGTGTTTGTTAGGTGGCGGGTTAGGTCGGCTACTGGATCTTCTGAGTCTTCCGAGGAGGACGTGGGGGAAACGTATTGTTTTGACGCGAAGAGAGCGAGCATCTCCTTGAAGACGTAGACTTTTAGAGCGCCGGTGGCGAGGACGTATGTCCGTATGTGAAACTTGCGATTGTTCAAGGAGGGCAGGAGGAGAGGTGGGTCGATATAGGGTTGAGCGATGAAGTGGCGGAGCTGGGAAGTTACTACACCATTTTTAGCATTATCGGTATCGTCATTATCTTGCTCTTCGTCGTTTTCATCCTCGTCCTCATCATCCGTATCAACCTCCCATTCCTCGAAGATCTCACGAAGCTGGTCCTCGCTATTGAACAACCGAATTCCTTGCCCTCGATCACTCATGCCTGGCTTGAGGATCCACCACTCCTTCTCCGAGTCCGGCCTCGACTCATTCTTTTCTAGACTCTCGCGCAGCTCGTATGCCTCAAGAAGAGCGTCGTCAAGAAATTCGGCGTAATCAAGCTCGAAGTCAACGGAGGCCTTGACGTGTTTGGCTAGCACACTATCGGGGTGCTTGGTTACCCAGTTAGCGACGGTGTTTGTGAGGTAGTGTTTCCGAATCAAGGCCTTGCGGATAATATAGGCGTTTGTGAGAGATGTTGTCGGATTCATCATGGCGTGCTCAAAATCCAAACGTTCGTACTCGCGGTATTGGAACACGGGGGCGGACCGGGAAGGAAGGTCTGATATGGATGATAGTGGCCGGTAGCGGCTTCCCATACGAGATTGGAGGGCCTTTTCGACCAGTTCCTGGACGTAGGGATCGTCGCAGTCCACTATTGAGTATAGGGAAGGCTCATCATTATCCGATCTACGCGATATAGAACTATCAGACCACCGCTGTCCAAATAATATAGGCTAGGGGCATGAGAGCATGGACAGATCCACAAATGGAACGAAACGCCGCGTGACAAACAAAAGGAAAGTGCAAGGTATAAGCTCTAAGCGGTCGTCTAGACAAAAACTGCTCTCCGAATTCCACTCACAGCTTAATCTCCCCTTTGATACCGGGTGTATGCATGAAGTTGGCTTTGAGCGGGGTAACACTGTATATGGATGTTAGCGAAGAGTTATCGCAGAGCAAAAACAGCTGATGGATCTGAGCAAGCATACCTCGTCATTCCCTCCTTGACAGTCCAGCCGTCATTTCCAGGGCTACTTTCCTCCACACTTCGGTAGACATCGGTGAACTTTGGAGCCCAGATAAAGTGTTTATGAGGGATCCGTGACCGTTTCCCAGACTTAACAGTAACATCGGCATTGGGGTTCGCTCCCAATTTCTCCTCCTGATCGCGCAGTGTCTGCTCCCGCTGGTCAGGGTTCTCGACCGGTACCTCAGCATCAACCGCGTCGAAGCAGCTCCCAGACGACCACCTGTTGTCAAGCATCTCCGTGTACATGACCTTGCTTTCACTGACGCCGGGTTCTAGTGGCACATTCACAGTATACAGGTCGACGCCCTCATCCCAGTTCTTCGCAAGGTGCTCGATTACCCTTACCGAGTGCCGAGAGGCCTCCGCAATTATGACAGGGTCGTGGTTGCGTGAGCTAAAGGCATACGATAGAGCAATTGAGCGTTTCCCGCACGCGGCACCCTCCATTGCGGCACCGATTGTCCCGCTCGACATCGCAAAAAGCGCCGTTGTGTTACGCCCATAGTTCGGGCCGGAAACAACAAGGTCTACGGGCCCACGGTCTTGAAAGTAATGATAAAGACCAATCTGCACGCAACTGGCCGGCGTAGAGTTGATCAGAATCCATTCGTCGCCATCAGGGTCGTTGTCGTCCTCGCGAATGAAGCCGCGAGGATAGTCGTGGGTTGTGCCGTCGTCTTCGTGCAGTGTGCCGGGCCGGAAGTAGGTTGGCTTGACAGCGGCCCCGATCAGATGGGCTTTACCGATCCATGATCGCTGTTGATGGGGGAGGACTACAGAGACAGTGTGCCCCGCAGATTGTAGCGTGTGGACGAATGAGTGGATGTAGGGGGACGACTCGTTCGACGGAGGGCCGTCATCGTTGGCAACCTGGGAAGGAAAGGGTTGTGAGTTGAGTGACAAAAACAAGAATCAGATCCAACTCACCAGGATATGCATTGGGTGCAAATATGGAGAAGCGGGAGGAGAATGGATAGAGAGGATGCGGAAGACAGAAAGTACCGACGAAGAGACTGAGGAGGTGGAATCCTCCCCACCTGTTATCGATAGCCGTCGGGTACGAATCCGAATATTATGACAAACAGTTGTCGGAAAGACACCATCTAGACCCCGAATGACATGATTTTACTAAAAGGTAAACATTACATTTCGTATTATACTCTTGGAAGCTAAGCTATGGTTGCTCCTCCCTAAATAGACGGCTCCGTCGCCGCTGGATCCCTGAAGCCTCGGCGTTTTCTGTCGCCGTTCCAGAGCCTGCAGCCTCCGAGGGCGGCCCTGACTCTGGGGCCATTATTTGGTCTTTACGATGCGTATCATGACCCAATTCATCATCTGATTCTGTCTCGGGCTCCCTTTCTGAAAGTTCGGAGCTATATTCGGCCTCCGGGAGTTCGAGCTTTTCGGAAGGCTCCTCCTTGATCGTGGGCTCATTTTTACTCTCATCCTCTGTCTTGACTCTGTTCTCGTCTTCCTCCTCTTCTTCTTCCTTCACACCTGTATTAAACAAACAGGCGAGGGTAACCCAGCAGAGGGAGAAAGAGAACATAGAGACAGCCCAGAACATGAAGCTGAAGATGAAGAAAGATGGCATCCTCCACTGGTACATAATCCACCTGGGAATTCATCAGATAGACGTACTCGAAAGTCAGGAGCAAACCCAGGAATGCATACCGTATCCCCGTAAACCTAGTCCTGAACGTTACCTTGGCCGAGTAAACCTGCATCTCTTCTTTGCTATTGAGCTCCAAACGCAAGGTCTCAGGTATGTTGTGAGCACCGCGCGAGAATTCAACACCCTCCATCATCCGCACCACCAGTCGTTCCGTTTCCTGCTTCCAGCCTAGAACATATAAAGGCATGAACGAGATCTTCGAGGCGATATCGATCAGCGGGGAGGTATAAGTCAGGATCGCGGGTCGACGAGAGCGAGAAATTGGCGGCGCGGTGGTGTTCTCGCCAGTCTGCGCGGACGTAGAAGAATGTGAAAAAAGCGTGAGATCTAGCATAAAGTTCCCAGTGTCTAGGTTTGAGGGTGTTCGGGGAAGCTCAACTTCCACGTGCACATCGTAAGGTTGGGAGGATACTAGGCCCGAATCAAGGACCGCAGTTCCCCAAGGATGCCCATCGCTATGAGAACAGCATTAGTTAGCCGCGAAAGGCGCTTCTCTAACTATAATGATTATCGGTAGGGTCCGACCAACCCGAATTGCAGATGAACAATGCGCTCCAGCCCGACCTGCGGGATGAAGTTGTAGTAGAATATCCCGTAAGCGAAAATCGACACAAATATCATGAATATAGCAGTCGCAATGAATAGAAAAGTCCCCAAATATGCGGTTAGGGCATTTTTCGAAACCAGGGGACGTAGAGGCTCCAGCAGCGATTTCTGAATGTTCAGTGTTTACCCGTTAGTTCCAGGTCCTGGGGACGAATTGCGGGGTGGGGGTTGTCACAGTCGCTTTCGCAGTAAACGAAGGGCCAATATCTGGGCCCTCGTCCGATGAGCTATCTGAATCCATAATGTCGTCGGTAAGGCCGTGAGGCAAGGCCGAGTGGTAGCGGGGGTAAAGTAGGGAGAAAGAGGACGAGCTTGGGCTTGGCCGAAAATAATGTACGTCACCGGCGCTGATAAGATTCCGACGGAAGCTCCCGAGGTGCATCTCCGAACTTAAGAATACTAGAATTATAATAATACGGCAGAATATAAAAATCCATGCCACTTATAAGTTCCCAATAACACCCAATTCCATTATAATGCAGATCAGAACTCATTAAGACCATGTTTTATAGCTTATCGTTACAGACCACCATACAGGCTGTAGCAATGGTAAGACACCAAGAGAAGAGAAAATAAAATATAGAAAGGAAAACAAAATATAAGCTTGGAACATGCAACCACGTCCTAAAATGCGTATCCCTCCCAGTATCCCAGCCGAGAAATGATGGTAAAATAGAAAACAAACATAAAGCAGAGCAAGAAGGGGTCTCATGTCGTATATCCCACTACCATGCTCCAGATTTTAGCACTTCGTGTCATGAGCGGCGTTTCATCACGCCGCGAAAGATAGATACGTCGTTTATTGTATGATAGTGTATCCGGCTAAAGCAGAAAGGCTCGCAACTGATATCGTTGTGTCGCTTAAGTCATTGCCCTAGGGCTTTGTTGTTGGATGTGTTGTAGGAGAGCATCAAACAGGCGGCCAATCTGAACGGGAAACAATTAGCATATACTTCAGCCAAGTGAACAGTGTTGGATACTCACCTCCGGCGCAGCCTGAATAAACGGGAGGTTGAAGAAGGCATAGCTCCTATTTTGAAGCAGCTCCTGGAGGGTGATGATCAACCCCCAAGGGTGAGGACGGTGAACAATAAGGCGTTCCAGGAGCACGCGAATAATCTGCTGGCGAATATCTGACTCGTCTTGCTCCGAGGAGTCCGTACCAAAAAGGCGCAGAATCGCAAAACTAAAGAAGTATGTATGGCTGTTGGGGTAGCGAAGTTGGTTTGCCATCGCGCTCAAAAAGTAGTAGCGGGCTTCGGGCTGCAGAGTCTTTGCGAGCTTCTCTAACAACTCTGAATGAGGCGAGCTCTCGAATGCTGCACGGATATTACCCTTCGACGCGTCGACAGTTACTGCACCCTGGCCAATATAAAGCGCCAGTGCGTTGAGCAGAGTAACATTGACATTGATTGGATCATAGAAAAGACCCAACTCTTTGCTCTCTGGACTGTAAATGGCATTGCAAATCTGCTGGATGACCGAGTCTAACGCGTTGTTATCCTGAAGGGCATTATCAACAACGTTCTTAATACCGGCACGTTGAAGCGGGGCGGCGGTGTCACCTGCAATCCTCGGTGGCTCCCGCATTTCCTCTAGACGCTCGACTTTGAGGCCTTCTCTGAAAGGATCAGGAAGTTTTTGGAACGAGGACGGGTAAGCGCTGAGGACAAGATTGCGTAGCTGGGCGCAGTGGACAGGGATGACATTGCAGAATTGAAAGTGGTTTTCGGCAACGAACTCGGGGAAGTCATGGTGGAGGATCAGCAGAATACGAAGCACGCCCTTGTATAGATCCTTAGCAACAAGAGAGATGGTCGCTGGCTTCAACTGTTCGCCGATGTAGGACAGCTGCGCTTGCATAATCTCACAGTAGGAACCCCAGCCCGCTCGATCCGGCATATTGAGCATGCTGGACATGAAGAACCGATGGGCGACCAAGGAGAACCACCCATAGACGAATGTAGGGTAATACTTGGGCTGAAGAGACAGCAGCTTGTTGGACAGAGTGAACATCATCTCCTGGTGTTGATCGCTGTGCTGCAGACCACTCATTGAGTATTCACAAAGAATGCTTGAGAACAATCTGAAGAAGACTCTCTGATTGAACGCCTCTCCCCTCATCACTTGATGGTGGTTTAGGACCAGGACCAGGACGGAGAGAATGGAGTTGAAGTAGACGGACTTGCTAGTCTTCACGGGGCCGGTTCCCTCGCCCTGGAATTTGACAAGCAGGACGACCAACTTAGCAAGAGCGTCGATGTAAAGGAAAGCCTCATCCAGGCTGCCACTTGGGTTCTGAGACTCGTGTTCGAACATCGCAACCGAGATGTCGATGCTGAGCCGGAAGAAGAGAGCAGAATCTTCCTGATTCGCCATCACTTCTCTCTCATGCAAATCCTTTAAGAAAGAATAGTATGTGCGATCAATAGCGCCCGGCGCCTTGTAGATTCCAATCCACTCAGTGAAGATATACTCCATCTGATCCCGTTTTGATCGAGCTTTGTCGGACAGGAGTGGGTTCACAACTTCAGGGATTCCAGATTCCCGTAGTTTCTTGATGATCTCGTTTGCCGGTGCAAGACCCGGATCTTCTGCGAGCCATTTACTCATTGCCTCAAGACTGCCGGAGAAATCGGATCTTAAAGCGGAGGGTTCCTCGTTGAACAAGATCTGGTCCATCAGGTCAGCTAGGACCTCTATAGCCGCAGTGTTCTTTTGGAGTATGAGTCTGGTGAGGATCATGTCGACGCGGCGAATATCCAAAAGTCCGGCATCTACAAGAGCCACAGTGACTGGAACGTTGAACATATGGTCATCCTCCACTTCGGACAACACGGTCCAAGTATAGCGAGCGACTATGGCAGACATGTCACATAGCTTTGCCAGCAGGTGCACAAGCACTTCGATTTCTAAGGTGCCTTGAGCTTGCGAGTAAAGGCTGGTGCATGCCTTAAGCGCTGTCAATCGGGCGACCTCCTCACCATCTGGCGATGCTACAATGGAGCGCAATGCCTGGTTGTACTCCTGGAGAACAGTGCTGTCGCGGCCGAGGTCTTTGACATGCTCTTCAGTGGCACTGTGAGCCACCTGCAGAAGGTCGGAAACAAGGCTGTCCACTCTTTCACGCGGGTTTTGCGTTTCAAGGAAACCGTTAAGTTGAGATGACGCTCCTACCAGAGCAGACTGTTGCAGTCGGGTATCTTGCTGAGGCTGTGGTGTTCTGTGGGGGACAGCGGGCTGCTCTGCAGGGGTGGAGAGATTCGGAATCGGTGGGTAAGGCTCCTGAAGAACGTCAGGGAGTTGTCGCCCAGAATCAGTGGAGACGTTCTGAGCATGGACTGCTCCTGGGCCACGAGATTGACGGGCGAACTCCTCATAGATCGCTAACTGCTCCTTGTTCAGACCACCTGTAGTTTGGCGGTAAGGCTCAGGGATAAAGAGTCCCCAACGGGTCATGGAAGGATCAATGAATGGTTCGGTAGGACGAGCAGCACGATGGCGCCTGCGAGCTTCCAGTTGAGGTTCAATAACCTTTTCAATTTCAGGAAGCGACTTTTCTTCAGCTGCCTTCTCGACTATACCGCAAGCAGCGTCGAGGTTATCGTTGACGCACATCAAAATCAGTCCCTCGGGCATTGGCTGGTCAGAGTACTCCTGCTGAATCATTCGAATATAGTTGGTCATGCTGACTTTCAATGGCTCCTTGCAAGTTACGAGGGCCAAGCTACCAGCAAGCTGCCTAACCATATTGCCAGCCGCATGTCGGAACTTCTCCTCATCTGGCTCCATGGCAAAATCTTTTGAAACCAACTGAACGGTAGAGATCGAAGCAATGGTGACAGACCGTTCTACAACAGGAGTAATGATCTCGGCAATCGCACGCTCCACAGCAGTGTGCACAATTTGTCGAAGGATATTTGGATCAACCATGCTACTTGCAGATGATGGCAGCACCAAAATCTTGTCCAAGCTGGGAAGTGTTGACATGATAGCAGCTGGGGACAGTCTTTCATTGCGGATGCCCTGGCTGATGCTGGTGAGAGTCATATCCTCAAACGCTTCCAGCCCTTCAGGAATATTTGCTGTTGACAACGCATCCTCAATGTTGGCTGAACGATCACGAATGATAACAGAGGGCTCGATAGTTTTGTGATCGATCTCAAGATCCTTGCACAAAACCTCAATCTCAAACTTCAGGTTAAGCTTTAGCTCCGCAAAGTGGTAAAGCTCCATCAACAGTGCGATGATGTCCATTAACCACGGATTTGGGGGTTTGAAGACGGTAGATCTAGTAGCTTGGACGAGTACTTTGCAGGTGAATGGGATCACAATTGTCAGGCGCTGACTATCATAACCTTCCAAGAGAAGCCCCTTGAAGTAGACGTTTTTGTGCTTGATCGGCTTATCCTTTGCGATAGTCAAGGATCCAAGCCAAGAACCCAGGTTCTTGAGGTGACTCCTCTCTGTGGACGACCCCAATGTTGCTTCGGAATTCAGTAGCTTTGACGTGCTAGCGTATGTCTCCCTAAGGACCTCAACCCACAGCACCCTATCGTCGATTCGGTCCAGAAGGTCAAGGTACAATTGTTGGAAGTTAGGCTGCAACTTAGCACGTTCTTCCACTAAATACGAAGCGAACCATTGATGATGCGGATCCTCAAGGACGTCCGTGAGGTCGCGCAATTTCTCATCAATGTTCTGCTCCGATACATTGTTCAGGACAAACAATATTTTGTCCTGAACCTCTTCGTTTGGCTCTTGATAAAGCTCTGGCCGGAGAGGTGGGTCGACATATATGGAAACGAACTTGCGGTTCACACCATCAGCCGGTGCAGGCTCATCGACATTGCCGTTCGTAATCGATCCGCCAACAGTACTTTCCTGTCGTCCATTTTCGTTTTGAACTTGGCTTCCTTGTTCACGAAGCACATCCTCGGCTTTTTGAAAGATCGGTGTGCCCTGCAAACTGGGGATCTGAAGTAACAAATGACAAAATCCGGCCCATTCCGGAAGACGGTTGATCAATTGTTCGATAGCTTCAACACCAAACTTGTACATTGGGTCATGCACACCATGTTCTCGTACCGCTTCCAAGATCATGCCCAACCCCACTTTCAAAGTTATACCGTCAACCAGGCGGAAGTTGATGATACCACCGAACATAACAGCGGTTTTTGTCAGTGCCTCTAATGGATACTCATGGTAACAATGATATTCGTCGATGAGACCATGGACCATACAGGCAAACAAATCCTGCTCTGGGGGTTCACGGGAGGATTTGTATCTCCTCATGAGCTCAAGAATTTCTCTCAAAGAAAGCTCCTCGTGGTACATTTTGCCGAACAGCTCTTGCATTTTCTTGTCAACCGGCTCGGGTAAAGAGTTTCCAGCTTCGCCGTTAGCATCAATAATGTCATCAAATCCTTCACCGTAGTTAATCAACCTAGGGTAAGTTTGGATGCAGACGCGTTGCACCGGGGTAAGGTTTTCGCGGTCTCCAACGTATTCTTCTAGGACGGACAGCAGCGTAAAAACTGTTTTGACTGAGAGGCTGACCATCTGAGGGGCAGGCTGTTCCCTTCTTTGAACATGAAGCTCATCTTCAGCCTTAATGCGAAGGAACTTGGACAACAGACTGCCCATATCCATGAGACCTTTGGAGGCAGCGTTGCGAACCCACTGCTCCAAATCAAACGGCCCCTTCCGATGGGCGTAACACGCAAGATCCATGGCAAGGCCATTTGTGTATCCAAGAAGATAATCCAACCAGTTATACTCAATGGCATGTTCATATATCGCTGCGGTCGAGGTGGGATCTTGAGTAAACATGGCAAATAGTTGCTCCGCGACCCATTGCTTATCCTGGCGCCATGCACCATGGAGGGCCAGCTGATATCCATCTTCTTGCTTCGTGATGAAAACAACAAGAGTCCGAAGGATGAAACTCTGTTGAACACTGGTCCACGGCTGGGGTAAAGCTAAAGCTGAGCACAAGAAAACGGGGAGGTCGTACTGCACGACGGCTTTAATGAGCAGTTGACTTTCCGTCGCAGCCCACGCAGCTTGTGAGAACAAAGCTAAATCAAAAATAGCTTTCATGGCGTCCAGAGACCGGAGAGGAGATTTTGCTGCACGTTCGCCTTGCAAACGGACAAGCTCGGGCCCATCGGAGAAGAAGTCAGGAGGGAAGGTGGCACGGAGATTAGGTATTTGCGAAGCATCGGTTCGCGAGACGATGAACGCAGTCAAGAATGACATTTGGGTTTCACGGTGTTCCCAATCGCCACCCCACAGTTTTTGGATATCAAGTGTCGAATCCTCTGCAGCTAGAGGCAAGAGCACCGCATACAATTTCGCAAATTGACGCACATCCAACCTCAGACCGTCGCGGTCAAAATTTCGGAAGGTTAGCGCCCAGTTGATCTGTTTGTCGCCATAGTGAGATTGAACAGCCGCAAGATAAGTCTCTATGGAGAACTCGCGCCAATACTGCGAGAGGACCAGGAAAAGCAGGGCAGCTGCAATATGCTCTTCACCCCAACAGTCTGGCCCAGCCGTAGCAACAACCTCGTTTACAGCATCGGTGCTTGATGTTGCTCTTGGGCCCTTGGAATGAAGTTGGCGTATCAATGTAAACTTTGGATTGACAAAGTTAAACATCTGCAAGGCGGATGCCACCTCAAAGGGTAAATCCACCCCTAATGTTTGATATCGCAGATTTGCAGCATACACCAGTTTAGCCTTCACCTCATCGCTGAAATTGCGAGGGGGGTATAGTATAAAACGCTCGATTGTAATCCCGATAAACGAATTGGTGAAGTCTTTCGATACATCCGATGGGGTCGCTAGACTTTGTAGAAAAGGAGTAACCGAGTTGGCAAGTATGGCATCGGCTAGGCGAAAGAAAACGTCAGAAATCAGACCTTGAATGAGCACAACATAGCCGACATACCTTTGACACGTAGGCCAGACTTAGTTGCAGTCTTGAAAGTCAAAGCCAAAGCAACTTTGACGATAGGATCGAGCTTAAAATGATCCAGGAAGGTTGAAAGGTCAAAGTCACGGAAGATATCGCCTTCTGATGCGTCGACAGTCTCCGCAATCTTTTGCGCTTGCTCTATATCCTGGGAGACCTTCTGCATCTCCTGGACCAAAAGCGGGTAGTTTCCTGCATTTTCTACTGATTTGTTGAGACCCGGAAAGATCTGAGGGGCATTGCCTGTGAGAAGGCGCCGAAAGTACTTCGAAAAGACCTCCATTCCGTTTGACTCGACCAGCTAGTAGAAAATTAGCACGTGACTAAAATGCATTAAAGCGCATACAAACTTACTTTGTGGATTTGAGCAGCTTTTGTTTCCCACTTCTCGCGGCCCTCTTTCTCCGTA
This sequence comes from Aspergillus puulaauensis, assembly GCF_016861865.1. NCBI lineage: Eukaryota > Fungi > Ascomycota > Eurotiomycetes > Eurotiales > Aspergillaceae > Aspergillus > Aspergillus puulaauensis. The sequence goes on from NC_054859.1 coordinate 2,239,594, forward strand.
ATAGAGTCTAATAACAAGAACACCTGAGCAATGGATATCTTCGCCAGAGATGACTGGCTTCCGTGAGCCGCTGCGGACCCCGGTTTATCTGACGGAAATCCGGTCGGTGAATTCACGGTTGTTCCGGACAGCAGCGGAGAGAAGGTTGCGCCTCTGGAAGAGCCCGTCCCACCTCCACCTCCCCCGGAGCCTCCACCACCTGCAACGGAGCCCGCTGCGGAAGCCAGATGTGACCCTGAGGACGGGGTATGGGCTCTGATTTTGGGGGAAGAGAGAGATTGACCGGGCAGTTGCTGAGGTTGCTGCGAGCCAGATTGGTAGGAGGCGAAAGGACCGGGTGTGGAGGCTGGTGATGGTACGTTCCGGCCAAGCGGATAACCCCGTGAGGAACCCAAGACGGCGGAAAACGAAGTGGTGAGAGGGGATGAAGTTGAAGCCCCGGGGCCAGGGCTATTCGTCTGAGATGGGCCGCGGGCAGGAACAGAGGGGTTGGAGAGGTTGGTCGCAAGTGGTGTCAACCCCCGACGAACACTCGACTGCGACACGGGCGGACCCCAGGGAGATTGCTGTGACCGTGTAGGCCTGGTCGAAGAAGACTTATCGGTGCCAGAAGCAATCGACGATTGGGAGGAAGGGGGAGGGGGAGGGAAGGTCATCTAGGAGACGCGATCATTTGATCTGAGGTCGTTGGTGAAAATTTATATGTGACGATAGCAGTCAAGAAGATGAACCCAAGGTAATTGCCTAATGAGAGATTCGGTGCAAGAAAGCGGACTCTTGCGGGTGGGAGGGGAGAGACGGATGGCAATGAGAGGATGTGTTGCTTTGTGGCAGAGAAGTTCCGAAGTCTGAATGACGGGCAGAGAAAGCGAAACTGAGTGGACGATGAGCCTCGAGGCGGTGGGTGGCCGCCTGAGGATTCAGGCTACGAGTGTCGAGGGTTGATGGCGATTGCTCCCACAAACACCCGCAGAATTTCCAGAGTTTATCCTCGCAAATTACAATTCGCAGTTAGCATAGCTTCAGGGCCTTGGGCATCCTCTTTAGCGCAGACTCATGAACAAACTGCAACTATTGCTTTGACTGCATGTAGGCACGTGATGGTCTGGAGCTTGGTGTCATGTGACATATGCTATATGACTAAGGTAGGAACAAACGGTGCAAACGCTGGGATTACGCCCGTCTTCGGCAGGCATTCACTCTGCTCTCCAGACTCTTTCATCGAGTCATTGTTGGTACTCACACTCACTGTCCGTGGTAGCGCGCCCTTGATCCCCAGGAGCTGGTATTATGCCAATCGCTGAACCATCGTCTATTCACCACGAAGAAATGCTGTCAACGGAGAGTTTACTTCGCAGAGTTTACTTCACATGTTGCTTTACGCTGTGACAAGAGAGTAACTAACAGTTCGCTGACAGGATCTTACTGAAGTCTCGCGGCATTAGATTCCAGGTGACCATAATAAATCATCATTCACTGTCTTTATTCACAGCCCTTAGATAGCATGAGCTGTGTGAAAAGAAAATTCAATGTCTCTAAAATGATTCTGTGTCTATCGTACCTAGTTGATCCCCAAGACCTCAATACTTACCTCACCCCCAATCCAAACATGCTTACACTATTCTCCCATGCCATTATTGCAGCCTCTTCAAAACTAATCCCCTTTACTCCCGCCACAACCATGGCCACCCTGTCAATTGCACAGCTCTCGTTCCTCCCCTTCACCATCTCCCCGGCCCGGAACTTTCCATGCTTCCTACTACCTGGGAGCGGCCTCGCACCCTCCAAATACGGCTTAATCCTCTCATCCGCTTCCAGGACCTCACACCACGGCGCATCGGTCTCGAGCTGCAACTTCTCCAGCGGAATACACCTGACCATTTCTAGCTGCTCCTCTGTACGGAAGCAAACGCCATTCACACTAATATCGAATCCAAGCGCAGTGAGCTGGAGCATTTCATCTTTAGTTCCAGCGAAGGAGTGAACAAGACCTCGGCGCGGAAGGTCCGCAAGGAACGGTTCGATGATGGAGATGAAGTCGGCGCAGGAGTCGCGCACGTGTAAGAACAGGGGCAGCTGGAGCTCAACTGCGAGAGCTAGTTGCTCGCGGAATGCGCGCTGCTGGGTGGCCTTGTCTGAGCGGGTGAGGTATTCATAATCCAGGCCTATCTCGCCAAAGGCGACAAGTGGTGACCCTGATTCGGCATTTTGCTCCGCGATGAGTGTTTTGGCGAAACTGCGGAGTTCGTTTAGATAGTTGCTACCGTCGTTGATATTACCGACAGCGTCCCCGGTATCTGAGGATTCGGGTGAAGCGTATATCTCTGCCGCATGATAAGGATGCACGCCGAGTGTCATGGTGCATGTCTCTGGGAATTGGCGGACGAGTTTCAGGTTATCGTACCCAAGCGGGAGAGACATGGTTGTGAGCATGATCTTTTCGCAGCCATATTCCTTTGCGCGCTGTATGACCTCTGAGAAATCAGGCGCATGGTAGGCCTTGCCACGGTAGATGCCCCGAAATTGGTCTGCTGTGAATGTAACAGCGACCTAGATGGCTTCAGTCTTATGCGTGTCTAGAAATTGCGGGGGGGTAAGTTACGTCTGCGTAGCGTATTGATGGGTCTGGCATAGTTGGCCCGGGCAGGTCGAGTATTGTGTACGTTAAACGGCCTAGGGACAAAAGATGAATTGAATCGTTGGAGTAGTTTGTGTCGGTAACCGGCCCCGCAAATATTTTGTTTCTCCATGGGCTCTCATTTAGGGTTACTCCAGATGCATGTGGGTTGGGAAGGTTTCCCTGTTGTTTTAAAGAGAATAGGACATGCGACACTCGTATTGCCTTTCTTTAAATTTATCATTTTCAGTCATTGGTAGCTCTCTAAGTATACTTCTCCGAATAAAATATATAACCGAAGTACCTGGGATACCGCAGGGAAGGTGTTGGCTCCCACCAGAAAATGCGATAAGGACTTCAGTGGAAGATAACTCTATTCCTCAACTGCGAGCGGAGGCTTGCGAGTTACAACAGTAATGATCCCAGTTGGCGTGTGATTTCCGAACATGACGCAGTGCTATGTGCAACACGCAAGGTGGATGCCAAGGGAGACCGTGTGGCATGTCAACACCGATCGCAGCCCGGGCTTTTCTCCGAAACATCAAGCAACAATAGTGAACATTAACGGATTTAAATATACAAGTAAAGAAACCATATCCACAGTTAAATGCTCCTCGACGTCTAGATCGCGATCTTGAGTGGGCTTGGCGCCGTCGCCGATCAAGAGAGAGTTGGCAGACAGTTGGCGATGGTTGCCCCGAGAGACGCGCCAGTAAATAATGACCCAGCGCCCATTCCACTCCCCACGAGACCATACCTGTCTATCTCCACCATTTCCAGCTGCTTCTGCTGCTTTTCTTCAGTACTGCTCCAGCTGCAACTGGAGGCTGTTTCAATTGCTTTTGTTGCCAATTTACTCGAATCTTTCTGTGCCTTTCAGCGCATGCTCTTCTATATCCTGGGCTGACCCGTCCTGTCTCACGATCGTTAAATGGGCAAAGGCTGGCCAAAGCTCAACAAATCCAACACATCATAATTACTATGCCGGGAACTGTTGCAGACGGGCCCACGGTGGCCCTCTCTTGTAAGGCCCCTTCCGCCGTTGAGGACCAGGCGCAGACAGGCTAACGGTAACGATGCAGTTGCGAATAACTTCTGGGGAAAGGAAGATGCCGGCGTTACGCCCATGCTGGATCGTATGCACGCTTCGAAGACCTCGTGCGATGAATTGAAGACCTTCTACAATAGTTCGTCGCCATGATCTAGGATCCTACTTGTCCGAGTGTTATTCTAACAGCTCCTAGTCCGCGCCGCAATTGAGGACGAATACGCCCGCAAGCTGCTCACACTATGCCGCAAGCCCCTTGGGGCCAACGAGACAGGCTCGCTTCGAGCATCGTTTGATACTGTGCGAGGAGAAACCGAGGCCATTGCAAAAGCTCATGCCGCAATCGCCGGGCAGATGAAACGAGAGCTAGAAGAGCCCCTGCTTGCCTTTGCAGGGGGAAACAAGGAACGAAGAAAGATTATTCAAAATGGGATTGAGCGCATTCATAAGACCAAAATGCAGCAAACCCAGACAGTGAATAAGGTAAATAACCGCTATCACAATACCAAAGCAATAGGTGGACTAACAGGAGTAGACACGGGATCGATACGAGCAGGACTGCTTGCGTATTAAAGGTTATCTCGCGCAGGGCCACATGGTGATGGGCCAGGAAGAGCGAAAGAACAAAGCGAAGCTGGAGAAGACCCAGATCCAACTTGCATCTAGCAGCAGTGAATACGATGCCGCAGTCAAAGTCCTCGCAGATACGACTGTCCGCTGGAATAAGGAATGGAAGTCTGCTTGCGATGTACGTTTTGTCACGAATCATTCCTCCTGGTACGCAAAGCTAACAATTTTCTAGAAATTCCAAGACCTTGAAGAAGAGCGCATCGATTTTACTAAGAGCAGCCTCTGGACTTACGCCAACGTTGCCTCTACAGTATGCGTGAGTGATGATGCTGTAAGTCAATCCTTTTTATAAAATTCGGCTTGGGACTCGAAAAGTGGTTTTGGTTCATAGCTGACTCCCCAAGGCCTGCGAAAGGATTCGTCTTTCGCTCGAGAATTGCGAGGTCGAGAAAGATATCGTCTACTTCATCAAGGAAAGGGGCACGGGCCAGGAAATCCCCGATGCCCCCAAGTTCATCAACTTCTCCCGGGGAGACGTAAACGATGCCAGTTCCGACATATCTGAAGAGGAGGGATACTCTGTGGCTCAGTTCCAGCGCACCATCAACCCAGCGTTCCGAAGCTCTTCTCCGCAACCATCGACGTATGAGTCCCATCATGACACAGAACCTGAACCGGCGAATCCGGCTCAGAATGGACCTTCCACGCCATCGAGCAGAGAAGCTACGGTCACCCCGCAAAAGCCGACGCAGCCGCCAATGCAACAGCCAGTACAGCAGCAGCAGCAGCAGCAGCAGCAGCCCAATCCGCTAGATCTTCGTCGGGGAGGCCATCTCCCGCCGAACTACGACCCGAACCAGCACGGCGAAATTGCAGCTATACCGCACAACGCGTATCCAACGGACGGTATGACAATGTTTTGCCGAACTGGTCCTCCATCCGAACGCAGTTCAGGAACTGCCAGTGGCTACCGGCCATCCAGTCGAGACTCCCAGAGTGAAGTTTCTAACGCAACCTCAGTGTCTAGTCAAGAGCCTACCAGTGCCAGACAATCCCCGACCAAGCCGACAAATGGCGTGGCCCTTCCAGGAATAGGTGGTGGAGGAGAGCCGCAGCCGTCCCCGAAGAAGAAATTCTTCAGCAACAGCCCGTTCCGACGCAAGAGCCGCCATGACAAGGACCGTAACTCGGGGTCTTCTCAGCCACCTAGCCGGAGAACTTGGGATTCCCCCTCGAAGCAGCCCAGCCCTATTAAAGCTCCAACACCCCAGAAGCCCCCACAGCCTCAACAGATTCAAATTCCGCAGGCCATGGATGATATTAAGCGATCCGCTAGCCCAGAGCCGGTTGACCCACGGGCTAACTTCCAATTGAACGTCGGAAATAATGTGTTTGACGTTGCTTCCCCAGATAAGAATAAACCCCAGAAGGGAGCGCCGCCGCCAAAAGGAGGAGATGACCTCGACCCTATTGCACGTGCTTTGGCAGACCTGAAAGGCGCTGGTGGTGGGAAGCAGTCGGCAACCCGGGTTTCTGCTGATAGATACCATGGCATTGCCACGCCTGTTCCATCAGCACCTACGTCGAATTACAGCGCAAACTCAGCGGCCAATCCTCCCCCGGCCTATAACGATCCCTCGGTGAAGCGCCTCGGAGCTCCTCAGCCGGCTTTCACTTCCAAACAAATGCAACAGACCACACAAAAGTACACAGGTCAGACGCAGAACGTGCTCAGAGGCAAGGCGAACCCTGTTTCAATGTCGACCCGCAGCCCCAGGCAGTCACAGGAAGTCCCTCGTGCCAAATCACCCGCACCTGCACCTCGACGGAGTGCAAGCCCCCAACCGCAACCAAGCCCTCGTGGGGGGTCACGCATGAGCCAATACAGCCGTGCTGCGAGCCCGAACCCAAGTAATTATCAAGCAAACAGCGTGAAGAGCCGCTACAGCCAGTCACCAGGTGTTTCCACTCCGCCCCAGCGCCCAAGCGACGGGCCATACTCCCCGCACGACTTTGCAAAACGAGGGTCTTTCAGCGCTGCCCCCTCCCCAACAACGGCCGCTTCCCCTGGAGGCGCTTCTCCCAACGAGTATGCTCAGCGATCCTCGCAGAACTCAATGCCTCGAGCTGTATCCCCCCAGCCGCAATTCAAACAGCAAGCTCGTCCATCGAGCGCTGGAGGCATGGAGCTACAGCTTTCTCAGCCTGACATGTATGGTGGCAGTGGTGACGGCTACGGATCCCCGCAGAGAGAACCTAGGAGACCAATGTCATACTATGACGGTGCAAGCCAGCGCAGTCGATCTAGGGGCAGATCTATGGCAGTTGCGGATCCTGGAAGACAGTTCAGCCGTGATGGCCGTCCAATCTTACATTTTGGTACGTACCAACCAACCTGGTTATATAATATAGCTCACATAACTAACATTATTGTACTCTAGCCCGCGCACTATACAGCTATACCGCAGCCATTCCCGAGGAACTTGGTTTCGGAAAGGGCGACGTCCTCTCCGTGATCAGACTCCAGGATGACGGCTGGTGGGAAGCTGAAGTTACCACAACCCGCATGAGAACTGGGTTGGTGCCGAGCAACTACCTCCAGATTATCTAGATCTGAGTCATGATCTATTATAATCTATCCATCTATACTCGACTATCTCAATATGGGCCAGCCATGTGATGAACAATCTCGCGGCCAATTACGACGGGAATTTTTTTTCTTTGCCTTTTATGTGTTCATGATGTAGATACCTTGATGTATACGCCTTTTTGCCTAATTCTTTTCTTTTTTTCCCCTCCATTCCCCCCTTTTTTTCTTCCCCGATTTTGACCATTCTTGGCGACGCTCGCTTTTTATTGACTCCTATGCCCTGAGTATGTCTGTCGTTTCTGATAATAATGTCTCATTGTCTTTTGTTTTTGATTCTTGCTACCGCAGATTTTGATCTTTGAGTTGTTTTAAGTTTCTTTATTCTGTGTTTGGTTCGTGATAATGCCCTTCAGAATGACACTTACGCTTCCCCTCCACAAACTGAAACATTGAGCTGAGCCGGTTCGACAGAGTTATGTTGCTCAAGAAAGCCCATAAGACATAAATTGTAGTGAAACAAATAGTTAAAGAAATGCAATCTCGTTTGTTCATTTGCTCAAGAGTCTCGAAGGTCAGAATACGAGCGAAGATGCCGAGAGTTTGTTTGGCTCACCGAGCCCTAAGTCCCGCCCAATCCCAACCATGGGAGGGTGCATCAACCCGCTATGGTAGCTCTAACTAATATGTTCATCATAATTCTCTTAAGAGTAATGCATTGATGCTATGTTCTTATCGCGAATGCTCTTCCTTATCTACACAGATGGGTAGCTAGAGGGTCGAGAAAGACGATAGATACGGTATTCATAGCACCAGCCAATGAAACTCCTAGAGAAAGGAAAGAAAAGAGGTCAGATCTCGAGGCTTCCACACTGGTCTCAAGGTCAACTTACTTGGTATCGAAAATGGTATTCTGCAGCCCGGCTCACGGCCGCCTGCCCAGGTTCTTCGCCCGGTTCACCAATTCAAACGCTCCTTGTCAACAAGTGGGAGAGCGAGTTCTCAATCGGTTCGTTTCATTAACCGGCCCTTCCACAGCCGAGGACCATGCACTTGAAGCCCTTGGGCGAAGCCAAGACCTTAGGAGACTTGGATTTGCAGTATGGCTGGTTTCTCGCATGAAAGCCCGCATTCTGGATTACGTTTTCTGCGGCCGCGGCTTGAGGGTCAGTTGCTGCACGGGCTACCGCGCCATTTGCGGCGTAGCAGGACATCAGGACGTGATCGTTGATGTGGCCGCAGGTGTTGGTAACGCGCTGAACGTTGCACATTTTGCTTTCTTGTGTGGGGTTTGAAGTTTGATTCGAATGAAGGGGATTGAGTTCCCTGTTGGTTGAGTTGGTAGGTAGGTAGGTAGGTATGTTCCGAACGACGAGTTGAGAGAGACGGGGGATTGTTTCCATTGTTATAGAGAAAAGTGCATCGCCTTTGTGTTAAACTGTTTCTGAATCAATATTCAGTGTGTCTGAATTGATGAAGGGTAAAGACATGATAAAGAGCCAAAACAGGGGGACGTGATAACTTTTGGCTAAGTTGGTAATTGTTAAAGGCCACTGAAACAGATATAAGAATGAAGGACAACAGGAGGCAACTGAGATTTGACTTGAAGATTCGTCAATGCCATTGTCGTTGGTGCCGCCAGTCAATTGAATAAGATGCTTTGAATGAGATGCTACGGCTGCAACTCTGCTTTGTATAGGACAAAGGAAGGGATTGGAACAATGAAAGAGAATGTTTCATGTGGTAAATAAACATCAATATAAAGCGCTAATAATATTCATTATTATCTGTGAATCTTGTACAATCCCCCAGAATCTAAATACATACAAGACACAATCCATTAGGGCATGCTATTGAGCATCATACAGGTCAAATCTTAAAAAACGCCCGCACTGGTAACACAGCGATTCAACAAGGAAGGCATTGCCTGAATTAACAATATACAGTGTGCCATTACACAGAATAGTGCCACGGTAAGGCAGAGGTCGTCTGGCATATGCCAAAGTTAGGGAAACAACGGATATACTACCCGCTGTTTATTCGTTGTCGACAAATGAGTTTGCGAGTCGACCAAAGATAGGAACTTCAAAGTGTTCGAGGGTATCGACTGTGTTATTATGAGCTTCTAACCTGCAAGCATTTAATATCCTGGATCTTACCATCGCGGTAGGCTTTCAGGCTGAGGAAACCGATCAACCCAATGTCGCAAATAAACAGTATCCATGATAGAAAACTGGACCATGAGAATATAAGGTGGATTATCTGTAGCACATGAGAATAATGTCTAGAGGGAAAATTGCAGGCGCAACTTACAAAAATGGCAGTAAACAGCATGCTTGACTGCCATGCGTGAAATCTAAAAATCACAGAAGTCAGCAAATCCCAGTAAAACCAGCCCTATCATAGCACATACCGAACATAGTCACTTTTGTGTTCTAGCAAAAGTAGGAAAACTCCACCAGCCGGAGGAAGAAGCAGGTATGCCAGCATAGCTTCAACGTCCATCCGAATGGGCAGACTCGTCTCAAATGCCCCTAGGTTCCATCTTCCGCCCTCCAGATCTCCGTATCCATGCGCCGTATTCCCATATCCGCTAGTGTTTATGTGGCCGGTTCCTGCGAATTGGTTTGGAGATGAGAGTCCGCCGGCGGAAGCAAGGCCTGGGATCGGGGGAGAATTGTGAGGCGATCGGGCGACGGGGGACTTGGTGCGGTTCTCGGGAGTCGGAGAGAACGCGCGCTCTACCTCGGGCGATTCGTCCTGATAGGGGGCGAAGTTCATTGTGCGGCGATGCGAGGATTATCGCGTGGGCTTGTGTCGTCGTTGTCTGCGATCGTATACAAGTTGCTTATCGGGGAATCGCGTCAGGCGGTGGTGGCTTGGCGCCTGAGGCAGGAATGTTTCATAGCCGGTGTTAACTTGGTTACTACTACGAACCTTTGCTTTTAGAATCATTTCTCTCCTATCAATGGGCTGCATGGGTATCATTCTGCTGCGAAAAAAAAATTGTGTCTATTACTGAGCATCGAGAAAGCCTATCCGCCCGTAGATTTCTCTTGTTTATTGCTTACCCCGACCACGCGTCACCCCCGAACCCCGCGCGATCCCACTGACCGGTCTCCGTGTAGTTGTTGTAGATGATTTTGTGCCTGACGTTGTTGACGTGGTCCTTGTTCCACTTGTTGAGTAGGAAACACTAGGTGTTCTTCCCAGTCCGCCCCGAGCTCGTCCCTTGGAAACGACCCGCGTGCCCCTGGAGGTTGTTGACTGTGCCCTCTTTCTCTCGTCCTCCTCGGCCTTTCGCGCCGCCGCTTCTCTTTGTTGTTGGAGCTCCCTTTCCCGCCTCTCTGCGGCTTGCTGCCTAAGGTATTCCTCGTTCTCAATGTCGGCTGCGTCTTGAGTCGCGCCTTGCCAGTTGGGGTCCAGTATAAGTCGCTGGTTATGCTCCGTTTGGGATAGAATGCGCGTCCAGGTGTTGAGAAGGGTAGAGGCGGAATTGACAGTTCGTGAGACATTCTAGGTTACTGTTAATTGACTGTGTACCTGGTCAGGAGCCCCTAAATTGACGTACGTCCATATTGCCCTTTGCCCGATCGAGACTGCCCAGCAGACTCTCGATAACATGGTTTATATTGCGCACAGATTGTAATTCATTTCGGAGGGCAGCCTCTCGGGCCTCTTGACGGTCGAAAAGTGTTCCCTCATCAAGATCGGACTGAGCTGCTGCTGGCGGGGAACTCTCATGCTTAATCGGAGCCTGGTTAATTTTCTTCTTTCCGCGTTTCGACGGCGAGTCCCAGAGGTCTTCGGTGTCTTCATCGGAGAGTTGGAGGCGGTCCATCTCCTCGGCGGCGCTGTATGGAGACATTTTTGGATAACTATATCTGTGTGCGTGCGTGTGTGTGATTGTTTGTAAACAAGAAGTGAATAAGGCGTAAATCAACAAGAGGGGTATAAAACCAACTGATAATGTAAAGTTGAGGCTAGTTATAGTGGGGCATTCCAGTGGATGCACAGGGCGAGGCTGGACTGAGTTGGCGGGTGATTAATTGTGTGGCTGGTGATTCTCTGCATTCCGACTTCCTCGCCCACTTCTTTGTTACTGCCCTTCTGCATCTCCATTCTCCCCCTTCTTCTTTTCTTCCATCGCTTATCGCTCATTCTCATCTCTATCAACCTGTCTTTGGTGATATTTGGAGTTTTCACTCTCTGCGCTTCGCTTGTCCCCGGTAACAACGTTGGGTATAGAAATTGGGTACCATCCACGGTCGGCTTTGGTGTAATCGCGTCGGCCTCCCCTTGATCCCCTAAGACGTGTCGAGACCTTCAACAGCTTTCACCTCCTGTAAAGATCGCGACAATCCACTTCTTGGATCTCGGTTTCGCTTTTCATGTGGTGTCAACAACCGTGAACCGAACCTGCGAACCAATTCTGCGCAAATTGCTCTGATTTCACAATGGCGACTACTCCACCACCTCCGTCGTTCCTGAGAACTCCTCCGACCCCTCGACATGGCGCTGGATATGATCAATACGAGCCCTATTCTACGCGTCACTCGGCCCGTCTAGCTAGTCAGCGCGCTTCCACAGAATCTCGCACAACTCCTCCGCCCTCCTTTCCTGTTTCCCAAGGACGTGGCACCTCGCGGAGCACGAAGAAGCAGAAGACGGCTGAAACTGAAACCCTCTCACCTCCCGGGTCACCAGTGAGCCCTCGGAAGAAGATGCCGGGCCGGAACACTGCAACACAACTTGATGATCCAGACTCATTCAACACCAGCAAACCCGCTCAATCTCAAGCCTCCCGTCTTTTCAGGTCGACAATTACAGAAGGAATGCTTCCCACGCCGGCTAAAACACCACGGAAAAAGGTCGTTGATAATGCCGGCTCAACAGCACGAGTGTTATTCCCCACGCAGTCGGGTCAAAAGAAGAAGAAGCAAACGGGCTTTTCATTAGACAGTTTCACCGACGACGCTTCGCAGGATAATTCGATCCAAATATACACCGATTCCCGTGATCGAATCCCCGAAGTCGATGCAAGCGAAGAAAATCCATTCTACCAAAAAACATCCGCCAGCACAAAACCTCGCGCGTCTAGGCGCAGGGCCGGAAGCCGCGACAAAGAAGTCGATGAGGCTCTCAAGCGCGAGGATGGCATGGTCTACGTCTTGTAAGTAACCCCCGAAGCTCAAAAGTACTCTCTTATCTCTAACAAATTCGCAGCCGAGGCAAGAAAATGTTCCGCAAGTTCAGCGACGATGTTGGCAGTGATGAGGAGGGAGAAGATGATGACGACCTGGGATTACTGGCGTCTCGGCCTGATCTACTGGACTCGGCCGTCTTAGAGAACAATCGACCTCTGACTCGCTCATCGATCAGGCCCCGTGTGCTTTTCCTCGGCGCCCGTGGAGGTGCGGTGCAGGAGAACGATGACGCAGATGAGGAAGCAGCTACCGATATCGAGGATCATGTCCTTGATGACGCAGATTCTGCAGAGGACCTGGATCACATTGCCGACGTTCACTCGCAACAACAGCAAACGAACCCACCCGCAAACTCTAACGTCGAAACTCCTGCGTCACCTGGAGCTTCGATACGATCTTTGCGGTCTCGGGCTAAGCGCGAGCTGGAAATTGGTGAGACCCCAACCGCTTCTGAAGCCAAGAACAAACATATCAGTCCATTCAACGGCTGGCTGCGAAAGAAGCAGACCCCTCCTGTTGCAGCGTCCAAGGCCAAAAAACGTGACGCAGATACTGTTGGCAGCCCTAGTGGGCCCGCCCCCAAGAAAACCCGGGGAAATCGAGCTGCTGTTTCTTCATCGTGATCCCACAACTATACCCTCGATTATTATAAAGTTGTTACAGAGAAAGTTTATCTATTTTTGTGATACCATTGCCGGAGTTCGGAAACCTACGACTTGTCTTTTCACTTTTATTTCTCTTCCTTAGGATTCCATTTGTTGTTTCGGTTACCACGGCTCCTTAATGCATCCAGCCGCATTCAGTTCACTTTGCGTTTATTCGGTTAGTACAGGGAGTGCATTGTTCATTTGAAGCTCGAGCGAAATTGAAATTGAAATCGGAGCTGGAACGGGAACGGGAGCGGGAGCGGGAATGGGAACGGAATGGAACAGGAACAGGAACCACTGGAACCATCCAATGTTATGTTGTTTTGTTGTTTCCGAGTTGCTTATTCCATAGCGTGTCATGTTATTAGGTAGACAACCAAACAATGATAAACTGTCAGTACTGTTAACAGCCTTATCAGCCTTCTACTCCGTATTTTTCCATGTTCCCCACTGCACCTCGCTTAGCCAAGGTCTAAGCTTTGGAGAAGCGTGGTACTAGTCTACACCGGCGTAAGAAGAATAAACCACGCGCTGCGGATCTCAACCCAAATTGACCGATGAAGCATTACGCCTGCCTGAAGAGGACTAAGTTGGCTCCCATGAGTTGGAGGTCGACCTGCTTTTACTGCGGAATGCCGATCGCTCATTTCCAGTGTCACACCCGACGGCGTGCACTTCAATCATCAATGCAACGGACACAGCAACCTGGATGTTTTCGCCCAATCGACATCATTACCAGGTATAACCCCGCAGTCGAGCGATGGAAAACCTTCGTCCATGTGGAGCACGTCGCGCTGATAGTGAGTTAGTGACAGGTCTACGGGATTCACCGTTGATCGGACACAGAAGGCAAAGCCAGGCATCAAACCAGCTCGATGTTCCGAAATTAGCCAGAAACGCAAGGGCCAGCGTACAGCGTATATATAGTCTAAAGCCAATCCACAGTTCCACACGGGCAGCAGCTTGTTTTCACTCACCTACCCAAGCTCTTTTACTCCCCAATGGCCCCGGCAACTCTGGCTGCTTCTGCAATCGCACTGCTCTCCCTTGCGGGAAGCAGTGCCGCCATACCCGGCTCCTCCAGCACTTCTGCGGTTCCAAGTTCAAGCTCAACACCCGCCGCTCCAACAGGAACCTCCTATCCGTCTGGCTTTGACATTACAAAGAGCTGGGGAAATCTCAGTCCGTATGCAGATGCACCAGACTTCAGCATACCAAGTGGCTCCCCCGAAAGGTGCGAGCTGTCCCAGGTGCACATCCTGCACCGGCATGCGCAACGATATGCGACGGATTATCCACTGGACGGGGGATCAATGGAACTGTTTGTATCTGCGCTGAAGAATGCCTCGAAGAAACACCCGCATACCAAAATTGGTACCGGCCCGCTTGCCTTCTTAAACAACTGGGATTACTTGTTGGGCTTGGAGGACCTGCTCCCCAGCGGCGCTGCGACTGAGGCAGCCTCTGGTGCAAGGTTCTGGAGCCAGTATGGGCGGCTGCTGTATGGGGCCTCTGCAGGCCAGGCGAACTGGGATGCGGAGTTGAATGTGTTCCCGGATGGTACGCCTCGCCCGAAGCCCAAGTTTCGCACTACCGATTACCCTCGCATCCTGGAGAGTGCTCGCTGGTGGTCAAGTGGGTTCTTCGCCAACACTGGAGGTAACGGCTCTTATGCGCAGTATGACCTCGTCCTCACTCCCGAGAAGAGCGGCTTCAACAATACCCTTTCGCCAACAAGTACGTGTGAAAAGGGCCTAGACGAGGGTGAAGACAGAGCCGCCGAATTCCTCCCGGCAATGGTCAAGAATGCCGCTGAACGCTTCGCTGCCTACCTACCTGGTGATTTCTTCTCGAGGGACAAACAAACCGCTGGGTTAGAAGTGCTAGGCATGTTCAATATGTGTCCATACGAGTACGCCACGCTAGGCAGCTCATCCTTCTGTACTCTGTTCACGGAACAAGAGTGGCGCGACTTTGAGTACTTCCTGGACCTCCAATTCTACGACATGTACGGCCTTGGTTCTCCCAGCGGCCGTGCGCAGGGCATTGGCTATGTGCAGGAGCTGGCGGCGCGGTTACAGAACAAATTGATCGACACCAGCGAGAGCAGCATCAACTCCACATACGATGGTAACAAAGATACCTTCCCACTCAACCAGCCTCTCTTCATGGACATGTCGCACGACGACGTCATCGTCTCCGTTCTTGCAGCGCTAGGTCTGGACTACTTCAAGTATAGCCCACAGGGCATGCCTTCTACCGTCTCGCATGCACCTGAGCGCCACTTCAAACTGAACGAATTAACTCCCTTTGGAGCCCGCCTGGTTTCCGAGATCTGGACTTGTCCTAAGGACACATCGTTCCATGATCTCCAGGCGCAGATGTACAAGAACCCGGATCTTACTTCCCAGTCTGATACGCAGCAGTACATCCGGTTTGTGCTTAACAATGCGCCCCTTCCACTGGATGGTCTCTCGGCTTGCAATGGCTCCGTTAATGGTTTCTGTCCTTTGAAGAGCTTCCTTGGGGAGGTTCCTGAGCTTACCAAACAGGCGGCGTACCAGGAGGCCTGTTTCGGCAATTATAATGCCAGTATCCCTGTTGGGGATGGGAAGCCACCATCGGCATAGCTATCTGGGTGCTATACCCTCATGCCAGGTTTGGAGGTGTATGAGTTGACTATGTAATTTGCCAATATAATGTTCTATCAATACCTCCTTGCATCCACAGTGATTCTATTCCCCCTACTTCATAGATTATGCTGGGCACAATTATGGCTGTGGTAGGGTTGGAGATATGGTAATTGTTGCTCAGCCGCGGCGGGTTTGGATAGAGCCTTGGTGGGTGAATGTACTGAGAAGGTTAAGTTGTGCATTGATAAATTGATTTAAATGAGTCTTTCTTGGAGAATTTACTAGCCAACTGGCCCATTACCTTTAGCCTCCTTGAGCAATCTGCTTTGCGGCGGCCTCTCCCATCGAAAACAATACTGCCCCAGCTATAGCGCATTGAGATACTTACGCCGGCGTCCAACTTGCGAGTGGGAATCCAATCAGTGATACTCTGTACCAAGTCGATGGGTCGCTCCCAGTGGGGAATGGTTGCGAAATAGTTATCGTTTCTAATAAGTTCGTATAGGGTGAATACAACAGCAGAGGCATCATCCCGACCTTTAGAGGTGCCTCTCACTACAGCTAGGGAATGCTGAAATGACATGCAAGTTTGATTGTTCAGATAAGGTCTACCAGAGACACTCCCTAGCGCAGATAGACGCTTCAATGTATTGAATCCAAGCGGAAACCAGCGGATAACGCAGTAGAATATAATGATGCAGAGGCGCAGGAGAAAATAGATGCAACCTTCAATCAACATAGCTATCAGTAACTCCAACAATTATGCTCCTTTATTTTGGGATGGAAGACTCCATTTGAGTTCGTAACACGTAAACGTAAGTAGTTGTTCCCTCTTGTTTGCTCCTTCTCTCAAGAACCGTCACGATATGCAAATGCCTGATTATCCAACTTCTATTTTCATGAGCAGTGCGTTCAACCAGTCATTTATCCGGAGATTAGCGTTCAAGGCGTGAGCGAGCGAGGGGAAACGATTGTGGTCGAGGTAGGATGAGTATAATTGATATTTATTGATTTATATGTAGTAAAGAGGGCTGTTTCGCGTGTGATGGGTATCGTAGTGCGTCAGTATAAAAATGCTTTGGCTCTCAACTCAAGATAGATCCGAAAATGGTGATGTTGATGAATTGGCAGTAGACTGTGGGCTAAACAATCTCGAGTTCGTCGTCGTCATCGAAATCATTCGTCTGCGGTATGGCATCAGGATTGCCTCCCAGGCTGTCCCTTCCAGCCTCTTTGATGCCTTTGGAGGTTATGAAGCGCGTCTTCTTGACACCGCTTCCGTGCGGCTTGTCGCCGTCGTGCGCACGCTTTCTAGGGCTCAGCCTCACCGCTTCTGCTCGTTTGAAGCTCATACCGAGCGGCTTGCCGTCAGCCAGTGAGGTCGACGGTAGTGTTGGGTCGCCGGAGCCTGCTCTCCTATGCTGGGCTCCTGACCGAGACATGGCCTTGTTTGTTGTTGGAGTGTTTTCGTTATTCTGGGCTCGGAGGTATTCCCCAGCGACTCCACCAGCACGGGATGAGGTGATCTTCTGTGTGATCTCTCTTTCCCGTTGCTGTTCCACGAGGCGGCGACGGAAGCGTTCTTCCTTGTTTTCCATGCCGCGGCCCATCTTACCGGCCGCGATGAATGGGTCGTCCACGTCGGCGTCAATGAGATTAGCTGCGGACTGACCAGGCCGCAGATGCTGGAAGGAATTCCCAGTATTGTTTCGTGGCTTGAAGCCGGGTGTCACATAGTATAAGGACTGAGTCTCACGGTCATACTTGGCGCCATCTGCCCGAAGTAGCCCCCCAGGGCCCTTTTGTGTGGATCGCCCGGGTCCGCCGTAAAACCCGGTGCGTGATCCAGAGCGGCCTCCAGGGCCAATTATGCCTGTTCCGCCGTTCACTCCCATCCGGCCTGCTTGTGCGCGACGCACTTGGAGGTCAACGTGAAAGTCGCAGAATTCAGTTTTTCGGCCATCTACCCAGGACCGGCAGGTTTTACCGTCCTTCCTAACAGCTTTGCAGTACCCGATATCCCGTGCGGTCCCAACCTCGAGGACTTTGTCATCGGAGGAAGATATGCAGAGACTAAACCGGTTGGTATCTATCTTGTCTTTAGGCGGTGGGAGTATCGTAGGGTTTAGAATCGCGACCACAGTCCCTTCCGAGAGCCTGTAATACCGTGGGAAGGCAGTATCAAATAGGAACAGGTCGATGGTCCATTTCAAGTCGGTGAGAGTGATAACCATGTACTGATTCTTGTTGTTCAATCCATCATCGAATGGATCAGCTGCCTGGGCAGTGACATTCTTAGACTCTTTCACTTGCTTCGGATCGGATTTCGAGGCTACTATGCCAAATACGACGTAATCTCCGTCGATATCTTCTGGCAACTCAAATGGTGCGCCTTTGATCATCCGAAGGAGATCCGGTATGCGAAGAGCCTTCTTATCTTCAAGTGTTCGGTTCAAGAATGAGTGTGGCAGGATACGATTTGAAAGGTGAAGTGAAGAAAACGGCTCGAATTTTGATGCATCAGGCGCCTTTTCCAACGCCCTTTCGGTCTCGTTAGAAGCATCGTCTGTAAGGCTGTTTTGTCGTGAGCGCTCAGGCTGGGAAGAAAATGACTGAGCCTCTGACTTCTGGCCACGTCGATGTAAAAACGACCTCGGCTCGGTTTCTTCGCCGCTTCGCAGAGTGGGAGTCGTCTGACTTCTCTTGAGAGAGGGTTTGAGATTGTTCACCGATCTCATAACATCTTCTCGACTAAAGCTATCCGTTCGCCCGTGCCTTGTCAGAAGCTTAGAAGGAGATTCAGGCCGCCTTTCCGCCGCGGCTGTCTTGAACGCTTCCATTTCAGTTTTGTCGTATTGAAATGCTGAGCTTCGGCCAGCTTTTATCCTCTCGGCTCGTGCATCTCGTTCCCTACGAGATTTCTCTGCCGCGCGGCCTTCGGCCATTCGCTCGCTGAAGCTTTTGCTTCGCGTCTCGTCAAACGAATGTGACTGGGGTACCAATGTATTTCGCGGATTGGATATTGGCCCATCACGGCTACCGAGTCTGCTGTTGGATCGCGCATCGGACCCTTTTGAGCTTGGTGGACGTCTCAGTGACACATCACTACCCTTAAGTCCTTTGTCGATACCCAACCTATACCTCCCAGGGGATGCGGGCTCCAATGGCGGTGCAAGACGCCGGGTTGGTGACATCGGTACTTGGAGGTCGTCGGAGTTATCCCGGCTACTTGGCTCGCGCGAGGCCCTACTATGGGCAGATTGGTCCTGGGCACGCGATGAAAAACTCACAGCCGACGCAGGTCTATGTAGTGCGCCCACATCCCCATGGCGATCTGGGTTTGGAGTGCCTGTTTTCCCCCGACCCTTCTGTAGCTGCTTCAGCTTGAGTCGTGCTTCAATGGCAGCTAGTTTCAGCTGCAACGTTTCTTCGTCCTCTTCCGTATCCTCATCTCCGCTTTCGCCTTCGTCCAATCCGTCCCTCAACAGTTGTGTCGCTTTCGTCGTTGCCCGAAGATTCGGCGTTGTAGTTGCATGTTTCAAGGGTGATGCTAGATTATCTCGACGGCGTTGCATCTCTTCGTATCTCCGTCGTCCGCTAGGTGAGCTGAGAAGGGCCTCCCTCGGGGATTTCGGCGGCCACGAGGTCTCAACCACTAAATGATGATCCTATTGTTAGTCAACTTTGTCAATCCTTTCGGGGTCCGCAACTCACTGGTGGCCCTACAAACCTCCACTTCCTATTTAGAAAAAAAAAAACAAAAAAACAACAACAAATATCGCAGAAAAGCGGCACAATTGTGATCGTGTCACTATTTGTTTCCTCCTTTTATTCGGCGTCTTAATGGCGTCTTCGCCATATCCAGATCACAAGGATTGCGGGGAAAGGACGGCGTGGGAAGTCGCGTAAACGAAGGAGTGACTTCCTCTCCGGCAGGAACACTGATACCGGAAGAGTTACGGTCAGTCGAGGTTGGATCAACGCACAAGGGCTTTGTCTCTGTCCGCAGTCATAATATTTTTGAAGGTTGGGCAAATGCAGCAATCAATATGATCAATTAAGGTGACGGAGGCTTGGCAGTTGATCTGCCGCAGACGCGCGCGTCACGCCGAAACGAAGGAGACGCGTCGTCCTGACTATCCCCATATAGCAACCACTCATTAAAACATTCGACGTTTTGAGTAATCGGATACCAACAGCTGCAAGTGCCAATTTCGAGACACCCCCAAAATGCGAACTCGATCCGCCCCTCCTCCGAAGCAATTGTCGTCTTCCGGCCAACAATCCCAGCCTCAACCTGCGGAGACCACCATGGAACCCAGCAAAACCCTCATTCTCCCTTCTTCTGCCAGTCCGGACGCCAGATTCGTCACGCTACCCAACCCACGGACAGGAGATCCTACCCGCTACTTCTTCTGTCCGAAACTTGGAGTGTACGAGTTCACCGTTGTCGCGTCGCAATTCCCACGGAGTATCCTCTACACCAGTGAGGGTAAAGACCAGAAGTCGCAGGGAACGGTCTCCAAAACGGCAGAGCTTCTAGTCGCCACGCCAATTGACATTCTATTCTTTGCGATTCCCCTCCTCACTTCTTCTCGCTCGTCAGATGAAGGGAAAAGACTGTTTCAGCCATTGGATGATATTATCGACTCTCAAGAATTACCAAAACATCTAAGGTACATTCTGTATAATGCTACCTATAGAGATACACTGCTCCGCCGCGTAGAGGCTGTATGCGACTCCGTGGAGGCAGGCGACGAGAAGATGTTCCGAGTGAACGAAACCAAGCTCTTCCAAGAATTACTCGCAAAGGCGGAGCGAATGATTGCGCAGGGTCTGCCCAAAAGCTTAGAGGAACGGTTCGTCAAGCAGGCTTTAGCAGCGCCTTTGGTGGCTGTTACGAGGACCGACGTCGCCAAGTCATCAACAACACCTAAAGAGGACGAGAACGAAGCTGAATCCCAAGAAGGCAAGGACACGCAATCTACGGCAACAACTACGGATACATCAGCCAGCTCAACCTCTGATTCTGCGACACCCGCAAGCGAGACGACCCCAACGCCCGCCGAAGAAGAACTCCCAGAGCAACAAAACTGTCCGGAGCCAATAGTCCGCCTTCAAAGACTCTCCACCGCTCTGACTTTCCTCAAATCGTCTTACATCAACTCAGGCCTCTGCATCAAACTTGATGAGCTGGTGTCAGCGCCGGAAACTCCTATTGATTTTAAACCACTAAATGACCACCTAAAGCACTTGGCCGACCTTCGCGCCGAAGCACTGGCCTCCCGATCCCTTGGGGACTTCAGCCGCAAGCGCAATGCGGAGGATGATGATGCTTCAGAGTCGCGCGCGGAAAAGAAACGCCGGTTAGAAGAGGAAGAGAAGAAAAAGAAGGCTGCCGAGTCGAGGGGCGTTAGGGAATTGAAGAAGGTCAACACAAGCGGAATGAAGAAGATGAGCGACTTCTTTGGAAAAACCGCTGCTAAGAAAAAGACATAAACTTCCTGCCGCTAATTCCTCTAAAAGATCGAGATACCAGCGGTGCATCGCGGGTGTTTACCCGCTGATACTAGGAAACATCCACCAGCACCCTGGTCAAGAAGTCAACGCGCCTGCCTAATTTTGGAAAGATATAGACTACGAAGCCTATACCAAATCGCGGCCCAATTTTTTGTTCGCTGGCCAGAAATAGCAATAAATAGGCTGCGCGAGGGGCTGCCGTTTGTGGTGCAATCCTCGGCCAAACCACATACATACGACTAAAATGTCGTCTAAAAATCCGAAACGCACCTATACAAATACTTTTGTTTATAGGTACGAGGTACGATGTACCTCGCGAGAGACACTGCGATTAGGGTTAGTAATAACTGGATAGACAGCGTTGGATAATCATATTATTAAAGACTACACAGCAAGCCAAATAAGACATCCTTATCCTATCAATTCTCGTCATTTCGTTATACTCAAACATCAACCTCTGAAATCGCGGCTCCCGTAATCCTGCAGACAAGTTAGTGCTGTTCTCAAACCTATTCAAGATTCTTGTTAGCGGAGCGGACACCTACATAAATGACCCGTTAGATGGCTTGGAAATAACCATCGCCTCCTTCAACTTCTCCTCACTGATATCAGGGAAATGCTTCAGATAGTAGCCGTCCTTCAGTGCCTTCGTTACAGCCTCAACCTTTGACTGAGGCAGCATATGAACGGTACATCCTCCCCACCCGGCTCCTGTCAACCGACTTCCCCATGTTCCTGCCTTGCGCGCAATGGCGCAGATCTCATCAACCTGGGGAGCAGAACACTCGTAAACCTCACGACACGAGTCCTGCGACTCGTTGAGAAGTTGTCCGAGGTAGCGGATGCGCTTGTCGTCTAGTGTTGAGTGGTTTGCGAGGCAGGCCTTGAAGTCTAAGACACGGCGGGCTTCCCTAAAGCAGTGTAGGGCGCGCTGGCGGAGAAGGAAGCGCTCTGCTTGGACGGGGAAGGACGAGAGGTATGTGGATTCGAGCTCGGGGACGGATATGGATAGCAGTTGTGCGATTTCCTCGCGTGTGTAGCCCTGTTCCTGGGTGAGGAGGTCGAGAGTAGCCTGGATTACAGAGTCGATTTGGTACTCGAGGGGGTCGCCGAGGCGGCCTTCTTTTCGCATGAGCTCGTTATGGAAGTTGCGGAGGCTGTACCCGAGGGAGCTGTTGTCCTTGGGCAGGTGGATGCCGTTAGCTTTGGCGAGAACGACGGCGGCCAGTGTACATTCTGCAACGCGGAGGTTGTAGTGGCGGGGGGCTGTCTCTGCTTTGTTGGAGGTGACGAAACTCTGGGCCATGAGGAAAGTGATTTCTTCGGCGGCCCTGGGGATTGGGACGTGCTGTGCGGAGAAGTTGGGGAAAAACTGGGTGTAGAGGAGGTATCCGCGGCGAGAGAAGATGGAAGCAGCCTGGTCCATGCTACCCGCGTAAGGGGGTTAGTTGATAGGATTCCATAAGAGACGAAAGCTGAGTGACTTACCCTCCGGAGTATACACCGACGGCACGCTCAGAGACGACGGCTAGATCAAGCAAATCCTGCTTGGACACATCGTGGTTGTTGGCCTTCATAACAGCGAGCGCACTAGAGCAGACGAAAGCCGCGCTGCTGGAGATACCACCACCAGGAGGCACATTTCCGTCCACAAGTACCTCCATACTAGCTGGAGCAAAGGAACCACTCTTGCGCAGAACCTTGAGCGCGCCGACAAGTCCAGCCTTGAAGTAATTCACCCACTCATGCTTCTTGGGGTCGATTTCCACGTCCGTGTCCTTGGGTACAGTGAACTCCCGAGACGGGAACTTGTCCGGCACAACATTGGCGATTTTTACGGTGGATTCTGAGCCAGCAGAAGGGACGACCTTGACGGCAATAATCACGTCGACACTCACGGCTGTAGGAAGGACGTCGTATAGGTTGTAGTCGATGTGCTCTCCAATAATATTCACGCGACCAGGGCTTCGCGCGACAAAATCGGGCCGGTGGCTGTAGACCTTGTTGAACTGGGAGACCAAGCTGTTGAAGCGCTTCAGGTGCTCTGGAGTGGCAGTTCTAGCAGACGCATCGTCGGTGGCATAGACCTCAGCGATAGATTCGGTTTGGGGGACAAGTTCCTGCGGGGTGGCCATGGCGGGGTAGTATGAGGTTCAGCTACCTGGATAGGATCGTAACTAGAGCAGAAGGGAATCCCAAAAGTAATACAGAGAAGAAGAGAACAATGTAGAAGAAAGAGAAAAGAAAAAGCAGTGTTCCTGTGACCTCATCGAGGGGCTCCGGGGCAAATTTACCGTGTTTTAATTAAAATTATCCTGATTGCGGGGACACTGGAGGCTGCGATGGGATGGACTCCCCGCTGCTACCGTAGTACTCCGGCCATGCTGTGCCCTCACCGAAGGTTATTCACGGTCCGAGTCGCATCTTCCCGACTTGCTTCGGCACAATTGGTCCCGGCCAGAGACCTTTTCCAGTTGGATCTGGCTGATGATTGATCGGGCCTAAACCAGGCGGGCGATAATTACCCGATCCCACGCAGCTGTTTGGCTCATATACTTGGGGTCGAAACCCACCACACGACCACACAATTATTTGCATATTACTCCGTACTTACGGGGCACTCAACCACTATTTTGTATGCAGTATACACCCTTGGGCATCTCCATCTACAACACCAGGGTTGAGCCTCCAGCCTGCTCAATGAGCCTACATTGTACTCGCACTCGCACGGGTGATTTGTGTGGCTGGGGAAGAATGAATGTTGGTCCGCTGCAGACTATCCATGGATAGAACATGAACTAAGGACCGGTGCTCTGAACACGGCAACTTGAGCCATCAGACCAGCCATCAGACCATGCGATGGCGCATATCTGGAGTGTAGAGACGATGAACACGCGCTAGATGATGACAAGGATTCCAACCATGTGAATTATAGGTACTTAGTGGTGGTGGGTTGCTGCCTAGGAATTCAGGCTTGAAAATGAGGCCGATGACCGGAGCGGTGGCGATGCGGGAGCCAATTAGCAACCACACATTATTTGACCAATGTTAAACTAATCCCAATACGGCTAGGCTGGCTGAACGGCCGCCGAGTCGGGGAGCGTCGTCGAGTGAGTCTTCAGCGGCCAGTCCAATTCCTCCGCCGGCTTTAAGGGACTTTGCTACTCACTCCTGCGAACGACTCATTTTTCCTTAAGCTTCCCATCTCTCCCCTCCACTTGGCCTGGCAATCATTGCAGCAACGATGATGCCTCTAAGACCATCAAAAAGTGCCCTGCGCACTCTTCACTACCAGAGATATCTTGCCTCTGGAAGAAGAACATTTGCTTCTTCTGCGGTCACGACGCCCCACCGCTTTTCGACTCAGAAGCGCGATCAGAGTACAGCTACGGCTACTGCCTCGTGAGTATCCCCATGGGTTTTACACGCCCTCGACAACTCTATTTTGATAATTGGTTCTTATTAACATTAATTGTTACCTTAGAACTACTCGACCTCAACCCAGCCCTGCCTTCAACCAAGAACCTAGCCGCAATGAGGTTTCACCTCTTCAAAATCGACAGGTTGCCGAGCTCGACGACTCGTATGACACCAACAATGCTTCTCTTAAAAGCCGTTTAAATTGAGCTAATCTGTTTTTCTGGTAGATTCGTCGGACTTAGCGGTGGTGAGATTTTTCACGAAATGATGCTTAGACTGGGAGTAAAGCATGTTTGTGAGTCATTATTCGGTTTCCTTGAATAGGCAAGAATTGTATATTGACTCTAGTTCTCAACAGTTGGTTACCCAGGAGGTGCCATTCTTCCCGTCTTTGACGCAATTTACAACTCCAAGCACTTCGACTTCGTCCTCCCTCGACATGAACAGGGTGCCGGCCACATGGCGGAGGGTTATGCTCGAGCTTCCGGAAACCCTGGAGTCGTCCTTGTCACTTCTGGCCCCGGTGCTACCAACGTCATTACCCCCATGCAGGACGCCCTATCTGATGGTACCCCGATGGTTGTCTTCTGCGGTCAGGTCGTTACGAGCTCCATTGGTACCGACTCTTTCCAGGAAGCTGATGTCGTTGGCATTTCTCGGGCCTGCACCAAATGGAACGTTATGGTCAAGTCTGTCGCCGAACTCCCCCGTCGTATCCAAGAGGCCTTCGAAATTGCAACCAGTGGCCGCCCTGGTCCCGTCCTCGTCGACCTTCCTAAAGATATCACCGCTGGTATTCTTCGTAAACCCATCCCAATGCAGAGCACCCTTCCGTCTCGCCCAAGCGCTGCCACTATGGCAGCCAAGGAATTGAGCGAGAAGCAACTCCAAGGCACCATCAGCCGCGTGGCTCGTCTCCTCAACGTTTCCAAGAAGCCCGTTCTTTACGTCGGTCAGGGTATTCTTGCTCATCCTGACGGCCCCAAGCTTCTGAAGGAGCTCTCCGACAAGGCCAACATTCCCGTTACCACCACCCTGCAGGGTCTAGGTGGTTTTGATGAGACGGACCCCAAGGCGCTGCACATGCTTGGTATGCACGGCTCCGCCTATGCCAACTTGGCCATGCAGGAAGCCGACTTGATCATAGCCATTGGTGCCCGATTTGACGACCGTGTGACTGGCAGCATTGCCAAATTTGCTCCCCAGGCCAAGCTCGCTGCCTCGGAGAACCGTGGTGGTATCGTCCACTTTGAGATCATGCCCAAGAACATCAACAAGGTGGTTCAGGCCAACGAAGCTGTTGAGGGTGACTGCGCGGAGAATATCCGTCACCTTCTGCCTCTTGTCCACGCTGTTCCCGAGCGTCCAGAGTGGTTTGCCCAGATCAACGACTGGAAGTCTCGGTTCCCTCTCTCGCTCTACGAGAAACAGACCCCTGAGGGCGCCATCAAGCCCCAGGCTCTGATTGAAAAGCTCAGCGATTTGACTGCTCATATGAAGGACCGTACCATAATCACCACTGGTGTTGGTCAGCACCAAATGTGGGCCGCCCAGCACTTCCGCTGGCGTCGACCTCGCTCCATGATCACCTCCGGTGGTCTTGGTACTATGGGTTACGGTCTTCCCGCTGCCATTGGCGCCAAGGTTGCCCGTCCCGACTGCCTTGTTATTGACATTGACGGCGATGCCTCCTTCAACATGACCCTCACCGAACTCACCACTGCGGCCCAGTTCAATATCGGCATCAAGGTTCTCCTCTTGAACAACGAAGAGCAGGGCATGGTTACCCAATGGCAAAACCTTTTCTACGAAGACCGCTACTCTCACACACATCAGAAGAACCCTGACTTTGTGCGCCTTGCTGAATCTATGGGTGTTGCTGCCGACCGTTGTGCCTCACCTGCAGATGTGGAGGCCAAGCTGAAGTGGCTGATTGAGAGCGATGGCCCCGCCCTGCTTGAGGTATTTACCGACAAGAAGGTTCCCGTGTTGCCTATGGTTCCTGGTGGTAGTGGCCTCCATGAGTTCCTCGTCTTTGACGAAGGTAAGTCGCATACCCCGAGATACGGAGGAAATTGTTACTAATGTTTACTTTCCCAACAGCCAAGGATCGTGAGAGAAGGGCTTTAATGAAGAAGAGGAACCCCAACGGCGTTTAAACCATTTTGACAACGCCTATTATGATTTCTTAGTCAATTATTGAGTCATTACCAAAAAAAGAATGACCGGCGATCATTTGTTATATCCACGGCGTTTCTGGCGGGTTCTCAGACGCTAGCAAGGCCTAGCATCATCCTTGCAAAAATGCTAGCGGGGTCGAAAATGCTAGCAATCCTTGAAGTTTTTGTGCTTCATGACAATATCAAGTTCAACCAGTCCTACTGGGAACGGGAGTCCTTCAACGTCCCAGAGTTCTAGTTACTCATTTCATCCGTATGTTCCTCGAATTTCTCGCATTTGGCATGTTGATTGCGCGCCGAAAAGTTTACCTCGGTTCCGCCTTGTATATAATTGTTAGTTTTGTGATTAAGATTTGCTGCGAGTATTCGCACCTTGGAAATCAAATACATTCAATGTGGTTCTGTTGCAAGGCATAGCTCCACTATAGATTTTAACAACAAGAGATGCCTAGTATATAGATAAATGTCTTTTTTGAAGCTAGTAATGCTAAGCATATGATGCTCTTTTGGCGGCAAAGACGCCATCGCCGCGTGGCTCACGTGATACTCTCGTGAAAGCCGCTGTTTGCATCCGAAGAGCCATGAGGCCTAGGTGACTCAATTTGTCGACTTCCAAGTTACCAGTCGCTTCATTCCTGATTCTACTAGCTTCCGCGTTTAAAGGCAGCAGTTTTTTGTTGATTAGTGGTACCCGCGGAACCCGCCTTTTTCCTTTCCTCTCAACTTAACCTTTCCCTCCGATCTTCTTCCGTCATAACTTTGTTTGCCTTTCACCCCCAGATACGTAAGACAGCAGAACTTCTCATCCTGCTGCAGGATGCTGCGTGTCTTGTCGGCTCTCTAACCAGGGTTATTCGATATTGAGCGTCTCGCATCTATTCAGCCTCCGATAATGGCTTCACTTCCGAGCTTCTCGGCTTTTGGCCGAACGAGATCCTCTGATACTACTTCTCCGCCCGCCTCCTTATCGTCGCAGCCCGACCAACAACACGCCACCCCCAGCCCTTCGACCGAATTACCAGCGGAAGATGAAACTGTGGTCCTCAACAAAAATGTATCAGAAGAAATTGGGAAATCTGACGTAAAAGTGATCTCTCGCCCCGCGAGCACGCCACAGATCGCCGACGAACCCCGAAAGTGCTGGATTTGTTACACCGACGAAACAGAAGATACTCCACTGAATTCAGAATGGCGATCCCCCTGCCCGTGTGCCTTAACAGCGCATGAGCTCTGCCTTCTCGATTGGCTTGCCGACCTTGAGAACCCTCGTGCCCGCAAACGCACCGGTCGACATGCGAAAATGGTATGCCCGCAGTGCAAGACCGAGATCGTTGTCGCCCGCCCCCGAAGCTATATTGTGGATGTTGTGCGGCTGGTTGAGCGAGTAGCCGGCCGACTGGTGGTTCCGGGGATGGTGTTTACGCTGGCGGGCACTGTCTGGGCTGGTTGCTGTGCGCATGGAGTATACTCAATGTACTTCGTCTTCGGGACAGATGAGGCGAAACAGATACTGGAAGAAGCGGCGGAAGGCACTTGGAACTCCGGCCTGAATCTTGGGCTGCCGCTCATCCCCTTGGTGCTGATCTTTTCTCGCACCCGCTACGCCGAGGGTCTCCTCCCTGCTATCCCCGTTCTATTTTTCGCAACGCATAATCAGGGACAGGAACCAGATATTGACCTTTGGCCACCCAGTGCTGCCGTGACATTTGCAGCCCTCCCATATATCAAGAGTTTCTATAGCGCCCTCTACGAAAGATTGTTTGGCAAGTGGGAACGGAAGTGGATTGCCGAGGTACAACCAAGGCAGTCAGATATCAACGAATTTGACGACAACGCACCGCCTGAACACCCGGAACCAGACCAGGAGGAAGTTGATGATGGGGTTTTGATGGAGTTTGATCTAGAATTCCAAGTTGGAATGGCGGGCGAAGAACCACAGGATCTACTTGGTCTGGGAAACCGAGAGCAACAACAGGGCCCAGGACAGAACCAAGGCCCCGGGATAAATGGACATAACATCGTCAGCGATACAAGCAGCCTCGCAGATATTGTCCTTGGAGCGCTCGCGTTCCCAGCTATTTCAGCTTCAATGGGAGGACTCCTCAAATACGTCTTGCCAAAGTCATGGACGACGACATCGGCCCTGGAACGAGGACGACCAGGTCTGCTACAGACTAGATGGGGCCGAAGCGTGATTGGGGGCTGCGTATTTGTGCTTCTCAAGGACGCGCTGGTTCTTTACTGCCGTTGGAAACTAGCCCAATCGCATAGGCGTCGCAAGGTGCTGAATTATGATCGGTCAAAGAAAAAGGTTACCGGGTAATCTTTGCCCTTGGGTCGGGATCTCCCACCTTTTACGAACTCGTGACGATGCATTCTAGGAGTTTTGGTGCCGAATTGGCTTATTTATTTTTTATTAATCTGCCGGAGGCGATCAGATTGTGACACGATCCATAATTCAACTGTGTACAATTAAAACAAACAAATTTTGACAAACAGATTTACATAATATATCACTCACCGAATCGCAATACTAGGCACCTAGTGGGTTGTTATTGCTGTCCTTGTATTTGTACTACTCTAGTATCTATATTTCCCTTGGCAGAGCAGCGCTTAACTTAGCGCGCGGCTAGCGAACTCCCGCCCGAAAAAGTCTCCCCGACAATAAGTCCATTTAACGCATCCATACCACACCACCCTCAACACCTCAGCGACAAACTCAACCCCGCATCAATTGACGAAAAGCTAAAACAAGTCAATAATGCGTCCTCTGTCAGTATCGCCGGTCCTCGCCTCCCTGGCAAACGTCTTCAAAATCCCCCTTTCACAATCCACCCTCCGCCCGACGATTCCTCTTGTCAACCAGCAGGCTTCGAACTCAAACAAACCTTCGACTCCATCTGGAAGTAGCCTGCAAGCCAGAGCTCCATTCTCCACGACAGCCGCACTTCTCAGACGGAAGCCTCAATATGTTGACCGGAGAATTAGTATGTTTTCCATCCTCTGAACTTAGGCTAACGCGCTCTGGAAACTTTACGTTACGGGTTGCTAACGTATAACCTAGCACTAATCCGCTACTTCCTCTACCACCCCTTAACCCCGCGCCCTCTCCGCTTCAGTCGAACGCGCTTCCTGCGCCACTGGACGATCCACCGCGCCTGGCAACTGTACCAGGCGACCCGCCGACGCAACCACCAGCTTGAGCTACAGCGGCAGTGGCAGGCCATGAACGCTGCGTGTGAGGAGCTGCGAACTGGAGCGGGTGATGGCGGGAAGTTGTTCCGCAAGAGTATGATCAAGACGAGGATTTTCCAGGATATGTTCCCGATTGAGTATGCGCGGTTGCAGACGGAGGGGCCTGGCGATGGGTGGGACCATGAGTGGAAGAGGGTTGACCGGAAGTCGAAGAAATGAGGTGGTGTCGTGTGATTGATGGGCTTGTCATTCGCCACAGACCTGGCCGGTTTTGTATTTTATTGTTTAGGGCTGTTCTTTTAGGTTGTATATTAGATACTTTAAGTGGTTGACGCTTTTGAATATCGTAAAGCTAAGAGGAACTGAAGATACAACGATAACCGAAGGAGGGAACTCGGAGTGCCCGTGATGTAAAAAACCACCAATAGGGTATGAAGGAACGGTATGGGTATCCGGAAAAGACATCGTTGAACATGCAACAGGAAGGATGGAAACGACAGAATAACAAGATTGTTGACACAAAATCGAAGAGAAGAAAGAACATCAAGAAATAAAAGCCGCCAGACGCCAAAAATGCAAGATATATCAACTCAGCCAGTGTTTATCCACACATCCCCCATTTTCAAACCCAATCTACTACAGCCCGACGCTAGATATAAAGGCGTCTAGAAACCGGCCCAATCCCAGGGTTATACCGAGTGCTGCACGGCAATCAACCCATACATTTGTCATAGCACAATGCAACATGATGACTTCCGCTTATCGAAGGTGAGCAGAGCGGCACGGGTGGCGGCTTCGAAAACGTCGTCTACGCCCTCTCCGGTGAGAGAGGAGCATTCGAGGTATTTCCGGGCTTTAATTTGTGTCGCTATCTCATTTCCCTCTTTGGGTGATACGAATCGGAGCGACTTCTTCCTCATTTCCTCGATCGCCCCGGGTGTCTCACGGAGATCCTTTTTCAGTCCAACTAGGATGATCGGCACTCCGGGGCATCGTTCATTTGCTTCTTCAATCCACTGCACGTAAATATAAGTTAGCATCGGTAACAATCAGTGTTTGGATATAGGAACCATGGCGACGAACCTTGATCTTAACGTTCTCGAGGGAATCTGGCGTGTCGACGGCGAATCCGATCAGGATAACATGTGCTTTCGAATATGCTAATGGGCGCAGTCGTTCGTAATCTTCTTGACCGGCTGTATCCCATAATGCTAATTGAACGGAACGGCCGTCAACCCTGCAGTCTGTCACGTAGCTCTCGAATACCGTGGGGACCTGGGAGTTGCGTTAGTTATGACGACGGGGTATATTGACAAGGAGAGGGGACCGCGGACATAATGCTGGACGGTACCAATTAGCGGCTGATCATCAAGTTTAGAGCAGGTTATTACTTACTGTAGGAAAGTAGCCCAATGTGAAGACACTCAGTAGACTCGTTTTACCACAGGCTCCATCTCCGATGATCACCAACTTCCTACATAAGCGATGGGTCAGCACGATTCCAGGAAAGCCCAAAGGCTGATAAAACCACGTGCGACAGTTATATGAGGGCAGCGAGGGGGCTGTACCTTCGCATCACATTGTCGTCCTGTTGCTGGGCCATTTTCACAGTTGGGTTGGAGAGTGGACTCGAAATCGAATGCTCTGGAGATAACACAGACGGAAAAGGCAATCGACAAGGCAGAAACCAAAAACGGGCGGAAGCCCTCAGAATGGCCGGATCGGTCTCGAGGGGAGAGTTAAGGGTATCCGGCAGGCTGGAGGAATGTCGAAGGAGCGAAGAGGGGAAAAGCAGGCGAGCTGAGAAGTTGAAGACAACCGGTCCCCTCTCCTTAACGGCTTTCGCTAACAGCCTAAGACAACTAGTAACCGCTGCGATGCAATCGATGGCGTTCTGGAAGGCGGTCGACGGGGTAGACGGAGTAAGACGAGGGGGTAAACCAAGGCTGTGCAATTAATGGATGCCAGATGGAAAAAGATCAACTTTATAATTATGCTTGAGTGTTGCTGAGGATGCTATTATTATTAAAAGTTGCTTGGGAGGAGCGCCATACCCACTTTCAGCGCTGAAAATGTGAGGTTTGTCTCAGTTCGGAGGTCCCTGCTTCTATTTTGATACACTGACAGGGTCAGGATAATAAATTCACTCAGGTATTAATATCTACACGCAATTGGGCTTCGGACAGCCCGAGAGAAAAGCAATATCAAAGCTGTCGTGGAGAGCAGTGAATGGCATACACTTGTTTCTCCACTGGTTGGTCTTACGGTCAATATGTGCTGGTTGCCTGAGACTTGTGTCAGTCAGTTGGCTGTCCGACCACTTTCAATGCCTCCAGCCGCAGGCTCTTCTCAGCTCGGTCGGGGTTGTCTCGCAATTGATGCAGATCGCCCAGACAGACGCCGTCTGGCATCTCGGGCAGATTGGAAATGGCATGGCTGGCTGGTAAGTAGATTCATCGCCAGATGTAATATTAGTGTCTGATCCGCTTCCAAGAACGTAGGGTAGATCCTTGCAGGATTCATGCTATCCAGGCTGTATCTGCTCTCCAGAAATGGTGATTTTACTGCAATATTACACCTATGGTGCTGTAGTTGTATTAAATTAAATTCAGTATAGCTGTGTTCATGGATTCACATGTTGCATAAGACATGAACCTGGAGCTCGCTTATAGCGGCTATCCAGGCTATCCCTTTGCGGCCAGCGGCAGGGTAACCATCCAGAGCCCAACATCCGGCGTCAATCCAGTCATTATAGGTATCTTCTGTCTGTTTTGAGGCAGTTCACGTATACAACACATTATTGACGTACTCACCCACTAACACTCAGGGGCCGCTTGCTCTCCTCCCTCGACGTCGCCCATTTTGTCGAGCCGCCCGGTCAATTTCCACCCCTCTCTCCGCCCTCACTTGGGGACATTGTACCTTGGCTCCCCACCAGCCACTTGAGAGGCCGCTTTTCTTTCAATCGCGAGTTCAAGCCTTGGACTTTGCTTTCGACCTACTCTTCCATTTCACTTCTCCTCGTCGGGCTTCGTCGAGAACTTGCTGGTAAGCTCTTCGAATTTTTCAACTTTCCTTCTCCGGGAGGCTCTTGCTTCCGCCCTCGCTGTCCTCGTTGCCTCTAACCACTTTGTTCCGCCTTCTCCAACAGATCCTCTTGTGGTCGGGCTCTAAGAACCTTGGAGGTTGAGGTGTCTACACCTTTCCCTGCGAAAAGAACATATGATCCCATGCCTACCCACGCCACGCGCGGCCCAGGTCTCAGTTCCATAATGTCCAGTCATACGCCCGTAACAGCGCCTACACCCTCTACAAACCGCGAAAACCCAGCTCGCAGCGACTACCGCGGCTCCCCGATGCCGGATTCGAAGCCAGTATCAGTAAACCGCAAGAAGCAGAAGCGGAGAGAGAAGGCGGCGCGTTTGGCTGCCGAACGTGAAGCGGAAAACGGACATGCGCCTAGTAACACCGTTGACGACCCCGGTTCGACAGTACATAACAGTCACGCATCGCATGAACATGGTTTTGCCTGTGATGATAACACAAGTGAGGAGATCTTGAATGGACATGCACACGATACTCAAGAGCTTCCACATCCCTCCGAATACGACGACCTGGATGACCCGCGAGCAACGACTAGTCGGAAATCCAAGAAGAAAAGAGGGAAAAGGCCCCGTAATGGGTCACAAGCAAGCTCGACTCCGTTATCGACTCCGTCTGTATCTCTATCGCACGCACTGCCGCCCCCTTTACCTCCGCATTTCAGCCCTCAGTCCTCGAAGCTATTGAAAGAGCGCAGCATCTGGAATACCTCGACACAAGAAGAGCGTGAAAATATCAAGACCTTCTGGCTGGAACTAGGTGAGGAGGAACGGCGCCAGCTTGTCAAGGTGGAAAAGGATGCAGTGTTGAAGAAGATGAAGGAGCAACAGAAGCATTCGTGCAGCTGTACCGTATGCGGTAGGAAACGGACGGCGATCGAGGAAGAGCTTGAAGTCCTTTACGATGCCTACTACGACGAACTCGAACAGTACGCCAACAATACTCAAGGAACATTTGAACGCGGACCTACGATGATGCCGCCTCCCCGGTTATATCAACCACCGTTACGGCCACCCGGTCAACATACCCACACACAAGGCCAATTCCATCCTTCACGAGGTCGAATCCATGAGCTGGCTGAAGATGATGAGGACCTGGAGGAGGAGGAAGAAGAGGAGGAGGAGGATTACGACGAAGATGAAGAGGACGATGAGCCATATAGTGACGAGGAGGAATATGAGGACGATGAAGCGCGAGCTGCGCGAGCCGACTTTTTCGCATTTGGGAATAGTCTGACTGTCAAAGGTAAGGCGCCTGAAATATACTTTTTGTCTTTGTTGGACTCGAAGCTGATTTCGCGTTCTGTCTCTGCTTTACACTCAGATGGAATTCTCACAGTTGCAGATGATTTATTAAAAAATGACGGAAAACATTTCATCGATATGATGGAGCAGTTGGCAGAGCGTCGCATGCAGCGGGAGGAAGATACACAGTATGGCATAGCTGCAGCACATCAGTCTCTCCACAGTGGCCATAATCATGGGCCACTGGATGATGAGGATTATGATGACGAGGAGGAGGAAGACTACGATAGCCAGGAGGAGGAAGAGTATGAGGAAGATGAAATGGTTTGCTTTGGACACTTCAATTGCAACAGGACTTCGACTGACAAGTGATAGGATGCCATGACTGAAGAGCAGCGCATGGAGGAGGGCCGACGGATGTTCCAAATCTTCGCCGCTCGAATGTTCGAACAACGGGTCTTACAAGCGTATCGCGAAAAGGTTGCAGATCAGCGACAAAAAAGGCTAATTGAAGAATTGGCGGAAGAGAAGAACCGAGACGAGCAACGCAACGCCAAGAAAGCTCGAGAGGCCCAAAAGCGCAAGGACAAGAAGAGACAAGCGAAGCTGGCAAAAGATGAAGAAAAGGCTCGAAAGGAGGCAGAGAAGGCTGCGGAAGAAGCTGCTGCTAAAGCTGAGCAAGAGCGAAAACTTGAGGAGCAACGAAGGAGGAAGGAGGAACAGCGAAAGAAGCGGGAAGCCGAACGAAAAGCCCAGGATGAGGAGCGCGCTCGTAAAGAAGCTGAAAAACACAAGCGACTGCGGGAAGAACGAGAGAAGCAGGAGGAGGCTGAGCGAAGGCAGCGCGAACAAAGAGAACAGAGGAAGCGACTGGAAGAGGCCAAACGAAAAGAGCGCGAGGAACGGGAATTGAATGAGCAAAAGGCCAAACAAGACCGAGAGCGCAAAGCTCAAGAAGAACAGGCGAAGAGGGAACGAGCTGCACAAGAGGACCAGGAGAGGCGTGAGCTACAAGCTAAACGTGTATCAACGTCGAACCTGCATCCGGTGTCTGGACCATCTGGACATCAGCAACCTTCACTTCCTCGGTCCACAACGCCAGTGGTTTCTAAGGCTCCCACGCCCTCCAAGGCCCGGCGCGCTTCCCAGCAGGGATCACACAGCTCGTCCCCGCGCTCTCAATCAGCCAGCGGAGAGGCATCCCAGATCTCACCACGATCTCTTCCCCTATCCCAGTCATCAGCCTCGCCTAGTGTCATGTCTAAGTATGGCCCCGGTCATGGCATGCTTCACCATCACCCGGGTGCGCCCATGTCTCCTTTGGGTAGACCCCATCCTCCTGGACTCTCCCCATCCAATCCTCCGGGACTCTCAGGCATTGTTCCTCGACCTCCAATGGGCCAGGAGTTACCCACGTATCCACCACATTCAAGTCCGTACATGAACCAGCTCCGTGGATTCCCCGCACCCAATGGGATCCCGGTACCTCCGGGGATGAATGGGGTTCGTCCAATGCCTCCGGGACGGGGGTTCCCTCTTGAAGCACCCGGTCTTCCTTTCCATGTTCAGCAACCGCTTTCCGGTGTTTTCTCCCCCCAGCCAGGCGGCTTACCACATGGCCATTCGCGGCAGCCATCCAACTCCTTTGAACGATCTCCGCTGGATACAAGCGCTCAGCCATTCCCGATTTCCAGACCTAGCCCAATCAAGCGCCCGCCTAGTACGCAGCAAGAGCAGCATAACACCCGAAGGGATGTGGACGACCTAAGCGCCCAACTAGGTAGCAGTGCACTGCTCGATGACACAGATGTTCCCCTTACGTCGTCGCAGCTCTCTCAGTCGCTTCCGGGTGCAGCACCTACTGCATCAATGCCAGGTCCCACACGCGCCAGCTTTACTGGTTCTTCGCTATTCCCAGACCCCCTAAGTGGTAAGTCAAGTCTTCTGATATACCAATAGTGCATATAAGCTGACGAATGTTATAGCAAAACATGGGAATTTTCCTGTTAGTCCTGTCGTAGGAGGCAACACTTGGGGCGCGCAAATGCCTTTTGGAGCTTCCTTCCCCGGCGGTCCAACATGGGGGGGATACGTTCCCGGTTAGTAGTCCGATCTCCACGTTAGCTGTCTGCCTTGACTAACATGAAATTAGGGAACAACTGGCCTAACAATAACAACGCTTTTGGCGCTGGCGTCCATCATCGCGCTCACACATCACGTCCTGTTGCGATTCGACTCCTGGTTATCCAAGCGTGCAAACAGCTGAGCGCACTAAGTCTTTCGAAAGGAGATGACTATCATGACGTGAATGTGGTTTTGCGTCAAGTCGAACAACTACGGCCGCCAAATGAGCCTTCAATCCCTCTGAATGAGATGCTTGACATCTGTGATACAGAGGGCAATGCGCAAAACGGAGGCGGCTCGTTCTCAATCAAGAACAGCCAGGCCGGTGATCTTGTCAAGTTCGAGCCAGATACCAATAGCGCGCCGACCGGCCAACGCCGCAGTATTGCGCCAGGTGATATTGGAAGCCCTATCGCCAATAGTTCTATCCCAGTCCTTGGTGGCATCGGCCTTGGTACACCTCCTTCGTCCGCTTTGCGACAATTTTCTTCTCCACCCACGAGTTTCTAGTCTAGGCGTTTCGGATGAATCCGGGGATCTTCTTTCAGTCAGTTTTCTTCATCATCGCTTTGGGATGAGAGATTTCCTGCTACGAATCATAGGTTATCATGGGTTAAGGTTAAGCGTCATGTCGTGTTTTGTCCTATCCTCTCTACATCTTATCTCCCTCCTTCATCTTCTCACTCCCTCCCTTCCTAACCTCCAACCAATCAAACCAAACGACATCTTCTCCTCCCATTGTACGCATGTTCATGATATGATACTTGCTTCCATGCTCTCTTCATCCGTTTTTTATGAAGGTCATTGTTCGTGTTACTTACCTCTTTGTTTTGCGCCGTGTTTCCTACCCACTCATCCATGGGCACCATTGCCATGTCATGTATTCTTTATCATTGCTCTCTTCGCTTCTATGGAACAATTGCATGTGCAAATCGAGATTCATATCTCGTGGACTTTTCATGTCCCTAGCCCACTTCTTACCTCGATTCTACTCTGTAAGGTTCTGGTAGTAGACAGTGTTATGCATCCATGTATGACTGAGGAAGACAGAACAGGAAAGGTCACGTCCATAGCACTTCCCATACAATACTACATTGTCGGGCCAAATTAAGGTAGTTGCAACCCACCCCTAGCAGATGCCTACCTAGGAATAGCTCCTTCCTATCCTACGCAAGTAGGGAAGTAGGGAGGTACTCCACAGTTGCACCTTCCCATTATTGCAGGCATCTCATTCTGCAAGGCAAGTTCAACCCACCACACGGCCGGGAGTGGGTAAGGTTGCCCTTTCCTGATTCGAATGGTCGTCTCATCGCGCCTTCCTGAAATTAGGTCGGATAGCTTTTCCCTACTCTCCATTTTTGTATGGAAGGTGCGATGGGGCCGGTCCAGGCTGTTCCTGCTTAATTGAGTGGTGCTATACTATGGTAGTGGGTGGACTGGTAGCAATAGAGCTGGAGGTCTTCAGTCCCGTCCTACTCTTGAATTTATTATAATGCGGTATCGACACTGACCTCGATATTCACGCTGGCTAGGAAATAACTGACATAAGATAGTGGGAATGATGAAGGACTCAGCCAAATGTGATGATACATCCACCTGAGGTATTATATTCAATATGATCCAGGTCTCTACTAAGGAAGATGAGGAGAAAGAACAAGCAAAGAACAAGCATCTGAAAGGCTCACGCTCATATGGGAAGAGAGAGAAGGCTTGGCGACGAAAGGGAAAGGGGATCTCTTACATACATACATACATACAATCAACAAGGCAAACGAAACAGTAGTGTAATCTTTCAACGGCAGGATGATAAATATGCTCAAGAAAGCTCTGAACTATAAACGGATACAAAGTAGAAAGAATATAGATTCGCCGCCTCAATAGGATCTGGGGTAGGCTAGGACCTCGCTTCCGTAACAACCCCCTCAAAATCCCTCGTGCGGATATAATCCAGCGTACGATAGAAATGTTTCTTGGGATTCTCGAGCGCAGGGTTGGGATCGTCCTGGTCTGTCTGGAGATTTGAGTGGATGAGCTCGATCAGGCCGTTTAGGTACTTGATTGTCACACTTTCGTTTTGCTGGTCAAAGTAGTATACGTAGCGGTTGAGGATTTCGACGAAAAGCTCCACAGAAACAGCGGTGTCCATGCAAGCGTCTGCCACGCGGAGGGCGCGTTGAAGGCATTCGAGGACACGCTTGCCGTCGCGGTAAAGCTGGAAATTCTATCAGTTTGCGCACTGGGGTGATGAGGGGAAAGTAGCGGAAACGTACATCCTTGGGGTCTTCTTCACCTCTTTGTGGGTTCTCGATAACCCACCAGAGGTGGCTAGCTAGGTATACCGCGCGACATTGGTCAGGTTTCTTAAGAAGCTTGCTACCGTGAAGGGCAGCCTTAGTGATAAGAGTATCGTAGTTTTCTCTAGAGAAGCCCCTGCTACCATGGAGAGCCCCGGCAATGATGCAGACGGCTTGGAACTGAGCTCGGGAGTCGCTAATCGAATCTTCGTAGATGGTAAAGGCTTGGGCGAAGAATTCGTAGCTGAATTCTTCAAAGCCAGTCTGATCGGCTACCTCACCACACATTACGAAGAGGCGCAACGCTAGATCAGCACACCCGGGGTTGACGCGCTGATACAAGTTGTTGACGCATTGGTGCATGAATCGGTAGAGTGTGGATGATTGCGACTGCCAGTTGTCATCGTAGTGCTCGCGAGATTTGAGTTTCCGTGCCAGACGGATTGAGGAGCTAATGATGGCAGGGAATGTGTATCGGATCCTCTCGTTGCCGTCTAGGTATGATTTGCGGGTGGCTTGAAGGAGCTAGACGGGGATTAGCCAAAAGTTCACTAAGCAATTGATGGATGGTAATTACCTTGAGCTGAGTGTCGTTGTCTGGCGCCTGCAGCAAGTGGACTATTCTTGCCAACCATCCTTGTTCCTCGATTGTCTCGTCTGATTCGCCTCTTCGCTGTGATCCAGGGTAGCCTCCGCCTTGCTGTACGCCTTCCTTTATTAATACCTTGAGAGCCTGTAATACGCGGTCCAGGTTCTCAGTAGTGGTGATTAGTGTATGATTCCTGAGGAGGCTCCGGGAGATCTCGCCCGCGACAGACCGTCGTGTAGGGTAGGGCTGGGATGACAAGAGAGGGAGGTAATGAGGTAGGGCCAAGGCTGTGAAAATCGAAACGTATGAGCGGAGCGGAGCATTAAGAAGGTGTAGGATATTTTGTTGAGTCGGTGCGGCGTGTAGATCTGCGTGGTCAACATATTCGGCCGTTTCTTTAGCAGCAAAGTGAAGAACTTGATCGACATATTCCAGCTGCTCAGGGTACGTGTTGAGTGCAAGGTTGACGAGTGAAACGAGTAGCGCCATAGTATCTTGAATGGGAAGGCCGCGTGACTTGATAATGCTGACCACCTGTTCATAGAAGATGTCATACAGCTTAACATCTTGAGGCTCACTAGGCTTCTTGTGGTCGTCGCCCCCGTTGGTTGCTGGTTCTTCGGTCGATTGGGCACCCTCTTCTGTCTCATTCTGTGTCTGCTCAACGCCGTTCTCCTGAGTAGCTGCTGCTGGAGCATCCTCCTTCGGTTTTTCCTTGGTTTCTTCGGACACCTTGAGGTTCTCAAGGAGCTTTGTAACGGCATCCTCTTCTTTTTGCTTCTTTGTATCCGGGTCGGTAGACGTCTCACCCTCACGGGCTGCATATGACGATAAGCGATCCATAAGTCCTATAATGATCTTCTTTAAATCGACATGGGGGTTCAGGCGCGCAATGGCTGAAAGCAAAAAATCGAGCGTATGAAGATGGAACTCATCCGGGAACACTTTCGTAATAACTGTAATCACAGTGTTAGTACTTCGCAGAGACCCAGTCCGTCAGGCTCCTCCTCACCTTCAAGTAGATATTCCTGCGCCAAAACATCCCGACATTGAACAACCTGCTCCAAGAGCGCCTGCAGAATTCCCGACTTGTAGGTTTCCAGGTCCACCAGCTGGCTAAGGCGAACAACGTTGCTACCAACCAGCAGCTCCAGCTCTCGGCGCTCTTGCATCCTCTTCTCGCGCTCCCGCGAAGGTCCCTGGTGTTGAAGCCTAACCCATAGCTTATTCATTTCCACGAAATTGGTCAGGACAAAGTTGATCGAATCCTGTAGGTTTCCCTCAGGGCCGTCCCCGGTTCCCGACGGTAGGTAGTCCCTCGCCTGACCGGAGAGGTAGTACCGCAGAAAAAGCCCACGGATCGGATGTTGTACACCTCGACTCATTTCCATCATATCCTTCATGATCTCCTTAACTGGTGCATCCTCCACGGACATATACACCGTGCCCACCGTGATCATGAGGTAGAGTCGGGGGATAATGTTTCCAGCATATTGAACCAATTCGTACAGATCGGCGAGATGGTTGACCGGGTGGTTCTCTTTCAGGTAGACGGAGAGGTGGCGCAAAGCATCGAAGACGGCCATGTACAGTTCGTAGTACTGCTTGGGGCCTAAACTGGGCGTTCGAAGCTCAGAGACCAATGTCGACCTAAGGAGAAATATCACGATATTAGTTTTATCCATGCTGCACAGAATGCGAACGGAATCGGCTTATCGCGACACATCCCGCTGCTGCCTGAAGCTCGAACTCACCCGCATTTGAGCGCATCCATGAGTTTCCCCGGGGCCTCCAGGCATTTCCGCATCATGCCCGATTGCTGGCGCACCACCCCCAGTGCCTCCTCCAGGAGACGGCTCTGGTCTTCGGAAGGCGCTACCGAGGTGGCCATCGTGATTATCTGCTCTGATATGGTGCGAGAGGGGATCTGGACTCAAGAGCGGAGGTAGAGAGGACTTGGGTTAGGCGGTAGACAGCTGGATTAGCAAAGGGGTAGGGGCGAAGCGATGATGGGGTCGAGGAAGGGGGAAACACTGCAGCGGGCGGAAACTCGACAACTCTCGGTTTCCATAGACAGAAGAAGAAGGGTAATTCATCAATTAGTGAGAAGTTGGAATGGAGCGTTGGCGGAGTGGAACTGTCATAATGCCGTTTGACATGGAGGCGGACGGACATACGACCAGCAGTACGTAATGTATCACTGCGGCTGGATTCTTACGAAAATTACCGCAGTTTACCGCAGTTTACTAGCAGCTCCTAATATTTCCAGTACAACCAAGTTCATTCAGTCTATAAAGTAACTCTGGTCTATTTAAAACAAAAACAGGCAGAGAACACATGCCAAATTATTGAAAATCCCGAAAACACCTGATATGCGTCTCACGAACAGGTAAAGCAAAGCCATCGTCTCAGTCTCATAAATATCATATCATACCCGACCATTAAATACGTCAAATCTTCTTCACTCGTCATGAAAATGGAAGCCACCAGTGTAGCTGTTGAAATCGTAGAAACGACAATAGAGAAATTGTGCGTATAATCCATAAATATCTTTCTTCAGATCCTCGATTTTGATGAGCAGATCACGAGGGAGAAGGATTGTCCCAAGCCCTTGACATCTTAAGCACCAAGTTGAGCGTAGGCCAAGGCAGCATCCCCATCATGGGCCCGTCGGTGGATGTTCATGGACGTTCCCAGAGCACGTGCAAGTCTGTCCATGGCTGTGAATCCGGAAGGGACTGCCGTTTCACTGGCAACTGGGGAGACTGAAGAGCTGCTGGCGGGGTATGTGCTGGTGCTCTCCAAGGCGCGTGCAAACTTAAAGCCAGAAGGGGCGGCAGTCGCAGTTGCGTAGGCGGAAGAGCTGCTGGCGGGGTATGTGCTGGGGGTTTCCCAAGCACGGGCAAACAAGGAGGCAGAAGAGCTGCTAGCAGGGTATGTGCTCTCCAAGCCGCGCGCAATGTAGGCAGGGACGGGGGTAGCAGTTGCGGAGACAGAAGAGCTGGCCGGGGATGAAGTGCTCTCCCAGTTGCGGGCATATAAGAAGCTAGAAGAGCTGCTGGCTGGGTACGAGCTACTCTCCAAAGCGCGCGCATATAGTGTACCAGAAGGGGTCGATGTAGGGTACGCAGAGGAGCTGGCCGGGGATGAAGTGCTCTCCCAGTTGCGCGCATATAGGTTGCTAGAGGGCGTTGGTGTGGGGTACGCAGAAGAGCTGGCCGGGGATGAAGTGCTTTCCCAGTTGCGGGCATATAGGAAGCTAGAAGAGCTGCTGGCGGGGTATGTGCTCTCCAAGCCGCGCGCAAACAAGCTAGGTGCCGATGTTGGGTACGCAGAAGAGCTGCTGCCCCATGGTACCGATGAGGAAGGCGAGTAAGTGGGAGTTTGAAGCACAGGCACAGTCACAGTCTGCGGAGGAGCGCCTGGGGCAGTCACGGTTTGGATGACCGTTTCGACAGACTGGGGAGCGTCCGGATCACCTCCAACATTCACAACATCGTACTCTGCGCTTCGACGCTGGTATGTAGAGGGTTGGGCTGTGGCAGATGAAGACTGACGAGCCAAAGGAAAGGCGTTGGATGTGAGAGCGAGAGACAAGTAGATGAGAGTTGAGGTATGCATGGTGTGGAGGTGGGAAATGTATGCCCAACGAAATATTACGATATCTTCAATTGAAAACAAAAATAAGAAAGGGAATCTAGAGAAATATCGTTTGGATCAACAAAGCTTGTAATTTAGAAGCAGTGAAGAGAGAAAGTTGATTGAGGAGGGAATCAGCGAAGAAGGCGCCGGCTTAAGAACCCTGAGTGGGATAAACCCATGGGCTGGAAAACCCTCAACTTCAAGGTTGGAAAAAAAAAAAACGTGGATCTGCTCTTGCATAATGATCAGCGGCTTAGGCCCATCATATCGAAGCATAATGGCAGCTGGCGCGTCCCAGGTGGTCTAGATGACAGCTATCGCTGAGTATACAGGAGGCTGGGGCACCCTCGTCCAAGCCATACAACCGACCAGCCACAGCCTTTTTTTGATAGACACGGTGATCGATCGCAGCGGCACACAATTATTTCACCATGATGTATTAATTGAGAAGAATAGGATCCTGATTCCGTTTCCCTTCGATTTTCATGCCCAATATTTTTAGACTTTGTAGATAGTTCCATAGGCAGACGGTTTCTGGTAGGCCATGCCGTGGCTGTGCGCTCAACTGTGGCGTTAACTGTCAACACACAGCAAAACTGTGTACCCACTGCATCGCCATGCAGAAAACAGTGCATCACATCATACCATGTGAGACGCCAAAGCAATCTATTCTTAGTTTACTCGTCTGCCTACATTTTCTGCCGGACACGCAATGCCCTGCAATACTGAAGCTTATATGCATAGTCTATTGAACATCGAACTTAGTCTATCTCACCCGTCCACTACGAGTAGATAGGTAGGATAGATACAAACCGCAGGCTTGTTCCTATTATGATTGTCACTGTAATAATATGCCTGCTTGAATGTTTTGGGTGGCAAATAGCACCTTCTTCATCAGTTATTGATGAGTTCATTGAAGACTTAGCTGTATGTCGAGGCGTCTGATCACATGGAGGCCTTCTGCCTAGTAGGATGATTTTGACAATCACGGTGAACCGGCAGTTTTCGAGTCAATCGTCTAGAATTGAGATTTTCCCCATGTTTGTTGTGGTGTATTGATGTCCGATCGCCTTGAACTAGAGGGTCCAATACTGATCGCTTCCTTGATCGGCATTCAATTGCATTCAGTCATGCAGGGTAGGCAGAGCATACGTAATATCTGGTGTCCATGTACACGAACGCTTCCCAGACCGTCATACTCAGGGTGCATAATATTGATAAAAGCCAAGA
This sequence comes from Aspergillus puulaauensis, assembly GCF_016861865.1. NCBI lineage: Eukaryota > Fungi > Ascomycota > Eurotiomycetes > Eurotiales > Aspergillaceae > Aspergillus > Aspergillus puulaauensis. Next base: position 2,283,443 of record NC_054859.1, read on the forward strand.
ATCAGACATGATGGGGATGGAGCTACAATGCGAGATCTTCAACCCGAAGCAGTCCACATCCTAACCCGGCGGCCGCCCATCCCGCGCATGACTGATTTGGGTTCCACGACAGTGCCGTGATGTGCGTTTCTTCCTCGTAGATGGTAACTATCATAGTCGAATTGATCATCTTGCGATCTCCCGTCATGTTGCGCAATAAGCTAATACTCTCGGCACGATACCCGTCGTAGAACCGACTCGTCCCGGGACTACTCGATTCGTTTCCCCGTACCCAAGTATGCGAAAACCATGTCTGTTGCCATTGTTTTTCCTTGGAATGCAGCAGCCTTCGTAATGGATTTGTCGCAATAACCGACCCCCCAGTAGAGCCGAAAAGCACACTCGGATGCCATGAGCTGCATGTCGCCAAGGCAGAGAGAGTGCTCGGCAACCGAGCAACGGCCAGCGTAGCGAAGAAACGTCGTAGGGTTAGCATGCGTACGAAATCGTTTTCGTCACTGGAAAGGAAGGATTGTAGCCATGGCGAATAAGTCAAATGCGGCGAACCCACTCTCATGCGGGTTGTCTCGACCGCATCCTTCTCATGGTCGGCAACTGACCATAGTCGTGTCTCTCCATCCATCGATGTGGTGGCCACGAGATGTGCGTGAGTAGGATAGGCTGATGAGATGTTGAGTACATAGGTAGAGTGAATAGGGTGGTAAAAATAAGGTAGAGGGTCAGCGTGCATGGCCTCGGTTTGAGGTTGGACGGATGGCGATGCGATGCTCCAAATAGCAACAAATCCGTTGGCGCAGCCCACAGCAATATCGCTGGGAGACAGCCATACCACACATGTACATATTGTAGATAGTGGTTTCGCCTCGAATACAGGGGCGCCAACTTTATCTGAGGAAAATTAGCGCTATGATCCTCAATATGTTCGCTAGCTCAAACTTACAGAACTCGGTCTGGTTGGAGTCGCTATTGACTTTCACATCGATAACCCGGACGTAGCCGTCACCCCAAACACCGGCAAGAAGCCCTACGCTCCTTAAACCACCTTTGTCGTCGTCCTCCCGCGGCTCCCGCGGAATTGAGCACCAGGCTATACGCCTCAAGTCACCCCATTCGGCGCCCAGAATCAGCTGTAAGCTAGGCTTGGTGCTCATATCAAGGGATTTCGTGGTTTCGCCGGACTTGTCAGCTTTGAAAGCCCAAAGTTGTAAAGCACAGGGGCAAGGAGCCGACGGCCGAAATGCTGGGCCTGCGGAGTCTTTCAAAGGATCTAGATAATTTTGCTTCTGTTCATTCGAGATCGGGGCAACCACTGCCAGATACTGATCAAGGCCACTCTGGTTTGGCGCCCATGCCGCGCACTGAATCCGCTGGCCGATATTAAGTATCCAGCCTTGTCGCTTTTTCTTCTTGGATCGCGCCCCGTCTGTTTCAGTTTGACCGTTATTCCGACTTTTGACCTCTCCCCACGCATCCCCAAAATTGAGAGCATCATACTGACCCATATTGAATTCCAGTTGATTGTCAGTAGGTCCCATTAGCACAGTATGCTTTCCCGGTTTCGGTGCAGGCAAATAGGTCTGACGAGCCTCAGTCTCCGAGATCTGCTCAAGCCGCTGGCGTTTCCGAAATCGTGCCCCGGTACCATCGTCATAATACCAATCCCACCCTCTCGTTCTCTCCCTTTGCAAATCCTCCGGTTCAACTCCAAATGTCGATCCATACTTGTAATCTTGCAAAGTACCTGCTTCATCCAGCGACACTCGAGTCGGCAATGTAGAGTCGGCACCCCGAGCCCACCGTTCCCTCGTATACAAAATAGCGAGGAGATCCCTTTCATCAAGACCAAATGTCACCTGCAGATGAATGGATTTCCCAACATGCTCAAGCGGATTCCACGTCCCACGCGAATGGGTTTCATCCCCGGTAAGTGCAATAGTCCCATCTGATTGCCGGTTCTTAACTGTCCTTGTCTGATCGAGCTTGGTTTGCTTCTGGCGGCCGCGTGGACGACGGCCCTTTTTCTCTTCTGTATCTGCCGCCCTTGCTCCTGCTGCTGCTTGTGAGAAGACAGGCTCATCCATCTCATCTTCTTCCTCGTCATTTTCAGCCAGGGCATCTTCGCCATCAAAGGCATCATCGACTCCATCATCCTCCTCCGCCTCCAGTTCATTTCCTTGGAATTCGTCGTCGGATTCGTCATCTTCATCCCCGCGCACAGGCTTCTTGCCCTTATTCCGGGGCATCTTGCTTGTTTCCTCGGTGGAGTTTGAATCCGATTCCTCGCTAGCAAGGGGGTCAACTGTATAAGTCTTTCGGACGCCAGACAGGCGACCAGATCTACGAGCTGAGGGCATCTTTGTGTCTCAGCAGCTCTTTAGGATGTTTCACCAGAAGCTCTCGCGCTAGCATTTCTGCTGGTAGCTGATTTGTTTGGGGAAGAGCTCTTTTGCTAGAAGCTCAATTTCGGTACAGCATATTTATTGGATCCTAGTTTGGATACGACGATTAAACCATTCGATTTGAAGGAGAGGAAAGAGTGAATGAAGAATGAAGCGATGATCGCGGTATCTCATTGAACAGGCTTAGTGGATATCTTGGCGTTTTATTATGTATTGTGACGGTAATCAAATACCACTTGCACCAGGAACAAGGACCTATAGTCGTATTTGTGTATAGCATCATTTTTACTTGACATCAGCCCATTTGTAAAGCTCCAGGGTTCGGCTGGAAAAGAATAGAATAAGCCGATTGCGTCGTCCCTAGTCTGATACTAGTGCTGTCCAGTTGCCTCTATGGTGGGCAGCATCTATTAATCAACGTGCCCACTGTTTCTACCCCGCCAACAGCTTCAGTCAGCTTAAACTCGCCTCAACAGCGCAAGCTACTTATTACTAGGAGTACTATACAGAAACACTTTCACTACATTTCAAGATGACCGCATCATATCCGGGTACCTTACACAACTATGTATGTTCTCTCATATCAGCAAGAGTAAATAATGATGCTAACCCATGGCAGGCTCCGCGCTTGGTAGCCTTCGAATTCGGCTCTCTAAGCACCCCCAAGCCACACAGTCTCCTCTTCATTGGCGGTCTCACGGACGGCCTCTACACAGTTCCATACGTCCAGGAAATTGCAAAAGCCTTGGAGTCCACAGAATGGTCCATTTACCAGCTCCAACTCTCCTCTTCCTACAGCGGCTGGGGCATCGGTAGTCTCGACCAAGACGTCGAAGAGATCGGCCAATGCGTCGAGTATGTCCGTAACCTGAAAAAGAACTCCACCTCAAATGGCAATGCCGGCAAGGTCGTCATCATGGGCCATTCAACAGGGAGCCAGGATGTCCTGCACTACGTGTACTCAGAGAATCCACTCCCACGCAACCCCGATGCTGATGGTGTACAAGGCCTTACCCGTCCGGCTGTAGATGGGGCGATCATGCAGGCACCCGTATCTGATCGGGAAGCGATACTGCAGACCGCGAAGGAGAGCTCGGAAGCCCGGGAGGCATATGACGCACTGGTGAAATTTGCACAGGAGCAACCAGCTCGTACGCTTTGCCCTCTAAATCTTACAGGACTAGTTGGGTTGGAACCTTCTACGCCAGTTAATGCGAGGAGATTTTGGAGCCTCGCGAGCCCTGAAAGCCCTGCAAAACCGTCGGAGGATGACCTCTTTAGCACGGATATAACGGATGAAAGACTTGGTGAAACATTTGGGCAGGTTGCGACACGGGGCCTGTTACGGAGTACTCTTGTTGCACTCTACTCTGGAAACGACGAGTACGCACCAAACGGTGTTGATAAGGAGGCTTTGATGGCGCGATGGAAGCGAGCAACCGACGTTGGAGGGGAGAAGAAGTGGGATGATGAGGCTAGTGGAATCATTCCTGGGGCGAGTCACAATGTCCGAGACGAGGGACAGGCATGGTTGATCGAGCATGTTCTGAACTACTTGAATCGGGTTTGAGAATTGAACGGTCTGAATCCCTCGGCCAATAAGTTAACCAACGAGTGGAACAACAATAAATTATCAGACGGATATTAAAAAACCTGACATTAATATACAAGACATAGGAAAGTACCCAGGTGCGTAGTCATCACGGACGCATGTAAAATGGAATAAGTAGGGAGGGAACAGCCGAAACAACGACAATAGAAGGAATGGTGTAAACAAAATCAAACCCTCAGCCAAAGGTTGAAGACTCCCTTCAGATATTCCACAATTTCGGAGCCTCCGAGCTTACTCTCTCCGTACAGTCGGTCAACGAAGGTAATCGGGCACTCGGCAACCTTGAATCCCATCGCCTTCGCCCTAACCATCATCTCCATCTGGAAACTGTATCCTTTGCTCTGCGTGCTATGGATCACCTTGTCCAACACGCTCTTCTTGTACAACCGGAAGCTGCCCGTCAAATCACTAACACCCGGCATGAGCATCACGTCCGCGATCAAGTTCGCCGTCCGCGAGGTGAACTTCCGGAATAAATCCCATCCAAACACACCACCCTGAATGTTATCGCGGGAGGCGTAGCGCGTGCCGGTGACGATATCGGCGTCTGTCTCCTTTTGAATGCGAACCATCTCGGGGATGAACTTGGGGTGGTGGCTGAAGTCGGCGTCCATGATTATAACGAAGTTTCCGGTGGTATACTGCAGCCCGTGAACATATGCAGTTCCAAGACCGAGCTTACCAGCACGAGGCTTGAGGACGATGTGTTCGGCGCCCCAGACATTTTGGAGCTGTTTGGCGATCTCGAGGGTGCCGTCGGGGGAGCCGTCGTCGACGATGATGACCTCCCAATCTAGGTTGCTGTTTCATAATTTGTTAGCTTTCAAGAAAGTTCCTTTTTTTTTTCTCCTCTTTTTCAATCGGCGAGACAGGCTCGTGGGTGTAGGGGTTGTCCGCTCACTTCTCTCGAAATGTCCGCTCCAGGAGCCAGCATATGATAGGGAGGTTCCTCCGCTCATTGTAAGTAGGGAGGATGACGGAGTACTTGGTGCCCTTGGGAGCCATATTTAATGCTGGGATGGAGATTGTACAGAAAAATGAACTTGCGACAAGATGCAATTGCAAGACCAGGAGATGAGACTGCTTGAGAGCTTCAAGTCGGGGGGCAGCTCAGGAACAAACACGCGGGAGATCCGCCGCGGTCGCCAACGAGCGACTTGTGCTAATCTGGCCCGAATGCGGCCTCGACCTGAACTATACAACAGCTTTACTCCTATTCATATTCTTATTTACTGAAGTATTTCTATTCATCCAAAACATATAGAATATAATACAATTTAATATCACAAAAATTACCACACGCCTAAAATCACACACTCAACAGCCTTGGAAATATCGACCAATTACTAACTGCCTAGTAACCTTCTTGCCCATCTAGCTTCCCCCAAAATCCCTTACCGACCTTTCATTCATCCTTAGTCCGATTGTACGGCTTGTCGGGCCGCTTATCGATATCTTCATTGTGCCTTTTCACATCTTCGGGAACATTGGGCGGCATATTCCCTTCCTTGTCAACATTCTCCGACTGGTGGCCATCCGTGATGGTCGGCTTAGCCTTGTTGGACGGCCTCATATTGATGTCTTCTTCTACCTCTCCGGTCGGCGACTCAGACTGCTTGTATGACGGCTGTGACTTGGAGCTGTTCTCACTCTTGACGTTGGGTGGTGGTGGTCCTGTAGGTAGGCAATTAGTATCGTCAGGAAGTGGGTGGCAAAGGCAAGGGAGGGTAACTGGTGACATACCTGGATGCTCTATGTCACGGGTAGGTCTGTTTCTATCGTCTTCAGATTTAGTTTCGCCATTGCCGTAGGAGCTATGGCTGTTCAGTCGCTGTTGGATTTGACCTTGGAGAAAGACGGGCAATCGCGTTGTAGGCTTGGTGGCTCGAAGTGAGCGACTAGTGCAGAGGAGCGAGTTCATACTTAGGAGTTGGAAGTTTTGTGTCTGAATTCAGAAAAATAAAAAAGTAAAACTGGTTTTGCAATAAGTTCAATACTGCAAGGTATGAATCTCTCTTCAATATATAGTTACCGTCCATGCTGACGTGCTAGGGTTTGGCGACAAGCATATGACGTTGCCAACCGTCATATCTAATTTCCACTTCAGGCACTCCGTACGGCCATGAGGGCAGAATAAGTTGCTACTACTAGAACGAATCCGCTTGGAATTATCTTGGAATATGCGTAAGTAGTATATATATATACCTAAAATGGGACTGGAGTCGGGCATTATCCTCATGCCAATATACATCCCAAAAGACACACTAACCATCGAGATAAGTGCAAAATCCTCAAATAAAACAAAGATCCAGGATCAAGTATAGAAACAGAAACGACTGAACGACGGATTCCGAGGACCCGTATGCAACCATGATGATTCCAAGAACGCCGTATGCGTGACCAGAGTATCAATAAACGAGAGTCGAGATCCAATCCAGATAATAGAAAAGCATCACAACGGGTGAAAACAAGGAAAAGTCATCAAACACTGGAATGGCCAGAACAGAAGAGTAGTAGTCAAACAGGCAAGATACACGCCATCCTTGAGGAGACAAAAAAATGAGAAAAGGAAATCAAACCATCGCGCCGAGAAGTAAAACATGTAGAACCGTACGAGAATAGGCTGTCGCTCATAGAAGCACCATTAAACCGCCCCGATAACGCCGACGCCACAATTTCAGCTGTCGTTTTTATAATCGCCTTTAATCAAAAGGCTCAGATATCAAACCGCCACGCTAGTCGGTTAATGAAGCACAATAACATACACTCTGATATTGTACCTTTGCCGTATATGTTTGAGTTGCGCCTCCAGAGCCCTTGACCGTGGTTGTCGCCGTCGGTTCATTCACGCTGATTCCAATCGTATCGGTGGATACCGACTCAATTGAGCCGTCGCGCATGACTTGCATTTGCTGGCAGTACGGGGATTGGGCGTCCGCGTTATCTCGCTTTTCGTCAATTTTAATCCTGCGATCATAATTTGGCAGTGGAGCATCTGATCGCCGTGTCGGAGAATCCTTTGAGGAAGTTTTGGTGGCCGAGTCGTGATCAGACCGCCAGTCTCTGGTTGTCTGGTTAAGGTAAAGGAAAAATTCCATAGATGTGCCATTCCACCAGCAGAACCACGGTCGGTCTCCGATGTCACTTGAGCGTTTACGATGTATGCCGGCGAGTACATCATTTTCTGAAACAGACCGCTTCGATACATCGGACGACGAAAATGTATCTTCCGGGACCACCACTAGTTTGTCAAAGAACGTGAAAAAAGACAGAGCGGGTCCAAGACTGAGGTCTGTCGTATCCATCACTAGTTTGAGCGGCATTGAAGGTTCTGTGAAAAACGGTGCCTGTGCACCATACGTCAATGTTTTGGGTAACGGATCGCTGTAAAAGTCGATTGTCCTGTCATCTTCATCACCGCCAATTTTGATTGGGATAGGCTTCTGATTATAGCAACCCCATGACGGAGTTTGTTCCTGATCTTCAATACAAAACTTCGACTGATTTTTTGGTGCGGCTGGAATGGCAAAGGTGCCTACACTGAGATCTGGCAGGCCGTGCGGAGGGGTCGATAGTGGGGTTGCATCTGTTCGAGGAGGGACCGTCGAGGTAATGACAGTTGGAGTTGCGGAAGAGGTCGCCTCTTCCGCAGCCTTTTTGGCGCCTAATATACCGCCAATAGCTCCTCCAATGCTTCCTCCAACGATCATGACGACAGATATTAAAATTAATGTCCAAACCGGCAGCCCGCAACATACTCTTTTCTTGCCCCTCCTCTTTAACTTTTCTTCAAAGGCCATAACACCGGTTGGTGGTGGCTCGTCTGGGGCTCCACTCCCGCGTGCGGTCGGTTGATTTCCGACAACCAGGGTTCCTGACGATACGTCCGACGTAGCAGCATCTCGCTCGTTGTTACCATTGGCTTGATCCGCGAGGGCTGGGGCTTCCGGGAGCACAACAGTCGTCGCTTCTAGCTTCGGGGAGGTCCCCTCAGGGTAACGAGAATAAGGTGGGAGTTGTTCAGTATACCCATCTGGTCCAATCAGATCACCCACGTCGTCAGCAGCACGATTGGGTGGTCTTTGGTATGCTTCTTGGAGGTGTCCTGGAAAGCCCAGAGGTATGACTGGGTCTTCCAAGCCTTCCTCCACCACAACATTCTGGGAATACATCGCGTAAGGATGTTGCGGGCCGTTTGACTCAGTCAGGGGACCATCCACTGGACGAATGGTCGAAGTAGTGGCTACACTCGGTGAGCGACTAACGCCGACCTGCGGGTACATCGCGTACGGGTGACTGGGCCCAGTGGCTCCGGTGTAAGGACTAAGAGCACGAGGTGGTATCGAAAAGCGAGACGATGTGCTTTGACTGCGCTGCGCGGTCGAGGGCGCTGTTGAATTCGAATTGACTGAGTTGCGATACGATAGGTCAAACCCTTTCTGGGGCAGACTAAATCGATTAGCGGTATCATCTTCAAATGAAACCCGGGCTTCATCCCGAAACGGATTCTCTAGTAGTTCATCGTCGTTTGGGGATGTATTGTATGGCTTCTGGTGATGGGGTAGCGATGATCGAAGCGTGTGAGATGAGGCGACAGATGAAATCGACAAACTTCGAGGCGTGAGGGTCGCTTGTTCCGAATCTAAATTTTCCAAAGAGTACTCGTCTGAAAATACATTGGGGTTCGATGACCGGCCAGGAGTAGATGGGTGAGGCATTGAATCAGGGTCGTGAGACGGTCCCGATCGAGACCGAGAAGACTGCGAGAAGGAGCGAGAATGGTCGGAAGATAGACGCCCGGACATGGCGTTATACAGCCCTGACGGGCTCCCTAATCTGTTCAATCAATCTTACTGAATTATCGAGTCAGCCCGTCACCTAAGTCGACTCGAGTTCGGACTGGCGTTGAGGGCAAAGGAGTGATCGGAAACGGGCGCGGAGGGGCTGGAGGACGAAAGAACGAAGGGGCGACGACCCATGCGACGGAGCAAAGAGCGAGATCGATTAGTACGTGCAAGAACGACTTATAGAGCCGAGGCGTTATGTTTGAGCAGGGTAGGGATGGTTGGTCGCCGGTGGTGGATGAAGAGGCAGATCTCTGATGGGAGGGAGGGAGAGGTTGAAGTGAAGAGGAGTGGCAGCCTGAGGAAGGAAGGCTTCCACTTCGGGGTTAGTTGCTTTCGGCCTTGGCTGAGGGAATAATCATGGATCTTGGTTTCTGCAATCCAGAAAAGCCCTTCCTTAGTTTCAGTTTCGACTGTGGCCACTGGATTCAAACAGTGGCCTGATTATTGTTTTCCCTTCTACTGGGAAAAAAAATAAAATAAAAAGAAACCACGCTCTTTACTCGGCAGCCTAAGTCATGACTTCAGTGATTGCCCACATTGGCCGATTATTCTTAGGAATAATAAGTTAATGGGTGCTGCGCCTCAGTTCTTAGCCCATCATGTCTGGAACGAATTACCCTCTCGTTCAATCTTCCCGGCCCTCCCTCGGCAGATGCGTCAAACTCGCATGCTTCTGAAGCGATTTGGAGGAGCGAACGGAAACAGAGGACAACCTATCATCGTGACGGCCATCTCGGAAATATGCCACTAAACTTGGTCGTTCAACCGATTGTTCCCCGCTAGTCCTTGGCACCCCTAAGAAATGTGGATGTCAAAGCAGGAAAGGCTTGCAACCTCACAAATCGCCACACCATTGTTCGGAAGAGCCTTGATGTTTCTTCTTAGTGGATCATGGGTAAACAAATGCTGCCCAGGAACGAAATTCCATTCAACTCAAACAAAGGAGGTAAAGCCGTTGAATTCGTGTACCCGGTGGAACCAAAACAGGTCTTTGCTTTGGAGCCCTGCAAGGCTGCAAATCCCTTAGATACCGGGGGCGGATAATGCTATCACCGCTACATATCTGCCTGAACTCGGAAAAGCCCCGTTGTGACAGATGAGCCCTTGAAAGTTGGGGGGTGTCTCTCCGCATTCCAGGAGACTCATCATCGTCGTCATCAGATTGCAAGGAGGGCAAGGAGGTCACTTGACCAGTGCCCAAATGTGCGACATATGCTCTCAATAGGGTTCTTATGATCTCTAATAACCGCATTCATTGCACAGACACTTGACTACCATACCTAGCGATATTCTCGATTACATTTGCTCGGGGAATATGATCCTCGGGAATGTGTCATCTTTTAATTTATTAGATGGCGTGTCAGTGTGCTGATGACTGATGCATTCATTATCGCAAGAACATCCCTTCGGTCACTTTCCCTCCTGTTTACATGGCGCAAAAGCCCAATTCGACGACCATGAGATTGTTTCAGATCTCGTAACAACACGCATGCATGGGTTGTCAGCGTTGCCACTGTTGCATGGGTATTCTTCCTAAAAATAAAGTAGATGTTAATGACCCGATCCCTTGATCCCAAGGCTGAGGGAATATCGTTGACTTTTATTGACGACGGTCTCGATGATGCCAATTGGTTAAACAGCGGCCGTTGTTGATGGGTTTAAGCTTTTGTGTAGCGTTGTAGGACGAGTGCTTTATCCTTGTACGAAACAGTGCTAGGATTCCAAGGTTGAATCTCGCTCCCGCCATAATAGTAAACCTCGAGCACCCTGCTCATGATTTGCCTTTGATCATTAAGGATCTATTGCCGGCGCGTGATCATTATGTTATAGGACAAGCAAGATGGTCTTAAACCTCGATTTCGTTGTAATCTGATCACAGAAAGGGACCTCAGTGACGTCGCTGAGAGCAAACCAAATGGTTACGAGTGCCTCTTCAAGGCCAGGATCTCCGACAGTTTCACAGCTCCTTTCTCTCCCCATCCTCCTATCCCACTTTGGACAGAAGGTCTAACACGGACGTACCAAGCCCAAGCACGTCCATCCAGTTCGTCCACACTCAAAGCGGACGCCCATGATCGACACACCAAGTCAATGCATTGCAAAAGCTGGCTCAAGCAGTCTGTCTTTTCTGCCTCGACCAGTACATTGCTCTTTTTTTTGGACGGAATCTGATTTTCGTTGTTCCCACTAGGCGTTCTTACGAATGATCTCAACAGATATGAGCGTGCTGACTGCGGAGTATGTATCGGGAGCGTCTTCTCCGATGTAATAGCTGCATCGGAACGACCTGATTGCGGGCGTTTTAATGCTTCGGTATCAACGCCCCAAAGTGGCGGCGAAGACTCAGAGCCGCCCGGAGGATGTTGGCCTAGTATATCATCAGGTACAACCTCTCGATTCTGAGACCGCTGTGTAGACTGCGACTGCCCCTCTCGAGGATCGTAATCCCACCTTTTTAGTACCTTGACATCCCTACCCAAGACCCTAATCACAGGTTGACCTTCGCCCCAGCCTTCCTGTTCAGCGGGCTGTCCACTCTCAAGGCCCAAACTGACAGCTTTTGAGCGGCTATTGGCGCTGACGACAGCCTGAGCCAGGCTGAGCCTACTCGATATCGGTTGCTCAGGCATTGTGTACTTCAAGACACAAACTGCAAAGGCAAGCACTAGTGGTGCCCTATTTGTGAGCAATACGATGTTTGAGAGCTCTTCTTCGCTGGCAGACGAAACGGGAAGAGCCAGTGCCTTTTCAGTGGCGAATGGGGTTGTAGTATCATCAGCTTGCGAGGAAGCTTTAGACTTCTTTTGAGGGGAGGCTTTTGTGGTTTCTGTTGGCGCAGCGCGTTTCTTAGATATATTCTTAGCGGCGTTAAGCACTTGCTTTGCGATCTTGTCGTCTTTGAATATCCCCTGTAGCGTCTGGAGTTCTCCCTTGGATATACTTTCAGGTCTGCAACAAAATTAGACTCTACCTAAGATAAGCCTACTCGGACTTCTGTCATCCATACGTTGTGAGATCGGCCTTGATAAGATCGTTGGCTTTTCCCATTGCGGTCGCCAACGGCACTTTGGCGTCTTGAGAAAGGAACCGGAGGATTGCCTGCACTTGAGTAGCAGCCATTTTGCCTTGTGTATAGCTCCTTGTAATGATGTCGCGACCCTCGCGAAGATGAAATAGATGTTCGTGAGTAGATCAATGTAGTCCGCGCAGTCCGCTACGGTAGTTAGTTAAGTCGGGAGTCTGCCTCAGGCAACAGCGGTTTTCCGCCTCCGATCCAATGGAGTCTGTCCCCGATAGCTTTCCATTGACAACTCCTGCAGCAAGTCAATGTCTTGAGTCTTGACGACCAACACCATACCTTGAAGGGTTTTTTGGCAACAAACCGATCTGCTGCCTTTGCAGCCTCATTAACATGGCGGAGGACTCCAAATCAAAGTCGACCCCAGACGTCTCGTCAAAGCTGTCCGCCCCAGCCAAGAAGTCGCTATTCGAACGCCAGAAAGCTGAAGCCGAAGCCAAACGTGCCCGCGAACGCGCCGAGACAGCCGCAGTTTACGAGGACTTTGTCAAATCGTTCGAAGATGATTCGCCGGTCCCCGACCGCTCGACATTCGAGGGAAAGCAGAATAGATTTGGGAATAGGAACGCTGGCTTTGGCGGAGGACCTGCAAAGCGGCATTTCACGAGCTCTGGTCCGCGCATGAGCGGTCCTGGGACGTTAGGCCCGGCTCCACCGCCACTCCCTCGCAAGCGTACACACGAGGGGTTTCAGCCATTACATCGAAATCGAGATTCAACACAAGGGACACTGGGTTTTGATAATGGTGGTGGTGCATCCACTGCATCCGCCTTTCGTGCATCGGACGACGAGGATGAGGGTGCCGCGGATGCGAAAGAGGCTGAGAGGGCTGCGGCTAAGCCAACGCTGTATCTCGCGTCTCTGCCACCAGGAACGTCCCAGTCCGTGGTCAAGTCTCTAATACCCTCAGTTCTTAACGTTGACAACGTCAAGTTCCTAAACCCCACAGGCCAGTCTTTTACCGCGCGCAAATCTGTATCAGCAATTGTGACTCTCGCCAGTGAATCCGCTGCCTCCGATATTGATAGTAGCGTTAGTGCTCTACAGAACCGATATCTAGGATGGGGTTACTATTTGTCTATTTCAAGGCATCTGTCGTCTGCAGCACTTGGTTCAGCTGTTGCTGTCGGGCCCGCCTCCACAGGTTCCCTTCCCTTCGGCGCAAAGTCAATCGCGCCGGAGCTTGGAGGACGACTGAACCGCGCACCACCCCCTGGTTTACACCGGGGCGGCTTTGCGCCTCCGAGTTCGTATGGCGCAACTCCTGGCGGTAGTGGGTCGACCATGCAGGTTGAGGTGAAGGCGCCGTCTGATTTGAAACAGTTGAGACTCATTCACAAGACCCTGGAGAACCTGTTGAACTACGGCCCTGAGTTCGAGGCTCTGCTTATGAGTCGCCCAGAAATTCAAAGAGAGGGAAAGTGGGCTTGGCTCTGGGACGCAAGGAGCCCTGGCGGAGTATACTATCGATGGAAGTTATGGGATATTATCACCAATAGTCGCTCTCAAAACCAGCAAGGAAGATTACAGAAGTCTTTACCTATCTTCGAAGGCGGCGCCAACTGGTTATTTCCAGAAGCGAACCTTATGTTTGAGTATACTACTCGATTAGACGAGTTTGTGTCTGACGAGGACTACGATTCGTCTGATGAGGACATGTCAGATGGGGAGGATGACCGACGGCAGCACGGTGGAGCACCTCCCACGGACGGAATCGGACTAGGCAACGAAGGACTAGGCCATATGAATCCCCTAAAAAAGGCGAAACTGGCTCACCTTCTTGCCCGACTCCCGACGACGCATGCAAAGCTACGCAAAGGTGATGTGGCGCGGGTCACTACATTCGCCATTAAGCAAGCAGGCGCCGGGGCCGACGAGGTAGTGGAGATGATCGTGTCAAACATTATCGAACCTTACGCCTACACTGGAGCGAATCCTGACCGTGAATTGGAAAAGGGACTTGCCCGCAAAGAGCAGAATGGTGATGAGACCAATGCAGCCCCTGTAGACGACACAGGGAAGGAGAATCTGGATACGTCTGCTGCTAAACTGGTCGGTCTTTACTTGATCTCCGATATCCTCTCTTCATCTGCCACCAGTGGTGTGCGTCATGCCTGGCGATACCGACAGCTGTTTGAATCAGCACTAAAATCACATCAAGTTTTTGAACATCTTGGGAGACTTGAAAAGGTGTTAGGCTGGGGACGGCTGAGGGCAGAAAAGTGGAAACGCAGTATAGGCTCTCTTCTACATCTCTGGGAAGGGTGGTGCGTATTTCCGCAGTCGAGCCAGGAGCATTTCTTTCAAGTCTTCGAAAAGCCGCCGCTTACAGAGCATGAGCAGAAAGAGGAAAAGCAGAAAGCTGAGGCCGAACGGGCTGCTGCTGCATTCTCTAAGAATAAGAGTCGCTGGAAGACCGTCGATGAGGAGCCACCCACTTCACGCTTTGACGCAAGTCGTCCCACCGAAACGAAGCCCACCCAAATGGAAGTTGACCAGGCGGGTGCTGGAGATATGGACGTCGACGGTGAACCGATGAGTGATATTGATGGCGAGCCAATGGAGGACAGCGATCTAGAAGACCTAGATGGAAACCCCCTCGAAGAGGATGAAGGAGACGAACAAGAAGGAAAGACACTAGAAAAAGGGGACAGCCCCAAGGAACACCCAGAGACTGCAACTGAGGGACCACCAGATACGTCCACTGGGCCAGTGCGCAAACCACGGCCACGAGCAGAGGACATGTTTGCAGACTCGGACTCAGAAGGGTAGGTCAACTGTTGACCTCTATATGGATTATTTATGTACAATCCCAGGCCATTTACGTAGCTATATGATTGCCTCGACTCATTAAGTGTTCTTTGTAGTTCGTAATGCTTCTAGGCCTGATGCCTTGGATTTATGGCATCGATCCAGGCTGCCCCACAGTCACCCCCCCTCTCTCGGGAAATCCTTCTCAGGCTTCTCTCTTCAGGCTGTTTGATCGGGCAATAACTCTCTCGCTTCTCATTAATACCTCTACCGCACCCAAGTCGAGCTCTTTCTCTTAATTCCTTTATTACGTCTATTTCGCACCACACAATCTATCAAGATGGCCGGTAAGTCTTTATCCTTGCGCATTCCCTTGCGCAATGTTTTGTTTGCCCCTCCTTGAGGCTCTGGAATCACTCCTCCAACGCGAATCCGAGTCACAATTGAATAAGTCCGCGAACTCCGTAAAGAATCGCTCACTAATGCCTCTATCAAATGTTTATAGACTTCCAAGGAATTGCTCGTATGTTACCCCTATGTCGATTGCCACTGCGGCCCACCATAACTTCCGTACCACCCGGGGAAGCGAAAACAATGGGCAAAAAAACAAAAGCAAAAGTACAAAGAGACGAAACCTGACATCTCGTAAACAGAGCAATTCGTTCAGTTCTACTATCAAACCTTCGATAGTAACCGCCAGGGCCTCGCTGGTCTCTACGTATGTCCCTCCCCACCATCGGGGTAGAAGAAGCAGACGGGCTGACTACTATATTTTTTGAACCCCAACAGCGCGACCAGTCCATGCTCACTTTCGAAACATCCTCTGTTCAAGGTGTTGGTGCGATTACTGAGAAGCTCGGCGTGAGTAGATCAACCATGAACCCTATGAACACCCCGTTACCCGCCTCGCTGCGTCGGTCTCGCCCGCACAAACATCGCAGGATTATAGTCACGGGGCTATCTCGGTAGTTTAATGGATGCTAACTTATTCGGGATATAGACTTTACCCTTCCAAAAGGTCCAGCACCAGGTCGCTACTCTGGATGCCCAGCCCTCTAGCGAACAAGGCGGCATCCTAGTCCTTGTTACGGGAGCTCTGCTGGTATGTGCAGGTTGGGAAGATGGAAAAGGACACAGATGAAACTAATATTGTCTTTCTTTGCCAAATCGACAGGTCGACGACGAGCAGAAGCCCATGAACTACACACAGACTTTCCAGCTCCAACCCGATGGTGCTGGAAGCTACTTCGTCTTCAACGATATCTTCCGCTTGATCTACAACGCCGCTTAAGAGATTGTCTATGAGATCTAGAAGACGTGAATGGCTGTTATTTTTAAGGTGGAGGATTTATGAATATTATGAACTAGAGGACGAAATTACCGTTCTGCTCCATCGCCGGCCAGCTGATGCTGCGGAAATGGGACAGTGGAATGTAATTTCTCGTCCGTTTATGCGAGAGTTCATTTGGTTTAAACATTTGAAATGAATACTATTGAGCTTTAAAATCTCGCGCCACTTATATTCAATTGCTCAAGTCGATCTCTAAGATGTCTAAATTTTCTACAGTAAATCGAGAAAGACGTGCTAACTAATTACAGTTACCCGCAGCTTAAACTAACAGAGAGGCTAGCAGAAATCGTGTAATCAACTAGCTAAGATTTCGACAGTATCTGAAGTAAGCTGAGACCGAAAACCTATACGCCATTGAATGGGTATATCAGCGACTGTCTTGGAGGAGGGGCGTTTCTTCG
The DNA here is from genome assembly GCF_016861865.1 of Aspergillus puulaauensis. NCBI lineage: Eukaryota > Fungi > Ascomycota > Eurotiomycetes > Eurotiales > Aspergillaceae > Aspergillus > Aspergillus puulaauensis. The sequence goes on from NC_054859.1 coordinate 2,299,883, forward strand.
TATGGGCCTTCTTCATCTTGGGCATCGTTGCTTTCGCCAGATCGGCTCGGGGGAGTATCCTTGTTATAGTCGTGGCTATGTCCCTTATTGGGGCCAAGGTACTCGAAGAACACTGATAAAACAAGGAGTGTACCTTGTAAGCACGCCGTAACTATAAGGATGCCCCACGTGCTCCAGCCCTTGCTACCCAGCCGTGCAGCCAGACTACCGGCCCAAACCAGGGCTCCCGGGGTTTGAATGCACATCATTGGTATGCTCAAACTGCCTACGCAACGCAACCTAAGAGTGGTGTAGATTTGAGGGAAATATTGGATGGAAGAGAGAATGGCGGCCGTGACGCCACAGAAATTCGACCAAGATTGGAGCGAGGATGGCTGCCTGAAGCCAACAGCGAGGGTGACGATCAGCATGACTGCCGCATGGACGACACAAATTCCGGCCACAACCAGCGCGGTCCGGTATGTAGGTTCTTCCTTCTGCGCCATCGAGCGGGGGTTCGTTTGTGATTCCCGTGGGAAGAAGATGACGAACAGAATGAGTCTATAGTTGTTACTTAGTCTTACAAACTTTGTTTGAAGAGTATGAAACGTACATTGCGAAAAAACTTAGCAGCTGCGCTGCGACCTGCAGGATCCCCAGCAGCCCTGCAAAACACGATAGCCCGCTGACATCCTTGCAGCATGCGATGTCTTGCAGGCTCTGCCGCTGCGACACCATGTTTGCAAAAGTGAAGGTGCCCGAAGATGTTCCCAACAACACGAAATATGGCGATATTCCGAAGGAGCTCCTTAACGTGGCGATACGGATTAATTGTGGTAGGTAGGAGACGAGGATTCCCAGCACGATTAAGCTAGCTTTGATTAGCGACGAGGCAGAACTGCAGGCACATCAACCAGGGAAAACATACATGGATAGGCCGAAATTGATTGCACCTGGCGAAACCAGATGTCCGCATTGTAAATTCGAAGAATACATCTTCAAATACGGATGTTGGAACAGTAACGAAGCAGTTTCCTGGGGGTTCCCCATATACCCCGTTGCAAGAGTATGAGTTGGCCGAGGCAGGTACCAGACCACCAGATAGACCGACCGAGCCGTCAGCACATCGTCTTCCACGAAGTGGAAAGTTTTCGGCAGCAGCTTTGCTTTTCCCTTTGGGGTTTCTCGAATGCACCGGTGACCGATCACACCCAAAAATAAACGATGAAATAGTTCGTTTGTTGATGGAGAAGTGGGAGGTCCAGCCAGCCCCCCGGGCGTTGTCTCCGCATTTCCCAGAATGGATAGCTTTGTCAGGTGGTTTGCTCTAGCCTCTTTTGGGATCTGCCAAGCCACCTGACCCTGTTCTGGTATTTCACACCGCCTTCATAGTCCATCACTGTAGATAGCGTCATCGGCAGATCGATTGCTGTTACAGTGCAGTGTACAGGGCCAACGATAAAGAAGTGATAACCTGAGCAGCAACAAAGTCAATGCAGTGAGATTTACTGATCGCTATTTAGGCTTGGCAGAGACCAACCAGCCAGAACAATGACACCACTGGCAGAGTTCTTGCACAATGCTTGGTAGAACCAGTAATGCCCCCTCCATCTATGACGCCAAACGCCATATGCCAGCAATGCGTCCAATACGTCACTCGGTGGTCACCACAAAGACCCTTCCCAGCTTTAAAGACGTCCACAGGCATTTTCATTTATTAGAGCCTTTTGCTGAATAGCCCAACTTGGATAAACTTCTTCCAGTTTCAGTGCCATTGCAATTAATCTCATCTGACCTTTTTACCTGAACAGCATATAAAATCGAGCATGAAGCTGCATCTAGCCTCCTGGCTGGTGTGCACCCTTGCAACCGCTGATGCGGTCGGGGCGTCCACCTGGTTTAGCAAAGCTGGTGAGTCGACCTCACTATGACACTCATAGTACTGATACTAGGAGACCATCTAACTAACAGATCACTAGTGTATAACAAGTGGCACGAGACTGAGCTAGAGCGCTGGCTCTCTGATCATGGTATAGAGTACTTCCTTAACCAACCCGTTTCAAAAAAAACTAATATATATCCTTAGACATTCCATACCCATCTCCCGCAGATCGCAAAAACCTCGAGAGCGTGGTGAAGACGAATTGGGACCTCAAGGTCCAAAAGCCACTTGGACAGCTCTCAGACCACGCTGGAGACCGTTGGGAAAACACCAAGGAATGGGTCTTCGACACGTGGACTGACTCACAGCTCAAGTCTTTCCTCGACCGACATGGTATTTCCTCACCGCAGCCACGCAAACGCGACACTCTTCTCAAGACAGCTCGTGAGAATTACGAGTCCGTTGCAAGAAAGCTGGGCGAAGCCGCCCACTATCCCGGAAACTGGCTGTATGATCAATGGAGCGACTCTGATCTGAAGGTGTGGCTCGATGAGCGCGGATGGCCTGTCCCTCAGCCTAGTTCACGGGATCGGTTAATTGCAGCTGTGCGCCGTAACACGCGCTTGGCCAGTCTGCAAGCAAAGAGCATCGCCGCCTCGGTCGTCCATTCAGCCAACTCCGCACAGGAGACCCTGAGCGAAGCCTTGTTCAATGCTTGGTCCGACTCCGATCTCAAAAGATTCTTGGATGAGCATGGTTTCCACGTTCCACAGGGCTCCCAACGCAATGAACTTATTGCGTTGGCACGGAAGCATCGTGCAGCTCTTGTCGATCAGGCCTCTTCAGCTTCTTCTTCTGTTGCCTCGACGGCCTCTGACTACATCGGCGCTGCAACATCCAGGGCTGGCAACGAGTATGCTAGAGCCACCGATAACGCGGACTTGAAGTCTCGAGAAGCCTTCGATGCCGCCATCGACTCCTGGTCTGACTCCCGCCTCAAAGCTTTCCTCGACGCTCGAGGCATCCCTGTTCCCCAGAAGGGCAAGCGCGATGAACTCGTTGCTAAGGTGAGGCTGAACAAGCACAAGGCTGCAACGGGCTGGACTGCTTGGACTTTTGACACCTGGGATACCGAACATCTGAAGTATGCTCAGGCCTAGCGTTAATTTTCCTATTTTACTATAATACTAACGATGGCTGTAGGAAGTACCTATCTTCAGTGAACTCAAAAATTGCTAATCGCGCAGGAGTACGCCGTGATGAGCTCGTGAATGAAGCGCAGAAGTCCTTTGACAAGGCCACAGCGGCTGGTGGCTCCCAGCTCGCTTCCGCAACATCTTACGTCAAGGAAGCTACTGGCAACACAAGGGATGCCACCTTTGATACCTGGTCCCACTCGGACCTTAAGGAGTATCTTGACTCCTATGGTGTCCCAGTTTACCAAGGGTCTACATTGAATGATCTGCGCGCTACTGCCCGACGAAACGCCCACTGGTTCCGATACGGTACCTCGACTCCTCAGGGAGCGTTGTATGACAAGTTCAACAACGCCGCGCAGTGGGTGCTAGACCAGTTGAAGATTGGTGCGGCGAGTGGTAGGGCACAGGGTCAAGAGGCGGCGGAGAAGTTGCAGCATAAGGTTGATGAGGAGGAAGAGAAGATCCGATCTGAACTGTGAATGTGGATGTGAAGGTCAGTTTGGGCATGATTGAACGAATATCGTTTTTTCTTTTGTGTGAACAAGGTTTCTATAATGATATGTATTTGATTTGTTTAATATCTTGGCTTGGATTTTAATGTCTGATATGTTAAAAGATATATCATCCGGTGGCGTACGGTGTTGGTAGCTAAGGTCGGGATATATCCGGACACTGTCACCCAGAATCACTGCAAGTTTACCACAACATTGGGATGTTCGATTTATTATACTGCTTGGATATATATTCTTCAAAAAACCATTGAATTAATTTCCCACAGCTAATAAATCGTGTCTCATAAGACTTCGCTTTTCCAGCACAGAATGACAAAAAGATCATACAAGTATACAAGCATTTTTGGATCAAAGCAATCCAAAAGCCCGAAACCTTTCCTATGTCCAGTCACTATAATCAGTCAAGTCATATCCTGCAAATCCAAGCCATCACTTAACTACCGTCACCTTATCTGCTATTCACCACCACACCCTAAGGTAGGGTTGTAAGAACCAGTATCAAATTATGACTTCGGCGCCTCGGAATCTCCCTCAGCAACCAGTTTCCCAACAATAAGATACTTCTCCGAGAACCTCTCCTCCCAACTTTGCAGGTTCTCCAACTGGTCCGCGTCCAGATCCTTCAAATCATCCAGCGGGGCCGATAGATCCTCCGTTAACATCTCCCGATCGAAGCTCTGGAAGGCGAGACCACGGGAAGCATCCCGGCCGGCGAAGTTCTCGTAGGGTCCGCCCTATAACCACATCATCAGTATCGTTCTCATATAGACCAGAAACCCAACCAAAACTGTGGGCAATAGAATAGACATACCGGTCCGTAGAAGTTCCTTCCGGGGGAAACATCAAACACGCGGCCGCGGACAGCAAGGTACACAGGCTTGTCGTTTTCGCCGTTAAACTCGAGGAGGGTCTTCGGGATGAAGGTGCGGAAGACGACGGGTGGAGGGGCCTTGGGGAGGACGGCGGGTTGTTTGGGGCGGAATTGTAGGTAGACGATGAATGTGAAGACAGAGACGAGGAGGAGGTTAATAGGGGAGGCGATTGAGAGCCTGGATTGAGAGGTTAGGGCTGCGTTGGTGGTGGGGAGGGAAGTGGTACTCACACCTCTGCTTGCGGAGCTGTTCCGTCTGCTGGTGGGTTGGGATAGTTAGTATGGGTTGTTTTTTGTTGTTTTTGAGCGCGGTGAGGAGGGATGAGCGTACCTGCAGACATGTTTGATGGGGGAGTCTGGAATAACCTCAGATATGATTGATAGCGATGTGAGAATAAGATGGCGGGGGAGAGAGCTTCAAATGGCCGGTCTGTCAGTGTCAGCCGTCGGCAATCAGCCTCTCTATGACGGAATTCAGATCGGGATTCGGTCAGCTACACGTGACATTCAACGGGCGACAGCGGACGGGCCAATCAGCGATGACACAATTGACTCCCATCCATCATCCGGGGATAACTCTACATCCCGTCTGGAATTCTCGATTCTTCATACATGAATGGGTTTTATCCTAATATTTTGTCCTTTGCGATTTTGATGTCTTTGTATTACCACATGCGATTATATCTGGTGCCATCTTCAGTGATACGTCTATCTTCTACGTCGGCGCCTACTTAGTACTTCCAGCATATCAACTGTCTATCCACATTCTGGGGTTTATATCATCAGCACAAGCACATTGTTAACCCCACCAACAGTACAAGCATAAAGGATGCTATTGTTGGGACATGAGCCACCGCCGCCGCAGCAGACTCCCCTAACACATCCCATCGTTTTACACTAGATTGACATGCCTCAGATTTATTATTCCCACCAAACCAGTCCTGCAGACAGGATATCTGCTCGGAACTAATTTGGGCTGCACACGGATCAGGGTCGATATAGGAGCTCGAGTCAGTTCCAGGGCAGTCGATTGATGCCTCGCTCTCTGTTGCCGTCCACTGTCCCGTATAGAGCGGGCACACGTCAGATGGAATCTCAAAATCTCGGCCGCTCCCATCGTCAACTGCTGTAAATATGACCGTGCTATTCGACCGCGCAACCACTGAATTGCCGTTGATATAAGTTCTGCTCTTCCCTCCCCAACAAACTGATGTCCTGTACTCCCAGTTCACGAGGTATGTACCAGGGCGCAGGTAGTAGTTGTTCTTTGTGTATATTTTGCCAGGGGCGAGGAAGCTATCATCTGCGATGTACCTGAATTCGTTGAACGTTGAACTGTCTTTTATGTCTGGGCCGGTATAGTGATCCAGGAATTTTTCGTCTTTGTCCCCGTCCAGCCATACGAACTTCCACTCTAGGGTCCACCCGAATACGTCTACAGCTTTGGCGTTCTGTATGGCGAACACGATAGGGAAGCCGGTCATGTTGTTGTAGGTTTCATTTCGGGGAAAGAGAAGGTCGACCTCAACAGTCGTTGGATAGGATAGTTTCTTTTTCCCAAGCACCGGAGTGATCAGTGCCAGCAGGCAAAGCTGGAGGACGGTAAGATGATAGAAGAATCGGGCCATTGCTAGAGACTCGGTTTCTTTGCATTACCCCAGCAGCATCTTCTGTCATAATAAATACATCTGATGCTGATTACGAGCTATATGTTTCATTTCTTGGCCAGATATTAGCGCCATGGCTTAATTTGAACGATTGGAACGGGGCGTCTGGATAGAGGCACCGGTTCGTATTCTATTCCTTGGACTCGAGTTCGCTCCTTGGATTCCCGATTCATCCATAGCCAGATGGTCCGTCCACCTGAATACCAGAGGAATTCATCCTAGCGTGGTCGGGGCCGTTCTGCATGCTCAGCTTTGGTCGGTCCGATGACCCTATTTGTCCTATCGAGCAATCAGGTAGCAGTTTGCAGCGGCGCTTGGGGCTAAGCAACAACTAGGGGCACACAGAGAAAGAAAAGAGCAGAGTCCAGCGAGCTATCCAGACACTGGCGAGTCACCCTGTCCCATGCCAAATTACAAAGTAAACCTCTTCGTCAAGCTGTCCGGATTAGGGCATGGTCGCCAACCACTGAGAGTTTACCGAGGATAATCTCAACTGCAATATTATTATCTCCAGCAAGGACAGTGTGATAGTTAGGCAAGGGGACTCGAAGCCCCACCCCCAATAGTTATTCAGTCCCCTCCCAGCCGAAAAGTTTCAAGCTGCGGGAAGGGCTGGAGGTATGACGATGGACGATGGATGGCCCGCTGCTCGTGCTAGCCCGTTTTCGTTGCACGAACGGCTATTTATAAATTAACTGGCGGGTTTCAGGCCACTGGGACCACAATTTCAATGGCAGCTAGCCTGGAAATCACTAGGCTGAAACAGTGTTCATCTTGTGAACTCCCAAATGATCCTCCTATCGAGAATGCGTTGGTCTGGGCCTGCGCCCTGAATCCCTTCTCTTGTGTTTGATCGGGCAACCATCCATCTTTCTTCACTTTCCTCTCCTTAACCAGGCTTGTGGCTGCGCCGCTGCTTATTTTTGCAACTCTCTTTCAGTCTGCGACTTGTCTCACCTCTTAATTCTTCTTTCTTTTTTAGTCTTCTCTACCTCTCTCCCTCCTTTAGTTTCTTTGTTTTGGATCGCTGCTCGAGAGCTTGCTTCGAGCCACCATCCGATCGCCTCGATTTGCCGATCTTCTTTGTATACGACGTGCGGGCATGTCAACTGCTTGAGTACTTATCTAGCAGGTTGTCGCTCAGGTGTCCATTATTCGGACTATTTTCTTTCAAGCATTTGTTTTGAACAGCGTTGGTTTACTTGGGCAGAACCGCGGTAAGTCGCGACCATGGCGTACAGATTTAATTAACACTGTACAAGTGTTTAAGAGCTTCTCACTGATTCTTCAGTTCTAGAGTCTACCGAGATGTGGGGGAAAGTGTCATTTCAGCGAACTCGCAAACCCTCAGGGGACAATCCATCGTCAAAAGATGCTCGAGGCTATCAGACCCCGCCGCCCACTGCTCAATCCCGTGCAGCGAAAGCGTTGCCATCGTATGCCAACCAACCCACCAGACCTCTTAGCATTTGTGGCTTGTTACTGATGGCTATTCTAGCCCTCCTAGTTCCCATCTGCCCGCGCCTCAACCGGATCCCAATCGACGGGTAGCGTCTTCAGTCTATTCGAGAGATACCGGTGTTTTTGATCATCACCGCCAACGCTCAATCAGGGATACATATCAGTTTCCTCCGCAGCTTCACCCTCCGGCCACGGCTGGCGCCTACTCTCAAGGAACCGGGAGTGTCGATATTTCTCCTCCCGACTCTCCGATTAGCCAAGTTCACAGCCAAGATAGCTCTCGAGTTTCTCCTATAGAAGATGCATCCACGCAAGCGACTTATCCCGGCAGAATCGGGAGCAAACTCACAAGCCAAATACCTGTCCCGCGGAAGCGCATCGATTCGCAGCCTGGCCAGCAGCCACCAAATCCGACGCCGAGAGTTAAAGCAACCCGATGGGACGATTTCTCCGGGGAGCCGACAACAAGTAACCAAGGTAGATACGCGCAGGCTACTCCTAGCAGTGTCTCTTTCGAAACACACGCATCTGCCGCCATCCCTCAGTCCACCAGCTCCAAGATTATCGGTTGGGGCAAGGAACAGCTCAATTCGAGAAGGAAACCATCCGAATCTCGTAATCAATACTTCTACGAAGCGACTCCTTTTGCTCCACGGGAACCATGGAGAGGCCAAGGTGGTCGATCGGCAACAATAACCCCGATCGAAGAGAAGCCAAGGAACCGCTCCTCATCCCGTCTACGCATGTCAAGGAGCAACGATCGTTTAAGAGAAATGAATACCCCGTCGCCTGTCGCAGGTATAGGGGCCGGAACGGTAACCACGACAATAACAGCTGGCGAACAAAACCGTCAGCCCCAGCCTCGAATTCGCAGTCGCACAAATACTTATGACACCGAGGCTGAGCCAGCCAGCAGAAGACCGAGAAACACTAGCGCCGTCGGCGGCACTGCCCCGCCGCGCGTCGATCTTACATCGGGGCCTACGCTGAGCGCCAGCCTAACTGATTTAACGCTGGCTGAGGATGACGTTAACGAACCGACAAGTCGCTTCAGTGTCACGACCTATAATCCTACCGAAGCTGGGAGCCCAACTCCAAGCGCCCGAAACAGCATCACCCCTAGCCCGCCGGCGAGTATCATCGAAACAGCGTCTCAATCTAGCGAAGCCACCCTCTCAATCATGTCTCGGTCACGCCCAGTTCCCAGCATGATGACGTCTGACAAGCGACCCATCAGAAAGCCCACTCCCTCTGAAGTGCCCTTGGAGAAGTCGCTCCCCCCGAATCCGTCAGAAATGACCGCCCAGGATCGCATAGAAATGCTGGAAGCAAAGAGGAACGACCTCGTGCGCCGCAGAATGAATATCAACACGATCATCAACGAGTTGACACAAGTTATCCAACCGAGTTCGGTCGCCTACGACATGGCTGCTCGCGAGGAGGTCAAGAAGACAGTTGCCAGTCTTAATAACGAACTGGCTGAAATCAAGAAAGAAGAGCATGATATCGGCTTGAAGATACTCCGCGCCTGGAAGAAGCGCGAGAAGGAGGATGTATATGGCCAAAGCAGCAGTTTATGGGTCAAGAGAGTGACCAGCTGAACGTGTCTTTTTTTATCGATTTTTGCCATGGCTTCTGCTCTTCAGTCTTGTTTGAACCATACCCTTTCAACTACTCTTCGATCTTTCAGCCCTTTAAGCCGTGGTATCTATGTTCCTTCTACTATACCATTTTGTTGGCGATAATGTTGGTGAAGATCTTACTTTGTACCTGGTAGTGCGCGAATGATACCCTTCTTGTTCATATATCTCTTCAATCCTACAGTCCTAGAAACCAGGAAAAGGCTCCCCTATAACTATGGATCCTCGAAATCATCCACACCTCCAGAGCATAAGACGCCTACTGTAGAAGACATAGTCCATGCAAAAGTATCAAATGCCGCTCATTCATATGCGAAGCGAAGCGCAGGGATTGTTCTCATTGCCACTGCGGGTTTAAAGAACCCCTTTGCATTCGTGGCTCGTGGCTCGTTGAATTCGTAAAAGAGAGAACTGCAGACTGCTGCCTAAACAGAATCATTTCTTCCCAGACTTCTTGATACCCTGACTGCCTGTGTTCAGCGGGCCCTTGCCCTTGGCCTTGTCTAGCAAATCCTTCTTTGCCTTGGCTTCTGTAGATTCGGAATAAGATATATTAGCCAAAAGCATTTTTCCGCGACAGCGCCGCGAATCTAAAGTTGTAACGTACCGGCTCTCTGCTTCTCCTTGTAAGCGAGGTCATCTTCGTCGAGATCCTTCTTATCCTTCTTGGCCGACTTGAGGGGCTTGACCTTGCCGCCTAGAGATAAGAGATTTAGCAACCGTGCAAAAACGAGGTCATAGTGGGCCTCAGGTGCAAAACTCACCTTCTCTGCTTGCGCCACCCATAGTTATATGTGTATAAGAGGGTTTTGGTTGTAAGACGGTGTCTGGGTTTGTTTGCGATGGGAATAAGGAGGAGGGGGATGAAAAAAAAGTGAGCAAGATAGGCAGTGCTTGCGGGGGCCAAGCTAGTTCCTAAACAGGTTAGGCGGGAAATACTCTTTTCCCCGTGACTGAACGTCCCGAGGTGAGTAATGGCGAAGACAGAAAGTCTCGTTGCCCAAGGCCCAAGCATCAATCACTCTTTCCCATTGACTCTGACTCTCGAGCGCTTCATGCCCTACTTCATCATTCGGCGGTGATAAGATACACAGCACTGTGGCGTCTCTACTCAGCTGGTTGGACTTTCTCAATCACTCTAAACGCTGTTAGCTTTTTGGAAGCATTCTAGCTAACACGAATTTTTCTTGCTATCCGTGAAGCTGATCTATCGATCATCCTTCACTGAACACGGTCAGTTAAGACTTCAAGAGGAACCCGCCCGTCAGCGCCATGGCACCACACAGGTCACGGTCTGCATCGACCGCCTCTGAGGGCGAAATCATCGAATCAGGTTCGGAGACGAAGGCAACTACGTCGCAATTTCCTCTTAATGGCAGCAGCGTTGACCGTCCCACCAGAGTTAGAAATTCATCCGCATCGGTGACCAAGTCGCCCCGTCGGCAGAGATCGAGGACCAGGACCCAATCGAGGTCGCGTTCTCCATACCGAGATTACAGAGGCTATAAGCGTCGGCGGGACGACGACTACGACTATGACTATAGCTACGATGATAGCAGACGCTCTGGACGCACACCACCGCGACGCGCGGACTATCGACGCGATGATGATCGGGGATATTCGCAAAGGCAGCCCAGGAACTACTACGACTACGACCGGGAAGAAAACCAGATTGCGGATCTTCGGTACGGCGATGATTATGATCAACGAAGGGAAAAGCGGCCACGGACGCGAAGCCGGTCGCCATACCGCGAAGTTCGGAAACGCAAGCAGTACTCAGGTGATGAGTGGGATTCGCAAAGATATCAGAGAGAGGACAGTGTGGCGTCGCAGAAAAATAGAAGGTCTTATACTACTGAACAGTCAGTGAGCGAACGGGGAAAACCCCCAGCTGTCGCTCGACATTCTAGAAAAGATGCTGAAACTCAGAAAAATCAGGTTCAGGCAGCTTCTACGGCCGCTACCTCCAATGGCGATGATCGGTATGTCCGACGTTTCTTTTCTGAACCGAACGGCACTAATGTTTGCTTCAGCGTGAATGATCCTGCAGAGACTGTTGAAGAACAGCCGGCGGAACCTGTTGATGAGGCTGCCCAGCTTGAGGAACGTCGCAGGCGACGCGAAGCTATCAGGGCTAAATATAGAGACCAGGCGGCACCATTGCGCATCCAAGCACTACATCTTAGTGGTGATAGGGACTCAACCCCTCCAACAAGCGAGGCAGTAACACCAAGTAACGAGACGCCAGGTATGTTTGTTTTATGCTCTACGGATTTGAAGTTCTTGAATAATAACATTTATGCAGACTCGGCCGTGACCCCCAATGAGAGCAATATAGATCCGTTTCCGGAGCTTAAAATTAACAAAGACTCGGATCTAGTTCATGGTGGTGCCGTAGATGGCACTGACAAAGATGAACCTTCAGCCGCAGATTATGACCCTACTATTGACATGAAGGCTGAGCGAGAAAAGCACGGCCAGCAGACTGGGAGCAACGAAGTCTCCGCAGCAAGCTACGATGAGACGCAAACCACCAAACAAGATGTACTTCTCCCAGATGCGCCACCACCACCAGCAGAAACGAAGACGAAGCATCCTTATGATATGTTTGCAGACGACGATGATGACATGTTCGCCGAAGACAACGAGGAAACAGCTCAACCTACCCATGCGTCTGCCGCGTCCGCTGTACCCCAACCGCGGGAGCTTGACGTTAGCATGATGGATAACTGGGATGACCCTGAAGGATACTATAACCTTCGGATTGGTGAGTTGATCAATGGACGGTACCATGTGCAGCAAACCTTGGGCAAGGGGATGTTCTCATCTGTAGTGCGAGCGATTGACTCGGATACTGGCAATCTCGTGGCGATCAAGATCATCAGACAGAATGACACGATGAGGAAGGCTGGGTTGAAGGAGATTGACATCTTGGAGCAGCTCCAAGAAGCGGACCCCGACGATAAGAAACACATGATTAAGTTCCTACGGAGCTTCGAACACAAGGGCCATTTGTGCATGGTCTTTGAGAACCTCAGCATGAACTTGCGAGAGGTGCTCAAGAAATTTGGCCGCGACGTAGGGCTTAACCTGCGCGCGATTCGAGCATACGCCCAGCAAATTTTCCTTGGGCTCAGCTTAATGCGCAAGTGCAATATCCTCCATGCTGATCTGAAGCCGGACAATCTCCTGGTCAACGAGCAGCGCAACGTTCTCAAAGTCTGCGACTTGGGTTCAGCATCACCAGCTTCGGATAATGAAATCACACCATACCTTGTCAGCCGATTCTACCGTGCGCCGGAAATCATCCTAGGGATACCCTACGATTACGCTATCGATATGTGGTCCATCGGATGCACATTATTTGAGCTGTATACGGGCAAAATCCTGTTCACAGGCCGCAACAACAACCAAATGCTCAAGTCAATCATGGAATGCCGTGGCAAATACCCTCCCAAGCTCCTCCGACGAGGCTCCCTAGCCCACCTCCACTTTGACGAAATGTCTAACTTTCATAGCACTGAAGAGGACAAGATCACCGGACGGCTCGTCACCCGTGTGATGGACTTCAAGAAGCCCACCCGCGATCTGAAGACCAGGCTAATGGGAAAGGGGACGCGAGGGATGAGCGATAGTGAAGCAAAGGAGCTGGCGCTTTTTGTTGACCTATTGGAGCGCTGCCTAAGCCTGAACCCGGAAAAGCGATGCACCCCAGCTGAGGCGCTGAAGCATCCATTCATTTCGAGGCCGAAGATCTGATATCATGACGATGACGATCAACTGCTATTGTTACTACAATTATCGAACATAACGAAATGTCAGGCTGGGAAGACTCCATAGGACGAGGCCGGTGACACAGCTTGTATACACGACATAGTAAATGATATCATATTACGAACTGAACATTACACAATAGCTTCATACCTCCTCACGTAAGCAGCTAGAGCCAAATTGCAAACCTATACGGAACACACACTATAGGCCAGCAGTCAACTGATGCTTGACTCAAGTGGTGGCAAAAGCGTTTCCAGCCCGTTCACCAACCTAAGCTGGGCTGTGGGCGCGATTGTTATCACGGGCACCCACAAACGCTCTGAACACAGGAGGCAAATCCAAGGCAAATCTCAACCCAGTCCGGTGATCGACAGCATTTTCGCAAGCTGACCGGTCCACTATCGCATCACTCACCAGCTGTGTTTGTGTGTTTGTTATGAGTATGACTCTAAGGGCGGTGGAGTGGGAGCCTCAATAGGTAGCAAACAATAATACACGAGTCTACAGAGTACGGAGTGTACCTAAGTATGGCGAGTGCGGGACTGGGTGCCTAAAACTAGCCCCGGAGCTGCTTAGGTAGCTACCAGCCAGTAGCCGTGGCTACCTATTCGGATAGACGTAGATTGCGAATCAGTGGATGCAGTCAGGCACTGAGATTCCACTCGGTGTCTTTGAGTCTTTTGAGGTTCTAGGTTCTAGGTTCCAACTGCAAGATGTAGCGCCAACCAAGAAACAGCAGCATTGGAGGGGTTCGTAAGACGGACACTTGGTAGGATTCGTTGGTTAGTTTGTTGGTTGGAGGGGTCCAGGCTGGAAGTATGAAGGAACACCGTCGACTACCCCGGATTCGGCCAGACAGGCAATGAGCGTGAGCTTTCAATCGGGTGGTCGCGGGAGGAACTAGGCGGGTTCCGGCGACAGGACGTATTTTCCTGGCTCTCAGTCCTCACCATCTGATGGGCTGGCTATCTTTGGACAAAGAGTCTGGACAGGGACTTGAAGTGGTTGGCTGGGTCTGGCAGGCATGGAGATGGAGGCTGGTTTTCAAATCCATGGGAATATGGATCCATGCTAAGGACTAAGAAGAGGCAGTGATCCTCGATAGGCATCAGGAAGAGGAGCAGGAGCCAATGAGAAAATCGCCGAGTGTTTGCTGGGAGAGGGATGATGAGCTCATGCGCAGGGAGGCGCATCAACAAGAGGCAGCGATGGAGATGAATGGGCCTCAGGCTTCAGTTGGGGGCGCACAGACCCGGCCAGGCTCCCCACAGCAGCGCCCAGCCCTGTTCTGGACAGCAAACGTGGCAACAATCCAGCCAATCATGGCCCGCAGCGGCTGGCTTCGGATCCAGTTCTTCTCGAAGGAAGCGGGCTATTGGCTGTGCGCTGCTGCCTCACTTTCGTGTTTGGTCTGGTCTGGTGAGACTGGCAACGCTGGCTGCTTCACCACTGTCAGACTCGGTTCTGGCTTTTGACTCTGGCCAGCGCTTGCGCGGAGCTGTTATTGCTAGTGGCAGGTATCTCGGCGAGTCTACCGTAGTCGTGCTCGGGGCTACTGTGAGGACTTTCTATTTTGGATGGCTTCGGCGTCAACCTACTACCAGTACGTACCTAGAGTCACGGCCAGAGCAGGACCACAGGTTCAAGTGGACCAAACACGCACTGTCGACACCTTAATCTCAGCAGATTAAGGGAGAGATCCACAGTCCATGTTCCAGGTCGCAACCACATGGAAGCACAGCCGTGCCAGACTCCTGAAGCCAGTGGCAAGAGCCCCGGAACTGGCTGTCTTCACCGTGCGGCGTGCCGTCTGTTGCCTTCTTGCAGCCGTGGTTCAGTTTGAGATGTCTGTTAGAGAGAGGACGACGACGAAGTGGAGGCAAGGCTGGGCGCTATATACTCCGATTTGAGAGCCTGAGCAGAACAGGGCGTTGAGATGGGGGGTCCACGGTGTGAAATGAACGCCCGGGCACCATCTGCAGGCGCCTGCAATGCCACGACCCCTGGCTGATGGTGATTTGCACGCCCGCGGGTCTCTGCGGAGACCTCGTATGCACCAGCACGAACTTTGAGGGAGGGTATGGACGATGGCGTATGGAACGTTCGAAAAAGACGGTGTGAGGGCAGTTGCCATCCGATCTCCAAGGCCCCATCCGTCGAGTCTCGCCAGACTCGAGCGCAGACGGGGGCGATCCTGGATGTCATGAATCATCGTAGAGGCTGGTAAAATAAGAAACCCGAGTAGCGGCCAAATCAGCGGGCGTGGCGGGCGAGTGTGAGTGGGGGCCTGGCGGTGTGTGCAGCGGCGCGCAATGGGTGACCACCGGCCAGTGGGGGCCGCCAGTTGGGGCCGCCTATCAGCGCCCCGTTCGCCGCGGTGGCAGCCAGTCAGCGGGCCCCAGATGTAACCACGACGGAGAACTGGGGCAGCGCAGGCGGTGGCCACGAGCAGCCGTCCTCTCGCAATTAACACCCTCTGTTATGCTTCGCCGGCGTTGTTTTTATTACTGCTCGCCGTGCCCCGTACCGCCAGCTATCCTCCCCCTTTCCCTTTCCTCTCGCATCCTTCCACGCCTCTTCCTTCTGACTCTTGTCCTCTTCTATCCTTCTCTCTCTCTCTCCCTCGCCTTCTCTTCTTGTTTGCTTTCGTTCGTATTTATATATCAGTATTTTATCTTTCCTTCTAATATCTGGATTGCCGGTCAACAACAAACATCTACTTCCATCGGACAAACACAAGCCTTACTCTGCCAAGTCCCTGGAACCGCTGGGCTGTGCAACTCAACTTAAACCGCTCCTCCATCCAACACAACACAACCACCAACACATCCCATCCCACTGTTGGATATCTCATCTCCCTGGACTCCTGGATAGACTGGACCGACTTCACTCCTTCCATGGCTTCTTAAAACCATACCATCCGGTCCGATTTGGTGTTTTTTGTCTCTCTCGCCAGCTCCCCCAACTCTATAGGATATATCCCCCAGGCTATACTACGCTACTACATACCGCCTCTCCCACTCCACTGGATCAGGCCTAGTTGTTCTTTCGCTTTTCCCAAGGAAAATTGAAGCTACTCGACTGCCATGCTGGCCCCGCCTCTCCCCTTCATGTACCCTCATATGCTTCCCACCCCTCCTCAGTCTCCCCCAATCCCCCGCTATGCCCCGGAAGACCGCCTCGGACTGCTCCTAGCCAACCGGCTGGAGCTCACCAGCATCCTCGGAGTTGGCGCCTATGGTGTGGTATACACAGCCGTGGATATCCATACCGACGTTCTATACGCTGTCAAGGCCCTCAACAAAGCTGGTTTGGATCCCCGCCAGCTCAAGTTCCAACAACGTGAGATCAAGCTCCACCATATGGCCAGCCAGCATCCCAATGTCGTCTCCCTGGTCCGCATTATGGATTCCATCGACTGCACCTATGTGGTTATAGAATTCTGCCCCGAAGGGGATCTGTTTTCAAGCATCACCGACAAGAGCCACTTTGTCGGGAACGATCCCCTGGTTAAGCGCGTTTTTCTTCAAATCCTGGATGCGGTCCATTACTGCCACTCGCTCGGAATCTACCACAGGGACCTCAAGCCGGAGAACATTCTGGTCACCGACCAGGGATTGACTGTCAAGTTGGCCGACTTTGGCCTTGCTACAACGGACTATCTCACTTCCGATTTTGGATGCGGGTCGACATTCTACATGTCGCCAGGTAAC
This sequence comes from Aspergillus puulaauensis, assembly GCF_016861865.1. Lineage (NCBI taxonomy): Eukaryota > Fungi > Ascomycota > Eurotiomycetes > Eurotiales > Aspergillaceae > Aspergillus > Aspergillus puulaauensis. Next base: position 2,316,581 of record NC_054859.1, read on the forward strand.
TTGGAGCTCCCCCCCAAGTGGTCTAGATTTGACAAGGCTAACCTCATCACAGAGTGCCAGCAACCGAACCCGCGCCCGATGTCATACTACCAGTCAGCACCGAATGACGTCTGGAGCCTGGGTGTCATCCTCGTCAACTTGACTTGCGGTCGTAACCCGTGGAAGCGTGCCTCATTCGAGGATTCCACCTTCCGCGCCTACCTCAAGGACCCATTTTTCCTCAAGTCCATCCTGCCCTTGTCGGACGAGATGGTCTGTATCCTCAGCCGCATCTTCGAGCCTGACCCCTCAAGGAGGATTACTATTCCGGAGCTGCGCCAAATCATTCTGGACTGTCCGCGATTCACTCTCAACCCTATGACTCCTTGGGGCTCAACAACTGGACCTCTTGTCAACTACATTCACCCTCCGCAGGTTCCCGTCCCTGTTGTCGAGGACGCCTTGAACACCGAACCTTCTGTCTGCTCCTCTGATTCGTCTCAATACTCGGATGCTTTCTCTGCCGTCTCGGACGCTTCTTCCTACACGGAAGGCTATTCAGACATGGACAGCATGTCTTCGCTTGGTCCGGACGAGACAGCCTGCAAGGATGACTTTCCCCAACCGGACCCTGTCGCATGTGGCGATATCCCAGAATCACCTATGACCGAACCTTTCGTGGTTTGCCAGCAACCATACGCTTACCCTATACCCGTTTGTTAATTCGCGCACTCGCGAACACGATTTACGTCAAAACACATTCACCATTCACGCCATACCTTCTTTGGACATTTTTTATTACCCACTGTATTATTTTCCCGGACTACCACCTGGTTTTCTTTTTTCTCACCTGGACATACGATTAATTGTTTTCTGGCCTGGATTGTGGACTTCCTTGGATCTTGCCTGGTCTTGCCATGCCAATCGGAATTCCCAAGGATTTACCCAAGGATTGCCGAAGGATAATGCCCTTTAGTCAATCCTATGGATCAATCTACTGGGACCAGAAATTTGGATTTCTGTTATAATATGTTGAGAAATGAATGTTATTTCTCTTGGGAGGGTTACTTGGTACTTTGGATTATTGCTGCGGAGCTTGGAGTTTTCATTTGGTTTCTGTTTTTTTTATTTTGTTACTGTGAGAAAATACCCCATCGGAAGATGAAGCATGCATACACTCGGACTGTCTTGTTGGAATTTTGTTTTTGCTCTTATTTCCCCCTTGCTTTATGTTAGGAGTTGGACGGCTGTTGGTCACGTCACCCTTGCTTAGGCTTGGGTTGGGATATACCCGGAGATTTTTATACGGAAGGCAGGCTTCTTGTTGATAAATTGTCTGGCTTGTTTAGCTCGGTGGATAGTTGCTTATGGCATGCGCAATGCGCGAAGCGATATAAATACGATACTCTCGATACGATAACGTCTTGACATTTACTTTCACGACCATCCTTGCCTAGCATCAACATTCGCTGGGAACAAAGTTTTCTTCGAAGGTTAAGCTTTTTTGAGCATATGGCCGGCCATGTGTATACGAGCCATGTATCATATATACTTTACCAAATAGATACAACTTTAATATAGATCACAACCAATATTTGATTTCGAACATACCATAATATATTGAAAAACGATGTTTCATGTACAACCTCATTCCACCTAAAAAAGCACATAGAAACGCTATTTACATATTCCGCCCGCCAGTAACCCGAATCGTCTCCCCATTAACATAACTAAACAACGGACTCACAACCCCAAGCACACTCCTCGCCGCCTCCTCAGGACTCGCAGGCCGCCCAAGCGGAATATCAGGGTAACTCTGCTTCTCACCCCCCTGGCGCGCATTGATTTGTTGTCCCGGAATGCCCAGGGCAACCTTGGTACCGTCGGGCGTGGTAATGAATGCGCCCTTCTCCTTTGCGGCCGTGAGTCGCGTCTGCACGAATCCGAAGGCGATGGTGTTGCTGCGCACGCCGAACTGGGGGCCCCATTCTTTGGCGATTGTGCGAGTGAGTCCGACTACGCCGGCTTTGGCGAGGGCGTAGTTTGCTTGTCCTCTGTTTTACATTAGCATTGCCATTGTCATTGTCATTGCCTATTGACATTGGGGGTGAAGGAGACGAGGCCAGGACAGGCCGACAGGGACTTACGCATTCCCGTGGATGCCACTCGTACTCGAGATGTTGATGATGACTCGGGGTTCGCCGTCCTTCACACGGAAGTACTTGGCCGCGGCGCGGATGAGCTTGAATGGCGCTGTGTTGTGCACCGCGACCATGGTGTCCCATTGCTTGTCGGTCATCTGTTCGAACGCTTGTTAGCAGGCCAGCCGGCCATGAGCGCGGTAGCTAGCCTGTGGGTAGTTAAGTAAAGCTAGGTACCTACCTTATGAATAACCCCGTCCCATGTAAATCCGGCATTGTTAACGATAACATGGATCTTGCCGTTCCCGAACTCGGCGGCCTTGTCGACGAGAGACTGGATGTACTTGTCGTCGAGGATGTCTCCTACGACCGCAATGGCGCGGCCGGACTCGGCGCCGTTGATGGCGTTGACTACGCCGTTTGCTTTCTCTATAACCCGGAAAGTGATTAGTCACAGTTTAATTTACCCAAGGGATTGGGGATGGTTTGGGTAGGGTGTTTGACGCACCGCCGTCAATGTCAGCAACAACGACCTTTGCGCCTTCGTTGGCGAAAAGCCGTGCTGCTTCGGCGCCGATGCCTTGGCCTGCGCCGGTGATGATGGCGACTTGGCCGGCAAGTAGGCCGCGGGGGAAGTTGAGGTGGGCGTTTAACTGGGAGAGGCGGGAGGCCATTTTGCTACTTGATTTTCTTTACAAAAGATAAGATGAAGGGGGTTGGAGATAGAGAATGATGGTGGAGGTGTTATAAAGTATGCGACGAGGGGTTTGCCGAGGCCCGTTGGTTAAAGAGCAGCCGAGAGCCGTCCGGCTGAAGGAAGAGTCAACCCTATATCGCCGAACAAAACAAAAAATAAATAAAGTAAGTAAACATTTGTTTCTCATTAAACACCAGTATGTGCTATGCGATAGTGATTAGATTAGGTATTAGATGGCTAGGTGTAACTAGGTAAATTGCAAATACAGTCTGCCTCCGAGATTGCATAGAGAAAACTATCGGCCATCGCCTCCGAGCCCCCAATGATCTGTTGCAGCCAGGTCCCTCCCAGTCCGTCTTCCTTAAAACCCGCCGCGCTTTTGAGAAGACCGAGGGTGTCCTTGCAGAGTAGGAGGCGCCCTCGGATGAGGAATCGGCGGATCCGGCGGCCCTCGTCTGGCCCCATCTCATACTCGCCGTAGCTGACTGTTTCACGGGGTCCCTCCCTAGATTGCGGGATGAGATCGTACGTGGCCCAGAAGTCCAGTAATTGCAAGGTGATCTCGAGGGTAGACATGCAGAGGATTAAGCTTGTGTCGTTGGCGCTGTGGTTGTCCTTGTGTCCGCTCGGGCACTGCAGGAACCCGCGACACACCGAAAGCGCTGCCTGCACCCCCTGCAGAATCTGGTCGAACCGCAGCTGCCCCGGATTGACAACCATCTGCCGGAGATTGTCGTGATAGGAAACTAGGGTTTCTGCGCAGTCACATGTTGGTCGTAGCGCACTCGGGATATGAACGGCGAGAGGGAAGGTGGTTAGCCCTTTTGTGATGAACTCTTTTTGCAGAAACGTCGGTGACATTGAAGCCGCACAGGGGCTATTGGCCATTGAGTCCGGGTAAAGTGAAGGGTACTCCGTGTAGTCCGCCAGGACCATGGACGTATTTGAAACGTCATTCATGGGGCTTTCGGATAGGCTTTGTACCGTCTTTAGACTCTGCGAGGGTTAGAAACAGAGGACAGTCTAGTCTCAGATAAGAGGAGGACTACCATATCGGTATCGCTGCGCGTGAATTGCGGACTCGGTATAGCCTCGATGCTTTTCTTGGCCAGTCGATCGCTCGACGTAAATGCACTCTTTCTCTCCTGCAGCTGTCCCAATTTCCGAAGCGTGGAGCGATTCTTGCTCCCCTTGGGCTTGCCGGACCTGTTGGCTGCTCGGTAACGACACGGTAGCCCATGGCGGAGGCAGCGAATGCACGTATCCTTCCCGGACAAATTGCACTTCACCTTTGACTGCCTGCAGTTTTCACAGGCAGTTCGGAGCTTCGGTGTTTCTCCGTTGCTGGAGCGTGCGCCAGATTCGGTGAGCATCGAGGGCCGCGAGTGGTTTCAGAAGCTTCTGCTATGCAAGCGCGGGTCTGTAGTCGGCTGGGGAAAATGAAAAAGCATAACTCTTTGGGGTCCATCAGCCAAGTACCATCTAGCGCATTGTGATTATATATACACATTTGTATATATTCTCAGCCAATTTACGTTGCAGACCTCAGCTCATACTTGACTGAGGACCCGAGCGCAGAAGAAAGTCAGCCGTTGTGAAACCCCAAAAATTCTGATCCACCTCGCAGCGTTCCAACCAACTGTGATTCATGCTTCTATCTGCACGCCTCCAGCAGTCCGACTGACACCAGCCGCCCAGAAACCTAGGCAATGGAGGCCAATCACTGCATGCAGTCGACGGTTCCTGGTAGGGGGCGAGAACAGCCACCCAGTCCAGTCGCGCGGAGTCAAGCACGGCAATGCCGATGAATAAGCTTAGGTGCAACATCGTGTACAATTCATGTACAGACGTCGTGGAGTGGAGTGGTTGGAAGTCGATTGACCCTCTTGCGGCTTGGTTGCCCCAAAGAATAAAATAAAAACAACAGCCTCCTGGACTGAGGTAATATCCAATAAAAAAGGGCATTGTCAGCCGAGGGAAGCATACTTGGTATGCAGGCCAGCGCAGCATGTGAGTTGTAATCAGGCGCAAGCAGGCACGCCTCTACTGCCTGGTTTAGGTTGCGAAACCGCACAGGAAGTAGTGGAATTCACAGGCGTCGACAGCACACCCCTCTTGCAGCCTCTCTCCTCTTTTTGTAGTATGGCCTCTTTCGTTGGGTTGTCCCCGTTTTAGGGCAAACTCAACTCTACTCGTCGTCGCACAAGTCGCCATGGTCAGCATGGAGAACCCTTTTTAGAGTTGGACAAATCTCGTTTGGTGAGCGTCAGAGCCCATATCATCACCACCCGTCATATATACCACGCTAAGATTGGACATTGCGACTTCTGGCCCAAGGTAACGTGTTATCCACTCGCAACTTTTTTTCTTTTTTCTTTTTTCTTTCTGCTTGTTCGTGTGATCATCGAGTTCATCTTGGCGAATCACAGAATGGCACCTGGAGGACAGCTCTCTGCGGTCCCGCTATGTCTATGATCAAAAGCCCTCAAAAGTCCTGTCAGATGAGCCATGGCGGCGCAGACGACAAGCACATGAAAGATCTGATGCGAACTCCCCCAAAGATCGAACTTCCCTGGTCGCAACCGTTCGGGGACTCGGGCTGCATATATCCCCGCTCCTAGAATGTACAAAAATCCCTGGAGCAGGAGCCAGCCGAGTCCAATCTGACGCACCATCTGGTCACGCCCGTAGAGCTGCAGCCCATGGACTACAGGAAACACAGCCGATAGACCCATGCTCACAAACATGCCCGCCCGGAATGGGCGCCAACGGGGGGTCCGGAACTGAGGAAAGATCGAGACAACGACGCAGCCAAGGCCCATTGTGCAGATCATGCTCCAATAAAGCTTCTGCAACTCAGGAACGCAGTAGAAACCATAGTAGACACTAGGAACAAAGCTTCCCACAATCAGTCCCACAATACCAATGTAGTCGAACGTGTTTCCAATGCGTGCCACAGTCGGGGAATGGTTGGAGATGGTATGGTAGAACGCCGACATCCCCAGGCAAAACGCAGCTCCCGCGAAGAAGCAGCCAAACGCTCGGATATCATCATGGGTGGCAGTTTCATAGCGTGGCGCAATAGCTTGATACAGTTGAATAGCCGCAGGGACGGCCAGTAGAGATGGCAGTAGATGCGTATATATATTGACAGTCTCGTTGTGAATATATGTCAGGGACTGGAACGATCCGAAGAACGAGTACGATGCTGGCCGATATCCCGTATGGATATGCTGGTTATCACGCTGCCAGTGGGGCAAATCGTCCCAGTGCAGGAGCGATCTGATAGCCCGAGGAGGATCCTCCAAAACTGCGGTCGCAACAGAGGCTGTCTGACAGCTTCCTGGATCCTTCTCATGGCTTTCGGTGGGACGACGCTGACCGGGTGGCATCTCGAATAAGCAATAAGGCAGGCGAAACTTAGATCAAAAAAGAAATGGGAGCAACGATGGCGTGACCAAAATTGCTAAGAATGCATTAATATGGCTTGTATATGTCTCATTATAGCGATGCCCAAAAAGTGTTGTAGAAAAGTAGTTGTTGAGCCCCTCAACAAAGTACTCTGTACCTCGGCCGCTGTTGGGAGGCAGACAAACAAGACAAACATCTCTGCCAGCAGTTTCCCCGCGGACATTCTTCAGGCTCTCTTCGGATTTCCATCCTACATCTCAGATCGCACAGACTGTGCCAATGTCTTGCACAAATATCAGCTGCAAGACGTTCTCTATCATTCAAATCCCGTTCTTTACCTTCGACTCCCGGTGACGGGAGGTCCGAGATCCAACCTGCATATCATATCTGACCTCATTCTATACTGAATGCCAGACCAACTCGCCTGCAGCCATGAGTGGCCGAGCACCTCCTGGGAAATGGCCGCATAGTCGCCTGAAACCGGTGACTGATCCCCTAGAGTCCGTAGGATTCGTGTCCAAAGGAGATCGCAAGTATGGCACTCACTCTTTTGGACCTCTGGCTAGGCCGAGTTGACCCCGCGCAGGTTACTAAACCAAAAAGCCCAGAAGGACTACTATGACAAGATTGTCACTAGATACATTGGATTTTGTGCGCGGCACTCCAAGAACTTGGAAGCAGCCTGGTTGTCTTTGCCCCGAAGTGCCTCGACCGACGCAACAAGAAACCCCCCAGCTTCCGTTTCACAGTCAACCAAACCGGCAGTATCACCCGGTCCCTCAGCTGCCACAGAGTTGTCCACCCTCCTTCTTTCCCTTCGTAAGCTTCGAGAGGCCGTATTGGCCACTGCCTCAATCACCCCCATCGCGTTTTCACAACGAGTCCATGTGTTCTCCATCAAAGTCTCAATCCAAGCTCGACATCCGCCGTCCTACTTTCCTTCCCTCCGCCACCTTCTCGACGACCTCCACACCTCTTCTAATCCGTTACCGGAATCGGAGTTGAAAGATCACATTTCATACCTCATCCTTGACTATGCGTGCCGGCAAGAGGATTTAGCGGCCGCCTTTGAGCTGCGCGCACGGGCGCGCAGGCAGTATAATTACCAGTCACGGGAGGTTGATCAGACTCTGCAAGCCATCGCGCATGATAATTGGATTTTATTCTGGCGGGTTCGAAAAGAAGTCGATTCATCCATGTGCGCAGTGATGAATTGGGCAGAAGATCGGGTTCGACGGCACGCTCTTAAAGCAGTTGGTAAGGCTTACTTGGGTGTCGACGTTGCGTGGATTGTTGAAGGCTGTACTGGGAATCACACATGGACATGGGATAAGCTGGCGGAGAGAGAGAAACTAGGGTGGGAGAAAGAAGGCGATAGGATTATAATCCGAAAACCGAGACCAAAGCCAAAACCCGAGGGCAATCTTACGCCCATACAGGAAAGTACAGGTTGATGCCTTGATTACGATATATTTGTTATGATACTGCATGGCGACTCTGGGGCATCGGTGCTGGCGTTTAGTAAAAGGGTGCTGCTGGTGTTAAGGCAACACGTGAGGTTTATTCATAGACATATCACCTACCACAGCTAATCATGTTCACAACTTGAAATCTGTATTCAGTCGGTCCAGATTCGTATGTCCCGTGATTGGCTGTTTGGCAACAACTTCGACAAGTCCATGCTTCAATTCTACAGACTTGTCAGAGCACAACTCATAGACTGTTGCCAAATTGAATACAAGGCTGGAGAATGTGAGCTGCTTCTGGACCAGGGATTCTAAGACCTCACGAGCCTGAATACGGTATTGTTAGTCATATGGCACAGCAGATAGAAATAAAAACGCACCTCACTTAGCCGGCCAGTATACAGTAGGCATACGGCTAGGTTCTGGGAGATAATGGCGTCATCGGTTTCCTTGTCCTTGATATCTAGTAGGCCGCGCCATTCAAGAACTGCATCGTCGTAACGTCCCTCGGCCATACTGAGAAGAGGTTTGAATATTGCGTCACCCGTGTCACCAAATCCCACACATAATTTCCTCGCAGCGTCAATATCACCAATCGAGAGTAAAAGAAACACTGTTCTTAATTTGGTAACCTCGTTTGCGTGTTCCGACTGTGTTAAGCCCTCCAGTGATCTTTTGGCTGCGTCGAGATCTCCTATTTCAATGAGCGCATTGACCGTTCGCACCCCAAGATCGGATAACCTCTGTTTCCAGATTTCTCGCTCAGCAGGATCTAGATCCGGGCGCATAATCTCTCTTCGCGCTTCCAGGCCGATTTCATACAAGCCTCCGATTCCCCTACGCGGGTCACCAAAGCCTATACTCTGTAGCCTGATGGCTAAAACGCGAAGCGGCCATGGTGCAATGTGCCGGGAGAAGTTCGATTGATGAACATTTGCATCGGCCTCCTTAAGTTCGGAGTCCACATAATAGAATGTTGAACTTAGATCTTCAAGCGCTTTGGATTCTTGGGCTGCAATGGCCGTATTTCCGGAAAGTTCTAGGCACGCCAGTCGCGTGTAAAACAGGGCAAATATCACCTTGATATTCTTCGGGGATATTAGAGTCGATGTTAGGATCGAGCCACACAAGTAGGCGGCTAAGAGGAAATGGCCTTCAGCCAGGAGCGTCTCAAGAGCACCGAGTGACGAATCCAATGTCGCATCAGATGTGAGCGATATGAATTCAGACCGCAAGGCATGTGGGATGTCGACTTGCGAGAGCGAATGGTAGTTGTCATACCGGAGAAGAAATGACAGGTCCTTGTCCAAATCTGATGATAGCTCTTCTGGGGCTAGCGGATCCAGTGAGGTGAACGAGGCGCCTGTACACGCCCCATAATCGACTGTATTCTGATTCGAGGGTGTGGATATCTTGTTCAAGTCCTCAACGTTCAGAGGGCTAGATATCATCAGTATACATGCGGCCACTTGTGGATTACATGTCTTACTCGTCTGGCTGATCTAGCGGACCTTTGGTTGAGCTACGTGGTCGTGACGCTGATTTGTTAGCGCTACTATTATTATACAAGCAGCAAGAATAGCTGTTCTTACATCTGGAGACATTGCGGCTGTGCTTGTTATCCTCCATGACCGCTAGGCGCAGTTGATAATTGAAAATTTGTCGCACTTCAGAGCACTGTGTATAGTGGTTGGGTCCGTGTTAGGTCAATTTAAGAAAGCAAGGATTTTGGAGGAAGAATGAGACTGGGAAATTGAATATAGTTTTCAGGGTGATGCGGAGAATTGAAGTTATTTACTCCTCACAGCCGTTATCTTGGGGTGCAATTCTGCCTATTGGCGGTGAGGCGATCGGCGAGAATGGGCAAGCTGGCCCCAGTTTTTGTTTGTTGCCTCTGCCTTTCAAACATCTACAAGCCACTCTTCGCAATCTTCCTTGTCTCATCTATTCAACCCCCTCGCTTCCATTCAACCTTCTTCCCAGAAACTCGCCAACTATCTTCTTTTTTGCGATAACTGCTATACTCGAACCGTAACCATGTCTGTTATCACGGAAGAATTGCGCTCAAGAAACTTCAGTACGATTTCCCGCTCGCCATATTGGCAGTCAGCCAACAGATAGAAGCTAACACATCATCTAGGTATCTACGGGCAATGGTCTGTACCCGATTCCCTGAACATATTCCAATCCTTCTCCCTCATTACAACGTTGCGCATCATTAAACCGTTCGGTGATAAATAATGGCTGCCTGGAACCTCAACGGATATGCTTGGCATTGTTTGCACTGGTTTGGCGCGCACTGGTCTGGCGCGCTATAGCGCTACTGGCGCCTCTCCCATGGCCTAGTCGCCTTAGAAACTATCACATCACGTCTATTGCAAGAATAAATTGCTGACAATTGATGGTTATTAGGACGGGTGTGCTGTGCATCATCCTGTGTCTTGCCGTTGGTATCGCCAACATTTTCTCATTCAATGCGGTTCTCATCGTTTTCAGTATTCTGTGCATGTGAGTTAAACATACCCTGGTAGCGTGTATTATGGCTCATCGGTATAGTGTTTCCGGTTGCATCCTCATTTTCACTGAGGTGCCCTTCCTGCTCAGAATCTGCCCTACATCCGAGAAATTCGACACTTTTATCCGACGCTTCACAACCAACTGGATGCGCGCTGGAATGTATACCATCATGAGTGTTGTCCAGTGGCTTAGTCTCATTGAGAGAGGCTCTAGTTTAATTGCGGCCGCCGTCCTTCTTCTCATCGCCGGTATTTTCTATGCACTGGCTGGCCTCAAGAGCCAGGATTTTGTTGGCAGCAAAACCTTGGGCGGACAAGGCATTGCGCAGATGATCGTTTAGTGGATCCCCAATTCCCGCTGGACCATTGCATATTGATCTTAGTTTGCACTTTCTGTCGGCGCCAATCTGACCGATGGGCCAGAAAGACAATGAAGAAAATGAGTTAAGCAATGATGTGCTGAGTTCCTCCTATGTCCAGTGCGCCACGATTGCGCCACGATTACGAATTGACGCTGCTATTCCCAACGCCGCTGTTCAAGCCTTGTACTACTACCTCATGTTGGTTTGACAAAGCCAGATCCTGTCTGAGACTCGAGTTGGCTTTTTTGGAGCACGCATATCTGTTTACCCTTCTGTATGGGTTGGATCTGCATCATTATATCCTGTTTCTGTTTTGAAGACTTAGCTGATGATCGTGTGTGATTGTTCTTGGCTGGTCAGTGTTATTGCCTGTTATAGTGTATACCCTAATACAAGCATCCTGGCGATGAACCACTAGTATATACGGTGTATAACTTGATTATCCCGTAGCAAATGGCTGTAAAAGCGAATGCTTTTCATTCGATCTCGGAGACGACATGATCGCCGCGCTAGTAATCGTAATGTAGATCACGGAAGTGGAAACTGCGGCGACTATCACTCTACGATCAAAGCGAAAGACTATGCTGGTGTACTCGGCTTGCCATAGAGTACTTCCATACCCCGAACTTTAAGGATAGCTCTCATAATCAATGCGGGCTGATATCTGGTCACAATAGGTATGTGTCTAAAAAGTGCTGTAATAATAGTTAGATATTGAAGTATGAATATCGTCGTTTGTTTATTTTATGGGCATACTAACCTTGTATCCTAGTTGGAGCCAACAGTTGGACGACTGAGTGTAGATGGTCTTCAGAGGGCAAATCCTGACCATCTCCTGCCTTGTAATTATCCACTCAAAGAGCAATACTTGCCTTCAAATGATATCTCATAGTCAGGATGTACGGCTGCAGTTGTTTGTTGGGTGCTAAGCGACATTCACCACCATATCACTGCAGTGAACGTGGGGCTTTGTCACTGTGGATTGCTAATGAGAATATGGAGGAGTGCTACTTATTTCAAAGCCGTACATCTGTAAAATCCGAAGACTTTTTTCTTCTTTTGACACTGCTTCCCTGCATTGACAGTGGAAACCGAGAGAAGAACTATACAATGCCTCTACGTCATTGCCCAGAAACCCCTCAATGACCTACCCCGCATTATGATAACTTGCGAGCATCCAGTATCTCCCTCAGGGGACCAAGCTCGGCAAGGGACGGATCTCAGGGGAATATCAAGAACATATTACAAGATCATTGAGTCTGTCAACCCCAATCAAGGAAATGTGGCGGAGTGAAATATTAGTGCCTGGCGAAGGACTGGCTTGCTGGCTAGGCAGCTAACCATGAGCGTCCACGATTCAATGCTCACTCCGTGGCTTCTTGGGTTGAGTTACTTGTTTGTTGGGGCGCCGAATAGAATACCGCCCTCTACCAATATCAAGGCAGCGATGCCTCTGATACTCCGATGGTCTGAGGATATGCGGGCTGAGTCGGCCTTGTCCTGCATAATGGCAGGGATTTCTCTACCACGACGATATTCTAACAAGGACCCCATTAGATAGATAGGATTGACAGGCCTATGGGAATCTCTCAACTTGAAATCCAGTACATACAAATAGAATATCTCAACCACGGTTCGGCCTGAGCCACAGATCCGGCTGTTGTATCCTCATTACCTCCTGAAATAAATAGATCCACAACAAGCGGCTAGGAACGGAGATCCTTCCCAGAACAGTCCACTTGGGCGGTTTTTCAAACTTTTCTAGGCAGTATTTTAGCCCACTTGTGCCCATAGCAGAAATGCAAATTACAGCACGCAAATACTAATTTTGGCCAACTGTGGCCGACAGGAGGACTTCATGGAGCAATATTGTGTTCATGGGAAACTCTGGGGTCCCTGATCAGCCTGTAGGCACCAAGTGTGAATACTTTTCAATTAACATGGCTTGATTGACCAATCAGCCAACTTTTTGGAGGCGTGCTTGTGTGAGAACTGAGAAACATCCTATGCCTGTTCATTAGTTATGAGACTACCTGACTTTGATATTGATTGTTGCTTTACAGATAGTTGAAGTTGTGGCTCAAGCTATCCAACCCTTCAGCACTCACCGCTGATCGTCCGAGAGGGGATAGTTGCAGCCAGTCAGATACGCTTTGATATAATCCACAACCCGCCAGTGGCTCGAGTCCTTGGCGTCTTGACTCCGATCCAAGCCTATAGATCAGACCATGTGCACATGGGCTGCAATGCGAATACACAATCACAAATAAAAAGGAGATGGGATGGATATTCCATGTTGCTCAAAACTCGATATGTGTACAGCCGGGCCGGATTTAGTAGCTAACCAGCCCCGCTTGGCTAGCGGTGGGATGAACGAACTCGAACTTGGAAAATTAACGCGGAACTCATCATGAACGAGCAGGGGGGCTCAGAGAGAGGTAAGCTAGGAGATAAGTTAGGTGGATTTGGCTGGCTCGATGATGAGTGATATGAATGCTGTCCTGATAAAGAGTCTGAGCTGACTATCTCCGCACATATACCTAGGTAGACTGAATGGAGTCGAGACATGTAGATGCATGCCGGTCAAGAAAATGCCTCACAGCTCAATCTTGAAAAGGCCGCAAAAAACAAAAAACAAAAATTGGCCTCCTCTCTTACTCAGGTAAAAGACCAGAGCAATTCCACTCTCGGGTAAACAACCCGAGCATCTAAAAAGATGGAAGCCACTCGTATTTATACCATCAGTTGTACTTACTTGGAATTGTGTCCGTGTTTCCGTTTGAAGCCTTGATAGAGAGGTTTATTGGGGTATACTTTGTAGAAGAGCCACTTTGAAAACTTAAAAAAAACCAGCGGTTTTTTGCGGAACCATTGTAATTGCGACGGACGACCCTCGTTGGTTCACAGCCCCCGTACAGTCACCATACGGTTTCTAGACCGTGGAGGAGGCCCTGGAATGGCGTCAGAGCACGTCACGAGACGGCGCAGTGGGTCGTGGCAGGAAGAAAGCGGTAAGGCGGCGCTTTATGGCCACTGGTTATCTTACACGCGGTAATTGTCGGTTTTGCAGGCCTGGAGAAACAGCCATTCGAAGAAGTCATACATCATCTGCTCCTCCTGCTGCTCTGGCTTCTTTTTGTGGCTTTCAGTTGTCTCAATTCATAGCCCCCCATATACGCTTCCCACTGACAATACTCTATTTCGCCAATTCGCTAAACACTCCTGCTGAGATCTCCGTCGCTCTATCAATCGCCCTTTGCCCTTTCGATCTTCCTTTGCTATACCGACTAATTCTCCGGTCTGTTATCATTGCCGCATCAGTGAGTACATGTCTCCCCCATACCCCCTTCCCATGAGCCCAGAGACAAATCCAGTTCATGGAAGAACGTTGCCGCCGTTTTCAGCTGCTGAGCGGTGAGCTTGGGAGGACTGTTGGCTTCCTTTATCTTATCATGGTCTCGGCGTCGACAATCTGCCCTGTTTGCAAATGGCCCTACAACGTCTCTCCGACCCCGGTTTCTCTAGGGAATCCGGAGCCAGAACCGATATCTGAGTTGATCAGACTCGAGAACTTGTGAACTCATAGGTGCAATTTATCGTGTGAAGCTGTTAGAGAGCATTAATTCCCATACCTCAGCCTACGCCTATCATTTCACAGCCACCAGGCTTTTACAACTCTTTGGATGTTCTCGATTGCTAACCAGAAATAAAGTACAGTACATTCTACTTCATCTTGATCAACCTCACACATATACCAGTTCAATATGGCACAACCGAATCCGGGTCCGGGTCCCGCCGTGCCCCCTCGTCCGTCAAGATCGCCTCTCGAGAAAGCCCCAACCCCAGACTTGCCGAAGATCCCTCCTCGTCCAAACCGTCGCATTGACCGTTCCGCGTCTCCCATGAGCTCCAACTACGCCCCCTCCCCGTTGAACGAGCCTCCTAATGGTTCGACCCTGTCTCGGACTGTGTCCAGCGACCTGCCCCCTCGGCCTCCCAGTGTGACAATACCATCGCTTGGTGAAGAAGGCATTGAATACGCGGATTTGGACGCCATTAATGCCGCCGACAGCCAACACACAACTCCTGCGGAGACGCGGAACGTGGCCAGCGACCTTAAGCTTCATGCGCCCCGGCCTTCACACCCCACTTCCAGCGCCAAGGCCCAGGTGCAGGCCGTGACTCGCACAGATTCCGGCCAGGCTGCAGCTGCAGGTTTGGGCACGATAGGATCCCCTGCGCAAGATGAACAGCCAGAACGGGTGGCTCGCCCCATCTCATCTGCCCGGGTTTCGCGGCCAGGCTCAACAGCATCTTTTGACCGCCCGCAGTCAAGTCACGATGATGAGCATGGCATTCCAGAAATTGGCCAGAGAGTGCCAATGTTAGCTAATGCAGGAGATGTACAAGCTCCTTCTCCCAGTCCTTATTTGGAGCAGCCGAACCAGCGATTTGGACGCGGGCATAACCGAACTCGTAGTGGCAGGGAAGCTTCTCTGCCACCTGGTAGCTATGGCCTTCATGGCCATGGTGCGCCCGCCAACGACAAGTTCGAGAAAGCTTGGTATGAGAAACATCCAGACGAATATGTGAAAGACGAACAACAAGGGCAGTATGGATCTAGTACTCCACGACCCGATTGGGCCCTGAGTAGTGATGATCTAAACAAAATCGTTCGGGGCTCTGCCGTCACTGGCTCAGGTCTAGGTAAGTTGTTATGATCACTAGGTATATTAAAAGGTATCATGCTCATAATGATTTCCAAGGAACCTCCCCAGCCGTAACCGGGACACCAGAAGAAGAGATTGGCTACATTGCTGCCGATGAGTATAGTCATCGTCTTGCATCTCCACCTCCAGAATCGAAAACCGACACCCGTCCCGTTGTTGAGTCCCCACTCCGCACGACAAGCATCCCAGCCACAGACGCACAAGGACAAGAAAAGAAGAAGCCTCCTGTTATTCACGTCGATGAGCCCTATCACCATCTCCATCATCCTGATGGTTTCGCTCAAACTCCGGGACCGGATGAAGTAGCGCACAAGGGTATAGGGGATGACGATGAAGAAGAACCGATATTGGCTGCCGATGAAGTGCGTCCTGAATCCGCCTATCAGCACGCTGCTGTATCTCCGACGTTCCAAGATTACGAGGACCGAAGCCGAACTCCTAGCGTCAACGAAAGCCGGTCGAATAGTAGAGCTACAAGTCATCGTGGCAGCATCCCCGCCCTGGCGAGATACAACTCCCGGGACGAAGAGATAGTAAATACGCCTCTCGAAGACGTTGAAGAGTACGAGCCGTTGTTCCCCGAGGACGGATCGAAAGAGAGCAAACCACTTGCCGCGGCGGAGGTCATGAAGAAGCGCCCAGACACTCTTAAACACCGGTTCCCTAGCGAGGACATTTGGGAAGACTCACCCAACAGTCACCAGCTTCATGCCACTGTGTCCACCCCAGATATTCCTAAGCAGGACCGCTTTGAGACACCTGAGCAAGAGGAAGCCCGCAAAGCCCGAGAGCCCGGCATTGATAGCCACCAGGTTGCGAAGCGAATACTAGATTCAGGGGAGCAAGAAGCTCCCACCCGTCCCGGACTCGCGAAACAGAGGTTTCCTAGTCGAGATATTTGGGAAGACGCCCCGGAAAGCCAGACGCTAGTTACAACGATAGAGCCCTCAGAAGAAAAACAGCTCACAAGTCCAGAGGTGCCCACGAAACCAATCCTTCCCCGCCGACCTGAGAAGCGATCACCTCCCCAGGTGGACGCGTCTACAAAGCCGACTTCGCCGGTTGAGAAGCGACAGCCGCCCGTTATTCCGGATAGACCAAAGCCTCAGATCCCCACACGACCAGGAAACCGCGTCGCCCGGGCGGAGGGTGAAGAAGCACAGGCCCCGTCAACCAAACCCAAGCCAGCTGTTCCAGCTCGCCCAACTGGGGGTAAAATCGCTTCTATCAAGGCTGGCTTCCTCTCTGACTTGAACTCGCGCCTGCAGCTTGGTCCGACTGTGCCCCCAAAGCCTCAAGAAAAGAAGGAAGCCCCTGTAGAAAAGGGCCCGCTAAGCGACGCTCGAAAGGGCCGTGCTCGTGGTCCGGCTCGGAGAAAGCCTGCTGTTGAGAAGCCCGCTGCCGGACTACCTACAATCCCCGAGATCAAGATAACCGAAACATGGAATGTTTGGCAGGTTCGCGAGGACGGAAGCCTAATTGTCGGTGATGGGAATAAGGATGAGCAGCCTAGCACCACCGCATCAGCACCAGAGCGATCAGATTCGGACGATACCATGACACCACCTTTAGCTCGGAATATGTCCAGTGAATCAGCAGATTCCCAAATACAACCCAAGGAAGAAGAAGTGCTCGAGTCACCGAGTCCCCAGACAATCATCGAGACCTCGAAGACGGAAGATGTGAAAGAGGAGCCGCCCGTCGGTGCGTCCGAGGCCGAGTCATCGGAAGAACAGACCGAGCAATTGGACGAGCAGGTCGACGTTTCGTCTGCTGTTGCCGGCAACGCCGACAGTATTGACGCTGCAGCCGAGTCCCTGGCTGCCTCGGCTGACGGCAAACGACTATCTGACGGCGATGAATCTCTTGCACGTTAACTCGATGTCCTCCCAATGATCTATCTGTCTCTTGTTTCATGCCCATTGTACGCTTCTTCTCTTTCTAGCCCAATTGGGATGCAGTGTTGTGCAGTGTTGTTTGCATGTCTCAGACATAGAGCACTCTAGCTAAATAACAAGTCAACCTAATATCGTGCTGCCAATCACTACTTCAGTTTAATTAATACCCCTGTATGATGCATCATGTCCTTAGATATTCGACCTATGGCGAGAGTCAACCATGTATCCGAACTTAACTTTGTATTTACAGCACAATCGCCAGGAAGAATATGGGACCTTAGCATACCATTTTAAGTGGGTTTCTGAGGATGATGTGTTTTCTCGTTCTTTTTATTTTTCTCTGTGCTCTAGTTAACTATTCCTTTCATGCTTGGAAACTACGTGCTGGTATATTTATTTTAAACCTGCCCTTAGTTTTACTGTCCAAAGAGGATGAGCCTAGAGTTTATAATATTTGATTTCCATTGGTAAAGAATACGGGCAAAATAGCAATTCAATAGATACCATTTCAATTAGGTACGAGTTCTTTTCATCTCAATTTAGTCTCGTTGAAATGCTTTGCGAGCATACTAACGCTGAATTAAGTTTGATGAAATTAGAATAAGAACGGAACAGCGGGGAAATGAATCCAGGGCCTCTAAAATCCATGATTTTTGCCTTCTTTTTTTTTTCCTTTTTCTTTTTTCCTTGGTTTGTTTGGGTATCTTGGAGGAATGGCCTATAGTATGATCTCCACGTTCTAACTACGCAAATCAAAAACATAATAAATCGGCAAAACCGTTGGGAGCGAGCCACAAGGATGATATCAAGCGTTCAAGTAAAAAAAAGAAAAGAAAAGAAAAGTTGAACGTATGCAGATTAGCTCTGGGGTAGGTTTTTCAGTGCACCCTTCCCATCTTTGATCCATTCTTTATCAACCAAGCTCTCACGCTCAGCGTAGAGTTGTTTGTAGGCGCCGCGTATTGTACCATCGCTGACGTGCGCTACCTGGGAAATCTCTTTCGCGGACTTGGGGTAGCCCATTAAGTATGAGGCCATGTAGATACAAGCCGCAACGATGGAAAGTGGCGAACGTCCAGCGAGATTGCCCTCGGTAGTTACGCGATCAGACAGAGACGATGATACGCTCGTGACTTGGAAAGGAAGATCGAGAAGATTGCAGAAACGATTGCAAAGGTCGCTGGGCTTCGTGGAGGTCGTTGCCGTGTAGGTGTCGTTGGGATCAGGAACGCCTCCATTCGAGACGACCGCATTATTTCGTTCAAGGTTCTGGGCGGTAAAGAACTTCTCTAGAGCCTTGTAAATGCGCCCAATTTCCTTTCTTGTTACCTTGGTAACAGCGAAAATCTCAGTGAAAGTGCGAGGAACTTTGCACTGGCGGCAGGCAATGAAAATACATCCGGCGATGATCACATCTTGAGACTTGCCCTTGAACGCTTTTGCGTCGTCAACGATTTTAAAAAGATACTTGGCTGTGTCCGCCACGTTCTTCTGAATTCCGAAACCATCACATAGAGCACCGATTTCCTTGTACGCCGCAAGAAGGGCCTTGTTTGCCTTCTCGCTAGACTGCTTATTTTGCGCGCGGTACAAATCGCGGACACGACCAGAGCCACCGCTAGCAATTTGAGTCTCCAGCTGATCACCATTCAAGAGCGGGTTTGTAGCATCACCAACACGCGAGGGGTCATCGTTATTCTGGTCATCGTTCGAGAAGGTACGCCATTCAGAGTGCATGTCGATCTCTCGATCCGACAGCACCAGCCCACAGGAACCACAGACAGTTTCATGAGAGCCGGGGAATTCCAAGTTTGGCGGCACTTCCTTACATTCTGGGCAAATGACGTGTGCCGAAAGATTCTTCCTCCACGGAGCGTTGGGATCTTGCAGGGCTGCAGGAGATATGGCGGCCATCTTCGGTGATTTGGTCGTCTTGGCTTGTTCACGTAGCTGCTTCGGTGGTTTTGATGATTTCAAACGCTTAACTGCGAGCTTATTTTTTCGGGTACAGAAACGAATGAACAGCGGCGAATACAGATTGGCGGCTGTAGTTCGTCAACGGAGAATCGAGGATCTCGTTCTCAGTAGGAAATGAAAGAGTGGAACACGAGCAGCGGCGCAAATATCGAGGACTTGTCTTTCAAGTCACGTCTCTGCGTCACTGCCTTTCATGATCATGTTAGCCACAAAGCCCCAAGTGTTATGAAGACGATGAATCTGGTGGAAGGTGATGGAACAAAGCCCGATAGTATGGATTTCATCATCAAGCAAAGACTACGACTTAGGACCATCTTGCCACCTAAATAGTACTCTTCTATCTCTTTGGAGCTGAGGCCTCAAAGAGACGGAACAAAGGGCAGGATGTCAGGTTCTTCAAGTGACGCTTTACCTTTCCGGAATGGACACTGATTCACAGAACCAGCGGAAAGCACCTTCGCAGCACCAACACACAAAAGGAGATCTCTTGGGACAGCTCCAAAGAACCTTTGAAGCCTTGAAACCGGACTTCTCCGACCGCGATAAACCAGTCAAGGTCTCCGTGAAAGAGCGATATCTCACGGAAAAGGGTCACAGAATCTGACAAGCCGCTACGAACGAGTCCGTACGGGAACGCGGGCAGCGAAACAGTGTCGACTGTCGAGTTTCAAGACGATCAGGCTGTGTGAAACAGCGAGGACGGTGTTTCGAGGGGTTGGCGAGGAGAGGAGGTGGAGGGGATGTGAAGTTGGGCTGGAAAAGTCTCTCGAGGTGAAGAGCCGCAGGCCGTGCTGAGTCACCCGCCAAGCCGAAGTCTCCCGAACAAACGTCCAACCTCGACTTCGGCTTCACGGATGAAAGCACTCGTGTCTTCGCAGATTCTATCCTCGAGTCCTCTCATCTCCAATATCTCCACGATGATGTCTCAGTCTCTCAGGGCTTCGGTAAGTCTTTTCTGATCTTCTTCTCACCGGTTAGCCCACTCGATTCCTGATGCTGACCCCTTTCGCAGCGCTCCCTCTTCTCCCGCGTCTCTCGGCAACAGGCCCCCTCTGTCGCCCGCCGCACCTTCCTGACCTCCGCTGTCCGTCGGGGTATGTAATCTGAGTCTCTGCTTTTTCCAATTCCCCGACTGCGATATATCTATTTATTGCAGATTCGGGACTCCCGGCGAGACGACAAACTCTAACATCCTACAGCCGACCCTGTCCAGGAACTCTACCTCCGTGAGCTCCGTGCCTACAAGCCTGCGCCCGTCAAGCCCGGTGATGCTGAGGCCCACACTCAAAAGTTCAGCGTTCCTGCTGCCCCCAAGTCCCCCGAAGAAGCCAGCCTCGCCAATGAATTGAACTCCTACGAGACCCAGGAAGTTGAGGTTGAGGGCCAGGCCGCTACCGGCGAGGCCGCTCCTGTTGAGGAGAGCTGGTTTGAGGAGGAAGAGGAGGCTCCCGCCGCTCACTAAGTTTCTTTATATTGTTAGACAGCAAGGCCCCAAGACTTGGGACTTACAGAGACCGGGTCGGGACTGCAACTTTTTCTTCTGTTGAGTTCTGAAGGAACTGTAAATTAAAGCTACTTGGAGCACATGGAATTTTCCTTGAGTCATCATATACATTGTCCTGGAAGCCAAAGTAGAAAATAATCCCGTTTTCGGTGTAGGGCCACGAGTGGAGAGTGTGGAATTGACAGTGACAGACTTGATTGAGAATATCATTCAAACATCCGGCATAACAGCGCGGGAAAAGTGCTCGCTCTTTTTGAGCTTGGCATTAGGAGGTCAGTAAGCAGATTGAATCAAGCAATGATGACTTGTTGTGCGACAGATTGTGGTCATTATGCCGCCTATAGTTAGTGAATTAGGATCCGTAACGCCAGAGTCCGAAAGAAAATCCGTTGTCCTGCAAAATAAACATATTGCTAATTCGTTTCTTCTCTCATAGAGATTGGTACTACTACCAGATAGGACGCAGAGGATTCTATC
The DNA here is from genome assembly GCF_016861865.1 of Aspergillus puulaauensis. NCBI lineage: Eukaryota > Fungi > Ascomycota > Eurotiomycetes > Eurotiales > Aspergillaceae > Aspergillus > Aspergillus puulaauensis. The sequence goes on from NC_054859.1 coordinate 2,337,739, forward strand.
ATATCAAAAGCGGACCCAAGTGAGAGATACGACCGTCCCAGGAGCTAGACCGCCAGGCATATTATTCTAAATTCGTCCCTTCAGTCGCGTGAATACGTAAGTAGGTTGGAGTCTTCCGCACTCCTGCACGATGATGCATGTGTAGTCGATACTGCGTTGGGGCTGGGTCTAACAACCACTGAAGTGCTACATCGCAGAACTAAGAAATTGGGCGGACTAGCTTATACTGAGGCGTACCAGCAAGCTGAGATAAGACAAGGTTCCTGAAGTCTGCAAAGTAGCACTGGGCTTAAGATCCCAAATAGTAGAAACTCCTCGCTTGTCAAGAAGCGTCGGAAGTTCGTGAGAAGGGGCGGCTGCCGATGGAATGTTGCGGGTCGCCTGGTACACAGCAGAAGATATGCTGTCATGCATCCGGGAACTTGTACAACATTCTCGGGAAAGGGCTCGTACCGAAGCGTAATCGTTTTGAAGGGATTTTTTTTTTGAATAGTTTGGTGACAAGACGTGTGATGGGTCAAATATGGCGCGAGCCGAATTTCTTAGATGGGAGAAATGGAGCGGAAGAGAAAGGATATCAACAGCAATGTGGATATCTTCGATTGAGCATCATATGCAGTGTCTATCTCTAATGGAGTCGGAATGATAGACAATATTAATACTTCCCCAATATGGAGAGGCCAGCTCTCAAGAGCACCAGGTAGCATGGAAGGTTCAGCGCAAACGGTCTGGCGGAGGGGAGGTTGGCTGTCGGGAACGGGGAATGTACGGTACGTGGACATCTGCAGCGCAAGTAGTAGTTACATCCACCCTGCAAGAAACACTGCACAGTGCACTCTTATTATCGTCCTTGCAGCTAACCTACTTATGCTTTGATATTCGAATTTGACATCATCCCCTCGAGTCCTAGCTGTTGCTCAGCAGCTCGAGCGTTGAAACTCCCGACGCCGGAAGTTAAGTATCGTATAATACAATACATTACCATATCAAATAGTGCTACTAAGTTAGTAGTAGTAAAGCAGTAATAGTGAGCTTACTAGGAGCCACAGAAGCTAGTAAGGTAATCCCAATAATGCGATACTAATAAGATGAATGAAAGCGGCACTATTATACTCGAAAAAAAATGGTGAGAAATGGAAGAGAAACACCATGAGTCCGGTACAATAGCGTTTGTTTAGCTTCACGGGGTGGCGGTGACCCTTCACAGCCTTGTCTGATTTAGATCCTCCCAGATCTGACAATAAACACTCGGATTTGGCCGGCCAACTTAGAGTTCTACCGTCTATTAATATTCCCAGCTCCTCAAAAAGTTTTCTTTATTTGACTTCCACTTCCAACCTTGTCTCCGAGTCAGCAACCGGAGGAGGATAAGCAATGACTGGCTGCGTATGGTATGTAAGGTTTTGATAATACCGCCCAGGGGAACATCTCCGGCTCTCCTGTTCCCTTCGCTTTGTGCCTCTCTCTCTCTCCTGCCCTCTTCTTTCTCCGGCGACTTCATTCCATTCGTTTAACACCTTTCATGGAAAGGGGGAGGGGTACGAAAGAAGGAAACGAAGAATCCTTCGTCCAATCTCAACCCCCTGCTGCCAATTATTTCATCGATCGTTCCTCCGCTGTCGATCAACCGCACGCCTCCTCCCTTCGCTCCAGCATTAGTCCAGCTAACCCTCTCCGTCCCTAGCCTGCGACAAGCCTGCGATTTTTGAAAGCTCCCTGTTTCACTACCCCAGGAATCAAGCAGTTCCAGCCCCTCGTTATCGAGTACCGTGCCCCCTCTGTTCGACCGCATCGCCTTTCGGTTCTGCCTGCGCCTACGCCCTGTGCTTGCACTGCCATCCCTCTCCAGTGACCACCTTCCCGAGCCTTTCCTCGAACCTTCAATTCTGTTGTCGTCTAGCGGTTCAATGGTTTTCGAAGGAGCCCGTATTCTCATGCAATAACGTCACTTTCTGTCGATTGTTTTTACATGGAGGAGCTGGTCTTGTCAAAATCAACAACAGCTACTGCCCACCCCCAGTTGGGGGGGTGAGCTACACTTGTCTAGCAGCGCTTGCGACGGAACTCCAACAGACAGCACTGGCTGTACCCGGTCATGTCTCCTCCTGCTCCCGAGGTCACGACAACTCAGCAGGATGACCAAGAAAGTTGGTTATCCCGTGCCGCGAGCTACAACAATCTCCCCGACCTATCCACATCCGAGCCGGGCTCTCCGGGACTTCGAAGGACTTTCTCAGACTTGACGTTCCAGAAACAGTCCGACGCCCCGTCGAAAGAAGATGTGGCAGCTGGGAAAGATATCTTAAGGCGGACTTCCCTCCGTCGCTCCAAGGACAAGTCGACAGTTGCAGTATCCCGTTTCACTGTCTCGACTGAGAACTTGGCCGATACTCCCCCTTCAGAGCCTCCAAAACCTCCACCAAAAGTTCCGCAAACCAGGGCCCCATCACCTGTTGCTCGACCCTCCAAAGCTCGTTCAATGTCAGGGAGGCTTGTTAGTTTTGCGCGAAAGCCATGGATGTCAAACTCCCCAAACCGATCAAGCTCCCCTCCGTCGAAAACCTCTCGCCTCCGGACCCTCCAGGGAGAAGACTCGTCGTCGCAAGCCCCATCTTCTCGAAGCTCTGGGAGCCTAGATCTGGCGAGAGGTCCTGACCCCGCTGCGCCGAGCCGCAAGCGAACAATACTAAGCAAACGACCTCGCCGTCCGATGGTCGCTGTTGTAACCCAGAGTCGGGCCGACAGCCCGAGCACCCAAAGCAGTCCATCACCGAGATCCCTACTCCCTAAGGGGTCCCTGGAGAGGCTCACGTCATCTTTTAATGTATCAACTCCAGTGCTTCCACCGACGTCGAAGACGAGTGGCCCTTCCGGCAATAGTTCCGGAGGCCAGGATCCTCCTAAGAAGAAGGACGAACTTTGGAACGCTTTTCGGGGTCTTGAAGCCGACTTTCAAAAGTATGTAATCCTTTTAAGGTGACGTGAGATTCCGCTGTGCGAATACTAAATTTTTACCTCCAGATTTCAAACCAAATCCAGTGCGCTTAAAGCGAATGTTATTCGCTCTTCACTCGTACCGTTTCTCAACCGACCCCATCCCATAAAAAACATCAAAAGTTTGAGACCCGAAGACCTAGACCGACGGGTAAACATACTCAATAAGTGGTGGACCGGGTTACTAGACATGCTAAACGGCAAACATAACCAATCCATTTCAGGTACAGATAGACCAGTGTACCTGGAAGCAGTGGTCGGCATAATGTCTCGTCCTGAGTGGAGAATACCATTCCCAATGCCAATTCCTGATCCTCAGCTACCTAAGCCACTCCAGCACACGGCAACATCTATTTCAGAGACCTCTGAAGCATCTTCAGGATCAGACTTTCTTGTAGAGTCTATCCATCATAACATAAGGAACATATTCACGCAAAACCTAATGTCTCAAATGGCTTTCGTGGTTGAAAGAATGTCTATGAGGCACGCCCCTGCCAGTTTGGTGACATTCTGTGGTAAAGCTTGTGCTTATGCATTCTTTTTCTGTCCTGGTGTGGCAGATGTTCTCGTCAGGCTTTGGAATATACCGCCTAGCGTTTTCCGGCGAGTATACGCTGAGTCTCACGTTGACACGACCAGTGGGCTTCGTGCAATGGCCCAGGAGCTTGCTCTGAGCGTTCCTCCAGCTTTACGGCCTTTGTCGTTCCATGCGCATACGGCTTTAATGCGATATCTTCGCCAGAAGCCCGATGTTCCGTTGAATGTAACACAAATTCAGTGGCAAAGTCCCTGGGTGTCTCGATGGTGCGGCAGAGACACTGATCTCTTTTACGTCTTTGTCAAGTACATCCATTTGTTGTACGCGGACGCCATACCATCATACCTTGAGAAGAGTGGGCGCGTCCTATCCCCGGGTTTGCTTCCGGTCCATGCCCAAATTCTTGTTGTTCTTGAGGATACTCTATACAAGCAATCCCAAAACCCAGCACAAGAGAGTTCTCATAATACTGCAGCAATCACTTTCGACGATTTCATTGAAGGCGCTGATGGATCGGCTTCAGCGCTTCCGCTAGGAGCAGCTAACAGCCATCGCTCTATGGCGGAGAACCGCTTGATCATACTTCTCCGAGACTACCTGTCCGAGTCCTCGCTTGAGCCCAACCACGCACGATTATTCTATGCGGAGTCATTCTGCCTAATTTTGAAAACAACTGCGCAGCGGACCTCCTTGTTTGATCATAATGCGTGCTTTCTTCTATGCGATTTTGTCGAGGAAGTCATACCTATAATTGCACGATACTCGAAAATGATAGAGATGGACTTGTTCGACTGGAAATTTTGGCTTGAAGCTTGTCGCCAGATGATGCAAAGCCACAACTCACTCACTGAAGTTCGAGTCTTCTCATTTTTGTTTGGCATTTGGGGTACATGGACCGGCTCCGAAGAAAGGAAAGCAGACCTTTGCCTTGGGTTTCTGCTCGATGAGCCACTATTTTATCATTATTTTAGTCACTGGAGCCCCATGGTCCGCGCCTATTTCCACCGTCTTCTGTGTTGGCGGTTGGGCAGGTTTAATGGTGACCCAACACCGCTTGACTCGTAAGTGAACCAATGAACTGCTGAGCATAGTGTTGCTGGGCGTACTAATCATAATCATGGCAGTATTATATATGAAACTCTATCGAATCGGTTACAGCGCCTGTGGCGGTTTTATCTAACCACTCAATCCAACGCAGAAAGTGGACTTGCAGCGCCATTGTCCTCTGCACCCTGTACGCCAGCACCAGGGCGCCGAATAATCATTATTCGATGTGATAACCCGATGTCCCCTTCGAATCTTTTTATGTCCTTTGATCGTGTACTCCCCCCATCGGTGCCTAACCAAACCTCGAACACCAATTCCTCAAACGTAGATACTGTTTCCGAAGCCGATAATCCCCCGAAGAAACGATGGAATATCCTCAAGGCTGTGTTTGGCTCCTCCCGATCGAATGAAGAGGTCTCCTCAGCCACCAGCTCTGATGATTCGGATACAACGGTTTCGGACTCACCTACGGCTGGAGAGAAAAGCTCGGATGTCAACTCCTGTGGGGAGCAGTGTCGACCAAAGACCCCGCATCAACCGTATACCTTCAAATTCTCATTGGAGTGGATGGATCGGCCACAGTGGCCGAGCAAAAATAAGCGGTTATACATCCCCTCTCTCCCTGTGGCGTCGCAGCTGCATTTACAGCTCCGAAGGTCAATGCTCAAAGCAGATGATGGTGATACAACCTCGGACGATACCACTGACTCTGAAATCGAAGGGGATGACGTGAAGCGAGATATCCTTGGTACGGGCACCAATGGCACGGCTCATACCGACGGAGGGATCAAAACTTCCTCAAAGAAGAACGACAAAACTGTTCCAGCGGATGATAAGCTTGCGTCTAGCAAGTATGCTGGTCGCGCTCTTGCGGAATGGGCACAAATTGTGTCAGAGTGTGATAGCTTCTTTTCCCGAAGGCGCGACGAGGGCGTGCCCTGTGATCGCATGGTGGAAACCCCAACGCTGGGCGTTGAGGGTTTCCGGAAGTAACCAACTGGGCAATGTCCTCGAGAGTGTTACTGGCATTCTGTTCGACCATTTCATCTATTTGCGTACAAGTCACCGACTGAAGAGGCCTACATCCTCTATCAAACACTGGCCGACTGGCCACTACCTCCCCCTGCATCTTACGTAATTTCTTTTCCCTGTCTCTTCCTGTCTTCTAGTACTTGGCATCTCAAAGGGTAATACTGGGAAACATCAAACCATCATACATCATGGACTGGGCGGCACAATGCATTACACGGATTCGTTAATCAACTTCTTTATCTTCCTCAGTCTCCCTGTATATATACCCCTGATACATACCATTCTGCATCATAATGTCCCCGGCGCACAACGTGGATAAAGGTTTATTCCATGCCTTTTATTTCATTTTATTGCATTTTTTTCTTTTTGCGTTCTATCTTTTTTGTCAAAATTGTCCGTTTTTCAGCATCGGCTTAACGCGGGAGGTCGCCAACTTTTGGGTGTCACATCATATCTACGGTTGTGTTTTTTTGTCCCTTCTCTCTTCTTTTAACAACCAAGTGGTGTGGGGATGCTGCTCGATAGCTACACTCGGTGTAGGATATGGAAATAGTAATGGAAAAAGGTCTAGATCCGGACCACTTTTTCTCTTCGAGGTTAACATGCCCTTATTGCTTTGTAGCACGTACTCCTAAGTAGACAACAACCTAGTACTATGTTATGCATGGTATTAGGTCAAAGTCTCACGGATGGACTGCGGTCGAATTTGGATCAATTCTCGGCTACCTGGAAGTAAGTAGCAGAATAAAGCTCGATACTTGAAGGTCAACGAGCAAATAATAAAACCAAGTATCCATTTAATAACACTGAAGTTTTGAAAAGTTGTACACTAAACCAATGAAGAGCTAGAAGCGAACTAAGCACACCGTAGACAGAGGGTAGGACGATCCAAAAAAAAAAAAAAAAAAAAAAAAATGAGGCGTGATGAAATGCGATATGCAATATGTGACGGAAATGCAAGAGGCATCTCTTTCATAGGTTACAGGAGAGCTATATAGGTACAAGAGATACGTAAAAGTGGAAGTCAAGCGCATTTACTTTTGAGTTAGAAGTGTTCGAGAAAAGATCGGATTCGTCTCATACAAATCGGGGTGCAAACAGTGATGAGGAACTAGATTGTTGGTGATGATGTGAGATATACATACAGAGTAGGATGAATACGGTGATATATACGGTAGACAAGAGGCCACGGAGGTAATGACGGCAAATAGGTAGGTAGCTGAGTCTAGAAAGTTCCCGGGGAGGTAAATCGGAGAATATATATGCACATGGTGTAGTCGCTGAGAAAAAGAGATATATACGAGTAGAAAGGAGGTCAATCAGTCATGTAATAACTTGTCGCCCGCATCGAGGATAATGCCGGCGATTCGGTCCACCCATTCCTGTGTTAGCGTCCAGTTTTTCGCTTCGAGACTGTCCTGGATAGCTGGGAAGATGGCGGCGTCGTAGCCGGACCAAAGCTGGGGCCCGAAGACAACGTGTTTGAATTGTGTGCGGTTGGGTATCTAGAGTTGGTTAGTTATCAGTTGCTTCAGTGTCAAGTGATGTATTGTACTTACCCCGCCACCAAACCGGTTGTCAAGAAGGTTGACGTCGAGTTTAGCCATCCGGAAATTGTGCGACATGCGCTGCAGGGCTATCATGTTATTCTCGAACCCACCAGCACCCCATACAGCATCGTGCCATAGCTTCGGCCACTGCTGGAACTGCTCCGCGTCCACTCGAAGCTTTGAAGTGGCGTTGTACAAAGGTGTTAGGTTGACGGAGGCATCCTTTGAGGCGCTGTTATCGACGGGCACATCCTTGGATTTTGCATAACGTTCCAGGTCAATAACATAACTAGCCAAGCGCTCTGCGTATACCTCCACGTCGTATGGTAGGATCGGGTTATCCGCAAATTGAAGGAGTAGTAGGCCCCAGAACTGGCCAAGGATCTTGTGATACTGGAAACCAGGGTCTCCAAATTTTGACATCCAATCATAGTTTTCATGGCAACTATGGTATGGGTACGGGTCTCCGGTGAACCCAAAGTCTATACTGGAGATTCCGGCGAGATCCTGGAAAGGCACATAATCACTTCCGGCTCCTAGAGGTGGGAACCTCTTCTTTTTCTGTTCCCAGATGTCTTTCAGTGTCTCATTGGTGACAGGATCCGAAATTCGGCCTAGAACTTGCATGACAACGCGCTCATATAGAGGACAGCCCGCAGCTTCAAAGTCTGTGCCGCTCACACCAACGTCAACGTTGATATAGGCGTACGCATTCCCACGCAGGTTGTCCATACTTTCCTCCACGTGCTCGGTAGAACCGATCAGGTTATATTCTTCTGCATCCCAGCTAGCAAACTCGATCGTCCGGAGTGGCCGCCAGCCTAACGTCAGAAGTTCACCAAAGACACGGATAAGCTCAAGGAAAACAGCAGTCCCGCTGCCTGGGTCTGCACTTCCCAAACACCATGAGTCGCGATGGTTACCGACGATGATTTTCTTCTCGGGTTCTTCCATCCCGTAAATCCTCCCAATAACATTGTATATGGGCTGTCGGTCTACATCATCTTGAATGTTCATTAGATTGACAATAGGTGATTTTTCATCACCTGTCCACCAGTGCTTGACCTCGGGAACACCACCAACCCATTTCTTCGGTACCTTTGAGCCATGACCCTCGAGCACCTGCAGAAGCCTCTGGGCGTCGCGCCAGGCCAGAGGAAGACTAGGTATCCCTGGTGCACCAATAGCCTGATCAAGGCTTAACCTCGTTTTCATTTTAGGGGTTGATGCAAACCCCGGGGAGAGGAGATCTCCAACCACGTACGACATCTGGCTGACGGCGCCTCTCTGGACGCCATCCGACGGCATAAACCGTCCATTCGGGTAGGCTGCGCCTCGAACAAATCCATCGTCAGACGGATCGGAGTAGATGATGCAGCCTGCAGCACCCACGAGTTCGGCGGCTTTGACTTTCAAAGCACGATCTGACTCGGTCCCATAATAACGAACAAGAGCGATAGAACCATTCAAGTTAACCCCCTTATCTGTTAAATGTTGAAAATCCTCCCGAGATCCGTAATTCGCGTAAACGAGGTGACCCGTGACATTTGCTGATTTTGAGTGCCCGTGAAATACGGGAGTTTGGGCATCCTGCTCTTCAAGAATGGCCTCCCATTTGAGGTCAGGAGGATCCACGATAGCTACCCTTCTTCCATCCTTCTGGGGGTAGTTCAAGTACACCTGGTACTCTTCCATGTTTATCGCCTCCAAACCTGCATCCTCAAATGCTCGTTGTATCCATTCGGCAAGCACGTAGCTTCCTTCCGTGCCTGCTATGTGCGGAAACTCCGTCACCCTCCTTAAATTCTCGGCGATATTTGACTCGTTGATGTGACCCTGTACGAAATTCTCCACTGACGCCGCGTTATAGGTCTGACCGACCACAAAGCGTGAACTGAGATTAAATATATCCGAAACAACGAAAACGTAAATTATGGCGACAACGAGTAATAGTCCGAACAGGCGAAGCATGATGATACATCCATTAGAGCTCAAGCTCGTCCGGGCTGCATTCAGGTCAATAGTAAATTTGAAATTCGGTAGATACTGACGGAATGGGAGGTTTATTGACGATAAAGTTCGGCCTAGATTACTGAAGGGCTTCGAGAATCGAGATCGTAACCGGGAGCGCTGAGACGTCTGCTGGCCATCCTCGACATCCATCTGGTCAAGTTCTCCGCGCAACTCCTCCAGCGACCCCCTTTCCGACGCAGCAGGTGAAGAGGATAAATCATCGACACTATTTCGGACAGATTCTACTGTAGGAGGATGGTACCCATGCGGTCGGGTTTGAGGCCCGTCGCGGGCGGCGGTTCTGCGGTCATCGTGAAGCAGGGCCTGGCCTTCCGGATCGTCACTGCCTTGGTCGGGGAGATGCGTTCGGGACGAGCTGGCTCGGTTGGCGGTCGCCTCTTCATAAGACGGTATCGGAAGGGAATCATATTCATATTTCTCATCTATAGCCATGGCGGATGGATCGGGGCTCTATGGAGCCGTGCGAGCAGGACAGAAAGGCAGGGAGCGGCGCAGCGGGATCATGATCTGGGGAAAGGAACGGCTAGGATAGACATGCTCCCTGAAACGGAACGATCGAAGTAAATCAGCGGCGAGAACGAGCGATAAGAATAAAGGGATTAAAATCAACAAGAAAAAGAGAATGGATGGCTTCTCGTCGGGAAAGGGTCGAGGAGTGTCGATTACGGGGTAAGGATGAGGTGAGGGAGTGCGAAGCCACTTGGGATTGGCGTTGGCATTGGCATTGGCATTGGCATCTCCAAACGCTCCGGGCGAACAACCAGAACTCACGCGTGGCGCAGGCAATTCACGAACAGACCCACTGTAACTATCAGGCAGACAAGTTCAGTGGTTTCTGGAATTCTGATTCCATTCCGAGTTTGGGGATTATTAAGGAGCATGAAGCTTTTGACTGGGCGAGGCGACATGGAATGGAACTGCATTCCTGCAGCCATCTACAGAGGCTGTTATACTCGCCTCAGACCGTCCTTGTTCAGGCCGCTTATCAGCCGCCGTTTCAAGACAAAACCGTGGCTCAGCAGACACTTCTCATGCCCAGACCATCTTCCAGACGCCCTGATGGGCTGGTGGCTCGATGGCTACGTTTCAGCATGAATCACGCAAGATTACTAATTATACATAGCATAACTTAGTTCTTCAATCTACCGCCTTAGCATGTGACTCGCTGGTATATCCTGACTAATCATGTTTTTATCCCAAGACATCATTCGATTATTCCGCTGGTAATTCCTGATATATGCAGAAAGCTGGTCCGTATAATCCTTTGGAATCAGTAAATTGTAGCAGAGCTACCAATTTTGGTATGGTGTCGTGCAAACTGGCCGCTTCTGTCTGTACGCTGACTATATATCCTGACTACTCGAGGAAAAGTTGCATAGTGCTTTTAAGAGATATACTTATACAGGTATGAGCAGAATATCAACACTTAGTTAAGGAATCATGGAATGATAAGGTGGTAGCTGTGTTGGCTTGGAAATGAATGTTGGTCTACTTTCTATGGAGATATATAAACTTATTATGCAGGGCGCCACAGTATATAATGAAACCTATCCGTATTTAAAACAAAATTCTACGATCACCACTGTGAACACGCCGACATAAAGCAGGTTAAACGTACTAGACCCTCTTTTCTTTTGAAACCAAGCTGTTCAATAGATGGCCGTGGACGTTAGAGCCGAGCTGTCCCATCGCTGACCACCAAGGCAAAGGAAGTGGATACTGGGCGAGAAAGTAACAGCCGTAGGAAAATTGCTTTTTCGAGTTTAGAGTGCGGGTAGATATATTTCACAGTTAACATAGTAGTTAGCACACATCCTATATATCCTTAATCTTCATCAGCGGAGGAAGGGTTGGACTCTAGGTAGCTCTCAGCATTACTAGCGCAGCCGCCCCGCCGTGACGAAGTTGTATGACCACGTCGAGCTGCAACCATGATAGTGGTGGATTTCATTACAATATCAGAGTAGTCATAGTTTTAGATGTTTCGCTTGAGAGTGCTCATCGCTGTATGTGTCAAAAAATAAACGTGGGTGCACCAGAATCAAATGGAATTCTTCGGCTGAGTGAATGGACCCACAAGATAAGATTGATAATTTTCTTCTCGCCGCGATTCAGAAGCGCCTCGGCCCTCGAGTCTCGACTCCCGACTCGAGAATCGAGATCTTGAATCGATGATCGATTATTCCCCGGAGACGGGAAGTGGCAGGTGCCGATGTCGCAGCTTGTACGCCCCTCATTGGCTTCATACTTCATACTTTAGAGGCCCCTTTCACGGCATCCTTCGGCACCCTCTCATGGTCGAACTGGTACTAGGAAAACAACGCAGAAATACTCAGGTGCTCCATAACGAAGGACATTTTCAGGAGGCTGCGCCTTGTCATAATGGCTACGGGGAAACTCATCGGGTAGATACCTACGACCCCCCGCCGGAGGGTCGACTTTCCTAGTGTAGGAACTGCGAGTGGAGGAAACCAAGAACTTGACACATTTGAGAGCGCACTGTTGATGTTCCACTTTGATAGGTTGCATCGTATTTCTTATAAAGGTGAAAATGCGTCGGACATCGATTTGACTGAATGAAACCTGATAGCGAGATGGTTCTGCTCGCCAGTTGTGCTCCCGCTGGACAGTATCTCAATACCGTGGGCCGGCGGAATAAGATGACATCTACGCAGTAATCGCAATCACTGTTGCCTATCGAAAGCAGTCAGAATCTCAATTTCCTCGTCTTGAAGGCTTCCATTGGACGGTCACTGTGTTTAGTGACTGAATATACTGAGAAACAAAGACCTGAGAAGTGTTCACAATGGCGGACTCGGAGTAATTCACACTGCAGGTAGCAAGAAGCATGAATTCGGATTATCTTTGGCATGTTGGGTTCGAAGGTGTTGAATCGTGAACGATTAAGCTGTGCACATGTTGATAGTCGTTGATAAAGTTACTTGTACAGGGCGGGGTAGACGGGTCTATGGTACTTGGACATCTGCATCGTAGTTTCGACTAGTGAAAGCTCACATCCAGACAAGCCTTGGGATAGAAGAGTCGGTGAGTACCGGACAGAAGGAGAAGCGAAGCTCCTGAGCAGATCGGAGAGCTTCCTGTCGAGGTGATTCCTGCGAGGTTCGGGACAGGATGAAGAGTACTGCGTATACCAGATCCTGGACACGGTCGACTTTTAGGGATGTTCCCAACAATTGTGGAAATCACTAAGCAGATCCCCAGAGATTTCCAGGCGAGAGTCTCGAGATACACCCGACTTTTTGGCAATTCGTGTGAAAGATAACTGCACAAGACTTGTTTCCTCGCAGGACGGCGCGTTGGAGGACCAGGACCAGCGTAGGGTGCATCAGCCACGGCGAGCACTAGCCTCAGGCACAGGGTTGCCCCTCGGAGGAGAAAAAAAAGTTGTATCGGCCCCACCGCGGAGCTCTCGAGTGGCACACTACTGCATTAGTCGCTTTTCCCTTTGACATTCTTGCGTGTATCGGCGAGTCCTTGAGCTGTGCTCCCAAACAGTGTCAAGGTGAAGGAGGGGGCCACTCTCCCTCAGGGACAGGACCTACGCTGCATTTTCTGGCCTGGCTCTTCGACTACTTATACAGCAGGCCATCATGCTCCTTGGGCCTTCCAAACAATCCTCGTCTCATCTTCTCCTCCTCAATCACTTCGACTTCTCCCCCTCTTTCTCTTCCTTCCCTCACTCCTGTGTACAGCTTAATCACGGTTGTCGTTAGCTATTCCCTCACCACATACTAAATACTACCCCCCTTCTTCCGACACCGCCACTATGTCTCGCCCCCAGAACATCGGTATCAAGGCCATTGAGGTCTACTTCCCCCGTCAGGTACGGAACCGAAGTTTTTTTCTTCTACAAACAGATCTCGAATCTAACGGAATTGTTATAGTGTCTCGACCAGACGGACTTGGAGAAGCACGATGGCGTTAGCGAGGGAAAATACACAATTGGTCTTGGACAAAGCAAGATGAGCTTCTGCGACGACCGCGAGGGTAGGTTTTGAAAATTCGAGTTTGCTGCTTCGTCAATACTGATTTTCATTTGCGATAGACATCTACTCCATTTCCCTCACCACCCTCTCCTCCCTCATGAAGAAGTACGACGTTGACCCTAACTCGGTCGGTCGATTGGAAGTCGGCACGGAGACTCTGCTGGACAAGTCTAAGTCCGTCAAGTCCGTCCTCATGCAACTTTTTGCTCCTCACGGAAACACCAACATCGAGGGTATTGATACCGTCAACGCCTGCTACGGAGGAACCAACGCTGTTTTCAACAGCATCAACTGGGTGGAGTCTTCCGCTTGGGACGGCAGAGATGCTGTCGTTGTGTGTGGTGACATTGCTCTCTATGCCAAGGGCAACGCTCGCCCTACTGGTGGTGCTGGTTGCGTCGCCATGCTGATCGGTCCCGACGCTCCTATCGTCTTTGAGCCCGGCCTCCGTGCTTCGTACATCACTCACGCCTACGACTTCTACAAGCCCGACCTTACCAGCGAGTACCCCGTTGTTGATGGCCACTTCTCCCTCCGCTGCTACACCGAGGCCGTCGATGCCTGCTACAAGGCCTACGGTGCCCGTGAGAAGACCCTGAAGGAGAAGACCCAGAACGGCACCAACGGTGTTTCTCACGACGAGTCTAAGGACCCTCTGGACCGTTTCGACTACATCCTCTTCCACGCCCCTACTTGCAAGCTTGTACAAAAGTCTTACGCCCGTATGCTGTACAACGACTACATCGCCAACCCCACTCACCCCTCGTTTGCCGAAGTCGCGCCCGAGCTCCGCGACCTCGACTACGAAAAGTCTCTGACAGACAAGACTGTCGAGAAGACTTTTATGGGTCTCACCAAGAAGCGTTTCGCCGAGCGCGTGCGCCCTGGTCTTGATGTTGCCACTCTCTGCGGTAACATGTATACCGCTACCGTCTACGCCGGTCTCTGCTCTCTGCTCAGCAATGTCACTTTTGACCCTAGCCAGCCTAAGCGCCTTGGATTCTTCTCATATGGCAGTGGTCTTGCCAGCTCTCTCTTCAGCGCTAAGGTTGTCGGCGACGTCTCTTACATTGTTGAGAAGTTGGACCTTCACAACCGTCTCGACGCCCGAAACGTCCTGCCTCCTACCGATTACGAGGCGATGTGTGAACTCCGTGAGCACGCCCACTTGGCCAAGGAATTTAAGCCTGCCGGCAACGTGGAGACCCTCTTCCCCGGTACATACTATCTCACTGAGATTGATGGCATGTTCCGTCGCAAGTACGAAACCAAGGCATGAATGATGACCCGCATATAATCCTCTTTACTTCTGACGGTCCTCCTACGACGGAGAACACTGTCTATACGACCTATTAGATTCCCTCTAGCATGATGTTTGCTTTTTTATTCGTCACGATAGAGTTGTTTTGCACATTCCGTTATATTTTCCTGGGCAACAAGGTGGCGCTGGATTACTTCCGATTTCGTGGGAATAGCACCCAAAACGTATTTTGAATTATCATAATATCGCTAATTGAACATATTGACCATGATATCTTTCCAAGGAAGCGTAGAACATGCCTGGTGAACCGGGCTGTAGACCGCACTGTCAAAGGAGCAATTGGGAACCGCCTAGTATTGTAATTCGCGTGAGCCTTGACGCCGTGTTCCTGCGGCTCCTGCAGCTCGGTTGGTGGGATCGACCCCAGAAAAAGGCCTATTGGTCGATTGTGCAAGCGGGATCGCCAGCGGAAGGAACTGAAAGGTCCCGTGCGCTCTTCAGCTCCAGATTTCCTCAACCTCCATCTTCACTGCTGCTCCATTTCTTCTTCCATCCAATCCCAGGGCTGCAGTCGTCTGGTTTTTCTTTGGTTTCTGACGAATGCCAATTTATTTGTTTCATCTCCGCCAAGATCGCTACGCTGATGATGGGAAGATACGACCTCCACCGATCCCGGCGCCTAGCTGGCTTGGGTCGCCGGCGCGTACTGATACCACCCTAACTGGCGTAGTCGCTGATGATTGTATTCTTAGAACACTCTGGGTATCTGGAGCCTTCATGCAGACTGGTTGAGCATAGGAATTGCCTGCCGTGGCATTTGGGGTGCCCCTTCTCGGATCCTGACCGTTCCGTATCAACACTGGCGCTTATACACCCCCTGCCAGAGGCACACGCACCATCAAGGCATTTTTGATATCCTCGGATGTAGCAGCTACCCACACTCTGCTACTCTAGCCGCCGAGCTGCTGAAACCTCAGGCTCTATCCACGCTTGGGTAAATTTAGCTCTCTGTTGCCTAGAATAGACGAAACACGCCTGCTGCCGATTATAGATCCTCCCTGGCGCTTGCGCGAACTATTCCTCTACGATTGACATATGAGGATATCGGCGAGATGCAAAATATAGTAACATTTTGACGCGCAACTACTAGCTGAAACACTTGTGCTTGTTGAAGATCCATTAGCCCTAGGATCATACCAGGAAGAACGGGCAGCTTGGGCCTGATTCTGGCTCAACTCTGCCGTTTTGGCAATGTTTGCGGCGTTACTATGGAGCTTTCTCCATGTTTCAGGATATTTGGGCCCTGATTTCCCAGTGTATGGGTTGCTTCTATTTTAGCACTTGCACGACTCTGTTGCCCTCAGCCGAGAAGCATTTAACATCCAACCATTCCCACTTCTATCCTCAATTCCAGTCTCGTCTTGTCATTCGCAATTACCATGGTTGGAATTTGATCTTTTGTTCAGCTTTATAAAAGTTTCCTACTTCTGCAATCTCCTTCTCTCACCTCTCGTTTGTGCATTGCTACTGGAAGCTGGCTCTTCCTGCGACAGCCCATCAACAGCTTAATACGCCTATCATATTATCCTCTCTTCATAATACCTAAGCTAGAATATCATGTCCCTGGGATTCCCTTTCTACCGACCCACCACTCCTCCTGTTCATTACCAGGAGCTGGCTGGTCAGTCGCATAACCGCAACGCATCGGACTCCTCTATATACTCCAACGATTCGTCTCCCTGGTCTGCTGTCACCTCCGCTACGAGCCCGACGGTAGATTCTCCTCCACGGTATCAGCATGGGCCTGCTCTCCTTCCGAGAATCAGGCATCAGGACGTCGTTATCGAACCACCACCGGCGGCTGGACCCCAACGCCATCGTCGGTTCTTGTCTAACACGCGGAACCCGCCGGGATTCGTTCCATATCCACCACAACGTCCGTCGGTCCAGCGCAATGTGGTTGAGGTATCGGACAGGCTTGCCGCCATCTCATCTGCGCACACCTCTCCTGTCTACAATTCCTACAATGAATCAACGCTTTCGTCCCCTGTGAGCATGGTTCCATCACACAAGCGCAAGGAATCTGGCAAACATTCACGCTCGGGATCTGCTTCAAGTATCGATGAAGAGACCTTGAAAAGATATGGTTACCCAACCTACCGGCAGTTCCCAAAGTACCATACGGCTCAACCTCAGCCTCAGCCTTCGCCAACCGCACCTATCACACCGGCTACGCCCAACATCATGGTGTATCCTCCACATTTACGGGACTCTTCGGCCGATCCCGGTATAGTGAAGACCCAGGAAGTTACTGCGCACGCACCAATTGCAATCCCACCATCCCCATGCGGGTATTCTCAAGTCCCTAGTGCCCAATGTTCACCTATTGGCCTTGTTCACCCTACTGTTAGCGCTTGTCCACAGTCGACCAGTCTTCTTTTGTACCTTACAAGCCCAACGCAAGCAATCAATCTAGTTCGCAATGTGAGCGTAGCCCCTACTCGAGGCCTGCACGACTATTTCTGGTGGGATGTCCGGAACTTGCGCAGCTGGACCTCCTTCTCTTTGGACACTTTCGACTCAATCAAGGGGCTCACAAAACTATTGAAGACCGCGATTCCTTCGAATATGACCCCTCCAGCTGTAGTGCAGAACAATCGTTTGTCTCCAGACTCGGAAGCTGCACTCATTAGTCTTGTCCAAGATATCTACGCCCCGCGAGTGAATGCTGCCCTCGGGGTATCCCTGGGACCCGAGCATCTATCTCTTTACCCAGCTCCAGCTCCTCGAGCTTCAGCAAACAACAAAAACTACGGCGGACCACACTTTCTAGCCAACTACTCCTCAGACAGTGAACAAACCGCCGCAGGTCTACCTCGCGGCCGCCTTGTTGGGATAGCCAAGAGCTTTGACCGCTGGAATACAGGGATGCGTAATGAAGCGCCTCATCGCCGCGTGGAGTACCTCAACGGCCTTGCTCATCTCCAGCGATGCATGCGAGAACATTCCTGCCGCTACGGTTTCATAATTACTGAGATCGAACTCGTCTGCGTGCGAGCAGGCTGCGATCTGGGCGACGACGTTCCTTATTTCGGGTTTCTGGAGGTCTCCGCGCCAATTCCAACCAACATTGCAGCCAACGCAAGCGGATTCGGAGCTGGGAGCGGATCGACTGCGTATGCATCACCTAGCTCGCCTGCTTCTTCCACCGATAGCTCCCTAGAGAGTCAGTCACCACCGCTGCACCATGAGGAGTACTCTCTCCCAGCACCAGAAGCCCTAAATGCTCCCATGACCGCAAGCTTAGCCTTATACTTTCTACTCATGCTCTCCAAATCCGTCCCCCTTCCCTCTCAACCCTCTTCTCACCTCAATGTCGGAGGACCGGGTGCGCTCACCCGACAACGGACCCTAACGGAGGGCAAAGACAAGTGGATTCCCGAGCCGCAGATTGGCGAAAAGCGCGATGCGAAGAGGGTAAGAGGATGGATCTGGCCGCACGATGCCTGGCATCGACGGGAGGGTGGTGGAGCACCGAGGGCTCGGGCGACGACAGTTCCAGCGAAGCAGAAAAAATGGCATAAGTAGGCCATAGGGAGGAGGGGAAAGGAACGGGTATACTTTGAAACTTACGGCCGCTTTTTGGATTGGACTTTTGTTTTGTATTGTTCATTTTAGCAACTAATGTAATTCCTTTTCTATTATTACTGCTGTCGTTTGCATCATACTTAATAATAATAATAATGATGATGATGATGATGTTCTTAAGGACCTTGTTATTTTAGACAGCAAGGCGGGATAGACTTGATGCAATATTGACCCCAAGGTCCCCCGGCCTACCCCATACAGTCAAATCACTGTGCATCACCCAACGAGCTCCCACTTATCTCCTGCTGTGTAAACGAACGATAAGCAGCTATCCTATAAGTAAGTACCTTGGGGGCCAAGTACCCTGGGGAGTGCATCCACATGAGACCACTTCCTCTATAAGTCACACCCTCCGTATATAGTCACCCAGCCACCATAGCATAACATTTTCATTCAAATAAGCACGCTTACCAAGTTAACACTTCTTTACCTTACTCGCCTAAAAGACAAATAAACCAAATCAGAAAGAGAAATGCACCTCCATGATATCCTCATAATTGGCGCTGGCCCCTGCGGTCTCGCCGTCGCCGCCCGCCTCAAAGAACACACGCCGTCTGCGATTTTCACCGATGCTGAGCATCAGCGGTACCACTGGATAAACAAGCATAAAGGTAGGATGAACTTGGTGAGGTCGCGGCGGAGGAAGAATCCGAGCTTGGGTGTCCCATTGCCGCATGGTACTACTACAGGTGGTGCTGGTATGAAGGAGCGGGAGAAGAAGAAGACACAGATGCGAACTTCCTCGGTGTCGTCGGGGTCAAGCGAGAATAGCTCTAGGTCGGATTCTAGTGCGACAGGGAATGAATCTGCGACGTCTGTTTCTGATCATGGATCTGACAGCGAATATGAAAAGGAGGAAGAGAATGGGCCGTCCATGCTTGTGTTAGACTCTACAGGAACGCAATGGCTTGAGAGATGGAACCGTGCGTTTAAAACCCTCGAGATCGAGCAGCTCCGCAGTCCTATGTTCTTTCATGTTGACCCCGGCGATCGAGACGGAATGCTAGCCTATACAACCGAGCAAGGACGAGAAAAAGACCTTTGGGAGATATCGGGGTGTGTTGGGAAAGAGATGTCGAAGCATAAGAAGAAGAAACAGCAGAAGCAGAAGCAACGAAACATGAAGGTGATTGGGGATACGGAGATTGACGAGCGAGACAGAAAGGATTACTTCTCGCCGAGTACAGGCCTGTTTTCGGACTACTGCGAAAGCGTTGTTCAGAGGTACGGGCTTGGTCGCCCGGGGATGATTGCGGAGGGAGACGTTGTGGGCATTTGTTTTAATTATGTTGACGAGCTGGATTCGTCGAGAAAGGTGTTTACGGTGACCACGAGGGACGGAAAGGTGTTTTACTCCAAGGCTGTGGTGTTGGCTGTTGGACCTGGAGGGAGAAAACTCCTGCCTTTCCCTTTGAGCGCCGAAGAGGCAGAGGGCGCCTGCCACAGTGGTGAGATTCGAGCATTTCCGAGCCCCAATGTAAAGAGGAAGATTCAACAACGGAAGGAGACGAATGTCGTCGTTGTCGGCGGTGGATTGTCTTCAGCACAAATTGCCGACATGGCGATTCGAAAGGGAGTCACCAAGGTGTGGTTTATCCTGCGTTCTGACTTCAAAGGTAGGCTTCCCTCCCTCTTTGACCAGGACAAAGACTGACGGGTGCAGTTAAACACTTTGACATAACCCTAAGCTGGATGGGAAAGTTCAAAAACTACGAGAAAGCCGTCTTCTGGTCGGCGGATACAGACGAAGAGCGTATAGAGATGATCAAGACAGCTCGCAACGGAGGCAGCATCACACCTCGATACCAGAAGATTCTTCGAGACCATGCTGCCCATGGGCGGGTCTCTATCCACCCGCGCACCGTCATCACTAGTAAGGAGTACTGCAGCGCCTCCAAGACCTGGCGCTTGGTTACGGATCCTCCCATCCCTGACCTTCCAGAGATCGACTACATGTATTTCGCAACGGGCATGCACATGGATGTGTGTGAGCTACCGTTGTTGCAACAGATGCACCGGGACTATCCAATCGAGACGATACAGGGCCTGCCATGCCTCACAGATGATCTTATGTGGCAGGCTGATGTGCCGCTGTTCTTAACAGGGCGACTGGCAGCTTTGCGTCTGGGCCCAGGGGCGCCTAACCTCGAGGGTGCAAGGTTGGGTGCAGAAAGGATCGCCTGGGGTATGGAAGAGGTGCTGGGTAAGCTTGCGTTTGGTAAGGATGAAACGGATGAGCAGCAGGTCGACCAGTCAAAGGAGTGTTTCTGTGGATTGGGGAATCGATATGCCGGGCTGGTTGATTCGTGATGTGGACTGAATATGGGCTGGGTTAAACCTAGATAAATCAATTAATGTTTGAAACCGGGCAGAAATGAATAGTTTGAAGATGGAAATAGAAACCAGCATCCATGATCTTCGTAATATGCACGAGGGAGGTTCTCGAGTACGAAGAACAGATGGAAGGTCGGTGTGATGCAATCCTGTAGCAGGTGCAGGTCACAATTCGCTCTTTCCTTCTTTTTCTGTTCCAATGCTCCTTCCTTTGTGTCTCCGCCCCAAAGGTAGGAACCTTACAATCAGTTTTCTACTCTCGGCAGGTGCAATCCAGGTCCGGCCCGGGAATAGGAAATAATACGTGGACTTTAGTTACCACGGATACCTACAGAAGGCTGACATCCATCTACAGGCTCCGTCAAAGCCATCTTGTTGGTTTGGCAGACTGGTGTGCTCGTCGTCAAACCAGAGGCCTTCCCGAAGACGACTCTTGAATCACAACAAACGCCAATATGACCAGAGAGGAAATTGTGAGGTGGAACAGAGGGCTGTGCAGCTGACGAATCATTGTGTCGGTGTACAACTGGCTCAATATGCCTGTAATTCCGACTGTGGCAGGCATAACCGTCGACAGGCTCGCCTCGCCATCTCGGTGCCTTCAACAGAGTTGTGTGCAGGCACTGGTGCTGGTGGCGGGTAGTGGCGGAGATCAGAAGACCGCTAGGTAGCGGAGGCATCCAGCCGATGCATTCGCTAATATACAAACACAGCAGTGTGGCTGAGACGACGGGATATTGTGGAAGAGCCTGGGTTGGTCCGTGCAATGTATGACCCATCAGGTTACCGACAATACGATGTTGAGGACACGCTATGAAAACAGTACAGCTCATGGGTATTCAATCCAAAGCCCGGGCTATGTCTTACAAAGGCTGTGAGGCGAAAACGCCTCGGGCTGTATGATGGGTCGTGTCCTGGAGCTGACGAGATAAGACCTACCTCGTTATCCAACACTATCAATAGAAGCAGCGGAGACGCACCCGCACCGCGGAGCGGGGCCGCGTCCTCAGCGTCTGGGATAGGATATCTAGAGTAATACAACTCATGCTTCGTCATGACTAGGGTTCTCGACCAGCGAGCAAAAGAGCCCTGAGTTTGCATAGCCAAGATAAGCCCCCTTTTGTATGGTGGATGGATGCCCAGTGTCAGCTTACACCTTCGTATAGCTCCATGAGCCTCGTAACTCGTATGCGGCTCAGTGTGTGAATAATAGGTACCAGTCAGCAACACATGGCTTCAGGCTTACCCTGTAGTCGTCTGTCCATACGAGTTTGCAGTGCCCAATACGAAGGGGGCTGCAACGATGATGCCTACGCCGATAGAGAGATCGTCCGAGAAGGAATCTGACAAGCTCACAAATTTGCCCAAATTTTAGCCCTTGTCTATGCACGTTTAACCTTGTTCTTATTTAGCGAAATCAAATGTTCATCCCATTTGTGCTCCGCCTTGTCAGGGTAAGTGTCGGTCAGCGATATAGGGTCAAAGCTCGGCAGCGCACCCCTTCACGAGGCAGACTTCCATGTGATTGGAATTTTATTCACATGAGACTGCGCGTTTGCAAGACTCTGAAGTCCGAAGGCGAAAACGATGTAGTTGCCTTTGGGCTGTTGGGAAGCTCAACAGACAGATGTATCAGCCACATTCGTGGCGGTGCATGATGAAGGCGATTATGCGCCACACTTTTAGCCTGCACTGTTGAGATCCCAAGAGTGGCTGTGGAGATGAAGAGCTAAGCTAAGTGAAGATCAATATTTGTGAAGCCACAAAGGGGGTTTCATTTGCTTTTCATGGCCTAGCCGACCCGATACTGCATAGTGCATTCATCAGTCACCGCCAGTGATTGTGAAGCTGCAAGATAGCTGGGGTCGAGGCGTCGAGGCGCAGCAGAGTGGCCAATCATCCGGCCATCCAACCAGAGTCGGCGTCTCCTCTGACCAGATTTGAGTTTAGGCTATGAACAACGTCATCACTGCAATTTCATTGGTCTGTCTGGTTTGCCGCCTCAATGTGTTCTCCCCGTGCGAAGCTGCGAAGCGCCAGCATGTGGACAGATCAGGATCACCTGTGTCACAGTCAGGCCTGGTTCAGTCCATCGAACAGGATTTTAATATAGTCAGCGCTTAGAGAACCCAACAAAGAGCGCTCAGCCAACCCCCTGTTTCAAGAAGGATGGTGGTGGTTGGGGTGCTTTGTTGAGCCCGGCGAGATAAAAGGAGAGATTCTATGTTATGCGATCTCAGGATGCAATGGAATCTCAATAATTCGAATACGAAGACCCTGAATGCCAAGAAGACTCAAAACGGGAGACTTATTCTTCAAACAGCGAATGAGGTATTCGTAACAAAAAGGAATTATTCTGTTCACCCAGTGACTAGATCTGCCTCGCCTTTATGGACGTGCGTTGCACTGCCTCAATTCACTCTGCCCCCTTGCCCCACCTCCTTTAATATAAGACAGGACATCAGCGACACCTTCCGCGTCTGATGGCATATTTGATACAGTGTTTCCATAAATTTTCAAAACGAGGCGGGTTGACCATCACTCATGGCGAGCCCTAACGACGAGTCCTCTGCGGACTCATCACATCTGCAACCAACTCCGCAGATCGCAATCCATACAGATGACCAGAATACATCATTCTCACCAGAACAGACAGAATCACATCCTACAACCCTGATGCCATCTGCAGACCGGTTGACAGTCAACCATGATCCGCCACGAACATCACATTCGCTCGATGGCGACACTCTTCGCACCCGTGCGAATTCCACCGCCTCTAATGCAGAGACAATCGCCAACTCAGAAGCGCCATCGAAGGTAGTAGAAGGACCGCCCAAGGGCACATCCAACCCGGCCAACCTCTCAGAGATCGATGACGTGCCGCTCTCGGAAGCTCTCAACCCAGATCCTCAATATGCCCATGATTTCGAGGTGCAGGACAACCGATTCCCTTTCTCGCCTGGCCAGCTGAACAAGATACTCAACCCCAAGTCGTTGGCTGCTTATCATGCACTGGGAGGGGTAGCAGGCCTAGAAAAGGCTCTGCGAACAGATCTCAAGTCCGGGTTATCCGGTGACGAAACAAAATTACACGGTAATCTTGTCTATGTCCCGGAGACATCGTCGTATGATTTACTCGATGAGACTGCTGGCAGCTCAAGCGGTACAGAAGACACAGACACCCAATTCTACGACCGGATACGCATCTTCAGCCAGAATCGGCTACCGGCGAGGAAGACAACGGGTTTTCTGAAGTTGTTGTGGATGGCATATAATGATAAGATTATCATTCTGCTGACGATCGCTGCGGTTGTCTCTCTTTCTCTGGGAATCTACCAGACTATCGATGAAGGGCATGGCGTCGATTGGGTTGAGGGTGTTGCCATCGTTGTTGCCATCGCTATTGTTACTATCGTGACGGCGTTGAATGACTGGCAGAAGGAACGTCAGTTCGCAAAGTTGAACAAGAGGGTAAGTTTCCTTTCTCCTTTCCTTTTTTTAAAGCTATTTCTAAGATGAAAAATACAGAATAACGACCGCGAGGTGAAAGCTATCCGCTCTGGCAGAGAAATGATGATTTCCATCTTCGACATCACCGTCGGTGACATCCTCCTTGTTGAACCTGGCGACTCTGTCCCTGCAGACGGCGTCCTCATCTCCGGCCACGGAATTAAGTGTGACGAGTCGTCAGCGACCGGTGAATCCGACCAAATGAAAAAGACAGACGGATTCGAAGTATCCCGGAAGATTGCCGATGGAACCGCCACCAAGAAGCTTGATCCTTTCATGATCTCCGGCAGCAAAATCCTAGAAGGCGTCGGCACATATCTTGTCACGAGCGTCGGGAAATACTCCAGCTATGGTCGGATCTTGATGTCGCTGCAAGAGTCTAACGACCCTACTCCGCTCCAAGTCAAGCTTGGGCGACTGGCGAACTGGATTGGGTGGTTGGGATCAAGGTAGGCCTCTCTCTCTCTCTCCAGCTGTGGGTTCTTGTTGTTAGTTGCTAATGGTTCTCCAGTGCTGCTATTGCTCTCTTTTTCGCTCTGCTCATTCGCTTTCTCGTCAACCTTGGGGACAATCCTGCTAGCTCGGCTACTAAGGGTCAGCAGTTTGTCGACATTCTCATCGTAGCTGTCACTGTCATTGTTGTTGCGATTCCTGGTGAGTAATATTCCCTGTTTGAAACCTTTTTATATGACCACGTCTAACTTCCACCTATAGAGGGCCTTCCGCTGGCCGTGACATTGGCTCTCGCCTTCGCCACAACACGAATGGTCAAAGAAAACAACTTGGTCCGTGTTCTAAGAGCATGCGAAACCATGGGCAACGCAACGGTGATCTGTTCTGATAAGACAGGCACATTGACCCAGAATAAGATGACTGTGGTTGCCGGTACTTTGGGCTCGAAAGGGTTCCAGCACAACCTCGAGGACGAGTATGCCTCCACTTCTGCTATGGAAGTCTTCAAGGCGTGCCCTCAGGATGCGCGGGACCTCCTTGTCAAAAGTATTGCTCTCAACTCGACCGCATTCGAAGAAGCAAAGGATGGTTCGCGAGAGTTTGTCGGAAGCAAGACTGAAGTCGCCCTCCTGCAACTGGCACGCGACTATCTCGGGATGGACGTTACTACTGAGCGTGCCTCCTCGTCGATTGTTCAATTGATCCCCTTTGACTCTGCTAGGAAATGCATGGGCATTGTATACCGAGTTTCCGATGGTCAATATCGCCTCCTTGTCAAGGGAGCCGCTGAGATCATGGTCGACAAATGTTCAACCCAAGTGAATACCGATGTGGCTAAACTGATTGTTGAGCCAGCAACCGTGCAGGACAAGAGGCAAGTTCTTGACACGATAGACTCGTACGCAAAGAAGTCGCTGCGTACGATTGGTCTAGTGTACAAGGACTTCTCTGCCCATTCCTGGCCTCCAGCTGGGGTTCCCACTGTTCAGGATGACCCAGAGTCTGCCGAATTCGACAGCATTTTCCGCGACATGACATGGCTTGGTGTGATGGGAATCCAAGATCCCCTGCGCCCAGAGGTTCCTGCTGCTATTAAGCGGTGCCACGAGGCTGGCGTTCAGGTGAAGATGGTCACAGGTGACAATGTCAACACTGCTACTGCCATTGCTGAGTCTTGTGGCATTAAAACAAAAGACGGCTTTGTCATGGAGGGACCCAAGTTCCGCCAGCTCTCCGAGGAAGAAATGGATAGGATTCTACCAAACCTTCAGGTTCTGGCGCGCTCTTCCCCTGAAGATAAGCGCATCCTGGTGGCTCGGTTGAAGAAGCTGGGCGAAACCGTCGCAGTTACAGGGGATGGTACCAACGATGGACCAGCCTTAAAGACTGCGGATGTGGGATTCTCCATGGGAATTGCTGGCACTGAGGTCGCAAAGGAGGCCAGTTCGATTATTCTTCTCGACGACAACTTCAAGTCGATCGTGACGGCCATTTCCTGGGGTCGTGCAGTCAATGACGCTGTTGCGAAGTTCCTTCAGTTCCAGATCACTGTCAACATCACCGCCGTCCTCCTTACCTTTGTCTCGTCTCTCTACAACTCGGATAACGAGAGCGTCCTCAGCGCCGTCCAGCTACTCTGGGTGAACCTGATCATGGACACCTTCGCTGCCCTTGCTCTTGCAACTGACGCACCGACTGAGAAAATCCTCAACCGAAAACCTGTCCCTAAGCATGCGTCTCTCTTCACTGTGACCATGTGGAAGATGATCTTGGGCCAGGCTATTTACCAGCTCGCCATTACATTTATGCTCTACTTCGCCGGAGACAACATCCTCTCCGACTACCTCGACTCTGACCCTGACATCCGCCACCGCCAGCTCGACACCATTGTTTTTAACACCTTCGTCTGGATGCAGATCTTCAACGAGTTCAATAACCGCCGCCTCGACAACAAACTTAACATCTTCGAAGGTATGCTCCGCAACTACTGGTTCATCGGAATTAACTGTATTATGGTCGGCGGCCAAGTCATGATTATCTACGTCGGCGGCCAGGCGTTCAACGTCCGGCCGATTACCTCCGTACAATGGGGAATTTGCGTCGCCTGCGCAATTGGCTGTCTTCCTTGGGCTGTTGTTCTTCGCTGTATTCCTGATGGACCGGTCGGCATCATCATTGACGCCGTGACCGCCTCCATCAGGTTCGTGATGAAGCCTATCGGCCGTGGCTTTGCTGCGATTGCAAGACCGATCAAGCGAGTGATGCGCAGACGCCAGAACAAGGAAAGTGACAAACCTGCCGACAGCGACAGCAGTGATGATGCAGAATCCTTGAAAGACCTGAGTGAACAACGCGTTCCTAACGAGGAGCAACAACGCTCCGTGCCTCAATTTACATTTACGACCCCTGATGATGCTTCTGGAAGATAATACCCACTTATACGGATTTGTACCAACACAGCAATACGTCCATCTGCAACTTCCGAGTTATTCTTAGCGTTTTGGTTCCTGCAGGATTCGTCTTTTCCAACGGCATTGCATGAAACTATTATATGGTGGATACACAGGTTAAACCACGGTGCATTGGGGTGGAAGCTTCCTCTATTTTGCATAGCGTTGGGGTTTTTTTTTCTTGCTTTTACAGGATATTGTAGATTAGACATGTACTTTAGAATTACTCCATACCAGCATACAGATAATTCAATAAATCTACCGAATACTTCTACTTGGTTTATGGTCTATAGCCTCAGGCGACAAGGCACCAACCTGTTACGGAGTAGAGAATCGATCAATTGACCCCATTAGGCTGACAACTTGCGTGCAAATTATGTTTATTTGTATTCTTGAATTTGAAGTTCACTTCTATAAAGTAGATTACCGTCGCACTGAAAGATTTTGCATAGAAAGCCAGCTGTCATAATCCGGCTGCCTTTCCCCGCGTGGGTAACTGAGCCTCCGTCTCTCTTTAGTTGATGACGACCCAACTTCTCCTTCACTCATCTCCAAGCTCCACTACCACAACACCAACCCACGCTCTCAATTCCTCTCCCTAACTCTACAAACTCTCCAAACCCGCTCCGGGCATTTACCCACCTCGAGTCCGCCTCAACCTCACAACAAACCAACCCAAACCACCCTGGTTCGAACCAACCTTCGAAGCCAAAATGTCCGCCATAAACTACCGCACCATAAACATCGACGCCCTCGACCCGGACTCCCCCCAGAACTTCCCCTTGGAATCGCTCCTGCCCGGTACGCTCCCCGCGCCCTCAAACTCCGGCGCCGCTGCACAAAACGCCCAGCAAGTCCGGCAGCTGCTGCGCTCGGGCGACCCCGCGGCGGCGCTGATCCATGTCCTCGACACCGCTCCGCTGGGTGGCGACGACAGCGCAAAGCAGGTGCACCTAGCTACGGTGATTGATGTGCTGCAAGGGATTAGGCAGGGTGATATGGGCCGCGTGCTGGCTGGAGCTCTGGAGGGGCCTGGCGGTGTTGAGAGAGGGGATTGCTTGATGAAGTATTTGTATGTCCCCTGCCTCCCTTTTTTTCTGTTTTTTTTTTTTTGCTTTTCAAGTTTACCGGTGAAGAATATACAATAGTTTTGGATTTTGTAATTGGATTGCTAATGAGTTGGTCGTTCGCTACAGGTATAAGGGTATGGCCGCCGGAGGGCCAGGAAGCGGTGCACAAAGTCCGCGGAAGTCGATCTCGCCGGAGAGCACGGGGTTCTCGCAGGTCCAGGCGAGGAATCTAGGTGAAGGAGGTGGCGGACAGCAAATGAGTGTGCTTTTGAACTGGCATGAGAAGCTGGTTGAGTTGACAGGGACGGGGTCGATTGTGCGTGTCATGACGGACCGGAGGACTGTCTAATCTCGATCTCGCGCTGTCCGTCTTTCGTTCGTTGCCTTACAATTCTGCTGTCTATTTTGTTTGTTTTGTTTCTTGTGATATTGTACAGGAGCTATAGGGTTCTGGATTATGGCCTGAAATCACCACCACCCAAAATATCCTTGAGATTCATATCCCCACTGCCCCTCGTCAACGGCTGGGACTGTCCCTCTCCTTCCTTCCATCCAATCATATAAATCAACCGGAAAGTCGCAGGGATCCCGCGGCTCCCCTCTTCCATATGCAGCTCGCGATAGATCGCCTCGTTAGCCAACAGAACGTCTCTTGAGATCGGCCCTTGCTCCCGCTGTACAATCGCATTGTTCTCCCCCATCGCTTGCAAATCTGCCATCAACGCAAAGGTATCTGGATACTCCACCACAATGTCCTCCACATCAACAGTAAGCATCTTAAATCCCGCCTTCGTCAGTAACCCGCCCACATCTCGTACATCCGCAAGCGGGGAGACATGTGGCGAGACTCCGCCCCTCCGCTCAAGATCAGCAAGCTGCAATGAGGTCCGTAGTTCAAAGAGCGTATCACCGCCGAACATCGTAGCGATGAACGGGCAGTCGGGTTTCAGGATCGAATTTACTTGGGCGAGGAGGGACGGGAGGTCGTTTATCCAGTGCATTGAGAGCGAGGAAAGGACGGCGTCAAAGGTTTCGGGCTCGTAGGGGAGGGTTTCGAGGTCTGGGATTACTTTGCGCGTAATAGGGAGGAGCTTGTTGAAGGGGAGATCGGCGTCGCGGTGAAGTAGGGCCGGGGAGGTGTCGATGCAAGTGAGGTTGTTTATTCGGTCTGCGAGCGTTGTTGTGTCTCCTCCTGATGAGATTGTTGCGCCCTCTGGGGTTATGGTTGTTGCGGCGTCTGGCGAAGCGTCTAGGTCCGGGATTGGGGTTGTTAGAGCACGCGCAATGTTGCAGCTGTTTGCGCCGAGGTCAAGAACATTGGGGAAAGTTCGTTTTATATCCTGTTTATTTCGTCAGTCCTCTTGGTGTAATGTAGATGAAATGGATGCTGCGAGGCGTACCAGAAGACGTTCACATAGCCGCGTAGCGACCTCGTCCTTTAGGTAGTCGACCTTTCGGCTCTCTTCGACATTCTGCGCTGCACGGTCTTTTTGGAGGTGTTTTGTCTTGCGGTTGAAGATTTCTAGCACTGGATTACCGGGGGTTTGGTTGGCATAGGTGCGTCGCGAGGACGCCCATGAGGTCCGGACCACCGGGCGGAGGTGGCGGAAGGATTGCATTTTGATAAAAAACAGTGCATATACCGCAAGTTATCAAGATAATATCGGACAACTCTTTGGCCAGGCGCTGAGTGGTTAGATGGCCATGTTGGAGCGTGGGTTGTGACGTCGGGGAAGGAAATAATCTTCCGTCGATAAGAACCTCCAGCTTAGTTTCCAGCAAGCAACGCCGCCTCCACGTCAACAACGCAAGAGATAGTCTCACCCCCGCGATTGGGCAGCCTTGGCTGGTGCAGGTAGGTTATCAGCTTTTGTCAATTACTCTACAATATTTATTAACTCCGGGCCAGCATCATGTCGCGCCCTTTCCCCTATACGTACATCTCCTGTCCGTGTGCAGAAACCCCCGTACCCGACCCGTCCAGGAAACGGAGATCAAGAGAATCGCCGATGAAAGCCAGTCCTCAGAAGCCGCGCCCAGAACCCCAATTCGATGAGGAGGAGGACGAACAAACTTTCGACCCGCGAGATCCACGGTCAAACTTCTCGTTATACCCGCCGGAGGAGCTCCTCTACTGCGAAGACTGCCACCAGATCAAGTGCTCGCGATGCATTACGGAGGAGATACTGTGCTGGTATTGCCCAAGCTGTTTGTTCGAGACCCCGAGCAGCTTGGTTCGACACGAGGGGAATCGGTACGTCTATTCAACTCTGGTTCGAGCGTTGAGACTGACTTGTTAGATGTGGACGGAATTGCTTCAACTGCCCGAGCTGTACCGCGCCGCTCGCTGTTACGGCGCTAGAGGATGGTTTGTCAGGAGACCAGGCAGGACCCTGGGTATTATCCTGTAATTATTGCATGTGGACGACATTAGATATTGGGATTAAGTTCGACAAGCCGACCAATATCCGCGCCCAGCTGACCAAAATGACTACTGAACCGTCAACAACGGCCGCCTCTCGAACGCGGGGTTCCAGGGCCTTTAGCGACCTCAAATCGCCATTGTCAATGTACTCATCTATCGATGACCAGCTCCCGCCTGTCGGAGAGAGCAAGCCGGGCGAGGAACCACCTACAGACACCAGCACTCATACCCCCCGCACTCGCGATGCCCAGTTCGCTGCTCTTAAGGCCTTCTACAAGGACCAGATATCATCCACAACCACCTCCGGCGTTGACCCTGGAGATTTTGCCGGTCAATTCTCTTCGCCAAATACCCTTCAACGCATCATGTCAATCTACACACAATCTCGCTTATCGTCACTCTACGGCAACTCTAACAAGAAGTCCCGGGCGAAGCCCCCCGTGATGAGGGAGGCCCTGACAGAAAGCGAAGGCCTCTCCATACCCACACCAGATTCCGAAACGGCCATCATAAAGCGGATAGCCTCCGACGACTGCGGCTGGGAGGGCCTCGCCTCCATCGAACAACGAGTCTCCCAGTCGCCTAGCGCCCGTTTTGTTGAAGACCTCCTCCCTCTCCCTACTCTGCTTCGCACGAAACGCTCCAAACGTTGTAAATCGTGCAAGCATATTCTCGTCAAGCCCGAATTCAAGCCGCAGTCTGTTCGATACCGCATCAAACTCATTGCCATCAGCTACATCCCACTACCGACACTACGGCCTCTAGTACTTCCCCCTACATCCTCACAACCGCAACCCCAACAACAGCCTAATCTCGACGCCCTTACCCCTCAAAAACCCATTCAGCTCTTACTCACATTGAAAAACCACATGTTCGACCCTATCCGTATCACCCTCGCAACGCCATCTGTCACACCAGGTCGTGTCGCGTCCAAGGTCACAATCCTCTGTCCTCAATTCGATATTGGTGCCAATAAGGACGCTTGGAGCGAGGCACTCGAGGCCGCCTCTACCTCATCCCGCACGTCGAATTATGAAAAGGTTGCTGAGGCAGGGAAGGTCTGGGAAAAGGGCAGGAACTGGACGACGGTTGTGCTGGAGGTTGTACCGGGAAGTCTACCCGGCGGGAAACTCTCGACAACAATGTCTTCCGCATCTCTTGCGGGTGGCCGTAACAATGACAGTAGCGATGACGATGATGGCGACGATGACAGCGACGACAATGGAACCGGCGGAGGACTGTCTGGGAATCTCGATTGGAGCGGCCAGAGAACAGACCCCTCTCTGCAGATTCAACCCGATGAGGATGTTCTTGAAATTCCGGTCTTCGTGCGTATGGAATGGGACTCGGATAGTCAGATTGAGTCGGAGGAAGGAGGGAAGGATTCGTTGGGTGCCGTTGGAGCCGGAGGTGTGAAAAGGGAATTGGCTTATTGGATGGTTTTGGGAGTTGGGAGGATTTCATCTTTGTAGATACAACCCAGATGCAGGGATAAATCCCGTGGTGTAACTAGGCAGCGGTGGTGGAAGTCATGTATCTTGATATCATATACCCTAACTATAACAATTTGTTGCGGCATACCTAGTTCGACTCTACTATGTACGTACTACAATAGTACTGCAACCAATACGTACCCAACTCTTATCTACAATTACAACCCTAAAGGAAGAGTGAAATGAAATTTGGGTAATTTTTTTATCTTTCAACCACGCCGAACAAAAGAGAACAGCCCGGGCCAAAACAGATCATGAGTGTAATTATCACATCACATTTCTTCTTTCCCCATCCTTCCAGCTTCCCACGCGCCGAGTGTAAGAAAGGAGCAGAAGAACAAATGCATGAGCTAGACTAATCTATCCCTAAGTCCCTCATAATTCCCTACTCAACTCCATTTTCACTCAACACGTCCCATCATGCAAGTGAACACACAAAGGGGGTTGAGAAAGCTTAGAATTCACTAGCGGCAGCACCCTGAGGAAACTCGAAAACAACAGCACGACCGGTCAAACGACGGTAGACCTCGCCGTAGGCGTCGAGGCGGTGGTCAACGCCGCCGCGCTCCTTCTCGTCGAGGATGACCTTGAGCGTCTTGCTGCCGTCCTCCTTGGTGCGGGTACGCTTGCCGACGATCTCAACGGGGTAGACGAGGTCGTCAAGGATGGAGTCGTGGACAGCCGTCAGGGTGCGAGAACGAGGGCGCTTCTGCTTCTGGTTGGTGCGAGAGTTGACGGAGCGCTTGGGCTTGGGAAGGATGCGGCGCTGAGCAACGAAGAGGACGTGGCGGTCAGAGAACTTCTTCTCAAGCTCGCGGGTCAGGCTATTGGAGTTGTTAGTCTAGTTCGTATTCTGTGGACCTTTGTGTGTGTAGTTGTGGTGTTCAGTGGGTGGCAGGCTGGATTGGGTTGATGCAGACTGGTTTTGTTTGAATGTGTTTTTTGGGAAATGGAGAGCATACCGCTGCTGGATCTTGTGGAAGCTCTGGAGGAGA
This sequence comes from Aspergillus puulaauensis, assembly GCF_016861865.1. Taxonomy (NCBI): domain Eukaryota; kingdom Fungi; phylum Ascomycota; class Eurotiomycetes; order Eurotiales; family Aspergillaceae; genus Aspergillus; species Aspergillus puulaauensis. The sequence goes on from NC_054859.1 coordinate 2,370,580, forward strand.
GGAACGGGGACGAAGACAATGACAGCCTTCTTGCCGTGGCCGACTTCGACCTATTTTTGACAGATGTTAGAAACCCATATGCAGAAACTTTGAAGCCAACTGTAAAATCCAAATCAAATATCTCTAGAGACCATTGCAGAACAAGAATGACTCCATTCCTCTCTCAATTGACCATGCCGACATGTCTTTTTGACCACCAATTTTTTTTTTCTTCCACTTTGATATCTCCTTCTCATCCGCACTCAAATTCCCACAAAAGATATCCGTAAAATCCAAATCCAACCGAAATAAAAAATCCGCTTACCTCACGAGCAGACACGAACTGAAGAGGCCGGAGAGTGGCCTTCAGATCCTGTGTGTTGCTCTCCAAGTCGTAAAGAGCACCCGCGATCGCGGTCTCCAGCTCGGAGGGGTTCTGCCTCGACGGCGAGTTGACGGCGATCTTGTTGATGGCAGCCATTTTGGAAGGGAGTGTAGTGCAGACAGGGAGATCTGACTGTGCTGCTGCTGGGGGTGCTGCCCTTTGAATGTGGTTGCTGGCGGGTTGGTCGACGGAGAGCAATTCAAATTGCGACTTGTGAGGGCGGAGTTTGGCTGCTGTGGGATCGGAGGCTCGGCCTCGCTTAGCTGGGGTCTGTCCATTTCGGGTTAGTGTGTCATGTGACCAACGGCGCCCTCTATACTCATCTGTTCCTGATTCCATATTCTTAGCGCATAGAAAATTGAGCATTTGGAGTTAAATGTTGTAACGAATGTCTATGTACGCATATATCGATACATTGCTACTAATAGCGAGGTCGCTGAGACAGCACAGGAAAAGTCAGCACGCCACGATAGAAAGCAACACTCGGAGATCACTCTGTAAAACCGGGCGAACTGAACAGACACGGTATCTGTAAGAGAAAAAAAAATGGATTAATAACACAATATTAACAAGCACATCCTTCCTTCGCCGTCGCAGCACCGCGATCCCCCAGATTCACTCTTGAGTCTTCGCCTGATCGGCCGCCACCTCCAAGAGTGGTCTGCCCGGTGCCAGCGCCACCGCCTCGTCCGCTCTTCAAACTGCTCTCTGGAATGGCGTTGGCTATCGAAGTGAAGACGTCCACCACATTCAACCCTGTCTTCGCACTAGTCTCGAAGAACAAAAGACTCTCCTCTTCCGCATATGTGCTGGCTTCCCGCGTAGAGACCTTACGAGCATCTCCAGGTGTATTATCCTCCTGGTCTTCTTGGTTCTCACCGGCCTCATCATCACCCTCCGCAGGCGATTCATTTTCGGTGTCGGCCTGTGTCTCGCCGCCGTCATTCGTTAAATCCAGCTTGTTGCCTACCAAAGCAATCACAATTCCAGGACTAGCTTGTCGCTGGAGCTCCGCCACCCAGTGCTTGGCCTTGGTCAGAGAGGAGGGTTTGGTGACATCGTAGACTACCAATGCCGCCTGGGCGTTACGGTAGTACATCGGGGCCAGTGAAGCAAAGCGCTCCTGGCCAGCGGTATCCCAGATCTCAAATTTGATTGTTCGGGTCGGGAGAGAGCATTTTTGAGTCAGAAAGGCAGCTGATATGGTCAGTCTCACTGTAGCAGCTGTAACGGGGGGAAACAGCAATCGTCATCGCTGTCATGCGTGTTTTCTCGGTCGCTTACCTCCAATGGTGGGCTCCTTGTTCTCTTGGAAGTCATTGTTCACGAATCGCAGCACCAGCGAGGACTATGGACAACAAATCGTAAAATTAGCCTTGACCACCTTTGGCTACCCATGTACAGCGTGGGAACCGGAACCCGAGAGCAGACACCATGCCAAATGGCGGGTAACAACAACGTACCTTTCCTACAGCGGCCTCCCCCAAAAGTACCAGTTTGACGCTACTGCTCGGCTTCGGGGCATTTGCGGGTGATGATTCAGACATGGCTAAAGCGCCCGACAACTATAAGTGATCAGGTCGTCTTGCAGATGGCGCCGACGGCAATAGTCGATTTATCAAGTGTCAACGGTGATTTTCAAATTGCAGGAAGCGTGCACAGGGCACTCCGAGTAGCCTAAGCACAGAAAAGAAAATAATAAAAAGTCAGAACCACTCAAAAACGAGGGGGCCTGTGTTCGCTTTGAAGCAGGGGTTGTTTGACAGGCAACAGACAAATGGAAAGACGCAGAGCACACCCACCAGTACGGGGAAAGAAAGAGCGGTGGACAGATAGAACGTCGTGCTCCGAATCTAGATGCCTTTCAACGGAGATCTAGGGAAGGTCGCAGGATTAGTTAGTTCTTAGACACCAAGTTTCGTCAGAGAGTCGGTCGATGCGATACATCGGCACCAGTCGCAAGTCGCAACCGTAATGAGGCGGAGACGTGGGCAGCTGATGATGCTAGTCCGGCCTGGGACTAGTGTGATCAGGCAGTCACGGGAAGTCACGAGGAGGGTCTTGAAGTCTACTGTGTATTGCGATCCTTGAAGTCAAACAACAAAGAAACGCTGGCGTTAGATAACGGTACCTTGATATCAGGATCTAGGCCCATTGTGTTTGCTCGCAGGCGATGGATCTATTAATCAGATGCAGACCCATCTCACGTCTGCAGAACACAGCAAAAATCCAGTCTTCCATCTTGCGTGTGGTTCTCGGCCGGTTCTACCACTCCAACGCAACACAAGCGTACGGGGAACGAAAAAATTCGGGATGCAGGAGCTTTTCTCGATGAACGAAGGATTGGAGTAAAGCTTTAGGCGCCTGCTTTAACCTTTGACTAGACAGCCCAGCTCCCAATGGAAAGCATCGACGATTGACACCCAATGCAGTCTAGTTTGATTGGGCGGATTTCCATCTGGCCAGCACTCAAGCGCCTTTGGGTACAAGTCACGATAGTGCGGCCTGCCCCATGCGTAGTCCGCATGGACGAATGATTGTACATCTAAACGTGCATCGACACGCAGTCGGAGGAAATGACGTGCCAGACGGACGGCGAGACCTCTTGAATAGCTCTGGATGTTACATACCCAGGCTCGCACGGCATGGGACTCTGCAGCCCTGATAGCTGCCCAAAAAAGGAACCTCTTACACAACAGAATGCCGGGTTCTTGACCAGGACGGGCCTACGAGATACTAAGGCACTGTTAGCTCCATTCAACAGCCTTGGCCGAATCAAATGCACCTGCATCTGTAAATCCCGCCTAACAAGCAAGGTTGGAGCAATACCATCGGCGGCGTCGTTCGCGTTGAAAGCCAACGCTGATATGTTTGGTCAAAAGGTTATTTTGCTGTCGCCCAATATTCATGAACCAAGAAAAGGCACGGCTTGCCAACACCTGCTTTGCATTCTCAGGGAATCTCAAGATATTGTACAGAAATTGCGACAAAAGTACCACTCTTGCAAACAAAGGAATTCTAAACCAATCGATGAAAAAAACAAACCTCAGCTCAAAAAGAATAAGGAAAAAATAAAAAATAGCAAATAGAAAAATCGGCCGCGAGGCCACAAATCTAATCTGTCTTGGTATCACAACCCATGCATCCCAAAATATCAAAACCCATTCCTGTCTATCCCAAACGCCAGTACAAAAGGAAAAACGACGATAAACCCCAAATGTCAAAATCCAGAAAGCATCGCAGCACTTTTGGTGTCAAACTGATCATGGCCTCAGCTAGTTCGTGTCGGTGAAGATATTAAACGTAGTAATAGAATAGTAGAAAAAAACGGCTCGAAGTATCGGTCAAAGAGTAAAGAAAAAGGTCACGGTCGTGTCGATCGAGGGTAGAACGTAGAATCTCCACTTGGAGAAGGAAATGGCGGTATTAAAGGAATCTATGAAGTCCGAAACGAATAGCGGCCGACGATGAGCAAGGTAGTGTTACAAGGAACTGCAAGGCAAGATTAGCGATGAAACGGAGGTACCGCTACCGCAGCGGCGAGGGCCACTTACAAGCAAAGATCGCCTTCATGACAGACACGTCAAACTCCAGAGGCCAAGGCGCCATTGAACGAATCCACAAACGATTTTTGGTAGGAAATTGGAAAAATTCACAATATCATGTGGTGGGCACATGCTTCGGAAGCTCAAGCGTTTATTTCGGCGGTGGTGGAGGAGCGCCGGGCTTCTTGACTCCTGTTGTGTCGTAGGCCCCCCGTCCCATGTTGCAAGCTGAAAGGTCTCGGAGAATCATGTTGCGTTCTGCGCGCACAGCCATGGTCAGCCTAAGTCGATTTCCAATTGATAGAAAAGAGCTAGGGGATGGTGGAGGGATGCGCCGTGTTTAAATACCACGGAGCTGAAGACAGGGAATGACTCACGCTTTAAAATAATGACAGAATATATCTCACTCAGATTTAATAAATATTCCACAAAATGCAATTCAGCCGGTGGCTGTGGACTGGTCTGCGTTGGACAACGGAGCGGATGGGCCGACTAGTAAGGTATCAAAGACTCCAAGCAATGTTGCAGGTGAGATCCAATCCTTTAAACTGCCCACAACCCCAAATTTAAGGCAGGGTGACGCAGTGACGAAGCAGGCCGAGCAGGTAGTAGGGCAGGAATGCGACGCTAAAGTACCGCAGGCTTAGAAAAAAAAAAAGATAACGGGGAACGTCGCGGCCGGGAGAATCAGAGGACCAGTCCGTCTGAAATCGAGGGTTTTCTGATTTGTTGATTCCGTAGTGCTGGGAACGACGGTAGCTCGTAGATTGGTATTTCGAGCGGACGGCAGTGTTGCTGAGTCTATGAAGCGGCGAAGGGGGTACAAATATACTAGTAGTATTTGCGAGAGATGCGATTTGCGGATGGGTCCAAACGCAGCAAGGAGGATGAAAGGGAGAGAGTGCCACGGAAGTGGTCCGGCTGGTCCGACGAGATGAAAACAATCCTGGAGATAACGGGATTCAAGGGAGGGAGTCGGTCACGTAATTAGAGGGCCTGAGGACGAGAGGTATGGCCGAAGAGAGTTGTAGGAGGAGGGAGAAGGACAGGGCGAGGTTACGTCCGTTAAGGAATGGATGGTTGAGGAATTTCAAGAAGCCAGATGAGTAGAAGGGGGATCACAGCATTGATATATAACCAGGGTCTACGGAGTAATTGAAACAAAAATAAGGACCAGGAAGAAAAAAAAAAAAAAAAAGAGTAAGGCTCGAACTTACAGGAAACAACAAGTACAAAAAGACAGGGGAAAAAATAAATGCCAAAAGGGGAAAAATAGAATATTCGGAGCTCGAAGAATAATATGTGAATCGTCATAAATATTACATGGAACAGCTAAAATGCCCCCAGTCAGATTCAATACAGGTAATAAACCACCAAAAAAAAAAAAATTAAAAAAAAAGGCCAAATAAATAATCGATTCTTGGAAGCTCTGCGGCTCTCCCGTCCCGGTAGTAAGGTACAGCGACGCGAAGCTGTGGGTGCCAGCGATCCATCAACTTTGGCTTGCCCCTTTCTTTCTTTGCCGTTCTTAGGGGGTTCTATCCCCCAACGCTCAGTGCTACGGGGTCCCATTCCTGCCACACCTCCCCCTTCGAGCAACCCTCGCTTGATCCTTTGTTTAATCGTGTCATCGCGCTATCTCACTCCACCATCGCAGTGGTCAGATCTCATCATCTCAGGCTGAACGTTGGATTCGTTGGGCCACCCCTGCCCGTCGTATTTCCGTCGGGGCTGTGGCTACGTATTTTCCAGAGCGCTCGTCCAGAAGCTGAAAGAGTTAGGCTGTCCAAACCATTTCTCGAGTGAGAGAACGGGAGGACTTCGGAGGACTTTGATTGCTTCCCAAAAATAAAACTGCGGATGAATAATACGGGAACAGGGGGCCAATAGCCATGACGGCGGCCGGCGCCAGCCACCATCTTTCTCAGTCAAACATGAAACTGATCTGGAAAAAGAAGGAAATAAAGAGAGCAAATTAGAGTGGAGAGACAGGTAAATCAGAGCCAGGAACCGATTCTTCGGGGCAGGCGGACAGGTTTGATGCAGCAGAGAGGGCCGCGGATGGATCCGAATCCAGTCTCCATCACCCACTGGACCCGCCAGGGCTTGTCTGGATCAGTGGATGTAATTTATTTCTCGCGTGGTGACGAGTGGTGACTTCAGACGACCCAGACTCAGGGGCACTAGTAAACTAGCAGTCTAAGACAGGCAGTAGCAGATAGAGATCTTTCAGCGCAAAAAGAGCCCTATATCGTGCCTTTCTTTCATCGCCTTCCAACCAGATGTGCAAACGTCTATCATTGTGTCCCGAATTTTCAGGACTGGGCTCTCATTGGTGGTGGCTGTTGCAAATGAGCGCCAACTGCCGTAAATATTGCCAATGGTTGGATATCGAGGGCCGAGGTTCTCAGTCACAAAGGCTCTGCGCTTGTAGCCCACGGGTTGAACAGGCAATACCCCGGCTCCGCTGAAGGCAGCGAATCGTATCATTTTTGAGCAGTCATCGTTGAATCCAGGCGACCTCGCCCGGCCCTGCAGCTTCCATACATGGCTTCCAGAATATGCCGCTTAGATGATCTGACATTACGGCCTTTAGGATGTGCAAACGCAACGCTGTACATAGATTTGACATCATCCGACAGGCAATGCCAGTGTAGAAGAGCGGCAACGATGGAACCAACCCAGGCGCTTGTGTGGCCTTCCATGCAATCATGAACCTACATCGGTCCATCGGTCCATCCCATTCCCCATGCTGCACCCGCGGGAGTTGGAGGGTAGCGCCGCCCTAGTCCATCGCCAGCCAGATCGTTTTCTTTCAAGTCGATTCTTTCACGGCCGGGAAGTCGCGAACCCTGTTGGATTTCCTAAAAATTGATTCATGTCAGACGGGTTTCTGTCAGTTTGCTCCGGACGGGTCTGTTGCTCGCTGTGGGCTGGTGCGTGTCCATCAGCAGAAAGTACTGATACAGGCCGAAAAGCATCCATCACAGATGCCCAGGATGAGGTTTCCTTTGTTTTTCCTGGCTGTTTGCACATCACTTTTGGCTTTGTTTCCGGCACTCGTTGCTTTTTCGCGCGACGGTCACGGGAAACCCGTCTGGCCAAAAGGGGCCTGGATAGTCGCCGTTAGTCATCGTCACATCGTCAACAACGAACTAACTTGACTAACTACGTAGTGCGTGATTTGGGACAGAGGATATCCAGCAGCACCCACTGTTTCCCGCCTTCCCCCCGTCCTAATGTTACAAGTTCCGTAATCCGTACGCCTGTATCGACGCTGTACCACCATCGAATCTTCTTCGTCGATTCCATCATTCTAGCGTCTTTCCCAACCAGCTCTCAAGTTCTCAACCCCCACAACGGGCGCCCAGCCCGCTGGCCGGCATCCAGGGTTCCAGGGCAGCCTGGCAGCCTGGCAGGCTGCATTTCCGTTCGTCCCGCAAATCCACTGCGTTCTGGGATCCCCTTTCCCTTCTGTAACCCACTGTGGGTTCGCCTGCGGTGCGCCGGTGTCCTCCCCGAATCGGCCATCAAGCTCCAATCCAGCGGCAAGGCGAGGTAAAACTCCTTCTATTGAGGAAAATTGGCTTACTGTAAATGACTAGGCGACCGGGAAAAGATCCCTTCACCAGGACCTGAGTTCACCAGCTTCACTTCGCAGCGAGTGGATCACAGCCGGCGGAGAACGGCGTCTAAAGCAACGACGAAGGATCAACTTCCTGGCTCGATTGGATTTGATCCTAGCAAGAGCCACGCGGGTTGCGGGCCCGCGGTCCATCTTCGGCTCCTCCAAGCTCCAGGTTACGGCTGTCTGTTTGGCGAGAAGCATGTGTCTGGACTTTAGACTTTTTTTGGCTTTAATCCTCGTGTCTTTCAACTTTCGAGCACTCTTCTGGTGGCAAGAGTATGGAGTTCACTCCGCGTAAGCCTGTTTCAGGTGCTGATGTTGAATCCAGTGTCACTGACTCACTTGCCAGGGTATCCCCCGGAGTTTTAATTCCGCAGAACATGGTGAATGCACGGTTGATCCTCGGTGCTTGACGAAAATCTATCGGTACTTTATCACGATTGTGAGCGACTACGACTGAGCCAAAACCACAATACGATGGCTGGCGCCCCAAGCGGGGCTCATGCGAGATTACCGTTAAATCGCGGCCCGATACTAAGTTGATGACGAGGCCGTCAGCCTACCCTCCATAAGCACATACAGAGTACATCGTGAGAAAGCTCTCCAAAGTGAGAAGTAGTCGCAATTTTAAGGAGCCCTCACTGGACCACAATCACTGACATGGAACCTATTCCTCCAGGAATTCTGGATACCGACGAACCGTCTGGTATCGCAGCAGAGCAGCCTAAAGTATGCAGCCGTTCCTGCATTGGCGCATGTATTAAGTGGGTCAAGTGCAGGGGAAAAAGTGCCTATTTAGGGTGCTTGAGAAGTCGATCATCGACCCTCCTGCAGCCCAGCGGGTAACTCGTTATCCACTATCCAACTAAGTCAGCTTCCAGAACGGTTCTGGAATCTGGAGGCCCAGGCGATGCAGTTGGACTGTCACCGTCCTAGGTCCTGGCTCTCTCCCATGGTTCACAACGCGGACCGTTGGACTGCTTTGTGATCCCACTGTTCAGCTTCTTTCTTACAGCCTAAATATACGACCGCGTAAGTAGACGCCGGAGGTGCACACTTGACATTCTTGGAAAGGATCCGGTTTCTCCACAGGTGATGAGCTCAAAAGCACCAATCATTTTCCCGCCATACCCTCATCGATGTGCTCTGTAAATGATTTGAACCACACCAGGACTGTTTTGGAGATAGCGTCATTCCTGCGAGGGAAAGGTTAATTCAACTATTACTCCAGAGGCAGCGGAGCCCCAGCGGAGAACAATCCGGTTACCAATACAGCTAGAATCAAACTAGAAACAAAAGAACGACCGCCGGCCTCCAGGAAGTCCAGCCGTTGAGGCCAATTTCTGGTGTTTTCATCAAGGTTGGCAGGGAGACAATTCCGCGTTCCACCAACACCATTCCTGGACTAGCACGCTGCAGGGTGATCGCCTCCTTGTGTGCAAATGTCGATTGACCAGGAGATCTTCATCTCCTCAATGGGTCTCCTGTCCTTTCCGGGAAAGGAAGAACGATCGCCCACGGGGTATCTCTTTTCCTTGATGAGAGTAATATGGGAGAATCTTAGCCATGAGCCAACACTTCCAATTCCCAACTGACGAAAAATAACCTCGTAGTGGCAAATAGACAATTAATATAATTTCCAAGAGGAAAGAAGTGGCTTTGAAGTTCCAGGACAGAGACAAGTCAAACCCTCCTGGCACACTCAGTCATATCTAATAATTGCAGTTTATGCATCCGACACAACTAACCTCCTGATTCAGTACCTTTCTCCCCCCTTAATTCATGACTCGCTTGGCGACAGGTGGTTCGGCTGCATACATAAACTTCAAATCAAACTGTGTTTGAGATTCGAGACCAGACAAACTCAACTTGGGAAGAATCAGGGATCTCTGCCCTGGGCCTCGCATCATCGCATGGCAACAGGGATTCTGTCGCTTCTGGGGAAAATCATGTACGAACCCATCCAAGAGAGGCCCGAGCCACACATTGGAACCAGGCCCCAGGAACGGGCCCTGCTCGTACGACGGATGATGTGCTTAGGCGCATGCCTGATTTACGTGCATGCAGGCTGCAGATTCTACGCAGGCCCGATCGACCGATCCGCCAGGGGACCAAACGGAGGCTGAAGGGTCTGATCGCCTTGTCGCAGTTGAGTCGTTGACGGAGCAATGCAAAGCTGCGAACGCGCCTTGCAGAATTATTGGGAGGAGAATGAGATATGCGACCGAAGCAGGGGGGAGAGGTAGCTGAACTTTGATAGCTCCATCTCATTGAGGAAATGTAAGTTCGTCCTGTGTGGAGGCGGGATTCGTCACATTTGCTGACTGAATATATCACAATTACCAATACCTATGCTCCATCTAGGAAGATGTCTCGAGTAGACATGCGAAGGAAACACCTAACTTATCACAATAATGATTGCATAAAAATAGCCAGCCTCCAGCCTTAGATGCATCCACTCCAGGAAGCACTCTCACGATCAAATCTCCGCTTCCGCGCCCGGTGGGTTCGATGTAACCGGGTCCATGGGTAATTGCCGAGCCATCAAGAACTTGAAGAACTTGAAGAACTCGGGCGCTTGTGAACCCCGTTCACCGTCTACAGCTGTCACAGCCGCGTGGATATAACATATTTCAGTCGCCAGACTCGCTTTGTTTCGTCGATTACGGGCGAGCTGGACGCCTCCGAATGAGTTCAAATTTCTATGAGTCTGGGTTTAAATCCAGTCCGCGCTGTCAGCTGCCACGTCTCACTTTTTTCTTTTTCCCATCACGTCCCATGTGATTCTGCGAAGGAAAAGGAAATGTTCGTCACGGGCGCTGTATTTCTGTCTCTCCGTTTATTTTCCGACCTTGGGTAATCTGTCGCTCAACCGGGCAATCGGGGAAAGCGCGGGTCCTGCAGAATTGCTCACTGCCAGACACTCCCACGCTCCCACGCTCGCATCCGATATTCTGGGAGTCGTCGGGTTTTTGGGTAATCCGGTATAGCCGCTCAATAGGCGATCTAAGATACTGAGTTGATTGATATGTATCTGTGATGGAGAGATACTCCCAGACTCCGCTACTAACATGTATTCCTCCCGATTCCCGAACGACTTATCGAAATACTGTTCGACCATAAAAACCACTAGCGGTATTAGGCCGTCTTTCTATATTGCATTATGTGCCAACATGACTGACCAGCACGACCTACAAGCGGAGGCCTTCATAATCAAGACATAATGTACTATTCAATACCCCGGCTCTGGAAGGTACTTCGCGACCCATCTCAGAATAGTATTCGTGCTGAGTCTACTCACCGGCGCGTGAACCAGAGAACAATTTGGTAGCTCCTGTATCACCGGGATATTTCTGGAAGCCTCGTAAACCACGTCGCATTAGTGGGGGCCAGCTCATTAGACATGGTCTTACAATACAAGCTTCTGGCCAAGATTGTTCACTATTGACGTTCGCTGTTCGCACCAGAAACTACCATGACCCTGGCATTCGGTAAGCGCGTATACGGAGTAAATGTCTGTCTGACTCCGACTTTCCCGGTGCGGAAAACGCAAGAAAAAGCAAGGGCGACAGCTGAAACTATGACTGAGATATTTGCAATGTCTCGATATCATGTCAGAAGGCAAGATTGATTCGTGATCAATCAAAGGATCTGGGCGCCCTGAAACTTGTGCACGTTGAACGCTGCCCACGTCGTATACTCTGTGTTGGCTGTCAGGCAACCTCGCCACGCGCTGGTATCAGCTTCCCGTAACCCCCGATGTTCTGGGTGCCTGAATCAGCCAGAATGAAGTGAAATGGAAATACACTAATACAGCGGTTATGCCTTAGCACGTCCCATGAATCAGGTAACTCATGATAATCGTGCATACGGCCCCTGATCCTCCAAATCCTGCGGCAGTTCTGTTGGGATTTCTTTTTCCTTTTTTTCCTCAGCCCTTCCCAGCTCCGCCCTGACGCAGATGCGAAAATTACGCGGTCGATACATCACTGGCTTACTCCGTAACTCCTGCCAAAAACCTCACTTAACTAATGTACTTTTGTCTGATGAGTACCTTGGTCGCAGCTTCACTCGCTTCGGCCCGCGTCCACTGGGTTGATTTGGACGGAAATCCTCCGCGGAGCCGGAACTTCCTCCAGTCCTCCTGAGGTTCGGAACTTCATATTGGGTTCATAACTTCATTCCCACATATACAGAGCATACTCTTGCATGTCTAAGTCGTTTCAGCCATTCAATTTCTCTCTTTATTCTCGTGTCTCAGCCCCAAATTCAAGTTACACCTTGCAAGGGAGGTGGCCAGGTTTCGTCTCGGCAATCTCCAAACAGACAGCGAGAGCCCGCCTCGGTGGCGCTGTGGCAAAATCCTGGTTTCCCATTCATTTGGTATCCGTGACAGGAGGCCGGAGGGTACTTCATTCCTCTCCCGGGTGGACTTCCGCGTACCTTACAGGCGGGAGGTATGCATATCCGCCGATCATCTCCTGGACAGTGGCGGGGAGTGGGTACTGGAAAATCGGCCGCGGGTCTTGACTCTTGACTCTGTGACGGCTGATCCAATCTGTTTGTCAGGTGGTGTCCAGTTCTCCAGTTGCCAGTCCCACTGCGCAAGCTGCAGACTCCAGCTCGGAGCCCAGTCCAGATTCCAGCAGAACGGGTAGGATTTACTTGGCTTGGGAAGACACACGGCTGGCCGTTCGCTTCCTTCCGGCTAGGGACTGGGAATGGCCTCCGTGGGATTTTGATACTCCATACGTATTACTTGCCGCGTCCAGAGTAGTATACTACGACCCGGGCGAACGGACAGAGTGCTGCGCCATTTTCACTTTGTTTGCTTAATCGCCTAATCGCCACGGGGCGGTCGGGTCGTTGAAAGACAGGTCATTTAGCAAAAGTACGTGGATGAGGAGCCCAAATGTTTGCTTCATTTTTAGTATCTCTTTCTTTGTTGCCAGTATTGGTGGCGGTTGTCGGGCTCCTGTTCCGTTTAAAGGATGAGGGTGGAGAATGGATAGGTGCCAACTCGATAGGTTCATGAGATTCTTTGTTTGGATAGATGGATGTGTTTGCGGTTGATTTTGCTCTTGAGTTTCTGGTTGCGGGTGTTTGTTATATATTATTATATTCATGGTTGAAGATGCCAAGTGCGCGGAGGCCAGTGGGGTTCGCCTGCAATATATTGATGGCAATAATAGAGGTATCCATCGTGCCTTTTTTTTTTTTATCGATGCTGACAGCGTCCAGTTGACGGGGATCCTTTATCGGAAAAGTTGATTGATATTGACTCGTTAAACTTATCTTAGCTATGCCCTACACTGCTACCCAGCTCAACTACCAAGACCTCGCGTCTGGATGCAGCTATACGCCATCTCGAACTGCAAGGGTCAGGAACGTGCGTTAACTTTTAAAGCACCAACAGTGGTTGCACTCACTTGCTCATCAGTCTGGCAGATCAACACCCGCTTCGCATCGGGCTTCCCACGAGCGGTGATATCCACCACCGTCTCATTCTCCCCCGGACCTCGTTCGTTCGCCGCAGGGTCAATCGCGAACCCCAGACTGCGGCATTTCTCAACAATGGTCTTCCTCAACAACGCACTTTGCTCCCCAATTCCTCCGGCGAAGACAATCCCGTCGACCTGACCGTCGAGCTTGACGTAGTAGTTCCCAACGAACCCCACGATGCGATCAACAAGAATGTCAAATGCAAGCTTATGCTCCTCGCTCGGCGGGTTCTCCACGCCTATTTGCGAAAAGTCCGTCGTGCCCGTGAGAGCCTTCCATCCGGATTTCTTGTTCAGAATCTCCTCTGCCTGTTATGTAGGTAAAAAAGAATTTGTCGCCGCATTAGCGCCACTGCAATCCAGTATGCCCCGCATCTATATCCACTACAGCTCCGAGTAAGGTGCTTACTTACAGTGCTGATGTGCATCTCCTTGGTACTCGCAGGGCTGAGCTTCCCCGCCTCACTGGTATAGTGGAACACGAGCCTGAAGAATCGCAAAAACCGGGAATTAGCCTTCTAACCTTCTGACCCTAAGCAAGGGGGCGCACGGACAGACAAAAAGCAAACCGATCCTGGGCCGGGGCCCAGATCAGCTCATCACTGTATCGGGGATAGGAGGGAAACTCACGATGGGTCAATATCGCCGCTGCGAGTGGCGCCTGGTAATCCGGCTAGGGGTGTCAATCCCATCCTGGATTCGGGAAAAAGTCAGTCTTCTTTTCCCTCATTGAGACTGGCCGGCTTCCCTCCCCGGGGACTCGGGGACGCACGAAGCAAGGGATAGATGGGGATGCAGTGGGGAGGACCAGGACCAGGACCGAGGACTCGAGGAGAGGGGCGAGAGTTTGGTGGTATGCGACTATGCATGATATGTACGGAGGGGTATGTGCGTACGAAGTATCAACCGATCGGCCATCCTTGATCGCGCATATCGAAGCGCCACTCCCTGCATGCAGGGCGATCAGATTGCTCTTTTCGACTGGTTTGTTCAGGAACCCAGCGACGGAGCGCAGGATGAACGAGTAGCTTATCCCGTGGAACCCGTACTTCCGCAGCTTATTCGATTTGGCGACTTTCTGGTCAATCGGGTATGTCTTCACGTAGGGGGGCAGGGTGCTGTGGAAGGAGGAGTCGAAGAACGTGATGCTTTGGACGTCGGGGAGCTCTTTTCTGCAAAGCCGGACGATCTCGAGAGCGGAGAAGTTGTGCCTGCGCTGCGTTAGATTTGTTCTCTTGCGAAGCTCTACTTATAGCTAAGTAGGGAAATGGGAGACATACAGAGGTGCTAGATCCTCTAGCTTCTCAAGCTGGTGATACGTCTCTTCAGTAATTACAGTCGCAGACTCAAAGTCCCCGCCGTGCACAACACGATGGCAGATATACGCAAGGTCATCGCTGCTCGCGACATCTGAGAGATCGGGGTCTGTAAAGCAGCGCTTCAAGAGCAGCTTGAATGCATCCTGTGGAGTGCTGACCTCCTCCTTCAGTTCCTCTTTGCGCTGCTTCTCGCCGAGCGTATACTTCAGTGTTGCTGGGGGCGCGGTGATGCCTGAGACCTGCGCATTCGCAATAGCTTTGGGGGTCTTCTCATACGTGTAGAAGGTGATTTTGACGGACGAGGAGCCCGCGTTGACCGAGAGGATTGATTTCCCCGGCATTGTGAATCGCTGGTATTAAACTAGGTAGTAAATCGGCAGGTAGGTCTCAATTGAGCATTGTATGTTGTATGGGTGAGGGGTTGCGAAGGTCGTTGCAAAGTGGGCTGATTACATTATATTTGAACGACCTCATACCTTTTTTGTTCCCTTCCCAACATCCTGTTTCTGACGTTTGTGCTTCATTACTGCCTGGTGCTGGTGGTTGGCAGAGCTGTTGCAGTGAGTTCACTGTGACGTAGTGGCGGCCTAGCCGAGCTTACCGGATGCTCCATACAAGTATACTTCCCATCCACCACATTCTTGCTTGGAGATAAAGGCACTTAACAAGGAGATTTTGAAGAACTTTTTTCATTCGATTTGCACTTTTAATTGACTTTTACCGACCCTTACTTACTCACCAATCACCATGCCTGGCGAGGTCATCGATCGACCGAACCCGGCGCCTAAGGCGTCGCATGTCCCTGATCTCGTTGGCGAGCTGCTTGTTCCAGCCCAGAAGACAAATCTGGATCAGAGTGATTGTGATGCATTGTACAAGTATCGCCGGGCGGCGGCGTACATTGCTGCTGGTAAGGAGACGAATGGGTCGGTCTGTTGACTGTGACTGGAGGACCGCCGCTAATATAATGCATACAGCAATGATCTTTCTTCAGGATAACGTGTTGTTGAAGCGACAACTGAAATCGGAAGATATCAAGCCTCGTCTTTTGGGTTAGTAAACATTGATCGTTGTGTAATTTCACTAATTACGTCTCATACTAACGCTCACAGGACACTGGGGAACATGTCCGGGGTTAATTCTCGTCTACTCTCACCTTAACTTCATCATCAAGAAACAGAACCTCGACATGCTGTATGTTGTTGGCCCCGGGCATGGAGCGCCGGCGTTGTTGGCTTCGTTGTGGCTGGAAGGGTCCCTTGGGAAGTTCTATCCCGAGTATACCAAGGATAAGGAAGGTCTTCATAACCTCATTTCGACCTTCAGTACCAGTGCCGGGTTGCCAAGGTTAGTTTATATATGCGTCGACCAGTTCTGAATCCAGGCTAATGCATTTGGAAGTCACATCAATGCTGAGACCCCTGGTGCGATTCACGAAGGAGGTGAGCTTGGGTATGCGCTGTCTGTCTCTTTTGGGGCGGTTATGGATAACCCCAACTTAATCGTCACTTGTGTGGTGGGAGATGGAGAAGCAGAGACTGGTCCCACAGCCACGTAAGTTTTGCATGGATTGTGAGGAAGTAGGCGCCTTTTACTAATCGAGGCCAGATCATGGCATGCAATCAAGTACATTGACCCCGCAGAATCAGGAGCGGTGCTTCCAATCCTGCACGTCAATGGCTTCAAGATCAGCGAGCGCACGATTTTTGGTTGTATGGACAACAGAGAGATTGTTTGCCTGTTTACAGGCTACGGTTACCAAGTGCGCATTGTTGAGGACCTCAACGACATCGACAATGACCTCCACAGCTCTATGCTCTGGGCTGTTGAAGAAATTCGCAAGATCCAGAAGGCTGCACGGTCCGGGAAGCCAATCATGAAGCCTAGATGGCCCATGATCGTCTTGCGGACGCCAAAGGTATGCTATCTGAGGGAATCACGATGATAGCTCGGCTGATTTGTTTTAGGGTTGGTCTGGGCCAAAAGAACTGCACGGCCAGTTCATCGAGGGGTCGTTCCATTCTCACCAGGTTCCTCTTCCTAATGCCAAGAAGGACGATGAGGAACTCCAGGCTCTGCAAAAGTGGTTGTCTTCGTACAAGCCAGAGACTCTTTTCACCGACGATGGCGACGTCATTGATGAAATAAAATCCACCATCCCCCCCGACGACAAAAAACTTGGCATGCGACCTGAGGCTTACAAGAGCTATGTAGCCCCGGGCCTTCCAGACTGGAGACAGTTTTGCGTGACCAAAGGAGAACAATTCAGCGCGATGAAGGCCATTGGAAAGTTCATTGACCAGGTTTTTGTCCAGAACCCCCACCTTGTTCGACTGTTCTCGCCGGATGAGTTGGAGAGTAATAAGTTGAGCGACGCTTTGCAGCATACCTCGAGGAACTTCCAATGGGATGAATACTCCAATGCAAAAGGCGGACGGGTGATCGAGGTTCTGAGCGAGCACCTGTGCCAGGGCTTCATGCAAGGATATACGTTAACCGGCCGAGTGAGCATTTTCCCATCGTATGAGAGTTTCTTGGGCATCGTGCACACCATGATGGTCCAATATGCCAAATTCGCAAAAATGGTAGGTTTTCTTCAAGCGTATTTTAATGGCCCAAAAGCTAACAGAGTCGACAGGCCCGGGAGACAAAATGGCACCACGACGTAAGTAGCATCAACTATATTGAGACCAGCACCTGGGCCCGGCAGGAGCACAATGGGTTTTCCCACCAAAACCCATCTTTCATCGGCGCTGTCCTCAACCTGAAGCCATACGCAGCTCGCGTTTATTTGCCGCCAGATGCCAACACATTCCTCACCACTGTGCACCACTGCTTGAAATCAAAGAATTACATCAACCTCATGGTGGGCTCGAAGCAGCCGACTCCGGTATATTTGAGTCCGGAAGAGGCAGAAAGTCACTGCAGAGCCGGTGCTTCGATCTTCAAGTTCTGCAGCACCGAAGACGGAATCCGTCCCGACGTGGTGCTTGTCGGGATCGGTGTCGAGCTGATGTTCGAGGTCATCTATGCGGCGGCAATTCTGCGACAACGTTGTCCTGAGCTCCGCGTTCGCGTTATCAACGTGACGGACCTGTTTATCCTCGAGAACGAAGGGCTCCACCCTCACGCTCTGAAGGACGAGGCATTCGACAACATGTTCACAGAAGACCGACCCATCCACTTCAACTTCCATGGGTATGCGGCCGAGCTCAAGAGTCTGCTCTTCGGTCGTCCTCGTATCCACCGGGCTACTATCAACGGGTACAATGAAGAGGGTAGCACCACTACTCCATTCGACATGATGCTTGTGAATAATGTGTCCCGCTACCACGTAGCCAAAGCAGCAGTCACCGGGGGAGCGAAGTGGAACGAGCGGGTGAAGGTGCGACAGCAAGAGCTCTGTTCTGAATTCGATCACGAAATCGCTGAAACGCGCAAATATATCGTTGCGAACCGCAAAGGTGAGTTGAAACCGGCTCTTTTTACGGACCCATGCTGACACCTTTATAGATCGCGACGATACGTACGATATGCCGTCGTTCGACTAGATTAGGGATAACCCACCTGTCTTGTTTCGTTTCTCAAGATGTACATATCAGCGAATATCATAGAAATGACAACCGTTTAATGACACCGACACATAGGGGCTGGCGGTAGTAGTACTGCTCAAGTTTCTTGTACCGAGACCGTCAAGGATCAACACTCAACGGCTTTGAATGATGAGCTGCAGGAAACTGGAACATTCAGGGGCCTGTCGACTTCGAGAGGCTGAAACGTGCTGATTTGACGGCCCTGTCAGGCCAGCCTTATCTTCCTTTGTGTCCCTGGCTTCTCTTTCCACCTTAAATTGCGATTATCGTCTGGCCGAGTCCTGCGACTTGTCCATCCATGATGCTTCTTCAGCGGCCAAGCCTGGGTGCTTTCCCTAGCTGCTTTGCCGACGCCCGACCGCCGCTGCCTCAGCCGTGTCTGAGATTCGTTTCGTTTCGTAGAATGTGATACCTCATGCCGAATTTTTGAGTTTCTGCCGTTGATCGCCATCAACATCGGTAGTGAAGAGTGATGATATTAATTCAGAGTCTCTCCAACTCTCCGCCCGCTCTTGGAAGGGGGATTTCGTGGTGGACTTTGACGTAGTGAAACTCGTTGAGATTTTGGGTCCTTTGTGAACAATGCGCTTCGTTTGTTTGGTCGCACTCATTGTCCAACCGATAATCCTCCACGTGCCAGTGGGAATAACGTGATGGGGTGACGGGGTTTCACGCTCAAACTTCAAACTTCAAACGGTTCTGGGGTAACTTTGGATCTGGCTCGACCAACTTTCAATCCTCCATCAGCAACTAAACCCTTTTCAAACGGCGTTTGTGAAAACCTGGCAACACTGCAGGCTCAGCCTCTTTTACGGGTGGTGCGCACTTACTACTTAGGCATTATTTACTATTGTTAATATTGTGGCTGCTGGATCATGGATGACGGCCCCCGGCTTTTGATCTGGCTCGGGCCAACTCTGACCAGCAGCTAAACTCTTTTCAAACGACCTTGCGACAATCCGACAACTCTCTGCGCCTCGGTGGGCTCTTCCAAGACAGGAGCCCACCCAGGCATTGAACTGCCGAATGACACGCGCTCCGGCCGAGGGCCAGCCAGCAGTCAAGCAATCACAGAGCCCTCTTTGCGGGACTGGCCCGAAGCCTAGGCAGAAGTGCTGGAGAACGGCGGGCATGCAAATCTATCCGTCTCCGACTCGACACTCGTAGTGGAGGCGCAAGATTTTTGCAGGCGCGGAAACCGGCACTAGCAGTACGGTAGCTCACGATCGGATTTCGCGTCATTGAACGTTTCAAGGCTGTCATGGCCAAGCCCATCGCTTGAATCTGATATCTCAGTGCCTCTGAGTTGTTTATTCCCAACCTTGTCTCTCGTTAAATAGTCGCTACCGGCTTCTCAGCCCCCAATCCAGTCATTCTTCTGCTATATCTAGAGCTTCGGCCCCCAATTCTCTCTCGGTTTGAAACTCGACCAATATAGAGCCCGTGCACCATAGTCGATCAGGTCCTCCCTTAACTTTAAGCCCCCCATTTCCTCCCCTCCTGGCTCGAAACTCGAAAGTGTAAACGTCTTTCCTTTCCAACCACGAGGACGGCCTTGAAGATGGACGGCAAAACTCCCAATGGCATACCTCTTGTGAACGGCACTATTCCCTTTGAAGTCCGACAGCAGATGCGAACCGGCTGCTATGACTATATCGAAGGACTTGGCACTCCGTACGGCTATCCGCCCTCGCTCGCAGCAGGCATAGTCTTTCTCGTCCTCTTCGGCCTCACCATGGTCGCCCAGACAATACAAATGGCCTGGAAAAGGACCTGGTGGTGCTCCGTCTTCGCCGTTGGAAGTCTCAGTAAGCAACCCACTCCAAATGTATTACTATACAACACAGAGCATCTGTTGATACGAGCCTCGCCACAGTCGAAGTCATAGGCTGGGCTGGTCGAACCTGGTCTGCGCAATGTCCATATAACACCAACGCCTTTCTAATGCAAATTACCACCTTGATCATCGGTAAGATTGACCAACGGTCTCCTCTGCTCCCATGTCCCAAGTAAACTAACCAACACCCCCGCCAGCTCCCACCTTCTACACAGCAGGCGTTTACGTCCTCCTTGGCCGCTTCATCCAAATCCTAGGCCGCGACTCCTCGGTCTTAAGCCCGAAAGTCTACCTCTTCGTCTTCGTCACCTGCGACGTGATCTCCCTAGTCATCCAAGCCGTCGGCGGCGGCATGGCCTCCGTCGCAGCAGCCCAGGAAAACGGCAACACCACCCCAGGCACGAACATCATGGTGGCAGGAATTATCTTCCAAATGGCCTCGATCACCGTCTTCGTCCTCTGCGGCGCTGACTTCGTCCGTCGGACCATCCGCAAAAACCTCCTCCAGTCCCTAAAGGGTACCGTCGTGCCCCTCCTCGGTGCCATGATCTTCTCTGTCATCTGTATCTACGTCCGGAGCATCTATCGTACCATCGAACTCCTCCAGGGCTGGTCCGGGTACCTCATCACAACAGAACGATACTTCATTGCCCTCGACGGCGCAATGATGGTGCTTGCTGTTGCGATCTTCAACTTCGTTCACCCTGGCTGGTTCCTCCCCGGTGCGAGGAGCGCCGTTCGTGCGAAGGTCGATGGTGATGTGGGGAGCTTCACGGAGCTTCGTTCCCCGCGCCGAACTCCCCAATATTGATTTTGTGGAATTAGATTTGTCTTGTCGTATACGCTTCGTATTTCGGTTGTCTTTGCGTTTGGCGCTTTAATTAGGGATGCGGTTTTTGTTTGCTTGCTTTGCTTGCGTGCGTCATACATATACCATTGGCCTCTTTTGGTTATAAAGATTAGATTTTGGAAGTAGATAGGTTGGTTTCTGCTATGGCCTACCTCTACAGTACATTACTTGTAGACAGCCATGCTCGTTAGTATGGAAAAGTTCAGCACAAAATTATTACTATCACTTATGTTCGTATACTCGTTAAACTGAGAATATTACAATCCCGAAATAACAACGGGATAAAACGAGATAATAAACTTGCGCACAAACTCCAGGCTGAATCCACTAATTAGGACAATTTTCCTCCGCTCGAATTCGCCAGGCTAACGCTTAAAACCTAACCACAGAGTTGAAAGTGAGAAGAGAGAGAGAAAACGGAGTCGGCATTGCAATTAGAGCCCATCAACAGCTTCAATCCAGCGATATACCAATCCCACGATCAAAGTACCCAACGTCCAAACAAAGCCCCACGCCGAGGCACCCTCAAAGCTAGCACCACGAATAGTACCCGCAATTTGGATGAACGTGTTGATCATCGTAACCGCAGCGAGAACCACAGTTCGGGATACAAGAACTCTAGTTCTTCTTGAAAGAGTGCCCCAGGTCTTTCGATATATAGCGCAGACAAGGTACTCTCCCTGTTTGGAGGTGGATGACTCCGACTTCTCTACCTTGTCGTCCCGAGATGCGGGCGTGCCAGTGGAGCTGACAAAAAGGAAATCCCTAGCTGCCCAGCCAGCCGGAAGAAGCGAAGCGAATAGCAAGGGCAAGCCCGCGGGGCCAGCATGGACTTTCGAGATGTTAGGGAGCTTTTCAAAATGCACGACGAGCTTGGCTGGGAGCCATGTTTCGTAACTGAGATACAAATGAACCGTGTAGATGGCTGTCGCAAGGACAGTGGTGTATATGGTTATTCCCCAATCTTGCAGGATGCTCCGGTTAGAGACGGCGGCAGGGTGTGCGCGAGACAGGTTATGGACGAGACTGGGTTTGCGTAGGAAGACAAATGGTACGGCAGTAGAAAACAGGACGATTGCGAAAGACGCGAGGATCGTTGTTGGTCGCAGACCGTAGAACGATGCGAGGAGCATATAAGTCGGCAGGTTGGTCAAAAAGGAGAAGTTTAGGACATCACGGCCTATAATCAAATTATTAGACCAGGATCTACCAGTAGGAAATCGATGGCTTGATATATGTAACTTACCATCAAATCCCAATACCCAAGCGAGCCCGACCTCGACGGCCTTCCATGCCACCAAACCCCATACTTCCCACCATTCCTCGAGGTGCCTGCTGACAAAACGTAATTCGCCGAGGGTGATGCGCGATGTTAGAGTAAAAATAGTCGAGCTGAGAGCTAAGCTACTGACGACCACAAGTAAAAGGCGCGCGGGTGATGGAATTTTCTCGACCAATGTCTTTGGTGGGGGGTCTTTGGCGTCATCGGCGGAGGACTTTTGCGGGCTCGTGGTCCCAACAGCATCCTTCTTGCGGGGAGCCATCGTTGCGCGATACTACGTGGGAAGAGGCAGCTTCGAATGACAGAGTATCGAAAATCAGAGTTTGTGAAAAGAAGAAATTAGAAGGAAAGACCTTATTGTATGAGAAGGGAGGGATGTAGCTGGGCGGTGAGCATGTGATGATGTCACCTAACACTAAACGTCATTGAGATAATCAAGATCGAGGAAGTCAAGATTGAGATTGCGCTTCCATGGTACAAGGCTTGAGCCAATGCGGAGTATTCTTTCTGGATGACGACCTTGTTCGCTTCTGAATCCAAGCTTTCCAACCCATCCCGATGTAAACAATCTCGGCTTAAGCCTTTGTATAGATCACGAGCTCACCGCCTACCCCACACTTATTGGCGAGCAGACAAGACGAAGAGGGCCATTGAAATTGATAAGGAGGAAATAAGCAGTATATGGCTAATATATCATCATTTTACGAATAATTATGGTACAGGGCCGCCGGGGTATCTAGCACCAAGCTACGGCTTATTCAAACATTTCATAAACATCCCTCTTACATCTTCAAAACCATGAAGATGGCTCACTGCGAGTCATTCGTCCTCTCCCTCTTTCTCTTCTGGTTTGGTGAAGAATTCAATAGTCCCCTGCTCACGACCCTTGGCATCCCGCATCGCTACCTGGTATTTCCCTTGATTCCAGAGATCCTTGATGGTAAGTTCTCGGGTACGTCCCAAGCTCTCAATGTCGCTGATTCGGTCCAACGTGGCTTCCAGGAACTCATCAAATCCGGGCTCGGCGCAAACTTCACGGAATGCGCGCTGCATGGGTACCGAATCGGCTCGAACCATGGCGCGCCAGTTGATGGTGAAGATATTCTCGTGGTCGTAACTCTGGATAAAGTCGGCCCGAGTCATAATCTGTCGTGCTTCGTGGAGTGATATTTCCGGAAGTATATGGCCATTCTCCTCGTCGTATGTTTTTTCCATGTCCTTTTCCTTATCCACCAGCGCCTTGGCCATCACCATAGCCGCGGACTATTTTCCGTTAGAAAAGAAAAATCCCGCCAGCGAAGTGGTGCACACTTACAGCATACTTCTGCTGGTCCATGACGTCGTCATCCATCTCCTCACCAAGGATCCAGCATTTGTTAAGGAACCATGTCTTTTCTGCTTCGCATATAGTGTTGCACAGATGTATGGGGTCCGGAGCCTTTGCGACCCTGCTGAGGTAGGACAGGCGACCCCCGATTTTATCGTATATCTCCCCAATAACTTCGTCCGACAGGTGCTCGTTGCAATAATCTTTGCGATATTTCCTCAACGCAGCCACTGCTTTGCCCCTAGAGAGATCCACAACTGGGATGGTTTCCATTCTTGTTGCGTATCGCTTCAGCCTCTCATAGACCCAGTAGTCATCACTGTTGAAGACTATACGATTCGACTTGTTAGCATCATTCGACGTCGAAGTATCTAGTGGTAGTGGTTGAATTCCTACCGGTCGTAACAAGATTGCTCGCTGCCCACTGCTCGGCTCGTTGCTGAATCATCTCGAGAAGGTCTTGGCCGTCTGAATCGTCCCTGACCATATGCGCGCTATTGATGATCAATACAAGCGGGGCTTTCCCCAGGCGCCTCCTGTTCAATGCGACCTTCTCTAACTTGTTGAAGGCACGCTCTATGTCCAAAAGCGCGGTGGTATCCCTGGGTCCTTTAATGCTAAAAAGACTGCCAATATAACTGTAACGGATAGATCAGCATTTATCTTGGCCCAAAAATAAAGGGCGAACGGGGTCTGCGCACTCCTCGTGGAACTCAAAGTCAAGCGCTTTTCCAAGTCGAATCCGGAAGATTTCCTGATCACCGTGGGCATCGAAAATCGAACACCCATCTCCATTAATCTTGCGCATGGCCTCCAGAAGCATAGACGTCTTTCCGGTGCCCTTCTCGCCGACCAGAAGATAGTAATGTCCCGGAATTTCACCAGCGATGATTTTGTCAATCAGTTCCTGTTCGTTTCTCACCAACCAATGTTCGTCGTGGTGGTATTGACGGGTTTCACTCTCCACGCCAGCCACCTCTAGCGCGGGATCTCCGGGTTCGAAAGCATTCTCCATCTTCTGTAAAATGAGATACTTGTAGTATTTATGATACGAGAATCCAGCAATGCTATTGTTGATCAGTAAACAGCCAATATGCGGGTAATCTAAAGGGATATGTACCCTAGAACAGCAATTGACGCAAAAGTGGTGGCTGCCGACTCCATCATCTTCAGAATTGTTGATCTGAAGTTAGGATCCTGGTCATTATTGGCCTGGCCCTTTCCGCCTCCCTGGTCCTCTTGGTCCGCTTGGTCGGTAGGGTCAGGAGCCCCAGGAAGGGAGTTTTGAGAGAAACTTTGGCCGGAATAGGCCGGCGCCCTGCCTGGCGGCCTTCGCGGTACCCAAGGCCGCACTCGGGTTGGAGATACAAAGTATCGCTGAAGACTCCGACAAAACATTGTTGGAGGTGAATTGAATGGGGGGAAAGAACAATAGAAATAAAAAATATACCGAGGAAAAAATGAGAGTGAGAAACCAATACGAAGGAATGGCGGTGTGGATTAAAACCGTTGCGCTTGAAGCCTCAGTTCTAACAGCTGTGTATAAAAAGAGCCAAGCAATAGAAGCATTTAAGGGGTGCAAGCTGCAGAAATCAACGGTACCTGACCAGAGAGGATTCCCCTGCGAAAATACAGCCACGTAAAGAGTGTAGACAGTGGGAGGTGGGGAGAAAAGAAGGAAGGGACCAAGACAAAGAGTAAATGAGAGAAAGAAAAGGCAAAAGAGATGGATCCGATGATGATGGTTGGTGTCGCAAGTTGGAGCCAAATGCGTTTTGGTTGTGCTGCGCCTCAGATCGATGGAGTCTCGGTGCAGATCGGCCCTACTTGGCGACGAACGATGACAATCTTTTATTACCTGAGGCTGAGGACTGTGGCGAGAGAATCTACTTTATCTTTGTTGTAAGATTATTCTGCTCAGCTTTATTCCAGCTATACCTCAATAGCGAGAGAAAATGTGGAGGGGAAAAGTGATGAGTTGGCATCTCGGCATGGAAGCAGTACAACTGCCCCCTTTCCGGTCTACACCAGTCAAAATTGTAACTCTCGGAGACACCGGAAGATACCATATATATATATATATATCAAGCGAGATCTATATCTAAGAGATATGCCTGGAAACGATCTAGCATAAATATGTTTTCCTTTTTCAAACCTTCCTGGTGCCTGAAATAACACATTTCCGTCAATGTGCTCAAAAATTGACTGAGGGAACACGTAACAAATGAGCATGTATTCTTGCAATGGAATGGACTTCTTTTTACTTACTCCCCCCCTCTCTCTGTTTTCTCTTCTCCTAAGCATCTACGTCCTGCCCTGCCAAAGATCCTTCCGCGTCTACTCGTAAACTCCATATAACCGTGAACCTTTACCCGCTGGACGCTCAAGACTCTGGACGTTATGGCTATACATTGGAACGCTGAAGCCGAGGCTAGAGTAAATATCCACACACCCAACTTAATATTCCGGTGCTGACACCTCATAGTTACTCATGGGTATTCTAACCCAGATGCAAGGTCGGTTAGACTACAAGGCTCTAGCCGCCTTCATGGGGCCGGGTACGACACCACCAGCAACGAATCAAGGAGCTCTACTGACGATGGCAGGTTGCTCGGTTCCTGCGTTACAAGCCCATATTTGCAAGCTCCGTCGTGGAGCTGGTGTTGCTGGTAGCCCGGGAAAGCCGCGGACTCCATCAACTAGGACGCCTACAAACCCCAAGCAAGCTGCTGCCGAATCCCCCATAAACCAAGCAAAAAGACCGTATCATGTTGTTGACGACGACGACGACGACGACGATAAAGTTATAAAGGACGAAAAGGACGTCAAACCTCTGATCAAAGACGAATACGAGGGCAAAAAGTTGAAGATCTCTTTTGTTGACCTCGCCGAGTGTTGAGGACCAAGAATGTGATGACCGTGCGACAACCTGTTTTGTATCCGCCGTCAATACCTAACTTTACTGCTCGTTTTGGTAAAGGTCTATGACGCCCGTTTATGACCAATGTTGCTTTACTTCTATCCTATACACCTGCCGATATCGTATGATCAAGGTGTACACCATTTCTGTTGATTTGACCTTAAAATGACTCCAGGATGTATTCGGTCTGGGTGAGTGGCTCTTATGCTAGTTTTGATGGGGGAAAGCTGGATTAACCATGCTATGTCTGCAAAACATTTTGTACCGTGAAGCCCACTAGGTTGCGGCCTGATAGAACCGAACTGAGCTCCGCTGTGTCCGAACCCCGTCACGGGGAATCTGGGGTGACGGTCGCGTGATGGTACTTAAAGCTTGTAGCCAAAAAAGTGTAACCCAGGCTTATCGCCGGTAGAAACCATATCTACCATGCACTGCCAGCCAACAACTAAGGTCAGGTTAAAACGAAGGCCGAAATACTCGGCAAGGGAGGTGTTTGGAGACGGTTGTGGGGTCACTACTGGGAAGAGTACTGGTGATTAAAGACTCCCTAAGTTCCTACCGCCCGAGGACATCCGAGGATCTTCCGCATCCGCATCCGAGAAATTTTTCTCTCCCCATCCAGCTTCAAACCGGCTTCGTTATTCGCTTCGATCGTCTTCTTCATACTCCGGGGTTTGTTTGATGCATTTGCTTGGATATAGGGTGGTTGCTTGACTCAATTGCCCTTCTCCCTTGTATATTATCTTCTTATCCCCTTCATTTCTTCCCGCCGTTCCCGCTCTCTTTCCCGAATTTTTTTTCCCTTTCTCCGTTCTCCGGAGCTTTACCCACACGGTCACCGGCAACCTCAATTATTCCTGAAGCTCGATCCTCAGTTCATCCCCAGATCCAGCTTCGATAATTCGTAATCATGGCACAGACCAATGGAGAAAGAGAGCACTTAAAAGGTTTGCTGTCACCGAGTATTTCGAGATATTCTCAGGCTCATCTATTTAACAGAGTCTCCCGAACAAGTCGCCAATGGAGACAACCAAGAGGTTTCCCAGGAGGAGGATGGCGCTGGCGGTATGTGCAGCCCATGACGCCTCCAACTGTATTCATTGAGACAAATAAACTGACAGAATATACCACCCAACAGGCCTTTTCCAGATTTCCGTCAAGCTTCCCCACGAACCTTACAAGATCCAGGTGATGGTGTGTTTTAGCGAGTAAATACGTAAATCGTGTCATGGATTCTGACTACTGTTTAGGTCTCCAGCCAAGAACAGGTCCAGGATGTCCGTCAATCGATCGTCGAGTTGCCCGGCACCTTCCAATACACTTGCTTCCATCTTGAGTTCAACGGAAACCGTATCAACGACTTCGTCGAGCTGTCCGAGGTTCCGGATTTGCAGGCGGATTCGGAGATCGTCCTGGTTGAGGATCCCTACACCGAGAAGGATGCCCGTATGCACGTCGTTCGTCTAAGGGAGCTTCTCGGAGCTGCGGGTGATCGAATTGACAACCTCCAAGGTGTCAGTGCTGGATTGTCGCTCCACGACTCCATCGCGGCCGAAATTGGTGGAGAAAACACAGAAAAGGAGCACTCTCTGACCAAGTACGAGATCTCGGGCACTTCCTCCTTGAAGACTATCCTTCCCAGGGCGGAGGCTCCTGCTCCTAAAACCATCAAGTCAATCTCCCTTTCTCCGTGGAACCCCGCACCTTACCACCTCCGGCAGAAGGGCCACCTACTCTATCTCCAGGTGACGACCAACGAAGGGGAACAGTTCCAGATCACCTCCCACGTTTCTGGGTTCTACGTGAACAAGTGTTCCAACACCAAATTCGATCCTTTCCCCAAGACTATCCCTAAGAAGGGCAGCGCACATTCGCTGCTCAACCTGATCTCTCAGCTCTCTCCTTCCTTCGACTCTGCTTTCCAGGCCTTGCAGGAATCTAACAACCAGAAAGACCTCCTAACGACATTCCCTTTCCAAAACTCCATCCCCTCCAGCCCATGGCTTGTCTCGCCTCCGACGTCTAATGTGAACGCCCACCAGCCAGACATCACCCGTTCTCAGGAAAACTATCTCATTTCTGGTGTGGACAATGCCGAGACTTTGCGAGACTGGAACGAGGAGTTCCAGACCACCAAGGAACTGCCCCGCGAGACTGTGCAAGACCGTGTCTTCCGCGAGCGTCTGACCTCGAAGCTCTTTGCTGACTACAACGAGGCCGCTGCCCGCGGCGCCGTCCTAGTTGCCCGTGGAGAAGTCGCTCCTCTCAACCCCACAGAGGCCGAAGACGCTCAGATCTTTGTGTACAACAACATCTTCTACTCGTTCGGCGCTGATGGTGTTGGGACTTTTGCTTCCGAGGGTGGCGACGAAGCCGCGCGCGTTGCAGTCGGCAAGGATGTTCTTGGTATCAAGGCTGTTAACCAGCTTGACATCAATGGTCTGTTTACACCGGGAACTATTGTGGTTGACTACATGGGCAAGCGCATTGTCGGACAAAGTATCGTCCCCGGTATTTTCAAGCAGCGGGAACCCGGTGAGCACCAGATCGACTACGGTGGTGTTGAGGGCAAGGATGTCGTCGCCACTCACCCCGACTTCGTCTCTGTTTTTGAAAAGCTGTCCAAGGCTCTCAGAATTAAGAAGCACACCGTCTGGGATAAGGAGAATGAGCGCCACGACCTCGAAGGTAGTGTGGAAACCAAGGGTCTTCTGGGAACTGACGGCCGTAAATACGTTCTTGACCTCTACCGCGTAACTCCACTTGATGTAGAATGGCAGGAGGAAGAGGGCAGCGATTCGTACCCTCACCGAATGTCTGTTCTTCGACTGGAGCTTGTTGAATCTTACTGGAGGCACAAGATGAGCCAGTACGTGAAGGCCGAAGTGGAGGGCCGCCGTAGCGCCAAGGCCGAGGAAACTGCTGAGAAGAAGGAAAAGTCTGATGAGGCAAAGGAGGAAGGTTCTGAGTCCCAGGACCAGGAGCGTGTTGATATCTCGGGATTCACCCTCGCGCTCAACCCTGACGTCTTCAGCGGCCAGGTTCCTCAGACCAATGAAGAGAAGGAGCAGTGGGCCCAAGATGAGAAGGAGGTTCGTGAAGCCTGTGATTTCTTGCGGTCCAAGGTTATGCCAGAGCTGGTTCAAGATCTGCACGATGGTGACGTCGGCTTCCCAATGGATGGTCAGTCTCTTAGCCAGCTATTGCACAAGCGTGGTATCAATATCCGCTACCTGGGCAAGTTGGCCAAATTGG